>NC_134533.1:15880000-18401558 GCF_050624435.1 Tenrec ecaudatus
AACAATGACAAACCTTTGTTTTTCCCTTTTCCTCCTTCATCCTCTGAATCTATTCCCTCTTCCTTTTCCTGAGTCCAATCCCATCCCCTTGACTACCAGAGGCAGATAAAACCTATAAACACCCTGGAAAAGGGAAACACAAAAAGAGAGAATGATTGAACATTAAGGCACAAGCCATCCTTCACACCTGTCTATCCCCAAACTCACTGCTACTTCTGAATATTTTCCCCACCAAAAATCTAGGTTTACATTTTCTCAGGAAGCATGAGCTCAGTTAGACAAAAAAAAATCTGGAGTTAGATGACATGATAAAATATAATTGAAGGATTTGATACTGATATGCAGTTCGATTCAACAAATACTCTTGGGTGGCAGGGGCCATGGTAGGCTGGACTGAGGTGGGTGGGGGGTGGCGTGCAGGGGTGCAGAGGGGATAAAGACATTCCACTATCCCAAGAGGCTTACAGTTACTTAGGGAGCCGGAGATTGCTCAAATAATTGCAAGATAATCAACCAAGACTCCAGTGTTTTGAGAATGCAGAGAAAGGAAGGCTGAACTGTAACCAGAATCAACAACCAAAACTCTGGTATGTTTTGGTTAAGTGATCTGTAGTGACCTCATACACAGCAGATTGAAATACTTCCCAGTCTCCCCCATGCTCACAATTGTTCCTATGGACATATACATGAGAGGGCTTCAAAAATTCACGAACTTTTTGAAATAGACATATATACACATATATGTGTGTGTATCTGTATATATGCATATATATGTATATGAAGATACAGTGGTTAAAGTGCTCAGCTGATAACCTAAAGATCAGCACCTATTAGGTGCTCCCCAGAAGAAACTGGTGGTCTGTTTCAGTACGCATTTACAATCTTGCATACCCTATGGCAGTGGTTCTCAACCTTCCTGATGCGACGAAGCTTTAATAGAGTTCCTCATGTTGTGGTGACCCCAACCATGAAATTATTTTCGTTGCTACTTCATAACTGTAATTTTGCTACTGCTATGAATCAGGAACCCCTGTGAAAAGGTTTTTTGACTCCAAAAGGGGTCACGACCCACAGGTTGAGAACTGCTGCCCGATGGCACAATTCTACTCTGTCGTGCAGCATTGATTTAAGTTGGAAGCACCCAACTGCAGTGGGCTTGGTTTAGTTTTTATAAATCTATAGACTAGACCCAAGTTTTAATTCCAGTTCCAACATTTACCAGTTAGGTGATTTGGGGGCTACCGTAACTTAACAGTTTTTTGTTTTAATTAATACTAGCTCTCCAGTCCCCAGGTCTCACTCTCTGCCATAGCGTCAATACTGACTCACAGTCAACCCCTGTGGGTTTTGTGAGACTGTAATTGTTTACAAGAATAGAAAGCTCTCTTTCTCCCTCAGAGTAATTTGTGGTTTTGAACTGCTGATCTTTCTGTTCACAGCCCAACATGTAACCACTAGACTACCAGCTCTCCAGTCTCCAGGTAGAGCTATAACATTTTAGGAGCAGATCGTATCCACGAAAAGGAGACCTGTTGCAAAATACACTGGAAAGAATCTAAAATAAGAAAGCATATGCTCTGTGTGCATGCTTTAAATTCTGAAACATTATTTATAAAATTGCAAAGTAAGGAAATAGAGTATCATTATCACGTAAACAGCCTCTCCTTGTGCGAACTGAGAATAATAGGACCAGCTTCAGAGTCAGTGCAAAGATTGAGGGAATTAATTATAAGCAAAGCCCTTAGAGAAATGCTGGGAATCTGCCCATGGTTGCTAGCTGCTGTCAGGTCCGTTCTAATGGATAGCAACCCTGCATACAGAATGAAACGGGGCTTGGTCCGGCATCAGCCTCACAACCGTTGCTATCCCTGCCCTCATTGTTGCGGGTCTGGTTCCAGTTCATCCCATTGGCGCTCTTCCTCTTGATCACCAACCCTCTACTTTACAAAGCATGATGTTCTTCTTCAGGAACGGCTCTGTGCTCACGGCATGTCCAAAGCAGGGGAGAGGGAATCTCACCATCTTCACTTAGGAACATTCTATCTGTAAGAACGATCTATTTGTTCTGGCAGCTCATAGTTTATTCGACATTCTTTGCCTACCCCATACGTTAAAGGGATAAGTTCTTCTGTGGCCTTCCATGTTCCTTGTCTAGCGTTGGTGTACATAAGAGAGATTGAAAGCACCATGCCTTGAGTCAGGCTGACCTTAGTCCTCACAATGATATCGCTGCTTTTTAACACTTTAAAGACATGTTTTACTGCAGATTTGCCTGATGCAAAATGTCATTTTATTTCTTGATTGCTGCTTCCCTGGGCACTAATGGTGAATTCAAGTAAAGCGAACTTCTTGGCAAGCTCAATATCTGTATATAGGGTAGAGTAGGCACTTGTTATGATTTTTATAATGAAGACTATTTAATTGTCAGTGCATAGAAAATGTCAGAACATCTCTCTTGAGACAGTATAGTAGAGGGTGAAATGGGGGGAGAAGAAGGGAGGGGTGTGCACACTCTCTATTTTGTACCCTGTGACATTTAAACATTAAACAGACAAAAGTTTTAAGACCATGTTGCAGACACATCAAAGACACCATACACACAGGTAGAAGAATCTAAGCTCTGAGTCTAGGAACTCGGTACTTAGAAATATAAGGTGTGCATTTCGTTTCTGGTTCTAATAATTACACTAACCCCTAATGATTATATTGAACCGTAACTTTTAAAAAAATCTGTAAAATGGGCTTACTAGCACCTGCTTCATAGGATTAAACACTGTAATATAATGAAAGTATGTGCCTCACATGTCGATCACATTCCCTCACCTGTATCGTATTGTCATCCCCTCTCATACTTCAGCTGAGTTGCATTGACTCTTCCTCTTGAGTCACTACAGGTGAAATTCAAGCTGCCCTCGATGGAGAATAGTACAGAAGCCACCGAGTCCATCCTCTTGGGATTACCCGATGACCCCGATCTTCAGGGTCCCTCCTTCTGATATTCTTGTGCATCTACCTCATCACTCTAGTTGGGAATGGGGGCATGATGGCGATTATCCGCTCTGACCCTCGCCTCCACACTCCAATGTACTTCTTCCTCAGTAACCTCTCCTTTGTAGACCTGGGCTATTCATCGGCTGTCGCTCCAAAGATGGTGGCTACACTGCAGTCAGGGAACAAAGTAATCTCTTACAATGGATGCGCCGCTCAATTTTTCTTCTTTGTGGGTTTCGCAACTGTCGAATGCAACCTGCTGGCGTCTATGGCCTATGACCGCCACGCAGCAGTATGTAGGCCTCTTCATTACACAACCACCATGACAGCGGGGGTGTGTGCCCTCCTGGCTATCGTCTCCTATGTCTGTGGCTTTCTCAACGCCTCCATCCATGCAGCAGATACCTTCCGACTCTCCTTCTGTGGGTCCAATGAGATTCATCATTTCTTCTGTGATATCCCCCCACTCCTGGCCATTTCTTGCTCCAACACACGCATCAGCAAGTTGGTAGTCTTCCTTGTCGTGGGCTTCAATGTCTTTTCCACCCTCCTGGTCATCCTTATCTCTTATTTCTTCATATGCATTGCCATTCAAAGGATGCGGTCAGCGGAAGGACGCAAGAAAGCTTTCTCTACCTGTGCCTCTCACCTCACCGCAGTCTCTATCTTCTACGGGACGATCATCTTCATGTACCTCCAGCCCAGCTCTGGTCAGTCCATGGACACAGACAAAATTGCGTCTGTGTTTTACACGGTGGTGATTCCCATGTTGAACCCACTGATCTACAGCCTTAGGAACAAAGAAGTGAAAAGTGCTCTCTGGAAAACATTTGCTAAATTTTACCCCCAGTCTCTCCATCTGACTAGGAAGTAGGCAGGTGGTGAAAGGAGAAACTCATTTCTCTCTAGATCTACATGCTGTCGTGACTGTTGAAGTTGGGCAGATTCCAATCGTGTCTTCCCCAAGAATGGTGGTTACTTCTGCTAGAAGGAGCCCTGGAAAGCCACATGCTGAAATGCCTCACGCAGGAGCATATTAGGATATTTAGACACTCAGAAGCATATTATGATATTTACAGAACAAGAATATGGAACACGTAAGCCTTCCTTATGTGTACAGCCAGTCCTACTTTCTCCCCTTGTCATTGAAAGGTATTTTCATTTGATATTCAAGTGGATCTATGTATCAAATATTCATCTGAAATACACAGCTAATGTATTTTTCCTTCCATTTTGTTCAGAGGGTTGCAAGGTAATGCTTCTAATGCTGACAGGGCAATTTTCAATAGTTTTAATAATGTCTCAGGAATTGTTACAACGTAAAGTAGAGAACGCTAGACCAAGGGTCAGGTGGCTCAGATTAAGTACTGCCCTGAATCCCACCTCTTCTTCCCCACCCTCCCTTCACCTTCTCTCCTTGAGCATGCTAGACTTCCTTTGTCTAAAGTGCTAGGAAATTTTTGGTTGAAAACAATAAACCACCTTTTATACAGAAGTTGGCAACATTTTCAGTAGATGGATTGCTTAAACTTTAACCTGGATACACATATCCTTCTTCTGAGAGCCTGCACTCTGTCCTCTGTTTTTGGCCTTTGTCTAGCATAATTACTAAATCTTGCAGGTTTGGAGAGAAAATCGCAATTTTCCCAAGGGTTATGAAAGGTGATATTTGTCTTTTGAATTAAAGCCTTGCATTTCTCATCACTGCTAAGTTTGGCGAATCTATTATGAATATGCATAGTAGCTGTCAGTGCACTCTTTACTTTTATTTTTCAATAATTCAGTTCACCTCTAAGCATTGTGGTATTCTGTAATTAGATGCCACAACAATAATAATACTAATAATAAAACTCTGCCTGTAAATTTACTTCTTAAGATAAGAATGGCATGATGACGCACAGCCCCAGTCCACTTTCGGGTCTTGTTTCATGTGCTAGATGATGTGAGCGAAAGTGTCTGCATGGGAAGGGAGTGGTAATTAATTTTGCTTCTCACATATCAACTGTTGATTTTGTTTATAGCTACAATTATCCCAAGTCACCACATAGTTCATAATTTCAAGATCTGAAGAAAAAAGGTAAAGCTTTTACTTTCGATGTGGAAACCAGGTATCTGAGGACTACGCCAGGTGGTTGAGAAGGTCAACATTATTTTGAGATGTTCGGAGCCTTTATGCACAGGGTGACCTCCGCAAAGAGAGTTGACTCAAGGTCAACTCTCTTGGGGAAAGAGGAACAAAGAGTTTCATAACATGAAGTTTAACATTTAGGGACGTCATTTGTAACACAATCGCTGCCATCAACTACAGAGATAGGGAGCTTCTTCCGGATACAGGACCTTGACAGCTTGACTTACTTCATCCATCCTCCTGCCTTTCCCTTCGTTAGCAGTAAGGCCAACTGAGCAACACCCATGGATTTCCAACCTTCACGGCCATGGTTCAACACACATAGGAGTCCCTCTCAGGGCTCAAGGGCATAAAGAATTGGAGATGAGTCTCGGTTCTAACTCACTATCATCCAGTAGATTCTGACTCATTGAGATCCTGTTGGGCAGAGTTGAACTGCTCCTCTGAGTTTACAAGGCTGTAAATATTTACAGGAGCCAAAAGTCTCATCTTTCTCCCATAGAACAGTTTGTGGGTTCAAATTGCTAAACTTGGTGGCTAGAAGCCCAATACAGATCCCACTATATTCTTAGCGCTCCTATGAATCTGAGTAGCACTGAATCCATTCCAATCTTAGCTCACTCCCCCTACCCTGTTCCCCTACTTAATAGAATTAATTGACATTTTCTTTGTTTCCTTTCTCAACTCCTTGTTTACTTCCTGTTTTCCCTTCTGCTATTTCTCCTTCTTTTATCTCATTTGATTCTCAAACAAATGGGAGAAGCAAGCACATTCCTTACTACTAAGCGATTCAATAAAAATTACCAGCTCCTCACTGAGTTGACTAACTGCTGGCAGTCCATGTGTGTCATAGGAGACTTGCTCCATAGGGTGTTCAGTGGCTACCTCCCCACCCTTCAAGTCCCCTCCCAAGGTGCTTCTAGGAATTCTAACCTTGAATCCTTTCATTGGTATCTGAGCATGTCAACAGCACTTTCACCCCTCAGGGACTCTACTTTGCCACTAGGCTCCTCTGAAAAGTTTGTCTATAGCTTGCACATTATAATTGTTATAGAAAACAGCAAGGCATAGTTCTGGGCATCTTTCTTTCTGCATCTGCTGTCCAATTTAGGCAGAAAACTGTGGGTCTGCGGAAGGCAAAGTCCCAATGCCTACCTATTTCTATTTTCTGTTGAACTCAAATTAGTGCTTCGTATGATTTGAAAATTTCTGACAAAAATCACTACTCATCGTATCATGAATTGGGTGTCCAGTTCTTCAGAGAGGCCACTTACTCTCTCTGCACCGAACCTACAGAAATAAAGTGTGAGGATAACAGGTAATAGAGTGTGCAAAAATGTCTGTGATGACACAGCTCGGAGACCTGCACTGGCTCTTGCTTTCACTGTCCTGCTTTGTCCCATTCCTGGGTTTTGCCTTTCCCCCCTCTCTCTACCCAAGTCCAAGTCTTTGTTTTTATCAATTATTTGATCCAGACTTCCATTCTTCTTTTTCTTGAACAAATGCACTTCAAGCTGACAGAGTAAGTGTTCGTTTACAAAAGCTACTCAGAAGGCAATGTCTTGTTGCCAGCAAAACATCAATTTGCAGTATATACATGACAGTGGGGAGCTTTTCCCTTCCACGTGGGAAACTGTGAAATGGGGACCAAGCATCTGTTTGGTCATTAACAACCGCCCCCCTCTCCCTGCAGGAGTAGTCTGAGCAATGAGAGATGCTGCAAAGAATGCCTGCAGCTCAGAGCAGTCTAATGAAAACACAGAAAGACTTCCGACCTGAAATGTCCCCGGCAGAATGTGAAGCCATTTAAACCCGGGCAATTATTCATATCCATGTAGATTATTACATGAAGGGAAATTACAAAGGATTTATGCTTCATTATTGAATAATTCTAAATAGGCAACCTTTTTTGCATAAGAGGGCTCATTTGGCATTATGCACCAGGAATGAAAAATTAATATTGAGACATACTTAACAATTGAACCTAGAATTATAGAGTCAGAGAAACATTAGTCCCCAGAAAGCCCTTAAAAATAATCTAAACCAGCCTCAAATTTTACGTTTGAAAAATCTGCTTCTGTGGTTCAATTTGCTTGAATGCACAGAGAACCAAAGTTTGAGTTTTATTTACATTTCACATTCTATAAAGTTTTGAGGTGTCAAAGGAGATTTTTCTTTTTTATTTGCTCATTGTGACATAGGATTTCGTGCTGATCTATCCATTATTAAAAATAAGATCCAATTGTGTTCGTGGTTACCTGGGATAGGACCGAGGAGAACACTGGAGCTAAGGGCAATGAGGTTCTGTGAAGAGTCTTAGAAAAGCTGAATGGCTACAACCTGCAACTATTGGTCTCTACCCGTCTAGAGAAAAGAAGAGTAAAAAAAGTGTTTCAAGGGAGACACTGATCAGTGTAAGACATGAAAAAAATGATAAATTATAGGATTCATGAGGGAGGGATAGTCAGGGAAGGAGGGGAAAATGAGGAGCTGATATCAAGGGCTCAAGTAGAAAGAAAAATGTTTTGAAAATGATGATGGCAACAAATGTACAAATGTGCTCGACACAATGGATGTATGCATGGATTATGATGAGTTGTAGGAGCCGCCAATAAATAATTTATTAAAATTTTTTAAAAAGAGAAAAAAGTCAAGTATTCATGGAAACAATTAGTCCATGGAGTCTTTAATTTATTGTTAATACTTTTCTCAGGGGCTCTTACATCTCTTATCACAATCCATACATTCCTCCAATGTGTCAAGTACATGTGCACATTTGCCACCATCATCATTTCCAAAGCATTCCCTTCCCACTTAAGCCCTGGCTATCAGCTCCTCATTTCTTCCTCCTCCCTCCCCCACCCGTCCTCCCTCAAGAACCCTTGATAAATTACAGATTACTTTTTCCGTATCTCACATAGTCCTCTGTCACCCTCACCCACTTTTCCATTATTCATCCCCCTGAGCGGGGGGTTCTAGATTGATCCTTGTGATCAATTCCCCCTTTCTCCTCCCACCCTTCCCTAATCCTCCTGGTATCTCTACTCTCCTGGTTGACCTTGTGGGGTTTATCTATTCTGGCTTCCCTGTGTTGCAAGCTCTTATCTGAAGCAGTACACATGTTCTGGTTGAATCTGATTTGTAAGGTAGAATTGAGGTCATGATAGTGGGGTGAAGGAAGCACCAAAGAGCTCGAGGAAAGTTGTGTGTTTCATCGGTGCTATACTGCCCTCTGACTGGCTCCTCGATTCCTGTCACCCCTCTGTGAGGGGATGTCCAATTGTCTGCAGATGGACATTGCGTATCCACTCCATGACTCCCCTTATTTACCTTGGGTATGGTTTTATTCTGGGTCTTAAATGCCTGATACCTGACCCCATTGACTCCTCATCATCACACCGGCTGGAATGCTTCTTCCATGTGGGCTTCATTGCTTCCGAACTAGATGGCCACTTGTTTGCCTTTAAGCCTTTAAGACAGTCCAAGGAAATCTTTTTATTTTTTAAATCATTTTATTGGGGGCTCATACAAGTCTTATCACAATCCATACACACATCCATTGCATAAAGCACATTTGTACATTTGTTACCCTCATCATTCTCAAAACATTTGCTCTTCACATAAGCCCCTGGCATCAGCTCTTTTCCCCTCTCCCTCCCTGCCCCCTCATGAACCCTTGATAATTTATAAATTATTATTTTGTCATATCTTATACTGTTTGATGTCTCCTTTCACCCACTTTTCTGTTGTCCGTCCCCCAGGGACGAGGTTATATGTAGATCCCTTTGATCGGTTTCCCCTTTCTGCCCCCCTTTCCCTCCCCGCTCCTGGTATCACCACTCTCAGCACTGGTCCTGAAGGGTTCATCTGTACTGGATTCCCTGTGTTTCCAGTTCCTATCTGTACCAGTGTACATCCTCTGGTCTAGCCAGATTTGTAAGGTAGAATTGGGACCATGATAGTAGTGGTGGTGGGGGGTGCATTTAGGAACTAGAGGAAAGTTCATCGTTGCTACACTGCACCCTGACTGGCTCATCTCCTCCCCACTACCCTTCCATTACAGGGATGTCCATTTGCGCACAGACGGGCTTTGGGTCTACACTCCTCACTCCCCCTCATCCACAATGATAGGATTATTTGTTCTTTGATGCCTGATACCTGATCCCTTCAGCACCTCATGATCACACCAGCTACTGTGGTTCTTCCATGTGGGCTTTGTTGCTTCTCAACTAGATGGCCACTTGTTTACCAGTCTAAGGGAATCTTATGAGAACCCAGTAATCATGACCTTGAGACCAGAAGAACTAGCTCCCAACTACCACTGCTGATTATGCTGAAAGGGATCCGAGAAGGTGGTTCGAGAGAGAGTAGGGAGTGGTGGAACAAAATTAAATATAATAATATAATAAGAAAACAAGCCTTAATAGTCTAATAGAGTTTAGTGGAAGTCTCAGGACCATAGCCTTTAATTAAACTTTAACTCTTTAAGCCAGACCTGTGCCAAACTTTCAGTCAAACAATAGACAGTCTTATCAGATGAACAATGATACAAGGGATGTCCACACTTCTTAGAGCACTAATGAATAGGAGATCAAAGGACAGTGATTTCCCAGGAAAGGATCCCAGAAGGTGGGAAGGGATAAGAAAGGATGGATGTAAAATTCAACCCAGGGAGGAAGTTGTGTCACATAAAAATCAGTGCCACTTATCAAAATATGTGTGCATTATTGAATGGAAAACAAGTTAGCTCTCTACATTTTTATCCAAATCATAATAAAAAGTCTTTAAAAAAGGTGGGTAGTGGGAAAGTTTGGAGAATGATGGTTGTACAACATGATAAATGTAGTTAATATCACTGAATAATACATGAGAGCCATGTTGAGATGGTACCTTTTTTATTATGATATCTAGATTTTGTGTCAGCTTACTTGGGCCAGAATTCTCAGTAGGATAGTAATGGAGGCCTCCTACATGATGTGATCCAACCTAATGTAATCAACTTCACGATGGGATTGTTTGTGAGCAGCCAAGCAGTTGTGAAATATTAGAGTGAAGTGAAACCCCTCACTCAGGTCACAGTCCTCATGATGCTCCCCAAGTGGCCTACTTGATATATATATATGTTGACTCTGTGGAGAGCTTATTCTGCTGGTCTGGATCCTGCATCTGGTTCATTGATTTCTAGGTTGTTGTTTTTTATTTGAGCCAAGGACTTGCCATACTGATTGCCAAGCCTGGGAACCATAGTGGCATGCAATCTGAAATAACCCTGTAAACCTTGGATTAATTCAACTCTGCTGCTACAATCCTGACATCTACCAGCCTATGGTTTTCCTGCTTCCTGGTTTTCTTTCCTGCTTCCCTGTTCATTAGCTACTGCAGCAACATGAGGCAGGAGAAGCCTGAAGGCTTCTGATCCACAGGCTTAACCAGAGTGGGCTTACCCATTTCTGTATTCTCTCTGGTTTTGCTTCCCTAGAGAACTAGTCTAACAGTTATCTAATGCTGTGGTAACAGATACATCACGAATAGATGGCTTTTAATGAACAAACTTTTATTCTCTCCCAATTTGGCAGCCTAGAGATGCAAATTCAGGGCAACGGCCCTAGTGGAAGGTTTTCTCTCTCTTTCAGCTCCGGGAGAAGGCCCTTGTCTCCACTCAACATCAGTAGTTCTGATGTCCCTGGGAAGTTTCTGCTTGTGCTGGCATCAGTCCATTCGGTCTAGAAGATTCTCTGTGCAGGTGCCATGGGGCCAAAGGACCCACTCTGCCCTCACCCCTTCTCTTTTGATGGTAGTCTTTCTTGGCTCACAGCTCTCTCATTGCATCTCTTTAACTTTAACATTGTAAAAAAGTTGATGAAAGGGTTCCCCTAACAGTGCATCAGGACTTTGACCTCAGTAAGGGTGTTACATCCCACCTTAATTCCCTTAAAACTGACTACAGCAGATCACATCATGGGATCAATTACATCATTTTATTGCTGCCAAACCAGTGAGAATCATGATCCAGGCATGTGATGCATGTTTTTGGAGGACACAATTTAATCCTTGACAGATGACAAATTTGTGTGTGTGTGTGATCAATTTTAGTATATGTGCTGCTGAAGTGAGCACTATGTATGTGATCAAATATTTTAAAAAATCATTTTATTGGGGGCTCATACAACTCTTATCACAATCCATCCATCCATCTATCCATTGTGTCAAGCACATTTGTACATTTGTTGCCATCATCATTCTCAAAACATTTTCCTTCTACTTGAGCCCTTGGTATCAGCTCCTCATTTTTCCCCTCCCTCCTCCACCCACCTTCTCTCACCCTTGGACAAATGTTTTATTCATAAGTACATACCACAATTTCATTAAAAAAAGGAGGATTTAAATCTCCATCTCTGACTTTCATGTCTGAGAAAATAAAAGTAGTTTTTCATTTAAGTAAGAATCAATGAAGGACTCATTTGCTACACAAAAGGCTTATAAATAGTCTTTAAATTTAAGTAGCTTCTGTTGCATGAATGATCCCCTGGATAAATCAAATAAATTAACTTAAGTTGTGATTCCCACCTCAACAGAACAAGACTCGTGATAGGTGTAATGCACTTTGAGATTGATGACTGGTGTTTGATAATTTTGTGGGCTGGCAGTTTTCCTACACTGCAAGGCAAAGAAGTAGATCTGGGAATGTTTGTTTTTAATCTTGGCAGTTGGATTTGGCTACCTGTGAAGGCTGAAGCCCACAGACGTAATCAAGCACCCAGCCAATGTTGAGGGGCAGTACTACTATGTCCTACATGGATGCTATATCAGTATCAACTTGATAGATGTGAGTTGCGAAACTAATTTGGTGAGAAAATAGTGTATTTTCATTTAAGTTATGCATTTCCTTGATAAGGCGTGAAGTCAAGTACCACTTTCTTTTTATTGAAGTTTATATTCATTTTCCATTCTTTATAAAAATAAAGATGAGAATAGACACAAATAGACAAAGTTGAATGACTGTATTATGGCTTCTGCACTGCTTCTGACTTGGCTAGTAGATGTATTGATGTTTTCTTTGCAATGATTGCTAAATTGAATATACATGTTGACAAGTAATCTAGTAATATGACTCTTCTAGCTGTAGTCCCTTATATTATGTATTGTAAATTATATCCTCTATGCCTGTGATTATAACCCCATTTGGCAGGGAGTTCTGTTACAGAATTAAGGTGGGATATGTTCTGAGTCTCCACCTTAGTAAAGAGTGTGAAATTAGTCATCAGTTTTTGTTTCTTTGAAGAAGTGTTCTCTCAGAAGACAAAAAACCTCCATTAAAGCCATTCTTTGCCTACTTCAGACTTTTCTCCAAATATTATGATATTGGCTGTTGGTCCAGTTGTGAGGATTTTGGTCTTCTTTACATTGAGTTTTCATCCATGCTGAAGGCTGACATCTTTGATCATCAGAAAGTGCTTAAAGTCCTCTTCGCTTTCATCAAGCAAGGTGGTGTCATCTGCATATGTTAGGTTGTTAAGTTTTCCTTCAATCCAGATGCTAAATACTTCTTCAGGTAAACAAGCTTTTCTGGTGACTTGCCCAGCATACATATTGAATAAGTATGGTGAGAGGACAGAACCCCGATGCACATTGTTCATGATTTCATGCCATGCACTATTCCCTTGTTTTGTTTACACAACTGCCTCTTGATCCATGTGTAAGTTCTATAGGATCACAGTGAAATTTTCTGAAATCCCCATTCTTCTCAAGGTTATCCCTAGTTTGTTATGATCCATGCAGTTGACTGTCTTTGCATAGATGTTAATAAACATCTCCCTGTATTATTCTCTGTTTTGAGTCAAGAGCCATGTGACATCAGCAATAATATCCCTTGTTCATTGTCCTTCTGAATCCATTCTGAATCTCTAGCAGTTCCCAGTCAATGTACTGCTGCAAACGTTGGATTATTTCCAGAAATATTTTACTTACATGTGATATCAACCATATTGTTCTATAAATTGAGCATTCTATTGGGTTACCTTTTAAAAAAATAGGTAAAAATAAGAATCTTTTCCAGTCAGTTGACCAAGTAGCTGTCTTCCAAGTTTTTGGCATAGATGAGTAAGTGCTTCCAGGCCTGCTTCAGCTTGTTGAAACATTTCAGTTGGCATTCCATCGGGCCTGGTGCTCTGTTTTTGGGTAATACTTTCAGTGCTGATTGAACTTCTTCCTTCAACACCATTGTTTCTTGCTCATATGCTACCTTCTGAAATGGTTGAATATCGACCAGTTTTGTTTGTGGAGTGATTCTGTGTCTTCTTTCCATCTTCTTTTGATGTGTTCTGCATCACTCAATATTCTGCACATAGAATTTTTCAATATTGAAACTTGAGACTTGACTTTTTCCTTGAGTTCTTCAGTGGCGGGTGTGCTGAGCATGTTCTTCGCTTTTGGCATTCTAACTTTAGGTCTTTGCACATTTCATCATAATCCTTACCTTTTTCTTCTCGAGCTTCCCTCAGAAATGTTTTATTCAGCTCTTAGACTTCATAATTTCTTCCACCCACTTTAAGTACTCTGAGATGAAGGGCAAATTTTAGAGTCTCTTCTGATATTTCCTGCTTCCAGATCTTTTTTCTTTCCCATCTTTTAATAACCTTTTGCTTTCTTCATGATTGATTTTCATGATGTCCTCTTTTAGCTTATTCAATGCAACAAATGTGTTCTTGAGATGTCCTCAAAATTCAGATAGGATAGACTCAAGGTCATATTTTGGTTCTCATGGACTTGTTTTAATTACCTTCAGCTTCAACCTGAAATTACATATGCGCAATTGATGGTCTGTTCCACACTCAGCCCCTGGTCTGGTTTTAGTTGTTGAAATTACACTTCTCCAGAATTTCTTCCAGCAGATATAGTCAATTTGATTTTTGTGTATTCCACCTGGAGAAGTCCATGTGGATAGTGGCCTTTGTGTTGTTGTATAAAGGATCCGAGAGGAACAAGTAGTTGTGTTTGCAGGCTTCTATCATGGGATCTACAGCTTAGCCTCTATCATCAAGACTTTATTTTCAAACTATTCTTCTTTCCTCTTTGTTTCCAACTTTAGCAGTCCAATCACAAAATTTTTAATGCATCTTGATTGAGTATTTTATTAATTTCTGACTGTAGTGGGCGGTAGAAGTCTTTTAATTCTTCCTCACTAATCTTTATGATTGGTGCATAAATCTGAATAATAGTTGTTTGATTGGATTTCCTGGAAGGTGGATAAATATAATCCTAGTCACGGGCAGCATTGTACTTCAGAATAGATCTTGAAATATTCTTTCTGACCATGAATGCAACACCATTCCTCTTGATTGTGACATTACTGGTATACTAAACTATGTGATTATCTGATTCAAAATGGTCAATATCAGTCTGTTTCAGTTCAATAACACCCAGGATATTGATCTTTATGCAGTCTATTTCACTTCTGATGACTTCCAATTTTTCTAGATTCCTGCTGTGTACATTCCAAGTTCTGATTATTAGTAGATTTTTGTAGCTGCTTCTTTTTACTTTGAATTGTGTTCCATCAGCAAGTGAAGATTCCAAAGGTTCATTTCCTCCAGGATTACTCGATTCACATCACCATGGTCAACACTACTTTGAGAAAGCAGTGCCTCATCAATTACATTTTGAGTGCCATCTGACAATAAGGCCCATGCTCTGGAACAATCTCCAATAATGTTCTCCTTCCATTCATTAGACCTTCAGTATCTGACAATATTTCAATTCTATGCAAAAGATTTACAGGGACTATTTCCTCCAAAGTGGGTAGCCCATTCTTTGTTTGTAGTCTGCTTTTAGTCTGGAAGCTTCCCTGAAGCCTGTTCTCCTTGGGTGACCCTGCTGGTATTGGAGATATCAGTGGCATAACTTCCAGAATCGCAGCAACACACAAGCCACCACCGTAAGTCAAACTGTCAGACAAGTGTTGATCCCAACCCATTTACACTCATGAAAACATTTAAAACACTGTGGTTTTTATAGGAAGTATCTCCTTTTCATGATGTCACTGTATATTACAGCCTTAGTGGGGCATAGTGGTTATGCGTTAGGCTGCTAACCACAAGGTCAGTAGTTCGAAATCACCAGCTGGTCCACAGGAAAAAGAAGAGGCTGCCTACTCCCAGATAGAGTTAAAGTCTCAGAAACCCACAGGGGCAGTTTTACCTGTCTAGTGTGGTAGATATGTGTCAGAATTTATTTGATGGCAGGGAGTTTGTTTGTTTGTTTTCATTATGTCATGGAAAGAGAATTCTCAAAGCCCTTCCATGTCTATGGAACCCACCGTTGGTAGGAGGCAACTGTGATTCCTCAGCTCAGCCAATAAGAGATTCTTGTTCTTCACGTTTGAATCTGAATAAAGTGGTGCAAGGAGGAAGTGAGGGTTTAGAATTCTTTGCCAAAGGGTGTGATGGTGGTCAGGATATTCTAGCCACCACAGGCTTGTTTGGCTTCTGGTTTCTCTTCTTTCACATTCAGAAACACTCTTCTTTCCTGCTCTTTGCCCAGTCTCCCTTTGATGCTGTGAGTCAGTCCTTTGATACCTTTAAATCACACCCGACTTTCCCCCTTCCTTTTCAGACAGCCAGAGCTGGCTTCTGTCAGAAAGCATAACTGTATCTCTCTAGACAAAATAACCCAAAACTCACGGGGTAGAACTTCCCCTGTGGGTTTCAGAGACTAACTCTTTACGGGAGTAGAAAGCCCTGTCTTTCTCCCATGGAGCAGCTGATGGATTTTCACTGCTGATCTTGCAGACTGCAGCCCAATGAGTAACCACTATGCCACCAAGGCTCCATAGTATCTAAATCATGCGAGATGTGCTGTGATAAAGACTACGTTGTTTTTGGCAGGTGTCATTGAGTGGGTTCTGACCCCGGAGACCCCATGCACAACACTGGGGACACTGGTCCTAAGCTATCATCAAAATCATCGATCTGTTTGAGCGCATGGTTTCAGCCACTATGTCAATTCATCTCATTGCGGGTCTTTCTCTCTTTTTTCATGGACCTTCTATTTTACCAAGCACCATGTCTGTTTTCCATGGACTGGTTTGTCCCAACAACTTGCCCAAATTACATGAGGCCAAGTTTTACCATCCTCCCTTCTACAGGACATTCTGCTTGTACTTCATCCAAGACAGATTGGTTTGTTCATAAAGTCTACCAGAGACAAATCTTTAACCACAAGAAACTGGAGAAAGAGAGTGGAAATTTAAAAATGTTAAAGAGCAGAGAAAGAGAGAGAGAAAGAAAAAACTCTCAATAATACATGGCACATCCATAAGCCTTTCACTTAGCAAATCAGAAAATGAATAATGCACAGAAAGCATTGCCTTAAAACTTAACTTGACGGCATAAGCATAAATAATTATCAGGCCATCCATTTTTGTATCATTTTTCCTTGCTGCCAATGGTCATAAAGACTTGGAATTATTGATACCCAAGGATGAAAGTGACCTTAGGACTAAGTTTGCCCCACTGCTTTGTGTCACATACAAAGGCATTGAGCCCTGAGGAGGGGAAGTGCTCTCCTGGTCTCGCACCCAGGAAGCGGTTGGGACAGCTCTGCCTTTTGCCACATGTTGCCACGACATTCCTCTTCACATCCCACATTGGGCTTAGCCTGTAGCTTTAATCCATTGTGTGCTTCTGAATACATAGTTTGCTTCTCCCTGGATATTTCTGGAAGTATTACCCTTTGTCCTCATAAATGAAAGGTTTTTTTCCCCCTTCAGATCATGGCCAGTTTGTAACTAAGTGGCTAGAATTGAAGAGAAAGTTGTGTCCAGAAGGCAATATCTTAATGATGTGAGCTAATTAAATTCAGCTTGTGATTTAGCTACTCTTCACATTTTCCCTCTTCCATTTCAAGATTCTCTTAGGTCAATAATAGTTTCCTCAGTGGTAGATATCAGGATGGACTGTCTAGAACCGCCTTCAGTCGCTTCAGGCCTGAGTCGCCCTTTCTCCCACTGTGAGAGTTCTTTGCTGAGAATTCACAATTGAGCTTCCTCTAGCCATGGCCTTCAGCTGAAGGTAAGCAATTTCTCCTAAGGTTCTGGGCTCCTCTCCCAGGCAACGCACATCCAACACTGGTCAGGAAGAAGGCACAGAGGCCTGACTCTCTTGTTGACGCCACCCTTGAATCAGCTCCTTGGGGACCTCGCAGACCCAGAGCTCCTCCAGGCACTAGTGAGGCCTTTGCTGCACTTGTTTCCCCATCAGGCATCTCCTTCTGTCAGATCCTGCTGCCTTCCCTCCCTCTTCAGTGCCATTCCTGAGATCGCCAACTGGCATGCCGCCTGCACACCAATCTGAGCCTTGGAGTCTTGTCCTCAGGAAATCTGATCGACCAACTCTCCTTTTCTACTCTCAGTGCCAGAAGACACGTGAATGGCCGAAGGATATGTTTTCCTTTTTTAGAGGACTGATATTTGAGTTGCTAACAATCTCACAGATAAAATCATACATTTGCAGATTGTGTTTTCCTCCTGTAAACAGAAAGTAGTGGCCCCGAGGGTAGTGTGTACAACATTCACATTTCCTAGTGATGTAAAGATGCTTGGAGACAGCCAAATACAAGTGTTCCGAGGGCCCCCTCTGTCCTTGGAGCGCTGGTGGGATTGGCACCTTTGTTCCTCATAAGTACCCTGCATGTTAAATGTTATTCTAGTTTTCAACTTGGTAAAACTGAGATGTGGCATTGCTCAAGGCCGAATACCTGGGGAACCTGGAGAGTGATCACCTTTTTAAAAATAAGCAGTATGTTGTCTGAAGACACTCTGTCCTCTTCACCTTTGGGCCCCTAGCACCTAAGATGCCAGCTTAATGCCTGGGATCTTGCTGGTGCTCAATGATTTTCACTGAGGGGATAAATGATTCGAAGAAAGGGATTTGCAATATGCAAAACACCTTTGCCGTACTAGATGCACCCTCTGTTTTTAAGGATGCTACGTAATTTAAAATCCACAACAAACCTGTGAGGTAGGATTTAAACTTTCCTTTCAGACGGTGAAATTGAGGCTGAAGTACACCGTTACTAAGTGGTGGAATCGGGATTTCAATCCATTCTGTTTGCCGATTCTCTAAGCTTACTACTCTACTCTAACCTCCCCAGCGTATCTTATTTTTCAGCTGAGGTAACTGACACGCCAAAGTTTTAAGTGACTTTCTCCAAGTCATATGGCGAAAGAGTGGCAACGTAGGATCCAGATCCCAGATCACACGTTATAGCACTGAGAACTCTCCTGTTCAGCATATTAGCAAGCATAGAGCTCTGGGCCCTTTTCCAAACACAGTTAATGGAATAGTATTCTCACTTAGATGGAGAACCTCCTCCCCACAATATAAAGCAGAAAATGTAGGCCACCTGCTCATGCGATTGCATTTTATAATCCAAAGCTAAAAATAGCCCTCAACTTGCTTGGCCTGTATCTAACATATTACATTCTCATATTCAAATCCACTCGCCTGTTGGATTAACGTCAACAGTATAGCTTTGCAGGTCTCTCTCTGTGTCTCTTTCTCACTCAGCGGGGAGTGGATTATGCTTGACAGTTACTTTCACCATGAATTACTGAATTCTTATTTTCAAAGACAAATTTCAGGACCTGTGCTCTTTACTGCACCTGCAAAGTGTGTCTTGGGAGGCAGGAGAAGGAAGTGGTTAAGGCTCTCGAGTCAGTTGGGGTAAGGTGCTGTCTCTTGGACAAAGCACAAAGCCTCTGAGGCTTGGTTTCCTTATCTGTTAAATAATAAACCTACTTCCTGGGCTTATCATGAAGATTAAACAAAATGATTCATTAAGACTATTTAGTCCCTGGAACACAGAGTGCACAATACAGGATCACTAAAAAAAAAAAAAATTCACCACCACCTAAGGTGATAACTTGTTGTGATTTTTCCAGTACATTCTCTCCCTGACTTTTGTAGTTGTGATCGTTTATTGTGACTTGGGTGAAGGTTTACAGAGCAAGTCAGTTTTCCATTCAACAATGTATATTCACTTTGTTTCATGTAATAGCACATATCCCACTTTGTTCTGTGAATTTTCTATGACAGTATCCCAACTTTCAGGAAACCCACAAGCCTTGGGTGAACCATAAAAGTTGGCTACTGTATTCACTACCATCTGTGATGAATACCAATGAATAAAAATAAAAAAGATTTCTGAGTCAGCTGTTTAAGAAATACTTATTGATGACAAACACAAGGGATTTTAAGATCTACCCAAAATTCTCAGTACTACTCATCAATAAATACTCCTTGAATACTATGGGAATGGTTCAGAAACTTTGTTTGTTTCACGGGCAGTGGTGAAGTAGTTAAGGTTAAGGACTTGCCTGCAAAGCGAAGGGTCGGTGATTTGAAGCCCCTAGCAACTCCGCACGAGAAAGATGTGATGGTCGGCTTCCATACAGATTTATAACCATGGAAACTGAGGCGTTGCTATGAGTTGGAATCAATGCAATGGTTTCTTTTTTTAACACTAAGGAAAGAATTCCTAGTGGAATGACTGTTTTATGCTTTTGGTTGCTGAATGAAAGATGGTGGTTCGACTACATCAGTGGGTCGGAGGGAGAAAAGGCCTAGACATCTGCTCTTATATAGAGTATGGACTAGGAAACACTATGGATAGGGTCCTATAGGCTCATGGCGTTAGAATGGACTCACCAGCACGCAGCAACAATAACGGCATGAACGAGCCCTGGTGATACAGTGGTCAAGAGCCTGACAATTAACTGAAAGGTCATTGTTTGCAGCTCATGAGCATCTCGACAACAGAAAAGATATGTTGGCCTGCTCTCAGCAAGATAATAGTCTAGTAATCCCGGTGTGTGTGTGTGTTGTCCTATAGAATTACATCCAGTTCAACAGTACACAACAACAACAATATTCCAAATATTTGGCTGACACTTTAAAGGTAAATGAGAACACTAAGTTAATCAGAGAGAATCAAGGGAATGGGCACATTATTTAGGAGCTCCTTGGGGAACTGGAATGACATGTTGAAAGAGTATTACTCTGAGATACTTTGCTCTCAGGAGAATATTGGGCAGGAAATGTCATGGATTGCACACTTTGACCTAACAGGGGCTTCTTTCAGCTATAGGGGAGTTAATCGGGTTCTGTGGTGAGTCAGGATTAGTTTCTGTGAACAGGTAATTAAGCAACTGTCTTGACTGAAGTGTTTTCAGAGCCCGTAAGGGGCTAGTGAGCCTTTGAATTTTTAGAATTAGAATGTTTTAACTATCACATCTAAAGTTTTACATTTTTTTAAAGCACAGAGTTATTTTGAGACTCGGGGAATGGATCCACAGAGACAGGTGGTATCTGGCATTGAACACAAAGAGCCCAAACTAGACAGAGAGGCTATTCTAGTTTCTGGAGCTGCTTTAATAGAAATAATGCACGTGGGTGGCTCAAGAACAGATAGTTATTTTTATATTTATTTTCGTACAGTTGAGGGGGACATTTGCTGACTCTAGGGGGAGGTTCTGTCTGTCCAATCTGCAGGAAAACCCTCGTCTCAGCTTCTCTAATGTTCTTCTTGCCATTTCTTGGAGATCTCCATGGCACATGCATCTTTCTACAGTCTGTGCTTCCTTGCTTGGGTGCTTATTCCACTGTGTGTGTTTAATATCCAAATTGGTTAGGTTTAACCTACATTATTATAGCCTCATTAACACAACAAAAAGCCCCATTCCCAAAAAGGCTTACACTCACAGGTATATGTTGTTGGTGTTGTCGGGTGCTATGGAGTCAGTACTGACTCATTGCTACCCCACGTACAGCAGCATGAACCATGACCTGCCCTCCACCATCCTACAAATGTTGCAATGTTTGAAACCATTGCTGCTGTCCCTGGAGCAATCCATCTCTTGAGGGTCTTTCTCATTTTTGGGGTGCACTCTTCTTTACCAAGCATGATGTCCCATTCCAAGGACTGGTCTCTCCCGATAACTTCCAAAATGTGCGTGAAGAAGTTTTGCCATCCTGGTTTAATTCTGGTTGAGCTTCTTTCAAGACATATTGGGTTGTTCTTCAAGGAGTCCGTGGTCCTTGTGGTAATACTTTCTTTTAGAGGAATTAGTGTCTGATTCACCTCAAGGAATTGGAGATTAAAGATGTCCCAAATGTCTAACTCTTCCAAGGTGCTATTCTGCTCCATCCCTTCCATACCCCTGACTCCTCTCTTGAGTATCTTCCCTCACATCCCTAGGTTCTGTGATTTTATGCAATATCTCATAGAAACTCACAAAACTTTCAGGAAATGTCTCAAACAGTGGTGGGTGAGCTTTCTAAATTAATATTCTCTACTTAACTTCTCACCTTGATCTTTAGGTCCTAATATCAATTGTAATGGCTACACAGAACTCGCAGACAAAATTCACGATCAAACGGATTTTACTAAGGAAATTAACCAGTTGTAATGCCAGTAAGAAATGCTCAGGGTTGTTTAGCAGGACACGTCACAAAGTTCTTTCAGGCCAGCTAATAAATGCCCAAATGTGCATACCACTCGACTGTAAGCCTAAACGCACAGGCTCAAGTTCATTGGGTCAGCAAACCAAGTTCTCTGAACTAAGTGCCCAGAGGAACTCCATTAAAGTAAACTTCAGCCTGAAGGCAATCAGTTCCACTTCTGTGGGTCAAGAAACCTAACTTCCCCAATTAAGGGCCCAGAGACACTCCACAAAGACAGCCTTTTAAAAAAACACTTAGATTTACTTGCTCTGTGGGTTGGCTAATCCATCACTGTGTTCCAGGCTCTGGCTTCTGGTTCTGCTGCTTCTCCACTGATGTTTCAGCTGTCTTCTGAACTAAGGAGGTTCACTGTACAGGGATCTCAGGGCAAGAGGATGTACTCCATGCTTAGATATTCCTGCTAATGAAACCCCTCCTTCTGTTTCTCAGAGGGCCCATTTTATATACAGCAGGATGGCATTCCAGGGAATTCTGTTCACAATTACTCACAGGGAAGTCCTGCCAGTATCTTTCCTCATCTTCTTACCAGACCCATGTAGGAAAAGGTCGTTTGGTGGGAGTTGGAGACTTTCACTAGAAGAGTCATATCAAATATTTCACTGCCTTTAAGACCTCAGAGGCATTATCTTTTAACAACTGGGCACCATCTGCTTTCTTCACCACATTTGTTTATGCACCCATTTTGTCTTCAGCGATAGTGCTGGAAGGGTGAGCATCCCAGAATGACAGTGGATTAGTAAAATGTGTTCATGTATTGAGGGAGGGTATAAGCAGACGCCCAAAGTTCATTTACAGCCTCAGTGTGTTGCCATACAAATATTTGTACCATATATACTCATGTATAAGCCAAGTTTTCCAGCACATTTTAAAAAACATTTTATTAGGGGCTCATACAACTCTTATCACAATCCATTCATATACATACATCAATTGTATAAAGCACATCTGTACATTCTTTGCCCTAATCATTTTCTTTTCTTTTTTTTTTTTTAACATTTTATTAGGGGCTCATACACTCTTATCACAATCCACACATATACATACGTCAATTGTATAAAGCACATCTGTACATTCTTTTCCCTAATCACTCTCAAAGCATTTGCTCTCCACTTAAGCCCTCTGCATCAGGTCCCCCTCCCTCATGAGCCCTTGATAATCCACAGATTGTTATTTTGTCATATCTTGCCCTATCCGGGGTCTCCCTTCCCCCCCTTCTCTGCCGTCCTTCTCCCAGGGAGGAGGTCACATGTGGATCCTTTTAATCAGTTCCCCCTTTGCAACCCACTCACCCTCCACTCTCCCAGCCTCGCCCCTGACACCCCTGGTCCTGAAGGTATCGTCCACTCTGGATTCCCTGTGCCTCCAGCTCCCATATGCACCAGTCCAGCACATTTGTTTATGCTGAAAAATTCCTCCTCGGCTTATACTCGAGTGAGGGTCCCTACTTACCAGATCTCCGGTGCAGTGCAGGTGTGCTCATCTCTCGCGCTCATCTGCGGGCGCCTGCAGCCTCTGTGGGTGGTCCAATGAATGCTGGTATCACCGCTCTTCTTTTCTCCTGCACACCAGCAGCCTCTGTGTTGTCCAGGCTTACCAGGTGGGACCTGCCCACTTCTGTGTGCTGCTACCTGGGGTGTACTACATCCTTGCCAAATGAATGTCCGATATGGCCGCTGTTCTTCTCCCTCTCCATGACCAATGACATAACCTTTATAGTCTTACTCACGCAAGATCACTCCCCCTTGCTCTGCCCAAGCATTGCTGAATACAAGTACTGGTATATCTCTGGTCTTGGCTATACAATATGTTTATTGACAGTACTTAGTATGCTATATTTTATTATTTTATTTTCTTGTTAACATCTATCTGGACCCAGTGTTGACTGTGCTTGCATAGAGCAGCCTGTGTTAGGGCTCATAATATACACGCTGCGTTGTGCACGCAGTGGTACTGCATGTGTTACATTAGCACTTTCGTATGTATGCAGTAACGCGGTGCATGCAGTAACGCGGTGCAGACACAGCACAGTGTGATAATTATGAGCTCTAACACAGGCTTCTCGTCACATTCTGGAGTATCATCAGCCTACATTACGCCTCAAACTATACAAGCTGCCTTGTTCACATGAGGTAAGGCAGTGTATGTAG
The DNA here is from genome assembly GCF_050624435.1 of Tenrec ecaudatus. Classification (NCBI taxonomy): domain Eukaryota; kingdom Metazoa; phylum Chordata; class Mammalia; order Afrosoricida; family Tenrecidae; genus Tenrec; species Tenrec ecaudatus. Next base: position 15,903,787 of record NC_134533.1, read on the forward strand.
TAATGCAGCACATATAGTAACACAGCGTGTATAGTATGAGCCCTAACACAGGCTGTTCTATGCATACATCGTCATGTCATCACATTCTGGAATAACATCATATCAAACTCTCCAAACCCTGATTTACTGTCAACTCCCTTGGTGATCCAGCATGTTTTGTGCCTTGTGGTGTCTTTTGAGGGCGATTCTTTTTTTTGGGGAGAGGGTATCTGTTTTCCATGGTGAAGTTTATCTGTCTTGCTGCCTTCTATTGTCACTTGATTTTACTTTTTTATATGTCTAACGGTAGTTGCCTGGACACATCCATTTTTACTGTAAATTGACCTATTTTAAGAACTATAACTAGGGCTTATTTTTGGAGTAGGACTTATGGTATAATTTTAGAATTCAATTGCAATGGTACAGCATTCTTTTTCAAAGTCCTTTAAAAAAAATCCTGTTAGAAATGGATCCCAATACTTCTAATCCTGGACCAAAGCAAAAGTGTAGGTCATACGAAGCTGGTTTCACACTTAAGGTTGTGTCAAGAGCAGAAGAAAGCAGTAACAATATTGCAAGTAGGGAATTTTGTGTTGGCAAAAAACAAGTGAGGAAATAGCGGAAAATGAAAGCTGACTTGGAAAAGATTCCAAAAGCAAAGAAAGCTCAATATGGTTTAATGACTTCAGATGGGGCTCTAGAGACAGAATTGCATAAATGGTTTATGGAGTGTCATAAAAATGTTAACTGCATAACATACATGGGAATTTGCTATGTGCCCTTCAAATGGCTAAAGTTGACAAATGAAAAGCACCAAGCATTGAAAATTTTGTTGTGTCAGCAGGATGGTGAACCCACTTCATGAATAGGTTTGCCCTACGTTTACAGCAAAAACCAAAGATTTCACAGAAGTTGCCAAAAGACCTTGATGAAAAAGTGATGTCATTCCATTCATTCATCATAGAACAAATAAAGATCCATAACTATAACCTGGGAGATATTGCACATATGATGAAACACCTATGCCCTTTGATCTTCCAAGCAACAGAATTGTGTCAAGTTTGGGAGACAATACTACAATTTTACTCAGAACCACAGGAAATGAAAAAAAAAAACACACTTCACAGTCATTCTGTCATATTTGGCTAATGGAATTTAGCTGTGGCCTGTCATAGTTTTCAAAAGAAAGACCTTGCCTAAAAAGGTCAAATTCCCACTATGAATTTGTCAAATTTAAAAAGGAAGACCTTCCCTAAAAAGGTCAAATTCCCACAGTGCGCACACATTAAAGGTTAGATAGATGAAGACAGACAAAAAAATGGCTAGAAGAAATTCTGAGCAGACGACCAGGAGCAGCCTTAAAGAAAAAAAACATCATTGCTAGTTTGGGATATGTTCAGAGCCCACACATCTGATGGCATAAAAGATTGGCAAAGTCTTCTGAAGTTACTTTGGCCATTATTGCAGGTGGGCTTACATCTGTATTGCAGCCCCTAGATGTGTGTTTAAATAAATCTTTGAAAGACCATGGACAAAAGGTGTGGCATGAATGGATGTCATCTGGTCAAGCCCGACTGACAAAAGTTGGAAATCTGATGAAGCCTGACCTAGAATTGAATACAATGTGGGTTCGTGATGCATGGGAAGAGATTCCGGAGGACACGGTGCAATGCTTCTTGGAGAAATGTGGCATTAGTAATGCTATGGATGGCAGTGAAGACAGTGCTTTGCATGAGAAGACAGCAGTGATGGTGATGACTGTGAACTCAGTGAGGATGACAGTGTCTATGCTGATCACCTCACACCAGCTAAAGCTGGAGCTCTGTTTGAACATACATATATGATGAGGAGGAATCCAGTTTTGAAGGATTGTAAGTAACTCTTGTGTTTTAGCTTGGTTGCTGATTGAGCTAAGGTTTTTGTACTTTTAAAATTATGTTGATACCATATTGTTTTTGTTGACCCTCTTTTCCACTTACAGAGCTTGTTTACTGTTTTTCTTTTAAATAAATATTCAAAATCATTCAACCTACTGATGCCTCAGTTAATGGAAATTTATTGGTATCTATTTTTATTTTGAAACTTACCAGTAGCTGCTGCATTTCCAATCCTAGGCTTATACTCAAGTCAATAAGTTTTCCCAGGTTTTTGTGGTAAAACCTGGGTAGATACCTTGACTTATATTCAGGTCGGCTACTCGAGCATATACAGTACATAGGACAATACTATTTTTATAGATTAATGTATTTACATATGTACACACCTATGCTTATACCTGTATCAGTAGCTTTGCTTCCAAGACCATTCCTATGTTTCCTTTTACCTTCAGAGAAACAATAAGCCCACATGGAAAAAGCACGCCAGCCTGTGTGATCATGAGGTGTCATCGCGACCAGGTAATAGGCATCAGAAGACTCATAACAAACAAGCAACCAACTATGAAAAAATATATCTTTGAGGACAAAGGGGGTCGGAGCAGAGACCCAAAGCCCGTCCGCAGACAATGGAACATCTCCTCATAGCGGGGTCACAGGGAAGGGATGAGTCAACCAGGGTACAGTAAAGCATCGAGGAAACACAATATTCCTCTGGTTCCTTGAGACTTCCTTCCCCCCAGCATCACCCCAGTGTTGCTTCTCACTTCGGACTAGACCAGTGCATGTGCACAGGTATAGATAAGAGATAAGAGCTCACAACAGGAATGGGAATAGAGATACCAGAAGGGTAGGGGGAAGGGGGAGGAAGGGTGGAAGAGAAAACCGATCATAATGTTTGACATGTAAACACACACCCCACTTCAGGGGGAAGAGCAACAGAAACCATGGGGGAAAGGAGACAGCCGTCAGTGTGAGATTTGAAAATAATAATAACTCATAATCTATCAAGGGGCCACGAGGGCGTGAGGGTAGGGAAGAGGAGCTAATTCCAAGGGCTCAATAGAAAGTAAGTGTCTAGAAAATAATGATGGCAACATATGTATAAATGTGCTTAATACAATTGATGTATGGATTGTAATAAGATTTGAAAGAGCCCCCAGTAAAATGATTGTTTAATGAAAACAATAATTCCCTGTCCTTGCAGGCTACCACCTCTCTTCTAGCCATCGTGCCAGCCCTCAAAGGATGGTGTCTTTTTTAAAAACCAGGTTTTTAAGAGGTTTATTTTTTAAGATCCTTTTATTAGGGGCTCATACAAACTCTCATCACAATCCATACACACATCAATTGTATAAAGCACATTTGTACAGTCATTGCCCTCATCATTCTCACATTTGCTCTCCACCTAAGGCCCTGGCATCAGGTCCTCATTTTTTCTCCTCATTTCCCCCACTCCTTCCCCAGTCACCCCACCCTCATGAACCCTTGATAATTTATAAATTATTATTTTGTCACATCTTGCCCTATCCGATGTCTCCCTTTACCCCCTTTTCTGTTGTCTGTCCCCCAGGGAGGAGGTCGCATGTAGATCCTTGTCATCAGTTCCCCCTTTCCAAGCCTCCCTCCCTCCACCCTCAGTATCGCCACTCACACCCCTGGTCCTGAAGGGATGACCCGCCTTGGATTCCCTGTGCTTCCAGTTCCTATCTTTACCAGTGTACATCCTCTGGTCTAGCCAGATTTTTAAGGTAAAATTTGGATCATAATCGTGGGGGTGGTGGTGGTGGTGGTGGAGGAAGCATTAAATAATTAGAGGAAAGGTGTATGTTTCATTGTTGCTACATTCTGACTGGCTTGTCTCCTTACTGTGACCCTTCTGTAAGGGGATGTCTAGTGGCCTGCAAATGGGCTATGGGTCTCCACTCCACACTCCTTTTCAGCGCCTTTTCCCAGGAGACCAGCATTCCATACAGCCACCACCACCACCAGATGATGTGTACTCCTTCCAACACTCCTGCCACGCCCGACAACTTCCCCGACACCTTCACCAAGTTCTCAGGTCTCAAGGCCTCAGAGAGCTTCCATGGTGGGGGTAGCGGTAGCCCCATGGCCACTGGGGATATGTCACCCCCACCACACTTCCCCCTTGCAGCAGTAGATGGAAACGGGGTGCGCAGCTGGCTGATGGTGGACTCGCCCCGAGGGGGCCCCCAGCCTCAGCAGCCACCCCTGTGGGCTCTGACACCACCATCCCTGGCTTCAGACTGGCCATCCCTGGCCCCCAAACAGGCTGCCTCGAAACCCAGGGCCCACCCTGCCATGGAGGCAGAGAGATAAGGGAAGCCCCTCTCCCTCCAAGAGGCCCAGCCCCCCTGGGTGGGGGGGATATCTCTGCAGGCCCCCTTCATCGTCCCTGCACCCGTCATCCCTGGAGCCCTGGACAGGAGAGGCTGCCCACGCACACTGCCCCCAGTCCCTAGACAGCCCTGCAAAGCCATCGGGTGTTTGTGAAGAGCCAGCAGCCTTCCTGCTGGGACTCCCCGCCTTGCCCATGGCCTTGAGAGCAGCCTGGGGCCCCTGGAACTCAACTCGCCAGCTCTGGACTGCGGAATCAGGCAGCATGTGTGAGTGTGGCTTTGTCTCTATTTATATGTCTAGTGATTTTCCAGTAGCACCTTGCTCATGGTCCCCGGACTGCATGCTGGAGTGCGCCCTGCCTGCTGCCCTTCCCCGGGCTCCCGGCACTGCTGTTCCCTGCAGAGGAGGGCTGTGGGAACCTCCAGGATTCTTCCACCTACCCCTAGGCTATTGCCTGCTGGGGTGGCTTGCATGCCTCCCCAGAGCTCAGGGGCCCCCAGTCCCTCCCCCTTTCCCTTATTAACAAAGAGAATTGCTACCCCCAAAAAATAATATCACAATGATATGTGTTTTTCTTCTGATGATACCTGATACCTGATTCCTTTGACACCTCATGATTTCACAGGCTGGTGTGCTTCTCCCATGTGGGCTTTGTTGCTTCTGAGTTAGATGGCCACTTGTTTACCTTCAAGCCTTTAAGATCCCAGATGCTATATCTTTTGATAGCTGGGCACCATCAGTTTTCTTTGCCACATTTGCTATGCACCCATGTGTCTTGAACGATTTTATCAGGGAGGTGAGCACACAATTATATGATTTTTTTGTTCTTTGATGCCTGATAACTGATCCTTTCGGCACCTCGTGATCACACAGGCTGCTGTGCTTCTTCCAAGCTAAACTCCACTTTAATATATATTCAAGTTGACTATGAAGTTATATAACAACCACGATCTTCAACAAATTAAACAAAAGAACATACTGTATATACTCATGTATAAGCCGAGTTGTTCAGAATATTAAAAAATTATTTTATTAGGGGCTCATACACCTCTTATTACAACCCATACATACAACAATTGTGTAAAGCACATTTGTACATTCCTTGCCCTCATCATTCTCAAAACATTTGCTCTCCACTTATGCCCCTGGCATCAGCTACTCATTTTTCCCCTCCCTCCCTCAACTCTTCTGTAAGGGGATGTCCAATTGCCTACAAATGGGTTTTAGGTCTCCACTCCACACTCCCCCTCATTCACAATGATATAATTTTTTGTTCTTATGATGCCTGATATCTGATCTCTTCGGCACCTCATGAGCACGTAGACTGGTGTGCCTCTTCCATGTGGGCTTTGTTGCTTCTGAGCTAGATGGCCGCTTGTTTACTTTCAAGCCTTTAAGACCCCATGTGCTATATCTGTTGATAGCCGGGCAACATCAGCTTTATTCTTCACATTTGCTAATTCACCCGCTTTGTTTTCAGCGGTTGTGTCAGGAAGGTGATCATCATAGAATGCCAATTTAATAGAAGAAAGTATTCTTGCATTGAGGGAGTACTTGAGTAAAGGTCCAATATCCTTCTGCTACCTTAATACTAAACCTATAAATATATGCTCATAGATCTCTTTCCCAATCCTCATATGTAAATATATTTGCATATGTACATGCCTCATATGTAAATATATTTGCATATGTACATGCCTTTATTTAGACCACCCTTTGCTTCTTACCCTGTTTTCCAGAAAGTAAGACATCCCCGAAAATAATACCTATTTACAGGTTTGCCTTTCATTGAAATATGAGGCACCCCAAAAATAAGACTTCCCCGACAATAAGCCCCTCCAAGCTACTGTAACTCTGGACTCTGGACTCTGGACTCTGGACTGTAGCGATGGGCTCAGCTGCACTGCTCACTGTTGGCCACAGTGCAGCCAGAGCAGACAGGAAGTGCGAGGTCTCTTTTAATAAAATAATAAACAATAAATATGTACCGTATTCTTCTACATGGAAAAATAAGACATCCCCTGAAAATAAGACCTAGCGTACCTTTGGGAGCAAAAATTAATATAAGACACTGTCTTATTTTTGGGGAAACAGGATAGCTCTTTCCTCTATGTCCTTTGACTTTCCTCTTGTCCCACTATCATGCTCAGTCTTCATTTGGCTTTCAGTAATTCCTCCTAGTTACATTACCCTTGATCATGTCCTTGCAGGCCTCCTACACCTTCCTCACTACTGATTTGGATTACTTGTTGTTCCCTTGTCCTTGGGTTTGTTAACACCACTACCTTTCCCCCCACCTCCCCCTCTCCCATGTCCCCCCAGAACTGTCGGTCCCATTGTTTTCTCCCCCAGATTGTTCATCCAGCCTATCTTATTTAGACAGACCTTCGGAGATAATAACATGCACAAAAACAAGACAGAGTGAAACCAAGCAACACTATACAACAAAACAACAACAACAAACCAATGACAAAAAAATCCCCAAAACACAACAAGAAAGAAAAGCTTGTAGTTAGTTCAAAGACTATTTGTTGGCCTTTAGGAGTGTTTTCTAGTCTAGTCTGTTGGGGCACCAAGTCCTTCGGCATTCCCTGGGGACCTCGCCGCTTGCTGTTCCCTTGCTGTTCTGTTGCACCCTTGCTGTTCTGTTGCTGTTCCTTGCTGTTCTGTTGCACCCACTTAATGTTTTACCTGGTGTGGCGGGATTAGATCGGGTGCAATTCCCATACTGTGGCTCCGGTGTTGTCCCCTGTTGGGCTATGGGTCAGTGAGGGACGTCGTGTCTTATAGTGGGGCCGGCCTTGTGGTCCTCTCTGTGGGCTGGCTCCTTTAATCAGGAATATAGTCCTCAAGGCTTGGTGGGCCAGGATACACTCCACTCTCTCCTCCTCCCCCTTTATCTGCTCCCAAGTGCGCCTATCAGATATGTCTCTCTCTCTCTCTCTCTCTCTCTCTCTCTCTCTCTCTCTCTCTCTCTCTCTCTCTCTCTCTCTCGGAGCTGCATAATCAGTGCCGAAGGACAGTGTGTTAAGTCACACCCTCTACTAAGGTGATGTCGAAGAAATCGCCAGGAGACAAAGGATGTGGCTTTGTTCATAACCTTTCCTAATGTGAGGTCTTAGAGATAACCTCAATGGGAAAAAAAGGACGTAGATTGCTTCACACCCTCTAATAAGGTGGGCCACCACTTGCCAGTCTGTTGGTCTCACCATGGTGGCTTATGTGTTGCTTTCATGGCAGAAACTATATCACAGGTATTTCAAATGAGCAACAGGGTCACCCAAAGGGAACCGTTTTCAGTAATTTCCAGACTGAGGACAGACAATGATGAAGGAATGGGCTGCCCAGTTCAGGATAAACTAGCTGCTCTTATGCATAGCTTGGAAATATTGTCAGACACAGAAGGCTTAATGGATAGAAACAGAACGTTGTTAGGAATAGTGCCCCAGGATGGGCCCTCGTGTAGGAGGGTACCCGAAATGTGATTGAGGAGAAGTTGCTTTCCCCAGTGGAGCTGACCATGATAACTTGAGTTGGGACAAGCCTGTGAGAATGGAGTCTTTGCAATCTTCATTTGCTGACGGAACTTGACTCAAGGTGAGAAGAAATAGCTGTAAACATTTGCTAATGACTGGAGCTTGGAATGGGCAGAATATGAATCTAGGAAAATTGGAACTGGTCAAAAAATGGAATGGAAAGCGCAAAGGTCTATGTATAGATGTTAATAAGATGAAATGTACTGATCTTGGACATTGTGAATCAGAAAATCATGTGATTTACTTATACCGGGAATATCACAATCAAGAGGAATGGCACTATATTCTATCACTATATTGTCACAAGGTACATTTAAAATTCAGGCTTGAAGTACAGTACTGTCTGTGAGATGATTATATCTATCTGTCTTCAAGAAATCCAATCAATAAAACCACGATTCAAATTTCTACACCAAACAAAAAACTAGTAATGAATAAATTCAAGAACTCTAACAACAATTTAAGTCTGAAATTAATCAAACATGAAATTAAAATGCATTGATTTGAATGTTATTCTGTTTATGAAATCCAGGATAGGTAAATCTATAGAGACAGCAACTGGATAATGGTCCCTTAGGGGTGTTATAGAGGAGGTTGGAGGGAAATGGGAAGCTGATAAGAAATGAGTGCAAGATTGGTGAAAATGTTCTAGAACTGATTGTGGTGATGATTGTACAACTCATCTTGATGTAATTGAACTCTTTAATTGTAGGATATGTAAATTATATGCCAATTAAACTGTTGGGGGGAAAAGGAGCATTGATAATTATTAGTGATTGAACGCAAAAGTTGGGAACAGGAAGAAACAGTAGTCAGAAAATATGGACTTGATGATACAAATGATGTTGGATATCAAATGATAAAATTTTGCAAAACCAATAACTTATTCATATCATATAACTTTTCAGAAACATAAAAGGCAACTATACATATGGACTTCTCCAGATGGAACACACAGAAATAAAATTCACTTTATCTGTGGAAAGAGATGAGGAGGAAACTCACTCTCAGTAGCTAAAGCCAGGCTAGTGACTGACTGTGGCACAGACCATCAGTTACTCAGATGTAATTTCAGGTTGAAGCTGCAGGTGAGTAAGTCCATGAGATCAAAAATATGATGAGTCTATCCCACTTGAATTCTGAGAATATCTCAAGAACACATTTGTTGCATTGAACACTAATGACAGAAAACAAGATGAGCTGTGGGAGGACATCAAGAACATCATCCATGAAGAGAGCAAAAAGTCATTAAAAAGACAGCAAAGAAGGAAGAGAACAAAATAGAGGTCATAAGAGGCTCTGAAACTTATTCTTCATTATATATGCTGAAAAAGTGGAAGAAATGGTAATGTCAAAGAACTGAATAAAAATTTCCAAGGGTAAATTGATTAGAGAATGTAAATTATTATAATGAAATGTACAAAGACAGAGTTAGAATTCAAAAGGAAGGATATAATAAATATATCTTAAACTGAAATATTAAAAATATTTTAAAGGCCTCAAGTTGCAATATTGAGATTCTATGGGAAAACATTGAATGATGCAGGAAGCATCAAGGGATGATAGAAGGAAGACACAAAATCACTGTTCAAAAAAGAACTGGTGCACAGCCCCCATTTCAGGCAGTAGCAAAAGAGTAGGAGCCAATTGTGCTGAAGGAAGTTCACGCCACACTGAATGTATTAACCCAAAACAAGGCTCCAGGAATTGATGGAAACCCCACTGAAATGTTTCAACAAGCTGATGAAGCACTGTCGTGCTTTGATAAAAACACCTTCCCTTTCTCCATTCAGAGTAAAAGCTTCTCATCATTGCTATGTCTGGAGTATTTCCCAATCCCATTTACCTTACCCATTCCTCCAGATATTGTCCTTTCATTAAATTATCTTCTATTGGCCCTATGAGTGTGCCACTGGTTGCCTGCCATAATCCCGACTAGTGCAGAATGTTCGTAAGTAGGGAAAAGCATATGATTTGTATTTTAAAAAGATCATTCTGGATGTGTGCACAATAAATTGCAGATAAACCTGGAAGTGGGAGATGAGTTGAGGGGCAGAGGAGGGTAGCTGGGCAAAGTTGACCATAGAGATCAAGAGTGGCTGGGTGGAGTCAGAATGTGTTCTTGAACGTAAATGGATAGGACTTGCTGATGGCTTTAATGAAAAGATGAAAGAAGGGTTTATAATGGTGTCCAAGTTTTCAGACTGCATAAGATGGTTGTTAGGCTGGTGGCATTTACTAAGGAAAAGAAGATTAAAGGACAGCCGGTTTTCTGTTTTGTTTTGGTCAAGGGTGGAATGGAAACAAACACTTGGCTTTTAAACGTTTTAAGTTTGAGATGTAAAGAAGTCGCCCAGATAGAGATGCCAATTAGGCAATGGGAATGACAAAGACAGAGACCAAAGGGGAGTTGGAGCTGAATATGTAAATTTGGGAGTTGAAAGCAGAACACTGTCATAGAAAACAATGAGATCACCTAGGAAAGAAATATAGCTAAAGGACAGTTAAGAGGGCTCAGAACTGAATCTCAAGGAATATCCAACTTGATTGAGAGCTGTTATCATTGCTGCATGAGAACTAGTTAAAAAAACAATTTGAACAATAATAATTTATAAATTATCAAAGGTTCGTGAGGGAGGAGAAGTGGGGAGAAAGGGGGAAACTGAGGAGCTGATATCAAGAGCTCAAGTAGAAAGCAAATGTTTTGAGAATGATGATGGCAACAAATGTACAAATGTGCTTGACACAATGGATGTACATATGGATTGTGATGAGTTGTACGAGCCCATAATAATATGATTTTAACAGTTAAAAAAACTATTTGAACTTTTTAATATCACATATAAATTTACTTAGATTGCATCAAAAACATAGTTTTGTGATATGATTTAAATTATATTATACATTTCAAAAAAATCTACTTATGAATTTTTTAGCCCTTTTAGCTTTTTCTGTACTTTTTAATTTTAAAAAATTGAACTATTAAGGTTTATAGGGTGTTTTATATTAGTATTAATCTAAAATGCATAACCACAGGTAATAATAGTAGGTTCTTTATTGCATATTTATAATTTAATAAGAAATCTGCTTCCACATTCAACCTATCCAATCATCCTTTGGTGTAGGCTTTATCATTTCAGAGATACACTCTGAAGTCTAGGTAGGTTAAGTAACTTTTCCACAGTCATATAGTTCAAAAGTGAGATAAAAAGACTTAGTAGTTTATGGTTTGCAAAACTTTTTCTACCCATTCAAATTTGCATGTCAATAGCAACTACCTAAGCCATCACAGAGAGCATTGTTCTTCAAGCTAGATCTTGAAATGTTCATTCTGATAATGCGATGCCATTCCTCTTGATTTTGTTCTATTATAGAAAACCGTACGATGGTCTGACTCAAAATTTCAGCTCATTAGTACCTAGGAGGCTGATCTTCATACATTCCATTTCATTTTTGCCAACATCCAATTTTCCTAGGTTCCTACTTAGTACATTTCATGTCCTGATTATTAATGGATGTCTGCAGCTATTTCTCTTTTTAAGTCATGCCCCATCAGCAGATGAAGGTCCTGAAAGCTTTACTCCATCCACGTCATTAAGGTCGACTCTACTCCTTCCCCAAACCTAAGAGGCTCATCTTTGGACACAACATATGACAGTGTTCTGCTGTTCAGAGGTTTTCAATGGTTAGTACCTTACAAGTGAACAGCCCATTCTTTCTTTGTCGTCTGTTCTTAAGCTGGAAGCTCCACTGTCATCTGTTTACCAGGGATGCCCTTGTTGGTGTTTGAAAAGTAGAGAAAAGGTGGAATTTGCCAAGGGTTTCATTTGATTTGGACCCACAATCAGTACTCCTGGAAGCAGCAGTCAAGACATCAAAAGATGTATTGCATTTGGCAAAAAGTGCTGCATGAGACCATTTGATGGTGTTAAAGAGCAAAGATGTTACTATAAGGACTAAAGGGGCCTGACTCAAGTCATGGTATTTTCAATGGTCTTGTATGCATGCAAAAATTGTATAACGAGAAAGACCACAGAAGAATTGATGCATTTGAATATGGTGTTGATGAAGAAGATTGAAAGTACAGAAGTACAAATAGATCTGGCCTGGAAGAGGCACAGCCAGAGTGCTCTTCAGAAGCAAGGATGGCAAGATTCCTTTCCACCAACTTTGAACATGTTATCAGAAAAGACCAGTGCCTGGGAAAGGGCATCATGCTTGCAAAACAGAGGGCCAGCTCAAAGAGGACTACTCTCCACGTGATAGTAAGAAAATGGTATAGAGGCTGTCCTTGATCTCCTCTGGCTATACAAAGGAGAAGCAGAATCTAACACCGCACCATCCCAAGGCCAAATGCCATAAGGCAGATCCTCCATTCTTCTTTACCCTCTTCTGACACCAACGTCCCTCCAACAGATCTCTCCTTTCCTGGTTTTGATAATCAATTATAATGGCCACACATAACTCACAGACAATAGTCAAGATTATGGGAATTACTAGGGAGGTTAACAAGTTACCACAAGCCAGGATTATAAAGCATTAAGGATGTAGTCTTTGGTCAGTCAACTGCCAAGCTTCTCTCTCTAGTCCTTACCCTGTCAGTCACACAATCCCTTGGCCTCTCACTATGTAGGCCAGGAAGCCCACCCAATTCTCTGCCTCATAGTCTCCTGGTGTCTGGTGTCTTTGCTGTAGTCTCCACTGCCTCTACCACTTCAGACAGTGATCTTGTACATGCTACACTGGTGGCTATTCTACCTGCTTGGACCAAGGATCCTCTCTCTTTGCTTCTGAGATGCATATATTCTTATACCACTAATACTCTCTACTAGTGTTTCAGACACCTTGTTTGCATGATCCCACCCAAGCATTTGGTGATTGGTACAGAAACATGGATAGAAAAGCCATTCCAAATTATTTCTCTTCACCACAGATAGATTGACCCAGTGACTACAAGAACATATTGTTCAAACATAACAATGGTTATGAGGATGGCACTGGACCAGACAGTGCTTCACTCTGCAGTGCATCAGGTCGGGATGAGTTAGAGCTGACTCAACAGCACCTAGTAGCAGCAGCAGCAGCAGCAGCAATATTTGAACATTAGGAACAAAGGAAGACTATTAGTTGTTTGCACTTAGAGAATTAGAAGTTCTGGGCTCCAGCCTTAGCCCTGGCTCAGTAAATGCTGAAATGTTCTTTCTGAGTTTCATCTGATTTTTATAGAACACTTGCGGAATGACATGCAAAAATAATGCAACAAATAACTTGTCTAAAGCTGTCTTTGGGTAGTAAGGTTGTTAAACCATTTTGTAGTCATAGGTAAGTAGGTTTGATTTCAGACCAGCTGCAGACATTGGGCAGTTATTCTATGAATTGTTTTGTCTCACTCTGAATTGTTTATTCCTTCATAAAATGGGGGATAAACAATGCATTCAAAATTTTCCCTCAATCCAAGAAGACTTTGTTCTAACCAATCGGCAGTCTGAGATATTCACCCTCCCGACACAATCACTGACGACAAAACAGGTGCATAAGCAAATGTGAAGAGGGCTGATGGTGCCTGGCTATTAAAAATGTAGCATCTGTGGTATTAAAGGCTTGAAGGTATCCAAGCCGCCATTCAGCAGTGAAGCAACAAGTCCACATGGAAGAAGCACACCACCGGTGTGAGTCATAGGGAGTTACTCAAAAACATATTGTTGAGAATGAGGAGGGCTGGAGTGGAGATCCAAAGCCCACCTATAGATAGTGGAACAATCTTCCCACAGAGGACCCACAGGGAGGGGATGAGTCACCTGGGTGCAGTCAAGCATCGATGAAACACACTCTATTCCTCTGGTTCCTTGAGGCTTCCTCACCCTCCACTACCATGACCCCGTGCTGCTTCCCAGTTTCAGACTAGGCCGGAACATGTACACAGGTATAGAAAGGAATGGTAACTCATGACACACAGAATCCAGGAGTGGGAATGGTGATGCCGGAAGGGTCGGAGAAAGTGGGGGAGAGGAAGGGAGAAAGGGGGTGCCGATCACAATGATCGACACATAATCATACACCCCTCTACAGGGGGAAGAACAACAGAAAACAGCAGTCGGTGTGAGAGATGAAAATAATAACAATATACAATCTATCAGGGAGTTACGAGGGTGGAGGTGGGACGGGGGAGAAGAATAAAAGCTGGTACTGAGGTATCAATAGAAAGTAAATGTCTAGAAAAGAATGAGGGCAACATATGTACAAACATGCCTGATTCAATTGATGTGTGGATTGGGATAAGAGTTGTATAGCCCCCAATAAAATGATTTTTTAAAAGGTAGCATACTCCCTGGTATATTTACTCACTAAATATAACTATTTTTTCCTTTCACCATTCGCTTTTTGCTTTCTCCTTTCTAACTTCCCCAATATATAGACAATTCCTAGATTGATTTGTAGTGGAGCCCTTGTTTATGAATCCTAGATGGCAGCAAAATAGAGGACACGACTTCATCCCTACCCTTAAAGAAGGCAATCTCAGCTTTGTAGCCTGGGATACCTCAGTTTCAAATAAAATTCCAAGGTGATCTGAATTCACCTCATTTGCTACTGTTCTATTGGAGGCACCAATAGAGACACTGAGTGAAAGTAATATTGGAAGTCAATGGCAATAACAACTGTTGATTAATAATTCTTGTTGAATAATTGATATGCATTATTCTCAGGAGCTGCTCAGCAGCTATGTCAAGTCTTTGTTTAGAGCCAATGTATATATATGAGTTCATTGTTATCCTTCATGTACTACTGCATTTTGTAAGTTCAGTTATTGATTAGTAAATACTAAAAGATGATAATAAATACTAAAGAAAATGCTGCTATATTATAAACCAGAAACCGAATATGAACATTAAAGGTGCTTATACTTGATAGGGAACAGCACATTCTCCTTTTTGTTAGTTATTCTTATTCCTTGTGCCTAGTTTCTGAAATGCACTCACAAGATTCCCAAAGAATTTCCATTGAGAATACCGAAGAAGATTTGAGTTTTCCCTGGGATAATTACAGTGTCCTGGAGCTGTTATTGTTCTCTTGGCTTTTTTTTTTGACAGGAGCAATCACTGACAGTCCTGCTTTCTTAGATTAATGGCCAGATAGTGATTGGACTGAGTTTTCCTTAAATGCCTTGAACCAATAAGTCTTCCAGTCTTTGCTAAGGGTCTCTGTGTGATGGGGCATATGTTCAAGATGCTGGAATTCTTAATGTTTACCTAAACTTTCATTAAAGCTAGAAGAAACAACTCTAAATATTCAATATCATTTAAAACATGGATGTACAGTGTATGAATCAAGGAATATTATAGTTGTAAATAAATGAAATGGAACACATGAAGATCAGGGTCTTAGTCATTAGTAGGCTGAAATGAAATGAATGGCTATTTTGAATTAGACAATCATATGGTCTACTATGCTAGAATACTTTGCCATGAATGAAAAAGTGAAGAAGAAAGATGTCATATTCGAGGAACCTTGTGGCATAGTGGTTAAAGCATTGGGCTGTGATCACCATGGTTGGCAGTTTTAAACCTCCAGCGGTTCCATGGGAGAAAGACTGGGCTTTCAAATGCTCCCCAAAGTAGTTACAGTCTCTGAAACCCCCAGGGGGTCACAGTGAATCAGCATTGACTTCAATAGCAGTGGGTTTGGTTTGATTTTGATGTCATATTCATTGTCAAAGACTATTTCAAAACCATATCTCTAAGTACCTGCTGTTTGTGATCGAATAATGATCTATATGCCTTTAATAAGACCAGTGAACACATCTAATATTCAAATTTATACACAACCAATAAAATTGGTGCTAAAGAAATTGAAGAATTATACCAGCTTCTGCCAACTGATCAAACATGCAACCGAGATGCATTGGTAATTGGAATGTGAAATTTGGAAACAAAGAGGAAAGGTCAGTAGTTGGAAAATCTAGCCTTGGTGATAGAAATTATGCTGGCGATGGCATGATAGAATTTTGCATGGGCGATGACTTAGTCATTGGAAATTGTTTGTTTCAACAACATAAAGAGTGGTCATCCACATGAACCCCATGGGATGGATTACACAGGGATGACAGGATAGACTACAAATCAAATATGTGGAAAGAGATAATGGAGACTGCTATCAGTCAGAACAAGAGCAGGGACTCCTATACAAATTCAAGTTGAGGCTGTAGGAAATTAAAAAAGATGCACCAGAGTCAAAGTATGACCTCAAGGATGGATATTCCATCCGAATATAGAGACTATCTTGAAATAGATTTCACAAGTTGACCCAGATGACCAGAGACCAGAAGAGTTGTGAGATGACATCCAGGGCATCATGTGTGAAAAAGCTAAAAGTCATTAAAATTTTTCAAGAAATAAAGAAAAGACTAAAACGAATGTCAGGCGAAACTCTGACATGCACTCTTTTATGGAGATAACCTAAAACAAATAGAAGAAATAATTTAAGTAAATGACCTTTTGGCTAGCAACCCGATGTGTAACCCACTATGCCACTGGGGCACGTTGGTGAAAAACAAAGTCTCTGGGAATTGACACAATCATTTCAGATGTTTCAACATACAGAGGCAAGGCTGGAAGGCTCACTTAACTTTGTCAAGAAATTTGGAAGACCTGGTTATAAAAGACCTGGTTATATTCATGCCTGTTCTACTGAAAATTCAAAAAGAATACTGAAATTATCAAACAATATAATTAATATCACACACAAACAATTCTTTTCTGAATATAATTGAAAAATGATTGTAGTAGTTCATAGCCAAGGAGCTATCAAAAATGTAAGCCAGATTCAGAAGATATGTGGACATTTTGCTGATGTCAGATGGATCTTGGCTGAAAGCAGAAAATACCAGAAAGATATTTACCTATGTTTTCTTGATTAAACAATGGCGTTTAACTGTGTGAACCATAATCTGATCTTTGGAACCTAATAATGTTGATAAGTGAGGAGGGAGTGAAGCATTTGTACTTCTCCGATCATATCCTTATTTTCTTTCTGAATTCATCTCTCTCCAGCAGCTATCTACAATCAAAGTTCATAATATGTATCTTGAGTTAGGAGTCACAATGTAAGACTTGACTGAAGCTAAGTTGCTCCTCCAGTTTAAGGATTAAGGAGTTTCTTTATAAGCATGTCTTGGAGGAATATGATTATCAGGGTGGTTTCTGTCCTATAATTTAGGGCACTACACCTTGTCCCTCTTCCTCTGCAAGCAAGTTCAAATTCAGGTTTCAACAATTCACTGTTATGATGTTTACCTTTAAGGAATAGCTCACTATCTTTTTTCTAGGTAGTGAAAATGTCTACCATCCCTGTTCTAGGGTCTGTTTTTGTCATTTGTAATTGCCTGGTTTGGGATTGGTGAGGTAGGTGTAGGGAATTCTCACAGGCTAGTCAGTCTGGGTTTATTTATTTTGGTCTGCTAACAGAATTCTGTAGTGACCTGCATCTAAACCACTAAAATTTATAACCCTTTATTCTCCAGTGCTGTTGATATGGTACTATGCTTTATTATGGTGATGGCGATGAGGCATGAAAAGGTGCCTAGGTGGGTTAGTGAAGAGGCACACGTGAAAAGCTCATCCATATCCTATTACCTAACCATAGATTATTGCTCTCAGCTATTCTAGACCACTAGTCCCCATGCACCCAGTCAGCCATCTTTTCTCTCATTAAAGATATTAAGGAATTTTTATATTTGATTCTAGACTATACCAATGTCTATTTAATTTTTCTGGAAACTCCAGAAATCATTTCCGAAAGGGAAAGCAGCAGGTTCTTGACACTTGACCTAGGTCCTCGCTGTTTTCTCAAACATTTCGTAATAGCTTTATCTCACATTAAGGATCTGTAGGATATCATTTAAGAACACATATTTTTGTAAGTGATTGCTCTTGTTAGATGCCATTGAGTCAGTTCCAACCCATAGCGACCTTATATACAACAGAATGAAACACTGCCTGGCCCTCTGTCATCCTCACAATTGTTCTTATGCCTGAGACCATTGTTGCAGCCACGCTGTCAGTCCTTCTTCTGGAAGGCTTTCTTCTTTTCCTCTGCTCCTCCACTTTACCAAATTTAATGTCTTTCTCCAGGGACAGGTCTCTCCTAATGACACGTCTAAAGTATGTGAGATGAAGTGTTGCCATCCTTGCCTCTGACCATCCCTTATCCTTGTCCTCTTAGTAGTCCACGGTACTTCTCCAGCACCACAAGTCAAATGAATCGATTCTTCTTTGATCTTCTTTATTGAATGTCCAAGTGTCATATGCATATAAGATAATTGGAGGAAAAAAGAAGAAAGAAAAATAAATAGGTATATATATACGTAAATATATAATTATTTAAATGTAGGTGTATTTGTTTATATATGTCTATAAATGAAACTGCAACAAGGAAGCAGATGGACTTTGGGCCTCTACTTAAATCTTACCTCAATACAAGAACGGTTTGTTCCAATAATGTGGCATATTATGATACTCCACTTCCTGACACGATCGCTGAAGACAAATTGGGTGCATGAGAAAATGTGGTGAAGAAAGCTAATGGGGCCTGCCTATTACAAGATATGGTGTCTGCAGTGTTAAAAAGGCTTATAGTCCAACAAGCAGCCATCTAGTAGGGAAGCAATAAAGCCCACATGGAAGAAGTACAAAAGCCTGTGTGATGATGAGATGTCAACTGGGAAATGTATCAGAAGTTCAAATTCAAGCAACCAAATCGATATGAAGGGGTGGGAATGTAGTGGAGACCCAAAACCCACCTGGAAGTTAATTGGACAGTCTCTCTCGGAAGGGTCACACAGAATGGATGATAAATTCAGGGTGCAGTAGAGCACTGATGAAGCATGTAACTATCCCCGAGTTCCTTAATATTTCCTCCCCTTATTATTAGGGTTTTTATTTGTTTTACCTCATTAGTTAGACTTGCTGTTAGATCTCTCTCATGGGAGAAATCTGCCTCTGCCCTTGGCTTCACTCGAGAAAGAATTCACTAAGAAGCCTGGATCGTGATCCAAGGGAGTTTTATGAAAGATAACGGAAGCTTCAGGCTTACAGAGGCAGCCTCAGGGCCCTTGACATGCGCACATGGAGTCCTGAGGCCCGAGAAAATCACTGCATGATCTCTGAGGAGCAGCTTGAGAAGCAGAAGGGCTGCAGGGCTCTGGATTCTGGCTGGGAGGCATCAATGAAAAAGTGGAAGACCATCAACAAGATGGACTGATGCAGTGGCTGCAGCAATGGACTCACGCAAAGCAAACCTTGTGAGGGCCAGGCAGCTTCGTTCTGTTGAGTATATGTTTCTAAGAATTGAAACTCCTTGGGGCATACCTAGCAAGAAGAACCATAGTATTTAATACCCTTATAATAATTTCATTTTACACAATACAAATAGATTTGGAGATTGAAGTAAAATTAATGACATTTCTTATAATGATACCTGTCATCACATCAATGGGATAAAAGTGTCCCAACTCTGAAGCTAATTATGAATTACAATGGTCATAGCATCAGGCAGGATAAAGTTTGAGTCATCCTTGGAATTATTTATCCTGATTTCAAATTCAACCCAATAACACCTACAATAACATCGATACTGGGAGTGTTATTTGTTTGGTTTGTTACAGACTTTGTTCCTGATGGACGATAAAATGGCAGCAGCCACGGAAAAGTCTTGTGAACCTTGCTGGAGTTGCACTCACTTCTTCTAATTTTGTGCATTCTTGAAGCTTAGGGCCTTTATCACTCTTCATTTTTCTTGTAGCAACATTTCCCACCCTGGCTCTATGATATTCTCTAGGTGGCTGAAAGGCTAATTTTCCTTATAAAGGTCTGGCCCACCAAGCGAAGCAAGTTTCTTGTACCTTTCTCATAAGTCCATATGTAGTGATGTATTTATTCTACACATAATTATATATTTACATATGCATGCGTTTATATAACTTTCATAGATATATGAAGTATACTACTTAGTTTGCTAACTAGTTCATTGTCTGTGCCTTTAGAATTAAATACCATGGGGCAATGCCATGTTTGTTTTCCATGAGTGTATATACCCATTTTTCACAAAACTCATTGAGATCAATAAATCATTGAAATAATTGAAATTTCTTCTCAAAAAGCAATCACTTAGGCTTTATTAAGGAAATAGGTGATTTCTGGCATTCAGTTGGTTTGTGTAGTGACAGAGCCTGCATCTGTGTCCTCTAATGGATCCCCAAGGTAATGTTGTGGCTTGATATATACATTATTGCTGAGAATTAATTCTAGTGATGTCTATGCACCATGGTTTCCCTCAACAAGCAGAGCTGGGTCTCCATAGACCCTTTAATCATTTGTGTGAGAAAGAGTTCCTGTTAGCATCAGGGGAGGTTTGTCTCTGGAGAGGTCCATAACGGAATCATTATCTCCCGGTTCCCAGTAGTTAACTGTTCTACCCCCTTATTGGCCCCGTAGGAAAGAAAACTCCCTGAAACCAGAACCCATTTGATCATTAATTTATTTATCTGACTGCTGCTAGCTGTAAATTTCTAGCAGTGACTTCCCTTCAAGCTGAGCTATCACTGAGAATCTGGAAGAGTAAGTAAGGAAAGCATAATTGATCATGGTTTTGATATGAGTAAGATTGTTACTTCTTATTTTCTCATCAACTACCAGTCTTTTGGACCTAACTTTGTTGGGGTCCGCTTTATATTAAATACACAGTGTCGATTATGATGTCAAGGTTCAAAGAGGTTGGGTGAGAGGAGAAAACAACAGATCCAGGACAAAAGCTCCTGCAAACCAGTTTCAAGGCGAGAAGGACTTTCCCTCCTAAAGTGTTCCCTTGAAGAGTATTCAACCTTTTTGAAAAGTGCTAGAGAAGAATCCCCAAGCAGGGTACTTTTCCCCCTTGGAATGAATTTCTGATTTGAGAATCACTTGAGAAGGTAGTTTTACTCGGGGAACAAGGTGTGTTAGTCTAGGTACTTTAGAAAAACAATACACAGAAACTCATGGATAAGAGAGAGTTGTTGTTTTTGTAAATTTTTTAAAACAATTTATTAGGGGCTCATACAACTCTTATCACAGTCCATACATATACATACATCAATTGTATAAAGCACATCCATACATTCCCTGCCCCAATCATTCTCAAAGCATTTGCTCTCCACTTAAGCCCTTTGCATCAGGTCCTCTTTTTTTTCCCTCCCTCCCTGCTCCCCACTCCCTCATGTGCCCTTGGTTAATTTATACATCGTTATTTTGTCAGATCTTGCCCTATCCGGAGTCTCCCTTCCCCCCCTTCCCTGCCGTCCCTCTCCCAGGGAGGAGGTCACATGTGGATCCTTGTAATCAGTTCTCCCTTTCCAACCCACTCGTCCTCCACTCTCCCAACATCGCCCTTCACACCCTTGGTCCTGAAGGTATCATCCACCCTGGATTCCCTGTGCCTCCAGCCCTCATATGTACCAGTGTACAACCTCTGCCCTATCCAGCCCTGCAAGGTAGAATTTGGATAATGGTAGTTGAGGGGAGGAAGCATCCAGGATCTGGGGGAAAGCTGTGTTCTTCATCGGTACTACCTCACACCCTAATTGACCCATCTCCTCTCCTGAACCCCTCTGTGAGGGGATCTCCATTGGCCGACACTTGGGCCTTGGGTCTCCACTCTGCACTTCCCCCTTCATTCAATATGGTATATATATATATATACACACACACACACACACACACACACACATATACATATACACATATATACATACACACATATATATACATATACACACATATATCTTTTTTTTTTTTTGCATGATGCCTTATACCTGGTCCCTTTGGCACCTCGTGATCGTACTGGCCGGTGTGCTTCTTCCATGTGGGCTTTTTTGCTTCTGAGCTAGATGGCTGCTTGTTCACCTTCAAGCCTTTAAGACCCCAGACACTATCTCTTTTGATAGCCGGGCACTATCAGCTTTCTTCACCAAGAGAGAGTTTTATACAAAGGTTAAGTGCGCATCAAGCAAACACCCCAACCCGGTGCTGCCCAAGCCCACAAGTCCAACATTAACCCATTAACCCACATGTCCAACACCAATCCACAAAGTCCTCCTCCATCTCACAAAAGAGACGGAATGATATTGAATGCAGGAGAAAAACCCAGTCAGTGAATGTGTAAGCATCTCAGCATTGGCAGGGGTCTCCACATGGCTGCTCCAGCACCCAGAGCTGCATCGGGGTAAGTCCATGTGGCTTCTCCTCAGGGATGTCATGCAGGAAGTGAACCTTGCCAGCTAAAGCAGGGAACTGGCTAAGGCAGCTGCACCCTGGTCTGACCATCAGAAAGCAAGAGACCTGAGAAATAGAAAGGCGAAGCTCACTGAGCAGTTATCTGGTTAATTTAGAATCAAGACTTAAGTGTTTAGAAGATTTTTCATGCATTTGCAAGATGCAATCAAAGGTTCCATATCAGAAAATTGACGGAGATCCTTCCAGAACTTGTGTATTTACTGTATAGGATATTGGTAAGTCACAGAGGTTATTGATTCTATATGACATTAAAATATTCTTGTTATTACAATCTGAAAGATTTTTCCTTAAAAATTGTAATAATATTTCTTATCTAGCTAAATTCTGTTTTTAATAAAAATCAAGTAATTCATCAGTATGAAAACATTTTAATATGACTGCCACATTATATTTAGAATTGTAATGAAACAAAAGAGTTGGGAATATTGTTGGACATCAATGATGAAATACCCTAGACTAAATAGAGACATAATAGAAAATAATCACAAAGAGTACATGAGCAGATATGGTAATGAGAAGATGTGAACTGCAGATAGGATTCTACCACGAGCAACTTACTTGGTCTTGGACACCTATTTTGTAAATTATTAGGTGGACTGGTCATTTAGTATAATGAAAATGTAAATTGAATATAGATAGGGTAGATAGATATATATATGCACATACATATTACTATACCTATATACATAGACCATGAAGAGTGATGTACATATATTAACTATATATAATTCCGTGTTATTTATATGTGTAATATATAAATTATAAAATATATACCTTATATACTTGTGTATAAGCCAAGTTTTTCAGCACAAAAATGTGCTGAAAAATTGGGGTTCGGCTTATACACGGGTTAGTGGTACCCCAGCGAAGTGTAACATCTTATGGGTGAGTGCCGTTCCTCGGCTGTTCATTCAAAGCCCCGACAACACTGCAGGGCTTTGAATATTTGTTTGCTCACATCTAACCAATCAGAGCCATCCTATGACATGGACGAATCCAATTCGCAGAAGCACCCATAGTGATTCACTTTCGCTGGCAGCTGAACTGGTAAGGATGTGTCTGTGGCTGTGCTCTGTCTCTCCTCTCTGGTCTCTGTGTTAATTCACATCCTGCATTTCCCACCCTAGGCTTATACTCGAGTCAATCAGTTTTTCTGGTTTCCCAGGTAATAATTAGGTTCCTTGGTTTATCTCTGGTCGGCTTATGTTCAAGTGTGTACGGTAGATTTTATATATATATATATATATATATATATATATATATATATATATATATATTTTATATATATATAGATATATATATATCTCCCTGGGATGTATAAAAGTTTAATGGGTTCCAAGGAGAACCAAAAATTGATGGCTTGATTCCACCAAGAGGTATGCTGGAAGGCTTAGTTATTTATGTCTCAAAAATAAGTTGTTAAACTTCTACAAAGTATCATTTTATTTTGACACAAGAGTTAACAATGAGTTACAACCAACTCAACAGCAACTTGTCGGTTGCATTTTTTTCTATTATAAATTAAGTCATTATCTAAATATTGACTTACACATAGACACTGTTGATAATTTATAGGGGAACAGAAAAAACTAACATAAAGCCCACTTTCTACAGAGTAACAACTTGATAAATGTTGTTCTAATGATTGTAATGACAATGCCTTGTCTAAGGAAGAAGAAGTTGTGGATGAAATCTTGGAAGCACTGTTTTGGTCATTGAAGCCACTTAGTAAAAGCTATTGATGAAGATACATGAAGACATTCATATCTGAGTATTCTAAACAATTTGTGCAGTGGGAATTAATCTCTGAAAACTCTCTAATCTATATGTGGTATACCTAAGATTTCAGAATTTAAAGTAAAACAAATCTCATTTAGGAAAGTTCTAGCCTTTCAAAATATACTTTTATGCAGACTTAAATAAATAACCCAAATAAGTTTGCATCATAGTTAATATATAAATATATCAGGGTCTCTTTTTGGTCTGTAATAGCTGAATCCAAGGTAACTGATACAAAGAGAAGAAAGGATATTAAGGGGAAATATTACATCGGTCTTATCACACCACCCCATATGTTATTATCACAAAGAAGCCCTTTCCTCCTTGTCTTCACCGATACAATGAATTCTCATGGACTATATGTATTTATTGACATGATGTTTAGCATGTGTCCCGAGTTATTTTTTTTACCATCCTACAGATGAGAAAAGGGAGGTCAATATAAGTTAGTGCATAGCTAAGGTCAGTGAGAAAATAATTCGCATTGTTACTTGATGAAACTGGACTGGGTATACATGTAGGTACAGAGAAATACAACTGGATATTTTCAGGGAAGTGTAGAAAGGATAGAAGGGTGAAGAAATCTTAAAGGAAGACAAATGTAATGAAAGACATTATAGAACGTTTGTTTACATAGTTATCTGGAAGTCCTTTGTTACATCCTTCATTGCTACAGTCCCCTGACTAACTTAATCTCTGTCTTCAAATCATATAAAAATGTACACAATTGTTTTTGACATCAATTTAATTAAAAAACAGATATTGGAAAACAGTGGCCTCTGTTATTTTAATCACAAATCAATATAATCAGTTCTGTAGTCTGGAATGTGTATCCAAAAGTCCCTGATCAAAACTCTGTTTAAAATAATACTTTTTGAAGTTTTCTTTTTTCATGATATTATAATATGTGACATTATGTGATAAATATTATATTCTCCATATCTATGATATATAGTGAAACCATTTTGGCTGGAAAAATAACTGTTTATACAACTTGCTCACTATCCTAGAATGCTGTTCTTGAAACAAGTGAAATAAAAAAAACTTTTGAGTTGAAATATTAGTTCAGTTTGAAATTCCTTTAATCGGGAGTCTGATTCACTTTTGTCACTAACTAATATCATTATTTTACATCAATCATTTTCCTTTGCTTATCTGTAATCTCTGACATTGAGCAGTTTGATTAGAATACCTTGGAACTTTTTTTCACTGAAAATCCTATTATGGCACCAATAAATAAAAATCACATTTTATTTTTACAACCATGTTTTAATTCCTGGAAACAATCGCTGTAAAGTTGAAATGACACAGATATTGAACACGCTCAGAGACCTCAGTGTATTCTCTCAATACAATTCTGATTCTGGTTTCCCCTTATTACAGAACAACCACATCATTCCTCCATGATCCCAACTGAGAACCGTACAGAGGGGACGGAGTTCATTCTTGTGGGGTTCACCAATGATCCAGAAACGCAGATCCTGCTCTTCATAACGTTTTTCCTCATCTACCTCATCAGTCTGGTTGGGAACCTGGGGATGATCCTGCTGATCCTGCTGGACTCCCGTCTCCACACTCCCATATGTACTTTTTCCTCAGCAGCCTCTCTCTGGCAGACTTTGGTTACTCCTCAGCTGTCACTCCCAAGGTAATGGCAGGGCTTCTCACAGGAGACAACGTCATCTCCTATAATCTTTGTGCCGCTCAATTCTTCTTTTTTGGAGCTTTTGCTGTTACTGAAAGCAACCTTTTGGTTGCTATGGCTTATGATCAGTATGCAGCAGTGTGCAAACCCCTTCATTACACCACCACCATGACAGCAAATGTGTGTGCTTGTGTGGTCATAGGCTCCTATGTTTTGGGGTTTCCTGGATGCTTCCATTCACACTGGGAACATTTTCAGGCTCTCTTTCTGTCGGTCCAATGTGATTGATCACTTTTTCTGCGATGCTCCTCTTCTTCTGCCTATCTCATGCTCTGACAGATACATCACTGAACTAGTCCTTTTTTTATTGGTAGGTTTCAATTCATTCTTCTCTGTCATGGTAATATTGACTTCGTATTTATTTATATTTATTACTATTCTGAGGATGCAGTCATCTGAAGGACGCCAGAAGGCTTTCTCCATCTGTGCATCCCACCTCACTGCAGTGTCCATCTTCTATGGGACAGTCACCTTCATGTACCTGCAGCCCAGCTCCAGTCACTCCATGGACACAGACAAAATAGCATCTGTGTTCTATGCCATCGTCATCCCCATGCTGAACCCTCTAATCTACAGTTTGAGGAACAAAGAGGTCAAGAGTGCCTTTCTAAAAGTTGTCGGGAAGGCCACATCTTTTAAAGGAATCATAATTGAATGATATTGAATCCATCAACTTTTTTTTTCATGCAGCTGAGATATGTATATATAATCTTGGAAAATATTTACATTTCGAACTTTCAAGTTTCCACATTACTGAAACAACTTTCTCAGGCCTTAAGTCTACAAAGTAAAACTTCAAACACATGAAATCTTAGAAATATTTTCTAAAGAAAAATAACTTGTTAATGTAGAATTTATTTAAAAAAATAATCCTTATTGCATTTCCTGACTTTGTTTACATAATAATGTACACTCTGACATACATAAGCCCATAAACGTGCAGGTGCATACTTATGTTGTCAAAGCCCATCCCCCCATGGCTTATGGGAAACCGATGACATCTCAAACCGGTGGATTGAGAAATTCATTTTAAAGTAAGTATTATGAGTCTCTTCTTATTCCAGGCTTTCAAATATCCGAGTGAGAGAATACATTCTTGGATCCACACTTATGTATTGTAAAATGTAAGAAGATTTTATAATAGACATTGAGAAATAGAAAAGAGAGATTCGTTTTGATGCTGTATTTTCTTTCCTATGTGATTCTATTTCTTTACTCAGAATCCATAATTATGGTCCTGAAATTTAAACTATTTCTAAGATTCAGTGATAATTTTACTACTCGTGTCTGTTGACCTTAACCAAATATATTTTAGTTGTGGATTCATTTGTGCCTTTGGTTTTAAAAAAGAAAGAATAATAAAGTTTGTATGATTCTGGAAGCTGACTTTTTTCATATGAGTGCCCATGTAGTTTTATCCATGTTAATGTCTCTAGGTATAGTTTCTTTTTACTGTTACCTAATACCTAATTATGTGGGTGGATTAGGGATTACTTATCTAAAATATTATTTTCTCCTAATATTTTCTACACACACTATACTCTGAATCAGCTTTTTGGTTCCATGTTGGTTTTTTTTCCCTAATTTAATGATATACTTTGGAACATTTTCTGGGTTAGATGGTAGCTAACGTATTCAACTTTTAAGATAATATGTCCTTGTGTTACAAATTAGTTGTTAAACATGCACTTCCACAAGCTTGTGTGAATATTTCTTGTTGCTCTGTATCTAAGACATAACTCGATATTGGTATTATCCACAATAAATGTTGCTTGTGTAGCGAGTGTCAAATGATTTTATTTTGCATTTCTCTATAATTGCCATGAGGAATATATTTTATCACTATTTCTCATTTATTTATTGAAAACAGCAATTCATGTTATTTTCCCATGTTTCTATTGTTTTTACCTCTAGGTTTTGCTTATGAATTTGAGCACTATATATAATTCTCCAAATAATTCCATCAGTGATGAGACTTTACAAGTATTTCCTCTTTGTATTGGCTATCCTATTTTTAGAGTGATTGATAAATTATCAGTTTGAATATAGTTGAATTGATCCCTTTTTGTTATTCATTTGAACTATTTGTCTCCAATTAAGAAAACTTTTCCTAGAAAATGACTTAAAGATATTTTTCTAAATTTTTCTCTAAAAGTTCAAAGCCCTTAATACAACTTGACTTGTCTTTTATTAACTAAATGGGGGTAGAAATCTAATCTAATATTTTTCATGTTTAAATAATTTTCCAACACATTTTATGAATAGCACCTCTTTTCTTCATATGATCGATGATTTGTCAAAGATAAATGTGATTAATGGTTGAATTAGGCTGCATCCTCTAGAGAGTATACGAATGTTGTTGTTAGTTGCCATTGAATCAGTTCAGACCCACAGTGACCTTACCCACCGCACAATGAAACACTGCCCAGTCCCAAGCCACCCTCACCATTGGTCCTAAGGTTAAACTCATTGTTGCCGCCATAGTGTTGATCCATCTCCTTGAGGATCTTGCTCTTTTTCGGGGCCCCTCTACTTAACCATGAATGATGTACTCCACAGACTGTCTCTCCTGACCACACATTCAAAACATGCAAGAAGTCTCACCATGCTTACCTCTAAGGAGAACTCTGGTTGTACCCTTCTCAAGATGGATCAGTTTGTCATTTGGGAGTTCATGGTTCAGTCTCTATCCTTCTCTACCCCCACAGTTCAAATGCATCGATTCTTTCAGGTGTCCCCATTCAGTGTCCAACTTTCACATGCATATGAGGCATGGCTGATCTCAACCACACTGCAGGCCTAAAAGTAACGCTCTTGCTTTTCAACACTCTAAAGACGTCTTGTGCAGCAGATTTACCTGATGTAATTCACCTCTTGATCTCTTGGCAGCTGCTTCCATAAGCAGTGATTGTGGATCCAAACTAAACAAAATCCTTGGCAACTTCAATCGTTTCTCCAGTTATCATAATCCTACCCATTGGTTCAGTGGTGAGGTCTGAGTCTTCTTCACATTGAGTTTTAATTTCGGTTGAAGGCTTCAATCCCTGGTTTTTTCAGCAAAATCTTCAAGTCCTGCTCATACTCAGCAAGCCAGCTGCATCATCGGCCTATGGCAGGTTGTTTATAAAGCTCCATTCGATGGACTGCTACAACCATAGTGTGATGATCTTCAGCAAAATTTTACTTACAGGTATTGTTCTATAATTGGAGTAGTGATGTTGTTCAATATCAGTGATATTGCTCTGTTGGGTCACTTTTTTTGGGAAGGGGTATGAGTATGGATCTGTTTCAATTAGTAAAGTGGTTCTCACATCACTAAAGTTCATTGCTTTTCATGGAAGTTTGTTCCTTGTACATGTAAGCTTTAGATAGTCAAGTGAAATCCACCTTGAAAACAAGTGCTCATCTTTCATTTTCTAGGTGTTTTGCTTACATCTGAATTGTGATAGTAGAGACACCTGATTTTTGTGGCCTTCAATAAAGAATCCACATTTAGAAATTGTTCAGATTCTGACCATTTTACTGTGGGTCCCTGACATGTGCAGATTCCCAGATTCTTTTCCTCCACCTCCTTTCTCCCCTTCTCTCTTCATGACTGGACACCTCCACAACATGCTATGCTCTGGCCGTCACCTGTTGCTCATTTGTTCTACCTTCACAATACCTTTCGGTTTGGAGTCAGTGGTGTAGGTTGTGTGTTTTCTTCCCGATAAGTGCTAACTTGTTCTCAGATTTACCTTCATAAACTGAAAGTAAATATTCACAATATAATCGATACCTGCCTATCTTCTAATAAGATAAATATTCAGGTGTGGTGTGTATAAGCAATGATGGTCTTTTATGTGCTCTAAAACATATGACTCATGGTCACTGATCATAGACATTGGTACTAATAAGACATAAATAAACCATTAGCTAACCAGAGGTAATATAGCATGATGGTTTTATTTAGAATGAGCTGATAAGCTTTGTGCTTTCAATTACTGAACCACAAGTAACCATTTATCACGTCTGCTTGATTTACATTTCTGTGATCGTTATGACAATGTAACAGGAATGCAGATTCCTACCGGTAGATGCTATGCGTCATTTATGCTAATTCTGGAATTTACTTTGTTTATCCTATAGTTGATTTGTGTGATTTATAGGCATGATTCACTAGGCTCAAGGTTCCTGTTGATGACTTAAAATTTGTGAATTTTAACAAACATTTGAAATTAACACAAACTCACAGTATCAATGGTTGATTTTCCAATGATTCTTTTACTACCAATTGTTTCCATCATTTCCTGATCGGCACTTTATATAGTACACGCATAAGATCAAAAGTGGGATTTTCATACTACTGAATGAGGGTGACCAAACCCAAAATTCACTTCAGTGAATATAAAAAGTTGTGTATGGTATATGCATAGGTGCACCACATCATAAATTTTTACTTATTTTCATTGTTATGCACATTATATGTAGGTGCACAATACTTTTCTTGGGATGATATTGGCAAACAAAAATGGGGGAAATGCAATATGGAACTTTGGAAAAAATATTACAGCAAAATTAAGAACCAATAATAATAAATAAATCTGGATCATTTGCATTTTGAAACCCTGAAAAGTTTCCACTACAGAAACAATATTAGGCATGAGTTTATAGTTCAGTAGAACTATGGTTATTTTAATTTATTCAATTAAAAACTAGAAACATTCCACTTACCTCATTTAACAAATTCCCTTATTCTCACATATGCGTCAATTTAAGGACTATGTATTTCCTATGAATATATATAATTTTCCATATCAAAAACAATGTAGACACCATATGGCTATATCAAAAGTGATTTGCTAGTGTTTGAAAGCAAATATTGAAATTTTATTACAATCCCATTCTCTTTCAGGTTTTAGCCCTGTGGATGAAATGTTTGATTTCTTCCCTAGACAGTAGATTTGTTTCAGTTACATGGTAGGCTTAGAAATATGGGCCACAATTCAAAATATCAGAAAGCAACAAGTATTGGAGGGGCTGTGGGGAGACAGGAACTCTCATCCACTGCCGGTGGGCCTGTAATTATGTACAGCCACTATGGAAATCAATCTGGCGATACCTAAAACAGATGGAAATAGAGTTACCATATGACCCAGCAATTCCCCTACTGGGCATATACCCAGAAGAGGCAAGGAACAAACCAAGACCAGACATCTGTGCTCCAATGTTCATTGCGGCACAGTTCACAATTGCAAGGAGTTGGAAGCAACCCAAATTTCCATCAACTGACGATTGGATTAAAAAACTGTGGTATATACATACAATGGAGTACTACATATCACTAAAAAGCAGTGATGAACGTATGAGGCACATAGCGGCATGGGAAGAACTGGAGGAAATCATGCTAAGTGAAGTAAGTCAGGCACAAAAGGACAAGTACAACATGAGCCTGCTGAGGTAAGTATTAAAAAAATTTAAATTAAAAAAAAATTTTTTTAATGCAAAAGTGGCATAGGGGAAAAAGCTACTGTATACAAACATTTCTGGGGTGAAGACTGTGTAGTATGGCAGAGACCAGATCAAAACCAGGGATGCACAAGGTAGACAACAGTGGAGGAGGGGGGGAAAAGGAAAACAAAAGGATGAATATAAGGAAGAAAAGGGAAGTGGGGGCATGGGGCACTAATCCACCCAAGGGGAGGGTATTGTTTATATCTCCACAGGGAAAGTGGGACCAGACTTCAACCCAGTGCCGCAAGGTGTGAATGCAATATCCCGGCGTGGAGTAGGGCCCAGCACCAAAAATTAAATGGATTCCTGCCCCTCCCCCGAAAAGAATTTGTTTCAAAGGATGACATTGATTCTGCAGCTCCGGGAGATGGACATATCTGATCAGAGCACACGGAGGCAGATGAAGGGGCAGGAGGAGACAGTGGAACACAGCCTGGCCCACGAGGCCGTGAGGAAGATGTCCCTGAGTAGAGCAGCCAGTCCACAGAGAGAACAACATGGCTGGCCCCACTATGAGAAATGATGCCAATCAGTGACTAAGGGCGATACAGGGGACAGCACCGGAGACACAGTGTGGGAATTGCACCTGACCTGATCCCACCACACCGAGGCAAAGCACTGGGGGAGTGCAGCGGAACAGCAAGGGAATGGAGTGGCAAGGTCCTCAGGGAATGCTGAAAGTGGACTTTGGGGCCAGGGCGTGGTGCCCCAACAGACTGGACTGGAAAACGCTCCTAAGGGCCAGCAAACGATCCTTGAATGAACTACAAGCCTTTCTTTTGTGAAGTGTTTTGTTTTGTTCTTTGTCAGTGGTTTGTTTTTGTTGTTTTATTGTCTGGTTGTATACTGTTGCTTTGTTTTCCTCTGTCTAGTTTTCGTGCATGTTAGTGTCTCCACAGGTCTGTCTGAATAGGACAGGCTGGATGAACTATCTGGAGGAAAAACAATAGGACAGACAGTTCCGGGGGGACAGACAGATCCGGGTGTGGGAGGGGGAGGAGGGTAAGGAAGTGGTGTTAATAAACACAGGGACAAGGGAACGACATGGGACCCAAAATGGTAGTGAGGGGGGAGTGACAGACCTGATGGGGAACGATCAAGGGTAAGGTTGCGTAGAGAAGAGGTATAGCTGTAGCCCAGGTGGAGACGGAGCATGGTGGTGGGGCAGGAGGAAAGTCAAGGGAGAGGGAGGAAGGAGCTGGGAGTCAAGGGGCATTTATGGAGGTCTAGACAAAGACGTGTACATGCAAACATAAATATGAGGATGGGGAATAGATCTAATTATCTACATTTATAGGTTTAATATTAAGGTGGCAGAAGGACCTAGGGCCTCTACTCAAGCACTCCCTCAATGCATGAATACTTTCGTTTATTAAATTGGTACTCTATGATGCTCACTCTCCCGACACAACTGCTGAAGCCAAAGTGGGTGAACAAGTAAATGTGGTGAAGAAAGCTGATGGTGCCCGGCTATCAAAAGAGATAGTGACTGGGGTCTTAAAGGCTTGAAGATAAACAAGCGGCCATCTAGCTCAGAAGCAAAAAAGCCCACATGGAAGAAGCACACCAGCCAGTGCGATCACGAGGTGCCAAAGGGACCAGGTATAAGGCATCATGCAAAAAAAAAAAAGAATATGCGTGTGTGTGTGTGTATATATATATATATATATATATATATATATATATATATATATATATATATATATATACCACATTGAAAGAAGGGGGAAGTGCAGAATGGAGACCCAAGGCCCATGTGTCGGCCACTGGAGATCCCCTCATAGAGGGGTTTAGGAGAGGAGATGGGTCAGTCAGGGTGCAAGGTAGTACCGACGAAGAACACAGCTTTCCCCCTGATCCTGGATGCTTCCTCCCCCCAACTACCATGATCCGAATTCTACCTTGCAGGGCTGGATAGGGCAGAGGTTGTACACTGGTACATATGAGGGCTGGAGACACAGGGAATCCAGGGTGGATGATACCTTCAGGACCAAGGGTGTAAGGGGCGATGCTGGGAGAGTGGAGGGCGAGTGGGTTGGAAAGGGGGAACTGATTACAGGGATCCACATGTGACCTCCTCCCTGGGAGAGGGACGGCAGAGAAGGGGGGGGAAGGGAGACTCCGGATAGAGCAAGATATGACAAAATAACGATGTATAAATTACAAAGGGCACATGAGGGAGGGGAGAGCGGGGAGGGAGGGGAAAAAAAAAGAGGACCTGATGCAAAGGGCTTAAGTGGAGAGCAAATGCTTTGAGAATGATTGGGGCGGGGAATGTATGGATGTGCTTTATACAATTGATGTATGTATATGTATGGATTGTGATAAGAGTTGTATGAGTCCCTAATAAAATATAAAAAAAGAAAAGAGGAGAAAAAGAAAATGATTAGGGCAAAGAATGTACAGATGTGCTTTATACAATTGATGTATGTATATGTATGGACTGTGATAAGAGTTGTATGAGCCCCTAATAAAACGTTTAAAAGAAAAAAAGAAATATGGGCCAGTAGTCAGAGACAATCTAAGAAGAATGAAACTCTGTTGTATTGTACCCTACAATGCTACAAAGACAAGGCTAGAGACAACTTTTGGTTATAGATGGATGAAGATCATTGTCTCATAGAAGATGAAGACAGCAGTGAGATGCGAGGCACAAGTGGATAAACCTTTCCAGTATCGATACCTCAGCTGTTTGCATCTTTAAAATGGTGATGAATATGAACAGGTAGGATACCAAGATGACCAGGAGAGCAGAAAAGATATTGAAACAAAACCATGATTCATCTCACTAACATATCTATAAGCTCAAGAAAGAACCGTGACTGCTGGAACATCACAGAAAAAGTGATGGACCACATTGAAGTTACAGAAGGAGAGATGGAATGTATGTGCAGTGTGAAGGGGGGCATTTAGGAAACCACAGAGATGGGAGCAATGGCTAGAGAAGCAAACACACTCGTTGTCATGGTGGTGGTGTAATGTAGGGCTTTACACACTGCTGTATAACGATCATAGGCCATGGAGGCCAAGAGGTAACTTTCTGTAGTGGCAAAGGCTGCAAAGAAGAACATTTGAGCTGCACAGGGGTTGTAGGAGATGATCTTGTCTCCCATGAGAAACCCAGTCATGACCCTAGGAGTGACAGCTGAGAAGTAGACAAAGTCCACCAGAGAGAGATTGCAGAGAAAAAAGTACATGGGTGTATGGAGACGAGAGTCCAGCAGGATCATCCCAGGTTCCCCAGCAAACTGACAAGATAAATGAGAGTGAATAAGATAAAGAGAGGGATTTGCAGTTCAGGGTCATCTGTCAGTCCTACCAGGGTAAACTGAGTCACTTCTGTCTTGTTCTTCATTGATTGTATCTGGGAACCAGGAGATGCTCTATAGGAATGAGGTATGAAAGCAGAGAGTATTAATCAGAAAAAAGAATACAGTGAAATCAAATTATTTAATATTGAAAGACTATGGACTTGATATTATTATAAGTAAATTTTTATTTCAAGGTTCTCCATAAAGGAAACATGGACTTAGCCATAACATTAAACACATTCATTATCTAGAGAATTATAAACTGTTAAATTTGAAGAATCTCAACTTCTCGATTTAAAATTTTATAACTTTTTAGACTGAGCTACAGAAAAGTAGTCATGTGGACTTGATGACATTGAGCTACAGAAAAGTAGTCATGTGGACTTGATGACATGTCTGGAATGACATTAACTGTCCATACAGTTTATTCTATCCTAGTGAACATAGATTCTGATATTACTTCCATTATGTGCATGTACATGTATTCCTTCCATCAACCACCTTGATTACTTAGTTCAAACCTCTGCTTAATTTATGAGCCACAAGGTTCAGTAATTTATTCAAGTTTACAGAAGTATTAACTTGTAAAGCCAGTCTTAGAATTCAAATGGGGGCTCTCGAATCTAATAATCTTAACAGAATCTAATGAAATTACATTAATTAACCTTAATGCTGTTCATGTTAAATGTTTGTGAATACATTGTCTAATAATTGGGAGATCTGAGGGTGCTACAAAGAGTTGGGAAAAAACACCCCCTGAAGGCTGGTGTGTCATTTTTCTTTGTAAGATCCCACCATTTTCTAAAACCTCTACTCCCTCTTGAAATCCACACCACATTTTACATCAAAAACGTCTCATGTTTTTTCTTGAGAACATTATTTCTGTCATTATTGTCCCATAGCAGAAGTACAGAGATCAAAGGTCAAAACAACATAGATTTGGGATTCATTTTCCCTGCATATCTGTTGTAGTGGCAAGCTGTATGATTGAAAATATTTTATTCTCTGTGGGACCAATATTTTACACCTTTATTTGATTTGAAATTTTTACATATCGTCTGATAATCACTACTGCCTATCATCTTCCTCCCAATCTTTAACCGTTTCCCCTAGAAGTCTGGCTTTAGAAAGATTATGTCTACACAGCTTATAGATACATGCCCACTTTAAACATGCATTTTATTCATCAATCCATATATATATTACACTATATATTTGTATAAACTATATATTTTCAGTTAATTTCATCACAACAGTAAACATTTTTTAGTGGTATTGTTTCTATAGGACTATTGAGAATCGAATAAACTATGTTTTAATTTATAATTATCTATTGATCATGAGGATTCATTTAAACCCTCTTCTGAGAAAAGAGAAGCCTGTTCTATTGGCCATCTACTGCCAAAAAATGTAGATATGTTAGTAATAATAAGGGTGAGATCTCTGTCTCTCTATATCACATACACACACACAAAGAAAAAAATCACTGCCATCCCATTGATTCTGACTCACACGGAATCTACAGGACAGCGTAGAATCCCCCCCCCCCCGGTGGGTTTTTATGACCATAAATCTTTAAAGAAGTAAAAACTCACCATCTTTCTTCCATGCAGTAGTTGGTGGTTTCAAACTCCTAATTTGCAGCCCAACTCAGAACCCACTATGCCAACAGGTTATAAGAGAGTATAACTATCAGCAACTCATGTAGGAACCTTCTATTGCTTAAAGAGTTGCTATTTCTCTGCTCTCCCATGTTCATTGCAGCGCAGTGCACAATTGCCAGAAGCAGGAATCGATCAAAGTACCATGAGTAGAAGACTGGATAAAGAAACTCTGGACCATCCACACAATGGAATACTATACATCCTAAAAAAAATCACTGACAAGACCATGAAGCACCTCATGGAATGGATGAACCTGGAAACCATTGTGCTGAGGAGATTTGGTCAATCAAGAAAGGCTAAAAACTATAGAGATCAATAATTAAAATACAAATGCCAAGACAAAGGCAGGTATCTGAACTTGGGTCAGGTACTATAATTTGGTTTCCCAAGCATTGAGATACTATGCCAGCCTAATGATGGAGATTCATGTATTACTCCCCTATGTGTACATCTTAAAAATCACTTTATCAGAATAGGCCTCTCCTCAGCAGGGGTGCGTTCCTCATGCTGAGGGCTGAGAGAATAGATCAATCCATTCTTGCCATATAGCATTATTCCACAGTCACCCCAAATCAATAGACACTCAGACAAGGTGCTCAATAAACCTTAATGGAAATTCATATCCAGATGTGGGCAGGGATATCTGCCTCAGAGAAAGTGATTTTACCTCTGCTGATGTGTAGGAGGTTGGCTGATCCAGGTGTTTCTTGGTGGGTGACTAATTAGTCCCCTGTGCCTCTGTTTACCTTGCAGCTAAAAGCACTGTGAGATAACTCAGTTCTTTATGACCTTGCAGCTAAAAGCAGTGTGAGATAACTCAGTTCCTTAAGACCTCTTTAAGATTCTTTTGAACCTTGCATTTCCTTGTGCTTATCTTAGAATATAGGGCTGTTATTATTCAAGTGTTCAGAAAATGTGACTAGTTAAGTAACATCTGCATAGATACGAGGTTCAGAATGCTTTTTAAAGCAAGTTCTTTGATGTTTGTTTTGTAACCATTCCCTTGTAAGAAGAGTATAAAAAACAAGCTTTGAATATACTAGGTGCTTCAGTCCATGAGACTGTTGTCCTCCCAATCCCATGCTTTGTATATGTCTCTTTCTTTTCCTTTCATCCGCACGCCTAATTTCAGACGCAACTTGATGCAGGGTAGCTGTTCTAATCACCCACATTGATGGAATAAAGCAGAAGAGAAGGAACAATACTTAACATTACTTATATAGACCCCTCCCTGTGGGAGAACACACCCAGTATAATAACGTTCCTAATCAGGCACTTGTGACTGAGCTTCTATACAGACCTTGGTGATGCAGGCTCATGCTATAGACCACCAGGACTTTAGACTTTGACTGTCCAATGTGCACACCATCCTTCATAGGCCCCCTCAGAAGGATCTGCTTTGGAAACTCCACTTAGCACACCACACTTTACCTTACACACCCACAGTAGATTAAAGGAACTGAAATAGTCAGTTGAACTTAAGGATGAAATGCTTTACACTGAGCAGAAGCAAATGATCACTATCCCAAGGTTATGGATTTGGATATCACTGATATTTGGCTCAAAAATTATGCTTTGGGGTGTCCAAAAGCTGACAATTAAAAACCGCTATGTTTGCCATTTTAATACACTCCTTGTTTTTTAATGACATGTCTTAGCACAGAAGACATAGCTCCGCTTTAGTGAATGAAGACTACTGAAGGTTTTACTCTATATCCAACCCTCATTGCTTGCATAAACAATTCCCAAGATTCACATATTCCCTTATTTGTACATATTAAAAACCACTTAATCAGAGCAAGCCCCACTTCAGCTGGGGTTAATTTCTTATGTTTAGAAGGGAAAGAAAAGACCAATCAGTTCTTTCAAAAATCTTTGTTTTAATCCTTGCAAGTCAATATTTCATGTATTTTACTATGAAAATCTGTTCTATACATGTATACTCTATCTTTCTCAACAAGATTCTAAATTTCATTGGCTAAATTAATGGTACTGTTAATAATCCACATCAGTACTCTGCAAATTAATTTTGAGCTTTCACTGGTCTCCAGAATGCATTACTATGTGTTCCAATGGGGGTTATTTATTTATTTTAAAAGTAAATCAATATTAATTTAATATCTAGTTTTTCATTTCAAAATAATTTTATTTGGGGCTCGTACAACTCTTATCACAATTCTTACCTACATCTATTGTGTGAAGCACAGTTGTACATTTGTTGCAATCATCATTCTCAAAACATTTTCTTTCTACTTGAGTCCTTGGTATCAATCAGCTACTCATTTTGCCCCCTCTCTCCCTATAACCCGTCCTTCATGAACCCTTGATAATTTCTAAATTATTATTATTTTGTCATGTCTTACACTGTCTGATGTCTCTTTTCATCCACTTTTCTGTTGTCTGTCCCCCAGGGAGGGGGTTATATGTAGACCTTTGTGAATGGGTCCCCCTTTCTATCCCACCTTCCCCTTCCCCTCCTGGTATGGCTTCTCTCATTATTGGTCTTGAGGGGCTTATCTGTCCTGGATTTCCTGTGTTTCAGTTCTTATCTGTACCAGTGTACATCCTCTGGTATAGTGGGATTTGTAAGGTAGAATTAGAATCATGATAGTGGAGGGGTGGGGGAGCATTAAAGAACTAGAGGAAAGTTGTATGTTTCATTGTTGCTATACTGAACACTGACTGGCTCGTCTTCTCCCCTCGACCCTTCTGTAAGGGGATGTCCATTTGCCTCCAGATGGGCTTTGGATTTCCACTCAGCAAACCCCCTCATTCATGATGATCTGGTTTTTTGTTCTTTGATGGCTGGTACCTGCTCCCAGCGGCTCTTCGTGACCAATGGGGGTTATTTATAATCTTCCCCAACAAAATAAAATAATAATGCTGGACTAAGGATGTATGTGAACCATTGAAATATGAATTACTTTTTAAGCTCAGAGTTAATCATAAACCCTAATCTAAGAACAATTAGTCTTCATGATCTGAATCCACTACATACTTGACTTCATGATGAGATTACTGAAATAGGAGTTATATAGTAAAGTATGGTAAGTTATATAGTAAAGATGGTGCCTCGCTATCAGAAAAAAATAATACTCCGGCCTTAAATGCTTGTCTTTAACAACAGCCAAGTCCACAGAGAAGAAGCATACCAGCCTAAGTAATCTGATCCAAGGATTGTAAGCAATAACATCCAAGACCAGAAGAGGGAATTATATTAGTGCTTTAATTCTGAGCATCTTGTTTGCAGAATGCTATGGATGACAGTGAAAGCGCAAAACCCATTAGAAGTGTTCCCGTGTTGAACAAGCCTTTGAAGAATCCCTTCTCATCCTTGACCAGGCCTATAAATAGCCTTGCTATCAGATAAATATCCTTGAAAAGTGGATTAATGCAAATGTAGTCAATTAATGCAAGTTCAACATTTAATTTGTTCTCCCTTTTAACTTATTTAAAACTTGTCCTAGCTTTCATTATTCTCTGAGTTTTTTTGGATTGTGATTTTCCCGAGTTTTATTTTGTTTTTGTTATTGGGTTTTTTGTTAGTTTGCTTGTTTGCCTTTATATTAAATCCTTGTTGGGAGGTGGGGGGGCTATGGAATCCAGGGGAGGTAACCTTATAGAAACACTAACTAGATTAATAGCTTCTTGGAGTTATGGAAGGAGTGGTTGGGGAGGGGAATGAGGACTTAATAATAATGCGTACAATAATGAAGAGAATGTTCTAAATTTATTTTGGTGATGATTGCAAATATCTTTTAGGATATTTAAATCATTGAATTGTATGGTATGTGAATTATATGTTAACAAAACGGTTAAAGTGAAAAAAGTTTCATGTTTTATTTTGGTCTTTTAAAAAACTTTTTAAGTAAATAATGTTTTAATGTGATTTTTAAAAAAATCCAACTCAATGATAAAATGTCCTTGTTGAAAAATGTAACAGAATTTTATGCTAGACTCAATGTGCTGGAGAGAAATTTCTTTTTCTGTGTGTATGTATGTGTCTTCTTATACACTAAAATTTTATATTTATTTATATTCTATTTTAGATTTTAAAATTTATTATTAATCAGTCCATAGTTCAATCACATCAAGGGGAAGTATACAATTGCTACCACAATCAGACACCTATAGTGAATATAGTGAAATCGACATCTACTTAATTACACTGAGTTTTTTGTTGTTTATCTCTGTTGGAACACCACATATTTCAAAATCATCGAAACGATCTACTGATAGACATTTTGACATTTATAATAAACCAGTCTTCATCATTTCAGAAAAATTTTTCCAATATTTTATTTAGGGATCAAGTAAATTATATATACTTTCCCTACCAGTTCTGCAGGAATTATATTGCTCAGTAAAATTGGATATAAAATACAGAGTTTGCCCTCATTCGTGTTCAAAAGAGACAGGCAAATCTGAACTGTGAGTTTCAAGTAAGAAATTTAGCCATGGAGCAATGCAGAAATACTATTATGGGATGTTTCTCTCAGGTGCTGGTCCAAAGGCTCAGCAGTCTCTAAATCTGGGTATGGTGAACAAAAAAGAAAAAAGAAAAAAAAACTGTACTTAAAAAGCTGGATTTTAAACCCTGATTAACCATGAATTCTTTTTCTACCCTTTCAGTACTCAAGTGCCTCCTCCTTATTTATAAGGTAATCATAAATGTTTCCCAATTAATTGACATAATGCCTATTACGAAGAGAAAATGGATAAAGATCTACAAAAGAAGTCACGAAGGCATTAATCTTTGAGTCATTCAATCTGGCGTTTCTTAGGGGGTGTTTCCCTCGATGTGGTTGAGCTCGCTGCAATTGGCCAGGTGTTTCTCTGGATAGAGTTGGATCACAGCAAATGCAAAGCCTGGCATATATTCTAACAACTGAAAGCATTAATTTTGGGTTGATATCAACAAAGGGACCTACATATCATCTGGTTCCTCCAATCGATGTCACATGGAGTGAGGTTTCAGCTTCACAAACTAATGCAAGGAAACCATGGGAGAATTATAAAGACCTAGAAATCTCAGAGGACCCCCTATGAGGGCATCTATAACTCTGTATCTTATTTTTTAGGAAAAAGCAAACATATCGCCTCTGGAGACCTACCTACATTTAGTATGCACACAATTTTTTTTTGCAATTAGCCTTTTCTTTTTCTTATCTTTCTTTTCTTTATTATTTTCTAATTAAAGCACATATAGTAAGTTATATAATTTGTGGTGTGGAATTATCAAATTTTCAGCATCTATGATCATATAACTAATTTGACAATCACCATGTAGAGAGTTTCATCACCTAAAAAAATCCCAGGCTTCATTTTGGCCATTTTTTTCCCCCCAATTTCTTCCCAAGGCAACCACTAAACTGTATTGCCTCCAAATATTATACAGATTCAAACCATTTTTTAATCATTTTATTAGGGGCTCATACAACTCTTATCACAATCCATACATGCATCAATTGTGTTTTTTTGGACTTGTTTATTTAAAAATTTTTTTAAAAGTTTTATTAGGGGCTCATAAAACTCTTATCACAATCCATACATACATCAATTGTGTAAAGCACATCTATACATTCATTGCCCTCATCTTTTTCAAAGCACTTGCTCTCCACTTAAGCCCTTTGCATCAGGTCCTCTTTTTACCCCTCCTTCTCCGCTCCCCCTTCCTCATGAACGCTTGATAATTTATAAATGATTATTTTGTCATATCTTGCCCTGTCCGATGTCTACCTTCACCCCCTTTTCTGTTATCCGTCCTCCGGGGAGGAGGTCACATGTAGATCCTTATAACCTTTTCCTTCTTTCCAAACCAGTCTCCCTCTACCCTCCTAGTATCGCCACTGACACCCCTGGTCCTGAAGGTATCATCTACCCTGGATTCCCTGTGCCTCCAGCTCCTATATGCACCCATATACATCCTCTGCTCTATCCAGACTTACAAGGTAAAATTCAGATCATGATAGTGGTCGTGGGGGGTGGGAAGAGGAAGCGTTTAGGAACTAGAGGAAAGCTGTGTTCTTCATTGGTGTTACATCGTACCTTGACTGACTTATCTCCTCCCCTAGACCCCTCTGCAAGGGGATCTCCAGTGGCCATCAAATGGGCTTTGGGTCTTCACTCGGCACTTCCCACTTCATTCACTATGGTAGGACTTTTTTGTTCTGATGATGCCTTATACCTGCTTCCTTCAATACCTCATGATCACACAGGCTGTTGTGCTTCTTCCATGTGGGCTTTGTTGCTTCTGAGCTCGATGACCGCTTGTTTACTTCAACCCTTTAAGACCCCAGACTCTATCTCTTTTGATAGCCAGGCACCATCAGCTTTCTTCACCACATTTGCTTATGCACCCATTTGTCCTCAGTGATCGTATCACGGAGGTGTGCACCCAATGATATGATTTATTGTTCTTTGATGCCTTATGACTGATCCCTTCAGAACCTCGTGATCACACAGGCTGGTGTGTTCTTCCATGTGGGCTTTGTTTCTTCTGAGATAGATGGCCACTTGTTTATCTTCAAGCCTTTAAGACCCGAGTTGCTATATCTTTTGTTAGCCGGGTACCATCAGCTTTCTTCCTCACATTTGCTTATTCACCTGCTTTGTCTTCAGCGGTTGTGTCGGGAGGGTGAGTATAATAGAATGTCAATTTAGTAGAAAAAAATATTCTTGCATTGAGGGAGTACTTGAGTGGAGGCCCAATGTCCTGCCACCTAAATACTAAACCTATAAATATAGGCACATAGATCTATTTCCCCATTATATATATATACACATATGTACATGTCTTTGTCTACCTCTATAAATGCCCTTTGCCTCCCAGCTCTTTCCTCTATTTCCCTTGATTTTCCTCCTCTCACACTATCATGCTCCATCCCCACCTGTGTTTCAGCAATACCTCTTCATTACATTACCCTTGATCATGCCCTACCAGGCCCGCCACACCCACCTCACCACCAATTTGGATCACTTGTTGTTCCCTTGTCCCTGGGTTTGTTAACACCACCTCCTTACTGCCCACCTCCCCTATCCCATTTCCCTCTGGAACTGTCAGTCCTGTTGTTTTTCCTCCAGCTTTTCATCCAGCCTATCTCATTTAGACAGACCTGTGGAGATAATAACATGCACAAAAACAAGACAGAGCAAAACCAAGCAACAATATCCAACAAAACAACAACAAACCACTGACAAAGAACAAAACAAAACACAACAAGAAAGAAATGTCTGCAGTTAATTTTAGGATCATTTGTTGGCCTTTAGGAGGCTTTTCTAGTCCAGCCTGTTGGGGCACCACACCTTGGCCCCAAATTCCACCTTCAGCATTCCCTGGAGACCTCATCGCTCCACTCCCTTGCTGTTCTGTTGTACCCCCTTAGTGCTTTGCCTCAATGTGGCGGCATCAGATCGGTGCAATTCCTCCACTGTCTCTCTAGTGTTGTCTCCTGTAGGGCTATGGGTCAATGAGGGGCGTTGTGTCTCATGGTGGAGCCAACCACATGATCCTCTCTGTCAACTGGCTGCTCTAATCAGGAACATCCTCCTCAAGGCCTGGTGGGCCATGATGTGCAACACTCGCTCCTCCTCCCCCTTTATCTGCTCCTGTGTGCTCTGATCAGATATGTCGCTCTCCCGGAGCTACAGATTCAATGCCGTCCTTTGAAATAAATTCTTCTGAGGGGAGGGGGCAGGTGTCCACTTAGTAGTTGGGATTGGGGTCGGCCCCCAGACCTCTCCACTGGTTCCTTACTAG
Source organism: Tenrec ecaudatus (assembly GCF_050624435.1). Classification (NCBI taxonomy): domain Eukaryota; kingdom Metazoa; phylum Chordata; class Mammalia; order Afrosoricida; family Tenrecidae; genus Tenrec; species Tenrec ecaudatus. Next base: position 15,947,569 of record NC_134533.1, read on the forward strand.
ATGCCGGCATGTTGCATTCACATCTTGGAACACTGGGTTGAAGTCTAGTCCCTCTTTCCCTGTGGAGATATAAACAGTACCCTCCCCTTGGATGGGTTAGTGCCCTGTGCCCCCGCTACCCATTTGGTTTTTATTATTATTTTCCTTTCCCCACCTCCTCTTTAGTTGTCTACCATGTGTATCCCTGAATTTGGTCTGGTCCCTGACATATTACCTGGTCCTCACCCCAGGAATGTTTGTATACAGTAGCTTTTCCCCTATCCCTTTTTGCATTTTTAAAAAGTTTACCTCAAAGGACTCATGTGGAACTTGTCCTTTTGTGCCAAAGTTCTCAAGTTGGTCCCAATTCCCTCATTGATGGCCCTAATAGTTTGGGGTTTAACTTCATGGTCTATGATCCACCTTGAGTTTATTCTTTTGCATTGAGTGAGATAAGGGTCTTGCTTCATTAAATCCATTTTTTCCAGGACCACTTGTTAAAGAGGGCATCTGCTTCCCATTTGATGTTTTGGGGGCCCTTATCAAAGATCAATTGTCTGTATGCTGATGATTTTATTTCTGGATTTTCAGTTATTTTCCATTGGTCTGAGTATCTGTCATTGTACCAATACCATGGGGTTTTGACAACGGTGGCTGTACAGTATGTGCTAAAGTCAGGTAAAGCAAGCCCACACACCGTGTCCTTCTTGAGGAGTTCTTTGCTAAGTCTGGACTTCTTCCCTCTCCATATGAAGTTGGTAATCAGTTTTTCCATTTCCTTGAAGAACAATGAGAGTAATTGTTTTAGGATTGCATTAAATTTATATAGTGCCTTTGGCAGAACTGAAATCTTGACTATATTGAGTTTTCCAATCCATGAGCATGGGATATTTTTCCATTTGTTGAGGTCACTCTTGTTTTGTTTTTTGTAACAGTGTTCTGTAATTTTCCCCGTATAGATCTATTGTTCTTTTAGTCAGATATATACCTAGATATTTCAATTTGTGCTTGGCTATTGTGAAGGGTACCACCTTTCTGATGTCCTCTTCTGTGGTCTTATCCAACGTGTATAACAGTCCAATTGACTTCTGTTTGTTGATCTTGTATCCTGCCACTCTGCCAAACTCCTCTATTGCTTCCACTATTCCCCTTGTGGAGCTTTTGGGATTTTCCATAAAGCAAATCTTATCATCTGCCAATAATGATAGTTCCTCCTCTTCCTTCCCCAGATGAATACCTTTGATGTCTCTTCTTTGCCTTATGCTGTTAGCTAAAATGCCCAGCATGATATTAAATAAGAGGGGGGACAAGGGCCATCCTTGTCTGGTCCCCTTTTTCAGGGGGATTGTGTTAGTCTTTTCTCCATTGACTACCACGTTGGATGTTGGTTTTTCATATATAGTTTGTATTGTCTTGAGGAATTGTCCTTTGATTCCTATCTTCTCAAGTGTCTTAAACAGGAATTGGTGTTGGATGCTTTTGTATTCTTTTTCTGCATCTATTGATATTATCATGTGGTTCTTATAGTTTTTCATGTCAATGTGACGAATAATACTAATGGTCTTTCGTATGTTGAACCATCCCTGCATCCCTGGTATGAATCCCACTTGGTCATGGTGAATTATTTGTTTGATATACATTTGTAGTCTGTTGGCTAATATTTTCTTAAGGATTTTGGCATTGATGTTCATTAGGGATATTGGTCTGTAGTCCTCGATTCTTGTGCGATCCATGCCTGGTTTTGGAGTTAGAGTTATACTAACTTCATGGAAGTAGTTCAGGAGTGTACCATCTTTTTCTGTGTTCTGGAAGAGTTTGTGTAGGATTGATGTTCTTCCCTAAATGTTTGGTAGAATTCTCCAGTGAAGCCATCTGGTTTGGGGTTTTTTTGTTTGTTTGTTCATAATCCCTTTATAAACTTGTCTATTTCTTCTGTTGCTATGGGTCTGTTGAGATTCTTGACGTCCATTGAGGATAGTCTAGGGAGGGATTGTTTTTCAGTAATTTGTCCATGTCTTCCAATGTTTTTAATTCATTGGAGTACAATCCTTCATAGAACTGTGTAATTATCCTTTTGATTTCATTAGGATCTGTTTTAATGTCCCCTCAGTCATCCCTTATTCTTGCTACTGAAATTTGATACCTCTTTTCTTTGGTTAGGTTTGTCAGTGGTCTGTCAATTTTGTTTATCTGTTCAAAGAACCAACTTTTAGCAGCATTAATTTTTTCCATAGTTTTCTTATTTTCCCTCTCCTGGATCTCATCCCTGATTTTTATAATTTCTTTTCTTTTGCTGTTAGTAGGAGTGTCCTGCTGCCTCTGCTCTAGTTGTTGTAAATTTTGTGCCAGCATATCAATCATGAGTCTCTCTTCCTTTCTCAGGTGTGCATGTATTGCTATGGAACTTCCTCTGATGACTGCCTTTGCTGTGTTCCATAGGTTTTTGTACATCTTGTTCTCATTCTCATTGGTTTCTACAAATTTCCTAATTTCATCTCTGATCTGTGCCAGTGTGCACTCCTTTTACAGTGGAGAGTTATTCACCCTCCAATTGTTTACTCTTGTTTTCTTCGTCTTCCTTTTGTTGATTTCAAGCCTATGACACAGTGGTCAGAGAGAGAGAGAGGTCTTTATGATATCAATGTGCTTGAATTTATGTAGATCTTCCTTATACCCTAGCATGTGGTCTATCTTTGAATATGTGCCATGCTGGCTTGAGAAGAATTTGAATTTTTTTTTGTATTTGGATGAAAAGCTCTGTGAATATCTATCAGGTCAAATTGTCTAATTGTAGTATTTAGATCTCTGACCTCCTTGCTGAGTTTCTTTTCCTCTGATCTTTCTTTCTCAGAGTGGTGTATTGAAGTCACCCAATATAATTGTTTAGGCTGTGATTTCTTTTTCATCTTTTGGAGTGTTTGGTTGATGTATTCAGCCAGTCACTCATTTGGGAAATATATATTTACAATGCTTAGTGATTCTTTGCCTACCATTCCCTTGAGCATTATATAGGGTCCCTCCTTATCTCTTTTTATGGTTTGCACTTTGAGGTCAATTTTATTCGAGATTAGGTTTGCAACCTCTGCTTTGTTTGAATTGTTGCTTGCTTGATATACCTTACTCCAGCCTTTTATTCCAGCCTATTTTTGTCTGTAGCCTTGAGATGTGTCTCCTGTAGGCAGCAGATTGATGGCTTGTGCATTCTAAGCCAGTTTGGTAGTCTTAGTCTTTTAATGCCTGAGTTCAGATTATTGATATTCAGGGTTATTATCTCCATCTACAGACTCTGTGATGTCATAACTTTTGTGTTCGGTGTTTTCCTACTTTCCTTTCTCATTAGTGTGTTGTGCATAAATATGTGTGTGTGTGTGTGTGTGTGTGTGTGTGTATCACTCTTGACTTCTTTCCATCCTTAAGCCAATGTTATCTTGTGGTCTGTTTTCTCTTTGTTGCCCTCTGGGTGAGGTTGTTCTACGTGGCAGTCTCTTTTTATGCTTGGTGAGTGTTGTTCTTCTGCCCATACTGGGTCGACAAAAATCTTTTTTAAGGCTGGGTTTCTTCTAACATATTTTTTGAGATTTTCCTTGTCTGGGAAGACTCTTACTTCTCCTTCTATCTTGATCGATAATTTGGCTGTGTAGAGTGTTCTTGGGTTTGCATTGTTTTCCTTCAATTTTTGGAATATGTTCTTCACTCTCTCCTCTTCTTCATAGTTTCTGCTGATAGGTGTAAACATTTTCTTATTTGGGAAACTTTATATGTTATTGTTTGTTTTTCCCTAGTTGCTCTCATGGTTTTCTCCTTTTCCTCAAAGTTGGATAGTTTAACTATTATGTGCCTTGGTGGCTTCTTCTTGGGATTCAGCCTAGCTGGTGTTCTTTCAGCCTCCTGAATGGTTGTCTGGTTTTCATTCATTAAGCTGGGGAAGTTTACCTCCAAGAATTCTCTCACTATTGTTGCAGATGAATTCTTTGTTGTGATTTCCTCCAGTAAGCCAATAATTTTAATGTTGTTCTGCTTCATAGCATCAGACATAGCTCTTACGTTTTCTTCCACTTCTCTGCTGATCATACTAAATTTTTGTTCACATTTGTTAAAGTCTGCTTGGTGGTCCTTCAAGTCACTGATACCGTTCTTTGCTTCCTCCAGTGGATTCTCAAGATCTGTCTTTCTGCTACTTGCTTTTGTTATCTCCTTCCTAAGCTCCTGTTTTTCCCTTTGGTGTATGGCCTTTACCTCCTCTATCATTCCTTCCTTTTCCTGTATTTACCCCCATATCCTGTATGATTCCAAGAAACATTCTGAAAATTTCTTTCTGTGGCAAGTCAATGTCTGCTTCTTCTATGAATGTCATTATTTCCAGGACATCTTCTGCCATTGCCTTTTGTTTCTCCTGTTTGTTCTTTGAGGTTGTTGTAGCTGATGGCTTTTTGCGTTGCGTTGTTTTAGAGGAGCCAGGTGCCATTTTCCCGGGACTTGAAGCACTGGCTCTCTCTAGGAGACTTGTTGCAATGCTCTTAGAAGAGCTTACAGCTAATTTCACTGTGAAATAACCAATCACTTTATCCTCCTGTGGTTTCCCTCTCAGGAGACTGCCCCAAAAGGCTGGTTTGTTGCCTGATTTGTTGTTGTGGAAGTTGGGCAGAGGTTCCTGCAGCAGTTTGGAACGTTGACGAGTGTTGGCTGAGCTACCTATGTCCCCCAGGCACACAGGCAGGAATTCCCTGGTAAGAAGTTGGGCAGAGTATCTCCTGGTGGACATCAGTAGTGCTTTCCTCATCCTTGGGCTAGCAGCACAGGGTGGAGCTCACCTAGCTGGGTGTGGCACATAGGTAAAGGTAATTGCTCTAGACTAAGGGGATTGGTCTAGAGTTCAGCAGAGGAGTGTGAGAGAACAGGAAAGAGACAAAGAGGGGCGAAAAAATTAAAAAGTAAGCTCATGGAGACTGTGTAAGGACATATAGAATAGAAGCAAACAAAAGTAACAATGTAGCTGAACCCCGATCCCTGCCCCTGGAGCTGCAAGTGTTTAGTCCCTGCCCCAAGGCCGGCAGCAGCAAACCTCGGCTGTGGTGAGTTAACCCTTGCGGGCTCCAAATGGTTCTGCCTCTGGCAGACACAATGGTGGGTCTAAATTCAAGCCCTAGCCAGCCTCCACAGTGGTATGCCAAAATCCCCTAGCCCCTCAAAACCTTGTGGGTCTGTGACTAATTATCTTTATGATGCGCCTACGTGCCAGCAGAGTTGAATTTCCATCTAAGAAACGCTCCTGGACTGAATTCTGTTTAGTTCCTCAGGTATGTGTTTGGAGCTTTTCATAATTATTCCATCAATTCTTCGAACCTCATTTTTCACTGATGATGACTTCATTAAAGCATGGATTCTTCCTTCAATGGCATTGATTCCTCGTCACTTTCTAATGTTTGAAATTATTGAATGTAGACAAATTCTTCTCAATAAAGTGCCTATCTCTCTTCCTCTTATCCGATTTTTATGCTTTGTACATAGTTCAATATTATTTGAAACTTAGGACCTTTAGTATACACTTTAAATTTCGTGTAGAGCAATTTTCTTTCCCATCTAGATGCTTTGTCATGTTAAAGATTGGCTGAAAATTTAACTTCTTGGGAAATATAATTTCTTCTATCATCTGTACTCTTAAATATACTATTTAAGTGTATATTTAAATATATAATGAATGCATTACTAAATATGCTTTATAAGCATAAATATACAGAATTTTATATTTATATAAAATTCCTGGATATAGCTATGTGTTGTGTAAATATATTCATGTATTCACAGGGCTCAATCTAATGGGGAAGACAGAAATTAAACAAGCAAACGCACATAAGAGTTACATACAACAAAAACTGAACCCAAACCCAAACTCTCTGCCCTCCAGTCAATGCCAAATTAAGCGACGCCCCCTGTGGGTGTCTGAGACTGTAAGTCTTTCAGGAGTAGGAAGCCATGTCTTTCTGCTGAAGAGCAGCTGATGGTTTCAAACCATGGACCTTGGGGATCACACCCCATTGCTTCTATGAAGTTAATGCTTTAGGTTAATTTGTTCATTACCAGACATAATTAGTTCAAGTGATGCAAATCCATTCATAGTCTCCTCAATAATCAAAGTGGAGGCCCCAGGGATGATATAATCACATTTCCTTGTCACGTGGGAGAAAGTTTTTGTATCCCACATGGGAGATTTGTCAGCTGGGAGATCCATGACAGCCTAACTACTTCCTGGTTCCTAGCATTTACCCTTTTAAATCTCCACATGAATCCAACTGGCCTCATATAAGAATGAAAAATGCAAGAATCAAGGCTACTTTGACCATTAATTCATTTATCTGATTGCTAAGATCTGCTTATTTATAACAGGGAGCTTCCTTCAATCTGAGATATGACAAATCCTGCAGAAACGAGTCCAGAAGAGTCACAAATAATAATGACGTTGATTGTGACCATAGTGTTCCCTTTTTATTTTTCATCATAACACCTGTCTTTTAGAGAGGATCTTGGGGAAGCTACTTTTAGATTATTTCCTTATCCTGATATGAGGCTTGAAGAAGTTGACTTATCTGACACAGGGAGCAACAGATCCAAGACTACAAGTCATGCTAGCTGATTCCAAGCCAAATGAGTTCTCTATATTCTTTCTGCCACTAAAGAGCATTTACTCTTTTGAATATTCATAAAGAAGAACTTCGAGAGAAGCTTATGGACAAATTTCTTATTTGAGAAATACTCATGTGAAGATGCTGGATATGTAGTTTACCTTGCTCAGGCCACAAGGTAAGTCTTTAGGTGAACTATGCAGTGTATGTAAATTAGTACCGATAAAGGAAACTGGGAAAATGTGTCAAGGCATCCACCTACCTGGATTCGAATTAAGACCTTAGATTTGAGTATTTCAATATATATTGTTTTTGTTTCATATAGACAAAAGGTACATATCCTAAGCATTATGGATTGCCTATTAAGGATACATTTTATACTGTGACACCAGGAAAGTTACCAGAAGACACTGAGTTCTTCCTTTCTTAGTATGAGTGTGTATGTCTTCGAAAAATTATTTAAATTAGGTTGATCTTGGTATTTTATTTTAAAGAAAATGATAGTGTTAATTCTCCATGTTAATTCCAGGATTGTTGAGAGAATCAGGTGGGAAATCAATATCAAAAGATATTTCAACTTGAATGTCCATATAAATAACTATAAAGAAGTAGTATAAAGGAAAAAGAGGTGGAATCAGCTTAAATATGAGCTATAAAGGACAATGAATGGTGATGTGGAAAAATCACATAAGGGCTTCTGAGCCTGTAGCTCTTTATGAGAGTAGAAAGCCTGCTCTCCTATCTGAAGAGTGGCTGGTGGTTTTGAACTGCCGACCTTCCAGTAGCCCAATATGTGACTAATACACTTTCAACACTCATGAGCACATAAGATATGTCCCACACCCAAACCTACTGCCATTAAATGGACTCTGACTCACAGTGACCAACCTTATGAACCATACATTTCTACAAAATGAACCTTATCTTCTCCTTCAGATTCACTGGTGGTTTTGAATTACAAACCTCATTTCCACCAGGGCTTCTTTTTCTGTTGTTGTTGATTTTAGTATAGGCTAGGAGAGTAAAACACATGAGAGGTAAAAAACCTAATAAGAAGATCTAAGGCCTTCGATTACATGCTTCTCTGGAAGCACTATCTTACTTCATCAAAGTTCCTAAACCTCAGACAAGTAAATGACTGTACAAATTAAAATATCTAAGAAAAGTTTCCAAAATATAATTTTATTTTATAAATCTGATTTGATAGCACTGGCTGACACACATATGTTACCTCAAATTTTAGACTTATTTCTGGGGATCTTTGACCTGCTGATTCCAATCACAGCAGCGACCAGCTCTAGTTTTGAGATGCGGAATAAAAGCCCTATACCAAGTGGGTTAGGTGTTTGACAGTTAACCAGAAGGTTGACATAGTGCCCCTATAAAGACGTCCAGCCTCAGACACCCACAACAGAAGTTTAACTACGTCCTCTAGGGTTGCTATGAGTTGTAATCAATGGAGTAAATTTGGTATAATAAATAGATATTCAAATGTTTTGATACCCAAAATGGGTCTGCCAGAATTCAAACTCTTTTATTAAATAAAAATGTTCCATTCTTGTTATAAGATGACACAACTTCTCCACCTGTGCATAGAAAGTAAGAACAGAAAAGCTAGCACTTTTCTGTTAAAGAATCTTGGAGACAACCTCACCTCTGAAACATTTAGAATGAATTATCCATTGATTTCTATGTATTGAAATAGGTATTGAATAATTTGAAGAAGCAAAATCTGGATCATCAATATATTTTTAAAATTTCTGTGGTCTTATATTTCCCTCTGTTTCCCTCAGACCTTTTTTGCTCTTTTCAAGCTGTATTTTGCCTTTGTGGTATCCAACTCACAGTCTCTCTGTGTTTATTGGACAGCTTTCCATAGCAACACAACCAAAAAAGCCTCTGTCATCGGATTGATTTTAACTCACAGAGACTTCTTTCCATTTTCAAATCTTTCAATCGTTCAAAGGCTGCACAGTGACAGAAGGGTTTGAATCACTAACAGCATGATTGAAAGCTTGATGTATAACCAAGTAGCCACCTTGCATCCAAACACAGGTTTCCTACTCAAAACTCAGTGCCATGAAGCCAATGATGACTCATAGGGATCCGCTGTGAGTTTGTGAGAATGTAACAGTTTGTAAGAGTGGAAAGCCCAGTCTTTCTCCAGCAGAAGTGCTTGTGGTTTTGAACTGCTGACCATGCTGATCATAGCTCAATGTGCAACCATTACACCACCAGGGCTCCTAACAGCTTCCCTTGCAAATCCCTTAGTAACCATTTCTTTATCAAATATTTCTTGACTTTTTTATCTTATCTCAAGATTTGTGCATCTGAATTATTCTCATTTTTAAAAATATGGTTATGAATGAATAAATTAGCATTAATTACTAGCGGAAATAAAATGGAACACCTTATCTAAGAAACAAAAGCTAACACTGTCTATCTGATGCCACTTTTGGAATCAGTGCCCCAAATAGACCCAGAAACAGTCCTACACAGCAAGACACCAAGAAAAACTTTTGTTGTTGTTGGGCTGTGCAATGGAGTGAAAGGAAATGATAAATGATGTTACGTCCCTTTCAAGTTCATCCAGTCTGCAAAGCATGATGTTGGAGTTTGCATATAAAAGACCTATGCTTTTAACTATGACTGTACAAGATATATTTCAGCCTTCTGTATGGTAATCTACTGCTATCATTTTGTGGCCCTGCTGGTATTATTTGATAAGCAATGGAATGCTCTCCCACCAGGTTGGCATCAAAGCTCCAAGCTGCTCTCTGGAGACTTCACATTGCCATTGATTCTGTTCCACCTCAAAGTGACCCTGCAGGACAGCATCAGAACTGCTCTGTGGGTTTCTGAGACTGTGACTCTTATTTATTTATTTTTTAACCAAAAGATCGTTTTATTGGGAGCTCTTACAATGATCCATGCATCAATTGTATCGAGCCTAGTTGTACATATTTTGCCATTATTTTCTAAACATTCACTTTCTATTTGAGCCCTTGGTATCAGCTGCTCCTTTCCCCCTCCCTCCCCACCTTGTGACCCCTTGATAAACTATAAATTATAATTATTTTCATATCTTACACTGGCTGCTGTCTCGCTTCCCCCACATTTTCAGTTGTTAGTACCCCTGAGGTGGGATGTGTGATTATGTGTGTCAATCATTGCAATCCATCCCCCTTTTCTTCCCACCTCTCCCCATCGTCCCCCTACACTCCTGGTATTGCTACTCCTATTCCTGTTACTGGATTCTGTGTGTCTTGAGCTCTTATCTCTTTTCTGTACCTATGTACATGCTCTGGTCTAGTCTGCAGTGAAAGTCAGGACTGGGGTCATCATAGTGGGGGGGTGGGGAATCCTCAAAGAACCAGAGGAATATTGTGTGTTCATCAGTGCTATGCTGTACCCTGGTTGACTCATCCCTTCCTTGTGACCCTTCTGTGAGGGGATATCTCATTGTCCAAAGATGGATTTTGGGTCTCTGCTATGGCACCCCTCATTCTCAACAAAATGATTCTATTTGTTTGTTTGTGTGGGGGTCTCCTGATGTCTGTTACCTGATCTTGTGGACACCTCATGATCGCACAGGCTGGTGTGCTTCTTTCATGCGGATTTGTTGCTTCTCTGCTACATGGCCACTTATTTAGCTTCAAGCCTTTAAGACCCAAGATACTATATATTTTGATAACTGAGCACCATCTGCTTTCTTTACCACATTTGCTAATGCACCCATTTGGTCTTCAACAATCCTGCCAGGAGGGTAAGCATCACAGAATGCCATTTATTAGAACAAAGTATCCTCAAATGGAGCAGAGGCTCAAAGTCCATCCACGAACTCAGTGTATTTCCATATAAATATATGTACATAGGCCAATAACTCTTTTTATGAATCAATATATTTACATATATACACACCTCTATTCATAGCTTTGCTTCCTAGATCTTTGCTCGGTTCATTTTTCCTTCTTCCTGCTCCACCAACTTGCTTGCCATTCTTCTGCCTCTTAGTAATTCCTCTCAGCTAGATTGTTGTTACTCCCGCACTCGAGGATCTCTACTTCCTCCTGGTTGTTCCCCTGTCTATGGTGTTCTTTGCTCACCGCTCCCTTCCCCCACCTACTGTGAACAGGAGTAAAAAGTCTGATCTTTCTCCCTCATGTTTTCTAGTGGTTTCAAATGGATTGCCTTATGGTCAGCCATGCAATGGATAACTGCAACTACAAGACCACCAGGGTTCCGAAACTGTAGGAGAGAGATGACAATATCTGCCTCTGTGTGATATACAGCTTTGGAACTCCTAAAGAGGGTTACTATGAGTCAGAGTCACCTCTATGACAGTGGGTTTGGTTTCACACATCCTGGGTACTTACTACACAGTGATATCATTTAGGATAAAAATATCTCTTATTGATGGTGGGAGGTTGAGGGGAAGACTAAAGAGGAGGTCTCAAGTAGAAAGAAAATATTTTGAAAATGATGATGCATCATATGTACAAATGTACTTGATACACTTGATGTATGGATTGGTAAAAGGGCAGTAAGAGACTCCAATGAAAAGATTAAAAAGGAACATTAAAACAATAATCTTTTATTTAACTGCCTTTCATTCTCGTGTAAAATTGTTCTTGACAAAATGCAAATGACAGAAAATTGAGAGCTGGAGTAAAAGAAATTGAATTTCACCACAGCTCAATTATGCTAATCTATTTTAATGAATAATAATATTTCCGGCAATGTTAGGAAATCTGAATGGGGATCCTATTCCATTCTGGTTGGTAGCTAATCTTGTGATCTTGAATAACACATTTTCCTTCTCTATATTTTATGTTTAGAAATTCCATAATTGGAGTACCATATCACTCCAGAAATGTAGAAGCTTTTTAAGGGCAATGGGGTATATCTAAATAATCCTGGAAGCAGTCAATGAAATGCTAAACTTAGAGGCAGACATCTCATTGATAACAGCAATGTTCTATCCTCCATCATTCATATCCTACTTCTCATTGCTACAGGACAGCCACAAGATTCTCAAATGTTTCCAATGGAGAACAATTCAGACGTAACCGAGTTCATTCTTGTGGGATTAACCAATGACCCCACACTGCAGATTCTTCTTTTCCTAATTTTTTCCCTCATCTACCTTATCAGTCTGGTTGGAAACCTAGGGCTCATCCTGCTGATCCTGCTGGACTCCCGTCTCCACACTCCCATGTACTTTTTCCTCAGCAGCCTCTCTCTGGCAGACTTTGGTTACTCCTCAGCTGTCACTCCCAAGGTAATGGCAGGACTTCTCACAGGAGACAACGTCATCTCCTATAATCTTTGTGCCGCACAATTCTTCTTTTTTGCAGCTTTTGCCATTACTGAAAGCAACCTCTTGGTCATAATGGCTTATGATCGGTATGCAGCTGTGTGTAAACCGCTCCATTACACCACCACCATGACGACAAATGTGTGTGCTTCTCTGAGCATAGGAGCTTATGTCATTGCTTTCTTGGATGCTTCCATCCACACTGGGAACATATTCAGTATCTCCTTTTGTCAGTCCAATGTGATTGATCACTTTTTCTGTGATGTCCCTTCACTTTTGCCCCTCTCATGCTCTGACAGATACATCACGGAGCTATTTATTTTTCTTTTAGTAGGTTTCAATACCGTCTTTTCTCTGATGGTAATACTGATGTCTTATATATTAGTATTTGCTACGATCCTGAGGATGCGCTCCTCTGAAGGCCGCCAGAAGGCCTTTTCCACCTGTGCGTCCCACCTCACTGCTGTCTCCATCCTCTATGGGATAATCACCTTCGTGTACCTGCAGCCCAGCTCCGGTCACTCCATGGGCACAGACAAAATAGCATCTGTGTTCTATGCCATCGTCATCCCCATGCTGAACCCTCTAATCTACAGTTTGAGGAATAAAGAGGTCAAGCGTGCCTTTCTAAAAGTTGCCGGAAAGGCAAAGTCTTTTATACAATTCACATTTTAGTTAGAATCCATCATATAATATGTTTTTGCAGCTAGAAGCATGGAACTATGCAAAATATTTAATTTTCTAACTCAATACATTTCCAAATTCTGGGAACAACTCCCCCATCTCTTTATTCAAGCCACAAAATGAGCCTTTTGAAGACATGAGCTCTAAATCGTCATGCTGTTGCTGTTGTTAGATGTTCGGTGGGTTCTGACTCACAGTGACACTATGTGCAAGAGAATGAAAAACGATCCTCTGTGCCATCCTCATTAGTGTTATGTTTGAACCCATTGCTGCAGACATATGTCAGCCCATCTTTTCAAGGGCCTTTCTCTAATTCACTGCCCCTCTTCTTTACCAAGCATGATGTCACATTTCTGTGACTGCTCTCTAATGATAGCTTGTCCAAAGCACATGAGATAAGTGTTGTCATCCTTGCCTCTAAGGAGCATTCCAGCTGTATTTCTTCCATGCCAGATTTGTTTATTCCCTGGGAAATCCATAGTATTTTCAATATTCTCCCCCAGTAGCATGACTTAAATGCATGTAATCTTCTTCAGTCTTCCTTATCTAATGTCCAACTTGCACATGCCTATGAGTCTACTGAAAATATGATTGTAGGGGTTAGTCTCACCTTATTCTTCAGAGCAACAGCCTTGCATTTCAACCCTTTGAAGAGGTCTTGAGTGGCAGATTTACCCAATGCCAACCAGGCATTGGATCTCTTGATGGTTGCTTCCCTGAATATTGATTGTGGGTCCAAGGAGAATGAAATCCCTGACAACTTCAATCTATTCTCCTTTTATAATGATGTAATCCATTGGGAGAATAAATAGGAATAAGTAAGGAAAAATTGCCTTCAATTGTGGATTTTTAATTTAAAATCTTCCTCAATTGCATGTTATTACTTGTGCACTTGCAAATACATATTGATATTGTTATATTCCTCAACATTTATTGTTCAAGAGAAACTAATGATATCCTCATATCAATGGATGGAGAAATGTATCAAAAATAAATGTCCTGGCTCCTTTATTCTAAAATTTTAATTATAATTGGATTATGATAATACATTCTTAAGTATACATGTACTTAATAGAAATACTTAAGAAGGCATTAAAATCAACATTCTGCCATATAGTCAGGCAATTGATCGCCCTCTGGGAGGATGTCTGTGAGCATCTGACTTCCCCTCATAGTTTGTCTCTTGCCTCTTCTGGGTATATGCCCATTAGGGGGATTGTTGAGTCGTATGGTAACTCAATGTCCATCTGTTTTAGATAACGCCAGATTGATGTCCATAGTGGCTGTACATACTTACAGGTCCACCAGCAGTAGATGAGAGTTCCTGTCTCACCACAGCCTCTCCAACACTTGTTGTTTTCTGAATTTTTGAATTGGGCTATCTTTGAGGGTGTTAGGTGGTATCTCATTGGTGTTTTAATTTGCATTTCTCTTATGGATAAAGATAAGGAACGTTTGTTAGCCATTCGAATTTCTGTGCTGTGAAACTTCTGTTCAGGTCATTTGCCCGCCTCCTCAGTGGGCAATTAGTTTTTTGGGGGTTTTTTTGGAAGCTAGCAGAGTATTATAGTTTTAGTAAGAAGACATTTATCTGATGTGTCATTGCTAAAGATGTTTTCCTAGTCGGTGGGCTCCTTTATTACTCTCTTGGTGAATTCTTTTGATGTACACAGGTGTTTAACATCAGTATTTCCAATTTGTCAATTTGTGCCTCCTCAGTGTTTGTGTCCTTCCCTATTTCTGATAGCCTATGTATTCCCTGTGTCAAAGTTCTCAAGTTGGTCCCAATTCCCTCATTGATGGAGCTAATAGTTTGGGATTTAATTTCTAGGTCTGTGATCCACCTTGAGTTTATTCTTGTGCGTGGAGTGAAATAATGGTCTTGCTTCATTTTTCTGCATGGTAGATATCCATTTTTTCCAGCCCCACTTGTTAAAGAGGGCATCTGCTTCGCATTGGATATTTTTGGGCCCTTATCAAAGATCAGTTGTCTGTATGCTGATGATTTTATTTCTGGATTTTCAGTTATTTTCCATTGGTCTGAGTATCTGTCATTGTACCAATACCATGTGTTTTTGGCAACTGTGGCTGTATGGTATGTGCTAAAGTCAGGTAAAGCAAGCCCTCCAACTGTGTCCTTCTTCTTGAGGAGTTCTCTGCTAATTCTGGGTTTCTTTCCTCTCCATATGTAGTTGGTAATCTGTTTTTACATTTCTTTGAAGAAAGATGAGGGTAATTGTATTGGGATTGCATTAAACTTATACAGTGTCTTAGTCAGAACAGACATATAGACTATATTGAGTCTCCCGATCCATGAGCATGGTATGTTCTTCCATTTGTAGAGGTCGCTCTTGGTTTCTTATAATAGTATTCCGTAGTTTTCCCCATGTAGATCTTCTGTTCTTTTAGTCAGGTATATACCTAGATGTTTCCATTTGTGCTTGGCTATTTTGAAGAGTACAACCTTTTATATCTCATCTTCGGTGGTCTTATCCAATGTGTATAGCAGTCTGATGAACTTCTGTGTGTTGATCTTGTATCCAGCCACTCTACCAAACTCCTCTATTGCTTCCAGTACTCCCCTTGTGGATGTTTTGGGATTTTCTACATATAAAATCATATCATCTACAAATAACAATAGTTTCCCCTCTGCCTTCCCCAAGCAAATACCTTTGATGTATTTTCTTTGCCTTATGCTGTTAGCTAAAAACTCCAGCATGATATTAAATAAGAGTGGGGACAAGGGGCATCCTTGTCTGATCCCCTTTTTCAGTGGAATTGTATTTTTCTCCATTGGCTACCATGTTGACTGTTGGCTATTCATATATACCTTGTATTGTCTTGAGGAATTTTCCTTCCATTCCTATCTTCTCATGTGTCTTAAACAGGAATTGGTGTTGGATGTTATCAAATTCTTTTTCTGCATCTGTCAATATTATTATGTGGTTCTTATAGTTTTTCATGTCAATGTGGCAAATGATATTAATGGTCTTTCGTATGTTGAACCAACCCTGCATCCCTGGTATGAATCCCACTTGGTCATGGTGAATTATTTGTTTTATATACTTTTGTATTCTATTGGGCAATGTATGCTAAGGATTTTTGCATCGATGTTCATTAGGAATATTGGTCTGTAGTTCTTGATTCTTGTGGGATCCTTTCCTGCTTTTGGTATCAGAGCTATACTAGCTTCAAAGGAGTTCAGGAGTTTGCCATCTTTTTCTATGTTCTGGAAGAGATTGTGTAGGATTTGTGTTAGTTCTTCCCTAAATGATTGGTAGAATTCTTCAGCGAAGCCATCTGATCCAGGGGATTTATTTTGTTGATAATCCCTTGAAAACCTTGTCTATTTCTTCTATTGCTATGGGTATGTTGAGATTCTTGGCATCCGTCGAAGTTAGTCTAGGAATGGGATTGTTGTTCCATGACTTTTTCCATGTCTTCCAAGTTGTTGAATTCATTGGAGCACAATCCTTCGTAGTACTGTGCAATTATCCTTTTAATTCCTTTGGGGTCTATTGTGATGTCCCTTTTTTCATCCCTTATTCTTGCTTCTGAAATTTGTTCCCTCCTTTGGGTAGGTTTGTCAGTGTTCTGTCGATTCTGTTTATTCTTTCAATGAACAAACTTTCAGAAGCATTCATTTTTTCCATAGGTTTCTTATTTTCCCTCTCCTGAATCTCAGCCCTGATTTTAATTATTTCTTTTTTTTTTTTTGGTTGCTATTAGTGGGATTATCCTGCTGACTCTGTGCTAGTTGTAAATTTTGTGCCCGCATAGCAATCATGAGTCTCTTCCTTTCTCATGTGTTCATTTATTGTTATGAAACTTCCTGCAATAACTGCCTTTGCTGTGTCCCAAAAGTTTTGGTACGTCGTGTGCTCATTCTCATGGGTTTCTAGAAATTTCCTAATTTCATCTCTTATCTGTGCAAGTACGCACTCCTTTTTCAATAGAGATTCATTTGTCCTCCAATTGTTTACTCTTCCTTTCTTCATCTTCCTGTGCCTTATGACACAGTGGTCAGAGAGGGATCTGTGTAATATCAATGTGCTTAAATTTATGTAGATTCACCTTAGGCCCCAGCATGTGGTCTATCTTTGAATATGTGCCAAGCGGGCTTGGAAAGAATGTGAATGTTTTTGTATTCGGATGAAAAGTTGTGTAAATGTCTATCAGGTCGAAATGTCTAATTGTAGTGTTTAGATCTCTAGCCTCCTCGTTAAGATTTTTTCCTGTGATCTATCTTTCTTAGAGACAAGTGTATTGGAGTAACTCACTATAATTGTTGAGGCTGTGATTTCTTTTTCCATCTTTTGGAGTGTTTGGTTGATGTATTCAGCGGGTCTCATTCAGGGAATATATGTTCACAGTGCTTAGTTGTTCTTTGTCTACCATTCCCTTGAGCATTATATAGTGTCCCTCCTTATCTCTTTTTATGGTTTGCACTTTGGGGTCAATTTTATCTGAGATTAGGATTGCAAAACCTGCTTTTTTTATTGATGTTTGCTTGGTATGCCTTTCTCCACCTTTTGAGGGTCAGCCTATTTTTGTCTGTAGCCTTGAGATGTGTCTCTTGTAAGCAGCACATTGATGGGTTATGTTTTCTAAGTCAGTCTGCTAGTTTCAGGCTTTTACTGCCTGAGTTCAAGCCATTGATATTCAGAGTTATTATCTTCATCTGCACACTCTGTGATGTCGTCTTATACCTTTTTTGTTTGGTATTTTCTACCTTATTTTCTCATTAGTGTGTTGTGCATGTATCATTGTTGACTTATTTCTATCCTTAAGCCAATGCTATCTTAGGGTCTGTTTTCTCTTTGTTGCCCTCTGGGTGGGGTTGTTCTATGTGGCAGTCTCTCATTTATGGGTGTAGCTCTTCTGGCCATACTGGGTCAGCAAGGATCTTTTGTAGGGTTGGGTTTCTTCTAACATATTCCTTTAGGTTTTCCTTGTCTGGGAAGACTCTTACTTCTCCATCTACCTTGATTGATAATTTGGCTGGGTAGAGTATTCTTCGATTTGCGTTATTTTCCTTCAATTTTTGGAATACGTTACTCCACTCTCTCCTCTTCTTCATAATTTCTGCTGGTAGGTCTGAGCATATTCTTATTTGGGAACCTTTATATGTTATTGTTTGTTTTTCCCTAGCTGTTCTCATTATTTTTCTCCTTTCCCTCAAAGTTAGATAGTTTTACTATTATGAGCCATAGTGACTTCTTCTTGGGATTTAGTCTTGCTGGTGTTCTTTCTTCCTCTTGAATGGTTGACTTGTTTTCATTCATTAAGCTCAAGAAGTATTCCTCCAAAAATTCACTCACTATTGTTGCAGATGGCTTCTTAGTTTTGTCTTCCTGTGGTAAGCCAATAATTCTAATGTCATTCCCTTCATAGCATCAGACATAGCTCTTAGGTTTTCTTTAGTTTCTCTGATGATCTTATTAGATTTTTGTTCATGTTTGTTAAAGTCTGTTTGACTGTCCTCCAAGTCACTGGTACAGATCTCTGCTTCCTCCAATCCAGTCTTGAGGTCTGTGTTTCTGCTACTGGTTTTTGCTATCTCTTCCCTAAGCTCCCGTATTTCCCTTTTGTGTGTGGCCTTTATCTCCTCTACCATTTCATCCTTTTTCTGTATTGTTTCCCTCATATCCTGTATGACTCCAAGCAGCATTCTGAAAATTTCATTCTGTGGCAGCTCAATGTCTGCTTCTTCTGTGCATGTTGTTATGTTCAGGATGTCTTCTACCATTGCCTTTTGATTCTCCTGATTCTTTTTTTAGGTTGGAGGGGCTGATGGTTGTCTGCAATGCATTGTTTTAGAGGAGCCAGGTGCCATTTTCCAGGGAGTTTTAGATTACTTACACTCTCTGGGAGACTTGTAGGAATGCTTCTTTGAACTTCCTACAGCTAATTTCACTATGGAATTACCTGCCACTTTATCCTCCTATTGCTTCCCTCTCAGGGGAGTAATCCAGAAGGCTGGTGGGTTGCCTGCTTTGGTATTGCGGTGGTTGGGCAGAGGTTTCTTCAACAACTTGGAACATTGGTGAGTGTTCGCAAAGCTGCTTTAGGCCCCCAAGCACACAGGCAGGAATTCCCTGGTAAGAAGTTGGGTTGAGTATCCCCTGGTGGAGGTTTGTAGGTCTTTCCCCAGCCTTGGGCTAGCAGTACAGGGTGAAGCTCACCTAGCTGGGTGTGACACAGGCATAAATGCCCTAGGCTAAGGGGAATGGTCAGCAGTGGAGTGTGAGAGAACAGAAAAGAGACAAAGAGGAGAAAATTTAAAAGTAAGCCCACTGAGACTGTGTGGAGATATAGAGAACAGAGAGAAACAAAAGTAATAATATAGCTGAACACCAATCCCTGCCCATGGGGCTGCAAGGGTTTATCTCTTCCCCAAGGCAGTGGCAAGTTAGGGTTATGTTGAGAAAAAAAAACACCTGTGCCGCCCGCTGAGACTGTGGGGGTTTAGGGAGGAGAGAGAGAAACAATAGTAACAATGTAGCTGAGCCCCGATCCCTGCCCATGAAGCTGCATGGGATTAGTCCATGCACAGCAGCAGGTGCTGGCAAACTTTTGCTGTATTGAGATTAAGCTTCCACTCAGGCTCTAAATAGTCCCGGCTCTGGCAGACACAGCGGCAGTGCTAAGGTCAAGCCCCAGCCAGCATCCACTGTGGTAAGCCAAAAGCCCCCGCGCCCTCCAAACCTGTGGGTCTGTGTCTACTTATCTTTATGATGCTCCCTCTGTGGTCCAGCAGTGCTGAATTTCCCAGTAAGCAAGTCTCCTGGGCTGAATTTGGAGGAGTCCTTCTGGTATGTTACTCCATTACCATCTTCCCAGAAGTCGTGCACACCTCTTTTAAAATATGATTATACCATTGAATTGTATGGTGGGTGAATTATATGGCAATAAAAAGATCTCATAAAACAAACTCACGGACACCACGTGGATACTGGATCGCAGGGACTCCTATTGGACAAGGTATAACTGCTGCTGCGGGTTTCTGAAACTGTAACTCTTGTTAGGAGTAGAAAACCCCCTTTTCTCCAGTGGGGTAGCTGGTGGTTCCCAAGTACTGACCTTGTGTTATGCAGCCCTACATGTATGCAACCAGGGCTCCTTTTAATATGTTAGTAAAATAGCTTAAAAAGTTCATTGACATAAAATAAAATTAGAAAGATAATAGAATAGCCTCATTAAATCTTCTATCCCTCCCCACATGTATATATGTGACTTCCCTATATAGCTCCTAACATTAAACAAACTACATTTCCATAAATGTATATCAAATCCTAATGAACCTGCGGAAGCTGTCCAAATCCTGCAGTAGATTTCTGTGCATGTATATGCGAGTGGACAGACTAATCTTTCTCCATCAGAGTGGCAGGTAGATCCACTGCAAGCTTCTTCATTAGCAGCTCAACACCACTGAGCTATCATGATACACAATCAATTTGTGCAAATTCAAGTGTAAATTCAATTTGAAGTTCAATTAAGCCATCTGAGATTCAAACTTGTCTATGCCACACAACTGACCTTGTATAGGTTTGTTGAAAGGGTGAGATACATATAAAAATAGAAGGGACTTCAAAAAGTGTTTGGGAAATAAAAGAAAAGAAATAGAAGTTTTCTAAAAGTGTGTTGAAACCCTCACGTCTTAAATATAATATAAATAAACTTTAAAAAATAGTTTAATACAATACCTGAAATGTGAGCAATAGGTAAATATATGCTGTTAATAGACTCAGATGATCTGATTGGGTGATGTATTTTTTGAAAATATGTGAGTAGACACAAGTTATAATTTCTTTCTACATCTCAATTTCTTAATTTGCAGAAGTGGAAAGTTGCCCTGTGAGGAATCTTCTATTTTATAACCTATTAACGATGTATTTTATAACCTATTAAAGATGTAACTTATGCAACAATTTATTGCTGATCAAATCCATACATTAGATTAGAGAATTACTGGCATAATGAAATAATTGAATACAAATTTAAATAGTTTAATATCAGTGAAATATCTTCTCTGCTTATCAACTCTTCTTTTAATTTTCCCTTCTACAGGGCATGTCATGTATCCCATGGAGAACCATAGTGAGGTGACTGAGTTCATCCTAGTGGGTCTAACCAATGCTCCAGAACTTCAGATCCCACTCTTTCATCTTGTTCACCTTTAGTTATCTCTTCACTGGGATTGCCCACATGGAAATGATTGGGTTGATTATCTTGGACTCTCATTTTCATATTCTAGTGTATTTTTTCCTCAGTAACTTCTCTCAGGTGGACTTTCGTTACTCCTTGGCTATTACAACTAAGGTCATGTGATTGGGTTCTGTGTTAGTTACATAATCTGGTGTCAATTTGGGACTTGAGAGGATACAGAGTGAAGGGGTGGAGTCTAGTCTGTCAATCAGATCATAGGCAATGAGGCCTCTGTGGGAAGTGGCTTTCTCCTAAGAATTCTGGGAAATCTGGTTTTTCCTCCTTGGATGTGGGAGAGACTCTATACTCACCCCTTGGAGACTTTCTACTGACAAGGCCGACCCCCTGTGAGACATTCCTGAGGAGAAATTACGTGAACCTACCCTGATGCAGCCCTGGGAGCTGGAGAAGCCACATGGATCTACCCTGATGCATCCAGAACTCTGGGAAGTGTAGAGGCCACGCAGAGACCCCTGCCAGTACTGAGATGCTTATAACACCACTGGTACCCAAAGACTTTCTACCCACTGACCTGTGATCATCCTGCATTCAGCATCATTGCATGTTTTTCATGAGTCTGAAGAGAACTTTATAGATTGATATCAGATGTATGGGCTAATATCAGACTTATGGGCTTGGACTGGACTGGGTTGGGATGCTTTCTTAATGTACAATTACCCTTTATATAGAACTCTCTCATATACACATATGAATTTCTATGGATTTGTTTCTCTAGTCTACCCAGACTATCACAGGTTCCTTGTAAGAAACAATGTTATCTCCTACACAGAACGTGCTGCTCAAATGTATTTTTTTGTAGGCTTTGCCACAGTGGAAAATTTAATTTGGGCCTCCTTGATCCACTGTGCAGCACTATGTAGGCCCCTTCATTATACCACCACCATCATGATATATATATACATACACTTCTCACCATAGGGTCCTGTGTCTATCGTGTCCTGAATGCTTGCTTCCACATCGGTGACATATTCAGTCTATCTTTCAGCAAATCTATTATCATCCAGCACTTTTGATGTGATAGTCCAGGAGCACATTTTTTCTGTGAGGTTCTAGCTTGAGGAACGAGGCAGTCAAAAAAGTGCATCAAGGAGGGGATTGCAACGGCATCATTATCTCTAGGATGGGAGTTGGATGGTCTTGGATGTTCTTCATGCAATGACTCACACGTGAAGTCTCACCCTGCCCTTAATTTCTTGAGGTGATGCCCTTACTGTTACCTCCTCAGAAGTCTGTTCTCTAGAAGAAATAAGGCAATAAGTCCAGAAGTGTAATACCTAACGAAGAATTTCTCAGGGGAAGCTTTAAAAATCCTGTATGCATATGTGTCAAAAACCTGTTAACAACATTTTATTTAATTGTTTGTTTCACATGCATTTTCTACCACATTTGAATGTAAACATGTACGTAAATCAGAGGCACAAACAAGTCAATACATATAAGGCATTTTTGTGCCTCAATGGTGACCTGGATAATTTATCAGAGGCACCTGAAATGTGACTAGATTTTATAAATCTAAATGAAAATCATTAATTGTGGTACTTTTACATTTATGTGTAATCTTAGTTCTTTATTTAAGTAACTCTTTTCAAAGTCCACACTAAGTAAACACGACATTTTTCAATGAAGGTATGTGTTTTTTTTGTTGGCATATTCTTATTGGAAATAGAATTTATAGACAATGAATTAGTATTTCTGTCATAACTGAGTCATTATATAGAACCAGCATGTTCACATCATCAATTTTTCTTTTTTTCCAAAACCTTTTTATTGGGAGGCAACACCGATATCATTTCATAGTTCAATCAGAATAAGCAGTATTATTCAATTGCACAATCAGTTTCAAAAGATTCTCTTTATTGTTGGGCTTATTAATATCATCTCCTCATTTACCCCCCCCCCCCCACTGTACCCCTCAGGAACCCATATTCTACTAGCTGTTTCTATATGCTCATCAATCCTGGGTTTCATATAACAAAAAAATACTTAACAAAAATTCAGGAAGGCGATCTCCAATAATGAAATACAACAGAGGTAAACCACAATCTGAAGAAAACCCCCAATATGGGGCAGGAGGAGACCACATAAAAGGTTGAGAACCATTTCAGGGCCAACATGCTTGCCAGGGATCAACTGTGAAGATTTCAGCTGGTCAGGTCAGGGTTCTCATTTTGATCTCTGATGGTACTACCAATGTTCAAGGCGCCCTCTTGGGGCAGTGGTTAAGTACTTTAAGCTGCTAGCCTAATAGTTGGTAGTTTGAATACACCCAGTGTTTCTGTAAAGACAACAGCATGCAGAACCCCATGGGGCAGCTGTCCTCTGTTGCATTCAGTTGCTGCGTCTAAGACAAAAACATGAACTTTTCACAGTGCTTAAAGTGCACTGAGAAAATGAATAATGTTGCACATTTCTCTCTGTGTGAAAATGCTTTGAAATAATCAATGCTATTCGTTCATTCAGAGTTCAACTGTTATTTTATCTTTTGTCACTCCTCAGGCTTGATCCTTGTTATTTCCTGAAAACTCCAACATGGTCCTGCCTCTGGTCTTTTGCATTTGTTGATTCCTCAGACAGGACTGGTCCTGTTCTCCCATTGTATCTCCTTCCTGTAGCCCAGCAGTGTTCCTTGTCCATCTTTGTAAAATAGCCACTCTCCTTCTCACACACACAGTCCTCCCATCAGCAATCTGCCAGTACTGGATTAACGTTATCCTGTTCTGTTGTATGTATGGGAGCCCTGGTGATGCCCTGGTGAATCACTGGGCTGCAATCTGAAAGATCAGCAGTTCAAAAAGTCTGCTCCATGTTCATAACTTTGCTTGCTAGTGGAACCAAAAATTGGACTTGTGTTATGTCTGGACACGTGTTAAAACTGGACACGTGTTAAGTCTCTCCTCAGGCCCACTGGGTGATGTGTTCTTCAGTCTAAGCACCGCTCTTGCTCAGAAAAGAGAGTGTTTTTGTTAGAACATTTAATGAAAACGTTCATTATTGTGATTTGATTTTTTTTCTTTTTATACTTCATTTGCATAAAATGTTGGAATCATGGCCCCAAAGAAAGTTATTGAAGTCAGCAGTAGGAGGAAAACTGTGAGAACCACAACAGCGTTAAAGAAAGAAATAATGGCAGAATTTCAATCAGGTCACGCTTGTTTGATTTGGAGGCTACATATAACTGGTTACGTTAATATTATCAACATTTTAGGGAAAACAGGATTAAAGAGGCTAATGGAGAAAATGGCGTGAAAGTGTTAAATGTAAAACAAATACCCAAGCTCATCGAAGAGATTGAAAAGCTACTATTAATTTGGATAAATCAGAAACAACTCGATGGTTATAGCATATCCAAGACAGTGATATGTATGAATGCCTCCATAGTGATATTAAATTCTGGAAAAAATGAATTTAAGAGAATAATTTTTTAATCTCATAGCCAATTGTTTTGTTTTCCATTATTTCTTATAGGATAAAAATATGCTCTGTTCTAGAATATTTCATCGACAACCGAGGTATCACTGTGTTGAAACACAAGAATGTTACTTCGAAGACGAAGGTCCAGCTGACTCGAGCCACAGCGTTTCCCACGCCCTCATTGCATGTGAAAGTTGGACACTGGATCAGGAAGCCTGAAGAAGAATTGATGCCTATGTATGTGGTGCTGGAGAAGAACATTGAAACTATCATGGAGTGCTAAAAGGACACATCTACCTATCCATCTGGCAAGATTATGACCAGAGTGCTCCTTACAGACAAGGATCGCCAGGCTTCATCTTACATACTTCTGACATACTGTCAGAGGAGCGCAGCCCTTGGGAAGATGCTTGGTAAAGTGATAAAGTGAAGGGAAAGTCATAAAGAGGAAGGTGTCAATGAGACGGATTGACACAGTAGCTGCAATGACAGGCTCAGGTGTGGGACGCTAAATGACTCTGTGGTACCGAACAACCACCTGTAAACCTGACTGCTTCTCGGAGTTTAACTGATGACATAAACACGAAACACAGTGATGGGTTTTTAAAAATAAAATTTCCACATGCACAAGGGATTTTTCCTTAAGTAAGATTTCTAAGATCTTATATTTGGGAGAGCAGTTTGTAGATTTAATAAAAAGCTTAGAAAGTTTCAGTAATGTGGAAATATCCTCCAGGAAGGTAAATGTTTTCCAAAGTTATGTACCTATGAGAGCTTCTTGAATTAAGTGGGTGCTGAAGTCTATATAATTAAAACATGCTACCTATAAAAGATTTGGCCTTCTGAAAACTTTTAGAAAGGCGCTCTTGACCTCTTTGTTCCTCAAACTGTAGACTAGGGGGTTCAGCATGGGGATGACGATGGCATAGAACACAGATGCTATTTTGTCTGTGTCCATGGAGTGACTGGAGGTCGGTTGTAGGTACATGAAGGTGACTGTCCCATAGAAGATGGACACTGCAGTGAGGTGGGACGCACAGGTGGAGAAAGCCTTCTGGCGTCCTTCAGATGACTGCATCCTCAGGATAGTAGTAAATATAAGTAAATACGAAGTTAATATTACTGTGATAGAAAAGAATGAATTGAAACCTACCAATAAAAAAATGACTAGTTCAGTAATATATCTGTCAGAGCATGAGACAGCCAGAAGAGGAGGAGCATCGCAGAAAAAGTGATCAATCACATTGGACCGACAGAAAGAGAGCCTGAAAATGTTCCTGGTGTGGATGGAAGCATTCAGGAAACCCCAAACATAGGAGCCTATGTCCAGACAAGCACACACATTTGCTGTCATGGTGGTGGTGTAATGAAGGGGTTTGCACACTGCTGCATACCGATCATAAGCCATCACAACCAAAAGGTTGCTTTCAATAGCAGTAAAAGCTGCAAAAAAGAAGAATTGAGTGGCACAAAGATTATAGGAGATGACGTTGTCTCCTGTGAGAAGCCCTGCCATTACCTTGGGAGTGACAGCTGAGGAGTAACCAAAGTCTGCCAGAGAGAGGCTGCTGAGGAAAAAGTACATGGGAGTGTGGAGACGGGAGTCCAGCAGGATCAGCAGGATCATCCCCAGGTTTCCAACTAGACTGATGAGGTAGATGAGGAAAAACGTTATGAAGAGCAGGATCTGCGTTTCTGGATCATTGGTGAACCCCACAAAGATGAACCCCGTCCCCTCTGTATGGTTCTCAGTTGGGAACATGGAGGAATTATGTGTTTGTTCTGTAACAATGGGAAACCAGAATCAGAATTGCAATGAGAGAATACACTGAGGTCTCTGAGCATGTTCAATATCTGTTTCATTTCAACCTTACAGTGATTGTTTTCAGGAGCTAAAGAATCATTTAAAAAATAAAAGTTGATGATTATTTTTTGATGCCATAATGCGATTTACAGTAAAAAGATTTCCCAAAGTTATCTCATCAAAAGGCCCATTTTCATAGATTATATATAAGCCATGGAAAAGGACTAATGCAAAATAATGAGATTACTTGGTGACAAAAGTGGGTTACACTCCCAATTAAAAGGATTTCGAATTGAACCAATTTTATGTCAACGAAGTTTTTTTTATTATTTCGACTGTTTCACAAATAGCATCCTAAGATAATGAAAGACTGTTAATAAACCACATTCCTAGCAAAAATAATTTCACTTTACACAATAGATCTACAGAACATATTTTTTGCCACATAACGTCTACCATTAGAAGGCAATGAACAAGGAAAGAAAACTTCAAAAAAACAATTATTTTAAGCAGAGGTCTTGATCGGGGACTTTTTGGTACAACTCCAGACTGCAAATTTGAGGGAGGTGAAAATAACACAGGCTGTAGCTTTCCAGTGTCTTCTCTCTAATTCAATTGAGGAATAAAACAATTGTGTAAATATTTATATATGATTTGAACATAGAGATTAAGTTAGCCAGGGGATGGTAGAGATGAATGATGTCACTTAGGGCTTCCAGATAACTATGTAAAGAAACATTTTATGATGTCTTTCATTACATTTGCTTTCCTATAAGGTTACTCACCCTTCTATCTTTTCTACACTTTCCTTAACATTTCAAAGTTATTTTTCTCTGTACCTATATGAATACCCAGTCCAGTTTTACCAAGTAAGAATACAAATTATTTCCTCACTGACTTTAGGTATTCATTAACCTGTATTGGCCTCCCCTTACTCAGCTACATGATGGTACAAATAACATTATGCACACTCTAGACATCATGTCAATAAATTTGCATATAACCTATGAGAATTTGTTGTACAGGTGAGATGATAAGACCATTGAAATTTTTCCCCCTAATATCCTTTCTTTTCTTAGTGGGACTTACCTTGGATCCATCAACCATAGACAAAAAAGACACAAATAATATTTATATATTAACTATGATGATGAGTTATTTAGGTGATTTATTAAAATTTATATTAAAGTGTATTATAAAATTTCCACTTACATTTGGAAATCCAAGTACTTTACTAAATGAAACCTATTTTATTTTACATTCAAAAATCTCAATCACACCACATATAAATTAGAAGGTATTTAAGAGTTTAATTCCTACTGCACAAATTGTTTAGTATATTGAGTATAATTGAACATTTTCATGTATATTAATTTTAACTAGTGGCTACCATGACTAAAAAATGCTTCCTGGAAGTAATCCACAATTCTTTAGACAAGTCTTTGCCATTATAATTAGTAGAAAAACATTTATCAATTTGCTACTATAAAAAGTTTTTTATTTAAATCATTTTATTGGGGGCTCGAACAATTCTTATCACAATCCATACATACATCTATTGTATCAAGCACATATTGTTGCCATCATCATTCTCAAAACATCTGCCTTCTATTTGAGCCCTTAATATCGGTTGCTCATTTTCCCCCTTCCTCTCTTCTCCCCCTCCCTCAGGAACCCTTCATAATTCATAAATTATTATTATATTGTCATAAGTTACACTGTCTAACGTCTCCCCCACCCTCTTCTCTGCTGTCCATCTCCCAGGGAGGAGGCTAAACGTAGATTCTTGAAATTGGTCCCTCCAAAAAGGTGTGTTTTATGTTAGTTTTTTCTCTCCCTACATAAATTATCGACAATTTCTATCTGTAGCTCAATATTTAATGACTTATGCTATAATTTTTAAAAAAAAACAAACCAACAATTGCTGTTGAGTCTATTTAAACTCATTGTTAACTCCATCATGTTAGAATAAAATGATACTTATTTTTGATACACAAATAAATAAGGCTTTATTCCAAGATAAAACTTGGTGGAATAAAACCATCAACCTTTGCTTATCCATTGAATCAATTAAACTTTTATACATCCTGGGGATTTTTATTTATTTATATATATATAATTTGTATATTTTATAATTTATCTATCAGTACTATATTTTGTACATTATCTATATATCAGAGATATATCTAATTTATAAATATATTAAAATTTATTTGTAGCTCACTCTTCATGGCATATTTACATATGTTTTTTTATATGTATGTGTATAGATATTGCTATATACCATTGCAGATGATCCCATTTGCATTTACATTATACTAAGTCACCAGCCCACCTAGTAATTTACAAAGTACTGGACTCCAAGGCTAAGTAAGTCGTTTGTGGCGGAAACGTATCTGGAGTTCAGATCTTCTCTTTCCTCTATCTCCTCATGAACTCTGGGTAATTTTTCCCACGCCTCCATTTATTCTAGTGTATTTCATAGCTGGTTTCTGAGCAATATTCCCTACCCTTTTGTTTCACCTCAATTCTAAATATAATATGGGCAGTCATATTAAAATGTTTTCATATTGTTGGCTTACTAGATTTTTTATGTTTAAAATAGAATTTATCAAATAAGATATATTATTACATTTTTTAAGAAAAATCTTTCAGCTTGTAACAACCAGAATAACTTTTCAAAGTCATACAATCTCCTATCTGTCACTAGAAGGATAAAATGCCCTCTTTGGTTTTCTACTATATTATATAATAAATACAGATGTTCCAGCAGGATCTCCACATGTTTTCTGATATGTAAACTTTGACTGGATCACACAAATACAAGAAAAACGTCTAAAAACTTAAGGCTAAACTCTAAATAAACCAAGGGATAAGTGACTGCTTTGATGAATTTTGCTGGTCCACTCTGTCTTCCCAAATTTTCACTGACTGGGGATTTGAACTAAAGGGATACTTTGTTTCCTGTTGAGGGAATCAAGTAAAACTACCCTATTGAGTGATTCTCAAATCAGAAATTCATTCCAACAAGGGAAAAAATACCCTACTTGGAAATTCTTCTTCAGTGTTTTGTGGAAAGGTTGACTTTTCTTCAAGGATGCGGTACAGGAAAATAATGCTACTGACCTTGGAATTGGCTGGCATGAGTTCTTGTCCCTGATTTGTTTTCTTTCTCACTCGACCTCTGTGAACCTCAACATCGTTATCTACACTATGTATTTAATATAAAGCTGCCCCCAGCACAGTTTAGTCCTAAGGGTTGCTGGTTAGATGAGAAACTAATAAAATTACTATATTAATCATACTCAAAACTTATTGTTTATGCTTTCTTTACTTGCTATTCCAGTTTCTTAGTAACAGCTCAGTTTTAAGGGAAGTCACTGGTAGAAATAAACAGCCAGGAGCAGTCAGATAAATAAATTAACGATCAAACAGGCTCTGGTTTGGGAGATTGTCCTTTCCTATGGGGCCAATAGGGGAGTAGAAAAGGTAAACACTGGGAACCAAGAGATAGTTAGTCAGTCATGAAGCTCCCTGGAGACAAATCTCCCATAATGGTTACAAGAACTCTTTCTCACACAAATAGGGAACAGGTGATTAAAGTGTCTATGGAGACCAAGCTCAGCTCATTGTGAGATACCATGGGATACCATCAAAGATCTATTGATCGCAATGAGTTTCATGCACAGTGGGTATATAAACTCATGGAAAACAAACATGACATTGACCTTATGGTGTTTAATTCTAAAGGCAAAGACAATCAACTAGTAAACCAACTAAGTAATATATATGTATATATGAAAGTTATATAAATGCAGGCATGTGTATAGAATAAATGCATCATTATATATGGAACAATGAGAAAGAAAAAGAAACTTGCTTCGTTGGATTGCCCAGGACCTTTTATAAGGTCTCTCACACTCACTCTCTCTCACACTCACTCTCTCTCATACTCACTCACTTTCTCACTCATTCACTCTCTCACACTTACTCACTCTCTCACTCACTCTCTCTCACTCACTCTCTCTCACTCACTCTCACTCACTCACTCTCACACTCACTCACTCACTCTCTCTCACACTCACTCACTCTAAAAAAAAAAAGAAAAAAAATTCAGAGTGATCAAAGCCCTGAGTTTCCAGAGTGCACCAACGCTAAATAAACTTGGTGCAACTCCAGCAAGGGAAACAAGGCTTTTCCTTGGCAGTTGCTATTCCAGCATCCATCAAGAACAACATCTATTAAAAAAGCAAACAAACAAATAGCTCTTTTGTCCAATATCAAAGTTATTCCATGTGTTATTGGTTTGGATTGTATAATTAAGACAAACAGTTTCAGGGATGACTCAAATCTTGTCCTGTCTGAGGCTATGACCATTGAAATTCATAATTAGCTTCAGAGTTGGGACATTTTTATCCCACTAATTTGATAATTATGAGCAATGCCATAATTTGTTCTTCAATATCCAAATCTATTTCGAGTATATAAAAATGAAATTTCTATAAGTTCATTGACTGCAATGATTGTTGTTGCTAGGTATGTCCCAAGGAGTTTCATTTCTTAGAAACATATATGTAATAGAATGAATGAAGCTGCCAGGCCCTCACAAGGTTTGCTATGTGTGAGTCCACTGTTGCAGCCACTGCATCAGTTCATCTTGTTGACAGTCTTCCACATTTTCATTGATGCTCTACTTTACCAAACAAGATATCTTTCTCCAGAAACTGGTTGATTCTCATAACCTGTTCAGAACACATGAGACCACATTTCACCATTTTCATTTCTAATGAGCACATTGGCTGTACTTCTTTTAAGACACACATGTTTCTCCTTGTGGTAGTCAATATAATATATGCACATCATAATTTAAAAGCATCAATTAGTTTTAAAAACCTTTTTATTGTGAAGTAAGTGAAGAATTATATTTTTGACCATCATTTTTATATTGAACCACTTAAATAACTTAGCAAACTTCCAAATAGCTCATGTTTTCCCTCCTTGTTCTCACACTGATAGATTACTATCTTCTCCTTCCTATTAGGTCACATTTGTCTGTCCTCTAACCTTGCCCTTTCTGGACTCTCCCTGCCCCCGACACACACACAGCACTAATCACCAAAGTCTATTTCCTTTGGTATGAACATTTTTTGTCTTGATTTTTTTCTTGTATAACAATGAAGTCCCTCTGTGAATTGCTAACTTAATTCCATCTTTTAAAAATCTATTTTAAAATAAACGCAAAATCCATCCATTTCCCTTAAATCCATCCATTTCCTGTGGTGTTTCACTTTTTAGTGGTACATAGAATTCCATTTTGTGTATTACCAAAAGTTATTAATCCATTCCTTCATTCATGGGCATTTAGGTGTTTTCATCTCCTTGCTAGTGTGAATAGTACTGTGATAAACATGCTTGTGCATACGTATGTTCATGATACAGTTTTTATAGTAAGTAAAGGGATTGCAGGGATATATGCTATTTCAACTTCTAGTTGTTTGAGGACATGCCATATTGCTATCCACAATGTTTATATATTTTGATTGTCCCACCAACAGTGTGAGAGTGCTCAGTAATGTCCACACCCTCCTTATTTGTTATTTTTGTGTTTCTTGTGGTTTTTGGACTTTACACTTTGGTATCAGTGTTGAATTGACACATTGGGTGCAACAATGGCTCAAGCATGGCAACAATTTTGAGGAAGGCACTGGACTTGGCAGTGTTTGTTCTGTGGCACATGGGGTCACCATCCATTAGACCTGACTCAAAGGCACCTAACAACGCAGCAACAGCTGATGATTGTAAACAATTCTTGGCTACTTCCAGGTCTTCCTTGGTGAACTGTCGGTGCACACTCTTGGCTCAGTTTTAAATTGGATTTTAAGTTATTTTCTTGTTGACGTGTTGCAGATTTCTATATATTTTTTAGGTAAATCCATTTTCTGATATATCATTGCCTCAATTTTTTCTCAGTCTATGGGTTATCTTTTAACTCTTTTGATAAAGTCTTTAAATATACACACACCTTAATATACACACACACCTTATTTTCAGGAGGGCTGAGTCTTCTATTTTGTCTTCCCTTGTATTTTGTTATGCTTGTCTCTATTTCTTCATTGATGAATTTATTTTTTGGAGTTTATTTTTATATCTTTAATTCTTCTTGAGTTCATATTTTGTATATAGAGTGAGGTATGGATTCTGCTTTCATCTCCTGCAAGTGGAAATCTAGTTTTGCTAGCACTCTTTGTTGGGCACATTTTATCTGACCCTGATTTAATATGTCTGAGTGCTTTGTCTAAATAAGTGTCTGTAGGTGGAGAGCTTCATTTCTGAGTGCTCTATTCTGAGTGCTCTATTCTGTTTCATTGCTCTGTGTATGTTCTGTTGGGTCAGTACCTAGCTGTTTTGACTAGTGTGGCCTAGTAGTAGGTTTTGAGGTCAAGAAGTGAAAAGCCTTCTACTGAGTTTTTTTCCCTTTTTTGTGTGGTGTTTTGTTTAACATGGGCCTCTTTCCTTCATACATAAGGTTGAGGATTAGTTTCTCCAACTGTTGAAAAAATGTTTCTGGGACTCGGATTGAAATTGCATTATATTTATAGATAACTCAAGATAGTATGGACATTTTCACAATATTTCTATTCCCATGTATGAATCTCCATGTCTGTAGGTCTCTCACTTGTTTCTGGAGCCCTGGTGACCTAGTGGTTATGCACTGGGCTGGGATCTGTAAGATCGGCTGCGCCAAGCCACTAGCATCTCTGACTACAAAAGACTGGACTTCTTATTCCTGTAAAGAGCTCTGGTCTTGGACACTGTCAGGGACAGTTCTCTGTTCAACAGAGTCGCTGTGAGTCAGTATTGAATCCATGGCAGTGAACTTGTTTGCTTCTTTTTATTTCTTTCTTTCTTTTGTAAGTGTTTTATAGTTGTCTTTGCACAAGCCTTTTTTTATCTGATTAAATTTATTCCAAAGAATTTTATCTTTGGAGTTGCTATTATGAATAGTATCATTTTCTTGATTTCTTTTTTAGAAATCTCTTCATTAGTACACAGGAATTCAGTTGCTTTTTCTATGCTGATCTCATACCTCCCAAATTTCCTGATTAAAAAAAAAATTCCCACCTATTTTCTTCTCAAGCTTTGGGGATTTTCTAAGTTCAGACTCATATCTGCAAACATTGTTTTGTTTCTTCATTTCCAAAATGGATGCCATTGATTTCTTTTTGTTGTTTGATAGCTATGGATAAAACTTCCAGCACCATATAAAATAAGTGTGTCAATAAAGGATATTCTTCTCTGGTTCCCTTACACAACAGGAATTCTGTTGTTGTTGCTGTTGTTGTTGTTGTTGTTAGACATTTTAATGACCTGACTTATTTCTTTCTTCTTAATGATCTTTTGAGATTTTCTACATCAATCTTTAGTTTTTCTTTATTGAGTGAGACATTTCCTTTGGTTTTTTATATATTGCCTTTATTATGTTGAGGAATTTCCCTAGTATCCTATTTTGCTGAGTGGATTTTTTCAGGAAAGGGTCTTGGATTTGGTCAAATGCTTTTTCTGCATTAACTTATGTGGTCATGTCCTTCTTTTTCTTTGTTTTATTCGTATAGTTAATTACATTGATTTCTCCCCCCACCCCAGGTTAAACTGTCCTTGCATGACTGCTAAGAATCCTATCTGTTCATAATGCATTTAAAAATATCTTATTGGAGTATATTTGCTATGTTTTATTTATAATTTTCACATCTATGTTCATAAAGGATATTGGTCTGTAATTTTTATTCTGGTGATGTCTTTGTCTGAGTTTCATATCAAGGGTATGCTTGTTTCATATTGCTGTCCTTTTCTACATTCTGGAATAGTTTGAGTAATATTGGCATTCAATATTTATTACTGTTTTGTATAATCCTTTGTGATGTCTGGTCCTCGACATTTTTTGTTGTTAGAAATTATTAATGACCTAATCTATTTCTTTCTTTCTTTTAAATTATCTGTTGAGATTCTCTACATCCGTCTTTGTTAATTTAGTTATGTGTTTCTAGAAAATATTTCGATTCTTTTTGTTTTTTATATTTGTTGGATAAAAGTCTTTTATAGTATTGTATCCTTATTTCTCTTTTTCAATTTGTTCTGTATTGATCCTGCCCATTCATTTCAAAGCCATGATGTTTGCATCTTCTCCTTCTGTTCCTCTGGTCAATTTGCCATTGGTGTGTCAATTTTGTTAACCTTTTCAAAGAACCAACTTCTCGTGTTTTCAGTTCTTTCAACTATTTTCTTATTTTCCAAACCATTTATTCTGTTCCTTATCTTAACTATCCCTTTTCTTCTGCTGGTTGAGATTTTGTTATGCTTCTCTTGCTCTAATTGATTATGATGTTAGGTTGAGATGAAGATATTTACTTTATTCTTTTTATGATATGTGCCATAATTACTATAAATTTCCTTCCAAATAATACTTTTGCTGTGACCACTACGTATCTTATAATTCCTTTTTAGAAGGGTCACAAAGTTATCCTCCTGTGGCTTCCCTATCAGAGGAGTGGCTCAGAAGGCTGGTTGGTTGCCTGATTTCATGTTGCAGAGGTTGGGCAAAAGTTCCTCCATCAATTTGGAATGTTGATGACTCTTGGCCAAGCTGCCTTATGCCCCCAGTTACAATGCCAGGAGTTGCCCCATGAAAGGATGGGTAGAGTATCCCCTGGAGGGAAAACAGGGCTTTCCCTAATCTCAGGCTAGCAACACAGGGTGGAGCTCACCTAGCTGGGTGTGGTGGAGGTGTAAATGCCCTAGGCTAAGGGGAGTGGTCTCGAGGTCAGCAGTGGAGTGTGAGAGTACAGAAAAGAGACAAACAGGAGAAAAAAATTAAACAGTAAGACGGTTTAGACTGTGCGAGAATATAGGGAAGAGGGGGAAATAAAGCAACTATCTAGCTGAGTACCACTCCCTGCCTGTGGAGCTGCAAGGGTTTAGTCCCTTCCCTGAGGCAGCAGTGGTAAGCCACAGCTGAAATGAGAAAATATATCCCTGCATAGCACTCAAAGACTGTGGGGGGACTGAGAGAAAAGATGTAAACAAAAGCAACATTGTAAATGAACCCTGATCCCTGCCAATGCAGCTGGGAGGGTTTTGTCCCTGCCTCTAGGTGGTAGTGGCAAGCTGTGACTGTGCCTAGAAAAAGCTCCTTGCAGACCTCCAGGAATTCGTGGGAACAGAGGAGAGATGTAAACAGAAGCAACAAGGTAGCTGAACCCCATCCCTGTCCCTGGAGCTGCAAGAGCCCTGTCCAGGTCTTAAGACTTTAAAGGATACTTTTGGTCCAAAGTTTAAACACATATCTGTGATTAAATGGTGTGAGGGTTTCATCCAGTCTGGAGGCATCATAAAGTCTGGATTATAAGAAAATTTTAAATTCTGCTATGTATTCTCCCTCTTTTGATTAGTGTTCATCTATAGAATCTTTGATCAAAATGTTCAATAATAGCCCATTTAAAAAATTCACTGCCCCTGAATCAATTCTGACTGATAATGACACTGTAAGACACGGTAGAATTCTTTCTGTTGGTTTATAAGACCAGCTTCACAAGAAGAGAATCCCTTTTCTTTCTCCTGTGAAGTAGCTTCTGATTTCCAACTGCAAATCCTGCAGTGATCAGCTCTCAGTGTAACCATTCAGCCACCCAGGGCTCCTACAGAACTGTTGCTGGCTTTCTATCGCTGACTGTATAGTTAACAGTTCAATGAGTGAACCACTATGCCAACAAAAAACAAAACAAAGTTCACTGCCTTGAATCAATTCTGACTCACAGCAACAGTATAAGATGGGGTAGAACTGCCCCCGTGGATTTTCAAAACTATCTGCAACCTTAGAGGAGTGGAAACTATTATTGTTATCCTGTGAAGCAACTGCAGTCCACACACCAACGCATAACCAATAACCCACTACACCACTAGAGTGTATTAATAGAAGATAGGAGAGTTAAGATATAAAAGAAAGCAATGTATTGAGAGAAGATATAAAACTTTTGATTTATGCTTATCTGAAAGTCTTATATCATCTGAACGTCTAACTCCAAACGCATCAATGATACTGTTCAAATCATAATAATTAAGAAGTTAAAAAATATAATTTTTACATTACTAACTAACTTTGATAGTAGGAACCCTGGTGGCACAATGATTGCATTGGGTTGCTAACTACAAGGTCAGCAATGTGAGTCCATCAGATTTTCCTTGGGAGAAATTTGAAGCTTTCTACTCTCTAAGAGAGTTACAGTCTTAGAAACCCATAAGTGTAGTTATACTCTGTCCTATAGTGGCACCATTAGTTGGATTTGACTTGATGGCAGTTGAATTTAGTTTCAGTTTTGAAGTCTCATAATAGATTGATAGAAAATTTACAACTCATTGATATTTTCTTCCGCTCAAATTCATCAATTCTATAAATGGTGGAGCTAGAATTTACATCAGAAAGACTATTCACTTGTATCCTTCCCCCACTATCATGATCCCAATTCTACTTTACAAATCGCCTAGACCAGAGGATGTACACTGGCACAGATAAGAGCTGGAAACACTGGGAATCCAGGGCAAATAAAGCCCTCAGGACCAATGATAAGAGTAGCAATAATAGGAGGGGAAGAGGAAGCTGGGTCAGAAAGGGGGAACTGATCAAAATGATCACATATAACCCTCTCCCTTGGGGATGGACAACAGAAAAGTGGGTGAAGGGAGACATCAGACAGTGTAAGACATGAAAAAAATAATTTATAAATTATCAAGTGTTCATGCGATAGGGAGGGGGGAAAAAGACAAGCTCATTCCAAGGGCTCAAGTAGAAAGTGGATTGAGGATGATGATGGCAACAAATGTACAAATGTGCCTGATACAATGGATCAATTGTGATAAAAATTATACAAGCCCACAGTAAAATGATTTTTTAAAAGAGAAAATAAAAGAAATGCTGAAGGATTAAATAGAGGTTTTGAAAATCATGGGTAGGGAATAAAGAAGTTACTGCAAGTTAGTTTTGAAAAACAAAAATATGACATGTTCTTCACTGAGCATGATGAAAGTAAAATACTGGACTTCATTAGGTATTTATGTGCTGCTTCTGTAAAGATATACAGCCTTAGAAATCCGATATAGAGTTACTAAGTACATCCATTTGCTGTACTAGGTCTGTCAATTTGTCACCCTGTGGTGGCTGGTGTGTTGCTGTAATGCTGTAAGCATCCAATGGTATTTCAAATGTCATCAAGGTCACCCAAAATGAACAGGTTTCAGTGGAGCTTCCAGATGGAGAACAATGAAGGACTCTATCCGCTTTGAAGGAAGGACCACTGAAAACCTATGCATAGCTTTGAAACATCATCAGATATTGAAGGCCTAAACAATGTAAGAAGAACATTGCAGATATTGTTGGAGAAGAGACCCCTGAGATCTGAGTGTACTTCAATTGTGACTGTGGAGGAGCTGATATTTCGGATTGGAGTCACCATACTGAGAGCCAGGTACAGTTTG
Organism: Tenrec ecaudatus; assembly: GCF_050624435.1. NCBI lineage: Eukaryota > Metazoa > Chordata > Mammalia > Afrosoricida > Tenrecidae > Tenrec > Tenrec ecaudatus. The sequence continues at coordinate 15,985,139 of NC_134533.1, forward strand.
TGGGAGGGGATCCTTCAGGGTCTTTATTTGCTGAGGAGACAGTACTGAAGGTCACAAGTCAGTACTGAAGGTCATGAGAAACACCTACAAAATTCTGCTAATGATTATGACTTGGAATCTGTGAAGCATGAATTTAGGAAAATAGGAAGTGATTGAAAGTGAAATGCAATGCATAAAGATCAAGATCCTAGACATTAGTGAGCTGAAATGGACTGATGTGGATATTTTGATTCAGAAAATTCACATATTTACTATGTCTCGAATAATGAAATCAAGAGAAATGGCTTGGTGTTCATGCTCCAATAGGATATTAAAGATCTATACTGAATAATGTACAATGCTGTCTGTGATGGGATTATATCTTTTCACCATCAAGGAAATCCAATCTAGGCAACTAGCATTTAAATTTATATATTAACCATAAAAGCTAGTCGTGACGAAATTAAAGAATTATTCCAACAACTTTCATCCGAAATTGACCAACATGCAATCAAGATGCATTGATAATTATTGTAGTTTAATGCAAATGTTGGAAACAAAGAGATAGTAAAAGTAATTTGAAAATATGGTCATGATGATAGAAATGCACTGGATATTGCATGATAGAATTGTGCTACACAACTATTTGTTCATAGCTTATACCTTTTTTCAACAACACCAAAGGCAACTATACACATGGACTTCCCCCATTACAATACACAGCAGTAAAATTGACTACATCTGAAAGAAGACACTATGGAGAAATTCAATTTCAGCAACTAAAACCAGGCCAGGACTGACTCTGAAGCAAACCAATAATTATTCATATGTACGTCCAGAATAAAGCTGAAGAAAATTAAAACAAGTCCACGAGAGTCAAAATATGATGTTGAGTCTATCCCACCTGCATTCTGAAAATTTCTCAAGAACAGATTTGCTCCGTTGAACATTAATTAATGCCAAATACTTGATGAGCTGTGGGAGGACATTGGGAACATCATTCATGAAGAAATCAAAGGTCATTAAAAAGACAGGAAGTAGAGAAGAAATTAAAAGTCAGAAGAGAGTTGGAAACTTGCTCTTAATTGTAGAGTAGCTAAAACAAAATGGAAGAAAGGATTAAATCAGAGTTGAGTAGAAAATTTCAAAGGTCAGCTCCAAAGCCAAATATAATGAAATGTGCAAAGACGTAGAATTAGAAACCAAAAGGAAAGACACACTCAGCATATGGGAAACTGAAAGAAATCGAGAAAAATATCGAGCTTCGAGTTAAAATCTTGAAAGGTTCTCTGGGAAAATATTGAACCACACAGCAACTATCAAGAGAAGATGACAAGAATAAACAGTCACTGTACCAAAAAGAACCAGTCAACTGTCCACCATTTCCAGAGGGAGCCTATGAGCAAGAAACAACGGTGCTGAAGGAAGAAGTTCAAGCTCACGAAATGAATTAACCACAGACAAGGTTCTAGGAATTGATAGGACACCAACTGACTCTTGGACTGAAACCCAACTGCATAAGGAAAGCTGTCAAAGAATCGATGCATTGAATGGTGGTGCAGAGAACAGTGGAGTACCGCAGACCGCTAACAAGGCAAACTGATCTGTCTTCCAGAATGAAGGCCATAGTGTTCCAAAGAGGCACTGATAGCACGACTTCCACTTAGAAAATGTGGACTTAGTGTCAGGAAAAATCGGTTACTGGATCACGCTTGGTAAAGTGGAAGGGAAGCAAAAAAAGAGGCAGGCTGTCCACAAAGTGCATGGATACGGTGTGCATTGACACCAGGGGTTGGGACATAGGAACCAATGCAAGGCTGGCCAAGAACCATGCAGTGTTTCCTTCTGTGATGCATGGGGTGCTATAAGTCATGACAGACATGAAGGGACCTAACCACAACATAGCAGGACTCAGAATCAACTCGATGGCAGTGGTTTTGGTTTGGAGTCTGATTTGGCACAGCCTATGTACTTATGATACAGTGGGATCCTTCAGGCTTAAGCCATGTTTTATTTGATTGTTTTTAACTGTTGCATAAAACTGTTTTGACGCATTGCAAACAAAGAAAATTGAGAGCTGACAAAAAACAACAACAACAACAAATTACATCCCAGCTTAATCCAGTTACTATATTTTAGTCAATATTAGCAAAATTCTGAATCAATGATAGAAAAAGATGAATTGAAAGAGTTTCCCATTCTGGTCTGTAAGTAATCTTGTGACTTTGTATAATTCACTTTCCTACTGTACACTTCATTTTCAGAAATCCTCTTAGCTGGAACCCCCTATAATTTAATAAAGAAACCATTCATGTGACTACAGCACTGTTGGAGTAGTGGGCTTAGTATGGGCTGCTAACCACAAGGTCAACAGATCAAAACTACCTATAACTCTGCTGAAGAAAGATGTGGCCTTACGTTTCCATCAAGAGTTAGTCTCAGAAACGTACTAGAGCAGTGCTACTCTGTCCTTTACAGTCACTGTAAGTCAGAATTGACTTGATGACAGTAGGTTTGCAGTGGCCATGTGAGACATCAAGGGAATCCTGATAACCATGGTAATAATAAAATTAGATGTATCACTGATAGCACATGTTCTCTCCTCTGTCATCCTGATTCTGTTTTCTCATTGCAGCAAGACAGCCACTTACTTTCCCAGCGGTCCCTATGGAGAACAATTCAGAGGCAACAGAGTTCATTCTCGTGGGGTTAACCAGTGACCCAAAGCTGCAGATTCCACTCTTCATCATTTTTCTGATCATCTACTTCCTCACTCTCGTTTTCAACCTGGGGATGATCCTGCTGATCCTGCTGGACTCCCGTCTCCACACTGCCATGTACATTTTCCTCAGCAACCTCTCTCTGGCCGACATCGGTTATTCCTCAGCTGTCACTCCCAAAGTAATGACAGCGCTTCTCACAGGAGACAAAGTTATCTCTTTTAATGACTGTGCCACTCAGTTGTTCTGTTTTGGATTTTTTGCCATTATTGAAAGCGACCTGCTGGTGGTCATGGCTTATGATCGTTATGCAGCTGTGTGCAGACCCCTTCATTATAACACACTGGTGACGACAAATGTGTGTGCCTGCCTGTGCTTAGGCTGCTATTTCTTTGCTCTCCTGGATGAATGTATCCACACTTGGAACACTTTCAGGCTCTCCTTCTGTAGGTCCAATGTGATTGACCACTTTTTCTGCGATGTTCCTCCTGTAATAGCTATCTCGTGCTCTGACATCCACAATAGTGAAATCATTATGTTTTTTATAGTAGCTTGCAATGCCTTCTTTTCCCTCACTGTAATACTGTCCTCTTATGTGTTAATATTTGCTACAATCTTGAGGATGCGCTCAGCAGAAGGACGCAAGAAGGCCTTTTCTACTTGTGCTTCCCACCTGACTGTAGTCACAGGCCTCTATGGGACAATCACCTTTGCTTACCTAAAGCCCAGCTCTGGACACTCCATGGACTTAGATAAATTGGCATCTTTATTTTATACTATAATCCTCCCCATGCTTAACCCTCTGGTTTACAGTGTGAGAAATAAAGAGGTCAAGAATGCCTTTATAAAGGTTGTTGGGAAGGTAAAGTCTTCGATAGGATTCTTATTCTAATTATATAGAAACCTTCACATGTAGGTTTCATGCAGATCAGACACAAATACAACTTCAGAAAATACATATATTCTTATTCCACAAATTTCCAAATTATTGAAACAACTTCCCTGCTATACAGGGTAAACCTAGAAATAGAAGATATTAGGGATTCTAATTCAGGAGAAATCACTATGCGTGTGCAATTTTTATTTTGAAAACCTGTATTGCATGTCACTGCTTTATGTGTTTCTATAATCAAGACACACTCCATCACATGCCTGCACACTCATAACTTATCAGAAACCCAGAACAACCTTACACCCATCAATTGAGAAAATATTTAAAAATAAATACAATGAGTCTACTTTTCTTCTAGAATTTCAAACCTTACTGCAATAAGATGTGTATTCTTAAATACACACTTAATAGAAGGAATTCAAAAGGCACTAAGACAGGCTCCCAGGAATAAAATATAAAAATAAAGTTATTGTTGCTTCTCCATTTCTTTTTCTTGTTGATTCAATCTCTTCTCTTCAGCAGAAATCATTATCTTAAATGTTAAACCAGACCCAAGATTTTATTTATACTCTTACTGCTTGTGCCTGTACGACTTAACAAAATATTGCTTGGTTTGGGACTTGTTTGTGACCTTTCTTAACAAATACAAAAGGAATAAAAGTATGTAAATTGTTGTTTGGGGATATTTATATTTAACCATATTGATGTTTCTAGTTTTAATTTATTTCTGTTGGTATTTAATATTTCATCATATGAATAAATTGTGGGTTATTTATCCAATGCATTGTTTTCTCCTAATTATTACTTTTATGTGCTGTACTGTGAATCTCCATCCTAGTTTACATGTATGAGATATCTTTTCTCTTTTTAGTGACAGATTTTGAAGTGAAATTTCTGAAAAAGATGGTGACTATTACGTTCTACTTTTAAGATAATGTGGAATCGTGTCACTAACTTGTTACTTCTATTAGGTGCCATCGAGTTGGTTCCAACTCATAGCGACCTTATGCAAAACAGAGGGAAACACTGCCCAGTCCTGTGCCGTCCGCCTACTTGTTCCTATGCTTGAGCCCATTGTGCAGCTACAATGCCAATCCGTCTTCTTGAGAGTCTTCCTCGTTTTTGCGGCACCTCTATCAAACATGAAATACTTTTCCAGGGACTCTCTCCTGACAATATGTTCAAAGTGCTGACGACAAAGTCTCCCCATCCTGACCTCCAAGGAGCAGTCTGGCCAAACTTCTTCCAAGACAGATGGGTTTGTCCTTTGGTCATGCCATGGTACTTCCAATATTCTTCCCCAGGAAAAGGAATCAATTCTTCTTTGATCTTCTTGATTCTACATCCTGCTTCCACATCCATGTGATGCATTGAAAATACCATGTGTTGGGTCAGGTGCGACTTAGTCCTTAAATTAACATCCTTGTTTTTCTATGCTCTAAAGACGTCTTGTGCAGCAAACTCACAAACCAGCGAAAGCATGCATTTTTATAAATCTATGTGAATGTTATTGTTGTTCTCTCTCCAAAACAACAGGCATTGACCCATATAAATGTTGCTAATCAAATTATTGTAAGATGGATTCATTTTGTATTTCTCTATTAATGCAACAAAGCATCTTTTTATACATTTAACACTATTTCTCCATTCTTTACTGTAGATAGAAATTCAAATTACACTGCAATTTTTCTATTAAGTCCTTACCATTCACTTTTGCTTATTAATTTGAGACATATGCATAATTTTTCAAATCATTCCATCATGATTGTGGGTTGCAAATACCTCAGCTCACTGTGTGGCTTGTCTTTAGCATTTTCAGGACATTTGGTAAGGTGAAAATTTTCCATTTGAATGTAATTCAATTTATCAAATTTTTATTATTAATTTAAACTCCTTGAATACAGTTGGAAAACCTCTCTAAGGAAACACACAAGGATATTATTTTAAATTTCTTTCCTAAAGTTTGACACTTTGTCTTTCTAATTTGAGTTTTTTAAAACACTTTAATTGGTATATAATTCGCTTACCATATAATTCAATAGTCCAATCACATTAAGAAAAGCTATGCCATCATCACCACAATCTAGAACATTTTCTTCTTTCTTATACTCACTGCTTTGAACTCCCCATTGGACCCAACTTCCCTGACATTCCGCCAAGAAACCATTATTCCAGTTACTGCCTCTATCGATTTACATAAGAGGAATTTGATATATAGAAACACATGTTTTAAAAGTAATAATGACAGAGTAAATCGGATAAAATATCAAAAAAGAACCTGGGAAAATAATAGAACTTTGAATAAATTTAAAATGGCGATTAGATGATAATATGCTAAATTTTATCCCAACTACATCTGCAATAATCAACTTTCCAATGCCTTCTGCATGATAACAAAACTATTCACATCCCTATCTATTTAATCAAACTTGCTTTATCTTTTACTTATTATAGAGGTTGAAAGTCAATATATTTTACATGGATAAGTAATTTTTCCCACATGATTTTTTGAATAATCCCTCTTTTCTGCCCTTATCACCAATGATTTTTCAAAATTAAATGAATTTACATGCTAAGCACTATTTCTGTAATGTCTATCATGTTTTCATTTTTTGGTTTATTTCTGTGTTAACAGTTTGCAAATTTCCATGGTTTATGGTAAAACATGTTATCATTAAGAACATCTCTCTTTTCTCTTCAGAAAATTCTTGTTTGGTCATCATTCTCTATTCCTCCACCTACATTTTAAAATAAATTTGATTTGTTTCTATGATAAATATATTGGAGTTGATTTGAGTTCAAAAATGTCTGATGATGGTACAGCTCTATGCTTGCCCAATTCTCATTCGTCTTAGGCATTTCCCTCTGTGTTCTCTGTGCTTTAACACTGCAACAACGGCCTCAAACATAGAAACAATTGTGGGGATGGCTCAGGAACGTGCAGTTCCATCCTGCCATACATAGGGGCGCTATGACATAAAACTGACTGCATGTCACATGACAACAACAGTAACAAAACCACATGTATTTAGTACCTCACCGCTCTGGAGGTTGAAGTGTGAAATGTGTTTCAATGGGTCAAAAAATCAAAGTCTTGGTGACTATCTACGCTGCCTAGTGGGAGAATCTATCCCTTCTCTCTCTGAGTTTCCAGTGGTAGCCAGCATACCATGGCTTGTGGATGCATTATTTTAAAGTCTGCCTTTTTGATTTTATTGCCTTCTCTTCTTTGGTCAAATCTCTCACTCCCAGTGAAAATGGTATCTGTGAATGTGTTCAGGGCAAGCCAAGATAAACTGGGATAATCTTCTCAAACTCCTTAATTTAATCATCTCTCCTAAATTCTCTGTTTCTACTTTAAGAAACATTCACATATTCGAGGAGTTGGGCCCTGGATGGATACTAGACGGCCATTATTCAACCTACCACAGGCTATATGGGAACAATATGCACTGTTTTGAAGACTTTTTATAGGATTTTTACATTTTACGGAAATTATTTTAAATGATCATTAAAAAAATGGTCTGACAGAAGAAATATCCTCATAAAGATAGAATTGACTTTGTGTTGTGCCACAGTGCTCCCACAGAGTCAGCATGCCTTGGTCAGTATATTTAAGTACAATCTCACAGATACTCACATATTAAACCTCTAATCAGTTACGTACAAAAAAGATGACAGGTGCACATGCCCATGGGAGGTTTTAGTACAGAATTGAGTTCCCTCGAGATCAAAAGTAAGTGCTTTAAGATTTTGTATTATAAATTCCCTTTGCCTTCAAGCTCTTTCCTCTATTTCCCTTGACTTTCCTCCTCTAGACAAAGAAATGTACATATGCACATATATATATGACCATGGGGAAATAGATCTATGTGCCTATATATATATAGGTTTAGTATTAAGGTGGTGGAAGGATATTGGGCCTCTACTCAAGTACTCCTTCAATGCATGAGTACTTTCTTCTATTAATTTGGGACTCTATGATGCTCACCCTCCCAACACAACTACTGAAGACAAAACGGGTGAACAAGCAAATGTGGTGAAGAAAGCTGATGATGTCCGGCTATCAAAAGATATAGCATCTGGGGTCTTAAAGGCTTGAAGATAAACAAGTGGACATCTAGATCAGAAGCAACAAAGCCCACATGGAAGAACACATCAGCCTGTGTGATCACGTGGTTCTGAAGGGATCAGTTATCAGGCATCTGTTTGTCCTCAGCGATCGTATCGTGGAGGTGTGCAGCCAATAATATGATTTTTTGTTCTTTGATGCCTGATAACTGATAAGCAAATGTGGCGAAGAAAGCTGATATTGCCCGGCTATCAAAACGTATAGAGTCTGGGGTCTTAAAGGCTTGAAGGTAAACAAGCGGCCATTTAGCTCAGAAGCAACAAAGCCCACAAGGAAGAAGCACACCAGCCTGTGCGATCACGAGGTGTAGAAGGGATCAGCTATAAGGCATCATCAGAAAAAAAAAAATCTTACCATGGTGAATGAAGGGGGAAGTGCAGAGTGGAGATCCAAAGCCCATTTGTTGGCCACGGGGGATCCCCTTGCAGAGGGGTCTATGGGAGGAGATGAGTCAGTCAGGGTGTGATGTAGCACCAATGAAGAATACAACTTTCCTCCAGTTCCTGCTTCCTCTTCCCCCCACCTCCCCCAACTATCATGATCTGAATTATGCCTTGCAAGTCTGGATAGAACAGAGGATGTACACTTGTGTAGTTAGGAGCTGGAGGCACAGGGAATCCAGGGTGGATGATACTTTCAGGACCAGAGGTGTGAGGGGCAATACTGGGAGGGTGGAGGGAGAGTGGGTTGGAAAAAGAGAACCGATTACAAGGATCTACATGTGACCTCCTCCCTGAGGGACGGACAACAGAAAAGGGGGTGAAGGGAGATTTCGGACAGGGCCAGATATGACAAAACAATAACTTATAATTAATTTATCAAGGGCTCATGAGGGAGGGGGATCAGGGAGGGAGGGCAAGAGTACCTGATGCAAAGAGCTTAAGTGGAGAGCAAATATTTTGAAAATGATGAGGGAAAAGAATATACACATGTGCTTTACACAATTGATGTATGTATGGATTGTGATAAGAGATGTATGAGTCCCCAATAAAATGTTTAAAAAAAGATTGTGTATTATGATAGCACAATGAATGTATATGTGCTACATTTTGCTTACTGTTGACAGGTTATTTTGTGTTTACATTCCATGGGAACATTTAGAATCATTGTGGCTATCTGTGTAATCAGTGTGTATGAAGCACTTTTCCATTTTAAAACAAATATTGAAGATGTTTAATTATCACATATTTAATGTTTGTCATACTTTACTAACTAGTCTTTACTTTCCAGTATAAGATACCATTTCTAAATAAATATTATGAAAAATGCTTGATTGAGAGAGTCCACTTGATAATATGATTTCTAGAAAGTGGGGAGCAGAAGAACTCTATTTAAAAGTTAGGAATATAAGAACTATGTCAAAGAGTGGGCCTTGTAAGAACTAAGCAAGGAATCTTGGTGATGCAACTGTTAAGTGCTCACCTTCGGTTTTGGTCTGGGTACATTAGAGAAACAAATCCATAGAAACTCATACGTATAAAAGAGTGTTGTCTATAAAGGGTATGTGCACATCAAGAAAACATCCCAACCCAGTGCTGTCCAAGCCCACAAGTCTAACATTAACCCATATGTCTAACATCAATCCACAAAGTCCTCCCCCATTTCACAAATCAGAAGCAAAGATGCCGACTGCAGGAAGAAAGTGGAGTCAGTGAACGTGTAAGCATCTCAGCTCTGGTAGGGGTCTCCACAGCACCCAAGGCTGTATCAGGGTAGGTCCATGTGGTTTCTTTGGGATGTCTTGTAGGAAGTGAGCCTTGCCATCTGAAAGCAGGACTTACACCTGATCTGACCCCACCACACTGAGGTGAAACATTAAGGGTGTGAAACAAAACAGCAAGTGGAACAGAGCAACAAAGTCCCCAGAGAATACCAGAAACAGATTTGGGGCCAGGGCATGACACCCCAGCAGACTTGACCAGAAAACACTCTTAAAAGTCAACAAACAGATCTTGAACTATTTATAGACTTTTCTTTTCTCTTCCTTTTATCATTGGTTTGTTGCATTGTTTTGCTCTGTCTTATTTTTGTGCGTATTATTATCTCTGCAGGTCTATCTAGATAAAGTAGGTTGGATAAACAACCTGGAGAGGAAAACAATGGGACCTTCAGTGGGACATGGAAGAAGGGGAGGTGGGGAAAGGAAGTGGTGTTAACAAGCTCAGGGACAAGAGAACAACACGCGATCCAAAATCTGTGGTGAGGAGCGTGTAAGAGGTCTGGTAGGGCTTGATCAAGGAAATGTAACCAAGAGGAATTATTGAAATGCAAATGAAGGCTGAGCATGATAGTGGTACAAAAGGAAAGTAAAACAGAAAAGAGGAAAGAATTAGGAGGCAAAGGGCATTTATACCGGTCTAAATACAGGAATGCACATATGTAAATATATTTGTATATGATGGGGAGATATCTATGTGCATAATTTATGGGTTTATGCAAAGGTAAAAGGTGGATATTGGGCCTCCATGCAAGTACTCCCTTAATGCAAGAATACTTTGTTCTTTCTATTAAACTGGAATTCAGCGATGCTCACCTTCCAGACACAATCGCCAAAGACAAAGTGGGTGCATAAGCAAATGTGGGGAAGAAAGCAGAAAGCAGATGTTGCTCGGCTATCAAAAGATATCATGTCTGTGGCCGTAAAAGCTTGAAGATAAATGAGTGGCTATCTAGCTGAGAAGCAACAAAGCCCACATGGAAGAAGCACAGGTGATCACGAATTGTCGATGGGATCAGGTATCAGGCATCCAAGAACAAAAAATCATATCATTGTGAATGAGGGGGAGTGCCGGTTGGGGACCAAAAGTCTATCTGTAGGCAACTGGACATCCTCTTACAGAAGGGTTGCAGGGAGGAGAAGAGCCAGTCTGGGTATAGTGTAGAAGTGATGAAACATACAACTTCCCTCTAGTTCTTTAATGCTCCCCACCTCTCCCCAAACTAACATGAACCCAATTCTACCTTAAAAATCCGGCTAGACCAGAGCATGTATATGGTTAAGATAACAGTTGGAAACAGGGAATCGAGACAAATAAATCCCTCAGGACCAATAATGAGAGTAGTAATACCATTACGGTAAAGGGAAGGTGGGAGAAAAATGGGGAATCGATCACAATGATCTACATATAATCCCCTCCCTGGGGACTGACAACAGAAAAGTGGGTAAAGGGAGACATTGGACAGTATAAGACATGACAAAATATTAATTTGTAAATAAACAAGTGTTCATGAGGGAGGGAGGGAAAAATGAGGAGCTGATACCAAGGGCTCAAGTAGAAAAAATGTTTTGAGAATGATGATGGCAGCAAATGTACAAATGTGCTTGACACAATGGATCTATGTAAGGATTGTGATAAGAGTTGTATGAGCCCCAATAAAATAATTTTTTAAAAGAAGCTACCTAGTAGTCTTTTAAGTGATGTATTATGTACGTACATTACATTCCCAAGAGTAAATGTGTGATTATCCAAATCCCTTCACATCATTGCCTACCTTTGGTATTGTCCTTTTGTATTGTTTTGTCTTTAGATTTTTTGTTTTTTTTTTAGCTTTCCTATTTGGTGTATGGCAGTATCTCATGGTATTTTTATTTTGAATTTTCCTACCAGCTAATGATGCTTTTATTTGTCTCCTCTTATCAGCCATAAAGAAGTTTCTGTTAAAATGTGTGCTACTTATTTCAATAGGTTTTTGGTTTCCTTTCTTGTTATTGAGCTTTGGGAGTTGTTTAAATCTTCTGGATATAGATATTTTAACAGATGGGTGATTTGCAAATGTATTCTCCAATCTGTGCTTTGGAATTTTATTCTGTTGACATTGTTTTTCAAACAACAATTGGTGAGGGTAATTTATTGATATTTTCTTAGTAGGTTATGCTTTTGGTCTCATACACAAAATATGTTTGCTTAACTAAATAAACCTAAGATTTCTGCAGTCTTTTGTGCTACTCTGGATACATTAGAGAAACAAATCCACAGAAACTGATGTATAAGAGAGATTTTTATATAAAGGATACATGTGCATCAAAAAAACATCCCAACCCAGTGCTGCCCAAGTCCACAAGTCCAACATTAACCCATATGTCTGGTACCAATCCACAAAGTCCTCTTCCATCTCATAAAACACACACTATGATGCCCACTACAGGAGGAAAACTGAATCAGTGAATGTGTAAGCATCTCAGTGCTGGCAAGGGTCTCTACAGGGCTGCTTCAGCACCCAGGGCTGCATCAGGGTAGGACCATGTGGCTTCTCCTCAGGGATGTGTTGCAGGAAGTGAGGCTTGCCAGCTAAAGTAGGGAACTGGCTAAGGAAGCTGTACCCTGGTCCAACCATCACAAAGTAAGAAATAGAAAGGCAAGGCTCACTGAGCCATTTATCCTTCTGCCTTTCAAATAACCCCACATGTGTTTATTGGCCCGATTGGCACAATAAACAATAAACTAAATACCTCAGTAATCTTAAAAATATGTAATTTTAACAAGATATGGTTTTTTATTTCATGTCTTGAGATGAGCTGTGTACAATAAGTTTTAGGTTTTTAAAAACATCCTTGCTGTAATTGCTCCTGATCTCACCCCACCACACCGGAGTGAAATGCTAAGGGCATTGAACAGAACAGTAAGGGGAGCAAAGCAATGAAGTCCTCGGGGAATACCAAAAATAAACTTTGGGGCCAGGGTGTGTCTCCCATCAGACTACACTGGAAAACATTACTAAAGGTTAACAAGCAAATCTGCAAATATTTATAGGCTTTTGTCTTTTTGTCATTTTTTTAAATGATGGTGTTTGTTTGTTTTTTTTGCCCTGTCTTGTTTTTGTGGTTATTATCGTCTCTGTATGTCTATTTAGATAACAAAGGTGGGATAACCAATCTGGAGGAGAAAACAATGGGGAGGAGGATTCTAGGGGAGCACGGAAGTTGGGGAGGCCAGGGAAAGGAAAGGGGATGCTAACCAACCCAGGGAAAAGGGAACAACAAGTGATCTAAAATCAATGGCGAGGAGGGTATAAGATGCCTGGTGGGGCTTGAACAAGGGCAATGTAGCTGAGAGAAATTACTGAAACCTAAATGAAGGTCAAGCATCATAGTGGGATAAGAGCAAAGTAAAAGGAAATAGAGTAAAGAACTGGCAGACAAAGGGCATTTATATAGGGCTAAATAGAGGCATGTACATATATAAATATATTTATATATAATGATAGAGAAATAGATATACTTCCTATATTTATATGTTAAGTATTAAGATAGCAGACAGACATTGGGTCTCTACTCAAGTACTCCCTCAAGAACACTTTGTTCTAATAACTTGCCAATCAGTGATGCTCATCTTCTCCACATGATTGCTGAAGACAAAATGTATGCATAAGCAAATGTGATCAATAAAGCTGATGGTGCCCAGTTATCAAAAGATATAGCATCTGGGGTCTTAAAGGTTTAAAGATAAACAAGCGCCATCTAGCTGAGAAGCAACAATGTCCATATGAAAGAAGCACACCAGCCTGTGTGATCATGAGATGTCGATGGGATCGGCTATCAGGCATCAAAGGCCAAGAACCAAAAATCATATCAATATCAATGAGGGGGCGTGCAAAGTGGAGACCCAAAGCTCATCTGTAGAGAACTGGGTATCACCTTACAGAAGGGTCACAAGGCAGAGACAAGCTAGTCAGTGTGTAGTATAGCACTGATGAAACATAACACTCTCCTCTAGTTCTTTAATGCTTCCCCCCGCCACCCTCACTGTCATGATCCCAATTCTAGCTTATAAATCTGGATAGAGCTGGAAACACAGGGAACCCAGGATAGGTAAACCCCTCAGGACAAATAATGAGAATAGCAATACCAGGAGGATAAGGGGAAAGTGAGTGGAGAAGTGGGAACCTATCACAATGATCTGCATATAACCCCTTCCAGGGTGGACAGACAACAGGAAAACGGGTAAAGGGAGATATTGGTCAGTGTAAGACATGAAATAATAATAATAATTTATAAATTATCAAGGGTGTGGGAGGGAGGGAGTGTCAGGGAGGAAGGAGAAAAATTAGGAGCTGATACTAAGAGCTCAAGTAAAAAGAAAATTATGATGACAACATAAGTACAAATGTTCTTGATGTGATGGATTGTATATATGGATTGTGAAAGTTGTATGAGCTCCCAATAAAATGATTTTTAAAAATGAAATGAAAACTTGCAACTCTCAAAAATAAAATCCTTCCAAAATTATCTCCTAAACCTTTATAATGGTGGGCATCCTTTAAAAAGGGGGAAAAGGTAAAGGCAAAATGGACTTGGAGTCTTTAAGTCTTAACATGGAGATCCAACTGTTCTAGCAACTCTGGCTGGAGGATTATATTTTCTCTGTAGAACTCCCAATTTATCCCGTTATATAACCTTCTTTTAAATTTGGATTATTGGGATTTTTGCCTGTATGTCCATAAGGTACACTGGTAGGTAGTTTTCTCTTAATTATTGTAGTGCCTTCGTCTGCGGTACTAGTTGGGCAGCCATACACATGTTCAGCAGTTCAAATCGACCAGCAGCTTCCCAGGAGGAAGACTGGCCTTTCTAGTCCAGTAAATTGTTACTGTTTTAGAAACCCACAGGTGTCACTGTGAGTCAGCATTGACTCAATGGCAGTAACATTTGTTTGTGTTTGAGTGCCTTTGTCTGGCTGTAGGTGTCAGAGTAATGCTAGTCTCACAGAATGACTCAGGACGTGCTCCTTATTCTACATCTTGAATACATTTACGAAGGACTGGCAGCAGCTTTTCTATCAGTATTTGGTGTAATGCCCCAATGAAATCTGGTAAACATAGGACAGGAAAAGCCTAGTTGACAATAGAATTGTTAACTAAGAAATACTACATTTTAATGTTTTTAACCATTTCAAGTTTGGATTTTTTTATCCTGTGAACTGTTGCTGAAATCATGTACTTGAAGCAATAAAAGGCATTTTGAATAACATTTTAGATATTTTTCAGGGGTAATATGGATTGTGGCACATTTGGTGGTGGTGGTGCAGTCAAATAAATTCTAACTCATAACAACCTAACATAGAACAGAAGAAAGTCTGCCCAGTCCCACAGTATCCTCACAATTACTCTTATGGTAGAGCTTATTGTTGCATCTACAATGTCAATCAGTCTCCTTAAAGCTTAAAGGTCTTTTTTATGTCAATCCATCTGGTTGATGCCCTTTTCTTTTCACTGTCTCTCTATCAAACAGGATGCCTTTCTTCAGGGACTTGTCTCTCTTGATAACATGTCCCCATAATGTGAGTTAAAGTCAACAGCATTGCCTTTAAGAAGCATTCTGGATGCGCATCATCCACGATACCTTTGTTTGTTCTTTTGACTGTCCATTGTACTTTCAACATTCTCTACCACTATAGTTCAAATGCATTGATTTTAAAAGTGACTTAAATATAGAAGTGTATAATATGTGAATTTTATATGAAGAAAACCACTAAAAAAAGAGAAGAAGATACCAACATTGACCAATGGTTACGATGGATAAAGGAGGAATAACTATTGCAGAGTGGGCATCGATTTACGATAATTGTGGTGCAATTGTTTGGAAAAGGGTATCAATGATGGTTGCACAACACAAAGAGTATAATTGATAGCAACAAATTATGCATGTATAAGTTTTGAATTGGAAGATCTTTTGCTGTGTATATTTTTGCCACAATTTAAAAAATAATTACACTAATAACAATTTTTAAAATGTTCTCATATCTGCCAAATTGTTGCCACCCTGGGTCAATCTATCTTATCAAGGGCCTTCCTCTTTATGCTGCCCCTCCACTTTACCAAGTATGATGTCCTTCTCAAGGGAGTGGTCTCTCCTCATAACATGTCTAAGGTATGGGAGACAAAGTCTGTCCATCCTTGCCCCAAAGGAGCATCTGGCTGTATTTATTCCAAGATAGATCTTTTTGTTCTTTCTGCAGTCCATGGTACTTTGAATACTCTTCTCCAGCACTACAGTTCAAATGAATTGATTTTTCTTTGGTCTTCATTATTCAGTGTCTAATTTTCACATCCATAGGAGGCTATTAAAAATACCATGGCAGTGCTGAGCTGAGCAGGCTAAGGGAGGGGCCTCAGCACTTGCTGGTCTGAGAAAAATCTAGCTTCATCCACAACAAGTCATGCTGCCCGCACCTTGTGCATATGAAGTATCACAATTACAGGGATTTATTTCTGATTGCTGAATATAGGACAATGTAAAAAGAGCTGAAAGACCTGGTGTGTTATTCTGGGTACATTAGAGAAAAAAATCTACAGAAACTCATATATATGAGAGAGTTTTATATAAAGGGTAAGTGCACATCAAGAAAACATCCCAACCCAGTGCTTCCCAAGCCCACAAATCCAAAATTAGCCCATATGTCCGACACAGATCTACAAAGTCCTCCTCCATCTCACAAAACACACGCAATGATGCCGACTGCGGGAGGAAAGTCGAGTCAGTGAATGTGTAAGCATCTCAGCACTGGCAGGGGTCTCCACACAAGTGCTTCAGTACCCAGGGTTGCATCGGGGTAGGTTCATGTGGCTTCTCCTCAGGAATGTCTTGCAGGAAGTTAGCCTTGCCAGCGGAAGCAGGGAACTGGCTAAGGCAGCTGCACCCTGGTTCCACAATCAGAAAGCAAGAGACCTGAGAACTAGAAAGGCGAGGCTCACTGAGCCATTTATCTCTCCACCCTTCAATTAACCACACATGAGTTTATCATCCAGGTTGGAATAATAAACTGTAATTATCTATCCTGGTTATGGAAAACTTTTTACTTTGTGAAGAACTTATCTCTTCATGAACAAATTTCATATGAATTCATTAACACCTTTGTGCCTGCTATGCACTAGCATACCATACATACAAACATTGATGAAGCCCTACAACTAAATGGAAAATTAATTTCATCACTGGATAGACACTTGTGAAGAAACTAGACTTCAAAGTTGACCATCTCAAAAATTCATGAAATTATTGTCACTGTTAATTTGATGGACTCATCCTTTAACCTGGATTCCAAGAGCTATAAAAAGAACATGTCGGCCCTTCAAAGCAAAACGTCCTGTGAAATTTGATTTTCTTTTTACTTGCTACCCTACTGGTGCAGATGAATCAAGGATGACATCATACTTCTCTAATTACCAAATCCACCAGCTCAAAATAGGCCTGAGGAGGCTAACAGATATACAGTGCCCAGTGCTACAGGGGAAGCCAGGGGTAGCATACAGTACCCAGGAACTCTTCAATTGGATCAGAGCTGTCTTCAATCATGTTGACCTAAATAATGAGACAAATAATTTCATAGCAAACTATTGCTTTGCTCAGCCAAGTAGTGTGGTGGCAAAAGCTTATTTATTTACAATCACTGGTTTCATACTTCCCAGAAAATTGGTCTCTTAGTGGAATAATTTGGTGAGAGTCTTGCCTTGTCTTTCTTTTTTAATTATCATTTTATTGGGGGCTCTTACTTCTCTTATAAGAACCAATACATCAATTGTGTCAAACCCATTTTTACATATGTTGCCATCATCGTTTTCAAAACATTTTCTTCCTATTTGAGCCCTAGGTATCAGCTCTTCTTTTTTCTTTTCATCCTCCACCCTCCCACCTTCATGAGCCCTTGATAGTTATAAATTATTATTATTTTCATATCTTATACCATCCACTGTCTCCTTTTGCCCATGTCTCTGTTATTCATCCCCTTAGGGGGTCAGAAGTGTTATATGTTGTTCATTGCAATTGGTTCCTGCTTCCTCTCCTCTCTCTCCCCACTTTCCCTCTACTCTCATTTTATCACTATTCTAATTAATGTTCCTGAGGGGTTTATCTGTCCTGGAATCCGTTTGTCAAGGGGTCTTATCTGTGTGTACCTGCTCTGATCTAACCGATCTTTCAGGTAGAACTGGGGCCATGGTAGTGGGGAGCAGGAAGCATTAAATAACTAGAGGAATGTTGTGTGGTTGGTTGGTGCTATACTGCACCCTTCTGGCTCATACCTTCCTTGTGACTCTTCTATGAAGGGATGTCCTATTGTCTACAGATCGGTTTTGGGTCCCTACTCCTAACCCCTGTTCACATTAATATGATGGTTTTGGGTCTTCTGATGCCTGATACCTGATGCCGTCAACACCTCATGATCACACAGGCTGGTATACTTCTTACATATGGGTTTTGTGATCAACACTTAGAGAAACTCCATTCAGAGGTCAAAACAGTACAAACAACTCCCAAAATAACACTGACTCAATGTTGAAAAGACGGCAAGAATGAACCCCGAATGTGTTAGTCCAGATAGACTAGAGAAACAAATCCAGAGATAATCACATGTGTGTAAGAGAGAATTTTATAGTGAAGAGCAATAGCACATTAAATAAAAAGTCCCAGCCCAGTCCAGGTAAAGGCGATAAATCCTATATTAGCCCATATGTCCATTACCAGTTTATAAATTCTAATGCAGACTCATGAAGCACATGTAATGATGCCAATGCAGGAACAAAGATCACAGGCCAGTGGGTGGGAAGTCTTGTGGATCCAGTGGCAGTGGAAACCACTCAGTACTAGTGTGGCACTCCATGTGTCTTCTCCAGGCCCCTGCTCCATCAGTGTAGCCCATCTGGCTTGTCAATAGGAATGTCTCACAGGGAGTCAAGCAGAGAGTGAATGTGGGTCTGGCCTCCAGTGAGCTATTATCTCTGTTGTGCCTCCAAATGAGGTCATCAAGCTATGACCTGATTCACAGGCTATACTTCACCCCTTCACAAGTGGGCAGGATATTATGTAATTTCCACACACACACACACCCACGCACATACAAGCACAATACACTGACATGAAGGTACGAGAACACTCAACACAAAAGGTGTGAGATGACATCACAGAGTCCACAGATAGATGTAATAACTCTGAATTTCAAAGGACTGAACTCACCCATTAAAAGACAGAGACTAGCAGAGTGGCTTAGAAAACACAATCCATCTATCTGTTGCCTACAGGAGACACATGTCAAGCTTTCAGACAGAAATAAGATGAGAATCAAAGGCTGGAGGAAAATATACCAAGCAAATGGAAATTAAAAAAAAATCAGGGGATGCAATCCCTAATCTCTGACAAAATTGATCTCAAGGTGAAAGTCATAATAATAGGTAAGGAAGGGCACTATATAATGCTCAAGGGAACAGTAGACCAAGAACCAGTGAGTATAACAAATATAAATGCACCCAAACCCAAGAAATTTGTCAATCAAACGCTCCAAAAGATGAAAAAAGAAATCACAGGCTCAACAATCATAGTAGGTGACTTTAATACACCACTCTCTTAGAAAGATAGATCACTGCAAAAGAAGCTTACCATGAAGCTACAGAACTAAACTCTACAATTAGGTGACTTGACCGGATAGACATTTTTCAGAGGTCTCCCCCAAATGTAAAATATTCACATTCTACTCATACCCACACACATATACTCAAAGACAGACCACATGCTGGGACACAAGTTGAATCTGTGTAAATTCAAGCACATACAGATCACTCAGACTTCCCTCTTGAACCACTATGCCATAAGGCTGGAAATCAACAAAGGGGCAATTAAGAAAACAAGGGAAAACAATTGGAAGATAAATAACTTTCTACTGCAAATGAATGAGTTCTGGTCCAGATCAGAGAACGCAGTTATCAGAGGAAGTTTGATAACAATAAATGCACACATGAAAAAGGAAGAGAAACTTATGATTAATATGCTGACACAAAACCTTCAGGATTTAGAGCAGAGTCATTAGGACTATCCTACTAATAGCAACAGAAAATAAATGAAACAAAGCAAGACAGTGATACAGGAGAGGGGAAAGAGGGAAAAAATCCAAAATAATCAATGCAACAAAAGCTGGTTCTTTGAAAGGATTAACAGAATCACTAGACTTTTGGCAAACCTAACCAGAGAAAGGAAGGAACAAATTTCAATAGCCAGGATGAGGAATGAAACAGGGGACATTACAACAGACCCTAAGGAAATTAAAAGTCTAATTACATAGTAATACAAAGGCCTGTACTTCAATGAATTCTGCAACTTAGAAGACATAGACAAATACTTGAAAAAACAATCCCTCCATAGTTTTGCCCAGATGGATATCAAAGCAATAGAGTAAATAGACAAGTTTGCCAAGGCATTACCAACCAAAAACTTCCCCAGGTCAGATGGCTTCATGGGCACATTCTACCAAGCATTCAGGGAAGAACTGTTACCAATCCTACGTAAACTCTTCCAGAGCATAGAAAAAGACTACAAACTCCCAAACTCTCTCTATGAAGCTAGTTTAACACCGATACCTAAAATAGGCAAGGATCCTGTAAGAATTGAGTACTACAGACGGTTATTTCTAACGAACATCGATGCAAAAATCCTTAACAAAATACTGGCCAACAAAATACAAAAGTTTATAAAATAAATAATTCACCATGACCAAGTGGAATTCATTCCAGGGATGCAGGAATGGTTCAACATTTGAAAAGCCATCGGCGTATTCCCCAAATTATCATGCAAAAGGATAAGAACCAACTGATAATATCGATAGACACAGAAAAGGCATTCGACAACATCCAATACACATTCCTATTTAAGACACTCAAAAAGATAGGAATGGAAGGAAAATTCCTCAGTATAATAAAAGCTATATATGAACAACTAACAGGTAATGTAGTAGTCAATGGAGAAAAGATGAAACAATCCCAATGAAAAAGGGGATAAGACAAGGATGTCCCTGGTCCCCACTTTTATGTAACATCGTACTGGCGGTCTTAGCTAACAACATAAGGCAAAGGAAAGACTCTTGCCTTTTCTGTGTTACTCGTCTGTGGCTACGTGCCACTGTAGTGATGTTGGTAGGGCTGAAAGTTGTAGGGCCTCCTCACATCTTCTGTTTTCCTTTCTTAAGCTCAAAGTGCAGTAGCATTATCGTCTTGGATGACATCATTACCCTTGCTGACAGAAATGTTCTCTTGCTATGTCATTGTCCTTAGGAAGAGAAAAAAAGCAGAACTTTCAATGTGCTTTTTAAGAATAAGATGCTCATTTTCCTTGTTCTGCTCGCTTTAAAACAGCTGTTTCTGTGTATACCCTCCTCCTGTGCTTCATAGACTGGGAGACCTAGCAGAAACAATAAAAACCAAAATGAAAGAGAAAGAAACTGATACTAATAGAATAAAGATAAAGATAGAGAGTAAAACCACCAGCAATGTTAAAGTAAGCTAGGGAAGAGGTTTTTGTGATGGAAAAAGCAATAAATCTGGATCAAATTCAGGTGGAATCAAGAGGGAGCTCAGCTGACCAGGCATCATATTATACCACAATTCCATCACCATAATCAAGTTTACAACAATCTCTGTCTGATGCAGAGCTGTTTGAGGCCCTCCCCTGTGGCTGGAGGTAATCTGCCAGAGGCTTAATATAATTAGGAACACCAAAAAAAGATTTTGAGAACCCACTGTTCTCCATTACTTTCTACAAAGTGGGTGTTCACAATTTAAGCTCTGATACTTTCCCTTCATCATATTTGATTTTGTTATCTTTGGATGCACAGGTTGGTGTGTTTTTTTCCACGTGGATGTAGTGACACTTTAGTTAGATGGCTGCTTGCTTGAATACAAGACTTTAAAACCTTAGATATGCTGTTCATGTTGGTGGCCAGGCATCATTTGCTTTTTTTTTTTTTTTTTTTGCTACACTTAAACATGATCCTTTTAAGCAAGCATATCTCTCAATCTTCCTTTTTACAAATTTCTAAAATTTAAGTTTAGAGGCATTTTCTTTGAAAAAAAATCAACATCTTTTTTTCATATTTATAAACTATGCCTAAAATGTAAAGTTTGAGGATTTCGTCTTATTTTTAATTGTCATAACATTCATGTATAAAACATAAATTTGCCATTTTAAAATGTACTTTTAGTATATTTACAATGTTGTATGTCCATCAGCATTATCCAGTTCCAGAAGTTTTCACACACACACACACACACACACCCAACTCTATAACCATTATTCACTCACTCTCAACTGTCTACTCCCTCTACCCACTGGCAACCAACTAATCTGTTTTTCATTTATGGATATGGCTACTCTCGACATTTATTGTAATTCTAATAAGACAATATAAGGCCTTTTGTGTCTGTCTTCTTTCACTTGTCATAGTGTGTTAGAGTTCTCTACAGAAACAAAAACAGGACACTTATGATTATAGATAGATAGATAGATAGATGATACAGCACAAAGGAATATAACAGCTGGTTTGTCCACACAGTAGTTCAACTCAATTCCATGAAACAGTTAATATACTGGGGGTATTTCAACTCACGAGGTCAGCTGGGTCCAAGATCGAGGAAGCAAAGAGCTGAGTCTTCTGTAGGCAATGCAGGAAGTCTGGCCACAGGCAGCAAACAGCAGAGTGGGTCACCAGCAAGATGACAGGATCAAACAGTCCCAAGCTCAAGTGATGTATATATTGACAATGTGGCAAAGCAGGTCTCAAAGAAATCTCAAGCTCTAGCAGCACAATCCATAGCTTGAGTGTGTTACAAGTAGTGCAACTTACAAGTTGAGGCAGAGAACTAGCAGCCACATGCTGATCTGATCACCAGAATCAGAGAGAGAGAAGCAGGACTTGCTGAGCCATTTATCTCTTTGCCCTCCAATCAAGGTATGGCTTTATTAATCCTTCATGTTTCTATTTGGCAGGTTGGCACAATAAACCTACCTGGAACACACAGTTTTCAAGCCTCATGAACGTTGCATCATATTTATGTATGTCATTCCTTTTTATGGCTTAATGCTATTCCATTTTTGTATATATCATGCCCTCTTTTATTTATTTGATTCACAGATATTTTGGTTGTTTCCACCCATTAATGATGGTGAGTAGTGCTGTAATAAATGTTCATATACAAGTTATTTTTTCAACAAAAGCTTTCACACTTTAAGCCCAACATTTTATATTAACTAATACTTTGTCCTTTTTCAATTGGAAGTTCATTTTCATAAGAAGCAATAAATTATGTCTCAGTGTTTAAAAACACACTCTTTAAATGAAGAAAACTAATCTTGTTTCCTTTTGGGTTTTTTCACTTTTCCCTTTTTAAATTATCTTCCAGCATGTTTTGTTGGAACAAGTTAGGTTGACCTTTCTTAAATTGACAACTGGTATCAGGAATTTAACCCACATTTCCTTAGTTTTATAAATTTATAGATTAGGCTTACATTTCTCTAGATCATCTGAAATATCACTTATCCTGCATAAATTAAAACATAAAATGTGAACATATCTAACTCTCCCTATTTTCTTATTTTTCTTTTCTTTCTTAGTCACTATTTTGATGAACTAAAACATCTCCTTGGGCTTACTTATGTGTTCAAGGCTTTGCAGATAGTCCGGTTTCTTGGAGAGAAAATGAACATGACTTTTGAAATGGAGGAGAGCATTTGTACAACGTTGTTGTTGTTTTCGGTAATCTGAATTATTGGCTTCAAATAACTTCTGGGGAAAGTGTTGACTGTCCACTATAAAAATA
Organism: Tenrec ecaudatus; assembly: GCF_050624435.1. Lineage (NCBI taxonomy): Eukaryota > Metazoa > Chordata > Mammalia > Afrosoricida > Tenrecidae > Tenrec > Tenrec ecaudatus. The sequence continues at coordinate 16,008,435 of NC_134533.1, forward strand.
ATTTTAAATGATTAAAAAATAAAGGAAAGAAAAGACCACGGTGTGGGTCAGGTGCACTTTGGTTGTCCAATGGTTAAAGTTCTTAATGCTAAGGAAGGTTTGAGTCTCACTCAAAGGTACCTTCAGAGACAGTCCAGGAGAACTAATTACAACAATTCAGTCACTAAAAATTCTTTGAGGTACAATTCTATTCTAACACATATGGGGCTTCTCTGGGTTGGATTCCATCCCACATCAATTGGTTTGTTGTGGGGTTTTTTTTAGTCTTAAGTTTTGGGATAGTTTGTTATAGAATAATATTTAACTGTAGCCAATTTTAATGTCCATAATTAAAATTATATGTTAAGTATAGACTTCAGCTCCTCCATGCTTTTTTTGAACGCATTACTAACCTCTTTATTCCTTAGACGATAGACAACTGGGTTCAACACAAGCACTATTGTTGTATAAACGTAGATGCTATATGGTCGCTGTCTATAGAATGAGCAGAGCTAGGTTGCAAATATACGAAGATTACAGTTCCCTAGAACACGGGCATAGCCTTGAGATGAGGAGCACAAGTGGAGGAAAGCTTTCTTCTGACACGCTGAAAAGTCCATCCTTGGCCTAGTGATGAATATCATCAGGTAAGAAGTTAAGAATGACTAAATAGATAAAAAGACACTGAAAGATCCTGAAGTTCAGGGCAATATCTCTTTGAAGTAGATAACAGAGCAGGAGAAAGCCAGCATTGGGGGTGAGTGGAGGATGTCACAGAAAGTGATGGGTCACATTGGAGCAGCAAGAAGACAGGAGGAAAGTGAGCACAGTATGAATGGAAGACGCACTGAAGCCCCAGTAAAGTGAATTGCTGTTATTTGAGCACATGCATTGGCGTTACGGCTGTGGCATAATGTGAGGACTTGCACACTACGGCTTGATGAATGTGTGCCAAGAGAGCAAGTAGGAAGCTGTCTACACTGGAAAATGCCACAAAGAACATCTGAGCAACACATCTGAGCAACACAGGAGATCATTTTGTTGCACTGTGAAGAACCCAGCTGTCACCGTGGGATTAATGGTTGAAAAGTAAACAAAGTTCACCATTCAGATAGGTTATTGAGGAAGAAATACTTGGGAGTGTGGAGATGAGAGTCCAACAGAATTGCTACAATCATTACAAGTTTAACAAAGAAAATGAAGATGAAAATTACAGAGATGACATTTGCAGTTCTGGGGTATCAGATAACCCCGAATCTTCCCTCTGTATCATGAGGATACTCATTGTTCCAGTTGTAAGGATTTTGATCTTCCTTCCATCCAGTTGTAATCCATACTGAATGACACAATCCTTCATCTTTATCAGCAAGTTTTCAAGTCTTCCTCACTTTCAGCAAACAAGATTGTGTCATCTGCATATTGCAGGTCGTTCACAAGTCTTCCTCTGATTCTGATGCCACAGTCTTTTTTCATACAATTCAGTGTCTTTACCTTTTGTTCAGTATATAGATTGACTGAGTATAGTACAACCCGCACACACACCTTTCCTGCTTTTAAACCATGCACCACTCCCTTGTTGTATTCACACAACTGTCTTTTGATTCATGTACAGGTTCTGCGTGAGCACAATGGAGTGTTCCAGAATTCTCATTCTTCTTAAGGCCATGTATAGCTTTTATGATCCTCGCAGTTGAATGCGTTTGCCTAGTCAATTAATCACAAGTAAATATGTTTGTAGCATCCTCTCTTTTCAGGCAAGATCTGACATCAGCAGTGATATCCTTTGTCATGAAAAGACCTTTTGGTGCTTCAAGCCAAACTACACCACACCCACAGTCATCACGTAAATTCTGGCTCATAGCAACCCAGTGGGACCGAGTAGGACTGGTTTTTAGGTCTTAGAAGACTGTGAACATTGTTAAGAGCAGAAACGCTCATCCTTCTCTCTTTGAAGTACTGGTGGGTTCGAGCTGCTGACTTGGGATAACCCATTAGAGCAGTGGTTTTGCAGCTTCGTGATGCCGCGACCCTTTCATACAGTTCCTCATGCTGTGGTGACCCCAAACCATAGGATTACTTTCCTTGCTACGTCATCACTGTCATTTTGCTACTGTTATGAACTGGGCCACCCTGTGAAAGGACAATTGACCCCCAAAGGTGCCACGACCCACAGGTTGATAACGGCTCCATTATACCATCAGGGCTCTTTTGTCAAACCACAAGACTCCTTAGTTCTACAGTTTCTAAAGAAGATAGAAAAGAAAGATTTTAAAATATATTATTTTATTAATTTTATTATTATCATTAATGCCCCATACAAGTGAATAACTCAACAGTACTGAGAAAGGTTGTACAGTCATCACCACAATCAATGTTGGAACATTTTCTTCCTTTGTGTACACATTGTTATTGACTTCCCATTAATCCCACCCTGCCCTTTCATGCTCCCAGATAATTATTATTTCAATTACTGTTTTCATAAATACTGGTTCCCCTACACACAAAAAAACTATAAACAAGGACAAAGAAGAGAGGGAAAAAAGACCCAGCAAAATGATCATATAAAAGAGTGAAATGTCTCATTCCAAGAAAAAGCAAGTGAGGTTAAGAATGTAGGATGCATTAAAAATGGGTCCAAAGCATGTATACAGGTACAGATAAGATCCCAGACACACAGAAGCCAGGTCTGATAAACCCCTCAGGAACAGAAATGGGAGTAGTGTACCAGGAGGGTAGAGGGGAGGTGGGGAGAGGAAGAAAAAAAACACAGAGAAAGGGAGCCTGTGGTCAGTGTAAATTATGAAAATAATAATAATTTATAATTTATCAAGGCTCGTGAAGAGGGGAAGTGTAAGAAGAAGAGCTGATACCTAGGGTTCAAGTAGAATGTAAATGTTTAGAAAATGATGGCAACATATGTATAAATATGCTTGATACCATGATATATGGATGTTATGAGGTGTCACAGCCCCAAGTAAAATGATCTTTAAAAAAGAGAGAGAGAGTCCAAAGGCCAAAAGGGAGTGGAGATGCAAATGTGGTGAAGAAAGCTGATGATGTGCAGCTATCAAAAGATAGAGTGTCTGGGGTCTTAAAGGCTTGAAGTTAAATAAGTGGCCCTTTAGCAGAGAAGCAACAAACCCACATGGAAGAAGCACACCAGCTTCTTCATGAGGTGTTGACAGGATCAGGTAACATGCATCATTAGGCCCAAAACAAACAAACAAAAAAACACATTGTTGAGAATGAGTGTCATTGGAGCATCGATCCAATAAAATGATTTTTAAAATGATACCAATAATACAAGGTAATAACAAAGAAAATATTAAAAATAAAAAAATATAATGAAAGACATAAAGATCAGTATTGAAGGCATTGATGAGCTGAAATACTTGGTATTGGCCATTTTGAATAAAAAATTACATGGTATGGTTTGCTATGCTGGGAATGACACATTCAAGAAGATAGGTATTGCATTTATTGTCAAAAAATATTTTTTCAACATCTATTTTTAAATATCCATATACCTTCAAGGAAATACAATCAGTACCATTATTTCAAATTTATGCATTCATAATGAGAGAATTTTTGTTCTTTGATGCCTGTCACCTGATCCCATCGCCACCTCGTGATCACACAGGCTGGTGTGCTTCTTCCATGTGGGCTTTGTTGCTTCTGAGCTAGATGGCCGCTTGTTTACCTTCAAACCTTTAAGACTCCAGATGTGTTATCTTTTTATAGCCAGACATCATTAGCTTTCTTCACCACATTTGCTTATGTACCCGGTTTGTCTTCAGCAATCATGTCAGAAAGGTCAGCATCATGAAATGCCAGTTTAATAGAACAATGTGTTCTCGCATTGAGGGGGTTCTTGAATGGAGGTCCAGTTTCCATCTGCTACCTTAATACTAAACCTGTAAATATATGCACATAGATATATTTTACCATCATCATATATAAATATATTTACATATGTACGTGCCTGTATTTAGACCTCCATAAATGCCCTTTGCCTCCCAATTATTTCCTTTGACTTTCCTCTTGTCCCACTATCATGCTCAGTCTTCATTTGGGCTTCAGTATTTCTTCTTGGTTATATTGACCTTGATCAATCCCTACCAGGCCTGTTACATCCTCATTGCCACTGATTTTGGATCACTTGTTTTTCCTTTGTCCCTCAGTTTGTTAACACCACTTCCTTTCCCCCACCTCCCCCTGTCCCATGTCACCCCAGAAACATCAGTCCTGTTGTTTTCTCCTCCAGATTGTTTATTCAACTTATCTTATCTAGATAGACCTGCAGAGATAATAATATGTAGAAAAAAACAAGACAGAGCAAAACAGAGTGACAAAAGAAAACAAAACGATGAAAACAACGAAAAACAATGACAAAAAAAAGTAAAGCCTGTAAATAGCTCAAGGTCTGTTTGTTGACCTTTAGGGATGTTTTCTGGTGGAATCTGATGGTGTTTCACACCCTGACCCCAAAGTCTATATTCCCTTGGGATTTCCTTGTTCTGTTCCCCTTGCTGTTCTGTTGCACACGCTTAGTGTTTTATTTCCATTTGGTAGGTTTAGATCGGGCACAATTTCCACACCATGCTCCAGTGTTGAACCCTGTAGCTCTATGTGTCAGTGAGGGATGTCATGTCTTATAGGAGGGCAGGCCATGTGGTCTTCTCTGTGCATTGGCTGCTCTGAGCAGGAATATTGTTCTCAAGGCTTGGTGGGCCAGGATGTGCTCCTCTCTCTCTTCCTCCTCCTTCATTTGCTCCTGTGTGCTCTGATCAAACATGTCACTCTCCCTGAGATGTAGCTTCAGTGCTGTTCTCTGAAGTAAATTCTTCTGGGGGGAGGGTGGCTCTCCAAGTAGTTGGGATTGGGGCTGGCCCCTCAGACCTCTCTACTGGTTCCCTGCTTCATGCTGATATGTTGCATTCACATCTTGGAGCACCAGGTTGAAGTCTGGTCCCTCTTTCCCTGTAAAGATATAAACAATACCCTCCCCTTGGGTGGGTTAGTGCACTGTTCCTCCACTACACAGTTATTTTTATTTTCTTTGCCTTGCCTCCTTTTTAGTTCGCTACCATATGTATGCCTGGATTTGGTCTGGCCCCTACCATACTAACTGGTCCTGGCCCCAGGAATGTTTGTATACAGTAGATTTTTCCCTATTTCCCTTTGGCATTTTTTTAAAGCTGACCTCAGCAGATTCATGCTGTACTTGTCCTTTTGTGCTTGGCTTACTTCACTTAGCATGATTTCCTCTATTTCTTCCCATGCAGCGATGTGCTTCATGCATTCATCATGACTCTATTGTGATGCATAATCCTCCATTGGCAAATGCCATTTTAACAACCAATATGCACATGAACTTTTACAGATGGAATACACAAAACTCAACTTGACCACATCTGTGAGAAGAAATGATGAAACTCAACACCAGTAGTTAAAAACAGACTAAGGATTATTTGAGGAACAGATCATTAATTGCTCTTAGTTAAGTTCAGTTTGAAACTTAAGACAATTATAACAGGTTCATTAGAGTTCAAAGATGAGCTTAAGTATATCCCACAAGAATTTTTGGAACATTTCAAGAACAGATTTGATACAGTGAACACTAATGACAGAAGACCTGGTGCCCTGTTGGGAGACATCAACAACATCATTCATGAAGAACAAAGGTCATTAAAAAGACAGGGTAGAAAGAAAAGACCAGTGTGGAAGAAATGAACAGAGCATTTCAAAGGGAAGCTTGAGAAAATAAAGCAAAACCCTATGATGAAATGTGCAAAGACTTATATATAGTTAGTAAGCCAAAATGGAAGTATATGGTCAGCATGTCTTAAACCAAAATAACTCAGTGTGGCAGTTATATAATCTCCTGTCAACTGGACCGAAGGAGTGGAGTCTAGCCTGTCAATCAGGTCACAGCTTGGCGACATCATTTGGAGGTCCGAAGGAGCTATAGATGGAGCTACACTGATGGAACCAGAGCTCTGAAGCTGAAGGAGCCACGTGGAGACATACATCAGAGCTGGATGCTTTCGCCACCACTGGATCCACATGTAATCTTCCTGCATTTGGCATTATTGCATGTCAGAAGAGAAATTTATAGACTGGTGTCAGAGATATGGCCTAATATTGGATTTATGGACTTGATCTGGACTGGGGTGGAATGTTGTCTATATATACACAATTGTTCTTTTATATAGCTTTTTTTTCTTTTTTTAGAGTAAAGTGATTTATTGAAACCACAAGAATATTTCAATGGGAAATTGCAGACTTCCAACATGTGGAGACCATGAACATGACAAGGGTGGCTATTTCATGAGGAGAGAGATAAGCTGGACTCAGGAGGTAACCATCAAGAATATCCTGCTGTGCTGGCTAATGTAAGCTCTTCTGATTGGCTATTTTCATTAAATCATTGGCGATTTCAGTAGATCATACCAGGGTCCTAGTTCACCTGAGGGCCACCTGCTTCTTCTTTGTTTGCTCACCTACAGTCCTGGATCACCGTCTCAGGTGCAGAATCAGAAATTGTGCCAGGCATCTTAGTTATGGAAGACACCCCCAGTTTTGGAGTGTGCTTGCATATCCCCTGACACCCTCTTACACAATTAGTAGTGATAGCAATTTTCATCATAAAGACCTAATAATACAATGTGACTTGAAAGAGCCTACTGCCTTGACTAACTGCAGAGCAAACGTTCTTTGGTGAAAGGTTGTATCGATGTGTAGGTTACAGCCTATTGGCAAAAAGTAGAAGTGAAGAAAGGGCACTGGATCAGCCAATCTGTTTTGGTCATGTGCCCTATAATTTGGCCTCCATGGTAATACTGAAAATTTCCATATATTTTTTATAAATGTTAGAATCACCTTTCCTTTAACTATTGTCCTATTGTGTTTGCTTCTAGGTTCACATGATTACAAACCAAATTTTATTAAGCTTGCTTTCTGAGACTACTGGTATTTCTTTAAAAAAATAATTTTATTGGGGTGCATAGAACTCCTAACACAATTCATACATGCATCCGTTGTGTCAATCACATTTATACATTTGTTGCCCTCATCATTCTCAAAACATTTTCTTTTTACTTAAGCCTTAATATCAGCTCCTAATTTTTCCCCTCCCTCCCTGCTCTCCCCCCACTGATGAACCCTTGATAATTTATAAATTATTATTTTGTCATACTTCACACTGTCTGACGTCTCCCTTCACCCACTTCTGTTGTCTATCCCCCAGGGAGGAGGTTATATGTAGATCCTTGTAATCAGTTCTGCCTTTCTATCCCCCCCTCCCTCCACCCTCCCAGTATCGCCACTCTGGGCACTGGTCCTGAAGGGATCATCTGTCCTGGGTTCTCTGTGTTCCCAATTCCTATCTGTACCAGTGTACATCCTCTGGTCTAGCCAGATTTATAAGGCAGAATTGGGATCATGATAGTGGCGGGGGGTGGGGTGGGATGGGGATGGGGAGGGAGGAAGCATTTAGGAACTAGAGGAAAGCTGTATGTTTCATCGTTGCTACACTGCATCCTGTCTGGCTCTTCTCCCCGGACCCTTCTGTAAGGGTTGTCTAGCCCAAATCTGTGCTCCCCCTCATTCACAATGATTTTATTTTTTGTTCTTTGATGCCTGATACAATCCTGGTAGACCCCATTGGCTGAATTAAATTTACCTGTCCAAGATGGGCCAATACAGGTGTAATGCCGCCCTAAGTGTACCACCCCTTCCTAGCCAGAAGCTCAAACCTCTGAGCATGCTTCAGTCCCTATGCTAACTACCTACCATTGTTATGTTCATTTGTATAATTAAGATCATTTGATACAAAAAAAAGATCATTTGGTACATGGAAGCCAAGAAAGATAACCCATCAGAAACAATAACAGGAGTAATGGTTCCCTGAGGGAACAGGAATGAGGGGGGGCTGGAAGATGGGGGAAAAGGGAGCAGCTGATAGCATTGATGACTATATAATACCACTGGAGGGGAGTGAATAACAGAATTGTATGTAAATGGATATGTTGGATGGTGTAAGACATGGCAAAAATAAATAAAAATAAGGATTCCTGGGGGAGAGGGTGGGGAAGGGAAGGAATGAAGGAGAGCTGATATCAAGGAGTTGTAAAAGTCAGAAAGTGTTCTGAAGCTGACTGTGGTAGCAATTGTACAATACTCTTGATGTGATTGAACTATGGAGTGTTATGATATCTGGAAGGGTTCCCATCAAATGATTAAAAACAAACGAATAAACAAAAGACAATTGGAAATACCATCGCGTGAATCGGGTATACTTCAGTTCTTTGGATCCGGTGATCTTAGAAAAATACTGTATATTAGATTTAAAAGTTATGTATAATATATATTTTTGTAACCACTGTTTCTCGCACATCAAATTGTAGAAAGGAAAACATTAGCCTGTCACATAGAGCAAAATGGGGCCCCATATGCAAAGCTGTCTGAGTGCAAAAATAGTCTTGGGAAGTCGTTGGAAAACTAGGGCCATTGGTCAACAGAAATGTTTGAGACAGCATGGTTGTTGACAAAAATGTTCAAGTGCTTTCAAGTTAGAACTGCCTGAGGCGTGTTCAAGATCTGGGAAAAGCACTTCAGAGTATAATCTGTTCTGCTCAGGGTGATTGACAATCAAGAGGCACTAGTTTCCATTTGGTCTCTTTTTATCTCCAACCAGATAAAAAGAATGCTATCTAACCAAAGTAAGGACAATAAATATAAACTAATGGAAAGTTTGAAAAGTAGATATAGAAATGCCAACTTGGTCTGATAGGGCATTAACTAGTGCATGTATGCATTGCATTTGATGTAGTCTCCCAATGACTACTTAGCATCTTTATCCAGAGAATTCTTTTTCAGGCTTACAATGACTTTCTCATCACAACACTAAAGTGTCACTACACAGATACTATCACAATGATATAATTAATTTAAGAATTGTCCCGAGCACCTGCTGTGTAGTAGGCAGTGTTTAGTAAATATTATAGGCACATTCCTGTTTAATGGAGTTACCTTCTGCTAGAAGAAGAAAGATAATAAAACAACAAAAATGAAAATGTATTTATGACAATAATATTTGCAATAAGTATTATCGATACCAATAGGTTAGCGAGGAATAAGGGGCACATGGTGTTCTGTTTGTTTTTTAATTGTGATTTTATGATTTTAAATAGGGTCAAGTAAAATGATAATCCTGGTAATGGCAGTGGGTGGCTAAGTGTTTAACTGAAAGGTTGGCAATCCACAGGAGAAAGACAGGCAATCAGTTTATGTAAGTTTACAACCAATACAACCCTATGTAGCAATTCTACGCTGTCACGTGAGGTCGCTATGAGCCAGAAACAACAAAAGAGAACCAAAAAGCTCCACCTTAATGGACCGCTAAAAGGAAAACATTCATCAATTCACCTTTATGATGCTGCGACACTGTACAGGGTTTTGCAGAACATTTTATTCCGAATGAAGATGCTGTTTTTTTGTTTAATTGAAAAACACATATAAATGGATATTGAAATTCATCAAATGGTTTTCCTTCAACTACTGAGGTGATCATGATGTTTCCTTCTTTATTTTGTTAATGTCGTAAATGCTATTGATTTTGTAATGCAAAACCAAGCAAGCGCATTTGTGTGTGGAGTATTATCATTTTTATATATTGATGGATTTTGTTTGCTAATATTTTATTTAGAAATTTCCATCTAAGTTCATGAGAGAGCTTGACCTTCACTTTTCCTTTCTTATCATGCCCCGGAATGGTTTATAATCAAAGTTATTTTGGCTCCTAAGATGAGTTGAGAAGCATTCTCTTTTCAGTTGAAATTTGATGCTCTGAAAGACTTCCTGTAATACTGAAGGCCTTCTTTCCTTTCTTTTCTCTTGTTAACAGCTCTACTGAGATAAGCTTCACATGCCACATAGTCACCCATTTGAAGTGTATCAACAGGGATTTGCAGGAGTTGTGCAAACAGCACAGCCATCAATTAAAAGATATGTCATCATACCATGAAGGAACGATTACTTTAGTTACTTAAGCTGTTGACTTTGGCTACTCCTTTCATTTCTCCCTTTTCCCTCAGTCCCATGCAATCAACAATTGACTGCTTGTTTTCTATAGATTTGCTTGTTCTGGAGACTTTATATAGATTTAAAGATATGGCATGTGGTTTCTTTCACTATGAAATGCTTTCCAGGTTCATCCAGACTGTAGCATGTCTCAAGATTGTATTACATTTTTTTATGAATGGATAATATCACATGGTATGGATGGTCTCTAATTTATTCACTTTTAAATTTATAAACATTTGGATTTATTTTCCACTATTTTGCTACAATGACAAATGTTGCTATGAACATTTATACACAAGTTTTTGTTGTGGGGATGTATGTATATATTTCCGGGGGTGGAACGGTTGAATGACATGGTAATAAAAATTTTCAACTTTCGACAAAATGGCAATAGGTTTTCAAAGTGGCTTCATGATTTTACGTGCTCCACAACAGTCTTTTATAACTTCCCCCCATCTACGCTAACATTTGCTATTAATAAATGCTTGTATTTTAGCCAGTGAAAGGGGCCAGCCTGGAAAACCCATGTTGTTGCTGTTGTTAGAGTCCATTGTGATTCAGTGACACTACGAACAATACAATACACCATTACCAGGTCCTGCACCATCTTCACCATTGTTAGGCTTGAGCCCAATGTTGTATCCACTGTGCCAGTCCATTTCATCGAGGGCTTTCTTTTTTGCTCACTGTCTACTTTAGCAAGCTTGATGTCCTTCTCCAGGAAGTGATCCCTTCTGAAACCAGGATGAAAATATATGAAACAAAGACTCATCCTTGCTTCAAAACAGCAGCTGGTCGCACCTTTTCTGGGATGGATTTGCTTGTTCTGGCAGTCACCTTATATTCAGTACTCTTCATGAACATCACAATTCAATGTGTACATTTTTCTTCAGTCGTCTTTGTTTATTGTTCACCTTTCAAATGCATAGGAGGTGATTGAAAATACCATGCCTTGGATGCTCTGTACACACAGGTTGCTGCACACACTGGATGCTCTGTACACATAGGTTGCTACGTTGGGATCAATTCTATAGCAATGAACAACTGTGGCTGTAGAGTGGTATTTCACTGTGGTTTTGATTCCCATTTTTCTGATGACTATACTTTTTCCTTTTTTTAATTTTGAAATGATCTTTTCATGTGCTTTTTGGTCACTTTGGCTCCATGTTAGGCTGTTAGCAGCAAAGTTTGCAGATTGAATCTAACAGGCACTCTGAGGTAGGAAAATGACAGGTTCAGCCCCTATGAAAATTGACAGACTCAGGAAATCTAACAAAGTTCCTATCAGAATTGATGTGATGTCAGTGAGCTTTATTGTGGTTTATTGTTGGGGACATTGAACTGTCTGATCAAATCCTTTGTTTATAAAAATCTATCTAGTTCATTCTTATTCTATATTAACAGTTAACTTATCAGATCTCCAATGTTCGAATATGTTACCATTTGCTGGGTTCTTGTTTTATTTCTCTTCTGAGTGTTCTTTGAAACACAAACATTTAAATTTTGATGAAGTTCATTCACATGTTATTTATTTTCTTTTTTGGCATATGCTTCTGATACTAAACTTGAAGAAACACCGCTAAATGCAAGGCCATAAGAATCCAACCACCCCCCTCATTTCCTTCTAAGAACTGTGTAGTTTTATCTCTTACTTAGAGACCTTTTAAATCCATGCTGAGTTATTTTTTTGCATAGAGTTCCAGGAAGGAGTGCAAGCTCAGTCTTTGGTGTGAGTGCATCCATTTTTCTAACATCATTTGTGGGAAGGACATTCTTTCTTCAGGCATTCTGTCACCAACCATGTTGACTATCCACTGGCCATAAATGTAGGGGTCTATTTCTAGACTCTAAATTAGATTCTCTTTACTAAGATCTTCCCTTTTTTCCCTTGTAAATTGGGTTTATGGTAGTATCATTTAAAAAAGGATAGAAGAATAGTTCCAAACTGATATCTGAAAGAATCGATTTTTTTCTTTATTTTTGAGAACAGATGGGTATACTGGAGAAGAAATAAAACTCCACATACCCATGACTTCCCTTAGCAAGTATCCTCAAAACATAATCCCTACAGGCAGGATTTTAATTGAAATAGTCAATAAGTGAAATGAGCTGAGGATATACTCACAGAAGTTGTCCCCTAAGAACTCCATGTCAGTATAATACCCTTCAGGACACTAATTACCACCAGACCCTTACATCCCAATCTGTCTTTGCTCAGGCTCACTGCAGTGGCAACAACCTAAGCCCCGAGAAAACTTGTTAAATTCTTCACTTGAATTCTTTTTCATTTGATTTTCTCCCCAACATTTTTAGTTGTATAATGTAGTAATAATAAGATCTTCAGTGTCTCAGTATTGGGGCCCTTGATGCTCATAAACCAAATACAAATCTAACCATTGCCATGGAGCTGAAACTTACTCATAATAAAGTTACAGGGCTGAATACAACCCCATCAGGTTTTCCAGGCTGTAAATCTCTATGGAAGCAGACTGTCACATCATTCTCCTATGGAGGCGCTGGTGGGTTCAAACTGCCAACCTCTCAGTTAGCAGCTGGTTGCTTAATTACTGTATCACCAGGTCTCCTTCCTAGCTATGCTGGGAGAACCCTTTACCCATAATAACTTGAGATAACATTCCATAAAAGTAATCTTTTATACAGTTTGAGTGTTTTGCCAAGCTGTTTGAAGCCTTTACTTTTTCAACTTCCTAACCACTATAAAACATCAGTGATGGCTAGACTGATTTCCTGAAAAAGATATAGAATGTTAGGCCGAATAAAGCATAGTTATATTTTTCCTATGTGGAGCACAAAATCTGGACTATGAGTTGATAGAACAGAGATGACTTTGGAAGTTGGATATACAATGCCAAGGAATCTGGCTTTGGCCAGAAAGGGTTGTGCTAAGATCATTTAGGATGCAGCACAAAGGATATATTAGGCTGAATTTTCTTGAGAAACAAATCAGTGACCATCATCTATGTCCATGAAAGAACTTTATCTGATGAAGCAACTTGATTTCAATAAGGCGCTCCAGCCCAGCTCAACTCAATTTCATAGGTTCGATGCTAACTGGGCCCTTGTCAAACTCACATAGCTGCAGACTGATGATGCATAAAGGTAAAGTGAGAAGCAGGGAGATCACAGGTCTGTGCTTGCAGAGTCACATGAATTCAAGGTTGGTGGAAGCATAGCAGGGTACCAACAGCTCTGAGGGTTGGGTGGTCTCCCCTTGTGGTAGACACAGAGTCCCATTGAAGATCCAGTGAGTAGGAACGCGAATGGCAGGGATGAGTCCTCTGTGTTTGCTCTTGCTCTTCTACAAAAAGGATATGATATCAAAGAGGTGTCATCAGGCTGTGATGCAATGGACAGGTTAAGTTCAGTAGTGTCTAATTGACATAATCTTTAACTATCACAAAGGGGGAGTCATAACATGCTGCTTCTGCTGAGTCTCCCTTTTCCTGAACCCACAAGACTGTTGGTGGTTATGGCATTGTGACAGAAGAGGCACTTCACAGCCCCTCATCCTCTTTGTCCTGTCCTATTGTGCCAGGAATTTTCCCCTAGAAAAGGACTTTCTAGAGAAATTAAACCTTGAGGGCCTCAAGATCAGGAATCTTAAATTCTAGTCCACCAGTCAAAACGCTTTATCCAAACCAAACTATTTTTTAAAATAATTTTTAGGGGCTCATACAACTCTTATCACAATCTATACATACATCAATTGTGTAAAGCACATTTATACATTCATTGCCCTCATCATTCTCAAAACACTTTCTTTCCACTTAAGCCCTTGGCATCAGCCCCTCATTACCACCAACCCTCTGCTCCCTCCTCCCTCATGAAACTTTGATAATTTATAAATTATTATGTTGTCATATCTAAACTGTCCTACATCTCCCTTCACCCACTTTTCTGTTGTCCCCCACACCACAGGAGGAGGTTATATGTAGATCCTTGTACTCCGTTTCCCCTTTCCACCCCACCCTCCATCTACCCTCATGGTATTGCCACTCTCACCACTGATCCTGAAGGGGTCATCTGTCCTGGATTCCCTGTGTTTCCAGTTTCTATCTGTACCAGGTTACACCCTCTGGTCTAGCCTGATTTGTAAAGTAGATTTGGGATCATGATAGTGTGCGTGGTGGTGGGGGCGAGGGAGGGAGGAAGCATTTAGGAACTAGAGGAAAACTGTATGTTTCATCAATGATAGACTACACACTGACTGGCTCATCTCCTCCCCATGACTCTTCTGTAAGGGGATGACCAATTGCCTACAGATGGATCTTGGGTCCCCACTCTGTACTCCCCCTTATTCAAAATGATTTGATTTTTTGTTCTTTGATGTCTGATAACTGATCCCTTCAGCCCCTCATGATCACACAGGCTGGTGTGCTTCTTCCATGTGGGCTTTGTTGCTTCTCAGCTAGATGGTCGTTTGTTTACCTTCAAGTCTTTAAGACCCTAGATTCTATCTCTTTTAATTGCCGGGCACCATCAGCTTTCTTCACCACATTTGCTTATGCACACATTTGTCTTCAGAAATTGTGTCCGGAAGGTAAGGATCATGGAGTGCCAGTTGAATAGAACAAAATGTTCTTGCATTGAGGGAGTACTTGAGTGGAGGCCCAATATCCATCTGCTACTTTAATACTAAACCTATATGCATATAGATCTATTATCCCATCCTCATATATAAATATATTTACATATGTACATGCCTGTATTTAGACCTCTATAAATGCCCTTTGCCTCCTACCTCTTTCCTCCATTTCCTTTCCTTCCCTCTTGTTCCAGTATCATGCTCAGTCTTCGTTTGGGTTTCAGTAGTTCCTTTCAGTTACATTTCCCTTGATCATGCCCTACCAGGCCTCCTACACCCTCCTCACCACCGATTTGGATTACTTGTTGTTCCCTTGTCCCTGGGTTTGTTAACACCACTTCCCCCCCCCCAACCTCCCCCTCTCTCATATCCCCCTTCCCCCAACCATGGGTCCCATTGTTTTCTCCTCCAGATTGTTCATCCAGCCTATTTATTTAGATAGACCAGCAGAGATAATAACATGCACAAAACAAGACAGAGCAAAACAAAGCCACAAAAGAAATTAGAACAATAACAAAAAGCCAATGACAAAAACCACCACCACCACCACCAACTACAACAAAGAAAAACCCGTAGTTAGTTCAAGGACTGTTTGTTGGCCTTTAGGAGTGTTTTCCGCTTGAGTCTGATGGGGTGCCAAGCCCTGACCCCAAAGTCTAATTTTGGTGTTCCCTGGAGACGTGGTTGCTCTGTTACCCTTGCTGTTCTGTTGCATGCTCTTAGTGTTTTGCCTCAGTGCCAAACCAAACTATTAATGTGTCCTGCTCTTAAAAAAAAGAAATGAAACCTGCTGGTCGGGTGTCAACTCGGACTGACGGTGATCTCATGTATTTCAGAGGAGAGCTGCTCCATAAGGTTCCATGGCTGTAATGATAGGGAAGCAGATTTTCCTGCCTTTCTTCTACCTTGCCGTTGTGGGATTCGAATCATCAACCTTTCATCAATATTAGTACTAGTTCCTTAAATCCTTAAATATAAACAGAGAACTAAGAATTCCCAAACTAGAACAAGAAGATTGTAAGTCCAGATTAAGTTCTGCAGTAAGATGGCTGCTTTGCTAAAGGTTTTGAGCAAACCATGTTGTCAGAACAAAAGAGATTGCCATGAGATCA
The DNA here is from genome assembly GCF_050624435.1 of Tenrec ecaudatus. Lineage (NCBI taxonomy): Eukaryota > Metazoa > Chordata > Mammalia > Afrosoricida > Tenrecidae > Tenrec > Tenrec ecaudatus. Next base: position 16,024,218 of record NC_134533.1, read on the forward strand.
AGATCACAACTAAAAATATTAGGGAAAAACCAATGCTTCTTGTAAAAATGGTAGTGGCTAACTTCACCAGGGGATGGGGCGGGGGAGCAGAATCATCAGCATCAACAATCTGAGACTGATTACTTGGAGGGAGAAGTCAGACCTACCTCTGCCTTCCAAACTTTTTACCAATTCTGACATCAGCGGTCATCTCCACAGTGTGCTCTACTTGTTTGCTGGTTTGATATCTCATTGCAATGGCCATGCAGAACTCATACACCATGCTCTCAGTTATAGGGTTCATTAGTCGTGGCTCTTCCCATTGCTCGGCTCACTACAAGGTCAGCAATTCAAACCCACTGATTACTGTACAGGCCAAAGATAAGGCTGTCTGCTTCCATAAAGTTTTCTGGTCTCGGCAATCCTATACAGGATTAATACGAGTTCAAATTAACTCAATGGCACTAGGTGGGTTGGGTAATGGGTCACACTTTAGTATCAAGAATGACTCAGGATACAATTCTTTAATCTGAACAGACCCTTTTCAGCTGTGCAGACAAGTGCTTTTCTGGTCCTTGATGTTACAAAGCTTTTTAGTTCCACCAACTAAGCTGTGCCTGCGAGCATTGTCCTGAAGGCACTCAGCATTTGCTGAGCAATGATCAGCAAGGCTCGCTCTACTGACAAGATCCTGGAAGCATCCCTTTCTGAAAGAAGTCTCCTGCCCAAAGGCACTCAGCTTTCCTGCTCATGGGTCAGCACATTCACTGTAACCTTCTTGATTTGTGGCCTAAGAAGCTCATAATGCTATCCTAAGCTGATCTCATGTTTCTGCTGAGACTGTTTTTTGCCATCTCTATTATTATAGCTCTTGCTCTATCACCTGGGTCTAAGAGATTCTCAGCACAGGGACTCCAGTGGCAAAGGAGACACTCTGCTCCCATTTTTTCTTGTTCTTACAGCTCTTACAACATCCCATAAATCAATTGTACCAAGCACATTTGTACATATGTTGCCATCATCATTTCCTAAACATTTTCTACATGAGCCCTTGGTATAAGCTCCTCTTTTTGCACCCTCCCTCCCCGACCCTTCCGCCCTCCTGACCAACAACCCCATCTTTTGTTGACAGTTGTAAGACCATGGCTAGGAAGACTGTATAAAAGTTATCCAAATGCTGTGCTGCTCAAGAAAAAGACTGCATGGTAATAACTGTCTTGGTTGTGTCAGGAAACCATATAAACTTCCTTTTAATGTTCTAAAAACTGCATATCCTGATCCTATAACCCAAGCTAATGAGTCTTTATGATGGTTTTGGTGTTTGGAAAAGAATAGCTTTGTTTTGTTTACAAGTTTCCTCCTGGACAAGATGCAAAAAACAAACTGCCTAGAAAGCCTTCTTAGTAATTTCATTGCAAGCGTGCTATTAATTTGCTTTTCTCTCCCCAATTCTTCCAACTTCTCTGACAACCCAGGGTCTTTATGAAATGCCTTTGACTTTGATTGGGCAGGGTGACTCCTGGGCATATCATAAAATGACTCACAGTCGTTCTGTCTTTAGGACATGCTGGACTATGGCCAGGCCCTGTTATCAACAAGAACAGCTGTGCCCAGACACCACTCACCCTTGAAGGGCAGCCTGCAGCAAGTTGCACTCACCATTGGCTACAGTCTTTCTTTGTCTTCTCATAGGAGCTGTCTGTCCCGTACACTGTCCTTCAAAACTCAACCAAACTCACTGATATTGAATAAATGCCAACTCACTGGGGCTCACTGGCCCTGTGAGTTTCGGAGACTGCAACTCTTATGGGAATTGGAAAGCCGTCTTTCTGTTGTGGAGCAGCTGGTGGTTTTGAAATACTGACTTGAGTATTTCAGGCCAATGTCCAACCATTTCCCCACCACCCCCACCAGGATTCCTCCACTGTCCCTGGGACCCCTATATGTAAGTCCCAATAAACCTATATCTCAAAATAAGGCACCTGGACATTTCTTGAGTCTCCAGGCCTCTAGTGCAGGTGCAGTGTTCTCCTCACTGAAGATTTACCCAAACACCCTGGAACAATTTTTCTTACTCATTCTCATTAATTTTAGACCTTGGCTGAAATGTTCATGTTTCTGAGAAAGTATGTTACTAACCAATATGAAGTGAATTTATTTTTGTTCTTTCTTACATTAGCACATTTTCTATTAAAATGATATGCTTCCTTTTGTATGTTTTACTTATACAGTGCGCATTAGATTTAAGCATTCTGAGACTAAGAACTATGTTCGCTTTGCATAGAGATGTTTGCCTGGGCCTCAACACTGTGGCTGGGACTCGTTTGAGATAAATTAACAGTTGAATAAATGGATTTTTTAAAAACAAAGGTGGATACATTCAGGATAGATTAAGGGAAGAAATGATTCCAGGGATCCACTTGACTGGTTTAACAACAGAGCCTGTGTCCCTATGCCTCAATGTTTATGTAAAATTGCTGCTCCAGAAGCAATTCTGTAACTCAGTTCTTGTATTGCTTAAGAGAATTAAACAAGCTATATAAATATACTCATGATATCACTCAACAAGCAGAACCGAGTCCCCATAGATACTTTAATCGCCTGTTCACTGGTTGTGTGAGATAAATAGTAGTTGCTCTCCAGGATGGCTTTGTTCTTTCAGAGATCTATGACTGCATTAACTCCCTCTTGGGTCCAAATCTTTAGCTTTTAAAGTCCCCATAAGACTTCAGTTGGCTTTGTAGTCGAAGGATTAGCCCAAATGTCAGAACTCTTTTGATCATTTAATTATTCTTCTTTTTAAAAATAAATATTCCATACAAGCATCACCAAAAACTAAAGCCTTCTAGTGAGTCTTCCTGACAATGACCTTTGAATAAGATAGAATAGGACTGCCTTACAGGGATTGCAAGGATGAGACCTTTACAGAAGTAGACTGACACATCTTTCACCACTACAGTGATTTGAATTAATGACTTTGCGGATAGCAATTGGGCACTTAACCACTTCATCCGACTTCCTAGTACCAACAACAACCTTCCTCCAGTGTGAGAGTTAACCAAGAGCCTGCAATAATAGCCAGACAAAACACCCACAAATAATAGTGGATGTAGTTATGATGATCACCGTTAACCAAGTTCATGACCTTGGAGTTTCTCCTATTTCATCAGCGTAGTAGCCTTTCAGGAAGGTTGTTGCAGGAAGCTTTCTATTATTTCTATATTTTAGATGATGTTATTGAGGATCTCAGAAGTTGAGTGGTTTATCTGAGGAGAGCAGCTGATCCGAGATTTGAGCTTGTTTGCTGATTTCAAGAACAGTAAGCATTTTTCCCCTTGAAATTTTCCTGTTCTAGAGAAATTATACTCTGGCTTGTATTCAACTCTGCAAAAGAAAGCCCCACAAAGGCGTTTTTTTTTTTTCCCTCGAGGACTGACTCACACTTTTTGTGAAGGTGCCGGTGCTTGTGTTGCATTGTTTCAGGAGTAAGGTAAGCCTCTAGATCACATCTACAATGTGGTGAATTCGCAGATATCCACATGAGTTCCTACCTCACTCCTGGTACCAAATGTGATAGACAGGGTTCTCCAGAGAAACTCAGAACACTAATAATTATATATATATATATATTCATACAGACAAATAGATATGTAACATAAGAAATAAACAGTTAATTAAATTATAAAACAGTATAAACGGTTCAGTGCAACTCACTCCCATGAGACAGTTGTGAGACACTGACAGTCCTTCAAGTCTTGAGGGTCGCCAGGTAGTCCTCTGTAGAGCAATTCAGGCTATCCGGGCACAGGCAGCAAACAGCAAGGCAGGTCACCAACAGTCAGCCAGATAACAGGGTCCGACAGTCTCCAGCTCAAGAGATGTAATTTCCAATGGTGTGGCGAAGCAGGGTTTGAAGAAACCTCAAATTAAAGTGACACAGTCCATTGGTTAGGTGTCCCACAGATCATATAACTTGTAAATTGAGGCACAGAACAAGCAAGGCAGTCGCATACTGGTCCGATGATCCAAGACAAGAACAATGAGGCTCGCCAAGCCATTTATCCCTCCACCCTTCAATTAACCCCACATGTGTTTATCGGCCAGGTTGGCACAATAAACTAACTACCTCAATCCACCCCTTTCCAACTTGGCACCTGTACATAATTCTTTAGCCATTTATAATTTCCACATATTAATGAAATTACACTGATACTTAAGATCAAACATCTATCATACATATCAATGAGAACACACTGAGTCCAATTATATCTGAGATATCATACATGAACAAAAGAAAGATATTTAATAAGCACATATAAAGAAAATACACGGACAATTTTTAAAACCTCCCTTTTACAATTGATCAATTGGTCATAACTGATAAGTAGAACTACATTCTTCTACTACCCATTCTGTATTACCTTTGCCCTTGGCGAGCACCTTAGTTGGCTGTGGTATTTTGCCTGGTGGCGTAACCCAGACCTTCATTCCTGAGGGGTCTGGGTCATTATACGTCCTGTCAGGATTGGGTTGCTGAAACTTAACCATTTACTTTAATCACAGGGCATGGTAGCACTAAGAGTTGGCCTATGTGATCTCCTGGATTCCAGACATATTCTTCTTTACCTCCATTATGTAACACACGTACAATTTCTCCTTGGTAATCAGGATCATGATCCAAGGTCATGTGGCATTTGGGGTAGGGTGGGGGGAAAGTATAAGTGGATGTATAAAGAATTGTGTACAGGTGCCAAGCTGGCAAGAGGTGGATTGAGGTAGTTAGTTTATTGTGCCAACCTGGTCAATAAACACATGTGGGATTAATTGAAGGGTGGAGAGATAAATGGCTCTGCGAGTGTGTTAGTCTGGGTACTTTAGAGAAACAAATCCACAGAAATTCATGTTTAAGAGTTTCATACAAAGAGTAAGTCACATCAAGAAAACGTCCCAACCCAGTGCTGCCCAAGCCCACAAGTCCAACATTAACCCATATGTCCAACACCAATCCACAAAGTCCTCCTTCATCTCACAAAACACACACAATGATGCCAACTGCAGGAGGAAAGCCGAGTCAGTGAATGTGTAAGCATCTCAGCACTGGCAGGGGTCTCCACATGGGTTCTTCAGCACCCAGGGCTACATTGGAATAGGTCCATGTGGCTTCTCCTCAGGGATGTCTTGTAGGAAGTGAGTCTTTCCTGTTAAAGCCGGGAACTGGCTAAGGCAGCTGCACCCTGGTCCAACTATCAGAATGCAAGAGACCCAAGAAAGGCAAGGCTCACGGTGCCATTTATCTCTCCACCCTTCAATTAACCCCACATGTGTTTATCAGTTAGTTTGGCACAATAAACTAACTACCTAAATCCACCCCTTACTAACTTGGCACCTGTACTTTATTCTTTAGCTTCATGATTGCAATTAAGTAACACCTACACCTTAATCCTATACTCCTGTGAATATATTCCTCCACCTATGAAAGTTTATAAGTAAACCATTTCATGCCTTCCCCCGCCCCCCAATTTTGGGCATCCAATTTATATACTGCCCACTTACATCAACCCAGTTCTCTGAGATGACAGTCATATTTTTCAATGTGAAGAGTCTTCATTCCATTTGGAACTTTGTGAAGTCTGCATCCATAAGCTAAGTCAAATCCGGACAGACCATCCATAAGGTAAGCAAAAATATGCACCAGTTCACAGGCTCAAAAATATCCAGCTGGTTGGATTCTGGTCAACTCAATGTGGGCTGCCTCACTCAGCCTCCAAAGGGTGCCCGTTGGTCGCCTTGCCTTTAGACCATGTGCTCTCACAACACTCAACAAGCCTATTCACCTTGTGCTAGGTCATGATCTTTAGACCAGTCAACCCGCTCTCATGTCCTCCTTTTTCCCTGTAAACCAAGTCCACAGGTGTGAGTGGACAAACTCAACCTGTCTCTTTATTGCTGCTTTTCGTCCACTTCCACTCAACAAGTAGATCCAGGTGGTCACCTAGCAAACATTTTAGCCTGCTCTCAGGCTCCCTTTAACATTCAGTCCCAGAGAGGAGTTTTCTTCATGGTTCCAGATTTTTTCGAGCTTCTGACAAAGACTACTGGTTCCTGAGTACTCCAAAGCACTGGGTGGGGCACATCTTTCTTTGCAGATGTGGCCTAATTCCAACGAAAGATTAAATTTTAATGTCTCAAAGCAAATGGGCTTATAAATTTTCTATTTTCCTACTTTCCATAGTTTTCCCAGAAAACAATAGAGTAAAGTGTGGCTCTATCTGACCTCTGGCTAGACAAAGCAAAATGACCATGAGGGAGAGGTCAAACAAACATCTACTCTCCATCTTATGATTTGCTTCTCCAGTACCCCACTCCCAGGCAATTGCAGTTCTAATGGTGTCCACTTGGCCTTTTCTATCATGATAGCCCTTGTTCCACATTTCATGGATTCAATATGGGGTTTTTTCCAGTTACTAAGTATGTCTATTCCAATGATGCATTCTGGGACTGGGGACATAGCCATAGGATGGGTCCAGGGGCCTACTGGACCCACAATGAGGCATACCTGAGCTAAAACTCCATTGGAAAAGAGAAGATGAGAGCAATAAACCTATGTGGGGTTAATTGAAGGGCGGAGAGATAAATGGCTCCGTGAGCCTCACTTTTCTAGTTCTCGGGTCTCTTGCTTTCTGATGGTCGGACCAGGGTGCAGCTCCCTTATCCAATTCCCTGATTCAGCTTGCAAGGCTGACTTCCTGCCAGACATCCCCAAGGAGAAGCCGCATGGACCTACTCAGATGCAGCCCTGGGTGCTGGAGCAGCCGTGTGCAGACCAATGCCAGCGCTAAGATGCTTACACGCTCACTGACTCTGCAGTCGACTTCATAGTGTGCGTTTTGTGAGATGGAGGAGGACTTTGTGGATTGGTGTTGGACATATGTGTTATGGGTTAATGTTGGACTTGTGGACTTGGGCAGCACTGGGTTGGGATGTTTTCTTCATGTGCACTTGCCCTTTATATAAAACTCTCTCTTATACATGAGTTTCTGTTTCTCTAAAGTACCCAGACGAACAAAGTGAGCCTCGCCTTTCTTGTCTCTTGGTCTTGGATCATCAGACAAGTGTGTGACTGCCTTGCTTGTTCTGTGCCTCAATTTGCAAGCTACACTACCCATGGGACACCTGTAATTTGAGGTTCCTTCAAGACCTGTTTTGCCACACCACTGGAATTTACATCTCTTTAGCTGGGGACTGTTGGACCCTCTCATCTGGCTGTCTGTTAGTGACCTGCCTTTCTATTTGCTGTCTGTGCCCAGAAAGCCCGTATTGCTCTACAGAGGACTACCCGGCTACCCTCAAGACTTGAAGGACCGCCAGTGTCTCACAACTGTCTCATGGGAGTTAGTTGCACTGAGCCGTTTGTACTGCTTTATAATTTAATTAACTCTCTATTTCTTATGTTTCATGTCTATCTATCTGTATAAATATATATAAAATTATTAGCATTCTGGTTTTGTTTCTCTAGAGAGCCTGTCTAATACAGGTTTATTCAGAGCTTAGTCTTGATAGCTTTCAATATTTTTTCATGTAACTTGTAACAACAGAATATATGTCACCAATATCATACACATAATTGCATCTAATGTTTCAAGATTCCAAACAATAACTGTATTAGGGCTACATTTCTTGAAAATGCTGCCATCTGGAAGTGAGCTAGCAAAACTTTTACACTGGATGAAATTTACACACACTATTTTGTTAAGATTCTGGATTTTGTAAAAGTCCTGGAGATTCCTTAATAGGCATTTAGGCAGTCTTCAATAAAATCCCTCATGTAGTTCATAAAATCAATTACAATGTATCAACTTTGAATTTATTCTTATCTCTGATTGGTGTATCCAAAATTTTTCAATATCTGGGTATGAAAAGCTAATGAGATAAAAAGAAAATGAATTGAGTGTGATCAAGGAATCCTAGGTTTCATTCTCATAGCGAAACCCTCCATAAAGTCACCTCCATTTTAATCCCGAGATATAACTAATCATTATGCTCAAGAAATAAGAGCATCAGCATTTACCGAATGCTTATTAAATGCCAAGTAGTATTATACACAATTTTCAAATGGAAAACTTGAGGCCCAGATATGTTAGTTAATATTCAAGGTGACTCCGACATCGGTAGATTCTTACTTAGCCCAGTAGCCTCTAATGGTGCTTTTGGGTGAAATGCTGGAGGAAAATGTTGAAGGAATGTGGGGAGAAATTGAATATGGGACAAAAGTAATAAAATGAGTGAGATTATAAAAATAACAGTTTAAAAAAACCACCCCCTCCAAAAACAAAACAAAGGCCCAAACTAAAACCCAAAACAGAAACAAGGAATCCACTGCAATTGAACTTATTCTGACTCATAGGAAACCTGTAAGACAGACTAGAGCTGTCCCATAGGCCTCCCAAGGCTGTAACCTTTATGGCAGAAGATGGCCAGCTCTTTCTCCTATGGAGGGAGAGGTAGGTTCAAACCTTCACCTTTAACCCCTGTGCCAACTTATTTGGAAGCCCTGTTTTGCCAGAGGCACCCACGTAATCCTCACATGAGGTGTACGCTGGTCTAATCATACTATGAAACTTCACAAAGTGCCAGTTTGCTTTATCAGCCTACTATGTTACTGAGTGCAAGGGAAAACTGATAACTGAGTGACACTGAGGAACATCCAAGGTCAGCTACTCCACATAGGATGCAGCAATTGGATGTCCTTCCTCTGGACTCATGCTTCTAATTTTTACTCCTTAGATATGCTTTATTCCCTATACACAAGTTTATGCAATTACACATTGTGTGGTGAATTGAAACTTTTTGGGGGGAATCCCACTATCCTGTGAGATCACTGATAGTTAGAAATATGTTTTATAAAAGCATCTTTTACTAGCATATAACTCTGCTCTTGATACAATAAACATGATGGGATCAAAGCAATACAAGTGAAAGGATTTAAATTACATGAACTATATTAGTGTATGCATATTTTGTGCCTGTGTTAGAAATCTGAATGTTTATAATCAGTAACTGATCTTGTGATGTTGTTCAAGTCATTTTCCTTTTCTGAAATTTCTTTCTTTTTCTTTTTAAATAATTTTATTGGGGCTCATACAACTCTTATCACAATCCATACATACATCAATTGTATAAAGCACATTTGTACATTCGCTACCTTCATCATTCTCAAAACACTTGCTCTCCGCTAAAGCCTCCAGCATCAGCCCCTCACTTTCTCCCTCCCCGCTCCCCTCTCCCTCATGAACCCTTAATAATTTCTAAATGATTATTTTGTCTTGTCTTACACTGTCCTCCATCTCCCTTCACCCACTTTTCTGTTGTCCATCCCCCAGGGAGGAAGTTATATGTAGAGCCTTTTAAATGGTTTTCCCTCTCTACTCCACCCTCCGTCTACCCTCCTGGTAGAGCCACTTTCACCACTGGACCTGAAGGGATCATCCGCCCTGAATTCCCTGTTTCCAGTTCCTATCTGTACCTTTGTCTATCCTCTGGTCTAGCCAGATTTGTAGCATAGAATTGCGATCATGATAATGGGTGGGGAAGGAAGCATTTAGGAACTAGAGGACAGTTTTATGTTCTATCATTGCTATGCTGCACCCTACCTGGCTCCCAGTGACCCTTCCATAAGGAGATGTCCAGTTGCCTACAGATGGGCTTTGGGTCTCCACTCTGCACTCACCCTCATTCATAATGATATGATTTTTGTTCTGTGATGACTGATACCTCATCCTTTTGACACCTCATGATCACACAGGCTGGTGTGCTTCTTCCATGTGGGCTTTGTTTCTTCTGAGCTAGATGGCCACGTGTTTACCTTCAAGTCTTTAAGACCCTAGAGGCTATATATTTTGATAGCTGGGCACCATCAGCTTTCTTCCCCACATTTACTTATGCACCCGCTTTATCTTCAGCCATTGTGTCAGGAAGGTACGCATCATGGAATGCCAGTTTATAGAAAAAGTATTCTTGCATTGAGGGAGTACTAGAGTGGAGGCCCAATGTCCATGTGCTACTTAATACTAAACCTATAAATATATGCACATAGATCTATTTACTCATCCTCATATATAAATATATTTACATATGTACATGCCTGTATTTAGACCTCTATAAATGCCCTCTGACTCCTAGCTCTTTCCTCATTTTCCTTTTCCTTTCCTCTTGTCCCAGTATCATGCTCAACCTTCATTTGGGTTACAGTAATTCCTCTTGGTTACATTACCCTTAATCATGCCCTACCAGGCCTCCTACACCCTCCTCACCACCGATTTGGATCATTTGTTGTTCCTTTTTCCCTGGGTTTGTTAATACCAGTTCCTTTCCCCCAACCTCCCACTCTCCCATATCCTCCCGGGACTGACAGTCCCTTTGTTTTCTCCTCCAGATTGTTCATCCAGCCTATCTTATTGAGATAGACCTGTAGAGATAATAACATGCACAAAAACAAGACAAAGCAAAACAAAGCAACAAAAGAAAACAAAACAACAACAACAAAAGGCCAATGACAAAAACTACACAACAAAAAAGAAAAGCTTGTAGTTAGTTCAAGGACTATTTGTTGGCCTTTAGCAGTTCTTTCCAGTAGAGTCTGATGGGATGCCAAGCCCTGGCCCCAAAGTTTATTTTTAGTATTACCTGGGACTTCCTTTCTCTGTTCCACTTCCTGTTCTGTTGCACACACACCCTTAGTGTTTTGCCTCAGTGTGATGGGATCAGATCGGGCAGAATTGCCACACTGTGTCTCCAGTGTTGTCCACTGTAGGACTATGGGTCAGTGAGGGATGTCATATCTCATAGTGGGGCCGGTTATATGGTCTTCTCTGTTGATTGACTGCTCTGAGCGTGAATACCACTGTCAAGGCTTGGTGGGCCAGGATGTGCTCCACTGTCACTTCCTCCTCCATTTGCTCCATGTGCTCTGATTAAGGAACTGATCCTCTCCCTGAGCTGCAGCTTCAGTGCTGTCCTCTGAAATAAATTCTGGAGGGAGGGACTTTTCTGGACATTCATTGGATCATCTTTGAAGAGAGAATCTTAGGAGTGGTGATCTCCAGGCTACTTTAAGTTGGGGCACTCTACAATTACAGCAGTGTTTGCAAGTTTCATTTTGTTGCTATGTCCATATTTAGAACTAGAGAATCTCGATGTACGTTTTACATGGGACATGGCGATTGCTCTCAGTACGGTCTATTTCCATTTACTCCCCAGCTCCTCTTTTCTCATTGCTATAGGGTATTCACATAATTCACAAATAACCTCAGATGGAAAACAGCACAAAAGTGACCAAATTCTTTCTTATGGGGATAACTGATGAACTTGAACTGCAGAGCCCACTCTTTATACTCTTCTTTCTCATCTACCTCATCACCATGATTGGGAACCTGGGGATGATTTGGTTGCTTCTCTTGGACTCTCATCTCCACACCCCTATGTATTTTTCCCTCAGTTGTCTCTCTTTTGTAGATCTTGTTTACTCTTCCGTCGTAACACCCACGGTGATGGCTGGGTTCTTTAGAGGAGACAAGGTCATCTCTTACAATGCTTGTGTGGCTCAGATGTTCTTTTTTGCGCCCCTTCTCAGTGCAGAAAATTTTCTATTGGCTTCTATGGCCCATGACTGCTATGTAGCAGTGTGCAGACCTCTGCATTTCACCTCCATCATGACAACAACCAATGTATATACATGCCTGGCCCTAGGCACCTATCCCTGTGGTTTGCTGGATGTTTCCATCTACACTGTGGAGATATTCACTCCCTCCTTCTCCAGGACCAGTGTAGTTGATCACTTTTTCTGTGACGCACTTCATTTCCTGGATCTCTCATGTTTTGGCCATGATATCAACAGTCTGGTTTTCTCTATTTTGGTAGGCATTGATGTCATTTTTTTCTATCGTGGTAATCTTGATCTCCTCCCTATTTTTACTTTCCACCATCCTGAGGATGCGCTCATCTGAAGGATGCCAGAAGGCCTTTTCCACTTGTGCCTCCCATCTCACTGCAGTCTCTATCTTCTCTGGGACATGCATCTTCATGTACCTACAGCCCAGCTCCAGTCATTCCATGGACACTGATTAAAAGGCATCTGTGTTCTATGCCATCGTCATCCCCATGCTGAATCTGTTTGTCTACAGCCTGCGGAACAAAGAAGTCAAGAATGCCTTTAAAAAAGATGTCAGGAAATTAATGTTACCTAGGGGATAGAATCTTAATTATATACAATTCAACCTATGACACTTTCATCCATTTCTCATCTATTTAGTGAAATATTGATTTGTCTTAGACTTACAGTTTTATACTCAATTTCTTACTTATTGATTATGTCACTGATATTTCTCACTTTGATCATAGTAAAAACAAAAACAAAAAAAACTAATCTCTGACTCTTTTGCACATTACTGATACGTGCCTGGAAGAAATGAATGGAAGATGTGAGGTGAGAGTTTCTCTGGCTGGGATGGTTATGGTAATGTGTCAACATGGCTAGACCGTGATTCTCAGTAGTTTGGTAGCAATGTGTTTGGGCAGTAACATAATGATGTATTTGGGCAGTAATATAATGATGTCATAATGGTCCATGTTATGATCTGATGTGGTCATCCTCCATTTTTTCATGATATTAACTTTTACAGAAGAACCTGATATTTGGAACTTACCCATGTTGAGATGTGAGGAGTGAGTATCGTTTCCTGAAGAAATTTCTCCAGCTCTGTTGTGGCTACAAAGCAAATGCAAGATCTTAAATATAATAGCTTGGGAGAATTAACAACTACGATAGAATTATAATTTTATAAATTCATACTACTTTTTTTTCAGTTCTTTGCTTACATAGTCATATGCTCTCCCTTATGCTCCCACACAATCACTCACATGTATGTATAAGTACATGCCTAAACATACCTCTTTGTGCCAACTCCATGTAATTCACGTGTATGTGAATTAATAAGGAAATAAGTTCAAGAAATAAATGAGATTTTCCTACATATATAGTACAATTTCAAGCAACTATTTTTGTGTCTGATATCACATTTAAAAATATTATTTAATTAGGGGGATCAGGGAGGGAGGGAAAAAATGAGGAGCTGATGCCAGGGGCTTAAGTGGAGAGCAAATGTTTTGAGAATGATGAGGCAATGAATGTACAAATGTACGTGTATGGATTGTGATAAGAGTTGTATGAACCCCTAAGGAAATTATTTTAAAAACTTATTTAATTAAAATTTAAAGTAAATTTTAGTAAAAATTAATATAAATAGTTCCTATGTATATGTTTTCAAATTTTATAATATTATTGATGCAAAAATATATCATTTAAACATATTTCAGATTGATTCAGAATATCCTGGGTTTAGGTTTACTACTGAAAGTTTTGGTTTGCTTAGTTGTGTTTGTTTTTTGTATTTGTTTTTTTCAATGATAATAAGTGCCATTATATGAGCATATTTTCTACCCATTTCCATTCTTATCAGCGCATTACCAGAAATAACTTTATCTGAAAACTTAATGAAAGAAAGAAGACCATAGTACAAAGGAGCTTCAAAAAGTTTATGCAACAGTTTCATCACCTTTTAATTCTACTTTTACATGAACTTCCTATAACTCTCTCGTATGTTGCTAAGTGCCTTCTAGTCAATGCTAACTCACAGTGATCTCCTGAAAGCTGCTCCTTCAGGTTTCCCTGACTGTCGTCTTTATAAGAGTAGAGTGTTACGTCTTCTTCTTGGGGGGCCAGAGGATGGGTTAAACCACCACCATTTTGGTTAGCAGTCAAGCATTTAAACCTTATGTCATCGACCATAGTATGGAAATAGGGACTGAATAATAAAAGAACATGTAGTTAACTGGAATAAAAGTTATAACATTTAATTTTATGATCACTCTTGAAGACATTAATACTAATTTAGTAAAGTGGTAACAACTAGAAAGATGCTAAAACAGTATTATACTATTTTATTAAGTCTAAACAGGAGTACTTTGAATTATCAACACTCTTCTTATTTTCTTTTTTTTTGCTTTTTGTTTTATTTATTTATTTTAAAAATCATTTTATTGAGGGCTCATACAATTCTTATCACAATCCATACAACCATCCATTGTGTCAAGAGCATATATACATTTGTTGCCATCATCATTCTCAAAACATTTGCCTTCTACTTGAGCCCTTAATATCTGCTGCTTATTTTCTCCCTCCCTCCCCACTTCCCCCTACCTCATGAACCCTTCATCATTCATTTATTATTATTATTATTTTGTCATATTTTACACTGTCTGATGTCTCCCCCTGCCCTCTTCTCTGCTGTTCCTCCCACAGGGAGGAGGCTATATGTAGATTCCTGTAATCAGTTCCCCCTTTCGACCCCACATTCTCTCCACCCTCCTGGTATTGCCACTCTCATCACTGGTTCTGGAGGAGTCATCTGTCCAGGACTCCCTGTGTTTCCAGTTGCTATCTGTACCAATGTACATCCTCTGGTCTAGCCAGATTTGCACTCTTCTTATTTTCTATTCTTTGACAATTTCTTTCCCAGCTAAGTAAGATGGAATACAGTATTAAAAGAATAATCTCACTTAATTGTAGCCCCAGTATAAGACCAATTAGTTCTTGTGACACAGTCCTTCCCAGTACTCACCCTCATGACTGTAATGGAGGAATCAGATGGTACATGCCCATTGGGAAAAATAGGGTCTGGGGTCTTAAAGGCTACTTTCAAAATATGCAGCCAACTAATCAAGGAGTCAGTTAAGTCTACACAGAAGAAACACACCAGCATGTGTTATCCAAGATCATAAACAATAAGATCCAAACTCAGAGGAGGGACCAGTAACAGAGCCTAAATTCTAAACACATGGTTTACAGAATGCTGTGGATGATAGTGGTATCCCAAAACTCATTTGCAGCATTCCTATGTGGATTATGTCCCTAGTGAATCCCCATTTCTCACAAACTACAAATGTAATTAACAGACAAAGAGCATCATATATATGTCATCATTATTTTCTAAACATTTACTTCCTTTTTGTGCCCTTGTTATCAGCTCCTCTTTTTAAAATTTACCCCACCCCCTCCTGGCCCCTTGATAAATTATAAATTATTATTTTCATGTCTTAACACCAACTGTTGTTTCCCATCCACCACAGTGTCTGTTGTTCATCCCCCAGGAGATTGTAGTGTGGTTATGTGTTGTTCATAGCAATCAGTTTCCCCTTCCTCCACTCCTCTCCCCACCTTCGCCCTACCCTCCTGGTATCATTACTCCCATTTATGTTCCTAAAGGGTTTATCTGACTTCGGTTCCATGTGTCATGACCTCTTACCTATATCATTGTACATGCTGTGGCCTAGTCTGAAGTAAAAGGCAGGAATGGAGTCATGACAGGGGGAGGTGAGGAAGCCTCAAGGAACCATAGGAATAATGTGTATTTCATCAGTGTTATACTGAGCCTTGGCGGCTTATCTCTTTCCTTGTGGCCATTATGTGAGTGATGACCCATTGTATATAGATGGATTTTGGGTCTCTGCTCCCAAACCCCTTATTCTCAGCAATGTGATTTTTGTTTGTTTGGTTTGGGCTTTCTGATGCCTGTTACCTGATCCTGTCAACACCTCATGATTATACAGGCTGGTGTGTTTCTTCCATGTGGTTCTCTGCCAAATGACCACTTGTTAAACTTCAAGCCTTTAAGACCCCAGACACTATATCATTTGATAGCTACACACCATCAGCTTTCTTCACCACATTTGCCTCTTCATCCCCTTTTTTCCTTTGGACTCTCTCTGTCTCTCTCTCTCTTACAGATCATTTTATTGGGGGCTGTTACAGCTCTTATAATATCCAACATCAATGTATCAAGTATATTGGTACATGTGTTGCCATCATTATTTTCTAAGCATTTACATTCTATTTAAACCCTTGGTATCAGCTCTTTTTTTTATACTTCCCCCTTCATGACCCCTTGATAAATTATAAATTATTATTAGTTTCATAACTTACACTGAACACAGTCTCCCTTCCCCTGTGGTTTCTTTCTTCCTCCTCTCCCCACCTCCCCTGTACCCTCCTGGTACACTACTCCCATTTCCGTTCCTGAGGGGTTTATCAGACATGGCTTCTGTGTGTCTGGGATCTTATCTGTACCTGTATACATGCTTTGGACCCATTTTTAATGCATCCTACATTCTTAACCTCACTTCCTTTTTCTTGGAATGAGACATTTCACTCTTTTATATGATCATTTTGCTGGGTCTTTTTTCCCTCTCTTCTTTGTCCTTGTTTATAGTTTTTTGTGTGTAGGGGAACCAGTATTTATGAAAACAGTAATTGAAATAATAATTATCTGGGAGCGTGAAAGGGCAGGGTGGGATTAATGGGAAGTCAATAACAATGTGTACACAAAGGAAGAAAATGTTCCAACATTGATTGTGGTGATGACTGTACAACCTTTCTCAGTACTGTTGAGTTATTCACTTGTATGAGGCATTAATGATAATAATAAAATCAATTAAAATAATATATTTTAAAATCTTTCTTTTCTATCTCCTTTATAAACTGTAGATAAGGAGTCTTGTGGTTTGACAAAAGAGCCCTGATAGTATAATGCAACCGTTCTCAACCTGTGGGTCGTGGCACCTTTGGGGGTCAATTGCCCTTTCACAGGGTGGCCCAGTTCATAACAGTAGCAAAATGACAGTGATGACGTAGTAAGGAAAGTAATCGTATGGTTTGGGGTCACCACAGCATGAGGAACTGTATGAAAGGGTCGCGGCATCACGAAGCTGCACAACCACTGCTCTAATGGGTTATCCCAAGTCAGCAGCTTGAACCTACCAGTACTTCAAAGAGAGAAGGATGAGCGTTTCTGCTCTTAACAATGTTCACAGTCTTCTAAGACCTAAAAACCAGTCCTACTCGGTCCCACTGGGTTGCTATGAGCCAGAATTTACGTGATGACTGTGGGTGTGGTGTAGTTTGGCTTGAAGCACCAAAAGGTCTTTTCATGACAAAGGATATCACTGCTGATGTCAGATCTTGCCTGAAAAGAGAGGATGCTACAAACATATTTACTTGTGATTAATTGACTAGGCAAACGCATTCAACTGCGAGGATCATAAAAACTATACATGGCCTTAAGAAGAATGAGAATTCTGGAACACTCCATTGTGCTCACGCAGAACCTGTACATGAATCAAAAGACAGTTGTGTGAATACAACAAGGGAGTGGTGCATGGTTTAAAAGCAGGAAAGGTGTGTGTGCGGGTTGTACTATACTCAGTCAATCTATATACTGAACAAAAGGTAAAGACACTGAATTGTATGAAAAAAGACTGTGGCATCAGAATCAGAGGAAGACTTGTGAACGACCTGCAATATGCAGATGACACAATCTTGTTTGCTGAAAGTGAGGAAGACTTGAAAACTTGCTGATAAAGATGAAGGATTGTGTCATTCAGTATGGATTACAACTGGATGGAAGGAAGATCAAAATCCTTACAACTGGAACAATGAGTATCCTCATGATACAGAGGGAAGATTCGGGGTTATCTGATACCCCAGAACTGCAAATGTCATCTCTGTAATTTTCATCTTCATTTTCTTTGTTAAACTTGTAATGATTGTAGCAATTCTGTTGGACTCTCATCTCCACACTCCCAAGTATTTCTTCCTCAATAACCTATCTGAATGGTGAACTTTGTTTACTTTTCAACCATTAATCCCACGGTGACAGCTGGGTTCTTCACAGTGCAACAAAATGATCTCCTGTGGGGCATGTGTTGCTCAGATGTTCTTCTTTGTGGAATTTTCAAGTGTAGACAGCTTCCTACTTGCTCTCATGGCACACATTCATCAAGTCGTAGTGTGCAAGTCCTCATATTATGCCACAGCCGTACCGTCAATGCATGTGCTTAATAACAGCAATTCACTTTGCTGGGGCTTCAGTGCATCTTCCAGCCATACTGGGCTCACTTTCCTCCTCTCCTCGTGCTGCTCCAAGGTGACCCATCACTTTCTGTGACATCCTTCACTCACCCCCAATGTTGGCTTTCTCCTGCTTTGTTATCTACTTCAAAGAGATATTGCCCTGAACTTCAGGATCTTTCTATGTCTTTTTGTCTAGTTAGTCATTCTTAACTTCTTATCCCTTGATATTCATCACTAGGACAAGGATGTACTTTTCAGCGTGTCAGAAGAAAGGTTTCCTCTGCTTTTGCTGCTCATTCAATGCTATGCCAGTATTCTAGTGAACTGCAGTCTTCATATATTTACAATCTAGCTCTACTCATTCCATGGACAGCGACCATATAGCATCTATGTTTATACAACAATAATGCTTGTGTTGAACCCAGTTGTCTATCGTCTAAGGAATAAAGAGGTTAGTAATGCATTCAAGAAATGCATGGAGGAGCTGAAGCCTATACTTAACATATAATTTTACTTATAGACATTAAAATTGGCTACAGTTAAGTATTTTTATATAACAAACTATCCCAAAAGTTAAGACCAAAAATCCCTCACAACAAACCAATTGATGTGGGATGGATTCCAACCCAGAGCAACCCCATAAGTGTTAGAAAGAATTCTGCCTCAAAGAAATTTTAGTGACTGAATTATTTACTTAGTTCCCCAGGACTTTCTCTGAAAATACCTTTGAGTCAGACTCAAAGTTTTCTTAGCGCTAAGTATTTTAACCATTTGAGGACAAAACTGCACATAACCCAAGACATGGTATTTTCTTTTTTTCAATTTTTTAATCATTTAAAATTACTTTTTTTATAGTGGATAGTCATCACTTGCCCCGAATGTCATTTGAACCCAATAATTAGGAGTATTAAAAATCATAGTTTTGTACAAATGTTGTCCTCCATTTCAGAAATCATGTTCATTTTCTCTCCAAGAAACCGGACTATCTACAAAGCCTTGAACAGATAAGGAATCCCAAGGAGATATTTTAGTTCATCAAAGTAGTGACTAGAATGGAAAAGGAAAATAAACAAATAGGGAGAGTTAGATATGTTCACATTTTATGTTTTATTTATCCAGGATAAGTGATATTTCAGATGATCTAGAGAAATGTAAGCCTAATGTATAAATGTGGGTTAAATTCCTGATACCAGTTGTTAGTTTAATAAAGGTCAACTAACTTGTTCCAAAAAAACAAGCGCAAGTTGTTCTTATCTTTCTTCTGGAAGATAATTTAAAAAGGAAAAGTGAAAAAACCTAAAAAGCAACAAGATTAGTTTTCCTCATTTAAAGAGTTATGTTTTTAAACACTGAGACATAATTTATTGCTTCTTATGAAAAGGAGCTTCCAATTGAAAAAGGACAAAGTATTAGTTAATTTAAAATGTTGAGCTTAAAAGGGGAAAACTTTTGTTAAAAAAAAACTTGTATGTGAACACTCATTACAGCACTACTCACCGTCGTTAGTGGGTGGAAACAACCAAAATGTCTGTGAATCAAATAAATAAAAGATGGCATGGTATATACAGAAAGTGGAATAGTATTAAGCCATGAAAAGGAATGACATACATAAATATGATGCAACCTTGATGAGGCTTGAAACTGTGTGTTCCAGGTAGGTTTATTGTGCCAACCTGGCAAATAGGAACATGTGGGATTAATAAGGTCACAGTTTGATTGGAGGGCAAAGAGATAAATGGTTCAGCAAGCCCCGCCTCTCTTTCTGTCTGACTCTGGTGATCAGATCAGCATGCAGCTGCTAGTTCTCTGCCTCAACTTGTGAGCTACACTACCTGTGAGATACCCAACGCATGGATCATGCCTACAGAGCTAAGAGATCTGCTTTGCCACACTGTTGGTGTATATATCACTTCAGCTTGGGACTGTTAGATCTTATTATCTTGCTGATTGGTGGTGACCCACCCTGCTGTTTGCTGCCTGTGGCCGGACTGTCTGCATTATCTATGGAAGATTCAGCTGTCTGCTTCCTTGATCTTAGACCCAGCTGCCCTCGTGAGTTGAAGGACCTCCAGTATACTCACTGTTCCATGGAAGTGAGTTGAACTGAACCCTCTGTACTGCGGTGTGGACTAGCCAGCTGCTATATTCCTTTGTGCTGTATCTATCTATCTATCTATCTATCTATCTATCTATCTATCTATCTATCCATCTATCTATCCATCCATCTATCATCTATTTATATATAATTATAAGCATCCTGTTTTTGTTTCTGTAGAGAACCCTAACACACTATGATAAGTGAAAGAAGACAGACACAAAAGGCCGAGGGAGTAAACAATTGAGAGTGACTGCTTAATGGGTACAGGGTTGTGTGTGTGTGTGTGTGTAATGGAAAACTTCTGGAACTGGATAATGTTGATGGACATACAACATTGTAAATATACTAAAAGTACATTTTAAAATGGCAAATATATGTGTTATACATGAATGGTATGACAATTAAAAATAAGACAAAATCCTCAAACTTTAAATTTTAGGCATAGTTTATAAATATGAAAAAAAGATGTTGATTTTTTTTCAAAGAAAATGACTCAAAACTTAAATTGTAGAAATTTGTAAAAAGGAAGATTGGGAGATATGCTTGCTTAAAAGGATCATGTTTAAGTGTAGCGAAAAAGGCAAATGACCACCACATGGAACAGTATATCTAAGGTCTTAAAGCCTTGTATTCAAGCAAGCAACCATCTAAGTAAGATATTACTAAGTTCACATGCAAAAAAGCACACCAACCTGTGTATCCAAAGATAACAAAATCCAAATATGATGAAGGGAAAGTATCAGAGCTTAAATTGTAAATACCCACTTTGTAGAAGGCTATCAAGAATAATGAGTTTCAAAATCTATCTGCAGAATTCCTAGTTAAATTATGTCTCTGGCAGATTACCTCTAGCCACAGGGGAAGGACTCAAACAGCTCTGTATCAGACAAAAGTTATTGTAAACTTGATTATCATGATGGAACTGTTGTATAATATGATGCCTGGTTAGCTGAGCTCCCTCTTGATTCAATGAGAATTTGATCCAGGTTGAAGGATTTCTTGCTTTTTCCGTCACCAAAACATCCTCCCTAACTTATTTTAACACTGTATCATTTCTTTTCTGTTGTTATTAGTCAGATTGTCCTGCTGACTCTGCT
Organism: Tenrec ecaudatus; assembly: GCF_050624435.1. Taxonomy (NCBI): domain Eukaryota; kingdom Metazoa; phylum Chordata; class Mammalia; order Afrosoricida; family Tenrecidae; genus Tenrec; species Tenrec ecaudatus. Next base: position 16,045,354 of record NC_134533.1, read on the forward strand.
CTAATTCCTGGAGGTTTTGTGCCAGCATATCAATCCTAAATCTGTCTTCCTTTTTCATGTGTGCATTTATTGCTATCAAACTTCCTCCGATAACTGCTTTCTCTGATCTGGGCCAGTGCCCATTCATTTTGCAGTAGAAAGTTATTCATCCTCCAATTGTTTGCCATTGTTTCCTTAAGCATCCTTTTGTTGATTTCCAGCCTTATGGCATAGTGGTCCAAGGGGAAAGTCTGTCTGATCTTTATGTGCTTGAATTTACACAGATTCAACTTGTGTCCTAGAATGTCTTCTGCCTTTGAGTATGTGCCACGTGACCTTGAGAAGAATGTGAATTGCTTTTTAATTTGAGGGAGACCTCTGAAAAATGTCTATAAGGTCAAGTCACCAAATTGTTGAGTTTAGTTCTGTAGCTTCCTTGGTAAGATTCTTTCCCAGTGATCTCTCTTTCTCAGACAGTGGTGTATTAAAATCACCTATATGATTGCTGAGCCTGTGATTTCTTTTTTCATTTTTTGGAGCACTTGATTGAAAAATGTCATGGGTTTGGGTGTGTTTATATTTATTATGCTCACTGCTTCTTGGTCTACTCTTCCTGTGAACATTATTTGGTGCCCCTCCTTATCTCTTGTTATGATTTGTACTCTGAGATCAACTTAATCAGAGATTAGGATTGCACCCCTGATTTTTTTGAATTTCCATTTGCTTGTTATATTTCCTTCAGCTATTGATTGTCAGCCTATTTCTTTCTGAAAGCTTGACATGTGTTTCCTGGAGACAGCAGATTGATGGATTGTGTTTTCCAAGCCAGTCTGCTAGTCACTGTCTTTTAATAGGCGAGTTCAGTCCACTGAATTTCAGAGTTATTACATCCATCTGTGGACTCTGTGATGTCATCTCCTACCTTTTGTGCTGGTTGTTCTCCAACCTCCCTTCGTATCAGTGTGTTGTGTTTGTATGTGTGTGTGTGGTATGGCAATTACATAATATCCTGCCCACTTGTGAAGGGGTGAAATCTAGTCTGTGAATCAGGTCATAGCTTGATATCCTGATTTGGAGGCACGGCAGAGATAAATAGCTCACTGGAGGCCAAGCCTTCACTCATTTTCTGCTTGACTCCCTGTGAGACATTCCTGTTGACAAGCCAGATGTGCTACACTGATGGACCAGGGGCTGGAGGAGACACATGGGGTGCCACACTAGCACTGAGAGGCTTCCACTGTCACTGGATCCACAAGACTTCCCACCCACTGGCCTGTGATCTTTGTTCCTTCATTTGGCATCATTGCATATGCTTCATGAGTCTAAAGAAGAATTTATAGACTGGTAATGAACATATGGTCTAATATCGGGTTTATTGACTTGACCTGGACTGGGCTAGGATTTTTCTTTAATTCACTATTGCTTTTTGCTATAAAATTTTCTGTTATACACATGTGGGTATCTCTAGATTTGTTTTGGTAGTTTACCCAGACTAACGCAGTGGGGGTTCATTCTTACCATCTTTTTACCATTGAGCCTGTGCTATTTTGCGGTTGTTTGTACTTTGTTGACCTCTAAGTGGAGTTTTTCTAAGTGTTGATCACAAAACCCACATGGAGGAAGCATACCAGCCTCTGTGATCACAAGGTGTTGATGGGATCAGGTATCAGGCATCAGAAAACCCAAAACCATCAAGGGTTTAGGAGCTCCTGAACAAGGGTTTAGGAGCAGGGACCCAAAACTAAGGTGACCAGACATCCCATTTTTGGTGGAACAGTCCCGATTTTTAACAATTTTTCCTGAGTCAAGTGGCATTTTAAAAAATTCCCAATTTTTGGAAAGAATGCATAACAAGCTAGGGTCTACAGTTTTCAGCTGCCATGTGGCTATTTTGCCAGGATATGAGTTTTATCAATGGTGTCCCACAAGTGTCACACTTTACCAATATTAAAATCTGGTCACCCTTAAAACCCATCTGTAGACAATACGACATCCTTTCACAGAAGAGGCACAGGAAGGGATAAGCCAGACAGGGTGCAGTATAGCACCAACAAACACACAACATTTCTCTAGTTTAATGCTCCCCTTCTCCCACTACCATGACCCCAGTTCTACCTTAAAGATCAGCTAGACTATAGCAGGTACAGTAGTAGAGATAAAAGCTCTTGACAAATGGAATCCAGGACAGATAAACCTCTCAGGATCATTAATGGTAATATTGACACCATGAGAGTAGGGGGAAGTTTAGAGGTGAAGGGTGAACCGATCACAATGATCAACACATAACACCCCTCTACTCAAGAGGGGATGAATAACAGAGGCATGGGAGGAGGAAGACAACAGATGGTATAAGATATGAAAATAATAATAATTTATAATTTATCAAGGGCTCATGAAGGTGGGAGGGTGGAGGAGGGAAGGAAAAAAGAGGAGCTGATATCTAGGGTGAAAATAGATAATGTTTTGAAAATCATGATGGCAACATATGTACAAATGTGCTTGATACAATTGATGTATGGATTATTATAAATTAAGAGCTTCCAATAAAATAATTTTAAAAAGAAAAAAAAGGCAAGAGTCAGCAAAGCTGTTCCACTAAGAGACCAATTTTCTGTGGAAGTCTGAAACCAGTGATTGTAAATAAATAAGCTTTTGCCACCACACTACATTGCTGAGCAAAGCAATAGGTTGCTATGAAATTATTTGGCTTATTATTTAGGTCAACATGATTGAAGACAGTTCTGAGCCAGTCAAACCATTCCTGGGCACTGAATGCCACCTCAGGCTTCCCCTGGAGCATTGGGCACCACAGTTCTTTTAGCCAGCTCAAACCTATATTTGGCTGGTGAATTTGGTAATTAGAAAAGTATGATATCATCCTTAATTCATGTGCAACTGTGGGTAGCAGGTCAAAAGAAAATCAAATTTCAAAGGCCTTTTTTTTCTTGAAGGATCGACATGTTCTTTTTATAGCTCTTGGAATCCAGGTTAAATGATAAATCCATCAAATTAATGGTGGCAATAAATTTAATGACTTTTCTGGGGGAGTATTGAGATGGTTGACATTGAAGTCTAATTTCTTCACAAGTGTCTATCCAGTGATGAAATTAATTTCCCATTTGGCTATAGGGTTTCATTAACGTTTGTATGTATTGTATGCTAGTGCATAGCAGGCACAAAGGTGTTACTGAATTCATATGAAATTTGTTCATGAAGAGATAAGTACTTCACAAAGTAAGGTTTCCATAACCAGGCTTTTCAGCTCTTTTGATAGTATTCCATATTCAGGAATCAGAAATAAATCCCTATAATTTTGATACTTCTGCATAAGGTGCAGGCAGCATGACTTGTGGATGAAGCTAGATTTTTCTCAGGCCAGCAAGTGCTTAGCCTGCTCAGCTCAGCACTGTCATGGTATTTTTAATAGCCTCCTATGGATGTGAGAATTAGACACTGAATAAAGAAGACCAAAGAAAAATCAATGCATTTGAACTATAGTGCTGGAGAAGAATATTCAAAATATCATGGACTGCAGAAAGAACAAACAGATCTGTCTTAGAAGAAATACAGCCAGATGTTCCTTTGGGGCAAGGATGGAGAGACTTTGTTTCATTTACTCTGGACATGTTATGAGGAGAGACCACTCCCTGGAGAAGGACATCATGCTTGGTAAAGTGGAGGGGCAGCAAAAAGAGGAAGGCCCTCGATAAGATGGATTGACCTAGGGATGCAACAATTGGGAAAATATCAAAACAATTAAAAATTGTTATTAATGTAATTATTTTTTTAATTGTGGCAAAAATATACACAACAAAACATCTTCCAATTCAGAACTTCTTCATGTATAATTTAGTGCTATTGATTATACTCTTTGTGTTGTATAACCATTATTGATATCCTTTTCCAAACGATTCCACCACAATTAACATAAACTCGGTGCACCTCTGCAATAGCTCTTCCTCTTCCACCCATGGTAACCATTGGTCAACACTGGTGTCTTCTTTTTTTTTTTTAGTGGTCTTCTTGATATAAAATTCACATATCATACACTTCTATATTTAAGTCACTTTAAAAACTAGTTGTATATACACCATCACAATCAGTCCTAGTGCTCCCTGCCTGCTCCTGTAATTGTTTGCTCCCTATTTCTCCTCACCCTTCCCAATCCCAGATAAACCTTCAAATCAGTTATTGTCTCTATGCATCCATTTCTCTGTGCTTCCTAACCTGAGGAACCTGATAGAAACAATAAAAGCAAAAACCAAACAAAATAAGAAGAAAATAACAATAATGATAAAGATAAAAATAAAAAGAAAGAGTAAGAAAGAAAAAACCACCAACAATATTAAAAATCCAGAGAAGAAATTTCTGCCATGGAACAAGTGAGAAATATTTAAGTCTAGAAAAATTTGGATTGGGTTAAGGGGGAGGTCAATTGACCAAGTATCATATTATGCCATAGTTCCATCTACCATACTTTATAATAAGTATACGATAATCTCTGTCTGATGGTAAATCTGTATAAGGACAAGAGTAAGGATGATGCAGGACTGGGCTGAGTTTTGTTCTGTTGTACTTAGCATCTCCACGAGTCAGAACTAACTCAACAGCATCTAACAGTAACAACTGAAACCTTTTGTTATCCATGGGATCTCATTTTTTGACTTTGGGGTTTAGTGAGAAACTGCTGACTTCCTTTTACTGTGTGCTGCCACACAGTAATATCGGCCTGTATAACTATGTGAATCTGAAGAAATAAGTTTCATTCCACTAACCCAAGCACCAGAAGAAACACTTTCAAGACATATGTGTTTGACTGACCGTATCACTCAAGCTGTGATATTTTCAATTGCTTCACATGTGTATGAAAGTTGGATGTGGAATAAGGAAGACTGAAAAAAAAATCAATGCATTTGGACTTCGGTGCTGGAGAAGAATATTGGAAGTACAATGGACGGCCAACAGAACGAGCAAATTTATCTTGGATGAAGTACATCTGGAATGCTTCTTAAAGGCAAGGATGTCAAGACTTTACCTCACATTGTATGAACATGTTATCAGGAGAGACATGTCCTTGAAGCCAGGCATCATGTTTGGTAGAGGGGCAGTAAAGAGCAAAAGACATCAACAAGATGGATTGACATAAAAAGAAGACCTTTAAGAAGATTGATTGACATCGTAGATGTAACAATGAGCTCTACTGTAACAATCACTGTGAGGATACTGTGGGACTGGGCAGACTTTCTTCTGTTGTACGTTGGTTTGCTATGAGTTGGAACTTATTTGACTGCACCACAACCACTAATTGTGCCACAATTCATATTACCTCTGAAAAATATCTAAAATGTTATTCAAAATGCCTTTCATTGCTTGAAGTACAAGATTTCAGCAACAGTTCACAGGATAAACAATCCAAACTTGAAAGGGTTAAAAACAGTAAAACGTAGTATTTCTTAGTTAACCGTGCTATTGTTAACCAGGCATCTCCTATGCTACGTTTGCCAGATTTCATTGGGAGATTATACCAAGTAATGATAGAAAAGTTGCTGCCAGTCCTTCGTAAATGTATTCAAAATGTAGAATAAGGAGCACTTCCTGAGTCCTTCTGTGAGACTAGGGTTACTCTGACACCTACAGCCAGACAAAGGCACTCACATACACACAAATGTTACTGCCATTGAGTCAATGCTGACTCACAGTGACACCTGTGGGTTTCTAAAACAGTAACAATTTACTGGACTAGAAAGGCCAGTCTTCCTCCTGGGAAGCTGCTGGTTGATTTGGACTGCTGAACATGTGTATTGCAGCCCAACTAGTAACTAGTACCGCAGACAAAGGCACTACAATAATTAAAAGGAAACTACCTACCAGTGTACCTTATGGACATACAGGCAAAAATCCCAATAATCCAAATTTAAAAGGAGGTTATGTAGCGGGATAAGTTGGGAGTTCTACAGAGAAAATATAATCCTCCAGCCAGAGTCGCTAGAACAGTTGGATCTCCATGTTAAGACTTAAAGACGCCAAGTCCATTTTGCTTTTACCTTTCCTCCTTTTAAAAAGCATGCCCACCATTATATAGGTTTGAGAAATAAATATTTGGAAGGATTTTATTTTTTAGAGTTGCAATTTTTCATTTTATTAAAAAATCATTTTATTGGGGGCTCATACAGCTCTCTCACAATCCATACATCCATACATCGTGTCAAGAACATTTGTTCTTATGTTGCCATCATCATTTTCTTTCTACTTGAGCCCTTAGTAGCAGCTCCTCATTTTTCTCCTCCATCCCCTCCCCTCCCTCCCTCACTATTGATAATTTATAAATTATTAATATTTTTCATGTCTTACACTGACCAATGTCTCCCTTCACCCACTTTTCTATTGTCTGTCCCACTGGGAGGGAGTTATATGTAGATCATTGTGATAGGTTCCCACTTCTCCACTCACTTTCCCCTTAACCTCCTGGTATTGCTATTCTCATTATTGGTCCTGAGGGGTTTATCTGTCCTGGGTTCCCTGTGTTTTCAGCTCTTACCCAGATTTGTAAGCTAGAATTGGGATCATGCTAGTGAGGGTGGTGGGGGGAAGCATTAAAGAACTAGAGGAAAGTTGTAAGTTTCATCAGTGCTATACTACACACTGACTAACTTGTCTCTTCCTGTGACCCTTCTGTAAGGGGATGTTCAGTTGTCTACACATGGGCTTTGAATCTCTACTCCACACTTCTCCTCATTCATATTGATATGATTTTTTGTTCTGGGCCTTTGATGTCTGATAGCTGATCCCATCGACAACTCATGATCACATAGGCAAGTATGCTCATTTCATGTGGACATTGTTGCTACTCATCTAAATGGCTGCTTATATATCTTCAAGCCTTTAAGACCCCAGATGCTATATCTTTTGATAACTGGGCACCATCAACTTTCTTCACCACATTTGCTTATGCACCCATTTTTTTCTTCAGCAATTGTGTTGAGAAGGCGAGCATCACTGAATGGCAAGTTATTAGAATAAAGTGTTCTTCAGGGAGTACTTGAGTAGAGGCCCAATGTCTTTCTGCTATCTTAATACTTAACATACAAATATATGGACGTAGAGATATTTCTCTTTTATCATATATAAATATATTTATATATGTACATGCCTCTATTTAGACCTGTATAAATGTCCTTTGTCTGCCAGTTCGTTACTCTATTTCCTTTTACTTTCCTCTTGTACCATGATAATGCTTGACCTTCATTTAGGTTTCAGTAATTCCTTTCAGCTACATTGCCCTTGTTCAAGCTGCACCAGGCATCTTATACCCTCCTTGTCATTGATTTTAGATCACTTGTTGTTTCCTTTTCCCTGGGTTGGTTGACATCCCCCTTCCTTTCCCTGGCCTCCCCAACTTCCGTGTTCCCCTAGAACCTTCCATCCCATTGTTTTCTCCCCCAGATAGTTTATCTCGCCTATCTTATCTAAATAGACATGCAAAGACAATAATATCTACAAAAACAAGACATGGAAAAACAAAGCAACAAAAGAAAATAAACAACAACAACAAAACCCAATGACAAAAAATGAAAAGCCTATAAATAGTTCCAGGTTTGTTTGTTGACCTTTAGGAGTGTTTTCCAGTGGAGTCTGATGGGTGCCACACCCGGGCCCCAAAGTTCATTTTTGGTATTCCCCAGGTACTTCAATTCTTTGCTCCCCTTGTTGTTGTGTTGAACACTCTTAGCATTTCACTCTGGTGTGGTGGGGTGAGATCAGAAGAAATTCCAGCAAGGATTTAAGAAAAAAACAACCCAAAACCTAGTGTACACAGCTCCTCTCAACACATGAAATAAAAAACCGTATCCCGTTAAAATTACATGTTTTTAAGAATATTGAGATAGTTAGTTTAGTGTGCCAACCTGGCCGATAAACACATGTGGAGTTAATAGAAGTGTGGAGGGATAAATGGCTTAGTGAGTCTAGCCTTTCTATTTCTCAGGTCTCTTGCTTTGTGATGGTCGGACTAGGATGGAACTGCCTTAGCCAATTCCCTGCTTTAGCTGGCAAGACTCACTTCCTGCAAAACATCCCTGAGGAGAAGCCACATGGTCCTACCCTGATGCAGCCCTGAGTGCTGGAGCTGCCCTGTGGAGACCCCTGCCAGTGCTGAGATGTTTACACATTCACTGACTCAGCTTTGCTCCTGCAGTTGGCATCACTGTGTGCGTTTTGTGAGATGTAGGAGGACTTTGTGGATTGGTGTTGGACATATGGGTTAATGGGCTAATGCTGGACTTGTGGACTTGGGCAGCACTGGGTTGGGATGCTTCCTTGATGTGCATAGAATCTTTATATAAAATTTTCTCTTATACATGAGTTTCTGCAGGTTTGTTTCTCTAATGTATTGAGAATAGCACCAAAGACTGCAGAAATCTTAGGTAGACTTAGTTAAGAAACATATTTTGTGTATGAGACCAAAAGAAGAACCCACCAAGAAAATATCAATAAATTACCCTCACCAATTGTTGTTTGAAAAACAATGTCAACAGAATAAAATTCCAACGCACAGATTGGAGAATATCTTTGCACATCAGCCATCTGCTAAAGTTTTTGTATCTAGAAGATTTAAAGAACTCCCAAAGCTCAATAACAAGAAAATAAACCAAAAACCTATTGAAATAAGTAGACATACATTTTAACAGAAACTTCATTATGGCTGATAATAGAAGACATATAAAAGCATCATTAGCTAAGGAAAATTCAAAACAAAAATAGCATGATATACTGCCATACACCAAACAGAATAGCTTAAAAAAACAAAAACAAAACACAATTCTAAAGGCAAAGCAATACAAAATGACAATAACAAATGTAGGCAATGATCTGAAGGGATTTGAATAATCACACATTTACTGTTGGGAATGCAATGTATGTACGTAGTTCATCACTTAAAAGACTGCTAGGCAGCTTCTTTTTTCTTTTTAATTATTTTACTGGGGACTCATGCAACTCTTATCACAATCCGCACATACATCCATTGTGTCATGCACATTTGTACATTTGCTGCCATCATCATTCTCAAAACATTTGCTTTCTACTTGAGCCCTATTATCAGCTCCTCATTTTCCCTCTGTCCCTAACCCCCCATCCCTCATAATCCCTTAATCATTTGTAAATTATTATTTTGTCATGTCTTACACTGTCTGATGTCTCCCTTCACCCACTTTTCTGTTGTCAGTCCCCAGGGAGGGGATTGTATGTAGATCATTGTGATCTGTTACCCTTTCTCCCCCACCTTCCCCATACTGTTCTGATATTGCTACTCTCATTATTGGTCCTGAAGGGTTTATCTGTCTGGATTCCCCATGTTTCCAACTCTTATCTGTTACCGTGTACATGCTTTGGTCTAACTGAATTTGTAAGGTCGAATTGGGATCATGTCAGTTTGGGGAGAGGTGGGGAGCATTAAAGAACTAGAGGGAAGTTGTATGTTTCATCGCTTCTACACTATACCCAGACTGGCTCTTCTCCCTGCAACCCTTCTATAAGGGGATGTCCAGTTGTCTACAGATAGGCTTTCGGTCCCCAATCTGCACTCCCCCTCATTCACAATGATGTGATTTTTTTGTTCTTTGATGCCTGATACCTGATCCCATCAACACCTCATGATCACCTGTGCTTTTTCTGTGTGGACTTTGTTGCTTCTCAGCTAGATAGCCACTCGTTTACCTTCAAGTCTTTAAGGCGCCTGACATGATATCTTTTGATAGCCAAGCAACATCTACTTTCTCCTGGACATTTGCTTACGCACCCGCTTTGTTTTCAGTGATTGTGTCTGGAAGGTGAGCATCACTGAATTCCAGTTTAATAAAACAACATATTCTTGCATTGAGGGAGTACTTGAGTGGAGGCTCAATATCCACCTGCTACCTTTGCATAAACCTACAAATTATGCAGATACATATCTCCCCATCATTCCATGTAAATATATTTACATATGTATATGCTTTTTTAGACCTGTATAAATGCCCTTTGCCTCCTAGTTATTTCTTCTAGTCTCTTTTACTTTCCTTTTGTCCCACTATCATGCTCAGTCTTCATTTGGGTTTCAGTAATTCCTCTTGGCTACTTTGACCATGGCCAAGCCCTACCAGACTTCTTACATTCTCCTCACCACCGATTTTGGATCACTTCTTGTTCCCTTGTCCCTGGATTTGTTAACACCACTTCTTTTGTCCCACCTGCCCTTCTCCCATGTTCCCCCTGGAACTGCCGGTCCATTTTTTTCCTCTCCAGATTGCTTATCCAGCCTATCTTATCTAGGTAAACCTGCAGAGACAATAATATGCACAAAAACAAGACAGAGCAAAACAATGCAACAACAACAAACCAATGATAAAAAGAAGAGAAAAGAAAAGCCTATAAATAGTTCAAAATTTGTTTGTTGACATTTAGGAGTGCTTTCTGATCAAGTCTGCTGGGGTGTCATGCCCTGGCCGCAAAGTCTGTTTCTGGTATTCTCTGGGGACTTTGTTGCTCTGTTCCACTTGCTGTTTTGTTTCACACCCTTAATGTTTCACCTCAGTGTGACGTGGTCAGATCGGGCATTGTCCACTGTAGTGCTATGGGTTAGTGAGGAAAATTGTGGCTAGGCAGTTTCTTATAACGTTGAACATAAATTTACTACAAGTCGGCAATCCCATTTCAGGTATTAACTCAAGTAAAATGTAAACCTGTGTTCAAACATAAGCCTGTACATAGATGCCTACAGCAAATATCTTTCTTATCACTAAAAACTAGAAATATCAATATTCTTATTTTTGATACATACAATTAAATACTATAAAACAATAAAATGTAACAGATTATCCATTATGCAGCAAACAGGTAACTCACACAAGAGTATTATACTACTATATCAAAAATCCTAGGTTCAGATTTCTACATCCTGTATTTAGATGGCTATGTTACTCTGGGTTGTCTACAGAATCAAAACCAGTGATGCATGTATGTGTATGTATTTGGAAAGAGGTTTATATTGATAAATGACTCACATGTTTTTAGAAATGGGTCACTCCAATCTGGGTCAAATTTGTGGATCTGATGTAAGCTGAAGGCTTCTCTTGAGTCCTGTAGTTGCAGGGACTGATGATCAGGAAACAGGAATATGTAGCAGGAAGAACACAGGCTGGTAGATGTAGAGCTGAATGAATCCATGGTCAGCCAAATTAATCCAAGGTCAGCAGTTCACTGATGGCTTGTGGGATATGTCGGCAGTATAACAGGAGTTTGAAAACAGCATGCAGCTCCAGCATTGGAAGTGAGATAGCTTCCTCATACTGTCAAGCTATCGGAAGAGTAAGTCACATTCTGAATGAAGCTTTCCTCAATTGTATCAAGACTGAGCAGATTGAGTAGGTGCTACACTGCCTTATTCTCCCCATCACTATTTGGTTACTTCACAGAAGAGCCCATCATTTGGGATGGGATTTGCCAACACTTTTAGATCTTTTTATGGGACAATCGTGGCCCACTCAAGTTGACATGAAAGCTAACTACCACAGTGACCTTCTCACAAAACAAAAGTCATAAGACCAATGTTTGTCAGGCATGCCAGGAAAGTATACTTATAAACCAAGTACAGGGGAATTTTGCATTTGGGCTTTTTGGGTGGGTAGGGGGTTGTTTTGTTTTTCTCTCATTTAATGTTCTTTTTGTAAACTGAAAAGTTTACAGAGCAGATTGATTTTCAATTCTGTTATTCCTACACAATTTGTTTTATGTCTCTTTGAAATCCCAATAGTGTAACATAATTTGTCCCAATTCCTTCCCATATCTGGTTCCCATTCCTCCTTCATTCCTAATGCTTCCTGCATTAGGAACTTTACTGCCTTTTTTATCTAGAATGGTTGATTGTCCAGAGGTAGGTGTACTTTCCTGGTGTTATTACTCATGATATAGACCTGTGATGTGGCTAAAAATTGAGTCATGATGTTGAGTTAATTTCCAGACTTGAATGAAATGGTGACTGAGTTTCACAGTCTGCCAGTATTCATCTGATAAGTAAGCCTGGTCTTCTTTATGCTTTTGAATTTTGTTCCACATCACGCTCCCATTCTACCCAGGATCATCTAATGCGATACCCTTCCAGATCAGTTGGTAGTGTCAAACCAAGAACCTTTGGATTTACTTGTGAAGACTACTGTTTGCATGGTCCCTTAGTCCACTGGACTAATTGCTCCCATGCATCTTCAAGTTTCTTCACTCTTCTTTCATCTGTAGGGAAAATTGTCACAGTTGCACTTTCAATGGCTGATCATGAGCTTTTAAGACTCCAGTTGCTACTCATGAATGTAGGATGGACTTAGATCATTGTGTTTGTACACTATCATTATCATTGTAATTGCACTTCATATCCAGCACACGGGGATTTTGGAAGCTAACAAAATGTTCTTTATCATATTATGGAGATGCTTACATGATCATTTTCATTTGTTCTAACTTTCTGAGCTGTGTACTAAAACATGTGAATTTTATGATATATAAATTAAGCTTACATTAAAACAATCATAAATGAAATGACAACAAACAATGCAAATACACCTATGTGATTACTCAACAAACCAAACAGGTTTTCTCCAGGAAATTTAATGATCTCATCCTTAGGTATCAGTAGAAAGATCTGTAGTTTCCCTCATAGGGAGTCTGCTCCCCTGAGATCTCCGCTCTGCAATTCTCTGTTCATTCCCATTTATGGGCTTCTGAAATTTCAGTGGGATCCTGTTTGGCATCATAGTAAAGCTTCTAGATTGTGCAAAGACCCTTTGGTCATTTATTTACTCCTCTCCATATGAAGAGTTAGTACAAGTGCCATCATATCTTCAAAACTGAGATTTTCTGAGGCAGCAACCACAGTCAGTGAAAATTCCTTAAGATAAATACGACATTGGAGAGGGGGAAGATGGCCGACAGGGACACCCGCATACTCTGAGAGCTCCTCCAAACAAAGTGGGATTGGCGACCAGGTAGCTGAATAGTAAGAGTCTGGTGAGTGAAATATCCCCCTGGGACAGCACCCCAGTCCTACCCCACGTATTTGTCCGGAGCAGGGGTCTAGGTGAAAGAGGACCGGACTAGTGGGACATCTCTGGCCACTAAGCTGCCGTGAGCTCACTGGCGACCGGCTTAAGCTCCATCCCCAAACCGGACGTCAGCCCAGAGCCACTTGCCTGCCCTGCCTACTCCAGCGGCCCACTCCCCACTCCCCACTCGCGGATCCCCACTGGGAGAGAAGCTTTCCTCTCCCGCGGTTCCCCTCTCCCCACAGGGCAGCGATCTGCCCTCGGGCCCACGTCCCTCCCTCCATTCATCCAAGCTCAGGGGAGCGGACCCGCGGATTGTCTGGCGACCCCCACGGGGGACCATCCACCCACCGCTGCCGCGGACCTCTCCACCTGCCCTCCGTGCGCTGGCCTCCCACCCCCGCCCGCCCCCGCCAGCCCCTGGCAGCCTAGCGCCAGCTCCACTCCTGGCGGGGACCCTGCGCTGAGCACTTCCCGCCAACAGGAGCCATAGCCCAACCCGCGCCTGTCCCGGACCCTGAGCTTCCGCGGAGCGCCGCGCCCGCGCTGCTGAGTCTGCCCACCAAGGGCCCCCCCCCTGCGCAAGGCACAAGAGTAGGTGCCCTCCCCAGGGTGCTGAGGGGACCCCGGCAGCCGCGACTCTGAGCCTGAGCAGAAGAAGGGCGCCATTACCCCCCGCGGTTTCGCACCAAAAGGGCGGAGAGCGAACACCATTGTTCCCTGCAGTGTCGCGCAGCTGCCTGCGCAGCTATCCAAGGGGCCTCCCCGCGCCCGCTCACAGCCCGGGCAGATCAAACACTCCACCTGCAGTGGAGCCTGGGTCTCGACTTTGCAGTCCCTGAGGAGCCTTCAGTGAGCTCCAGCCAGCTCTCACCACCTGGGGCCCTGTTGGGTCCCCAGTGCCAGCCCTAAGCCTGCCGCAGCCCGCCCCAGCCACCCCAGGAGACGGCACAGTGGCCTGAGCCTCCACACAATAAGGTTACTCCTGTCTCCCAGAAGCATGGGGCCTATTAAAGGATCAAGGAAAAATCAACAGACCACATCACTCCCAACAAAAAAATCAGAAAAATGAGGCACTTTAACAGACCTAACGTCACTCATAGAAGAAACAGATATAGATCAGCCACAAAAGGAAATCTTCAGAACTCTGCTTGCAGTAATACAGGAGCTAAGAGAAGCAAACCAAAATAAGGATGCAACGATAGAAGGGATGAAATGCACAATAGAGGGGATGAAGTCCACAATAGAGGGGATGAATACTATCCACCAAAAGGAACTGCAGAAACTAACAGAGGAGGTAGCAGAGGCCACACAAAAGGTCACAGAAGCTATATCTAGGCTTGAGGAGGCTGAGAACCGTATCAGTGAACTCGAGGACGCTCAAACCAAACGAAGCAAGCGAGAAAAACAATCAGATAGGAAAATTAAAGAAACAGAAGACAGCCTGAGATCAATGACAGATGCTATGAAGAGGAATAATATTCGAATAATCGGTCTACCGGAACACAACATAACACACAAATCGACCGCCAAGATAGCAAAGGAATTCCTGGAAGAAAATTTCCCCAACCTAACAAAGGAGAATCCGACTCTCATACAGGAAGCAGAGAGGACGCCGGCTAAGCTAAACACCAAGAAGAACACGCCAAGGCATATAATTGTAAAATTATCCAACTTAGAGGAAAAAGAGAAAATTCTACGAGCATCAAGAGAAAGGAAGACAGTCACATACAAAGGAGCGCAGGTAAGGGTATGCTCAGACTTATCAGCTGAAACCATGAAGAGGAGGAGAGAATGGAGCAGCATCTTCCAAATTCTGAAAGATAAAAATGCCTCCCCCAGAATCCTATACCCTGCCAAGTTATCCATTAAGATAGAGGGTAAGATAAGGGTCTTCCAGGACAAGGAAGAACTCAAAAAATATACTACAAGTCACCCGACCCTGCAGAACATACTGGCTGACTCACTATGGCCAGAAGATCAAGCTCCAACTAGAACCACCAGGAGACCACCATATAGCCCATCTCCATCTAGAAGCCAACATGCCAGCAACACGTACCAGGACAACACGGTCTCAGATGGAAAAGAGGACAGGATAGAAACCCTCCACTCAAACGCAGTACACTGATATGAAGGAAGATAGGCAAAGACCCAAAACACAAAACAGAATATGGCATCCATGAAGCCAGAGATTGTAATAATCACTTTGAATACAAATGGGCTCAATTCATATGTTAAAAGAAAGAGGCTGGAGGATTGGATTAGAAAACATAACCCATCAATCTGCTGCCTGCAAGAGACACACCTTAAGCAAGCAGACAAGCATATGCTGAGAATAAAGGGCTGGAAGAAAGTTTACCAAGCAAATGGTAACTCCAGGAAGGCAGGAGTGGCTATCTTAATCTCCGACAAAATGGATCTCAAGATCCAAAACATAAAAAGAGACAAAGAGGGACATTACATAATGCTCAAAGGCTCAGTAAACCAGGAAGCAATAAGCATACTGAGTATTTACGCACCTAATAATGGTGCGGCAAATTTCGTCAAACAAACTATTAAAAAAATGACAGAAGAAATCACGGAAACAACAATAATAGTGGGGGACTTCAACACTCCACTATCAGAGAAAGACAGGTCACAGGGAAAGAAGCTCAGCAAAGAGGCCAGAGAGCTAAACAATGTAATTAGGCAACAGGGCCTGATAGACATCTATAGAGCCTTTCATCCAAAAGCAAAAGGTTTCACATTCTTCTCCAATCCACACGGATCTTTCTCAAGAATAGATCACATGCTGGGGCACAAGGCCAGCCTGAGTAAATTCAAACACATAGATATTATCCAGACGTCTTTCTCAGACCACCATGCCATAAAGCTGGAGATTAATAGGAGGGCACCCAGAAAAGCAAGGGTCACCAATTGGAGAATAAACAACGATCTCCTGCGACATGAATGGGTTAAGGTCCAGATCAGAGAGGATATCAGGAAATTTCTAGAAACTAATGAGACGGAGCATACAACATATCAAAACTTATGGGACACTGCAAAGGCAGTTATCAGAGGTAGCTTGATATCACTGAATGCATACATGAAAAAAGAAGAAAGGCGTATGACAGATATGTTAACACAAAACCTCCAACAACTAGAACAGAGTCAACAGAACTACCCCTCCAATAGCAAGAGAAAAGAAATAATAAAAATCAGGGCGGAGTTAAACCAGTGGGAAGACAAAAGAACAATGCAAAGGATTAACGCAACTAGAAGCTGGTTTTATGAACGAATTAATAAAATTGACACTCCCCTGGCAAAGCTTACCAAAGATAGAAAGGAACAATCATCAATAGCCAGGATAAGAGATGAATCGGGGGCAATAACAACAGACCCCAATGAGATAAAAAGGATAATCACAAAGTACTATGAAGGTTTGTATTCTAATGAATTCAGAAACCTGGAAGACATGGATAAATATTTAGAAAAACAATCTATCCCTAGATTATCTGAGACAGAGATCAAGAACCTCAACAAACCCATAGCGAAGGAAGAAATAGAGAGTGTCATCAAAAACCTACCAAGGAAAAAGGCCCCAGGGCCAGATGGCTACACAGCAGAATTTTACCAAACATTCAGGGAAGAGCTGACACCGATCCTCCACAAAGTATTCCAGAACATAGAAAAGAACGGCAAGCTCCCAAACTCATTTTACGAAGCCAGCATTACTTTGATACCCAAACAGGGAAAAGACCCCACAAGTGTAGAGAATTATAGACCAATATCTCTAATGAACATAGATGCAAAAATCCTTAACAAAATATTGGCCAATAGAATACAAAGGAACATCAAACATATCATTCACCACGACCAAGTAGGATTCATCCCAGCGATGCAGGGATGGTTTAACACCCGAAAATCCATCAATATCATACACCACATCGAGAAGAAAAAGGATAAAAACCATATGATAATATCCATAGATGCAGAAAAAGCATTTGACAACATCCAGCATCCATTCCTAATCAAAGCACTCATGAAGATAGGATTGGAAGGTAAGTTCCTCAAGCTCATACAAGCTATCTATGAAAGACCAACAGCCAACATCATAGTCAATGGAGAAAAGACAAGAACAATACCACTGAAAAAGGGTACAAGACAAGGATGCCCCCTGTCCCCTCTTCTATTCAATATCGTTTTGGAGGTTCTGGCTAACAACATAAGACAGCGGAAGGACATCAAAGGGATCCAGTTGGGAGAGGAGGAGGTGAAACTATCGTTATTTGCAGATGACATGATCCTATACATTAAAGACCTCCAAAACTCCACAGTTGGAATACTTACAGCAATAGAGGAATACGGAAGAGTAGCAGGATACAAGATCAATAAACGGAAGTCGGTAGGGTTTCTATACACATCGGACAGGGCCATGGAAGAGGCGATTAAGAGGGAAGTACCCTTCACAGTAGCCAAGAACAAACTGAAATACCTAGGAATATACTTAACAAAAAATACTAAAGACCTATATAAGCATAATTATAAAACCCTATTACAGGAAACCAAAAGTGACCTTCACAAATGGATGAAGCTCCCCTGCTCATGGTTAGGTAGGCTGAACATAGTAAAGATGACAGTTCTTCCTAAAGCACTCTACAAGTTCAATGCTATACCAATCCAATTACCATCAACCTTCTTCAAAGAATTGGAAAAACTGACCACCAACTTCATATGGAGAGGGAAGAAACCCAGAATTAGCAGAGAACTCCTCAAGAAGAAGGACACAATTGGAGGACTCGCCCTGCCTGATTTTAATGCCTACTACACAGCTACAGTGGTCAAAACAGCATGGTACTGGCACAATGATAGACACTCAGACCAGTGGAAAAGAATAGAAAGCCCAGGAGTAAAATCATCAGCATATAGACAACTGATCTTCGACAAGGGTCCCAAAAACGTCAAGTGGGAAGCAGATGCCCTCTTTAATAAGTGGTGCTGGAAACAATGGATATCCACATGTAGAAAGTTGAAACAAGACGTCTACCTCACCCCATGCACAAGAATACACTCAAGGTGGATCACAGATCTAGAAGTCAAACCCCAAACCATCAGGACCATTAAGGAAGGAATCGGGACTAATCTCAGAGCACTGGCCCAGGGAGCACATAGGCTCACTGCAACAGGGAAGGGGACACACACAGGTGATCTGGAAATCGACAAATGGGATCTAATAAGAATAAAACACCTGTGCACCTCGAAAGACTTTGCCAAGAGGGTGACAAGGCAACCCACAGACTGGGAGAAGATTTTTAGTAATGACACGTCTGACAAAGGGCTCATTACTAAAATCTACAACACCATCATGACCTGCAAAAAGAGGAAAACAGTTAACCCCCTAAGGAAGTGGGCAAAAGAAATGAGAAGAACTTTCACTAGAGAGGAGATCAATATGGCCAATAAATATATGAGAAAGTGCTCGAAGTCCCTTGCCATAAGAGAAATGCAAATCAAAACAACCATGAGATACCACCTAACACCCCTGAGGCTAGCCCAGATCAGTAAATCAGAGAGCAACAAGTGTTGGAGGGGCTGTGGTGAAATAGGAACCCTCCTCCACTGCTGGTGGTCGTGCAGATTTGTACAGACACTGTGGAAAGCAATCTGGCGATACCTAAAGAAAATGGAAATTGATCTACCTTACGACCCAGCCATCCCTCTACTGGGCATATACCCGGTTGAAGCAGCAAATAAAACACGACCAGTCATATGCGCTCCAATGTTTATTGCGGCACAATTCACAATAGCAAAGACTTGGAAACAGCCTAAGTTTCCATCGATAGACGAGTGGATTAGCAAACTTTGGCACATACACACAATGGAGTATTATGCAGCACTGAAAAGCACCGATGAGCACATGAAACACGTTACTTCATGGGAAGAGCTGGAAGGAATTATGCTAAGCGAGGTAAGCCAGTCCCAAAGGGACAGGTACAACATGAGTCCCCTGAGGTAAGTACAATCAGCATGACAGAAATGGGGCATTAATCCACCCAAGGGGAGGGTATTGTTTATATCTCCACAGGGAAAGTGGGACCAGACTTCAACCCAGTGTCGCAAGGTGTGAATGCATTATCCCGGCGTGGAGGACGGAACCGGTGGAGAGGTCTGGGAGGCAGGCCCCAGCACCATAAATTAAGTGGATTCCTGCCCCTCCCCCAAAAAGAACTTGTTCCAAAGGACGACATTGACCCTGCAGCTATGGGAGATGGACATATTTGATCAGAGCACACGGGAGCAGATGAAGGGGCAGGAGGAGAGAGTGGAGCACAGCCTGGCCCACCAGGCCGTGATGATGATGTTCCTGAGTAGAGCAGCCAGTCCACAGAGAGAACAACATGGCTGGCCCTACGGTGAGACATGATGCCCCTCAGTGACTAAGGGCGATACAGGGGACAGCACCGGAGACACAGTGTGGGAATTGCACCTGACCTGATCCCACCACACCGAGGCAATGCACTGGGGGAGTGCAGCGGAACAGCAAGGGAATGGAGTGGCAAGGTCCCCAGGGAATGCTGAAAGTGGACTTTGGGGCCAGGGCGTGGTGCCCCAACAGACTGGACTGGAAAACGCTCCTAAGGGCCAGCAAAGATCCCTGAACTAACTACAAGCTTTTCTCTTGTGAACTGTTTTGTTCTGTTCTTTTTCAGTGGTTTGTTTTGGTTGTTTTGTTGTCTGGTTGTATACTGTTGCTTTGTGTTCCTCTGTCTAGTTTTCGTGCATGTTAGTGACTCCACAGGTCTGTCTGAATAGGACAGGCTGGATGAACTATCTGGATGAAAAACAACGGGACCGACAGTTCCGGGGGGACCTGGGGTGGGGGGTAGGGGGGGGGTAAGGAAGTGGTGTTAACAAACCCAGGGACAAGGGAAAAACATGGGACCCCAAAGGGTAGAGAAGGGGGAGTGGCAGGCCTGATGGGAAATGATCAAGGGTAAGGTTGCTTAGAGAAGAGGTATACTCTAGCCCAGGTGGCAATGAAGCATGGTAGTAGGGCAGGAGGAAGGTCAAGGGAGATGGAGGAAAGAGCTAGGAGTCAAAGGGCATTCATGGAGGTCTAGACAGACATGTACATGCAAATATATATAGGAGGTTGGGGAAATAGATCTTTGTGTCTATATTTATAGGTCAAGTATTAAGGTGGCGGAAGGACCTTGGGCCTCTACTCAAACACTCCCTCTATGCATGAATACCTTCTTTTATTAAATTGGAACTCTATGATGCTCACTCTCCCGACACAACAGCTGGAGCCAAAATGGGTGAACAAGTAAATGTGGTGAAGAAAGCTGATGGTGCCCGGCTATCAAAAGAGATAGTGACTGGGGTCTTAAAGGCTTGAAGATAAACAAGCGGCCATCTAGCTCAGAAGCAACAAAGTCCACATGGAAGAACACACCAGCCTGTGTGATCGAGTGGTCCCAAAGGGATCAGTTACCAGGCATCAAAGAACAAAAAATTATATCATTGACTGCACACCTCCATGATAGGATCGCTGAAGACAAATGGGTGCACAAGCAAATGTGGTGAAGAAAGCTGATGGTGCCCGGCTATCAAAAGAGATAGTGTCTGGGGTCTTAAAGGCTTGAAGGTGAACAAGCGGCCATCTCGCTCAGAAACAAATAAGCCCACATGGAAGAAGCACACCGGCCAGTGCGATCACGAGGTGCCCAAGGGACCAGATATAAGGCATCATGCAAAAAAAAAAAAAAAAAGATATAAGTGTGTGTATGTATGTGTATTTATGTGTATATGTATATATGTATGTGTATATATATATTATATTAAATGAAGGGGGAAGTGCAGAGTGGAGACCCAAGGCCCAAGTGTCAGCCAATGGAGATCCCCTCATAGAGGGGCTTAGGAGAGGAGATGGGTTAATTAGGGTGTGAGGTAGTATCGATGAAGAACACAGCTTTCCCCCAGATCCTGGATGCTTCCTCCCCCCAACTACCATGATCCGAATTCTACCTTGCAGGGCTGGATAGGACAGAGGCTGTACACTGGTACATATGAGGGTTGGAGATACAGGGAATCCAGGGTGGATGATACCTCCAGGACCAAGGGCGTGAGGGACGATGCTGGGAGAGTGGAGGGTGAGTGGGTTGGAAAGGGGGAACTGATTACAAGGAGCCACATGTGACCTCTTCCCTGGGAGAGGGACAGCAGAGAAGGGGGGAAGGGAGACCCCGAATAGGGCAAGATATGACAAAATAACGAGGTATAAATTACCAAGGGCATATGAGGGAGGGGGGAAAAGGGAGGGAGGGGGGGGAAAAAAAGAGGACCTGATGCAAGGGGCTTAAGTGAAGAGCAAATGCCTTGAGAATGATTGGGACAGGGAATGTATGGGTGTGCTTTATACAATTGATGTATGTATATGTATGGATTGTGGTAAGAGTTGTTGGAGTCCCTAATAAAATGTAAAAGAAGAAAAAAAAAAACATTTGGTACGAAAAAAAAAAAAGATAAATACGACATTGAATGTGGTTAAAATGATGATTTTTACTGAACTGTTTTATAGATCTTCCTTCATTTACTCTTTTCAGCCGCAATTCTGTGAAGTATATGGGTGTGGTAATAATATTTACTCTATTTCATAAATAAGGAACCTGACTTTGGCATAGGATAAATGGTAATTCAGCGGATACTACTGAGCAGTATCGACAAGAAAACTTCTTCAGTAGGATTTTTATCGTTTTCTCTGGTAGAATCAAAGATCTAAGACTCAAATTGCCAGTACTTTTATTTTTCAAGCATCAAAGTAAGCTTATATACTCCATATAAAGTTTTGTGTGGGAAGGATAATTAATACATGCAAAAAAGTAGGGGATATCTATCTTTTTATTAGTTGAGCTCACAATATGATGCCATGATTATCTGTTTATTTTGTCGGGCTAGCATATCAATGATAAAATATTTCCCTCAGGAGAGATTTCAGGGATACTCATGAAACACTATGCTATTTCCTAAATATGGGCAAAATAGTAGATGTTGTTGTGACTAAGTGGGTGAAGATATAATTTTGGTATCTATTAACATGCCACTGTTGGGTGAGTTTGAATGGGCAGTTCTTTAGACTCCAGATGATAATTTTGAAATTAGTTAGATGCATACTTCACTTTAATATTCTTCACACTCTAATATCATCATTCTACCTACTTCTAGAACATCTGTTATCTTTATAATTACTTCTAGCCCAGTTATAACATGACACTTGTGAAGTGAAATTCATGAGAATTAGTTATTAATCATGAATCTAGATATATAATTTTAGGAAATAACAAAAGCTCTCAAATTACATTTTCTTATCTGTAAAACATTGATCATATTACTTGTAAGGTTTTAGTGAATGAAGATTAAGGAAGACTAACACACACACACAAACACAAAAACTCCCCTCCACAAATAACAGTCCCTGTCACACAACGAAGTTACTGTCATTCATTTTGACTCATTGAGACCTTTTAAGGACACAGTAGACTAGATGCTCCCAAGGGCCTCAAGAATGTGAATCTCTAAGAAAGCAGACAGTCTCATCTTTCTTCTGAGTGTGCTTGGATTGCCAGCCTTTTACTTTGCAGCAACATTTAACCCACTGTGGGACCATGGCTCCTTTCAGGAATACTGTAGGACAGAGTAGCACTGCCCCATAAGGCTTTGTACCCGGAAGTATTGACGGCAGCAGATTGCTTCATCGCAGTTCCCTGGGGGCAGCTGGTGGGTTTGAACTGCTAACCTTTTGTTGTGCAGCCAAGTGCTTAACCACTGTACCAGCGGGGCTCCTTCCCTGACTCTTTTCATGTGAGATATACCTGTATCTATAATGATCTTGTTAATAGTACTACTATTCTTATGAACTGTTGAGTCTGTCCTGACTCATAATTCCCCTTTATGACAGAGTAAAATGTCCCCATGCTTTCTAGTTAGTAACCTTTACGGGAGCAGATTGTCAGATCTTTTCTTTCAGAAAGTTACCGGTGGGTTTTAGCAGCTGGGTTTTTATTAGCTCATGGATTAACCATTGTGCCAACACGCCTCTAGAGCACTCTATAAGTTATGCTGTTGTTGCTGCCATTGTGTGTCGTACAGTTGATTTTTATTTCATAAGGAACTGCACATCACAGTGCAGAATTGACCTATTTGCTTTCCTAGGAGATCATCTCTAGTGAACCAGATCCCTTGTCTTTCTCCTCAAAAGCTGCTAGAAAACAAAAAGGTCACAACTTTCCCCTGAGAAGAAGCTGGTGGATTTGAACCATTCACCTTTTGGTTAGTAACCCAGCAATTAAGTAATACGTCACTATAAGTGCTCCTTATGAAATGTACAAGTTCTGTTATTATGCCATCGAAGTTAGTGATTTAGGAGAACTGACTCAAAGGAAGAGGAAAATGATAGAGCATAGTTGTTGTTGTTGTTGTTAGTTGCCATCGAGTCGGTTCCGACCCATAGTGAACCAATGCACAATAGAACGAAATAGTGCACAATCCTGCACTGAGTCCTTCTTCGTTGTCCATTCTTAGTCTGGAAGCTCCACTGAAACCTATTCACTGTGGGTGACTCTGCTGGTATTTGAAACACCAGTGACATAGCTTCCAGCATCACAGCAACACACAGCCACCACAGTATGACAAACAACAGTCGAGTGGTGTCCAGACAAAGGTTTCAAATTCAAATAAAAAAATATACAAGGAGCTTATCATAAAACAGATGTGCAGTGAAATTATGGACCTGCGAATTGTCCATCCTGGGTAGATGTGCTCCAGCTAAGAAGTAATTTTAGATATGGAAATTCCTTCAAATATGGATCTGAATGGAAGCTTAAGCTAAAGAGAGGCTATTCTCTTATGGAAAGACTTGCAGAGAATTGGGAAGGCAGGAAGGTAGGAAGAATGTTCCAAGTGCACCTCATGTGCGGCAAGGCCAATTGAGGGATGGCCTACCAGAGAGGACACTCACCAACTTATTGAAACCCTGATTGTTGCCACGTCCATTTCCGGAACAGTGAATGACTATCACAGACCTGTCTTTGCTGGTTGTATGTGACCCTATAGGTACACTTACCCTACCACACCGCCTTTACATACTAGAAGGCACAAAGGAAATGTGAATTTAAATGAAATCCTAATTCAATGTAAATTTAAATATATTTCTATTAAAAGGTTATGGTAACCAATCTATTAAGCTCAGTAAGCTCTTCTGACACTCATGTGAATTTGCACAAAATAATCTACCTTTTATAGATGTGTTGAAGGGATTAAGTGCATATAAATAAATGTATGAGGGGGCTTTAAAAACTTTATGGGAAAATGGAATGAAAAGATAAGGGTATTTCCCCACAACGTTTTTATAGCTCACTGATGTTAAACATTATATGCATAGATTTTAGAAGAAAATATCCCAGAGTCATATCTAAAATGTGAACAATAACTTGAATTGTTAATAGACTCAGGTGATTTAATTTAGGGATGCGTTAACTGAAAATATGTGTCTATGATCAAGTTATATCTTCTTCCTATATCTTAGTTTCTTCATTTACACAAGTGAGAAGTTGGCTATATGATTTGTGAGGAATCTCCTATTTAACAGTCTATTAACTATATAGAATATATGCACCACTTTATTGTGTCCAAATCCATAATTTAGATTAGAGTATGGTGAAGAAAATCTACTATCATAATGAAGCATGGAAATAATGGAGTACTACATATATACAGAGGTACATACATGTATATATTATGAATGAAATATATTTTCTGTTTACCCACAGTTCCTTTATTTCTCCCTACTACAGGGCATGTCTTGTATCCCATGGAGAACCATACTGAGGTGACTGAGTTCATCCTAGTGGGTCTGACCAATGTTCCAGAACTTCAGATCCCACTCTTTATCTTGTTCACCTTTATTTACCTCTTCACTGTGATTGGAAACCTGGGGATGATTGGGCTGATTCTCTTGGACTCTCGCCTTCACACTCCCATGTACCGTTTCCTTAGTAACCTCTCTCTAGTGGACTGTGTGTACTCCTCTTCTGTGACTCCAAAGGTCATGACTGGGTTCCTTGTAAGAGACAATGTCATCTCCTACAATGCGTGCGCCACGCAAATGTTCTTTTTTGTAGGATTTGCTACTGTGGAAAATTTCCTCTTGGCCTCCATGGCCTATGACCACTACGCAGCTGTGTGTAGGCCCCTACACTACACCACCACCATGACGGCTAGGGTATATGCATGTCTGGCCATAGGGTCCTATGTCTGTGGTTTCCTGAATGCCTGCATCCATGTTGGGGACATTTTCAGTATGTATTTCTGCAGCTCTAACACGATCCAGCACTTTTTCTGTGACGTTCTAGCTGTCATGGCTCTTTCTTGCTTTGATGAACACATCAGTGAGCTGGTTCTTGTGTTTATGTCAACCTTCAATGTCTTTTTTGCTCTTCTCGTTATCTTGATGTCCTACCTGCTCATATTCATTACCATCTTGAAGATGCATTCAACTCAGGGCCACCAAAAAGCTTTATCCACCTGTGCGTCCCACCTCACTGCAGTCTCCATCTTCTATGGGGCGGTCATCTTCATGTACCTACAGCCAGGCTCCAGTCACTCCATGGACACAGATAAAATGGCCTCATTGTTCTATTCCATAATCATCCCCATGCTGAACCCAGTGATCTATAGCTTGAGGAACAAGGAGGTCAAAAGTGCATTTAAGACGATGATTGAGAAGGCAAAATTTTCTCTGGGATTGGAATTTTAGTGGTGTGGGATCAATATAACCTGGTTTGATTGATCTCAGATCTTCTCGATGCATTGACTCACATTTGAAGACTCACCCTAATCTTAACTAGCTGAGGTGATACCCTTAATCTTGCTTCATCAAAAGACTGTTGTCTATAAAAAAGAAAACATAATGCCCAGAATGTAATGCCTGAATGAGAATTTCTCAGGGAAAGATTAAGAAATTCCATTCATCACAAACCTTATTAATGACATTTGATTTAATTGCTCATTCCACATGAATTTTACTATCACATTGGAATGTAAACATGTATGTAAAACAAGGGCATAAGCAAATCAGTACATGGAAGGCATGTACATGCCCCAATTGGTTTCATGGGACATTTGTCAGAGGTAAGTAAGATGTAAGTAGTTTTCATAAAATGAATTCAATTGACAGATTTAGGTGTTAGGATGTGATTGATTTTGGTGTTAGGATTTAAAATTCCATGTGATCATATTTCTTCCCTTGAATACCTGTTTTAAGAGGCCTAACTGAGTAACAATGAAATATATTTTCAATGATAGTAGGTTCTTTTTATGGGGTTGGCATATTTTTTATTGGAAATAAAATTTATTGGTAATGAATTAATATTTCTGTTTTACCTGGGCCAATTTGTAGAAACAGCATGATCGCATCATCATTTTCAAAGAACAAAATAGCCATATTATAAAGAAGAAAATAGGAACATTTTTCTACTTATTTGTACTTGAATACCAATTTCTAAGGAGCGGTGGGGGACTAGGGCTAAGCACCTGGCTGAAGACACCTAGTGACTGAGTTAGGGAGACAAAGCTCTGTCGACCTGCTCCTGGGAAAAGTGCAGCCTTGAAACCCCCACAAAGCGATTATGCTCTGCTGAATTGGATGTGGAGTCAAAAGTCAATTCAAGGACAGCTAGAAACATCAACAACAATGTGTAAGATACCCTGAAAACATGAATAATGCTGCCTATCTTCCTGTCTGCAAATGCTTTGAAATCACTAATGCTGCTCACGCATACTTTATTTGAGTTATGTTTTCTCTGGTCATTTTCTTACTCTTTCAGTCTACTTCTTGCACACTGGTTTTCTTCTTACTTCTTAACTCACAGCATAGCCCTGCCACAGGGCCTTTGTAGTCGCTGTTCTCTTAGACTGGAGTGTTCTTTCACTTCAGATTTCTTCCTAAAGGCTACCTTGCCATCGAAGTATTCCTTGATCATCGTCTAGAAAATTGCTGTTCTTCCTTTCTCATATACACTGTCTCTTCTCATATGCATCCTTCTTCACAGGCTTTAGCAACACGCCCTTATTTTATGTTGATTCATTCACTGTGTTTTATTATTTACCCCTACAACTGAATGCATGGGAAGAGTGGATTTATGGATTGTTGTTGTTTTCTTCCACACGATCCTTAGGACCTAAACAAGTATCTGATTTATAGTTTATTTTCAGAAAATATTTATCAAATGTACATAAACAAATTATGTTTTAGGTTCAACTATATTGATATGTGGAATCTTTGAATTATTGGTAGTTATAATGCATTACCCATAATGTACATCTTCCATATAGATTTTACATCATTTCAAGAGTCATGGTTAATTTTATGCTTTATTGAAATATTTTTATCTATAGATTCATTAGTTCTTGGGATTTCTAGCTGTTGCTGAATCAATTATGTATCACAGTGACTCCATGTAGGACAGAGAACTTTTCTATAGGACATCCTACACTGTAAATTTTATTGGAGCAGATTACCTGATGGTTCATCCACGAAGCCACGGACTGGGTTTGAACAACCAACTTTTCTGATAGAAGGTGATATAGTTAAAGTTTATTGTACCCACCTGGCCGATAAACACATGTGAGCTTAATTGAAGGGTGGAGAGATAAATGGCTCAGTCATCTTCACCTTTCTAGTTCTCAAGTCTCTTGCTTTGTGATTATCGAACCAGGATACAGCTGCCTTATCCAGTTCCCTGCTCCAGCTGGCAAGGCTCACTTCCTGCAAGACATTCCCAAGAAACCACATGGACCTATGCTGATACAGTCCTGGGTGCTGTGGAGACCCCTACCAGAGCTGAGATGCTTACATGCTCACTGACTCGGCTTTCCTCCTGCAGTTGGCATCATTGCGTATGTTTTGTGAGATGGAGGTGGACTTTGTGGATTGACGTTAGACATATGGGTTAATGTTGGACTTGTGGGCTTGGGCAGCACTGGGTTGGGATGTTTTCTTGATGTGCACTTGCCCTTTATAGACAACACTCTTTTATACATATGAGTATCTGTGGATTTGTTTCTCTAATGTACCCAGACCAAAACCGAAGGTGAGCACTTAACAGTTGCATCACCAAGATTCCTTGCTTAGTTCTTACACGGCCCGCTTTTTGACATAGTTCTTATATTCCTCACTTAGAGTTCTTATGCTCCCCACTTTCTAGAAATCATATTATCAAGCGGACTCTCTCAATCAACCCTTTTCATAATATTTATCTAGAAATGGTATCTTATAAACTGGAAAATAAAGACTAGTTAGTAAAGTATGAGAAACATTAACTATGTGATAATTACACATCTTCAATATTTGTTTTAAAATGGAAAAGTGCTTCATACATACTGATTACACAGATAGCCACAATGATTCTAAATGTTCCCATGGAATGTAAACACAAAATAACCTGTCAACAGTAAGCAAAATGTAGCAAATATACATTCACTGTGCTATTATAATAGGCAATATTAAAGCACTTACTTTTGATCTCGAGGGAACTCAATTATGTACTAAAAGCTCCCATGGGCATGTGCACCTCTGTCTTCTTTTTTGTCTGTAGCTGATTGGAAGTTTAATATATGAGTATCTATGAGATTGAACTTAAATAAACTGGCCAGGGCATGCTGACTCTCTGGTAGCACTGTGAGACAACACACAGTCAGTTCTGTCTTTATGAGGATATTTCTTCTGTCAGACCATTTTTACCTTAAAATGTAAAAATCCTACACAAGGGCTTCAAAACAGTGCATATTGTTCCCATATAGCCTGTGGTAGGTTGAATAATGGCCGTCTAGTATCTATCCAGGGCCCAACTCCTCGAATATGTGAATGATTCTTAAAGTAGAAACAAAGAATTTAGGAGAGATGATTAAATTAAGGAGTTTGAGAAGATTATCCCAGTTTATCTTGGCTTGCCCTGAACACATTCACAGATACCATTTTCACTGGGAGTGAGAGATTTGACCAAAGAAGAGAAGGCAATAAAATCAAAAAGGCAGACTTTAAAGTAATGCATCTACAAGCCATGGTATGCTGGCTACCACTGGAAACTCAGAGAGAGAAGGGATAGATTCTCCCACTAGGCAGCAGAGATAGTCACCAAGACTTTGATTTTTTGACCCATTGAAACACATTTCACACTTCAACCTCCAGAGTGGTGAGGTACTAAATACATGTGGTTTTGTTACTGTTGTTGTCATGTGACATGCAGTCAGTTTTATGTCATAGCACCCCTATGTATGGCAGGATGGAACTGCACGTTCCTGAGCCATCCCCACAATTGTTTCTAGGTTTGAGGCCGTTGTTGCAGTGTTAAAGCACAGAGAACACAGAGGGAAATGCCTAAGAAGAATGAGAATTGGGCAAGCATAGAGCTGTACCACCATCAGACTTATTTTTGAACTCAAATCCACTCCAATATATTTTCCATAGAAACCAATCAAATTTATTTTAAACTATAGGTGGAGGAATAGAGAATGATGACCAAACAAGAATTTTCTGAAGAAAAAAGAGAGATGCTCTTAATGATAGCATGTTTTACCATAAACCATGGAAATTTTCAAACTGTTAACAAAGAAATAGACCAAAAAATGAAAACATGATAGACATTACAGAAATAGAGCTTAGCATGTAAACTCATTTAATTTTGAAAATCATTGGTGATAAAGGCAGAAAAGAGGGATTATTCAAAATATCATGTGGGAAAAAGTACTTATCCATGTAAAATATATTGACTTTCTACCTCTATAGTAAGTAAAAGATAGCAAGTTTGATTAAATAGATAGGGATGTGAATAGTTTTGTTATCATGCAGAATACATTGGAAAGCGGGTTAATGCAAATGTAGTTGGGTTAAAATTTAGCATATTACCATCTAATTGCCCTTTTAATCCATTTTTAAATCTATTCAAATTTTTACTCTTTTCTGCTTTGTTTTTGGTTAAGGTTTTATCAGTTTTACTTCATTATTGTTAATTTAAAAATGTTTTTCTCTATATGAAATTCCTCAGAGGTAAATCCGTACAGGCAGTAACTAGATTAATGGTTCCTTGGCGGAATGTCAGGGGAAGTTGGGTCCAATGGGGAGTTCAAAGTGATGAGTATAAGAAAGAAGAAAATGTTCTAGATTGTGGTGATGATGGCACAGCTTTTCTTAATGTGATTGGACTATTGAATTATATGGTAAGCGAATTATATACCAATGAAAGTGTTTAAAAACGCAAATTAGAAAGACAAAGTGTCAACCACTGGGAAACAAATTTAAAGTAATATCCTTTTGTCTCCACTTAGGGAGGTTTCCTAAATTGATACAAACAGTTTAAATTAACAATTAAAAATTGATAAATTGAATGAAATTCAAATGGAAAATTTTGGCCTTACCAAATGCCCTGAAAATGCTAAAGACAAGCCACACAGTGAGCTGAGGTATTTGCAACACACAATCATGATGGAATGGTTTACAAAATTATATATGCTGCTCAAATTAATAAGCAAAAGTGAATGATAAGCACTTGATATAAAAATTGCATTGTAATTTGAATTTCTATCTTCAGGAAAAAAAAGGAGAAATAGTGTTAAAGGTATAAAAGATGCTTTGTTGAGTTAATAGAGAAATACAAAATGAATCCATTTTAAAATAATTTGATTAGCAACATTTGTATTGGTCAATGCCCTGTTGTTTTAGAGACAGAGCAAGAATAAAGTTCACATAGATTTACAAAAATGTATGCTTTCGCTCGCTTGTGAGTTTGTGAGTCTTTAGAGCATAGGAAAACAAGGATGCTAATTTAAGGACTAAGTTGCACCTTACCTAACGCATGATCTTTTCAACTGCATCACATTCATGTGGAAGCAGGATGTTGAATAAAGAAGACCAAAGAAGAATCAAGTCCTTTTACTGGAGAAGAACATTGGAAGTACCATGGCATGCCCAAAGGACAAACCCATCTGTCTTGGAAGAAGTTTGGCCAGACTGCTCCTTGGAGGTCAGGATGGGGAGACTTTGTCGTCAGCACCTTGAACATATTGTCAGGAGAGAGTCCCTGGAAAAGTACTTCATGTTTGGTAGAGGGGCCGCAAAAACGAGGAAGACCCTCAAGAAGACAGATTGGCATCGTAGCTGCACAATGGGCTCAAGCATAGGAACAAGTAGGCGGATGGCACAGGACTGGGCAGTGTTTCCCTCTGTTTTGCATAAGGTCGCTATGAGTTGGAACCAACTCGATGGCACCTAATAGCAGTAACAAGTTTGTGACACGATTCCACATTATCTTAAAAGTAGAACATAATAGTCACCACCTTACACAGATATTTTACTACAATGTTCATCCCTAAAAAAGAGAAAAGATGTCTCGTACATGGAAACTAGGATGGAGATTCAGAGTACAGTACATAGAAGTAATAATTAGGAGAAAACAATGCATTGGATAAATAACCCACAATTTATTGACATGATGAAATATTAAATACCAACAAAATAAATTGTCACTGGTAACATCAATATGGTTAAATATAAATATCTCCAAACAATTTACATACTCTGATTCCTTGTGTATTTGTTTAGAAAGGTCACAAACAAGTCCCAAACCAAGCAATATTTTGTTAAGTCGTACAGGCACAAGTAGTGAGAGCACAAATAGTATCTTGGGTCTGGTTTAACATTCAGGATCATGAATTCTGCTGAAGAGAAGAGAGATGGAATCATCAAGAAAAATAAACAGAGAAGCAACAATAATTTTATCATTCCATTCTATTTCTGGAAGCCTGTCTTAGTGCCTTTTGAAGTGTTTCTATTAAGTGTATATTTAAGAATATACATCAATTCCCAGTAAGGTTTGAAGTTCTAGAGTAAAAGTAGACTCTGTCATTTATTTTTAACCTAATTTCTCAGTTGTGTGAGGTTGTTCTGGTTTTCTGATAAGTTATGATTGTGTGGGCATGTGATTGAGTGTGTCTTGATTATATAAACACAAAGCAATGAGATTCAATAGAGACTTTAAAAACAAAAATTGTATATGCATAGTATTTTCTCCTGAAGCAATTTTCCTAAGATTTCATATTTTAGAAGGTTCCTTTTGTATGTCTCATAATGAGCTGGGCAGTGGTTCCAAGAATTTGGGTACTTATGGGACAAGAAGGTTACAATTTCCTGAAGTTATATTTGTGTCTGAGCTGCATGAAGCCTACATGTGATGGTTTCTATATAATTAGAATAAGAATCCCATCGAAGACTTTGCCTTCCCAATAACCTTTATAAAGGCACTCTTGACCTCTTTGTTTCTCACACTGTAAACCAGAGGGTTAAGCATGGGGAGGATTATGGAATAGAACATAGATGCCAATTTATCTAAGTCCATGTAGTTTCCAGAGCTGGGCTTTAGGTAAGCAAAGATGATTGTCCCATAGAGGCCGGTGACTACAGTCAGGTGGGAAGCACAGGTGGAAAAGGCCTTCTTGCGTCCTTCTGCTGAGCGCATCCTCAAGATTGTAGCAAATATTAACACATAAGAGGACAGTATTACAGTGAGGGAAAAGAAGGCATTGCAACCTACTATGAAAAAGGTAATAATCTCAGCAGTGTGGATGTCGGAGCACGTGATAGCCACGAGAGGAGGAATATCGCAGAAAATGTGATCAATCACATTGGACCTACAGAAGGAGAGCCTGAAAGTGTTCCAAGTGTGGATGCATCCATCCAGGAGAGAAAAGAAATAGCAGCCTAAGCACAGGCAGGCACACACATTTGTCGTCACCAGGGTGTTATAATGAAGGGGTCTGCACACAGCTGCATAACGATCATAAGCCATGACCACCAGCAGGTCGCTTTCAATAAGGGAGAAAAATGCAAAAAAGAAGAACTGAGTGGCACAGTCATTAAAAGAGATGACATTGACTCCTATGAGAAATCCTGTCATTAGTTTGGGAGTGATAGCTGAGGAATAACCGATGTCAGCCAGAGAGAGGTTGCTGAGGAAAATGTACATGGGAGTGTGGAGACGGGAGTCCAGCAGGATCAACAGGATCATCCCCAGGTTGAAAACGAGAGTGAGGAAGTAGATGATCAGAAAAATGATGAAGAGTGGAATCTGCAGCTTTGGGTCACTGGTTAACCCCACGAGAATGAACTCTGTCGCCTCTGAACTGTTCTCCATAGGGACCGCTGGGAAAGTAAGTGGCTGTCATGCTGCAATGAGAAAACAGAATCAGGATGACAGAGGAGAGAACATGTGCGGACATCAGTGATACATCTAATTTTATTATTACCATGGTTATCAGGATTCCCTTGATGTCTCACATGGCCACTGCAAACCTACTGTCATCAAGTCAATTCTGACTTACAGTGACTGTAAAGGACAGAGTAGCACTGCTCTAGTGCGTTTCTGAGACTAACTCTTGATGGAAACGTAAGGCCGCATCTTTCTTCAGCAGAGTTATAGGTAGTTTTGATCTGTTGACCTTGTGGTTAGCAGCCCAAACTAAGCCCACTACTCCAACAGTGCTGCAGTCACATGAATGGATTCTTTATTAAATTATAGGGGGTTCCAGCTAAGAGGATTTCTGAAATGAAGTGTACAGAAGAAAAGTGAATAATGCAAGGTCACAAGATTACTTAAAGACCAGAATGGGAAACTCTTTCAATTCATCTTTTTCTATCATTGATTCAGAATTTTGCTAATATTGACTAAAATATAGTAACTGAATTAAGCTGGGATGTAATTTGTTGTTGTTGTTTTTGTCAGCTCTCAATTTTCTTTGTTTGCAATGCGTGAAAACAGTTTTATGCAACAGTTAAAAACAATCAAATAAAACATGGCTTAAGCCTGAAGGATCCCACTGTATCATAAGTACATAGGCTGTGCCAAATCAGACTCCAAACCAAAACCACCGCCCTCGAGTTGATTCTGAGTCCTGCTATGTTGTGGTTAGGTCCCCTCACGTCTGTCATGACTTATAGCACCCCATGCATCACAGAAGGAAACACTGCATGGTTCTTGGCCATCCTTGCATTGGTTCCTATGTCCCAACCCCTGGTGTCAATGCACACCGTATCCATGCACTTTGTGGACAGCCTGCCTCTTTTTTTGCTTCCTTCCACTTTACCAAGTGTGATCCAGGAACCGATATCTCCTGACACTAAGTCCACATTTTCTAAGTGGAAGTCGTGCTATCAGTGCCTCTTTGGAACACTATGGCCTTCATTCTGGAAGACAGATCAGTTTGCCTTGTTAGCGGTCTGTGGTACTTCACTGTTCTCTGCACCACTATTCAATGCATCGATTCTTTGACAGCTTTCCTTATGCAGTTGGGTTTCAGTCCAAGTTTCAGTTGGTGTCCTATCAATTCCTAGAACCTTGTCTTTGGTTAATTCATTTCGTGAGCTTGAACTTCTTCCTTCAGCACCGTTGCTTCTTGCTCATAGGCTCCCTCTGGAAATGGCGGACAGTTGACTGGTTCTTGTTGCGCAGTGACTGTTTATTCTTGCCATCTTCTCTTGATGGTTGCTGTGTGGTTCAATATTTTCCCAGAGAACCTTTCAAGATTTTAACTCGAAGCTCGATATTTTTCTTGAGTTCTTTCAGTTTCCCATATGCTGAGTGTGTCTTTCCTTTTGGTTTCTAATTTAGGTGTTTGCACATTCCATTATAATATTTGACTTTGTCTTCTGGAGTTGACCTTTGAAACTTTCTACTCAACTCTGATTTAATCCTTTCTTCCATTTGCTTTAGCTTCTCTACAATTAAGAGCAAGTTTCCAACACTCTTCTGACTTTTAATTTCTTCTCTATTTCCTGTCTTTTTAATGACCTTTGATTTCTTCATGAATGATGTTCCCGATGTCCTCCCACAGCTCATCAAGTATTTGGCATTAATTAATGTTCAACGGAGCAAATCTGTTCTTGATAAGTTTTCAAAATTCAGGTGGGATAGACTCAAGTTCATATTTTGGCTCTTGTGGACTTATTTTAATTTTCTTCCGCTTTATCCTGAACTTACATCTGAATAATTAATAGTTCACTTCACAATCAGCCTTGGTCTGGTTTTAGTTTCTGGAATTGAACTTCTCCATAGCATCTTCTCTTAGGTGTAGTCAATTTAACTGCTGTGCATTGTAATGGGGGATGTCCGTGTGCATAGTTGCCTTTTGTGTTGTTGAAAAAAGGTATATGCTTTGAAGAAACTGTTGGTTTTGCACAATTCTAACACGTTATATCTGGGTTCATTTCTATGAAAAAGACCATATTTTCAATTACTCTTCCTATCTCTTTGTTTCCAACTTTTGCATTAAACTACAGTAATTATCAATGCATCTTGATTGCATGTTTGGTCAATTTCAGACTAAAGCTGTTGGAAGAATTCTTTAATTTTTTCACCAGTATCTCTTATGGTTGGTTGGTGCATAAATTTAAATGTTGGTTGCCTAGATTGGATTTCCTTCATGGTGGATACTTATAATCCTATCACAGGCATTATTGTACTTTATTTAGAATAGACCTTGAAATGTCCTTTTTGACCATGAACTCCAAGTAATGTCTCTTGATTTCATTATTCTAAACATATTAAATTATATGCATTTTCTGATTCAAAATGGCCACACCAGTCCATTTCAGCTCACTAATGCCTAGGATCTTGATCTTTATGCATTTCATTTCACTTTTGATAACTTCCTATTTTCCTAAATTCATGCTTCACATACTCCATGTCATGACCATTAGCAGATTTTTGTATCTGTTTCTCCTGATCTTCAGTCTTGCCTTATCAGCAGATGAATACTCCGAAGGTTCCTCTCCCACAGACTGTACCTTACTCTCAGAATGGTGACGCCACTCTGAAAAATCAGCTCCTCCACAGTCACAATTGAGGGGCCTCTTCTCCGACACTATCTGCAATGTTCTGCTTCCATTGTTTGGCCTTCAGTATCTGACAATGTTTCAAAGGTATGCATAAGATTTTCAGTGGTCCTTGCTTCAAAGTGGGTAGCGAGTCCTTTATTGTCTGTTTTTAGTCTGGAAGCTCCAATGAATCCTGTTCACTCCCTGTTGCCATTTGAAATACCATTGGATGCTTCAAACATCACAGCAACAAACCAGCCACCACCACAGTATGACAAACTGACAGATCTAGTACAGCAAATGGATGTATTTAGTAATTCTACACAGGATTTCTAAGACTAGATCTTTAAAGAAGCAGAACATCATCTCTCTTCCAAAAGCTGCTGGTGGGTTTGAACCACCAACCTTGAGGTGTAGCAGTCAAATGATTATTCAACAGCAGCACAAGTGATAACAATAGATATCCATATACATGGAATAAAACCCACTGTAAAATAATAGCTAAGTGCATAGTCTTTTTTTAAAAAACACATCATTTTATTGGGAGTTTATACAACTCATCCCAATTCATACATACATACATCCATTGTGTCAAGCACATTTGTACATTTGTTACCATCATCATCCTCAAATCATTTTCTTTCTACTTGAGCCCTTGGTTTGATCTTTTCATTTCTCCCCTCCACCAACACCCTCCCTAT
This sequence comes from Tenrec ecaudatus, assembly GCF_050624435.1. Classification (NCBI taxonomy): domain Eukaryota; kingdom Metazoa; phylum Chordata; class Mammalia; order Afrosoricida; family Tenrecidae; genus Tenrec; species Tenrec ecaudatus. The sequence continues at coordinate 16,082,001 of NC_134533.1, forward strand.
CTCATGAACCCCTGATAACTTATTTTTTTTCATGTCTCACACTGTCTGATGTCTCCCTTCACCTACTTTTCTGTTGTTCAACCCTAGGGAGGACATATAGATCATTGTGATCAGTTCCCCTTTCTGCCCTACCTTCCTCTTCCCCTCCTGTTATTGCTACTCTCATTATTGGTCCTGACAGGTTTATTTGTCCTGGATTTCCAGTGTTTCCAGCTCTTATCTGTACCAGTGTACATCCTCGGGTCTTGCTGGATTTGTAAAGTAGAACTGGGATCATGATAGTGGGGGATGATACAAGTGCATAGTCTTTCTGATGTAAATTCTAGCTCCACCATTTATAGACTTGATGAATTTGAATGGCACAAAATATCAATGAGTTGTAAGTTTCCTATCAATCTATTATGAAACTTCAAAACTGAAATTAAATTCAACTGTCATCTAGTCGAATCCAACTAATGGTGCCACTATAGGACAGAGTATAACTACACTTATGGGTTTCTAAGACTGTAACTCTCTTAGAGAGTAGAAAGCTTCAAATTTCTCCCAAGGACAATCTGATGGACTCACATTGCTGACCTTGTAGTTAGCAACCCAATGCAATCATTGTGCCACCAGGGGTCCTACTATCAAAGTTAGTTAGTAATGTAAAAAATTATATTAGGTAATTTCTTAGTTATTATCATTTGAATAGTATCATTGATGTGTTTGGAGTTAGAAGTTCAGATGATATAAGATAAGACTTCCAGAGAAACATAAAATCAAAAGTTTTATATCTTCTCTCAATACATTGCTTTCCTTTTTTAAAAACTCTCCTATCTTCTATTAATACACTCTAGTGGTATAGTGGGTTATTGGTTATGCCTTGGGCTGTGGCTCCAGTTGCTTCACAGGATAACAATAATACTTTCTACTCCTGTAAAGTTACATAGAGTCTTGGAAACCCACGGGGGCAGTTCCACCCTGTCTTATATGGTTGCTGTGAGTCAGAATTGATTCAAGGCAGTGGCTTTTGTTTTGTTTTTTGTTGGCATAGTGGTTCACTCATTGAACTGTTAACTATAAGGTCAGCGATAGAAAGCCAGCAGCAGCTCTGTGGGAGCCCTGGGTGGCTGAATGGTCACACTGAGAGCTGTTCACTGCAGGATTTGCAGTTGGAAAGCACAAGCTACTTCACAGGAGAAATAAAAGGGGTTCTTCTGTTGTGAAGCTGGTCTTGTAAACCAACAGAAGGAATTCTACTTTGTCTTATGGTGTCATTATCAGTCAGAATTGATTCAGGGGCAGTGAATTTTTTGAATGGGCTGTTATTGAACATTTCTATCAAAGATTCTATAGGTGAACACCAATCAAAAGGGGGAGAGTGCATATAAGAATTTAAAATTTTCATTTATATAAAAAAGAAGTTAGCTGACAAAAAAATTAAAATTTTCATAGAATACAGACTTTTGGGTGCTACCAGAATGGATGAAACCCGCACACAGTTTCCCAGAGATATGTTTAAACTTTGAACCAAAAATATCCTTTAAAGTCTTAAGACCAACCAATAGCTTTGTTTGATCAGTAAAGAATGGCTCCCTTGAGCATTGTTCTCTCTTGAAGCTTTTTCTTTATGATCTTAAATAGACAAACACATCTAAAAAGTTAAAGTGTCAAGTTTATGTAAATGGGAGAGGAACACATAAAAACAGGAAGGAAAGGTTGGTTGCAAAACTTGAATGCAATCAATGCCACTGAATTATATATATATATATATAAAATATATATATATATATATATATATATATAGTTGAACTATCTATAATGCTGCATATTATCTCTTCCAGTCTCCCCCAAGTCTACTGGGCAATCTCTACTTATTTTCAAATTTCACACTCCTTCCAAAATGACTTCTGAAAGTTGTATTTACTTGAAATATTTGAAATATTATCTAGATATTTAAAAGTCTCTAGAAATGAATTCCTATTGCAGAAATTTAGAATCGAATTAGTAGATCTAGTTATACAGTTTATTCAGTTTTTTATATGCTGAATATACGGTAAATATATGAAAATCAAAGGGAAACTGACAGTTTTGTGAGATGTGAAATTTCTAAAATAGGGGGATTTTAAATAAAATTGATTTGAAAAATAAAGAGTATGTGCATGTAAATATAATTCTTGTGGATATATTTTTTGAAATCTGAATAAGGATAGTTAAGGGTAGAGATAACCAAAAACAAAGACAGACTTTAATTCTATTCTGTCAAATACTCATTAATATGGGCTTAACAATTGCTGAAGACAAAATGAGTACATAAGCAACTGTAGTGAATAAAGCTGATGGTGCTTGGCTATCAAAAGATACAGCACCTATGGTCTTAAAGGCTTGCAGTTAAACAAGTGGCCATCTAGCAGATAAACAACTAGTCCACATGGAAGAAGCACATCAGCCTGTGTGATCATGAGGTGTTGACAGATCAGGTAACAGGCATCAGAAGGCCCCAAACAAATAAACAAACCATATTGTTGAGAATGAGGCAGCTCAGAGCAGATATCTGAAACCCATCTATAGACGATGGGATATTCTCTCAAAGAAGTGTCACATGGAAGGGGTGAGTAAACTAAGGCAGAGTATAACACCGATGAAACACACAATATTTTTCTGGCTTCTTGAGGCTTCCTCACCACCCACTATCATGACTCCAGTCCTGCCTTTCACTGTGGGCTAGACCAGAGTATGTACACAGGTACAGATAAGAGATCACAACACCCGGGATCCAGGAACAGAAATGGGAGTAGTGATAGTAGGAGGATAGGGGGAATGTGGGTTGAAAAGAGGAGGAAGAGGGAGCCGATGGCAATGATTGACACATAACAATCTCCACCACAAGAAAATGAACAACAGAAACTGTGGGGGAAGGGAGACGGGGGTTAGTGTAAGATATGAATATAATAATAATTTATAATTTATCAAGGGGTCATGAGGGTGGGAGGGGAAAAAGCAACTGATACAAAAGACTCAAATAAAGTAATTGTTTAGAAAATAATGATGGAGACATATATATGTACAAATATGCTTGATACAATTGATGTATGGATTGGTAAAAGAGCTGAAAGAGCACTCCATAAAATGATCTTTCAATTAAAAATAAATAAATAAATAAAATAATATGTACCTAGAAAAAGCCCTGCTAGCACAAAAGCTGAGCATTTGACTGCTTACTGGAAAGCTGACAGTTTAAATCCACTCAAAGGCTTTTCAGGAATATGACCTAGCTTTCTGCTTTCTTAAAGATTAAAGCCATGACGAACCCTTATGAGACAGTTCTCAGTCACACAGAGACACCAGGAGCTAGAATCAACTCCATGGCACCAACCACATCTACAGTATGGTCTTAATGTGAGTGTAGGGGTGGGAGAGATGGTTAGGTATGTGAGGGTCATAGCAAAAGCATGAATACACCCAGGTCTGCTCTTCAGTTCTGCTATTGGTACTATAGAGACCTCTCATCCAGAGAAGGGTGATTAGAGGATCTTCTTGATTTCTCATCAAACAATTTGAATTAATGACACAGATTATTCAAATTCTGGAAATGAACCAGGTCCTGAAAACCGCTTCAAATCTTTAACATTTTTCTCTACATTTAAAGTCTTAGATTTAATCTAACCTCTTACAAGACAGAGAAATAACAAAAACTAAAGTAGACAAGTTCTAAACCCTCTAGTGCAATAATAAAAATAACTTGAGGTGTTTTTCTATACATAAGAAACATATTATGAATTGGGCAGATACATTGTTTGAGCATCCTTTTAAAATGTAGTCTTACAGGCAAAGGTTATTCTGCTATCAGTACCATCTCACATACTTTTAACCCAATATCCCATGGTCCAGTATTTCTTGAAGTTTTCTCAATTTTATCAGTCACCTGTAGCTTATGCAATATAATAAGTAAGATACTGTTGTTCTTAGGTGTCATCCAATCATTTCCAATCCCTGGACACCCTATGCACAACAGAATAAACACTGGCTTGTCCAGTAAAGAAATTAATTTGTTTTTTCTCATATATACGATAAATAATCCCTTGATGAGAGTCATGACATCGACCCTGCTAAAATCTGTTCTCCTTTGACTTCATTAAGAGTCAAACATGCTAGGAGATACATCTTTCCTATGGTCAGCTCAGAGTTGGGAAACTGAGAAAGTGGCAAAGCAGGCACTGCACCCACTTCACTTTGAATCCTACGCTGTTTTAATTAATATGAAATATTTTCTTAAACTTTTCTTACTTTTAAACGATATGTACTATCCAGCCCCACACTGGACACAAATAAAGTATTCATTTCCTTGACTTATTAATTGACTGGCTGGTTAAATGTATTAGATTTGAATGTGCACAATTGACTAGCACACACATGGGAATCAAATATACTTACAGATTTACTTATCTTTGAGCAACTAACCTACTGTTTTCAAACTTCACCAAATGAAAAAAATGGTACCAATAAATGTTTATAACGCACCCACCACTTCTATAAAATTCCGTATAGTTAAAAAAGAGGTTGCATTCTGAGGAACATCAACCAGCGGATCAAATAAAGTTCTAGATGCTGCACACTTACTTGCTCATTCATTCATTCTTTCTTCCATTCTCCATGCAAGCCTTAAGTCCCAATTGTGTAGTAGGATGTGTGCTCATTTCAAGCCTACTACGACAAAAAAAAGACATATCCCCTGACCTTCAAATGCTTGTGGACCAAGACAAAATTTTAACCTGATCAACTTTTCTTAGTCTCCATTTTTAAAAAGGAAGTTGATTACTTTGAATGAAAGTGTCAGGCAAATATGGAGATGATATTATTAATAATATATAATTCCACTGTAATATACCTAATAATTTTTTAAAGGGCTGCCTAACTCCAGGTTTGTCCTTTAGTGGAAGAATCATAACTGAAGTTGAGCTTTAATTCTACTTTAACTCCCTGTGTGATTTATCTACATTATCATTTCTACAGATTTTATAATTGATTTCTAAGCTTATCCCCCACTTTCATTCATTTCTACTTCTCTTGTGTCTTACTTCTTTGTCAGAGTATAAAAATATATGCCTTATAATATATCTTCAGTGTTTGTAACCTTTGACTATAAGATTAAAATAAACACTGAAAGCATTGAAGTTCAGCTCTTAATTAGCTAAGAGGTAGATGGTTACCCTGGTGTATTTTCCTGGTTATCTTCATTCCTGAAATTTACATAGAGAGTGTGGTTCATTTAAAGGTTTACCTTGTACCCCGAGCAACAGAACCTGAAAATCCAGCATATCCACAGGTGAGTGAGTATCAAAAAAGAAATTCTGTCCACAAACATAAAATACCTATTCTGGACATTCTTTAATGTTTTCACAACACTCGTGAAGTTCTCTCACGGAAGGTAGAAAATAGGGTGCTTACTGGTCTTGGAATCAGCTAACATGAGTTCTTGTCTTGGATCCAATGCTCTCTCTTCTCAGATACGTCAACTTCTTCAGGTCTCAATACCATCAGATGAAAACAATCGAAGAGTCGCCTCCACAAGACTTCTGCCAGCATGGAAACTAAGAGGGCAGCATGATAACCACAATCAGCACATCATTACTTGCTGGTGTGTCCCCTACCCATGGTTGAAGGCTTTTAGTAATGAAGAAGGGCACTGTTAAAAATAAACAGCTATTATCAATCCAGTAAATGAATTCATGGTCAAAACCTCTCTGACTCTTGGGAAAACTCCAGTATGAATCTAATTAGAATCCCATGGGACTTTAAAGCTTACAGACTAGGTGCAAGAAGCGAGTGATGCAATTCTGGAGCTCTCAGGAGAAAAATCTCCCATGAGGGCTAGCAAAACTTTTTTACACACCTGGGAATTATGTGATTAATCGCCTATGGGGGCTCCATTCTGATTGTTGAGGGAAATTATGGATATATTTACATTACTTGAACTAATTGTCTTTGGAGCACAAATCAAGAGACAGTAACTGCAGGGAGACAATTTGACATAAACAGGCCGTGTCATTAAACAAGCTAAGTGGACTTCAGGAATCATTTTTTCTTTTAATTACCCTCAAATATTGCATCATTAAGGATAAATATTATTCATGCATTGTTATTGAACTCAATAACTTTTAGCATTCTAGAATTTGATTTAGAACCATACAAAACAAACATACGCGGTACACTCATGGTGCTCAAGTCTAAGCAAATCAACATACTAAGGAGTTATATATTCAAAACATTGTTGTATACTGCAACACAATGTTATATATATATGTTATATCTATGGAAATTTTGTTTAGAGGAATTATATACATTTATATGTATCACAACAGAAAGGAGAAAAATACTTTATATCAGTTAGGAATAAGTTTTTTCCCAAGTAAATTGCCATTGTAGCTCATCTTAAAGATGGCAAAGCATCTAAGCGGGAATGATTGCTCTGAAAGGGTGTGCAAGGAGGTCCTCCATTCCAAAAAGAGTCAACAGAATCTGAAGGAGGCCAATATTACTCCAGCATAATTATCACCACACTTTACCTGGTGGTGTTTTTTATTCAACATCAGTGCAGTACAAAATCTGCAAACAAAACACTCATGCCAAATATTAAAACTTTCATCTAGGATATTGGTCTATACCATGGAATCAGAGTAGACTGGCTCTGATAGGCCAAGTACTGTCCTGTTTGCACTGATGGAAATTGTCATTCACCATTATGTTTACATTGGGGATTTTTGTTCCCACTAATTTCAGAAAGGATATCTTCAATTATTTATTATTATTATTCTTTTAAAAGGCATTTATTTAGAATCATGATTAGACTATAGCATTGAGACAGCAAACATGGCTGAAGAAAAAGAAGAATTACATTAAACCCTCTGTCGGAAGGGCTACATTTCCCACAGAATAGAAACTAAAATAACTTGTTATACAATTGGCCCCAAACACAGTCCTCAATTTCTTTTGCCCATGCATATGAGTATTGTCTAAAAAATACCTTCTCTGAAACAGCAAGGCCCTGTCACCACTTGGATTTTGGCTGATTTCACAAATCTGTTGTAACCTATAACTCCCTTATCACTTCTCTGGCTCTCTTTGAGCTTTGAGCTTTGTTTTTGGTAGTGATTACAATCTTTTGCCTCTGCTACAGTGAACAGTGCTACTTGAACTGTCATAGGCACCTTGGTTTTGTGGTTTGGCAAAGTATTGGACTCCACCACCACAGGGCCAGAGCTTCTGCCTCCAAAGTTTCTTCCTTTCATGGGTCCAAAATTTGAATATTGATTGTTCTAACTGCCAAAATCATTGTATCTTCCAGCACCTCCAAAACTGCTTCAATCATGAAAAAATCCACTATGCCACCCTAATATATTCATATCTACAACATGCTATGCCTGCCACCAAATAAATCAGGTTCACCGGTGTTTCTACTGCACAAAAAATTGTCATTCTCATCTAAGCCACCTCTGAGACCACTGCCGATGTTTCCAGAAGCACTCAAACTCTGACTGGACAAGGTACTGGCCATCTCTTGCTTCCACGTGAATCTGACTACTTCTCAGCTGTGACCATTCTCAGTATGGCATTTCTGAATGACAACTCTATCTACGGAGCCATGGTCATCAAAAGTTATGCCCCTCTCTTTTCCATCGCCTCAATTAGTCATAATTTAAATTCTTTTAATTCCCCTGTATTACTCAAGACAATCCTGTACGTGAAAACTCTTCAATGTCTTTGATAAAGGCAATCTTTTCAATAAATAATGTGGGAAAGAATTGGATCTCCACTTGCAAAAGAATGAAACAGGACTCATACATGACACCATGTACAAAAATGAATTCTAGATGAAACAAAGACCTATATATAAGCCCAGAACCATAAATATCATCAACTTAAAATAGGGCTAAATTAAACCCCCAGATACAAGACATAAATACCCATCTGAACATAATGAAAAATAGGCACATCATAGTAGACAAAATAAAGCACTGAGACCTTCTAAAAATTGGACACCTATGCATATCTAAGGACTTCAACAAAAGAGTTAAAACAAAACCCATAGATAGAGAAAAAATTGTTTTATGATACATAAGTTAAATGGCTACTTTCAAAAATCCTTAGATAACTACTGCACCTTAATAATAATAAATACCAATAGCTCAATCAAACAGAAAGCTCTACTCAATAACAACAAATTATACATTATATATGCTTTCACAGTACACATAGGACATTCTCTAGAATAGACCATATGTTAGGCCCCAAAGCAATGAATTCAAAATAAAACCATCTTTTCAGATTACAAAGATATAAAATTAGAAATCAAGAATAGAACAATAGATTAAGGGGGAAAAATAAAATATACAGAAATTGAACAACACCCAATTTCCCAACTACTGAACAAGTGACAAAATAAGGAATGGAATTTTAAAATTAAGTTTGGCTGAAATGGTCATTTTCTTGGGACAAACTTATGATTAACCTATATATTTTTCTCTTTTACATTGTTAAATATAATAATTATATTACTCCATAAATTATATACATTAATATCTAGTTCTTGTCTTGTTAGACTTGAGTACCATGAGTTCATGAAGTATGCTTGTTTTGCTTAGGTCTCTCTATCTCAGAGTCCACAATGTAAATGACATTGAGATCAATAAACAGGACATGAATGTATATATCTTTTCAATGACACATACATTTAAGAGTAATTTTAAAAAGCAATGCTTCTTGAAGTTCACTTAGCTTATTTCTGTCAAACTGCTTCCCTGGAGGTAACTTGATTTATACATTAACAAACAATTCATTCAAGTAATGTAAATATATCCATGGTTTTCTTTGACAATCAAAAAGGAGTCTTGATGGAGAATTTACGCTCACCCAGCCATGTGAGAGGAAGAGTTTTGAAGCCCTCATGGGAGATTTGTCTCTTGAGAGCTCCGGGACAGTCTAACTACCTCCTCATTCCTGGTCTGTACTCTTTAAAGGATTCAAATGAGTCTCATACTAGAGGGAAAAGCCCAAGAGTCAGAGATGCTTTGACCATGAGTTCATTTATTGGATTGAGAATAGCTGTTTATTTGTAACAGCGTGCTTCCTTCAATCTGGGATATCACTAAAAGCCTTCAACCATGGGTAGGAGAAACACTACCAAGTAATAATGGTGCCGATCATGGTTCTCAGGATGCCCTCTTAATTTCCATGCAGGCAGAAGAAGTCTCTTTAAGAGGACCTTGTGGAGGCTACTCGGGGTACAAGGTAAGCCTTTAAATGAACTACACTCTTTATGTAAATTTTCAGGAATGAAGATAACCAGGAAAATAAATCAAGGCCACCATCCGCCTCTTTAGCTAGATAAGACTTCAATGTCTTCAATATTTAGTGTATTTTTTCACATGGCCGGAGGTTAACGTCATAAACTCTATGGTTACACTAGAAGGTGTGTATTTTTATAATGTGTCATAGAAGTAAGACACAGGATGGCCTTGGGCCCTTCTTAGCTAGATATGGATGCACATGCTTTTGAAAAGGCTATTTAAGCAACATGGCTTTCTATTTCAAAGAATATGATATTATTAATTCTCTTAGTTAATGCCAGAACTGTTGAGAGAATCAACTAGGACAGTGTTCATCAAACTTTTAAGCTAGAAGAGCAATTTCAGCCCCTCCCAACCATTGAAAATTTATTATAGAGCCATAAGTATATCTTCACAAACAGATGAAATCACCTCTACCTGAATAAAATCCTTTGAAAATTTTATAAATTGAACTATGATAGCTTTATTTTCATTTTTTTATTCTACTTCCTTGCCACGTGTATGTACAGAGAGCTGCATATGATCCATGAGTCAGGTTGTTTCCCCCCAAATTAGGGTATCAATATGAAAAAGCATTGCCACTTGAATGCCCATATTGGTATTTTTTAAAAGAAGTAGAAAGAAACAATAGAGGGAAGATAAGCTTATAAATCAATTATAAGATGCACCGTATTGTGAGTTGGAAAAATCACCTAGAAATAGAAAGTAGAATTAGAGCTCAACTCCTGCTTTGATTCTCCCACTAGAGACAAACCGGTGTTAGACGTCTATTTTTTTAGATTATTAGCTATGGTATGGGGACATACTGTATGTAGCACTAAAGAGATCATCTCATCGTTTATAAGCTTGAGCAAAAAAGACTCATTAGGAATGAATTCATCATTAGGAATGGAGACAAGAAAAAGTTAATCAATTTTAACCATGCCATTGTCCACAAGCACCTGAAGGTCAGGGAATAATTATTTTATCTTATAGTAGGTTTGAAATTAGCACACATATTCTCCGATTTGAGCCAAGATCTGACCTCAGCTCTGCTATCCTTTGTTTCATTTCTTCTCCTGAATCTGGCCACTCACTGTCAATGTACTGCTGGAACCTGGATGATCTTAAGCAAAACGTTTCTTGCACGTGATAGCAATGACAATGTTCTAGAGGTTGAGCGTTCTGTTGGGTCACTTTTCTTTGGAATGGGTACAAATATGGTTCTTTTCCAGTCAGTTGGCCAAGTAGCTGCCATCCAAATTTCCTGGTATGGACAAGTGAGAGTTTTCAGTGCTTCATCAGCTTGCTCAAACATTTTAAATGGCATTGCTTCAATTCCAAGAGTCTTGTTTTTGACGAATGCTTTCAGTGCATCTTGAACTTCTTCCTTAAGCACCATTAAATTTTGCTCCTAAGCTACCTCATGAAATGATTGAACGTTGCTCCTAAGCTACCTCATGAAATGATTGAACGTTGCTCCTAAGCTACCTCATGAAATGATTGGACGTTGATGCATTCTTTATGGTACACTGACTGTGCATTCTTTTGGTGTTTCCTGCATCGATCAATATTTTCCTATAGACTCTTTCAATATTGCAACTCGAGGTTTTTATTTTTTTCTTATTTCTTTCAGTTTAAGATACTCTGGATATGTTTTTCCTTTATGTTTTTTGCTTTTTAAATCATCTTATTGGGGCTCGTATGATTCTTATCACAATCCATACATACATCCATTGTGTCAAGAACATATGTACATTTGTTGCCATCATCATTCTCAAAACATTTGCCTTCTACTTGAGCCCTTAATATCTGCTGCTCATTTCCCCCCTCCCTCCTCACTCCCCACTACCTCATGAACCCTTCATCATTCATAAATTATTATTATTTTGTCATATATTACACTGTCAGACGTCTCCCCCTGCCTTCTGCTCTGCTGTCCATCCCCCAGGGAGGAGGCGATACATAGATTCTTGTAATCAGTTCCCCATTTCTACCCTACATTCTCTCCACCCTCCAGGCATCGCCACTCTCACCACTGGTCCTGAAGGAGCCATCTGTCCTGTATTCCCTGTGTTTCCAGTTGCTATCTGTACCAATGTGCATCCTCTGGTCTAGCCAAATGTGTAAGGCAGAATTGGGATCATAATAGTGTGTGTGTGGGAGGAAGTATTTAAGAACTAGAGGCAAGTTATATGTTTCATCGTTGCTACCCTGTCCCCTGCCTGGATCATCTTCTTCCCACAACCCTTCAGTAAGGGGTGTCCCGTTGACTATCATTGGACTTTCAGTCTCCACTCTGCACTCACCCACATTTTCAATGATATGATTTTTTTGTTCCTTGATGCTTGATACCTGATTCCTTCAACAGCTCGTGGTCACACCGGCTGGTGTGCTTCTTCCATTTGGACTTTGTTGCTTCTGAGCTAGATGACCACTTGTTTATCTTCAAGCCTTTAACCCCGCAAACGCTATATCTTTTGATAGCCGGGCACCATTAGCTTTCTTCACCATATTTGCTTATTCACACATTAGTCTTCAGTGGTTGTGTCAGGAAGGTGGGCACCCACTGATAAGGTTTTTAGCTCTTTGATATCTGATAACTGGTCCGTTCTACACCTCGTGGTCAGCCAACCCGGTGAGCTTCTTCCATGTGGGCTTTGATGCTTCTCAGCTAGATGGCCTCTTGTTTATCTTCAGGCCTTTAAGACTGAAGACGCTATATCTTTTGATAGCTGGGCACCGTCCGCTTTCTTCACCACATTTCTTTATGCACACGTTTTTCTTCAGCAATCGTGTCGGAAAAGTGTGCATTCTGGAATGCCAATTTATTTAAAACAGATGGGGAAAGAGCTCTATGAGCATATATTTAGAGGTTTAGTATTAAGGCAGCAGATGGACATTGGGCCTCCACTCAAGCACTTACTCAATGCAAGAACACTTTGTTCCTATTTGGTTTTTAACTCTAGACATTTGCATATTCCATCATAATATTTTCTATGCCTTTTGGAACTACTTTTGAAATTTTCAGTTCAGCTTTTTGACTTGATCATTTCCCCTCTATTTCCCTTACCTACTCTATGATTAAAAGCAAGTTTCCGAGTCTCTTCTGATAATACACTTTCTTAAATTCTTCCTTTCCTGTCTTTTTAATGACTTTTTGATTTTTTGATGTATGATGTTTTCTAGATCGTCCCCTAGCTCTTCAGATGTTCTATCATTTGTGTTCAATGTAGCAAAACTGTTCTAGAGATGTTCTTGAAATTCAGGCAGGTTAGATTTAAGGTTAGTTTGGGCTCTTGTGAATTTGTTTTACCTTTTTTCAGCTCCAACCTGAAATTACATAGGAGCAATTTATGATCTCTTCCAGACAGTCCCTGGTTTGATTTTTGCTACTGTTATTAAGATTCTCCGGCATCTCTTATCACAGAGATAGCCAGTTTGATTTCTGTGCATATCATCTGAAGAAGTCCATGGACATAGTTATCTTGTGTTGTTGAAAAAAGGTATATGTTATGAACAAGTCCTTGGCCTTGCAAAATTCCATCTTGTGAACTCTGGCGGATTTTCTGTCTCCAAGGCCATATTTTCCAACTGCTAGTTCTTTCCCACCTTTCAACTCCAAGGTTAGCATTCTAGCAACTAATAAGTATCACTGCAACTTGATTGAATGGTTGGTCAATTTCAGGCTAAATTCATTGATAGAAACCTTGACTTTCTTCATCACTTGCTTTTGTGTTGGGTGCATAACTTTGAATAATAGTTGCATTGATTAGGTTTCCTTGACTGTGGATAGATATAATCCAATTGCAGACAATATTTTACTTCAAGATAAATCTTGAAATATCCTTTTGGACAATGAGTGCAACACCATTCCTCTGGATTACTTAATCCCCAAGCTAGTAACACGCTTGATTCTCTGATTGAAAGTGGCCAATGCCACCAATGCCTAGAATATTGATTTTTATGCATTCCATTTCATATTTTACAACTTCCAATTTTCCTATATTCACATTTCCTACATTCCAAATTCCTATCATTAACTGATGGTTCAGCTTTTTCTTCTCAATTTGAATCATGCCCCATCAGTAAATGAAGATCCCACAGGCTTTGATCCATTCACGTCATCACGGTGAATGCTACTTTGAGAAACAACTTTTCCTCAGTCATATTTTGAATGCTTTCTTATCTGAAGGACCCGGCACTATCTCTGACATTGTTCTGCTTCTTTTCATGCAGTTTTCAGCAGCTGATATTATTTCCGTTCTTTCCATACAGTTTCCCATGGATGCTTCCTTAGAAGTGGATAGCATATTCCTTCTTTATAGTCTCTTCTAAGTTTGGAAGCTCTACTGAAATCTGTACACTATGCATGATCATACTGGCATTTGAAATATTGGTGCTGTAGCTTGTAGCTTCACAGCAACACACATGCTACTGTAGAATAAACACTGACAGACACATTGTGGATTCATGTATAGGAGAGCCCAAAACACCAAGCCCACTGCCACGCTGTGGATTCTGATTCCAGGTAACCCATACAGAGTCTCAGAGGATTTGCAAACCTTCACGGAACCTTGCAGCTTCATTTTCATCCCATGGACAACTCGGGACTTGGAGTCAACAATCTCAGCACCACCAGGCCCCCTTTTTTCTGTTGCTATTGTGTTCAGTATAGGAGAGGGGAATAAAATATTGAAAGGAAAATAATGTAATGAGAGAAGTTATAAAACCTTTGATTTTATAGTTATCTGGAAGTCCTATCTTATATCATCTGCATCTCTAAACTGCAGACAGAAGGATGATTCTGTGCAAATTATAATGCAAAAGTAGTTACAAAGTATAACTTTTATATTACTAACCTAGTTTGCTAGTAGAATCCCTGATGGCATAGTGTTGCACATTGGGCTGCTAACCACAAGGTCAGCAGTATGAACCCAGCAGCGGCTCCATGGAGGAAAAAGAAGGCTTTCTTCTCCCTTTAAAAGCTAGCCATACCAGAGATCCACAAGGACAGGTCTACTCTGCCCTAGAGGGTCACTGAGTCAGATTTGACTCTATGGCAGTGAGTTTGGTTTTTATTTTTTAACTTTCATAGTAGATAGAAAACTTAGAAATCATTGATGTCTGTTCCACTCAAGTTCATCAAGTCTATCAATTGTGGAGCTGGAATTTTCATCTGAAACACCTATGCTGTTTACAGATGGTTTTGTTCCATGGTCATGGATATCTACTCGTATCACATTGTGGCACTAGTGGGGCTGTTGAATAAATCTTGTATTACTGACACTGAAGGTTGGTGGTTCAAACCCCTCAGTAGCTTTGGAGATAGGTGACATTCTGTTTCTATAAAGATTTACAACCTTAGAAAATCTATCTAGGGTCAGTAGGAATCCGAATAAATTCATGATTCTGAATTTGGTGTGGGGTGTGGTGATGTACAACCTGTATACTTATTATATAATGGTAACAGGCTAAAAAACATGTAGTTCATTTTTGTAGCTGTCACATGAAACTGCTCTTGACACAATGAAAATGATGGAAAATGTTGAGCTTCAGTAAAATATATTGAATTATACACCAGTTGAATGGAGTTAATGTATTTTAGTGAATATCAAGAATATTCTGCATCAGTGACAGAAAACCTGAGTTGAGAAAGAGTTTCGTGTTGGTCTGTGAATAATTGTGACCTGGTGTGACTTACCTACCTTCTCTACAGTTCATTTTTAGAAATCCTTTTAGCTGGAACACCCTATCATTCCATAAATGATTACTGTTGAATGGCCCTGGGTTATATCTAGAGAATCATGATACAAATCATGGCAATACTAAAATTAGAGTAATTAGATGTATCACTGATGTCCGCACATGTTCTCTCCTCTGTCATCCTGATTCTGTTTTCTCATTGCAGCATGACAGCCACTTACATTCCCAGCAGTCCCTATGGAGAACAATTCAGAGGCGACAGAGTTCATTCTCGTGGGGTTAACCAGTGACCCAAAGCTGCAGATTCCACTCTTCATCACTTTTCTGATCATCTACTTCCTCACTCTCGTTTTCAACCTGGGGATGATCCTGCTGATCCTGCTGGACTCCCGTCTCCACACTCCCATGTACATTTTCCTCAGCAACCTCTCTCTGGCCGACATTGGTTATTCCTCAGCTATCACTCCCAAACTAATGACAGGGTTTCTCATAGGAGTCAATGTCATCTCTTTTAATGACTGTGCCACTCAGTTCTTCTTTTTTGCATTTTTCGCCATTATTGAAAGCGACCTGCTGGTGGTCATGGCTTATGATCGGTATGCAGCTGTGTGCAGACCCCTTCATTATAACACCCTGGTGATGACAAATGTGTGTGCCTGCCTGTGCTTAGGCTGCTATTTCTTTTCTCTCCTGGATGGATGCATCCACACTTGGAACACTTTCAGGCTCTCCTTCTGTAGGTCCAATGTGATTGATCACATTTTCTGCGATATTCCTCCTCTCGTGGCTATCACGTGCTCCGACATCCACACTGCTGAGATTATTACCTTTTTCATAGTAGGTTGCAATGCCTTCTTTTCCCTCGCTGTAATACTGTCCTCTTATGTGTTAATATTTGCTACAATCTTGAGGATGCGCTCAGCAGAAGGACGCAAGAAGGCCTTTTCCACCTGTGCTTCCCACCTGACTGTAGTCACCGGCCTCTATGGGACAATCATCTTTGCTTACCTAAAGCCCAGCTCTGGAAACTACATGGACTTAGATAAATTGGCATCTATGTTCTATTCCATAATCCTCCCCATGCTTAACCCTCTGGTTTACAGTGTGAGAAACAAAGAGGTCAAGAGTGCCTTTATAAAGGTTATTGGGAAGGCAAAGTCTTCGATGGGATTCTTATTCTAATTATATAGAAACCATCACATGTAGGCTTCATGCAGCTCAGACACAAATATAACTTCAGGAAATTGTAACCTTCTTGTCCCATAAGTACCCAAATTCTTGGAACCACTGCCCAGCTCGTTATGAGACATACAAAAGGAACCTTCTAAAATTATGAGATCTTAGGAAAAATAACAGGAGTAATCTTTATGTGTGAGGAATTTTAATATAAATATCTCTCTGTATTGCAGTCCATGGTTTTATTTGTTTATATACTAAAATCAGTACCCACTCATCACAGGCCTGTATGCTCATTATTCACCAGAAACTCATAGCAGCCAGATACCAAGAGAATGAAAAATTAGTCTAAGATTAAATGGCATAGGTCTATTTTTATTCTTCAATATCAAATATTATTGGAGCATGATAATATATTCTGAAATATACACTTAATAGAAATACTTTAAGAGGCATTAAATGGGCTTTCTGACCTAGACTAGGAAGAGAATATTATTTGGTAATCTCTATTTACCTTCTTTGCTGATTCCATCTCTTCTTTTAAGCAGCAATTAATTTCCTGTATGTTACATCATAACCAAGGTTTTAATTAAATTTGACTTCTTTTTCCTGTACAACTTAACAAAATATTGTTTGGGGAGGTTCTTTTTGTGATCTTGTGATAAAGGAACAGTATAATATGTATTATTTGGAAGGGGAAGCCTTGGAATTGTAGATTCAACCATGTAAATGCTTCTAGTTGGAATTTATTTTTACTCATATTTATTATTTCACTATATTATTGAATTGTGGATTATCTATCCAATATATAGTTTTTGCCTATGCTTTTCTTCTACACACTATACTGTGAATCTGCATCCTGGTTTCCATATATGAGATTTCTTTTCAATTTTATTTAAAGAAAAACATTGGAATAGCATTTCTGGTTTCAAAGGTTGCTCGTATGTTCAACTTAAAGATAATATGGAATTGTGTCACAAACTAGTTTGGAAATGATGGTTTTTATAAGTGTGTGTGCATGTTATTGTTGCTTGTATCCAAGGTACAAGGAGACATTGATTTATATAAATGTTGCTTATCTTGTATGTAAAAAATGGATCCATTTTGAATTTCTCATTAAAACATCTTTTCCTATATTTATTACTATTTCTCCTTTATATTTTGGAGATAGAAATTCACATTCATTTGCTACATTTTTATTAGGTATTTACTGTTAGTTTTTACTTATTATGATGAGGACCATGTAAGCCATTCAAATATGTCTGCTAGTGTGTGGGTTGTCTTTCTCATTTTCAAGGCATTTAGTAAGGCCAAAATTATCACTGAATCTTGGTATCTAATGAAGGCTATCTTGATATCATACCTTCTATGTTCTAGAAATATCTCTCTAGAGCTGAATTGTTTGTTGTTTTTCTTTTTCTTCTCTTGCTTATTTAATGAAACTTCTCAATAAGACCATATGTTTTAATCTTGGTTTTTAAAATTCCTATTGTTATTGAGCTATATTTGATAACCCATATTTTCAGACCATTACTGATAATTACTAATAAATAGAATATTAATACTATAAAATACAAATAAATAATAAAATTTTATAATTTTTATATTTTGACACAAATATATATTTATGACAATATCAATGAAAAATTAGGATAACATTGGATATTTCTTTTAACCTCTCACAGGAAACAAAAATTGAGAAATATTTACTAGTGAATATTAAAATATCACACTTGCAAATGAAGGTAATTTTATTTTATTTTTTCTTTCAAAATTGATAACACATATTTTTCTTCCCTAATTTTCTTGGCTGGAGGCACTAGTAAAGTGGCAAATAAAAGTAAATGACAAAAAAGAGGGCAAAAGGAATTAAAAGAATGTTCACCAAAATGACACTCAAATAGATAACAAACACTTTTAAAAGTGTTGCAAAATAAAAGTATGATGAAATATCACCTTACACATACAGTGGTAGCCCAATTCATAAAAACAACAAATGCTGGAATAGGTAAGGAGAGACTGGAATTCTTTCACATGCTGGTAGGCTTGTAAACGTGTACCGTTGTGAAAAATGATAAGGCGCTACGTAAAACAATTGGGAATAGAAACACTGCAGGTCTCAGCAGTCCCTCTGCTGAATACATACTCCAAAGAAGCACAAACAGTAATATACCCTCTATGTCCATGGAAGAACAGTTCAGAGTAGCATGAAGCTGGAAACAGCCCAAGTGCCCATCAGTAGAAGAATGGATAAAGAAACTCTGGTACATGCTCACACACACAATGAAATAGTAGGCATCTCTAAGATAATGATGACACCGCTAAGCACTTCATGATATGGAGGGACCTGGAAAATATTATACTGAGAAAAACTACTCAATCACAAAAGGACAAATACTGTATGAGACCTTCTTATAAGGATAAACACCAACACAAAAGCAGGAATCTAGTCTCAGGTCATGCAATTTTCTGATCACAGCTCCGAACAATGAGATGATGCATCACCGGTGAACAACCTGATGCTCACGATCCATATAGTGTCCCCTAAAAGCCACGTTGACAGAGGAGGCCTGACATCAGCGGTTTTAAGTTTTGGGGAGAATCCATTTCTGCCATACAGCATTGTTTAATGGTCACCCCAGATCAAGTGACACTCCTACTAGGGGGCTCAGTGAGCCACAGTGGAATTTCAAATGCAGAGGTCTGTAGGGGTGGTGGCGGACACATTTGTCTCAGCGAAGGTGCTTTCACTTCTGCAGGTGAGAAACCAGGAGGGGCAACTTGTCATTGGGAAAAATATTTCGCATCACTCATAGAGCCCTGATCGGGAAATATACCTGGCATTGTGTTCCTAGTCATGCACTTTTGACTGAATTTCTGTCCAGTCCTTTTCATTCTATAGATATCTAGGACATTAGACCGTGTCCCTTTGAGGTGCACAATATCCTTCCTGGGCCCATCAGTGAACTGAACTCTACCTTAAACATGCCTGGAGCAGAGCAAAGCAGCTGCAATAGTCCCTTGGACCTGTAGCTGAAATCCCCCAGTGGGAAAAGAAGTACATGAATACTCTCCCAAGGTGATGGATTTGGGAGTCATTGAATTTGATTCAGCTCAGTTGCTTTGAGGGTGCCTAAGAAATGACAATTTAAGACTACCATGTATTGCTATTTTCATACTCTTTCTGTTTTCTTATGACAGACATTAACCCAGCAGGCACAGTTATGCCTTAACAAATGGGCATTATTGAGTTTTTCCCTGTTTCCAATCCTTACTGTGTATGTTGTATTCAGTTACTTAGGTTTTCAATCTACACAAGACAGCAATCCATGTATTTCAGTCTAAAAAGTTTTCCTATACCGATGTAATTTTCTTTTCTCAACACTATATTAAATTCTACATGATTGGCTAAAATAATATTGTTAATGGACTTAAGATAGGCCCCACAAGGATGATTTATAATATTGCACAATAAAATGGTAATGTCTTTAACTATATTTAAAAATTACTTTAATTTTAACCCTATATTTCTTTCTAAATATAACAAGACTGACTTGTATTATTTTTTTCTCTGAATTTGCCGTAACATAAGTCCTAAGTGTCATTTTCAAGGCCGGCACTAGACTTTTTGCCGCCACTATAAAATATAAATAATATGAGTACTGTGTGCTAAATTGAAGAAAATTATGTATTTATGAAATAAATAAATAAATAACTTACCTGAATTATCTGAATAGCTGATTTGTTGACATCACTTGTTTAACTAGCACTAGCACACAGTAGGATGTGTATCGTCTGAGAGACAGTTATAAAATGTTTTCATTGTTGCCAATGCCAAAAAAATGCCACTGTTCATTAAGTCCAAACAATTGTGGTCGAATTCTAACAACAGATCAACAATGCGAACTTTGATAAGCAGTTCTCCATAATAAGTTATCAACAATTTTTTGTAATTATTAAAGTTTAACATTATAAAATTAACAAAAATAATATAAAACTCATATCCTGCTGAAATAGTCACATGGCAGCCAAAAACCGTATATTCCCTTCCCTTCCCGTCTCCCGCTGTTCCCTGACTTGTGCATTCTTTCCAAAAATCGGGACTTTTTTGAAACGCCGATGGAAGTGGGCCCAATTATTAAAAATCGGGACTGTCCCGCTAAAAGCAGGGCGTCTGGTCACCTTACGTTAAAGTGAATCAGGGACATATATGCATCACAGATAAACAAATGAATTTGAGCTCACACTTAATTGTAGCCCTGATTTAAGAATCCTTCCTGGTGATATAATAGTTAGCTACCATGATCCAAATGGTCAGCAATTTGGAACCACCAGCAACTCCTCAGGAAAAAAACTGGGTTTTCTACTCCGGTAAAAAGTTATAATTTGTCAAATCCACAGGCAGTAGTTATGAGTTAGCACTGACTCAAGGACAGTGAGTTTGTATTTTTGGTTTTTTAAATCTAAGATCAATTAGTTCTTAGGGTGTGGCCCTATTAAATTTTTTTCCATCATAAAGGGTTCACTGAAGCTATGGATGCTATAACAAGTGTGATGAAGAAACCAGATGGTGCCCAACTCATAAACCGAAAAGGATCTGAAGTCTTTAAAGTTTGCCTTAAAACAAGCAGCTCTGTTAAGTGAGTTACCAGCTAAGTCCACAGAGAAGAATCACACCAGCTTGTGTGATCCAAGGATTATAAATAATAAAATTCAAGGCTAGAGGAAGGAACTGTATGAAAACTTCAATTCTGAGCATTCAGCCTGCAGAAGGGTACAGATGACCGAAAAAGCTCAAAATGTATTATCATACTTCCCATGTGGATTAAACCTCTGCAGAATCCCCGTTAAACATTGACCAGGGATGTGTAAAACCGTGCTGTTCAATAGAAGGCATTGGATTCTTATATATGTAGTTAGGTTAAAATGTAATGCCTTATTATTTGTTCTCCTTTGATCCATCTTAAATTTGCTCTACTTCCTGTTATTTTCTGCTCTCTTTTGTATTCAAGTTTTCTGTGTTATTTTGTTATTGTTTGATGACATGAGGTATGTTTTGGTTTCTACGAAATCCAGGATAGGTAAATCTATTGAGAGTGTAACTGGATTAATAGTTTTGAGAACTGTAGTAGAGGAGGTAAGGAGAAAATAAGGAGCTAAAAATAATAAGTAAAAGAATAAAGAAACTATTTTAAAATTTATTGTGGTTATGATTTCACAACACTTTAATATGTTTAAACTATTGAATTGTGTGGTGTTTGAGTCTTAAGTCAATAAAATTGTTGAACATTTTTATGTAATGAAAATAGCTGTTTGTCTTGTTCCTGACCATGGGGGAAAGCATACAGTCTTTCCCTACTAAGAAGACCTAAACATGGGGTTTTCGTAAGTGCCATTTATCAGGCTATGAGTGATCTATTTTATTTTTACTTTATTGAATGTTATCATCATAAAAATGTGTTGCACTTTGTAAAAACAACTAAATATCCATTGAGCTCATCATCTGCTTTCAATCTTTTATTTTAATAATACAATATCTTATGTTAAATGACATTTAGATATTAAGTAAACTACGTTCTTGGGTCAATTTACATGTTTTTGTGGCCAATAACACCTCCTCCCGCCCCCCCCAAAAAACCAAACCAGTGTCATCAAATCAATTCCAACTCAGAGTTACTGTATAGGCCAGAGTAGGACAACTGCTTGAGTTTCTGATATTTTAAGTCTTTACTGGCAAGAGCTGATCCATTTTTTTCTGTAGACCATATAGTGGATTTGAACCACTGACCTTGCTGTGATCAGGTCAATGTTTATCCAAATAAAACAGCAGGAATCTTTATAAAGTCATCAGTATGATGCAGTTTTTTACCTAATATTATATATTTCATTCTTCTTTATTTTACTAGGCTAGATTAAAATTTGTCAACGTGTCTCAGTATTAATGGCAACAACAAAAATAATGAAAAATGCACAGAAAAAAATAGAAATGATATCCCATTTAAACACCTGAAAACTCCTGAAAATTTCCCCCTAAAAATCATCAAGACAAATTGGGCATTCATATGTAAAAAAGAAAGTTGAATACCTATGTCATACAAAATATGCAAAATATGCAAAATTTTTGAAAACACATCAAGTCGAAATGTAAGCAAATAAAATTATTAGCTTTTAGAAGAAAATTTCATGACTTCAGATCTGAAAGTTTCTTCGATATTACTCCAAAAGCATAGCCAGTAACAGCAATAACAAAAATTGATAAATTGAAGCTCTTCAAAAGGTAGAACTTTTGTGCATCAAAGGACATTTCCAAAAGTGTGATAAGAAATCTGAACATTTGGAAAAGTAAAATAACTGGAAGTTAAATATTTGATGCTAATGGCTCCAACTCAGCAACGTAAGTACAATGGAACAAACACTTCCTGGTCTAGCACCAACCTCACAGATCTTATGTTTGGGCCTTTTGTTGCAGTCACCGTGTCAACTCATGTCTTCAAGGATCTTCATTTTTTTCCCACCTGGTCAAGCAGGATGTCATTTTCCAGAGACTGGTTTCTCGTGGTAACTTGTTCAAAGTACATGAGGTGAAGTCTTGCCATCCTTACCTGTAAGGAGTATTCTGGCTATACTTCTTCCAAGACAAATTTGTTTGTTCTGATAAGGGTCTATTATTTAAAATATGCTTTCATCACTCTAACAAGAATAAGGACAATAACTCAATTTATAAATCAACAAAGAACTGGATTAGACATTTCTTCGGGGACAATATACAAATGAAAAGCCAATTGAAGACATACTCAACATAATAATTATTCAAACTAAGGAACCCTCAGTCTCACTAGTATCAAGTCAATTCCAATCTGACCCTACAGGACAGAGTAAAACTATGCTTTTGTGTTTCAGAGATTGTAACTCTTTCAGAAATAATAGTTGGAACATAAAACCTTGTGAATCAAACAAAGCCTCATCTTTGTCCCTTGGAGGAGCTGGTCTTATCACAGTGCTTACACAGGCAGCATTGTACATCAAGGTAGATCTTGAAATGCTATTTCTGGTGGTGAATGCAACTCCATTCCACTTTAATTTGTTAATTATGCACATACTACACCGATATAAATACATGTTGAAATTACCACAGACAGCCACAAGAACAAACAGGTCTGTTTTAGAAAAAGTATAGTCAGAATGTTCCTTAAAGTAAGGAAAATGAGGCATTGCCTCACATACTTTGGGCATGTTTTCAAGACATATTAGTCCCTGGAGAAGGATATCATGCTTGGTTAGGTGGAGCAGTAGCAGAAAAGATGCATTGATACAGTGGCTGCAGCAATGGATTCAAACATGAAACAATTATAAGAATAGCAGAGTGTCAGGCAGTATTTAGTTCAGTTGTATATAAGCTTGCTCTCGGATGGAATTGACTTGATGGCCCTTAACAGCAATGAGAACAATATACACAAAAGGAAGTCTAGTTAATATTACTTAGTATTACTCAGATTTTAGCACCAACCACTAAAGTTAGTGATGAATAAACGAAGAATTCTATAAAATTCTTCATGCTGATATGGATTCAATATGCAAACAAATTGTATTGGTAACTATTGATGACTGGAATTTGAAACTTGAAAGTGAAGAAAAAGGAATGGTAGCTGAAAAATATAACATTATTGATTTAATAAAGCTGTGATTTCATTATTTTCTTTTGGGAGAACAGATGTCTTCTTCATTACAAACACATTTTTCTAGCAACATTAGCAGCCACTATACCCCATGGACCTCATCAGATGGAATACAAAAAATCAAATTGACCACATCTGTGGGAAGAGACTATGGAGAAGCTCAATATCAGCAACCCAAACTAGACTGGGGAGGACTATGCAACTGACCATCAATTGCTCACATGTAAGTTCAGGTTGGAATTCAAGAAAATGAAAACAAACCAAGAAGAGCCAACATACCACCTTGAGTGCGTCACACCTGAATTTCAAGAGCATCTCGAGAATAGAGTTGGTTCTTGAACACTAATTACAGAAGACCTCGTGACCACTGGGATGACATGAATAGCATCATTCAAAACGAAAGTAAAAGGACATTAAAAAGATAGGAAAACACTCAAGGTTGATGTCAGGAGAGACCTGAAACTTATTCTTGCACATATGGTAATTAAAATGAATGGAAGAAATGATGAAGTAAAAGACCTGAACAGACACTTCAAAGGGCAGTAAAACAAAATATAAAAATATGTGCCAAGAGCAGCATTTAGAAAGCATAAAAAGGAAGAACACATATTTGAAGCTCAAAGTACTGAAGATGAATTTCCAGCTGTAACTAGCAATAGTGAAGCATTTTCTGGGCAAAGTATTGAAAGATGCAAGAATATCAAGAGGAGAGAAAGGAATGCCGAGTCACGTTGCCCAAAGACCTGCTTACCATTCGATTATTTCAAGCCACAGCTTGCCATCAAGAACCAGTGGTACCGAAGGAAGATGTCTGAGCTGCACTGAAGGCACTAGCCAGAAATTAAGGTTCCAGGAATGGATGATAGACTGATTGAAATGTTTCAACCAGTTAATGAAGCACTGGAAGCACTGCTTAAATTATGCCCAGAGATTTTAAGACAACTACCTGGCCAACTGATTGGAAGAGATCCATATTTTTTCCCATTCCAGACAAAGGTAATCTTAGATAATGAGGAAATTATTAAACAATATCATCAATATTATATGCAAGCAAAAATTCAACAACTGCAGCAGTACATCGACGGGTAGATGCCAGATATTCAAGCTGGGTTCTGAAGTGGACTTGGCACTCTGACTATTGTTGCTTATGTCGGATGGAGTTTGTATAAAAGAAAAGAACACTGGGAAGATTATCTTTTAGTTGTCTGAGTCAGAGAAGCTATTTAATCTACATGTGCCTAATTGTCTTCATTTTTAAAATGGAGTTTTTGTGTGAACTAATAATTTTAATGTACGTATAAAAGGGTCTAGCACAGCGGTTCTTAACCTGTGGGTCATGACCCCTTTGGGGGTTAAACAACTTTTTCACAGGAGTCACCTAAGACCACTGGAAAACACCTATTTCTGATGATCTTAGGAACCAAGACACCGCTCCTCTATCCATCTCCAGGTGGTCTGCCCACATGCAGATACGCCCACAGACAATTACCCATGTGAAGCCTGTTACCCATGCTACACCATGCTTCAAGAGAACATTTCATTTATTTGTAATTAGAAATAAATATTTCACACTATAGAATTACATATCTTTTTTGTAAATAATCATTATGCTTCAATTGTGTTCAATTTGTAACAATGAAAATACATCCTGCATATTGGATATTTACCTGACAATTCATAACCGTAGCAAAATGGCAGGAATCAAATAATCAAAGCAGATGTTAGAAAGCATGCTGAAACTTATTTTTGGTTGTATCTTAGTTAACATAAGTGGACAGAATGATGCAAAAAATTGAAAAGGAAAATTTTGATGGACAGCCCAAGAAGACAAAATAAAGTACGATAATGAAATTTGAAAAGACCTAAAGTTAAAAAAAGGAAGAACATCTTAAGCTTAAGAAAGTGAAGAAAAATAATACAAGTCTCATGTTGCAATATTAAAAGTTTCTATGGGCAAAATATTTAATGATGTAGGAAGCATCAAATAAAGATGCACCATATATACTCTTCTATAAACCAAGTTTTTCAACACATTTTTAATCCAGTTTCTTAATCCAGTTTTTAATCCAGTTTTGTGGTAGAATTAGGTGCCTTGACTGATATTCA
Organism: Tenrec ecaudatus; assembly: GCF_050624435.1. Classification (NCBI taxonomy): domain Eukaryota; kingdom Metazoa; phylum Chordata; class Mammalia; order Afrosoricida; family Tenrecidae; genus Tenrec; species Tenrec ecaudatus. The sequence continues at coordinate 16,107,970 of NC_134533.1, forward strand.
GGTCGGCTTATACTTGAGTATATATGGTAATTAATACACAGTCATGGTACCACAAGGAACTGATTGACAGCCAACCATTTTAAGTGATAGTATATGAAGAATCCAAGACACTGAAGAAAGAAGGCCACGTCACACTGAATGCATTGGTGATCGATAAGATTCTAGGAATTGACAGAATACTAATTGAAATAGTCCAGATTAAAATGATAAATGGCTAAGAAAAAATGGTTTTTAAAATTCTATATTACCATATTTGTATACTAATATATCAAATACAGATACATTTTAATACAATTGAAAATATATTAGTCTTGGAACCACACATATTAGAACTCAGTTTTATTTTATGATAATCACCTTCATTTAAAAAATAAGTGTTGACAAGACTAATTGTTTCCTACTGCTTTCTTATCAAGGAAAATATTACTTTGAGTATCCATGAAAGACTCAATTTGCATTCTTTTTCAAAGATCTCTCAGTTTTGGAAACAAAAATCCTCTCTGGTGGAGCAATTTCAGGGATTTAAGGATGAATAAGGTGAAGTTTCCCAACAAACTCCAGAAGTTACCCTTGAAGAAATGAGCAAGTGCATTGATATGATGAAAAAATCTTGGTACCAAGTTCATCACCTTTTTCTCACCAGTGCAGTTTTCAAGTTTTTTAAAAGTTCATCCTTTGGATGAACCTATAGAGACAGCAAATAGAATAAGGATTCCTGGGGGGCACAGTTGGGGAGAAGTGGTCAAAGGCAGCTGATATCAAGTAATCTAAGAAGGAGGAGAATGTTTTGAAACAGATTGTGGTAGCAATTGGACAATACTGATGTGATTGATGTGATTACACTATGGAATTAAATGATAACTGGGATAGCTCCCAGGAAAATGGTTTTGAAAAAAAATTTCATCCTAAATAAGCCAACATGAATATTCGGTATCCTTTGGGAAAATCTATCAAGACTAATCCTTAGGAATTAAAAAAGCACCACCACCACCAAAAACAAACAAACAAAAAATCCCCTCTGTCTTCATAACCGTTTACATTGACCTCTGATCCTTGAATTAGAACCCGCTGTTTGATTAGACCTTTGCGAAGGCACGTTACCAAGAGAACATGTCTGCAGTCATCCACTAATGGCAGAGACACATAGAAACATGTTTTGTTTGGGTTAAATTTATGTATCCACGAACTGGAAGATGATAGCAATACTTAAAAACATCATTTTATTGGTGCCTCATACAACTCTTATCACAATCCATACATCCATCCTTTGTGTCAAGCACATTTGTACATATGTTCCCATCATCATTCTCAAAACATCTTCTATCTAGGTGGCAATAATTTTAAACTATGTTTGTAAGTGATGTTGGGACAGACTTCAGTAGGAAGTTGTGAGTGTGTCAGGCCCTGTATAGTCCTTGAAATTTATGGCTGTAATGACACTCAGAACTGATTCTACCAATGTTCTACTATTTACGGCAAATCCTTGACCAGTTCAAAGATAAGTGCATGTGTTTCCCTCACTTAACTTTCTGAGGCAGTTGTGTCTGCAAGCATGCATCAAAATTTTCATATAAAGACGAGTTTTAGAATAAGTGGAAGATCATTAATTCAAAATCAGTTTTGTGTTCCCAAAACCCTCTCCAGGCTGGGACTAGCAGTCCATAAATTCAAGTAGGAAGATGAGATAAAATGTCACCAAAGGATAGAAGTTTAACTTTTTAATGAGTTTCAGCATGGAATCACATTCAACCCAGCCCCTAGCATTTACGATTCTCAAAAGAACAGATCCTAATCCCATAATTCTCAAAATCAAATTCTGATTTTTCCAAATATAAAAATATCACCTAGGAATCTACCAGCCTGCATCACATGTGGAAAAGAATATATATCGTATATACTTGAGTATAAGCTGAATCCAAATTTTCAAACTAAAATTTTTCAAAATAAAAGTTCAGAAGAAAATTTAAAAAATAAAAACAAAAAAACTCCTCTTGTATTTTTCTAACCAAACACACAATGCTTGAGTATCTGGAAGAAGATCCCAACTATTGGCATTTGAGAAACACACTAGCCATCTTATCTTTGCAGTGTTTTACTTCCAGAAAACCCAAGTAGAACCTGCTGATAGGGCAAGTTCAGAATATTTGAATAATTAAATATATAAAACAATGATTGAACATTGCCAGCAGTCAACAGAAATCTATACCAGCTAACATTTGTATACCAGCTAACATTTCAGGAAACAGAGAAGTCTGGTCTAGACTCAAAGGTCACCTTAATTAAGAATATCTCTAAAGGGTTAGGAAATGCCAGTTGTTTTTGAACGTACAAATTACTGCTAATTAAAGAAACATTGGCTTAATTTTATGTAAATGTGTTTCTGTTAGTTTATGAGGCACCATCAATTTGCTTTTGCTCAAGTTATCCCCTGCTTGGATTCACCTTCACCTACTATGTTTATCTCCACCAGATACTGTCCTGAGAATATTTTTAAAACCAAATGTAAAGCCAGTTGTTTTATAAAAATTTTGTAGGTGACCTAACCAGATGAGATATTCCACTAATTTAAAATCCAATAGAATTTCCTATTGGACCATACAAAATACTGAAAAAGAGGAAGATCCTCTACAAGATGTATCAACGCAGTGACTGCAACAATGGACCCGAACACAAGAATAATTGTGAGGATGGTGTGACGAAGGACCAGGCAGTGTTTCATCTTTGCACACAGGGTTACTGAGGCAGAACTCATTCCCTAGCACATAACAACAACACATATCAGCCTTATGCTCTTGGGTAACATGAGAATTTTACTCTATTTCTAACTTAATAATTCATGAGGTTCTCAGTGGCTAATTCCTCAGAAGTGGACACTCAAGTCCTTCTTTATCTGGGTTTTAGGTTTAGATCACAGAGTTAAATGTAAATGACAATTTCAAGAGTTAGGAATGATGTTAAGAGATTGGGATGATCATACTGTTGGGCTTGGAGCATGGTACATCACTTAAAAGATTGCTTGGCAATTTCTTATAAAGTTAAGAATAGATTGACTATGTTGTTGTTAAATGCTAACTCATAGTGACCCTATGCACAAAAGCATGAAAGACCACTGGTCCTGAGCCATTCTCACAATTGTTGTCATATTTGAGCCAATGGCTGCAACCACTGGGCCAATCCAGCTAGTTAAGGGTCTTTCTCTCTTTTTCTCTGCTTTTCTACTTCACCAAACATGATAACCTTTTCCAGAGATGGGTCTCTTGTGGAAAGACTGTTTTTCCACTTCTTCTAAGGAACATTCTGGTTGGACTTACACTATATAATTATTTATTCTTCTGGAATTCCATGGAACTTTCGATATTCTCAGCACTGTAATTCAGATGTATCATTTATTCTTTGGTCTTCCTTATTCAATGTGCAGTTTTCAAATGCATGTGAGATGATTGAAAATACAGTGGCTTAGGTCAGGTGCACTCGTGATCACACAGACTGGTGTGCTTCTTCCATGTGGGCTCTGTTGCTTCTGAGCTAGATGGCCGCTTGTTTATCTTCAAGCCTTTAAGACCCCAAACGTATATCTTTTGATAGCCGGGCACCATCAGCTTTCTTCACCATATTTGTTTATGCACCCATTTTGTCTTCAGCAATCATGTCAGGAAGGTGAACATCACAGAATGCCAGGTTGTTAGAACAAAGTGTTCTTGTGTTAAAGGATTACTTGAGTTGAGGCCCATTGTCCATCTGCAACATTCATTCTTACCATAGCGATATGAGTACATAGTTCTATTCCCCTCTCATTATATATATCTATACCCTGTTTCCCTGAAAGTAAGACATCCCCTGAAAATAAGACCTACTTACAGTTTTGCCTTTCACTGAAATATAAGGCACTCCCTGAAAATAAGACATCCCCGAAAATAAGCCCCCAAAAGATACCAGTAACTCTGGACTTTGGACCATAGCGGCAGGCACCGCAGTGCAGCTCACTGTTGGCTGCAGTGAAGCTGGAGCAGACAGGAAGTGTGAGGTCTCTTTTAATAAAACAATAAACAATCAATGTGCACCGTATTCTTCTTCATGGAAAAGTAATACATCCCCTAAAAATAAGACCTAGCGCATCTTTGGGAACAAAAATTAATATAGGACACTGTCTTATTCTTGGGGAAATGGTATTTACATATGTGCATGCCTATATTTAGGCCTCTATAAATGTACTTTGCCTCTTGGTTCTTTCCTCTATTTCCTTTTTACATCTCTCTTGTCCCACCATCATGTTTGGCCTTCATTCAGGTTTAGTAATTCCTCGCTGCTACATTTCCCTTGATTGAACCCCACTAGGCATCCTATGACCTTCCTTCAATTGATTTTAGTTCACTTGTTCCCTTGTCCTTGGTTTGGTCCCCCCTCTCCTTCCTTCCTCCCCTCTCCCCATCTCCAGGATCTCCCTAGAACCACTGACCCCGTTCTTTTCATCTCCAAATTATTTATCACACCTATCTTATCTAGATAGGCATGTAGATGTATTAATAAGTGCAAAAAACAGGCAAAGCCAAGTAAAACAACAAAGTAAGTCACAACCAACAAAACAACAACAGCAAAAAACAAACACAAAATAACAATAACAAAAAGAAAGCCACTGATAAAAATGGAAAAGCCATTATAGCTGTTTTCCAGTCAAGTCTGATGGGGTGCCACACTCTGTCTCCCAAGTCTATTTCGGTATTCCCCAGGGGTTTCATCAGTCTGCTCCCCCTGCTGCTCTGCTGCTTGCCCTCAGTGCCTCACCACAGCATAAAGGGTCCAGACCATGCACTATTCCTGCACCGTGTCTCCAGTGCTGTCCCCCGCAGCATCATGGTTCAGTGTGGGATGCCGTATCCTGTGGTCCTCCATAGTGTTATTGATCACATATGATTAGGTTCCAAGAAGAAAAATTAAGGTTTCTACTCTCATAAAGTGTTACCTTCTCAGAAATTCATGGGGATAGTTCACCCTACCCTGCAGGTATGCAATGATGAGTTGGAATTGACCAATGATAGCGAGAGAGTATATGTGATGGTGAGGTTGAAAACTGAGCCATCAGGATGAGTTTAACACTGAAGGATGACTAAGGAACATATTGTCCTGTAAGCATGCTCTGAGTAGTAAGCACAGTCTTTATGAATTTGAGTTTTGCTCCACATTTTCTTTCAGTCTATCCAGGACCTTCAAATGTGATCCCTTTCAGTACAATAGGTAGTATTACTCGTCAGATCTAAGGATTGTATAGACTAATATTCTTGTGGTTCTTTAATATCTTGAATGAATTGTTTCCATGCATCTTTAATTTTCTGTACTCTTCTTTCCTCTGGACACTGAGATATCATAGTTATACCTTAGATGACTGACCATTAGCCTTGAAGATCTTAGTAAAGTAGGACAGGCCATTGTTTTCATGGACTAGTCTATGCCACGTGAACTTGGTGTCCAACATGAGGAAATTTGAGGGAATGATGAACTATCTTTTTCATGGTTGTAGAAAACTTTATATGATCATATTTTTTGTATAAACTGAACTATATACAAAATATGTGTGAATTTTACTATATGTAAGCTATGCTCTTGTTATAACATTAAAAATGAAGAAATTCTGACACAATTGCTGAAAACAAAATGGGTGTATAAGCTAATGTGGTGAAGAAAGTGGATGTTGTACGGCTATTACAAGATATTGCATCTAGGGTCTTAAAGACGAAGTTAAACAAGTGGCCATCAAGCAGGGAAGCAATAAAGCTCACGTGGAAAAAGAACACCAACCCGTGTAATCATGAGGTGATGATGGGATCAGTTATCAGATATCAGAAGGCCCCCAAAAACAACCATTTTGATGAGAATGAGGTTGGAGGGGGTTGGTTGGAATGGAGATCCCAAACTCATCGGTAGACATTTGGAAATTCCCTCTCAGAAGGGTTTCAAGGAAGGGTGCTGTACAGCATCGATGAAACACACAGCATTCTTTTAGTTTTTTTTTCTTTTAGTTTTTTTAATGTTTCCTTCCCCACACTATCATGAGCCCAGGTCTATCTTAAAAATCTGGCTAGACTAGAACATGTACACTGGTACAGATAAGAGCTCTAAACACAAAAAATCCAGGACATATAATCCCCTCAGGACCAATAATGAGAGTAGTGATACCATTAGGGTAGGGGGAAGATTGGGGGAGAAGGGGGAGGAATGGGGAACTGATAGCAATGATTGATGTACAGCACCCCCACCCCAGGGGGACTGACAACAGAAATGTGGGTGAAGGGAGGGAGTGGATGGTGTAAAAGATGAAAATAAAAATAATTTATAAATTATCAAGGGTTCACGAGGGTGAGAGGGGTAGTGGGGGGAGTAAAATAAGGCTGAATACCAAATACTCAAGTAGAAAGACACTGCTTTGGAAATAATGATGGCAACAAATGTACACATATGCTTGATACAATTGATGTATGGATTGTTATAAGAGGTGTAAGAGCCCCCAATAAAATGATTTATTAATGTTTTTAATTGAAGAAATGATAATCAATGATGTAAAATCATCTATGTGCTTCATTCCAAAGCTGAGTTGAATTTTCACAGGTAAATTAATTGTCTGTGGAATACTCGTTCTTGAGTATTGGTATAAAGATCTGTGTTTGCCCTCGAAGGGTTCTGTTCCCCTGAGGTCTCCTCTTTAAAACTTCCTTTTGTTTCCACCCTTTCATTACCTTCTGAAATCCCAATGGGACCCTCTTTGGCACCGGCGTAGAGGAACTAGACTTTGTGTAAGTCCTTTTGGTCATTTATTTACTCATCTCACTGTGAACAGTTGTTAGTACCATTCCCAGTCATTCCCTCAAACTGAGATTTTTAGTTGTTAGTACACATGCCAGCAACCACCATCAGAAAAAAATTCCTGAAGATAAAAATCATATTGAATGTGGTTAATATGATAATCCCTCACTGAGTTGTTTTATAGACCATCTCTCACTTCCTCTTTATAGCCACAATTCTCAGAAGTATGTGAGAGTGGTAACAATAGTATGTCTGTTTTAGAAATAAAGAAATTGACTTCAGCAGAGTGTAATAATTTCAAGAAAAATTGTCAGCAGTATCCAAGAGAGAACTTTTCCAGTAGGATTTTTTCTAATTTTCTCTACTAGAACTTTAGGATTATGATTTAATTATTGGGAATGCCAATTGTCTATTTTGAAGCAGCAAGGTAAGCTTCAATATTCTATATTCATTCTTCAACAAGAAGGACAATTAATACATGCAAAAAGTAAGAAAGTCATCTCGCTTCTTAGTTGAGCTCATAATACAATTCATGATAATTTTGTTGGGATTTTTTATTGACCTACAGTCTCAATGACAAATATTTTCCTCACTATATATTTCAGTGTTTCTTATGAAACACCTGCCTAAGGAGGATGGAAAAAATAAAAGATAAATGTTACTTTGATTAAGTTTTGATAAATGTTGCCTTAATTTTTTACTATCTATTGACCTGTTGTTTGTTCAGTTTGAATGACAGTTCTTTAGACTTTAGAAGAATAATCATAAAATTAGTGAAATAAAAACTTAATTTTAATATTTTTACCCTGAAATCCCATCATTATAGCTATTTCTAGAAGATATGTTGCTTTAATAACTACTTCTAACACATTTGGAAGAGTTGACTGTGCAGAGACTGTGAAATCCATGAGACATGGGTCTGAATCTTGAGTCTTCCTCATATTAGATGTGGAAATTTTAGGAAATACATACATTTTAATTTCTATTTTCTTTTTTTTGTACTATAGAAGTGACTTTATTTCTGCAGCACTTGGCTACAAAAGGACTTGGAATGTATGGTCATTGCTTTACAAAGTTCACCTTAGAAATGCTTGATTCATGCTTTGGATCAGTTCTGCCATGGAAAATAAAGACTTCCCTCTGTCTTAACTAACTTGTTTTAGCTGAAAAAATAGACTTTTTACAAGGAAGAATGCCTTACATTAGTGCTCAACTGAGGTAATTAGAAATAATCACCAGATCCTGGCCTGTAGTTTAGTTATCACAAGGTTGTGAAATTCAAGCGAAATCCTATAAGAAAGAGTTCACCAACTTTGAGTGAACTGTCAAAGTTTTCCATGACAATTAATTTCTATTTTCTAATTTATGAATATGTCATAGTACTTAAAACATTTTTGTGAAGATTAAACAAGATTAACACACACATACATGATTTGGACTCATAATGGTCCTTAAAGGCAGTGTGAAATGAAATACTGCTTTAGGTTCCGAGAGTGTACATCTCTAAGAGAAGACACAGTCTCATCATATTCATTCCATAGAATGACTCATGGGTTTGAACTGCCTAACACTTAATAAATTACACCACTAGGATTGATTTCCACCAAGATATAGCTATCTCTATAGTGTTCTTATAAATAGCATTGTTGTTGCTATGTATTGTGGAATCTACCCCAAGTCAAAGCAAGCCTATGTGAGAGAGTAGAACTTCCCCATATTTTTTCTAGACTGTAATCTTTACAGGAGCAAATTGCCAGATATTTTCTCCCATGAGGTCATTCTTGGGTTTGAACAACTGAGTTTTGGGTTGCAGATTACTGCTTAACCCTTGTGCCACCAAACCAAAACCTTAGCTCTCTCCCATTGAGTCATGCAAACTCAAAGCACTGTAGAACTGCCTCATTAGTTGCTGAGACTGTAACTGTTTACAGGGAGAAGAAAGCCTTATCCTTCTCCCTTGTGCCACTTGAGCCTCTTGTTAGTGGTGCTAAAGTATAGCATATACTGTAAATTTCACTGTTGCTGCTTCTATTTTGTGTGGTTGAATTGATTTTTGACTCATAGATACTCTGTGTGACAGAGTAGATCAGCCATATTGGGTTTCCTAGACTGTAATCTTAGTGAGGCAGATAGCCATGCCTATCATCCACATAGCTACCAGAAAGCAAGCTGCCACATCCTTCTCCTGAGAAGAGGTTAATGGGTTTGAACCATTAACTTTTTGGTTAGTAACCCAGAACTTAACCACTATGCTAACCGAGAATCTTACAAAAGTTGTAGGATATCTGATTTTGTGGTCAGATTTTGGTAAACACAATTGACCTTATGGACTAGAAATTTAAAGTTGTGAAATGACTAGAAGGAAGGAGGAAGATGATGGAGTATAGTAGTTACCAGAAAATAGATGCCCTGCCAAAAATATAAAATTCAAATGAAAACAAAGGTCTGCAGTAAAACAACTTACCCATAAATTGTCTGTCCTGGATCTCTAACAAGTGGCTTTTAAAAGGAAATTCATTCAAATACTAATCTGAAAGAAAATTTAATGAAACAAATTACATTGGAGGAGAGATGACTACAGGAGATCAAAGTAACTTCAATGACTAAAACCTTATCAGTTGATTCACCACCCTCACCCCCTATACACCTTGGGTTTGATATGGTTTTCAACATTTTCTGTGGGTGCTTTTTTCACTTTTATTTCTTTCATTCTTTCATTTTTCTTCTTCATTTTGGGGTTGAGTTCTGATGTATCTATCTTGTTATTGGGGGTAGTGCTCTTGAATATTCATATATGTTTTTCAGTGTATGAAACCCAGGATTGATGAAGCTATCGAGATAGCAAGGAGAATAAGGGTTCCTGGGGGGTGCTGTGGGGAAGGGTGGGGAGAGAGGGGAGATGAAATCAAGGAGTTCATGAAGAAAGAGAATATTTTGAAACTGATTGTGAAAGCAATTGTACAATGCTGATTGATATCATTGAACTATGTAATCTTATGATATCTGTATTAGCTCCCAATAAAAAGGTTTGGGTGGGGGGGAGAGAGAATGATGATTCTCACATAGAGTAACTGGCACAGAATGATGGGCAGTAGAAAGTACAGGAATGGTTCAAGTGCACCTGGTGTCCGAGGGAAAGCTAATTTGTGGATGACGTTTTCTTACTTGACTCTCACTCAGAACTTGAAGCCTTGGATGTTGCCTCCCATTTCTGAATAGAGAGGGCATCCCAGCAATAATGTTATAGCCAGCACCGTGCCGAGCACTCACATTGTTCTCAATGTTTTAGTTCCCAATGCTTTTAGTATGTTTTAATGCATGATTTAATGTTGAACTCTTTAGGAATTTCATTTGAAAATCACCATCTTCCATCTTACAAATGGAGGAAGTAAGATGCGAAGATGCTACTTTAGAAGCAAAGTCTGCAGGTACTAAATGGTGTGGCTGCTGTTTGAGCGCATAACTGCTTCTTCCCTGAGCCAAACTCTTCTAGCCCGTGGAAAACCTCTCCAAAATTGTCTCTGGGGGTTGTACATGACCTTACAACTACAGTTATCCCACTGCATCTCTTTTACCATAGGAGGCACACAATGTACAATGAGCAGCTATGATTTTAAATGAATGTAAATTTAATAATATTTCAATTAAGAAGTCACGATAACCAGTCGGCCTGGGTCCAAAGCTTGGCTCTGTGGACACTCATGTTGGTTTGCACTGAATAATCAACCTTTTATAAATTTTTTAGGGATTAATGAGAGTATAAGGGGAAATAAAATCAAAAGTAATGGGATTTCTCAACAATTTTGTTTAGGCTCTCTCATTTTAAGTATCATTTAATAAAAACTTAGAAAGAGCCTAGAGTTAAAGCTGAAGTGTGACCATGGTGTAAATATAAGGGAATGATAGCTTCAGGTGATCTGATTTGGGCAATGCATTTATTGAAAATATGTGACTACAAGCAAATTGCAACTTCTTTCTTCACCTCAGTTTCTTAATATCAGCAAAATATCTTTTCTGTTTACATTTTTTTCTTTTAATTCTCCCCTCTACAGAGCATGTCTTGTATCCCATGGAGAACCATACTGAGGTGACTGAGTTCATCCTAGTGGGTCTGACCAATGTTCCAGAACTTCAGATCCCACTCTTTATCTTGTTCACCGTTATTTACCTCTTCACTGTGATTGGAAACCTGGGGATGATTGGGCTGATTCTCTTGGACTCTCGCCTTCACACTCCCATGTACCGTTTCCTCAGTAACCTCTCTCTAGTGGACTGTGTGTACTCCTCTTCTGTGACTCCGAAGGTCATGACTGGGTTCCTTGTAAGAGACAATGTCATCTCCTACAATGCGTGCGCCATGCAAATGTTCTTTTTTGTAGGATTTGCTACTGTGGAAAATTTCCTCTTGGCCTCCATGGCCTATGACCGCTACGCGGCTGTGTGTAGGCCCCTCCACTACACCACCACCATGACGGCTAGGGTATATACATGTCTGGCCATAGGGTCCTATGTTGGTGGTTTTCTGGTTGGCTGCATCCATGTGGGAGATGTATTCAGCCTGTCTTTATGCAAGTCCAATATGATCCAGCACTTTTTCTGTGATGTTCCAGCACTCATGGCTCTCTCTTGCTCTGATAAACACATTAATGAGATGGCTCTTATTTACATGTCAACCTTCACTGTCTTTTTTGCTCTTCTTGTTATCTTAATTTCTTATATGTTCATATTTCTCACCATTTTGAAGATGCATTCAACTCAGGGCCATCGAAAAGCTTTATCCACCTGTGCATCCCACCTCACCACAGTCTCCATCTTCTATGGGGCGGTCATCTTCATGTACCTACAGCCAGGCTCCAGTCACTCCATGGACACTGATAAAATGGCCTCTGTGTTCTATTCCATCGTCGTGCCCATGCTGAACCCTGTGGTTTATAGCCTGAGAAACAAAGAGGTCAGAAGCGCCTTCAAGAAGGCAGTTGAGAAGGCAAAATTGTCTCTGGGATTTGAATTTTAGTGGGTGTGGAACCAACATCGTCTAATGTGACTGATCTGAGAGCTTCTCCTTTCCCGACTCCCGTTTGGAGACTCACCCTGCACTGAACTGCCTTGGGTGATGCCCTTACTTTAACTTTCTCAAAAGTCTATTGTCTAGAAAAAGAAAACCATATGCCTAGAATGTAATCTCACATGAGAATGGCTCAGAGGATGCTTAACAACACCTGTGCATCAAAAGCCTTATTAATCACATTTGGTTTGATCACTCATTCCACACGCATTTTTCTACCACATAAGAATATAAAGATATATGCAAAATGGTCACAAACAAGTCAATACACAGAAGGCATGGGTGTGCCCCATATGCTCACGTGGGAAATTTGTCAGAGATAAATGGAATTTGACAGGTTTTAACAAAATGAATTTAAAATAATTGATTTTGTAATTGGAATATAAATTTAGGTGCAAAATTATTTCTTAATGTGACTAATTGTTTTTGGAGTCTGAATCCAGTAAAAGTGCCACACTTTATGAGGAATGCATGTGCTTTTGTGTTGGCACACTTTAATTGGAAAGAAAATTTATTGAAAATGAGTTAATACTTCTATCTCACTGAGTCAATTCTCAGAATCAACACGTTCATATCACAATTCCAAAGGAACACAATTGCCATGTGACACAGAGAAAAGAAGATAAAATGAAAACATTTCCTGTTTGTATTTTATTACTAATTTTTAATGGAGCTCCAGTAGTACAATGGTTAAGCAATAAACTGGTAACCTCAAAGCTGGTTGTTTTAACACACTCAAAGAATCTGTGGGGGCAATATCTGGCACTTGGTTCCTGTAGAAATAATAGCTTTGAGTACCCAGTTAACCAATTGAACTGCGTTGCAAAAAAATCTCTCTTGGAAGGGGTACAGGCAGAATGTTCCTGAGAGGCAAAAATAGTGAGACTTTATCTCAAATACTTTGGACATGTTGTCAGGAGAGACCAGTCCCCAGAGAAAGACATCATGCTTGATACAGTAGCAGGACAATGAAAAAGATAGAGTGACACAGCAGCTGCCTGGATGGGTTCAAACATAAACAACAATTGTGAGGATGGCCCAGGACTGGACAGTGTTCTGTTTTGTTGTCCAAAGATCCCTCAGAGTCAGAACTGATAGGACAATGCCTAACAACACTGACTGTGTTGCATGGAGTTGCTGAGTTACAATTTACTAAACAGCACCGACTTTTCACATTGTTTAAAGATGCACTCAGAATACTATTGTTACACGTCCTGCTGTGTGCAAATACTTTGGAATAATGAATGCTGCTTATGTATCTATACTCTAGTTGAGTCATGTTATCTCTTGCAACTTCCTCAGGCTTTCACTTTACATCATCTTCACTGATTTCTTTTGTTATTTCTTGAAAACTCCAACCATGATCCTGCCTCAGTGTCTTTGTACTTGCTGTTCTCTCAGATTGGACCATTCCTTTGCTTCCTTCAGGTCTCTGTCTAAATGCTTCCCTAGCATAGTGTCCCTTAACTGTCTTTGTAAATTACCCATTCTCCTTCCTGTATACAATGTCTTTTCATCTGCATTCTTCTTCCAAGGCTTTATCAACACTCCCTTATTTTATGTTTATTCATTCCCTATTTTTTTATTATTTACCTTCCACAACTGAATGCTACCTATATGATACCACCTTCTGTTGAATGCTAAATAAGTAAACCTTCAATCATGTAGGAGACTTTGCCTTCCCTTTAACATCTGGGAGGCAACCTTGACTTCCAAACACTATCTATCTTCCAAACACTATCTTCCAAAAATTATAGATCAGAGGATTCAGCATTGGGGCAAATATGGCATAGAACAGGGATGCCATTTTGTCCGTGCCCATGGAATGACTGTGTCTGGGCTGTAGGTACATGAAGCTGGCTGTCCCATAGAAAATGGAGACTGTAGTGAGGTGGGAAGCACAGGTAGAGAAGGCCTTGTAGCGTCCTTCAGATGAGCGCATCCTCAGGATGGTGGTCAGTATAAACAGGTAGGAGACCAAGATTACTGCGATAGAAGAGAGAACATTGAAACTTACTACACAAAAGATTTCTAGCTCCGTGATGTATCTGTCAGAACATGAGACAGCCAGAGGGGGAGGAGCAGCTTTAAAAAGGGATCAATCACATTGGAACGACAGAAGGAGAAACTGAAAATGCTCCCAGTGTGGATGCAAGCATCCAGAAAATCACAGACATAGGGGCCCATGGCTAGATAACACATATAGATGAGTTTTATTGCATGTTTTTCCTCTCAGCAATCTGGCTAACACAACATAGTATCAGTTGAGTAGGGTGCTAAACCAGCCATGACTGTAGAGACTGGAGGCTATTCTGATCTCTGACTTATGGCAGTTGAACGGAATTCAGATTCTTCTTTGGATCGTCAGATATGGCCACACAGTTTCCTCGGTGGTTTATCTGGAAAGGGTGTAGGAAGGGGAACTTTTGATTCTGAGATGCTGTCTCTTGTTATTCCTACCTGAAATGGAGCAAATGAAGCGATGGATGCTAAGTTACAGCTCAATGGGGGTGAAAATACCACTTACACTTTTCTGACGGGAAGCTGGTATGCTGAGTCAACATGGCTGGCAGAAGACCTATCCCTTGCTTGATCCTACCAGAGGCCTAAGGCCATATTGCATATAAATGGGATAAATGGGGAAAACAAAGGGCTGAATTTGACTGTTTTGAAAATTGTGCTTAGTATCTGGTTGTACCATCAGAATATTGATTTCTTCTATATATTGTACCAGGGGTCCTCAAACTACAGCCTGATGGCCACATGCGGCCTGCTGAGGACATTTATCTGGTCCACCGGATATTTTTGCCCTGTTTGTTTTTTTAACTTCAAAATAAATATGTGCAATGTGCATAGGAATTTGTTCATAGTTGTTTTTTTTAACTATAGTCTGGTCCGCCAATGGGTCTGAGGGACAGTGAACTGGCCCTTGTTTAAAATGTTTGAGGATCTCTGAATAATTGTACTGACATAATATGTGATAGAAATGATTATTGGGAAATATGATTGGAGAAAACTTGTAAGTCCTCTACCTTCAGCCATTAAATTGTACCTTTAAATCAACAATAGGTATTATCTGCCAGGAAAGCTTAGAAAAGATAAGCCCCACTCAGTGTTTTGTGTGCCCAGGACATTTGCATTTGAAAAGACTTGTCCCTGGTACTGTTGACAGATTTGGGGGTGGGTAGAGCTAATTTGGGTTTTTGAATTTTGAGCAAGCTGGGAAAGTCTGGATCCATGAAGAAACTGCCCTCTCTAGGACTTAGACTGGGACAGATAGGTGACTATCTGAATCCATTCTTTGAGTAGAAGTGCATGAACTAAAACAATGGCCAAATGAGTTGACTCTGGCCACTGACCCCTGGTTGACAGGGACTAAAGGAGAGATGAAAATGAGCGGGCTGGTCAGAAGTTCAAAGAATTGCTCGGAATCTGAGCCTATGGCATGACCAAGGGGGATAGGGTTGTTGAGAATTTATGAAGCGGTCCATGTAGAGGTGAGGCCGCCAGCAGTCAGTGTGGCACTGCAAGGCATGGCATGGGGAGGTGAGTCGAGGTGGCCCACAGTGAGTTGAACCGTCCACACCCATCTGGACGAAGACATGATTTTTGAACCTATGAACTGGTACCTAGATCCTGCTGGCTTGATTGACAGCTTTAGTTTTTTTTTCTTTCTTTTAAAATTTGATATATGAGGTGGTTCCTCCTTCCCAAAATGGAATTTGTTTTTCAAATCTATGTATTTAAATTATTTTACAAAACAACCTTATCACCTTCAAAGTACTCTCCGTTACACTTAATACAATGATCAAATCTGCAATTCTATTATTGGAAACACTTTTCAAACTCATCTCTATGGATGGCTGGCAGCACCTCCTTTTTTCTTTGCGTTTTCTATGAAGATACTGTTCTTTCATGTCCCTCTTCATTTTCAGAAACAAAAAAAGTCACAGAAAGCAAGTTCAGGTGAGGCATTCTGTTTATGCCCCAAACTGGTGCACTCAGATGGCTGTGTGCACAGGCCCATTGTTGTGGTGGCAAAATCAGTCCCATGTCTGCCACAAATCAGGCCTATTTTTTGTGACACACTGTTACACAATCTTTTTAGAACTTCTAAGTAGAAAGCTTGATTAACTGTCTCACCTGGTGGAATGAACGCAAAACGCACTAGGAGTGAACATCTTCATCTATTCCAAAAGTTGACAGATGTCCAAAATAAGGTTTATCATAAATTGACGTTTCAACTCTTTTGAAAGAAGAAAACCATGTGTACACTTGAGTTTTTCCCATAACGCTGTCCTTGTAAGCTGTGTTCAACATCATAACAGTGTCTGCAGCATTTTTCCCTAACAGGAAAGAAAATTTTACAGTTGCATGCTGTTCTCTTAATTTGGCCATCACACACACACAAAAAAGGTTTGTGTGCAACTGCTTTTACAAAAAAAAATTCACCGTGACCAGAGAGAACCTTCCCAGGCAATGCCACTGGGTGCACTAACTCACAGTGAGTTGCTTGATGCTCACCTAGTGGGAAAAATACATACTATAAAAGCTCCACTCTGCCCAGTGCAGTTCTGTTTTTTTGGGGGGTACCCCTCGTATGTCACTCCAATGTCTTCTTGCCTGCTGAGAAGCCCTAACTTATTGTTATGAGTATTCCTTTGTAGATGCCTGTTCTCTTTTTTGGTCCAGTTGCCTCCAGAATTCTCTCCTTTGCCTTGAAATTATAGATTTGATAGGATGATTTTCTTTTGGACTCAATCTTATATTGGGTGCTCTCAGGTTCTGCAATAGTTATTTTTTCCTTCTGTATGATGTTGGTGAAATTTTCTTCCATAATTTCTCATACCATTTTCTCTGTATATATTTTTCATTTCTTCTTATATCCCACACCATTCTCAGGTTTTATTCTGATTTTCTTGCTTTTTGTTGTTGTTGATTGTTTCCTCAATTGCAGCCAGAGTGATTTTCTTTGAACTCTCTGACTCAAATTTCCTTCTTTTCCCATTCTTTCCTTCATGTGTTTTACTATGTTGCCTAAATCTGTTACATCACTTTCTATCTTCTGGTTTAAGAATTTGCATTTTTAAATTTCTTTAGTTGTTCTCATGTGTGTCCCCCACATCTCTTGAAATGACAATGTTCTTCTCAATTCTATTTATGATAGTTCCAGAGCCTCTTCTTCAGAATTCACCACTGAGTTTGTGTGATTCTCAATTGTTTGTGTTTGTTTTCTGGATTTTTCTGGGTTCACTGTGGCTTACTACTGCTTCCTTGGCATAATAGTACAGGTATTAGTGGTGTGTGTATTGATGTGTCACGTAGAATTGGTTAGCTCTCTCTACTGATATGCGAGTGGTATAAAAGACACTGGAAATATATGGTGTTGAAGTAGAGAAAAGGAGAGAGACATGGGTAAGTGCAAAAGTGGGATGGGTGCGAAAAGAGAAAATCAAACGAATGTAATGATAATAATAAAAACTAGCATACTGGATAGGCCAACATATATGTAAAATTAATGAGAAAATTTATCTTAAGAGCTGTCATCAGAATTAATAAGTCCCATGGCTATTTATGTCACAAGGAAAAGGAGAGAGGACAGGAAGTGATAGTGGGCAAATATACAGAGAAAGGAAGACCACAGGATAGAGAAGACAAAAGACCTAGGTATGGAAGAACTAGGAGGCAAAGGGCATTCATAGAGGTCTAAATAAAGGCATGTACATGTGTATATATATTTATATATGAGGATGGGGAAATAGATCTATGTGCATATATTTATAGGTTTAGTATTAAGGTAACAGATGGACATTGAGCCTCCAGTCAAGTATTCCCTCATTCGATGAATACTTTGTTCTAATAAACAGGCACTCCCTGTTGCTCACCTTCCTGACATGATCGCTGAAGACGAAGGGGGTGAATAAGCAAATGTGGTGAAGAAAGCTGATGGTCCCTGGCTAACAAAAGATATAGTGTCTGTGGTCTTAAAGGCTTGAAGGTAAACAAGTGGCCATCTAGCTCAGAAGCAACAAAGCCCACATGACAGAAGCACACCAGTCTGTGAGATCACGAGTTGTTGAAAGGATCAGGTACCAGCCATCAAAGAACAAAAAATCAAATCATTGTGAATGAGGGCGAGTACAGATTGGGGACCCATCTGTAGGCAACTGGACATCCCCTATCAGAAGCGTCGCTGGAAGGAGACGAGCCAGTCAGGGTGCAGGATAGCAACGATGCAATATACAACTTTCCTCTAGTTCCAAATATTTCTTCCTCCCACCCCCACCCCCACTATAATGATCCCAAGTCTACCTTACAAAACTGACTAGACTAGAGGATGTACACTGGTACATATAGGAACTGGAAACACAGGGAATCCAGGACAGATGATCCCTCAGGACCAGTGCTGAGAGTGGTGATACCAGGAGGGTAGAGGGAGGGTGGTGTGGAAAGGGGGAACCAATTACAAGGTTCTACATATAACCTCCTGTCTGGGGGATGGACAAGAGAAAAGTGGGTTAAGGGAGATGTTGTCCAGAGTAAGATATGACAAAGTAATAATCATTTATAAATTATAAATGGTTCATGAGTGATGGGGGAGCAGAGTGGGAGGGGAAAATGAGGAGCTGATACCAAGTGCTCAAGCTGAAAGCAAATGTTTTGAGAATGATGATGGCAACAAATGTACAAATATGCTCGACATAATGGATGGATGGATGGATTGTGATAAGAATTGCATAAGCCCCCAATAAAATTATTCATATATATATGCAAGAGAAATGAACAGTTTATAGTTCTTTGATACAAGAAGCAGTTATAACCATTCAATGTGTTCATGTTTACTATTTTAAACTAAATAGCAGTGTTCATCAATAAAATTACTATAATATAACAACAACAACAGCAACAAAAAGACTTAGGTGTGGTTTGGATATGGGTGCTGTAGTTCTGTTGTTATGGCAGCCTGAATATAGGCATGTCTTCATACTCAGAGAGGGGAAAACAAGCAAAATCCTTTGTTTGGTTTGGTGTGCCAAAATCTGCCTTAATGTGGAGGGAATGTGTATTATCAGGATGGTGGGGTCTCACCAGATGAGGACACTGGAAGAGGAAATGAAATATAACTAGAAAGAAAAATAAATACAATTTAAAAAGTATTATAACAGAAAAAAATGCCAAAATAAAATAAACCACCTTGAGTGTGGACATTCCTACTTCTTAGGTGCTGCTATTGTGTGTACATGAATGCTGCTTGGGGGAGGTGGGCATAAGGAGGTCAGGAATGTGGTGAGTACCAGAGAACAGTACAGGAAAGATGGAAGAATGGGGGAAATGGCAAAAAGTGAAGCTTGGGTACTGATTATGTCTGCTCCAAGGTACCCACCCACTACTTATTTGGTATTTTACTTGTGTTTTACTAATTTTTGCCAAGGTGTGGGACTGTGTGAATCCTAACAAACTATGAATAAGCTTAAGAAGGATGGAAATTCCAGAACTCTTCACTGTGATCGTGTAGACCTTGCACATGGATCAGGGGCATTTGTGTGAACAGAAAAAAGGAATATTGCATGGTTTAAAATCAGGAAAGATGCACATCATGGCTACATCCTCTCACCATACTTATTCAATCTTTATGCTGAGCAAATAATCAGAGAAGCTAGATTATATGAATAAGAGTGGCACTGGGATTGTGTGTGTTAATGGGGAAGAGGAGCAACTTAGAAAAAGAGTGGGAATGCACCACTTGAAGAAAGTATTCAATGTTACTGAACTCTGCATCTAGAAATGGTTGAATTGGTTTGTGTTCTGTTGTATACATTTTCAACCACGACCTGCCATATGCAGATGACCCTATTTGATAGATATTAATTACCTATTTGATGGATGTTAATTACCATTGATTACCATAATAAGAGTTAACAATTGTGACATTCACTGCCATTGAGTTGATTTAGACTGCTAACAACCCTGCAGGTTTCCAAGACATAAAATCTTTACAGGAGTAGATACCCTCATCTTTCTACTGAGGAGTGATGGGTAGGTTTGAACTGCTGACTTTGCAGTTAACAACCGAAGATGTGCTTACTATGCTAGGCAGTTTTCCAAGTATCTTATACTTCCATATCACCCACACAACATCTCAATTTTTAAGATGAAGAACAGAGACACACACAAATTAAATAATTTGTTTGACTAGAGAATTAGTAGAAAATTAAACCAAATTCAATGTTTATTATTTTAATCCATAGTTTATATTTGGGAGCCAGACCAAAAAATCTGTGCTTTTAATATTTTGTGTTTCTTCCCTAAAATTTTCTCCAAAAGGAAATATCAACTTTGTGATTGTTAAACACAATAATATAATTCTTGGGGGAAATACCATGACATTCTTTAAGCTGATGCCATTGAGAGTATAGTTTCCAAGATTCAAAGACTTTGAGAAACTGAAAATCATTTGTTGTGTAAGCCTGGGAGCTTAAGCAGTAAGGCAAGGTACAATATTTGATCTCTATTCATTTGGAGCAACAGAAGAAGTAGTTAGGTATTATCACTACCATCAAGTTGATTTCCACTCATGGTGACCTTATAGGACAAGGTAGAACTACCCCTGAGAGACTGTAGCACTTTATGGGAGGAGAAAGCATCTTCTGTCTTCTGTGGAGCAGCTAGTCGTTTCTACCTGCTGATTGTGCTGTTAAAAGCCCCACCCTTAACCAATACTCTTATCCAGTCAGCAGGCACGATCTAGTTCCTATTTCAGAGTTAGGGAGATAGAGGCTTGTGTAGTACATTAATCTGTTGGACTTATTGTTTCCTAATATCTACAATGCTTTCACTCTTCTTTGTTCCACAGGGAAAAGACTAGCAGTTGCACGAATAGGTTTATAGATGACCATTTCCAAACTTTTAAGACCACAGTTAATACTCATCAAAATAGGATTTAAGATATCACCTTTGTGGACTACATGGAATTCATAGGATTTTCAGTAGCTGGTTTTTAAAAAGTAAATAATCAAACCTTACTTTCCAAGTGCCTCAAAGGCACATAAACTCTCAACACATGGAGAACAGTTGAGCACATTAACCATCCAGAGATCCTTACCCACCATTTATAAAAATATATATTTTAGATAGTTTCCTGAAAAGGGTGAATATTTTTTACAGATATACCTGGGCCAGGAGAACCCACCTTCTATTAAATTCTGCCTAAGCAAAATATCAATCATGCGGAAGACTTTGCCTTCCAATCAACCTCTGGAAGGCAACCTTGACTTCTTTGTTCCGAAGACTATAGATCAGTGGATTCAGCATAGGGACAAAGATGGCATAGAACAGGGATGCCATTTTGTCAGTGCCCACGGAGTAACTGTATCTGGGCTGTAGGTACATGAAGCTGGCTGTCCCATAGAAAATGGAGACTGTAGTGAGGTGGGAAGCACAGGTAGAGAAGGCCTTGTGGCGTCCTTCAGATGAGCGCATCCTCAGGATGGTGGTCAGTATAAACAGGTAGGAGATCAAGATTACTGCGATAGAAGAGAGAACATTGAAACTTACTACACAAAAGATTACCAGCTCCGTGATGTATCTGTCAGAGCAAGAAATAGTCAGAAGGGGAGGAGCATCGCAGAAAAAGTGATCAATCACATTGGATCGACAGAAAGAGAGCCTGAAAATGTTCCCAGTGTGGATGCAAGCATCCACAAAGCCACAGACATAGGGGCCAATGACCAGATAAGTACATACATTTTTTGTCATTATGGTGGTGTAGTGCAGGGGTTTGCACACTGCTATGAAGCGATCATAAGCCATTGAAGCTAGGAGGAATGTTTCCACAGTGATAAAGGTTACAAAAAAGAAAAACTGAGTAGCACATTCATTGAAAGAGATAACATTGTCCCCTGTGAGAAGCATGACGATCAATTTAGGAGTGACAGCTGAGGAGTAACCAAAGTCAGCCAGAGACAGGTTACTGAGGAAAAAGTACATGGGAGTGTGGAGATGAGAGTCCAAAAAGAGCAGCAGCATCATCCCCAGGTTTCCGACCAGAGTGATGAGGTAGATGACAAGGAAGGTTATGAGAAATGGGATCTGAAGTTGCGGGTCACTGCTTAACCCCAACAGAACGAACTCAGTCACCTCGGTGCTGTTTTCCATTGGGAGCAGATAGCTCTTATGAGACTGTCCTATAGCAGTGAGAAAGCAGAATCAGATTAATAATTAAGACCCACGAGTGTGCTTGGTATATGTATTATTTTAGTATTACAATGATTGTCTTCAGGACCTAAAACATGGCTATGAAAATGAAATTTGCTGAATATTTATAGGCATATAGGTTTTAGAGGAAAAATGATATGGGGTATCATACAACCTAATCCTCCATCTCCACAAGCAGTTTAAATTATAATGCAGCAATGGAAAATGGCTTATGTTAAATCACAAGATTAGGTAGTGACCAAAGAAGTCAGATTTCTATATTACATTTCCTAATACGGATGCAAATTTTGCACATGGAAATCAATATACTCACTCCCTTTCATGACTTTGAGCAGCTAACACCCATTTTTCAATCTTCACCGAATGACCAAAACTGCATCAATAATTCTTACATTGAATCCAAATCATTTTCCCTCTAAGCTCTGAATAATTTAAGATAATATGGATCTTTAATAACCTTAGTCAATGAGGTAGACGCAGTGCTGACCGTAGCTCCCTCTTTCATTTTCTCCACAAGCAGTAAGTGACTACAGTGCTCCACTTCGTACCCTAAATTCCAGGCCTCCGAGGGTATAAAAGACCCATTACCTGAGCTCTGCATGTGCAGTGGCCTGAGACAGAGATGCCACATTTGAGTCTCCGTTCTCACGGAGAGAGTATTGGTTCTTCATTTACTTAAGCACAGCCCTGAAAGTGATCCCATTTATATTACAATCAATCAGCCAGTCCATCTAATAATTTAGAAAATGGTCGTGTAGCACCAGGCAAGTCTTTAGTGGATGCATCATGCCTGGAGTTCAGATGTCCTCCTTGCCCTGTGTTCTGCTCTCCGTGTTTTTACAGCTCTCCATTTATTTCAGTACATTCCATAATTGATTTCTAACAGTATTCCCTCCTCTTTTGTTGTGCTCTTTGGAAATATTAATATAGGCATTCAGATTATTATACGTTTTCTGATTGATAGCATACTTGGTTTTTTCATCAAATATAGAATTTGTCAAAATAATTAATATTATTACATTTTTGAAGGAGAGAACTGAGTTTGAATAACTTATTCAATGTCATATAGTTTACTACCTTTCAAAGGAAGTTTTCAAAGCCGTCTTGTTCGTTTCCACTATGCCATATAAAAAAATTCAATTGTTCCAGTTGGGTCTCCATAGGATTTCTCACATGTTACCTTGACTATATGAAACAAATAGTTCAAACATATTTTTTAAATTAAAAAAAGTCAAGAAACGTTTTCACAAAAGTCTAAACTTACAAATAACAAATGTCTACCTTGTTGTGTTTTTCTGTTTACCTCTGTCCTGGCAAATTTTCGTTGGCTGGATTTGATTTTTTCCCCCTGAGCAATGTAACATGCTGGTCTTCTTTCTGCATACCTGAGGGGCTTTCAAATCAGAACTCAGCTCATGGCAGACAATAAATGTCCTACTTTGAAGTTCTTTTTTTATTGCCTGTCCAAAAGTGTAGAGTTGTCTGGTGGTGGTCAGTGAGGGGCGCAAAAATCAAACAAACAAACAAAACATTTACTGACTTTGGAATTGGCTAATGTGAATTCTGAGCCTGAATCTCCTGTTCTGTCTTCATAAATAGCCACTCAATCTCTGCATCTCAACATATTCCTGTATACAATCAAATTTTTAAAAAGGTGGCCCCAAGAAAAGTCTCCTCAAAAGAAGACTGCTTATTAGATGGGAAAATAAGAGGTGGTAATCTTAATGATGATCAATCCCATTATTTTTTGTAAACCTTTTCCTTACTCACTATTTAAGTCTCTCAGTAATACATCAAATTGAAGGCACACCACTCTTGAAAGAAGCAGGTAGTAATGATCAGATATCTGAAATAATGGTCAAAGGGGCTCTGACTTTTTGGCTTTTGCCTTTAATATGATGCCCATTTGTTTTTATATGGAAAATGGACAGGTTAAAAACTAGGAGCCAGAAAAGAGTTATTCCGTCATGGCGCTCTCAGGAGACAAAGGGCAAGCCAAACACGTTGTTATACAATTAAGGTGCACACAATTAGAATGTCTATGGAGATCCAGCTCTGCTTGCTGAGAGACAAGACCAGCACAGGGACACGACTCAAATTAACCCGCACAATAATGAACAAAGCAAGCTGACAGCATTACTTCAGTGGAATTAGTTTGATATGACAAAGTCTGTCATTAAACAAATATTTTGGACCTCAGGAGTCATTGCTTCCCTTAATTCAGTATAAATCTTTGTGCCTTGGATAAAAATAAAAGATCCATTCCTTCAACTGTCCATTGATGTTAATGAGTTTTATCTGTTATGTTGAACCTGCTTACATTGATCCAAGCAAGCTAAGCAAACATCATACTGCATTCCAGGTGTTTTGTTTTAATAGAGAAGGCAGACAATAAATAAACCTGGGGCTGCTAGGTGCCATTGAGTTGTGACCCTTGGTTATCCTGTGCACAACAGTAGGAAACACTCTCTACTCTTGCAGCATCCTCACAACTGTTCCTAAGCTGGAGCCCATTGCAGCAGTGACTGTGCCAATTGATCTCTTGAAGAGTCTTTCTCTTTTTCGCAGCCCCTCTACTTAACCAAGCACGATGTTCTTCTCCATGGATTGGCCTCGCCTAACATGTTCAGAGTTTGTAAAACGAATTCTCACTATCCTTGCCTCTAGGAAACACCCTGGCAGTATTTCTTTCAATATAGATGTATTTGCCTTTTTATCAGTCCATGACACTTTCAATATTCTTCTCCAGCACCACAGTTCAAACACATCAATTCTTCTTGTGTTCCTCATTCCATATCCCACTTCGACATATCTATGAGGCAATTGGAAATACCATGGCTTGGGTCTGGTGCACCTAACTCTTCAAAGCCAGATCTTGTTTTCAACCCCCCAAAGTGTTGTGCAGCAGGTGTACCCAATGTCACTGGATCTTTGGGCGGATGCTTCCATTAAAATGGATTGTGGATTGAGGCAAGACAAAATCCTTGAAAACGTCCATTTTTTCTCCTTTTCTCATTTCTATTGGTCAGTAGTGAGGAATTTGGTCTTCACATTAAGTAGTAATCCATACCGAAGGCTACAATCCTTGAAATTCATCAGCAAGAGCTTCAAGTCCTCCTCAGTTTCAGAAAGTAAGATTGTGTCATCTGCATGTCTCAGGTTGTTAATAAGCCTTCCTCCAGTTCACATCGACTCCACATTCTTCAGCATGATGACTTGTTCTGCATAAAGATACAATAAGTATGGTGAGAGGATATAAGCCTGAAGCACACCTTTCCTGATGTTAAATCATGTAGTATGCCCTTGTTTTGTTAACATGGACACTTCTCAATTAATTTATAGGTTCAGAATGAAGTGTTTTGTAATTCCTGTTCTTCTCAGGGGTAGTTATAGTTTGTCACGATCCAGAGATTGGAATGCCTTAGCATACCGAATAAACCACAAGAAGACATCTTTCTGGAATTCTCTGCTTTAGGCCAGGATCCATCTGACACCAGCATTGATTCCTTTTTCCACATCCTCTTTTGAAATCAGCATGAACCTCTGATAGCTCTATTAATCCATGACTGCAACCCCAATTGGATCATCTTCAGCAAAAATTTACTTGCATGTTATAGCAATTATATTGTTCTATAATTTGAACATTCTATGGTCTCACTTTACTTTGGGATGGGTAGAAAGTTGGATCACTTGTAGTCAGTTAGCCAAAAATCTGTCTTCCATATTTTCTGTTACAGTGGCTCTGTGTATTCTTTCCATCTTCTTTTGATACTTCCTGCATCATTCAATATTTTTCCTATAGAATCTTTCAAGATTATAACTCAACGTTTGGGTTTTACTGAGTTTGTTAGTCTGGGTTGACTAGAGAAACAAATTCATAGACACTCGTATGTGTATATGAAAGATCTTTATATAAAAGAGCCATTGTATATTGAGAAAACATTCCACCCCGGTCCAAATCAAGTCTGTAGTCCAATATTATTCAATATGTCTGATACCAGTCTATAAATTTCTCTTAAGCCTCAGGCAACACATGTAATGATGCTGAACAGGAAGATGACAGGCCAGTAGGTGGAAAAAGTTGTGGATCCAGTTGCTGTGAAAGCATCTCAGCTCTGGTGTGGGTCTCCAGGTGGCTTCTCCAGCTCCAGGGCTCTGGTTCCATAAGTGTAGCTCCATCTGACTTGTCATCAGGAGTGTCTTGCAGGGATAGTGTTTCAAAAGAAGGAAAGGGAAGGCAGAGAGATAGAGCGAGAGAGCGAGAGAGAGAGAGAGAGAATGAGAGACTGGGTCCAGCATCTAGTAAGCTATTTATCTCCTTTGGACCTCCAAATGATGTCACCAAGCTGTGACCTGATTGACAGACCAAGTTGACAGGAGATTATATAACTGCCACACTGAGTTATTTTGGTTTGATATGCTGACTATGTACTTCCTTTTTGGTTTTCTAACTATCTATACCAGTAGGTTTTGCACATTTCATCATAAAGTTTTACTTTATCTTCTCATGCTGCCCTTGGAAATGTTCTGTTCATTTCTTGCATTTGCTGTAGCTACTCTTTGATTAAAAATAAGTCTCAGAGTCTCTTCTGATGTCGACACTGGTCTTTTCTTTTTCTCCTGTCTTTTTAATGACCTTCAGTTCTCTTCATGAATGATGTTCTTGATGTCCCCTAACAGGGCACCAGGTTTGTTATTAGTGTTCAGTGTACCAAATGTTCTTGAAATCTTCTCAAAATTCTTTTGGGATATACTTAAGCCCATGTTTTGGCTCTAATGAACTCGGTTTAGTTGTCTTAAACTTCAAACTGAACTTAACTAAGAGCCATTAATGATCTGTTCCACAATTAGAGCCCCAAGTCTGGTTTTAACTACTGGTGTTGGGTTTCATCATTTCTTCTCAAAGATGTGGTCAAGTTGAGTTTTGTGTACTCCATCTGGAAAAATTCATTTGTATATTGGTTGCTATAAATAGTATTTGCCAATGGAGTACTATGCATCTCTAAAAAGTCATGATGAATGCATGAAGCACATCACTGCATTAGAAGAACTAGTGGAAATTATACTAAGTGAAGTAAGCCAAGCTCAAAAGGACAAGTACAACATGAGTCCACTAAGGTAAGCTTAAAAAATGCAAAAGGGGCATAAGGAAAAAGCTGCTATATACAAACATTCCTGGGGTGAGGTCTAGGTAGTATGGCAGGGGCCAGATAAAATCCAGGGATACATATGGTAGCCAACTAAAAAGGAAAAATAAAATAAAAGTACATAGAAAAAGGAATGGGTAGCGGGGGACAGGGTACTAACCCACCCAAGGGGAGGGTATTGTTTATATCTCCACAGGGAAAGAAGGACCAGACTTCAACCCAGTATTCCAAGATGTGAATGCAACATACTGGCATGAAGGAGAGAACCAGTAGAAAGGTCTGAGGGGCCAGCCCCGATCCCAACTATGTGGACAGCAGTCACTCCCCACAGAAGATTTACTTCAGAGGACAGCACCAAAGCTAAAGCTCAGAGAGAATGACATGTTTGATCAGAGCACAGGAGTGAAAGAAGGGGGAGGAAGAGAGAGTGGAGCACTTCCTGGCCCACCAAGCCTTGAGGACGATATCCCTGCTCAGAGTGGCCAATGCAGAGAGAACCATATAGCTGGTCCCACTATGAGACTTGACGTCCCTCACTGGCCCATAGCCCAACAGGGGACAACACTGGAAACACAGTGTGGGAATTGTGTCTGATCTGACCCCACCACACCAGGGCAAAACACTGAGGGTGTGCAACAGAACAGCAAGAGAAGCAGAGCAAGGAAGTCCCAAGAGAATACCAAAAATAGACTTTGAGGTCAGGGTGTGGCACCCCATCAAGAGGAATTACTGAAATAAAATGAGCATGATAGTGGGACAAGAGGAAAGCCAAAGGACATAGAGGAAAGAACTAGGAGGCAAAGGGCATTTATAGAGGTCTAAACACAGGCATGTATATATGTAAATGCATTTATATGTGAGGATGGGGAAATAGATTTATGTGCATATATTTATAGGTTTAGTATTAAGGTAGCAGATGGACATTGGATCTCCATTCAAGTACTCCCTCAATGCGAGAACACTTTGCTCTATTAAACTGGCATTCCATGGTGCTCACCTTCCTGACATGATCACTGAAGATAAATGGATGCATAAGCAAATTTGGCAAAGAAAGCTGGTGGTGTCTGACTATAAAAAGATATAGGGTCTTGGACCCTTAAAGGCTTGAAGGTAAACAAGTGGCCATCTAGATGAGAAACAACAAAGCCTACATGGAAGAAGCACACCAGCCTGTGTGATCATGAGGTGTTGATGGGATCAGGTATCAGGCAACAAAGAACCAAAAATCATATCAATTTGAATGAGGGGGAGTGCAGAGTGATGACCCAAAGCCAATCTGTAGGCAACTAGGCCTCCCTTTACAGACGGGTTGCAGGGAGGAGTTGAGCCACTCAGGGTGCAGTGTAGCAATCATGAAACATACATCTTTCCTCTAGTTATTAAATGCTTCCTCCCTCTTCCCACTGTCCCCCACCCCCATCATGATCCCAACTCTACCTTACATATTTGGCTAGACCAGAGGATGTACATGGGTACACATAGGAACTGGAAACACAGGGAATCCGGGACAGAAAGACTCCTCAGGACCAATAATGTGAGTATTGATACCAGGATAGGAACGGGAAAGTGGGGGACAAATGGGGAACTGATCACAAGGATCTACATATAATCCCCTCCCTAGAGGCTGGACAACAGTAAAGTGGGTGAAGAGAGACATAGGACAGTGTAAGACATGACAAAATGATAATACTTTATAAATTATCAAGGATTCATGGTGGATAATGAAGAGGGAGGGGGGAAATGAGGAGCTGGTACCAAGGGTTCAAGTAGAAAAACAAATGTTTTGAGAATGAGGATGCTAACAAATGTCCACATGTGCTTGGCAAAATGGATGTATGTATGGACTGTGATAAGAGTTGTCCAAGCCCCCAATAAAATGATTTTTAATGGTATATGCTAGAAACAAGTTGTTTGTTTTATCTTGTGATTTGTTTTTTTAATATCTTGCTTTGTTTCTATCACCAAGACCTTATTTTCCAACTAATTTGTCTTCCTTTTTGTTTCCAACTTTTACACTCCAACTGCCAATTATTGTCAATGTATCTTGGTCACATGTTCAACCCATTTCAGACTGAAGACACTGGTTGGAATTTTCCATTTCCCCATCATGAGTGATGCATGAATTTGAAATAACTGTTTTGACTGGATTTCCTTGAAGGCAGATGGATATTTCAAAATGGATTTTGAAAAGTCCTTTTTGACAATAAATGCAATACCTTTCTTCTTGATTGTGTCATTCCCATCATAGCAAACTACACCATATATTTTTTATTCAAAATGGCTAATATCAAACATTTCAGCTCATCAATGCCTATGATTCAGATCTTTATGCATTTCATTTTATTTTTGATGACTTCTAATTTTCCTACTGTCACGTTTAGTCCATTTGAAGTATAGATTAATAGTAGATTACTGCAACTGTTTCTTCTCATCTTGAGTTGTAACCCATCAGCAAATAAAGATTCCTAAGGTTCCACTCCCCAAGCCTTTATTCCTCAGTCACATTTTGAGCACCTTCTGATTTGGGGGGCCCAGCCTATAGCACATCTCTGAAAAGGTTCTGCTTCCATTCATTAGATCTTTAGTATCTGACCATATTTCCATTCTATGCATCAGTTTTTCATTCAAAAATTCATAACCATTTTTTCATGTCACTTTTTGCAATCCCCACAAAGTAACATCACTTATTTTACTTCATCTTTTTGTTTGTTTGCTTCCATTCCTCCCATTTTCCAAACTGTGCCTGCTTCTGAACTTTTCCCTTGAGAAAAGTATGCCATTTTCCTCTTGAAGAGTTGATTGTTCATAGGACGGTATACCTCCCTTTTATTATTGTACATCTGTTGTTTGGCTGACAATTAAGTCATGCAGTTGAGCTTCTTCACATACCTGAAAGAGGACTAGGGGCTATAGTTCACCATTATCTATCTGACTAGGAAGCCTAGTTTTCTTTATTATTTTGAGTTTTGTTCCACATTCCCACCTGCCTTCCACCCCACCCCCCCTTGCCGCCACTCTCCAAGACACTCTAATGTAATTCCTTTCAGACCAGTTGGTACTGTTAGCCCAGGGCCACCTAATTCTTCTGGTCTAAGGGTCATAGAAACTATTATCTGTGTGATCCTTCAGATCATTGGACTAATTGTTTCCATGCATATTCAATTTTCTTCACTCCCTTTGCATTAGGAGAAACTGTAGTTGCATATTAGATAGCTGATCATGAGTTTTTTGTTTTATCAGGAGCTTTTGAGAACTCTGTTACTACACATCCAAGTAGGGTGTCGATCATAGTCTTTATGGATAATTTTGGGCAGCAAAGATGACTTTTGGAGACTGTTGAACCATTCTTTATTATGGTTTTGGAGATACTTACATGTTCATATGAATTTGACCAAACTCTCTGGACTACATACTAAAATGATAGAATTTTACTATTTATAAATTATGCTTTCATTAGGACATTTTTTAAATGAAGAAATGACAATAATAATGTAAAAACATGTATGCAGGTGATAAACAAACCGAGCTGGGTTTCTGCAGGCAACTTAATTGCCCCTCATTAAGCAAGATCTGTGGTTGCCTTCACATGGGTATGTTCCCATGAGGTGTACTCTCTAAAATATTCTGCTTGTTCCAGTCATTAACTTCTGAAATTCCAACAGGACTCTGTCTGGTACCATTGTAGAGTGTGAGAAAATCCAGATTCTGTGCAAA
Source organism: Tenrec ecaudatus (assembly GCF_050624435.1). Classification (NCBI taxonomy): domain Eukaryota; kingdom Metazoa; phylum Chordata; class Mammalia; order Afrosoricida; family Tenrecidae; genus Tenrec; species Tenrec ecaudatus. The sequence goes on from NC_134533.1 coordinate 16,138,906, forward strand.
TCCCGTGTGGTCATTTATTTACTCATCTTAATGTAAAAAGTTAGAAAAGTTTCCAGTAATTTCCTTGAACTAAAAAATGCTGCAAGCCAGCAACGACAGACAGGAAAAACTCAAGATAAAAATTATATTGATAATTAACATGATAACCCCTTACTGAGTTGTTTTATAGACCTTTCCTCATTTCCTCTTCATAGACACAATTCTGTGAAGTATGTGGGAGTGTTAATAGTACTATGTCTCTTTCACAAGCAAGCAACTGAGCTTGCCATAGGACATTATGACCAAGGACATTATGACTATCTAAGAAAGATAGTCTCCAATAGGATCTTTATAATATTCTCTGGGAGATTTTCACCTCTAAGATTCAACAATCAGGAATAGCAATGGCATTTTTAAAGCATCAAGTTGAGCACTATATTCCATGTACATTCATCAGGAAGAAGGGTAATCAATACAAAAAAAGTAGGAAATCTATGTGTCCTTTTAGTTGAGCTCAAAATACAGTGTCGTGATTATTTTATTAGTACATTTTGTTGGGATAAAATCCCAATGACAAAATATTTCCCTTCCATGAGTGTACAAATTTGCTTTAAAAATTGATGTATGTACTGATTGTGATAAGAGTTGTATGAGCATGTTCAGTGGTGCTTATGAAATAGCTTGATAATTTTCTAAGGAGGTTGAGAAAAATATAAGATAGATGTTTGATTAGGTAGTGATTTCATTTTGTTCCTTATCTATAGACCTGTCCATTTTTTGATTGAATGAACAGTTCTTTAATTTCAGAAGCTTAATTATGAAATTAGAGAGATGTACACTTCTCTTTACTACCCTCTACAGTGCAATGCCATAATTCTAACCATTTCTAGAAGAAATGTTACTTTTATAATTACTTCTAGCACATTTGAAAATACTGATGGTGCTCAGGTTCAGGATATTTGTTGTCAAAACTATGAGATGTAGAAATATGTAACAAAGTGTGATTAATTAATATGTTTTTTCTACACATAGTCTTTGTAACACACCAAACAATTGGCTGCCATCATGCAAATGACTTATAGAGACTCTAACTCAGGGATTGATCAGTTTTGATATTCTGGTGATATAAAAGTGAATCATCTCACAAGCAATAAGAAACATCCCATAAGTACTATGAATGAAGGACCACTAAGGAACATGTGTGAAACATCTGCCTGAAGTTCTGAAGGGAGCAGAGGAACAAGAGGCTGCAGCATCAAGACCATGAGACAGAAGAGAGGAAAAGAAGTACAAAGACAGAGAGGCAGAGTAGCAGACCTGGTCCTTGACCACAGGATGAAACAGAGGCCAAAAGACCACGTGGCTGAGATGCTGGAAACTAGGAAGAAATCTGTCATCAATCTGATTGAGAAGAGCTGTAGTCCTAACATTCTATCTTTAATATTTTGTAGCTTGTTATCTTCCCTAATAAAGCCTTTCATCTTGAATATTATTTGTCAGTTCTCTGTGGCAGTTGAAAATCATCTTAAATTAAGTAAGAAGTAGAGGGCCATGGGAGGGTAAGTTAGTGTCAGAATAGGATAGAGAAGAATTGAGGGAAGAGACACAATTAACCTCTGCCTCATAGGAATCATTATTGTGCACAAGTGGAGCTAGATTCTCCTGAGCCTTTGTATCGATCAGATGTGGCCCCTATGACAATTCTTCAGTTTGAATATTGTTGAATATTCAGTTGAATATCGATCTTATATTCAGTGTGTAATTTTAAGAAATAACATGATCTTTCAAAATCTAGTTTCTCTTCTCTAAAATATTGATCAAAGTACTCATAACATTTTATTAAAGCTTAAAATTCACACACAAACAAAAATCCAAAACAAACCAATGACCATCAATTATAACTCATAATGAACATATAGAACAAGTAAGACTATGAATTTTTAAGAGAGAAAACAGTCTCATCTTTCTTCTACATACTGGCTGGTGGGTTTAATTGCTGAACTTAGCAATTAACAGCATAACACTTAACCCACTGAGCCAACAAGCTCCTTTTTAGTGATATATAGCTATTATATTAGTGCTTTTATCAAATGAACTATTGTAGATTTGAGAGGTATAATCTATCCTGTCCCATTTTTTGGTTGCTAAATGCTGTCAAGTTGGTTCCTACTCAAAGCGACTCTTTGAACAACAGAAAAAAGCACAAGATACTGCAAGATATTTACAATTGTTCTTATGCTTCAGCCCATGGTTGTAATCAATCGGTCCCACAGATCCATAATTTCCACAGGGTCTCCTGATCCACAGTGACCCTGCATGATAGAGTAGAAACCCCTTAGGATTTCCTTGGCAATTGCAAGTCAGCAGTTCAAAACCACCAGCAGATCAGTGGGAGAATGATGAGATGATTCTACTCCTGTAAAGATTTAGTCTCAAAACCCCACAGGGGCAGTTCTACACCTTTCTGGAGGCTTGCTGTGAGTTGGAATCCACTCCCTGGGAGTGCGCTTGTTTTTTGTTTTGCGTAGTCTATTGCTAAATCCGTTCTTCCCTGGAGTCACTGGTGGATTCAAAGTCTCAGTTATCATGTGGCTGTTGGAACATTGTGCCACCAGGGCCCCCTTCTCACTGGTTCTAGAACACAGTATAACCTATAAATGTCATGGAGTCCTGTTGTGCATTGCTGAGTTGATTTTAGATTAATAGCAACTTCATAGGACAGGGTAGAACTTCCCTCTTGGATTTCCTAGACTATAATCTTTAGTGACAGGAGCCCTGATGGTACAATGATGATGCGTTGGGCTGTGATCCACATAGTCAGCCGTTTGAAACCACTAGCAGCTCCTCAGGAGAAAGACTGGGCTTTGAGTCCCATGAACAGCTACAGTCTCAGAAACCCACAGTGGGGAAGCTGTGAGTTGGCATTGACTCAATGGTAGTGAGTTTTTGGAATCTTTAGAGAAACAGATCGCCATGTAAGACTCCAGCAGAGCTGCTGAAAAGCAAACTGCCAACTTTTTCTCTAGAGAAAAAGCTGGTAGATTTGACCATTTTCCTTAGTCCAGAATGAGACCACTGAGCCACAAGGGCCCCTTATAAAAGTTCCAAGTTCTTCTAGTAAGTGGTGAGAACTTGGCAAACATTGACTTATGGAAATTGAAATGTAAAATGACTGGAAAGAGAAAAATGATAGAGAATAGTAGTTACCAGAAGATCAATGTCCTGCCTCACAAAGGTTTAAAATTCAAATGAAAGTGAAACAAAAGCACATGGAGCTTAACAAACACATCTGCAGTCCAACATCTGACCCATATGTTGTCCGTCCAGGTGTCTGTGAACCTGCTAAGAAGTTAGCTTTACAAAAGGAAATGTATTCCGATGAGTATCTGAAGGAATCATTCAGCAAGAGAGAGACTAACCATGCCCCAAAATTCTAACATGGAACCACCGGCCCAGAATGAGAAGCAATAGAGGATAGGAGCGTGATCCCAGTGATGTGAGGAAAGGCTAATGGACGGAGGAAGTTCCCAGACTTGACCCTCCTCAGAACTGGAAGCCCTGAATGCTTTTTCACACTATTCCTGAACAGAGATGGAGATTGTTAGTTCACCTCAACAACAATATTACAAAAAGTGTTCTTCAGGATTGTGCTGAGCCCCACATAATACCCCAAATGTTAATGCCTGGTTTAATTTTAAACTCACAAGAAACTGAATTGAGAATCACTCCTTTTATTTTGTTGAAAATCATCCAAAAACAGTTGCAGCTGCACGTTGACAGGGAGCTGCACAACAAGTTGGGCTGGATTGAGAAGAGGGTGTGGAATCTGTGGTTTCATGCCTGATGTCAGGTAGATGTTGGCTGAAAGAAGAGATTTCCAGAATAATAGTTACTTCTGTGTTGACTGACTATGCTTAGGTATTCGACTGTGTGAACTATAACAAAGTAAGCATGGACTTGAGGAGAATAGAAATTCCCAAACACGTTTTTTGTGCATGTGCAGAACTTGTATATGAATCAAGAGGTAGTTGTCAGAACAACAAGTGAATACTGCATGGTTTAAAATCAAATACAGTGTGGTCAGGGTTCTATACTCTCGTCATACTTATTTAATCTGTATGCAGAGAAAAGAACCAGAAAAGTTGGCTGTATTATAAAGAATGTGGCATCAGGATTTGAGGAAGGATTATTAACAATCTGCGATACGCAGATGACACAAATTCCCTTGCTGAAAGTAAGGAGGACTTAAAGCTCTTGCTGATGAATTATCAAGGATTGCCATGTTCAGCATGGATTACAACTCCATGAATGAAGACCCACATCCTCACAACTGGACCAACAGGTAACATCATGATCAATGGAGAAAAGATTAAGGCTGTCAAAAATTTTGTCTCGCTTGGATTCACACTCAGTGCCCATGAACACAGCGATCCAAAGGTCAAAGGTTGTAGTAGATCAATGGGCTGCACAAGACCTAGTGAGAGTATAGAAAAGCAAAGATATGACTTTGAGGGCTAAAGTGTGCTTCACCCAAGCCATGGAATTTTCAGTTGCCTCATATGTATGTGAAAGTTTGTGCATTGAATAAGGAAGACCAAAGGAAAATGGATGCATTTGAATTATGATGTTGGTGAAGAATATTGAAAGCACCATGAACTGCTAACAGAAGAAATAAATCTGTTTTTGAAGAAGTACAGTCAGAATGCTTCTTAGAGGGTTACACTTAGTTTCATGTGCTTTGGACATGATGTCAGGAGAGACCAGCCCCCGGAAAAAGACATCATTCTTGGTAAAGTAGGGGGGCAGCGATAACCAGGAAGGCTGTTGACAAGATAAGTTGAAACATTGGCTACATCGATGGACTCAAATATAAGAACAATGGTAAGGATGGTGGGGAACTGGGCAGTGTTTTGAACATAGGGTCGTTGTGATTTGAAACTGACTAGATGACTCATAACAGCAACACCTAAACAGAGGGAAACTTTAATAGAAAAAAATTTAAAATTGACCAAATTTAAATGGGTCTAAAAGGAGAATAAATAAGGTGTTATTTTTTTTAAATCAGTATATGGCATTCAGGATAAATAAATCTATAAAGGCAGCGACTGGATTTATAGTTCCTTATGGCTATGACGGGGGTATTGTGGGAAAGGATGAGAACAATAATGTATGAAAGAAAGAAGAAAATGTTCTAAAATTTGTTTTACAACAAATTTTATTGTGTTGATGCTTGTGGTGATGATTGTACAACTCTTTTATTTTTTTTAATCATTTGATTAGGGGCTCATATAACTCATCAAAATCCATACATATATCAATTGTGTAAAGCACATTTGTACATTAATTGCCCTCATCATTCTAAAAAGATTTGTTCTTCACCTAAGCCCCTGGCATCAGTTCCTCATTTTCCCCCTCCCTCCCTGCTGTCCCCTCCCTCATGAACTCTTGATAATTTATAAATTGTTGTTTTGTCATATCTTGACCTGTCCGACATCTCCCTTCACCCATTTTTCTGTTTTCCATCCCCCAGGAAGGAGGTCACATGTAGATCCTTATAATCAGTTCCCCCTTTCCAACCTCCCTTCTCCTCACTCTCCCAGTATTTTCACTCACACCATTGATCCTGAAGGGATCATCCGCACTGGATTCCCTGTTTCCAGCTCCTATCTGTACAGCAAGATACTGTATGTCCAATGTACATCCACTGGTCTAGCCAGATTTATAAGGTAGTATTGGGATCATGATAGTGGGGGAAGAGGAAGCATTTAGGTACTAGAGAAAATTTGTATGTTTCATTGTTGCTACATCACATTCTAACCGCCACATCTCCTCCCAAGACCCCTCAGTAAGGGGATGTCCAGTGACCTAAAATTGGGCTTTGGGTCTCCACTCCAGACTCCCCACCTCATTCACTATGATATGATCTTTTGTTCTTTGATGCCTGATAATTGATCCTTTCGGCACCTCGTGATCATACAGGCTGGTGTGCTTCTTCCATGTGGCCTTTGTTGCTTCTGAGCTATATGGCTGCTTGTTTCCCTTCAAACTTTTAAGACCTCAAATGCTATATCTTTTGATAGCCATGCACCATTAGCTTTCTTCACTACATTTGCTCATTCACCTGATTTGTCTTCAGTGGTTGTGTCAGGAAGGTGAGCATCATAAAATTCTAATTTAATAGAAGAAAGTATTGTTGCATTGAGGGGGTACTTGAGTGGCAGCCCAATGTCCTTCTGCTACCTTAATACTAAACCTATAAATATATGCACATAGATAGATTTCCCCATCCTCATATATAAATATATTTGCATATGTACATGCCTTTTTTAGACCTCAATAAATGCCTTTGCCTCCTAGCTCTTTCCTCTATTTCCTTTTACTTTTCTCTTGTGCCACTATCATGCTCAGTCTTCATTTAGATTTCAGTATTTCCTATTGGTTACATTACTCTTGATCACACCCTACCAGGCCTCCTACACCCTCCTCACCACCTATTTAGATCACTTGTTGTTCCCTTGTCCTTGGGTTTGTTAACACCACTACCTTTCCCCCCACCTCCACCTCTCCCATGTCCCCCCAGAACTATCGATCCCATTGTTTTCTCCTCTAGATTGTTCATCCAGCCCATCTTATTTAGACAGGCCTGAGGAGATGATAATATGCACAAAAACAAGAAAGAGCAAAACTAAGCAACAATATACAACAAAACAATGACAAAAAACACAACAGGAAAGAAAAGCTTGCAGTTAGTTCAAGGACTATTTGTTGGCCTTTAGGAGTATTTTCCAGTCCAGTCTGTTGGGGCACCACGCCCTGGCTCCCAAATCCACCTTCAACATTCCCTGGGGACCTCACTGCTCCGTTTCCTTGCTGTTCTGTTGCACCCCCTTAGAGTTTTGCCTCAGTATGTTGGGATCAGTTCGGGTACAATTCCCACATTGTGTCTCCGGTGTTGTCCCCTGTAGGACTATGGGTCAGTGAGGGATGTCATGTCTCATAGAGGGGCTGGCCATGTGGTCATCTCTGTGGACTGACTGGTCTAATTGGGAACATCATCCTCAAGGCCTGATGGAGCAGGATGTCCTCCATTCCCTCCTCCTCCCCCCTCATCTGCTCCTGTGACCTCCCATGAAATATGTCCCTCTTCTAGAGCTGCAGATTCAATGCCATCCTTTAAAAAAAATTCTTCTGGGGCAGGGGCAGGTGTCCACTAAGTAGTTGCAATTGGGGCCAGGCCGTCAGTCCTCTCCACTGATTACCTACCCCATGCTGGCATGTTGCATTCACATCTTGGAGCACTGGGTTGAAGTCTGATCCCTATTTCCCTGAAGAGATATAAACCCTTGGGTGGGTTAGTGTCCTGTGACCCCGCTACCCTTTTTTATTATTATTTTGTTTTTCCTTTCACCATCTCCTTTTTAGTTGTCTAATAATTGTATCCCTGTATTTGCTCTGGTTCCTGCCATAGTACCTGATCCTCACACCAGGAATATTTCTATACCGTAGCTTTTCCCCTATGCCAATTTTCCCTTTTTTTTATTTTTTAAGCTTACTTCAGCGGACTCATATTGTACTTGTCCTTTTGTGCTTGGCTTACTTCGCTTAGCATGATTTCCTCCAGTTCTTCCCATGTAGCAATGTGCTTCATACATTCATCACTAATTTTTAGTGATGCGTCATACTCCATTGCATGTATGTACCACAGCGTTTTAATCCACTTGTCAGTTGATGGACATTTGAGTTGTTTCCAGCTCCTTGCAATTGTGAACTGTGCCCCAATGAACAATGAGCACAGATGTCTGACGTTGGTTTGTTTCTTGCCTCTTCTGGGTATATGCCCAGTAGGGGGAGTGAGGGTCGTATGGTAACTCGATATCCATGTGATTTAGATATCACCAGATTGATTTCCATAGTGGCTGTATATACCTACAGGTCCACCAGCAGTGGATGAGAGTTCCTGTCTCACCACAGTCCCTCCAACACTTGTTGCTTTCTGTTTCTTTGAATTGGGTTATCTTTGAGGGTGTTAGCTGGTATCTCATTGTTGTTTTAATTTGCATTTCTCTTATGGTTAAAGACCGGGAACATTTTTCTCATATGTTAGTTGGCCATTTGGATTTCTGACCCTGTGAAAATTCTGTTCAGGTCCTTTGCCCACCTCCTCAGTGGGAAATTCATTTTTTTTTCTTTTTAGAAGCTAGCAGAGTATTATAGATTTTAGTAATAAGGTCTTTGTCTGATGTGTCATTGCTAAAGATGTTTTCCCACTCCGTAGACTCTCTTATTACTCTCTTGGTGAATTCTTTCAATGTACACAGGCGTTTTATCTACAGTATATCCCATTTGTCAATTTGTGCTGCCTTTATGTTCGTGTCCTTCCCCATTTCTGATAGCCTATGTATTCCCTGTGCCAAAGTTCTCAGGTTTGTCCCAATTCCCTCATTGATGGGGCTAATAGTTTGAGGTTTACTTCAAGGTTTGTGATCGACCTAGAGTTTATTCTTGTGCATGGCCCTGCTTGCAGCTTGGACCGATTTTTTTTTGCAGATAAATATCCATTTTTCTGCAGATAAATATCCTTTTTTTTGAGCACCACTTGTTAAAGAGGGCATCTGCCTTCCATTGGATATTTTTGGGGCCCTTATCAAAGATCAGTTTCCTGTATGATGATGATTTTATTTCTGGGTTTTCAGTTCTTTTCCATTGGTCTGAGTATCTGTCATTGTACCAATAGCATGTGGTTTTGACCACTGCGGCTGTATAGTATGATGTGCTAAAGTCAGGTAAAGCAAGCCCACAGACTGTGTCCTTCTTGAGGAGTTCTCTGCTAATTCTGGGCTTCTTCCTTCTCCATACAGAGTTGGTAATCAGTTTTTCCATTTTTTTGAAGAAAGGAGGGTAATTGTATCAGGATTGCATTAAACTTGCATAGTGCCTTTGACATCTTGACTATATTGAGCCTTCCTATCAATGAACGTGGTATATTCTGCCATTTGTTGAGGTCACACTTGCTTTCTTGTAATAGTCTTCTGTAGTTTTCCTCATAATTCTTTTGTTCTTTTAGCCAGGTATATCACTAGATATTTTTATTTATTTTTGGCCATGGTGAAGAGTAACACCTTTTTGATCTCCTCTTCTGTGGTCTTATCCAATGTGTATAGCAGCCCAATGTACTTCTGTTTGTGTATCTTGTATCCTGACACTATGTCAGAAGCTTCTATTGCTTCCAGTACTCCCCTTGTGGGGCTGTTGTGATTTTCCATATATAAAATCATATCATCTGCTAATAACAGTAGTTTCACATCTTCCTTCCCCAGATGAATACCTTTTATGTTTTTCTTTGCCTTATGCTATTATCTAAATCCTCCAGCAAAATATTAAATAAAGTGGGGACAAGGGGCATCCTTCTGTGGTCCCCTTCTTTCAGTGGGATTGTGTTAGTCTTTTCTCCATTGACTACCACGCTGGATGTTGGTTTTTCATAAATAGCTTGTATTGTCTTGAGGAATTTTCTTTCCATTCATATCCTCTCAAGTGTCTTAAACAGGAATTGGGTTGGATATTGTCGAATGCTTTTTCTGCATCTACTGATATTATAATGTGGTTCTTATAGTTTTTCATGTCATTGTGGTGAATGATATTAATGGTCTTTCATATGTTGAACCATCCCTGCATCCCTGGTATGTATCCCACATTGTCATGGTGAATTATTTGTTTTATATACTTTTGTATCTATTGGCCAATATTTTGTTAAGGATTTTGGCATCGATGTTCATTAGGGAATTTGGTCTGTAGTTCTGGACTCTTGTGGGATCCTTGTCCAGTTTTGGTACCAGAGTTATACTAGCTTCATAGGAGTTCTTTTTTCTTCTCTTGGAGTATTTGGTTGACCTATTCAGCAGGTCTCTCATTCGGGAAATATATGTTTACAAGCTTAGTGGTTCTTTGGCTACCATTCCTTTGAACATTATATAGTGTCCTTCCTTGTCTCTTTTAATGGTTCACACTTTGAGGTCAATTTTATGTGAGATTAGGATTGAAATTCCTGCTTCTTTTGAATTACTGTTTGCTTGGTATACCTTTCTCCAGCCTTTGATTCTCAGCCCATTTTTGTCTGTAGCCTTGAGATGTGCTTCCTGTAGGCAACAAATTGCTGGGTTGTTTTCTAAACCAGACTGCTAGTCTCAGTCTTTTAATGCCTGAGTTCAGGCCATCAATATTCAGGGTTATCTCTATCTGTGGACTCTGTGATGTCATCTCACACTTTTTGTGTTTGGTGTTTTCCTACCTTTCTATCTCATTAGTGTGTTGTGTGTGTGTGTGTATCATTCTTTACTTCTTTCCATCCTTAAGCCAATGCTATCTTGGAGTCTTTTTTATCCCCTTCATTACCCTCTGGGCGAGGTTGTTCTATGTGACGGTCTCTTATTTATGGTTAGTGGATGTTGTTCTTCTTCCCATGCTGGCTTGGAAATGATCTTTTGTAGGGCTGAGTTTCTTATAATGTATTTTTGGGGTTTTTCCTTGTCTGGGAAGACTCTTACTTCTCCATCTATTTTGATAGAATATTTGACTGGGGAGAGTATTCTTGGGTTTGCATTGTTTTCCTTCAATTTTTGGAATCTGTTACTCCACCTCTCCTCTTCTTCATAATTTCTGCTGATAGGTGTGAGCACATTCTTATTTTGGAACCTTTATATATTATTGTTTGTTTTTCCCTCGCTGCTCTCATGATTTTTTCCTTTTCCTCAAAGTTGGGAAGTTTAATGATTATGTGCCTTTGTGACTTCTTTTTGGGATTCAGTCCAGCTGGTGTTCTTACAGCCTCCTGAATGGTTGCAAGGTTTTCATTTATCAAGCTTGGGAAGTTTTCCTCCAAGAATTCTCTCACTATTGTTGCAGATGACTTCTCTGTTGTGTCTTTCTCCAGTAATCCAATTATTCTGATGCTGTTCCTCTTGATAGCATCAGACATCGCTCTTAGGTTTACTTCAGCTTTTTTGATGATCTTAGTAGATTTTTGTTTGTGTTTGTTAAAGTCTGCTTGACTGTCCTCCAAGTCACTGATGCAGTTCTCTGCTTCCTCCAGTTGATTCTCGAGGTCCATATTTCTGCTACTGGTTTTTGTTATCTCCTCCTTAAACTCTTGTATTTCCCTTTGGATAATGGCCTTTATCTCCTCTATCATTTCATCCTTTTTCTGAATGGCTTCCCTCATATCCTGTATGATCCCAAGCAGCATTCTGAATATTTCTTTCTCAGAGCGGCAGGTGGGTCCAAGCCGCAAGCCTTTTCATTAGCAGCTCAACTCCACTGTGCCCTCAGGATACACAATACGTTTGTGCAAATTTAAGTGTAAATTCAATTTGAAGTTCAATTAATCCCTCTGAATTTCAAACTTGTCTATGCCACATAATTGACCTTGTATAGCTTTATTGAGAGGGTGAGATACACATAAAATTACAAGGGACTTCAAAAAGTACTTGAGAAATAAAAATAAAAGAAATAGAAGTTTTCTAAAAGTTTGTGGAAACACCCTTTTTCTTAAATATAATATAAATAAACTGTAAAAAATGTTTAATACAATACCTGAAATGTGAACAATCGGCAAATGTAAGCTGTTAATAGACTCAGATTATCTGATTGGGTGATGTATTTTTGAAAATATGTGACAAGAAACAAGTTATAATTTCTTTCTACATCTCAATTTCTTAATTTACAAAAGTGGGAAGTTGCGCTTTGTATTTTATAATCTATTAAAATGTAATTTATGCAATAATTTATTGCTGATCAAATCCATACATAAGATTAGAGAATTATTGGTATAATGAAATAATTGAATACAAATTTAAATGTTTTAATATCAGTGAAATATGCTTTCTGGTTATCAACTCTTGTTTTAATTTTCCCCACTACAGGGCATGTCATGTATCCCATGGAGAGCCATACTGAGGTGATTCAGTTCCTCTTAGTGGGTCTAACCAATGCTCCAGACCTTCAGATCCCACTCTTCATCTTGTTCACCTTTAGTTATCTCTTCATTGGGGTTGCTCACATGGAAATGATTGGGTTATCTTGGACTCTCATTTTCATATTCCAGTGTATTTTTTCCTCAGTAACTTCTCTCAGGTGGACTTTCGTTACTCCTTGGCTATTACTACTAAGGTCATGTGATTGGGTTCTGTTAGTTACATAATCTGGTGTCAATTTAGGACTTGAGAGGATACAGAGTGAAGGGGTGGAGTCTAGTCTGTCAATCAGATCATAGTCAATGAGGCCTCTGTGGGGGCATGATTTTCTGCTGAGAATTCTAGGAACTCTGGTTTTTCCTCCTGGGAGATTGGAGAGACTCTCTACTCACTCCTTTGGAGACTTTCTCCTGACAAGGCTGACTCCTGTGAGACATCCCTGAGGAGAAGCCACATGGACCTACCTTGATGCAACCAGACCTCGGGGAACTGGAGAAGCCATGTGGAGATCCCTGCCAACGCTGAGATGCTTACACCACCATTGGATCCAAAGACTTTCTGCCTAATGGTCTGTGATTGTTGTGCACTCAGTGTCATTGCAGGTGTTTCATGAGCCTAAAGAGGACTTTATATATTGATATCAGACATATGGGCTATTATTAGACTTATGGGTTTGGACGGGACTGGATTAGGATGCTTTCTTAATGTAAAATTACCCTTTATATAAAAACTCTTTCTTATATACATATGAGTTTCTATGGATTTGTTGCTCTAGTCTACCCAGACTAACACAGGTTCCTTGTAAGAAACAATGTCATCTCCTTCATTACACACCACCATCATGACATATATATATGTTGGTCTAGGATCAACATGAACTAATTTGATGGTCTTAAATCTTTTCATGCAATAACTCACACGTGAAGTCTTACCATGCCCTTAAGTTCTTGAGGTCAAACACTTACTGTCCCTTCTCAGAAGTCTGTTCTCTAGAAGAAATAAAGCAATATGTCCAGAAGTGTAATACCTGATGAAGAATTTCTAAGGGGAAGCTTAAGAAGTCCTGTGTGCGTATGTGTCAAAAACCTGTTAATAACATTTGATTTGCTGGAGGCTTCCGGGCCTGGGGGCGAGCCTGGCTGCGGAGCTCCCCGGGGCGGCGCGTAGCCGCCCCGTGCCTTAGGGAGCCCTCAGAACGTGCTGTGGGCCTGTACCTCGAAGCCAGCGTCTGACCGGAACTAGGCTGGGTCACCAGGCAAGACCTGTCGCGAGCGTCCCTGGCCCCACCGGGACTAAGCCCGCGCTCCCCCTTCGCCGCTCCGAGTGGAGTGTGGCCCGCCTAAGGGAATGAAGCATGGCAGCCGGCCGCACATTAAAGGCTGTTTTGGTGGATCTCAGTGGCACACTTCACATTGAAGATGCAGCTGTGTCGGGCGCACAGGAAGCTCTTAAAAGGTTACGAGGTGCCTCAGTCTCGATTAAGTTTGTGACCAACACAACCAAAGAGAGCAAGCAAGACCTACTGGAGAGGTTGCGAAAACTGGAGTTTGATATCTCTGAAGATGAAATATTCACTTCCCTCACAGCCGCCAGAAATTTAGTGGAGGAGAAACAAGTCCGGGCCATGCTGCTAGTTGATGATCGGGCACTACCTGATTTCAAAGGAATACAAACAAGTGATCCGAACGCTGTGCTCATAGGATTGGCCCCCGAGCAGTTTTGTTACCCGATCAAGCGTTTCGGTTACTCCTGGAGGGAGCACCGCTCATCGCAATCCACAAAGCCAGGTATTACAAGAGGAAGGATGGCTTAGCCCTGGGGCCCGGCCCCTTCGTGACTGGCTTAGAGTACGCCACCGACACCAGAGCCACGGTTGTGGGGAAACCGGAGAAGACCTTCCTTCTGGAGGCCCTGCGAGGCACGGGCTGTGCCCCCGAGGAGGCCGTCATGATCGGTGATGACTGCAGGGATGACGTTGGCGGGGCTCAGAGTGCCGGCATGCTGGGCATCTTGGTGAAAACCGGGAAGTACCGAGCAGCCGACGAAGACAAAATCAGCCCCCCTCCTTACTTGACCTGCGAGAGCTTCCCTCATCCTGTGGACCACATCCTGCAGCATCTGCTGTGAGCCGCCCGGCCCTGGAGCCGAGCCCCTCAACCTGAACCCCAGCATCATGGGACTCCGACCGCGCCCCCGTGCACCCATCCCCATCCCCACCACAGTGCATGGAAGGCACTGAATGGCAGCCAGCCTCACAGCCTTGCTCAGCCCCTTTGTTTCATTCTGTGAAAGAAGATGGGACCCACAGAAAGGTTGCTCATGGATTCCGTGCCACTGCTTGTAAAATATTCATCAGTGCAGCAGGGCGCCTCCTGCCGGACAGCCACGCTGCTGCCACTGGGGAGCAGTGGGGTTCCGATGGTGAAGGAAGTGGAACGGTAGTCTGTAAATTCCAATAGAATGCCGCGAAAGTACATCCAGCTAAGCTGTGGTCTTAATACCACGTTCACCAAGTCCGCCATTCCTGCCAAGTGGCGACACAGGCTGAGACTGCAGAGCGAAGGGCCTCTAACCCCACGCCCGCCTGAAACAGACAACAGAGTTGCACGCGTGCATGTGGAAAGCTAGATGCTCCACTGCCTGAGTCCCAGCACGGGCAACTTCTTTTTTTCTCTTCATTAGCCAGAGATGACTAGTTTAAAATTAGACCCTGATTTTAATTTAAAATAATATTTCCATTAATAACCTATTCATTGCAGATACCTATTATACTGTGTAACAGTTGTTTGGGAAATTTTATGTAAAATTAAAACTATCAGTATTTTAAAAAAATAACATTTGATTTAGTTATTTGTTTCACATGCATTTTCTACCACATTTGAATGTAAACATGTATGTAAATCGAAGGCACAAACACGTCAATTAACATAAGGCATGTGTGTGCCTCAATGGTGACCTGGGTAATTTATCAGAGGCACCTGGAATGTGACTAGATTTTATAAAACTAAATTAAAATCATTAATTGTGGTACTTTTACATTTATGTATAATATTAGTTCTTTATTTAAATAAATCTTTGAAGAGGCCTTACTGTGTAAATGTGACATATTTTTCAATGAAGATATGTATTATTTTGTTGGCATATTTTTATTGGAAATAGAATTTGTTGACAATGAATTAATATTTCTGTCTTAACTGGGTCATTTTATAGAACCAGCATGTTTACATCACCAATTTTTCTTGTTCTCCAAAGCCTTTTTATTGGGAGGTAACACCAATATCATTTCATAGTTCAATCACATCAAGCAGTATTATTCAATTGCAAAATCAGTTTCAAAACATTTTCTTTATTTTTGAACTCCTTAATGTCATCTCCTAATTTACCATCCCCTCCTCACTGTACCCCTCAGGAACCCACATTCTACTTGCTGTCTCTATATGATCAGCAATCTGGGTTTCACATGCAAAAAAAATTAACAAAAATTCAGGAGGGCTATCCCCAGAGACAAAATACATCAGAGGTAAACCCCAATATGAAAAATAAACCCAATATAGGGTTGGGGGAGACCACATAAAATGTTGAAAACCATATCAGACCCAACATGTTTGGCAGGGATCAACTGTGAAGATTTCAGCTGGTCAGGTCAGGGTTCTCATTTTGATCTCTGATGGTACTACCAATGTTCAAGGCGTCCTCTTGGGGCAGTGGTTAAACACTTTAAGCTGCTAGCCTAATAGTTGGTAGTTTGAATACACCCAGTGTTTCTATAAAGACAACAGCCTGCAGATCCCCATGGGGCAGCTGTCCTCTTTTACATTCAGTTGCTGAGTCTAAGAACAAAAACATGAACTTTTCACAGTGCTTAAAGTGCACCAAGAAAATGAATAATGTTGTACATCTCTCTGTGTGTGAAAATGCTTTGAAATAATCAATGATATTCGTTCATTCATAGTTCAACTGTTATTTTATCTTTTGTCACTCCTCAGGCTTGATCCTTGTTATTTCCTGAAAACTCCAACATGGTCCCGCCTCTGGTCTTTTGCATTTGTTGTTCCCTCAGACAGGACTGGTCCTGTTCTCCCTTTGTATCTCCTTCCTGTAGCCCAGCTTCCTGTCCATCTTTGTAAAATAGCCACTCTCCTTCTCACACACACAGTCCTCCCATCAGCAATCGGCCAGTACTGGATTAATGCTACCCTGTTCTGTTGTATGTATGGGAGCCCTGGTGCCATCCTGTTGCTGCGATCTGAAAGGTCAGCAGTTCAAAAATGTGCTCTGTGTTCATAACTTTGCTCGCTAGTCAAACCAAAAATTGCACTTGAAAAAACCTGTACTGGACACGTGTCAAGTCTCTCCTTGGGCCCAGAGGGGTGATGTGTCCTTCAGTCTAAGCACTGCTCTTGCTCAGAAAACAGAGTGTTTTGTTCAGAACATTGCATGAAAATGTTCATTACTATGATTTTCTTTTTTCTTCTATACTTTATTTGCATATAATGTGGTAATCAAAGCTCCAAATAAAGTTAGTGATGCCCAATCACAAGGAGTTGGAGACAACTCAAATTTCCATCAATAGACGAATGGATTTAAAAAAAAAACTGTGGTACATACATACAATGGAGCACTATGCACCCCTAAAAAGCAGTGATGAACACATGAAGCACATCGTCAAATGGGAAAAACTGGAGGAAATTATGCTAAGGTAAGCCAGACACAAAACAACAAGTATAACATGAGTCCACTGAGGTAAGTTTGTAAATATATATAAAAGTTTATGTATAGATACTGTATACAAACACTCCCGAGGTGAGGTCCAAGTAGTATGGCAGGGGCCAGATCAAATCCAGGGGTACATATGGTAGCCAACTAAAAGAGGGGGTTGGGGAAGGAGGGAGGAGAAGGAAAGGAAAAAAAAAAGATGTGTGGCAGGGGGGATAGGGCACTGACCCACCCTAGGGGAGGGTATTGTTTGTGTCTCCACAGGAAAAGAGGGACCAGACTTAAAGCCAGTGCCAGACAAATGCACCATGCTGGCAAGGAATGGGGAGCCAGTGGAAGGGTCTGAGGGCTCAGCCCCATACCAGCTATGTGGACAACTGCCTCTCCCCCTAAAGAATTTACTTTACAGGATGGCACAGAAGCTGCAGCTAGGGGAGAGAAGCATGTCTAATCAGAGCACTCAGGAGCAAATGAAGGGGGAGGAAGAGAGAGTGGAGCACATCCTGGCCACCAGGCCTGGAGGACAATATCCCCGCTCTGAACAGCCAATGCACAGAGTGGACCATATGGCTGATCCCACTACGAGACATGCCATCCCTTGCTGGCCCAGAGCCCTAAGGGGGACAACACTGGAGACTCAGTGTTTGGACTGACCGAGGCAAACCACTAAAGGCGTGCAGCAGGGCAACTATGGGAGCAGAGCAGGGAGCTCCGAAGGGAATACAAAGGACAGACTCTGGGGCCAGAGCATGACACACGTGAAGGAAATGCCTAGGGATCAAAAGCCATACCTTGATCAATTTACAGGTTTTTCTTTCTTTTAAAATTTATTTTCTTTTAATTTAATTTATTCTTTCATGGGTCATTGATTTTCTCTTTCATTGTCATAACTGTGTTCTCATTCATCACCTAAGTTGCTATGGCTTGATTTTTGATGCAGGTTATTATCTATACAGATCTATCTAGATAAGATAGGCTGGATAAATAGTCTGGAGGAGAAACAATGGGACAATGGTCTTGGGGGACACAGGAGAAGGGGACGTGAGGGTAAGAAGGTGGTGCTGACTAACCAAGGGACTGTGGAGCAACAAGTAATACAAAATCAGTGGCAAGGAGCGTATGAGAGGCCTGGTAGGGATTCAGCAAAGGCATTGTAACCAGGAGAAATTACTGGAATCCAAGTGAAAGTTGAGCATGATAGTGGGACAAGAGGAAAGTAAAAGGAATAGAGGAAATAACTAGGTGACAAAGGGTATTTATAGCGGTCTAAATACTGGCATGCACCTATGTAAATATATTTATATAGGAGGGTGGCAAAATAGATCTACGTGCATATATTTATAGGTTTAGTATTAAGGCAGCAGATGGACATTGGGCCTCCACTCAAGTGCTTACTCAATGCAAGACACATTGTTCTATTAAATTGGCATTCCAGGATGCACACCTTCCCGACACGATTGCTGAAGAAAAATGTGTGCATAAGCAAATGTGATGAAGAAAGCTGATGGTGCCCGCCTATCAAAAGATATGGTGTCTGGGGTCTTAAAGGCTTGAAGATAAACAAGCGGCCATCTAGCTCAGAAGCAACAAAACCCACATGGAAGAAACACACCAGCTCCTGTGACCACAAACTGTCGAAGGGATCAGGTATCAAGCGTCAAAGAACAAAAAATCATATTGTAAATGAGGGTGAGTGCAGAGTGGAGACTCAAAGTCAACCAGTAGGCAACCAGACACCCCCTTACTGAAAGGTTGTGGGTAGGAGATGAGCAGGGTGCATGGTAGCAATGATGAAGCATATATCTTTCCTCTAGTTCTTAAATGCTTACCCATTCCCCCACTATGACGATCCCAATTCTACCTTACAAATCTGGCTAGACCAGAGGATGCACATTGGTATAGCTAGCAACTGGAAACACAGAGAATCCAGGACAAATGAACTCTTAAGGACCAGTGGTGAGAGTGGTGATGCCTGGAGGGTGGAGGCAATGTGGGGTAGAAAGGGAGAACTGATTATAAGAATCTACGTATAGCCTCCTCTCTGGGGGATGGACAGCCAAGAAGAGGGTAGGGGGAGATGTCGGACAGTGTAACATCTGACAAAATAATAATAATTTATGAATTATGAAGGGTTGATGAGAGAGGGGTTATTGGGGAGGGAGGGGGGAAATGAGCAGCCGATATTATGGGCTCAAGTAAAAGGCAAATGTTTTGAGGATGATGATGGCAACAGATGTACATATGTGCTTGACACAATGGATATATGTATGGATTGGGATAATAATTGTATGAGCCCCAATAAAATGATGAAAAATATAATAAAATAAAAACCAACTTTTCTGGTTGTTTTTTTTTTTTAAGTTAGTGAAGTCAGCAGTAGGAGGAAAGCTGTGAGAACCACAACAGAATTAAAGAAAGAAATCACCACAAAATTTCAATCGGGTCTCGCTTGGCTTGTTTGATTCTGAGGCTTCTTACAACATGGATATGTTAATATTATCAGCATTTTAGGGAAAACAGGATTAAAGCAGCTAATGGACTAAACAGTTTGAAAGTGTTAAATATAAAACAAAAACCTAGACCATCCAAGAGATTGAAAAGTTACTATTAAGTTGGATAAATCAGAAACAATTCAATGGCAATATCGTATCCGAGACAGTGAAATGCACGAAGGCCTCACTAATGATATTAAATTCTGGGAAAACAATTAATTTATAAGTGTAATTTCTTAAATCTCAGAACCAATTATTTTGTTTTCTATTATTTCTTATAGGATAAATACGTGTTCAGTTCTAGAATATTTCATTGACAACAGAGGTATCACTGTATTGAAAAACAAGAATGTTACTTTGAAGACTACTTATGGTCAAGCTGACTCGAGCCATGGCATTTTCCACCCCCTCATTGCATGTGAAAGTTGGACACTGGATCAGGAAGCCTGAAGAAGAATTGATTCCTGTGGATTGTAGTGTTGGAGAAGAACATTGAAAGTATCATGGAGTGCTAAAAGGAAAAACCTGTGAATCTATCTGGCAAGATTATGACCAGAGTGTTCCTTACAGACAAGAGCGGCAAGGTTTCATCTTCACATACTTTGGACATACTGTCAGGAGAGAGCAGCCCTGGAGAAGATGCTTAGTAAAGTGATAAAGTGAAGAGGAAGTCCAAAAGTGGAAGGCCCGCCAATGAGACGGATTGACACGGTAGCTGCAACGACAGGCTCAGGTGTAGGGCCCAAACGACTCTGTGTTACATAACAACAACCACCTGTAAACCTGACTGCTTCTCAGAGTTTAACTGATACATAAACATGAAACACAGTGATGGGTTTTTAAGAATAAAATTTCCACATGCACAAGGGATTTTTCCTTAAGTATGATTTCTAAGATCTTATATTTTGAAGAGCAGTTTGTAGATTTAATGAAGAACTGAGAAAGTTTCAGTAATGAGGAAATGTTCTCTAGGAAGGTAAATATTTTCTAAAGTTATGTACATACGAGAGCTTCTTGAATTAAGTGGGTGCTGAACTTTATATAATTAAAATATGCTACCTATAAAAGATTTGGCTTTCCCGACAACTTTTAGAAAGGCACTCTTGACCTCTTTGTTCCTCACACTGTAGACTAGGGGGTTCAACATGGGAATGATGGTGGCATAGAACACAGAGGCCATTTTGTCTGTCTCCATGGAGTGACCAGAGCTGGGCTGTAGGTACATGAAAGTCCCTGTCCCATAGAAGATGGACACTGCAGTGAGGTGGGACGCACAGGTGGAGAAAGCCTTCTGGCGTCCTTCAGAGGACTGCATCCTCAGGATAGTAATAAATATAAATAAATATGAAGTCAATATTACTGTGATAGAAAAGAATGAATTGAAACCTGCCATTAAAATGATAACTACCTCCGCGATGAATCTGTCAGAGCAGGAGATAGCCAGAAGAGGAGGAGCATCGCAGAAAAAGTGATCAATCACATTGGACCGACAGAAGGAGAGCCTGAAAATGTTCCCAGTGTGGATGGAAGCATTCAGGAAACCCCAAACATAGGAGCCTATGTCCAGACAAGCACACACGTTTGCTGTCATGGTGGTGGTGTAATGAAGGGGTTTGCACACTGCTGCATACCGATCATAAGCCATAGCAACCAAAAGGTTGCTTTCAGTAACAGCAAAAGCTGCAAAAAAGAAGAATTGAGCGGCACAAAGATTATAGGAGATGACATTGTCTCCTGTGAGAAGCCCTGCCATTACCTTGGGAGTGACAGCTGAGGAGTAACCAAAGTCTGCCAGAGAGAGGCTGCTGAGGAAAAAGTACATGGGAGTGTGGAGACCGGAGTCCAGCAGGATCAACAGGATCATTCCGAGGTTCCCAACCAGACTGATGAGGTAGATGAGGAAAAACGTTATGAAGAGCAGGATCTGCGTTTCTGGGTCATTGGTGAACCCCACAAGGATGAACTCCATACCCTCTGTACGGTTCTCAGTTGGGATCATGGAGGAATGATGTGGTTGTTCTGTAACAACGGGGAAACCAGAATCATAATTGTAATGAGAGAATAAACTGAGGTCTCTGAGCATGTTCAATATCTGTGTCATTCCAACCTTACAGTGATTGTTTTCGGGAGTTAAAAAATGGTTTTGAAAATAAAAGTTGATGATTATTTTTTGATGCCATAATGGGATTTAGAGTAAAAAGATTTTCCAAGGCTATCTAATCAAAAGGCCCATTTTCATAGATTATACATAAGCCATGGAAAAGGACTCATGCAAAATAATGAGATTAGTTGGTGACAAAAGTGGGCTAGACTCCCAATTAAAAGGATTTCAAATTGAACCAATTTTATGTCAACCGGAAGTTTTTTTATTATTTTGATTGTTTCAAGAATAGCATCCTATGATAATGAAAGACTATTAAATAAAACAAATCACTAGCAAAAATAATTTCACTTTACGTAATAGATCTAGAGAACATATTATTTGCCACATAGCATCTACCATTAAAAGGCAATGAGCAAGAAATGAAAACGTCAAAAAAATAATGATTTTAAGCACAGGTCTTGATCAGGGGACTTTTTGGTACAACTCCAGACTGCAAAGTTGACGGAGGTGAAAATAACACAGGCTGTAGCTTTCCAGTGTCTTCTCTCTAATTCAATTGAGGAATAAAACAATTATGTAAATATTTATATATGATTTGAACATAGAGATTAAGTTAGCCAGGGGATGGTAGAGATGAATGATGTAACTTAGGGCTTCCAGATAACTATGTAAAGAAACATTTTATAATGTCTTTTACTACATTTGCTTTCCTATAAGGTTTACTCACCCTTCTATCCTTTCTACACTTTCCTTAACATTTCAAAGTTATATTTCTCTGTAACTATATGAATACCCAGTCCAGTTTTATCAAGTAAGAGTAAAAATTATTTCCTCACTGATTTTAGGTATTCATTAACTTATATTGGCCTCCCTTTAGTAATCTGCATGATGGTACAAATAACATTATATACATCCTAGACATCAAGTCAACAAATGTATATATAACCTATGAGAATTTGTTGTATAGGTGAAGTCAAGGAGGGCCTCCTGTGATAATAATATATAGGGTGATGTGATAAAACCATTGAAATATTTTCCCCTAATATCCTTTCTTCTCTTAGTGGGAGTTACCTTGACTCCATCTATTAGACAAAAAAAGACACGATTCACATTTATATATTAACTATGATGATGATGAGGTATTTAGGTGATTTACTGAAATTTTTATAATAGTATATTTCCACTTACATTTGGAAATCCTAATACTTTGCTGAATGAACCCTATTTTGTTTTACATTAAAAAATCTTAGTTTTACCACATATAGATTATAAGGTATTTAAGATATTAATACCTACTGCACAGATTGTTTAATATATTGAGACACGAAAATTTACAAGTATCTTAATAATTTTCACTAATGGCTACAATGACCAAAGCAATGCTTCTTGGAAGTAATCCACAATTTCTTCTTCTTTAGACAAGGTTTTGTCATTATTAGTAGTAGAAAAAAAATCAATTAGTTACTATAAAAAGCGTGTTTTTGATTACAAGGATCTACATATAGCCTCTTCCCTGGGGGATGGACAACAAAAAAGTGGGTGAAGGGAGACATCAGAGAGTGTAAGATATGACAAAATAATACTAATTTAGACATTATCAAGGGTTCATGAGGGAAGGGACAGTGGAAAGGGAGGGGAAAATGAGGAGCTGATACTAAGGGCTCAAGCAGAAAGCAAATGTTTTGAGAATGATGATGGCAACAAATGTACAAATGTGCTTGACACAATGGATGGATGTATGGATTGTGATGAGTTGTACAAGCCCCCAATAAAATTATTATCTTTTTAATTTAAGTGTGTTTTATATTAGCTTTTTCTCTCCCTACATAAAATATCAACAATGTGTATGTGTAGCTCAATATTTAGATAATGACTTAAGTTATTTTTCTACACAACCAACGGTTGCTGTTGAGTTAGACTCAGTGTTAAGTACAACATGTTAGAAGAAAATGATACTCTGCAGTGATTCAACAACTTATTTTTGAGACACAAATAAATATTTATTCCAAGATAGCTCTTGGTGGAATAAAGCCATCAACCTTTGGTGATCCATTGAATCAATTAAACTTTTATAGATAATCTATGCATTATATAATTTATATATTATCTATATGTCAGTAATACATCTACTTTATATAAATAAATTTATAGATCAATCTTCATGGCATATGTATATATGTTTATTTCTTTGTATGTGTATAGATATTGCTATATACTATGGAAATGATCCCATTTACACTTACATTTTATTAAGTCACCAGCCCACCTAACAATTTACAAAATTCTGGAGTCCAAGACCAAGTAAGTCGTTCGTGGTAGAAATGTAACTAGAGTTCAGATGTTCTCACTCCTCTATCTCCTCATGAACTCTGGGTACGTTTTTCCATGTTTCCATTTATTCTAATGTATTTAATAGTTGGTTTCTGAGCAATATTCCCTACCCTTTTTTTTCGCTTCAATTCTAAATCTAATATAGTCAGTCATGTTAAATTTTTTTTCATATTGATGGCTTACAATATTTTTTAGTTTAAAATAGAATATTTCAAGATAAGAAGTATTATTACATGTTTAAGAAAATCCTTTCAGCTTGTAATAACCAGAATAACATTTTTGAAATCATATAATTTCATATCTGTTACTGGAAGGATAAAATGCCCTCTGTGACGTTCCACTATATTAGGTAATAAATACAGATGTTCCAGCAGGATCTCCATATTTTTTCTAATATGTAACCTTTGATTGGCTTTCAGAAATACAAGAAAAGTTTCTAAACACTTAAGGCTAACCTCTAAATAAGCCAAGGGATAAGTGACTGCTTGGATGAATTTTGCTGGTCCACTCTGTCTTCCCAAATTTTCACTGACTGGGCATTTGAACTAAAGGGATACCTTGTTTCCTGCTGAGAGATACAAGTAAAACTACCCTATTGAGTGATTCTCAAATCAGAAATTCAATCCAACAAGGGAAAAAATACCCTACTTGGAAATTCTTCTTTCGTGCTTTGCAGAAAGGTTGAATTTTCTTCAAGGATGCGGTACAGGAAAATAATGCTACTGACCTTGGAATTGGCTGGCATGAGTTCTTTTCCTTGATTTTCCTTCGTTTCTCACTCGACCTCTGTGAGCCTCAACATCATTATCTACACTATGTATTTAATATAAAGCTGCCCCCAGCTCAGTTTTGTCCAAAGGGTTGCTGGTTAGATGAGAAAATAATAAGATGACTATATTAATCATAATCAGAACTATTATTGTCTATGCTTTCCTTACTTACTGTTCCAGATTCTCAGTAATAGCTCAGTTTTAAGGGAAGTCATGGTAGAAATAAACAGCTAGGAGCAGTCAGATAAATAAATTAACGATCAAAAAGGCTCTGATTTGGGAGATTTTCCTTTCCTATGGGGCCAATAGGGGAGTAGAAAAATTAAACACTGGGAACCAGTAGATAGTCAGTCATGAAGCTCCCTGGAGACAAATCTCCCATAATGGTTACAA
The DNA here is from genome assembly GCF_050624435.1 of Tenrec ecaudatus. Lineage (NCBI taxonomy): Eukaryota > Metazoa > Chordata > Mammalia > Afrosoricida > Tenrecidae > Tenrec > Tenrec ecaudatus. The sequence goes on from NC_134533.1 coordinate 16,163,660, forward strand.
GAACCCTTTCTCACACAAATAGGGAACAGGTGATTAAAGTGTCTATAGAGACCAAGCTCAGCTCATTGTGGGATGCCATGGGATACTATCAAAAATCTATTGATCACAATGAATTTCATACACAATGGCTATATACATTCATGGAAAACAAACATGGCATTGACCTCATGGCATTTAATTCTAAAGGAAAAGACAATCACCTAGTAAACCAGCTAAGTAAAATATATACATATTTGTGAAAGTTATACAAATACGTGCATATGTACATATATAAAGATGTATAGAATAAATACATTATTATATATGGAACAATGAGAAAGATAAAAGAAATTTGCTTTGTTGGATTGTCCAGAACCTTTTATAAGGAAAATTAGCATTTCAGCCAACCCAGAGAATATCATAGAGCCCCGATGGGAAATGTTGCTATAAGAAAATGCAGAGTGATCAAGGCCCTGAGCTTCCAGAATGCACCAACGTTAAAAGAACTTGGTGCAACTCCAGCAAGGGAAACAAGACTTTTCCTTGGCAGTTGCCATTCCAGCACCCATCAAGAACAACATCTATAAAAAATAGCAGACAAACAAATAGCTCTCTTGCCCAATATCAAAGTTATAGCATGTGTTATTGGTTTGGATTGTATAATTAAGACAAACAGTTTCAAGGATAACACAACTCTTGTCCCACTTGAGGCTATGACCATTGTAATTCATAATTAGCTTCATACTTGGGACATTTTTATCCCACTAATTTGATAATTGTGAGAAATGCCATAATTTATACGTCAATAGCCAAATCTATTTCCAGTATATAAAAATGAAATTGTTGTAAGTTCATTGAATACACTGATTTTTGTTGCTAGGTATGCTCTAAGGAGTTTCAATTCTCAGAGAAATATAATAGAATGAAGCTGCCTGGCCCTCACAAGGTTTGCTATGTGTGAGCCCATTGCTGCAGCCCCTGCATCAGTTCATCTTGTTGGCGGTCTTCCACTTTTTCATTGATGCTTGTGTTAGTCCAGGTAGACTAGAGAAACAACTCCATGGACACACATATGTGTATAAGAAAGAAATTTATATACAAGGGTAATTGAACATTGAGAAAACATCCCAACCCAGTCCAGTCTAAGTTCATACGTCTGATATTAGCCCTTATGTCCGATACCAATATATAAAGTCCTTTTCAGACTCATGAAACATATGCAATGAAGCTAAATGCAGAACGAGCACAAGTGAGGGGATAGAAAGTCTTTGGGTCCAGTGGCGTTGTAAGCATCTCAGCGCTGGCAGGGGTCTCTCTGTGGCTTCTCCGGCTTCAGAGGTCTGCTTGCGTCCATGTGGCTTGTCTTCTGCAATGTCTCCCAGGGAGTGGCAGAGAGAGAGAAGCATCTTCCGCCTCCAAGGAGGAAGTACCAGATTTCCCAGAATTCACAGGAGAAGGCCATGCCCACACAGAAATTTCATTGGCTATCTCCAGATTGACAGCCTAGATCCACACCTACACTCTTAATCCTTAAATTGACACCAGATTAGGTGACTACCAAAATGCTCTATTTTCCCAAGCAAGATATCTTTCTCCAGACGGTGGTTCATTCCTATAACCTGTTCAGAGGATTTGAGACCATCTTTCACCACCTTCTATTCGAAGGAGCACATTGGTTGTATCTCTTCCAAGACAAACGTGTTTCTCATTGTGGCAGTCAATATAATATATACACATCATAATTTAAAAGTATCAATTAGTTTTAAAAACCTTTTTATTGTGAAGTAAGCGCAGAATTATATTTTTGACCATCATTTTTATATTGAACCACTTAAATAACTTAGCAAGCTTCCAAATAGCTCGCCTTTTCCCTCCCTCTTTTCACGCTGATCGATCACTATCTTCTCCTTCCTATTAGGTCACATTTGTCTGTCCTCTAACCTTGCCCTTTCTGGACTCTCCCTGCCCCCGACACACACACACACACAGCACTAATTGTCAAAGTCGATTTCTTTTGGTATGAAATTTTTGTCTTGATTTTTTATTTTATAACAATGACGTCCCTTTGTGAATGGCTAACTTAATTTCATCCATTTAAAGACCTAAAAATAAACATCAAATCTATCCATTTCCCTTAAATCCATCCATTTCCTGTGGTGTTCCACTTTTTAGTGATGCATAGACTTCCATTTTGTGTGTATTACCAAAAGTTATTAATCCATTCCTTCATTCATGAGCATTTAGGATGTTTTCATCTCCTTGCCGGTGTGAATAGCACTGCGATGAACATGCGTGTGCGTATATATGTTCATGTTACAGTTTTTATAGCAAGTAGATGGATTGCAGGGATATATGGTATTTCAACTTCTAGTTGTTTGAGGATGTGCCATATTACTATCCACAGTGCCTGTATATTTTGATTCTCCCACCAACAGTGTCAGTGTTCAGCTCTGTCCATACCCTCCTCATTTCTTATCTTTTGTGTTTGTTGTTTGGGCTTTACACTTTGGTATCAGTGTTGAATTGACACATTGTGTGCAGCAATGGCTTAAGCATGGCAACAATTTTGAGGAAGGCACCGGACTTGGCAGTGTTCTGTTCTGTGGCACATGGGGTCACCATCCATTAGACCTGACTCAAAGGCACCTAACAACGCAGCAACATCGATGCTGGTGTGAGGGGGTATCTCATCTTTGTTTTGATTTGCATCTCAAATAGGTAGGGATTGTGAATATTTCTTGGCTACCTCCATGTCTTCCTTGGTGAACTGTCTGTGCATATTCTCTGCTCAGTTTTAAATTGGATTTAAATTTTTTTTCTTGTTCATGTGTTGCAGATTTCTATATATTTTTTAGACTAATCTGTTTTCTGACATATCATCGCCCCAATTCATTTCTCAGTGTATGGGTTGTCTTTTAGCTCCTTTGATAAAGTCTTTAAACACACCACATACGCATCTTATTTCCAGGAGGGTTGAGTCTTCTATTTTGTCTTCCGTTGTATTTGTTATGTTTTTCTCTATTTTTTCATGGATGAATTTTATATTTTTGGTGTTTATTTTTAGATTTTTAATCCATCTTGAGTTCATGTTTGTATATAGAGTGAGGTATGGATTCTTCTTTCATCTTCTGCAAGTGGAAATCTAATTTTGCTAGCACTATTTGTGGAAGACATTTTATCTAACCTTGATTTAATGTCTGAGTACTTTGTTTTAATAAGTGTCTGTAGATGGAGAGGTTTATTCCTCAGTGCTCTATTCTGGTTCACTACTCTGTGTATCTTCTGTTGGGTCAGTACCTAGCTCTTTTGATTATGGTGGCCTCATAACAGCTTTTGAGATCAAGAAGTGAAAAGCTTTCTACTGTGTGTTTTTCTTTTTTCGTAGTGTTTTGTTTAACATGGGCCTCTTTCCTTTACATATAAAGTTGAGGATTAGTTTTTCCAAGTGTTTAAAGAATGTTCCTGGGACTTGAATTTAAATTGCTTTATATTTATAGTTAACTCGGGATAGTATGGACATATTCACAATATTTCTATTCCCATATATAAATCTCCATGTCTGTAGGTCTCTCACTTGTGTCTGGAGCCCTGGTGACCTAGTGGTTATGCAGTGGCTTGTATCTGTAAGATTGGCTGCCCCAAACCACCAGCATCTCTGACCACGAAAGACTGGACTTCTTTCTCCTGCAAAGAGCTCTGGTCTTGGACACTGTCAGAGGCAGTTCTCCTCTGTTCAACAGAGTCGCTGTGAGTCAGGATCGAATCCATGGCAGTGATTTTGTTTGTTTCTTGATGATTTTCTAGTAGTTGTTTTTGTAAAAAGCCTTTTGTTAATCTGGTTAAATTTATTCCAAAGTATTTCATCTTTCAGGTTGCTACTATAAATAGTATCATTTTCTTGACTTCCTTTTTAGAACTCTCTTCATTAGCATACAGGAATCTGGTTGATTTTTCTATGTTGATCTTCTACCCACCAAATTTCCCGATTAAAAAAAAATTATTTCCAACTATTTCCTTGTCAAATTTTTGGGATTTACTAAGTTTAGATTTATATCTGCAAATATCATTGTACTTCTTTTTTTCCAAATGGATGCCTCAGATTTCTTTTTGTTGTATAATAGCTGTGGATACAACTTCCAGCACCATATCAAATAAGTGTGTTAATAAAGGTTACCTTTCTCTGGTTCCCTTACACAGCAGAACATTTTTTCGCCATTGTTGTTGTTAGACATTTTCATTACCTGACCTATTTCTTTCTTCTTACTGAGCTGTTGTGATTTTCTGCATCACTCTTTTAGTTTCTCTTTATTGAGTAAGAAGTTTCCTTTGGTTTTGTATATATGGCCTTTATTATGTTGAGGAATTTTCCCACTATTCCTATTTTGCTAAGTGGCTTTTCTCAGGAATGGGTGTTGGATTTTTCAAATGTCGTTTCTGCATTAATTTATATGGTTATACCCTTCTTTTCCTTTGTTTTATTCATAGAGTTAATTACATTGGTTTTTCCCCCCTAGGTTAAACTGCCCTTGCTTGACTGGTATGAATTCTATCTGTTTATAATGCATTTCAAAAATATCTTATTGGAGTATATTTGCTATGATTTTATCAACAATTTTTGCATCTATGTTCATAAAGGAAATTGGTCTGTAATTTGCATTCTGGTGATGTCTTTGAGTTTCATATCAAGGGTATGCTTGTTCATTAGACAAGTTTGAGAGTTCGTTGTCCTTTTCTATATTCTTGAATAGTTTGAGTAATAAAGCGTTAAATCTTCATTACTGTTTTGTAGAATCCTTTGGTGATGTCTGGTCCTAAGCATTTTTTGTTGTCAGAAATTTTTTGTGACCTTATCTATCTCTTTGTTTCTTTTAAATTATCTGTTGAGAATCTCTATGTCAGTCTTTGTTAATTTAGTCAGGTATTTCTAGAAAATAGTACATTAATTTTGTTTTTCTGATTTGCTGTGAAAAGACTTTTATAGTATTGTATTCTTATTTCTTTTTTTCAGTTTGTTCTGTATTGATTTTTGTATGTTCTCCTTTTCCTTTGGCAAATTTGCCATTGGTTAGTCAATTTTGTTAACCTTTTCAAAGAACCAACTTCTCAAGTTTTCAGTTCTTACAAATTTTTCTTTTCTGAAGCATTTATTCTGTTCCTCATCCGGACTATTCCTTTTCTTCTGCTGGCTGAGATTTTGTTTTAATTGATCATGTTGGGTTAAGATATTGATTTTTACCTCTTTAATCTTTTTATTATGTGTGCCTTAATTACTATAAATTTCCTTCCGAATAATACTTTTGCTGTGACCAGTACGTATCTTATCATTCCTTTTTACCAGGGTCACAAAGATGCCCAAATCTAATTTTTTTCATGATGGATAGATACAAGATGTAAACTTGTAAATAAAGCCTTGGGTGTTCTTAATTATTCAATATAGTAGTGACTGTTTTGGACAAAAGAGATATGATCAGGTAAGAAGGAAAATAGAGCATCAGATAATTTTGTCTTTCTTTTCTGGATGGTTATTTTAATGCCTTATTAAATATTTCTATCAAGTACATGTGTAATTAGGGCTGTATTATCATAATCCAAGTATAATTAAAATTTTAGAATAAAAAAACCCAGGACATTTATTTTTAAACAATTGCTATGAAGATACCATGAGTTTCTCTTGAACAATAAGTGTGTAGGAATATGACAATAACAATATGTATTTGCAAGTGCACAAGTAATAACATACTATAGAAGACGATTTTAAACTAACAAACCCACAATCACAGGCAATTTCTCCTTAGCTATTACTATTTATTCTCCCAATGGGTTATATCATCATAAAAGGAGAAGATATTGAAGTTGTCAAGGATTTCATCCTCCTTAGATCCAAATCAATATTCAGGGAAGCATTCCTCAAGAGATCAAATGCCTGATAGGCATTGGGTAAATCTGCCAGAGAAGACCTCTTCAAAGTGTTGAAATGCAAGGATGTTGCTTTGAAGACTAAGGTGAGCCTGACCAATACAATCATATTTTCAATAGCCTCATAGGCATGTGTAGGTTAGACGTTAAATAAGGAAGACTAAAGAAGATTCCATGCATTTTTTTTATATAAATCATTTTACTGGGGCTCTTACAGCTCTTATGACAATCCATACATCAAGTGTATCAAGCACATTTGTACATACTATATGTTGCCATCATAATTTTATTAATCATTTTATTAATCATTTTTAATCATTTTATTAGGGGCTCATACAACTCCTATCACAATCCATACATATATCAGTTGTGTAGAGCACATTTGTACATTCGTTGCCCACATCATTCTCAAAACATTTGCTCTCCACCCAAGCCCCTGGCATCAGGTCCTCACTTTTTCCCCTCCTTCCCCACTCCCCCCTCCCTCATAAATCCTTGATAATTTATAAATTATTATTTTGTCATATCTTGCTCTGTCCCACATCTCCCTTCACCCATTTTTCTGATGTATGTCTCTCAGGGAGGAGGTCACATGTAGATCCTCAAAATCGGTTCCCCCTTTCCAACCCACCCTCCCTATGCCTTCCCAGTATCGCTACTCACACCACTGGTCATGAGGGGATAATCCTCCCTGTGTTTCCAATTCCCATCTGTACCACTGTACATCCTCTGGTCTAGTCAGACTTGCAACTTAGAATTCGGATCATGAGAGTGGGGGGAGGAAGTATTTAGGAACTAGAGGAAAGTTGTATTTTTCATCATTGTTACATCACACCCTCACTGTCTTGTCTCCTCCCCAAGTCCCTTCTGTAAGTGGATATCCAGTGGCCTACAAATGGGCTTTGAGTCTCTACTCGGCACTCCCCCACTCATTCACTATGGCAAGATTTTTTGTTCTGATGATACCTGATCCCTTGACACCTCGTGATCACACCGGCTGGTGTGCTTCTTCCATGTGGGCTTTGTTGCATCTGAGCTAGATGGCCACTTGTTTACCTTCAAGCCTTTAAGACCCCAGACGCTGTATCTTTTGATAGCCGGGCACCATCAGCTTTCTTCACCACATTTGCTTATCCACCTGCTTTATCTTCAGCAGTCGGATCATGGAGGTGAGCACACAATGATATGATTTTTGCATTTAAATCATGCTTCTGGGGAAGGCTATTGAAAATACTATGGAATGCCAAAGGAACAAACAAATCTGTTATGGAAGAAATACAGCTAGAATTCTCCTTAGAGGCAAGAATGACAACACTTTGTCTCATGTACTTTGGTCAAGCTGTCATGCAAGAGCAGTCGCAGGAATAGGACATCAGGCTTGGTAATGTAGAAAGGCTGTGAATTAGAGAAAGGCCCTTGAAAAAGGATTGACATATGTCTGCAATAATTGGTTCAGACATAACAATAATGAGGATGGCACACTTCCGGGTGGTTTTTCATTCTCTTATCCATAGAGTCACTTTGAGTCAGAACTGATTGAACATCTAACAACAGTAGCATGATTATTTAGACCTCATGTTTTCCAAAGGCTCATTTTGTGGCTTGAATAAAGAGATGGGAAAGTTGTTTCAAGAATTTGGAAATGTATTGAGTTAGGAAAGTAAATATTTTGCATAGTTACCTGCATCTAGCTGCAAAAAACACAGTATATGATGGATTCTAACTAAAATGTGAATTGTATAAAAGACTTTGCTTTCCCCACAACTTTTAGGAAGGCACTCTTGACCTCTTTATTCCTCAAACTGTAGATTAGAGGGTTCAGCATGGGGATGACGATGGCATAGAACACAGATGCTATTTTGTCTATGCCCATGGAGTGACTGGAGCTGGGCTGCAGGTACATGAAGGTGATTATCCCATAGAGGATGGAGACTGCAGTGAGGTGGGACTCACAGGTGGAAAAGGCCTTCTGGCGGCCTTCAGAGGAGCGCATCCTCAGGATCGTAGCAAATACTAATATATAAGACGTCAGTATTACCATCAGAGAAAAGACGGTATTGAAAGATACTATCAAATAAATAACTAGCTCAGTGATGTATCTGTCAGAGCATGAGAGGGGCAAAAGCGAAGGAGCATCACAGAAAAAGTGGTCAATCACATTGGACCGACAAAAGGAGAGCCTGAAAATGTTCCCAGTGTGGATGGAAACATCCAAGAAAGCAATGACATAGGACCCTATGCTCAGAGCAGCACACACATTTGTTGTCATGGTGGTGGTGTAGTGGAGCGGTTTACACACAGCTGCGTAGCGATCATAAGCCATTACAACCAAAAGGTTACTCTCTGCAACAGCAAAAACTCCAAAAAAGAACAACTGAGTGGCACAGTCATGAAAAGAGATGATGTTGTCTCCTGTGAGAAGCCCTGCCATTACCTTGGGAGTGACCGCTGAGGAATAACCAAAGTCTGCCAGAGAGAGGCTGCTGAGGAAAAAGTACATGGGAGTGTGGAGACGGGAGTCCAGCAGGATCAACAGGATCATCCCTAGGTTTCCAACCAGAGCAATAAGGTAGATGAGGAAAAAAATTAGGAAGAGCAGAGTCTGCAGGGTGGGATTATTGGTTAATCCCACAAGCATGAACTCAGTCACCTCTGAGTCGTTTTCCCTTGGGAGCATTGGGGGATCTTGTGTCTGTCCTGTAGAAATGAGAAACAGGATCAGAAGGACAGAGGATAGAACACTGCTGTTATCAATGAGATGTCTGCCTCTAAGTTTAGCATTTCCTTGATTGCTTCCAGGATACTCTAGAGATAACACATTGCTGTTAAACAAATTTCCACTTTCAGTAATTTCTGGAATGATACTGTGCTCCAATTATGGAATTTCTAAACATTAAATATAGAGAAGGAAAATGTGTTATCCAAGATCACAAGATTAGCTACCAACAAGAATGGGACATGATCACATCCAGATTTTTGAACATTGACACAAAATATTGTGATTCATTAATATAGATTAGCACAGTTGAGCTGATGTGAAATTCAATTTCTTTTATTTAAACTCTCAATTATCTGTCATTTGCATTTTGTCTAGAACAGTTTTATATGAAAGTGAATTAAATAAAATATTATCATTTTCCTTTTATATTAATCAATTTTGGGGGGCTCTTACTGGTCTTTTAGCAATCCATACATCAAGTGTATCAAGCACATTTGTGCATATGTTGCATCATCATTTTCAAAATACTTTTTTTCTACTTGAGTCCCCCTCTTTTTCCTTCTCCTCACCCTCCCACTGTCAATAAGAGATATTTTTATCCTAAATGATATTGCTGTGTAGTAAGTACCCAGGATGTGTGAAAAAAAAAAAACAACAACACCAAATCCACTGCCATAGAGGTGACTCTGACTCATAGTAATCCTCTTTAGGAGTTCCAAAGCTGTATATCACACAGAGGCAGATATCGTCATCTCTCTCCTACCGGTAAGAATTCCTGGTGGTTTTGTAGTTATGCATTGGATCACTCAACATACGCTCATCCATTTGAAACCACTAAAAATATGAGGGAGAAATATTAGACTTTTTAATCGTGTAAAGAGTAGGTGGAGGAAGGAAGTGGTGAGCAAAGAACACCATAAACAGGGTAGTAGCTAGGCAATTAAAATCAGCAACGAGGAGGAAGTAGAGATCCTGCGGTGCTGTAACAACAGCAATCTAGCTCAGAGGAATTACTAAGAGGCAGAATAAGGGTGAGAGTGATGGTGGAGCAGGAAGAAGGTAAAAGGAAACAGAGGAAAGGTGTAGGAAGCAAAACTATGAATAGAGGTATAAACATAGGTGTTTACATATATAAATATATTAATTCATAAATTAGGGGTACTGGCCTATGTACATATATTTATATGGCAATACACTGAGTTAGTGGACAGACTTTGAGCCTCTGCTCCATACGAGAACACTTTGTTTTAAAAAATTGGCACTCTGTGATGCTTAGTCTCCTGGCATGATTGCTGAAGACCAAATGGGTGCATAAGCAAATGTGGTGGAGAAAGAAGATGGTGCTCAGCTATCAAAAGATATAGCATCTGGCGTCATAAAGACTTGAAGTTAAAGAAGTGGTCATCTAGCTCAGAAGCAACAAACCCACATGGAAGAAGAACACCAACCTGTGCAATTCATGAGGTCTCCACAAAATCAGTTAGCAGACATCAGGAAATCCCACACAAACAAACAAAAAGAACCATCTTGTTGAGAATGGGGATGTCATAGCAGAGACTCAAAATCCATCTTTAAACAATGAGATATCCCCTCACAAAAGGGTCACAAAGAAGGGATGAGTCAACCAGGGTGCAGCAAAGCACCGATCAACACACAATATTCCTCTGGTTCTTTGAGGGTCTCTCACCCCCCACTGTGATGACCCCATTCCTACCTTTCACTGCAGCCAAGACCAGAGCATGTAAACAGGTACAGAAAAGAGATAAGAACTCAAGACACATGGAATCCAGTAACAGGAATAGGAGCAGGAATACCAGGAGTATGGGGGAAGGTGGGGAAAAAAGGGGAACTGATTGTAATGATCAACACACATAACCACACACACATTTCCTTTCATTCCATTGCACAGCCCAACAACAACAAGAGTTTTTCTTGGTGTCTTGCTTTGTAGGCCTGTTTCTGGGTCTATTTGGGGCACTGATTCCCAAAGTCACATCAGATAGACAGTATTAGCTCCTGTTTCTTAGATAAGGTGTCCCACTATATTTCAGCTAGTAATTGATTCTAATTTATTAATAAATCACCATATTTTAAAATATGGGAATAATTCAGATGCACAAAACATGAGATAAGACAAAAAAGGTAAGAAATATTTGATAAAGAATTGGTTTCTGAGGGATTTGCAAGGGAAGCTGTTAGGAGGCCTGGTGACGTAACGGTTACACGTTAAGATATGATCGGCATTGTCAGCAGTTCAAAACCACAAGCACTTCTGCTGGAGAAAGACTGGGCTTTCTACTCTTGCAAACAGTTACATTCTCACAAACTCACAGCAGATCCCTATGAGTCATCATTGGCTTCATGGCACTGAGTTTTGAGAAGGAAACCTGTATTTGGATGCATGGTGGCTAGTTGGTTATACATCAAGCTGTCAGTCATACTGCTAGTGATTCAAACACATCTGTCACTCTGCAGCCTTTAAAAGATTGAAAGGTTTGGAAATGGAAAGAGGCAGCATTTGTCTATGTTACAAGGTCACCGTGAGTTAAAATCAATTAGATGGAAGAGGCTTTTTCTGTTGTTGTTGTTGTTGTTATGGAAAGCTGTCCAGTATATATACAGAGACGATAAATTGTAACCGATTACAAGGACCTACATGTGACCTCCTCTCTGGGGGACGGACAACAGAAGAGTGGGTGAGGGGAGACGTCAGACAGGGCAAGATGTGACAAACTAAAAATTTATAAATTATCAAGTGTTCATGAGGGAGTGGGGAGGGAGGAGGGAGAGGAAAATTGAGGCGCTGATGCCAGGGGCTTAGGTGGGGAGCAAATGTTTTGAGAATGAATGTACAAATGTGCTTTACACCATGATGTATGTATGGATTGGGATAATTGTATGAACCCCTAATAAAACGAATAAAAAATTTTTAAAAACCAGTTGAATACGTCAAAGGCAAAACAGAGCTTTAAAAGAGTAGAAAATACAAAGAACATTTAAAAGGCTCCTATATGGTAGGCATGAGGGAAACAGTGTGGAAAATGCAAGACTTCACAGAAATTTAAAAAATATTTTGAAGATCCAGATTTTTCTTCTTCAAATTATTCAATATATATTTCAGAACACATTTCAATATAAAGAAATTAATGGATAATCCATGCTAAATGTTTCTGGAGACAGGTTGTCGCCAAGCTTCTTTAATAGAAAAGTGCTAACTATTCTTTCCTTACTTTCTATGCACAGGTGGAGAAATCGTGTCATCTTATAGCAAGAATGAAACATTTTAATTTAATAAGTGAGTTTGAACTCTGGCAGCAGACCCATTTTGGGTTCAGAGCATTTGAATCTCTATTTATTGTACCAAAGTCACTCCCAGACATTTGATTACAACTCATAGCAAGCCTAGAAGACATAGCTAAACTTCTGTTGTGGGTGTCTGAGGCTGGAAGTCTTTATGGGGGGATGTATGTCAACCTTCTGGTTAACTGTCAAACACCTAACCCATTTGGTATAGGGCCTATATTCCGCACCTCAAAACTAGACCCGGTCGCTGCTGTTATTAGAATCAGCAGGTCAACTATACTTATTTTGGAATCAGCAGGTTAAAGATCCCCAGGAATAAGTCTAACGTTTGAGGCAACAAATGTGTGTCAGCCAGTGTTATCAAACCAGATTAATAAAATAAAATTATATTTTGTAAGTTCTTAGATATTATAATTTGTGCGGAGTCATTGACTTGTCTGAGCTTTGGGAACTTGATGATGTATGATAGTGCTTCCAGACAAGCATGCAATCAAAGGCCTTAGATCTTCTTATTAGGCTTGTTACCTCTCATGTTTTTACTCTCCCATCCTATACTAAAATCAACAACAATAGAAAAAGAAGCCCTGGTTAATTCAAACCCACTAGTCAACCTGAAGGAGATTGATAAGGTTCATTTTGTTGAAATGTATGGTTCATAAGGTCGGTCACTGTGAGTCAGAGTCCACTAAAGGGCAGTAGGTTTGGGTGTGGGACATATCCTCTATACTCAGGAGCCATGAAAGTATATTAGTCACATTTTGGGCTGCTAACTAGAAGGTCAGCAGTTCAAAATCACCAGCCACTCCTCCGAAAGGAGAGCAGGGTTTCTACTCTCTTAAAGAGTTACAGGCTCAGAAGTCCTTATGTGATTTTTCCACATCACTATTCAGTGTCCTTTGTAGTTCATGTTTAAGCTGATTCCACCTCTTTTTCCTTTATACTACTTCTTTTATAGATATTATTATGGATATTCAAGTTGCAATGTCTTTTCATATTGATTTCCCACTTGATTCTCTCAGCAATCCTGAAATTAATGTGGAGAATTAATACTATCACATTCATTAAAATAAAATACCAAGATCAAACTAATTTAAATAATCTTTCAAAGGCATACACACTCATTCTACGAAAGGAAGAACTCAATGCCTTCTGATATCTTTCTTGGTGTCACAGTATAAAATGCATCCTTAATTGGCAATCCATAATGCATAGGATATGTACCTTTTCTCTATATGAAACAAAAATATATATATATTGAAAATTCAAATCTAAAGTCTTAATTAGAATCCAGGTAGGTGGATGCCTTGATACATTTTCCTAGTTGTCTTTATCGGTACTAATTTGCATGCACTGCATAGTTCACCTAAAGGCTTACCTGGTGGCCTGAGCAAGGTAAACTACAAATCCAGCATCTTCACTTATGAGTATTTCTCAAATAAGAAATTCTGTCCGTAAGCTTCTCTGGAAGTTCTTCTTTGAAAATCAAAAGAGTAAATGCTCTTTAGTGAGAGAAAGAAAACAGAGAACACATCTGTCTTGGAATCAGCTAGCATGACTTGTAGTCTTGGATCTGTTGCTCCCTGTTGTCAGATAAGTCAATTTCTTCAAGCCTCATATCAGGATGAGGAAATAATCTAAAAGTAGCTTCCCCAAGATCCTCTCTAAAAGACAGGTGCTATGATGAAAAATAAGAGGGGGACACTTTTCTGGACTCATTTCTGCAGGATTTAAGTCATATCTCAGATTGAAGGAAGCTTCCTGTTATAAATAAACAGCTCTTAGCAATCAGAGAAATGAATTAATAGTCAAAGTGGCCTTGATTCTTGCATTTTTCATTCTTAAATGAGGCCAGTTAGATTCATGTGGAAATTTAAAAGGGTAAATGCTAGGAACCAAGTAGTTAGGTTGTCATGGATCTCCTAGCTGACAAATCTCCCATGAGGGTTGCAAAAACTTTCTCCCATATGACAAGGAAATATGATGACATCATCCCTGGGGCCTCCACTTTGATTACTGAGGAGACAATGAATGGATTTGCATCACATGAACTAATTATGTCTGATAATGAACAAATCAACCTAAAGCATTAACTTCATAGAAGCAATAGGGTGTGATCCACAAGGTCCATGGTTTGAAACCATCAACTGCTCCTCAGGAGAAAGACATGGCTTCCTACTCCTGAAACACAGTCTCAGACACCCACAGGGGTGTCGATTAAGTTGGCATGACTGGAGGGCAGAGAGTTTGGTATTTAGTTCGGTTTTTGTTGTGTGTAACTCCTATGTGTGTTTACTTGTTTAATTTCTGTCTTCCCCATTAGATTGAGTCCTGTGAATACATGAATATGATTAGACACCACATATTACACACCGCTATATCCAGGAATTACATGTATATATATATAATTTTGTATATTTATGCTTATAAAGTATATTTAATAATGTATTTTATTATACATTTAAATGTATAGTTAAATTGTATATTTAAGAGTGCAAATGATAGAAGAAATTATATTTCCCAAGAAGTTAACATTTCAGGCAGTCTTTGACATGACAAAGCATCTAGATGGGAAAGAAAGTTGTTCTACAGAAAATTTAAAGTTTGTAATAAAGGTCCTAAGTTGTAAATAATATTGAGTTATGTACAAAGCATAAAAATAGGATGAAAGGAGGAGAGATAGGTACTTATTGAGAAGAAGTGGTCTACATTCAATGACTTCAAACAGTAAAATGTGGCGAGGAATCAATGCCATTGAAGGAAGAATCCATATTGCAATGAAGTCATCATCGGTGAAACACTAGGTTCCAAGAATTGATGGAATAATTATGAAAAGCTCCAAACTACTGATGCGGCACTAGCTACTAATGTACTCACTAGTCTAAACTTAGAAATTTAGAGACATCTACCTGGCCAACTAACTTGAAGAAATCCTCATTGGGGCTGTTCTAAAAGTGGTAAGGTGACACAATGAAATGTAGAAAATATTCAACAATATTATTAATATCACCCAAAAAACACAGCTAATTACCATCAAATTGATTCAGACTCACAGAAATCCTTTAGGACACAGTAGAACCACCTCACTGTGTTTCCAAGACTGCAACTCCTTATCAGAGTAGCAGACTCTGTCTTTCTGTGGAGTAACTGGTGGTTTGCAATTGAGTAACTTGTGGTTAGCAGCCCAACCCATAATCACTACATATAAGGCACACAAATAAAATTCCTTTGTAGTCAATTAAAAAACAACAGCAGCAGAACATCCATAGAGAGAGGCCAAAAATTTCAATTGTGTTCAGTTGAAGAGCTTATATATAGCACGAAGAAACACATCACCTTTTGTTAACCTTCTCTTAGACGTTAGCAGATAGTGAGCAAGAATAATTTACTCCCTATTCAATTATAATGCCATCTACACTCTTATTGAAAACATCATGTTTCTTTCTTTTTTCCAAATCAATTTACCAGAACATAATCTAGACATCATACCATTCAATCGTTCAGTCATATCAAGCAGTATTGTGCAATTGTCACCACAACCATTTTCAAAATCTTTTGGTCCTTGTAGTCCTTGACATAAGCACCCTATTGCCCCCACTGCCCTGCCATACCCCCAGAACCCGTGTTCTAGTTACTGTCTCTATATATTCACCTCGCCTGTGTTTCATATATCAAAAATCCTAGATTGAAATATAACAGAGAGTCGAGCAAGCAACCAACAATACCAAAACATCAGAGACAAGCCACAATTTGGAGGAAATAAGAGAAAAAAACATTTTAAAAACAGATCAAACTCTAGGTGTTAAAAAGGAGATCAAATGATGAGGTTTGCCCATTCAATTCACATATAAAATTTTAATCAATATAATCATCTCTACAATAATTTCTTTATGATAACCAGATTTTTCCCATCTCTCACTAATGGACAAAGGATCATTGTAGGCTTATTCCATGTGTTGTTCCTGCAAAAAATAAGATGGGTTTCCACTGCCATCCATATACTTCTGCAAACCAGAATTTCACAATTTAAATTCTGATCCTATTCCTCCTTCAGATTTGGATGATATCACTTATAATCCTCAGATCACAGATGTTTCTGTGCTTCTTCCATGCAGGCGTAGTTTACATCTCATTTAGATGTCTGCTTGTTTGAAAACAAGCCTTTAAGATCCCAGAAGCTCTTCTTCCTGATAATGGGGCACCATCTAATTTCTTCACTACGTTTTGCTGTAGCACTCATATATTACATGTTTCCTTCATGAATTTGCATATTGAATAGGACCATATCCTAAGAACTAATTGTTCTTGGATTGGAGCTAGGGTAAATGAGAGCTCAAAATCAATTCCTAAAATAACATATTTCTGATACCTTTCTGAAGAAAATTTGACATGAATATTCCAGTTTAACTCACAGTTATTGAAAAAAAATTGAAACATCTCTTCCTTGCCTAAAATAAACCAAGTAGATAAAGCTTTTTTAATGTTAACAAATGAATTTTATTCCTTACTAAAATTGAGCATGAAAAAAGTTCACTTTGATCCCTGGAGAAAAATGAAAGGCAGTTCTGAATTGTAGGTTTAAAATAAGAAATCTAACCATAGCATAATGCATAAATAGTATCATTCGTAGCTGGAATTCACAGGGATCCAGCTACATTGGAATAACATTTGGTAATTTTCCACAAACATATTTTCACTTTCTTTACCCAGAATTTGTGCTCTGAAGTGTTGACTAAGGAGTGCAAATGGTTGGACAGTTTTTCTAAGAATCATGAAAACTCTGGGAGCCTGTTAGGATGGGTTGTCTAGAGAAACAAAGCCAGGGAGATAGAAGGATATGAAATAACTTTATATCAAGATGTGAAATGTCATATCTTGCAAAGATCAGATTTAGTTTGAGACTTGGAGGTCACCAGCAAAACTGACATACTGGCAACATGTCACCATGATCTATGAGCTCTCAACTTTGGATCTCTGTGATTCAGCTATGAGAAGACCATGAAAGAAAGACCATGTCTATGAAAAGCAACGTTTTTCAATTCACGCTAAAATATAGATATCAAGTAGAAATCAGTTAAAGGAATGACTCACCCAGTTACTGGTAAAGCCTTCATATGGGGTGGAAGTCACAGAAAATCTAGAGGGTTGGGGTAACACGTACAATATCTCAGTGGAGCCAGCTTATGAGAAGAGGAAAGTAGATGGGAGTGACACTACCAGATATTAGGAAATCACACACATTTTGGATCCTTTTATGTTACTATCCACCTGTAACAAAACCAACATAAAAGTTAGCACTGCATGTACCATTACAGTATAACTAGAACTACCATTACTTGGACATGCCTTCTGGAAAAGCCATCTTACAGATGTTGGACTTCTGGGAAGATTGAGACTGAGTAACATATACCAGAGGGACTCCACAGAAATCAGAGCAGGAGAGTTACTGAGAGGGAAATTCCAGACTGTCAGGTTGCAGGAGGAGCATCATAAAGGTAAGTAGGCACTGAACCACTAGGTTTTGAGGGGATGGGGGCATTTGGCTTACCACAGTGGAGGCTGGTTAGGGTCTGACCTTAGCCCCGCCACTGTCTCAGCCAGAGCCAGGATCATTTGGAGCCAGCCCAGGGGCTTTATCTCAACATAGCCACAGCTCCCTTGGGGCAGGGGTTAAACCTCTCTGGCCCCATGGTCAGGGCTCAGGGCTCAGCTATATTGTTACATTTGGTTCCCTCACTTCTCTCTATCCCCCGACAGTGTCTGTGGGCTTAATATTTTTTGTCCTTTTTCTCTCTCCTTTTCTCTCACATGACACTGCCACCCCCAGAATACTCCCCTCAGCCTAGGGCATTTACACCTGCCCTCTACCCAGCTGGGAACGCTTCACCCTCTTCATCCTAACCCAAGGCTGCAGAAAGCCAACCCACCCTCCATAAGGGGATATACTGCCCAACTTCTTCCGGGGGGAATTCTACCTGACCACCCACTGCAGTGCTTAACATTTCAGGAGAAATCCTCCTTGGCAGTTTCTATACTTCCTCTGTGGTCCCACATGACTGAGGAAACTTCCTCCTGCCTGTCGTAGTGCCTCACACAGTCTAAGGGAGCTGGGCAAGCACTTACCAATGTTCCATACTGCAGCAGGAACCTCTGCCCAACCTCCACCACAATCTACCTCACTGGGGAAATTCTGGACACCATTACCGGTGCTCTACATCAAATAAGGAAACCCACCAGCTTTCTGTGACACTCCTGTGGCAGCGGGCACCCCCATACACCCTCTTTGATACCCCAAGAGGGTAATAAAAGAGCCCACAGACTGGGAAAACATTTTTAGCAATGACATATCAGACAAAGGCCTTATTACTAAAATCTACAATACTCTGCTAGCTTCCAAAAAGAAAAAAAAAACCAACTATTTACCCACTGAGGAGGTGGGAAAATGACCTGAACAGAAATTTCACAAGGTTAGAAATCATAATAGCCCATAAACATATGAGAAAATGTTCCCAATCATTAGGCATAAGAGAAATGCAAATCAAACCAACAATAAGATACCACCTAACACGCTCAAAGATAACTTAATTAAAAAAATCAGAAAGCAACAAGAGTTGGAGGGGCTGTGGTGAATAAGGAACTCTCATCCACTGCTGGTGGAGCTACAGGGATGTACAGCCACTATAGAAATCAATTTGGCAAAATCTAAAACAGATGGAAATTGAGCTACCATTCAACCCAGTAATCCTCCTACTGAGCATATACCCAAAGAGGCAAGAAACAAACCAGGGTCAGACATCTGGGCTCCAATGTTCATTGCGGCACAGTTAACAATTGGCCGAGTTAGAAACAACCGAATTTCCATCAACAGATGAATGGATTAAAAAGCTGTGGTACATACAAACAATGGAATAATACGCATTCTTGATTCATGAATCCTCATGATCAGTAGATAATTATAAATTAAAACATTATTAGATTCTCAATAGTCCTATAGAAACAATACCACTAGAGAATGTTTACTATTGTTATGGAGCTAATTAAAAAGATATTGTTTATACAAGTGTGTAGTGTAATGTATAAATATCGGTTGATGAATAAAATGCATGTTTAAAGTGGGCATTTATCTATAAGAGGTATAGACATAATCTTTCTAATGCCAGACTTCTAGGAGAAAACGGTGAAAGATTGGGAGGAAGATGATAGGCAGTAGTGATTATCAGAGCATAGATAAAGATTTCAAATCAAATAAAGGTGTAAAATATTAGGCCCACAAAAGAATAAACATTCTTAAACATTCGGCTTGCCACTGCAACTGATATGCTGGCAAAAAGTACCCATAGTCTGTTCTTTTGACCTTTGATCTCTGTGCTTTAGCTATGGGACAATAATGACAGAATTAATTTTCTCAAGGAAAAAAATGAGATGTTTTCACCATAAACTGTAGTGTGGATTTCAGTAGCAGTAGAGGTTTTTAAAATGGGGGGGGGGGCTTACAAAGAAAAATGACACACCAACTCTTTGTAGCACCCTCATTTCTCCAAATTATTACACTCTGTGTTCACAAACATTTAAAATGAACAATATTAAGTTGAATTAAATGTAATTTCATTAGATTCTGTTAAGATTATTAGATTTGAGAGCCCCATACTTAAATTCTAAGCTTGGTTTTACCAGTTAATACTTCTGTAAATGTGAATAAATTACTGAACCTCTTGCCTCATAAATTAAGCAGATGTATGAACTAAGTAACCGAGGGGCTTGATGGAAGGACTACATGTACATGCACATAATGGGAGTGATCTCAGAATCTATGTTCACTAGGATAGGATAAACTGTATGGACAGTTAATGTCATTCCAGACATGTCATCAAGTCCACATGACTAATTTTCTGTAGTTCAGTCTAAAAAGTTATAAAATTTTAAAGTCAAGATCAGATTCTTCAAATTCAACAGTTTATAATTCTCCAGATAATGAATGCACTTAATGTTATGGCTAAGTACATGTTTCTTTTATGGGGAATCTTGAAATAAAAATTTACTTATATTAAAATCAAGTCAACAGTCTTTAAATATTAAATAATTTGATTTCACTGCAATCCTTTTCTGATTAGCACTCTGTGATTTCATTCCTCATTGCTATAGAGCATCTCCTGGCTCTCAAATATCATCAATGAAGAGCAGGACAGAAGGGATTCAGGTCATCCTGCTAGGACTGATAAATGAGCCTGAACTGCAAATCCCTCTCTTTATCTTATTCACTCTCATTTATCTTGTCCGTTTGTTTGGGAACCTAGGAATGATCCAGTTGATTCTTCTGGACTCTCATCTCCATACACCCATGCACTTTTTTCTCTGCAATCTCTTTTTGGTGGACTTTGACTACTCCTGAGCTGCCACTCTAAGGACATGGCTGGGCTTCTCGTGGCAGACAAGATCATTTCCTACAACCCCTGTGCAGCTCAAATGTTCTTGTTTTCAGCCTTTGCCACTACAGAAAGTTACCTCTTAGCCTATGATCGTTATGCAGCAGTGTGTAAATCCTGATATTACTCCACCACCATGACAGCAAGTGTGTGTGCTTGTCTGGCTACAGGCTCCCATCTCTGTGGTTTCCTAAATGCCACCCTTCACACTGCAGACACATTCCGTCTATCTTTCTGTAAGTCCAATGTGGTCCATCCCTTTTTCTGTGATGTTACAACAGTCATGATTCTTTCTTGAGCTTATAGATATGTTAGTGAGATGGATCATGGTTCTGTTTTAATATCTTTTCTGTTCTCCTGGTCATCTTGGTATCCTACCTGCTCATATTCATCACCATTTAAAAGATGCAAACAGCTGAGGTATTGATACTGGACAGCTTTATCCACTTGTGCTTTGCATCTCACTGCTGTCTTCATCTTCTATGGGACAATGATCTTCATCCATCTACAACCCAAAGTTGTCTCTAGCCTTGTCTTTGTAGCATTGTAGGGTACAATACAGCAGAGTTTCATTCTTCTTAGATTATCTCTGACTACTGGTCCACATTTCTAAGCCTACCATGTAACTGAAACATGTCTGCTGTCTAGGGAAGAAATCAAACATTTCATCCACAGGGGTAAAACCTGAATGAGAATGGGATTGTAATAAAATTTCAATATTTTGCTTTCAAACACTAGTAAATCACATTTGAGATAGCCATATGGTATCTACATGGTTTTTGTTGTGGAAGTATTATATATATTCACAGGAAATACATATTCCTTGAATGGAAGCATATGTAAGAACAATAAGGGAATTTGTTAAATGAGGTAAGTGGAATGTTTCTAGTTTTTAATTAAATAAATTAAAATAATCATAGTTGGATTGAACTATAAACTCATGCCTAATCTTGTTTCTGTCGTTGAAATTTTTCCAGGGATTTAAAATGGAAACAAAATGATCCAGATTTATTTATTATTATTGGTTCTTATTTTTGCTGCAATATTTTTCCAAAGTTACACATTGCATTTCCCCCATTTTTGATTGCCAATATCATCCAGACATAAAATATTGTGTACCTATATATAATGTGCATAACAACGAAAATATGCAAAAATTTATATGGTGCAACTATGCATATACCACACACAATTTTTATATTCACAGAAGTGAATTTTGGTTTTAGTCACCCTCATTCAGTAGTGTGAAAACACTACTTTTGATCCTATGCATGTAGTATGTAAAGTGCCAGTCAGAAATGATGGAAAAAATTGGTAGTAAAACGATTGTGTGAATGTTTGTTAAAAATCAGAGATTTAAAGGCATCTACAGGAACCTTGAGACTATTGCATCCCGCCTATAAATCACACAAATCAACTATAGGATAAACAAAGTAAATCCAGAATTATCATAAATGACACACAGTATCTACCAGTAGGAATCTGCATTCTGTTACATTGACATAACTATCATAGCCATCTACCGACTCTGACTTTTAATTGGAAATGTAAAACAAGCAAAAGTGATACACAGTTACTTGTGGCTCAGTAATTGAAAGCAAAAAGCTTATCAGTCATTCTAAATAAAACCATTATGCTATATTACCTCTGGTTACTTCATGGTTTATTTATGTCATATTAGTGCCAATGTCACTGATCAGTGACCTTAGTTATATGTTTTTGAGCACATAAAAGACTATCATTGCTTATGCACTCCACATCAGAATTTTTATCTTATTAGAAGACACACAGGTATCAATTATATTACTTTCAGTTTATGAATGTAAATCTCAGAACAAGTTAGCACTTATCGGGAAGAAAACACACAACCTACACCACTGACTCCAAACCAAAAGGTATTGTGAAGGTAGAACAAATGAGCAACAGGTGACGGCCAGAGCATAGCATGTTGTGGAGGTGCCCAGTCATGAAGAGAGAAGGGGAGAAAGGAGGTGGAGGAAAAGAATCTGGGAATCCGCACATGTCAGGGACCCGCAGTAAAATGGTCAGCATCGGAACAATTTCTAAATGTGGATTCTTTATTGAAGGCCACAAAAATCAGGTGTCTCTACTATCACAATTCAGATGTAAGCAAAACATCCGGAAAATGAAAGAGGAATGCTTGTTTTTAGGGTGGATTTCACTAGGATAGCTAAAGCTTACATGTTAAAGGAATGCACTTTCATGAAAAGGAATGCACTTTAGGGATATGAGAACCACTGTACTGATTGAAACAGATCCATACTCACATCCCTTCCAAAGAAAAGTGACTCAACAGAACAATATAGAATAATATCACTGATATTGAACAACATCACTGCTCCAATTATAGAACAATATCACTGATGACACCTGCAAGTAAAATTTTGCTGAAGATCATCCCACTATGGTTGTAGCAGTCCATGGAATGGAGCTTTATAAATGACCTGCCATAGGCTGATGACACAGCCTCGCTTGCTGAGTGTGAGGACTTGAAGATTTTACTGACAAAAAACAAGGATTGCAGCCTTCAGCAAAAATTAAAACTCAAGGTAAAGAAGACTCAGACCTCACAAGTTAATCAATAGTGAAGATTATGATAACTGGAGAAATGATTGAAGTTGCCAAGGATTTTGTTTTGTTTGGATCCACAACCACTGCTTATGGAAGCAACAGCCAGAAGATCAAGAGGTGAATTGCATCAGGTAATTCTGCTGCACAAGACGTATTTTATTTTTACATTTTTACTAATTATTTTATATATAGTTTTATTATGTTTTAGTGAAAATTTAAACAAGAAATTTAGTTCCTGTATGGCAATTTCGTTACAAACTGTTCAGAGATGCTGGTTATACTGTTAGAATCCTCCCAAAATGGATTCTGGTTGTTCTTTTTCTCAGTACAGTAGTTTCCTTGTTACCTTCTTCATCTCTTCTTTGCTTTAGAACAACCGTTGATCTTTCTGTCTCAGAAGATGTTCTTGAAATGGAGTACCAAACTCATGGATTGTTATTAGGTGCCTTCAAATTGGTTCTGGCTCATGGCAACAGTATATGTACAGCTGAACAACACACTGTTGGTCCAACAGACATGCTCACAATTGTTCCTACGGTTGGGCTTATTGGTACAGCCACTGTGTCAATCCATCTTGTCCAAGGTCTATCTCTCTCTTTTCTAATCATTTTATTGGGGCTCATTCAATTCTTATCACAATCCATACATACGTCCATTGTGTCAAGAACATATGCACATTTGTTGTCATCATCATTCTCAAAGCATTTGGCTTCTACTTGAGCCCTTAATATCGGCTGCTTATTTTCTTCCCTCCCGCCCCACTTCCCCTCCCTCATCAACCCTTCATAATTCATAAATTATTATTATTTTGTCATATGTTACACTGTCTGATGTATCTCCATGCCCTCTTCTCTGCTGTCCATCTCCCAGAGAGGAGGCTATATGTAGACTCTTGTAATAGGTTCCCCTTTTGACTCCACATTCCCTCCACCCTCCAGGCATCGCCGCAACCACCACTGGTCCTGGAGGAGTCATCTGTCCTGGATTCCCTCTGTTACCAGTTGGTATCTGTTCCAATGTACATCCTCTGGTCTAGCCACATTTTTAAGGTAGAATTGAGATCATGATAGTGGGGGCAGAGGAAGCATTTAAAAACTAGAGGAAAGTTATATGTTTCATAGTTGCTAACCTGCACCCAGACAGGAACATCTCCTCCCCACAACCCTTCTGTAAGGGGGTGTCCAGGGGCCTACCAATGGGTTTTGGGTTTCCACTCTGCACTCACCCACATTTACAATGATATGATTTTTTGTTCTTTGATGCTTGATAACTGATCCCTTCGACAGCACATGGCACACAGGCTGGTGTGCTTCTTCCATGTGGGCTTTGTTGCTTCTCAGCTAGATTGCCACTTGTTTTTCTTCAAGCCTTTAAGACCCCAGGCACTATATCTTTTGATAGCCAGGCACCATCAGCTTTCTTCACCACATGTGTTTATGCACACATTTGTCTTCAGTGATCGTATCAGTAAGGTGGGTACCCAGTGATACGATTTTTAGTTCTTTGATGTCTTATAACTGGTCCCTTCTACACCTCGTGGTCAGGCAGGCTGGTGTGCTTCTTCCATGTGGGTTTTGCTGCTTCTCAGCTAGATGGCTGCATGTTTATCTTCAAGCCTGTAAGACTTCAGACTCTATATCTTTTGATTGCTGGGCACCATCAGCTTTCTTCACCACATTTGCTAATGCACACATTTTTCTTCAGCAATCGTGTCAGGAAGGTGTGCATCATAGAATGCCAATTTAATAGAACAACATGTTCTTGCATTGAGTAAGTACTTGAGTGGAGGCCCAATGTCCATCTGCTGCTTTAATACTAAAGCTATAAATATATGCACGTAGATCTGTTTTCCCATATATAAATTATATAAATCATCATAAATCAATATAAATTAATTTACATCTGTACAATGTAATTAATTATATAAATAATATTATTTGTAATTATATATTTATATAAACTAATTTACATATAAATTAATTTTATATATTTATATAAATTAATTTACATATGTACATTCCAGTCTTTAGACCTCTATAAATACCCTTTGTCACCTAGTTCTTTCCTCTATTTCCTTTTACTTTCTTCTTGTCTCACTATCATGCTCAGTTCATTTGGGTTTCAGTAAATTCTCTCAGCTACATTGACCTTGCTAAATCCCTACCAGGCCTCTCACACACTCCTGCCACTGATTTGGATCACTTGTTTCTCCCCTGTCCCTGGGTTGGTCAGCACCACTTCCTCACCCGTCCCTCCCACTCTGGTGTGTTCCCCCAGAACCATTGGTCCCGTTGGTTTCTCCTCCAGACTATATATTCAATCTATCTTACCCAGATAGCTCTGTAGAGATAATAATATGCACCGAAAATCATGCCATAGCAAGATAGGCGATGAATGAGGTGAACACAGCAATGACAACAAAAAAGAAAACTGATTACCCATAGAAGAATAAATTAATTAAAAGAAAAAAATTTTTTAAAGAAAGAAAAACCTGCCAATAGATCAAGGTCTGGTTTTTTATCTCTAGGTTTGTCTTGCAGACAGGTCTGATGAGGTCCCATGCTCTGGCCCGTGTCTGTATTTTGTACTCCCTAAGGTGCCCCCTGCTCTGCTCCCATGGTTGCTCTGTCACAAGCTTTTAGTGGTTTGCCTCAGTGTCACAAAGTCAGTCTGGGCCACTCCCAACACTGAGTCTCTGGTGTTGTCCCCCATAGGGCCCTGGGCCAGCAAGGGATGGTGAGTCTTGTAGTAGGATCAACCATATTGTGCACTCTGCTTCTTGGCTGTTCAGAGTGGGAATAGCGTCCTCCAGGCCTGGTGGTCCAGGATATGCTCCATTCTCTCTTCCTCCCCCTTCTTATCTCCCATTTGCTCTGATTAGACATGCCTCACTCTCCTAGATGCAGCTTTAGTACTGTCCTCTAAAGTAAATTCTTCTAGAGGGAGGGGCAGTTGTCCACCTATATGGTATGGGGGCTGATCCCTCAGGCCCCTTCACGGGCTCCCCAATCCTTTCTGGCACGCTGCATTCATCTGGCACTAGCTTTAAGTCTGGTCCCACTTTCCCTGTGGAGACACAAACAATACCCTCTCCTTGGGTGGATCAATGCCCTATTCCCCACTACACATTTTTTTTTCTTCCCATTTTCCTCCCTCCCTGACTCCTTCTTAGTGGGCAACCACATGTACCCCTGGATTTGGTCTGGCCCCTGCCATACTACCTGGACCTCACCTGTGGAGTGTTTGTATACCGTAGCTTTTTCCCAGTTCCCTTTTTTGCATTTACTTTTCTGTTCTTTCTTTTTTATATTTATATAAACTTACCTCAGCGGACTCATGTTATACTTGTCCTTTTGTGCTTGGTTTACTTCACTTAGCGTAATTTCCTCCAGTTCTTCCCATGTGGCAATATGCTTCATGCGTACATCACTGCTTTTTAGCGATGCATAGTACTCCATTGTATGTATGTACCAAAGTTTTTTAATCCATTTGTCTGTTGATGGAAATTTGGGTTATTTCCAACTCCTTGCGATTGTGAATTGTGCCGCAATGAATACTGGAGCACAGATGTCTGGCCTTGGTTTGTTGCCTCTTCTGAGTATATGCCCAGTAGGGGGATTGCTGGGTCATATGGTAGCTCAATTTCCATCTGTTTTAGAAATTGCCAAATAAATTTCCAATGTGGCTGTACATACCTACAGTTCTACCAGCAGTGCATGAGAGTTCCTATCTTACTACAGCCTCTCCAACACTTGTTGCTTTCTGAATTTTTTCAATTGGGCTATCTTTGAGGGTGTTAGGTGGTATCTCATAGTTGTTTTGATTTGCATTTCTCTTATGGCTAATTATTGAGAACATTTTCTCATATGTTTATTGTCCATTCGGATTTCAGACTCTGTGAAACTTCTGTTCAGGTCCTTTGTCCACCTCCTCAGTGGGCAATTAGTTTTTCTCTCATTGTAAGCTTGCAAAGTATTATAGATCTCAGTAATAAGACCTTTGTGTGATGTGTCCTTGCTAAGGATGTTTTCCCAGTCAGTGGACTCTCTTATTATTCTCTTGTTGAATTATTTCGATGTACACAGGTGTCTTATCTTCAGTATACCCCACTTGTCTATTTGTGACTCCTCTGTATTTGTATCCTTCCCTATTTCTGATAGCCTATGTATTCCTTGTGCCACGGTTCTCAGGTTTGTCCCATTTCCCTCACTAATTGCCCTAATTGTTTGGGGTTTTATCTCAAGATCTGTAATCCACCTTGAGTTTATTCTTGTGCATGGAGTGAGGTAAGGATCTTGCTTCATTTTTCTCTGGAAGATATCCACTTTTTTCCAGCACCATTTATTGACGATAGCATCTGCTTCCCATTTAATACTTTTGGGCCCCTTATCAAACATCAGTTGCCTGTATACTGATGTTTTTACTTCTGGATCTTCAGTTCTTTTCCACTTGTCTGAATATCTGTCATTATACCAGTACCACACTCTTTTGACTACTGTGGCTGTATAGTACATGCTAAAATCAGGTAGAGCAAGCGCTTCCACTTTGTCCTTCTACTCGAGGAGTTCTCTGCTAATTCTGGGCTTCTTCCCTCTCCATATGAAGTTGGTAATCTGTTTTTCCAATTCTTTGAAGAAGGATGGTGGTATTTGTATTGGGATAGCATTGAACTTATATAGTGTCTTGGGCAGAACTGACATGTTTACTATATTCAGTCTGCCAATGCATGAGCATGGGATATTCTTCCATTTGTTGAGGTCATTCTTGATTTTTTTCTAGTAGTGTTTTTTAATTTTCCTCATACAAATCTTTCTCTTTTTTTAGTCAGGTATATCCCTAGGTATTTAAATTTGTGCTTGGCTATTGTAAAAGGCACTACCTTTTTAATCATCTCTTCTGTGATCTTGCCTGATGTTCAGAGTTGTCCAATAGACTTACGTATGTTGATTTTGTATCCTGCCACAATCTGCCATATTCCTCCATTGCTTCCAACACTCCACTTGTGGAATTTAAGGGATCTTCAATATATAGAATCATATCATCTGAGAATAATGATAATTTCAACTCTTCCTTCTCCATTTGAATACCTTTAATAGCTTTCCTTTGTCTTATGTTATTAGCTAGGACCCCCAGTAAGATGTTAAATAGGAGTGGAGACAAGGTGCATATTTGTCTGATCCCCTTTTTAAGTGAAATTGTTTTCATCTTTTCTGTGTTAACTTCCACATTAGCTGTTGGTTTTTCATATATGGCTTGTATAATATTGAGCAATTTTCCTTCTATTCCAATCTTCTTGAGTGTCTAAATCAGGAATGTGTGTTGGATGTTGTCAAATGCCTTTTCTGCATCTATCGATATTATAATGTGTTTTTTATTATTTTTCCTGCCAATCTGGCAAATAATGCTAATGGTCTTTCGTATGTTGAACCATCCATGCATTCCTGGTATGAATCCCACTTGGTCACGGTGAATTATTTTTAAAATATGCTTTTGTATTCTATTTTGTTAAGGGTTTTTGCAGGTTGTCCTTGACTGGGAAGACTCTTACTTCTCCATCTACCTTAATAAATAAGTTGGCTGAGTAAAGTATTCTTCGGAATGCGTTGTTTTCCTTCAATATTTGGAATATGTTACTCCATTCCCTCCTCTTCTTCATTGTTTCCGCTGATAGGTCTGAACATACATGTACTGGAGTATCTTTAAACGTGACTGTTTGCTTTTCCCTAGCTGCTTTTATGATCTTCTCCTTTTCCTCATATTTGGATAACTTCACAATTATGTGTCTTGGTGACTTCTTGGGTTTCAATCTGGCTGGTGTACTTTCAGCCTCTTGAATGGTTGCCTGATTTTCATTTATTAAGCTGGGAAAGTTTTCCTCTAAGAATTCCCTTGCTATTTTTGCTGTTGCCTTCTTTGTTGTATCTTGTTCTGGTAGTCCAATTGTTCTAATATTGGTTCTTTTCATAGCATCCGGCATGGCTCTCAAGGTTTATTCTGCTATTTTGATTGTCTTATTTGACTGCTTTTCCCATTTGCTGAGGTCTGCTTGGTCAGTCTCTAGGTCACTGGTGCAATTCTCTGCCTCCTCAAGCTTGTTCGCAAGGTCTGTCAATTTGTCATTGGATTTTGTTATTCCATCCTTTAACTCTTGTATTTCTGTTTGGTGTGTTGCCTGTATCTCCTTTATCATTTCATCTCTTTTTCTGTATTGCTTCCCTTATATCCTTTATGACTTCAAGCAGCATTTTGAAATTTTCTTTTTGTGGCAGGTCAGTATCTGCTTCTTCTTTGCCCATCATTAGGTTCATGACTTTTTCTAGCATTGTCTTCTCTTTTTCCTGCTTTTTCGTTGAAGCTGTTAGAACTGATTGCTGTTTATGTGTTGTTTTAGAGGAGCCTGGAGCCATCTTCCTGAGTCAAAGAGCCCTGGGCTCTCCCTTGGGGGATTCATATAAGTACTTTTATGAAATACTGAGGGGTCAGGCTATCGCTATATCTTCCTGTGGTTTCACTCTTATCCTAGCCATCCAGTATTCCATTATTTGGAATGTGTGTTGGATATGCCTTTCATGTGACACAGGTTGGGCTGTTGTGGACCCACAAGGGTGTTGATTCCATGGCCAATCTCTAAGTAGGCTTCACGGTTCTTGGAGCACCTTGGCTGTCCTGTGGTGTTTCCCTCTGCAACTGGAGTGCTGAGGAGGGTGTATGGATACACTCTCCTTGGTGTAGAGCTCTGTAGCTGGTTGGGGAATTACTGTGGACATAGAGATCCCCTTGGAGATTGAGTGGATGTTCCCGCAGTAGCATGGAGTCAAACCCATCGTGGTCAGGCATTTACCCCAGTCACTTGCAGGGCCTTGGGATTTAGGCTGGGGATGCCCCCACTGTTTACAGGGGAGAACCCCATGCTGCTTGGTGTGTGGAAGAGGACTGGTGTGAATTCCCCAGTTGCTTGCAAACCCAATAAATGTGGGTGGGAGCTCCCCTAGTTGGGCTTTCAGAGTTCCCCTAGTCAGAAGGGAGTGGCCTGGAGGCCGCTAGTGTCTGGTGACAGGAAAGGGAGTGAAAGGAGAGGAAAAAGAGAGAAAAAAGAAGACACAGACTGGAGCAACAATGCCAGCAAACTGACACCCACTCACACACACACTACTAAAATGCTAAGAGTGAACAAAAGTAAAGAGTA
Source organism: Tenrec ecaudatus (assembly GCF_050624435.1). Lineage (NCBI taxonomy): Eukaryota > Metazoa > Chordata > Mammalia > Afrosoricida > Tenrecidae > Tenrec > Tenrec ecaudatus. The sequence goes on from NC_134533.1 coordinate 16,193,775, forward strand.
AAAATGAAAGAGAGAGAGAAAAGAAAACAAACAAAAAGGAGAACTGAATCTGCTGAAGTCGTGGTAGGAAAGAGATAAGAGCTAGGAGAAGAGGAGAAAAGAAGAAAAGGTGAAAGAAAAACACAAAGAAAGAAAGAAAAAGAGAAGAAAGAGAAAGCGAAGGAGAGATCATTTAAATACTTGATAAAGAAATAGCTGACCCCATGCTGTGCTGCGTGTAGCACTGACTCATTCTGTGTGTAGCACTATCTTAGGGGTCAGGTTGCCCACTGGGTGGGTAGTATTTCCCTAGGCAGAAGGTAGTGATCTGGGAGCAGCAGTGGCATATGAAAGGAATGAGAGGCAGAAGAGAGAATCATACAAGCAGAGAGAAGTGAAGAGAAGAAAGAAAGAAAAAGAGAAGAAAGAGAAAGATTGGCTGCGATGATAAAGAGAGAGAGAGAGAGAGAGGAAGGAAATAAAGAATAAAAGATAGCTGATCCCTGGTTGCTTGAATGTGGGGCTAGAGGGGTTAAGACACTGCCCCAAAATGGCAGGTCAGTGTGCTCTTTTAATGCAGGGACCCAGCGGTGTTGGGCAGAATTGCCCTAGTTGACGAGATCACCTTAGAGGTCTGATGGAGGCTTCCTCAGCAGTGCAGCATGGTGTAGATGTTTTCTCCAGTTGCTTTATACGATGTACAGCACTCCCAGGGAGGGCAGGCTGGAGTTTCTCCTGCTATTTGGGTTGATTTGCCCTAAGCAGAAGGTAGTGACCTGGAAGCCAGTAGTGGTGTGTGATAGGAGAGAGTGGGAATGAAGAGGAGAAAGCGGGAAAAAAGAAAACAAAAGAGAAAAAAGGGAGAAAAAAGCACACAAACCTGAACTTGTTGAAACTGACTGTGGTGGCAAAATTAGAAGGGCTAGTTAATAGAGAGAATGAAGAAAAAGAGTCATAGGTAAGGAATTAACTGAGATTTGATCACCTGTTCGTGAGGTTGGAGGAGTTCCAACTCTTCCTCAAGGTAGCGGGGTGGTGTACCAGTTTGATGCAGGGTTCCACAGATGCTGTATGGGATGACTTTCAAAGGCAAGATCGCACCCATGACCAGACAACAGTAGAGCACTCGAGTTCACTGGTATACCTGCCTTGTGCTGTATGTAGCACTGCAGCAGGGGTGGAGGGCGGGTGTTCCCACAGCCCTGTCTAGGGCCCCAAGACAGGCAGGACCTCCCCAGCTATGTATAGAATCATTAAGAGGGTAGCTGGGTTTATTGGCCTATCTAGACTGCTGATGCCCTACTAGATCAGAGGATTCTGTTCTTTTTATTTTTTATCCCCCTGGCCAACTGGAATAGAATCAAGTTAAATTGTCTCCCACAGTCTCTGGGTGGCAGCTCCTGGGTGTTTGAAGCTGAGGCTTGCTACAGCGAGTCTTTGTTATGCAAAAAGCCACCAGGCCCTGTACTGAGTTCTAGCATTCCTTAGCTAGGCTTCTTCTTATTCTGATTTATGTTAAGCACCCCACCCACCCCTGCCACCCCGCCTATGTGCTCCTTGGAGCTGAGCAATAAGACTTGGGTTTGAGTTTTTAAGTAATAATATATATTTCACCCTTTTAAATATGCTTGTGATGTGCTCTAATATAGGGGCTGTCAGGCTGACCCCCACAGGGGAGATCCAGCTTATCAGGGGGGTTGTTTCCTTCTCGGCCAATTAGAAGTAAATTCGCTCCCTGAACTCCAACTATCTATCTGCCTCTTTTCTCCCACACCATGATCTAACTCCGGTAAAAATCTGCTTTTTCTTCTACTCTAAATTATGGCTACCCACCATTCCCACTCCCCAGGCTGTGAGCTCAAGGCAGCCAACAGCGTGGAGAGCTCTGGTGTGGGGTTCTCCTCGTGTCTGGGATTCTGTCCCCTTTAGGGCATCAGCCTGGAGAAATAGCTGCTCCCAGCAAGGTCTCAGCGCCCGTGGGCTCGCCAAAGTTACAGCGCTTTAAAGCGTTCTTGGTATGCTTTGTGAGTGGAAATTACACGCAAAAAAGGGGTTCAGGAGAGATCCTAGTACCCTAGTTCTAATTTTAGGACTCCACCATCCCGTTTCCTTCACCTTACCTCCAAATTTTCTGGTCTGGCCGCAAGATCTCTGGACAGGTGAGTCCTATTGAGTCCCCATTTCCCTCTGAGTCCCACAAGACATCTTTAGAGTGTTGAGGGAAAAAAAAAAGCATTACTTTTAGGACTATGGTGTGTTTGAAGTCAGACATGCCTCATATGCATGTGAAAGTTGGATACTGAACAAGGACAACTGAAAAAGAGTCGATAGACTTGAATTGTCCTGCTAGAGAAGGATAGTGAATGTACCATGACCTCCCAAAGGACAAAGCAATTCATCTTGGGAAGGGTACAATCAGAGTTCTCCTTAGAGGTAACATGGTGAGACTTCATCTTGCATGTTTTGCACATGTGGTCAGGATAGACAGTCTTTGGAGGACATCATACGTGGTAAAGTAGAGGGGCCACGAAAAAGAGCAAGACCCTCAGAGAGATGGATCAACACTATGGCAGCAACAATGAGTTTAACCATAGGACCTATTGTGAGGGTGACTCAGGACTGGGCACTGTTTCATTCTGCTGTGGGTAACTTCACTGTGGGTTGGAACTGACTCAATGGCAACTAACAACAACATTCGTATACGCTCTAGAGGATGCAGCCTAATTCAGCAATTAATCACATTTATCTTTGACAAGCCATTGCTCATATGTGAATAAAAGAGGTGCTTTTCATAAAATGTGTTGGAAAATTATTTAAACATTAAAAATATTACAATAGATTTCTACCCCATTAAATTAATAAAAACAAGTCAAGTCATATTAAAAGCTTTGAATTTTAGAAGAAAATTTAGAAAAATATCATTAAGTCTCTTTCTAGGAAATGTTTTCTTAAATGGAGATAAATAGTTCAAATGAATAACAAAAATAATCAGTTCAACTATATTCAAACTAATAATTTATCAATCACTCTAAAAATAGGATAGCCAATACGAAGAGGAAACATTTGTAACATCTCATCACTGATGGAATTATTTGGAGAATTATATATAGGATTCAAATTCATAAGCAAAACCTAGTGGTAAAAACAATAGAAAATAAGAAAATAATATGAATTGTTGTTTTCAAGAAATAAATGAGATATAATGATAAAATATAATATATTCTTTATTGCAATTATAGAGAAATGAACATTGAAATCATTTGAAACTTGCTACATCAGCAACATTTATTGTGGATAATACCAATATCAAGTTATGTTTTAGATACAGAGCAGCAAGAACATTCACACAAGCTTGTAGAACTGCAATTGTGATACAAGGACATATTATCTTAAAAGTTGAATATGTTACCTACCTTCTAACCCAGAAAATTGTCCAAAGTATAGAATTAAAAATAGAAAAAAACAACCACATACTAGGAGACCAAGAAGCTGATTCAGATTATTGTGTGTGTAGAAAATATTAGGAAAAAACATTATTTTGGATAAGTAATCCACAATTGACTCACATAGTTAGGCATTAGATAACAGTAAAAATAAACCATAACTAGAGACATTAGCATGGATGAAACTACATGTGCACTCATATGAAAAAAGTCAGCTTCCAGAATCATACAAACTTTATTATTCTTTCTTTTATTAAAACAAAAGGCAAAAATGAATATCCAACTAAAATATATTTATTAAGGTCAACAGGCACAAGATGTAAAATTATCACTGAACATTAGATAGAGTATGTTTCAAAACCATAATTATGGCTTCTAAGTAAAGAGATGGAATCAGGGATGGAGGAAAATAGAACATCAAAATTAATCTCTCTTTTCTATTTCTAAATGTCTATTGTAAAATCTCTTTACATGTTATAACACATAAGTGTGTATCCAAGAATGTATTGTCACACTCGGATAATGCATGAAAATCTGGAATAAAAATGGACTCATAATAATTAGTTTAAAATGAATTTCTCAATCCATGGGTTTGAGATGTCATGGGTTTCCCATAAGCAATGGGGGTATGGCCTTTGACAACATAAGTATGCACCTGCAAGTTTATGGGCTTATGTATGTCAGAGTATACATTATTATGTTAACAAAAAAAGTCACGAAATGCAATAAGGATTATTTTTTAAATAAATTCTACGCTAACAAGTGAGTTTTCTTTAGAGTATTCCTATGGTTTCAAATTATTGAAGTTTTATTTTGCAGACTTAAATACCTGAGAACGTTGTTTCAATAAGGTGGAAACTTGTAAGTTTAAAAGGTAAATATATTCCATGATTATACACATATCTCAGCTGCATGAAACAAAAGGTGATGGATTCAATATCATTAACTTAAGATTCCTTTAAAAGATTTTGCCTTCCCAACAAGTTTTAGAAAGGCACTCTTGACCTCTTTGTTCCTCAAGCTGTACACTAGGGGGTTCAGCATGGGGATGACGATGGCATAGAACACAGAGGCCATTTTGTCTGTGTCCATGGAGTGACCAGAGCTTGGCTGCAGGTACATGAAGGTGACTGTCCCATAGAAGATGGACACTGCAGTGAGGTGAGAAGCACAGGTGGAGAAAGCCTTCTGGCGTCCTTCAGAGGAGTGCATCCTCAGGATAGTAATAAATATAAATAAATACGAAGTCAATATTACCATGATAGAAAAGAATGAATTGAAACCTACCATTAAAATAATAACTACCTCCGTGATGAATCGGTCAGAGCAGGAGACAGCCAGAAGAGGAGGAGCATCGCAGAAAAAGTGATTAATCACATTGGACCGACAGAAAGAGAGCCTGAAAATGTTCCCAGTGTGGATGGCAGCATTCAGGAAACCCAAAACATAGGAGCCTATGACCACACAAGCACACACATTTGCTGTCATGGTGGTGGTGTAATGAAGGGGTTTGCACACTGCTGCATACCGATCATAAGCCATCACAACCAAAAGGTTGCTTTCAGTAACAGCAAAAGCTCCAAAAAAGAAGAATTGAGCGGCACAAAGATTATAGGAGATGACGTTGTCTTCCGTGAGAAGCCCTGTCATTACCTTGGGAGTGACAGCTGAGGAGTAACCAAAGTCTGCCAGAGAGAGGCTGCTGAGGAAGAAGTACATGGGAGTGTGGAGATGGGAGTCCAGCAGGATCAACAGGATCATTCCGAGGTTCCCAACCAGACTGATGAGGTAGATGAGGAAAAACGTTAGGAAGAGCAGGATCTGTGTTTCTGGGTCATTGGTGAACCCCACAAGGATGAACTCTGTCACTTTTGTATGGTTCTCAGTTGGGATCATGCAGGATTTTGTGGTTGTTCTGTAACAACAGGAAACCAGTATCAGAATTTTAATAAAAGACCATATTGAGGTCTCTGAGCATGTTTAATATATGTCTTATTTCAAACCTGCAATGATTGTTTTCAGGACTTAAAGCCTAGTTGTGAAAATCAAATTTGAGGTTTATTTATTGATGGTATGATAGGATTTTCAGTGAAAAGAAGTTCCAAGGTCTTCTAATCAAACTGTTTAATGTCAGAGATTAGAGATAAGCAATGGAAAGTTATTTGTGGAAAATAATGAGATTAGTTGGTTAAAAAAAAGCAAATCAGAGTCCTGATTAAATTAAATTCCTGATTAAAGGAATTTCAACTGGAAAGTTTTTTTATTTCAATTGTTTCAAGAACAGCATTCTAGGATAGTTAGCGAGTTGTATAAATAAGTGTATTTCTAAACAAAATGTTTTCATGCTATATCATAGATATAGAGAACATAATATTTAACATCTAATGTCAAATATTATAATGTCATGAAAAAATGAAAGAAAACTTCAAAAAGTATTATTTTAAACAGATCTTTAATCAGGGACTTTTGGATACACATTCCAGACTACAGAACTGATGATAATTGATTTTGTTTAAAATAACACAGGCCACTGTTTTCCAGTATCTGTTATTTAACTAAATTGATGAAGAAAACAATTGTGTAAATTTTTATATGATTTGGAGACATAGATTAAGTTAGTCAGGGGACGGTAGCAATGAAAGATGTAACAAAGGATTTCCAGATAACTATGTAAACAAGCATTCTATAATGTCTTGCAGTACATTTCCTTTCCTTTAAGATTTCTCCACTCTTCTATTCTTTCTACACTTTCCTTAACATTTCCAATTTTATTTCTCTGTACCTATATGAATACCTAATTCAGTTTCATCAAGTAACAATGCAAATGATTTCAACACAGACCTTAGGTATGCACTGACTTATATTGACCTCCTTTTTCACATCTGTAGGAAGATAAAATAACCTGGGATGCATTCTAGACATCATGTCAAAATGCATATAGTCCATGAGAATTGCATCGGTGATGTCAAGGAGGGCTTCCTTGTGATAATAACATATGGGGTGGTGTGATTAGACTGATATAATATATATAAATTATGATGCTAACTTTTTTGGGGTTATTTATTTAAATCTGCATTATTGTATATTATGACATATCCACTTATATTATGAAGGCCAGAATTTTCCTAAATCAAACGTGTTTTATTTTACATTCTAAAATCTTAGGTATGCCACATTTAGATTAGACGATTTTCAGAAATTAATTCCCACTGCACAAATTGTTTAGAATACTGAGACATGAATATCTTCATGTTTCTTCATCAATAACTTTTACTAAGTGGTTGCCAAGACCAAAACAGTGCTTCCTAGAATTCGTCCACAATTTCTTCTTCCGTAGACAAGGCTTTGCCATTATAATCAGTAGAACAACATTTATCAAGTTGTTATTATAAAAAGTGGGCTTTTTGTTTGTTTTTTCTCTCTCCACATCGAATATCAACAAAATACATATAAAATATCTATATGCAGATCAATATTTAGATAATGACCTAAGTTATAATAATAAATGCAACCAACAAATTATTGTTGAGTTGATTCAACTCATTATTAACTCTATCATGTAAGAATAAAATGATGCTTCAAGAAGTTTAACAACTTATTTTTGAGACAGAAATAACTAAGCTTATTTTCCAAGGTACCTCTTGGTGGAAACAAGCCATCAACCTTATTTTCTCCTTGGAACCCATTAAACATTTATACATCTCAGGGATTAATATATATGTATGCATAATCTATACATTTATTATTTCTATATTAAATATAAGTAACATATGTAATTTATATAGTTATCTATATCATTCTCCATGATCGATGAATATAGGTATATTTATATGAATGTGCATAGGTATATCTATATACCCTATCTATATTCCATTTAAATTTTCATTATACTAAATGACCAGCCCATCTAATAATTTACAAAATAGGTGTTCAAGACCATGTAAGTCATTCTTGGTAGAATCCTTTCTGCAGTTCACATTTCTCATTCCACTCTCTCTGCATGTACTCTCGTGATTTTTCCCCTTGTCTCTATTTTGTCTATGGTGTTTCGTCATTGATGTCTAACAATATTCCCAACTCTTTTGCTTCAATACATCTAAATATAATGTGGTCATAATATTAAAATGTTTTCATACTGGTGGATTACTTGATTTTTATTGAAAACAGAACTTATTGAGATAAGAAATATTATAACATACCTTAAGGTAAAATCTTTCAAATTGTGATAACTAGAATAATGTTTTCAATGTCATATAATCTGATATTTGTCAAGGAAATGACACAATACCCTCTGTTACTTACCACTACCTATACAATAAAAACACACTTTCCAAAGGATCTCCACTGTGTTCCTGATATGGAACCTTTGATAGTAACTTGCAAATACATGGGAAAAAACAATTTCTAAACATTTATCTCAATTTTAATTAACCAAGGACAGAAAACTGCTTTGATAAATTTTGCTGGTCAGCTCTCTCTTCCAAAATTTTCACTTACTGGAGATTTGATCTACAGCGGTACCTTGTTCCCTGAGTAAAACTTCCCTCTTGAGTGATTCTCAAATCAGAAATTCAATCCAAGGAAGGAAAAAAACTACCCTACTTGGAAATTCTTCTCTAGTGCATTTCAAAAAGTTTGAATATTCTTCAAGGGCACACTTTAGGGAAAAAAGCCCTGATGACCTTGAAATTGGCTTGCATGAGTTTTTGTCCTTGATCTGTTGTTGTTTTCTCCCCTCACTCAGTGTCTCTGAACCTTGACATCACAATCCACACTATGCATTTAATATAAAGCAGCCCCCCAAAAAGTTAGGTCCAAAGGACTGCTACTTGATGAGAAAATAAGAAGTAACAATCTTCCTCATAATCAAAACCATGATCATTTACACTTTCCTTACTTACTCTTCAAGATTCTCAGTGATTGCTCAGCTTGAAGGGGAATAGCTGTTAACTACTGGGAACCGGAAGATAGTGATTCCGTTATGGACCTCTCCAGAGACAAACCTCCCCTGATGCTAACAGGAACTCTTTCTCACACAAATGATTAAAGGGTCTATGGAGACTCAGCTCTGCTTGTTGAGGGAAACAATGGTGCATAGACATCACTAGAATTAATTCTCAGCAATAATGTATATATCAAGCCACAACATTACCTCTAGGGATCCAGTAGAGGACACAGATGCAGGCTCTGTCACTACACAAACCAACTGGATGCCACAAATCACCTATTTCCTTAATAAAGCCTAAGAGAAGAAATGTCAATTTTTTTCAATGATTTATTGATCTCAATGAGTTTAGTGCAAAATGGGTATATACACTCTTATAAACAAACATGGCATTGACCTCATGGCATTTAATTCTAAAGGCAGAGACAGTCAACTAGATATATTTCATATATCTATGATAGTTTTATGAATACACAGATATGTAAATACATAATTTGTATAGAGTAAATACATCACTACATATGGAATTTTGAGAAAGGTAAAGTAAACTTGCCTCACTTGGTGGGCCAGACCTTTATAAGGAAAATTAGCCTTTCAGCCACCTAGAGAATATCATAGAGCCAGGGTGGAAAATGTTGCTAAAAGAAAATTGAAGAGTGATAAAGGCCCTGAGTTTCAAGAATGCAAAAAATTAAAGAAGTGAGTGCAATTCCAGAAAGGTTCACAAGACTTTTCCGTGGCTCTTGCCATTTTATCTTCTATCAGGAACAAAATATGTAACAAACCAAATAACAAACAAAGTTATTGTAGGTTTTATTGACTTGGATTGTGTGATCAGGATAAATAGTTTCAAGGATGACTCAAAGTTTATCTTGCCTGATGCTATGACCATTGTAATTCATAATTAGCTTCATAGTTGGGACATTTTTATCCCACTAATGTGATGACAGGTATCATTATAAGAAATGTCATAATTTGTACTTCAATCTCCAAATCTATTTGTATTATATAAAATGAAATTATTATAAGGATAATAAATACTACGGTTCTTGTTGCTAGGTATGCTCCAAGGAGTTTCAATTCTTAGAAACATATATGAAATAGAATGAAGCTGCCTGGCCCTCACAAGGTTTGCTACATGTGAGCACATTGTTGCAGCCACTGCATCAGTCCATCTTGAGGGTCTTCCACTCTTTCATTGATGCTCTACTCTACCAAGCAAGCTATCTTCCTCCAGGACCTAGTTCATCCTTGTCACCTGTTCGAAGGACGTGAGACCATGTTTCAGCATCCTCTGTTCTAAGGAGCACGTTGGCTGTACTTCTTCCAGGACACACGTGTTTCTTCTCCGGGCAGCCAATAGTCTATATTCACACCAAAATTCAAAAGCATCAGTTCGTTTTTAAAAATCTTTATATTGTGAAGTGATTGGGGAGTTATATTTTTGACCATCTTTTTTTTTTTACTTCAACCATATGAACAACTTCTCACACTTCCAAATAGTTGCCTTTCCCTTCCCTCTCCTCACTCGTTTAGATTATCTTCTCCTTCCTTTCAGGTAACATTTGTCTAATTTCAAGCCTATTGATTCTTGTCTCTTTCTGAAATCCCCCGGCCCCCAAGACACACACACCACAGACCATCAAAATCGATTTCTTTTGGTATGAAAACATTTGTCTTAATATTTTTTTCTTTTGTAACAGTGGTCTCATACAACACGTGTCTCTTTCTGCAGGACTAACTTAATTCAGTAAAAATTTCTTTAAATTCATCTGTTTCCTGACGTGTTTCACAGTTTCATCATTACTTGTTGTGACGCACAGAATTCCATTGTGTGTGTGTGTGTGTGTGTGTGTGTAATGGTTATTTATGCATTCCTCATGCACGGGCATTTAGGTTCTTCTCATCTGCTTGCTCATGACAATAGTACTGCAATGAACATGAGTGTTCACATATATGTTAATGAAACACAGTGGGTATCAACCTGTGGGTCACCACCCCTTTGGGGGTTGTACCACCCTTTCACAGGGGTCACCTAAGACCATCGAAAAACACATAAAGATTTCACAATATATCACTACATATTGTTTTGTGATTAATCACTGTGCTTTAATTATGTTCAATTTGTAACAATGGAAATACATTCTGCATATCAGATATTTACATTACGATTCATAACAGTAGCAAAATTACAATTATGAAGTAGCAACGAAAATAATTTTATGGTTGTGGGGGTCACTACAACATGAGGAGCTGTATTGAAGGGTCGCAGTATCAGGAAGGTTGAGAACCCCTGATGTAATAGCCTTTCTTTCTAGTCAAGGGATTGCAGGGATGGATGATATTTCTACTACCAATTGCTTGAGAACATGCCATATTGCTTTCCACGGTGCTTGTATATTTTTATCGTCCCACCAGCAGGGTGAGAGTGTTCAGCTTTGTCCACACCCTCCTCATTCATTATTTTTTGGATTTGTTATTATTTGGGCTTTAAAATTTAATCTTACTGTTGAATTGACTCATTGGATACAGCAATGGCTCAAGCATGACAACAATTTTGAGGAAGGCACCGGACTTGGCAGTGTTTTGTTCTGTGGCACAAAGGTTCACCATGCACTAGACCTGACTCAAAGGCACCTAATAATGCAGCAACATCGATGCTGGTGTGAGGGGGTGTCTCATCTTCATTTTGATTTGCATCCCAAACAGCTAGTGTTTGTGAATATTTCTTGGCGAACTTGTCTTCCTTGGCGAACTGTCTGTGCATGTTCTCAGCTCAGTTTTAAATTGGGTTTTAACTCTTTCTTGTTGACATGTTGCAGTTTTTTGATAGATTTTTTTGAGATTATTCCGTTATCTGATAAATCATTGCGTCATTTTTTTCTCAGTCTATGGGTTATCTTTTAACTCTTTTGATAAAGTCTTTTAAAAACACAAACATCTTATATTCAGGAGGGCTGAGTCTTCTATTTTGTCTTCTGCTGTATTTTTATTATGTTTATTTTTTTTCATCGATGAATTATATAGTTTTGGTGCTGATTTTTAGATCTTTAATCCTTCTTGAGTTCATGTTTGTATATAGAGTGAGGTGTGGATTCTGCTTTCACCTTCTGCAAGTGGCAATCTAATATTGCTAGCACTCTTTGTTGGACACATTTTATCTGACCTTGATTTAATATGTCTGAGTGCTTTGTCTAAATAAGTGTCTGTAGGTGGAGAGCTTCATTTCTGAGTGCTCTATGCTGAGTGCTCTGTTCTGTTTCATTGCTCTGTGTACGTTTTGTTGGGTCAGTACCTAGCTGTTTTGACTACTGTGGCCTAGTAGTAGGTTTTGTGGTCAAGAAGTAAGAGCCTCTACCTTGTTTTTCTTTTCTTTTTTCATGATGTTTTGTTTAACATGGACCTCTTTACATATAATGTTGAGGATTAGTTTCTCCAAGTGTTGAAAGACTGTTTCTGGGACTTGGATTGAAATTGCATTATATTTATAGATAACTCAAGGTAGTATGGGCATTTTCACAATATTTCTATTCCCATTTTATGAATCTCCATGTGTGTAGGTCTCTCTCTAATTACTGGAGCCCTGGTGACCTAATGGTTATGCACTGGGCTGGGATCTATAAGATCAGCTGCCCAGCATCTCTGCACCAGCATCTCTGACCAAGAAAGACTGGACTTCTTACTCCTGTCAAGAGCTCTGGTCTTGGGCACTGCCAGGGGCAGTTCTCCTCTGTCCAACAGAGTCGCTGTGAGTCCAGATTGAATCCATGGCAGTGAATTTGTTTGTTCTTTCTTTCTTTTTTGTTTTGTAATAGTGTTTTGTAGTTGTCTTTGTAGAAGACTTTTGTTTATCTGGTTAAATTTATTCCAAAGCATTTCATCTTTGGGGTTACTACTATAGATAGGAGCATTTTCTTGATTTCATTTTTAGAACTCTCTTCATTAGTACACAGGAATTCAGTTGATTTTTCTATTTTTATCTTATATTCCCCAAACTTCCTGATCACAAAAACATATTCCCACCTATTTTCTTGTCAAGCTTTCGTGATTTTTGAAGTTTAGAATCATATCTGCAGATACAGTTTAACTTCTTTGCCAAAATGGATGCCTTTGATTACTTTGCATTGTATAATAGCTCTGGATACAACTTCCAGCACAATATCAAATAAATGTGTTAGTAAAGGGTATCCTTCTCTGGTTCCCATACACAACAGGAACTCTATTTTTAAAGTAATTTTTAATCATCTGATCTATCCTTTTCTTTTTTCTTCCTGATGATGCATTGAGAGTTTCTGCATCACTCTTTCAGTTTCTCTTTATTTAGTGAGGTGTTTCCTTTGGTTTTGTAGGTATGGCTCTTATTGTGTTGGAGAATTTCCCTACTATTTTTCTGAGTTTATTTGATCAGGAATGGGAGTTGGATTTTGTCACATGCCTTTCCTGCATTAACTTATATGACCGTGTCCTTCTCTTCCTTTGTTTTATTAATATAGTGAAATGCTTTTGTTTTTCTCACCTAAGTTAAACTATCCTTGCATGACTGACATGAATCCTACCCGTTCATACTTGTGTTGGTCCTGGTAGACAAGAGAAACAAATTCATAGACCCTCATATGTATATAAGAAAGAATTTTATATAAAAGAGCAATTGTATATTGAGAAAACATCCCAGCCTAGTCCAGATCAAATCCATAAGTCTGATATTATCCCATATGTCCAATATCGGTCTATAAATTTCTCTTCAGAGTCATTCAACACATAAAATGACGCCAGCTGCAGGAAGATAAGAGGCCTGTGGGTGGGAAGTCTTGTGAACCCAGTGATGGTGGAAGCATCGTAATGCTGGCAGGGGTCTCCACATGGCTCTTCCTGATCCAGGAACCTGGCTCCATCAGTTCAGCTCCATTGGACTTGTCAAAACGAATGTCTCTCAAGGAGTCAAGGAGAGACTGTATCTAGCCTCCAGCAAAATCTTTAGCACCGTTGTCCCTGAAAATGAGCTCATCAAGCTGCCAGCTGTTTAGCAGGCTACACCACCCCTTCATAAATTGACAGATTATGTAACTGCCACAATAATGTATTTAAAAATATATCTTATTTGACTATCTTTGCTAGGATTTATCAATAATTTTTAAAATCTATTTTCATAAAGAATATTTGTCTGTAATTTTCTATTCTGGTAATGTCTTTGTGTGATTTTCATATCAAGGGTATGCTTGCTTTGTAAAACAAGTTTGAGAGTTTGCAGTCCTTTTTTTATTTCTGGAATAGTTTGAGTAGCATTAGTGCTAGCTCTTAATTGAATGTTTTGTAGAATTCTTTGGTAATGCTGTCTGCTCCTGGGCATTTTTTTTGTTAGAAATTATTAATGACCTAATCTATTTATTTATTTTTAATGCTCTGTGGAGATTTCCCATGTCAGTCTTTATTAATTTAGTTAAGTAATGTGTTTCTAGAAAATGTTCCATTTCTTTTTGTTTTTCAGATTTGTTGGAGTAGTCTCATAGTATTGTGTTCTTAATTTCTTTTATTTCAGTTCATTCTGTATTAAGCCTACCCATTTCATTTCAAAGCAATGATATTTGTATGTTATCTTTCCTTTCTTTTGTTAAATTTGCCATTGGTTTGTCAATTTTGTCAACGTTTTCAAAGAACCAAGTTTTAATATTTTCAATTCTTTCAATATTTTTCTAATCAATTTACTCTCTTCCTTACCTTAACCATTCCTTTTCTTCTGCTGGTTGAGATTTGATTATGCTGATCTTGCTCCAATCAAAGATGAGGTTAAGATGTTGATTTTACCTCTTTAATCTTTTTGATGTGTGCCTTTATTACTTCAATTTCCTTCCCAATAATACTTCTGCTGTGACCAGGACCTATCTTATAATGCCTTGTTACAAAGGTCAGAAAGATGCTGAAATCTATTTTTTTAATGATGTTTACTTGTGTTTTATTCACTATGTAAAGGCATTTGACTGTGTGAATGATAACAAACCTTGGGTAACATTATAAGATGAGGCATTCTGTAACACTTAATTATGTTCCCTGAAACATGTATATAGGTCAAGAGACAGTCATTTGAACAGAACCAGGTAATATTGCATAGTTTAAAATCAGGATAAGGTGTGTATTCGGATTGTATAATTCCAATACGTATATTCAATTTGTATGCTAGGAAAATAAATAGACACTGGATTATAGGAAGAACATGAAGTCAGAATTGGAGGAAGGCTAATTAACAACCTTTGATATGCAAAAGACACAACCTTGCTTTCTAAAATGAAAAGAATTTGAAGCACTTACTGATGATGATGAGAAATTACAGCCTTCAATATGGATAAAGCTCATTGCAAAGAAAAGAAAAATTCTCACAACTGAACCAATAAATATAATCAATGGATAATGGACTGAAGCTGTCAAGGATTTCATTTTACTTGGATCCATGATCAACACTCAAGGGAGCAGTGGTCAGGAAGTCAGATGATGTATTGCAATGGGCAAACTTGCTGCACACGGCCCCTTTTCTTCTCCAATAGCTTTTTTTTTTCACATTTTATTAGGGGCTCATACAACTCTTATCACAATCCATACATATACATACATCAATTGTATGAAGCACATCTGTACATTCTTTGCCCTAATCATTTTCTTTTTTCTCTCCTTTTTTCTTTTTTTTACATTTTATTAGGGATTCATACAATTCTTATCACAATCCACACATATCTATGTATATATATGGATGCTGCAATCTATTTTTATGATGTATAGACTCAAGAAGTAAACTAGTATGTAAAGTCTTGGATGTTGTTGAATATTCGATATAGTAATTATTGTTTCACATAAAGAAGGTAAGATCAGATAAGAAAGAAAATGGAGCATTACGATAATGTTGTGTTTCTTTTCTGGATGTTGACTCCAAGGCCTTCTTAAGTATTTCTATTAAGTACATGTATATTTAAGACGGTAGTATCATAATCCAATAATAAAAATTTTAGAATACAAATAACACAGGAAATTTATTTTTAAATAAATTTCTCTTTCCATTGATGTTAGGATGTCATGAGTCTCTCTAGAGCAATAAGTGTGCAGGCATATTACAGTCACAGTATGTACTTGCAAGTACACATGCTTGTGTGTTGCAGAGTTTAAAATGATTCTATAAACAAATGAAGTGATAACATACAATAAAGGAAGGTTTTAAATGAAGACATCCCAAATCACAGGCCATTATTTTCATACCGATTACTATTTGTACTCCCAATGGGTTACATCACCATCAAAGGAGAAGAGATGGAAGTTGTCTAGGATTTCATCCTGCTTGGACCCACAAGGTACATTCAGGGAGGCAACCCACAACAGATCAAATACCTGATTGGCAAGGATGTTGCTCTGAAGACAAAGGTAAGCCTGGCCATGTAATAATATTTTCAATAACCACATATACGTGTGAAAGTTGGACATTAAATAAGGAAGACTGAAGAAGATTACATGCATTTAAATATTGGTGTTGGTGAGGAATATTCAAAGTACCAT
Source organism: Tenrec ecaudatus (assembly GCF_050624435.1). Taxonomy (NCBI): domain Eukaryota; kingdom Metazoa; phylum Chordata; class Mammalia; order Afrosoricida; family Tenrecidae; genus Tenrec; species Tenrec ecaudatus. Next base: position 16,209,675 of record NC_134533.1, read on the forward strand.
AGACTGCTAAAGAAACAAACAAATCTGTCATGGAAGAGATACAGTTAGAAAGCTCCTTAGAGGCAAGGATGACAACCCTTATCTCATGTGCTTTGCACATGTTATCAGGAGAGAGCAGTCACAGAAATGTGACATCATGCTTGGTAAAGAAGAGGGGCAGTGAATTAGAGAAAGGCCTTAAAAAGATGGGTTGACGTATGTCTGCAACAATGAGTTCAAACATAACACTACTGAGATGGCACAGAGGGTAGTTTTTCGTTCTCTTGCACATAGTGTCACTGTGAGTCAGAACCCACCGGACACCTAACAACAGCAACAGCAACAACAACATGATGATTTAGACCTCATGTCTTCAAAAAGCTCATTTTGGGGCTTGAAAAAAGTGATGGGGAAGTTATTTCTAGAATTTAGAAATTCATTGAGTTAGGAGAGCAACTAGTTACATGCATCTAGCAGCAAAGAGTCAATATGAAATGGGTTCTAACTAAAATGTGACATGTATAAAAGACTTTGCCATCTCCCGACAACTTTTAGGAAGGCATTCTTGACCTCTTTATTCCTCAAACTGTAGATTAGAGGGTTCAGCATGGGGATGACGATGGCATAGAACACAGATGCTATTTTGTCTGTTCCCATAGAGTGACTGGAGCTGGGCTGCAGGTACATGAAGGTGATTATCCCATAGAGGATGGAGACTGCAGTGAGGTGGGACGCACAGGTGGAAAAGGCCTTCTGGCGGCCTTCAGAGGAGCGCATCCTCAGGATCGTAGCAAATACTAATATATAAGACGTCAGTATTACCATCAGAGAAAAGACGGTATTGAAAGATACTATCAAATAAATAACTAGCTCAGTGATGTATCTGTCAGAGCATGAGAGGGGCAAAAGCGAAGGAGCATCACAGAAAAAGTGGTCAATCACATTGGACCGACAAAAGGAGAGCCTGAAAATGTTCCCAGTGTGGATGGAAGCATCCAAGAAAGCAATGGCATAAGATCCTATGCTCAGAGCAGTACACACATTTAATGTCATGGTGGTGGTGTAATGGAGCGGTTTACACACAGCTGCGTAGCGATCATAAGCCATTGCGACCAAGAGGTTACTTTCTGCAATGGCACAAGCTGCAAAAAAGAAGAATTGAGTGGCACAATGATTACAGGAGATGATGTTGTCTCCCGTGAGAAGCCCTGCCATTACCTTGGGAGTGACAGCTGAGGAGTAACCAAAGTCTGCCAGAGAGAGGCTGCTGAGGAAAAAGTACATGGGAGTGTGGAGACGGGAGTCCAGCAGGATCAGCAGGATCATCCCTAGGTTTCCAACCAGAGCGATGAGGTAGATGAGGAAAAACATTATGAAGAGCAGAGTCTGCAGGGTGGGATTATTGGTTAATCCCACAAGAATGAACTCAGTCACCTCTGAGTCGTTTTCCCTTGGGAACATTGGGGGATCTTGTGTCTGTCCTGTAGAAATGAGAAACAGGATCAGAAGGACAGAGGATAGAACACTGCTGTTATCAATGAGATGTCTGCCTCTAAGTTTCGCATTTCCTTGATTGCTTCCAGGATTCTCTAGATTTAATACATTGCCATTAAACAACCTTCTACTTTCAGTTATTAATGAAATGATATGGTACTCCAATGAAGGAATTTCCCAAAGTAAAATCAGAGAAGGAAAACATGTCATTCAAGATCACAAGTTTAGCTACCGATCCAAATGGGACAGGATCCCAACTCAGATTTTCTAACATTGGCACAAAATATTGTTGTAATTAATGAAAATAGATTAGCCCAATTAAGCTTGTGTGAAATTCAATTTCTTTTACTTCAACGCACAATATTCTGTCACTTGCATTTTGTCAAGAACAGTTTTCTGTGAGAATGAAAATCTATAAATAAAAGATGATATTTTCCTATTTTTATAATTAACATTTATTGTGGGCTTTTACCGCTCTTATAACATTCTATACATCAGTGGTATCAAGCACACTTGTACATATGTTGCCATCATCATTTTCAAAACATTTTCTATTTGAGCCCTTTGTATCAGTTCCTCTTTTCCCATCTTCCCCCTTCCCACCCTCACTAAAAGATATTTTTATCCTAAAAAATATCACTGTATTGTAAGTACCCAGTGTATGTAAAACCACTAAATCATAGTACCCTATTTAGGTTTTCAAACGCTATGTCTCCTACAGAAGGAGGTAGTGTCATCTGTCTTCTGCAAGTAAGGAACACTGGTGGTGGTGTCGATATCCATTGGGCTACGAAATGAGGTCAGCCTTTTGGAACCACTACAAAATCTGAGGGCGAAAGATTCCAATTCTTACTCCCTTAAAGAGGAGGTGGGAATTGGGACCTGTGAGCAAACAAAGCCATAGACAGGGGAACAACTAGGGAATTAAAATCAACAAGGAGGAGGAAATAGAGATTCTAAGGGTGTTGAGCCAATGGCAATCCAGCTGAGAGGAATTACTAAGAGGCAGAAGAAAGGCAAGCATGATGGTGGGGCAGGAGCAAGGTAAAGGGAAACAGAGGAATGATCAAGAAAGCAAAGATATGCATAGATGTATAAGCATAGGTGTGTACATATGTAAATGCATTAATTCATATTAATAGAGGTATTAGCCTATGTCCATATATTTACATGGCAATAACTGAGGTAGTGGATGGATTTTGGGGTTCTGCTAAAGAACTCTTGCCTTAACGCAGGAACACTTTGTTTTAACATTCTGCAATTCTCACCTTGGCAGGATCACTGAAGACAAATGGCTGCATATGAAAATGTGGTGAAGAAAGAAGATTGTTTCAGGCTATCAAAAGATATAGCATCTGGGGTCATAAAGTCTTGAAGCTAAACAAGCGACCATCTAGCAGTGAAGCAACAAGCCCACATGGAAGACGCATACCAGCCTATGCAATCAGGAGGTATCAACAAGATTAGGTAGAGGACGTCAGAAGACACAATACAAACAAGCAAACAAAACCATATTGTTGAGAACCAGCTGGGTTGGAGCAGAGACCTGAAACCTAACTGTGAAAAATTGGATATTCCCTCACAGAAGGGTCACAAGGCTGGGATGAGTCGACCAGGGCACAGTAGAGCACTGATGAAACACACAATATTCCTTTGGTTCCATGAGGCTTCCTCACCCCCCACTATCAAAACCCCGATCCTGCCTTTCACTGTGGGACAGCTCAGAGCATGTACACAGGTACAGATAAAAGCACATGATACCCAGAATCCAGAAACAGGAATGGTAGTAGTGACACCAGGGGTTAAAGGGTAAGGTGGTGAGATGGATGGAGGTCGGGTAACCAATCGATATGATAAACACGTAACCACCACCATACCAAGGGGTTGAACAACAGAAACCATAGGGAAAGGGAGACAGTGTTCAGTGTAAGATATGGAAATGCTAGTAATTTATCATTTTTCAAGGAGTCACAAGGGTGAGAGGGGTCAAGGGAGGGAAAAAGGAGGAGCTGATACCAAGGAGTCAAATAGAAAGTAAATGTTTATAAAATTCTGATGGCAATATATGTACAAAAATTCTTAATACAACTGAGGTATGGATTGTTATAGTAGCTGTAACAGCTGCCAATAAAATGATCTTTTAATAAAAAAAGAAATAACGCCAGAGCATATTACTGTTGTATATTAATTTTTTTAAATGTATATCTAATACCAGGTTTGTCTTTAGTAGTTAAAATCATATCTGGAGTGGAGATCTAATTCCTCTTTAAATTCTTAGGTGATATTTCCACATCAACATTCAGTGTGTTTTGTAGTTCATGTTCAAGATGATTCCAACTCTTGTTCTTTATACTACTTCTTTTATTGATAGGAATATGGACATTCAAGTTTCGATGTCTTTTCATATTGATTTCCTACTCAATTCTCTCAATAATCATGGAATAAACATAGAGAATTAATACTATCTTATTCCTTAAAATAAAATTCCAAGATAAAATTTAAATAACCTTTCAAAGACATACACACTCATACTAGGAAAGGAAGAACTCAATGTCTTTCTGGTATCTTTCCTTGCTGTCACATGTTTGAGTGCATGTTTTAATAGGCCATCCATAATGCTTAATATATATACCTTTTATCTATATGATATAAGAACAATATATAGTGAAAGATTCAAAGCTACGGTCTTAATTAGAATCCAAGTAAGTGGATGCCTTGACACATTTTCCCAGTTTTCTTTATCTGTACTAATTTACATACACTGCATGGTTCACCTAAAGGCTTACCTGGTGGCCTGAGCAAGGTAAATTATAAATCCAGCATCTTCACATATGAGTATTTCTAAAATAAGGCATTCTGTCCATAAGCTTCTCTGGAAGTTCTTCTTCTATGAATATTCAAAAGATTAAATGCTCTTTAGTTGTAGAAATAAGATAGAGAATGCTTTTGGTTGGAACCAGCTAGCATGACTTGTAGTCTTGGATCTGTTGCTCCCTGTTGTCAGATAAGTCCACTTCTTCAAGCCTCATATCAGGATGAGGAAATAATCTAAAACTAACTTCCCCAAGATTCTCACTAAAAGACAGATGCTATGATGAAAAGCAATAGGGGATCATTATAAGCACAATCAACATTATTCTTTTGGACTTTTCTGTCCTCATTTATGTAGGATTTAAGTCATATCTCAGATTGAAGGAAGTTCCCTGTTAAAAATAAACAGCTCTTAGCAACCAGAGAAATGAATTAATGACCTTAGTAGCCTTGATTCTTGCATTTTCCATTCTTATATGAGGGCAGTTGGATACATGTGGAAATTTAAAAGGGTAAATGCTAGGAACCAGGACGTAGTGAGGCTGTCATGGATCTCCCAGCTGACAAATCTCCCATGTGGGATATAAAAACTTTCTCCCACGTGACAAAGGATTATGATTACATCATCCTTGGAGCCTCAACTTTGATTATTGAGGAGACTATAAATGGATTTGCATCACTTTAGCTAATTATGTGTGATAATGCACCAATTAACCTAAAGCAAAAGCTTCATAGAAGCAATGGGGTGTGATCCCCAAGGTCCATGGTTTGAAACCACCAGCTGCTCCTCAGGAGAAAGACATGGCTTCCTACTCCTGAAAGACTTGCAGTCTCAGACACCCACAGGGGGTGTCACTTAAGTTGACATTGAGTGGAGGGCAGAGAGTTTGGGTTTGGGTTCAGTTTTTGTGTATGTAACTCTTATGTGTGTTTACTTGTTTAATTTCTGTTTTCCCCATTAGATTGAGCCTTGTAAATACATGAATATGTTTACACACCACAGAGCTATATCCAGGAATTATATATGTATCATTTTGTATATCTTATGCTTCAAGTTATGTTTAAGAATGTGTTTTCATTATACCTTTAAATATTTAAAGATATTTAAATTGCATTTATAAGAATGTAGAAGAAATGACTTTATATTAGCCACTCATAATAATTCCCAAGAAAGTTAACACTGCAGTCATTCGTCAGCATGACGAAGCCGCTAGATGGGGAGAAGCAGCAGCACCTCGAATCCTGAGCTGAATTCTTCCTTGCTGAGTTGTTTCTTCAGCAGCACAATTCTCAGAGCCAGGACTTGTCGGTTCTTGTTCTCCCTGGCGATTGCTCTATCTCGCTGAAGCGAATGAGTCCGTGATGGAGAGCAAAAAGGAGTAGTTTTGTAAATTCTTCATTGGTGGATTAAGCTTTGAAACCACATAAGAAAGCTTGGCATTAAAACTTACAGACTGTGTGGTCATGAGGGATCCTGCAAGTAAAAGATTGAGAGGATTTGGTTTGGCAAGTTTCTGATCCTTGGCTGAACTTGATGCTGCCATGGCTGCAAGACCCCATTCAAGTGATGGGCCAGTGGACTTAAGGCGCTGTAGCAAAAGAGCAATCCGGAAAACAGGGCCTCAAGTACGGTGACTGTGAAGAAGCTGTTTGTTGGTGGTATTAAAGAAGATATGGTGGAACATCTCTTTAGAGCCGCGGTTCTCAACTTGTGGGTTGCAACCCTTTTGAGGGATTGAACAACACTCTCACAAGGGTCCCCTAAGACCATCAGAACACACATATGTCTGATGCTCTTAGGAACCGAGACACCACTCCTCTATCATCTCTAGGCGGGTCCACCCACAGGCAGATACCCAGATCTGGTGAGAAAGAAGCTACTTCAACCTTCGCACTGAGGTTGGCTTTTTGCCCATCCCATCCTAAAATGTAGCATATTAGTTTACTGTTGTTATATTAAGACTGTTACCCATCCTACACTATGCTTCAAGAAAATTTCATTTATTTGTAATTCAAAATAAATATTTAACAATTGTAAATTACATCTTGTTTTGTGATGAATCATTATGTTTTAATTATTTTAAATTTGTTACAATGAAAAGACATCCTGCTATCAGATATTTACATGATGATTCATTTGGGGGTCACCACAACATGAGGAATTGTATGAAAGGGTCGAGCCATTAGGAGGGTTGAGAACCACTGCCTCAGAGATTACTCTGAGGAATATGGAAAAGTTGATACTATTTAGATAATTACTGATAGACAGTCTGGAAACTTTTGGTCCTTTTGGTTTTGCTAATTTTGATAACCATGATCCTGTGAATAAAACTGTATTGCCGAATAGCACACGTTTCAGTGATCATAATGCTGACGTAAGAAAGGCTATATCTAGACAAGAAATGCAGCAGGTCCAAAGTTCCAGAAGTGGAAGAGAAGGCAGTTTTGGTTTGTGGATTCACGTGGTGGTGGGGAAATTTTGCACCCGGACCAAGAAGTAACTTCAGAGGAGGATCTGATGGATATGGAAGTGGTTGTGCACTTGGTGATGGCTACAATGGGCATTGAGAAGGCCCTGGAGGTGGCAAGTTTGGAGGTGAGCCTGGTTATGGAGGAGGATGAAGAGGCTGTGATGGTGGAAGACCTGGCAGCCAGTGTGGGGACTACAGAGGTGGTTATGGCAACTAACTATGGAGGAGAAAATTATGGAAGTGAAAAGTACAATGCCTTTGGATATTATAGCCCACAACCATCTAAATACAGTCCAATGAAGAGTGGAAACTTTGGGGAGCAGGAAAATGGGGGACCATATGGTGGAGGAAACTATAGTCCAGGAGGCAGTGGAGGTAATGGAGGGAGGAGCCAATATTGAGCTTCTTCCTATTTGCCATGGGCTTCACTGTCTAAATAGGAGAGTTTGAGGGCCCAGAGGCAACCGAACAGCCTTAGGTTATCCAAATAACAATGTTAAGGGGCAGCTCCTGGGCAATCATAAAGTCCGGTGACCAGTCTGGGATTTTTGTATATTTCTTCTCTGTTTGTTTTTGGGGTTTTTGGTCCCTTTTCTTTTTCTTTTCTCTTTCATGTCTTTTATATTAGTTTGGGTTATGTCATAGTCGGTGTGTCTAACTATATAAGATAAGCATGAGGAGAAAGCAGTAGGACCAACAATCCCGGGGAGACCTGGGGGGGCGGTGTTGAAGTGAGAGGGGGAAGGAGGTGGTGAGCAGACAGCGCCATAGACAGGGGAACAATGAGGGTACAGGAGTCAATAACAAGGAGGAGATAGGGATCGAGGAGAGGGGGTTGTTGGAGCAATAGCAAACTAGCTAAGTGGAGGTACCAAGAGACATGAATAAGGGGAAAGTAATGGTGGGGTAGGAGGAAGATAAAAGGAAACAGAGGAAGGATGTAGGAATCAAAGCAATGAATAAAGGTATAACATAGCAGTGTACATATGTAAATATACTAATCCACCAAAATAAAGTATTGGCCCATGTACATATTTTTATACGACAATACACTGAGGTAGTGGATGAACTTTGGGCCTATGCTCATTCCCTCCCTCAATATAAGAGCACTTTTTCTAACCAATCAGCACACTGAAGTGTTCATCCTCTCGACAATTGCTGATGGCAAAACAGGTGTGGATAAACAAATGTGGTGAAGTAGGCGGTTGGTGCCGGCTATTAAAAGATATAGAATCTGGGGCTTTAAAGGCTTGAAGTTACACAGCCACCATTCAGCAGAGAAGCAACATGCCCATATGGAAGAAACACACCACTAGTGCTATCATGAAGAGTCATTAGGACTGAGTAATAGGCATCAGCAGACACATAACAAATAAACAAAAACCCCAAAAGCATATTGTTGAGAACGAGGGGGGTTGGAGCAGAGATCCAAAGCCCATCTTAGACAATGGAACAATCCAAGCACAGAGGGACCACAGGGAAAGGATGAGTCAACCAGGGTGCAGTAAAGCACCGATGAAACACACTATATTCCTCTGGTTCCTTGAGGCTTCTTTACCCCCTACTACCATGACCCCAGTGCTGGTTCTCAATTCAGACTCGTCCAGAACATGTACACAGGTGTAGATAAAAGATGGGCGCTCACAGCACACAGAACCCAGGAACAGGAGTGGAATAGCGATCCAAGAAGAGTAGGGGGAGGTGGGGGAGAGGAAGGAAGAAAGGGACAGCCCATCGTAACGATCAATACATAGACATACACATGTCTCCAGGGGAAAGAGCAACAGAAAACACGGGGGAAGGGATTCAGCAGTCAGTGTGAGATACAAAGAATAACAATTTATAATCTATCAAGGGGCTATGAGGGTAAGGGGGGTGGAGAGGGTCAAAAGAGATACTATTCATAAAATATTTTGGAAAAGTTATTAAACATGAAAAATATTGTATTAGATATCTACCCCATTTACTTAATAAATGACAAGTCAAGTTGGGTTAACGGCTTAAACTTTTAAAAGAAGATTTAGGAAAATATATTTATGTCATTTTTTTGAAAAAGTTTTCTTAAATGGACAAAAAAGTTCAAAGGAATAAGAAAAGGTGATACATTGAACTACATTCACACTGATATTTTGGCCTTAGCAATCACTCTAAAAATAAGAAAATCAATAAAAGAGGAAATAGTTGTAACACATCATCACTAAAGGAATGATTTACAGAATTATATATGATGCTCAAATTCATAAGCAAAATCTTGTGGTAAACACTTAATAGAAAATGTGGAAAGCAATATGAATTGTTATTTTCAAGAAATAAATTAGAAATAGTGATACAATATAAACTATTCTTCATTGCAATCAAAGAATATGCCAAATTAAATCATTTGGCACTCACTATATTGACAAGACTCATTGTGGTTATGTCCAGTTATGTGTTAGAGACAGAGCATCAAGAACATTCACACAGGCCTGTAGATGTGCATTTGTGATACAAGGACATATTATCTTAAAAGTCGAATAAGTTAGCTACCTTCTAACCCAGAATGTTTTACAAAGTTTATCAATGAAATGGAGAAAAAATCAGTCAGGCACCTGGAAACCAAGAAGCCGATTCAGAGTATTGTGTGTGTAGAAAATATTAGGAGAAAACATTCTTTTGGATAAGTAATCCACAATTGACCCACATAGTTAGGCATTAGATCACAGTAAAAATAAACCATAACTAGAGACATTAGCATGGATGAAACTACATGTGCACTCATATGAAAAAAGTCAGCTTCCAGAATCTTACAAACTTTATTATTCTTTCTTTTTTAAAACAAATGGCACAAATAAATACCCAACTAAAATATATTTTATTAAGGTCAACAGGCACAAGATGTAAAATTATCACTGAACATTAGATAGAGTATGTTTCAAGACCATAATTATGGCTTCTGAGTAAAGAGATGGAATCAGGGATGGAGGAAAATAGAACATCAAAACTAATCTCTCTTTTCTATTTCTAAATGTCTATTGTAAAATCTTTTTACATGTTATAATACATACGTGTGTATCCGAGAATGTATTGTCGTACTCAGATAATGCATGAAAATCTGGAATAAAAATAGACTCATAATAATTAGTTTAAAATGAATTTCTCAATCCATGGGGTTGAGATGTCATGGGTTTTCCATAAGCAATGGGGTATGACCTTTGACAACATAAGTATGTGCCTGCAAGTTTATGGGCTTATGTATGTCAGAGTATACATTATTATGTTAACAAATAAAGTCACGAAATGCAATAAGGATTATTTTTAAATAAATTCTACGCTAACAAGTGAGTTTTCTTTAGAGAGTATTCCTATGGTTTCATATCATTGAAGTTTTACTTTGCAGACTAAAGTACCTGAGAACGTTGTTTCAGTAATGTGGAAACTTGTAAGTTTGAAAGGTAAATATATTCCATGATTATACACATATCTCAGCTGCATGAAACAAAAGTTGATGGATTCAATATCATTAAATTATGATTCCTTTAAAAGATTTTGCCTTCCCAACAGTTTTTAGAAAGGCACTCTTGACCTCTTTATTCCTCAAGCTGTACACTAGGGGGTTCAACATGGGGATGACGATGGCATAGAACACAGAGGCCATTTTGTCTGTGTCCATAGAGTGACCGGAGCTTGGCTGCAGGTACATGAAGGTGACTGTCCCATAGAAGATGGACACTGCAGTGAGGTGGGACGCACAGGTGGAGAAAGCCTTCTGGCGTCCTTCAGAGGAGTGCATCCTCAGGATAGTAGTAAATATAAATATATATGAAGTCAATATTATCATGACAGAGAAGAAGGAATTGATAGATACCACTATATAAATGACTACCTCTGTGATGTATCTGTCAGAGCATGAGACAGCCAGAAGAGGAGGAGCATCGCAGAAAAAGTGATCAATCACATTGGACCGACAGAAGGAGAGCCTGAAAATGTTCCCAGTGTGGATGGCAGCATTCAGGAAACCCAAAACATAGGAGCCTATGACCAGACAAGCACACACATTTGCTGTCATGGTGGTGGTGTAATGAAGGGGTTTGCACACTGCTGCATACCGATCATAAGCCATCACAACCAAAAGGTTGCTTTCAGTAACAGCAAAAGCTCCAAAAAAGAAGAATTGAGCGGCACAAAGATTATAGGAGATGACGTTGTCTCCTGTGAGAAGCCCTGTCATTACCTTGGGAGTGACAGCTGAGGAGTAACCAAAGTCTGCCAGAGAGAGGCTGCTGAGGAATAAGTACATGGGAGTGTGGAGACGGAAGTCCAGCAGGATCAACAGGATCATTCCCAGGTTCCCAACCAGACTGATGAGGTAGATGAGGAAAAACGTTATGAAAAGCAGGATGTGCGCTTCTGGGTCATTGGTGAACCCCACAAGGATGAACTCAGTCACTTCTGTACGGTTCTCAGTTGGGATCATGGAGGATTTTGTGGCTGTTCTGTAACAACAGGAAACCAGTATCAGAATTTTAATGAAAGACCATATTGAGGTCTCTGAGCATGTTTAATATATGTTTTATTTCAAACCTGCAATGATTGTTTTCAGTACGTAAAGCCTAGTTGTGAAAATCAAATTTTAGGTTTATTTATTCATGCTATAATAGGATTTTCAGTGAAAAGAAGTTCCACAGTTTTCTAATCAAACTGCTCAATGTCAGAGATTAAGGATAAGCTATGGAAAGTGATTTGTGCAAAATAATGAGATTAGTTGGTAAAAAAAGCAAATCCGAGTCCTGATTAAAGGAATTTCAAACCAAACTAATATTTCACCTGGAAAGGTTTTTTATTTCAATTGTTTCAAGAACAGCGTTCTAGGATAATGAGCGAGTTGTATAAACAGTTATATTTCTAGCCAAAATGTTTTCATGCTATATCATAGTTGTAGAGAACATAATATTTAACACCAAATGTCAAATATTATAATGTCATGAAAAAATGAAAGAAAACTTCAAAAAATATTATTTTAAACAGATCATTAATCAGGGACTTTTGGATACACATTCCGGACTACAGAACCGATGATAACTGATTTTTGATTAAAATAACACAGGCCACTGTTTTCCAGTATCTGTTATTTAATTAAATTGATGAAGAAAACAATTGTGTAAATTTTTATATGATTTGGAGACAGAGATTAAATTAGTCAGGGGACGGTAGCAATGAAAGATGTAACAAAGGATTTCCAGATAACTATGTAAACAAGCATTCTATAATGTCTTTCAGTACATTTGCTTTCCTTTAAGATTTCTCCACTCTTCTATTCTTTCTACACTTTCCTTAACATTTCCAGTTGTATTTCTCTGTACCTATATGAATACCTAATTCAGTTTCATCAGGTAACAATGCAAATGATTTCCTCACTGACCTTAGGTATGCACTGACTTATATTGACCTCGCTTTTCCCATCTGTAGGAAGATAAAATAACCCGGGATGCATTCTAGACATTGTACCAATAAATGCATGTAGTCCATGAGAATTGTATCGGTGACGTCAAGAGGGCTTCCTTGTGATAATAACAAATGTAGTGGTGTGATAAGCCCCATAATATTTCGCCCTAATCTCTTTTCTTCTCTCAGTGTCAGTTACCTTGGATTCAGCTATTATAGACCAAAAAAAACCTCCTAAATATATATATATATATAAACTATGATGCTAACTTATTTTGGGTTATTTATTTAAGTCTGCATTATTGTGTATTATGACATTTCCACTTATATTATGAAGGCTAGAATTTTCCTAAATGAAACTTGCTTTATTTTACATTCTAAAATTTTAAGTATACCACATTTAGATTAGAGGGTTTTCAGAGATTAATTCCCACTGCACAAATTGTTTAGAATACTGAGACATGAACATCTTCATGTTTCTTCATCAATAACTTTTACTAAGTGGCTGCCAAGACCAAAACAGTGCTTCCTAGAATTCATCCACAATTTCTTCTTCCGTACACAAGGCTTTGCCATTATAATCAGTAGAACAACATTTATCAAGTTGTTACTATAAAAAGTGGGCTTTATGTTTGTTTTTTCTCTACCCACATCAAATATCAACAAAATACATATAAAATATCCATATGCAGGTCAATATTTAGATAATGACCTAAGTTTTAATAAAAAATGCAACCAACAAATTATTATTGAGTTGATTCAACTCATTATTAACTCTATCATGTAAGAATACAATGATTCTTCATAGAAGTTTAACAACTTATTTTTGAGACAGAAATAACTAACCTTTTCTTCCAAGGTACCTCTTGGTGGAAACAAGCCATCAACCTTTGTTTCTCCTTGGAACCCATTAAACATTTATACATCTCAGGGATTATTATATATATGCATAATCTATATATTTATTATTTATATATTAAATATAAGTAACATATCTAATTTATATAGTTATCTATATCATTCTCCATGGTCTATGTATATAGGTATATTTATATGTATGTGCGTAGGTATATCTATATTCCATTTAAATTTTCATTATACTAAATGACAAGCCCATCTAATAATTTACAAAATAGTTGTTCAAGACCAAGTAAGTCATTCTTGGTAGAATCCTTTCTGCAGTTCACATCTTCTCATTCCACTATCTCCGCACGTACTCTTTGTGATTTTTTTCCCCCTTGTCTCTATTTAGTCTATGGTGTTTCGTCATTGATGTCTAACAATATTCCAACTCTTTTGCTTCATTACATCTAAATATTATGTGGTCATAATATTAAAATGTTTTCATACTGGTGGATTACTTGATTTTTATTGAAAACAGAACTTATTGATTTAAGAAATATTATAACATGCCTTAAGGTAAAGTCTTTCAGATTGTAATAAGTAGAATAATGTTTTCAATGTCATATAATCTGATATTTGTCAAGGAAAACACAATACCCTCTGTGACTTACCACTATCCTATGCAATAAAAACACATGTTTCAGTAGGATCTCCACTGTGTTCCTGATATGGAACCTTTGATAGTAACTTGCAAATACATGGGAAAAAACAATTTCTAAACACTTATCTCAATTTTAATTAACCAAGGGACAGAAAACTGCTTTGATAAATTTTGCTGGTCAGCTCTCTCTTCCAAAATTTTCACTTACTGGAGATTTGATCTAAAGCAGTACCTTGTTCCATGAGTAAAACTTCCTTCTTGAGTGATTCTCAAATCAGAAATTCAATCCAAGGAAGAAAAAAAAATCTACCCTACTTGGAAATTCTTCTCTAGTGCTTTTCAAAAAGGTTGAATATTCTTCAAGGGGACACTTTAGGGAAAAGAGTCCTGATGACCTTGAAATTGGCTTGCATGAGTTTTTGTCCTTGATCTGTTGTTTTCTCCCCTCACTCAACCTCTCTGAACCTGACATCACAATCCACACTATGCATTTAATATAAAGCAGCCCCCCAAAAAGTTAGGTCCAAAGGACTGCTACTTGATGAGAAAATAAGAAGTAACAACCTTACTCATAATCAAAACCATGATCAATTATGCTTTCCTTACTTACTCTTCAAGATTCTCAGTAATAGCTCAGCTTGAAGGGGAATAGCTGTTAGAAATTAGCAGCTAGCAGCAGTCAGATAAATAAATTAATGATCAAATAGGTTCTGGTTTCGGGGAGTTTCCTTTCCTACGGGGCCAATAAGGGGTAGAACAGTTAACTACTGGGAACAGGGAGATAGTGATTCCGTTATGGACCTCTCCAGAGACAAACCTCCCATGATGCTAACAGGAACTCTTTCTGACACATATAATTAAAGGGTCTATGGAGACCCAGCTCTGCTTGTTGAGGGAAACCATGGTGCATAGACATCTCTAGAATTAATCCTCAGCAATAATGTATATATGAAGCCACAACATTACCTTAGGGATTCATTAGAGTATACAGATGCAGGCTCTGTCACTACACAAACCAACTGAATGCCAGAAATCACCTATTTCCTTAATAAAGCAGAAATGATTGCATTTTGAGAAGAAGAAATGTCAATTCTTTCAATGATTTATTGATCTCCATGAGTTTAAGGCAAAATGGGTATATACACTTTTTAAAACAAACATGGCATTGACCTCATGGCATTTAATTCTAAAGGCAGAGACAATCAACTAGATATATTTCATATATCTATGATAGTTTTATAAATGCACATATATGTAAATACATAATTTGTATAGAGTAAATACATCACTACATATGGAATTTTGAGAAAGGTAAAGTAAACATGCTTCACTTGGTGGCCAGACCTTTATAAGGAAAATTAGCATTTCAGCCACCTAGAGAATATCATAGAGCCAGGGTGGAAAATGTTGCTAAAAGAAAATTGAAGAGTGATAAAGGCCCTGAGTTTCAAGAATGCACAAAATTAAAAGAAGTGAGTGCAATTCCAGAAAGGTTCACAAGACTTTTCCGTGGCTCTTGCCGTTTTATCTTCTATCAGGAACAAAGTCTGTAACAAACCAAATAACAAACAAAGTTATTGTAGGTTTTATTGGCTTGGATTGTGTGATCAGGATAAATAGTTTCAGGGATGACTCAAAGTTTATCTTGCCTGATGCTATGACAATTGTAATTCATAATTAGCTTCACAGTTGGGACATTTTTATCCCACTAATGTGATGACAGGTATCATTATAAGAATTGTCATAATTTGTACTTCAATCTCCAAATCTATTTGTATTATATAAAATGAAATAATTATAAGGATATTAAATACTATGGTTCTTGTTGCTAGGTATGCTCCAAGGAGTTTCAATTCTTAGAAACATGTACGTAATAGAATGAAGCTGCCTGGCCCTCACAAGGTTTGCTATGTGTGAGCACCTTGTTGTAGCCACTGCATCAGTCCGTCTTGAGGGTCTTCCACTCTTTCACTGATGCTCTACTTTACCAAGCAAGCTATCTTCCTCCAGGACCTGGTTCATCCTTGTCACCTGTTCAAAGGACGTGAGACCATGTTTCAGCATCCTCTGTTCTAAGGAGCACGTTGGCTGTACTTCTTCCATGACACACGTGTTTCTTCTCCGGGCAGCCAATAGTCTATATTCACACCAAAATTCAAAAGCATCAGTTCGTTTTTAAAAATCTTTATATTGTGAAGTGATTGGGGAGTTATATTTTTGACCATCTTTTTTTTTTTTTACTTCAACCATATGGACAACTTCTCACACTTCCAAATAGTTGCCTTTCCCTTCCCTCTCCTCACTCGTTTAGATTATCTTCTCCTTCATTCCGGTAACATTTGTCTAATTTCAAACCTATTGATTCTGTTCTCTTTCTGAATTCCCCCTGCACCCAAGACACACACAAACACACCACAGACCATCAAAATCAATTTCTTTGGGTATGAAAACATTTGTCTTAATATTTTTTTTCTTTTGTAACAGTAGTATCGTACAACTTGTGTCTCTTTCTGCAGGACTAACTTAATTCAGTAAAAATTTCTTTAAATTCATCTGTTTCCTGATGTGTTTCACAGTTTCATCATTACTTGTTGTGATGCACAGAGTTCCATTGTGAGTGTGTGTGTGTGTGTGTGTGTGTAATGGTTATTTGTGCATTCCTCATCCACGGGCATTTAGGTTCTTCTCATCTGCTTGCTCATGACAATAGTACTGCAATGAACATGAGGGTTTACATATATGTTAATGAAACACAGCGGGTATCAACCTGTGGGTCACCACCCCTTTGGGGTTGTACCACCCTTTCACAGGGGTCACCTAAGACCATTGAAAAACACATAAAGATTTCACAATATATCACTACATATTGTTTTGTGATTAATCACTATGCTTTAATTATGTTCAATTTGTAACAATGGAATACATTCTGCATATCAGATATTTACATTATGATTCATAACAGTAGCAAAATTACAATTATGAAGTAGCAACGAAAATAATTTTATGGTTGGGGGGATCACTACAACGTGAGGAGCTGTATTGAAGGGTCGCAGTATCAGGAAGGTTGAGAACCCCTGATGTAATAGCCTTTCTTTCTAGTCAAGGGATTGCAGGGATGTATGTTATTTCTACTATCAATTGTTTGAGAACATGTCATATTACTTTCCACGGTGCTTGTATATTTTGATCGTCCCACCAGCAGGGTGAGAGTGTTCAGCTTTGTCCACACCCTCCTCATTCCTTATTTTTGGATTTGTTGTTATTTGGTTTTTAAATTTAATATTAATGTTGAATTGACTCATTGGATGCAGCAATGGCTCAAGCATGACAACAATTTTGAGGAAGGCACCGGACTTGGTAGTGTTTAGTTCTGTGGCACATAGGTTCACCATGCACTAGACCTGACTCAAAGGCACCTAACAACGCAGCATCATCGATGCTTGGGGTGAGGGAGTATCTCATCTTTAGTTTGATTTGCATCTCAAATAGCTAGTGATTGTGAATATTTCTTGGCGAACTTGTCTTCCTTGGTGAACTGTCTGTGCATGTTCTCAGCTCAGTTTTAAATTGGGTTTTAACTCTTTCTTGTTGACATGTTGCAGTTTTTTTATAGATTTTTTTTTTAGATTATTCTGTTACCTGATAAATCATTGCCTCAATTTTTTCTCAGTTTATGGGTTATCTTTTAACTCTTTTGATAAAGTCTTTTAATAAACACAAACATCTTATATTCAGGAGGGCTGATCTTCTATTTTGTCTTCTCTTGTATTTTGTTATGCTTGTCTCTATTTCTTCATTGATGAATTTATTTTTTGGAGTTTATTTTTATATCTTTAATTCTTCTTGAGTTCATGTTTGTATATAGAGTGAGGTATGGATTCTGCTTCCATCGTCTGCAAGTGGAAATCTAATTTTGCTAGCACTCTTTGTTGGACACATTTTATCTGACCCTGATTTAATATGTCTGAGTGCTTTTTCTAAATAAGTGTCTATAGGTGGAGAGCTTTATTTCTGAGTGCTCTATTCTGTTTCATTGCTCTGTGTATCTTCTGTTGGGTCAGTACCTAGCTGTTTTGACTAGTGTGGCCTAGTAGTAGGTTTTGAGGTCAAGAAGTGAGAAGCCTCTACCTTGTTTTTCTTTTCTTTTTTCATGGTGTTTTGTTTAATATGGGCCTCTTTACATATAATGTTGAGGATTAGTTTTTCCAACTGTTTAAAGACTGTTTCTGGGACTTGGATCAAAATTGCATTGTGTTTACAGATAACTCAGGATTATATGGACATTTTCACAATATTTCTACCCCCATATATGAATCCCCATGTGTGTAGGTCTTTCTCTAGTTTCTGGAGCCCTGATGACCTAGTGGTTATGCACTGGGCTGGGACCTGTAAGATCGGCTGCCCCAAACCACCAACATCTCTGACCATGAAAGACTGGACTTCTTTCTTACTCCTGTCAAGTGCTCTGGTATTGGACACTGTCAGGGGCAGTTCTCCTCTGTTCAACGGAGTCGCTGTGAGTCAGGATTGAATCCATGGCAGTGAATCTGTTTGTTCTTTCTTTCTATTTTGTATTATAATAGTGTTTTGTAGTTGTCTTTGTAGAAGACTTTTGTTTATCTGGTTAAATTTATTCCAAAGCATTTCATCTTTGGGGTTGCTACTATAAATAGTGGCATTTTCTTGATTTCCTTTTTAGAACTCTCTTCATTAGTACACAGGAATTCAGTTGATATCTCTATGTTGATCTTATATCCCCCAACTTCTTGAATAAAAAACATATTCCCACCTATTTTCTTGTCAAGCTTTCATGATTTTTGAAGTTTAGAATCATATCTGCAGATACAGTTTAACTTCTTTGCCAAAATGGATGCCTTTGATTATTTTTCATTGTATAATAGCTCTGGATACAACTTCCAGCACAATATCAAATAAATGTGTTAGTAAAGGGTATCCTTCTCTGGTTCCCATACACAACAGAAATTCAATTTTGTTTTTAGTAATTTTTAATCGTCTGATCTATCTATTTCTTTTTTCTTCTTAATGATGCATTGCGATTTTCTACCACACTCTTTCAGCTTCTCTTTATTGAGTGAGATGTTTCCTTTGGTTTTCTATATATGACTTTTATTGTGTTGAGGAATTTCCCTACTATTTTTCTGAGGTTTTTTTTTTTTCAGGAATGGGAGTTGTTTTTTGTCACATGCCTTTCCTGCATTAACTAATATGATCGTGTCCTTCTCTTCCTTTGTTTTATTTATAGAGCTAATTGCATTTTTTTACTGTACTTGCATGACTGGCATGAGCCCTACCTGTTCATACTTGTGTTGGTCCTGGTAAACAAGAGAAACCAATTCACAGACCCTCATATGTATATAAGAAAGAATTTTATATAAAAGAGCAATTTTATATTGAGAAAACATCCCAGCCTAGTCCAGATCAAGTCCATAAGTCTGATATTATCCCATATGTCCAATATTGGTCAATAAATTGCTCTTCAGAGTCATTCAACACATGCAATGACGCCAGCTGCAGGAAGATAACAGGCCAGTGGGTGGTAAGTCTTGTGTACCCAGTGGTGGTGGAAGCATCGTAGTGCATGGCTCTTCCTGATCCAGGAACATGGCTCCATCGGTTCAGCTCCATTGGACTTGTCAACATGGATGTCTCTCAAGGAGTCAAAGAGAGACTGTATCTAGCCTCCAGCGAACTCTTTAGCTCCGTTGCCCCTGGAAATGAGCTCATCAAGCTACCAGCTGTTTAGCAGGCTACACCACCCCTTCATAAATTGACAGATTATGTAACTGCCACAATAATGTATTTAAAAATATATCTTATTGGACTATCTTTGCTAGGATTTATCAATAATTTTAAAAATCTATTTCCATAAAGGATATTTGTCTGTAATTTTCTATTCTGGTAATGTCTTTGTCTGATTTTCATATCAAGGGTATGCTTGCTTTGTAAAACAAGTTTGAGAGTTTGCAGTCCTTTTTTATTTCTGGAATAGTTTGAGTAGCATTAGTGCTAGCTCTTAATTGAATGTTTTGTAGAATTCTTTGGTAATGCTGTCTGCTCCTGGGCATTTTTTTTGTTAGAGATTATTAATGACCTAATCTATTTATTTATTTTTAATGCTCTGTGGAGATTTCCCATGTCAGTCTTTATTAATTTAGTTAAGTAATGTGTTTCTAGAAAACGTTCCATTTCTTTTTGCTTTTCAGATTTGTTGGAGTAGTCTTATCGTATTGTGTTCTTATTTCTTTTATTTCAGCTCATTCTGTATTGATCCTACCCATTTCATTTCAAATCACTGATGTTTGCATCTTATCTTTCCTTTCTTTTGTTAAATTTCCCATTGGTTTGTCAATTTTTTTTAACCTTTCTAAAGAACCAAATTTTCATGCTTTTAATTCTTTTCCATTTTTTTCTAATCAATTTACTCTCCTCCTTCCCTTAACCATTCCTTTTCTTCTGCTGGTTGAGATTTGATTATGCTGATCTTGCTCTAATTGAAGATGAGGTTGGGTTAAAATGCTGATTTTACCTCTTTAATCTTTTTGATGTGTGCTTTCATTACTGTAAATTTCCTTCCCAATAATACTTCTGCTGTGACCAGGACCTATCTTATGATTCATTTTTACAAAGGTCAGAAAGATGCTGCAATCTATTTTTTTGCTGTATAGACTCAAGAAGTAAACTAGTATGTAAAGTCTTGGATGCTGTTGAATATTTGATATAGTCATTATTGTTTCAGATAAAGAAGATAGGATCAGATAAGAAAGAAAATGGAGCATTACGATAATGTTGTATTTCTTTTCTGGATGTTGACTCCATGGCCATTTTAAGGATTTCTATTAAGTACATGTATATTTAAGACGGTAGTATCATAATCCAATAATAAAAATTTTAGAACACAAATAACACAGGAAATTTATTTTAAAATAAATTTCTCTTTCCATTGATGTTAGGATGTCATGAGTCTCTCTAGAGCAATAAGTGTGCAGGCATATTACAGTCCCAGTATGTACTTGCAAGTGCACATGCTTATGTGTTGCAGAGTTTAAAATGATTCTATAAACAAATGAAGTGATAACATACAATAAAGGAAGGTTTGAAATGAAGACATCCACAATCACAGGCCATTATTTTCTTACAGATTACTATTTGTACTCCCAATGGGTTACATCACCATCAAAGGAAAAAAGATGGAATTTGTCTAGGATTTCATTCTGCTTGGACCCACAAGGTACATTCAGGGAGGCAACCCACAACAGATCAAATACCTGATTGGCATTGGGTAAATCTGCCGCACAAGAACTCTTCAAAGTGTTGGATGCAAGGATGTTGCTCTGAAGACAAAGGTAAGCCTGGCCCATGTAATAATATTTTCAATAGCCACATATGTGTGTGAAGGTTGAACATTAAATAAGGAAGACCGAAGAAGGTTACATGCATTTAAATCTTGGTGTTGGCGAGGAATATTCAAAGTACCATAGACTGCTAAAGAAACAAACAAATCTGTCATGGAAGAAATACAGTTAGAAAGCTCCTTAGAGGCAAGGATGACAACACTTATCTCATGTGCTTTGGACATGCTTTCATGAGAGAACAGTCACAGAAAAGTGACATTATGCTTGGTAAAGAAGAGGAGCAGTGAATTAGAGAAAGGCCTTAAAAAGATAGGTTGACATATGTCTGCAGCAATGGGTTCAAACATAACACTAATGAGGATGGCACAGAGAAGTTTTTCATTCTCTTGCACATAGTGTCACTATGAGTCTGAACCCACCGAACATCTAACAACAGCAACAACAACATGATGATTTAGATCTCATATCTTCAAAAAGCTCATTTTGGGGCTTGAAAAAAGTGATGGGGAAGTTATTTCTAGAAATTAGAAATTCATTGAATTAGGAAAGTAACTAGTCACATGCATCTAGCTGCAAAGAATCAATATGAGATGGGTTCTAACTAAAATGTGAATTTTATAAAAGACTTTGCCTTCCCAACAACTTTTAGAAAGGCATTCTTGACCTCTTTATTTCTCAAACTGTAGATGAGAGGGTTCAGCATGGGGATGACGATGGCATTGAACACAGATGCTATTTTGTCTGTACCCATGGAGTGACTGGAGCTGGGCTGCAGGTACATGAAGGTGATTATCCCATAGAGGATGGAGACTGCAGTGAGGTGGGACGCACAGGTGGAAAAGGCCTTCTGGCGCCCTTCAGAGGAGCGCATCCTCAGGATCGTAGCAAATACTAATATATAAGACATCAGTATTACCATCAGAGAAAAGACGGTATTGAAAGATACTATCAAATAAATAACTAGCTCAGTGATGTATCTGTCAGAGCATGAGAGGGGCAAAAGCGAAGGAGCATCACAGAAAAAGTGGTCAATCACATTGGACCGACAAAAGGAGAGCCTGAAAATGTTCCCAGTGTGGATGGAAACATCCAAGAAAGCAATGGCATAAGATCCTATGCTCAGAGCAGTACACACATTTAATGTCATGGTGGTGGTGTAATGGAGCGGTTTACAAACAGCTGCATACCGATCATAAGCCATTGCGACCAAGAGGTTACTTTCAGTAATGGCAAAAGCTGCAAAAAAGAATTGTGCGGCACAATGATTATAGGAGATGACGTTGGCTCCTGTGAGAAGCCCTGCCATTACCTTGGGAGTGACAGCTGAGGAATAACCAAAGTCTGCCAGAGAGAGGCTGCTGAGGAAAAAGTACATGGGACTGTGGAGACGGGAGTCCAGCAGGATCACCAGGACCATCCCCAGGTTTCCAACCAGAGCGATGAGGTAGATGAGGAAAAATGTTATGAAGAGCAGAGTCTGCAGGGTGGGATTATTGGTTAATCCCACAAGCATGAACTCAGTCACCTCTGAGTCGTTTTCCCTTGGGAGCATTGGGGGATCTTGTGTCTGTCCTGTAGAAATGAGAAACAGGATCTGAAGGACAGAGGATAGAACACTGCTGTTATCAATGAGCTGTCTGCCTCTAAGTTTAGCATTTCCTTGATTGCTTCCAGGATTCTCTAGATTTAATACATTGCCATTAAACAACCTTCTACTTTCAGTTATTAATGAAATGATATGGTACTCCAATGAAGCAATTTCCCAAAATAAAATCAGAGTAGGAAAACGTGTTATTCAATATCACAAGTTTAGCTACTGATCCAAATGGGACAGGATCCCAACTCAGATTTTCTAACATTGGCACAAAATATTGTTGTAATTAATGAAAATAGATTAGCCCAATTAAGCTTGTGTGAAAGTCAATTTTTTTTACTTCAACTCACAATATTCTGTCACTTGCATTTTTGTCAAGAACAGTTTTCTGTGAGAATGAAAATCAATAAATGAAAGATGATATTTTCCTTTTTTGTATAAATCACGTTTATTGTGGGTTTATAGCTCTTATAACATTGCATACATCAATTGTATCAAGCACACTTGTACATATGTTGCCATCATCATTTTCAAAACATTTTCTTTCGGTTTGAGCCCTTTGTATCAGCTCCTCTTTTCCCCTCTTTCCCCTTTCCCACCCTCACTAAAAGTTATTTTTATCCTAAAAATTATCACTGTGTAGTAAGTACCCAGTGTGTGTAAAACCAAATCCCAAACCAAACCCATTGCTACGGGATTGACTGTTACTCATAGTAACCCTATTTAGGTTTTCGAAAGCTATGTCTCCTACAGAAGGAGGTAGTGTCATCTGTCTTCTGCAAGTAAGGAACACTGGTGGTGGTGTCGATATCCATTGGGCTACGAAATGAGGTCAGCCTTTTGGAACCACTACAAAATCTGAGGGCGAAAGATTCCAATTCTTACTCCCTTAAAGAGGAGGTGGGAAATGGGACCTGTGAGCAAACAAAGCCATAGACAGGGGAACAACTAGGGAATTAAAATCAACAAGGAGGAGGAAATAGAGATTCTAAGGGTGTTGAGCCAATGGCAATCCAGCTGAGAGGAATTACTAAGAGGCAGAAGAAAGGCAAGCATGATGGTGGGGCAGGAGCAAGGTAAAGGGAAACAGAGGAATGATCAAGAAAGCAAAGATATGGATAGATATATAAACATAGGTGTGTACATATGTAAATGAATTAATTCATATTAATAGAGGTATTAGCCTATGTCCATATATTTACATGGCAATAACTGAGGTAGTGGATGGATTTTGGGGTTCTGCTAAAGAACTCTTGCCTTAACGCAGGAACACTTTGTTTTAACATTCTGCAATTCTCACCTTGGCAGGATCACTGAAGACAAATGGCTGCATATGAAAATGTGGTAAAGAAAGCAGATGGTTCCAGGCTATCAAAAGATGGCATCTGGGGCCATAAAATCTTGAAGCTAAACAAGCGACCATCTAGCAGTGAAGCAACAAGCCCACATGGAAGAAGCATACCAGCCTATACAATCAAGAGGTATCAACAAGATTAGGTAGAGGATGTCAGAAGACACAATACAAACAAGCAAACAAAACCATATTGTTGAGAACCAGGTGGGTTGGAGCAGAGACCTAAAACCTAACTGTAGAAAATTGGCTATTCCCTCACAGAAGGGTCACAAGGCTGGGATGAGTCGACCAGGGCACAGTAGAGCACTGATGAAACACACAATATTCCTTTGGTTCCATGAGGCTTCCTCACCCCCCACTATCAAAACCCCAATCCTGCCTTTCACTGTGGGACAGCTCAGAGCATGTACACAGGTACAGATAAGAGCACATGACACACAGCATCCAGGAACAGGAATGGTAGTAGTGACACCAGGGGGTAAAGGGTAACGTGGTGAGATGGAGGGTGGATGGGAAACCAATCGAAATGATAGACACGTAACCACCACCACAGCAAGGGGATGAACAACAGAAACCATAGGGAAAGGGAGACAGCGCTCAGTGTAAAATATGGAAATGATAGTAATTTATCATTTTTCAAGGGGGTCACAAGGGTGGGAGGGGTCAAGGGAGGGAAAAAGGAGGAGCTGATACCAAGGACTCAAATAGAAAGTAAATATTTATAAAATTCTGATGCCAAGATATGTACAAATATTCTTCATACAACTGAGGTGTGGATTGTTATAGTAGCTGTAACAGCCGCCAATAAAATGATCTTTTAATTAAAATGAAATAACACCAGAGCATATTATTGCTGTATATTAATTTTTTATAATGTATATCTAGTACCAGGTTTGTCTTTAGTAGCAAAATCATATCTGGAGTGGAGATTTAATTCCTCTTTAAGTTCTTAGGTGATTTTTCCACATCACCATTCAGTGTCCTTTGTAGTTCATGTTCAAGCTGAATCCAACTCTTGTTCTTTATACTACTTCTTTTATCGATATGAATATGGACATTCAAGTTTCAATGTCTTTTCATATTGATTTCCTACTCAATTCTCTCAATAATCATGGAGTAAACATAGAGAATCAATACTACCGCATTCCTTAAAATAAAATTCCAAGATAAAATTTAAACAAACTTTCAAAGACATACACACTCATACTAGAAAAGGAAGAACTCAATGTCTTTCTGGTATCTTTCCTTGCTGTCACATGTTTGAGTGCATGTTTTAATAGGCCATCCATAATGCTTAATATATATACCTTCTATCTATATGATATAAGATAATATAGAGTGAAAGATTCAAACCTACGGTCTTAATTAGAATCCAAGTAAGTGGATGCCTTGACACATTTTCCCAGTTTTCTTTATCTGTACTAATTTACATACACTGCATGGTTCACCTAAAGGCTTACCTGGTGGCCTGAGCAAGGTAAATTATAAATCCAGCATCTTCACATATGAGTATTTCTAAAATAAGACATTCTGTCCATAAGCTTCTCTGGAAGTTCTTCTTCTTTGAATATTCAAAAGATTAAATGCTCTTTAGTGGTAGAAATAAGATAGAGAATGCTTTTGGTTGGAACCAGCTAGCATGACTTGTAGTCTTGGATCTGTTGCTCCCTGTTGTCAGATAAGTCCACTTCTTCAAGCCTCATATCAGGATGAGGAAATAATCTAAAACTAACTTCCCCAAGATTCTTGCTAAAAGACAGATGCTATGATGAAAAGCAATAGGGGATCATTATAAGCACAATCAACATTATTCTTTTGGACTTTTCTGTCCTCATTTATGTAGGATTTAAGTCATATCTCAGATTGAAGGAAGTTCCCTGTTAAAAATAAACAGCTCTTAGCAACCAGAGAAATGAATTAATGACCTAATAGCCTTGATTTTTGCATTTTCCATTCTTATATGAGGGCAGTTGGATACAAGTGGAAATTTAAAAGGGTAAATGCTAGGAACCAGGACGTAGTGAGGCTGTCATGGATCTCCCAGCTGACAAATCTCCCATGTGGGATATAAAACCTTTCTCCCACGTGACAAAGAATTATGATTACATCATCCTTGGAGCCTCAACTTTGATTATTGAGGAGACTATAAATGGATTTGCATCACTTTAGCTAATTATGTGTGACAATGCACCAATTAGCCTAAAGCAAAAGCTTCATAGAAGCAATGGGGTGTGATCCCCAAGGTCCATGGTTTGAAACCACCAGCTGCTCCTCAGGAGAAAGACATGGCTTCCTACTCCTGAAACACTTGCAGTCTCAGACACCCACAGGGGGCGTCGCTTAAGTTGACATTGAGTGGAGGTCAGAGAGTTTGGGTTTGGGTTCAGTTTTTGTGTATGTAACTCTTATGTGTGTTTACTTGTTTAATTTCTGTTTTCCCCATTAGATTGAGCCTTGTAAATACATGAATATGTTTACACACCACAGAGCTATATCCAGGAATTATATATGTATCATTTTGTATATCTTATGCTTCAAGTTATGTTTAAGAATGTGTTTTCATTATACCTTTAAATATTTAAAGATATTTAAATTGCATTTATAAGAATGTAGAAGACATGACTTTATATTAGTCAGTCATACTACTTCCCAAGAAAGTTAACACTGCAGTCATTCGTCACCATGACGAAGCCTCTACATGGGGAGAAGCAGCAGCACCTCGAATCCTGAGCTGAATTCCTCCTTGCTGAGTTGTTTCTTCAGCAGCACAATTCTCAGAGCCAGGACTTGTAGGTTCTTATTGGTCCCTGGCGATTGCTCTCATCTCGCTGAAGCGAATGAGTCCGTGATGGAGAGCAAAAAGTAATAGTTCTGTAAACTCTTCATTGGTGGATTAAGTTTTGAAAACACATAAGAAAGCTTGGTATTAAAACTTACAGACTGTGTGGTCATGAGGGATCCTGCAAGCAAAAGATTGAGAGGATTTGCTTTGGCAAGTTTCTAATTCTTGGCTGAACTTGATGCTGCCATAGCTGCAAGACCCCATTCAAGTGATGGGTCAGTGGCCCTAAGGCGCTGTAGCAAGAGAACAATCCAGAAAACCGGGACCTCAAGTACAGTGACTGTGAAGAAGCTGTTTGTTGGTGGTATTAAAGAAGATACGGTGGAACATCTCTTTAGAGCCGTGGTTCTCAACCTGCAGGTTGCAACCCTTTTGAGGGCTTGAACGACCCTCTCACAGGGGTCCCCTAAGACCATCAGAAAACACCTATGTCTGAGGCTCTTAGGAACCGAGACACCACCCCTCTATAATCTGCAGGCGGGTCCACCCACATGCAGATACCCAGATCTGGTGAGAATGAAGCTATTTCAACCTTCGCACTGAGGTTGGCTTTTTGCCCATCCCGTACCAAAATGTAGCATAGTAGTTTACTGTTGTTATATTAAGACTATTACTCGTCCTACGCCATGCTTCAAGAAAATTTCATTTATTTGTAATTCAAAAGAAATATTTAACAATTGTTAATTACATCTTGTTTTGTGATGAATCACTAGGCTTTAATTATTTTAAATTTGTTACAATGAAAAGACATCCTGCTATTAGATATTTAAATGATGATTCATTTGGGGGTCACCACAACATGAGAAATTGTATGAAAGGGTCGAGCTATTAGGAGGGTTGAGAACCACTGCCTCAGAGATTACTCTGAGGAATATGGAAAAGTTGATACTATTTAGATAATTACTGATAGACAGTCTGGAAACTTTTGGTCTTTTTGGTTTTGTTACTTTTGATAACCATGATCCTGTGAATAAAACTGTATTGCCGAATAGCACACCTTTCAGTGATCAAAATGCTGACGTAAGAAAGGCTATATCTAGACAAGAAATGAAGCATGTCCAAAGTTCCAGGAGTGGAAGAGGAGGCAGCTTCGGTTTGGGGATTCACGTGGTGGTGGGGAAATTTTGCACCGTGACCAGGAAGTAACTTCAGAGGAGGATCTAATGGATATGGAAGTGGTTGTGCACTTGGTGATGGCTACAATGGGCATTGAGGAGGCCCTGGAGGTGGCAAGTTTGGAGGTGAGCCTGGTTATGGAGGAGGATGAAGAAGCTATGATGGTGGAAGACCTGGCAGCCAGTGTGGGGACTACAGAGGTGGTTATGGCAACTAACTATGGAGGAGAAAATTATGGAAGTGAAAAGTACAATGCCTTTGGATATTATAGCCCACAACCATCTAAATACAGTCCAATGAAGAGTGGAAACTTTGGGGAGCAGGAAAATGGGGACCATATGGTGGAGGAAACTCTAGTCCAGGAGGCAGTGGAGGTAATGGAGGGAGGAGCCGATATTGAGCTTCTTCCTATTTGCCATGGGCTTCGCTGTCTAAATAGGAGAGGTTGAGAGCCAAGAAGCAACCGAACAGCCTCAGGGTATCCAAATAACAATGTTGAGGGGCAGCTCCTGGGCAAACATAAAGGCCAGTGACCAGGCCTGGAATTTTTTTATATTTCTTCTCTGTTTGTTTTTGGGGTTTTTTGTCCCTTTTCTTTTTCTTCTTTTCTCTTTCATATCTTTTATATTAGTTTGGGTTATGTCATAGTTGGTGTGCCTAACTATATAAGAAAAGCATGAGGAGAAAGCAGGGGGATCAACAATCCTGGGGAGACCTGGGGGGTTGAAGGCAGAGGGGGAAGGAGGTACTGAGCAGACAGCGCCATAGACAGGGGAAGAATGAGGGTACTGGAGTCAATAACAAGGAGGAGATAGGGATCCGGGGAGAGGGGGTTGTTGGAGCAATAGCAAACTAGCTAAGTGGAGGTACCAAGAGACATGAATAAGGGGAAAGTAATGGTGGGGTAGGAGGAAGATAAAAGGAAACAGAGGAAGGATGTAGGACTCAAAGCAATGAATAAAGGTATAAACATAGCAGTGTACATATGTAAATACACTAATACGCAATAATAAGGTATTGGCCCATGTACATATTTTTATACAACAATACACTGAGGTAGTGGATGAACTTTGGGTCTCTGCTTATACCCTCCCTCAATACAAGAGCACTTTTTCTAACCAATCAGCACACTGTGGTGTTCATCCTCTTGACAATTGCTGATGGCAAAACAGGTGTGGATGAACAAATGTGGTGAAGAAGGCGGATGGTACCCGGCTATTAAAAGATATAGCATCTGGTGTTTTAAAGGCTTGAAGTTACACAGCCACCATTCAGCAGAGAAGCAACATGCCCACATGGAAGAAACACACCACTAGTGCTATCATGAAGAGTCATTAGGACTGAGTAATAGACATCAGCAGACACATAACAAACAAACAGAGAAACAAAAACCCCCAAAAGTATATTGTTGAGAGCGAGGGGGGTTGGAGCAGAGATCCAAAGCCCATCTTAGACAATGGAACAATCCAAGCACAGAGGGACCACAGGGAATGGATGAGTCAACCAGGGTGCAGTAAAGCACTGATGAAACACACTATATTCCTCTGGTTCCTTGAGGCTTCTTCACCCCCTACTTCCATGACCCCAGTGCTGGTTCTCAATTCAGACTCGTCCAGAACATGTACACAGGTGTAGATAAAAGATGGGCGCTCACAGCACACAGAACCCAGGATCCGGAGTGGAATAGCGATCCAAGAAGAGTAGGGGGAGGTGGGGGAGAGGAAGGAAGAAAGGGACAGCCCATCGTAACGATCAATACATAGACATACACATGTCTCCAGGGGAAAGAGCAACAGAAAACACGGGGGAAGGGATTCAGCAGTCAGTGTGAGATAGAAAGATAACAATTTATAATCTATCAAGGGGCTATGAGGGTGAGGGGGGATGGAGAGGGTCAAAAGAGATACTATTCATACAATATTTTGGAAAAGTTATTAAACATGAAAAATATTAGATTAGATATCTACCCCATTTACTTAATAAATGACAAGTCAAGTTGGGTTAACGGCTTAAACTTTTAAAAGAAGATTTAGGAAAATATATTTATGTCATTTTTTGAAAAAGTTTTCTTAAATGGACACAAAAAGTTCAAAGGAATAAGAAAAGGTGATACCTTGAACTACATTCACACTGATATTTTGGCCTTAGCAATCACTGTAAAAAGAAAATCAATAAAAAGAGGAAATAGTTGTAACACATCATCATTAAAGGAATGTTTTACAGAATTATATATGCAGCTCAAATTCATAAGCAAAATCTAGTGGTAAAAACTTAATAGAAAAAGTGGAAAGTAATATAAATTGTTATTTTCAAGAATTAAACTTGAAATAGTGATACAATATAAACTATTCTTCATTGTATTAATAGAATATGCCAATTTAAGTCATTTGGCACACACTACATTGACAAGATTTATTGTGGCTATATCAAGTTATGTGTTAGAGACAGAGTCAGAGCAGCAAGAACATTCACAGAAGCTTGTAGAAGTGCGTTTCTGAAACAAGAACATATTATCTTAAAAGTTGAATATGTTAGCTACCTTCTAACCCAGACTGTTTTACAAATTTTATCAATGAAATGGAGAAAAAATCAGTCAGGCACATGGAAACCAAGAAGCTGATTCAGAGTATTGTGTGTGTAGAAAATATTAGGAGAAAACAATATTTTATGTAATTAATCTGCATTCCACCCACATAATCAGGTACTAGACAACAGTAAAAGTTAACTAGGCCCAAAGGCATCAATGTGGTTGAAACTAAATTTGTACTCATATGAAAAAAGTGAGCTTCCAGAATAGTGCAAAGTTTATTGTTCTTTTTTTTACAAAGGTCACAAACAAGCCCCAAACTAAAATATCTTTTGTTCACGTAAACAAGCAAAAGTAGTAAAATTGTCAATGAACGTTAGATACAGTTTAATTTTCAAACCGTAATTATTGCTTCTGAGTAAAGAGATGGAAAAAAGGAGGGAGGAACTAGGACATTAAAAGTGATATCTCGTTTTTTCTATTTCTGAACCTCTGTTGTAAAGTCTTCTTACATTTTATTAGTGTGTATTTAAGAATGTATTGTCTCACTCGGATAATGTTTGAAAATCCAGAATAAAAATAGACTCAGAATGCTTATTTTAAAAGTAATTTCCCAATCCATGGGCTTGAAGATGCCAAGTTTCCAATGAGCCTTGGACATTTGGGCTGTGACAAAATGTAAGTAGGCACCGGCATGTTTATGTGCTTGTGTATGGCAGGGCATAAAGCATTATGTAAACAAATAAAGCAATGAGCTGCCATAAATAGTATTTTAAAAAATAAATTCCAATTTATAAATTTTCCCTTAGGTAGTATTCCTAAGAACTCAGATATTTGAAGGTTTACTTTGTAGACTTAAAGGCCCGAGAAAGTTGTTTCAGTAATGTGGAAACTTGCAGGTTCAAAAGATAAATATTTTCAATAATTATATACATATCTCAGCTTCATGAAACAAAAGTTGACGGATTCAATATAATTAAAATATGCTACCAATTAAAGATTTGGCCTTCCCGACAACTTTTAGAAAGGCACTCTTGACCTCTTTGTTCCTCAAGCTGTAGACTAGGGGGTTCAACATGGGGATGACAATGGCATAGAACACAGAGGCCATTTTGTCTGTGTCCATGGAGTGACTGGAGCTGGGCTGCAGGTACATGAAGGTGACTGTCCCATAGAAGATGGACACTGCAGTGAGGTGGGATGCACAGGTGGAGAAAGCCTTCTGGCGTCCTTCAGATGACTGCATCCTCAGAATAGTAATAAATATAAATACATATGAAGTCAATATTATCATGACAGAGAAGAAGGAATTGAAAGCTACCACTAAAGAAATAACTAGCTCTGTGATGTATCTGTCAGAGCATGAGATAGCCAGGAGGGGAGGAGCATCGCAGAAAAAGTGATCAATCACATTGGACCGACAGAAGGAGAGCCTGAAAATGTTCCCAGTGTGAATGGAAGCATCCAGGAAACCCAAAGCATAGGAGCCTATGTCCAGACAAGCACACACATTTGCTGTCATGGTGGTGGTGTAATGAAGGGGTTTGCACACTGCTGCATACCGATCATAAGCCATTACAGCCAAAAGGTTGCTTTCAGTAATGGCAAAAGCTACAAAAAAGAAGAATTGAGCGGCACAAAGATTATAGGAGATGACGTTGTCTCCTGTGAGAAGCCCTGTCATTACCTTGGGAGTGACAGCTGAGGAGTAACCAAAGTCTGCCAGAGAGAGGCTGCTGAGGAAAAAGTACATGGGAGTGTGGAGATGGGAGTCCAGCAGGATCAACAGGATCATCCCCAGGTTCCCAACCAG
The DNA here is from genome assembly GCF_050624435.1 of Tenrec ecaudatus. Classification (NCBI taxonomy): domain Eukaryota; kingdom Metazoa; phylum Chordata; class Mammalia; order Afrosoricida; family Tenrecidae; genus Tenrec; species Tenrec ecaudatus. The sequence goes on from NC_134533.1 coordinate 16,241,974, forward strand.
ACTGATGAGGTAGATGAGGAAAAACGTTATGAAGAGCAGGATCTGCGTTTCTGGGTCATTGGTGAACCCCACAAGAATGAACTCCGTCCCCTCTGTATGATTCTCAGTTGGAATCATGGAGGAATTATGTGGTTGTTCTGTAACAACGGGAAACCCAGAATCAGAATTGTAATGAGAGAATACACTGAGGTCTCTGAGCGTGTTTAATAGATGTCTTATTGCAACCTCTGAGCATGTTCATGTCTTCTTTCAGCCTTACAATTACTGTTTTCAGGAGACAGAGAATGCTATGAAAATCAAATTTGATTATTGTTTATTGATAGCATAATATGTTTTAAAGCAACAAGAAAAAGAAAAGAAATTCCAACATAATGCAATCAAATTGTCCAATCCCTAGATTGGATTCTAATTAGGTGATGGGAAATGATTTATGCAAATCATGATTACTAGTTGGTGAAAAAGGTGGGCCAGACTTCCTACTTAGATTTTCTGAAAAGAACACAAAATATTTTAGTCAGCTAGTTGGATGAGATTAATTAAAGTGATTTTGAATTGCGCTCATTTCATTTCAAAACACAATTTTTTGTTATTACAATTATTTGAAGAACAGTGTTCTCTGATAGTGAAAGACTGTTATGTAAAACATCCCTAGTAAAAATGGTTTCACTGTATATAATATAAAGAATATATAATTTACCACATAATGTCATAAAATTAGAAGATAATGAACAGGGAATAAAAAAATGTTCAGTATCCTTTTAAGAAGAAAGCTACACAAGGGACATTTGGATACAAAACCTAGACAAACCCTCTACAGAATTCATTAAATTGTCTGAGTTTTTTTTTAAATAACCTAAGTAGTTTTACAATATCTGTTATCTTACCAATTTGATGAATGAAATGCTTGTGTAATTTTTTATATACAATTTGGAGATAGAGATTATGTTCATCAGGGGATGGTAGACATGAATGATGTAACTTAGGGATTTATATATATAATATAATATAATATAATATAGATATAATTCTTTCTGTACTCACCTTTTCAATTTCTATTCCTCTATTCTTATATAAATCCAGCTTCATCAAGTAAGATTAGAAATAATTTCATCAGTTACTTTGGGTATAAACTAACTTATATTAGCCTCAGTTTTCTTATGGTATGATGGTAAAAATAACACTGGGAACACTCTTGTTAACATCAGGTCCATAAATGTATATAATCTATAAGAATTCTTTGTATTCATGAAGTCAAGGAGGGCTTCTTTGTGTAATAAAACATGGGATGCTGTGCTAAGACAAACGTAGTCTCCCCCCCTCCCCAGTATTCTGTTCCTCTTGTGCAAGTAACCATGGATCCATTTATTATAAATAAATTCTCCCTCCCTCAAAAAAACAGATGCTACAAATATTTACATATTAACTTTGATGCTATAACTTATTAGATGATCTTTTGACATCTACTATAGAATTTCCACTTAAAGTCTTTGTACTTTCTACTGTTAGTAAAATCCTAGTACTTTCCTAAAAGAAACCTATTTTTTTACATTCTAAAATCCTAGTTATACCACTTAGAGAGTAGAGGGTCTGTAAGAAATTAATCTCTATTGCACAAATTGTTTAGCATACTGAGCCATGAAATATCATCATGTATTTTATTCAATAATTTTTATTGAATGGTTACAGTGACCCACAAAATGCTCCCTGGAAATCATCCACAATTTCTCCTATACACACAACTTTGCCAATTTATTCAATAGAACAACATTTATCAACTTTCTCCTATAGAAAGTTTGGGTTTTGTTAGTTTTTTCTCTTCCTGCATAAGCTATTAACAATATTTAAATGTAGGTGAATATTAAGCCAATGATCTATGTTATAATAAAAACACACAACCACAATGTGGTATTGATTTCAACTCATTGCTTTAACTCATCGTGTCAGAATAAAATAACATTCAAAAGAATTTCAACAGTTTACTTTTGAGACAAGAATAAACTTTTTTTGCTCTCTATCTTCTCATGTACTCTGTGATTTTTTCATCTTTCCATTTATTCTAGTGTATTTAATAATAGATTTCTAAGCAATATTCCATACTCTTGTATCTCTCTATTTCAATTCTAAGTGTAATATAGGCAATCATATAAAACGTTTTCATAAGAATGGGTTATTTGATTTTCTCACTAAAAATAGATTTTACCAGGATTTGTAACACTATAAAAATTTTTAACAAAAAACATTTTAGATTGAAATAACTATAAAATTTTTTCAATGTCACATAATTTAATTTCTGCCGATGGAAGGATTCAATGCTCTCTGTGATGTTCCATTATGTCATGCAAATAAATAAGCATTTTCCTAATAGGATCTCACAGCTTTTTTTTATATGTAACCTTTGCTTGTACCAAGCAAACACAAGAAAAATTTAAAGTATTTACGTCTAAACTCTGAACGAGCCAAGGGACAGGCAACTGCTTTGATATATTTTTCTGATCATCTCTTGTCTGCTGATCCCTCCCTTTAGATCAAATCCACAGTCAGTTAAAATTTGTTACCTGAACAAATCTACCCTCTTGCATGACTCTCAAATCAGAAATTCATTCCATGAGAGAAGAAAGCACGCCTCTTGGAAATTCTTCTTCAGGTTTTTTTCCCGAAGTTTGAGTGTTGTTCAAGGACACAGTGTAGCGTAAAGGAAAATAAAATGCTATTCACCTTGAAATTGGCTAACATGTGCTCTTGCAGTTGATTTGCTGCTTTCTCTCATTACTTGAACTTTTTGAACGCAACGTCATTATCTACGCTATGTAATCAGTATAAAGTTGCTTCCAACAAAGTTCTCTCCAAAGGACTGCTGATTTGATGAGAAAATAAGAGATACTTACCTTAATAATAATCAAAACCATTATTGTTTCAAAATGTTTTTCCTACTCACTGTTGCAGATTCTTAAATACCTCAGTTTGGAAGGATGTTACTGTCAGAAGTAAACAGCTATTAGCAATAAGATAAATAAATGAATGGCCGAAGGGCCTCTGGCTTTGGGGATTTTACTTCTAATATGAGATCAGTTGGGAAACAGAAAGATTAAACACTAGGAACTAGGACATAGTTTTTCAGACACAGAGCTCTCAGGAGACAAATGTCCCATGATGGTTATAAGAACTCTTTATGTCACAAATAGAGAACAGATGATTAAAATGTCTATGGAGATCCAGCTCTGATTGTTTAGGGATACTATGGGTACATTTACATAAATTGAATTAATTTTCTGCAATAATGCACATATCAAGCCCCAACATTAGCTCCAGGGAAACAATTTGATATAAACTCCAGAGGATACAGAAGCAGGCTCTGTCACTAAACATCCCAACTGGAACCCAGAGATCACGTCTTCACTTAATTAAGCTTCAATGTTAGCATCTTTGAGAAGAAATGTCAGTTCTCTCCATGGTTTATTGAGCTCGATGAGTTTCAACTACAATGTTGAGCCCTGGGTATACAGACCCATATGAAACAAACATGGAAATACCCTCATGGTATTTCATTCTAAAGGCAAGCACAATCAACTAATAAACAAACTAATATATACATATATGAAAATTATACATACACATGTACATGAGTTTCAAAGAATGCAGCAAAAGTTGAGAAGTCAGTGAAACTTCAGGAAGGTTAAAGACTCTTTCATTGGCAGTTGCCATTTCAGCATCCATCAAGAACAACATCTCTAACAAAACAAAGAATACTCTTTCCCAATATCAAAGTTATCATTGGAGTTGTTCTTGTGTCTCACAGAATTAGGATAACCGGTTTCAAGGATTACTCAAATTTTGTCCTGCCTGATACTATGACCATTGTAATCTATAATTAGCTTCATAGTTGGAGCCTTATCCCCCACTAATTTGGAAATAGGTATGAGAAATGCCATAATTCTTAAAATGTCAATATCCAAATCTAGCTTTTAAAATGGAATTATTTGTAACTTGATTTCAAAACATGATTATTATTGTAGTTACCCTCAAATCAGTTCCAACTCATAGAGATATACAATAGAATGAAACACTACCTGGTCTCACAATATTTGGTATGTTTGGGCCCACTGTTACAGTCATTGCATCAACTCATCTTTTTTGATAGTCTTCTGCTTTTCCATGATCATTTCCATATCGCTACTTTGCCAAGCGATATCCATCTCCAGAGACTGGTTCATCCTTATAACCAAAGGACATAAGGCCATGTCTTAGCACCCTCAGTCCTGAGGAGCATTGTCTGTACTTCTTCCAAGGCACAATTGTCTCTTCTTCAGGAAGTAAAATAGTCTGTAGGCATATCATGCTTTAACAGCATCAATTAGTTTAAAAATTCCTTTTATTGTGAGTTACGTTAGGGGAGCTATATTTTCAGATCTCCTTATAATTCAACAATTTCAACAACTTATCAAACTTCCCAATACCTTGCCTGTCACCTCCACCTCTCCACTTTTTTAAAAATCTCTTCTTACTCTTGAAGAAGATTATCTTCTCTTTCGCCTTAGGTGGGTAACATTTGTCTACCCTCTAGTCTTGATTCCCTTCCAATTTCACCACCCCTCTCCCCACCTGCCGTCAAAGTCTGTTTCTTTTGGTATGAAAACTTTTATCTTTTGTCATAACAATGGTCATATAAAATTTGACTTTTGTGTATGACTAACTTTGCTTTTCATAAGGGCTTTCATGTCCTGAGGTGTTGCATTGTTTAGTGATCCATAGAATTCCACTGTGTGTATGTACTGAAAGTACTGAAAGTACTTTCTTTTATGTACATTATCCATTCTTTTCTTCATGGGCATTTGACTGTGTTCTTCTCTTTGCTAGTGTGCATAGTGCTACAAGGAACATGAGTGTGCACATATGTTTGTGATACAGCTCTTATTTCCTTGGATTTATCCAAGTAAAGGGATTCCAGGGTCATATGATATTCCAACTCCCAGTTGTGTGAGGAAATGTCACATTTCTCTCCACAATGGTTGTACATGTTTACTGTCCCATCAGCCATGTGTGAGTGTTCCACTCTGTCCACATCCTCTCCAGCATTTGTTAATTTTTGTTCTTGCTGTTGTTTTTAAGTTCGATGTCAGTGATGAATTGACACATCTCCTGAAACAATGGGCTCAAATGTAACAATTGTGAGGATGTTGCAGGACCAAATTGTGTTCTTTGCTGTACCTAGTGTCATTGTGAGTTGGACCCAACTAAAAGGCACATAGCGACACAACATCAATGCTGGGGTGGGGTGGAATCTCTTCTTTACTTTGATGTGCATCTCTCAAATGGCCAATGATAGTGAGTGAGCTTTTCTTAATATATTTATTGGATATTTGAATGTCTTTTTTGCCGAACTGTATGTTCATGTCCTGTGCTCATTTTTAATTGGATTATTCATCCTTTTCTTGTTAAAGTGCTATAGTTTCCTATAGATATTTGAGATTAGTCCTTCTGTAATATATCATTGCAAAAAATAGCTCAGGCCATGGGTTATCATTCGATTCTCTTGATAAGGTGTTTTTATATATGCAATTGTTTTATTTGTATTTAGTTATTTTAAAATCATTTTACTGGGGACTCTCACTGCTCTTGTCACAATCCATACATACATTCATTGTGTCAGGCACATTTGTACATATGTTAACATCATCATTTTCTTTTTTTCTTCTTAAAATCATTTCATTGGAGACTTGTACAACCCTTATCCAAAGCCATACATCCATCCATTGCGTCAAGCACATTTGTACACCCGTTGCCATCATCAGTCTCAATACATTTTCTTTCTACTTGAACCCTTGGTATCAGCTCCTCATTTTTCCCCTTCTTCTCACATGAACCCTTGATAATTTTTAAATTATTATTATTTTTCATGTCTTACACTGTCTGATCTCTCCCTTCACCCACTTTTTTGTTGTCCATCCCCAAGGAGGGGATTATATGTACATCTTTGTGAACAGTTCCCCCCTTTCTATCCCACCTTACCCTTCCCCTCCTGGTATCGCTACTCTCATTATTAGTCTTGAGAGGTTTATCAGTCCTGGATTCCCTGTGTTTCCAGGTATGATCTGTACCTGTTACATCCTCAGGGTTACCTGGATTTGTAAGGTAGACTTGGAATCATAATAGTTGTGGTGAGGGGAAGCATTAAAGAACTAAAGGAAAGTTGTATGTTTTATCGGTGCTATACTGCACCTTGACTGGCTCATTTTCCTTCCAAGACCCTTCTGTAAAGGAATGTCTAGTTGCCTGCAGATGGGCTTTGGGTCCCCACTCCGCACTCCCCCTCAGTCACAATGATATAATTTTTTTGTTCTTTGATTCCTGTGTATCTTATCGACACACAAGCTGGTGTGCTTCTTCCATGTGGGCTTTGTGGCTTCTCAGCTAGATGGCCGCCTGTTTACCTTCAAGCTTTTAAGACCCTAGACCCTATATCTTTTGATAGCTTGGCATCATCAGCTTTCTTCACCACATTTGCTTATGCAATAGCTTTGTCTTCAGTGATCGGGTCGGGAAGGTGAGTATCATGGAATGCCAGTTTAATAGAACAAGGTGTTCTTACATCGAGGGAGTACTTGAGTAGAGGTCCAATGTTCCTCTGCTACCTTAATACTAAACCTATAAATATATGCACATAGATCTATTTCCCCATTGTTATATATAAATATATTTACATATGAACACACCTATATTTAGACCTCTATAAATGTCCTTTGTCTCCTAGTTCTTTCCTCTATTTCCTTTTACTTTCCTGTTGCCCCACTATCATGTTCAGCCTTCATTTGGGTTTCAGTAATCCTCTCAGTTACATTGCCCTTGATCAAGCCCTACCAGGCCTCCTACACCCTCCTTGCTATTGATTTTGAATCACTTGTTCTTCCCTTGTCCCTGAGTTTGTTAACACCCGCTTTCTTTCCTCTGCCTCCCCCGCTCCCATGTCCCCCTGGAACTGTCTATCCTGTTGTTTTCTCCTCTAGATTGTTAATTCCAACTATTTTATTTAGATAGACCTGCAGAGATAATAATATGCACACAAAAAACAAGACAAAGCAAAAGAAAGCAGCAAAAGAAAACAAACCAAAATCAACAAAAAAGAAAAACCTGCAAATAGTTATAGATCTGTTTGTTAACTTTTAGGCGTGTTTTCTGATCAAGCCTGATGGGGTGACACACCTTGGCCCCAAAGTCTATTTTTTGGTGTTTCCTGGAGACACCATTGCTCTGTTCCCTTTGTTGTTATGTTGCACATCCTTAGTGTTTCGCCTCAGTGTGGTGGGTTCACATTTGGCACAATTCCCCCACTGTATCTCCAGTGTTGTCCCCTGTGGTGTTATGGGTCAGTGAGGGACATTGTGTTTTATAGTGGGGCCGGCCCTATGGTTCTCTCTGTGCTTTGGCTGCACTGAACAGGAGTATCGTCCTCAGAACTTGTTGAGGCAGGGTGTGTTCCACTCTGTCTTCCTACCTTCATTTGCTCTTGTATACTCTGATCAGACTTGTCCCTCTCCCTAAGCTGTAGCTTCAATGCTATCTTCTGAAGTGAATGCTTATGTGGGGAGGGGGGTGGCTTTCTACCTAGTTCGGATTGGCGCCAGCCCCCAGACCTCTGTATTTGGTTCCCCGCTTCATGTTGCATTCACATCTGGGAGCACTGTTTTAAAGTTTGATCCCTCTTTTTGGGGAGATATAAACAATACCCTCCCCTTGGGTGGGTTAATGCCCTGTGCCCCCGCTACCCATGTATCCCCGCCCCCCTTTAGTTGGCTACTGTATGTATTCCCAGATTTGTTCTGGCCTTTGCCATACTAACTGGACCTCACCCCAGGAATGTTTGTAGACAGTAGCATTTTCCCTGTGCCTCTTGCACTTTTAAGCTTACCTCAGTGAACTCGTGTTGTACTTGTCCTTTTGTGCTTGGCTTACTTCACTTAGCACAATTTCCTCCAGTTCTTCCCATGTGCCAATGTGCATCATGTGTTCATCACTGGATTTTAGGGATGTGTAGTACTCCATTGTATGTATGTACCACAGGATTTTAATCCATTGGTCTGTTTATAGACATATGAGTTGTTTCCAACGCTTAGCAATTGTGAACTGTGCCGCAATCAGCATCATTTTCAAACATTTTCTTTCTTGATATCAGCTCATTTTCCCCTTCCCCCTCCCTGTCTCATGAACCATTGAAAATTTATAAAAAATGTTTTCATGTCTTACACTGACCGCTGTCTCCCTCCACCCACTTTTCTGCTATTCATCCCCCAGGAAGGGGTTATATGTAGATCATTGTGATCGGTTCCTCCTTTCTACACCACCTTACCCTTACCCTCTTGGTATCCCTACTTTCATTATTGGTCCTAAGGGATTTATCTGTCCTGAATATCCTGTGTTGTGAGTTCTTATCTGTACCAGTGTACATGCTCTGGTCTACTTATTTTTTTACATGTTATTAGGGGCTCATACAAGGTTTACTTATTTTTACAAGGTAGAACTGAGGTCGTGATAGTGGGGGAAGGACACATTAAAGAACTAGAGGAAAGTTGTATGTTTCATTGGTGCTATACTACACCCAGACTGGCTGGTCTCCTTCTAGTGACTCTTCTGTAAGTGGATGTTCAATTGTCTACAGATGGCCTTGGGTCTCCACTCTGCACTACCCAAAAATTCATGTTGATATGGTCTGTGTCTTCTATTTTGTTTGTGCTGTGTTTATTTTTGTTATGTTTATCTCTACTTTTTCATTGATGAGTTTTACAGTTCTGTGTTTACTTGTAGGTCCTTAATCCATCTCCAGCACATTTCTATATATAGAAGGAAGTATGAATTCTGTTTTATTCTTCTGCAAGTGGAAATCCAATTTTGCCAGTATTATTTGTTGAAGACATTATTTCTCACCCTTATTTTAATGTGTTTGGGCATCTTCTCAATAATTAGTGATCTGTGCCTGGATGGATTTATGTCTAGGGTCTCTATCTCTTTTATTAGTCTATGTATCTTTTGTTGTACATTACTAAGCTGTTTTGACCACTATGACCTTGTAACAGGTTTTGAAATAAAGAAGTGAAAGACAGACCTCGTACTTTGTTTTTCTTTCAGGATGTATTGTTTTACATGGACCTCTTTCCTTTACACATAAAGTTGATAGTTTTTCTAACTCTTTAAAGAATGCTTCTGGGATCCAGTTTGAAATTGTATTATATTTATTGATAACTTTGGATAGTATTAATATTTTCATAATATTAAGTCTTCCTATTTATATACATAGTATGTCCCTCCATTTATGTAGATCTCTTTAGTTTTACTATAATAGTGTTTTGTAATTGCCTTTGTACAAGTCTTTTGTTCAACTGGTTAGATTTATTTAAAAATTTTAATATTTGGGATTACTACTGTAAGTAGTCTGATTTCCTTGCTAACCTTTTCAGAAATTTCTTCATCAATCCACAGAAATCCAGTTGATTTTGTCTCATAAGTTTGAAATCAACTTGTATGTCACTAAAGACTCCAACTCCATTTCAGTTTTAATTTTCTTCTTCTATTTTTTTTGTTTAGCCACAAAGAACACTATTAAGAGCTGAGGGGTAAGGAGTCTGGCAGAATTTTGCTGGTTGTTTCGCTTTTTTTTAGATTTTCAAGTTTCCAATGTTATTTTTTAAAACGTTTTATTAGGGGCTCGTGCAACTCTTATCACAATCCATGCATACATCAGTTGTGTAAAGCACATCTGTACATTCATTGCCCTCATCTTTTTCAAAGCATTTGCTCTCCACTTAAGCCCTTTACATCAGGTTTTCTTTTTTGCGCCCTGCCTCCCCGCTCCTCTCTCCCTTATGAGCCCTTGATAATTTATAAATTATTATTTTGTCATATCTTGCCCTGTCAGATGTCTCCCTTCACCCCCTTTTCTGTTGTCTGTCCCCCAGGGAGGAGGTCACATGTTGATCCTTGTAACCGGTTCCCTCTTTCCAACCCACTCTCCCTCTACCCTCCCAGTATCGCCACTCATACCCCTTGTCCTGAAGGTATCATCTGCCCTGGATTCCCTGTGCCTCCAGCTCCTATCTGCACCAGTGTACATCCTCTGCTCTCTCCAGACTTGCAAGGTAGAATTGGGATCATGATAGTGGGGAGGGGGGTGGTAAGAAGAAGCATTTAGGAACTAGAGGAAAGCTGTATTCTTCGTCGGTACTACATTGCACCCTGACTGACTCATCTCCTCCCCTGGACCCTTCTGCAAGGGGACCACATGGCCAGCCCCACTATAAGATATGATGTCCCTCACTGACCCATCACCCTGTGGGGGACAGCACCGGAGACACAGTGTGGAAATTGCACCCAACCTGATCCCACGACAACCGAGGAAAAGCACTGGGAGAATGCAGCAGAACAGCAAGGGAATGGAACAGCAAGGTCCCCCAGGGAATGCTGAAGGTGGACTTTGGGTCCAGGGCATGGTGCCCCAACAGACTGGACTGGAAAATGCTCCTAAAGGCCAACAAATAGTCCTTGAACTAACTACAAGCTTTTCTTTCTTGTTGTGTTGTTTGTCATTGTTTTGTTGTTGTTTTGTTGTATATTGTTGCTTAGTTTTTCTCTTTCTTGTTTTTGTGCATATTATCACTCCTCAGACCTGTCTAAATAAGTAGGCTGGATGAATAATCTGGAGGAGAAAACAACAGGACCAATAGTTCTGGGGGGACATGGGATAGGTGGAGGTGGGGGGTGGGGGGGTAGTGGTGTTAACAAACCCAAGGACAAGGGAACAACAAGTGATCCAAATGGGTGGTGAGGTGGGTGTGGGAGGCCTGGTAGGACATGATCAAGGGTAATGTAACGAAGAGATATGGCTGAAACCCAGGTGGGGACGGAGCATGATAGTGAGATAGGAGGAAAGTCAAGGGGAATTAGAGGAAAGAGCTGGGAGACAAAGGGCATTTATAGAGGTCTAGACAAAGACATGTACATATGCAAATATATATATATATGAGGATGGGGAAAGAGATCTATGTGCCTATATTAATAGGTTTAGTATTAAGGTGGCGGAAGGACATTGGGCCTCTACTCAAGTGCTCTCTCAATGCAAGAACACGTTCATCTATTAAATTGGCATTCTTTGAAGCTCACCCTCCCGACACAACCGTTGAAGACAAAGCGGGTGAACAAGCAAATGTGGTGAAGAAAGCTGATGGTGCCTGGCTATCAAAAGATATAGCATCTTGGGTCTTAAAGGCTTGAAGGTAAACAAGCGGCCATCTAGCTCAGAAGCAACAAAGCCCACATGGAAGAAGCACTAGCCTGTGCGATCACGATGTGTCAAAGGGATCAGGTATAAGGCATCATCAGAACATAAAAATCTTACCATAGTGAATGAAGGGGGGGGGGGTGCAGAGTGGAGACGCAAAGCCCATTTGTCGGTTGTTTTGCTTTTACAAGGATGACACTGCATGCAGTTACACAGCCCATCTAAACAACTGAAATCAGCAAAAAGATCCCACTAATCCTTCCATTAATGTTGTTCTCTCCCTCTCTTTTTAACCTCAGTCTTCCTTCTTCCTACCTCAGTAGTTTATTCTCCCCATCTTTCTGTTCCCACCGTTGGCCTCCACGTAGTCATCACTGGTGTTATTAAATATTTACCTCTGTATGATTGACTAAGCATAGTGTTCTTTAGTTTGAGAATGTATTATGATGTTGAAGAGACTTATCATTGTTTCTTATTGATGCATAATCATCCATTGTGTGAATATACTACAGTTTATTTATACATTCTATTATAATCAGAGTTTTGGACTGTTAGCATGTTTCCAACTGATTTTTGTATGTTGATCATATGCTCTTCAAAGTTGCTGATTCAATTATTTCCATCCATTTTTCTGTCAAGTCTTTGAGAGTTTCTAAGTTTAGAATCATATCACCTGCAAGTTTAGAATCATAGCCTCTCCAATTTAGATGCCTTTGATTTCTTATTGTTGTCTAATTGGTCTGGCTACAACTACCAGCACAATATTGAATAAGAGTGATAAAAAATGGCATCCTATGTGATCCCATTCACAACACGGATTTTCCTTCTATAGTTCTGCTATGTTTTGTTTTTTTAACCAGGAATGGGTATTGGATTTTATCAAATTCCTTTTATGCCTTCATTTTTTATGATCATGTGGTTCTTTTTAAAAATCACTTTATTGGGGGCTCTTATAGCATTCCATCCACCAATTATTTCAAGCATATTTGTACATATGTTGCCATCATCATTTTCTAAACATTTTCTTTCTATTTGAGTCCTTGATATCAGCTCCTCCACCCCCACCCCCACCAAGTTATGTGGTTCTTTATGGTCTGTTGTGGTTTTCTACATCACACTGTGTTTACTTAGGTAAGTAACGTGTTTCTAAAATTTTCCCCATTTCTTCATGGTTTTCAGATTTGTTGGAGTATGGTCCTGTAAAATATTGTATTCTTATTTCTTTTATTTCAGTAGGTTCTGTATTGGCCCCATCCATTTCATAGCCATGATATGTGCATCTTCTTTAAAATTGCTAATGGTTTGTCAATTTCGTAAACCCTCTCAGAGAACCAGCTTCTCATTTTATTTATCCTTTCCATTATTTTCCTATTTTCTGATTCACTTATTTCTGCTCTTTATCTTTACAATTCCATTTCTTCTGCTGATTGAAAGTTTGTTTTGTTAATTTTGCTCTAATCTAGACAAATGTTGGCTTAATGTGTTAATTTTTAGCTCTTGGTTCTTTTTTGACATGTGCTTTTATTGCTGTAAATTGCCTTAAAGTAAGACTTTTGCTGTGACCAATACATATCTCGTCATTCCTTTTAACAAAGGTTACCAGAATGCTAAAAGCTAAATATTTTGTTAAAATGTATAGACATAAATAGCAAAATTGTGAATAAAATGTTGGACATTGGTTAATACTCAAAATAATAATTACCATTTCAGAAAAAAAATGGAATCAGGAAGGAAGGAAATTTAAGAATCAACAGTAATATGCTCTTTCTTTTCTGGATAGCAATTTTAACACCATCTTAAATATTTATATTAAGTTCATCTATATTTAATAAGGTATTATCACACTGCAATAGTGATTGAAATTTTAGAATATACATAGACTCATATCAATGTTTAAAACACATTTCTCTATCCACTGGTTGGAGGATGTCATGGGTTTGTCACAGGCATGTGAAAATGTCATATATGCCTGCAAGTGTAAATGTTTGTGTATGGCAGGAGTTAAATGATTACATAAACAGAGTACTGATGCTCAATAAATGAAGATTTTTAAAATATAAATTCCACATTTACGGGTGAATTTTTTTCATAGCTATTACTATTTATTGTACAAATGGGTAACATTGTGATAAATGGAGAAAAGGTTGAAGTCATCAAGGATTTCAGTTTTCTTGGGTCTGCCATCAATTCTCATGGGAGCAGCAGTCAAGAGATCCAATGACACATTTCATTTGGGTAAAACTGCTGCACAAGACGTCTTGTGTTGAAAGTGTTGAAAAGCAAGAATGCTACTTTGAAGGCTAAGGTGACCCAGACCCAAACCATAGTATTTTAATTGCTCCATATCCATGTGAAAGTGGGATTTTGAATTGGTAAGATCAAAGTAGAATCTATACATTTGAATTATGGTGCTGGAAAAAATACTGAAAGTACTGTGGCCTGCTAAAAGAACAAGCAAATCTACCTTGGAAGAAGTACAGCCCAAACGTTACTTAGAGTAAAGAATGGTGAGACCTCATCTCATGAATTATGGATATGTTGTGAGGAGAGACCAGTCCCTGCGAAGCATATCAGGTTTGGTAAAGTAGAGGGTCCAGGGAAAGAGAAAGGCCCTCAACAAGACGGATTGACACAGAGGCTGAATTGAAACAAGGGGCTCAAGTATAAGAACAATTGTCAGGACCAGGATGCAGGACCAGGAGGTGTTTCCTTCTGTTGTACATAGGATCATCGTGAGTCAGAACTCATCCAAAGACACATTCCAACAAGAACATCACTATTAAAATCTCATATTTTCAAAAAGTTCACTTTGTAGATGGAATGGGGAAGTTGTTTCAAGAATCGGGAGATTTATGAATTATGAAGAGTATTTATGAATTTTATGAAATTTATGAATTAGGAAGTTACTTTTCATAGTAACATGCATAGCTGAGCTTCTCAAACCCAACATTTGAATTTATATAATTAGATTCACTATAATTAAAATATGAGTTTTATGGATGATTTTGCCTTTCCAGCAACATTTAAAAAGGCACTTTTGACATCTTTATTCCTCAAACTGTAGATTAGAGGGTTCAGCATGGGGATGATGATGGCATTGAACACAGATGCTATTTTGTCTGTGCCCATGGAGTGACTGGAGCTGGGCTGCAGGTACACGAAGGTGATTATCCCATAGAGGATGGAGACAGCAGTGAGGTGGGACGCACAGGTGGAAAAGGCCTTCTGGCGGCCTTCAGATGAGCGCATCCTCAGGATCGTAGCAAATACTAATATATAAGAAGTCAATATGACCATCAGAGAAAAGACGGTATTGAAACCTACTAAAAGAAAAATAACTAGCTCCGTGATGTATCTGTCAGAGCATGAGAGGGGCAAAAGCGAAGGAGCATCACAGAAAAAGTGGTCAATCACATTGGACCGACAAAAGGAGAGCCTGAAAATGTTCCCAGTGTGGATGGAAGCATCCAAGAAAGCAATCACATAGGACCCTATACTCAGAGCAGCACACACATTTGTTGTCATGGTGGTGGTGTAATGGAGAGGTTCACACACAGCTGCGTAGCGATCATAAGCCATTACAACCAAGAGGTTACTTTCTGCAATGGCAAAAACTCCAAAAAAGAACAGCTGAGTGGCACAGTCATGAAAAGAGATGATGTTGTCTCCTGTGAGAAGTCCTGCCATTACCTTGGGAGTGACAGCTGAGGAGTAACCAAAGTCTGTCAGAGAGAGGTTGCTGAGGAAGAAGTACATGGGAGTGTGGAGACGGGAGTCCAACACGATCAGCAGGATCATTCCCAAGTTTCCAACTAGACTGATGAGGTAGATGAGGAAAAACGTTACAAAGAGCAGAATCCGCAGTGTGGGATTATTGGTCAATCCCACAAGAATGAACTCAGTCACCTCTGAATTGTTCTCCATTGGGGACATGTGAGAATTTTGTGGCTGTCCTGTAGCAAGGAAAAAGGTGTCAGAATGACAGAGGATAGAACACTGTTGTTATCAATCAGATATCTGCCTCTAAGTATAGCATCTCCTTCATTGCTTCCGGGATTCTCTAGATGTAACGTGGTCCTAAACAATGCTCTACTTTTAATTATTTATGGAATGATAGGATGCTCCAACTATAGGACTTCTAAAAATAAAATATTGAGAAGAAAACAGGTTTTGCTAGATCACAAGATTAGCTACTGACTAGAATTGGACAGTATCTCAAGTCAGACTTTCTAACATTGAAAAAAGTATTGTAATTCACCAAAATAGATGAACTCAATTAAGCACGTGTGAAAGTCATTTTTTGGGCTTCTACTCAGAATTTTCTGTTATTTTCATTGTCAAGAACCATTTTACATGACAATGAAAATCAATTAAATAAAATATGTTTTTATCTTGGATGATATCATTGTATTGAATACCCAGAATGTGTAAAAACGAACTTCAAACCCAACCAACTGCCATAGAGTTGATTCTGACTCGGAATGACCTGATATAGGTTTTTCCTGGCTATATATCATACAAAAGCACACGGTGCCATCTGTATCCTGCAAACAAAGAGCCAGGCTGGTGTGGTGGTTACACATTGGGCTCCCAAACATATGGTCATCTATATGAAATGACCAACCAATCCAAGGGAGAAAGATTCAACTTTCTGCTCCAGTGAATAGCTTCCATATTGGAAACCAACAAAGGCAGTTCTATTTGGTCCAATCAGATCACTGAGTTGGAATTGACTCAGTGACAAGCCATGCATTTTGAGTCCTCTTGCAAGTAGCTGGAAGTTGGAGCTGCCAACCTTAAGGGTTAGCATTCCAGTGTTTACCCAAAAACACCAACAGACCTACAGTGATAACAGTTGAATTCATGAAAAAGCATTAAAATATCTGTAAAGTAATAGTTTAAAGCATAGGTCATTTATATCCAAATTCCAGTCTCACCATTTATGGACTCAATGGTCTTGATTCAGCATAACATTGCTTAGCCATACATTTTCCTATCGATTTATTACACAGCCCAACAAGACCATTTTTTTCCTTGATGTCTTGCTTTGTAAGTCTGTTTCTGGAGCTATTTGGGCTCTAATTCAGAAAATTGTGTTGTATAGATGGTATTAACTCTAGTTTCTTAGATATGGTATTCCACTATATTTTCAGCTTTTAGGTTATGCTAATTTATTACTTTATCATCCTAGTTTTAAATATGAGGATAATTCTGATGTGCAAATTACACAATAAAGCCAAAACGGTAAGAAATATCTGAAAAAGTATTAGGAATTAAGGGCTTTCCAAGGGAAGCTGTATGTAGACCCATGATGGTGGGTAGTTGGTTATACATTGAGCTGTCCATCATACAATCGGTGGTTCAAACCCATCAGTCACTCTGCAGCCTTTAACAAATGTAAAAGCTTGGGAACCTAAATGGGCAGTTCTGCTCTGTCCTACCAGGTCACTATGTGTTAGAATCAATTAGATGGCAAAAGGATTTTTTTTTTATGGTCTGGGAGGCTGTGCACCATATATACAAGGAACTGCAAGTTGGACACTGAAAAGCCAGAACAAAGCTTGGAAAAGGTAGAAATATAAAAGAACATTGAAAAGGCACCTAGACTGAAGGGCTGAGTGAAACCCAAGAATGTGGAAAATACAAGAATTCACAGAAATTTTCTGAAATATTTTGGAGATGTAATTTCTTCTTCAAATTATGCTAAGGTGAGATTGACTCCAGTATTCTTTATAAGAAAAATTGGAACTTTTCTTTTAATAGTTTCCATGAGTAGCAGGAATTTTACTACTTATAACAAGACTGAACCATTTTAATTTTAATAAAGGAGTTTGAACTCCGACAGACCCATTTTGCATTTCAGAACATTTGAAGCTATTTATTGCACCAAACTCACTCCCAGTCATTTGATAATGACTCATAGCGATCCTCTAAGATAGAGCTAAACTTCTGCTGTGAGTTTCTGAAACCGCAAGTCTTTATGGGAACTGAAAAGCCATCTTTCTCTTGCAGAGCAGCTGCTGAACATAAATAGTTGCCTTGTGCTTAACAATCAAATGCATAACCCATTACACAATCAGGGCTCCTTACTTATTACACATTAACTGATATTTCTGGCCCTTTTGAAAATTAACAATTTGAAACTACCTGTTATTCAGTTTTTGCTGAAGATGAAATGATACTTAGAGAAAACTCCAAGCTCATGTAATTTCACTGTTCAAATACATCTTTGGCTTTAAAGACAAGCGTGTGAAATACAATTTGACCTAAATATTAAATACAGCACAAACTACTTTCTATGAGACAAAAATATTTAGATAGTGTTCAGCTACCATTACTAAATATTTTGATCAAATACTTCACAGAAGAATTTTTATCAAAGGGGCAACCAGGTAGACCAGAATTTAACCCTTCAGGAGTCACAATACTTGATAAAAACCCTCAAACAATTGCCATTTAAACCTTTGAAATTTGGAAACCAAACAATAGCTTATCTTAACTAGTAAAGACGGTCTGCCTTGAGCATTGTGCTTTCTAAAGATATATCTATATGGAATCAAATAAACAAAAACATCTAAAAGTTTAGATAGAAACTTAGGGAATATCAACTTTATATAAATGGGAGAGACAAAACTCAGAAAAGAGGATAAGAATGATTGCATAACTTGAAGAATGTAATCAATATCACCGAATTACATATGTAGAAATTCTTAAATTGTGTATTCTGTTGTGTATAGTCTCTAAAATAAAAGTCTACTGCGGAATCTCCACTCATTTTTCCAATTTTATTCACCTTCCAAAATGACTTGTGAAAGCTGTATCTATTTAAATCTTTGAAATATCATTTGGAAGCTTACAAGTTTTTAAAATATTCATTCTTATTGTAGGAATTGTTTGGAATCTAGAATTTGAAGACCTAGCCACGCAGTTGACTCTGTTTTATTATCTGATTATAATGGAAAAGAATATGGTAAGTAATGTGGAAATAAAAAGGGGAAAAACAACATTTTTGTAAGATGAAAGTTTCAAAGGAGACAAACATAAAATTAACAAGAAAATATATGGGATGTGAGTGGATAAATGCTATGAATATGTTCTTTTAAAGCTCAATATGGATAGTTAAAGGTAGAGATACCAACAAAGCAAAAGAAATATAAAAAATGCAATATCATTGAATGAAATGCCAACTCATCCAGACCTTAAAGGAGCCCTCAGCATATGACTGCTTTCTGAAATAGTGATAGTTTAAACACACTCAACTACTTCATAGAAGAAAGCTCTCAAATTCCACCTCTTTAAAGATTACAGTTAAGAAAACCACGTGGGACCATTCTACCATATCATGTATGGTCACTATGGGTTGGAATCAACCTGGTGGCTCCCAACAATAGCAACGGTGTGGTCTTAATGTGAGCGTAGAATTAGAAAAGTACGTGAGGGTATTGAGAGCAGCATCAGAACTTCACTTCAGCTATTGGTAACGTTGAGGTCGCTCATCCAGCACAGTTTCAGAGTGCTCTCTTCACTTCTCATCAAAATACTTGTTGAATTCATGCCATAGATAGGAATTATTCAAATTCGGCACCATTTGAATCTTATTTCCAACTTTTGACGTTTGCATCCATATCTGAAGCCTTCGAAGTTCATCTCAATTCTTTCTAGTGTGAAAAACAAAACAAACAAGTTATGTGCCTTCCAATGTAATCACCTTAAGCTAATGAACATAACATAATAATTATCTCATTATTCTTTGCTCTCTAGATGGCACATGACTTCTACCTGGAAAAGTCTGTGCTATTTTGACTCCATTAATTCTCAAATATCATAGGAGATACCTTTTCGATCTCCTATGATAGGTAAGAACACTGAACTTATTTAGTGCTACGCAACTTTATGTACTGTTACGTAACGTTAAACTGGTGATGATGAAGAAAGTGACAAAGCTATAGCTTGTATCCACTTCACTCTGAATACAACGCTGGGCCATTTATTACTAGGAGATATTTTCTCAAGCTTTTACAAATTATATAACCTAAACTATCTAGCTCAATGCTGCAAACAAGGAAACTTGCATTGACTGATTAATGGAATGACTCATTAAATCTATCAGATTTTAATGTGTATAACTGAAAAACACATATAGGGGTATCAAATATAATCAATAGTTTGTTTGATTTAAGCAGCCAATCTACCTTTTTGAATCTCTACTGAATGACAAAAAGTGGTGTTCATAAATACTTACAGCCTACCCAGTATAAATTTTCTTCAAAAGTTCCTGAATAAAAAGGAAATTATTGCTGAGTGAAATTAGCCAATCACAAAAGGACAACTATTATAGAAGACCACTGTCATAAGAGGTAAACATAAGATAAAGACATTTTTAGACCAAAGTAAGCAGACTTGGAGATTTCCAAGTAAGAGAGGGAAATGAAACAATGGGATACACTGTTGAGAGGAGCTCATTTGGGTGAAACTGAAGACCGTGGTCCCCAACGGGGAGAAAAGAAATCAATGAGTTGGGGAAGGATTAACAAAAGAGAGAGAGAGAAAACAAGCAGTCTCTGACATTCCCACCTAGCAGGCTTTATTATTGTTATTCATTATATAAAACTACTGAAAATAGTTTTAATGCTTTAAAAAGAGTATGGTTATATGCATCTCGATGAATCTTCAATTGGCAGTTAAAGATGGCCAAAGGATAGCATGAAAGAATACAAGAATCTTAAGAAGTCTAAAAAAATTTTTAAAAAATATTGGCGCATTTGATGAGTAATTTACACTGTGGTGCATGCTGTGAACACACAATGCTGAATGTGTGTTTAAGATTAGTAGATGATCTGGAATATAAAATTTCACCTACTTTACAATAGAAATCTTGAAAAATAAAAGGAGGGGAGATGCATTCTTAGTAACATTAAACAAGGCATAAAATAAAGTTGTGGATGCTGTTAACTCATCCATCCTTCTTTCATTCATTCTCTATGCAAGTAGTAAGTAAATCTCTGTGATGTTCTAGGTATTGTATACTAATTTCAAGCCTACTGATACAGAAGACATATTCTCTGACCTTCTTATACTTATGGACCAAGACAAAGATATAAAATGATGAACACCTTTAGGCTCCATTCCAATGAGCAAGATTATTCCTCTTGCTTCCACCTATGAAATGGTAAAATGATCTCATTAACACTATATAATATCACTGTACCATGTTAAAACATTTTAATGCAAGTCTAACATGAAATTTGTCTTTAGTGATACTCATGCCTGGAGTTGAGATCTAATTCCTCTTTCAATTCCTGTGTAATTTTTACCCATAACAATTCAGTGCATTTTATAGTTTATTTTAAAGCATATTTCCCCCTCTTTTGTTCCTTTTCATTTCTTTAAAAATAAATTAATATGGGCATTTGAGTTGCAAGGTCTTTTTGTATTGATTTCCTACTTGATTCTCTCAGAAAACTTGGAAATAACCAACAGAATTAATATGATCACATTTCTTGGAATATAAAGCCAAGATTATGGTCATTTACATCACCTTTTCAGAGGCATACAGACTCATACACCACAAAAGAAGAATTCAATGCATCCTTGTATCTCTTTCCTTTAAGTCATAATAAAAAATATATGGTTTAATAGGAGATCCACCATGATTATTATATGTCACATTTGGCTATATGAAACAGATGCAATATATATTGAAGTGTTTAAGTCTAAAGTCTTACGTAGCTCCAGGCAGGTGGCTCCCTTGGCATATTCTCCTGGTTATCTTTATCCTGGAAAATTTGCATACACTGTATAGTTCACCGAAAGGCTTACCTTGTGGCCTGAGCAATGTAAACTAAAAATCCAGCATCTTCACATATGAGTATGTCTCAGATAAGAAATTCTGTCCATAAGCTTTTTTGGAAGTTCTTTTCTTTGAATGGTCGTCATGTTTAAAGTTCTCTAGCAGCAGGGACAGAAGAGAGCACGTATTGGTTCTGGGATCAGCTAGCATGATTTCTACTCTTGAATCTGTTGTTCATTTTCCACAGAGGAGTTAACTTCTCCTGGTCTCAAGATCACAATATGGAAACAATCTAAAAGTAGCCCCCACAAGCTACTGAAAAATAAAAGTTTATAGTCATAATCGCAATCAGCATCAGTATTATTTGGAATAGTTTCACCTACACATTGATGCAAGGCTTTAGTAATGTCTCAGATTGAAGGAAGTTCACCGTTATACACAGCTATCAACAATCAGAGAAATGAAGCAATTGCCAAAGCAGCCTTTATTTGTATATTTTATGAGGCTAATTGGATACCTGTGGGAATTTAAAAGGATAAAGACTTAAAACCAAGAGGTAGTTACGCTGTTATAAGAATTCCCAGGAAACAAATCTCCCATGAGGGCTACACGTGACAAGGAGACATGTGATTTCATCATCTTAGGGGGGGGGGCTCCACTTTTATTGTTAATGAACATCATGGATGTGTTTAAAATACTTGAACAATTTATGGTTGATTATGCACAAATCAACCTACAGCATGACCTTCATGGAAACAATTTGACATAAATATTGTGGAATACTATTGACTGTCAATAATCAAGCTAAGTGAGCCTCAAGAATTATTGCTTCTTTTAAATACACCCAAATGTGTGTACCAGTGAGAATAAATATCCATCATGCACTATTTATTGATTTCAATGTCTTTTTGCAATAGGAAGCCCAAAGTGCAGAAACCCATGTAAAACAAACATACTTAATGCACTTATGATGCTTAATCTAATGGGGAAGACAGAAACTAAAGAAGTAAACACACTTGGGAGTTATATAAAACAAAGTGATACACACACATAAGGGCGTCACCACCCACCCACCCCCCAAAAAGCAGAATTTTTTCAAAGCTATTGTGGTGGTTATATAATATCCCATCAACTTTCAAAGGGGTGGAGTCTGGCCTCTGAATCAGGTAATAGACAATGAGAAAGAGGCCTCTTGGTGGGTATGGCCTTCTCCTGAGGATTCTGGGATCTCCTATCTTCCTCCCAGGAGGCAGGAGACACACTCTCTTCTTCATATTCCTGATGACAAGACACATGGAGCTATTCTAGAGCTCTGGAGCTGGAGGAACCTTGTGGAGACTTACTCCAGCACTGAGATGCTTACACTCCCACCAGATCCACAAGACTTTCCACGCACTGGCCTGTGATCTTCCTGCATTCTGCATCATTGAATGTTTTGTGTCTGAAGAAGAATTTATAGATTAGTATCAGAAATATGGGCTAATATCAGATATATGGACTTGATATGGATTGGGCTGGGATGTTTTCTTAATGTACAATTGCTCTTTGATATAAAACTCTCTCTCATACACATATATGTGACTATGAATTTGTTTTCCTAGTCAACCCGGACTAATATATTATTATTTTAAAATGTTTTACAAAAAAATATTATCACCTTCAAAGTATTCTCCATTCAATTTAATGCATTTGTAACATCTGTGATTCCATTGTTGAAAACATTTTTCAAATTCATCTGATGGGATGGCTGACAGCACTTCCCTCATTTTTTTCGTCACCTCTTCTATGTCATAAAATTGTTGTCCTTGTAATGTCCCTCATCATTCGTAGAAACAAAAATAAGTCACAAGGAGTGAGGTATGGTGAGTAAGGTGCATTGAGCAAGAGAGGCATGATCTTTTTTGCCAAAAACGGATGCACTGAGATGACTGCATGAGCAGGTGTATTGTCATGATAACGAAACCAGCCCTCTGTCTGCCACAAATCAGGGCTTTTTGTTGCACACTGTTACACACTTTTCAGAACCTCTAAATAGAAAGCTTAATTAAAAGGCTGACCTGGTGGAATGAACTCCAAAATGCAGTATCCACCTCACATTAAAAAACAAATCAAACAAACAAAAAAACATTGTCTTGATGTTTGGTTTCACTTGACAAACTTTTTATGGGCGAGGTAACTATGGCATCTTCCACTGGCTTGATTGATGTTTGCTTTCAGCATCGTAAGAATAGCACTATGTCTATCACCAGTAATGACCTTGGAAAAAATGTCTGGGTGGCTTCGGAGCTGTTCTTCCAAAGCATGGCATGGTTCCAATCAGTGCTCTTGATCTTGGTCAGTCAGAACCCAAGGCACAAATTTCACAGCCACCCTTCTCATTCCCAAATCTTCCTTTAAAATTCACTGAACCAAGCTCCAAGATAATCCAGGCAACTTCCCATCTCATCAATGGTCCATTCTCAGTCTTTATGCCCAAGTGCATGAATTTTGCCAACATTTCGTCCATTTAGGAAGTTGAAAGATGTCCAGAATGATTGTCGTCATCAATCCAAAGTTCATCTTTTTTGAAATGAGGAGACCACTCTTACACTACAGTTTTCCCCATAGCACTGACCTTGCAAGCTGTGTTCAACATCACAACCATTTCTGTGACATTTTTCCTGAGAAGGAAATAAAATTTCACAGCCACAAGCTGTTCTCTTAAATCGACAAAAATGAGGTTGGAAGGAAATAACTTTTACGAAAAAATTCACTGTGACCAGAGAGAGCCTTCCCAGGGGGCGTACCCCCGGTGCTCCTTCTTTCTCTCTCCATAGACATATATATATAAATATAAAAACACATATCTATAGATAGAAGCTATATATCTCTATATGTTGAAAGTGTGTACTTATAGAAATTATATATATATAGAAATTATACATCTACACATAAGAACTATATGTATATAACTTATATGCCTTGTGCATATAATGATTACAGATAATCATGTAAAAGTTAGGTGAAAATCACTTTATATTGGTTAGTCATAATATTTCCTGAGAAAGTTACCATTTCAACTAGTCTTAAAAATGACACGGCTTCTAATTGAAAAAGATTGTTCTACACAAAATTAAAAGTGTGCCCTAAAGATCCTACATTTCATATAAAAATGAATTTGCAGGAAGCTTAAAAATAGACTAGAAGTAAAGGAGACAGGTTCTTTATTGAGAAGAATTGGTCAATATTCAACAATTTCAAGAGGCAGCATGTGATTAGGAATCGATGCCATTGAAGGAAGAAGTCCAAGCTGCACTGATCACCAGTCGAAAATTAGGCTTGATGGAATAATCATGAAATGTTTCAAACCCCTGATGCAACACTGCTGGCACTCGCTAGTCTAAGTCAAGAAATTTGGAAAACAACTACCTGGCCAACTAACTGTGTCCTTATTTCTGTCCATTCTAAAGAAGATAACCCAACGCAATGCAGAAATTATCCGATAATACTATTAACACCATCCAAAAACCAAACTCACTGCCATCAAGTTGATTCAGACTCATTGAGACCCTATGGGACAGGGTAGATCTACCTTGCTGGGTTTCTGATCCTGTCACTCTTTATGGAGGTAGCAGACCTGCTTTTTCTGGCAGAGCAACTGGTAGTTTAGAACTGCAGAACTTGTGGTTAGCAGCCCAACGTATTATCACTACCTACAAGTAAAATTCAAAAACAGTTGAAGCAGAACATCCATAGGGAGCTGTCAGAAATTCAAGTTGTATTCAGAAGAGAAGGTAATCTGTATCATAAAGAGACACTTCACTTTTTTATCTTCAATTAGACCTTAGCAAATAGTGAACAAGAATACATTACCTACCACCTATCCCATCATCTATGCTACCCCTGCCCATCTTCTGGAAAACAACCTATTTCTTACGTATGCCTTGGTCTACTCCCCACTGAAGAAAGTTTAACATGAATACCAACCTTCATTCAGAATTATTGAAAAACATTTAAAATATCTCATCCTTGCCTCAAATAACTAAAGTAGTTAAATGTGTTCCATTGTTTGTACATGAATTTTATTCCTCACTAAAATTGTATTTGAAAAAAAGGCTTACTTTGATACCTGTAAAAAGAAAGTCAATTGTGAACTGTGAGTTTGAATTCACAAATCCAGCCAAGATAATGAATAAATAGTATCATTCATAGTTGAGATCAACAAGGTTTCAGTCACATTGGACTATATTATATTAATTTTCCACAAACTGGTATTTTGACTTACCTGACCCAAAATTTGTGCTCTTAAATATTGACTAAGGTCTGCAAATGTTTGTTGCAGTTTTGCTAAGAGAACCAGACTAGAAATAATCAGATTTAATTCCAAAAGTGAATAGTTACATTTTGATGTTTTCATAAATAAAATAATACTTAATAACTTTTAAACTATCTGAACTAAAAATTCATAAAACAGCATAGATAATTTACAATGAATTTTGATAGGTGAAATAAGTCAAACCATAAGACTATGTGCTATCTGTAATGCTATTCATGTGGTCTTCTGGGAAAGGTAGAATCATACAGATGTAAAAGAGTTTAGAGTTCAGCACTTGCTAAGAAAACATTAACCCAGTTAATGTGTAACTAGGGTGGTGTACACATAACTCTACACATTTGCTAAAACTCACAGAGCTGTACAATACAACTCACAAACTTTAATACTTCCAATTGATGAAGGTGTTTCAGATGATAAAGATGCTTTATTATTCCCTTACTTATTTACACCATTACGCCCACAAGAATTTTACCGTTGTATCTGGATACCTCTGGCCATTCTCTTTCCTAAAGATCTTTATACTTGCTGTTTTGTCTGCCTGAAAAGTTTATGTTTAAGGTGAAGAAAATAGTGTCAAGTTCATGAGAAACAAAATAAGATTTTGAGTGTATCACACTTGAATTTACATACCATATCAAAAATCGATTTGATTGCATTGAACAACAATGACCTAATGAGTTGCGTGATGACATCAATAACATCATACTTGAAGAGGGAAAATGGTCATTAAAAAGACAAGAAAGAAAGAAGAGACTAAAGTGGATGTCAGAAAAGATTGTGAAAAGTTGAAAGCACTGAAGGAAAACATCTAAGTTTTTAGTTGCAATATTGAAGGAATCTTTGGATAAAATATTGGAATATGAAGGAAGTATCAAAATAAAATAGAAGAAATGCACAGAGTCACTGCAACAAAAAGGACTGATTGACATTTAACCATTTCAAGAGGACATTTATGATCAAGCATTGAATGGAAAATTCCAATTGGTACTTTAGGCGTTAGCAAAACACTAGGTTCTAGGAATTGATGGCACACCCATTGATTTATTTCAATAGACTAATGCAGCACTGGCAGCACTATTGGAAGACAGCTACCTGGCCAGTCAACTGGAAGAGATCCACATTTGTGCCCATCCACAAAAAAGTGTACATAGACAAAGAGCTACCAAAAATTGAAACTAGGTTCAGAAAAAAACATGAAATGATGGATATCAGTGTTGACTTCAGATGGGCATTGGCTGAAAGCAGAGAAAACTAGAAAGACATTTACTTGTATTTTATTAACTATACAAATATGGAAAACAAAAAACCCAAACTCATTGTCATAGAATCATTGCTGACTCACAATGACCTATTAGGACAGGGTAGAACTGCCTATGTGAATTTTCAAGACTGTAACTCTTTCTTGGAGTAGAAAGCCCCATCTTTCTCCATCTGAGCAGTTGTTGGCTTTGAACTGGAGACCTGGTGGATCACAACCCAACACATAAGCACTATGCCACCATGGCTTCTCATGCAAAGGTGGAGGGGCAATGAAAAGAAGAAGTCCCTCGATGAGATGGATTGGCACAATAGCCGCAAAAATGGGCTCCACCTAAGAACAATTGTGAATATGGCACAGAGCTGTACAGTGTTTCCTTCTGTTGAACATGGGTTTCTATGAGTTGTAAGCAACTTCATGTGACCTAGCAACAACATGAAAAGGTACTTCACTGTGTGTACAATAACCAGGTGTGAATAACATTACAAAGAATGGACATCCCAGGACTCTTTATTGTGCTTATATGGAACATGTACATAGCCCAAGAAGCAGTAGTTTGAAGAGAACAAGTGGATTCATAATTGTTTCAAATCAGGAAGGCTGTGGTGGTGGTGGTGGGGGGGGTGTCTTTCCTTCTTATACATTATTTGTATTTTTGTCTTTGTGCTTTTATGATTTTATGTTTACCACCTTTGGTAGTTACATATCATATTGTCAACTTGAGATTATTAAGAGTACAGGGATGGAGTTAACTTGTCAATCAGGTCGCAGCTTGATGACCTCATTGGAGGCACTGAAATAAATATCTTGCTGGAGGCAGGACCCATATTTACTCCCTGTGAGACAATCCTTTTGACAAACTACATGGAGCTATGCTGATGGCAGCCATAGACTTGGAGCTGGAGGAGCCATATAGAGACCCATGCCAGCACTAAGATATTTTCACCACCACTGGATCCACAAGACTTTCCATCCACTGGCCTGTGATCTTCCTGCACTCACCATAAGTTCCTGCACAACTTGCATGTATTGTGTGAGTCTGAAGAGGAATTTACAGACTGGTAATGGATATATGGGTTAATATTGGATTTGTGGACTTGATCTGGACTGGGCTGGGATGTTATCTTAATGTGCAATTACTCTTTATATAAAGCCCTTTCCTGTACACATATGAGTGTCTCTGGATATGTTTCTCTAGTCCACCCAGACTAACACACCACCTTAGTTCCATTTTGTTTTTTATTGTTTTCTGTTGAGTCTCCCACCAGGGAAGCACAGGAGGAGTGGATGCATAAAGATAATAACTGATAATAGGGGATAGATGGAATGTAGGGGTGGGAGATACTAGGGAGAGAAACAGGATTTCAGGAGGGAAAAAGTGAAGGAGGGAGGGGCTAACGAGCATCAGAATGGATTGTTAATGCTTAACTCATTTTATATGCAATGCAACCCTGAGGGTGAGGGGTTTGATACTGTAAAATTGATGTAATTATTGTGCAATTCTCCTTGATAGACTTTAACGATTGAACTATTGAATTGTATGATATGTAAGCTACATTACAATTAAACTGCTGGGGGGAAAACGGAATTATATATCCAGAAGTCTTTTAAGTACAGTTCAACTAAAGTCCATAGTCCAAAACTAGTCCATAAGTCCCTCTTCAGACTCATGTTGCCACATGTAATGATACAGAATGCAGGAAGACCACACATCTCTGGGTGCAGAGTTCTGTAGATCCAAGTTTGGTGGAAACATGGCAGGGTACTGGCAGCTCTCAGAGTCAATGGCAGAGTTACAGCAGCAGGAAGACAAAGGGACAGAGAGAGAGAAATTCCCAGTTTCTGTGGCTTAAAAGAAGGCCACATCCCCAAGGAGGCATCATCAAACTGTGACATGATTGACAAGTTACATTTTATCCCTACACTTTTATACATCTTAAAGTCACCATAAAATCATCTAACTACTATAGATAACATGGATAAGCTTAATATCATACATCAGAACAAGGCCAGGTGGCAACTGTGGACTAACCCATGATTGCTCTTGTTTAGATTCAGGTTGAAGTTGAAGAAAATGAAGATAAGTCCACAAGAGTCAAAAAAAAACCTCCAGTTTATCTCACCTGAATTTAGAGGTTATTTCAAGAGCAAATTTGATGCATTGGACTTGATGAGATGTGAAATAAAATCAATATAAGACATTAAAAAGATTATTAAAGGTAATTTAAAAGATAAGAAAGAATCAAAGTGGACATCAGAAGAAACACTGATTAAAGGCTTGAATATAAACAAGATGCCATCTAGCTCAGAAGCAACAAAACCCACATGGAAGAACACACCAGCCTGTGTGATCACAAGGTGTTGGAGGAATCAGTTATCAGGCATCAAAGAACAAAAAATCATATCATTGGATGCACACCTCCATGATACGATCGCTTAGGACAAACGGGTACATAAGCAAATGTGGTGGAGGAAACTGATGGTGCCCGGCTACCAAAAGAGATAGCATCTGGGGTCTTAAAGGCTTGAAGGTAAACAAGCAGCCATCTAGCTCAGAAGCAACAAAGCCCACATGAAAGAAGCACACCCGCCTGTGCGATCACGAGGTGTCAAAGGGATCAGGTATAAGGCATCTTCAGAACAAAAAAACTTACCATAGTGAATGAAGGGGGAAGTGCAGAGTGGAGACCCAAAGCCCATTTGTCGGCCACTGGAGATCACCTTGCAAAGGAGTCCAGAGTAGGAAATGAGTCAGTCATGGTGCGATGTAGTACCAATGAAGAATACAGCTTTCCTCTAGTTCCTAAATGCTCCCCGCCACACACACACTTTCATGATGCGAATTCTACCTTGCAAGTCTAGCTAGACCAGAGGATGTGCACTGGTGCAGATAGGAGCTGGAGGAACAGGGAATCCAGAGCGATGATCCCTTCAGGACCAGGGGTGTGAATGGTGATAGTGGGAGGGTAGAGGGAGAGTGGGTTGGAAAGAGGGAACTGATTACAAGGATCTACAAGTGACTTCCTCCCCGGGGGACAGACAACAGAAAAGTGGGTGAAGGGAGATGTCGGACAGGGCAAGATATGACAGAATAATAATTTATAAATTATCAAGTGCTCATGAGGGAGGGGGAGCAGAGAGGGAGGGAGAAAAAAAGAGGACCTGATGCCAAGGGCTTAAGTGGAGAGCAAATGCTTAGAAAAATGATTAAGGCAATGAATGTACAGATGTGCTTTACACAATTGATGTAGATATGGATTGTGATAAGAGTTGTATGATTCCCTAATAAAACGTTTTAAAAAATAAATGAATTAATTTTTAAAAAAGAAGAAACACTGAAACTTGGTCTTAAAAGTAAAGTAAATAAAGCAAATGAAAAACATGATGAAGTAAAAGAGCTGAACAGAAAATCTTTTTTTTTTTAAAGTTTTATTAGGGGCTCATACAACTCTTATCACAGTCCATACATATACATACATCAATTGTATAAAGCACATCTGTACATTCTTTGCCCTAATCATTTTCTTTTCTTTCTTTCTTTTTTCCCCCCTTTTCTTTTTTTACATTTTATTAGGGACTCATACAACTCTTATCACAATCCATACATATACATACATCAATTGTATAAAGCGCATCCATACATTCCCCGCCCCAATCATTCTCAAAGCATTTGCTCTCCACTTAAGCCCTTTGCATCAGGTCCTCTTTTTTTTCCCCTCCCTCCCCGCTCTCCCCTCCCTCATGTGCCCTTTGTAATTTATACATCGTTATTTTGTCATATCTTGCTCTATCCGGAGTCTCCCTTCCCCCCCCCTTCTCTGCCGTCCCTCTCCCAGGGAGGAGGTCACATGTGGAGCCCTGTAATCAGTTCCCCCTTTCCAACCCACTCAACCTCCACTCTCCCAGCATCGCCCCTCACACCCTTGGTCCTGAAGGTATCATCCACCCTGGATTCCCTGTGCCTCCAGCCCTCATATGTACCAGTGTACAGCCTCTGCCCTATCCAGCCCTGCAAGGTAGAATTCAGATCATGGTAGTTGGGGGGAGGAAGCATCCAGGATCTGGGGGAAAGCTGTGCTCTTCGTCGGTACTACCTTGCACCCTGACTGACCCATTTCCTCTCCTAAACCCCTCTGTGAGGGGATCTCCAGTGGCCGACGCTTGGGCCTTGGGTCTCCACTCTGCACTTCCCCCTTCATTCAATGTGGTATATATATATACACACACACATATTCTTTTTTTTTTTTTTTTTGCATGATGCCTTATACCTGGTCCCTTTGGCACCTCATGATCGCACTGGCTGGTGTGCTTCTTCCATGTGGGCATTTTTGCTTCTGAGATAGATGGCCGATTGTTTATCTTCAAGCTTTTAAGACCCCAGACTCTATCTCTTTTGATAGCTGGGCACCATCAGCTTTCTTAACCACATTTGCTTATGCACCCATTTGTCTTCAGCGATCCTATCATGGAGATGTGCAGCCAATGATATGATGATTTTTTGTTCTTTGATGACTGATAACTGATCCCTTTGGGATCACTCGCTCACTCAGGCTGGTGTTGAACAGAAAATCTTAAAGGCAAACTCAAGGAAACAAACGAAGGAATTATAATAAAATGTGCAAAAGTAGAACACAGCTAGAAAATACATAAGTAAAATAACTAAAGGAAAAACTGAAGTGTGTGTTGAAATACTGAAGAATTCTATAGGCAAAAAGTGAATGATGCAGGAATCATAAAAACAAGATTAAAAGCGTATTCCACATAATCACTACACCCAAAAAAAGTGGTCAAAATACAATTCAAATGGTAGTATATGATTAAAAACACATGGTACTGAGGAAAGAAGTCCAAACTGCACTGAAAGTATTGACAAACAAGTCTTCAGAATTGACAGAATACACATGGAAAAGGTTGAACTAGCTGATGAAGCTGTGGAAGCACTCACTCATCTATACCAGGAAGTTTGGAAGACCATTACCTGACTAACTGACAGGAAGAAGTCAATTTTATAAACATTCCAAAGAAAGGCTTCTCAAAAAAATTTGGAAATTATGGGCCCATATCATTTATTATTCTATTTACCTGTAAATAAAATTGTGTTAAAGATCTTTCTGTTTTTTAAAAAAAAAACATCATTCTATTGGGAGCTCTCACAGCTCTTATTACAGTCTATACATATGTCCATTGTGTGAAGCACATTTGTACATATGTTGCCATAATCTTTCTGAAAACTTTTTCTTTCTACTTGAGCCCTTGGTATCAGCTCATTTTCCCCTTCCCCCACCTTCTCTTATGAACCATTGATAATCCATAAATTATTATTTTTTTCATGTCTTTCACCAACCATTGTCTCCTTTCACCCACTTTCCTGCTGTCCATCCTCCTGGAAGGGGGTTATATGTAACTCATTGTGATCGGTTCCCTCTCTCTCTCCGAACCTTCCCCTTACACTTCTGGTATTGCTACTCTCATTATTGGTCCTGAGGGGTTTATCTGTCCTGGGTTCCCCATGTTCCTAGCTCTTATCTGTACCAGTTTACACGCTCTGGTCTAGCAGGATTTGTAAGGTAGAATTGGGGTCATGATAGTGGGGATGGGGTCGGGGTGGGAAGCATTAAAGAACTAGAGGAATGTTGTATGTTTTGTCAGTTCTATACTGTACCCTGACTGGCTCGTCTCTTCTTTGTGACCCTTCTGTGAGGAGATGTCCAGTTGTCTACAGATAATGGGTCTCCATAATGGGTCTTCATTATGCACCCCCCCCATTTACACTGATATGATTTTTGTTCTGGCTTTTTGATGCCTGATACTTGATCCCATCTATACCTCATGATCATACAGGCTGGTGTGCTTCTGCCATATTGACTTTGTTGCTTCTCAGATAGATGGTCACTTATTTATCTTCAAGCCTTTAGGACCCCAGATGCTTTATCTTTTGATAGCTGGGCACCATCTACTTTCTTCACCACAGTTGCTAATACACCCATTTTGTCTTCAGCGATCAAGTTGGAAAGGTGAACATCACAGAATGCTGGCTTATTAGAACAAAGTGTTCTTTCATTGAGGGAGTAGTTAAGTAGAGGCCCAATATCCATCTGCTGCCTTAATACTTAACATAAATATATGTACATAGATCTATTTCCCTGTAGTTATATATAAATATATTTATATATGTACATGCCTGTATTTCAACCTCTATAACTGTCCTTTGTTTCCTAGTTCTTTCCTCTTTCCTTTTACTTTCTTCTTGTCCCACTATCATGTTTTGCCTTCATTCAGGTTTTAGTAATTCCTCTCAGCTACATTGCCATTGATCAAGCCCCTCCAGGCATCCTATGCCTTCCTTGCCATTGATTTTAGATCACTTGTTGTTCCCTTGTCCCTGGGTTTGTTGCCATCTCCCTTTCTTTCCCTGTCTCTCCCTCTCCTGTGTCCTTCCAGTGGGGTTAGATCAAGCACAATTCCCTCACTGTGTCTCCAGTGTTGTCCCCCTTTGTGCATCTTGTGGTGGGGCTGGTTCTATGGTCCTCTTTGTACATTGGCTGCTCTGAGAAGAAATATCATCCTCAGGGCTGGGTGGGCCAAGATGTTTTCCACTCTCTCTCCTGACCTCTTCATTTGCTCCTGTGTGCTCTGATAAGATGGGCCCCTCTCCCTGAGCTATAGTTTCAGTGCTGTGCTCTGAAGTGCATTCTTGGAAGGTTGATGGCTGGAGGTGGGGGGAGCAGTTGTCAACACAGTCTGTATTGGGGCCAGACCTCTCTATTTGTTCGCTGCTTCTTGCTGTTATGTTGCGTTCAGGTCTTGGTGCACCGGCTTGAAGTCTGGTCCCTCTCTTCCTCTCCTGTGGAAATATAAACAATACCCTCCCATTGGGTGAGTTAGTGCCCTGTTCCCCTACTACCCATATCTTTTTTTCCTCTTCTTTCCCCCTCCTTTTAAATGGCTGCCATATGTATCTCTAAATTGGATCTGGCCCCTGCCATAATACCTTGACCGCACCCCAGGAATGTATGCATATGGCAGTAAGCATACTTCACCAATGGTTGTAGCAGTACATTGACAGGGAGCTGAAATTCAAGCAGGATTCAGAAGAGAACTTGGCATGTGGGATAGCCCTGCTGACATCAGAAGGATCTTGGTGAGGGAAGAACATACAAGAAAGATATTTAATTGTGTTTTATTGACTATGCAAAGATATTTTACTTTCTGGAGTATAACAAACTATGGATATCATTAACAATAGGAATTCCAGAACAGTGCTCAAAGAGGCAGTTTTTCAAACAAAATATGGTACTATGGTTTGCTTTAAAATCAAGCAAAGTATGCTCCAAGGTTGTATTTCTTCATAAAACTGAGAATGCTGTATGGTGAGGAAATCATCAGAAAAACTGAACTACATAAAGAGGAACTTGGCACCAGGATTAGAGGAAGGCTTAATAACTGCCTCCATAATGCGGATGACACAACATTGCTAACTGAGAGTGAGGAGACTTTGAAAAACTTGCTAATGAAGAGAATTTGGATTACAAATTTATGTAAACAAAACTAAAATCATTAAAACTCATCCAGTAGATAAAATAACAAAGAAAAGTTTGACCTGGTCCAGAGTTTTATATTATTGGATCCACAACCAATGCTCAGGTAAGCAGAAATCAAGAAATCAAATCACATATTGAATTGGACGAATCTTCTGCACAACATACCTTTAAAGTGATGAAGAGTAAGGATGTCACTTGAGGACGAAGGTGGACCTGGTCGAAGCCTTAGTATTTTCAGTTGCACATGTGACAATTGATGCATTTGAATTATGCTGAACTCAAGTACTGTGGACACTGAGAACAATAAGCAAGTCGGACTTGGAAGAAATACAGCCAGAAATCTCCTCAGAAGTAAGGATGCAAGGTTTTCTCTCATATATTTTTGGACATGTTACAAGGACAGACCAGTCCCTGGAAAAAAGACATCATGCTTGGTAAAGTAGAAGTCTCAGGAAAGAAAATGAAAACCCTCAAAGAGATAGATTGACACAGTGGCTGCAACAATGGGCTCAACAGAATCATTGTGATGCACCGTGCTAGGCAGTGTGTCCTTCTGCCGTACGTCAGTTCACTATGTGTGCACTGGACTGACAGCCTCTAAATGTCCATAAAGCAACAATACAGGTCTCAATATAATGGAGCTCTAATATCCTATGCAAAGCATAACAACCTAGAGCCAAAGGCTACATATATGAAATATATGCAAAGGTAAAGTTATGGAGACAATGCAATTTAGTGGTGGCTACCCAAGTGCTGGGATACCAAGCTAGTATTTTGGCTCTCATGAAATTGTTTTTATTTTTTCTACTTAATCTGAATTTCAAAAGCCAAAGCCAAACTTATGGTCATCAAATCAATTCTGGCTCATAGCAACCCTGCAGACCAGAGTAGAACTGTCCCTGATGGTTGCTGATACTGTAACTCTTTAAGGGAATGGAACACCTCATCTTCCTCTTGCAGAATGCCTGGAGATTTTTAGTTACTGAGCTTGCAGTTCAGAGCCCCAAAGTTAATCACTGCACTATGAATACTCTTTTCAGCTTTATATATGAGCAATTGATGGATGTTCCCCGGCATCCTTTTAGCTGTGGATATTGAGCTTCTTCACCATTTCTTCCCACCGGTGTAGTCAATTTGATTTCTGTTTATTCCCTCTGGAGACGTCAATATGTGTAGTCACTTTTGTGTTGTTGAAGAAAGGTTTTTGTGAAGAAGGGTTTTGCTCAATTCTATCATGGAAGCTCCAACTTTATTTCTATTACCAAGGCCATTTTCTAAAAACTACTGTTCCTTTCTCTTTTTTCCCACTTTTGCATTCCAATCTCCAATAAGTATCAATGCATCTTGTTTGTGTGTTTGATCAATTTTAAATTGAAGGTATCAGTAAAATTAAATTTATTCAACAGTAACTTTAGTAGCTGGTGCATAAATTTGATTAATAGTTGTGTTGACTGGATTTATTTGTATGGGAATAAGTGTTATCCTCTCACATACAGGATTGTACTTCAAGATATATCTTGATATGACCTTTTTGATGATGAAAAGGGTGCTATTTCTCATGAATTTATCTTTCCCAGCATAATAAATCATGAGACTACCTGATTCAAAATGGCCAATACCAATCCATTTCTGCTCAATCCTAATGCATTCCCTTTCATTTTTTACAATTTCCAGTTTTCTTAGATTCATACTTGGTACTTTCCAACTTTCAGTTTTTGATAGGTGTTTGCAGCTGTTGGTTCTATTTTGAGTCATGCCTCCTCAGCAAACGTAGGTCCCAATGCCTGTCCTACCTCATACTCTGCTTCATCCATTAAGGTCAGCTCTGCTTTGTGAAGGCGCTCAGTCATACTATGAGTGTCTTCCAATCTAAAGGGCTCTCATTCTGGCAATATCTCTGACAATGTTCTGACGCAATGCATTAGGTTTTCAGTATCTGACAATATTTCACTGCTTGTCCATAAGGTTTTCAGAGGCCAGTGCCTCAGTAGGGACAGCCAATTCCTTCTTCGTAGTTTGTCCTTAGTCTATAAGCACTACTGAAATCTATTCACATTTAGTGAGCCTGTTGGTATTTGAAATGCCGGTGACATACCTTCCAGTATTAAAGAAACACACAAACCACCACAGTATGACAAACTGACAAACAAGTGTTGGGCATACACAGGAAACTACCAGAAATTCGAACTGGGTTTAGATGAGAACGTGGAGTAGGATATACCATTGCTGATGTCAAATAAATCTTGGTTGAAAGCAGAGGATAAGAAATGAACAATAGAAAAAAATGATCAATAGCATTGCAAAAATTATGTGCACAGTAAACATATCAGCAGGTGAAATGTAATTGGTTTTTCCCTAGGAAAATGAGATGAGGAAATATCGATGCCCTCATAGGGGATCCCTTGAGAGCTCTAAGTGTTTGTAACTCCCCATTGGTTTCCATGCATTAGTCTGTATTTACGTTTATCTTACCAATAAGTACGAAGTATGTGACTACTCTCTAGGCAGAAAGAAAATGCATGATTAATGCAGGGTTTAGCTTCCTGACTGTATGTTGATTTTTTTTTTCTGTCTTTGATCCCTGCCATGGAGATTCTGGAATCTTTTGACTAGCACCTGAGGGAGACATGGTTTCATGGCTAATGTTCTTATTTCAAACTCACAGCTCAGATTTGCCCTTCTCTTTTGAACACAGATCAAGGTAAGCTTTTGATTCCATATCCACTTCAAGTGAGTAGTGTAATTCATGAAAAAGTGATGGGGGAAGTATATATAATTTATTTGATTCAAGAATAAAATATTCTAAAGACTTTCGTAAAATAATTCTCGAATCAAATAAATTAAATACATATACTAGTTAATGGCCCAAGGTTTGATTCCATCAGAACTGAGTTAAATCCTGAATCCTCCTCATGATCGTGATAAAATTACACAATACAACATAACTTCTTAAATCCCTAAATAATCAGAAGGCAATAAAATAATAGAGACCGTGTAGTGTTTTTGAGAGAAATCACTATAAAGGTATTTGTATATATACAAATATTATCATTGGTTGGTTAACAATGTATGCTTAAAGCCGTTATGTGTACCTAACCTTTGTAGACAAAACCTTCCTAAGCCCAGCTTCTAAAGTGATACTGTGAAAGGATTAAGGGAAAGGTGGTAGAGAAAATCTAAATACTTCAAATGCAAACAAAGATGTAAAACATTTTGCCTGTGCATGATACATTCATATAAACCATTTAAATCACAGAGCTAACACGCAGAGTAAATATGCAGGCAAACTGCATCCATAATCTATGATCTCCCCACCTTTCATCTCTGTGATTTAGCAATGGGAAGGCAATCAAAAATAAATGATGTGCTTAAGAAAAGAATGAGTTTTTTAAACTAAAACTATTATGTAAATTTCAAATACTTATTAAGTGTTTTTTTTTAAACAGGGGGGTTTCCCTAAAACTTTAGGAAGCTCTGTCACATTCTTTCAGTTATTACACAGGGAAGCCACAAACACCAAATTTGTGTAATAGATACCAAGAGTCATTTTAAATTGAATTAAGCTGTACTTTATTACTTTCAGTTAAGATTATTAGATTTGAGAGCTCCTTACATGAATTCGATGCTTGGCTTTGCCTGTTAGTATTTCTGTCAACTTGGCAAAGGTACTCAACTTTCACACAGGAAAGTGCCTCATAAGTTAAAGAGCAATATGAGCTAAGCAATGTCAGATGATTGATGCATGAACACAGACATAATTTTAGTAATAGAAGAGTCCACTTTCACTAGGATAGGACAAACTCGTTTGACAATAAGTATCATACAAGACATGTAATCAAGTCAAAGTTACTAATTTTTTACAGCTCGGTCTAAAATATTTAAAAATTTTAAAAGTCAAGCAAATGAACCATGAGATCTTTCAGCTTCAATAGTTTGTAATTGCATAGACATTTAATGCACTAAATGAACCCATGTTTTGTTTGGAGAATCTTGAAATATAAATGTATGTTATAATGAAAGAAAAGTCCTTAATATTTAAGTATTTCTATTTCCCTACATTCTCTTTTCTGATTCACACTCTGCTTTCATTCCTCATTGCTATAGAGCATCTCCTGGTTCCCAGATACAATCAATGAAGAACAGGACAGAAGTGACTCAGTTCATCCTGCTAGGACTGACAGATGACCCTGAACTGCAAATCCCTCTCTTTACCTTACTCACTCTCATTTATCTTGTCAGTTTGCTTGGGAACCTGGGGATGATCCTGCTGATCCTGCTGGACTCTCGTCTCCATACACCCATGTACTTTTTTCTCTGCAATCTCTCTCTGGTGGACTTTGGCTACTCCTCAGCTGTCACTCCTAAGGTCATGGCTGGGCTTCTCATGGGAGACAAGATCATCTCCTACAATCCCTGTGCAGCTCAAATGTTCTTCTTTGTAGCCTTTGCCACTACAGAAAGTTACCTCTTGGCTTCCATGGCGTATGACCGCTATGCAGCAGTGTGTAAACCCCTACATTATACCACCACCATGACAACGAGTGTGTGTGTTTGTCTGGCCATAGGCTCCCATCTCTGTGGTTTCCTAAATGCCTCTATACACACTGGAGACACATTTAGTCTCTCTTTCTGTGAGTCAAATGTGGTCCATCACTTTTTCTGTGATATTCCAGCAGTCATGGTTCTTTCTTGCTCTGATAGACGTGTTAGTGAGATGGTTCTTGTGTTTGTGGTTGGCTTCAATATATCTTTTGCTCTTCTAGTTATCTTTATTTCCTACGCGTTCATATTTTTCACCATTCTCAAGATGCAATCAGCTGAGGGATACTGGAAAGCTTTATCCACTTGTGCCTCGCATCTCACTGCTGTCTTCATCTTCTATGGGACAGTTATTTTCATGTACCTACAACCCAGCTCCAGTCACTCCATGGACACAGACAAAATGGCGTCGGTATTCTATGCTATGGTCATCCCCATGCTCAACCCTCTGGTCTACAGCCTGAGAAACAAGGAGGTCAAGAGTGCATTCAAGAAGGTGGTTGAAAAAACAACATTGTCTTTAGGCTTACCTTTGTAGCACTGTAGGATGCAAACAACATAGTTTCATTTATCTCAGCTTTTCTCTGTCAAAAAGCCCACCATGGAACTAAACAAACTCTGCTGTCTAGAGTGAAACACTAATATTTTTTCAAGAAATATAATACCTGAATGAGTATGGAGCTATCATAAGAATTTTAGTATTTTGCTTTCACATATTAGCCAATTACATTTACATATTCACATATTTTCTACACATGCTCACTTTAATATGCCAGTGTTAGATATATGTCCATAGACACAGAGGCTTTGAATAGACGCACATGCAAGAATCTTATGCGAATTTATTAAGTGAGGTAAGTATAATGTGTCTAGTTTTTTATTAACAAGTTTAAATAACCAAGAGATGCAACAGAATTCAAACACATGCCTAATCTTGGTTCTGTAGTTGAAAATTTTCCAAGGTTCCAAAATAATGTGACATGGAATTATTTATTACAGGTATTTACTTTTGCTCATATTTTATCCATAGCTATATACTATATTTTTCACAATATTTTTGTCAATAGTGTCGCCACAGGAAATATTGTGCACACACATATACTGTGCACATTCATATAATGTGCATAAATGGTGAAAATATGTAAAACTGTTAGCACAGTGTGCTAATATATATACCATGTACGACTCTTCATATTTACAGAAGCCAATTTATGCCTCACTCATCTTCATTGAAATGTGAAAATGTTATTTTTCACCATATTTGTATAATAAATATATAAGTAGTGGTGAGTATATCTTAGACAAAAATGGTAGCAAAATGCTTATTGGAAAATAAACGATTGAAAGTTTGTCTATTAATTTAAAATAATTATTGCAACTCAAATATTTCTTTTATTACATGATTTTATTGGGGGCACATGCAACTCTTATCACAATACATACATACATTGTGTCAAGCACTTTTGTTCATTTGTTTCCCTCATCATTCTCAAAACAATTGCTTTCTACTTGAACTCTTGGTATCAGTTCCTCAATTTTCCCCTCCCTCCCTGCACCCCCTCCCCCATGAAACCTTGATAATTTATAAATTATTATTATTTTGTTTTATCTTACACCATCCGACATCTCCCTTCACCCACTTCTCCACTGTCCATCCCCCAGGCAGTAGGTTATATGTAGATCCTTGTAATCTATTCCCTCTTTCTCTCTCACCTTCCCACCACCCTCCCGGTATCGCTGCTCTCACCATTGGTCTAGAGGGGTTCATCTGTCCTGGATTTCCTGTGTTTCCAGTTCCTATCTGTACCAGTGTACATCCTCAAGTCCAGCTGGATTTGTAAGGTAGAATTGGGATCATGATAGTGGTGGGCAGGGGGTAGGGGAGGAAGCATTCAAGAACTAGAGGAAATTTGTATGTTTCATCATTGCTACACTGCACCCTGACTGGCTCGTCTCCACCTCGTGGCCCTTCTGCAAGAGGATGTCCAATTTCCCACAGATGAGCCCTGGGTCACCACTCCGCACTCCCCCTCATTCACAATGCTATGTTTGGGTTTTGTTTTTTGTTTTTTTTTATGCCTGATACCTGATCCTTTTTTCTACACGTTGTGATCTCACAGGCTGGTGTGCTTCTTCAATGTGTGCTTTGTTTTTTCTCAGTGAAATGACCATTTGTTTATTTTCCAGTCTATAGGACCCCAGACTCTATATCTTTTGATAGCCAGGCACCATCAACTTTCTTCACCACATTCACGTATGCACCAGCTTTGTCTTCAGCAATCCAGTCGGGACAGGCCGGTGTGTTTCTTCCATGTGGGTTTGTTGTTTCTCAGCTAAATGGCCGCTTGTTTATCTTCAGGACTTTAAGACCTCAGATACTTTTTCTTTTGATAGCATGGCACCATCAGCTTTCTTCACCACATTTGCTTGTGCATCCGTTGTCTTCGGTGATTGTGCCAGGAAGATGAGCATCTCAGATTGCTGAACTGTTAGAACAAAGTGTTCTTGTGTTGAGGGAGTATTTGAGTAGAGGTCCACTGTCCATCTGTTTCCTTAATACTAAACTTATGTACATAAATATGTGTACTTAGATCTATTTCCCCCTTTTAGTATATAAGTATATTTACCTCTGTATATGCCTGTATTTAGATCTCTATAACTGCCTTTTATCTCCTAGTTCCTTCCTCTATTTCTTTGTACTTTCCTCTTGTCCCACTATCATGGTCAGCCTTCATTTGGGTTTCAGTAATTCCTCTCGGTTACCTTGGCCTTGATCCTGTCCTGCCAGACTTCCTACAACCTCCTTGCAACTGATTTTGGATCACTTGTTGCTCCCTTGTCCCTGGGTTTGTTAACACCTATTTCCTTTCCCCTGCCTGCCCCCTCTCCCATGTCCCCTGGGACTGTCATCTTGTTGTTCATGGTCTATTTGTTGTCCTTTATGAGTGCTTTCCAGTCAAGTCTGATGGGGCACCATGCCCTGGACACAAATCTATAACTGGGGACTTCATTGCTCTGCTCCCCTGCTGCTCTGCTGCATGCCCCAGTGGCTGATTTAAGCATAGTGGGCTCAGGTGGGGCACAATTACGTGCCGTGTGTCTCCGGTGTTAACCCCAATGGTTCTATTGGTCAATGAGGAATGCTGTGTCCCGTGGTGGGGCCATCCCTGTGGCCCTCTCTGTGCATTGGTGCTCTGAGCAGAAACATTTTCCTCAGGGCTTGCTGAGTCAGGATGTGCTTCACTCTTTTTTTCCCTCCCTCCCAACCCGTTGGCTCCTGTGTGCTCTGATCAGACAAGTCCCCCTCCTTAAACTGTAGCTTCAGTGTTGCCCTTTGAAGTGAATGCTTCTGGGGGGAGGGTGGTGCTGTCCACTTAGTTGGTAATGCACTGGCCCCTCAGGCCTCTCTATCAGTTCCCTGCTTCATATCAATGTTCTTGCCTTGGAGCACTGGGGTGAAGCCTGGTCTCTCTTTCCCTGTGGGGACACAAACAACATTCTTCCCCTATGTGGGTTAGTGCCCGATTCCCCCAAATACCCAAGTCTTCCCCTCCCCAACCTCCTTTTTAGTGGGCTATCATATGCTTTTTAGGGATGCACAATACTCCATTGTATGTATGTACCAAAGTTTTTTAATCCGTTCATTTGTTGATGGAAATTTGGGCTGTTTCCAACCCCTTGCAATTGTGAACTGTGCCATGATGAACATTGGAGAAAGATGTCTGCCCGTGGTTTCTTTCTTGCCTCTTCTGGTTATGTGCCCAGTAGGGGGATTGCTGGATGATATGGTAGCTCAATTTCCAATTGTTTTAGATATTTCCAAATCGATTTACATAATGGCTAGACATACCTACAGGTCCACCAGCAGTGGACAAGAGTTCCTATCTCTCCACACCCGCTCCAACACTTGCTGCTTTCTGATTTCTTGAATTGGGCTATCTCTCAGGGTATTAGGTGTTATCTCATAGTCATTTTAATTTGCATTTCTCTTATGGCTAGAGA
Organism: Tenrec ecaudatus; assembly: GCF_050624435.1. Lineage (NCBI taxonomy): Eukaryota > Metazoa > Chordata > Mammalia > Afrosoricida > Tenrecidae > Tenrec > Tenrec ecaudatus. Next base: position 16,284,682 of record NC_134533.1, read on the forward strand.
TGTGGAATGTTTTCCCATATATTTATTGGCCATTTGGATTTCTGCCCTTGAAAAACCCGTCATCAGGTCCTTTGCCCACTTCCTGAGTGGACAATTGGTTTTTCTCTTGTTGTAAGTTGGCAGAGTATTATAGATTTTTGCAATAAGGCCTTTGTTTGACGTGTCATTGCTAAGCATGTTTTCCCAGTTGGTGGGCTCTCTTACTACTCGTTGGTGAATTCTGTCAGTGTACGCAAGTGTTTTAACTTTAGTATATCCTACTGGTCAATTTGTGCCTCCTCTGTGTTTGTGTCCTTTTTGATTTCTGATAGCCTATATATTCCCTGTGCCAAGGTTCTCAGGTTTGTCCCAATCCCTTCATTAATGGCTTTAATGTCCCAATACTTTCATTAATGAGCTAAAACCCCAAGGTCTGTGATCCACCTTGAGTTTATTCTTGTGCATGGAGTGAGATAAAGGACTTGCTTCATTTTTCTGCAGGTAGATATCCATTTTATCCAGCACCAAAAATTGAAGAGGGCATCCACTTCCCATCTGATATTTTGGGGCCCTTATCAAAGATAAGTTGTCTTTATGCTGATGATTTTATTTCTGGGCTTTCAAACATTTTCCATTGGTCTGAATATCTATCATTATAACAATACCACACTGTTTTGACCACTGTGGCTCTATAGTAGGTGCTAAAATCCGGCAAAGCAAGCCTTCCAACTTTGTCCTTCTTCTTAAGGAGTTCCATGCAAATTCTCGGTTTCTTCCCTCTCTATAAGAAGTTGGTCATCTGTTTTTCCAATTCTTGGAAAAAGTTACCAGAATTTGGATCGGGATAGCATTGAACTTATATAGTGCCTTGGGTGGAATTGACATCTTTGCAATATTGAGTCTACCCATCCACAAGCATGGGGTGACCTTCTTGTTGTTGAGCTCACCCTTGGTTTCTTTTAATAGTGTTTTGCAGTCTTCTTCTTCAGATCTTTTGTTTTTTTAGTCAGGTATATCACTAGATTTGTGTTTGGCTATAGTTAAAGTTACCCCTCTTTGATTCCCTCTTCTGTGGCCTTGTCCGATGTGCACAGTAGTGTGATAGACATCTGTTTGTTGATCTTGCAACCTGTTGCTTTGCCATATTCCTCTATTGTTTACAGTACTCCTCTCATGACTATTTTAGGATTTTCCATATATAAAATCACATAATCTGTGAATAAATGTGGTTTCACTTCTTCCTTTCCCAGATGAATACCTTTGATGTCCTATTTGGCCTTATATTGTTAGCCAGGACCACCTACATGATGTTAAAAGGAGTGGGGATAAGGTACATCCTTGTTTTGTCCCCTTCTTCAGAAGAATTAATCTCCTCTTTTCTCCATTGACTACCACATTGGCTGTTGGTTTTTCATATATAGATTGTATTATATTTTCTTGAGTGTCTTAAATATGAATTGGTGTTCAATGTTGTAGTATTCTTTTTCCACATCTATCGATATTATCATGTGGTACTTATACTTTTTCATTTCAATGTGGCGAGTAATACTATTAGTCTTTCGTATGTTGAACCATCCCTGCATCCCTGGTATAAATCTCACTTGGTCATGGTGTGTTATATATTTTATATATGTTTGTAATCTGTTGGCTAGTATTTTGTTAAGGATTTTTGCATCAATGTTCATTAGGGAAATTGGTCTGTAGTTCTCAATTCTTGTGGGATCCTTGCCCGGTTTAGGTATCAGAGTTATATTAGCTTCATAGAATGAATTTGGGAGTTTGCCATCTTTTCCTATGTTCTGGAAGAGTTTGTGTAGGATTGGTGTCAGTTATTACCTGAATGCTTGATAGGATTCTCCTGTAAACCCATCTGGTCCAGGTTATTTTTTTTAATTGTAATCCCTTGATAATGTTGTATATTTCTTCTAATGCTATGGGGTTGTTGAGATTTTTTTTAAACATTTTATTAGGGACTCATACAACTCTTATCACAATCCATACATATACATACATCAATTGTATAAAGCACATCTGTACATTCTTTGCCCTAATAATTTCAAAGCATTTGCTCTCCACTTAAGCCCTATGCATCAAGTCCTCGTGTTTCCCCTCCCTCTCTCTGCTCCCCCCTCTCTCATGAGCCCTTGATAGTTTACAGATTATTATTTTGTCATATCTTGCCCTCTCTGGCGTCTCCCTTCACCCCCTTTTCTGTTGTCCATCCCCCAGGGAGGAGGTCACATGTATATCCTTGTAATTGGTTCCCCCTTTCCAACCCACTCATTCTCTACCCTCCCAGTATCGCCACTCACACCCCTGGTCCTGAAGGTACCATCCACCCTGGATTCCCTGTGCCTCCAGCTCCTATCTGCAGCAGTGCACAACCTCTGCTCTATCCAGTCTTGCAAGGTAGAATTCAGATCATGGTAGTTGGGGGGGTTAGGGAGTGGGAGGAAGCATTTAGGAACTTGAGGAAAGCTGTATTCTTCATCTCACCCTTCATCTGCATCGCACCCTGACTCACTCATCTCCTCCTCTAGACCCCTCTGTGAGGGGATTTCCAGTGGCCGACAAATGGGCTTTGGGTCTCCACTCTGCACTTCCCCCTTCATTCACTATGGTAAGATTTTTTTTTTGATAATGCCTTATACCTGATCCCTTCGACACCTCGTGATCGCACAGGCTGGTGTGCTTCTTCCAAGAGAACTTTGTTGCTTCTGAGCTAGATGGCCGCTTGTTCACCTTCAAGCCTTTAAGACCCCAGACACTATCTCTTTTGATAGCCAGGCATCATCAGCTTTTTTCACCACATTTGCTTATGCACCCATTTGTCCTCAGCGATCGTATCATGGAGATATGCATCCAATGAATGATTTTTTGTTCTTTGATGCCACAGGACTGATCCCTTCAGAACCACGTGATCACACAGGCTGCTATGTTCTTCCATGTGGGCTTTGTTGCTTCTGAACTAGATGGCCGCTTGTTTATCTTCAAGCCTTTAAGACCCCAGATGCTATCTCTTTTGATAGCCGGGCACCATCAGCTTTCTTCACCGCATTTGCTTCTTCACCCGCTTTGGCTTTAGTGGTTGTGTCGGGAGGGTGAGCATCATAGAATGCCAGTTTAATAGAAGAAAGTATGCATGCATTGAGGGAGTACTTGAGTAGAGGCCCAAGGTCCTTCCGCCACCTTAATACTAAACCTATAAACAGAGGCACATAGATCTATTTTCCCATCCTCATATATATATATTTGCATGTACATGTCTTGACATCCATCATGGATAGTCTAGGGAGGGATTTTTTTTCCAAGAACTTGTCCATGTCTTCCAAGTTGCTGAATTCATTGGAATATAGTCCTTCGTAGTACTGTGTAATTATCCTTTTGATTTCATTGGGGTCTCTTGTAATGTCCCCTCTTTCATCCCTCTTTCTTGCTATAGAGATTTGTTCCCTCCTTTCTTTGGTCAAATTCACAAGAGGTTTGTCGATTTGATTTATCCTTTCTAAGAACCAACTTTTAGCAGCATTGATTTTTTTTCCCATAGTTTTTTTATTTTCCCTCTCCTGAAACTCAGATCTAACTTGTATTATTTCTCTTCTTCTGCTATTGGATTATCTTGTTGACTCTGATCTAGTTGCTGCAAATTTTTGCCAGTGTATCAATTATAAACCTCTCCTCCTTTATGTATGTATGTAATGCCAAGAGACTTCCTCTGATGACTGCTTTTGCTGTGTCCCATAGGTTTGGTATGTCTTGTTTTCATTCTCCTTAGTTTCTAGAAGTTTCCTAATTTCGTCTCTCATCTGAGTCAATATGCACTCCTTTTGCAATAGAATTATTCATCTTCCAATTGTTTACCCTTGATTTCTTTATCTTCCTTTTGTTGATTTCCAATCTTAAGTCACAGTGGTCAGAGAGAGAGATCTATATGATATCAAGGTCCGGCTTATGCCCTAGCATGTGGTCTATTTTCGAATATGTGCTGTGTTGGATTGAAATGAATGTCAATTGTTTTTTATTTCGGTGGAAAGCTCTGTAGATATATACCAGGTCAAATTATTTAATTGTAGTGTTTAGATCTGTAGGCTCCTTGCTGAGTTTATTTCCCAATGATCTATCTTTCTCAGACAGCAGTGTACTGGTCACTTACTGTAATTGTTGAGGCTGTGATTTATTTTTCATCTTTTGGAACATTGGATTGACATATTCTGCTGAATGCTTGTTCAGCAAGTAAATGTTTAGAATGCTTAGTGGTTCTTTGTGTACTGTTCCCTTGAACATTCTATATAATGTCCCTCCTTATCTCCATTTGTGGTTTACACTTTGATGTCAATTTTATCCGAGATTAGGATTCAATCACTGTTTTTTTTAATTGCTCTTTGTTTGGTATGTTTTTCTCCAGTCTTTGATTTTCAGTCTATTTTTGTCTGTAATCTTGAGATGTGTCTCCTCTAGGCAGCAGATGGAGGGGTTGTATTTTCTAAGCCAGTCTGTTAATCTCTGTCTCTTAAGGCCTGAGTTCAATCCATTGATATTCAGGGTTATTTCATCTATCTGTGAACTCTGTAATGTCATTTTATCCCTCTTATGTTGGGCGTTTTCCTACCTCCATTTCTTTTCTGTGGGTTGTGCACATATGCATGTGTTTGGGGTTCACTTTTGCCTTCTTTTCGTTGTTGCACCTGTGTTGTCTGGGGAACTGTTTTCCCTGTGATGATCTCTTGGTGGAATTTTTCTGTGTGGCGGTCTCTTGTATATGCGAGGTGAGTGTTTTTCTTCTGCCCATACTGGGTCGGCGAGGATCTTTTGTAGTGCTGGGTTCATTTTAGCGTATTCTTTGAGACTTTCCTTGTCCAAGAAAACTCTCACACCTCCATCAACTTTGATAGATACTTTGGCTGGATAGAGTATTCTTGGGTTTGCATTATTTTCCTGCAATTTTGGGGAATATTCTGCTCCACTCTCTCCTCTTCTTCATAGTGTCTGCTGACGGGTCTGAGCATATTCTTAACTGCTTGCCTTTAGGTGTGGCTGCCAGTTTTTCCCTAGATGCTCTCATAATTTTCTCCTTTTCCTCATAGTTGGATAGTTTAACAACTATATGTCTTGGTGACTTATTTTGTTTCAGTCCAGCTGGCATTCTTTCGGCCTCCTGGATAGTTGCCAGGTTTTCATTGATTAAGTTAGGGAAGTTTTCCTCCAAGAATCCCATCACTATTTTGGATGGGATGGCTTCCTTTATGTGAGTTCCTCTGGTAAGCCAATAATTCTGATGTTGTTCCTTCTCATAGCGTCAGGCATAGCTCTGAAGTTTTCTTCAGCTTCTCTGATGGACTTGTTAGACTTTTTCTCACATTTATCAATTTCTACTTGCAAATCCTCCAGGTCACTGATGTGGTTCTCTGCTTCCTCCATTCTCTTGGTGACATCCATGAAGTTGCTATTAGTTTTTGTTATCTCACCCATTACCTCTTGTATTTCCCTTTGGGCCATGGCCTTTATTTTTTCTATCATTTCATCCTTTTTCTGTAATGCTCCCCTCATGTCCTGTATGACTCCAAGCAGCATTCAGAAGATTGCTTTCTGTGAGAGGTCAAGGAAGTGAGGATATATTAAAAATATATCAAGCTAATAGTAATCAAAACAATAATGGAAATATTAATTTAAAATAGAATATAAGATAAGAGACATACAATTAAATGGACAATTGAAAGAAAAGACATAGCCATAATAAATATCCATACATCCAATGAAAGACTCAAAGTACACTAAATAAACACGTTATTGAATTGAATAGAGAAATGTCCAATACTACAATAACAATAGGCAACTTCAACACACTACTCCTGAGAAACAGAAAAGCTAAAAAAGAAACTGAACAAATTCACTCACTCAACTCACTGCCATCGAGTTGATTCCAACTTATTCTGACACTCTAGGACAGGGGAAAATGCCCATGTGAGTTTCTCAAATTGTCATTCTTTACCAAAGTGGGAAGCTTAATTTTTCTCCCACAGAGTAGCTAGTAATTTTGAACTGCCAACCTTGCAGTTATCAGCCCAATAGGTAACTATCAAGCCACCCAGCCTTCACAGAAAAGAACAAAGTATTACAATTTATCAAATTGACTTCTAAGAGATATACAAAACACTTCATCCTAAAATAACACAGCATACATCTTTTTCAATGAGCACAGATCATTCTCTAGCACGGATTGTATGCTACCTACAGAAAAAGCCTTAAAGTAAAACAACAAGATACCCTGTTTCTCCAAAAGTAAGACATACCCCCAAAATAAGACTTACTTACAGGTTTGCCTCTCACTGAAATATAAGGCAGCCCCTGAAAATTAGACCTCTCTGAAAATAAGGCCCCACTAAGCTACCTTAACTCTGGACACTGGATCATAGTGGTGGGAGCCACTATGCAGCTCCCTGTTGGCCGTAGTTCAGCCAGAGCAGACACAAAATGCAAGGTCTCTTTTAATAAAACAATAAATAATAAACGTGTACCCATATTCTTCTTCATGGAAAAATAAGGCATCCCTGAAAATAAGACCTAGTGAATTTTGGGAGCAAAAATTAATATAAGACACTGCCTTATTTTCAGGGAAACAGGATATGATAAATTATATTCTTGATCAGAATGTTATTACATTTGAAATCAGCAATATGAAGATCAGGGGGAAAGAATCAAGCACATGGGAAGTTAACAACATACTGCTTCAAAACTACTGGATAATTGAAGCAATTGGAAATGAATTTTAACAATTGCTTGAAGTAAACATGGAAGAAAGTACAACATATTAAAACCTAATAGAATCTTTATCAATTAGAGCAAGAGCATAAAGATCAATTTCAATCATCAGATTAAAAAAATTAATATTAAAGCAGAAATAAATGAATTTTTCAAAGGGAAAGCACGGGAAGGATGAGGATATAAAGTTTGTTCTTTGGAAATATGAGCAAAATTGATACAGCACAGCCAAAAATAGCATAGGAAAATAAGAAGGTGGAAATATCTTGGATAAGAAAAATAATAGATGGTATTACAATAGAATAGAATAAGATTGGAATAAAAGAGGTAAGACTACAATGCTATAAAGGACATAATCCAACAATTTTGAAAATCTGGAAGAAATGAAAAAATTCCTAGAAACGTTACCTACATGAACTAACACTGACTGATATAGAACACATCAACTGGCCCATTACTAAAAAGAAAAACCACATTGGGTCACTGAAAACTTCTTGACAAAAATTAAAATCTGGAACAGGAAAGCCTTATAAGAAAATTCTACAAAACATTCAAAGAACAGTTGACATCAATCCTACTAAAACTACTCCAGAATGTAGAAAAGGATAACAAACACCAATGCTTATTTTTTTTGCAGTGCGCTTAAACCTGATACCAAAACCAGACAATGACATTAGCAGAATAGAATAGTTTACACAAACACTCTTTTGAACATAGATGTGAAAAGTCTCAATAAAATCCTGCCCAGGCAGGCTTCCCTGTGCCCAGGACAGGAAGCCCCCTGTCATCTCCACTCTCAAGAAAGAAAAATAGCACTACTCCCACATGGCCCAGCAGCTGTCCCAACAGTAAATAGCTGCACATTGATTCTACAGAAAGATCAGTCAGTTGCTAATCACACACACAAAGAAAAAAATAGAAACATAAATAATTGAACACCACACAGATCCACTCACCACCCAGAAATCAACACACAAAACAGTACTCAAAACAGCACATAATTCTAGAATGCACACAAAAACACCATTAAACACACACATACACAAACACCAAAGCAAAAGGGCAACAAACTTAAACATATCAATACTGTCACACATATCAATAATGACATTGTGTGCTACTGGATAAAATATACCAGTCAAGAAATGGAGACCCTTCAATATACTGCTTATATGAGACATTCCTAAGGCACAAAGAAAATAATACAATAAAATTAAAAGGATGGATAAATGTTTACCAAGTTAAAGGCCACCAAATAAAGCTGGAGTGTCACTAATAATCTCCAATAAAATAAACTTGGAGGAAAAAACATCATGAGAGACTAACAAAACACACTCACACAACTTGATTAAAGAATAATAAGATGAAAAGATATAACAATAATAAACAAATATATACCTAATGAAGAGCCTCAAATGCATTAATTAAATACATAGAGTTTAAAAGAGAAATATATATCTTAGCAATGCGAACATTGTAGAAGTTACATAATCTCATGTCAACTTGAGGATATTTAGAGATAAAGGGTAGAATGTAGTGTGTCAATTAAGTCACAGCCAACTGATGTCTCCTTGTGGGTGTGGCCTTCTAATGAGGATTCTGGGAACTTCCTCTCTTTCTCCAGGGAGGTAGACCACACACAGTCTCTTTCTTCAAGAGCTCTCTCTCTCTCCCTATCTCTCACTCTCTCTATCTCTTTTTCCTCTCTCCTCTCTCTATGCTTCACCTTCTTGCTGGCAAGGCACTGATAGAGCTGGAAGAACAATGTGGAGACCCACACCAGTGCTAAGATGCTTCCACCATCACTAGATCCACAAGACTATTCACCCAACACCTTTTGATATTCCTGTAGTTTGCATCATTACATATGAGTGTGTGAGTCTGAAGAGATATTTATGGACTAATATGGGACTTATGGGCTAATATCAGATTTATGGACTTTATCTGGACTGAGCTGGGATGTTTTCTCCATATGCAATTGCTCTATGACATAAAGATCTCTCTTGCACATATATGAGTGTCTCTGGATTTATTTTTCTAGTCAACCTGGACTAACACAAGTATAAAATTTCAAGGAAAGATATATCTTCAGAAAAAAATTTCAATAAAGACATAGAAGAACTAAGAAACACAATTAACCACCTTGAACTCCTATACCTATAAGAGTACTCCATCAAACAGTAGCACAGTATACATTCCTTGCTAGTGTACATGGAACATTTTATAGACTAGGCCATGTGTTAGTTCATAAAGCAGGCATGAAATTATATTCCATTTTGTCAGAACACAACACTATAAAACTAGAAATCAACAATAGAAAGAGAAAAGACAAAAATCAAAAGCCCATAAATTGAACAGCAAACTACTTAAAAATGACTGGGTAATAGATAAAATAAGGGATTAAATAGAAAATTTCCTTGAAACAAAAGAGAATGAAAACACAATATCTCAAAACCTGTGGGACAGCATGAGCAGATATCAGAGGGTAATTTATAGCAAGCAACGCAAGCACGAAAAAGAGGAGAAAATAAGAAACAATGTCCTAACCCAGCATTTTTAACATCTAGAATAAGAGGAGCAAAATAATTTTGGAACCAGTGAAATGATTCTACAACGTAGCAGCATATAAGACTAGCACATAGCAATCCATCAGATTAGTGTATAATAAAGATATCTCTGAAAAAGAAATCAAGAAAACAATTCAATATAGAAAGGTCACATAAAAGATTAAATACTTAGGAGTAAACCTAACTAGAGAAACTAAAGACCTGCACAAACAAAATCACAGAGCACTATTACAAAAAACCAAAAGAGCCATATTAGATGGAAGAATAGTTCAAGTTCATTAATGGGAAGATTTAACAAGGCTCTGGAAGTCAATACTACCCAAAGCAATCTATAAATACAATGCTGTTCTTATCTAGATCTCCATGGCAACTACATAATCTCCTGTCAATTTGTGAAGGGGTGGGGGTCTATCCTGTCAATCAGCTTGATGACCGCATTTGGTCACAGCTTGATGACCTCATTTGGAGGTTCCATGGAGATAAATAACTCACCGGTGGCCAGACACACAGACATTCTCTGCTTCATCTCCCTGTTAGACATTCCTGAAACCCACACCAGCATTGACATACTTCTACCACCACTAGATCCACAAGACTTTCCACTCACTGACCTGTGACCTTCCTGCATTTGGCATCATTGCATATGTTGTGTGAGTCCGAAGGGAATTCATAGATTGGTATTGGACATATGTGCTAATATTGGATTTATGGACTTGATCTGGACTGCACTGGGATGGTTTCTTGATATACAATTGCTCTTTTATGTAAAGCTCTTTCTTATACATATATGAGTATCTACTATTTTTGCTCTCTAGTTGACCCAGAGTAACACAATCCTTATTTCATTCTTTAAACATATTTAAATACTTATTGCAAATTCTTTATACTGAGGGAAGAGACCCAGGATAAGCAAAATTCCTTTAAGAAGAATAAAGAAGGAAGCCATTCACTCCTCAAATTTAAAGCCTATTACACAAACCATAGTCCTAATAGTCTGGCATTAGCACAGCTATTGGTCCATAACTAACGGAACAAAATCACGTACCCAGAAATAAATCCTTCCACCTGAAAACAACAGATCTTTGACAAAGAGCCAAACATATAATTGGGAAAGAGATAGTCTCTTCAAAAATGGCACTGACAAAATTCTATTACCATCTGAAGATAAATTAAATAGGATCATCCACGTATAAAACAAACTCAACATGAAGCAAAGACTTAAATGTTAATCCTATAGCTAAAATGATAATCAATGAGAAAATATGAGAGAACTAAAGGGCCCTCATCAAGATGGATTGACACTGTTTGTGAATTCAATAACGGCCTCAAATATAATAACAATTGGGAAGATGGCACAGGACCTGGCAGAGTCACTAGGAGTTGGAATCAACTCGATCATGCCTAACAGATTATAACAAAGGGCCCTATTTCAGGGCACAGACATTAATGAACATGACTATGGAAGCACATACAAGAGAAGACAAAAGAGATGACTAACATCTGCTAAACACACAACACTAATATGCATCAAAAGAAAGAAAAGAGAGCCCACAGTCTGAGGAAAAAAACCTTCAGCAATGACAAAAATGGACAAGGGACTAACCTCTAAAAATCTGTAGAAATTTTCAATACCTCAATAAAAAAAATAATCAAATTTAAGAATGTGAAAGTGCCATGAGCAGGTAGTTCATCAAACGTGACGCCTGAATACCTAACAAATATAAGAAAGGAAAATGCTCATGATCATTAGCCACCCAAATATTCAAATAAAAACAATATCACCTTGTATTGATATTAGCAGCCTAAGAAAAAAACCGGTATTAACAAATGTGGAGAGACTATAGAGAGATTAGAACTATCTTCCATTGCTGTTCGGTCTGTACATATGTGAAATTGTGTGGAAAGTGAACAGATGCTACTTTAAGCTGGGAATAGAAATTCCATGTGAATAGCAATACCTCTGTTAAATATGTCCTAAATTTGTAAGAGACATACACAACAGATATATATTCTCCAATGTTCATCGCAGCACTGTTCACAATAGCAAAAAGTCTGAAATAGTCAAAATGCCCATTAGTAAAAGAATAGGTAAAGAAACTGGCATAATATATGCAATAGAATATGACGCATCACTAAAAAACAGTGATGGAACCACATAGCACCTCATGGCATAAATGGACCTGGAAATCATTATGCTGAGTGAAATTAGTCAATCACAAAAGGATAAATATTGTACAGATTGTTACAATAAATCTAAATGAAGGCTTTCATATAATCAGTCTCAAGATGGCAGCTGGGCAGAATCACCCGCCTGGTGCTCCCATTGTTACATCAGAAAATTAAGAGGTAAGGAGGCAAATATTGGGAGGCCAAGTGCTAGAAGTAGAATCCCAGTGTCCTAGGACTTATGTTCAAACCTCCCCTTACAATTTCGCCCAAGGAACAATTCAAGGGATTTGTGTAACATTCTATGTTTACCAGACTTGCCTATAGGCTTTCCACATCCCTTGACAAATCTAGTGCGACTGCATCCACTACTCCTTACTGTTTCTAAGATCCATGACCCACCAGCATGCTGTAATTTCCCCAGACTGCTGTCTAAGGGTGGTCATAATCCCAGGATCACTGAGAGCAACTGAAAACTAACCATGAGCACTCACACCAGTGATCCCCTCACTGATCCGCTCTCCAATGGTGCAATCATGGGCTTTGTACCTCCCCTCCCTGCCTAGAAACAGAGCGACCATATCCACTAACCCTTTCTCTCTTCTCCCCAGCTCCACAAAGATAATTAGACACTAATTTATGACAGTCAGAGAACCCCTGGGCGATTTACACATGGCAGATCAAAGATCCCTGGACCACAGCCTAGGGTACTATATGGGAGTGAACCAGTAGGGAAGTGGGGAGAACTCAGACCCAGTGAACCCCAAACCCACTTGGCAATCTGATCTCCCTCTCCTGGGGACAGCATGGCACAGCCCCAGTATCAGGACATCCTGCAAGCTCCAAAAAAAAAACCCAAAAACTGTATGAATGTGGTCATTTCAAAGCTGTGTTCCTTTTCATAACTTTGAATCTAAGCCACCATGGGACTGGTTCATTAAAAAGCTTTAACATAACAAAGCAGGAAAAATTCACCAGAGCTAAAAGTCCAGGACCTCAGCCAAAAGCAGATTTTCACACTTGGGCTTGATAAAGAGTCCTTGAAAGACTCTTCAAAGACTACACAATAGTAAGTCAGCAACACAAGTTTTCCACATAAGACACCAGCGTGCTGAGTAAGACATTGCTGTACTTCAGTCCCCTAGGCTAGGATACTTAGGTAGCCAACAGGAATAGACCTCATCCCCCCACCTCCACTTGGCTGCCTCAACCATCGCCATCCTCTCTGATCTGATTAACCAAAGATACATGCTCTCAAGATAATTAAGTCAATCACAAGAATACAGCTCTCTCAGTCATACCAGACACGAATTCATGCCCCTAGCCTAAATTTCACCCACCCCAGCACCCTACAAGACCACAAGGGAGTAAAACATCATCCCGCCCAACACTGTCCCTACGTAGTACACAGGGTCACCAAGGACCCTGGTGGATTCACTATACCCCACTTTACCCCAACCACGATAACTCTGGAAATGGTTCTCTTCATATCAGCAATACATAATCTACTTTATCTCACCAAGTAAATTTGAGTTTCTAGGGAGAAAGCCAGCCCATAGGGAAACAGAGACAACTTGAACTCACACCATAACTAGCTCCAGGTAGACTTATTCACATTAGTATCTGGATTAAAAAACCCACAGTGCTCCTTTCCCAGTCACAGGAATTGGGACTCATCACATCAGGGTCACTCGGTGACCTTCCCCATCTCTGGCAAGGTAGCCAGCAAATAGGGGGTGTCACTGACCCTACCCAGACCACCTTCTGATCAGAAGCCCCTCCTCACAGGGCACCCATAATAATAGACTAAACCTACCATGGGACTGTATGTAAAAGGAGAACTCTAAGTTGTGCAGCAACCTATTATCAAAGGGCCTTCCATTATAAAAACAAATAACAATTTACAGAGTTAATAAGGGACCCTGGTAGATTTAGTATACCCATCATGAACCCCAACCATGACAACCTCTAGAACCCGCTTCCTGCAACTAAACGATACCTACACTCTACCAATGTAGCAACTAAATACTTATCCCCTATCACCATCTGCTCAAGCCCCCCAGACACACTCCCTCCCCTGCTGTGGACCATGAACACTGGTTTTCCTGTGAGTAATCCACCTGCCCAGTGCCACACTCATTGCTCATACCTGCCCCACCCACCCTGCCTGAGAAAGCCACACATGTCACCCTCCAATTACATGGCTCCAGTTGTCTAGGGATAGAGTCAACTCCAGTGAGAGAGAAATGCAGCTTGAACCTGCAATGCAGCAGGCTCCACATAGTCCTTGGAAACATTCCTACTCACCTCTGAGAAAGAAAACACAGGGCTCCTGTGGCTCTAGGAAAATGGTGCCAAAGTCCACCAAAATGCCACATATTTTACAAGCTACATCAACAGCCACTGCAAGACAGCAAGAGAAACAAAATGCAAAATCTGGAGAGAACCAAGCAATGTGCATAAAAGAAGATTTTGAATTAACACAGAAAGAAATCTTCAGTATGTTGCTTAGAGTTATAAAGGATATGAGGGAATCAATTAAGAAAAGGGATGATAAAATAGAGAGAATAGAGTCCACTTACAAAAGAGAAATACAAGAGTTAGGGGAAATGCAGAAAAATAGAACCAAATAGTAAAAAAAAAAAAATCACCTCACTAACAGGCTGGGAGAGATGGAGAACTGTATCTGTGATCTTGAAGATAGCCAAGCAGAATTCAACAAATGTGAAATACAATCAAACAAGATAATCAAAGAAGCTGAAGAAAACCTGAGAACAATGAGCAATGCTATGAAGAGAAACAATATTCAAAAAACTGGGAAACCACAATAGGACATAACAAAAATATCAACAGCTAAGATAGCAAAGGAATTCCTGGAAGAAAACTTCCCCAATTTAATGAAGTAGATTCAGACATTTATTCAGGAAGCAGAGAGGACACCAATTAGCCTGAACCCCAAGAAAAACAAATGAAGGGATATGGTAATCAAATTATCCAACTTTGAGGAAAAGGAGAAAATCCTAAGAACAGTTAGAAGAAAAAATGCAGTCACCACTAACGGTAATCAGATAAGAATATTTTCAGATTTATCAATAGACACTATGAAGAAGAGGAGAGAATGGAGTATCATCTAACAAAAGTTGAAGGAGAATAACAGTGACCGGCTCTCTCTCTCTGGTCAACAGACCAGCTTGGGGCCTGATCTAGCTACTCTGTGTCCTTCAGTGTGCTGTGCTATCTGTGGCCCATGCAGTGCTCTGCTCCAGTGTCTACGTGTGATGGAAGGGCCTTCGGTCTATTGACTGACCTATAAAATATTACTAGAACTTCATCCACATGTCATCCAGGTAGGAACAAGCACCTCTGAGTAATTGTCAGATTTGTGGATGGGGGAGCAAATTTGGGGGATTCTGACCTAGACCTAATCTCATAGTGCCCTGGGGACCTTACAGTGGTTTCCCCATGGTTGGTACAGCTTTGCTGGCCACAACACATGTGCCCCTGGATTCTTGTGCACTGGAAACCCATGCACCAGGGTCCCTGTTGCTTCCCAGTGTTGTAGCATGCACAAGCCCTCCCTGGTTCTCTCCTGGTTGGAGACCCTCCACCAATTCAGATTAAATGAATTCATTCCTAAAAGGGCAAATTGATTCATTCTCTGGCAATTTGGCCAACCATGGTTTACTCATTGTTCTTCATCTTCACCACATTCCAACGCATCAATTCTTTCTGTATCATGCTTATTAATTGTCCTGCTTTTGTATGATTATTTGTATGATTAAGAGGTTATGAAATACCCTGGCTTAAATCAGTGATATATTAAATAGATGTCCTCAAAATGACATGTCTGCTTTTTAACACTGTGAAGACTACTTTTGCATCAGATTTACCTAATGTGATACATCCTTTGTTTTTGTAACTGTTGCTTTCATGAGTATTGATTACGGATAAAAGTAGAATAAAATCCTTGATAACTTTAATCTTACTTCCATTTATCATGGTTTTGGTTGCGTATTAGTTTGGTTGGTGAAGAGGATTTTTGTTTTCTTTATGTTGAATTGTAATACGTACCAAAGTCTACAAAGTCCTTAATTGTCATCAGTAAATATTCCAAGTCTTCAATTTCAACAAATAACATTGTGTTATCTTCATGTTAAAGTCTGTTAACGAGGCTTCCTCCAGTCTGAATGGCACTATTTTCTTCATATAGACCAGATTTTGAATTATTTTCTTTGCCGACACATTGAACTAAGATAGTCTATGATTAGTGTTTGCCAGAGAAGATACTTGAGAAAAAGGAAAGAAACTTGGGAAATTTCTTTTGCTAAGGAAACTGTTCTATAAAGTGATGGTCATAATAGTAACATGATATAACAATTTGATGAAAGTGTCATGATTATTCACAGTAAATTGTGGTGTTTACTGTATACAAATTATATTTTAATTAGGAAATATATAAACAATAAATACATAAAATTATGAACACAAACATATCAAGATTGGTCACCTGAGAGACTGGAATTGCTTTTTCCCCCAGGAAAATGAGACTAAGAGCTATAGATATTATCAGAGCTGCATCTCTTGAGAATTCTAAGTCTTTAAAAATCCCTCCTGATTTCCTAGCATGAGCTTATTAAATTGCAACCTCACCCCAAGTGACATATTTGGAGGGTCTAGTTTACATGCAGATCATTTACTCAGATTCATACGGTTGTTAGCATACATTCGCGCCTTCCCCAAAATTGAGCGCTTGCAGTGCATCTTCAACCACAGCCAAGGAAACAAATCCTAAACAACCCCTTAGTAATAATAACTCCTTCATGAGTTCTTTTATAGCTCTTTCTTCATTTCCTTTTCACAGGCAAAATTCTGTGAGTTATGTGGGAAACATTTAGGTATGCTCATGTACAAATAAGTATAAGGCAGGTGACCACTCTGAGGGCATAAGAAAAATGCCTGGTTAGTACAGGACTTCAGTTTAGTGTCACAACTGCACATAAACATCTTTTTTCTCTCTATCCCTGCTTTAGACACCTTCTCTCTGTATTTATGCACATTTTAAGACTCACGGTATAATTTTATAAAGGCTTGCTGTCCAGAAGAAGCAAAATTGTTCATATACTTAGCACCAGAATGAGAATAAAAGTCTCAGAATGTTTTAAAAGATATTTTCAAAAACCTGCTGCTTACATTTGACATAATTTTCTGTTCCTTACAAAGTTCTTTTCCATATGTTACTGGAAGCATAAATGTCCATAGGACACAAAGCCCTGAAACTGTAGTGTATGCAGGGGCCCAGACTGAGATTCTTAAATGAGGTAACTATGATAGGTTAATTTAGGTTTATAAATCCTTTTATTGGGGGTTCTTACAACTCTTATAATATTCCATACATCAATCTTGTCAAGCATATTGGTACATATGTTGCCATCACCATTTTTCAGACAGTTACTTTCTACTTGAACCCTTGGTTATCGCTCTTCTTTTTTCTCTCCCTCCCCCTTCCCCCTTCATGATGCCTTGATAAATTAAAAGTTACTGTTTTCATATCTTACACCAACTACTGTCTCCCTTCATCTATGTTTCTGTTGTCCAGCCCCCTGGGGGAGAGAGAGGAATTATGCATTCATCATTGCGATCAGTTCCCCCTTCTTTTCCTCCCCCACGACCACCTTCTTCCTATTCTTTGGAATTGCTACACTCAATTCTATTCCTGAGGGGTCTATATGACCTGGACTTCCTGTTTCATGAGCTCTTATCTGTATCAGTGTACATATTCCAGTCTAGCCAGAACTGAAAGGCAGGACTGGGGTCATGATAATGGTAGGTGTGGAAGCTTCAAAGAACCAGAGAAATGTGTGCTTTATCAGTATTATTCTGCACTCTGGTTGACTCATTCCTTCCTTGTGACTCTTCTGTGAGGGGATGTTCTGTTGTCTACAGATGGGTTTGGGTTCCCTGCTTCAAGTTCCTTTGTTCTTAACAGTGTTGTTTTTGGGGGTGGGGGTGGGCAATGGGGGGGTTTCTGATTCCTGTTATCTATTGCATTGATACCTCGTGATCTCACAGGCTGGTGTGCTTCTCTCATGTGGGCTTGTTGCTTCTCTGGTCACTTGTATAACTGCAAGCCTTTAAGATGCTGAATACTGCATATTTCGATAGCCAGACACCATCAGCTTTCTTCATTATATTTGCTTATGCACCCCTTTTGTCTTCAGAGATCGTGTCAGGAGGGTGAGCATCACAGAATTCCAGGGTGTTCGAACAAAGTATTCTTGTGTTGAGGGAGGACTTGAGAAGAGGCTCAAAATCCATCCACTACCTCAGTGTATTGCCGTATAAGTATATGGCCATAGGCTAATAACTCTATTTTAATGAATGAATGTATTTACATAAGTGCACAGCTATGTTTATACTTGTATCCATAACTCTGCTTCCTAAATCTTTCCTCTGTTTTCATTTACCTTCCTCCTGCCCCACCATCATGCTCACGTTTCTTGTACCTCTTAGTAATTCCTCTCAAATAGATTTCTGTTGTTACAGCACCACTGGGATCCCTAGTCTACCTTGTAATTGATTTTAATTCACTAGTTTTCCCCCGGTCTATGGAGTTATTGGATCACTACTCACTACCCCTTTCCCTCCTCCCCCTGCCCCCCTCAGGTTCCTCTGGAACATTCTGTCCCTGGATTTCTCATTGTGCTTATTTCCTATGCCTATGTTATATTGGTAGGCAAAACAACAATAACACAGACAAAACAAAAAGAAAACCAAAGATTAAATAGAAAGAGAAAAACAAGAAAGCAAAAGCATACAGAAGTCCAGGTCTCTCAGCTGACCTTTATAACTATCTCCCCCATGGTCCTGGGGAGCTCTGAGAACTGCCCCTTCTAGCCAGAAGTCTATTTTACGGGCTCTTTGGGGATTTTGTGGCTTGGTTTTGCTCCCATTGCTGGTCTGTAATGTTCCCTTCTTGGTTTCACCCCACTATGGGGTGGTCAGACTGGACACATAGTATGCTCCAGTGAAGAGACATCAAGCCTTGAGCTGTTGTTGGCCCTATCATCCTCTCCGTGCCATAGCAGCTTCATGAAGCAACTTCATCCTCGGAGTTTACTGTGCCGGTATGTGGTCTAGTCTGTCACTCCTTGGTTTGCTTCTGTATGGACATGGCAGACCAATCCCTCTCCCCAACCTGTAGGGTTAGAGATTTCTTCTGTAGTACATATTTCTAGGGAGGGGGAGGGGGGAAGAAGATTATTTTGGCTTTGATTGGGGTCAGCCCTGTAGACCTCTATGTTAATGAGTTGCTCCATGTGGTTACATTGCCCTCAAAGTTTGGCACGCTGTGGTGGGGTCAACACTCTCCCATTTCTCTGGAGACATCAACGATACCCTCCCCCGGATGGATTAGTTCCCTACTCTCCAAGTACCATCGTCTTCCCCTTTATGTTTCTTCCCTTCTCCACCACCACCCTCCTTCCCTTACTCTGTGTTGGAATTGCATCCTTGGATTTGGTCTATCCCCTGCACAATTCCTGTAACTCATTCATTAAAGTGGGGACGTTTGATTCCAGAAATTCCCTTGCTAATTTAGCTGTTGACTTCTTCGTTGTGTCCTGTTCCAGTTGACCAATTATTCAAATATTGTTCCTCTTCAGAACATCTGTGATTGATCTCAGGTTTTTTTCTGCCTCTTTTATTATTTCTTTTAATGTCTCTCTCATTTGCTGAAGTCTCCTTAAATGTCTTTGAGTTTCTCTGCCTCCCCTAGTCAGTTCATGAGATCTGTGATCTTGTGTGTAGCTTCTGTTACCTCATCGATTATCTCCTGTGCTTCCGTTTGGTGTGTTGACTTTGTCCCCTCTATCATGAACTTCATCTCCTCTATCATTGTGTCCTCATTCTGCATTGCTTCCATAACCTCAGAATTACTATAAGCAGCCTTCTGAAAATTTCTTTTTGTGGCAAATCCACATCAGATTCCTGTCTGAGTGTCATTAGCTCTCCTGTTGTGTTTTGTCTTTATTGATTTTGTGTGTGTGTGTGTGTTGTTGTTGTTGTTGTTGTTGTTGTTGAGAGTATTCCTGTATGCTGCTGCTTATGTGGCAATTTAATAGAGATGGAGGCTATGTTTCTAGGAGACCAAGGGGCCTTTAGCACCTCCTTCTGTCTGTTACTGGGAAGGGTGTTTTCAAGGGATGCCTGTGGTCTACTGTGATTGTGGGTTATACTAGTGTATAGGCAGAGTTCCATAATGACTCAGTCGCCAAGGGCAGTGAGGATCCTCAGTGACAAGAGTGAGACTGAATGCTGCATATGACCCTGAGCTGAGTTGGTCTGGGCTCTCAGGCCATGATTTGCAGGCATTTCATTTTTTTTAAGGCACCAAATGGAAGACAACAATTGGAGATGCCTCACTGCCATGGGAGTGGTGCTACACTAAGGCAGAAACAACCTCACTGCCCCTGGTACAAGTGCCAGAGGAAATCCTCCACAGTGTGGAGGTGCTGGACACTGGTGGGGGCAGCTGCCACTGCTGTAGGTGGGCACGCTGTGCTGTTGTGAGACATACCACTACTCTCGTGGGTGGCAGTAGGAGTGGAGCTCTGGGTGCAGCCTGAGGGGGCCAATCAGTGGGTTGTGGCCTTGCTGGGGTCTGAGGTGTTTTGGCTGGCATGGGCCAGAGACCCCTAGGGTCTGGGTCCCTTATCCCCTGGTTTAAGGAGAGGAATGCCTCTGGACCAATGATGTACACTCTACTGCTACTTATAGGATGGAAAGGCTGTGAGAATGCTGATCTCTTCTGTCGGCTGTCTCTACACGTTGTGGGCACCACAGACATGGCTGTTGCAGGGGTGGAGGGGTCTCACACAATGATGTGATAGGCCTCTGTGGCCGCTGATGACCAAACTTAATGCAGATGTACTGCAGGTCAGTTCCTGGGACTCGTGGTGGATGGATGGAGGGATTAGAGCTTGGCAGTAGGACTGCCTCCACATGGAGAGAGGGGAACCAGGGTAGAAGTGAGTAGCTCTTTAGGGGAGTGCTGTGGGTGCACAGCTGCTGTTTTGGAGTCCAGTCTTAGCTGGGGATTCTCGACAGGGCAGCTGTCCAACTCCTTTTGTGGTTACCAGGCTGTGCAGTGGTGGTGGAGGAATCAGTGGGTGGTGACCATGGTGACAGAAGTAGTATGGTTGGCTTAGGCTGGGAAATTCCAGGGATCAGGGAGCAGATCTCTGGGGGCCCTAGAGAAAGGCAGATGTGGAGGAGGAATGCCTCCTGCACAGCTCATGCTGGGAAATTCCAGGGATCAGGTGGCATATCTCTGGGGGCCCTAGAGAAAAATGTGGAGGAGGGTTGCCTCCTGCACAAAGGAAGCACTCTGGGATGTTGTGGAGGTCTTTTCACTTACCAGATTCCTCCCAGTAGTCCTCCTGGACACCAGACTCACTTTTCACCATAGAGCTTCCAGTATGGGCTGCTTACCTAGGCACCATCTTCCCTCTCCTCTGAATATTTCTCAGAGCCCTGATATTTTTAGAGAAAACAATTTAGTTGTCTCTTGGTGCATACTAATTTAAATAGATCATCATATCCCTGATGCTTTTGAGTCATTAGTTACACTTTTAAACCTACTTCAGTTTGTCTGTAGATTAAAGGCTATCAAATGGATGTGTAAAGAAAGCAAAACATGCTCTGGCATAAATGGCACCAAATACTGTCAACTGGAACCTCAATGTAATCTGCATTGTCATAATAACCATAGCCATCTACAAACCTTAGATGTTAATTAGAGTAATAAACAAAACAAAGTTGTAGTAAGATTACTCTTGGCTCAACAGTTGAAAGGCAAACACATTATCAGTTCATTTGTGTGAAACCTCTAAGCCATGATACATCTGCTTACTTGATAATTTAATTATGATTTATTAGCAAAAATTTCTTTGATCAATGATCATGAGGTATTTTAGTCCTATACTTCTGAGTATATAATTAGCCTATGCTCTTGAATACCTCATATTGTAATTTGCAATCTTTTTAGAGTTACCATGTATATTGTGCATGTTTTCAGCTTACAAAACAAAATCGTGGAACTCTTTAGGATCATGTCACGTATTAAACACAATTTTACCATTTCAAATTGCAAGGCATTGCTAGGGCTATACACACTAGTAAGAGAAGGGCACTGAGAAAGATCCAGGCTGGAAAGTTGTCCATTTACGAATAGACAGGGGGAAAGGGAGATGAGAAAATGAATCTGACACTGTGTGCATCGTGATCCAAAGCAAAATGATAAGAGTTGGAAAACGACTTCAACAAAATGAGTATTTTGCTGAAGTGCGAGGAAAAACAATCGAGCTCTCTCCACAGTGTCAATTTACATCAAAGCAAATCTTCTGGCAAAGAAAAGAGGAATCCCAGATTTCAAGTTGAGATTCCCGTGGATTTCTAAAATTATGAAAAGTAAAGACCTTTTCTAAGGAGGAGTTACAGTGACCAGCAATTTCCAGATGGCTGCAAACAAAACCCCTGTGAAATTCCACAACTTCATCATTGAAGACGTTTATGAACTTGATATATCTGCAATGGATGTAATTAACATGACAAGGTTATGCTGCTCTTTGATACTCTGGACACCAGGGCTGTAGCTCTTCTGGTATAAAAATTGTAGCCATTACCACCACTGAGCACAAGGCTTGCTTCACAGCTGCTTTGGTTACACTCTGAGTGTTGTGAAATTAGAGACAATGTTGATTGTCAAGAGTGCTCATGCCCATTAAAAAAGTACACATTGTGGTTGTTCATTTTAATAAGAAAGGATAGATGTGCTGTGATGTTTTGAATACATGGGTAAATATATGTTACACATCTAGGCAATATTTTTTCATAGTAGTTTTACTAATTTTTATAGTCATAATATCACCCTCTTATGGATTGCTATCTCCCCCTTCACTCAGTTTAATGTCTATTAATCCCTTCTAGTCTACTGCCTCAGCTTTTCTCCCTTACCCACCTAATATTAGTAACCTCCAAAATCTGTTTCCTTTCATATGAAAGACTTTTCTTCTTCTTTATAACAGGGAAATCCTACAATATTTTGCTTTGTGATTGACTGATTTCATTCAGTCTAAATGTTCCCCAGGTTGATTTAGGCCACAAGGGACTTCTTGGTTTAAACTTTTCTTCTTTTTTCTTTATTTCTTCCTTCTTCTTCTTCTTCTTCTTCTTCTTCTTCTTCTTCTTTTGAGATGCATAAAAATCTGTATTCTATTCTGTGTTTGCACCATTCCTCTACTGACAGACATTTAGATTGTTTTCATCTTCTTGCTTTGTGAACAGTGCTGTGGGGAACATGGGTGCATATATGTGTTTTCATTCTGTGGATCTTACATGTACAGGTTACATACCCAGCAGTTGGATTGCTATGTCATAAAGAATTTCTATTCCTACCTATGAAAGATAGTAGCTAAAATGGCATGTTTTGAGATGAAAGCATCATTTCTTCCAGTGACTTTTATTTGTCCATTTCAAAGATATTGATTATTAAATTTATGCCTTAGTTTTAAGGTTTATGAAGTCAATAAAAGAAAAACAACATCTTATTCTTGTAGGTTCCAGCCCAGGGTCATTTCATACTCACTAATGTCAAGGTTTATACACATTCACACTCTCGTTGGAGACGTGACATTCTGTTACCATCATTAGTCCAATCAGTTCACCCTTGGTGGTCCTTGGTTTAGGAAACTACTTACCTTAAAAGAAATTTCCATGAGATCAGTTTATCCTAGTAACATTACTTCCTAAGGAAAGTAAAAGAAAATTGAAGTTGGCAACATGTAACAATATGGGTATGACATGTTTATTAAATCAACATGTGAGGGATTCACAGATAGCCAAATTGCTTGACATGTGTTATTTGCTTTAAAATATTATTGATGCAGCATAATAAAGGAAGTAATATTTGTACTTCACTACATCTTTGATAGAAGCTATATGGTCACATGATGATTTTATAAAGAAAAAGTTTGAGGTACAATAAAATGAAATGTATAACAAGACCATTTTTTTAACTTACCCAGGCTTCACTACTAACTCTTCACATATCATTTAAAAAACAAAAATATTGATACTAGTGATAACGGTAACCATATTGAAATGATGTAAACAAGGTAATGTCACTCAGTGATGGAGACTGTAGTTCTGGATGAGAGATACCTGTATCATACCTCATCACTCTGTTGATCACTCATCTCATTCAATTCACACTCATTCTCTTGTTTATCCTGCACAATTTTAAGAATATTACTACCTCAGATATTTTACCTGCTGATTCTTCTGATCATAAATTTCCCTCACTTCCTTAATTTTTCTGCTTAATTGTTTCATCCAATAAAAACTCTCAAAAATATTCATCAAACTTTTATAGAGTTGCCAAAAGAAAAAGATAATACTACAATAATAGGAGGAGACTTCAAAAGCCACTCTGAAGGCAGGACTATATATTGGGGGGGAAATGCAATATAGAAAGAAAAGCTATACTGAAAAATAAACCTACTTTAGTTCTTAAACATGCATAAAACATACATTCTCTTCCAGTGTTCATGGAACATTGACTAGAGTAAATCACATCTTAGACTACAAAAGAAGCTTTCATGAATTCCAACACATTGCGAAAATATAAATCAATTTATCCTTCTACAAGCCTGTAAAATTATAAAGTGACCTGGAAAGATGAAGCTAGGGAATCCAAATCCATGGAAACTGGACAACACCTTGTTTCAAATTACTTCTTAATTGAAGAAATAAGGAATGAAGCAAACAATAATGAAAATACAACATACCCAAATCAAGGGGACATAGATAAAGCAGTATTTAAAGGGCAAACAAAATGCATACATCCAAAAAAAGGAAAACCAAAATCAACACCTGAATCCAACATCTTCAGTAACCAGAAAAAGAAATATATAAAATCAACCTTCAGCCACCAGCATAAAATTAAAGATTCTGAAAAAATTTTGAGACAAGAATGTGGCTCTTCAAAAGGATTGACAAAAATTAAAAAAGCATGTCAAAATTTAACAAGAAAATGAAGAATATGCAAATATGAAAATTAAAAGATGAAAGGTTGCTATCACAACAAAACCAACTTACATTAAAAAGATAAAAGCCATACTTTGAAAAACTGTACACCAACAAATATGTAAACCCACATGAAATGAATGAGTTTCTATAAAAACATGACCTATCTAAATTAATACCAACAGATGTAGAAAATATAAAAAGACTCATAACCAAATAATACATAGACCAGGCCAACAAAGCCCCTGAGGAGCCCCCAAAATGGACTTCAGACAAGGAAGAGCAGCTCCCTGAATTCCCCCCAAACCAGTGAGAAGACAGACATCAGCGGACAAACCTGTAATTATGTATGTTTCTCGCTTGCTTTTTTTGTATGGCTTTTGCTAGTTATTATCTTTTTTTCCATTTCTCTTTTTATTCAATCGTTTGTTTCTTTTTTGTTTGGTCTCTGCTATTGTTGGTTTGCCTTCTTATATAAGCTAAGCATGGGATGCAAACACAAGGAGAAGCCACTGGACAGATGGTTCTGAAGGGACTTGGGAGGAGAAGAAGGTAGGGGAAGGGAATGGTGAGCAA
Source organism: Tenrec ecaudatus (assembly GCF_050624435.1). Taxonomy (NCBI): domain Eukaryota; kingdom Metazoa; phylum Chordata; class Mammalia; order Afrosoricida; family Tenrecidae; genus Tenrec; species Tenrec ecaudatus. Next base: position 16,309,812 of record NC_134533.1, read on the forward strand.
GTAACACCATAGACAGGGTAGTAACTAGGGAATGAAAATCATCAACGACGAGGACATAGAGATACTGGGAGTGTTGGAGCAACAACCATCTAGCTGAGAGGAATTTCTAAGTGGCAGAAGAAGGGCAAGGTAAAAGGAAACAGAGGAAAGATCTAGAAAGCAAAGCTATGGATGGAGGTATAAGCATAGGTGTGTACATATGTAAATTCATTCATTCATAAAAATAGAGGTATTGGCGTATCTCCATATATTTATATGGCAATGCACACAGAGGTTGTGGACCGACTTCAGGCTTCTGCTCATACCCTCCCTCAATTCAAGAATATTTTGTTCTAACAACCTGGAATTCTGAGAGGATCAACCTCCCAGCACAATCACTGAATACAAAATGGGTGCATGTGCAAATGTGGTTGAAAAGCTGATGGTGACCTGCTATCCAAAGATATAATCTGGAGCTTTAAAGACTTGATGTTGAACAAGTGGCCATCTAGCAGAGAAACAACAAGTCCACGTGAAAGAAGCACACCAGCATGAGGTGTCGACAGGATTGGGTGACAGACATCAGGAGGCCCCAAACAAACAAACAAAAACATATTGTTGAGATTGAGGAGGGTTGAAGCAGAGACCCAAAACTCATCTGTAGATAATGGGACATACCCTCACAGAAGTGTCCCAAGGAAGGGATAAGCCAACCAGGGTGCAGTAAAGCATTGATGAAGCACATAATATGCCTCTGGTTTCTTGAGGCTTCCTCATCCCACAGTGTTATGACTCTTGCCTTGACTTTCACTGTGGGCTAGCCCAGAGCACGTGCACAGGTACAGAAAAGAGATAAGAGCACAGGACACATGGAATGGGATGTAACATATGAAAATAATAATCTATAATTAATCAAGGGTTCATGAGGAGAGGGCGGGAAGAAAGTGGAGCTGATACCAAGGGCAAATAGAATGTAAATATTTAGAAAATAATGATGGCAACATATGTACACATATGATTGATACAATTGATGTATGGATTGTTATCAGAGTTGTAAGAGCCCCCAATGACATTTTCTTTTAATTTAGAAGTTAATTAATTAATTTAAAATAAATAGAGAGAACAGGCCATTAAAAACCTTCCAGGAAAAACAAGCAAGTCCTGGAGCAGATAGCTTCAGCAGAGAATCCCATCAAGCATGCAGAGAAAAGCTAACATGAATTCTACATAAACTATTCCCTAAGAAAGGACACCAAACTTTTAAACTTGTTTTATGAAGATTTAGTAATTCCTTTTAAATATTTTATCCAACAACATAATTTAAGGAAAAATAATTCTTTGGCCTTTCTAACTGTCCAGCTTTAAAATGTAACGAGGTAATCACAATCCATAGCTTGAGTCATTAATAGTCCTTAAAGTGATGTCTTTTGCAGCAGATTTTCCCTATGAAGTACATTGACTTAATAATTGCTCCTTCATGAGCATTGGTTGTGGACACAACTAAAATTAATTCCTTAACAACTTCAATATTTACGAAGCATGATGTTGCTTATTATAATCATTAAATTGAATGAAACACAATAAACCAGCTGGGGAGTGTGTGCTCAGCGGCGATGATGCAGGAAAATAAGTGGATTGCTCCCTTCTCATAATATCTATTCAAAGACCATATATTTTTTGCTAAGGCAAATGATTATTGTTTGGTTATTTTTGCAAGGGGATTTATTGAGGCATCTTAGAGAAAGAACAAAAAAATAAAATGAAAAATTTTAAATTGCATCAAAACTACTATAGCAAGTGTTAATGAGAATGAGGTGCAATTTAAATGAATTCTTGTCTAAAATAAAAATAATAGACCCAATTAAGAGAAAAGTTTCACCAAACAACCCAACCCAAGTCATTTACACAAAGGTAAATGAATGTTTAACCACTTTATATTGGAATTTACAAAACTTTCCTTCAATTGGTGATTGAATAAACAATACGTGGTGTTCAAAATGAAATCTAATACAGAAATTCAAAAGATCCCATTACCAATAAGGGTAACAATATGGATAAACAGCAAATGTGCTACGCCAGGTCAAAGAAACTAGTAAGTTCACACACTGTAAGATTCTATTTATGTGACATTCTTATGAAGGAAATCCTATGTAGACATAGTATAGCTTAAGGGTTGCTAGAAAAAGTGATTGAGAAAGAATTCCACCACCAAAAGATGAAGGAAATATGTTAAGATAATGAAAGTGCACCACATTGTGATTATGAACATGGTTATATGACCATAGACATTTGACTAACATCTTATATTGCATATTTTGGATATTACCATATGTAAATTAGAGTTTGAGTAGAAAATGAAAAAAAAGTTACAATAAAAGAAATGCACAGATGTGCTCACACACATCATATTCACTTATTTCCCAGGAGAAGCATAATTGCTTCTTCCCTGGGCGAGTGAAATGTAGAGTTGCAGATATCCTCAAAGGGGACAGCCCCTGAGAGCTGCAGGTTTTCATAACTCTACTTTGGTTCCCAGATATTATCCTCTGAAATATAAACATGACTTCACATGACATCATTTTTGTGAGACCAGACAATATACAGAGATCCTCAGGTGACCATGTATTCAAATCAATGGTGAGAGTTGTTGGCACACATGCCAAGTTTCCGTAAACTGATCATTAGCATTCTTGTTGGACCACAGCAGGGAAAATAGCAAGAAAGAAATTATGCTGACTAACTTGAAAATATGACTGCTCCATGAGTTGCTTTATAGACCTTCCTCGTTTGTTCTTTACAGCCACAATTCCGTGACTTATGTGGATGGCATGTATTTGTTATGTTTATGTAGCACATAAAGAGGGGGGTAAATGGCCTCTCCCAGGGCAGAGGAAAGGCGTGGTACACACCGGGTTTCGATCTAGATTCCCGACTGGCTGCTATTGTTCTTCTCTCCCTCTTTTCCAGCCTTAGAGACTGTGGAGCCTTTTGACCTGCCTTTGAGGAAGAACTTTAGTAACATTATTCCATGACTGCATTTCTGATTTCAAACTCAGAATTTACAGTTGCCTTTCCCTTTTTATCCATGACTAAGGTAAGCGTTTCGTTTCATGTGCAATTTTAGTAATTTAATCCATGTGAAATTATAGCTATTATAAGCTATTTGAGCCCAGAATTAAGTGTTATAAACATTTTTCTAAAAATATGAGGTAAGGCAGGTATGAAACTACCAAAATTTTCATCAGTATGTGCTTTAAAGATTGAAACATCATATTGCCTTGACGACAAAAATAAAAGAGCATTATGACACATTCTCACTGAGTAGGTCAGAACTTCATCCTGTGCACTATTTGTTAGTCTCTAATTGAAGATAAAACATAAAAAGAAAGAATTGAAGGATACGTTTTTAGCTATTGAGTGGTCTTAATTGATCTACTCCGAGTGGTCTTTTCAGTAGTCATACTCTATTTTGGAGCCCTGGTATCAGAGAGGGTTAGGTCAACAGTTCCAACCCACTAACTCCTTGGGAGAAATATCTACAACCTTGGGAACACATAGAGACAGTTCTTCCCGAGGTCTCTATGAGTGGACGGCAGTGAGTGAGTGAGTGAGTGAGTGAGTGAGTGAGTGAGTGAGTGAGTGAGTGAGTGAGTGAGTGAGTCTCTATTTTAAGGATCCCTACTGGTGTCTGAGATAAGTGTTAGACTTTCAACAATAGGAGGATCCCTGGTGGTGTAGTGATCACGCACTAGGCACGGGTTGGAAACCATCAGCAGCTCTATGGGAGAATGGCTGGGCTTTCCACTCCTGTGAACAATTTCGTCTCAAAAAACCACAGGGAATCACTATGCACCAGCATTGACTCGATGTCAGTAAGTTTGATTTTTGGTTTCAAGGCAATCCAACCACATCATCTACTTTGTGAGAGAGTTGACGCTATCTGTCCTCTTAAATATTTACAGCCTAAGAAACTCTAGGAGTCAGAAGTGATTCAATGACACCTAACAACAACAAGCTCTACAGAGGGTCACTGTATCTCAGAATTGACCTCTGGCATGGACTTGGTTTTTGAATTATAGTCACTATTAACCTTTCCACATAATTGCATGCTTCCTACTGCTCGTGGCTCTCCAAATACTGACAGTGCTGAAAGTACAGGACTTTTCATTTGTCAGACCTGGGTTTAGGCCTTGTATCTTAAACCTTCTTCATACTATATATTTAATTATAGAGTATCATATAAACTTATGAATCTTTGGCAGTAAACAGAACTTAATAATGTTATATAACTTTCAAGAGTATTGTAAGATTTCATTGAAAAGATGAGGCTATAATTACTAATATTATCATTGCCTGGTGGGCATAGCATAGGCTCCAAATGCTCATGTGTCTCTATCAAAGTTGGGAAAATCTAAGACCGTAATAATCCAGGCTGATAAAATGAAGTTTGAGGAGAATTATTGATGAATAGTGGTTAGTAGAGAATCATTGTCCTGCCAAAAATTTCATATTCAAACAGAAGGTATAAAGTGTTGTATTTGAACACTACCTGATTCAAAGATGAAAAATATAAAACATGGGACTTTTCCTAATATAGGTCTCATAAAAAATGTCCCCTTGGTCTATGAAATTAAAACCTTGATCTCTGCAAATCAGCTATGGGATAACAGGAAAGAGAGACAAAAATGTGTTTAAATATATTTATTCTTTCAACCCAAGTTGAATATGGATTTCAAAGAATAAAGGAAGCATAAGAAGGCCTCATATGAACCTGGTTGGGATAGCTCCTCAGATGGGATGGGGATGCAGAGAAAGAAAGGGACGAAGAATGTTTCAATGAAACAAGTCTGTAATGAAAACCAAGGATGAGGATAACAGATGTAAATACTCATATTCAGCCACACTTTAAATCACTACCTACCTTCCTCAACACCAAAAGAGAGGCCACGTTTTATCATAATATCATCCCTAATGTTATACCTAACACTAATTTATCCTAATGTCATACCTTATATGAATCAGTTATTATAGACCCATTTTCTCTCATTTATAATCTATTATCTCATTTAATGTTCATTCCAATACCTTGATGTGGGTCTTATGACCACCTCTATTTTGGGGATGGAGAAAACAAGGCTCAGATGAGTTAGGTTTGGATCAATCACTCCTATGTAATAAATAATAGGGCTGAAATTTGGATCCATTTCAACCTAATGCATATGAGGGGATACCCAACAAAAAAAAAAAACCCAAACAAAACCGGAATTGTGCTGAGCTCAGTGGAGCATTCATACTATGTATTTTTTTCCCACTAAGTGAGCACCATGCACCTTGCTCTGAGGTAGTGCACCCAGTGGTGCTACCTTCAAAGGTTCTCTCTGGTCACAGTGAATTTTTTTGTAAAAGCATTTTCTATCAAACCTCATTTTTTGTGTGATGGCCAATTTAAGAGAACAGCTTTGGCTGTGAAATTTTGTTCCCTGCAGAAACAGTTGTGATTTTGAACACAGCTTAGAAGAACAGTGTCATGGGAAAAACTCAAGTGTACAAGTGGTTTTCTCATTTCAAGAAAAGTGAAAGGTTGATTAATGACAAACCTCGATTTGAACATCTGTCAGCTTCACAAACAGACAAAAATGTTGACTTTTAGTGTAATTGGTGTTCATGCCACCAGGTCAGACTGTCAATGATGCTTTCGATTTAGGGATTCAGAAAAGATAGCTATCAGTGTGCAACAAAAATGACCTGCTTTGTTGCAGACAGGAGACTGGGTTTGCCACAACAACAATGCACCTGCTCACACAGCCATCTCAGTGCACCAGTTTTTGGTAAAAACCACCATGCCTCTCTTACCCCACACACTTACTTACCTGACCTCGCTCAGTGCAACTTCTTTTTGTTTCCACATATGAAGAGGGACATAAAAGGACAGTGATTTGATGACATTGAAGAGTTGAAGGAAAAAAACGAGGGAGGTGCTATGGGGCATACAAACAGATGAGTTTGAAAAATGTATCAAGAATGGAATTGCAGATTTGGCAAAAGTATTAAGTGTAATGGAGAGTATTTTGAATGTGATACGGTTGTTTTGTAAAGAAATTGAAATGCATAGTTTTGATAAAGAAACTTTGGTTTTACGATGACATGTTTCAGTTATATGTGCATGCCCTTGCTGCTGAAGGTATACCATCACATCTGCTATACCTATAATTTTTCAACTACTTTGATGTTTATCTCCAAATACTGAGTTTAGAAATGTTAGATACGGAGTAATTTTAAATTGAGCTAGAGTCGAGAAATCCCTGTTCCAAATTATTTATAAAACTTAAAAATTGGATAGATATTCCAAGAACTTCCATCATTGAATTGCACTAGTTAGTAATGGTACAGATAATTTGTGCACTCAGTTTTATTTTTCAAGGCCATGCTTTATGTATGGAGAGTCTTGAAGTACAATTAAGTTATTGCTTTAATGAAATCATGCATGCAATATTTATATAATTCCATTTCGCCCGGAGATCTCTTCTCTGCAACAATCTCTTCTGTTATTCTTCATTGACACAGGGCATTTCTTGATTCCCAAATAATATCTATGGAGAACAGCACTGAAGTCACTCAGTTCATCCTTCTAGGACTAACCAATGTCCCTGAGCTTCAGGTCCCCTTCTTTATAATGTTCACTCTAGTTTACCTAATCAATCTGTTTGGGAACCTGGGAATGATTGTGCTGATTATACTGGATTCTCGTCTCCACACGCCCATGTACTTTTTCCTCAGTCACTTGTCTCTGGTGGACCTTTGTTACTCCTCGGCTGTCACTCCCACATTGTTGGCTGGGCTTCTTAGAGGAGACAATATCATCTCCTACAACGCATGTGCTGCTCAGATGTTCTTTTTTGCAGTATTTGCAACTGTGGAAAATTTCCTTTTGGCATCCATGGCCTATGATCGTTATGCAGCAGTGTGCAAACCCCTACATTACACCACCACCATGACAGCAAATGTGAGTGCTTGTCTGGCCATGTGTTCCTACACCTGTGGCTTCATAAATGCCTCCATCCACACTTGGGGTGCCTTCAGCTTGTCTTTCTGCATGTCCAATGTGGTCCATCATTTTTTCTGTGATGTTCCAGCAGTCATGGTTCTCTCTTGCTCTGATAGACGTGTTCATGAGTTGGTTCTTATTTTTGTGGCGACCTGTAATATATTTTTTGCTCTTCTCATTATCTTGGTTTCCTACCTATTCATATTTGCCACTATCCTAAAAATGCGCTCAGCAGCAGGTTATCAGAAGGCTTTATCCACCTGTGCTTCTCACTTCACTGCAGTCTCCATCTTCTATGGGACAGTCATCTTCATGTACCTACAGCCCAGCTCCAGTCATTCCATGGACACAGATAAAATGGCATCTGTGTTCTACACAACAGTCATCCCCATGCTGAATCCCCTCGTTTATAGCTTGAGGAACAAAGAAGTCAAGAATGCATTCAAAAAGGCAGTCGAAAAGGCAAAATTCCCTACTGGCGTAAGTTCTTAATATTATAGGATGTACAGCAATCAAGTTTTTTTCTTTTCAGATTTTTTCTGTGAACTGGTTTCCATTTCAAATCCATGCTTCACTTAATTCCTAGGGTGGTCTTCTTCCTTTCTCAAAAGTCTGCTCTCCAGAATAAAAAAGCATCATACTCTGAAGTGTAAAACATACATGAGACTGGCTCAGTAGACACTTAAGAATTTTTAGGTTTTGATTTCCCAAAACCCTTTTCATAGCTTTATCTGTTCACATATTCATTTCATATGGTAATGTAAGCATATATTTTAATTCAGGTACACACAACTCCATCCAGAAAGTAAGCCTATTCAAGGACCATATGTGTACGCATATGCATTGTAGTGGAAATTTGTTAAATAACGAGAGTAGACTTGCTAGATTTTAATAGAAGAATAACAAATATGTGTATCAGGATAAAAACTAAAATATTTATTTGGTTGGCTAGTCAAAATATTTGTCTTGAGTCTAAAATGAGAAAAGGTATGAATTGTCAAATGAAAGTATTTGCTTTTTGTTACTATATTTTATTTGGAACTATGTAAATATAGACTTTTAATGGAATTAATTTCTTTTTTCATAAAATTATTGATAAACACACTATGGTCATGTGATAATTTCTGTAAGAAAATGATAGATGACTAAAACCAAGGGATAGAAATAATAGTTTTTTTCTGTTTATCTATATAAGGTCACCACCTCTTCTCCTTTTGTTTAGTTTTAATTTTAATGCAAGACTAATGATTATGAAAAATAAAAGTAACCATTTTTCTTACTGGAAATGATGTCAAGTGACTCATCACTAATTCATCAATACCTTGATTCTGGTTGACCTAGGGCATCTCTCATCACCACACATTATTTCTACTAGACCTGTCACTAAAAGTTAGTCTCAGAAAGCTCCTACAGGTGAGATTGAGATGATTATCCAAGAAGAAGTGCGCTATACTCATGAAGATCTACTCGAGTTTTAAAATATGTGCAAGCAGAAGCCTGGGGAATGTCCCTGGGATGGTTACTAAGCCTGTGGGATACTGGTGCACAAAATGTAATTTTAGACTGGTCTGAGTTTCTGGATATGGGACCCCTAAGTACAGACAATTCTTTCAATGTCTCTGCCAGAGAGGCTAAGAGAGGTTCTAATTCTTTATTTGGTTGGTTCAATGAATCATGGACTGCAAGATGACCTAAATTTGACCAACTTGAAGTACCTGACCTACCTTGGTACACTGTTAAAGAAGGCATCCAAAAGCTTAGAGAAATGTTATGTTGGAATGGATCTATCAGGATAGTCCCATAGACCCAAAATGGGGGTGACCTGAGGACATACCCTTTACCACAACAATAATGAACAAGTTTGTAAAGTGGGCCCAAGCATCTCTTAAGACTCCTGTAATTGCTATTTTATGTGCAACAAGATTAACAGTGGGCACTGCCCTAAGCGAGCTCTGACATTTGCCCACTTTGGGACTGATAGGGCATCGTCATAATAGACAACAAGGTTTCCGTAGCAATCAAAGCAACATGTCTTGTACGGAATTATGGCATTGACTACTTGGCCACGGTGTGCCAAGGAATGAAATAAATGGGAAACCTACTAAATATTTTACATGATCTATACAAGCGGAAGCATGGTAGATCAGGTGAACAGCAGAATAGACAGTCATGATCACTCAATCAGTTCCCAGAACTGAGCCAGTTTATAGAACTACAACCACTTGAATGAAGGGGAGGTTGGGTGCCTTTGAAGGAGGACCCTGCTACATCACCGAAAAGTCTATAGCGTTAGTCTTTCTTCTGCCCTTCCCCAAAGGGACCTGCGGCCTTTCACAAGAATGACTGATCACTGGGGAAAAAGAAATCGTCAAACGTTTCAGGGATTACTGGACACTGGCTCAGAAATGACACTAGTTCCAGGAGACCCATAGTGTTTCGTAGGCCCACCAGTCAGAGTGGGGGCTTATGGAGGTCAATTTATCTTTGGAGTTGTAGCTCAAGTATGCCTCACTGTGGGTTCGGTGGGCTCCCGGATCCATCCTGTGGTTATTTCCCCAGGTCCAGAATGCATCATTGGAGTAGACATGCTTAGTTACTTGCAAAACCCCCAAACTGGATTCTTGAAATGTGGAATAAGTCTTTCATGGTAGGAAAGGCCAAGTAGACACCATCAGAACTACCATTACCTAGGAAAATAGTAATCCAAAAGCAGTACTGCATTCCTAGAGGGATTGCAGAGATCAGGGCCACCATCAAAGACTTGCAATATGCAGGGTGGTGATTCCTACTATATCCCCATTTAACTCACCCATTTGGCCTGTAAAGAAGAGAGATGGATCCTGGAATATCATAAATTTAACCAGGTGGTGACTCCAATTGCAGCTGCTGTTGCAGATGTGATTTTATTGCTTGAGCAAATTATAATTTCTCATGGTACTTGGTATGCAGCTATTGATCTGGTTAATGCCTTCTTCTCAATACCAGTCTCAAAGGACCACCAGAACCAGTTTGCCTTCAGCTGGCAGGGGCAACAATATACTTTCAGAACTCTCCCCCGGGGGTACATCAATTCTCTGCCCTGTGCCAAAATTTTGTCCAAAGGGAGCTTGATCACCCGTCTATTCTGCAAAATGTCACACTGGTCCATTATATTGATGCCATCATGCTGATTGGACTCAGTAAGGAGGATGTATCAAAGATTCTAGATTCATTGGTACAATATCTGGGGAAAGAGTTGGGGAAATTAACCCATTGAAGATTCAGGCACTCTCCACCTCAGTAAAATTTCTAGGGGTCAAGTGGTGTCGAGCATGTCAAGATACCCCTACTAAGTTAAGAATACGCTTTCATTTGGTGCCAGCAATGGCTAAAAAGGAGGCAAATGCCTAGTGGGCCTCTTCAGATTTTGGAGGCAACATATCCCTCACTTGGGTGTTCTACTTCGACCTATTTATCAAGTAACATGAAAAGCCTTCAATTTTGAGTGGGGCCCAGAAAAAGAAAAGGCTTTTCAACAGGTTCAGGCTGCTGTGCAAGCTGTTTTGCCACTGGAACCATATGATCCAGCTGACTCAATGATGCTAGAGGTGTCAGTTGTAGATAAAGATACAGTGTGGAGTCTTTGGCAGACCCCTATTGGTGAATCACAGTGTAGAACATTGGCATTTTGGAGCAAATTCCTGCCATCCTCTGCAGAAAACTACTCCCACTTTGAAAAACAGCTGTTGGTCTGTTACTGGGCCTTGGTGGACACTGAACGTCTCACCATGGGCCACCAGGTCACCATGAGGCCTGAACTACCTATCATGAACTGGGTATTGACTGATGCATAGAATCATAAAGTTGGATGTGCGCAGCAACACTCCATTGTTAAATGGAAGTGGTATATACGAGATTGGGCCAAAGCAGGACATGAAGTGACAAGTAAGCTGCATGAAGGAGTAGCCCAAATGCCCAAAGTCTCCACTCCTGTCACATTACCTTCTTTCTCCCAGTGTGCACCTATAGCCTCCTGGGGAATTCCTTGCCATACTTTAACTGAAGACCAAAAACATCATGCTTGGTTTATGGATGGCTCTGAATGATATGCAGGTGCCACTCATAAGTGGACAGCAGCAGCACTACAGCCCCTTTCTGAAATCTCCCTAAAGGACAGTGGTGAAGGGAAATCTTCCCAATGGGCAGAACTTCGAACAGTGCACCTGGCCGTTCAGTTTGCATATAAGGAAAAATGGCCAGATGTGAGATTGTATACTGATTTGTGGAGTGTGGCTTATGGCTTGGCTGGATGGTCAGGGAATTGGAAGGACCATGATTGGAAAATTGGTAACAAGGAGGTGTGGGGAAGAGGTATGTGGATAGACCTCTCTGAGTGGGCCAAGAAAGTAAAGTTAATTGTATCTCACATGAACACTCACCAAAGGATTACCTCTGCAGAGGAGGACTTTAGTAATCAAGGGGATAAGTTGACATGCACTGTGGAGACTGGTCCTCCTCTTTCCTCTGCCACTCCTGTTATTGCCCAATGGGCACATAAACAAAGTGTACATGGTGGCAGGGATGGAGATTATGCATGGGCACAGCAACATGGACTTCCACTCACCAAGGCTGACTTGTCCACTGCCACTGCTGGGTGTCCCATTTCCCAGCAGCAGAAACCAACAGTAAGTTCACAATATGGGACCATTCCTTGGGGAGATCAACCATCAACTTGGTGGCAGGTTGATTACATAGGACAACTTCCATCATGCAGGGAAGCACTTTGTTCTTACTGGAATAGACACCTACTCTGGATATGGATTTGCCTTCCCTGCACGAAATTCTTCTGCCAATACTACTATTCGTGGACTCACAGAATGCCTCATACACCAGCATGGTATCCCACAGAGCATTGCTTCAGATCAAGGAACTTACTTCACTGCAAATGCAGTTCAGCAATAGGCCCATTCCTATGGAATTCACTGGTCCTACCATGTTCCTCATCATCCTGAAACGCTGGCTTGATAGAACGATGGAATGGGCTCCAAAAGACAATTATGGTGCCAACTAGGTGGCAACAACTTGCGGGGCTGTGGCAATGTTCTCCAGGAAGCTGTATATGCTCTAAACCTGTGGCCAATGTATGGTGCCGTGTCTCCAATAACCAGAATTCATGGGTCCAGAACCAAGGGCTGGAAGCTGGAGTGGCACCACTCACTATTACTCCTAGTGATCCACTTGCGGCTTTTTTGCTTCCTGTCCCAGCAACCCTGTGTTCCTCAGGCCTGGAGGTCCTGGTCCTGAACAAAGGAACTCTCCCCCCTGGAAACACAGCACAGATTCCCCTGAACCAACAGCTGAGAATGCCCCCTGGCTACTTTGGGCTTCTCATGCCTTTGGAGCAACACCAGGTCAGGAAGGGTGACACTGTACTAAGTGGTGCGATTGATCCTGATTATCAAGGAAGAAATTGGACTGGTGTTCCATCATGGAGGTAAAGAAGAATATGTCTGGAATCCAGGAGATCCCATAGGCCGACTCATAGTTCTACCATGCCCTGTGATGGTAAATGGTAAATTACAGCCACCCATTCCTGACAGGATGCATAATGACCCAGACCTCTCAGGAATGAAGGTCTGGGTCACCCCACCATGCAAAAAACCACAGCCAGCTGAGGTGCTTGCTGAGGGCAAAGGTAATACAGAATGGGTAGTAGAAGAAGGTACTTCTATATGTCAAATACGACGACGTGATCAATTGCAAAAGCGAGATTTGTAATTGTCAATGTATTTTCTTTTTATGTGCTTATTGCATATCTTTCCTTTGTTCACGTATGATATACCAGATACAATTGGACTCAGTGTGCTTTCATTTATACGTATGATAGATGATTGATGATATGTATAAGTGTGTGATTTCATCAATGTCCGGAAATTATCTAATTATATATGGCTAAAGAATTGTTTACAGGTGCCAGTTTGACAAGGGGTGGATTGAAATAATTTATTGTGCCAGCCTGACCGCTAAACATGTAGGATTAATGGAAGGGTTGGAGAGATAAATGACTCATCTAGCCTCACCTTCTTGTCTCTCACTCTTTAATAATTGGACCCGTGTGCGGCTGCCTTGCTTGTTCTGTGCCTCAATTTGCCAGCTACACTACCTGTGGGACACCTAACCAGTGGATTGTGTCACTGTAATTTGAGGTTCCTTTAAGATCTGCTTCGCCACACAATTGGAATTTACATCTCTTGAGCTAGGGGCTGACTGTTGGTGACCTGGCTGACTGTTGAATCTGACACTGTGTACATCATGATCCAAAGCAAAATTATCAGAGTTGGAAAATGACTTCAACAAAATCAGTATTTTGCTGAAGTGGGAGGAAAAACAATTAAGCTCTCTCCACAGTGTCAATTTACATCAAATCAAATCTTTTGGCAAAGAAAAGAGGAATCCCAGATTTCAAGTTGTGCTTCGCCTGGATATCTAAAATTATGAAAAATAAGGACCTTTTCTAAGGATGAGAGTTACACTGACCAGCAATATCCAAATGGCTGCAAACAAAAACACTGTGTAATTCCACAACTTCATCATTGAAGACATTGATGAACTTGATATAACTGCAATGGATGTAATTAACATAACTAGGTTATGCTGCTCTTAGATACTCTGGACACCAGGGCTGTAGCTCTTGAGGTATAAAAATTGTAGCCATTACCACCACTGAGCACACGGTTTGCTTCACAGTTGCCTTTGGTTACACTCTGAGTGTTGTGAAATTAAAACAATGTTGATTGTCAAAAGAGTTCCCATGCCCATTAAAAAGTACTCATTGTGGTTTTTCATTTTAATAAAAAAGGATAGATGTGCTGTGTTGCTTTGAAAATATGGGAAAATATACGATATGTCATACAGCTAGGCAAGATTTTTTTTCAGAGAAGTTTTTACTAATTTTTATTGTCATAGGTTCTCCCTCTTATGGATTACTATCTCCCCCTTCACTCAACTTAATGTCTATCAATCCCTTCTAGTCTACTGCCTCAGCTTTTCTCCCTTAACCACCTAATATTAGTAACCTCCAAAGTCTGTTTCCTTTCATATGAAAGACTTTTCTTCTTCTTTATAGCAGGGAAATCATACAATATTTTGCTTTATGACTGACTGATTTCCTTCAGTCTAAATGTTCTCCAGGTTCATTTATGCCACAAGGGATTTCTTGGTTTAATCTTTTCTTCTTTTTTTTTTGTTTCTTGCTTCTTCTACTGCTACATCTGCTTCTTCTTCTTCTTCTTCAGCTTCTGCTTCTTCTTTTGAGATGCATAAAAATCTGTATACTATTCTGTGTTTGCACCATTCCTCTACCGACAGACATTTAGGTTGTTTCCAACTTCTTGCTTTGTGAACAGTGCTGTGGGGAACATGGGTGCAAATATGTGTTTTCATGCTGTGAATCTAACTTGTACAGGTTACATACCCAGCAGTTGGATTGCTAGGTCATAAAGAATTTCTATTCCTACCAATGTAAGATAGTAGCTAAAATGGCATGTTTTTAGATGAAAACATCATTTCTTCCAGTGACTTTTATTTGTCCATTTCAAAGATATTGATTATTAAACTTATGCCTTAGTTTTAAGATTTATGAAGGCAATAAAACTAAAAACAACATCTTATTCTTGTAGGTTCCAGCCTAGGGTCATTTCATACTCACTAACTTCAAGGTTTACACACATTCACACTCTGGTGGTGACGCGACATTCCGTTAGCATCATTAGTTCATGCAGTTCACCCTTGGTAGTCCTTGGGTAGGAAATTACTTACCTTAAAAGAAATTTCCATGAGATCAGTTTATCCTAGTAACATTACTTCCTACAAACAGTAAAATAAATTGAAGTTGGCAACATGTAACAATATGGGTATGACATGCTTATTAAATCAACATGTGAGAGATTCACAGATAGCCAAATTGCCTGACACGTGTTATTTGCTTTAAAAGTATTTTTGATGGAACATAATAAAGGAAGTAATATTTGTACCTTCACTACATCTTTTGATAGAAGCTGTATGTCACATGATGATTTTATAAAGAAAAAGGTTGAGGTACAATAAAATGAAATGTATAACAAGAGCATTTTTTTAACTTACCCATGCTTCACTACTAACTCTTCACATATCATTTAGTAAACAAAAATATTGAGACTAGTGATAAAAGTAACCATATTCATTATATAAAATGATGTAAACCAGCTAATGTCACCTATTGATGGACACTGTAGTTCTGGGTGGGAGATATCTGTACCATGCCTCCTCATTCTGTTGCTCATTCATCTCATTCAATTCACACTCATACTCTGGACGATTTAAAAATGTTACTACCTCAGAGATATTCCCTGATGATTCTTCTGTTCATAAATTTCCCTCACTCCTTAAGTTTTCTGCTTAATTGTTTCACCCAATAAATCGCTCAAAAATATTCATCAAAGTTTTATAGAGTTGCCAAAAGAAAAAGATAATACTACAATAATAGGAGGAGACTTCAAAAGCCACTCTGAAGGCAGGACTATATATTGGGAAAGAAATGCAACACAGAAAGAAAAGCTATCCTGCAAAATTAAACCTACTTTAGTTCTTAAACATGCACAAAACACTCCACCTAACACTATAATATACATTCTCTTCCAGTGTTCATGGAACATTGTCTAGAATAAATCACATCTTAGACCACAAAAGAAGTTTTCATAAATTCCAAAACATTGTGATATCATAAATCAATTTATCCTACCACAGCCATGTAAAATTATAAATCAACATTGAAAGATAAAGGCATGGAGACCAAATCCATGAAAACTGGACAACACTTTGCTCCAAAACTACTCCTTAATTGAAGAAATATGGAATGAAACAAACAAGAATGAAAACACAACATATCAAGACAATGGGAAATAGAAAAATAATAGTTAAAGGGCAAAAAATGCATATATTCCAAAATGGAAATCCAAAATCAACACCTTAATTCAACATCTTCAGTAACTAGAAAAATAAATATATAAAATCAACCTTCAGCCACCAGCATAAAATAAATGATTCTGAAAAAAAGTTGAGACAAGAATGTGGCCCTTTAAAAGGATAAACAAAATTCATAAAGCACTTGAAAATTTAAAAAGAAAATGAAGAATATGCAAATATGAAAAATAAAAGATGAAAGGGGTGCTATCACAACAAAACCAAGCTAAATTTAAAAGATAAAAGCCATAATTTGAACAATTGTATGACAGCAAATATGTAAACTTAGATGAAAT
This sequence comes from Tenrec ecaudatus, assembly GCF_050624435.1. Lineage (NCBI taxonomy): Eukaryota > Metazoa > Chordata > Mammalia > Afrosoricida > Tenrecidae > Tenrec > Tenrec ecaudatus. The sequence continues at coordinate 16,326,111 of NC_134533.1, forward strand.
GAATGAAACCTTAGAAAAACACTACCTATCTAAATTAATACCAACTGATGTAGAAAATGTCAAAAGACTCATAACTGAAGAATAAATAGACCAGGCCAACAAAACCCCAGAGGAACCCCCAAAATAGACTTCAGTCTAGGAGGGGCACCTCCCGGAATTCCCCCCAGACCAATGATAAGACAGTCATCAAGGTAAGCTGACAGACGTAGAATTTTGTATGCCCCTTGTTTGTTTGTTTGGTTCGTTTTTGCTAGTTATTATAATCTGTTTTTTCCTTTTATCTTTCTATTCAATCTTTTGTTTCTTTTTTGTTTGGTCTGTGCTACTGTTGGTTCACCTTCTTATATAAGCTAAGCATGGGGGAAAAAACTCTGGAGGGACTTGGGAGGAGAAGAAGGTAGGGGAAGGGAGTGGTGAGCAAACAACACCATAGACCGGGTAAAAACCTAGGGAATGAAAATCATCAACGAGGAGGACATAGAGATACTGGAAGTGTTGGAGCAACAACAATCTACCTAAGAGGAATTGCTAAGAGGCGGAAGAAGGAAAAGCTTGATGGTGTGGAAGGAGGAACGTAAAAGGAAACAGAGGAAAGATCTAGGAAGCAAAGCTATGGATAGAAGCATGAGCATAGGTGTGTACATATGTAAATTCATTCATTCATAAACGTAGAGGTATTGGCGTATCTCCATATATTTATATGACAATAGGAGAGGTAGTGGATGGGCTTCGGGATTCTGCTCATACCCTCCCTCAATTCCAGAATATTTTGTTCTAAGAACCTGGAATTCTGAGAAACTCACCCTCCCAGCACAGTCGCTGAATACAAAATGGGTGCATGTGCAAATGTGGTTGAAAAGCTGATGGTGGCCTGCTATCCAAAAATATATCTCTGGGGCTTTAAAGACTTGATGTTGAACAAGTGACCATCTAGCCGAGAAACGACAAGCCCACGTGGAAGAAGCACACCAGCATTAGTGTTGAAACGATTGGGTGACAGACATCAGCAGGCCCCAAACAAACAAAAACATATGGCTGAGAATGAGGAGGGTAAAAACAGAGACCCAAAACTCATCTGTAGACAATGGGACATACCCTCACAGAAGTGTCCCAAGGAAGGGATAAGCCAACCAGGGCGCAGTAAAGCATCGGTGATGCACATAATATTCCTCTGGTTTCTTGAGGCTTCCTCATCCGACCGTGTTATGACCCCTACCTTGCCTTTCACTGTGGGCTAGCCCAGAGCATGTGCACAGGTACAGATAAGAGATAAGAGCTCAGGACACATGGAATGGGAGTAGCAATACCAGGAGGGTAGGAGGAAAGTGGGAAGAGTAGAGGAGGATGAAGAGGGGAGAAGAGAAAACCAATTGCAATGATCGATCGTAATCACCATCACACCACCCCCCACGAGAATGAACAACAGAAACCATGGGGGAAGGGAGGCAGTGGTCAGTGTAAGATATGAAAATAATAATAGTCTATAATATATCAAGGGGTCATGAGGAGGGGGAGGGAAGAAAGTGGAACTGACACCATGGGCAAAATAGAAAGTAAATGTTTAGAAAATAATGATGGCAACATATGTACAAATGTGCTTGATACAATTGATGTATGGATTGTTATAAGAGCTGTAAGAGCCCCCCATGAAATTATCTTTCAAATAAGAAGTTAATTATTTAAATGAAATAAATAAATAGACCAGGTCATTAAAAACCACACAGGAAAAACAAACAAATAAACAAGTCCTGTACCAGATAGCTTCACCAGAGAATCCCACCAAGCACGCAGAGAAAATCTGACACCAATCCCACACAAACTATTCCCCTAAATTGCAAAGGACACCAAACTTTTGAACTTGTTTCATGAAGATGTAGTAATTCCTTCTAAATATTTTATTCAACAACAAAATTTTAAAAAATTAATTATTTGTTTTTTCGAATTGTCCAGCTTTAAAATGCAACGAGGCAAACAAAAAACCATAGCTTGAGTCAGGCTTAGTCCTCAAAGTGATGTCTTTGCTCTTTAATATTTTAAAGAGGTCTTTTGCAGCAAATTTTCCCTATCAAGTACATTGACTTAAGAATTGCTCCTTCCATGAGCATTGGTTGTGGACACAACTAAATTAAAACTAACAATTTCAATACTTTCTCAATCATGATGCTGCTTATTATAATCATTAAATTGAATGAAACACAATAAACCAGCTGGGGAGTGTGTGCTCAGTTGCAATGGTGCAGGTAAATAAGTGGATTGCTCCCTTCTAGTAAAATCTAATAAAAGGACATATATTTTGTGCTAAGGCAAATGGCTATTGTTTGGTTTGTTGTTTGTTTGTTTTTTTTTTGCAAAGGGATTTATTGAGACATTTTAGAGAAAGAACAAAAATAAATAAAAATGTAAAAATCACATTAAAATATTATAACAAATTTTAGCAAGAGTGTGGTGTACTTTAAATAAATTCTTGTCTAAAATAAAAATAATAGAGCCACTTAAGAAAAAAGTTTAGTAAATACATCTTCAATTAAACATATGACCAAGCAAACCAAATGCAAGTCATTTATACAAAGGTCAATGAATGTTTAACAACTTTATTTATATTGGAATTTACAAAACTGTCCTTCAATTGGTGATTGAATAAACAATATGTGGTGTTCAAAATGAAATCTAATGCAGAAATTCAAAAGATTCCATTACCAATAAGGGTAACAATATGGATAAACAGCAAATGTCCTAAGCCAGGTCAAAGAAACTAGCCTCAAAGTTTTGCACTGTAAGATTCTATTTATGTGACATTCTTATGAAGGAAATCCTATGTGGACACAATATAGCTTAAGGATTGCTGGGAAAAGTGATTGAGAAAAAGGTCCGCCACAAAAAGATGAAGGAAATCTGTAAAGATGATGAAAGTGCACTACATTGCGCTCATGAACTTGGTTATATGACCATAGACATTTGACTAACATCTTATATTGCATATTTTGGATAGTACCACATGTAAATTACAATTTGAGTAGAACGTGAAAACAAGTTAAAATAAAATAAATGCACAAAAGTGCATACACACATCATATTCACTTATTTCTCAAGGGAAGCATAATTGCTCCTTCCCTGGGTGAGTGAAATGTAGTGTTGCAGATAGCCTCAAAGGGGACAGCCCCTGAGAGCTGCTGGTTTTCATAACTCCATATTTGTTCCAATATATTATTCTCTGAAATATAAACATGACTTCACATGACATCATTTTTGTGGGACCAGACGATATACAGAGATCCTCAGGTGACCATGTATTCAAATCAATGCTGAGAGTTACTGGCACACATGCCAAGTTTCCTGAAACTGATCATTAGCACAAATGTTGGACCACAGCAGGGAAAATAGCAAGCAAGAAATTATGCTGACTAACTTGAAAATATAACTCCTTTGTGAGTTTCTTTATGGGCCTTCCTAGTTTATTCTTTACAGCCACAATTCCGTGACTTATGTGGATGGCATGTATTTGTTATGTTTATGTAGCACATAAAGAGGGGGGTAAATGGCCTCTCCCAGGGCAGAGGAAAGGCATGGTACACACAGGGCTTCGATCTAGATTCCCGACTGGCTGCTATTGTTCTTCTCTCCCTCTTTTCCAGCCTTAGAGACTGTGGAGCCTTTTGACCTGCCTTTGAGAAAGAACTTTAGTAACATTATTCCATGACTGCATTTCTGATTTAAAACTCACAATTTACAGTTTCCTTTCCCTTTTTATCCATGACTAAGGTAAGCGTTTCATTTCATGTATAATTTTAGTAATGTAATTCATGTAAAATTATATATATTATAAATTATCTGAGCCCAGAATTACGTCTTATAAACATTTTTCTAAAACTATGAGGTAAGGCAGAAATAGAAATGTTAACATTTCCATCAGTATGTGCTTTAAAGATCAGAAACATCATATTGCTTGGAGAGAAAAAAAGAGCACTATGTCACATTCTAACTGAGTAGGTCAGAATTTCATCCTGTGCACTCTTTGTTAGTCTCTAATTGAAGATAAAACTTCAAAAGAAAGGATTGAAGGATATGTCTTTAACTATTGAGTGGTCTTAATTAATCTACTCTGAGTAGTTTTTCAGTAGTCATAATGTATTTTGGAGCCCTGATGTCAGAGTGTGTTAGGTCAACAGTTCCAACCCACTCGCTACTTGGGAGAAATATTTACAGCCTTGGGAACACATAGAGACAGTTCTTGTCGAGGTCTCTGAGTTGATGGCAGTGAGTGAGTGAGTCTCTATTTTAATGCCTAATGGTTTTTGAGATAAGTGCTAGACATTTAGCATGAGTAGGATCCCTGGTGGTGTAGTGATTCTGCACTGGGCTCTGATCCACATGTTGAGCAGTTCAAAACCATCAGCAGCTCTGTGGGAGAAAGTCTGGGCTTTCCACTCCTGTGAACAATTTAGAGTCTCAGAAACCCACAGGGAGTCACTATGCGCCAGCATTGACTTGATGGCAGTAAGTTTGATTTTTGGTTTCAAGGCAGTTCAACCCCATCATCTACTTTGTGAGAGAGTTGAGGATATCTGTCCTCTTAAATATTCACAGCCTAAGAAACTCTAGGAGTCAGAACTGATTCAGTGACACCTAACAACACCAAGCTCTACAGAGGGTCACTGTATCTCAGAACTGACCTCTGGCATGGACTTGGTTTTTGAATTATAGTCTCTATTAACCTTTCCACATAATTGTATGCTTCCTACTGCTCGTGGCTCCCCCAATACTGACAGTGCTGAAAGTACAGAACTTTTCATTTGTCAGACCTGGGTTTAAGCCTTGTATCTTAAACCTTCTTCATACTATATATGTAATTACAGAGTATCATATAAACTTATAAATCTTTACTAGTAAACAGAATATAACATTATGTAACTTTCAAGATTATTGAAAGATTTCATTGAAAGGATGAAGCTCTAACTACCATTATCATTACCTGATGAGCATACTATAGCCTCAAAATGCTTATATCTGTTTATGTGTTGGAAAAATCTAAGACCGTAATAATCCAGGCTTATAAAATGAAGTTTGATGAATAGAGATTAGTAGAGAATCATTGTCCTGCCGAAGATTTCACATTCAAATAGAACACTAACCGAGTCAAAGATGAAAAGTATAGCACACGGAATTTTTACTAATACATGTCTCATAAAAAATGTCCCCTTAGTCTATGAATTTACAATTTGATCTCTGTGAATCAGCTATGGGATAACAAGAAGGAGAGACAAAAATGAATTTAAATATATTTATTCTTTCAACCCAAGTTGAATATGGACTTCAAAGAATAAAGGAAGCAAAAGAATGCCTCATATGAACCTGGTTGGGATAGCTCCTCAGATGGGATGAGGATGCTGAGAAAGAAAGGGACAAAGAATGTATTCTTAATGAAACAAGTCTGTAGTGAAAAATCAACGGTGAGGATAACAGATGTAAATACCCATATTCAGCCACACTTTAAATCACTAACTACCTTCCTCAACACCAAGAGAGGCCACTTTTTATCCTAATATCATCCCTAATGTTATACCTAACACTAATTTATCCTAATGTCATACCTTATACGAATCAGTTATTGTAGACCCATTTTCTCTCATTTTAATGTATTATCTCATTTAATGTTCATTCCAATATCTTGAAGTGGGTCTTATGACCACCTCGATTTTGGGGATGGAGAAAACAAGACTCAGACGAGTTAGGTTTGGATCAAACACTCCTATGTAATAAATAATAGGGCTGAAATTTGGATCTACTTGGACCTAATGCATATGAGGGGATACAAAAAACAACCAAACCCGGAATTGTGCTGGGCTCAGTGGAACATTCATAGTGTGCTTTTTATTTTCCCCCACTATGTGAGCATCAAGCAACTCGCTCTGAGTGAGTGCACCCAGTGGTACTATCTTGGAAGGTTCTCTCTTGTCACAGTGAATTTGTTTGTAAAAACATTTCCTATCAAACCTCGTTTTTTGTGTGATGGCCAATTTAAGAGAATAGCTTTTGCTGTGAAATTTTGTTTCCTGTTCAGGGAAAAAGGTTGCAGAAACTGTTGTGATTTTGAACACAGCTTACAAGAACAGTGTTATGGGAAAAACTCAAGTGTACACGTGGTTTTCTCATTTCAAGGAAAGTGAAAAGTCAATTAATGACAAACCTCTATTTGAACGTCTGTCAACTTCCCAAACAGACGCAAATGTCGATTTGTAGTGCATTTGGAGAGTATGCAACCAGGTCAGACTGTCAATGACGCTTTTGATTTAGAGGTTCTGAAAAGATAGCTATCGGTGTACAACAAAAAAGACCTGCTTTGTTGCAGACAGGAGACTGGTTTTGCCACAACATCAATGCTCCTGCTCACACAGCCATCTCAGTGCACCATTTTTGGCAAAAACCACCATGCCGCTCTTACTTCCACGCACTTTACTTACCTGACCTCGCTCTGTGCAACTCCTTTTGTTTCCACAAATGAGGAGGCGCCTGAAAGGACAGTGATTTGATGACATAGAAGAGGTGAAGGGAAAAACCGAGGGAGGTGCTATCGGGCATCCACACAGATGAGTTTGAAAAATGTTATCAGGAATAGAATCGCAGATTTGGCACCAAAAAAAGTATTAAGTGTAATGGAGAGTATTTTAAGGTGATAGGGTTGTTTTGTAAAGCAATTGAAATACATGGTTTTGAAAAAGAAACTCCGTTCTTGTTTTTACAGGGATACGTTTCAGTTACCTTTGTTAGTTGTGCATGTCCTTACTGCTGAAGTTGTACCATCACATCTATTATACGTATAATTTTTAAATTACTTTGATGTTTATCTCCAAATACTAAGTTTAGAACTATGGAGATAATGAATAATTTTAAATTGAGTTAGATTTTACTTTATTTTAATTCCAATTAAGATCATTGGACTTGGGTGCCTGGGTTTGCCTGGATTCTAAGCTTGGTTTGTCAGTGAATACTTCTGCAAACTTGAATAAATTCCTGTCTCTTATACATCATAAAACAAATAGAGATGTGAAATAATCCACCTCATATTGTTTCTGTGAAGAACAAATATACATATAAAATGTCCATAGCAGCATCTGACTCATAAGCAGTACATGTAAAATAGTGATACTTTTCATTGGACCCAGGAAAAATGATTTGACAATTCATGTCAATTTTGTTCTGTCATGTTGACCAAGAAATCCCTGTTCCAAATTGCTTATAAAACTTAAAATTTGGATAGATATTCCAAGAAGTTCCATCATTCAATTTCAGTAGTTAGTAATAGTACAGATAATTTGTGCACTCAATTTTATTTTCAAGACCATGCTTTATGTATGGAGAGTCTTGAAATACAATTAAGTTATTGCTTTAATGAAGTCATGCATGCAATACTTATATAACTCCATTTTGCCTGAAGATCTATTCTCTGCAGCAATCTCTTCTTTTATTCTTCATTGACACAGGGCATTTCTTGATTCCCAAATAATATCTATGGAGAACAGCACTGAAGTCACTCAGTTCATCCTTCTAGGACTAACCAATGTCCCTGAGCTGCAGGTCCCCTTCTTTATAATGTTCACTCTAGTTTACCTAAGCAATCTGTTTGGGAACCTGGGAATGATTGTGCTGATTATACTGGATTCTCGTCTCCACACTCCCATGTACTTTTTCCTCAATCACTTGTCTCTGGTGGACCTTTGTTACTCGTCGGCTGTCACTCCCACATTGTTGGCTGGGCTTCTTAGAGGAGACAATATCATCTCCTACAACACATGTGCTGCTCAGATGTTCTTTTTTGCAGCATTTGCAACTGTGGAAAATTTCCTTTTGGCCTCCATGGCCTATGATCGTTATGCAGCAGTGTGCAAACCCCTACATTACACCACCACCATGACAGCAAATGTGAGTGCTTGTCTGGCCATGTGTTCCTACACCTGTGGCTTCATAAATGCCTCCATCCACACTTGGGGTGCCTTCAGCTTGTCTTTCTGTGAGTCCAATGTGGTCCATCATTTTTTCTGTGACGTTCCAGCAGTCATGGTTCTCTCTTGCTCTGATAGACGTGTTCATGAGTTGGTTCTTATATTTGTGGCGACCTTTATTATATTTTTTGCTCTTCTCATTATCTTGGTTTCCTACCTATTCATATTTGCCACTATCCTAAAAATGCGCTCAGCAGCAGGTTATCAGAAGGCTTTATCCACCTGTGCTTCTCACTTCACTGCAGTCTCCATCTTCTATGGGACAGTCATCTTCATGTACCTTCGGCCCAGCTCCAGTCATTCCATGGATACAGATAGAATGGCCTCTGTGTTCTACACAACAGTCATCCCCATGCTGAATCCCCTCGTTTATAGCTTGAGGAACAAGGAAGTCAAGAATGCATTCAAAGAGGTAGTCGAAAAGATGAAATTGTCTGCTGGCTTACATTCTTAATATTGTAGATGCCCAGCAATCAAGTTTGTTTCTTTTCCAGTTTTATCTTTTCTGTGCAGTGGTTTCCATGTCAAAGCCCATGCTTCACTTAATTCCTAGGGTGGTCTACTTACTTTCTCAAAAGTCTGCTCTCCAGAAAAAAAAGAAAGCATCATACTCTAAAGTGTAAAACATACATGAGACTGGCTCAGTAGACACTTAAGAATTTTTAGGTTTTGATTTCCCAAAACCCTTTTCATAGTTTTATCTATTCACATATTTTCTAAATATTTTAATGTAAGCATATATGTTAATCCACATACATAAACTCCAGAAAAAGAAGCATATTCAAGGACCCTATATGTATGCATATGCACTCTAGTGGAAATTTGTTAAATAATGTGAGTAGAGTGGCTAGATTTTTATAGATGAATAACAAATACATGTATCAGGATACAAACTAAAATCTTTTCTTTTTTGGGGGGCGGGGGTTGGCCAGTCAAAATAATTGTCTTGAGTCTAAAATCAGTAAAGGTATGAATTGTCAAATGAAAGTATTTGCTTTCTGTTACTATATTTTATTTAGAACTATGTAAATAGAGGCTTTTAAAGGAACTAATTTCTGTCTTTATAAAATTATTGATAAACACACTATGGTCATGTGATAATTTTATGAAAGAAAATGATAGATTACTAAAATCAAGGGATAAAAATAATAGTTTTTTCTCAGTTTATCAATATAAGTCCACAAACTCTTCCTCTTTTGTTTAGTTTTTATTTTAATGCTAGACGAATTATTATGAAAAATAATACTAACCTTTTTTTTTTACTGGAAATGATGCTAAGTGACTCATCACTAATTCATCAATACTTTAGTTCTGGTTGACCTAGGGCATCTCTCATCATTCTTCTTCTTATTTATCTCTCTGCATTCAGACTGATTTCCTTCTTATTCCTAAACAAGTCTTTGGCATGCCTCTTGTCTTATGGCTCTTGACCTACTATTCCTGCTGTCTGAAATTACTCCCTTCCTTCAAGTCTCTCGTGACAAGTAACCATATTTTAGAGTCACCTCACCTCTTAGGAGATATCATCCCCTTTCTGGTTGATTCCTTAAAGTCCTGTTGATTACTAAACTATTAATATTTTACTCTTTGATCACCTGTAGTCTATCTTACAGGTCCACAAACTAATTTGGCCTACCTACGCTGTTTCAGAAAAATGAAACAAGACAACGAACTACTCAAGGTTGGTTTTTTTTTTTTAAACAATTGATCAAAATGCAGGGTAAAACATAGATATCTGCATTTGGATCCCCCTGGATCATCCGTGAGATTCTCGGGGGGCTGTATCATCCACTTTGGGAAACACGGATAGATCTCCTCTCCACAAGATCAAGGGTTTTGCCTGCTTTATCAACATTTTTGTCCAAATAATTGATTAGAGTCACTACATGCTACCTCTAATTTTACACTTCCTTTGGGAAATTTATTCCAGAGCATTTGACTCCTTTTTGATGTTATTTTAAACAGAATTTGTTTATTTCATTTTGGATTATTCATTGTTAGTGGATGAAATCAAGAGAATTATCACACATATTAATCTGATATATTAAAATGATGAAGGACATATGTGTTCTACTATACTTTTAGTGGATTCACTATGATTTTCTATAGCTAAGACCACAAGTCACGAATTGAAATAATTACTTCTACCTTTCATTATGTTGGCAAATTTCCCTGGCTACAACCATTTGTAAAATGTTAATTAGACTCGATAAAAATTAACATCTTTATTTTATTCATGATGCTCATATGAGGGTATTCTGTCTTTCATCATCCAGTGTGGTATTAGATGCAGACTTTTATTTTGATTTTTTTTCTGTGGTTAACTTTTATAGTTTTCTATTCAACAATTTATACTCAGTGCTTTCTGACATTAGTTACATTTTTAGAACTTTCTTGTTTCATTTAGTCTTTCTTTCCTGCCTTTTATGACTTCTGAAATTTGTTTCTGGGAAAACACTGCCTTTCTGATTTATTTAGTGGTGTGATACATTATTCATCAGTATTATTGTTCACTTTATAAACCTATTTATTACTTAACTGAAAGGTGATCCCCAGAGAGTGGGTTCAGCTCCAGGCAAAGGGTATGTAAGGTTCACAGTCTCTAGGGTTCCACTAGTCTCTATCTGACTAGTAAATCTGCTCATTGTTATTGTTGTTTTGAATTCTGTTCTACATGTTTCTCCCATTCTGTCCAAGACCTTCGGTTGTACATTGATCTGACTGGCTGGTGGGTTGACAGCCAGGCACCATTCATGTTTCTAAGTAGTGGAGGCTGTGGTTTCTGACAAGGACAGAACAAGGGGTTCTTCCCGGCCTGCTAAGAGAGTGAACAAAGGACCCAGTAAAATAAATTATGAACAGAGGACTCTGTGGGGACTGACGTGGAAGACACCTGAACCTTGAAGCCAGGCCCTCGTGAAAATCCCGATGCAGGACTGTACTCTGAGATAGCCCTGAAACATTCTGAGGCAGGCTGACCCAGAGCAGCAGTCCAGATAAAACAGGGAAAAAGGAGTCATGAGACTCAAGGACAGACAGACTAACTAATTAGACAGTTGCAGAGGGCAACCCCCTCCCATTAGGAAGTGAGATGTAAAAACTAGACGTCTTCCCCTAGACATCCTTCCTTCTCACCTCTCCAGGGGGACTGGCCTCGCCTCAGAGTGAGTGGATTTTATCTAGACTTAAGGGGGTCCTTCTCAAAGAGGGACTGACTCATATCTTTTTAAGTGACTCTATGCTTTAATAAAATGGTTGCTCATCTCTTCGCTGCTGTGTGCGTGGGAGGTGGGGTGGGGAGCGGCTGGGGGTGGCTTATCTCTGGACCCCAGTAAACCACATCCATTTGGAGCTGGCTAGTTCTGTTGGCGACAACCCAGGAACTGAACTTCACAGTTTCCAAAGTTCATTTGTCATTTGGTCACATTGTTTCCTTGACGCTTTGATTTTCCTCACTCTTTTGCTCCAGAAGGAGAGACCAACGTTTGCACCTTAGATGACTGCTTGCTAGTTTTTTTAATGTGTTACTGTGAATTGGCTGAAGGCTGACAGAGAAGATCATCAGTTTCTATTCATACACATTTTATTGCAACTCATCCGTTGCAATCCCTTAAAGTTCCATCATTTTTCTCACGTCCTCCCTGAGTTTACTATTTTCATTCCTTCTTCTTTCCTAATCCTCTGACTTTTGTCCTTTTGATTATAACGCGCTGCTATTCTAACACAGAGTGGAGTTCAGTTTCAGACCTGAAGGGTGGCAGAGCCTTCCGAGTTCAGTCTCTGTATGACCAATAAGCCTCAGCTTTTCTATGGGCACATTTTCTCCCATCCTCTTCAAGACCTTCTGATGTGATCCCATTTAGAGAATTTGGTAGTGCTAGCCAGGCACCACCTAGTTATGGTCTCAGGATTGTGGACACTGATGAATGTAAGATGCACTGGTCCATTCGGCTATTACATATGCCTTTTGAATTTTAATCACTCTTATTTCTTCTAGACAAGGATAGACCCTAAATAGTTGCTCATGTGCTTTTAAGATACTATTCACCAATGTAAGATGTGAATCATCACACACCTATTCAGCTTGCATGACTAGAAATGTACCCACTCAAAGATTGTTATTACTGTTATTGGAGGATTCTATATAATATATTTATGACTGTTGCCGTTTGCCCTGTGTACTTCCTAGCATCTTCCTTTTCCTTGTTAATGTTATGATACTTTCCTTTCTAGTATGGAAATTAATACCTGTCTACTCTCTAGTTGGTGATATGTTCTCACTCAAAAAACAAAGTTTTGTGCACCAAAGGACATTGCCAAAAACAGTGAAATGGTAACCCACAGAGTGGAAGAAAATATTTGCCTACATATTTGATACATTAATCATACCAGGAATATATCAAGAATTAGCACAACAAGGCATTAAAAAGAAACTCAATTTAAAACAGGAAAATGAGCACAAGAAAGGCTGCTAAAACTATCAGTCATTTTATAAAAATCTTTTCAGTAAATCCAAACTCACAGCAATTGTTTACAACAGAGCAGAACAAGATTATATTGTTTACAAGATTGTGCTATCTAAAAAAGCTGACCACACACCCCAGCCCCTTCTCCCATGGAATGGCAAGTGAGCTTGCACCACCAATCCCACATTTAGCACTTGAAAATTTAAACTAATAGTAACCAAAAGGAAGGCCAAACTCACTGCCATGGAGCCAATGCCAATTCAGAGTGATCATACAGGATAGGGTGGAACTGGATGGCCCTGTGAGCTTCTGAGACCTTTTATTGAATCTTTAATTGAAATAGAAAGTCTCATTTTCCTCCCATGCAGTGTCTTCTGGTTTTGAACTGCTGACCTTGCAATTACAAGTCTAATTCATATCCACTACACCACCAGGGCTTCTCATAATGACTAACAGGGCTCCTTAAATAGTCATTAAATCAAAACAAGCAAACAACCACTGCCATGGCTTGTGTCAATTCTGACTCATAGTGACCCTATAAATGAGACTTCGGATTTTTAAGACTGTCAATAATTATGTGGGAGACGTATTCACCCAGCTGGTGGGCTTGAACAGTCAACCTTGTGGTTTCCAACCAAATGATTAACATGCATTATTTCATTAGGGCTTCTGATTAGTCATTAGGGTGATGCAAATCAAAGCCACAATGAGATATTACCTTAAACCAGTTATATAATTATAATTCTCAAACAAATTAAAATGAACTCTAAAATTATAAATATTAGGTTGTACATCATTGGTAGGGTTGTAAAATTGGACATTCATTTTGGAAAAGTCGGGCAGTTCTTCATATTACTTATCATATTACTCAGTAATACCACTCTGAGATTTATGTCCAACCATAATGAAAACTTAAGTCTAAGCAAAAAATGTGTACACAAATAGTATCATTCAAACAACCAAACAGTCAACAAATGAAATGTACATTAACTGACAAATATGTGATTTATTGTGTGTACAGGATCTTTGCATTGGAATATTGCCACTGTTAGATGTTGTCAAGTTGTTTCCTACTCATAGCAAACCCCGTAGCAAGACTAGCAACCCTGTGTACTACAAGGTCCTGCACCATCCTATCAATCATCACTTTTTGAAGCCATTATTGTAGCCAATATGCCAGTTCATTCTGAGCATCTTCCTCTTTTTCTCTGACCCTCTGATTTATCAAGCATAATGTCCTTCTTCAGGACTGGTACTTCCTGATAATGTGTACAAACTAGGTGAAATGAAGTTTCACCATCTTGACTTCTACGGAGCTTGTGGCTGTAGTTTCCCTGAGACAAATATTTTTATTGTTCTTCAAACAGTTCATAGTGTATTAAATATTCTTCCCTAACACTACAATTCAAATGCATTAACTGAATACTATGCGTATTAGCACTTGTAGAAGGTAGATAAACTTTCAAAACATTATGCTAAGAAGCTACACTAAAAAGAGGAGATATTGTGTAAATATTCTAGTCATATGAAATACCAAAAGTAGGACAACTGATAAAGATAAAGAGTTTATTAGACTTCCAGTAAGATGACACACTAGGAAGACATGTTACACAGACCTCTTAAAACAAAGACCTAAGAGGTCAAATGAAATCGGTATGATGATAGCCTTAGAAACCTGAGCTTCAGATGAAATAACAGAGGAGTGGATTAAATACTTCTGACTAGGAGAAGATGAGCAACAGCTTTGCCACAGGACATAAAAAGCTGGGGTAAATTTTCAGCTGTCATAGTGTGGCCAGTTAGGACTTGGGCAAGCCGTGTTTGATTGGCACAAGAAACTGATCATCTCATCCACTCAAACCTACACAACATACGTGAAAACACCAGAAGCTGGCTAGGAAAAGGAGATGATCCTCGACTTTTTCTTCTGGTAACCAGAAGCTTGACATCCCTCCACCCTCATACACCCAGCTGCCAATGACATACCCTCAGGTGCATACCTCCACCTCCACTGGAAGCGTGGGAACTCTACTTCTACACTCTAGAAGATGCAAAGTGCCTGAATGGGCAGACGCTCCATCCATAAACTGTCACCGTGTCCCCAGCTTCCCTCTGGACCAGGAGAAAACTACTTCCAGATCAGGCACCATGGCCTCGGGCACCTTCTAGACCTCAGCGAGTCTTTCTAAGACAGGGAATTCCACATCCTCACACCTGTCCTAGTCCTCCACTTCATACTGATCTCACATCCTACTACTTCTCTCTGGAGCCTGTCACCCTCAACCCCAGTTTTCTATTTTCTTTGTTTTGTTCTCTTATTTTCCCTTTTTTATTTGGTTGCTCCTTCCTTTTTTCCCTTCTATTTTTTCGGCTTCTGCTTTACTATTCCATTGTCACCACCCCTCGCTTTATGCTCCTTGCTTTTTCTCCTCCCATTTAAACATTTTCCTCCTTTTCCTTCTCACTGATTAAAGTATTTTCACTCTTTTCTGACTCCTGTTATTCACTTTTTTTCCTCGACTTGTAGATGTTTTTCATTTATTTTTATGCTCTTTTGGCTCTGCTTTGTCTCTATTCTTTTTTTCCAAGTCCCACCAGCAAGAAGCAGCAATCTTGTGCACAGCTCTGCCACACTCACACTACCCACAGCCTCATCCAGTGGGCAAGAGCCACCACCCACACCTATTATCAATGAAAACCAAAGGCCAGAACGAGCCAAACTCGCCCGCAACTGTGCAACATGAACAAATAATTATGCGTGCCTTCATTCTCTATCATATTCTTATGGAAACACATTATGATTGACTAAGGACACACCAATGTAAGTACAAATGCAATCGAATACAACACCACAGTGGCTTATTAACAACAGAATGTTACCTTTTTTCTTCTTTAAATCATTTTATTAGGGCCTTGTACAACTCTTTTTACAATCCATACATCCATCCAATGTAGCAAGAGCCTTTGTAAATTTCTTGCCATCATCATTCTCAAACCATTTTCTACTTGAGCCCTTGGGATAGGTCCTCTTTCCCCTCCCTGCGCCTCCCCTCCCTCATGAACCCGTGATAATTTATGAATTCTCATTTCTGTTACGTCTTACTCTGTCTGACGATTCACTTCACCCACTCTTCTGCTGTTATTGGTTCCCCCTTTCTGCCCCACCCTCCTCCGCCCCTCCTGGTTTCTCTACTCTCATTATTGGTCCAGAGGGTTTATCTTTCCTGGAGACCCTGTGTTTCCAACTCTGATCTGTACCAGAGTACATCCTCTCATCTAGCTGATTTGGAAGGTAGAATTGGGATTCTCATCGTGGGGGGTGGAGGGTGAGGAAGCAATAAAGAACTAGAGGAAAGTTGTATGTTTCATCATTGCTATACTGGACCCTGACTGGCCTGCTTCCTCTGTAAGGGGATGTTCTGTTACCTACATATGGGCTTTGGCTTTCCACTTTGCACTTCCCCTCATTCACAATGATATTTTTGTTCTTTAGTCCCTGATACCTGATCCCATCAATACCTCATGATCACACAGGCTGGTGTGGTGTACTTCTTCCATGTAGGCTTTGTTGCTTCTAAGCTACATGGTTGCTTGTTTATCTTCAAGTGTTAGGACCACTGATGCTATAACTTTTGATACCCAGACACCATCAGCTTTCTTCACCACATTAGCTTATGCACCCACTTTGTCTTCAGCGATCGTGTCTGGAAGATAAGAATCATGGAATGTCAGCTTAATGGAAAAAGTGTTATTGCGTTGAGGGAGTAATGAATAGACGCCGTATAAGTTAATACTTAACTTATAAATATATGTACATAGATCTATTTCCCTATCGCTATATATTAATATATTTACATATTTATATGCCTGGATTTAGACCTCTCTAAATGTCCTGTGTCTCCTAGTTCTTTCCTTTGTTTCCTCTTGCCCAATTATCATGTTTGGCCTTCCTCCTGGTTTTGATAATTCCTCTTGGCTACATTGCCCTTGATCAAACCCCACTGGGCATCCTACATCCTCTTTGCCATAGAATTTAGAACACTTGTTGTTCCCTTATTCTTGGTTTCGTTGGCATTCCCTTTCTGTTCTTTGTCTCCACTCTCCTGTGTCCTCCTGGTGGAGTCAGATTGGGCACAATTCCCTCACTGTGTTTCCAGTGTTGTCCTCCATTGTGCATCTTGTGTTGGGGCTGGCCTTATGATCCTCTCGGTGCTTTGATTGTTCTGAGCAGAAATATCATCCTTAGAGCTTGGTGGGCCAAGCTGTTTTCCACTCTCTCTTCTGCCCTCATCATTTACTCCTGTGTGCTCTGATGAAAGGGGCCCCTTTGCCTGAGGTGTAGTTTCAGTGCTGTTTTCTGAAGTCCCCCTCTCCCTCTCCTGTGGAAATAAAAGCAATAGCCTCCTCTTGGATGAATTAGTGCTCTGTTCCCCCACTACCCTTGTCTTTTTTACCCTTATTTTAGCCTACTTTTCATTGGCTTTCATATATAACCCTGGATTGGGTCTGGACCCTGCCATAACACCTGGACCTAACCCCAGGAATATATGTATATAGTAGTAAAGATCTTTCAACAATGATTGTAGCAGTACATTGACAGACAGCTATATTCAAGCAGGATTCAGAAGAGAACTTCGTATGTGGGATAGCCCTGCGGATATTAGAAGGATCATGGCGAGGGAAGAGAATACAAGAAAGATAATTTTTTGTGTTTTATTAACAATGAGATGTTTGACTTTTGGGGTTAGAACAAGCTATGGAGACTATTAACAATAGGAATCCCAGAGCACTACATCATACTCATAAGAATTTGTATTTGAAAAGGCAGTTTTTCAAAGAAAATAAAGGACCATGGTTTCCTTTAAAATCAAGAAAAGTGAGGACTTCCAGTAATAAGGAGACAGAGTAGTACATACCCGAGATACTCCACAGAAATCAGTCCAGGAGAGTTACTAAGAGGGAAATTCAACACTTTTGGATCTCAGGAGGCATCATAAAGATAAGTAGGCCCAGATCCGATCCACGAGGATTTTAGGGTCTGGGGACTTTTGGCTTACCACAGTAGAGGCTGGCTAAGGTTGGACCTTAGCCCCATCATTGCCTCAGCCAGAGCTGGAATCATTTGGAGATGGCACACAGGCTTAATATCAACAAAGCCAGTTTGCCACTGCCTTGGGGCAGGGATTAAACCCTTGCAGCCCCACAGGCAGGGATGGGGTCTCAGCTACATTATTACTTTTGTTTCTCTCTCTTCTCTCTATCACCCCCACAGTCTCAGTGGACTTGTTTTTTAAATTTTTTTCTCCTCTGTTGCTTCCATGTTCTCTCACATACCACTGCTGACCTCCAGATCATTCACCTTAGCCTAGGGTATTTACACCTTCCCCACACCAATTAGGTGAGCTCCACCCTGTACACCTAGCCTCAGGTTAGGGAAATCCAAGCCAAACTCCACCAGGGTATACTCAGCTCAATTTCTTACTGGAGAATTCCTGCCTGTGTGGCTGGAGGAAGTCCTATTTTTCTTATGTTGTCCCACGTGCCTGAGGGAACTTACTCCCACATCCCTTGGTGCGTCACATGGCCTAAGGAAGCTCGGTCAACACTTGCCAATGTTCCAAGCTACTGAAGGAACCTCTGGCCAACTTCTGCAGTGATATATCTGGCCAAGGCAATTCTGCCCACCATTCGTGGTATTCTACACCAAAGTTGGCACTGAGAGGAAAGCCACAGAACTATAAAGTGTTAGGCCAATTCCATAGTGAAATTAACTGAAAGCAGTTTGAGAAAGCATTCCTACAAGTCTTCCATAGAGAGCCAGTGCTCTTTGAGTCCCTGGAAAATGGCGCCTGGCTCCTCTAAAGCAATGCAACTCAAACAGCCGGCAGCCCCAACGATACCAATGGAAAAGAGAAACAAAAGGCAATGGCAGGAGGAGTCATCAACATGAAGATGTGCATAGAAGAAGCAGACATTGATCTGCCACGGACAGAAATTTTCAGAATGCTGCTTGGAGTCATACAGGATATGAGGGAAACAATGCCGGAAAACGAGGAGATAAAGTGCATACACCAAAGGGAAATACAAGAGCTTAGGGTGGAGATAACAAAACACATTGATTTATGTATGGATTGTGATAAGAATTTTATATGCTCTGTAAAATTATTTTTAAAAATCAAGAAAAGTGTGATTCAAGGTTGTATTTATTAATATAAATAATTATTCTGTATGCTAAGGAAATAATCAGAAAACGTGAAGTACATAAAGAGGAACTTGGCATCAGGATTAGAGGAAGGTTTAATAACTGCCTCCATAATGCAGATAACACAACATTGCTAACTAAGAGTGAGGAAACTTTGAAGTATTTGCTGATGAAGACCAAGAGTTGCAGTCTTCAATTTGGATTCCAACTTTATGAACAAAATCATTAAAGCTAAATTCACTAAAACTCATCCAGTAGATGAAACTAAAAGGAACAACTTGACATTATCCAGGGTTTTATTTTATTGGATCCACAACCAATGCTTAGGCAAGCAGAAATCAAGAAATCAAACCACATATTGAATTGAATGAATCTTCTGCACAACACCCCTTTAAAGTGATGAAGAGTAAGGATGTCACTTGAGGATGAAGGTGGACCTGGTCCAAGCCTTAGTATTTTCAGTTGCACAGGTGACAATTGATGTGTTTGAATTATGCTGAATTCAAGTACTGTGAACACTGAGAAGATAAAGCAAGCCGGACTTGGAAGAAATACAGCCAGATATCTCCTCAGAACTAAAGATGGCAAGGTTTCCTCTCATATATTTTTGGACATGTTACAAGGACAGACACAGTGGCTGCAACAATGGGCTCGACCGAATCACTGTGATACACAGTGCTAGGCAGTGTGTCCTTCTGCCGTACGTCAGGTCACTATGTGTGTGCACTGGACTGACAGCCTCTAAACGTCCATAAAGCAACAATACAGGTCCCAATGTGAAGGAGCTCAAATAGCCTATGCTAAGTATAACAACCTACAGCCAAAGGCTACATATATGAAATATATGAAAAGGTGCAATTTAGTGGTGGCTACTCAAGTGCTGGGATATCAAGCTAGTATTTTGACTCTCATGAAATTTTTAATTTTTTCTGCTTAATCTGATTGTCAAAAGCCAAAGCCAAACTTATGGTCATCAGATCAATTTTGGCTCATATCAACCCTGCAGACCAGAGTAAAACTGTCCACGTCAGTTTCTGATGCTGTAACTCTTTAAGGGAATGGAACACCTCATCTTTCTCTTGCAGCATGCCTGGAGGCTTTGAGTTACTGAGCTTGCAGTTCAGAGCCCAATACATACGGTAATCACTACACTAGGAATACTCTACTCCAACATCACTTTACATATGAGCAATTGAGGGGTGTTCCCTGGCCTCCTTTCAGCTGTGGATATTGAGCTTCTTCGCCATTTCTTCCCAGCAGTGTAGTCAATTTGATTTCTGTTTATTCCCTCTGGGACGTCCATGTGTATAGTCACTTTTCTGTTGTTCAACAAAGGTTTATGTGAAGAAGAAGTTATTGGTTTTGCTCAATTCTATCATGGATGCTCCAACTTTATTTGTATTACCAAGGCCTTTTCTCAGAACTACTGCTACTTTCTCTTTTTTTCCCACTTTTACATTCCATTCTCCAATAATTATCAATTATAATTGCATGTTTGATCAATTTTAAACTGAAGGTATCAGTAAAATTAAATTTCTCCAGCAGTAACTTTAGTGATTGGTGCATAAATTTGAATAATAGTTATATTGACTGGATTTCCTTGCATGTGAATAAGTATTAGCCTCACAGTCAACATTTTACTTCAAGATATACCTTGATATGACCATTTTGACGATGAAAAGGTTGTCATTTCTCCTGAATTTATCTTTCCCAGCATAGTAAATCATGAGACTACCTGATTCAAAATGGCCAATACCAATCCATTTCTGCTCAATCCTAATGCAATTCCCTTTGATTTTTGATAACTTCCAATTTTCTTAGATTCATACGTGGTACTTTCCAACTTTCAGTTTTTGATAGGTGTTTGCAGCTGTTTGCTGCATTTTCAGTCATACCTCCTCAGCAAACGAAGGTCCCAATGCCTTTCCTCCCTCAGACTCTGCTTCATCCATTAAGGTCAGCTCTGCTTTGTGCATGTGCTCAGTCATACTGTGAGTGTCTTCTAATCTAAAGGGCTCTCATTCTGGCAATATCTCTAACAATGTTCTGACGCAATGCATTAGGTTTTCAGTATCTGACAATGTTTCACTGCTATCCATAAGTTTTCAGTGGCTAGTTCCTCAGAAGGGACAGCCAATTTCTTCTTTGTAGTCTGTCCTTAGTCTATCAACACTACTGAAAATTTGACTGACCCTGTTGGTATTTGAAATGCCGGTGACATACCAGCAGTATTAGAAAAACACATAAACCACCACAGTATGACAAACTCACAAACAAGTGGTGGGCATTCACAAGAAACAACCAGCTGGGTTTGGAAGACAACGAGGCGTAGGTATACCATTGCTGATGTCAAATAAATCTTGGTTGAAAGCAGAGAGTACTATAAAAATGCTTACCTGTGGTTATGATACATTTAAATTATAGTGCTGGTGAAGACTACTGAAAGTACCACCAACTCCCAAAAGAACAAACATGACTGTCTTGGAAGAAGTACAGCCAGAATGCTCCTTAGAAGCAAGCAACGTCCATCTTTGTCATGTGTATTTTGGACATGTGATCACTAGAGAACAGTCCCAGGAAATGTATATCGTGCTTGATAAAGTTGGGAGGGGACAGAGAAAAAGAGGAAGACCATGGACAAGATGGATTGACACAGTGACTACAACCGTGGGCTCAAATATAGTACAGAGCCAGGCACTATTTTATTCTGTTCTAGAGTCGTGAGTCGTAACCAACTAAATGGCACACAACAACAGCAACAAAAGTGCATGAAACAAAGTCTGGCTATATTGACTCCTAAGGAGCCTTCTGTCCAGACTGCTTCTGAGACAGATTTGTTTCCTCTCCAGGCAGTCAATTCTCTTGCCAACACCACGACTTAAGATATCGATTCGTTCTCCTACCTTATCCATTGACCAGATTTCTTGTGCATATGAAGAATTAAAACACTATGAATTGGGTCAGATACACCTATCCTCCAATCATGGTGATGCCTTCTTCATAATGTCTAATATCCCATACTATATGATTAAAAAATAGGTGCTATAAGTATGGTATAGAGAAAGAATATACTTTAGTGGTTGGTTAGGGAAGATGCTTGGGGAAACTGATCAAAAAGAAACTGAGGGATTTGTTCACATGATAAAGCTGTGCATATTGATATTGTCAAAGTGCTTATAGGATCATAAACACAGAAATGAAATTTTCAATTATACCCTACAAATGATGGATCTCACTGTATGTAAGTTATACTCTTTTTAAAGAAAATAAAGTCTAAGAAATGATCAAAAGTATTGCAAAAATGTGCACACTAATCATATCACCAGGTGCAACATAATTGGCTTTTCCCTAGGAAAATGAGATGAGGAACTATTGATGTCCTCGTAGGGGATCCCTTGAGAACTCTAGGTCTTTGTAACTCCCCATTGGTTTCCATGTATTAGTCTGTATTTACGTTATTTTACCAATAAGTATGAGGTATGTCACCACTCTTGAGGCAGGAAGAAAATGCATGATTAATGCAGGGTTTCAACTTAGCTTCCTGACTCTATGCTGATTTTTTTTTCTATCTTTGATCCCTGCCATGGAGACTCCGGAATCTTTTGACTAGCACCTGAGGGAGCCATGGTTTCATGGCTAATGTTCTTATTTCAAACTCACAGCTCAGATTTGCCCTTCTCTTTTGAACACAGATCAAGGTAAGCTTTTGAATTCATGTCCACTTCAAGTGAGTAGTGTAATTCATGAAAAAATGATGGGAAAGTATATATAATCTACGTGATTCAAGAATAAAATATTCTAAAGACTTTTATAAAATAATTCTGGAATCAAATAAATTAATACATATACTGGTTAATAACCCAAGGTTTTATTCCATCAGAACTGAGTTAAATCTTGAATCCTCCTCGTGATCGCGATATAATTACACAATACAACATAACTTCTTAAATTTCTAAATAATCATATGGTTATATAATAATAGAGAATGTGTAGTGTTATTGTGAGAACTCACTGAATATGTATTTGTATGTATACAAATATTATTATTGATTCGTTAATATTATACATACTTAAACTGTTATATGTACCTAATCTTTATAGAAAAAACCTTCCTAAGCCCAGCTTCTAGAGTGATACTGTGAAAGGATTAGGAGAAAGGTGGTAGAGAAAATCTGAACACTTCAAATTCAAACAAAGATGTAAAGTATTGTGACTGTGAATGATATATTCATATAAACCATTTAAAGCACAGAGCTAACACGTTGAGTAAATATGCTGGCAAACTGCATCCATAATCTATGATCTCCCCACCTTTCATCTCTGTCATTTAGCAATGGGAAGGCAATCAAAAATAAATGATGTGCTTAAGAAAAACATGAGTTTTTTTAAACTAAAGCTATTATGTAACTTTCAAGTACATATTAAGTTTAAAAAGCCGGGGCTGGCACTGTGAAATTGGCACAGCAGCATTCACCTGGGTCGTTTTCCTTAAATTTTAGGAAGCTCTTTCACATTCTTTCAATTATTACACAGGGAAGCCACAAACACCAGTTTGTAAAATAGGTACAAAGAGTCATTTTAAATTGAATTAAGCTCTACTTTATTACTTTCGGTTAAGATTATTAGATTTGAGAGCCCCCTAAATGAATTCTATGCTTGGCTTTGTCAGGTAGTATTTCTGTCAACTTGACAAAAGTACTCAACTTTCACACATGAAAGTGCCTCATAAGTTAAAGAGCAGTGTCAACTAAGCAACCTCAGATGATTGATGGTAGGAATGCATGAACACGGATATAATTTGAGTAATAGAAGAGTCTGCTTTCACTAGGATAGGACAAACTCATTTGACAATAAGTATCATACCAGACATGTAATCATGTCAACGTTACTAATTTTTTACAGCCCAGTCTAAAATATTTAAAAATTTTAAAAGTCAAGCAAATGAACCATGAGATCTTTCAGCTTCAATAGTTTGTAATTGCATAGACATTTAATGCACTAAAAGAACCCATGTTTTTTATGGAGAATTTTGAAATATAAATGTATGTTATAATGAAAGAAAAGTCCTTAATATTTAAATATTTCTATTTCCCTACATTCTCTTTTCTGATTCACACTCTGCTTTCATTCCTCATTGCTATAGAGCATCTCCGGGTTCCCAGATACAATCAATGAAGAACGGGACAGAAGTGACTCAGTTCATCCTGCTAGGACTGACAGATGACCCTGAACTGCAAATCCCTCTCTTTATCTTACTCACTCTCATTTATCTTGTCAGTTTGCTTGGGAACCTGGGGATGATCCTGCTGATCCTGCTGGACTCTCGTCTCCATACACCCATGTACTTTTTTCTCTGCAATCTCTCTCTGGTGGACTTTGGCTACTCCTCAGCTGTCACTCCTAAGGTCATGGCTGGGCTTCTCATGGGAGACAAGATCATCTCCTACAACCCCTGTGCAGTTCAAATGTTCTTCTTTGCAGCCTTTGCCACTACAGAAAGTTACCTCTTGGCTTCCATGGCGTATGACCGCTACGCAGCAGTGTGTAAACCCCTACATTACACCACCACCATGACAACGAGTGTGTGTGTTTGTCTGGCCATAGGCTCCCATCTCTGTGGTTTCCTAAATGCCTCTATACACACTGGAGACACATTCAGTCTCTCTTTCTGTGAGTCCAATGTGGTCCATCACTTTTTCTGTGATGTTCCAGCAGTCATGGTTCTTTCTTGCTCTGATAGACGTGTTAGTGAGATGGTTCTTGTGTTTGTGGTTGGCTTCAATATATCTTTTGCTCTTCTAGTTATCTTTATTTCCTACGCGTTCATATTTTTCACCATTCTCAAGATGCAATCAGCTGAGGGATACTGGAAAGCTTTATCCACTTGTGCCTCACATCTCACTGCTGTCTTCATCTTCTATGGGACAGTTATTTTCATGTACCTACAACCCAGCTCCAGTCACTCCATGGACACAGACAAAATGGCGTCGGTATTCTATGCTATGGTCATCCCCATGCTCAACCCTCTGGTCTACAGCCTGAGAAACAAGGAGGTCAAGAGTGCATTCAAGAAGGTGGTTGAAAAAACAACATTGTCTTTAGGCTTACCTTTGTAGCACTGTAGGATGCAAACAACATAGTTTCCTTCAACTCAGCTTGTCTCTGTCAAAACGACCATATTTCTAGGCCCCCCAGGGAACTAAACAAACTGTTGTCTAGAGGAAAACAACAAATATTTTTGAGAAGTATAATATCTAAATGAGAATAGAACTATCATAAAAATTTTAATATTTTGCTTTCAAATACTAGCCAATTACATTTACATATTCACATATTTTCTACACATGCTCACTTTAATATGCCAGTGTTAGCATATATGTCCCTAGACACAGAGGCTTTGAATAGACGCACATGCAAGAATCTTATGAGAATTTATTAAGTGAGGTAATTGTAATGTGTCTAATGTTTAATTAACAAATTTAAATAACCAAGAGATGCAACAGAATTCAAACAAATGCCTAATCTTGGTTCTGTAGCTGAAATTTTTCAAAGATTTCTTAATAAAGTGGCATGGAATTATTTATTACAGGTATTTACCTTTGTTCATATTTTATCCAAAACTACATACTATACTTTTTATAATTTTTCTTTCTGAATAATATCACCACAGAAAATACTATGCACATACATGTAATGTGCATACATGGTGAAAATATGTAAATCCGTATGGCATAATGTGCCAATACATACCATGCATGTCTCTTGAGAATGACAGAAACCATGTCTGTAAAAGAAAGTATCACTCATCTTCATTGAAGTATGAAAATGTTATTTTTGACCACATTTGTATAAAAGTACTGGTCAGTATATTGTACACAAAAAACCATAGCAAAATCGTAACTGGAAAATAAACTATTGAAAATGTGAGTTTTTGTCTATTAATTTAAAATAATTATCATAATTCATAGATTTTCAAGTCATCAGTAGGAACCTAGAACTTACTGAAGCTTGTCCATAATCCATGTGCTATCAACTGAAAGATAAAGTGAAGTCTGTGTTGATATAAATGGCACCTCATAGTTACCAGTAACACTCTTGGTTCAAAGAACATTGACATAAATATCATAGTCATCAACTAACTCTGGATTTTAATTGAAGACACAAAGGAAGTAAACTGATAGACAGCTATTCATGGTTCAGCATTTGAACGCAAAACACAATGAGCTCATCCGAAGTGAAATCAAGCAGCCAAGACCAGAGGCAGGAGGCACTATAGGACAGAGTGTTTGGGGCAGAGCAAGAGGAGTCGTGGCAACTCAATGGGACTGAGATAAAGTAGAAGTTGGGCTATTTGGTCCACAGAAGCAGAGCCCAAGAAACTGTGTCACAGAGAGACCGAGGACCAGCGTTGCTGCGTTGCTGAATAAGGAGAGGTAATGTTAATATTTTTAATCCTGAATTATGGTCACCAATTAATTAGACATAATTAGCTCCAATAAGTACGTGTATTGTCTGTGAGCTCTGTTTGGCCATTGTAATGAATTGTTAAACCAGCATTGAAGCAGAGTACTGTGAGAGGAATAGTTGGTATCCAAACAGATAAAGAAGGATGGAGTGTGGAGGAATGTCTGACTCTTGTCTTTTGGTAATAGGGGGTCAGATCTGGAATCTCGTGGCATTTATTACAATATACAGCTTTCTAATGGAAAAGAAGTCAGGTAGATTTCAAGAGTATGCAAACTTTTTAAACTTAGGAATAAAATGCTAAATAGCAAAATAGCCTCCAAGAAAAAGGGAAAACCTCCTGAAAGAGGAAAATCAGAAAGACCTAGCAAACAAGGAAATAAAGGGAAGGAGAGTAATCCTGAGAAAATTCACAAACAAAATTAACTAAGTAGATACCATTTTGAAGAACAAAGGAACCAGTCACATCACACACACATGCACACACGCACACCACAGTAAAAGGATAGCAATGAATTCATAGATATCAATAATGGCTGTAAGTGTAGGTGGTTTAAATGTACCAGTTAAGACACAGAGAACAGCAGAAAGGAAAAGAAAATAGGATCCATCAAATTCTGTTAACAAGAGCATACTTAAAACATAAAGACAAAAAACAGGTGGTGAGAAGATGTTATGAATATATCAAGCTAATGGCAATCAAAGCAATAATAGAAACAGTAATTTCTGATAGAATAGAAGAGACATAGTAATTAAATGGACAATTGAAAGAAAAGACATAGTCATAATAAATATCCATACATGCAACAAAAGACACTCAGGTACATTAATCAAAATCTTTATAGAATTGAATAGAGAAATGTACAATACGACAACAACAGTACGCAATTTTAACACAACACTGAGAAAGAGAAAAACATAAAAGAAACTGAACAAATCCACTCACTCAATTCACTGCCATCGAGTTGATTCCAACTAATGTTCACACTCTAGGACAAATAAAAATTCCACTGTGGGTTTCTCAAATGATAACCCTTTACCAAAGCACAAAGCTTCAATTTTGTCCCACAGAGTGGCTAGGATTTTGAACTGTGAACCTTGCAGTTGTGAGCCCAACAGGTAACTATTAAGTCACCCTAGATTCACAAAAAAGAACAAAATATTACAATTTATCAAATTGACTTCTAAGACATATACAAAACACTTCATCCAACAATAACACAATATACAATTTTTTCAGTGAACAGATCATTCTCTAGCACTGACTATATGTTAGCTACAGAACAGCCTTAATATAAATTAAAACATCAAGATATTATAACTTATCTTCTTGATCAGAATGATATTGGATTTGAAATCAACACTAAGAAAATCAAGGGTAGACCATCAACCACATGGGAAGGTAACAAGGCAGTGCTTCAAAACTACAGGATAATTGAAGAAATAAGTAATGAATTTTAACAATTGCATGAAATAAACATATAAGAAAGTACAACATATTAAAACCTTTGAGATACAGCAAAAATAAACATTACTCAGAGGGCAATTTATACCATTAAATACACACATCAAAAATGAAGAAACAAAATCAACACCTTACCGCAGAATCTTCACCAATTAAATCAAGAGTAGAAAGATAAACTTTCAACCATCAGATTAAAGTAGAAATAAATGAATTAAAAACAGGAAAGCAAAAGAAAAGATCATGATAAAAAGTCAGTTCTTTGAAAATATTAACAAAATAGATAAACCACAGCCAAAAATAGCATAGGCAAGGAAGAAGGCAGAAATATCTTGGATAAGAAATATAATAGATGGCATTACAATAGAATAAAAGAATAAGACTGAAATAAAAGAGATAAGACAATACTATAATGGATGTACTCCAACAAATTTGAAAACCTGGAAGAAATGAAAAAATTCCTAGAAACATGCTACCTGCATGAACTATCACAGATTGATATAGAAAACCTTAATTGGCCCATTACCAAAAATGAACCACATTGGGTGAAGTCATTCACTTCTCAAGGTTAAAGCCTATTACGCATCAACTATAGACCTAATAGCCTGGCATTAGCAGAGCAATTGGTCCATAAACTAATGGAACAAAATCGTACAGAAATGAATCCATCCACCTAAATACAACAGATCTGTGGCAAAGGGCCAAAAATATTAAATGGGAAAGAGATAGTCTTCAAAAATGGCATTGACAAAATTGGATTACCATCTGAAGATAAATTAAATAGGATCATCCCATGTACAAAACAAACTCAACATGAAGCAAAAACTTAAATGTAAATCCTAGAGAAAAGATAATCAATGAGAAAATATGGGAGATTTAAAGGGCCCTCATCAAGATGGATTGACACTGTCTGCGGCTTCAATAACGGCCTCAAATATAATAACAATTGGGAGGATGGCACAGGATCTGGCAGAGTCACTATGAGTTGGAATCAACTCAATGGTGCCTAACAGATAACAACAAAGGGCCCTGTTGCAGGGCACAGACATTGTTGAACATACTATGGAAGCACATATAAGAGAAGACAAAAGAGATAGCCAACATTTGCTAAACATGAGACACTACTGTGCATCAAAAGAAAGAAAAGAGAACCCACAGTCTGAGAAAAAAAAAAAACCTTCAGCAATGACAAAATGGACAAGTGACTAAGCTCTAAAAATCTGTAGAAATTTTCAATACCTCAATTAAGAAGTAATCAAATTTAAGAATGTGAAAGTGCCATGAACAGATAGTTCATCAAACATGATGCCTGAATACCTAACAAATATAAGAAAGAAAAATGCTCATCATCATTAGCCACCTAGATATTAAAATAAAATCAATATCACCTTACATTGACACTAACAAACTAATAAAAACCCGGTAATGACAAATGCGGAGAGACTGTAGAGAGACTGGAACTCTCTTCCATTGCTGGTTGGTCTGTACATATGTGAAATCATTGTGGAAAGTGAACGGGTGCTACTTTAAACGGGGAATAGAAATTCCATGTGAACTAGCAATACTTCTTTAAATATGTCCTAAATATGTAAGAGACATACACAACAGAAACATACTCTCCCATGTTCATTGCAGCACTGTTCACAATAGCAAGAAGTTGGAAACAGCCCAAATGTAAGAGAATGGATAAAGAAACTAGCTGGCATATAGATGCAATGGAATATTATGCATCACTAACAAACAATGATGCAACCACATAGCACCTCACGGCATAAATAGACCTGGAGAACATTATACAGAGTGAAATTAGTCAATCACAAAAGGACAAACATTGTACAGATTGTTACACTAAATCTAAATGAAGACTTTCATACAAACAGTGGTAAGGTGGCATCTGGGTAAAAGCACTTGCCTGGTTCTCCCGTTGTTACATCTGAAAATTAAGAGGTAAAGAGGCTAAGACTTGGAGGCCGGGTGCTAGAAATAGAATCCCACTCCATGACCGCAGCCAAAAACAGGTGTTCACAGGTTGGGCTTGACAAAGAGCCCTTGAATGACTGTTCAAAGATTACAAAACAAGTCAGCAAAACACACTTTCCACATAAGACACCAACCTGCTGAGTAAGACATTGCTTTACACTACCCCCACCCTTACACCCTAGACTACTTAGGTAGTCAACAGGAATAGACCCCATTCCCCCACCTCCACTTGGCTACCTCCATCATCCCCACCCCATCTGATCTGATTCACCATAAGTACATTATCTCGATAAATACCCCAATCACAAGAATACAGCTGTCTCAGTCAAACCAGTCACGAAATCATCCCCCTAGCCTGAATTTCACCCCCCTCTGACACCTTACAAGACCACAAGGGAGTAAAACAACATACCACCAAGCACTGTCCCTACGTAATACACAGGGTCACCAAGGACCCTACAGATTCACTATGCCCTCCTTTACCACAATCATGATAACTCTGGAAATGGTTCTCATCATATCAGCAATACATAATCTCCTTTACCTCACCAAGTAAAAGAATATGCTCGGATTTAGCAACAGAAACCATGAAGAAAAGAAGAGAATGGAATATCATCTAACAACAGTTGAAGAAGAATAACAGTGGCTCTCTCTCTCTCTCTCTCTCTCTCTCTCTCTCTCTCTCTCTCTCTCTCTCTCTCTCTCTCTCTCTCTCTCTCGTCAAGAGAACAGCTTGGTGCCTGATCTAGCCACTCTGTATCATTCAGTGTGCTGTGCTAACTGTGGCCCATGCAGTGCTCTGCTCCAGTGTCCACAGGTGTTGGAAGGGCCTTCGGTCTATTGACTGACCTATAAAATTTTATTAGCACTTCATCCACATGTGATATAATCCAATGATTCAATCATATCAAGAAGAGTTGAACAGAATTATTTGGAAGGTGGTATCCAGGTAGGAACAAGCACTTCTGAGTTGTTGCCAGATTTGTGGGTGGAGGAGCAAATTCAGTAGATTCTGACTTAGACCTCGTCTCTCAGTGCCCTGGGGACCTTACAGTGGTTTCCCCATGGTTGGCACAGCTCGATTCCTGTGCACTGGAGACCCATGCACCAGGGTCCCTGTTGCTTCCCAGTGCTGCAGCACACAAAAGCCCTCCCTGGTTCTCCCCTGATCTGGAGACCCTCCACCAGTTCAGATTAAACAAATTCATTCAAGAAAGGGTAATGTGTTCATTCTCTGGCAGTTTGGCCAACCATGAACTCAATGTTCTTCATCATCACCACATTCCAACACATCAATTCTTTCTGTATCATGCTTATTAATTGTCCTGCTTTTGTATGATTAAGAGGTGATGAAAATATCCTGGCTTAAATCAGTGACACATTAAGTAGATGATCTCAAAATGACATGTCTGCTTTTTAACACTGTGAAGACGACTTTTGCATCAGATTTACCTAATGCGATACATCCTTTGTTTTCATAACTGCTGTTTCCATGAGTATTGATTGTAGATAAAAGTAGAAAAGAATCTTTGAAAATTTTAACCTTAATTACATTTATCATGGTTTTGGTTGCGTATTAGTTCGGTTGGTGAAGAGGATTTTTGTTTTCTTTATGTTGAATTGTAATACGTACCAAATACTACAAAGCCCATGATTGTCATCGGGAAGTATTCCAGGTCTTCAATTTCAGGAAATAAAATTGTGCTATCTTCATGTTAAAGTTTGTTAACGAGGCTTCCTCCAATCTGAACAGCACTATTTTCTTCATAGAGACCAGATTTTGAATTATTTTCATTGCTGACACATTGAACTAGTATGGTCTATGATTAGTGTTTGCCAGGGAAGATACTTGAGAAAAAGGAAAAAAACTTGGGAAATTTGTTTTGCTATGGAAACTCTTCTATATTGTGATGGTCATAATAGTAACATGATATGGCAATTTGATAAAAGTATTACAATTATTCACAGTAAATTGTGTTTACTGTATATAAATTATATTTTAATTAGAATATTCAAAATAATAAATGCATAAAATTATGAATGCAAACATATCAAGACTGGTCACCAGAGGGACTATAATTGCTTTCCCTCTAGGAAAATGAGACTAAGAGCTATAGATATTTTCAGAGCTGCATCTCTGGAGAATCCTAAGACTTTAAAAATCCCTCCTGATTCCCTAGCATTAGCTTATTAAATTGCAACCTCACCCCAAGTGACATATTTGGAGGGTCTAGTTTACATGCAAATCATTTACTCAAATTCATACGGTTGTTAGCATACATGCTCGCCTTCCCAAAATTGAGCGTTCACAGTGAGTCTTCAACCACAGCCAAGGAAACAAATCCTAAACAACCCCTTAGTAATAATAACTCCTTCATGAGTTCTTCTATAGCTCTTTCTTCATTTCCTTTTCACAGGCAAAACTCTGTGAGCTATGTGGGAAACATTTAGGTATGCTGACGTACAAATTATTATAAGGCTGGTGACCACTCTGAGGACATAAGAAAAATGCGTGGTTAGTACAGGACTTCAGTTTTGTATCATAACTGCACATTAACATCTTTTTTCTATCCATCCCTGCTTTATACACCTTCTGTCTGTCTTTGTGCACATCTGAAGACTCACAGCATCATTTTTAAAAGCTTGTTCTTAGAAGAAACAAAACTCTTCTAATATTTAGCACCACAATGAGAATAAAAGTCTCAGAATGGTTTAATCGATGTTTTTAAAACCTGCTGCTTACATGTGACACAATTTCTTATTCCTTACAAATGTACTTTTCCATATGTTACTGGGAGCATAAATGTCTTTAGGACACACAAAGCCCTGAAATGATAGCATATGCAGGGTCCCTGACTGAGATTGTTAAATGAGGTAAGTGGACTATGTTGAGTTTAGGTTTTTAAATCATTTTATTGGGGGATCCGTACAACTCTTATAACATTTCATGCATCAATTGTGTCAAGCATATTGGTCCATATGATGCCATTATCATTTTCCAGACATTTACTTTCTACTTGAGACCTTGGTTTCAGCCCCTCTTTTTTCTTTCCTTCCCACTTTACCCCCTCCTGACCCCTTGATAAATTATAAATTAATGTTTTCATATCTTACACCAAACAGTCTCTCTTCACATACATTTCTGTTGTTTATCCCCCTGGGGTAGAGAGAGGAATTATGCGTTCATTATTGGGATCTGTTCCCCCTTTCTTTTCTCCCCCACCCCCCACCTTCTTTCTATTCTCTTGGTATTGCCACTCTCAATTCTGTTCCTGAGAGTCTGTATGATCTATATGTCCTGTGTCATGAGCTCTTATCTGTACTAGTGTACATATTCCGGTCTAGTCAGAACTGAAAGGCAGGACTGGGGTCATGATAATGGAAAGTGAGGAAGCCTCAAAGAACCAGAGAAACATTGTGTGTTTCATCAGTGTTGTTCTGCAGATTGGTTGACTCATCCATTCCTTGTGGCCCCTCTCTGAGGGGAATGTTCTATTGTCTACAGATGGGTTTGAGTACAAGCTTCAAGCTTCTTTGATCTTAGCAATGTTTTTTTTTGGGGGGGGGGTTATGACGAGGGAGTTCAGGGGTGGGGGTGTCTTCTGGTGCCTGGTACCTGATTCCACTGACACTTCATGATCGCACAGGCATGTGTGCTTCTCTCATATGGGTTTATTGCTTCTCTGGTCACTGGTTTAACTGAAAGCCTTTAAGATGCTAGACATATCTTTTATAGCTGGGCACCATCAGCTTTCGTCATCACATTTACTTATGCACCCCTTTTGTCTTCAGCGATAATTTCAGGAGGGTGAGCATCACAGAATACCAGGTGTTAGACAAAGTGTTCTTGTGTTGTGTTGCTATATACACTAGCAATCTGGTTTAGTCTATCTAGAGATCACTGTCTAATACATTTTGATACCAGGAGTGCTTCTAGTGAAATAAAATCATAAATATGGATTTCTTAAATTGGCTCTCCAGACTGATTATTCTTAATAATGGTAAAGCTACTTCAACACCCCTAAGCATGGATAATTCTGCTTACTAATCCATGGTGTGAAATAGCAAAGATAATAACCATAGTAGCACCACCGATAGATGGGGTGCTGGTTAAAGGAGAGGCTCTGAGTGTTTGATATTTTCCAGGAGTTCTGTAGGAATGGGAATTATAGGGAAACTGGTTAGCTGATCCGTCTTAAAATGGAAAATGTGATTAAGGAGAGGGATGGTCTCAAAGCCTCGAAACCATGCCTCGGGTATAGACTAGCAGATTTGAGATGATTACCCAAGAAGAAGCACGCTATACTCATAAAGATCTACTTGAGTTTTCAAATATGTGAAAGTGGAAGCCTGGGGAATATCCCTGGGATGGTTACTAAGCCTGTGGGATACTGGTGCACGGAATGTAATATTAGACTGGTCTGAGTTTCTGGATATGGGACCCATAAGTACAGACTCTTCTTTCAATGTCTCTGCCAGAGAGGCTAAGAGAGGTTCTAATTCTTTATTTGGTTGGTTCAATGAACCATGGACTGCAAGATGACCTAAATTTGACCAACTTGAAGTACCTGACCTACCTTGGTACACTGTTAAAGAAGGCATCCAAAAGCTTAGAGAAATGGTATGTTGGAATGGATGTATCAGGATATTCCCATAGACCCAAAACGGGGGTGTCCTGAGGACATACCCTTTACCACAACCACAATGAACAAGTTTGTAAAGTGGGCCCAAGCATCTCTTAAGACTACTGTAATTGCTATTTTATGTGCAACAAGATTAACAGTGGGCAGTGCCCTAAGCGAACTCTGACATTTGCCCACTTTGGGACTGATAGGGCATCGTCATAATAGACAACAAGGTTTCTGTAGTGATTACAACATGTCTTGTATGGAATTATGGCATTGACTACTTGGCCACGGTGTGCCTAGGAATGAAATAGCTGGGAAACCTATTAAATATTTACATGATCTATACAAGCGGAAGCATGGTAGATCAGGTGAACAGCAGAATAGACAGTCATGATCGCTCAATCAGTTCCCAGACCTGAGCCAGTTTACAGACCTACAACCCCTTGAATGAGGGGGAGGTCAGGTCCTTTTGAAAGAGGATCCTGATACATCACCGAAAAGTCTATACTGTTAGTCTTTCTTCTACCCTTCCCCTAAGGAACCTGCGGCCTTTCACAAGAATGACTGTTCTTTGGGGGAAAGGAAATAATCAAACTTTTCAGGGATTACTGGGCACTGGCTCAGAAATGACACTAGTTCCATGAGACCCAAAGTGTTTCATAGGCCCACCAGTCAGAGTGGGGGCTTATGGAGGTCAATTTATCTTTGGAGTTGTAGCTCAGGTATGCCTCACTATGAGTCTAGTGGGCTCCCTGACCCATCCTGTGGTTATTTCCCCAGGTCCAGAATGCATTTCTAGGGGTCAAGTGGTGTCGGGCATGTCAAGATACACCTACTAAGTGAAGGATAAGCTATTTCATTTGGCGCCCACATCGACTAAAAAGGAGGCACAATGCCTAGTGGGCCTCTTCGGATTTTGGAGGCAACATATCCCTCACTTGGGTGTTCTACTTCGACCTATTTATCAAGTGACATGAAAAGCCTCCAGTGTTGAGTGGGGTCCAGAACAAGAAAAGGTTCTTCAACAAGTTCAGGCTGTTGTGCAAGCTGTTTGCCCCTGGAACCATATGATCCAGCTGACTCAATGATGCTAGAGGTGTCAGTTGTAGATAAAGATACAGTGTGGAGTCTTTGGCAGACCCCTATTGGTGAATCAATGTGTAGACCGTTGGGATTTTGGAGTAAAGTCCTGCCATTCTCTGCAGATAACTACTCCCACTTTGAAAAACAGCTGTTGGCCTGTTACTGGGCCTTGGTGGACACTGAACGCCTCACCATGGGCCTCCAAGTCAGGCCTGAACTACCTATCACGAACTGGGTATTGACTGACGCACGGAATCATAAAGTTGGATGTGCGCAGCAACACTCCATTGTTAAATTAAAGTGGTATATACGAGATTGGGCCAAAGCAGGACATGAAGGGACAAGTAAGCTGCATGAAGGAGTAGCCCAAATGCCCACAGTCTCCACTCCTGTCACATTACCTTCTTTCTCCCAGTCTGTACCTATAGCCTCCTGGGGAATTCCTTGCCATACTTTAACTGAAGACCAAAAAACGGCATGCTTGGTTTATAGATGTCTCTGAATGATATGCAGGTGCCACTCATAAGTGGACAGCAGCAGCACTACAGCCCCTTTCTGGGATCTCCCTGATGGACAGCGGAGAAGGGAAATCTTCCCAATGGGCAGAACTTTGAGCAGTGCACCTGGCCGTTCAGTTTGCATATAAGGAAAAATGGCCAGATGTGAGACTGTATACTGATTCATAGGCTGTGTCTAATGGCTTGACTGGATGGTTAGGGAATTGGAAGGACCATGATTGGAAAATTGGTGACAAGGAGATGTGGGGAAGAGGTATGTGGATAGACCTCTCTGAATGGGCCAAGAAAGTAAAGGTAATTGCATTTCACACGAACGCTCACCAATGGATTACCTCTGCAGAGGAGGACTTTAATATTCAAGTGGATAAGATGACACGTGCTGTGGAAACTGGTCCTCTCTTTGCTCTGCTACTCCTGTTATCGCCCAATGGGCACATAAACAAAGTGGACATGGTGGCAGGGATGGAGGTTATGCATGGGCACAGCAACATGGACTTCCACTCACCAAGGCTGACTTGTCAACTGCCACTGCTGAGTGTCCCATTTCCAGCAACAGAAACCAACATTAAGTTCACGATATGGGACCATTCCTTGGGGAGATCAACCAGCAACTTGGTGGCAGGTTGATTACATAGGACCACTTCCATCATGGAGGGAACAGCATTTTGTTCTTACTGGAATAGACACCTACTCTGGATATGGATTTGCCTTCCCTGCACGTGATGCTTCTGCCAAAACTACTATTCGTGGACTTACAGAATGCCTCACCCACCGGCATGGCATCCCACATAGCATTGCTTCAGATCAAGGAACTCACTTTACAGCAAATACAGTGCGGCAATGGGCCCATTCCCATGGAATCCACTGGTCATATCATGTTCCTCATCATCCTGAAGCTGCCGGCTTGATAGAGCAATGGAATGGGCTCCCAAAGACACAATTATTGTGCCAATTAGGTGGCAACAACTTGCAGGGCTGTGGCAATGTTCTTCAGAAAGCTGTATATGCTCTCAATCAGTGGCCAATATACGGTGCTGTGTCTCGAATAGCCAGAATTAATGGGTCCAGGAACCGAGGGGTGGAAGCTGGAGTGGCACCACTCACTATTACTCCTAGTGATCCCCTTGCAGCATTTTTGCTTCCTGTCCCAGAAACCCTGTGTTCCTCAGGCCTGGAAGTCCTGGTCCCAAAGGAAGAACTCTCCCACCTGGAAACACAGCACGGATTCCACTGAACTGGCAGCTGAGAATGCCCCCTGGCTACTTTGGGCTTCTCATGCCTTTGGATCAACAGGTCAGGAAGAGTGTCACTGTACTAAGTGGTGTGACTGATCCTGATTACCAAGGAGAAATTGGACTGGTGTTACATAATGGAGGTAAAGAAGAATATGTCTGGAATCCAGGAGATCCCAAGGGCCGACTCTTAGTGCTACCATGCCCTGTGATGGTAAATGGTAAATGGTAAATTACAGTAACCCAATCCTGACAGGACTTATAATGGCCCAGACCCCTCAGGAATGAAGGTCTGGGTCACCCCACCATGCAAAAATCCACAGACAGCTGAGTTTCTTGCTGAGGGCAAAGGTAATTCAGAATGGATAGTAGAAGAAGGTACGTCTATCTATCAATTACGACCATGTGATCAATTGCAAAAGTGAGGTTTGTAATTGTCAATGTATTTTCTTTTTATGTGCTTATTGCATATCTTTCCTTTGTTCAAGTATGATATATCAGATACAATTGGACTCGGTGCATTTTCATTTATATGTATGATAAATGATTGATGATACAGATAAGTGTGATTTCATCAATGTCTGGAAATCATAT
The DNA here is from genome assembly GCF_050624435.1 of Tenrec ecaudatus. Lineage (NCBI taxonomy): Eukaryota > Metazoa > Chordata > Mammalia > Afrosoricida > Tenrecidae > Tenrec > Tenrec ecaudatus. Next base: position 16,363,737 of record NC_134533.1, read on the forward strand.
AATTATATATGGCTAAATAATTGTTTACAGGTGCCAGGTTGGCAAGGGGTGGATTGAGATAATTTATTGTGCAGCCTGGCTGATAAACACATGTAGGATTAATTGAAGGGTTGGAGAGATAAGTGGCTTGGCGAACCTCACCTTCTTGTCTCTCACTCTTTAATCATTGGACCAGTGTGCGGCTCCTTGCTTGTTCTTTGCCTCAATTTGCAACCTACACTGCCTGTGGGACACCTAACCTGTGGACTGTGTCACTGTACTTTGAGGTTCCTTTAAGACCTGCTTCGCCACACAATTTGAATTTACATCTCTTGAGCTAGGGACTGACTGTTGGTGACCTGGCTGACTGTTGATCACCCGCCTTGCTGTTAGCTGCCTGTAATCGGATAGCTGGAATTCTCTACAGAGGACTATCTGGCGGCTCTCAAGACTTCAGGGACTTCCAGTATCTCACAACTGTCTAACACATTTGAATTGTACTGAGCCATTTGTACTGATTTATTATTTAACTGTTGATTTCTTGTGTTTTTTATCTATCTATACAACTGCTTTATAATTTAACTGTTGATTTCTTGTGTTTTATATCTATATAAATATATATATATAATTATTGATATAATTACTAGCAATCTGGTTTTGTCTCTCTAGAGAACCCTGTCTTACATAGTGTTGTTGTTGTTGAGATTGTTCCTGTATGCTGCTGCTACTGTGGCAATTTTATAGAGATGGGGGCCACGTTTCTGGGAGCCCAAGGGGCCTTGAGCTCCTTCTTGGTGTTACTGTTTTCCAGGGTTGCCTGTGGTCTACTATGGTGTTGGGTCCTACTGCTGTCTAGGCAGGGTTCCACAGTGACTCAGTGGCCAAGGGCGGTGAAGATCCTCAGTGACAAGAGTGAGGCTGGATGCTCTATATGACCCTGGGCTGAGTTGGTCTGGACTCTCAGGCTACGATTTGCAGCCTTTTCTTTTTCTTTTAAGGCACCTAATGGAAGACAACTGTTGGGGAGGCCTCACTGCCATGGGAGTGGTGCTAAGCTAAGGCAGAAACAACCTCACTGCCCCTGGTACAAGTGCCAGAGGAAAGCCTCCACAGTGTCGAGGTGCCGGACACTGGTGGGAGCAGCTGCCGCTGCTGCAGGTGGGCGCGCTGTGCTGATGTGAGACAGACCACTGCTCCTGTGGGAGGCAGTAGGGGTGGAGCTCTGGGTGCAGGCTGAGGGGGCCAATCAGTGGGTTGTGGCCTTGTTGGGGTCTGAGGTGATTTGGCTGGCATGGGCCAGGGACACCCAGGGTCTGACTCTCTTATGCCCTGTGTTCTGGAGCTAGGCTAGATGTGGGGGAGAGATGCTTCTGGCACATTGATCTACTCTCTGATGCTCCTTGCAGACTGGGAAGGCTGGGGAAATGTTGAGATGTGCTGTCGGCGGCCTCTACACCCGGTGGACACTATAGACATGGCTGTTGTAGGGGTCTCACTCAATAGTGTGGAAGGCCTCCGCAGGCGCTGTGGACCCAACTTGATGCAGGTGGACTGTAGGTCAGTTCCTGGTGCCCTGGGTGGATGGAGGAGGGACCAGAGCTTGGCAGTGGGACTTCCACCACATGGAGAGAGGGGAACCACGGGAGAAGCGAGTAGTTCCCTTAGGGGAGTGCTGTGGGTGAACAGCTGCTATTTGGGGGTCCAGACATAGCTGTGGGGGTTCTCGGCAGGGCAGCTGTCCAACTCTTTTGTGGTTACCAGGCTGTGCAGTGTTAGTGGAGGGGTCAGTGGGTGGCGACCATGGCAGTAGAAGCAGTATGGTGGCTCAGGCTGGAAAATCCCAGGGATCAGGTAGCAGATCTCTGGGGGCCCTGGAGAAAGGCAGACATGGAGGAGGAATCCCTCCTGCAAGCGCTCTGGGCTGTCGTGGAGGTCTTTTCACTTACCAGATTCCTCCCACTAGTCCTCCTGGACACCAGACTCACTGTTCACCATAGAGCTTCCAGTATGGGCTGCTTACCTGAGCGCCAACTTTCCTCTCCTCTGAATATTTCTCAGAACCCTGATATTTTTAGAGTGAGCAATTTAGTTTGTCTCTTGGTGTTTATTAATTTAAATTGATCATCATATCCCTGATGCTTTTGAGTCACCAGTCACCATTTTAAACCTACTTCAGCTTGTCCGTAGATTAAAGGCTATCAAATGGATGTGTAAAGAAGGCAAAACATGCACTGGCATAAATGGCACTGAACAGTGTCCAATTGGAACCTCAACATAATCTGCATTGACATATAATCATAGCCATCTACAAACCCTAGATGTTAATTAGAGTAATAAACAAAACAAAGCTGCAGTAAGATTATTCTTGGCTCAAAAGTTGAAAGGCAAACATATTATCAGTTCATCTGTGTGAAAACAATTAAGCCATGGTACATCTGCTTGCTTCATAATTTAATTGTAATTTATTAGCAAAAATCTCTTTGATCAATGATCATGAAGCATTTTAGTCCTGTAATTCTGAGTATATAAAATTAGCCTCTGCTCTTGAATACCTCATATTGTAATTTTGCAATCTCTTTAGAGTTACCACATATATTGGGCATGTTTTCAGCTTACAAAACAAAACCGTAGAACTCTTTAGAATCATGTCAGGAATTAAACACAATTTCTACCATTTCAAATTGCAAGGCATTGCTAGGGCTATACACACTAGTAACAGGAAGGCACTGAGAAAATCCAGGCTGGAAAGTTGTCCATTTATGACTAGAGAAGGGGAAAAGGGAGATGAGGAAATGAATCTGACACTGTGTACATCGTGATCCAAAGCGAAATGATCAGATTTGGAAAACGACTTCAACAAAATGAGTATTTTGCTGAAGTGGGAGGAAAAATAATCAAGCTCTCTCCACAGTGTCAATGAAATCAAACAAATCTTCTGGCAAAGAAAAGAGGAATCCCAGATTTCAAATTGTGCTTCACCTGGATTTCTAAAATTATGAAAAATAAAGACCTTTTCTAAGAATGAGAGTTACATTGACCAGCAATTTCCAGATGGCTGCAAACAAAAACACTGTGAAATTCCACAACTTCATCATTGAAGACGTTTATGAACTTGATATATCTGCAATGGATGTAATTTACATAACAAGGTTATGCGGCTCTTTGATACTCTGGACACAAGGGCTGTAGCTCTTTAGGTATAAACATTGTAGCCATTACCACCACTGAGCATACGGTTTGCTTCACAGTTGCCTTTGGTTACACTGTGAGTGTTGTGAAATTAAAGACAATGGGCTAAGCTCGCCCCGTGGTCCCGTGGATCTGTGTCTTGCTTCAACAGTGTTTGAACGGAACAGATCCGGGGACTCCCTGCCGCCAACCCTCCGCCACGCAACAGGTTTCTTTCCGGAAGTAACTTGGGGACCATCTTCTCGGCCAGCCCCTCCTCTTGGGACCAGCGGACACTTTTATTTGGCGTGTGGTGACCTCCATACCGACGCATCATGAGCTCTCAGGTCCGTCAGAATTATTCCGCCGACGCGGAGGCCAGCGTCCACCGTCTGGTCAACCTGCACCTGCAGGCCTCTTACACCTACCTTTCTCTGGGCTTCTTTTTGGACCGCGACGACGTGGCCTTGGAAGGCGGGGGGGCACGTCTTCCGCAAGCTGGCGAAGGAGAAGCGGGAAGGGGCCGAGCGTCTCTGGAAGCTGCAGAACCAGCGCGGTGGCCGCGCCCTCTTCCAGGATGTGCAGAAGCCTTCTCAAGATGAGTGGGGTCGAACCCTGGACGCCATGGAAGCTGCCCTAGCCCTGGAGAAAAAACTCAACCAGGCTCTTCTGGACCTGCATGCCGTGGGGTCCACTCACGCCGACCCTCATCTCTGTGACTTTCTGGAGAACCACTTCCTGGACAAGGAGGTGAAACTCCTCAAGAAGTTGGGCGACCACCTGACCAACCTCCGCAGGGTGGCCAGCCCCCAGGCCGGCCTGGGCGAGTATCTCTTCCAGAGGCTCACTCGCAAAGACGACTAGGAACCTGCGGCGCCGAGCCACCTGCCAGGGGCCCTCTGCCTCCCAACGGCCGGCCTAAGCCCCTCTGCCTGAACCCGTCCTCAGCGCCCCTGTCCTGGAGCCCTTCCCCCCAGCTGGGGACCAAATGGAAACAATAAAGCTTCCTTTTGCAGCAAAAAAAAGAAAAATTAAAGACAATGTTGATTGTCAAAAGAGTGCCCATGCCCATTTAAAAGTACACATTGTGGTTGTTCATTTTAATAAGAAGGGATAGATGTGCTGTGATGTTTTGAAAATATGGGTAAATATACGATATGCTATACAGCTAGGCAAGATTTTTTTTCAGGGAATTTTTTTACTAATTTTATAGTCAGAACTTCTCCCTCTTATGGATTGCTATCTCCCCCTTCACTCAGTTTCATGTCTATCAATCCCTTCTAGTCTCCTGCCTCAGCTTTTCTCCCTTACCCACCTAAGAGTAGTAACCTCCAAAGTCTGTTTCCTTTCATATGAAAGACTTTTCTTCTTCTTTATAGCAGGGAAATCATACAATATTTTGCTTTTTGATTGACTTATTTCATTCATTCTAAATGTTCTCCAGGATGATTTATGCCACAAGAGACTTCTTGGTTTAATCTTTTCTTCTTTTTTCTTTGTTTCTTCCTTCTTCTACTGCTACATCTGCTTCTTCTTCTTCTGCTTCTGCTTCTTCTTTTGAGATGCATAAAAACCTGTATACTATTCTGTGTTTGCACCATTCCTCTACCGACAGACATTTAGGTTGCTTCCATCTTCTTGCTTTGTGAACAGTGCTGTGGGGAACATGGGTGCATTTATGTGTTTTTGTTCTGTGGATCTTACATGTACAGGTCACATACCCAGCAGTTGGATTGCTAGGTCATAAAGAATTTCTGTTCCAACCTATGTAAGATAGTAGCTAAAATGGCCTGTTTTGAGATGAAAGCATCATTTCTTCCAGTGACTTTTATTTGTCCATTTCAAAGATATTGCTTATTAAACTTATGCCTAATTTTTAAGATTTATGAAGGCAATAAAACTAAAAACAACATCTTATTCTTGTAGGTTCCTGCCTAGGGTCATTTCATACTCACAAACTTCAAAGTTTACACGCATTCACACTCTGGTGGTGACGCGACATTCCGTTACCATCATTAGTCCATGCAGTTCACCCTTGGTGGTCCTTGGTTTAGGAATTTACTTACCTTAAAAGAAATTTCCATGAGATCAGTTTATCCTAGTAACATTACTTCCTATGAACAGTAAAATAAATTGAAGTTGGCAACATGTAACAATATGGGTATGACATGCTTATTAAATCAACATGTGAGGGATTCACAGATAGCCAAATTGCCTGACACGTGTTATTTGCTTTAAAAGTATTTTTGATGGAACATAATAAAGGAAGTAATATTTGTACCTTCACTACATCTTTTGATAGAAGCTGTATGGTCACATGATGATTTTATAAAGAAAAAGGTTGAGGTACAATAAAATGAAATGTATAACAAGAGCATTTTTTAACTTACCCATGCTTCACTACTAACTCTTCACATATCATTTAAAAAACAAAAATATTGAGACTAGTGATAAAAGTAACCATATTCATTATATGAAATGATGTAAACCAGCTAGTGTCACCCATTGATGGAGACTGTAGTTCTGGGTGAGATATACCTGTATCATGCCTCCTCACTCTGTTGCTCATTCATCTCATTCAATTCACACTCATTCTCTTGTTTTTCCTGGACAATTTTAAAATGTTACTATCTCAGAGATTTTCCCTGCTGATTCTTCTGCTCATAAATTTCCCTCACACCCTTAAGTTTTCTGCTTAATTGTTTCACCCAATAAAAACCCTCAAAAATATTCATCAAACGTTTATAGAGTTGCCAAAAGAAAAAGATAATACTACAATAATACAAGGAGACATCAAAAGCCACTCTGAAGGCAGGACTATATATTGGGAAGAAATGCATTACAGAAAGAAAAGATATCCTGCAAAAGTAACCTACTTAATTCTTAAACATGCACAAAACACTCCACCTAACACTATAATATACATTCTCTTCCAGTGTTCATGGAACATTGTCTAGAATATAGCACATCTTAGATCACAAAAGAAGTTTTCAAAAATTCCAAAACATCATGATATCGTATATCGATTTATCCTACGACAGCCCTGCAAAATTATAAATCAACATTGAAAGATCAAGGCACGGAAACCAAATCCATGAAAACTGGACAACACTTTCCTTCAAAACTACTGATTAATTGAAGAAATATGGAATGAAACAAACAAGAATGAAAATACAACATACTCAAGTCAATGGGAAATAGAAAAAGCAATACTTAAAGGGCAAAAAAAAATGCATACATCCAAAAAGGGGAAAGCAAATCAACACCTTAATCCAACATCTTCAGTAACTAGAAAAATAAATATATAAAATCAACCTTCAGCCACCAGCATAAAATAAATGATTCTGAAAAAAAGTTGAGACAAGAATGTGGCTCTTTAAAAGGATTAACAAAATTCATAAAGCACTTGAAAATTTAACAAGAAAATGAAGAATCTGCAGATATGAAAAATAAAAGATGAAAGGGGTGCTATCACAACAAAACCAAGCTAAATTTAAAAGATAAAAGCCATACTTTGAACAATTGTATGACAGCAAATATATAAACTTAGATGAAATGAATGAAACCTTAGAAAAACACTACCTATCTAAATTAATACCAACTGATGTAGAAAATGTGAAAAGACTCATAACTAAAGAGTAAATAGACCAGGCCAACAAAACCCCCGAGGAGCCCCCAAAGTAGACTTCAGGCTAGGAGGGGCACCTCCCGGAATGCCCCCCCAAACCAGTGAGAAGACAGTCATCAAGGTAAGCCGACAGATGTAGAATTTTGTATGCCTCTTGTTTATTTGGTTGTTTTTTTTTTGCTAGTTCTTATTATCTCTTTTTTTTCCTTTTCTCTTTTTATTCAATCTTTTGTTTCTTGTTTGTTTGGTCTGTGCTACTTTTAGTTCGCCTTCTTATATAAGCTAAACTTGGGAAACAAACTCAAGAAGAAAGCCACTGGAACGATGGTAATGGAGGGACTTGGGAGGAGAAGAAGGTAAGGGAAGGGAGTGGTGAGCAAACAACACCATAGACAGGGTAAATACCTAGGCAATGAAAATCATCAATCATGAGGACATAGAGATACTGGAAGTGTTGGAGCAACAACAATCTAGCTGAGAGAAATTGCTAAGAGAAGGAAGAGGGCAAGCTTGATGGTGGGGTAGGAGGAACGTAAAAGGAAACAGAGGAAAGATCTAGGAAGCAAAGCTATGGATAGAGGCATGAGCATAGGTGTGTACATATGTAAATTCATTCATTCATAAAAGTAGAGGTATTGGCGTATCTCCATATACTTATATGACAGTACACAGAGGTAGTGGATGGGCTTCGAGCTTCTGCTCATACCCTCCCTCAATTCAAGAATATTTTGTTCTAAGAACCTGGAATTCTGAGAAACTCACCCTCCCAGCACAGTCGCTGAATACAAAATGGGTGCATGTGCAAATGTGGTTGAAAAGCTGATGGTGGCCTGCTATCCAAAAATATATCTCTGGGGCTTTAAAGACTTGATGTTGAACAAGTGGCCAACTAGCCGAGAAACAACAAGCCCTCATGGAAGAAGCACACCAGCATGAGTGTTGAAACGATTGGGTGACAGACATAAGAAGGTCCCAAACAAACAAACAAAAACATTGTTGAGAATGAGGAGGGTTGAAGCAGAGACCCAAAACTCATCTGTAAACAATGGGACATACCCCCACAGAAGTGTCCCAAGGAAGGGATAAGCCAACCAGGGCGCAGTAAAGCATCGGTGATGCACATAATATTCCTCTGGTTTCTTGAGGCTTCCTCATCTGACAGTGTTATGACCCCTACCTTGCCTTTCACTGTGGGCTAGCCCAGAGCATGTGCACAGGTACAGATAAGAGATAAGAGCTCAGGACACATGGAATGGGAGTAGCAATACCAAGAGGGTAGGAGGAAAGTGGGAAGAGTAGAGGAGGGTGAAGAGGGGAGAAGAGAAAACCAATTGCAATGATCGATCGTAATCACCATCACACCACCCCCCACGAGAATGAACAACAGAAACCATGGGGGAAGGGAGGCAGTGGTCAGTGTAAGATATGAAAATAATAATCATCTATAATTTATCAAGGGGTCATGAGGAGGGGGAGGGAAGAAAGTGGAGCTGATACCAAGGGCACAATAGAAAGTAAATTTTAGAAAATAATGATGGCAACATATGTACAAATATGCTTGATACAATTGATGTATGGATTGTTATAAGAGCTGTAAGAGCCCCCCATGAAATTGTCTTTTAAATAAGAAGTTAATTATTTAAATGAAATAAATAAATAGACCAGGTCATTAAAAACCACACAGGAAAAACAAACAAATAAACAAGTCCTGTACCAGATAGCTTCACCAGAGAATCCCACCAAGCATGCAGAGAAAATCTGACACCAATCCCACACAAACTATTCCCCTAAATTGCAAAGGACACCAAACTTTTGAACTTGTTTCATGAAGATGTAGTAATTTCTTCTAAATATTTTATTCAACAACAAAATTTAAAAATTTTAATTATTTGTTTTTTCGAATTGTCCAGCTTTAAAATGGAACGAGGCAAACAAAAAACCATAGCTTGAGTCAGGCTTAGCCCTCAAAGTGATGTCTTTGCTCCTTAATATTTTAAAGAGGTCTTTTGCAGCAAATTTTCCCTATCAAGTACATTGACTTAAGAATTGCTCCTTCCATGAGCATTGGTTGTGGACACAACTAAATTAAAACTTTAACAACTTCAATACTTTCTCAATCATGCTGTTGCTTATTATAATCATTAAATTTAATGAAACACAATAAACCAGCTTGGGAGTGTGTGCTCAGTTACAATGGTGCAGGTAAATAAGTGGATGGCTCCCTTCTAGTAAAATCTATTAAAATGCCATATATTTTGTGCTAAGGCAAATGGCTTTGTTTGGTTTGTTTGAGTTTTTTGCAAGGGGATTTATTGAAACATTTTAGAGAAAGAACAAAAATAATAATAATTTAAAAATCATATTAAAATACTATAACAAATGTTAGCAAGAATATGGTATAATTTAAATAAATTCTTGTCTAAAATAAAAATAATAGAGCCACTTAAAAAAAAGTTTAGTAAATACATCTTCAATTAAACATATGACCAAGCATCCCAAATCCAAGTCTTTTACACAAAGGTCAATGAATGTTTAACAACTTTATTTATATTGAAATTTACAAAACTGTCCTTCAATTGGTGATTTAATAAACAAAATGTGGTGTTCAAAATGAAATCTAACGCAGAAATTCAAAAGATCCCATTACCAATAAGGGTAACAATATGGATAAACATCAAATGTGCTAAGCCAACTCAAAGAAACTAGCCTCAAAGTTTTTGCACTGTAAGATTCTATTTACGTGACATTCTTATGAAGGAAATCCTATGTAGACACAATATAGCTTAAGGGTTGCTAGAAAAAGTGATTGAGAAAGAAGTCCATCACAAAAAAATGAAGGGAATCTGTAAAGATGATGAAAGTGTATTACATTGTGATTATGAAAGTATTGTATGACTATAGACATTTGACTAACATCTTATATTGCATATTTTGGATATTACCATATGTAAATTACATTTTGAGTAGAAAGTGAAAAACAGTTACAATAAAAGAAATGCACAAACGTGCGCACACACATCATATTCCCTTATTTCCCAGGGGAAGCATAATTGCTTCTTCTCTGGGTGAGTGAAATGTAGAGTTGCAGATAGCCTCAAAGGGGACAGCCCCTGAGAGCTGCAGGTTTTGATTACTCCATATTTGTTCCCATATATTATCCTTTGAAATATAAACATGACTTCACATGACATCATTTTTGTGGGACCAGACAATATACAGAGATCTTCAGGTGACCATATATTCAAATCAATGCTGAGAGTTGCTGGCACACATGCCAACTTTCCCCAAAACTGATTATTAGCATAAGTGTTGGACCACACCAGGGAAAATAGCAAGAAAAATATTATGCTGACTAACTTGAAAATATGACTGCTTCATGAGTTTCTTTATAGACATTCCTCATTTGTTCTTTACAGCCACAATTCCGTGACTTATGTGGATGGCATGTATTTGTTATGTTTATGTAGCACATAAAGAGGAGGGTAAATGGCCTATCGAAGGGCAGAGGAAAGGCATGGTACACACCGGGCTTCGATCTAGATTCCCGACTGGCTGCTATTGTCCTCATCTTTTCCACTCTTAGAGACTGGAGCCTTTTGACCTGCCTTTGAGAAAGAACTTTAGTAACATTATTCCATGACTGCATTTCTGAATTTAAACTCATGATTTACAGTTGCCTTTCCCTTTTAATATATGACTAAGGTAAGTGTTTCATTTCATGTATAATTTTAGTAATGTAATCCATGTGAAATTATATATATTATAAGTTATTTGAGCCCAGGATTACATATTATAAACATTTTTCTAAAACTATGAGGTAAGACAATAGAAATGTTAACATTTCCATCAGTATGTGCTTTAAAGATCAGAAACATCATATTGCTTGGAGAAAAAAAAAAGCACTATGTCATATTCTAACTGAGTAGGTCAGAACTTCATCCTGTGCACTATTTGTTAGTCTCTAATTGAAAATGAAACTTCAAAAGAAAGGATTGAAGGATATGTTTTTAGCTATTGAGTGGTCTTAATTGATCTACTCTGATTGGTCTTTTCAGTAGTCATACTCTATTTTGGAGCCCTGGTGTCAGAGAGGGTTAGGTCAACAGTTCCAACCCACTAGCACCTTGGGAGAAATATCTACAACCTTGGGAACACATAGAGACAGTTCTTCCCGAGGTCTCTATGAGTGGACGGCAGTGAGTGAGTGAGTGAGTGAGTGAGTGAGTGAGTGAGTGAGTGAGTGAGTGAGTGAGTGAGTCTCTATTTTAAGGATCCCTACTGCTGTCTGAGATAAGTGCTAGACTTTCAACAATAGGAGGATCCCTGGTAGTGTAGTGATCACGCACTAGGCACAGGTTGGAAACCATCAGCAGCTCTGTGGGAGAACGACTGGGCCTTCCACTCCCGTGAACAATTTAGTCTCAGAAACCCACAGGGAGTCACTATGAGTCAGCATTGACTTGATGGCAGTAAGTTTGATTTTGGGTTTGTAGGCAGTCCAACCCCATCATCTACTTTGTGAGAGAGTTGAGGCTCTCTATCTTCTTAAATATTTACCTCAAAGAAAAACTATGAGTCAGAACTGATTCAATGACACCTAACAACACCAAGCTCTACAGAGGGTCACTGTATCTCAGAATTGACCCATGACATGGTTTTTGAATTATAGTCTCTATTGACCATTCTACATAATTGCACACTTCCTGCTGCTCGTGAATCTCCAACACTGACAGTGCTGAAAGTACAGGACTTTTCATTTGTCAGACCTGGGTTTAAGCCTTGTATCTTAAAACTTCTTCATACTATATATGTAATTATAGAGTACCATACAAACTTATGAATCTTTGGTAGTAAACAGAACTTAATAATGTTATATAACTTTCAAGAGTATTCTAAGATTTCATTGAAAAGGTGAGGCTATAAATACTAATATTATCATTGCCTGGTGGGCATAGCATAGGCTCCAAATGCTCATGTGTCTCTACCAAAGTTGGGAAAATCTAAGACCTTAATAATCCAGTCTGATAAAATGAAGTTTGAGGAGAATTATTGATGAATAATGGTTAGTAGAGAATCAATGTCCTGCCAAAGATTTTACATTCAAATAGAAGGTGTAAAGTGTTGTATTTGAACACTAGCTGATTCAAAGATGAAAAATATAAAACACGGAACTTTTCCTAATATAGGTCTCATAAAAAATGTCCCCTTGGTCTATGAAATTAAAACCTTGATCTCTGCAAATCAGCTATGGGATAACAAGAAAGAGAGACAAAAAGGAGTTTAAATATATGTATTCTTTCAACCCAAGTTGAATATGGACTTCAAAGAATAAAGGAAGCATAAGAAGGCCTCATATGAACCTGGTTGGGATAGCTTCTCATATGGGATGGGGATGCTGAGAAAGAAAGGGACGAAGAATGTTTCAATGAAGCAAGTCTGTAATGAAAACCAAGAATGAGGATAACAGATGTAAATACTCATATTCAGCCACACTTTAAATCACTACCTACCTTCCTCAACACCAAAGTAAGGTCACTTTTTTCCCTAATATCATCCCTAATGTTATACCTAACACTAATTTATCCTAATGTCATACCTTATACGAATCAGTTATTGTAGACCCATTTCCTCTCAGTTTGATTCTATTGTCTTATTTAATTTTCATACCAATACCTTGAAGCGGGTCTTATGACCACCTTTATTTTGGGGATGGAGAAAACAAGGCTCAGATGAGTTAGGTTTGGATCAATCACTCCTATGTAATAAATAATAGAGCTGAAATTTGTATCCATTTCAACCTAATGCATATGAGGGGGTACCCACTAAAAAAAACAAGCAATATTTTGCTTGGCTCAGTGGAGCATTCGTAGTATGCATTTTTTCCCACTATGTGAGCATCATGCACCTTGATCTGAGTTAGTGAACCCAGTGGTGCTACCTTGGAAGGTTCTCTCTGGTCACAGTGAATTTTTTTGTAAAAGCATTTTCTATCAAACCTCGTTTTTTGTATAAAGGCCAATTTAAAAGAATAGCTTTGGCTGTGAAATTTTGTTCCCTATTCACGGAAAAAAGTTTGCAGAAACTGTTGTGATTTTGAACACAGCTTACAAAAACAGTATTATGGGGGGGGTGTACAAGTGGTTTTCTCATTTCAAAAAAGTGAAAATTCGATTATTGACAAACCTCAATTTGAACATCTGCCAACTTCCCAAACAGACACAAATGTCGACTGGTAGTGCATTTAGACTTCATGCCACCAGGTCAGACTGTCAATGATGCTTTCGATTTAGGGATTCTGAAAAGATAGCTCTCAGTGTGCAACAAAAAAGACCTGCTTTGTTGCAGACAGGAGACTGGTTTTGTTACAATGCACCTGCTCACACAGCCATCTCAGTGCACCAGTTTTTGGCAAAAACCAGCATGCCTCTTACCCCATGCACTTTACTTACCTGACCTCGCTCTGTGCAACTTCCTTTTGTTTCCACAAATGAGGAGGCGCCTGAAAGGACAGTGATTAGATGACATAGAAGAGAAAAACCGAGGGAGGTGCTATCGGGCATCCACACAGATGAGTTTGAAAAATGTTATCAGGAATAGAATCGCAGATTTGGCACCAAAAAAAGTATTAAGTGTAATGGAGAGTATTTTGAAGATGATAAGGTTGTTTTGTAAAGAAATTGAAATACATAGTTTTGAAAAAGAAACTCCGTTATTGTTTTTACGGGGATACGTTTCAGTTACCTTTGTTAGTTGTGCATGTCCTTACTGCTGAAGTTGTACCATCACATCTATTATACGTATAATTTTTTAATTACTTTGATGTTTATCTCCAAATACTGAGTTTAGAACTATGGAGATAATGAATAATTTTAAATTGAGTTAGATTTTACTTTATTTTAATTCCAATTAAGATCATTGGACTTGGGTGCCTGGATTTGCCTGGATTCTAAGCTTGGTTTGTCAGTGAATACTTCTGCAAACCTGAATAAATTCCTGTTCCTTATACATCATAAAACAAATAGAGATGTGAAATAATCCACCTCATATTGTTTCTGTGAAGAACAAATATACATATAAAATGTCCATAGCAGCATCTGACTCATAAGCAGTACATGTAAAATAGTGATACTTTTCATTGGACCCAGGAAAAATGATTTGACAATTCATGTCAATTTTGTTCTGTCATGTTGACCAAGAAATCCCTGTTCCAAATTATTTATAAAATTTAAACATTGGATAGATAATCCAAGAAGTTCCATCATTCATATTCAGTTGTTAAAAATAGTACAGATAATTTGTGCACTCAGTTTTATTTTCAAGGCCATGCTTTATGTATGGAGAGTCTTGAAGTACAATTAAGTTATTTCTTTAGTGAAGTCATGCATGCAATATTTATATAATTCCATTTCTCCTGAAGATCTATTCTCTGCAACAATCTCTTCTGTTATTCTTCATTGACACAGGACATTTCTTGATTCCCAAATAATATCTATGGAGAACAGCACTGAAGTCACTCAGTTCATCCTTCTAGGACTAACCAATGTCCCTGAGCTGCAGGTCCCCTTCTTTATAATGTTCACTCTAGTTTACCTAAGCAATCTGTTTGGGAACCTGGGAATGATTGTGCTGATTGTATTGGAATCTCGTCTCCACATGCCCATGTACTTTTTCCTCAGTCACTTGTCTCTGGAGGACCTTTGTTACTCCTCGGCTGTCACTCCCACATTGTTGGCTGGGCTTCTTAGAGGAGACAATATCATCTCCTACAACGCATGTGCTGCTCAGATGTTCTTTTTTGCAGCATTTGCAACTGTGGAAAATTTCCTTTTGGCATCCATGGCCTATGATCGTTATGCAGCAGTATGCAAACCCCTACATTACACCACCACCATGATAGCAAATGTGAGTGCTTGTTTGGCCATGTGTTCCTACACCTGTGGCTTCATAAATGCCTCCATCCACACTTGGGGTGCCTTCAGCTTGTCTTTCTGCATGTCCAATGTGGTCCATCATTTTTTCTGTGATGTTCCAGCAGTCATGGTTCTCTCTTGCTCTGATAGACGTGTTTCTGAGTTGGTTCTTATTTTTGTGCCTTCCTTTATTATAATTTTTGCTCTACTAGTTATCTTGGTTTCCTACCTATTCATATTTGCCACTATCCTAAAAATATGCTCAGCAGCAGGTTATCAGAAGGCTTTATCCACCTGTGCTTCTCACTTCACTGCAGTCTCCATCTTCTATGGGACAGTCATCTTCATGTACCTATGGCCCAGCTCCAGTCATTCCATGGATACAGATAGAATGGCATCTGTGTTCTACACGACAGTCAACCGCATGCTGAATCCCCCCGTTTATAGTTGAGGAACAAGGAAGTCAAGAATGCATTCAAAGAAGTAGTCGAAAAGGCGAAATTGCCTGCTGGTGTAAGTTCTTAATATTATAGATTCCCTGGAGTGGCAAGGTCCCCAGGGAATGCTGAAAGTGGACTTCAGGGCCAGGGCGTGTTGCCCCAACAGACTGGACTGGAAAACGCTCCTAAGGGCCAGCAAACGATCCCTGAACTAACTACAAGCTTTTCTCTTGTGAACTGTTTTATTCTGTTCTTTGTCAGTGGTTTGTTTTTGTTGTTTTGTTGTCTGGTTGTATACTGTTGCTTTGTTTTCCTCTGTCTAGTTTTCGTGCATGTTAATGACTCCACAGGTCTGTCTGAATAGGACAGGCTGGATGAACTATCTGGAGGAAAAACAACGGGACCGACAGTTTTGGGGGGACTTGGGGTGGGGGGGTAGGGGGGTAAGGAAGTGGTGTTAACAAACCCAGGGACAAGGGAAAAACATGGGACCCCAAATGGTAGAGAAGTGGGAGTGGCAGGCCTGGTGGGAAATGATCAAGGGTAAGGTTGCTTAGAGAAGAGGTATACTCTAGCCCAGGTGGCGATGAAGCATGGTAGTAGGGCAGGAGGAAAGTCAAGGGAGATGGAGGAAAGAGCTAGGAATCAAAGGGCATTCATGGAGGTCTAGACAAAGACATGTGCATGCAAATATATATAGGAGGATGGGGAAATAGATCTATGTGTCTATATTTATAGGTCAAGTATTAAGGTGGCGGAAGGACCTTGGGCCTCTACTCAAACACACCCTCAATGCATGAATACCTTCTTTTATTAAATTGGAACTCTATGATGCTCACTCTCCCGACACAACGACTGGAGCCAAAGTGTGTGAACAAGTAAATGTGGTGAAGAAAGCTGATGGTGCCCGGCTATCAAAAGAGATAGTGACTGGGGTCTTAAAGGCTTGAAGATAAACAAGCGGCCATCTAGCTCAGAAGCAACAAAGTCCACATGGAAGAACACCAGCCTGAGTGAGCGAGTGGTCCCAAAGGGATCAGTTACCAGGCATCAAAGAACAAAAAATCATATCATTGACTGCACACCTCCATGATAGGATCTCTGAAGACAAATGGGTGCATAAGCAAATGTGGTGAAGAAAGCTGATGGTGCCCGGCTATCAAAAGAGATAGTGTCTGGGGTCTTAAAGGCTTGAAGGTGAACAAGCGGCCATCTAGCTCAGAAGCAAAAAAGCCCACATGGAAGAAGCACACCGGCCAGTGCGATCACGAGGTGCCCAAGGGACCAGGTATAAGGCATCATGCAAAAAAAAAAAAAAAGATGTAAGTGTGTGTATGTATGTGTATATATGTGTATATGTATATATGTATGTATATATATGTATATATATATCATATTAAATGAAGGGGGAAGTGCAGAGTGGAGACCCAAGGCCCAAGTGTGGGCCAATGGAGATCCCCTCATAGAGGGGTTTAGGAGAGGAGATGGGTTAATTAGGGTGTGAGGTAGTATCGATGAAGAACACAGCTTTCCCCCGGATCCTGGATGCTTCCTCCCCCCAACTACCATGATCCGTATTCTACCTTGCAGGGCTGGATAGGACAGAGGCTGTACACTGGTGCATAAGAGGGTTGGAGGTACAGGGAATCCAGGGTGGATGATACCTTCAGAACCAAGGGTGTGAGGGACGATGCTGGGAGAGTGGAGGGTGAGTGGGTTGGAAAGGGGGAACTGATTACAAGGATCCACATGTGACCTCTTCCCTGGGAGAGGGACAGCAGAGAAGGGGGGAAGGGAGACTCCGGATAGGGCAAGATATGACAAAACAACGATGTATAAATTACCAAGGGCATATGAGGGAGGGGGGAATGGGGAGGGAGGAGGGGAAAAAAAAGAGGACCTGATGCAAGGGGCTTAAGTGGAGAGCAAATGCCTTGAGAATGATTGGGGCAGGGAATGTATGGATGTGCTTTATACAATTGATGTATGTATATGTATGGATTGTGGTAAGAGTTGTATGAGTCCCTAATAAAATGTAAAAGAAGAAAAGAGAAAAAAAAATTATAGATTCCCAGCAATCAAGTTTGTTTCTTTTCAAGTTTCATCTTTTCTGTGCAGTGGTTTCCATTTCAAAGCCCATGCTTCACTTAATTCCTAGGGTGGTCTTCTTACTTTCTCAAGTCTGCTCTCCAGAAAAAAAGAAAGCATCATACTCTGAAGTGTAAAACATACATGAGACTCGCTCAGTAGACACTTAAGAATTTTCAGATTTTGATTTCCCAAAACCCTTTTCATAGCTTTGTCTATTCATATATTTTCTAAATATGGTAATGTAAGCATATATGTTAATCCAGGTACATAAACTCCAGGAAAGAAGCATATTCAACGACCCTATGTGTACACATATGCACTGTAGTGGAAATTTGTTAAATAATGTGAGTAGAATGCAAGATTTTAATAAAAGAATAGCAAATATATGCCTCAGAATACAAAAGAAAATCTATTCTTTTTTCTTGGCTAGTCAAAATAACTGTCTTGAATCTAAAACTAAAAAGGTATGAATTGTCAAATGAAAGTATTTTCTTTCTGTTACTATGTTTTATTTAGAAATATGTAAGTATAGTGTTTTAAGAGAATTCATTTTTGTCCTCAAGAAATTAGTGATTAACACAGTATGGTCATGTGATAATTTTCCGAAAGAAATGATAGATTACTAAAACCAAGGGATAAAATAATAGTTTTTTTCTTGGTTTATCGATATAAGTCCACCAACTCTTCCCCTTTTGTTTAGTTTTCATTTTAATGCTGAGACTAACAATTATGAAAAATAATACTAACCATTTTTCTTACTGGAAATGCTGCTAAGTGACTAATCACTAATTCATCAATACCTTAGTTCTGGTTGACCTAGGGCATCTCTCATCATTCTCATGCTTATTGATCTCTCTGCATTCATACTGATTTCCTTCTTATTTCTAAACAAGTCTTTGGCATGCCTCTTATCTTATGGCTCTTGACCTACTATTCCTGCTGTTTGAAATTACTCTCTTCCTTCAAGTCTCTCCTTCCAAGTAACCATATTTTAGTCACTTCACCTCTTAGAAGATATCATTACCCTTTCTGATTGATTCCTTATAGTCCTGATGATTACTAAACTATTAATAGTTTACTCTTTGATCACCTGTAGTCTATCTTACAGGTCCACAAACTAATTTGGCCAACCAACCCTGTTTCAGAAAAACAAAACAACAAACTACTCAAGGTTGTTGGTTTTTTAACCATTGATCAAAGTGCAGGGTAAAGCAGAGATATCTGCACTTGGATGCCCCTGGGTCATCCTTGAGCTCCGCAGGGGGTTGTATCATCCATTTTGGGAAACACTGATCAAACTCCTCTCCCCAAGATCAAGGGCTTTGCCTGTTTTATCAACAATTTTTCCTAATAATTGATTCGAGTCACTACATGCTGCCTCTAATTTTTACACTTCCATTGGAAAATTTATTCCAAAGCATTTGACTCTATTTGATGTTATTTTAAACACAGTTGTTTATTTCATTTTGGATTATTCTTTGTTAGTGGATGAAGTCAAAGGATTTTCTCACCTGCAGTCCTTTGTTTAAATTTTTTATTGTGGTTAACTTTTACATCTTTCTATTCAACCAATTTATACTCATAGTGCTTTCTGACATTAGTTAGTTACATTCTTAGTACTTTTTTTTTTTACTGTTTCTGGTTTCATAAGTCTTCCTTGCCTGCCCTTTGTCACTTCTGAAATTCGTTTTTGACTGTTTAGTCTTTCTGATTTATTTGGTGACGTAATAGCTTATTCACCAGTGTTATTGTTCACTTTATAAACCTATTTATTATTTAGCTGAAAGGCAATTCCCTGAGTGGGTTCAGCCCCAGGCAAAAGGTATCCAAGTTGACAATATCCAGGGTTCCACCAGTCTCTAACAGACTAGTTTATCTGCTCATTGTAATTGTTGTTTTGAATTCTGTTCTACATGTTTCTCCCATTCTGTCCAAGACCTTTGGTTGTACATTGATCAGACAGTCAGGCACCATTCATGTTTCTGAGTAATGGAGGTTATGGTTTCTGACAAGGACAGAACAAGGGCTTCTTCCCAGCCTGTTAAGAGAACGAACAAAGAAACCTGTAAAATAAATTATGAACAGAGGACTCTGTGAGGACTGACTTGGAAGACACCTGAACCTTGAAGCCAGGCCCTAGTGAAAATCCCGATGCAGGACTGTACTCTGAGATAGCCCTGAAACATTCTGAGACAGGCTGACCCAGAGCAGCAGTCCAGATAAAACAGGGAAAAAGGAGTCATGAGATCCAAGGACAGACGGACTAACTAATTAGACGGTTGCAGAGGGCAGCCCCCTCCCATTTGAAAGTGACATGTAAAAACTAGACGTCTTCCCCTAGACATCCTTCCTTCTCGCCTCTCCAGGGGAACCGTCTTTGCCTCAGAGTGAAGTGTATTTTATCTAGGCTTAAGGGGGTCCTTCTCAATTCCCCAGAGGGACTGACTCATATCTTTTGAAGTGACTCAATGCTTTAATAAAATGGTCACTCAACTCTTCACTGCTGTGTGCATGGGAAGTAGGGAGGGGAGCGGCAGGAGGGTGGCTTATTTCTGGACCCCAGTAAACCACATCCATTTGGAGCTGGCTAGTTCTCTTGTTGGCGACAACCCAGGAACTGAACTTCACAGTTTCCGTGGTCCATTCGTCATTTGGTCTCAATATTTCCTTGATTCTTTGATTTTCCTCACTCTTTTGCTCCAGAAGGAGAGAGACCAACAGTTGCCTCTTAGATGGCTGCTTGCAAGTTTTTAAAACATTTTATTTTGAATTGGCTGAAGGCTGACAAAGAAGATCATGTGCCTGGAGTTTCCCTGAGACAAATATTTTTATTGTTCTTACAACAGTTCACAACGTATTAAATAGTCTTCTCTAACACTATAATTCAAATGGATTCATTGAATACTAAGAGTATTGGGCCTTGATAGAAGGAGGGCAAACTTTCAAAACATTATGATAAGAAGCTACTCACAATGAGCAGATATGGCATAAATAGTCTAGTCATACGGAATGCCCACACTACAAGACAACTGATCGAGGTAAAGGGTAAATTAGACTTCCAGGAAGATGACAGACTAAGAAGACCTGTTACACAGACCGACAACTAAGACATAGAGGTCAAATGAAATCAGTATGATGATTGCCTTGGAAATCTGAGCTTCAGATGAAATAACAAAGAAGTGGATTAAATACTGACTAGGAGAAGATGAACAATAGCGTTGACACAGGACATAAATAGCTGGGGCAAATTTTCAGCTGTCCAGACATATTTAGAACTTGGGCAAGCAGCGTTTGATTGGGGCAGCAAACTGATCATCTCATCCACTCAACTCTACACAACAGAAGTGAAAACACCAGAAGCTGGCCATCAAAAGGATATGATCCTCACCTTGTTCTCCTGGTAACCAGAAGCTTGACAGTCCCCCCAACCTCATACACCCAGCTGCCAATGACATACCCTCAGGTGCATACCTCCACCTCCACTGGAAGCGTGGGAACTCTACTTCTACACTCTAGAAGATGCAAAGTGCCTGAATGGGCAGACGGTCCATCCATAAACTGTCACCGTGCCCCCAGCTTCCCTCTGGACCAGGAGAAAACTACTTCCAGATCAGGCACCATGGCCTCGGGCACCTTCTAGACCTCAGGGGTTCTCTAAGCCACATCCTCACACCTGTCCTAGTCCTCCACCTCATACTGAGCTCACGTCCTACTACTTCTCCTCTCTGGAGACTGTCACCCTCAACCCCCGTTTCCTATTTTCTTTGTGTTTTTTTTTCCTTTTATATTTTGGTTGCTCTTTCTCTCTTACTTCTATTTTTTCGGCTTCTGCTTTACTATTCCATTGTCACCACCACTCTCTTTATGCTCTTTGCTTTTTCTCCTCCCATTTAAACATTTTCTTCCTTTTCCTTCTCACTGATTAAAGTATTTTCACTCTCTTCTGCTTCCTGTTATTTACTTGCTTTCTCCACTTGTAGATTTTCTTCATTTATTACTATGTTCTTTTGGCTGTGCTTTGTCTCTATTCTTTTTTTCCAAGTCCCACCAGCAAGAGACAGCAATCTTGCGCACAGCTCTGCCACACTCACACTACCCACAGCCTCATCCAGTGGGCAAGAGCCACCACCCACACCTATTATCAATGAAACCCAAAGGCCAGAATGAGCCAAACTCACCCGCAACTGTGCAACATGAACAAATAACTATGTGTGCCTTCATTCTCTATTATATTCTTATGGAAACAGGTGGTGATTGACTAAGAAACACAAATATAAGTACAAATACAACACCACAGTGGCTTATTAACAACAGAATATTTCTTTTTTCCCTTTTTAAAATCATTTTATTGGGGGCTCTTACAACTCTTATCACAATCCATACATACCTCCATTGTGTCAAGCATATTTGTACACTTTTCATCATTATTCTCAAAACATTTTCTTTTTACGTGAGCCCTTGGTATCAGCTCCTCATTTTTCCCCTCCCTCCATGCACCCCCTTCTTCATGAACCTTTGATAGTTTATAAATTATTATTGTTTTGACATGTCTTCCACTGGACAACATCTCCCTTCACCCACTTTTCTGTTGTCCATACCCCAGGGAAGGGGTTATATTCTTGTGATCGGTTCCCCCTTTCCAACCCACCTTCTCCTTACCCTCCTGGTATCACTACTCTCATTATTGGTCCTGAGGGGTTTATCTGTCCTGGGTTTGCTGTGTCTCCAACTCTGATCTGTACCAGTGTACATCCCCCGGTCTAGCCAGATTTGTAGACTTGGGATCATAACAATGGGGGGTGGGGTGGGGAGGAAGCATTAAAGAACTAGAGGAAAGTTGTATGTTCCATTGTTCCTATACTGAACTCTGGCTGGCTCATCTCCTCCCCGCGATCCTTCAGTAAGGGGATGTCCAGTTGCCAAAGATGGACTTTGGGTCTCCACTCTGTACTCCCCTCATTCACAATGATATGATTTTTTGTTCTTTGATCCCTGATACCTGATCCTATCGACACCTCGTGATCACACAGGCTGGGATGCTTCTTCCATGTGAACTTTGTTGCTTCTAAACTAGATGGCTGCTTGTTTATCTTCAAGCCTTTAAGAGCACCATCAGTTTTTTTCACTGCATTTGCTTATGCATCTGCTCTGTCTTCAGCAATTGTGTTGGGGAGGTGAGTATCATGGAATGCCAGTTTAATAGAACAACGTGTTCTTGCATTGAAGAAGTACTTGAGTAGAGGCCCAATGTCCATCTGCTACATTAATACTGTACCTAGGTCTATTTCCCCATCATCGTATATAAATATTTTACATATGCATATCCATGTATTTAGACCTCTATAAATGCCTTTTGCTTCCTAGTTCTTTCCTCTATTTCCTTTTACTTTCCCCTTGTCCCACTATCATGCTCAGGCTTCATTAGGGTTTCAGTAATTCTTCTTGGTTACATTGCCCTTGATCACGTCCTACCAGGCCTCCTACACCCTCCTCACCATCGATTTTGGATCACTTGTTGTTCCCTTGTCCCTGAGGTTGTTAACACCTACTTCCTTTCCCTCATCTCCCCCTCACCTATGTCCCCCTAGAACCATTGGTCCATTGTTTTCTCTTCCAGATTGTTTATCCTGCCCATGTTATCTAGATGGACCTGCAGAGACAATAATATGCACAAAAACAAGACAGAGCAAAGCAAAGCAACAAATAAAGCAAACAACAACATAAAACAATGACAAAAAAAGAGAAAAGCCTGTGAATACTGAAAGGTCTGTTTGTTGGCCTTTAGGAGTGTTTTCGGTTGAATCTGATGGGGTGCCACGCCCTGGCCCCAAAGTCTATTTTTGGTATTCCCTTGGGACTTCCTTGCTCTGTTCCCCTTGTTGTTCTGTTGCACACACTTTGTGTTTTGCCTTGATGTGGTGGGGTCAGATTGGGTGCAATTCCCACAGTGTCTCCAGTGACCAACAGAATATTTCATTCCACACAAGGAAACATTATATTGTTACTCAAACAACTTACTAAAATACAGTGTTACCAACCCTTTATGAAAAAGAATTAGCACTGGAACTATCTGACAAGGAATTCGAAAGATCGATATTTATGTTCTTTTAACAGCTTGAAAGAGAATGAAGAAGATGTAGACAAAAGAAAAACACAAACAAAAGTTTAACATAATCAGGAACACAGTAGATGAACAAACTGAAAAATGAATGAAAAATTAGAATACATGCAAAAATCAGCAAATAGAAACCGAGATAATTAGTACTAAGCTTTCAGAAATAGGTAAAGTATTGAGAGGAAAAAGAGATAGAATGAAGTTAGTAGAAGATTGAGACAATTTTCTTAACATTAATCTGGTAGTGGAAAAATCATAAAAAAAAGAATGATAAAATCTGAATAAAACCAAAACCCACTGACATCCATTTGCTCATTTAATTGGCACTATATAATAGGTAAATATTTACTAGCACACACAGCCTCATCTTTCTCCCTTGGAGTGGCTGGTGGGTTTGAACCATCAACCTTTCAATTAGCTGCCCAACATCTAGTCCATGTTGATACCAGGGCTCCTTAATGATTATGATGATGATGGTATGAGTTCTGAAGACAGAGAAAAGTGTCTACCCATAGCTCTGAAATATTTCCATGCTTTTCGGGACAATTTTAAACTTTGAAGGTTTCCAGAACTTATATGAAGAGGAGGTTGGCTGGGAAAATGGGGAGCTAATAACAATGAGTACAAGAATGAAGGAAATGTTCTAAAACTGATTTTGGTGATGATTGTACAATTATTTTTATGATTTGTATGATGTGTGAATTATACATTGTGTGAATTTTATGCCAATAAACCTATTTAAAATTGAACAAGGGAAAATAAAAGGAGTATGAGGGTAACGAATATTTAAAGTACCATGGGGGGTCAACGAACAAATCTGTCTTGGAAAAAATGCAGCAAGAATGCTTTATGGACTTGAAAATGAAGAGATTTTGTCTCAAATGCTTTGGATAGGTTATCAGAAGAGGCTAGTCCCTGGGAATAGACGTTATGCTTATTAAAGTCAGCAAAAAAGTGGGAGGCCTTTCCAGAAAACAATGACGGAGTGACTGCCACAATGGACACAAACATCACGATTGAAAGGATGGCAAAGCACTAGGCAGTGTCTCTGTCTGCTGTCCCTAGGATCACTCGGAGTCAAAATTGACCACCAACAACAGCATGATGATGATAAGGTATTCCCACAATAGAATGGCCTGTTTTAATACAAATGACATTTCATCTAGGAAATAAACTTGATGATATCAAAGTATTGCTTATCAAAAATATGTTTCAGCTTAAGAATTATGAAAGTAATAAATTAATGACATCTTATTCTTATAGGGTTAGGCCTAAGATCACTTCTTGGTTGATAATTTTGAACTCTTCATGAATCCATACACCCATTGAGAAATAGCCCTGGGTTTCTAGCACATGCCAACTCACTTCACTGCTGGTTACACTTGGTTTAGGAAAATACCTACTTTAAGTGAACTTTCTCTCTCTCTCTCTCTCTCTCTCTCTCTCTCTCTCTCTCTCTCTCTCTCTTTCTCTCTCTTAGATTTTTCTTTTTTATTTTTACATGGGAGCTCTTACATTTCTTGTTCCAATCCAATATTCATCCATGTGTCAAGCACATTTGTTCATATGTTGCCACCATCATTTTCAAAGCATTTTCTTTTTACTTGAGCCCTTGATATCAGCTCCTCATTTTTTCCCTCCCTCCCCTGACTGCCCTCCCTCATAAAACCTTGGTAAATTATAATTATGTTCATATCTTACATCATCCTCTGTCACCCTGCAGCCAATTTTCTGTTTGTTCCTCTGGGATGGGGTTATATGTTGATCCTTGTGATTGATTCCCCTTTTCTCCCCACATCTTCACCTTACCCTCCTGGTATTTTTATTTTCATTGTTGACCCTGAGGGACTTATCTATCCTGAGTTCCCTGTCTTGTGGGCTCTCATCTGTAACAGTGTGCATGTTCTAGTCTAACGCGTTTTGTAAGGTAGAATTTAGGTCATAATGGGGGTGAGGGGTAGGAAACACTAAAGAAATAGAGGAAAGCTGCATGTATCATCGGTGCTATACTGCACCCTGACTAGCTCATCTGTTCCTTGTGACTCTTCTTTAAGCAGATGTCCAATTGTCTACAAATGGGTTTTGGTCTCCACTCCACGCCTCTCCTCACCTCCGCCATTCACATTGATATAACATCGACACTGCATGATCACACAGACTGGGAGTGCTTCTTCCATGTGACCTTTGTTGCTTCTCAGCTAAATGGCTGCTTGTTTATCTTTAAGCCTTTACGACCCCAGACTCTTTATCTTTTAATAGTTGGGTACCATCAGCTTTCTTCACCGCCTTTGCTTATGCACTGGCTTTGTCTTCAATGATCTTGTCAGGAAGGCGAGCATCACAGAATGCTGGATTATTAGAACAAAGAGTTCTTGTGTTGAGGGCGTACTTGAGTAGAGGCCCAATGTTCATCTGCTACCTCAATTCTTAATGAAATATATAAGTACATAGATCTATTTCCCTATTGTTATATATAAATATACTTAAATTAATTTTCTATGAGATCAACTTTATCCTTGTAGCATTAAATCCTTTGGTCAGAGAAAAAATTAAAATATTGGCATAAGATTATGAAAATAGCACATGGGGGATACACAATCTGCAAAAATGTAAGCATGCAAGCAAATGTGGTGAAGAAAGCTGATGGTGCCCGGCTATCAAAAGAGATAGCGTCTGGGGTCTTAAAGGCTTGAAGGTGAACAAGCGGCCATCTAGCTCAGAAGCAAATAAGCCCACATGGAAGAAGCACACCGGCCAGTGCGATCACGAGGTGCCCAAGGGACCAGGTATAAGGCATCATGCAAAAAAAAAGATATAAGTGTGTGTATGTATGTGTATATATGTGTATATGTATATATGTATGTGTATATATGTATATATATATATATACCATATTAAATGAAGGGGGAAGTGCAGAGTGGAGACCCAAGGCCCAAGTGTCGGCCAATGAATATCCCCTCATAGAGGGGTTTAGGAGAGGAGATGGGTTAATTAGGGTGTGAGGTAGTATCGATGAAGAACACAGCTTTCCCCCAGATCCTGGATGCTTCCTCCCCCCAACTACCATCATCCGAATTCTACCTTGCAGGGCTGGATAGGACAGAGGCTGTACACTGGTGCATATGAGGGTTGGAGGTACAGGGAATCCAGGGTGGATGATACCTTCAGGACCAAGGGTGTGAGGGACGATGCTGGGAGAGTGGAGGGTGAGTGGGTTGGAAAGGGGGAACTGATTACAAGGATCCACATGTGACCTCTTCCTTGGGAGAGGGACAGCAGAGAAGGGGGGAAGGGAGACTCCGGATAGGGCAAGATATGACAAAATAACAATGTATAAATTACCAAGGGCATATGAGGGAGGGGGGAATGGGGAGGGAGGAGGGGAAAAAAAAAGAGGACCTGATGCAAGGGGCTTAAGTGGAGAGCAAATGCCTTGAGAATGATTGGGGCAGGGAATGTATGGATGTGCTTTATACAATTGATGTATGTATATGTATGGATTGTGGTAAGAGTTGTATGAATCCCTAATAAAATGTGAAAGAAGAAAAGAGAAAAAAATGATTAGGGCAAAGACTGTACAGATGTGCTTTATACAATTGATGTATGTATATGTATGAACTGTGAAAAGAATTGTATGAGCCCCAATAAATTGTTTAAAAAAAAAAGAAAATATGATTTTTTTAACACTTCTAGCATCAGTGCTGGGAATTCTTGTTGCTTCTAAATTATTTGAGTGAAATAATAAATAAAAAGGTATTGTTTTATAAATAAATAAATAAATAATGTAAGCATGTATGATACATTAAAATGCAGTAAATATAGTATGTTAAAGGATGAATTTTTCCATCTTCACTAAAACTTTTGACAGCAACATTATGGTCACATGATTATTTTGTAAAGGAAAAAAGTTCACAGTAAAAAGAAAGGAAATTCAGAATAAGAGCAATTTATAGCTTACTTCTATCTGACTAACAACTCTACATTTTGAAAAAATATTGATAATAATATAAGATTGATAATAATAGTAACCAGGAAAACAGTACTGAAAATCATGTGGAATGGCTAATGCCAATTGTTCATAGATAATTCTGGTCTTGCTGAGCTATTTCATCTGTAACACACTCTTGCTTATTAAGTTCACTTAGTTCGAGTGATTCCTTTACTATTATTGGAGTTCTACACATGCTCCTGCCTCAGGGATTGTTACTCTGCTCAGAATGTTCTCTCATTCTTTTCAGGTCTCCATTTAAATGTCATATTACATCCACCCCCACTCCCTTATGGACACTGTCCCCTTACCAGTTTAAACATTCACAGTTGTGATTATGCCTCAATTATTATAACATATGTATTCATCTGTTCCCTTTAAGCCTAAAATACAATGTACACTTCACAAGAGCTGTGACTTTGTCTGCTTTACTAACAACTTCACCTTCAAAACCTTAAGTATAACCAGGTTCGTGCTAACATTTTGTGTTAGTCTGGGTAGACTAGAGAAGCAAATTCATAGGCACTAATATGTATACAAGAAAGAGGTTTATATACAATAGCAATTTAATATTGAGAAAATGTCCCAGCCAAGTCCAGATCAACTCCATAAGTCCAATATTAGTCCTTATGTCCAATACCAATCTGTAAAGTCCTCTTCACACACATGAAATATATGCAATGATGCCAAATACAGGAAGATCACAGGCCAGTGGGTAGGAAGTCCTGTGGATCCAGTGGTGTTGTAAGCATCTCAGCACTATGTGGGGTCTCCATGTGGCTTATCCAACACCCAGGGCTGCTTCAGCGTTGGTCCATTAGGCCTCTCCTGCAGGGATGTCTCTGAGAATGTATGTCTCCCGCCTCCAAAGGGGAAATCCAGTCGTTCCTAGAATTCCCAGGAGAAGGCCATGCCCACACAGAGGCCTCAATGGTTATATCTTGATGGCAGGACAGACTCCACACCGTCACGTGTAATCCTTTCAAACTGACTCTAGATTATGCAATTATCACACATTTCAATATACATGTCAGATTAGTAAATCAATGAATTAAGCTTTGAGTCTGTCAAGTCTGTCAATCCAAGTAATCCACTGATACTTATAGTTCAATATTCATAATATAGTTCTTTAGAAAGAACTTTAGAGCATTTCATAAAACAATGCTGTTTAATTTTCATTTTGTTTTCATCTAAGGTCCACTCAGTTCTTGCAGTTTCCACTTTGGGGGCATTGAAGCTTTTGGAAACCACGCCATAATATGAGTCATCGCCTTACTTTCTTTCATTAAGATGATTTCTCACAGAGCAATCCATGAGGGAACTTTTATTCAGTAATTCATATATAGGCAAAGTATGATACTAATAGATATATTTCACCAGATTCACATTCCAAACTTTCTGGAAACATTCTGGTGTTTTGTTTAGCTCCAGTAACTCTAAACATTCATAGAGAATGTTAAGATTGACAATATTTATCAGTATTAAGCATAAAACTAACAACCACCTGCCAGTATCATACTCAGATTGCTTATTTGATTTTGAATCTCAGATAAGCTTAATTCTGTACTAAAACTATTCAAAGGCCTTTGCACCCATGTACTTTTTCTACTTTTCTCAAGCAAATTACATCTGCTAAAGCTACAGGGGAGGATTCCTAACATAAGGAGTATAGTAACCAATTCCATAGATGGTTGGTATTGAGCTCATCGGAGAGACATGACTCACAGAGTTCTGTGGTGAAACAAAGATTTAATTATAGAGACAAGAGAAAGCTAAGCTTCACTAATAGGCATTAGTCGCCCATGATAAACAGGTCTCACTCCATAGCTAACACAGGCAGAGGGAACACAAACAGTCTGGTATACATTATTAAGCAGGTGTCCTCAAACACCTTGCTTTTTAACGCGTTGAAGAATTCCTTTTCATTAAACTTGACTTATACAATGCATGACTTGATTTCTTCACTGCTGCTTCCATGAGTACTGATTGTGGATACAAGTAAAATGAAATACTTGATAACTTTAATCTTAACTCCCCGTATAAGGATGCTGATTTTCAGTCCAGGTGTGAGGATTTTTTATTTCTTTATGTTGAAATGATATCCATACCAAAGACTGTAGTCCTGGATTGTCATTCATATTTGATTGAAGTCCCCTTCATGTTCTACAAGGAAAGTTGAGTCATCTGCATATTGAAGGTTGTTGATGAGGTTTCTTCCAATCCTGTTGCTTCTTCATATGGACCAGATTCTTAAGTTACTTGCTCAGCATACAGACTGAATGTGTATGGCATATGTTTGGTGGATACCCGGAACAGTTGTTGGGAAAAGAGGAAAGAAATTTGTTTAGTTAAGGAAACTGTTCCATATTTTAACGGTCAGAATAGTTACTTGATCATAGAAATTTGATCAAATTATTACAACTATACACAATAAGTTGTAGAATTTGCTGTTATACTTTTAAAAATCATTTTATTGGGGGCTCGTAATGCTCTTTATTTTATTTTCATTTGGATACTTAAAATAAGACATGCATAAAATGATGAGCACAAACATTTCAAGTGGTCACCAGCAGCAATTTAATTGGTTTTTCCCGAGGAAAAGGAGTTGAGAAGCTGTAGATGTTCTCATAGCGGCCTCCTTTGAGAGTTCTAGGTCTTTCTGGTTCCCTTCTGATTTCTTCTCATTAGCTTATGGAACTGAAGCATCACTCCATGGGACATCACCTGGAGGGAGCAAACTACATGCACTTATTTAACGTCATGCCACAATTGTTAGCCCACATGTCAGCCTTCGCCAACTGAGCATTAGCAGTGAGTTTTCAACCACATCCAGGGAAGCAACCCCGAGGAAAAACTACATTGAATGACTTAGAAATAGCACCTCCTTCATGAGTTCTTTATCTGTGCTTCAAAATCGTGACTCTGTGAGTTATGTAGGAAACCTATTTATTTATGTTGATCTTACAAAGAAGTAGAAGGTAAGTGAGTACTCTAAAGGTATAACACGAGTGCATGGCTCATGCAGGGCTTAAAGCACCATTTCACACCTGCATGTTCTTTCCTCCATCACGCTCTTTAGAGACTCTGTAACCTTTGACAAGCCCCAAGAAACGCCAATTTAATTAGCATTTAATTATTGTTCTGTAGCTGCATTTCTAATTTGAACTCACAACTAAGACTGGTCTCTCACATTTTCACAGGAATCAAGGTAAGCTTTTCATTTCAAGTCCAATCTTAGTAGGTAAGGTAATTCAGGCAGAAGTGTTGGGAGGTTAGATTAAATAGAAATGAATCGATCCATGATAATATGTTTGAAACATCTAACGAGGCAAATTTGGGTGACAAATGTCAAAACTTCTATAAGTAGGCAGTTGGGTGATACTTATGAAACATCGTGCAGATTTATAAAGGAGACAAACAAAAAGACAAAAATAGAAGAGCTGATGCTCTGACTGAATAGATGGCAATATCATCTTGCTCACTCTTGTTGGTCTGCAAGTGAAGATAAACCAAAAATAACAACACATTTTCATCGAGTCCGTGCTGACTCATAGTGATCCCCGTGGGCTTCCAAGACTGTACCTGTTTAGAAGCGTAGAAAGTCCCGTTTCTCTCCTGCAGAAGTGCTGGTGGTTTTGAACTGCTAACAATGGTGACTATAGCCCAATGCAGAACCACTACCCTACTAGGGCTCCTTCAGTGAAGATCAGAGAACCTCTAAATGAAAGCTTTAAAAACAAATGAACCAAAAGAGCTGGAGAGAGTGAAATGCAACCTCCTTAAGCAATGGAAGAGTCCCAATTGAACTAACATGATTCATACACCATTTTAACCTTTTTTATCCCCATAATCTCACCCCTTTTTCTTACCCCTACATCTACAAGTGGTGACTGTGAAGTAGCCTACTTATAGCACTGAGTTTGATATCTCCAGACCTGGTTTTAAATTTTGAATCTTCCTTGGAATTACTGTAATTTCAGATTATGACATAACTAAAATCTTTAGTGGTAAAATGGGCATAATAACATCAGAGACTTTTTTTCTTACTTTCTTTTTAACCCCCCCCCTCAAAAAACCCAAAAACGTTTTATTGGGGCTCTTACAACATTCCATACAACAATTGTATTAAGCATATTTTTAAGACGTAGCCATCATCATTTCCAAAACAGTTTCTTTCTATTTGAGTCCTTGGTATCAGCTCCTCCTCTTTCCCTCCGTCCCCCTCCCACCCCCTTGATAAATTATAAAGTATTATTGTTTTCATATTTTACACTGACTTAGAGCTCCCTTTGCCCACTTTCTGTTGTTTATGTCCCTGAGGGGTGGATTTTGCATCGAGCATTGCAATAATTTTCCACTTGCTTGCCTCCTCCCCTTCTCCCTGGTCTCCTGGTATCACTACGTCCAATTCTCTTCCTGAAGGGTTTATCTGACCTGGATTCCGTAAGTCATGTGCTCTTATCTGTACCAGTGTACATGCTCTTGTCTAGCCAGAATTGAAAGGCAGGACAGGGGTCATGATTGGGGGGGGGGGGTGAGGAAGCCTCAAAAAAACAGAGGAGTATTGTGCATTTCATCGGTGCTGTACTGCACCCTGGTTGACTCTTTTCCTTCCGTGTGACCCTTTTCTGAAGGGATGTCCTATTATCTACAGATGGGTTTGGGTCTCTGTTCTGACCCCCCTCATTCTCAACAACATGTTTTTGTTTGTTTGTTTGGGGTCTTCTGGCACCTGATAGCTAATCCTTTCATCACCCCTTGAAGGCACAGGCTGGTGTGCTTCTTCCATGTGGGTTTGTTGCTTCTTTGCTAGATGGTTGCTTGTTTACCTTCAAGCCTTTAAGAGCACAGACACTATATCTTTTGATAGCCGGCCCCTTCAACTTTCTTCCCCATATTTGCTTATGCACTCATTTTGTCTTCAGTGATTGTGTTGGGAGGGTGAACATCACAGAATGCCAGGTTGTTAGAACAAGTGTTCTTGCATTGAGGGAGGGCTTGAGCAGAGGCCCAAAATCTGTCCACTTCCTCAATATATTTCCATATAAATGCATGTACATAAGCTAATACCTCTATTTTTAGTTAGTATATTTACATGAGCACACACCTATTTTTATACCTCTATCCATAGCTTTGCTTCCTAGATCTGTCCTGTTTCCTTTTTTTTTTTTTACCTTCCTCCTGCCCCACGATTACACTCACCCATCTGCCTCTTAGTAATTCCTCTCAGCTGGATTGCTTTACTTCCAACACCACTGGGGTCTCTACATCCTCCTCATGATTGTGTTTACTTCCCTGGTTGTTAACCTGTTTATGGTGTTGTTTGACCACCAGTCCTTTCCCCGCCTCCTCCTCCCCCAAGTTCCTTCCAGAACATTCATTCCCATTGCTTTCTCCTCAGACTTGCTTCCCATGCCTATCTTATATTGGTATGAAAAAGCACAATAACAGAGACAAAAACAAAATGAAACAAAATATTGAATAAAAAGAGGGGAGTAAAAGATGAAAAGCAAAAGTATACATAATTCCAGGTCTGCTGCTGACCCAAGTATCTCCTCACTGGTCCTGGGGGGCGGTTCTGAGAACTTCCCCTTCTAGCCTGAAGTCTATTTTGGGGGCTCCTCAGAGATTTTGTGGGTTTGCTTTGCTCCTGTTGCTGGTCTGTTATGTTCCCCTCTTGATTCACCCCACAGTGAGGGTGCGTCATCAGAATTGTCCTCTGTCACAGTATGCTCCAGCAAGGGGACATGAACATCACAGACTTCTTAAGGTTGTTATGAGAGCTAATTGAAAAGTTATGTCTCCACACACATACATTTCCATTGTTAAACATGCATGTTAATAAGTGGTTAGGTGCTAAACATTGTGCAAGCATGAGACCTTTCTAAGCCAGGCATGTCAAGTAAAGGTGTAGTGGGAAAAGAAAAGAGAGCAATGGTTAATCACATGCCATTCAAATAAAAGGCATACAATTATTGTGCATACAGCATATCAGTGAGGTTATCTCTTCAAATCTGTAGCTTATCAGAACAGATGTGCATTAAAATTAATCCATAATTTATGACCTTTCTGTGAATCTGTTATGAATTTTTTTAAAAAACGGAATCATGGGTATTGATTTGATTTTTGTTGTTCTGATTCTAGATAGCTCTAGAGTGATTCTGTTTTCCTATAGTGACCTTACAGGACAGGATAGAACTGCCTCTGTGGGTTTCCATGGCTATAAAAATGTTTTATTATATTTTATTGGAGTGTTCTTTCTATATCACACAATATAACTAAGAAGACTTGTGCGATCATCACCGCAATCAATTTCAGAGTATTGCCTTGTACTTGTTGTGAACTCCCCAGCCTCCTGTCTCTTTGAAAGGCTCACCTGTCCCTGCTGGTGGATTTGGACTGCTGAGCTTGCAGTAAGAAGTCCAAAGCAGAACCATTATGACATCAAGGCTCCCTTTTAATTCAATGACAGGGTGGTCAGAATGAGATAAAATGTGTCTGTTTGCTTTTTAAATAGGACTTTTCAACTCAATCTCTTTTCTGTATAATAGTCTGCACTGCTCCAGAGCATCTCCTGACTCCCAAATATCACCGATGGAGAATAGTTCAGAAGTGACTCAGTTCATCCTACTAGGATTAACCAATGCCCCGGAATTGCAAATTCCTCTCTTCATCTTATTCACCTTCATTTATCTCATCACTTTGTTTGGGAATCTGGGGATGATCCTGCTGATTCTGCTGGACTCTCAGCTCCATACACCCATGTACCTTTTCCTCAGTAATCTCTCTCTGGTGGATTTGGGCTATTCCTCGGCCATCATTCCTACGGCCATTTCTGGGTTCCTCATGGAAGATCAAGCTATCTCCTACAACGCGTGTGCAGCACAAATGTTCTTCTTTGTAGGCTTTGCTTCTGCAGAAAGTTACCTCTTGGCTGCCATGGCCTATGACCGCTGTGTGGCAGTGTGTAAACCCCTACATTACGCCACCACCATGACGACAAGTGTATGTGCTTGTCTGGTCATAGGACCCTATATTGGTGGTTTCCTAAATGCCTCCATAAACACTGGAAACACATTCAGTCTCTCCTTCTGCATGTCCAATGTGGTCCATCACTTTTTCTGTGATGTTCCAGCAGTGATGGTTCTTTCTTGCTCTGATATGCATGTTGATGAGATGGTGGTGGTTGGTATATCAATTTTCACTATATTTTTTGCACTTCTGGTTATATGTACATCCTATATATTCATATTTATCACCATCTCAAAGATGCGCTCAGCTGAAGGATTTGGGAAGGCTTTATCCACCTGTGTTTCTCACTTCACTGCCGTCTCCATCTTCTACGGGACACTCATCTTCATGTACCTACAGCCCAGCTCCAGCCATTCCCTGGACACAGACAAAGTGGCATCCGTGTTCTACACTATGATCATCCCCATGCTGAACCCTTTGGTTTACAGCCTGAGGAACAAGGAAGTTCACAATGCTTTCAAGAAGGTGGTTGACAAGATAAAATTGTCTCTGGGTTTAATTTTATAGCATTGTGGGATTCAGAGAATCCTTGTTTCATTTATCTCAGATTTTCTCTGTGTAATAGTCCACACTATATGGTCAAATATAAAATTTAAAGTTTGTTGTCTCAAAGAAAATAAAATTTTTGCTCAAGAGTTTAATACCAGAATGTGAATAGAATTCTGAATATGTTATTCTATTTTGTTTTCAAACATTTGCTACTAACATTTGATATAGTCATATGTTCCATGCACACGTTCTTTACCACATGCTAGTGTGAATATTATATAAATGTACTTAAGTTATATAAAATTATTTATTTCAAAACCATTTTGGAGTTAATACAGATACCCTATCATTCCATTGTTCAATCACATCAAGTAGTGCTGTACAACTGCTACCACAATCCCTTTCAAAACTTGCTTTTTCCTTCCTGAACTCTTTGGCATTGTCTCCTCTTTTCTCTCCCTGCCCACTGTGCCTCCCACGCCCCAAGAAACCCTTATTATACTTCCTGTCCCTACAGATTCATCAATCCTGATTTCATACATTGAAAAACAGAAAAACATATAACACAAATTAAAGAGGGTGACTCCAATGATAATCCATCTGCTATACACCCCAATGTGAACAAACAGAAAATGTTAGAAAACCACATCAGGCTTCATGCGCATCAGAAGAGGGATCAACTAACTTCATCTTGGGAACCCAGACCAGGCACCATGGAATGCTGGGACATTGACACAGTGTCTGCATCAGTGGGCTCCAACATAAGAACAATCATGAGATGACCCAGGGATGGGCTGGGCTTTGTTCTGTTGTGCAGAGTTTTGCTGTGAGTCAGACCAACTCAGCAGCACCTATGACAATTTCCAAAGTCAGGGCTGCTCACAAAGAAAAACTGTTCAAAATTACATAAGCTACATTGTCACCCATCAATCATCTCTACCTGGTGGCAAGCTATAGCCACTAAATATAGATAAAGAGGCAAATTGCTTACTTGTGAGAAGAGAAGGGGGTGAATGGGTTTGGTCTGAAAATAATGAGTTCATATTACCAGGGTGAATGAAGCTGGCAACATTTACAAAAATCTGAAATCAGGTGGCTTCTGCTGATGTGCTAGCAGAATGTCAATGAGAAGGTGAAGCTGTCCAAAGTATTGATGAGACCGACAATGGTTCAGAAGTCACAGACGCATCTACAGTGTGTTGTCAGATAACTCAATGATGATAGTGCTGAGAGATGATAGTGCTGAGAGATCCAACTTTGAAGGGGTGTGGGAACTGGATGACAGTCATGATGATGCTCCTGTATGAAAACGAAAATGGGCTAATTTAAAGTGAGCACACCATTTCTTCTGTTGTTCAGGTTTTCAATTTCAAAGACATTAATTATCAAAATTTAGGTTTCAGTTTTAGATTTATGAAACCAATAAAATATAAACAATGGATCCATACTCCATGTGTCTTGTAAGTTTAGGCCTGGGATTAAGCCTTACTAATTTCTAGCTCTTCGAACCTTCACACACTGGCTGTGAGACATCATTCATTCTGTTTCCAACAACAATTGAAGCCAGCAACAAGTAAAAATATTAATGTGCCCTGATTTTTAAAATGTGTGGAGCACATGTATTAAGCCTCCAGTCAGTTCCCTCCAATCATAGTTTAGGGATGTGAATAGCCTTCTTATCTGACAGAGAGCATTATAAAGTTGATTATGGTAGATGTAGCTAGGTCAAAATGTAATATCTTATCATTCGATCTGCATTTTGACCCATTCTAAAGTTGTTTCAGGGTTGTTGTTGTTTTCAGCACACTATCATTTGATCCATGTAAACTTGTTCTAGCTTTTTTACTAAATCATGTTATTGGGACCTCTTACAGATATAACAATCCACAATTCAATTAGATCAAGCATGATTGTACAACTGCTGCCACCATCATTTTCAATACATTTTCTTTCCTCTTGAACTCTATGATAGCAGTTTCCCTAAATCCCCTCCCTAACCATTCACTAACAATTCTGTTATTCATTTCCCTGCAGCAGATTATACATTCATCATTACTATCTGTTATGCCTCCCCTCGCCCCCTACCCCCTCTCTTCTGGTACTCCCATTACTCTTTCTGAAGGGTTTATCTAGCTTTAATTTCATGTATCAGACTATGTTAATTATACAAATGAACATATGCAGGTCTAACGAGATTAACAAGGTAAAGCTAAGACCATAATTGTAAGGGGAGGAAATGTTAAAGAACTAGAGGATATTTGTGTGTTTCATCAGTACTACACTGCACCCTGGATATGTCATCCCTTCCCTGTGATGATTTTGTGAGGGATTGTCCAATTATCTTACAGATAGGTTTTGGGTCTTCACATTGTCCACATTCCTTCACATCAATGTTCTTGTTTGTTTTTGAAATTCTGATACCTATCCCTTTAGACATCTCATGATCACACAGGCTGCTGTGCTTCTTCCATTTGGGCTTTGTTGCTTCTCAGCTAGATGGCCTTCTTGTTTAACTTCAAGCCTTTAATAGCCCAGACACTATGTAATATCCAGGCGCCATCAGCTTTCTTCACCACAGTTGCTTATGCACCCATTTTGTCCTTAGTGATCATGTTGGAAAGGTGAGTTTCATACATTGCCTCATTGTTAGAACAAACCATTTTTGTACTGAGGTAAGATTTAAGTAGATGCCCAAAGTCCATCTACTTCCTAAATGTATTTACATATATATATATAAATAGGCAAAAACACTCATCTTGATATGTTTACATATCTATATACCTATATATATTTTTATTTATTGCTTTTTCCTCTTCTTTTTTCTTTCCTCCTGCCACACTCATGTTTATTCACCTTTCAGTAATTCCTCTCAGATACATTTCAATTGGTCAAACACAACCAGGAGCGCTCCACCCTCCTCGCTGTCAATTTTAGAGCCCCTCCTCTTCTGTCCCTGCCATTATTTGCTCAATGCTCCCCCCCCCCCGCCTCCTACTCTTCTACAGGTAGACGCCAAAAGAAAAGAAAAAGGAGCCCATGCAAGTAGTTCCAAGCCTAACTGTTGTCCGGACCCAGAGTAGATGAGTTAAATAGCAAGCAGGCCCTGCTATAATCTAGCAGTCCTCTTTTCCTTCAGGGAGCCATATTCCAGGACGCACCTAACAGCACTTATGACCCAGTGTTTTCCACTTTCAAAACCTTTCCGAAGGTTTTGTCTCTTTTATTTTGTTATCTTTAAAAAAAACATTTTCTGTATAAGAAATCTAGGATAGGGAAATCCATAGGGACAATAAATGGATTAATGGCTCCTTCGGGAGTTTGAGAGGAGAGGTTGGTGGGCAAATGGGGAGCTAATGATGATGAGTACCTGAATGAACAAAATGTTTTAAAACTGACTGAGGTGATGATTGTACAACTAACGCTTCTTGATGTGATTGAACTATTGAATGGTATGGGATGTGAACTATATGCCAGTAAAACTGTTGTGTAAAAGGAATACAGAAAAAATTGCAGGAGGATGCACAGATAGGCAAAATGCTTGCCTTGTGTGTTATTTGCTTTAAAACTTATGATTACTGTAATATGTTAAAGGAATCGATTTTTATATCTTCATTAATTTTTGGTAGAAATAATATGGTCACATAGTGATTTTCTAATGAAACAGCTGGGGTACAAGAAAAGGAGACTAATAAGCAGAACAGTTTTTAACTTACCCGTGCTAAACTACCAGCTCTTCATATATCACTTAAGAAACAAAACTTTGAAAGTAATGATAGTAGTAACCATATTCCTTGATGATATAAATGTGTCGTTCATTCATTCATGTACACTCTAGCTCTGAGTGTGGGACACCTGTATCATCCCTTATCATCCCTTTCACACTCATCTCTTTCTTTTCATACTGATTCCCTAGCATTTCCTACACAAATCTAAGCATGTTACTGCCTCAGGCTTGGTTGGTTGGTTGGTTGGTTGGTTGGTTGGTTGGTTTTTCAACCTGTTGATCCCTCTGCTTAGAATGTTCCCTCACTCTTTCAGG
This sequence comes from Tenrec ecaudatus, assembly GCF_050624435.1. NCBI lineage: Eukaryota > Metazoa > Chordata > Mammalia > Afrosoricida > Tenrecidae > Tenrec > Tenrec ecaudatus. The sequence continues at coordinate 16,402,616 of NC_134533.1, forward strand.
GAACTGCTAAAGTGTTCCCATAGTCCTTGATGGATACTGTGCCCTTACGAATATAGCCCTGAGTAGTGTTGCACAGTTTCAATTACTATGATTTATGTGCTCATCTGTTGCCCTACATAGAATGTACACTTCACAAGGCCAATGGCTTTGTCAACTTTACTAATGACCTCACCCCTAATACATGAGTTGCAGCTGGGTTCATGCTAACATCTAAGCAAATAATATTTGTTAAACTAAGGAATGCATGAGTGAATTAAACTTTGAGTTTGTCAAAACACTTGATTTACAGATATTTATATTTGATTGTCCATAATATACTGTTTTAGCAAAGAACATTTTATGCAGATGCTTATTTTCTTATTTAGTTTTAATCTACATCATTATTTTCTTCTTGCAGTTTCCTCTTTTGGATGAACCAGTCTTTTGAAACCACATAATCAAATCATCATCACAATGATTGTTATTGCTAGATACTGTTGAGTAGATTCCTCCTCATAGCGAATCTGTACAATGTAATAAAAATACTGCCCAATCCTGAACCATTTTTACAATTGTTGGCACACTGAGCCTGTAATTGCCATTAGTGAATCAGTCTATTGATCTGGTGAGGGTCCCCTTTCCGGCTGACTCACTACTTTTCAACAAAAAATGGAGCTGTGATTTTAGGATAGTTTATCACAAAGTAGAAAGCAATGAATGAAATAAATTATATACGGTAAATCATAAATAGAGAAAGTATGCCATTGTCAGAAGTTTCCTACCTGATTCAGGAATTGTGTGCAAAATCTCTTTGTACATGAGAAATTTGCTTAGATCCAATGATTCTTAACATTCATAGAAATGTAATGCTGACCATACTTATCAATAGTAGACATCAATAATTATAATATTTTAAAACATGATTTAATACTAATAAGTTAATAAAATTATTGATTTTATTCTTATACTACCACAAACACTTCACATTTCCAAATTCATTGAGACTAATGACGTTGGCTATTTTTTGCCTAAAAATATGTAGAAAAAGAGTCTTCGTGGTGCAATTGCTAAACTCTCAGCAGCTGAAATGTTGGTGGCTAGAACCCACCAGCCAAGTAATTGACATGGAAGCACCTGGCATTCTTACTGTGTAAAGAGTACAGCTGAGGAGTCCCATGGGACAGTTATACTGTCACTTGGAGTGACTATGATCTGGAATTGACAATGACACTGAACAACATCAATAATATTTACAAATGATTCGTGTTAATTATTCATTCGTGCTTAATTTGAAGTACATCCTCTCTTATCTCTCTCTCCTACCACATCATGTCCTTTGATTTTCACTTATTGATTGAGATACCCCTGCCTCAGGACCTTGGGGCTTGCTGTTCTTTCTGCTTGTTCATAAAAACCTCACCTGACCTGTTATGAAATAGACACTCCCTGTCATGGACCTCCTTTCCTCAATCTCCTTTCTTTTCCATAATCCACGTAAACACTCAGCTATTTTGCATAATTATGTTTGTGTTAGTCTGGGTAGCGTAGAGAAACAAATCCACAGAAACTCATATGTATTTAAAAGAGAATTTTATATAACAGATAAAGTGTACATTAAGAAAGCATCCCAACCTAGTCCAGTCCAAGTCCATGAGTCCGACATTAGCCTATATATCCAACACCTATCTACAAAGTCCTCCTCAGACTCACAAAACACAATGATGCCAAATGCAGGAGGAAAGCCGAATTAATGAGCATGTAAGCATCTCAGCACAGGCAGGGGTCTCCATGAGGCTTCTCCAGCATGCAGGGCTGCACCAAGATAGATCCTGTGGCTTCTCCTCAGGGATGTCTTGTAGAAGTGAGCCTTGTCAACTGAAGCAGGGAACTGGCTAAGGCAGCGGCACCCTGGTCTGACTGTTGGAGAGCAAGAGACCAGAGAAAAACAACAAAGATGAGGCTCACTGAGCCATTTATTCACTCCACCCTTCAATTAATCCCACATGTGTATCGACCAGGTTGGCACAATAAACCTTAAATATCACAATGTTCATCCAGGTCTCTCCACTGGACTAGAAACTCGCTGAAAGCACCAACCCAAACCCACCAATGCTCATATTGCCATAGCAACAGAACTTCACATTCCCATCCAAGCCATGCCCTCTTTTTTTTCTTACCTTCTCTGCCTCTTTACTTTGGCCTTCTTTTTTTACCCACTACTCCTCAGGTCTTTCTTCTACCTTCTCACTTTTTTTTCATTTTCTATTTCATTCTTCAATTCTGCTTCTTCTAAACATAACAAATGAACCTACTTCCATCAAGCTAATGTTTACTCATAAAGAACTTCCCCTGTGTGTTTCCAAGACTATAACTCTTCATGGGAGTAGAACCTCCTCTTTCTTCTTATTTTAAATATATGTACATGCATAAATCTTTTTCCTCTAATCTGACTGTTTGCTTATGATTTTCCTCTGCCCTCACTACTCTTTGTACTTTCTCTTTTTTCCTCTTATGAAATATATTTCCATGATACTTATTTATTCTTAAAATATCACTACTCTTACTAAACATTGTACTGGAAATACTACCCAGAACCATTAGACAACAACAAAAGAAACCTGTGGAATATAACTTGGCAAAGAAAAAGAGAAATTAACCTCTTTATCTTAGTATATATGGCATTTGAAGACTAAAAGATTTTACATGCTAAAGAAAAACCCAAAGATTTCACAAAAAGATCTTTGCGACCAACTGAGAAACCGGGGAACGTGGCAGGAAACAGGGTTAGCAAACATAGAGAGTTCTGATAAAGACATCAAGAAAACAATACCATTTTCAATAGCCACAAAAAAAGATGAAATACTTAGGAATAAACCTCACCAAAGAAATCAAAGCGCTGTACCAAGAAAATTACAGACCATTGCTACAAAAAAACCAAAAGAGACACACACAAGGGAAGAATATCCCACGTCCATGGATGTTGTCCTTGATGTTAGGTGCCATCGAATCATTTCCTACCCATAGAGACTTTATGCATAAATGAGTGAAACACTGCTTGGTCCTTCACCACCCTCACAATCGTTTCTATGCATGAGCTCATTATAGTCACAGTGTCAATCCATCACGTTGAGGGCCTTCCTATTTTCACTGCCCCTCTACTTGATCAGACATGATGTCCTTCTCCGGGGACTGTTCTCTCCTGACAACACTTACAAGTATATAAGACAAAGTCTTGTCATCTTTGCCTCTAAGGAGCACTCTGGCTGTACTTGCACAAGACAGATTGGTTCATCCATTTAGTACTCCACAGTACTTCCATTGTTTCTCTCCAGCACCACAATTCAAATACATTGACTGTTCGTTAGTCTTCTTTATTCAATGTTCGTCTTTTACATGGATATGAGGCAATTGAAAATACCAGGGCTTAGGTCAGGCGCACCTTCCTCCTCAAGGCAGCATTCTTGGTTTTCAATACTCTAAAGAAATCATGTGCAGTAAGTTTGCACAATGCAACACGTCTTTTCATCTCTTGAGTACTGCTCCCATGAGAATTGATTGTGAAGCCAAGGAAGACAAAATTCTTGACAAATTCAAACTTTTCTCCATTTATCATGATGCTGCCTATTGGTCTATTTGGGAGAATTTTGCTCTTCTTTACAGTGAATTGTTGGCTATGCTTAAGGCTGCAGTCCTTGACCTTCATCAGCAAATGTTTCAAGTCCTTCTCACTTTCAGCCAGCAAGGCTGTGTCATCTGTGTCCTAGGTTGTTAATAAGCCTTCTTCCAATCTTGATACCATATTCTTTCTCACATAAACCAGATTCTCTGATGATTTGCTCAGAATACAGATTTAATAAGTATCATAAGAGGGAACAGCCCTTTCACAGACATATCCTGATTTTAAACCATTTAGTTTTACCTTGTTCTGCTTGCACAAGTGTCTCTTGATCCCGGTTCCAGTTCCACATGAGTACAATGAAGTGTTCAAGAATCCTCATTCTTCTCAAGGTTATCCATAGTTTGTTATGATCCAGAGTTTGACATAATCAATAAACATAAGTAAACATCTTACTGGTATTCTCTGTTTTCAGACAAGAGCCATCTGAAATCAACACCTCCTTTTCTGAATCCGGAACCCAGGGAAGCTCTCTGTCAAAGTAATGCTGCCATTGTTGGATGATCTTCAGCAAAATTTTACTTGCATGTGATATCAATCATGTTGTTCTATAATTTGTACATTCTCTTGTGTCACCTTTCTTTGAGATGGGCATAGATATAGATCTCTTCCAGTCAGTTAGCCAAGTGGCTGTCTTGGCCAATTTTCCTGGCATAGACAAGTGAGTGCTTCCAATGCTTCATTAGCTTGTTCACACATACCAGTTGGTATTCTACCAATTTCTGGAGTTTTGTGTTTGGCTAATGCTTTCCATGAAGCTTGAACTTCTTCATTCAGAACCATTGGTTCTTGTTCTCATAAAATGGCAGAATGTCAACCAGTTCTTTTCGTTACAATGACTGTGCATTCTTCATATTTTCTTTTGATGTTTTCTACATTAGTCAATGTCTTGCCCAAGAATTTTTTTTAAATCCAGCTTAAGGTTTGAATGCTCTTCAGTTCTCTTAAGTTTATAATATGTCGAGACCGTTCTTCCTTTTGGTGTTCTAATTCTTGATCTTCACGAATTTCATTAAAATATTTAACTTTATTTTCTTGAACTGCCCTTTGTAATTTTATTTTTAGCTCTTTGACTTCATAATTTTCATGACGAAGAAATGGAGATGAGGAAACAGATCAGGCACAGAGATTGAAGGTAATGAAGATGCCAATTAAGTGTGTGTATCTTTTATAACCATGTACTTCTGCTGACTGCACAGTTTGAAATATTTTTATCAAGTTTTATAAAAATGTAGGATTTTGTTTTATGCTTTTTTTAAGCTATGTTGTCAGCACACAGAGCATTTCATTACCGTTTGGAGGTGGGAGGAAGAGCAAATGTCGCTAAGGGTGTCTCCATAGCTAGACTGATGTGGAAGAAAACACCTTGCCCTTCTAGTTTTGAGACACTTTCTTTTGTTTCCCAGGAGAAAGGATTCCCTGATGTTGACACACATTAGCCACGTGGCACAAACATCATGTGATAGGGAAAAAGTAAAATTGTTCTTTACAGCCTCACGCCCTCTTCTACACTTGACCCCCTTAAGCATGTTGAGACCTGACCTCGAAACATTGGTTGTTAGCATGTCAGAAGATCTGGGCTTTCCAGTGATGGGATCCGATGGCATCCCTCAAAAGAACAGTGGTTTCTTTTTTTCAGATTGTGGATCTTCAGATTGGTATATACCATGTCTGTTTCATTTTCTGAAAGCCAGGGTCTACTTGTGAAAAACGGTTAAAACGGCTTGCTTAATGTGAAATGTCAGTCCTCACTCTAAATGTTCCCTGTTCAGAGCATCAGAAGAAGACTTCCGAGCATTTTAGAGTGACTTTTTGATTTGCGTAGTCCAGCGTAGTGTAGTAGCTCTAGGAAAAGCTTAAACAGCCTTGACAAGAGTGAAGCCATTTTGAGCTGTCAGAAGCCATTATGAACTGTAAGTGAACTAGCTGAGAATAGGGAGGCAGGCTGTGCTGAAAAGCGCAACAGTGTGTTCCAAAGGAAATGTATGTTCAGGAGGCTTGGAAGAACAATCAGAGCACTTATTGTCCAACTGAGAGCAGTTATTGTTTGACTACGAGTGGCTAACCGCAATATCCTGCTTCTGCACTCGGCTTGCTTGCGAACCTGCACATTGCAACAGTATAAAAACTTTTGGAAAAGTAAACAGTCTCCTCACACAAGGGCTGACAGTTCCTGCGCAAGTAATAAAACCTTTTCTTTTGAACTTGTAGGTTGTCTGGATTGTTTTCTTTCTGGGAACGGACAGTAGGCTACAACAGTAGAATGGAATTTCAAAGTTGTTTTAAATTGTTAAAACTTGCCTACCTATATCCTGCCTGGAGACTGATTGTTAATGAAAAGTATCTTTAATAAAACTGGATGCAATTTAACTTGGGTGGAATAAAAAAAAACAAAATATTATTTACACAAAAGCTATTTGGGGAAAATGTTTGGATAAGTTTTACTTTTACTACTAAACATTGCAACCAACATACATGATCCCCAGGTAGTGAAAGGATAAACAGTATGTGGTACCCAGTAATAGAATAAAAATTAACATTAAATAGGCTTCCACTACTGAACCAAGTAGCAAAATGAATGAATCTCAAATGCTTAATGAACGATGACACAAATAAAAGGTCTTCGTTTATATGACAATCTTGGCACAACTGTAGGAATTCAATATCCTTTAGTGGTTGCCAGGAGCAGTAGGTAGAAGAAGATGTTGGCCAGTGAAGTTGGGGTAATTGATGTAGTTGGTTAAGCTCTCCTATGTTGTGGGTGCACTAGTGGTGATATGACGGCCATTGACATCAGACCAAATCTCAGAATCCTACACCCATAACTGCGGCTATTACTTTATGTAAGTTGTACATAATTAGAAAGTAGTGTAAAGGAGCAAAAGTGACAAAAATAATTTGTGATTGTGTGCGCATTGCCTTAAGAACAACTACCTATGTCCCCATGAGAAGTATAATTGCTTATTCCGTAAACACTTGAGATAAGAAACTGCACGTGCCCTCATGGAGCGCACTCCTGAGAGATCTGTCTGTGTCTTTCCAATTCCATCCTGGCTTCCATGTATTGGCCTCTGAAATCACAACAACAGCCCATGTGGCAACAATTCGAAGGACCAAACTGTATCTAAGACCTCTTTGGTAATTATCACTTCTTAAGATTGAGGCTAACCTTTGTTAGCACATAGGCAACCTTGCCCCAAACTGAGTAATAAACCTTTAACGCCAGCCAGGGAAACACCCCAAAAGAAAATGACATTGAATGACTCGAAAATAATATTTATTTCATGAGTAGTTGTATATTATTCAAGGCAATCTCTCTAAAGATGTTTAATATCTAGAAAGTCCATGTGTTAGCACCTGATCTCTTTGAAGGCCTTTTTTAAGACATGGCAGCATGGCAGGTTTTGTGTATATATATATATATATATATATATATATATATATATATATATATATATATATATATATATATCACAGATTGTTTGGGAGGAGTGACCTCATCACATTTGTTGACTCAAATTAAAGGTTACCAAAAGTTTCATTAGAAGTAGCTGCACCTGCTGGAGCCTGATTCCTCCTAAGCTACCACAGCAAAAGACTAGAGATATTTGTTCTGGAGATTTGTTCATATGCTTTAACCCACCCAGAAATGACATATATTTTCTCTTCATCATGAAAATCATGTGAATTACATGGGATGTGTTTTTTAAATATATTTATTTTCAAATAAGGTGGACGTACATGACCTCTCCCAGGGCTGTGAAAGAAAACTGGTAGCTGTTGGACTTCAACCAAAATTTCGAGACCGAATGCCAATGTTCTTTATTCCATTCATCCATGCCTTAAAGATGTTGAAATTTTTGACCCATCTCTGAGAGACAGGGCTTCTCTAATAATATCAGTGCATTGCCCCATGGCTGAATTTCTGATTTTAAACTCATATTTCAGGATTGCTTTTCTCTTTTGAATTGGAATCAAGGTAAGTGTTAAATTTCATGTAAAAATTTGTGAGTACTAAAAAATGGAAAATAAGTGAGGAACATAATATGTTATTTGATTGCAGGAAACGAGGTTTTAAACACCTCTCTAAAACAATGAGAATACGATATAAATGGCAACATTTCCATCAATATAGAATTAAGTGATACTTCTGAAACATCACGTTGCTTTAAAAACAGAGATGAACAAGAATACAAAGTAGGATAAAAGATCCTCTCATTGAGTAGGTAGCATTTCATCGTGTTCACTGGTTGATGGTGAATGATGAAATATAAACACCTCTAATTGAAGATTAAAAACAAACTTACACACAAGGGGGGGGTTAAAAGTACAATGAGGTTCGTTTAAACAATAGAAGGATCTTAAGTGATTAGGAAGACAGTAGAATTGGTACCTTTGAATATGGTGTTGGTGACAAATATTGCAGAATCACAGGAAGAATGAATAAAACTGCCTTTGAAGAAATGCAGCTAGAATGCTCCTCAGAAGGGAGAGTGCATAGAGTCTGTCCCATGTACTTGGGGCATGCTATATGGAGAGACTAGTCGCTGGAAAAGACTACATCCTTGGTAAAGTAGGAGGCCATCATCACCAAAGAAGAACACTCTCATTCAGTGACATGTATTGACACAGAGGCAGCAAAAATGTGCTCGCACAACTAACGATTGTGAGAAGCATGAAGGACCAAGCAGTGCTCCGTGTGCTGCCTTCTCTTGTACAGATGGCACTGATTCCATGCCACCCAACAACAGTTGAACACCAAGGTCCGTAATTAATTTTTATTTTTATTCCATAACCTCACCTTTATTATGACTAAGACAGCTACCCATACTGAGAGTGGGGTGGGACACCGGGCAGAATTGGGTTTAAACCTCAAATCTTCACTCCTCCTTATGTTAACTCTGTAATTGCTAAGTACAGTGTAGCTTCTAAAATCCTTAATGATACAATAGGGATATTATCACTTCATAACTTTCATGGTTATTTGTGAGAATCAGTAGATAATATGTGTGTTTGTATTCATATATTGTCACTGGTTGTTGAACACAATGAATGCTTAGGATGATTGTGTATTAAAAGCGACAAACATAAAATATTTATAAGCCAGGTTTGTAAAATATAGCTGTGGAATAATTAGGATAACTATGGTAAATAATAGTGGTTAGCAAAAAAATGTCCAAAAACTCTTGAATGGGGTAAGATATGACAAAAATTATTATTATTATTATATGTAATAATAAGGGTAGGGAAGGGAAGGAAAAGGGGGAATTGATATCAAAAAGTTCAAGAAGAAATAAAATGTTGTGAAAATGATGGTGCCATCAATTATACAATTTTACTTGATCTAATTGAATTATGGATTGTGAAAATACTTTTGAGTTCCCAATAAAATGATTTTTAATGATGAAAATTTAATAGAACTTTTAAAAGCATTTTTAAGTTTGAGATATGAAACAGAAAATTGAGTATAGTCAATGATGCATGCCTTCCATTTGGCTTGCTGAATTTTTCTGAGGTATTTTTCAATTTAGGAAATATAACCAAACATTAAAATGAACCAAAACAAAAAAAACTTTAAATTTAATATAAAGTTTCTTAACTAGTGTGCTTGTGCAAGAACAGATTCATAACAGATAAATAATTTGAAAACATGAAACTTACCAGCAAAGCAAGTATGCAGGCAAAATGTGAACTAAGAACTACACACTTGTAAACTGTGGTCTCTGTGAGTCTGTTGTGAGAAGGCAATAATGAAAGAATGAGGCTAATCCATGCTAAAATACAGATGTCAACTAAAGAATTAGTGAAAAAGAATTGCTTCCAGAGAAGCCTTCACAGTCCTCATGAGCTGAAGGGTGCTCAGAAACATTAAGGAAGGTAGAATATCTCTGGAGATGTACAGTGTGAGAAATGGCAAGTTGGTAAGTGAGATTGCCAGGTCTTAAAAACATAGACACAGTTTAGAATCTTCTTTGCCATCACTTCCCTTGTGCAAGATAAGTATAAAGGTCGTGTTTACAATCGAAAATTATAACGAACACTATTGGTAACTGAAACAGCGCATTGGGGAAATGTGTTGCCAACGTGTCTTTAAATTTTTAAAAGCAGAGATGTAGCTTTCATGAGTAAGGTGCCCCTGACTCAAGCCTTGGTATTGTCAATACCATTATATTGCATGTAGAATTTGGAAAAGGAAAAAGGAAACCCAAAGAGTCGATGCATTTGAACTGTTGTGTAGATGCAGGCTATCGGATATGCCATGCACTGCCTGCAGATGAACAAATATCTTTTGAAGAAAGTACAGCCAGAATATTCTCCAAAAGTGAGCGTGAACACAGCTCAAATTGTTTACTTTGGACAACTCCAATCACTAAAGGAAGACTCGTGTCTGATAAAGAACAGGATTCCTAAAATGAAAAATTGTGATTATTTACAACAGCCTTAGATCACACAGGCTGGTGTGTTTCCTCCATGTAAACATAACTGGCTCCTCGATTCGATGGCTGCTCGTTTTGAGATACGCCTTTAACACAGAGATACTATTTTGCCTGATAACACACACCATCTGATTTCTTAACCACATTTTCGATGGCATCCATATTTTCAGTGATTTCCTCACAGGCCATGTGACAAGAACGAACTGTTCTTATATTAGAGCTGCAAGCAAGTGACGATTCAAAATCCGCTCAAATAATAGTTTCTATACGTCTCTGGTTTATTTTAGAGACGTCATTGTTATTTTATTGCAGTACAACATACATCCTCCGCACATGTGGAGGTATCATCTAATGAGCCTCAAAGAGTTGTTGGAAGAAATAGATGAATATTTATATAAAAGGTCTAGAGACGTGAGGGCATGTGACTGAAGTAATGTTTTTGTTAAGCTCAGGAAAACTGAGTTGGCATTTCACGCCACTCCAGACCTGTCATTGCGGCCTTCTTATTACATTGTGCATAGTCCATCAAAGACAGAGATGTACCAAGAAGATACTTGACTTTCAATATGCAGTGACCGGGTAGGTAATTTATTTACTAAATGTATTGTCAAGCCCATGCCTTATGTGTGAAGAGTCTTGAAATACAATGATCGCCGGAATTAAGAAAGTGTATTCAATTGCACTGCCATCTCTGTTTCGTTTAACACTACTCTTTTATTCCTGATTGATACAGGACCTCTCTTGACTCCCAAATAACATCAATGGAGAACAGCACTAACGCCACTCAGTTCGTCCTGCTAGGACTAACAAGTGTCCCTGAGCTGCAGATCCCCTTCTTTATAGCGCTCACTCTCACCTACCTCATCAATATGCTTGGGAACCTGGGAATGATTGTGCTGATTGTGTTGGACTCTCGTCTCCACACGCCCATGCACTTTTTCCTCCGTCACTTGTCTCTAGTGGACCATTGTTACTCCTCGGCTGTCACTCCCACATTGTTGGCTGGGCTTCTGATAAGAGACAATATCATCTCCTACAACGCATGTGCTGCTCAGATGTTCTTTTTTGAGAGTGTTTGCTAGTGTGGACAATTTTCTCCTGGCACCAATGGCCTATGATCGCTATGTAGCAGTGTGCAAGCCCCTCCATGACACCTCCACCCTGACACCAGGTGTATGCACATATCCGACAATATGTTCCTATATCTGAGGTTTACTGAATGGCTTCGTCCACTTTCAGTCTCTCCTTTTGTATGTCCAATGTGCTACATCACTTTCTCTGTGATGTCCCAGCACTCGTGTTTCTTTCTTGTTCTGATAGACAGGCCAATGAGATAGTTCTTGTTTGTGCAGCAGCCTTCTGTCCCTTTTCTGCTCTTCTGGTTATCTTGATATCCTACCTGTTCATATTTACCACCATCCTAAAAATGCACTCAGCTGATGGATATCAGAAGGCTTTGCCCACCTGTGCCTTTACTTCACTGCAGTCTCCATCTTCTATGGGACATTCATTTTCATGTACTTATAACCCAGCTCCAGTCATTTCATGGACAGACAAAATGTCATCTGTGTTTTACACCATGGTCATCCCCCTGCTGAACCCTCTGGTCTAGAGCCTGAGAAGCAAGGAATCAAGAGTGCGTTAAACAGAGTTGTTGAGAAGGCAAAATTATCTCTAGGCTTAACTGTATGATATTTTAGGATATACAGGAACCTATTAATTCCCACAAATCTCTGTGAAAAAGGTCAAACACTTAATTCTTAAAATTATACACTTACCACCTCATAAATCTATCATCCAGAAAATAAAAAGAGTTTATTTTAAAAAACGTATTGCATGAGTGAAATCACTTAATGGCTATTTAGTAATATTTGAGGGAAATGAAGGGAAAAATGAATAAAGTAAATAAGGAACTAATAAATGAAAAAAGAAATGGATAGAGACATACAGATATATGGATGGAGGCAGTGGAAACCTCGTGAGATTGCAAAACTGACCTATCCCCTCTTTGTGGTTCTATACACCTTATCTGCATGATCCTACACCCACAAAGGTGTCATAATTAGCAAGCTATCAATCACCTAGATCCAGACCCCTGAAAATTAAATATAAAAAAGCAGTGCTTCTCAAGGCTGGCTACTTATTAGACTCCTATGGGAAAGGTCTGTAAATTTTAGACTTCCAGGATTCAGCCTTCAGAGATTTTGATCCATTGTGTGGATAACAGAGCCTGGGAATTAATTAAATAATGTTTAAATGATGGTGACCAAAGCAAAAAAGGACATCAGGGTTAGTGAAGTTGGAGGTCAATGAAAAAGAAGAGAAACCCAGCGATTGTAAATGTGGACACTTACCATCAACATGAATCAGCGCAAACTCAATGGTAGTCAACAACAAAAGCAAGGAAAGGGCCTTCTGAGTCTTAACTCAAGGGAGAGTCTCTACAGCTTCCATGTTCACTTCTCTCACACAGAGAAGAGGAAATATACATATATATATTGTTCTTCAAAGCCCTTTCTAATCACATATGATCTACTCACATGTTCAACATATGCCAGTCCAATAATATATATCCAATACTACACACAAGTCTGCAAATGGAAACATATTCAAAGACCCTATGTGCAGATATTAGGTCGTCAGGGTATCTTACAATCTACATGCTTAGCTAATGGTTCCTAACCATGTTGACATGTGCTCAGAAGTGGAGTGAAGGCCCACGGACCACTGTTTGCTATCGGGTGTGTTGTTATTCCACTACCACAGAAAAGGAGTCAGTTCATCCTCATATTCCATCTAAGGAACTAGGCCAACATGCCTGTTCTTTAAGCATCAGGTTCATTCATGGGTCACAGAGAAGAGTGATAGACAGCACTCTTACACAATCTTTATAAAATTAGAGGAATTCGACTTCATGAAATGTATAAAATGCTTGAACAGCATGAGAGGCATATGTTATTATGAGGGCAGTGTGTTAGAACACAAATGTCCCCCTCTCACTCTAAAGACAAGGAACTCTTGGTTCACTCTAAAAGCACTGGGCTGCAAACTGAAATGTCAGTGGCTCAAATGCACTAGTTGTTCGACAGGAACATGATGAGATGGTTTGCTTCTGTAAAGACTTAACAGCCTGAGAAATTTTGGGGAGCAGTATTACTCTGTCTAGAAGGTCACTATATGTCAGAATCCACTCAATGGCAGTCGGTTTGATTTGGGGCTGCCTCTACAGGCTAGAAATTGGTGATGTTTCTCCTTAAACCATTTTAATTATTATTTTAATTGTCATTTTACATTTTAGAATCATTTTATATATTCAAAATATTGTCATTATAATCCTGGGAGTGATATGTGTCACCTTGAGTTTCCCCTATTGTTGACATCTTTTATTACCAATGCACATTTAGTAAAATAAACGAACATGGGTACATTACTATGAGCTGAACTCCAAAATTAATTTGGATGTTTTCAATTTTGTTCATTAATGTCTTTTTACTCTTCCAGAATCCAACCCAGGATACAATATTTCATATAATTGTTATATTTCCTTACTCTCCACTGACCTGTGACAAATACTCATCCTTGATAATTTTGAAGCTCTCATAGGATGCCTTTTAATGTCCACTTGTGAAGTATCAGATTTCCCTCCTCCTTTCTTCTTCCTCCTTTTCTTTCTTCTTCTCTTCCTTCACCTCCTCTTCCTTATTCTTCTCTTCTTCCTCTTTCTCCTTCTTCTTCTCCTAGTTAGACTGGGATTATAGGTTTGGGATAAAAATAAAAGATACCTTTCTCATCATGTCATATCAGAAGATACATATCAATAACATGACCTGTTGCTAAGAATGTTAATCCTCATCAGTTGGTCAAAGTATTTTTGTCAGGTCCTCCGCTGTAGAGTTACTTTATGTTCTCATTTTCTATATTTTATTATATAGAAATAAGTCATGGTCTAGCTCACACTCAAGATGGCTAAGGATCATAGAATACCTACTGGGGAATGAATGTAGTTCTAAATTAATTAGAATTATGGAAAGAATAATTTGCCTCTTATTTATTTATTTGTATTGGTATGAAACCATATATATATATATATATATAAAACTCTTGGCTATAACTTGATACTATTTAATTCATTTCATTACTCAAATCATTTTATGTATTCAGTTTCACTTCTGTGTTCTTTTGACATGGCTAAGAGCTTTTGCTTGTGTTGCTGTTACTGTTGTTGTTAGTTCTTCCTTATTTTCCATAACAGTACTCATTGTTTTCACTTTCTCAGCCCTCAATTCAGTTACTCCTCAAAAAAATCCTTCATCTTTTTATTAGGGCATGATAATTTTGATGATGTATCACTTTTATTAATTTATATTGTTTTGTATATTGTTATGATTTTTAATTTACAATCTATTTTTCCTCCTACTAGGACTCCAGACAGCTTTGTGGAGCTACTAGCTGTATTGAATATCCTTTTTCATATGCTTACTTCCAGTCTTCTAGTATCTTTGGATTTACACAGGCTCTTGTTGATAGCATATAACTGATGTTTTTAAAATCCATTTTGCCGATCTCTCTCTTTACTTGAAGATTTTAATCCATGTACCATTAAAGTATATGCAGGGTTGATATGAGTCGGAATCCACTTGAGTGCAGGACACACGCGCACTCAATAACAATTGATAAGGAAAAAATTTTTTGTCAATTTTACTATGTTTAAAAAACTCTGAATTGTGATTTGAGTGAACATTTGTAGAACTACTCAGCGGGTTTTCCACTCAATAATTTATACACATTTGTTTTGTGACCCTGTTTGCAAATCATTGATGTAGCAACACTCTCACCACTCTCTTCCAGGTTCCCGATTTCTGTTCTTCCTTCTAGTCTTTCCTGCTTTATGAGCTTTAGTTTTGGGAATATGCCCTTTTGGTCACATCTCACACTGTTGTTATTATTCACTTGATAGGTCTCTCTACTGTTTGGGCTGAAAGTTGACTCTGGAGGTAGGTTCAATTTGAGGGCTGAAATTTACATGCATGTGATATTAATGGAATTGTTCTATAATTTGAACATTCTGCTTGGGCACCTTTCTTATGAATTGGTACAAATATGGATCGATTCCTGTCAGTTAGCCAAGTAGCTATTTTCCCAATTTTTTGGCATAGACGAGTGAGTACTTCATGAGCTTATTGGAACATTTCCATTGGTATCTCATCAATTTCCAGAGCCTTGTTTTTGAATAATGCTTTCAGTCCAGCTTGAACTTCTTCCTTCAGTACCATTATCCTTGCTCATGTGATACATCTAGAAGATGTTGAATGGCAGCTACTCCTTTATATTTCAGTGATTATTGTATTTTTCTATCTTTTTATGGTGCTTCCTGCATCATCACTATTTTCCTCATAGAATCTTCCAATATTGTATCTCAAGGCTTGAATTTTTTTCTTGAATTCTCTCAATTTAAGATATGCTAGCAGTCTTCCTATTTGGTTATCTAACTCTAGGTCTTTGTACATTTCATTATATTTTACTTTGTCTTGAACTGCCTGTTAAATGTTTCAGTTCAAGTCTTTGATTTCATCATTGCTTCCATGTGCCTTAGCTATTCTATAATTAAGAGCAAATTTCAGAATCTCCTTACATCCACACCAGTCTTTTCTTTCATTCCTGCCTTTTTAATGACCTTTTGCTTTCTTCATGTATGATGTTCTTGATATCATCCAATAACTCTTCAGGTCATCTGTAATTAGTATTTATTTCATCAGATCTATTCTTGAGATGTTCTCAAAATTCAGGGGGATAGACTCAAGGTCATATTTTGTTGTTCATGGGCTTATTTTAATTTTTTTCAGCTTCAACCTGAACTTAATATGAGCAATTGATGGTCTCTTCCACAGTCAGACCCTGGCCTGGTTTCAGCTACTAATATATATTTTAATATATATTAAATATATTTAATTGGGGGCTCGTACAACTCTTATCACAACCCCTACATCCATCCATTGTGCCAAGCACATTTGTACATTTGTTGCCATCGTGATTCTCAATTGTGCTTCTCCACAGTCTTTTCTCACAAATGGAGCCCGTTGGGATTTATGTATTCCATCTGGAGAAGACCATGTGTATAGTCCCATTATGTGTTGTTGAAAAACATATTTATGATGAAGCTGTTGATCTTGCAAATTTCTATCGTGAAATCTCCTGGCTTCGTTTCTATCACCAAGATCATGCTTTCCAGCTAATGTTCCTTCCTCTTCATTTCAACCTTTTGCATTCCAATGGCCAGTAATTAGCAATACATCTGGATTGTACGTTTGATCGATTCCAGACTGAAGACATTGGTAGAATTCTTCAATGTCTTCATCACTTTGTTTGGTGGTTCGTGCTTACAGTTGAATAATAGTTATATCAATGAAATTTCCTTCAATGTGCACACATGTAATCCCTTCAAAGTAGATCTTAAAATGTACTTTTCCACAATGAATGCAAAGCACTTTTTCTTGATTGTTTTATTCTATCCTAGTAAATTACAAATGCTTCAAAATGGCAAATACCAGTCCATTTCAGCTTACTAATGCTTAGAATGTTCATTTTTCTGCATTTTATTTCATCTTTTACAACTTCCAATTCCCCTAAATTCATACTTCACACATTCCAAGTTCTGATTATTAACTGATGTTTATGGATGATCCTTTTCATTTTGAGTCATGCCCCATCAGGAAATGAGGGTCTCAAAGGCCTTCCTCCAACCATGTCACTATGGTTGACTCTACTTGGAGTTTGACTCCTCAGTCATATTTTGATGGCCTTTCCACCTGAGGATTCAAATTCTGGCATCATCCTTTACAAAGTTCTTTTTCTTTTCATGAGATTTTCAATATCTAACAATGTTTTAATTCTCTCCATAAGGTTTTCAATGGCTAATTCCTCTGAAATGGATAACTTATTCCTTCTTCATAGTCTGCTATTAGTCTGGAAGCTGTGATGGCATTTGAAATACCAATGACATAGGTTCCAGCATCACAGCACACACAAGCCATCACAGTATGACAAACTGGCACACAATTTGCAAATGTTAGTGATATTATGGATAAATAGAAATTCTAGTACTGGTAAAATTGTGTATCCACTGTGGAAAGCAATTTCATAGTTCTTTTAAAAGTTAACAATAGATTTATCATATTTGTCCTCAATTCCAATCTGAGGGTAATATCCAAGAGTCATACATTTTGTGTGCACATTTTATGTTTATACAAAAATTTGTGCAGAAGATGTATAATTCATAATAAAAAAACTGAGCAAACAAATATACATCAACTGATTAAGGTGTAAATTAAATATGGTATATAGTATCTTTACAATTGAATAGTGTTGTTGATGCATGTTGGTTGGTGTTAGACTAGTTCCTACTATAGTGACACTTTGCACAACAGAATTAAATACTATCTGACCTGGTGCCCCATCCTAGCAATCATTGCTATATTTGAACTCATTGCTGCAACTAATGTGCCAGTTCATCCTAAGGGCCTTCCTTTGTTTTCCCTGACCCTTTACTCTTTTAAGCATGATTCCCTTCTCTGGGGACTGGTAGCTCCTGATAACATGTGCAAAATAAGTGAGATGAATACTATTTTAAATATTATCTCTTTTGTTAGTTTAATGATACTCTTCCTAAAAGTTCCGTGAAGGTTACCTATATAATCTTTCAAAACACTGATAATGATGTCACTAGAGTTGAACAGGGAACCATAGATATGTGAATGGATTTTGAGGTGAGAATTAACTAAGCCCTAACCTAAGAACAATCAGTTCTTATGATGCAGCCGTGCTTGGTACTTGCCCTCAAGAAAGAATTACTAAAGATACAGCAATGTGTGATGACTTATAGCAAGGTCCTATAGCAAAGTGTGATAAACAAAATGAATGCAAACCAGCCTATCAGAAAGAATAGGATGTGGAGTATTGAAAGCTTGTCTTTTTAAAAGCAGCCATTTTGAAACAAGCCAGCCATGCCCATACAGAAAAAGCACAATAGCCTATCTGATCGAAAGATTGTAAATAATAAAATCCAGGATCTGAGGAAGGGATTTTGTTAGAGCTTAAATTCTTAGCACCCAGTTTGCAGAAATCTTGGAGAACAGTGAAAGCCAAAAAATCCATTTACAGATATCCCACAGGATTAAGCTTCCATTGAATTCCCTCATGCCACGGACCAGGGATGTGAATAACCTTACCATAGACAGATGCATCAGAAAGTGAATTCGTGAAATTATAGTGGGGATAAATTTTAACATTTTTTGGATTGCAGCCTATTTCTTAACCACTATGCCACCAAGGTAAACTTAAATAGTACGAGATGGCAGCAACCAATCTACATTTAAATTTAATTACACTGAATGTTCATGGTTTAAATGCATATATTAAAAGACAAAGGGAAGCAGACTGGATTAGACAACAAAATCCAGCAATCTGCTGCCTTCAAGAGACACATCTCAAATTCAAAAATAGAAAAGGTCAAAGAATGGCAAAAATTTTACCAAGAAAATGGCAAAGAAAACAAAAAGAAGGGGTGGCAATACTAATCTTGGACAATATAGACCTCAAGGTGCAAGACACAACTAGAGATTAGAATGGGCATTACATATCAAAGACACTTGAAATTCATCAACCAAATTCTCAAATAGATGAAAAGAGAATTCACTGGATCTACAATTTAATATGATCACTGAATGTAAGGATACGACAGCTAAGTGTGGTGAAATAATAGATGGTGCCCAGCTATCAACTAGAATAGTGCCTGGTGTCGCAAAGTCTTGTTTTCAAGCAAGCAACCATCTAAGTGAGGAGTTAACTAAATCCACATGGAAGAAGCACACCAATTTTTGTGATCCAAAGATGACAATTAAAAAACTCGAGAAAAGTATCAGAGCAAAAATTATGAACACCCAATTTGTGGAGGGCTATGGGGGCAGGTGGGAGCCCATCAGCTCTAGCCACAGGCAAGAGTCCAAATCAACCTTACAATCTGGCAAAGACCATTGTAATCTTGATTATATTGTATTGAACTCCAGACTTGGCTATTTCACCACCCTATAGACACTACTTGAATTTGTTCTGAGTACAAGTATCTCCTACTGGTTCCATGATGGAAATTTCTTCCCTGACTTATTGATTATTGTTGGGGGTCTTTTCCTTCTTATGCATTATTAGTATTTTTGTCTGTATACTATTATGTGTTTCTTTTACCACCTTTGTGCGATGTTATTGTTTTCTGCTTAGTCTCTCAGCTGTGAAGCACAGGAGGAGTGGATGCACAATGATAACAATAATACTGGGGAATACAGGGAATACAGGAATTGGAGCAGGTGGGCAGGGAAGAAAGGGAGGGAAAGGGGATTTGGGGAGGGAGTAACTAATGAGGACAGGAGAGAGGAGGGAGCACTAGAATGGGCTATTGCTGCATAAATCATCTTAAAGGAGATTTAACCATGGTGGGGGGAATCCTCTAAAATTTATGGGGGGGTGATTGTATAAATTCTCCATGATATGATTGAACAATCAACTTGTATGATATGTAAATTATTTGCCAATAAAACTGTCAGAAAATTTTTTAACATCTTATAATTTTTTTTCTTTTTGGCCTCCTTTATTTGGGGTTGAGGTTGAGGCTTTCCTGTGTTTATTTTTTTATTGTGTTTAGGGGCAGGGTTTGATGTGATTTTCATTATGTGAAATTTAAATCTATAGAGACAAACACTATAATCATAATTTCTCAGGATTATGATAAGAGAGGCTAGAGTGAAATGGAGAACTAATAACAAGTACAAAAATTAGGAAAATGTTCTCAAATTGATTGTTGTGATGATTGCATAGCTCTTTTTAATACAATAAAATAATTGAATTACATCATACATGCCATCAAAAGCATTAAAAAACAACAATAAACAAAATAAACAATAAAAAATATGACTCTCCTCTTATCTAAGGAGCACTGTAGCTGTGCCTCTTCCAAGAAAAATACTTCTTTCTCTTCTGGCAGTTCATAGTGCAAACATTAAAAACTCTTCAACACTAATATTCTAATACATTGATGGAGTATTATTTGACAATAAAAATAAGTTATTAATAGAAGCTGTAATACATGAACTTTGAAAACATTGTACTAAATAAAATAAGTCACTCACAGATGATGAGATAGTGTACAAATATTCCATTCATATTAAGTGCCCAAACTAGGATCATCTATAGCTCTGAGAAGTGAACCAACTGACTTTGAGCAAGGTAGAAGAATGAGCAGATACACTGCTCTTCCACAAAGACACAATAATCCACAGGAAAAATATAAAATGATACTCTAAAAGCCCTGTGCTTCAGAGAAAAGCACAGAGATGTGAGCTGAACACTAACTAGGAGAAGAGGCTGAACAAAAGCTTCAAGACTAGAGACAAAGTCATGGGGTAATTTGTCAGCTGAGTAAGACCATGTGCCCATTTGTACTTTGCAACACACCTGCTGGACAACATAAGCAAGAACACCAGTGACAGGCAGCCAGAAAGGAACCATCCTCCCTTTGTTCTTCACTCTGTTGTGGCGACCAGAAGCCTGGCCAACTCCCACCCTCATCGACCCAGAATCCTGTGATACACCCTCAGGTACGTGTCACCACCACACATGGAGGCATTTGAACTCCACTTTATCAGTCAGAAGATAGTAACACTCAGCTGGTAAATTTAGCCTTCTTCCATACCAGCCACTTTCTTTCCAGGTTCCCTCTGGGTCTGAAAAACTATTTCCAGATTAGGCACCACGGCCTCAGATGCCTCTTAGAGTATCAGGAACTCCATCTAGGACTAGGTTTCTCTATGTTTCATCTTCCCCTAATCCTCTCGCCCGACACTGACCTCCTTGGCTGGTCAAGGATACTGACTAGTACCAGCTGCACTTCTTTCACTTTTTTCATTTCCCTGGGCCCTGCCCTGCTCTTTGGCCCACAATTTTATCATGTTTGTTTTCCTTATTTTTCTGTTCTCTTTTTCCCTTTCTGGTTTTCCTTTCTGTTCCACTTCCATTGTTCATTCTTTTCTCTTAATTTCATTACTATTCTCATTTTCTCCTTTAGTTTCTCCTTTCCAGATTTTGATTGTTCCCTTTTCTTTTCCTCTTCCCTTTTTCATTTCTTTATATTTACTATTATCTTTTCCCTGTGCTTTGTTTTCTTTTTTTTAAATTTTCTGTTTTTATTTTTACAAGTCTCACCCGACTGAAGACAGCAACTATGTACACAAGGCACACACATACACACACACACACACACACACAACACCTCCTGCACCCTCACCCACTGGACAAAGAACCACTACTTGCTCTTGTACCAACTGATCAATGATAGATAGCAGCCAACACCAACACATCAACCCTCAAATGTGCGACATGAACAGTGAACAGAAAGCTACACACACTTTCATTCTCTAACATACCCATGTTGAAATAGATGATGATTAAGTACACATGAATATAAAATCACCAATTATATTGAAATAAAGCGACCAGCGGGTCTTGGATACAACAAATGATTTCAGTTCATACACATAAGCAATCAATTAATCAAAATACAGAGTCAGAGATCTATTGGGGGAAAATGGCATTGAGATAACTTGAAAAAGAATTCAAAAGAATGAATCTAAGTACTGTCAATAGATTGAGAGAGGGATTGAGGAAGCTTCAGACTAAATCAAGAAAAACACAAATATAGGTTTTAAAGAATTCAGGGCAACAATTTAGAAATAAACTGATGAGATAAATGAAAAGTTAGAAACCATACAAAAACAAAATAGAAATCTAGAAGATATCTAAGATTTCAAATGTATAATGAATTCATTCAAAGGACAAAGGAGCAGAGCTTTATCCATAGAGGACTGCATTAGTGAAATTGAAAACAATTTTCTCAATACTAATCTGGTAGACGTGTGTATTAGTCTAGGTAGATTAGAGAACCAAATCCAGGAGGAAAGAACTTTATATACAAGAACAGTTGAATATTGAGAAAACATCCCTGCCCAGTCCAGATCAAGTCCATAGGTCCAATACCAATCTACAAAGTTCTCTTCAGACAGCTAAAACACATGCAATGAAGCCGAATGCAGGAAGATCACAGGTCAGTGTGTGCAAAGTCCTGTGGATCCAGTAGCAGTAGAAGCATCCCAGCACAGGGGTTTCCACATGCCTCCTCCAGTTCCGGGGGCATGGACTCTATCAGCATAGTGTCATGTGTCTTGTCAATAGAGCATCTCTCAGAGAGTGAACAAAGAGAAAGAGTGTCTCCTGCTTCCAAGGAGGAAATTCAGAGTTCCAAGAATCCTCAGGAGAAGTTCATGCCCACACAGAGACCTCATTAGCTATGAGCTGCTTGACAGATTTGACTTCACTTTTCACTCTTAATCCTCACAAGTCCCAAATTGATACCAGATTATGTAACTACCACATGGAGTGCAATTTTAAAAAATGTAATGATAAAATCAGAAGAAAGCCTAACGATCATATAGGAGATAATCAAAGGAACAATTTACATATGCATGAAATTTCAGAACTGGAAGAGACAAAAAATAAACTAGAGAAAATTGCTGAAAAGTTATTGGATAAAAACTTAACTAACAATATGAAAGAGAATATATGGACTCAGAAAGCTGAACAAACCCAAACAGGACAGACGCCAACAAAAATCACTAAGATATATCATAATCAATCTTTCCAAAATCAAAAACAAGGAAAGAATCATGAAAGCAGCTTGAGAAAAAGACAAAAATTATATAAAAAGGATAACCAATAAGACTAAGCTCTGGCTTGTCAGCAGCAATCATGCAGGCAGGAAGGCAATGGAATGCCATATATAAAACTCTAGGGGAAAAGGTTAGAAAACAATGATTAATTTCCAAATAAAAAGAAATGAAAGAAACTTATGACAATTATACCAGCCTTATAAAAAATGCTAAACAAGCTCTTTGAACAGAGAACCAACAATGACAACCAACAACCTGAGATTAACATCCGTGACACCACACCAAAGTGAACCAAGATAAAATGCAAAAGAAATCTGCAACACTGAAAACAGTAAATCAATGATAATCAATTTGGTGTGAAGATAATTACAAATCAAAACCAGGTAATAAATAGTGTAGCTACAGAATTTTCAAATGGAGAGGAAGTCAAGTCAATTTCAAGATCAAACTGACAGTTTTAAAATTGGGAGGAAATTAATAAATTACAGGGTAACCTCAAAGAGAATGAATAAACCTCATAAAAAATAACAAAAATCATGACGATTTAATGAACACTGATAAAATATAAAGTAACAAGAAATTGTTTCCTTCATATGGGTACACTAGTGTGTATTTACAGCAATAATAAAAATTAAATTTAAAAGAAGAAATAGTGGTAAACACCTGTTAAGGAAGTGATGACTACGGAACATTAATTTATTAATATAAAAGAGGTGGCTACAGAAAAATGAATCCATCGCTTGTAGAACAAAAGAAATGTATCACGTGTAGAATAAAAGAAACAAGAAACGCATCCAAACATCAGTTCTGCCTCAAGAAGATCATTAAGTCATAAATAAATAAGTGAATAAGAAAGATTGTAATTCTGAAGATACCCTGTAGTCTTGTGAGGAAGAACTAGCTATAAAGGAACTTACATGAGCTATTGACATTACATAAGCGATCGATTTCAGTGAAAGTTTTACTCCTGGTGCTCAAATTGTAATGCTGCTGCCTATGTGAAGCTTTCGCTCCCTCCCGTCTTCATAAGGAAGCACTGCCAGAGAAAATGCAGACATTACTCTCTGATGTATCCAGCTGAGGTCAAGGGAGGAGGGCCAACCTGGGATCAGGAGTCTCCTGAGATGTTTACCCTCTCGACACCAAATATTTCCCTGAAGATTTGTGTAAGAGGCTGCTGAATTTGCCTTGATATTTGCAAGAACGCAAGGCGATATGCAGCTCTATAACCTAGAAGGTAAACACTTTCTCCAGCATGATGTGTTCCTGGAGGTGGATTTCAGATCAACAGCTTGCACATGAAAGTGTTCTGTGCTCACGTCTTTGGAAGACCATTAAACTGTTCCCAAGGAAACAAGTAAGTATTGGGAGGGGGGGGGATAAAATCACAGCCAGTTAGAGTGTAAGAGGTTCTAGGAGATCCCATTATTTTATGTTATAAATGAGGGAAAGGAAACTTAGGTGACAGGGTCAAGGGAAGCCTGTTGTCCTGCCAATCCTAGTCATTGTTTTTTCTACTCTGCCACCAGATTGACATGCTAATTACTATCACATGCCCTCACAGAAATGACTAGATTGAAGGGGGATTTAATTCAAAGTCAGGCTGATAGTGCCTCTGAACTGCATTACAGTTTAGAAAATGATATAAAAGTAGTGTGGCCATACTTTCCTTTGTGAATTTCAGAAGTTTGATACTGCCGACATCTTTTTAAGGACCTCGATTTCTGAGCCATTTTCTTTGTAACATCAAAGTTCGGATTTTTGGGTTGACTGACTGTGTATCCTGCAGTAACCATGAAGAGATGGCTCAGATTTCCTAATTTAAAAAATTATGCTCACTTTCTACTTTTCTACCAACTTTCACATTCATTGTCACATCCCTGTCAAGAACCTGGAGGAAGTGTTTCACTTTGTGACTTTGATCAACTTTGATCAGCTTATTGGTGGACCTATAGTCAGCGTGTTATCAATGGAATGAGAATTAAAATTAGTCTTGCATTTGTAGTCTCTCCTACTCTAATCTTGACATCTTTGCATTTCTAGATTTAAAAGAGCATTTTTGTGTCCCTATACATGTGGAAGAATGGACAAAGTAGTTTATCAATATATTGACCATTGGGTATATCAGCATGATACAAAAATTAAGCTAATTTAGGAAGAAATGAACCTAGAAACACATGTTTATGTGTTTGGGTCCAAATTGGACATTTTAGCAAGCATAATTCACTAGCAATTGATGACCAGGAAGTAACGTCATAGTTGATAGGATGTCCTGGTTAATTCTTACAACCTTTTGGGGAATCATTTGAAGAATTGGCTGCCTCTACTCCTTTTAAAAAGTCAGGAAGTAGAGTATTCATTCTTAGAATACAAGGTCCTAGTAATCAACTGACATTTTATCAAAGTCATCTAGGAGACAAACAAGAGAAAGATAAAGGAAACTAACACTGGCCCTATGACAGGCATTGGGTTAAGAGGTTTACATATTTTAGATCCACCTTCCCATTTCTTCATTTATCTGCTGCAAAAAAAAAATACCTCTCTAAAAGGTTAAAAACCAAAGCTATCAAGGTACACCTGGCTCAGGTATATTATTTTCAATCACCTTATATGCATGTGAAAACTGAGCAATGATTAAGATAAACTGGTGACAAATTGTGCATTTGAGTTACAGTTTGGGTGAAAAAGATTGAAATTACCATGATTGAGAGAAGAACAAACACATCTGTCTTAGGAGAAGTACAAGCAGAATGCTCCTTAGAAGAAAGGATGGCGAGACTTCCTCTCACATACTTTGCACATGTTTTCAGGAGGGGCATGTCCCTGATAAAGGACATCATGCTTAACACAGAATAGAGTCAGTGACAAAGAGAAAAACCTAAGTGGGATGTACTGACCGCATGGCTACAACAATACATTTTAAAGTAACAACAACTGTAATGCGGGCACAGGTCCAGGCAGTGTTTGCTTTGATTGTACAAGGGATTGCTGTAAGTTTGAATTTAGCCAATGACACCTAACATCTTAATTTAATCTTCACAGACCAATGAAAAGGGTTCACAAATGTTCTACACTCATATACACTCATAGAAAATAAAACTGAAATTCAAGGACTGAACATACTATTCTTAAAGTCATATGTTGTCTAAGTTGATAACCAGCTAGTGGCACTTACTTGTACAATTGGGAAAAGTGGATCGTTTCATTATGCTTGGTCAAATGGTCATCCCAGACTCTTCTAAATGACCATGTTTTATCTATAATCAAATTACTTCCTCCGACTCTTTCTCCCCTCTCTCTTATTTCTACCTGTTACCTTGCACATTACCTCCTAAGTGAGATTTTGACTGTGCAATGAATACATAACTCCTCTCTATCTATAGATCTGACTTACATGTTTGTATTCATCAGTTCCTGTCTTTTGCATGATATCTCCTCTTACTGGTTTAACAGGCCTAATAGCAGTAGCAGCAATATTGATAATAATAACTTAGAGCATTGAGTTCTTACCTCTGTGACAGGCTATTGCATTTATCTGCTTTACATGGTTCAAGTTGCTATTCCATTTAAATGATGAGGCAACAGAAAAGTTAACTTGACACTATTTTGCTAGGAGTGTTTAAATTTGTGGATTTTAAACCAGGTTTCTTGGGTTCAAATTTCTATCAACTTGTTTTATCTATTAGGGAAATAATTTACCTTTTAAACCTCAGTGCCTCCCCATGTAAACTGGTGAGACTACTAGAACCTGCCTCAGAGTTGCCCAGTGGATTTATGAGTTAATAAATACGACAGTTTATAACTGCTTCCTAGCTCATTGTGTTATGCAAAGAATTTGCTATTGCAATAAGTAATCCATTAGGATTACTACTTTCATAGCCTCCAAGCCTAAACTCAGAAGTTAACACTGCCATAAAATAGAAAGTCCTTGTGCCCTGAAATTGAACTAAAACTGCATAGTTTCTGCTCAAAGTACCCTGGGCTTGCTTCTATTTTGGCAATACAATATGATTAACATTCCTGTTGATATATAGGTTTTCCTACTAGGCTACCCTTTAAAATAAGGGTCATATCAAATCCCGCCTGGAATGCGAAGGGTTGTAAATCAAGGAGAAGTTAAAGTGAATAAAAATTCAAGGACCAGGAGCGGCCGCTGTGTTGAGTGTCCTCTTATACGAGGATCCCAATAATGGCAATTAGCAGACCGTGGAGGCGAGTGCATGCCGTGACACAGCAGGGAACCTGTGGCTTGGTTGAGGACACTAAAAGTATGGTTGCCGATGAGTCCACTCTAAATGATGGCAACGCTGCGGGTGTCAGAGTATAATGGTGCTCCGTAGGACTCAAATGGCTAAGTTTTCCCAAGTAGAACTCCCGCATTCTGAGTGCACCCAAACCTCCAGCGTTTCAATTGGCAGCCGCATATGTTAATTGCTACCAACTGGGCATGCCTGTTAAAATAATATTAACTCTTCTGACTAACAGTAACTCTTCTTCCCCCTCCTCCCAAAGAAAGCATAGTGACAGAAAGAGGCCACCATTCCAATAAGGATGTGCAAGAGGCTTCTAAACTTACATCAAGGACCAGTGGTTGGATTGAAATACCTCATTAATGGTTATTGTGGATTAAAAGTTAAAATGTGTGTGTTCCCTATGCATCACTAAAGAATAATGAAGAAACTATGAAGTACCCCATGCCTTGGATGAACCTGGATAGCTGAATGCTGAGTAAACTTAGTTCATCACAAAAGGACAGATATTATATGTGACCACTGCTAAGGAAAACATCAAGACAAAGGTCTTCATACCAAAGGAAACAGAGCTGGATGGCTAACCAAGGGGAGGCGGGCAAGCGACAGAGATGAGACAAAAGTCTGGGAGGTAAACAAATGTTAACTTGTGTGAAGGGAAAAATAATTTCCACAAAAGAGAGAAGAGAAATCAGAGTAGGGGATTCGGGGGAGTTGATAAGTAGTTGATAAGTAGGGGATTTGGGGGAGTTGATAAGAGTTACTGTATACAAAATAGGTGATCAGGTGATCTGCAACATAAACTCCCATCTAATTCACAACATAAAATTATTTTTAAAAGCTCAAGATGTCCTGACTGCAGAGTATCTTCAGTTATTATGAACAAGTTGATGAGGGGTCCTGATAACTGAAGAATGTATATGATAGGTTTTGTTAGCAGTATATAAGAGCGACTGGCCAAATGTATTTTATTATCTGTTGATTGACTCTTCTACATATCGGTACAAAATGCAATATGTCAATGGAGAAGAATATTTTCAAGGCATGGCAATTAGTGGAAATGAGTCCCTCTAGTGTAGTATAATATAGATCCAGTGTAGTATAATACAGATCCAGTATAGTATAATATAGATCCAGTCTAGTATAATATGGATCTAATGTAGTATAATATAGATTGAGTGTAGTATAATATAGATCCAGTTTAGTATATTATAGATCTAATATAGTATAATATAGATCTAGTGTAGTATAATATGGACTCCCAAATATCTGTAACACCAAGCAAGATAGCATGTGCTCCAACGTCATAATTTAAACCTCTGGGAAAATCATCATGTGCAGAGACATTCTAGTGCCTTTGCATACCACATGTAGATGGCTGCCCTCACTCACTCTGCCTCTGACCAGTGTTTCCTCCAATGCATTACACACAGGGTCCTGTCCTGGATAGGAAACATGTGATGTGGGGGGGGGTAGGTGGGGGGAGGGCAGATAACATTCAGCTCTGTGGCAACATTCCAATAGCATATGATTGCACTTTCTCATCTTGTTATAGGCGCCTCAATGATTATTTGCCAATGACTTTGATGGAGAACACCTCAGAGGTGACTGAATTTCTTCTTTTGGGATTAACTGATGCCCTAGAGCTGCAGACCCCATTATTTATAATCTTCGCTGTCATTTACTTCATCACTGTGTTTGGGAACCTTGGGATGATTGCTTTGATTCTGTTAGACTCTCGACTCCACACTCCCATGTACTTCTTCCTCAGCAATCTCTCCCTGGTAGACTGTGTGTATGCCTGAGCAGTGGCCCCCAAGGTAATGGTGGTGCTCCTCACGGGAGATAAGATCATCTCCCACGATGCGTGCGCTGCCCAGATGTTCTTCTTCGCAGCCTTTGCCACGATTGAAAGTTTCCTCCTGGCCTCCATGGCCTTTGACCGGCACGCAGCAGTGTGTAAACCCTTGCATTATACCACCACCATGACAAACACGGTGTGTCTTCTACTGGTCGCCGGCTCCTACACCTGTGGCCTCTTGCAATCTTCCATCCATGTTGCCTTTACTTTTCACCTCTCCTTCTGTCATTCCAATGTGGTCAACCACTTTTTCTGTGACATCCCCCCACTGCTGGCTCTGTCTTGCTCTGAGATCTACACAAATGAGATTGTGCTCTTCACTTTGGCAGCTTTCAACGTCCTTTTTACTCTCTTGGTTATCTTGAACTCGTACCTGCTCATTTTTATTGCTGTCTTGAGAATGCACTCAGCGGAGGGGCGGAAGAAGGCCTTTTCCACCTGTGCTTCCCACCTCACTACTGTTTCCATCTTCTACGGGACACTCATCTTCATGTACCTACAGCCCAGCTCCAGCCATTCCATGGACACAGACAAAGTGGCGTCCGTGTTCTACACCATGGTCATCCCCATGCTGAACCCTCTGGTCTACAGCCTGAGGAACAAGGAGGTCAGGAGTGCGTTCAAGAAGGCTGCTGAAAAAGCGGTCTGCATTGGGCTTAGTCTATTAATTTAAAAAAGCATGCAAACCATGCAGAGCTTCTATCAGGCTTCTAACCTGGTGCCATCAAGAGCATTCTAGTCCTGGCGACCCATATGCGTCAGAGAACAACTGTACTACATAGGGCTTTTAATGGTTGTGATCTCATAGAAGGAGGCCTGGTAGCATAGTGGGTTGTAAGCTGGGCTGCGAATCAATAGATTAATGGTTTGAAACCACTAGCCTCTTCAGGAGAAACACAGTCTTTCGAGTCCCATAAAGAGACCAGCTCAGAAAGCCACCAAAGCAGTTCTATCCTGCCCTATGGGGTCACTGCGAGTCAGAATTGCCTTGTGGTTATGAATTGAATCATATAAAGTAGATCAAATCAAGTAAAATGCCAGGCCTTTTTACCATGGCACTACTAAGCAGTTTTGCCAATCTTTCGGTTAGCACACACACACACACACACACACACACACACACAAAAACAATAAAACACTGCGATGTGAGTCCATTCTGACTCAAAGTGACTCTAAATGATACAAAGTAGAAATGCTCCTTAGGGCTTCCGAGACGGTAAATCTTTATGGTACCATGCATCTTCATCTTCTACTGCAGAGTGACTAACAACCAACAACCTGTGCTCAGTTGCTCAATGTTTACCCCACAGTGCCACGGGGACTTATTTTTTGTTGCGCACAAGGAACATTAGACATAATGAACCTCTAGTTTCTGAGAATATCTTTTGAAGTTTAATCCTTTCTTTACTTTCTCTGAGGATTTCCAGGCCACGTGGGTTTTGTTCTATTCATGCTTTGGGAATATGACTGAATTAGAGGAGAACTTGCATGTCTATTTGACAAACAGAACGCTGTTCTCATCTTAATATTAAGATTATTGTCTTAGATAGTTTGTGGTCCTAAACTGCATTCACCTATTGTTCAAAAGTACTATGCAGGTAATGCTCCTAAGTGTTATGGACCACCTAATACTTGGACCATATAAACATCAGTGTCCACAGCCCCGCGGCCAGAAGACTTAGATGGTGCCCAGCTACCAGTACCAACTCCTTTGAGAAGAACTTCATTAGAACTGCATTAGAACTTCACATAACCCTTTTGGTCTGGAACTGAACTCACCCTATTGTTAGAATAAGCACTCATGTAAAGCCAAGTGGCAGCATTTAGTCAAGGACAAAGTTCAGAGGGTTAGGATATAGGCAATGCAGGGAGGAAGGTGGGTGTTTATGCGCTGAAAGGATTGCAATGAGTGAATTGAAACCATGTATATGAATTGTTGGATGTGAAACTGATGATAGCCTCTGTAGACCTTCACCTAATTCACAATAAAAGGTTGTCAAATGAAGAATGAGCGTACAATCTAGAGTTAAATTTCGAAATTCTGTATTCAAAGGAACTCTATGATCCCTGTGCAGAGCATAAAGCTGTGAGACATTGAAGCTCCCAAGAATCACTCTGAAATAATATTAAAATGCAGATTCCTAGGATTTAATTTCAGATTGCATGATTTAGTATATCTATGAGGGAGGTCAGAAATCTAGACAATTATCTCCCATTATCCACATGCACCTGGTTCTTGAACTTACATAGGAAGAAGTCAAACTGTGAGTTTAGATAATGGGGATACCATGTAATCTATATCTATATAGTTCCTCAATTTCAGATAACAGAGGTCAGCTAGCAAGAGACTCAGCCATATGAAAATATTTCCATATCCATCCCTTACCATGTAACAACAACAAGCAACGTCCAGTTGCTAACCTCATTTAATGTGACTCCGCATGTTGCATAGTACAACTATTGGGATTTCATAACTGTGACTTTTTGGAAACAAATCACCAGACTTTTTTCAGGGGCAACACTGGGTGATTTTGAAGTACAAGTGTTTAAGTTAACAAGAGTAATTAACTCTTTGTGCCCTCTCCCCATGGACTTTGTTAGCCATCTTAAAAAAAAAAGGCAAACTCACTGCCATCAAGTCAATTTTGACTTATAACAACCATATATAGAGTCTCTGAGACTGTAACTCTTTAAAGAGTAGACAATCTCCTCTTTCTCCGATGGAGGGATTTATGTTCTTGCAATTAGCAGTCCAGAGCCTAACTCATAACACCACCAGGGCTAAGAACATGTATCATCTAGTGCAGGCTAAATTATTTGGATATGCCATATTACTCAATTAGCACACTAACTCTGAGAAGGGAAACTATAGATACAGGATGGAAAAAGGGTTCAGATATGACATCACCGAGGTAGAAGCTGGAAGAACTAGAATTTTAATCCTCTGGGATTCTAAAACACACCCTTTCCAGTTTAATTCAGCTAACAAATGAACAATGCAGCAATTGAACAATAATACCCAGTTGAGAAAATACCCACTTCCTCTAGGACTACTAGACTTCTCAATATAACCCATGTACTCCTCATGTTGTCATTAAAGCTTTAGAGGAGCTGGAAGAAACATCAGAGTCTTGATGACATTGGCCTCATATTTTCCTTAAGCTGTCTAAATCTCCTTCAATGATGATAATCTGAAATTACCCCAAATCCCTACTCCTTCATCACAGTTCTAAGTAGAAGCCTATTTTTAAATTCTCCCCTTTGAAGTTGTCAGAGGAATATGGAATGGATTGGAGTCCCTGTGTTCTGCCCATGTGTTTCCACTGCTTACAGTGAATCCCTCATTATCTGGGAAGTCTTGTCACGCTGTTTTCTAGGAGATTAGTGCTACAGCATGGGAATTTTCACTCACAAAAAGAAGTCAAGCTGAAATGTTTGCATTCACTAGTGAGCATGCATGGCTAAGGAATAACAGAAGGCCCAAAACCTTAACATTTGACTTGTTGATCTGAAACAAATCCCAAATGTCCCATTGCTTCACTAAGGAAACATCTGAAGAGGACCATGAGAGATGAATGTGTGTCCTAACAGCCTCCCTGCCCTGGCCGTTTCAGTTCTGATTGGGGAGTGTGTGTTGTCAGTCACAAAGCCGAGCAGCACACACAGCAGGGGAATTTAGTGGAGGACTTCATCAGTTTTTAACCCCCTGTGTTGGGCAGCAGTGGGATACTGTGGTCATTTATACTTATCATGTCAAATACACATTCTTACTTTGGAGTAAAGAACAACAATGAATCAATACAACTAGAAGTTTCCCTCTGGATTATGTTCTGGGAATGGAAGCATCCGGAGCAGCCAAATGAGTTCCAGCTCTCCTGGAAATCATTATCTGTGACCTTGACTTCTAAGATGATACGTTCCAGGTTAATAGAAGAGGAAATCCTTTCCCGTGTGCCACAGAGACATGAAATAAGAGCCTTTGTTACCCAATGTGGTCAACTCAAGCACAATCAAAACTGTAAAGTCAAGATGGGTTTTCTACAAGTTTAAAAAAGGGGGGGAGAGCTCTAGCAGCGGCAGCCAATCATGAGATTCTAATGGGAATTGTAAGTTTCTGAGAATAGGCATCCAGCAGCCATGATAGGGTGGTGGTTATGTGTTGAGATGATAACCACAAGGTCAGCAGTTCAAAACCACCAGCTGCTCCATGGGAGAAAGATAAGGCTTTCTACCCCCTTACAGAGTTATAGTGGCAGAAACCCACAGGGGCATTTCTACTTTGTCCCACAGAGACACTATAATTTGGAATGGATCCAATGACAGTGAGAGGATAGGCACCAAATCATATAATGGACTTTGTTTTATAATGCTATAATATAACTAACAATAATAAGAATCTATGAATTCCTAGTGTCTCAAGCAGTTTAGCAATTCCCCCAAAAGTCAGTGTAAAACTATTCAGTGGTTCTGTAGGAGAAATACCTGGAGATCTCTTTCTATAGAGATTATAGCCAAGAAAACCCTATGAGGAAATTATACCCTGTAACTTAGAGGGACTATGAGTTTTTTAATAGCCTGCCGTATGCAGATGACACAACCTCGTGTGCTGAAAGTGAGGAGACTTGAAGCATGAAGATCGAGGATTGCAGCCTTCAATATGGGTTACCACTCAATGTAAAGAAAACAAAAATCCTCACAACTGGACCAATAGGTGTAAAGAACCAAAACACAAAAACCAACTCACTGCCATTGAGTCGAGGCTGACTCCCAGTGAGCCTCTAGAACAAGATAGAAATGTCCCTGTGGGTTTCTGAGACTGTTACTGTTTACCAGCGTAGAAAGCCTCATCTCTCTCCCACAGAGTAGCTGGTGGTGTTAAACTATTATTCTTTGATTAGCAGCCCAACATGTAACCACTACTCCCCAGGCCTCCCAATAGGGTAACATCATGATAAATGGAGGAAAGATTGAAGTTGTCAAGGATTTCATCTTGCATTACTCTAACCAGTGGTCATGAGAACAGCACTCCAGAGATCAAAAGACATGTTGTATTGGGTAAATCTGCTGCATAAGACTTCTTTAGAGCATTTGAAAAGCAAGGATGTTGTTTTGAAAACAAAGGTGCACCTGCCCCAAGCCATGGTATTTTCAATGGCCTCATATGCCTATGAAAGTTGGAAACTGAATAAATAAGACTGAGTACCAATTAGTGTGTTTAAATTGTGGTGCTGGTGAAGAATACTAAAAGTACCATGGACTGCTAAAAGGACACACAAATGTGCCTTGGGAGCAGGATGCCCAGAGTGCGCCTTAGAAGCAAGCTAAAGGAGAAGGAATTCAAAAATTAGACAGGCAGGGAAAAGAGGAAGGCCCTCACTGAAATGATTGACACAGTAGCTGCAGCAATGGGTTCAAGCACAGGAACGATTGTAATGATGGCACAGAGCAGTGTTTTGCTCTGTTTTGCATATGGGTCAGAATCACTCAATGGCACCTGACAACAGTGAGTGGAAAGCAGCTTCATGACACCTCACAACAAGAACAGATATTATTACTACCCATTGTCCTGAGCTAAGTCAACCCCAACTCAAGGTAACCCTATGTGCATCAGAATAAAACTGTGCTCCCCAGAGGTGCTCATGGCTATGCCCCCTCTCCCCGAGAGGCATGTTCCTAGAACACTTGAGTGGGCTTGAACTGCCAATCTTTCAATTAGTAAGCTAACATTTAACCATCCATGCCACCCAGGGAATCCTTGTC
The DNA here is from genome assembly GCF_050624435.1 of Tenrec ecaudatus. NCBI lineage: Eukaryota > Metazoa > Chordata > Mammalia > Afrosoricida > Tenrecidae > Tenrec > Tenrec ecaudatus. Next base: position 16,437,346 of record NC_134533.1, read on the forward strand.
TTTTCATAAGATTTTTTTAAGAAGCTCATTGCCATCCAGTCTCTTCTGATTCATTGCCACCCTAGGTGATGCCGCGGTTAAACATGTGTCCATTAATCAAAAACTGGGTGGCTGAATGCCACCGGTCACTTTGCAATGGAAGAGAACGATATGACACTGTGCTTCCATTGAGATTTATAGCCTTGCTTTTTTCCCACCATATTGGAGCCTGTGAGGGTTGCTGGGAACAGAACTTCTAAGCAGCAAATATGTCTGGAATCCTCTGGTCCAAGGCCATCTTTGCTGGACATAAAGGAGGTCTCCGGAACCAGAGGAAACACACAGCCCTTCTTAAAATTGAAGATGTTTATTCCCAAGATGAAAGTGAATTGTATTTAGGCAAGAGATGTCCTTATATACACAAAGCAAAGAACAACATAGTGACTCCTGGGGAAAACCTAAGAAAACTAGAGTCATCCAGGGAAAGGTAACTCCTATCCATGGACACTGGAGTGGTTTGAGCCAAATTCAATGGCCTACTAAGGCCATTGGACACAGAATCGGTGTGATACTGAACCCCCTCAAAGATTTAAACTTAATTAAAGTACATAAAATTGTAAATAAATAAAGGTATTATTGTTATCTATACATGTCTTACACCACACATTCTACCCCTTTACCAGTTATCCTGGTGTTGGTCCCTCTCGAGGGGGCTTATTCTGCCATCATTTCTCTCTGTTCCTCTTCTCCTCCTTCTCCCCCTTCCTTCCCCTACCCTCCTTGAATCGCTACTCCCGTTACTGTTTCTGGGGGACTTATCTGTCCTGAGTTCCATATATTGAAAGCTCTCACCTGTACCACTGTACGTACACTGGTCTAACGGGATTTTCAAGGTAGGACTGAAATCATAATCATGGGGGAAGCAAGGATTGAAGAGCTAAAGGAGTGTTGGGTGATTCGTTGGTGTTAAACTGGCCCCTGGATGTGTTTCTCTTCGGTGCAGCCCCTCTACATGGGAATATCCAATTTTCTATGGATGGACTCTGGGTCTCTACTTTGACCCCTCTCTGTAACCTTGATGAGATTGTTTATTTTTGAACTTTTGATTCTCATTCCATTGACCCCTCATGATCACACCGGCTGGTGTGCTTCTAGGTGGGCTTTGTTGATTCCCTGTGAGATGGCCGCTTGTTTAGCTTCAAGTTTTTAAAACCTCTAATGCAATATCTTTTAAGACCAGGCACCATCTGCTTTCTTCACCGCATTTGATTATGCACCCAGTTTGTCTTCGGTGATCATGTAGGGGTGGGAATTACCCAGTGCCACATTATTAGAACAAAGTGTTCTTGTGCTGAAGGTATATTTAAGTAGAGGCCCAGAGTCCATCCACTACCTCAATGTACCATATAAATAAAAGTACATAGTCCACCACTGTTATTTGTGCATTAATATATTTATATATGTACACATCTGTTTATAACTCTATAAATGGGTTTGCTTCCTAGTTCTTTCCTCTATTTCCTTTTACCTTCCTCCTGCCCCACTAGCACCCTCACCCCTTGTTTGCCTGTAAACAGAACATTTTGGTATTGATAAAATGATAGATATGTAGACCAACAGATTAGACCAGAGAACCAGGAAATACAAACAATCACCTATAAACACCTGAACTATTTTTTAATAAGGGACTAAAACACCTTAAGTGGGGAAGAGACAGTCTTTTCAATAAATAGTGCTGGAAAACTTGGATCAGCATCTGCAAAAGAATGAAATATCACCTGGGCCCTGACAGCCACAGGAGGAGAAGGAGGAGGAGCAGGCACCCATGCTGATGCAGACACATGCAGCATTGCTGGAGAATTCCCCCCCAGGGAGCAGCACAGCCCACAGCAGGCCTTCCTTCCAGGAACCCATTCCATCCTGCCACTGCACCCCCCACCCCCACGCCCACACACACTCCGCCAGGTCCCCAGGCTGAGCCACCTAGGGGAGTGCAAGCAAGTAGGGTCACCCCAGAGTCCTCCATCAGGGCCAGGTGGCACCTGTGCACAAGGACAGCCTGTTCCTGCCCACGTACTATCTTTGTACTAGAATTTGCTAACTTGTAATATAGACCCCTTCATCTGGCCAACAGTCAGGATTTCCCTATAAATCACTTGTAGGAAATTTAAACTCTAATTATGACAGCTACATGAAAGGTAATTGCACTTGTGTGCTTATGGACACAGGTAATTAACTTGTCTATCTTTATTTGCTTTTGATTTTCAAGTACTTGTATAAAGAGACATTTTGGGGGTGTCAAGACTGATGGGGTGGAAGATTTATTTCGTAAATATAAAATAAAGGAACACGCATTGGATACCAAAGGAAGAAACAGGGCGCAAACCTCACTCACACCATGGACAAGATGAATTCAAGATCAATTAAAGACCTAACCATAAGTCCAATAACCATTAGGATCATCGGTGGGAAAAGAAAATAGAAAAAAAATTAACAGCCCTTGTACAGGCATAAATGTACTTCCAAACATAATGAAAAACACTCACACTACAAACACACCCACACTTCTGAAGAAACAGAAGGTGAAATAGAGGACTCGGATTTTCTAAAACTATGGCATTTGTGTACATCAAAAAGATTCTATCAAAAGAGTAAACAGAGAATCCACACATTGGAAAAAACTATTGGGCAATCATAGATCAGATCAAAGAGGGAGGGTGGGTGGGAAAAGATGAGGCAAAACTACATACAGAGGGAGTTACCGGGACACGTGACCGTTCTAATGCAATGGCCTGTGTAACTATTGATAGTGGGATTTTATTTGTATGTTTTATAGTCCACAAATAAAAGGGGGGAAGTAATAATAAAAATTAATCAATTTAATTTTTTTAACTAAAAAAAAGTGTCACCGACTTCAAAAGCCTCCAAATTTTAGCTATTAGACTTAAGACTGGCCTGAGTGGGTGTACAAGAAGGACAAGAAAAACTGCAATGGACTTAAATTCTTTTGTGAAACTTGAGTTCATGTTAACAAAAAATAAAAAGGGGGGGAGAAGTTACAATGCCGTTGAACCAGACTCAAGATGACACGTTGTTTCAGAACAGAACTGCATCCTCCTGACTTCTCAGAAGTAGATCCGCAGCTCTCTCTTCCCTGTGCCTCTGTGTCCATTTGAAGGCAACTTTTCTGTGGGTATGGACTCCCAGTGGTGTAGTGGGTTACACATCGGGCTGGTAACCACAAGGTTAGCACTCCCAACCTGCCAGCTGCTCTTTGGAAGAAAGATGAGGCAATCCTATCCTATAATGATTTACAGGCTCCAAAACCCACAGGGACAGTTTGACTCTGTCCTGGCAGGGTCACTGGGCCTCAGAATAGACTTGGTGACAGTTAGCTTGGTGTTTAGAGTTTTCTGTTAGTAGAGAAAGTACTTAGCTGTTTGTATCATCCTAGAAAAGGCTGAGAGGCCTTTATATGACTCTGTTTGAGACAAAACTTCTTTCTCTCTCTCTGAAGTTGGGGTTAGCAAACTATTTCTACAAAGAGCTGGTCAGTGAAGATTTTAATCCTTTCGAGCAGTTGAAACCTTTCCATTCTGTTGTTGTCACTGGAAGGCAGCCATAGACAATAGGTAAACAAATTCACGGGCATAGCTGGGTTTCAATAAAACTTTACATAGAAAAGCGGGTGATGAGAAGGACAGCTCGCCCGCCTCCGCTCCAGAGTATGAAACATCAAAGGCTATAAAATTGTCTCATTCACCTGCCCAACCCAACTCAGAACCTGTTTACCATATATGCTCATGTATAAGCTGAGTTTTTTCAGCACATTTTTTATGCATGTGTTGTGGTAAAATTATGTGCCTCGGCTGATATTAGGGTCAGCTTATACTCAAGTATATATGGCAATTGCAGATACAGAAGAATAAGAATTAATTGTTTTCATCAAAAATTAAAACAATGGTCAAGCTCTCGTGTCTCACTTAATCTTCACAATAAGTTTACAAAGGAGATTCTATAACGACTGTTTACATAAAATGAGACACTTGAATATGGGACTGGGGAAAGAAAGGATAAGAAAATGGAACTGAGGACACTTCTGGGGAGATGGTGACTTGAGTAACACGTACCAGAGGGGCTCCGCAGAAATCAGAGCAGGAGAGTTACTAAGCGGGAAATTCCACACGGCTAGGTCGCGGGAGGAACATCCTAAAGATAAGTAGGCACAGATTCACTAGGTGTTAAGGAGCTGGGGGCTTTTGCTTACCACAGTGGAGACCCGCTGGGGTTTGACCTTAGCCCCGCCACTGCCTCTGCCAGAGCCTGGATCATATGGAGCCTGCGTGGCGCGGGGGCTTAATCCCAACACAGCCATAGTTTGCCACCAGAAGGTGGGCGGGCTACCCCTGGTGGAGGGTGGCCAGGCTATCCCCTGCCTCAGGTTATGCTGCAGAGGGTGGGGCTTTCTCTGGGGGAAAGATGGTCCCCTAAAGATTTATTGCTTTACAAACCCCATGGAGCAGTCCTTCTAGGTCCTGTACAGTTACTTTGAGTTGAAGTGGCTTGATGACAGGGAGTTTTTTATTTTACTTAGCCAACAGTACACGCCATAATTAAGCCAAATCCCTGGGACATTTTGGCAAGGTCTGCAGAGACATAGATTTCATTCTATCACTAATTTTTTTAAAAGAAATAAAGAAATAAATTGACTTTTAGAAAGAAAGAGTAGAAAATTACTCAGCCAGGGTTTCACAGAATCCTTTGAAGATGAAGAATTTGACAACCATGTGGCTATAATCTAGCCAAGCAATGCTAACTTCCTATGAAATATGACAGCAGAGAAACTACTGAGACATTGTCCTCTGACTGATAATTGTCTTACAAGAATCAGACTGAGTTGATTACCTGGAACAGCTATAAAGTGATAAATCATAGAGGTTAATTGAGGAAATTTAATTGTGCTTGGGTATTTATACTGACCTGTATTAGTATTTATACTTTCCAGGATCACCAAGCATGTGTTTTCCTTATTGAATTCCCAAGATGGGCAAAATGCCCACTGCTATCGATTAAGTCCAATTTTCAAATCCACATAAGGTTTTTGATATCATTTATTTTAACTATATTTCTAAATTATAATAAAGATAATATTGATTAAGTTCAAGAATCCATTTTATATCATTTGCACTCATTATAAAAAGCAATCATCTCTAGTCTAGTGATTTAAATTTTACATTATTAAGCATTTCCCTTAATGGATTAGGAAATCAAGGTTCAGTATATTTAAGAATTTACCTACTGTATCTAAGTTAATAAATAGCAACAAAATATCCTAATCCCATTGAGTCTATTTTGTCTCATAACGTATTATACAGAGTAGAACTTCTGCAGATGGTTTTCTTGGCTATCATCTTAATAGAATCAGATCACCAGTCTACGGATAAAAATAATCCTACTACATACTAAAATTAAATATGCTCTGATTTCCCCAGGGTGATACCAATTTAAGATTTGGGTTGAATTCAACTATGACAAATCTGATGACAGGAATAAACTCTGAAAGTGGAAACTCAAATTGAGGAACATAAGGTTTCTCGAGAAATTATTTTGAGCATTGAACATTATTGCTAACGGGCTTAATACTGGTCTTTACTTAGACATCCATATTCCAGATTTTGCATAAGGTTGTGTTTCCCAAGTGAAGACGGTTTTATCTTGGACTAATTATCTGCTAACAGGGGAGATGCGCAGTTCTCTAGACACCTTCTTTTTGGAAATGGAAACGTATGTGGCAAGATGCAAAATGACAAAGCAATTTAATCTTTCCAAGATTCTTGTTTGGGAAGGTTACATAAAAGTAAATCCCACTTGGGAGTCTCTTCAGGCTCATGGTACTCCCTTCTCTATCTACCACAGAAAAGAGAGATATCACCTTCTTCACCTGTCTTTTATGAATATAACTGATGTGACTGGGTCAATTTTCCTTGCCTTTTTTATGCTGGAGGTGAGAGAAAGTCCTTTTCTACATCCATCTAGATTTACAACTTTCCAGGAACCTGGTAACATTGGTCTATAAAACTAAGTAATGGCTTTGCAATTGAGGCTCAGTGGTTTCAGAATTATATAAGCCTATGGCTATGGGCACTATGCTTGGTAAAGTAGAGGAACAGCAAAAAAGAAGAGGACCATCAACAAGATGGGTTGATACAGTGGGTGTAACAATGGGCTCAAACATAAGAACAACTGTGTGGATTCCACAGAACTGTGCAGTGGTTAGCTCGGGTGTTCATTGGCTCACTATAAGACAGAACCTAACAACAACAACAAAGAAATTTGTCGTATACTGTGACATGAAGTAGATTTATGTGAATAATTTTACCAAAAGTTGTGCTTTTGGATTGAGATTTCTTTTAAAGGCTACTTTCAAATTAGAGAAAATACGAAAATTGGAAACTATGAAATAACGTCTCTTGATATCTCTTCCTCGTCCTTTTGAATACAAATTGATGTGCAAGGGAAATATTGATCGCTTACTTGATATAATATGAAGAAAAAGGAAAATCTGGACAGCCTTGTCTTGAAAACAATATTCTCCTCTCTCCAAATTCCAATGAAGAACACATATTTGGGCTATATGAATAAGAGGGTCCATTTTTAAAGAAGGCGGTGCCTTTGGATTTTGTGCTTAGTCATCACATGTTAGAGATAGAAGCTGATGCCTTCTCCAAGATTTTTCTGTAGTAATTTAGCAAGGAGAGAAATGTATGAACCGCAAACTGATTTGACCTTCCAATTTCACTCACCACACAGAGAAAATGTCCTTGGATCTCAAACAGCATCTGATGGCATGCTTGCCCTTGTCTCGAGAAAACACCCTGTTTCTTTCCAGTGCCCTACCTTCACATTGATTGGATATTGCTAGACATACCTGAGGTACATAGGTTTTGAATACAGGGACTCTCCACACACTGTCAAGCTCAGGTCTTTAAGGGTCCTTTTTGGGTTTTGTTTGTTAGGTTGGTTGGTTGGTTAGTTTCCTTATCTAAATAATTATTAACAAGTTCATCTCCAAACGCTATCATGGACCTTTCTCAAGTTAAACTTTGATGGCATCACACCACCACTGTTACCCTCACCTAAAGGGTAGAATATACTTTTCTCTTGGTTTTCAATCCTCTATCTAATTGCAGCCTCTTCTTCCCATTGCTCCATTGAGCATCTTGAATCACTTTTATCACCACTCCCACATAGTTCTTTCCACTATTTGATTGCATTTTTAAAAATTCTTTTTTTAACTACTAAAACTTTAAGTGGGGGGAGGGAGGACCCGAAACATTTCCAAATAGTCAATTCTGAGTCAGAGTAACCATGCAGAGGGCTTCATAGGTCTGGTAAATCTTTCTGAAAGCAGACAACCTCGTCTTTCTCCTGAGAAGTGGTTGGTGGATTTGAACACCAGCTTTGTGATTAACCGTTCAAATACTTACCCACCAGCACCAACAGGGCACCTTTTTTTAACTTAAATACTTTTGTTATCCATTAATTTCTCTACCATTAATCTAGCGTGGTTCCCAAAATTGACAATGCACACTACATTAGAGTACTTGATTTGTGGAAGGCTATAATTTACAGTGAAATCCATAACTGCATCTTGAGTGTTGACATAATTTCAGACTTCAATTGAATTCTGATCATTAGCTAGCAATGAGACAATTTTGCCCTCAGATAGTATGTTAGAAAGTAACTTACCTTGTGCTCAAAGAACTTACCTGCCCAGATCCTGGGTGATTTACGACTACATGTTATCTAGAATTGAGGTACTTATGACAATGATTCTGGGTCACAATGCCATATGATCAAGTGGTCAAAATGCAGTTATATACACATCCTATAGAAAATGCAATTATATACACATCCTATAGAAAATGCAATTATATACACATCTGAGTAATGCTCCTATCTATAACTAGCTCCATAGCTATGAATACTTTGGACACTACTTCGACATTTTGCTGAGAGTTTCCCTTACCTTGATGATTTGTCTTGATTCTGTATAAAACTTAATAAAGTGGGATCTGTGGAATATGTTTGAATTTGAGGTCTTTTTCTCCTGAAACAACCCCATATCTGAAACTTAATTTTTTTTTAATTTGTGCCTTTTTTGTGATTTCATCTGCCTGGTATCATAATAATTTGTTATATTTCTTTCCCAACATACTCATAAAATTTAAATGATTTTATCTACCACTTCTCTGTCAGTTTCTCAGCCTTAGGCATACCAGCAGAACATTGTCAGATAGAATACCAGAAGACAGGCCCCCAGGTTGGAAGATACTCAAAATAAGGCTAAGGAAGAGCTGACTCCACAAACTACAGTTGACCTATATGAAGTGGATGAAGTGAAGGATTCGGGGCCTCAATTTGCTTATGATGAGATGAAATAACTGTGAACACCTATTAATATCCAAACTGTGGAGTATATAATGTATGAGTCTAGAAAAAATGAACATTGTTAAAAGTTAAAGGAAATATATTAAGATATATGTCTGAGGCATTAGTGAACTAAAATGAACTGGTATTGGCCATTTTGAATCAAGAAATCATTTGGTCTGTTCTACCAGGATTGACAAATTCAAGAGGAATTATATTGCATTCATTGTCAAAAAGCATATTTCAAGATATAGCATGAAGAATATTGACACCAGTGATAGGATAATATCTACATTTCAGTAAGGAAAATCAGTTACTATGTCTACTATTAAAATGTATGCACCAACTACTAATGACAATCATGAGGAAATTGAAGTTTTTTACCAATTTTTCTGTCTTAAATTGATCAAATATGCAATTAAGGTGCATTAATAATTATGGAATACAACCATTAGAAACAAAGAAGATGAATTAATAGTTGTAAATATATACCATTGGTAATTGAAGCAATGACAGGCATCTCATGATCAAATTTTATAAGAAAAATGACTTCTTCATTGTAAAAATATACTTATTTTTACAGAAACATATAAACTGAAACTATACAAATAGTCCTCTCCAAATGGAATACATGGAAATCAAATGAACTACATCTATGGGAAAAGGTCATAGATGCATTCAATATCATGAGTCAGAATAAAGTCAGGGGCTGACTGCAGAACATCATTGTTCACATGCAAGTTCAAGTTGAAGTTGAATAACATTAGAACAAGAACATGAGAGTCAAAAGAGGACCTTTAAGATATTCCACGTTTGGTTGGTGACCAGCTAAAATATAGATTTGATGCATTGAACACTGATGACTAAAGAATAATTGAGCTGTGGGATGACATCAAAGATATCATACATGAAGAAGCCAAATGATCAAAATGGATATCAGAACACTTTGGATTTTGCTTTTGAATGCAGAGGGGGGAAAGTGAAAGAAAACAATGAAGAATAGAAAAGCTGAAGGGAAGATGTAGAACTGTGAATGGAGAAGATGAAATAAAGTGGTTTAATGACTTGTGAAAAGCCTGAGAGTTAGAAAATCAAAAGGGAAGAACATGCCTGACATATCTCAAGATGAATAAATAGAAAACATTTTCCACAACATATAAATCTAGAAGTTTAACAAGAATCCTTCTATCTACAAAGTATAAAATGTCTAAATTCTCAATGGGAAAAGACAAATGCTACTTATTGGCACACTAATGCAATGGTAATAGTAATACAAATTGTTATAAAATAATAATCTTGTATGTTTCTGAAAGTGTAGAGAAATTGGTATTACCATCTATAGTAGTTACACAATTTCATGGCAGCTTGATAAAAGAATGAAGGAGTGGAGTCTAGCCTGTCTGGATTTGTTTCTCTAGTCAATCCAGCCTACCACACCATCCAATATAAACCCTTTAGACTATTTTTGAAATATATTCGGCAACTCAACTCTAAAATAATGAAAATGTACATATTTTAATACATTGAATTTTTATCTAGCCATTCCTCCAAGAGCAATCTAAACTAATCTAACAAGAAATGGTATTGAGTTAAGTAGGTATGCAATGCCAGTGTTATTCTCACACAAAGTTGGGAGCAATCTAATCATCTCACAAGATTGGAATTCAGCAAAGTGTATTACATCTAATCAATTAACTATTATGCAGTTATTAAAATTATCTTTATAAAGACTAGAAATAAGTATGAAATTAAGAAAGAATAATATATAATGTATATAAATTTGATTACCATTATGTAAATAATATCAAAGAGAAAAAATGGAAGGAAATACACTAAATTGATAATACTAGTTCTGACAGTGAAAATATTTGAGGTGATATCTTATTTTTAGTAAGTGTACCTTTATTCAAAAGCATTGTGGCAGCTCCTCCATCACGACAAGCTGCTCTTTCACTCACATTCCGGTCTAGGTGGGTCTATTTTTAGGACAATGTTGCAGATTGGAAACCATAAAGAAAACACCTAAAGCACACAGATGAAAGTAATGAAAAAGGGAAGAAAACTTACTAAGATGAAAAACACAAAGGTTGTTTTCATTAGGATCCCTTAGTGACAAAGAGGCATAAAACACACAAAGAAACAAATAGCAAGATGGCAATAATAATTCTTTCCTTATCAGTTATTGTGACGAATGTAATTAGGCTAAAAGCTCCAATAAAAGACAGAGTGACAGGATAGCTTTAAAAACATGAACCAACTATGTGCTGCATAAGGCATGCATCTGAGACTCCAAGGACACTAATAAATTGAAAGCATGATTATGGAGGGAAAAAAATCCATGTAATTAATAACCAAAAGAGCACTGGGACTAAAATATGTCCCCCCCCAAAAAAAGTTTTATTGGCACATAATTTATATATCATACAATTTGATAGTGCAATCATATCAAGGAGAATTGCACAATCATTACCACTCAGTTTTAGGGGAGCCCCTGCACCCATGGTTAAGTCACCTTTAAAATGAGTTGTACAATTAAAATCCATTCTGATGCTCGCTCCCCACTCCACCTTCATTACTTACTCCTGAAATATCCTTTCCTTCTCTCGCACCCGCCACCCAACTCTGTATTTTCTACACCTGCTTGTATCCATTATTATCATTATGCATCCACTCTTCCTGGGAGACCCAACAGAAAACAATAAACAACAAAATCTCATTAAGGTGGTAAAGATAAAATCATAATAGTATAAAGACAAAAATACAAATAATGCATAAGAAGGAAAAAGAACCCCCAACAACATTCCAAAAAGCCAGGGAAGAAATTTCTGTCTTGGAACAAGTAAGAGATACTTGCACCCAGAACAAATCCGAGTTGCATCATAGGGTGGTCAACTGTTCAACTGTCAAGTTCAATACAACATAATCAAGATTACGTGGCCTCTGCCTGATAGTACGGCTGTTAGACACTCCTGCCTGTGGCTAGAACTGACCTGCCAGGGGCTTGGCCTCCTTAGATACTCTGCAGATGGACTATGGGCTCCCTCCGATGCCCCCAGCCCTCCCAACGGTGGGCTCTGATGCTTTTCTCCTCACCATATTAGAACTTCGTACATGTCACCTTTGGATCACACAAGCTGGTGTGCTTCATTTGTATGGACTTAGTTGAGTCTTCGCTTAGATGGCTTCTTGTTTGAATACAAACCTTTAAGACCCCAAACACTATTCCAGTTGACATCCAGGCATCATCTGTTACTTCAGCACACTTTGTTGTAGCACCCTTAACGTCATTGATCATTTCTTGAAGGTGAGTATGAAGCAGGGTCATGATGTAAGAACTGATTATTTTTCAGATGGAGCCAGGATTTAGTGCAAGACTCAAATCCATTTCTGAATTTATACCTTTCTTTAATTTACTCTACCTCTGGGGGACCTCACCCCAGATTCACATGACTACCACTCAGCAGATAGCATTCCCCCCACCTCTCTTTCCCAATCATTTGATCCCAGCTGCCCAGAGGTGGCCTCAGGGTGGAAATCTTAATATCAGACAAAATAGACTTCAATACTGATCCTATAAGACAAAGAAGGACATGATATAATGTATTTAAGACAAAGAAGAACATATGCAATGATGGAAGTATCAATCCATCAAGAAGATGTTACAAAGGACTCTGTAAGATGGTGCCCAGGTAAGCAGTCCGCAGAGGGAGCTCTGTGGGGATCAGTGCACCTGGTGTCCGGGAGGATGAGTGGGGCGATTCTGGTAACTGACAAGACCCCTGCGACACCCAGTGTATTTCCTCCGTTCAGGAGGTGACCTTCCTCCAATCTTGCCTCACTCCGGAGCCCCAGGGATCTGTGACCTGGTTCCAGGGATTCCCCGACTTGTACCAACTGGGCTACATCAGACGCCGCTGTAGCCATCAACGGCTGATCGGCAACCCTCAGCCTGATCACCATGCCTGAAGCTAGTCAACTGAATTCACCATGACACTGATACACCTAAAGTGGGCAAGGAACCCACAAGAATTGAGAACTACAGACCAATAACTCTAATGAACATCAATGCAAAATTCTTAATAAAATACTGTCAGTAGAATATAAAAGTTTATAAAATGAATAATTCACCATGACCAAGTGGGATTCCTTGCAGGGATGAAGGGATAGTTCCACATGATGATCCAAAGTCCATCAGCATTATTTGACACATTGATAAGGAAAAGGATAATATCAATAGAAGCAAAAAATAGGATTCAACAACATCCAACACCTATTCCTGTTTAAGACACTCAAGAAGATAGGAATGGAAGGGAAAATCCTCTATATAGTATCAGCTATACATATGAAAAGCCAACAGCCAACATGGTATAAAATGGGGAAAAGATGAAAACAATCCCACTGAAAATAGGGACCAGACAATGTTGTCCCTTGGCCCCACTTCTATTTACCATTGTACTAGTATATACTGGTATATACAATAGACAATTCCAGGGAAGAGGAGATCTAAAAGGTAGTACCCTTCACAATTGCCCATCATAAATTGAAATATCTAGGGATATACCTAACAAAAAACCCTAAAAGATTTGTATGAGGAGAACTACAGAACACGACTATAAGAAACCAAAATTGACCTCCAAAAATGGAAGGGTATCCCATGCTCATGGATTAGAAGACTTACTGTAGTAAAGAAGTCAGTCCTACTCAAGGCATTATACAAGTTTAATGCTATTCCAATAAAAATATCAACATCCTTCTTCAAACTATTGGAAAAACTGGCTACTAACTTCATAAGAAAAGGGAAGAAGCCCAGAATTAGCAGAGAACTCCTCAAGAAGAAGGACAAAGTCAGAAGGCTTGCTTTACCTGACTTTAGCACCTTCTATACAGCTGCAATGGTCAAAATAGCACGGTATTGGTATAATGACAGATATTCAGACCAAGGGAAAAGAATTGAAAACCCAGAAATGAAATGATCAGCATACAGACAGCTGATCTTTGATAAGGGCACCAAAAATATTCAATGGGAAGCTGATGCCCTCCAACAATTGTACTGGAAAAAACATATATTTCCTTGCAGAAAAGTGATGTAAGACCCTTACCTAACTCCACTCACAAGAATAAACTCAAGGTTGATCACAGACCTTGAGGTAAAACCCAAAACTATTAGGGCCATCAATGAGGAAATCAGGACAAACTTAAGAACTTTGACACAGGCAATACATAGGCTATTAGAAATAGAGAAGGACACAAACAAAGAGGAAACACAAATTGACAAATAGGATCTACTGAAGGCAAAAACACCTTTGTAAATTGAAAGACTTCTCCAATAGAGTAATAAGAAAGCCCACAGACTGGAAAACATCGTTAGCAATAACACAGCAGACAAAGGCCTTATTACTAATATCTACAATACTCTGGTAGCCTATATTAAGAAAAAAAAAACCCAAATAACCCATTGAGGAAATGGGCAAAAGACCTAAACAGAAATTTCACTTGGGTGAACAACAAACATATGAGAAAATGTTCCTGATCATTAGCCATAAGGGAAATGCAATTAAAACAACTATGAGATACTACCCTCAAAGATAGCACAATTCAAAAAATGAAAGCAACAAGTGTGGGAGGGGATATAGTGAGATATGAACTCCCATCCACTGCTGGTGGTCTTGTAGGTATGTGCAGCCATTATGGAGATCAATATAGCGAGACCTAAAATAAATGGAAATTGAGCTAGCATTTAACACAGCAATTCCCCTACTGGGCATATACCCAGAAGATTTAAGAAACAGAACACGAACACACATCTGTGCTCTAATGGCCATCGCAGTGCAGTGTACAATTGCAAAGAATTGGAAACAGCCTAACTTTCCACCAACCAGTGAATGGATTAAAAACTCTGGTATATACATACAATGAAGTACTAAGTATCTCAAAACATCAGTGATCAATGCATGAAGCACATCAACGCACAGAAAGATGGAGGAAATCATTCTAAGCAAAATAGGTGAAGCATAAAAGAACAAGTAAAGGATAACCAATCCCAAGGAGAAAACAATGGGGCCAACAACTCCAGGGGCATATGGAAGAGGAGGAGGTGGGCAAAAGGGAGGGGGAAGCCAACCAGCCCTGGGACAAGGGAACAATAAGAGATCTAAAACCGATGGCAAGGAAGGCGTAGCACACCTAATGGTTTTGATCAAGTGCCATGTAGTGGAGAGAAAGTACTGAGTTGAATGAAGGTTAAACATAATAGTGAGATAGGAAGGATGTAAAAATAAATAGAGGAGAGAACTAGGAGGCAAAAGAAATATACAGCTCTAGAAATATAGATATGCACATATGTAAACATATTAATATATGATAGAGATATATGTCTAAGTAAAGATATTTAATTGTTAAGTATTAAAATAACAGACTGACATTGAGTCTCTGCACAAGTACTCCCTTAATGCAAGAACACTTTGTTCTGATAAGCTGGCATCTACTAGCCTGACATGATGGCTCAAGTCAAAATGAGCGCATAAGCAAATGTGGTGAAGAAAGTTGATGGTGACCATCTAAAAAAAGATGTCTGGGGTATTAAAGGCTTGAAGTTAAACAAGCGGTCATCTAACAGGGAAACAACAAAGCCCACATGGAAGAAGCACACCAGCCTGAGTGATCACAAGTTGTTGATGGGATCAGGTATCAGGCATTAGAAGACTCAAAACAAACAAATATATCAATTTAAATGATGGGGTAGGAGAGGAGACCCAAAGCCCATCTGTAGACAGTTGGGCATTCCATCACTGAAGGGTCACAAGAAAAGAGCGAGACAACCAGGGTGCAGCATAGCACCAATGGAACACACAACATGTATCTAGTTCTTTATTGTTTCTTACCCCCTACTATGATGACCCCAGTTCTACCTTACAAATCTGGCTAAACCAGAGCATATACACTGGTTCAGATAAGAGCTGTAGATACATGGAATCCAGGACGGATAAACATCTCAGGAACAGTAATGGGAGGAGTGATTCCATGAGGGTAGGGGGAAGGTGGGATGAGAAGGGGAAGAAATGGGAACCAAACTATAATGATTGATATATCACCCCACACCCAGGGGGATGAACAACAGAAACATGTGCAAAGGGAGATAGTGGAAGATATGAAAATAATAATGATTTATAATTTATTGGGGGTCCATGGTGTGGGAGGGGAAGAAGACGAGGTGATACCAAGAGCTCAATGAGAATGAAAATGTTTTGAAAATGATGATGGCAATATATGTACAAATGTGTTTGATACAATTTGTGTATGGATTGTTATAATAGCTGTAAGATCCCAAATAAAATGATTTATTAATAAAAGATTTTTTAATGTTACATATGTTCAATTCATACTGGAGCACACATGTGCATAAAGCAAACACTGAAAGGATTAAAGAAGAAATAAACAATTCGATAATAGTGATTGTAGATTTTGACATACCACTCTCAAAAATGGACAGACACCAAGAAGGAAAATAAATAAGGAAACAGAAGACCTGAATGATACTATAACCAACTAGACCTAACAGAAATATATAGTATCCATGCATCACTAACTGACTATATATTCTTCTCCAGTACACATGGATCATTCTCCAGAATAGATGTATAACAGATCACACAACAAACCTCAGCATACTTTAATAAAGTGAAATCATAGAAAGTATCTTCCCCTACCACAATAAAACTAAAAATTAATATTATAAAGAAAACTTTAAAAGTGTAAATATGTGGACAATTTTAATACACCATTGCACAACAGTAATACACCATTAAACAGGAATAATATACCATAAGACATCATTACACAAGTTTAATATACCATTACAAATATGTGGACAGCTTTCATATATCATGACATAACCAATAGGTAATGAAAGAAATGACATAAAAAGAGAAATCAAAAAATAGAGTTGAATGAAGACATAAGCATAACTTATCAAAACGTATGGGATGCAGGGAAAGCAGTGTTCAGGGCTAATTTATAGGTATGGTGTCGCTGTTGTTGGGTGAAGTGGCGTCCGTTGCAATATAGAGTGACCCTATGAACAGATGAACACAGTCAGTCTTGTGTCATTCTCACAGCTGTTGCCATGTTTTAGCTCCCTGTTCCAGATACGAAGCCAATCCAACTTATTGAGGGTGTTCCTTTTTTTCATTTTACCAAGCATGGTGTCTTTCTCCAGGGACTTGTCTGACCCGATAGCATGTCATTCTAAAGCACATTTTGGATGTACTTCTTTCAGGACATATTTGTTTCTTCTTGCAGTCCGTGGTTT
The DNA here is from genome assembly GCF_050624435.1 of Tenrec ecaudatus. Taxonomy (NCBI): domain Eukaryota; kingdom Metazoa; phylum Chordata; class Mammalia; order Afrosoricida; family Tenrecidae; genus Tenrec; species Tenrec ecaudatus. The sequence continues at coordinate 16,454,063 of NC_134533.1, forward strand.
ATTAAATAATCTCCACCAACACTATAGTTCAAAGGCATCAATTCTTCTGTGGTCTTCCTAATTCGTTTTCCAGCTTTCCCATGTATATGAAGTGATTGAAAAGCCCATAGTTTGAGTCAGGCACACCTTAGTCCTCAAGGTAGTATTTTTGCTTTTTAACTCTTTAAAAGATCTTTTGAAGCAGACTTGCCCAATGCAATACATTGTTTGGTTTCTGGACTGCTACTTTCCTTGATTGTGGATGCAAGTAATATCAAATCTTTGATGACTCCAATATTTTTCTCCAGTTATCATGCTATTGTTTACTAGTCCAGTTGTGAGAATATTTGTTTTCTTTATATCGAAGCACTGCCATTCAATGCATTGCAACTCATTGGTACCATGCAGGACAGTGTAGAACTGCCCCATGGGGTTTCCAAGGCTGTACATTTTCACAGGAGGCCTGGAGGTGCTGTTGGAATAGCACCCAATATACAGAAGCCAATGGCCACAGCCCCCTCCCACAGTGCATTTACTTTTCAGTTAGGATCCACACATTGAACCAGTGTGTCACCAGGGTGGCTTAGGAAAAGGCCCAGAATAGCCAGAACAATACTGAGAAAGAACAACAATTTAGGAATATTCTTACTTTCTGATTTCAAAATATTACAGTTGTGGAAATCAAAACAGTCTGATACTGATGTAATGACAGACCAGGTAAGTAAAGTCAAGAGTGTGGGGCTGCCATAACAGTTTCTCTAACACCCACCCCTAGTACCAAATTGCATTAGCTTAGATTGTCTAGAAAAACAAAACCAATTCCACACAGAGCTTTATAACAAGAATTTTATATCAAGGAGGCATCCAAGGCCAGTCCAACTTAAGTCCATGGGTTCTAGCTAGGCTGAGTTTCTTCAGGCTCACATAGCTGCAGCTGATGACGCATGACGGGGAAGATGAATGCAGGAAGGTCACAGGCAAGTGGTTGCACGGTCATGTGGGTCCAAGGTCAGTGGAAACACGGAAGGGTGCCAACAGTCCTCGGGGTTGGGCAACTCACATGAGGCTGCCCCTGGAAGCAGGCAGAGTTCCAGCAATCAGGAAGGTGAAGGGGCAAAGAGAGAAGGGAGGAGTGTCCCCAGTGTCTGTATTACACCAAGGCCACACCTCCCAGGAGGCATCATCAGGCTGTGACCTGGTTGACAATTTGGACTTCACCCCTCCACAAATCAAAGTTGATATAAAATCTAACTGCTACAGATGCTTAACATCATTAGTCATTTATCGTTTTTGTTAAGTACTGTCAGCTCAGCATTTGACCCATAGCAACACTAGATACAAGAGAACGAGACACTCCCTGGTCTTGCACCATGCTCTCAATTGTAATGTGAATTCATTGTTGCAGTCTTTGTATTAATTCATTTCTACAAGGATCTTCTCCTTTTTTGCTGCCCTTTGACTTTACCAAGCATAATGTCCTTTTCCAGGGACTTATCTCTCCTGATTACTCATTAAGGAAAGTCAAACAAAAGTCAGTGTACCACTTCATGTCCACTAAGATGGCCATAATTTTAAAAAACAAAACAAATCCATTATTGGCAATAATGTAGAGAAACAGGAATCCTCATCTATTTCTGGTAATATAGGTAATATAGCAAAATGGTGTAACCACAGACTAACACAGTCTATTAATTCCATATAAAATTACACACAAAACTGCCAGATAATCAAGAAATTCCATTTCTAGGTATTAAGCCAAAAGAATAGAATGCAGGAACACAAATTGCATATCTATCACAATAGCAAAAAGATGAAAGCAAGCTAAATATCCACCAATGGGTACATGCAATGTATATTATGCAATGAATATTATTCAGCCATAGAAAAAAATGAAGTTCTAACACAAGCTACAGTATGGATGTGCTTTGAAAACATGCTGAGTAAAATAAGTCAGTCACAGTTGGACAAATATTATATAATTCCACTTTCATGGGAGATGTTTAGAACAAAGAAATGTAAGCAAACCTGAGGCTATTTGTAGTTTCAAGGACAGGCAGAAAGGAGAAACTAAAAGGACTCACTGTGTAGGAAACATTAAGCTTCTGTCAAGGGTCAACCTTTGGCCAAGGATAAAGCTCAGAAGGAGAAAGATACAGGAAAGAAGGAAACTGAAAATGCTATTCATATAATTTTTCAAGAACCTAATCATGTTGCCTCTAAAGAAGACCAGGGATATGTATAAACACTGGATATAGGAATGTATTTTGAGCTCGAACTTAAATATAAAATCTTAATCATTCTTATGATTCTTGATCAAAATTTGCCCTAACAAAATGATCACTGAAGATACAGGTGTTAGAGCACAATGTGATAAAGAAATCAAATTGTCCTCAGCTATTAGAAAGAATAGTGTCTAGGGTATTAGAGGCTTGTCTTAAACAAGTAGCCACAATTTGGACTTAAGGTGCTAACTATAAATCCATACTAAGAAGCATACAAGCCTATATGATCTAAGAATTTCAAAGGGTAAAACCCAAGATCAGAGGAGGGAATGGTATTAGAGCTTGAATTCTGAGCACTTGGTTTGCAGAAGGCTAAGGATGACAGGGAAAACCCCAAATCCATTTTCAGAGTCCCCAAAAGAATTAAACCTCTATTGATTTCCCTCAGATCTTCGCATTCACAGGAATGTGAAGTCTTATTCACAGACAGGGTAAACTGGAAAGTAGATTACTGCAGAAGCAGTTTGATTTAAGGTTTAAGATCTTACCATTTATTTTCCCATTTTTAACTTGTCCTGGTTTTTATTATGTCTTACTTTCTTTTGGAATTGTCTTTCTCTGTCTTGTTTTAATGTTGATTCTGTGTTTTTATCTCTCTTCTTATGATTTTCTTTATATTAAATTCAGGACAGGTAAACCTATAGAGAAAGCAACTAGTTCAACAATTCCTTCGGATTACCATAAGGGAAGCAGGGAGAGAGAGAGAGTTGAGGTGAGGGCAGGAGATGCTATTAACAATGGACCCAAAATGAAAAAAAACTTGCAAAATTGATTGTTGCAATGATTGCACAACTATTTTTGATGTATTTAAATCATGGATTTATACACTGTGCGAATTATATGTCAATAAAATGTTTTTATAAAGCTATGTATGAACTGTTAAATGTAAAATCAATTTGCTCATCCAAAAATGCTCATCCAAATCACAATTAAAAAGTTCAAAGAACAGCAATAAAATAAAATGAACAAATGAGGAAAACCTTACATGTGAAACTTCCACAACCTCCGTGGGGTTTCTCAGCCTTTGATTAGCAAAGCAGCGTCATCCAATTGCCCATACTAGTACCATTTCAATGCACTTCATATCTTCAATAAGCTCTGAGCTAGTATAGACATTTCCTAAAGACTTGATTTGCTGGACTATCGCATTTAGAGGTCCCTGCTGGTCCACACACAGCAGTTGTCTGTGATCATCATGTGAAAAACATTAACTTTTCCATATTTTAACAACTTGGGAAGTTTTCTCAAAAATATTTTAGGTGGAATCTAGCTCAAGAGCCACTGGGAAAATTCCTCCTCTTTAGGGACCAATTATTTTGAGAGAAATATTATGTAGGGCACAAAATTATCTGACTACATTAGGCAAGAGTGGACTCTTAATAAAAATGTCAGGTTCTGATTCCTGATGAAGGAAACAGATCCTCTCAGGCAGGTGTCCGGTTTAGGATCAGTCCATAGAACTCCTATTTTCCTGGTATCCCTCATTGTCTCACCCAGCTGTGTAAAGTGTGAGTCTTCCTAGACACCAGAAAGTTGAGGGTTTCATCTACTAGTCGTCTCTAGAACTCTGCCGAAAATGGAAGCTCACGTGCCTTTATTTCATTCCGTCCTTCCAGAACAAGGTCTAAGGGGGCAAGAGCATCTCAGACAGCTCCCTTAATTAATCATCGATGGAAGCAACTTTTCCTCTCAAAAAAGACTGGACCTGTATGAGGTTTCTTTGATGAGTGGTGGAATGAAATGCATTGATAAAAAGGTAAGGGAACACTTTCAGACTTTATAGAAAGCAATTGTCTACTCTTCGTGCTAAAAGAATGTTAACACACAAAAAGCACTTCATACAGTTCATGGTAATTTTTAATGAGAAGATCATGGAGTTTTTCCACAAGTTTTTTGAAGTCCCCTCTCGTATGTAGTATATAATACGTTAGAGCAAGGGTTGACAAACTATGACCTGTAGATTAGATCCAGTCTACATTTTGTAATGTTCTTTGAGCTAAGTATGTATTTAAGGGTTGACAAACTATGACCTGCAGATTAGATCCAATCTATATTTTTTATGTTCTTTGAATATTATGAATTTTAAGTTACAAAGTAAGGGATGGAGGAGAAGTCTCAGCCTGGCCCAGGGACAAGTGTGTTTGACAGCAGTCATAAACATAGCGACTTCTCCAGAATGTAGTCAATAGGACATGCGTCTTGAAAAGTGGAGGGGGTTCCTGAGTTGAAGCCTGAAAGACTGACGGAGTGTCCATTATTCAGGAGAGACAAGACACAATATTAAAGGTATTGGACAGATGAGGGAGTGAGAAGAGGTGAGCCCTTATTATAAGAAAGACACTACTCGAGACACATTGGATAGATTTGTGCTATCATTTATAACAGCCCTGCCAGGTATCAGCCAAGGAAACACAAAGGAGCCAGGGAGCTGGCATGTGGCAGCGCTAGGATTCAAACACAGGTTGAAGCCTGAAAACCTGGGCGTTTTCTTATAGGAATAATTAACCTGAAAACATCTTTAATCAAAGTCACCTTAAGGGGAGACAATCTGGGGCAGAAAAGGGTTTTTTTCTGAGACTTCTCGCATCATGCTTCCTAAGAGGTTGACTCCCTCCCCTGTAGGTATAGAGTCTGACTGGGTTTGTGCATCATGTATTCCAGCTCTCAACCTGACTTTCCTGTATAGGTTTGTACCAAGTCTAAGGTAAGTTGTAAAACTACTGAGAAAGAGAAACATCTAGGATCCAAGGGTATACTCCACTGTCTAAGAGCTAATCTTTTCCTCTGAATTTCAATGATTTTGTTCTTGCTGAGAATCTATCTAGCAAAATATGCACCAGTGGATCAGCATCTATGTGTGCAACTGAGTGGCAGCTACTCCAGTCTTTGAGCTGAGCCACCATTCTCACCCTCTTTTTCTAAGTTATTTTTTAGTTGTTTGAAATAGCTTGGTTGTGCAGGTGATTAATATCACGTGTTAAAGAAAATAAAAAGATTCCATTATTTCCCATTAGACGCACACACAATACATATGCTTTATATGGGATCATCTTTGTAGTTTGACAAAATTAGCCTTTTTTTCATTTTTATTGTCTCACAGTTCCCCTGCCCCCTAAATCAAGTGATTTTTTAACTCTCACTTGAGAGTAAGACCCAGGTACTATATTTAAATGAATTGGCATGATGCATTTTCAAAAGTGATATTAAAATTGATGTTCTTTACAAAACATATTCAAATTATTTAGACACAACTTTGTGTTTTACTATGACTTTCAATCCCCACCACATTTCCTCAGATAAAAAAGTTCCAATACTAAATTTTTTGTAGATCCATCTCATAATACACTAGAGTATTTTGTAAGTTATTGTTTTCAAAATAGGATGTGAATGATAATTCCAGAGACTTTTCAAATATTAAAAAAGTGCTTCTGATAGTCGTACTTGGATGACAACTTGGCTGAGCATAGAAGCAGAATTTGACTTAATCAGAATTTGTTTACCTTCCACTGTTTTGGATAGTGAGCCATCATTCTCTGGATTTCTGTCTCCAAAAAGAATAGTTTAGAGACAAACTGCCTGACATAAGCTATTTTGTGGGTAGATTAATATTCTTTTTTTTTCTCCCTGCTACAGAATTTTTCATTTTCTCATATATTCTTATCTCGGGCTGTTCCACTCTCATTGCTGACTTCCATGTAGCCAACTGCTTTTATATGTCAGTCTGTTTGAACTATAAAATTAAATGTAGAGAAATTGATTTCAAGGTTAAAGAAAATCCTCAAGCGAGGGAAAATAAGTAAGTGGGCAATATCAGGGCATGCTTAGAATCAAAGGTGCTTGATCAGTGTTGGTGCCCAAAACACCCAGGTTCATGCGATCCATTCTGTCTTCCCAAGTTTTATCTGTCAAATAAATATCTTTGGCTCTGCTATGATAAATAGTGATCAGAAGTAAAGAATTAGCCCATATAGATTTATATTCAAAATGGTGGCCTTTAAAGACACTTGAGAAGTCCGTTCTGTGTGTATGTGTTGCTTTTGGTTTGTTTTGGTTTGGTTTGTTTTGGTTGGGTTGGGTTTTGCAGGCACGGGGACATGACGATTTCTCAGGAAATGTATTAATATCCTGTATGACAATTAAAATCTTGATGACAATTAGATGATTCCTACGTTAGAAAAAAAGCTTGCAGTTGTTTTCTTTTTTTCAACTCAGGCAATTGAGCAACTCAGCAAATACTTCTCCTGTTTTTCTGGAGCAATGTTTGCCTGGAACCCACTCCTCAACCAGTCGGGCCCCACCGAGTTTGTGTTCCGGGTGTTCACTGCTGTCCCTGAATTCCAAGCCCTCCTCTTCCTCCTCTTCCTCCTCCTCTACTTGATGATCCTCTGCGGCAACACGGCCATCATCTGGGTGGTGTGCACGCTCAGCTCCCTCCACACCCCAATGTACTTCTTCCTGTCCAACCTGTCCTTTGTTGAGATCTGCTACACCACCGTGGTGGTGCCCTTGATGCTTGCCAACATTTGGGGGGCCCAGAAGCCCATCCCCTTGGCAGGCTGTGCCGCCCAGATGTTCTTCTTTCTCACACTCGGTGGCGCTGACTGCTTTCTCTTAGCAATCATGGCTTATGATCGATACGTGGCCATCTGCCACCCACTGCACTACACCCTCATCATGACCCAGAAGCTGTGCGTCCAGATGGTGGCTGGTGCCCTGGCCCTGGCCCTCTTCCTCTCCCTGCAGCTCACGGCCTTAATCTTCACCCTGCCCTTCTGTGGACGCCGCCGGGAAATCAACCACTTCCTGTGTGACGTCCCTCCGGTCCTGCGCCTGGCCTGTGCTGACACCCGAGTGCACCAGGCCGTCCTCTATGTGGTGAGCATCCTCGTGCTGACCGTCCCCTTCATTCTTATTTCTGTGTCCTACTCATTCATCACGCTGGCCATCCTGCGCATCCGCTCCACGGAGGGCCGCCGGCGGGCCTTCTCCACCTGCTCCTCCCATCTCACGGTGGTCCTTCTGCAGTATGGCTGCTGTGCTCTGGTCTACCTGCGTCCCCAGTCCATCTCCTCAGTGGATGAGGATCGCCAGTTTGCCCTCGTGTACACATTTATCACCCCCTTACTCAACCCCATGATCTACACCCTTAGGAACAAAGATATCAAAAGTGCCCTGAAACGGGCCTTTGGAAACACAGGATCAGCTGAAGCTATCTGATGGTTCAGGGGGACCTGGGGGGACCTGGGGGCTGTGGTGACTGTCCAGTGCTGACATCATATTTATGCCACTTCTTTCCTCGCCATCTGTGTTTTAAAAAATTAACTGTACCTAATATACTTAGTTGCTACAATTCACTCTCTGTTTTAAAATTCGCTCAAACTCTAAACTACTAAAGAGTAAACAATCAGTGTGTAGGTGGCTACGAAGTTCTTCCAGCTCCAACTACCATGGAGTCAGTTCTAATTCATGGAAAACCCACAGGTGTCAGAAGAACTGAACTCCCCAGATGGTCGGTGGCTGGTTTTTCAGAATTAGATTGCCAGCTCTTTCTTCCAATGTGTCACTAAGTAAACTCAAGCCTCCATTCCTTCAGTTAGCAGCTGAGGACATTCACTCTTTTCCTGGCCCAGAAACAGCCTGCTCGTATCCTTGCTAGGTGTTATCACGCAGGTGCCAACTCATGGTGACTGCCTGTAGAACAGAATGAAAAGTGGCCAGGTCCTGTGCCGTCCTCACAATTGTTGCCGTGTCTGAGCCACATATTGCATCCACTGTGTCAATACCTTTCACGGAGGGCCACCTCCTTGTTCACGACCCCCGATAGCTGGGTCCAATACCTGTTTCCCACATTATAAGGATTTCCAGTGTAACAGACTCCACCGTGGGCTGGTACACTTGAAGCTCCTACAGTCAATCCAGGAAAGTTAAAGCAGGTCTGGGAAGGTGGTGTAAGCAAAACAGTGTGAATTCACTTGATCTAGGAATTGACATGCATTGAGGGTAACAGACAGTTCCCAGCATTAAGGCCCTAAGTTGTGGGGAAGCCAGAGTAAGCATTCAGCTTTCTTACGGTCACCCTCATAGGAGGGAGGATCTACAGAGGGTGGAGACAAAACCATCAGAGACGAGCAGCCTTTGACTTCTATCAATCAGAATATGGTACACAGACTAGATCAAGAAGCATGTGAAGTCATTGTTTCATTAGTGCACTATAAGGCTGTTTGCCTCTGGTTCCAGGCCCGTATCAGTGTGTGAACTGTTGATCAGTTAAGAAAAACCCTCAGGGCATTACCAATGGACAAGTGGTTCACAATGTCATCTCTTCCCTAACGTCAATCTCATCCATCACTCATATTACCTATCATCAGTCTCTTCTGTTTCTGAACCTGGACCACTTACATCAGAAGCAGACTTTTCCACAATGGTCTGAGATTCAGTTGGCTGCATGGAAAAGATTTTTTTTTAAATCATGAAGATTTACTAATTTATAATCCAAGTCAGAAAGGATTAATATATTCTACTATCTAGATTAAAACAACAAATTTAAGCCCTCCAGACTTTAACGGTTCTATGAGTAACACGACTCCTCCTATTCATCAATTTAACTTAAATATGAAAGTAGAAAAATGAGTGTTGGAAATCAAGAGTCAAATTCCTTATCTGAAGAAGGTTTGCAAGCAAGCATTCCTTAAATCCTTAATCTTCCAAATGTACGTTAGGGTTAGGATTGATTCCTTTGTCCTTTGAACTCCTGGGCAAATGATTTATCACTGAAAGATAATTTGGGGGTAACAAGAGGCATGCTACAAACTTTGCCCAGTGCCTTACACATAATATGAATTTGATAACTATCTGTTATCATCTATGAATTGTAGCAACTAAGTATAACATCTGTTAGATGTTAATTGACAAAAAATTCAGGCAGTATCAGAATGATCACATATGTATTCTTCCCAGATAATACAAGTATGCCTTTTCCCAAAATCTGAAGCTCCGAAGCTTATCTTTCAGAAACTAGCTTTTTTTGCTTGTTTGTTTATTTTATCAATTTAGGCTTATTACAGAAATAAAACATTGGTTTAGTATTTGAAAATAAATTTAATTCGCTACATTAACAGAATTAATAAGAAAAGGCATCAAATCATTGCAATTGGCATTAGAACATTATTTGATAAAGTTGAGCGTGCACTGATGATAAAACTCTTATCAAACTAAGGGTAGAAATGAGTTGACATAATCCAATAAAGCGAAATTTTTTTAAGTAGCAAAATTCATCTTTATGATAAAGTGTTGAAAATGTTCCCTCTCAGAACAGGAGACAATAACAAGTTCCACCCCTATTTCTATCCAATATTTTTCTAGAGAGTTGGTCAATTAAAAAATAAACTAAGTAAATATAAATAAATAGGTCTTAGTATAGAAAAGAAGAAATGTCATGTTTTACATTAAACATTTTTTTGTATAGAGACGATCCAAAAGTGAATATACAGATAAATTATCACATTTAGTAATGGAACTTAGTGAAATTGTTGGATACAAGACCAATATACAAGAAACAAATGTCTTTCTGTTTTCCAGAATAAGCATAAAATTAAATTTGTCATTGTTGGGTTTTTGTGGTTTTGTCTTTGTTTTGTATGGGCTTTTTTCTATGTAAGAAATTCAGGATAGGTGAATCTGTAGAGACAGTAAATGAATTCATAATTTCCTATTGGCACAGGAGGGCACATTGGGGGGAAATTGGAGCCAACAACGACTACAAGGAAAAAGAAAATTGATTGTGGTGAAGACTGAACAATTCTTAATATGATTGAACTACTGAATTGTCGATCAACCTATTTTCTTTAAAAAAAAAAGAAGAGTATGCTGTGTTCATGGGCATATAAAACATGCAATATTGTTATTCATTCATATCATTTGCATCAACTCTGCCTCATGGGGACCTTGTGCACAAGAAAAATTTTAGATGACCGAAACCATCTTCATGATCACTGGTATATCTGCCAGCCCAACAGTGTGCAAGGTTCGGTGGCTCATCGGTCTCTCGTTTCTTTTCTCTTCCTCCCTGTCCTTCCTTCATGTACCTCTCCTTCTTTCCTATCCCTCATTTGACTGAAAGTGGAGCCGCAGAGTGGTTACAGTGCAGTGAATTTTTTTAAGGGTTCAACAATGCATGATTTTTATTCTCTTGCTCTGTGAGCTTATATCAATTTTTTTAAATTAAATCATGGGAAAAAACTGAAGATTTGTTATGCCTCTTGTTTTGAAGCAGTGAATTTTTTAATATGGCTTTTCTAACCATAGCCTTTGTTATTACCACCTAATAACTTTTTCCTAATAGGTCTGGGTAAGAAAGTGGGGGAAGATACTGATTGGATTATATGATCCAACTATTAGTGATTGTGAACAGGATTGTGAACAGATTGCCATCTGCTGAGTATAAAATGAGCCATAACAGACACACAGAGGCATCTAACTACCAGTGAGGGAAAAGTACCAGTAGTGGAGCATGTCTTCTGGACCCCAGGATACCTGCTCATTGAACCTCCTTAATACAGGAGACAACTTTGACACTGGCTGTATTTCTTCTTCTGACAGTCCTTGGTACGTCCAACACTCTGCCGACACCATAATTCAAATGCATCTATTCTTTTTCATTCTTCCTTAATCATTGCCTTGCCTTCATATGCCTATGAGGTGATTGAAAACACCATGACTTAGTGCTCAAAATGACACTTTAAAGAGGTCTATTGCACCAGATTTGCTCAATGCAACACTGCTATAAACAGAATGGGGGGCAGAGGGGCATGTCTGACCACCTCAGGCTCCCCCATTGCCACTAAGCAGGGGTTAGATAACTCTCCATGGCCCACCTTCTTTATCTATTCTGACACTAACTGTTCTTCCCATGCCACTCTGCATCTTTGCCAGTTCAATAATCCATTTCAATGGTCACACAGAACAATACAGTTAAGGGGGGAGGGTTTATCAAGGAAATGAATAGGTTACCACAAGTCAGGATCAACAAGTGGTATGGATACAATCATAGATCTCATCCAAGTGTCTCTCTGGTTCTCAGCCTTTCAGCCACGTGGTACTTTGGCCTTTGCCTCCATTGACCAGGAAGCCCAACCTGTGGGCACTCTGTCCCAGTACCCTATAGTTTCAGCACTGCTCCTTGGAGTCTATGCCAATCTCGGATGCATCTGGTATCTTTGGCCTCTCACACTTCTGATAGAAACCTTGAATATGCTCTTCCAAAATGGTCTTTCTCGCTGCTGCTTCAAAGATGGCTTATTATATCCAGAAGATCGTAAAGAAAAACTAACGTATCTCTTATATTAGTATTACAAATGATCTATTTGTAAAGTACCACTAAATTATTTAGTGGGAGTTACAGAGACTTGGGTAGAAGAGCCATATTAAGAAATTTCACACTGAGAACAAAAAATTATTATCAATGTGAATGAGGGGGGGTATGGAGTGGAGACCCAAAGCCCATCTGAAGACAATTGGACATCCCCTTACAAAAGGGTCACAAGGAAGAGATGAGCCAGTCAGGGTGCTGTATAGTACTGATGAAACATACAACCTTTGTCTAGTTCTTTAATGCTTCCTCCCCTCCACTATCATGACCCCAATTCTATCTTACAAATCTGACTAGACCAGACATATACATGGGTACAGATAAGAGCTTGCAACACAGGGAATCCAGGACAGATAAACACCTCAAGACCAATAATGAGAGTAGTGATATGTGGAGGGGAGGGGAAAGGTGGGAGGAGAAAGGGGAAACTGATCACAATGATCTACATATAACCTCCTCCCTGGGGGGAAGACAACAGAAAAATGGGTGAAGGGCGACATCAGTCAGTGTAAGACATGACAAAATAATAATTTTTAAATTATCAAGGGTTCATGAGGGAGGCAGGGTGGGAGAGGGATGGGAAAAAATGAGGAGCTAATAGCAGGGGCTCAAGTAGAAAGAAAACGTTTTGAAAATGATGATGGCAACAAATGTACAGATGTGCTTGACACAATGGATATGTTTATAGATTGTGATGAGTTGTACAAGCCTGCAATAGAATATGTCATACTACTTCAGACTGAAGTTGGTCAAACATGCAATCAAGATGCATCGACAATTATTATTGACTGGAATGTGAAAGTTGGAAACCAAGAGGAAGGATCATTAGTTGGAAAATGTGAACTTGAATGTCTGATCCTGAGACTACAGCATCCAGGAGAAAAATCAATTTCAAGTAATGTGGAGAAGAACTGTACAGTGACCTTAGTGTCCTGCTTTATTCCTTCTTCCTCAGATACCTCTGAGAAATGTAGCAATCTCTCCAGTGGCTCCCCTTCGTCCCCCTCATTATGAGTTTGAACACACTCATAAAGGTGTATGAGCCAGCCCTCCATGCCTTTATATCCCCCCATTTTTTATAACACATGTTTCAATTATCCTTTCCAGTTATCAAACCATTACTCTGAAGGTTGTATAAAACATAATAAATCCATCTACACTGAAGTTTTGTAGCCCATTGCTGTTCCCTATAAGCTCTAAAGTGTATTCCTTTATCTGCTATATAATTTGATGCCACAAATTGATACAGGATCTTTTTTTCAAATCCCTAAGGTGTTTTTTATATCCATGTTTATTACAAGATATGTAAAGCCCCATCCAGCATAAGTGTCTATTCCTGTGAAGACATATTTGTAGCCACCCAGTGTCACTGGTATCATTGGTTCAATATAATCTACTTGACAGCTAAGAGGACCCTTCCCTCTAAATAATCTACCCCAGAACCATCTGTACACATGAACTTGCCCTGATGGGACACCCAGAAATCAAAATGACTACATCTGTGGGAAGAGACTATGGAGAAGCTCAATATCAGTAGCTAAAACCAGGTCAAAGCCTGATGGCAGAATAGATCGTCAAATGCTCATACATAAGTTCAGCATGAAGCTGAAGAGAATTAAAACATATCTACAAGAGCCAAAACACAACTTTGAGTCTATGCCACCTGAACTTGAGAACAGCTCAAGAACTGATTTGACACATTGAACAGCAATGACAGAAGACCTGATGAGCTGTGGGAGGACACCAGGCACATCATTCATGAAAAAAAGCAAGTCTTAAAAAAAAAACAGGAAAGAAAAGATCAAAGTGGATGTCATAAGAGACTCCAAACCTTGCTAACTTCCTCTTCATCATATACTAGCAAAATCAAATGGGGGGAGGGAGGATGAAATCAAAGAGCTGAATAGAACATGTCAAAGGGAATCTCCAGAAGACAAAGACAAGTATTACAGTGAAAAGTGTAAAGACCTAGACTTAGAAAACTGAAAGGGAAAAATACACTCAGCATATCTGAAACTGAAAAAACTCAAGAAAATTTCAAACCTCAAGTTGTAATATTGAAAGATTATATGGGCAAAATAGTGAATGATGCAGGAAGCATCAAGAGACGACGGGAAGAATACACAGAGTCACTGTACCAAAAAGAACTGGTTCACATTCCACCATTTCAGGGGGCAACATATAAGCAAGAACAAATGGTGCTGATGAAAGAAGTTCAGCTGGACTAAAAGCAGTGGCCAAAAAACAAGCTCCAGCAACTGATAGAATACCAATTGAACAAGCTGATAATGTACCTGAAGCACTCACTCCAGAAAATTTGGAAGACAGCTCTTTGGCCAACTGATTGGAAAAGATCCCCATTTGCACCCTTTCCAAAGAAAGGGGACCCAACAGAATGCCTAAATTATAGAACAGTAACATTGATATCACATGCAAGTAATATTTTACTGAAGATTGACAAGAGCTCCCAGAGGTTCATGCTGAATTCAGAAGAGGATATGGAACAGGGATATCAATGCTGAGGTCAGATGAATATTGGGTCAAAACCGAGAATACCAGAAAGATGTTTACTTGTGTTTGGCTCGCTATGCCAAACTTTTCGAGTGTGTGGATCATAACAAACTATAAAACCCTTAAGAAGAATGAGAACTCCAGAACACATCACTGTGCTCATGCGGAACGTGTACAAGGATCAAGTAGCAGTTGTGTAAATGGAACAAGGGAATGTTGCATGGCTTAAGATCACAAAAGGTGTACATCAGGTTTGTGTTCTCTCACTCAAGTATTCAATATAAATGCTGAGAAAATATTGAGAGAAGTTGGCTTATATGAAGAAGAACGTGGCATCAGGATTGGAAGAAGACTTATTAACAATGTTAGCTATGCAGACAGTACAATCTTACTTGCTGAAAGAGAGGAGGACTTGAAGCACTTGTTCATAAAGATCAAGGATCGCAGCCTTCAGTATGGATTAAACTCAATATCAAGACAACTCAAAGCCTCACAACTGGACCAATAGGTAACACCATGATAAATGGAGAAAAGGTTGGAATTGTCAAGGATTTTATCTTGTTTGGATCCACAATCAATTCTTATGAAAGTAGCAATCAAGAGATCAAAAGATGTTGATCTCTTGCATAAGGTAAATCTGCTGCGCAATACCTCTTTAAAATAGTAAAAGCAAGAATATTACTTTGCGGATTAACATGTGCCTGATCCAAGCTATGATATTTTCAACTGCTTCACATGCATGTGAAAATTCAACATTGACTCCAGAAGACCAAAGCATAGATGCTTTTGAATTTGTGGTGCTGGAAAAGAATGCTGAAAGTACCATCGACTGCTAAAAGGACAAACTGGTCTGTCTTGGAAGAAGCACGGCCAGGGTTCTCCTTAGAGGCAAGAGTGGGGAGACTTTGTCTTACATACTTTGGGCTATGTTTGTTCCAAGAGAGACCTGTTCCTGGAGAAGGACATAATGTTTAGTAAAGCAGAGGGGCAGCAAAAAAGAGGAACGCTCTTAAGCAGATGGATGGACACCTTGGCTATAACAACAATGGGCTCAAGTTTGGAAACAATTGTGAAGATGATGCAGGACTGGGCAGTGTTTCCTTTTGTTGTGCACAAGGTCGGTCACTATAGACTGCAACGTACTTGACACCTTACAGCAACAGACTCCTTGGGAACAACTCTCTTTTGACTTTTTGTTGTTTGTTTTATATTTTATTTTTTATCTTTGTGTTTTGCTTTTTACAATCCAGGTATACAGAGAATAATACTCTTCCGACTAGTAATCCATAAACCTTTTGCTTCATCTGAATGATTGCAATCCCACAATGCTTCACCACTTATCTCCTTGCCTCCCTGTGCTTCCTGGTTCCCTTTCTCTTCCTTCCCTAGGCCTTCTGAGCTTTATCCTTAGGTCCATTCCACCCTTTTGCAATCAGATGGTTGATTATTCTAAGATGTGTTGGCCTCCCTAGTGTTAATGTTCTCCTGATATATCTGTCTCTTGTTTGGCTGAAAATTGAGTCACAGGAATAACTTTAATTTTAGACCTGAAAGGTGACTCAGGACCATAACCCAAGTGGTTCGATCAGCTTCTGTGCAAGCCTGTGTTTTTATTACTATTACTATTTTGAGTTTTGTTCCCTAGGTCTTTCCCATTCTATGCAGTGCCTTCTCATGTAATCCCTTTCAGAGCAGTAGGTTCACCGTCTTGTTCTGATCTCAGCATCCTGGATGCTGAGGCTCAGATGGTCGATTAGTCCTTTGGACTGATTGTTTGTATGTATCTACCATCCTTTCTATTCATTCATTTGTCGTGATGGGTTGCACCTTAGATGAACACTGGCAAGCCTTCAAGACCCCAGTTGCTACTTTTGTGAAGGCACCTTAATGAGATTACATGTATAAAGCGGAGAGAGCTTATCTACAGCTGTCCGCTGATCGCAGACATATGGCTAAGCACTTTTGTTTGTAATAAACCTGTGTATAGATGAACTGAAACTCAAGTAAGATACCTTTTAAACTTAACATTGATTTAAATGTTACAATTTAAGCATTTATAATTTGAAAGGAGCCCTGATGGAGTAATGGTTACTTGTGCTGGGGTGCACGAGGTCAACAGTTCAAAATCACCAGCCACTTAGAGCAAAAAAGACAGGGCTTTCTACTTCCGGAAAGAGTTGCTCTTTCAGAAACTTACAAGGACAGTTATACCCTGTCCTACAAGGTTGCAATGAATCAGCATCAACTTGAGAGTAGTGAATTTATCTTTGGTATAAAATTTGAGCCAAAGAAGACTCAGTCCTTGTTTTTATTGAGCTTAAACACATGGAGGATATAGAAGTCAGTCAAATAATACACAAATCCATGTAAAAGTAGAGTTGTGATCATTACCCCAAGTGGAACATTCAAATTGGTGTATTTGATGCTAACATGACCAAGACCAGGCAAGTAGTGATGTAGTAGTGTGGTGGTTATATAATGTTGTCAATTTGAGAGGATTAGGGGGTGAAGGGGTGGAGTCTAGCCTGTTAATCATTGTATAACCAATGAGGCCTCTGTGTGGGCATGGCCTTCCCCTGAGGATTCTGGGAATTGGTGTATTTCCTCCTTGAAGGAGGGAGACACACTCTCTCTCTGCTCACTCCCTGAGAGATGCTCTGCTGACAAGACACATGGCACTACCCTGATAGATTCTGTGCCCTGGAAACTGTGGGAGCCACGTGGAGACCCCTGTCAACGATGAAATGCTTATGATGCCACTGGATCCACAAGACTTCCCACCCACTGTCCTGTGATCTTCCTGCGTTCAGCATCTTTGCATGTGTTTTGTGAGTCTGAAGAGGTCTTTATAGCTTAATCTCAGACAATTGAGCTAATATCATACTTATGCACTTGATCTGCACTGGACTGGGATGTTTTCTCAATGTTCAATTGCTCTTGTATATGAACCTCTTCCTTATACACATTGTGTGTCTATGAATTTGTTTCTCTAGTCCACCTGGACTCGCACAACGGGGATCTGAAGAATTAGTAAAGGCCTCAAGAAAAAGGAAAAAATAGAAAGTATTCTGAACAGAGTGATAAGAAAAACATATTGAAAAGAAAGACTGCACGCAACATAGGCGCGCTGGAGCCCAGAGCAAGAGGAGGCGCACTCGAGAACTTAGTGGAGGTCAGGCTTTACGTCGTGGTCTTGTAAACCATATTGTGTTCCATCGTTTTCATAAGAGCCAGATTTATATCCCCTGAAAGGTTACTAGGAAAACTGTGATTGGATGAAACTGTAGGTAGAGGAAAGAGGGCGTGCTTTGGTATTCCAGCAAAATCCATCGCAGTCTTGACAAAGTACTCAAATCCTCTCAAATTTTCATCTCTGGCTTTTACCTGCAAACTTGTGACAACATTCACTTGGAAGATTTACTCTGCACTAAAATGGCACGCTATTGTTGCGGTTATTGCCATCGAGTCAGCTCCTACCCATAGTGACCCTCTGCAAATCAGAACGAAACACTCACGGCCCTGTGCCGTTCTCACAAGGGTCCCTGTGACTGAGCCCATTGACACAGCCACTGAGTCAATCCATCTCATTGAGGACCTTCCCCTCCTTCTCGGCCCCTCCACTTTATGCCTTTCTCCAGGGACTTATCTCTCTGGACAATATGTCCAAATTATTTAAGATGGAATCCTGCCATCCTTGGATTTTTGTAGGGATTAAATGAGTTAATATGTAAACTATGCAGAATGGAAAAGTGCAGAGTAAGATTTAGCTAGCTATTTATGATTATAATTTTTGGTTTATAGTAGGCAAAATGCATTTTGCCTCCCACTTCTTCAATCTCCCTCTCTTCCCCCTCCACTTTTTGGCACTGAGGACACCTTAGTAGTCTCAGAACATCTCAGGTAGTTCAGCCATATCTGGACATTGGGGATTGAAAGTCAGATCAGACACAATGCGTGCGTGCATGCACACACACACATACACACACATCTAGTAACACTAATAGTAATTCTAGGCCTATACAAAGGACTTGTTTTTAAATGAATGAGGCATTTGAGTACACCTATTCACAGAGTCACACAACCATTGATACACACGTGATCAACCAATATTTTCTCAGGCAACTAAGGAAATTCGCTTAGCCTCTACTCAAGGAAATTTAAACACAGAATGATATCAAGGAAAGGGGGAAACAGATTATCAATATGTTCTGAGATTATAGTAGGTAGATAGCACTATGGCAGGTCCCATGGAAGATATATAAGACAATAATAATCTGAATTTAGTAGGAACCCAGCTGTGGTAAACCTGGTGAAGGTAACTTCTCTGGAAAGGAAGCTTAAAGAATCTTGTATTGGCAACTTCAAATTTTCCAGGAAATTATTTCAAGCAGTGTTGCTAACGGGTTTAATACTGGTCCTTATTCTGACAAACATACTGCAGACTTTCAATGGGTTGGGGATCCCAAGTGGAGAGACAGCTCTAGTTTAGACTAATTATCTGGTAGCAGGGGAGGAGATCGGCAATCACCTAGCTACCTTCTTCTGGGAGACAGATTTTATGAAGCAAAACCCTAAATGGCAAAGCAATTTATTCCTTCCAAGGTTTTTTGAGGGGGAAGTTTACATAAAGACTTAGTTCCAGTGGGTGGTCTCTCCTTGTTCCTAGTCTTCTATCCACCAGAGCTAGACTTCATCTGCTACAGTCTGTCTTTTATCAATGTAAATGAAGAGATTGGGTCAATATATCCCTCTATTTTCTCATCTACGTGGTAAGTGAAAGCCTTTTCCTTCTGGACTCACACAATGGGGATCTGAACTTCTGGACTTAAAATGTCACAATTCAGGGATTCGCTGACACTCGCCTATAAAAGTGACAATGACTTTACAGGTAAGAACCCAGGAATGCAGAGCAAGGTAAGCACACAATTTACAGTTTTTTCTCTTAATCCACCTGTAAACCCAACTCTTCTGAGTAAAATGGTGATAACTAATCTCAGTCAAGGAAGTGTTCATGAATAACATAAATTTGTATGTAAGGCTGATAAGTTGATAAAACACTGCCTTCATTTCCCTCTGCTCTGAGGTAGATATTGTTAAAAGCATCCCTGCCATAGTTTTTAATAATAAAATAAAGAACTAACATGTATTGTGCAATGTAATAGTTTGATGACACCAAGTGTCCTAAATGCTTTAATCTTATTTATTCTCATCACAAATTCATTAGATGAATATCATTACTTACATCTTTTAAAGAAGAGGAAATAACAATTGATGTGGTCTGTCCAAAGGAAAATGCTATTATGAGTGGACTTGAATTATAGCTCTGGTCTGTTTCATTGCAAGCCTATTAACTCTCATGTTTACATAGTGCTAACTAGAGAAATGTGGGACTGTCCTAGTTGAGTCTACCTGATTTTCCTAAGTGCAACTGAAAAATTTTCTCATGACATCCTATCCAACTTGGACTGGTATGACTGGAAATGTAAAAATGATGGTGACAATTTGGTTAGGAGATGGTTTGGATATCCTCAGATGAGTGTGGATTCATAATCTGGTAGCATTCTTGGGGAAATGTCTAGCGCTGATGCTGAAGTGTCCTTTTCATGCCTCAGTTGCATGCAACACACTTAGTAACAACTCAGAAAAGTACGTTGATATGTTATAATACATTTGACACTTTAAGAACTATAAAAAGCATTGTTCCATCTCTCCAGAACATGCACCCCCTTCCTCTGACCACATCTCTTCCCTTAGCTAATTTTCAGGCTTCATTCTTTGGCTCCAATATTATATTCTGGAAGTCTCCTCACAATCCCCTACCTACTTGCTCAGCTAGGTCCCTTTGTTGCACTGTACTACAGCTCAAAAAGGCCTACTTTCCTTTAAAGAACATAATCATAGTTTTAATTATATTCACATTCGACCAGATACTATAATTAAAGGTTTGTATCAATCATTAGGATAAAATTTCACTTGGGCACATTTTGCTCATCGTTATATGTGGTGTTTGGCACTCAATATATACAAATCAATATGCGACTTTAAGAAAATAGCTAATACATAACATGGCATATTATAGATTTAAATCTCAATTTCAATGAACTAAAGCCATGACACAGAGCATTAAAGGAATTGTGAAGATTGTTCTACTTCTCTGGGCAAGAGAAAAATGCCTAGCAATCTTAACATCCAAGAAGATTAAAACCAAAGTTTCAGAAAACCAGTAAGACAAACAAATTGATATCTTTTTATTAGATTGAACAAATAGACTGCCCATTACCAGATGGATAAGTCCATATATTTTAATGCAACATCTCTATGACTGGTTCTGGGCAGCATACTTTTATAGGCACTATTTAAAATGAGAATGTTTTAGAACCAAAATAATGCAAAGTATCAAAGTTGTGTCATGAGAAGAATAGTTAGAGAAATCAGGAAGAGTGTGCAGAGGTACACGATAACAGCACAATCGTTTTTAAAGATTTCCCTATCAAAATGACCCTAGGGGGTAGACCAGAATGAACATGAAGAAGTTACAGGGCGACAGGTTTCAGAAAGCACTTTTAGAGAACAGACATATGCAACGATGGGGCTAATGAGTCAGGAGGTAAAGGGCTTCCCTAGACATTGAAAGTGAGCAGATAGTGAGTGAGCTGAAATGGAGATCTAAGCATCAATGAAGACCTGAAGCCAATTCTCAAGTTCCTTTCAACTCTAAGTATTCATGACTTACAATCACTCTGATGATGGTATTTTCTTATAGAGCCTAAGAGGACCATTAAAAGGATATGGATGTGACTGAGTCTGATAAAAGTTTTAGAAGTCAACAGTAGGGCTCTGATGTCAAAGCTCTCTATCATAGTATCTGGGGAATATTTGCCTTTTGAGATGTGTTGTAGCCTTCTATGTCGCTATATCCTTGAATGATACAATTTTTTTACCATAGTGCAGCTCGAATGTTGGATGCCAAATTAGTTTTATAAGGTTTCTTCAACAAATTAGTTGATTCTAAAATAATATTAATGGTGAAAGAAAAATGTAATGAAATGATTTCCTTTTCACAATCAGTTTCCACAATCTGTGTATCCACTCAACGTGGATCTATGGAATGCTTAGAATGTGAACAACATTGTGTCTGGTGGTGAGGAGCCCTCTTGACCCAGTGGGGTAATCATTGGGTGAAAACGTGAAGGAGCAGATCTCCTCTATCTTACAGGTATCAATGGGAATTGACTCTGACAGGGGGAAAGAAAAGACAGAAATAAGGCATATAATGCCCCCTGACCTTACAACTATTGCTATAACAATGATCGTCGTTCACTACACTGTTAGTACTGAATCAAAGAAGCCCAGGGCACACAGTGGTTAAACAGTGCCTGCCAACCAGAAAGTTGGTGGTTTGAGCCAACCAGCAACTCTTCAGCAGAAAGATGGGGTAGGCTGATCCTTACAGATTGGAAGCTCTGTGGGACAATTCTACTTTGTCCTAGTTGGTCCCTGTGAGTTAGAATCAACTTGATGGTCTTGGAGTTGGTTTAGAGTTTTTGTTAATTATTAATACAAAAGACTGGATGTTGTGACTGGATACTTTACATTTCTGTTGTTGTTAGGTGCCCTGAGTTAGCTCCCCCACCATCAAATTGACCCCCAACCCCACATGTCACAGAATAGAATTTTCCCATAGGGTTTTCTTGTCTATAATCTTTTCAGAAGCAAATCAGTAGTCCTTTCTGTCACAAAAGCCCTGGGTGCGACTAACCAGCAACTATTGAATTAATGACTGATTGCAAACCACTTGTACTACTCAGACTTCTTGGCATTAGTCTCTCATTCGGTTTTAAATCGCATTACAATATTATAAACTAAATAGGATTTTCCTTCATTATTCAAATGAGGAACCCATGGCTTCAACAAAATATATATTGCCTAGCATTACAACCAGGAGATGAGATTCAAATCATACCATTTAATTTCAAAGTATGTAGTATAATGCTAACATTACACTCCTTCTCATTCCCCCCAAGCTATAGTAAAGTGGCATTAGAAATAATTCCATGCATTAATGAAATTGAGAAGAAAAAACGAGGATGGATAAAATAGATAGCGTTTGTTTGCAGTTGGGAAACCAGCAGAATCACCCATGGTGTACATGCCTTTCTTGTGGTGGTGGCCCCTAGCCACATCCTCCCTGTGCTTGTCACATCAGGTTGGTGGATGTGAAATATTTTTATTGGAAGTGGTGTCCTGGATTGAGGTTTGTCTTAAAAACCCACATTGAATAGCAGCAAATTTTAAAACTGGACAAATTGAAACAAAGACATATATTACCTCTTCCTGGCTCGTTTGGATGAGTTGGCCTGGAAAGGGACATTGAAGGGTTGCCCTTGAGAAGGTCTGGAGTGGGGAAGAAAGTCTGGGGTATTGGCCTTGTAAATAATCCTCTCCCGTCTCCTAATCCCTAATGGAGTTTTGTGAACATGGGCTTGTGAATCAAAAATTTCCCTTCTTGGGGAAGGCATGACCTTGGCAAGTTATGTCTGTTCATCAGACAAGTTTAGATGGAAGCTTTATGGCTTCACGCAGATTTCCCTTTGCCTCCTTCAAAGGGAAGAGAAGCATGGAAACAGGAACTGGCTCGGCCTTTCCCATCGTCTTCCAAAGTTATAGGAAGCGTGCTTGTGCACTAAGAGCTTATGGTCACATCGCTGCTCTGATCTCCACAAAGAAAGGCCCTGTTTCCTTCAAGTGCGACACCGTTCCTGGTTGAGCAATCAGACCACAGTGGGCAGGGCTTGGGATGCTGAGGCTTACCCCTCATAATGTTAAGCTCAACGTTTTGTCAGCCCTTTATCCGGTTGAGCCTTCTTCTGTTTCATTTCCTCATTCTAATAGGTTTGTTCATTTTGCCTCCAAATCTTGTCGCTGATTGTTTTTGTAAAGCACAACCTGATGGAGACATGCCCACACTGTTACTCTCACCAAGCAAGTAGAGCCGACCCTTTTGAACCTGGCATTCAACGCACTGTGACTTCATTGCAGACTCTTCTTCCTCCTGCTTTATTCTAACACCTTGCACTCCAATCATCTGGACCCTCTATTTGGTCCTACACCCCATGCTTTGAACTTTAAAATTGTTTTCTAGCTCCTGTCTCTTAAATGGGCTTAGTATCCCCTGGTTTCTCTTCCATGGAGTCTTGCTTAGTTCCCCAAATTGAAAAGCCATCCTCTCTCTAAAAGTCAACTATCTTATTTATACATTGCTTGTGATCCCACCTACCTTGGACGATAGTCATGTTAGCTGTCTTCTCCACCATGCCACGAGAATTGGAGAATTACACCGACATATCTCCAAAGCAATGCCTCCCGGGCCAGTGAGGGTGAGCAATAAACACATCGTTCCTGTCCCCGCTGTCTTGACCTTTGTTCCCCAAAAGTTCTTGACAATTTCTGGAGAAATGACTGAGATCACTCCATTTTTATTCCGTTTCTTTTGAAAATGACTCCTGAATTCCACTAGTGCCTCTTTTTCTCAAACAATTTCTATGTTGGTTGGCCTTGCTCCTTGAAGTTATGAACTGGGTTATACATTTTTATGCAGAAGGCTTTTTAAAGTGGGGAAGGGAGGGAGAACTAGGTCTGATATTTCTCGTTTCTGACTTATTAAATTAACGACTCAGGGTATATATCAATGTATTGTTGGTCTGATTCTCCCTTTTGTCTTTGTAACTCTGCACAGAAAAAAAGCTATTAGCTCAATGTCCTGGAAAAACCACTCAGTATTGATGGAATTCATGTTTTTGGCCTATCCATCGTGTTCAGAACTGCGGGTCCTGTCCTTCCTTGGACTCAGCCTGGTTTACGCTTTGATCGTTACTGGGAATGTCCTCATTATGTTGGCAATTCAGACAGATGCTCGCCTACATACACCCATGTACTATTTCCTGGGTAGCCTTTCAGGGGTAGAAATATGCTACACCACTGTAGTTGTGCCCCATATGTTGTCCAACACCATACAGACACAGAAAACAATCACCTTCCTGGGCTGTGCCACTCAGATGGCGTTCTTCATTGGACTTGGCAGTGCTGATTGCTTCCTTTTGGCTGTCATGGCCTATGACCGGTATGTTGCCATTTGCCACCCCTTGCAGTACCCTCTCATCGTGACATTGACTCTCTGTGGACGCTTGATTGTGGCCTCTGTGGTCATTGGTTTCTTCCTGTCCACTCAGCTGGTGGTCTTCATCTTCTTCCTGCCATTCTGCCAGGCTCGAGGTATCAAGCACTTCTTTTGTGATGTGCCCCCCGTGATGCAGCTTGTTTGTACCAACAGCCACTTCCATGAGCACTCAGTGCTGGTGGCAGCCACATTAGCCATTGCTGTGCCTTTCTTCCTCATTGCTACCTCCTATGCCTTCATTGTGTCTGCTGTACTCAGGATCCACTCAGCAGCTGGCCGCAGCCGAGCCTGCTCCACCTGCTCCTCCCACCTCACTGTGGTCCTGCTGCAGTACGGCTGCTGTGCCTTCATGTACCTGCGACCCAGCTCCAGCTACTCCCCGACAAAAGATCAACTCCTTTCACTGGTCTACACCCTGGGCACCCCACTGCTCAACCCACTCATCTACACTCTGAGAAACAATGAGGTTAAAGGAGCCCTTGGGAGAATTCTCGCCAAGCATTGCCTCTCCAAGAGGGGAAGGGAAAAACCCATCAGGTAAGATTTGGTTCCAGCCTGAGTACATGGGATTTCTGTCCATTCAGGGGCAAACTAATCTTAAAAACTGGAATAACTTGTCTGCATGCTATTCCGCTATGAGATGCAAAGGGTTAAGCCCTCGTGTACTGACCGAAAGATTGACGGTTAGAATCCGCCCACAGGTTCCTAAATAGGAAGACCTAGTGTTTACTTCCAAATGATAGCCTTGGAGCCCCTGGAGCATAGTTCTCCTCTGATCCACATGACGTTACCGTAAGTCTCAACTGACGGGTTGCTAGATGGTTTGGCTTTTGTTTTGCTTTGCTTTTTCTGGGGATTTAAAATATAGATATATCTCTACCATACTATTCAATCCTTTCTCATCTAGGAAAGAAATGTGTTAGCAAATCAACATAAGGGACTATAAAAATCCCAATATCTTTCCATTCCATTTTCCCCCATGAACTATGTGGAAAGAGCTGATTCTCTCACAAGGTTTTAACTGTGTATGGGGGGGGGGGGCAGGTGCCAGGGGAGGCAAAGAGTACTGGGTAAAGGAGTTACCTTCAATCTCTCTGCTTGAAGCAAACAAGAGTGAAGAAAATGAAAGACGCTTGCAAAAGAAATAGTTCAAAGGGTTAATGGGCATCACGAACTTCAGCCTCCTCTACCCAGAGACCAGAAGAGCTAAGTGATGCCCAACTACCTGATCAAAACTTTCTATAATACAGATCAGTGTAAACCCATAAAAAATTATTTTCAAGATGAATTTCTATGCATCAGTTTGAGCCATATACAGTTGACTTGACTATTTTTATCTACAAAGCAGCAACAACGCATGTTGCAGCCTGCTATATTTGTTTAATCTACATATCGCTCATCTTCCCAGAAAGGCATGCCTGCTACCTCTCATATGTTCTCATGATGGCACTTTTATCATTCTTGAATTCCTTCTATCTTCAACATACCCTTAAAGATGTTCCTAATGAAGTTATTTCCATTTACATAACAGCTGTGATAAAAATTACAACTTGTTCTGTTAATCATTTTATTAGGTACTCTTACAGCTCTTGATCACAATCCATCCATCCATCCATTGTGTCAAGCACCTCTGTATATTGGTTGCCATCATCATTTTCAAAACATTTTCTTTCGACTTGAGCCCTTGGTATCAGCTTCTCTCTTTTTCCCTATCGCCTCCACCCTCCCTCCCTCATGAACCCTTGATAATGTATAAATTATTATTAATTTTTCATGTCATACACTGACCAATGTCTTCCTTCACCCACTTTTCTGTTATCTGTCCCGCTGAGAGATCATTATGATTAGTTATCCCTTCCTCCTGCCTACCTTCCCCTCACCCTCCTGGTATTGCTACTCTCATTATTGGTCCTGAGGGGTTTATCTGTCCTGGATTCCCTGTGTTTCCAGCCCTTAACTGTACTTGTGTACATGCTCTGGTCTAGCCAGATTTATAAGGTAGAATCGGGGTCATGATAGTAGAGGGGAGGAAGCATTAAAAAATCAGAGGAAAGTTGTATGTTTCATTAGTGCTATACTGCATCCAGACTGGCTCATCTCTTCCCTGTGACTTTCGGTAAGGGGATGTCCAATTAAGACTACAACTTTTGACTAATGTTGACCTTCTCCCTTCCTTTGTGGGAGCAGTCACAGCTGTAACACCAAAGTAGACGTCCTCCATCATAAATACGTTATGGAGAAGAAGGGGGGAAATTCTGTGGATGGAGGATTGCCTTACAACATACCAGGCCCAAGTCAAGATGCCACTCCAGTGGCCTATGAAAGACGAACTCTGGACATGGAGGGGAATGGAGAAATAATGGTGGATGCAAGGGGGAAAAAGGAATGAGGGAGGAGATAGCCTGAGAGGGAATCAAAAAGTGGGAGAAGTCAAGGGAAAGGAGTCCAAGGAACTTCTAGGGCTTTCTTTCAGCATTTGATTTTAGGAGTCACATGCCAATGAACATGGAACTCAAGAAAGAAAGGGCTAGATTATTGGGCTACTTGATAAAAATCATTGATCTATTCATAACTAATTGATGGGTACCCCCAGGTTCTCTTCTTTCAGATCTGAAAACTATAAAGAGTGAGTTTTAATTCCTTAAGGTCATTGATGTCTAAAAAGTGCTTCTCTCTACCTACAGATGGAGTCATTAAACACGGAACAAATAGACCACCTGGTTATCTATGATTGTCTCATAGATTCTGAAGTCTGCTTCTCATCGTGATCCTATGGGCAGTTGATCCGTTGACTCTGATCTAGTTTGCCCACTTCGCTGCAGTTTGTTTGGATAGACTTTCAAAAGAACTCTTGGACTTGAGGATGGATTGACTCCATTTTCTTTTTCTTTTTTTTTTTTATCCTTAGCTTGTTACCGCATAATCTGTAGTCTAGTCACTCTTGTGCCTTGTTTTCACTCCCAGAATTCTAGCATAGTTTTGTCTGTATGAGAAAAGGTATCAAGCAAGAAAAACAACAAATACCTTTGATATAAGCAAAGAATAAAGTTTATAATCAATCTCTATGTCCATTACACACTATCTCATTCACTATGTTTTCTTGAGATAAGGTAAAACTAGTCATCTTCTCATTATTTTCTTCAATTATGTCTTATGAAGATACTCAATTATGCTTTATTTTAAAAGCTTTTCAGATTTTTTTCATTAACTTATATAACTTAATGACTCAGCCCAAATTCAGTTGTATATGTTATGTATTGTATGATTTAATGTTATTTTCCATATATAGAGAGAGTGATTTCGAGGCTATTTGTTGAAAAATAATTGCTTACTCATTGAATTGGTTCAGTGTTTTAATGGAAAAGCAATTAAATATATATGTGCTTGAGGTTAACTAAGGACCTTCTGTTCTGGCCCACTGATAAATTTGTCCATCTTAGCATTAAAGGTCTTAGTGACTGTAATTTTCCAACATGTCCTAAAATTAGCTATTTGCATTTCTTTCTAAAATTGCTAACAAGGAATATTCAGATTTTATTTTGGATTACATTGACTCTATATAACTCACTTTGCACCTAATTTTCATCATCATAATATTGGATTTTTGATACATAAACTTGGAATATATTTATTTATAGGTTTCTTTGAGTTTTAACATCAATCTTTATCGTGCTCAATCTTTATAGTGCTCTCGATAGATTCCATTCGTAATTTTATTAGGTGCATAACTAGATTGTTGCAGTGTTTTTATGCTCTTATAAATGTTTTAATTTTTTTCCAATTATTTCCATATCATGAAGAATCGAAGAGTACATATTATGTGTTGTGAGAGGCTCCACTGTTCTGGTTAACCCTCTTAGTGACCCCAAACAAGGCAAGCATCAAATTACTCTGACAATTCACAAGTTTATAGGAAGTAATAGACAGTTGTTATTTTAGACTGATGGTTTATGACAGTTTGTTGTACAACAACATTGGTAGACAGAAGCAGGGTGTTGCCATACCGAAACGGTAAAACATGTAGCACTGGTTTGAGAATGATCTGGACTTCAAGTGCAACAGCTATGGAAAAACAAAAATCTATTAGTGGAGGGTAGAAAGATGACAATCGATAGGTTAATTTTTTTAAGAGTCATTTAAAACCCACAAAGCATTTGAGGTGTTTCTATTAATTTGTATTGCATGAACACTCTGAAACCACAATCCACTCAGATGAAAAGAGACAAGACAACTCAAGATGAAACAAGGACTCCAGCTCCCAACTTCCTATGCCTGGAAGCCATCTAGAAAACCTCAGTAGCAAACGTGTGCTATTTTCTTTTTAACAGAAGGACTTCGCAAAGGAATGCCTCAGAAGGCAGAACCAATTTTTGCAATGGAAAAAACTGGGATCAGGAGACCAAACCTAGGAGTAAAATTTGCCTGTAATGAAAGATCATTTCTGGCTGCCAGAGTTGAGGTCCCTGGAAATGTGTGCCCAATTAGATGTCAGAACTGCTTTGGACTAGCAATTACTAAGTGCCTCTTATTCCTCCCTCTTTTGAATGGAAGTGTCTGTTGTGGTCCAAATTGGGAATGGTGCTAATCACAAGATCCGTGGATTTAAACATGCTGGCTCTGTAAGGATCTGGATACATTTTGAGGCTCATTTCACTTAATAAATTAAAAAAAACTTTTCCCTTTCTATTATATCTCCTCTAAATTACTTTCTCTCTCCATCTTCTGGCTCATTTGTCAGGTTTTTAATCACTGGCCACCTTCTTATCTCTCTGACGTTTCTAGTCCCCTTACCCTTCCCAGT
Organism: Tenrec ecaudatus; assembly: GCF_050624435.1. Taxonomy (NCBI): domain Eukaryota; kingdom Metazoa; phylum Chordata; class Mammalia; order Afrosoricida; family Tenrecidae; genus Tenrec; species Tenrec ecaudatus. The sequence continues at coordinate 16,483,180 of NC_134533.1, forward strand.
CCCCTTACCCTGTTTCACATTTTTTTCTACTAACACCTACACTTTATAACACACTATTGGTTGTTCTTATTTTATTTATTACTTGGTGTCTGACTTCTTGTTCCCCAACTTGAAATCTCTATAAATTCCTTGGTTTTTTTCCATTCTGTATACTGGTGAATCACAATCATAGCCAATAGAACCTGGCACGTGGTAAGAGCTTGATAAATGCTTGTTGGGTGTTAATAAAGAGCTTGTTAGTAGTGGACATGAATCAGGGGTTGGTGTTAATGGCATCAAGAAGATGGACGTGTGGGGTAATAATGACATCACCTCTGGAAGGAGGCGAATAAAAGGAGGGGGGTTGAGAAGCACAGACTATGACTTGGGGGTACTACTAAAAAAAATAAATAAAATTAAGAGATTGGCACAGGAAAAACTAAATCAAGAATAGAAATAAGTACAGTGTGCAAAGATAAAGCCAATTGTCAGATGAATGATTATAGCAAAAGAAAAATCCTACATGAATTTTGTTTCTTAGCCAGAATAGTTTTAGAGTAAAAGTTTCTATGAAGTCTATTTAACCAAAACCCTCCTATCATAAATGAAAAAGCCCATGTGAGAATTTCACTCCTTGCTTGAGGGTAGACGTTATCACAAGGCCAAATCAGGATTAGATGCCAGGGTTTTTTAGATGCTTGGGATAGTGTTAGATTAGTTTATTGCATGTGTTCCATGAGCACGAGTTGGTAAGAACGTCTGTCTTCACCAATGCTCACTTGAGAGACTTGCTGGAACACAGTATCAGTAATGAGATAAATACCAGGATTGAGAAAGTTTGCCTGGAGTCTCCAGATACCAACTGTGTGTTGTCCCCCCAGACAACAGCTTTCTGTGGTGACCATACAGAAATTGCCCATTAACCATCTCGAAGTTGATTAACTTGGGAAATTTCCCTCCAATATTTTCTCTACTTGGGTTCAGTTCAAGGGAAACCACTAGAGAAATTCTTTCTCCTTGGAGATTCATTAGCTCTGAGGAAGTTTTAGAAAGGACACAAAATAATCTAACTAAAATCGGGCACTACTGGACATTGAGAGAAGATCTGTTTTCTACTGGTGAGGAAGAGGGTGTGCATCTTCTCACCCAGGACTTTGAGTTGGAATTGCTCCATAGCGCTGCTCTTCCAAAGGGTTCCCCTCCTACCTACTCCACCCTGATCACATTTTTTAAGAGCTGTGCTCTAGGCTGCGACATGAAGTGGACACCTCCATGTTTTCATCTGGGTAGCTTTTTCAGTCACTTGTCTTCTCTGGGAAGTGCTGCACAAAACAAAGCATGCTCACTCTTACTTCGTTTTACTCTATGAAAGAGAGGACAGACATGGCCAGTGAGCTCTCTGAAAAAGTGGCCTCCGCTTGGGCAGAAACTCTTCCCATCGCAGCTAAAATGGTAACCTGCACATTAGTAATTTTCCTTAACTGGCTGGTGGAATGAAGCAAACGTCTAAGGGGTAAGGAAACATCTTAAGAGATGTCATGGATTTGATTTAAAATGGTTTGGTTTTACTTCTAAAGAGAACAAGCACAAATCAATACAATGATGTGCAGTTGAGGGGAAATAGCGATGCATATCAATATAGGATTTGTGACAGACAAGCTTCAGCTCAAACCTCACTGCCATCGAGTCAATTCTGACTCTGCCCCTGTGGGTTTCTGAAGCTGTAAATCTTTACACAAGCAGAAAACCTTGTCTTTCTCCTGTGCATCAGCGTGGATCATTGACCTTGTAGTTAGCAGCCCAAAGCATAACCTGCTGCACGACCAAAGCTTCAAAGATTTGCTGCCATCCATATTACTGTCCATGCTTACGGATACTGAAAAGGGAGCTAGGGTAAATAGTTGAATTGCCTAGCTAAGCATACTTAATATCGTATATGCTCGAGTATAAGCCACCCCGAATATCAGCCAAGACACCTCATTTTACCACAAAAACTGCATTACAAATGTGCTGGAAAAACTCAGCTTGTACATGAGTATATACGGTAAGTATAAAACCAACATGCCTTTTTATTACTCTTCCTTCTGTTTTCTTTTAAAACTTTTAAAAGTATCATCACGTGGATTCCAACGACATACGTGACCACATGTGACAGAAGGGTTCCCAAGGTTGGAATCTTTATGGAAGCAGTCAGCCACATGTTTCTCCCTTGGAGTGGCAGGGTTGGGAGGAAATGTCGCTATCTATAAACTGTCAGTTAGCAGCAGAGGACTTAAGCCCCTGTTCACCCAGGCTTCTTATTCCTGCATCATTAAACTGTAATCTGTTTAATGGTGCCGTGTGAAAAACAGGATATTAACATGGTGAAACAGAGTTGGAAATCTTTTGAGATAAAATTAAGCTGGTTTCTTTACAACCGAATTTTATTTTTCAGAAAAACCACTTTCCATCAATCACTTCTGTGACCATCAGTCACTTTCATTTCTGAGGTGTCTTGAGGATTCCTTGTTCTAGGAGACACAATTTAGAAGTTCCTTCCTGAGAGAATGCTCCTTTAGAAGCTGAAGTGGGCAACCATGCCTTCTATCCCTTCATGTTGCTGAGCCAAGACTTGAGTTCATAGGACAAAACCATGTTCATCAGTTTAAGTAGTTGATTGAGAAGCACAATGGGGTTGGTTTTCTAACAGTTCATAACAAAAACATCTATTATGAGAGGTGAAGAAAGGTAAAGCTCGGGGAAAGTTTGCTGAGAGAGATGACACATTAATGAACTCTGAAACAGTTTGGGGATGTTCAAGAAAAGACTGTCTCACGCACAGGGAATAGAAGATGGAAAGGTTCTAGAGCAAGAGAAACAATAGCAATGAACCAAAAGTGATTCCGTAGAGCTGAGGCAAACAGTTCAATGAGGAATAAGGGAAAAGAAGTTACTTAATGCATGTGACTTCATCCTCACAAGAACTCTGTAGAGTAACTATATTATACTATATATAGTTGTTTTGTTCATCAGATTCATGACAATTCAGTAGATTTACCCATGGTCCTAAAATTAATAAAAGGCAGATCCAGAACTCATATTCTAATGGAGAGATTAAATGTCTTCTAAAGATGTAATTAGCTGAGGAACGGCTCAGTGACCCATGCCATTGAGGGAAAATAATTTCCGGGAGTTTTGAAGAGTTTACAATTTTTCCACAAAATTTGCAAGATGTCTTTGGTTGTTTTACAAAGGAGGTTGATTCTCTTACTTGTGTGCATAGCACTAAACAGAGTTGGGCATTCATTTCAGCCACTCAGCCAGAATCATACGTATGTGTCCTTCCCCCATGTGTGTCTGTACCCTCTGACTAAGGTGCACAGACTTCGATGTACACCTAAGGAGGGATATATTGAGGGTGTGCTCACTCTCAGCTAATAGTCTCAAAGTTTAATATTCTCTAAATTTACTGCTGTTGGGTTGATGTTGACTCATAGTGACCCTATAGGACAGAGTAGAAGTGCCTCTGTGAGTTTCCAAGACTGTAACTCTTTACAGGAGTAGAAAGCCTCTGTCTTTCAAACTCAGACCATCAGGTGGTTTTGAACTGCTAACGTTGAAATTAGCAGTCCAACTAGTAAACACTATGCCACCATTATTAGATATTTCAGAATGTGTAGGTATACACATAACTAGACATATGCTTTTGGACAAGGATGGGTCTCCTTAGACATCCATTTTTAGGTATGATGTAGAGGATGGACCTAGATATCTTAGATTCCCTGAGTTCTCAGATTTAGGAATTCAATGCCTCCCAGTATTTATATTGCTATGCAGAGCTTTGCTTTTTCTATATATAGCATTTATGTACTAGGAGTATTGTAATAGTATTCTTACACATTGTAATATTATTCTAATCAGTAAGTGAGGAATAAAATGCTACCTAGATGAGTTTCCTAACTTTATCAACTGCCTTGGTTTGATATGCATGTTAATAATTTAGTGCCTGTGTTTCCTACCATCAATTGGTCAAATGAACCCCTTCATTTATTTATATATTGTAAACAAATATAAAAAATAGCCACTGGATTGGGAAAGTACTGGTTTATTTGAGACTCAAGTAAGTGTAGTATATTTGAGCTACAGAGGGAACCAACCAATTAACTTTGAAAGGAGATTCAAAGGTCCTCAAATTAACTACAAAAGTAGACTCCATGCCAATCAAATCAATCATGCTTGAAATACAGTGAAAGAAGACAGACATTCTCATGCTTCCTCAATCCTCCTATTATTTGATTGTTTTCTATAGACGAACACATTGATGAATTTGAGTGACAAATGGATGAGTTTGTTCAACCAATAAGTTTGATGAAGTTAGCAAACACGTTGATCCATGCGGGGGATAGACAGGCATTTCCTACCTTTGCGACGCCTTAAATGTAGTCTTGATTGAAGTGTTTCACATCAAGTGAAATTCTGTAGGTGGTGATGATTGCGAGGTTTGGAGGAAAGTAGTTTTTCTGAAAGAAAGAGCAATAGAAATCTGAAAATAGTAAGTGCATTTATGGATTTGCATGGACTGTGGAGGGACATTGGAACAAAGCTCTGGATGTCTCACCACATCATACAGCGATTGAATTCAGAGTCCAGAGTGCTCATCAGTACACTATGAAATCGACCATTGAATGACACAAATTCAGAACACAGAAATTTACTCCCAAAGAGCTCTTTTGGAAATTAAATGCTGACCCAGAGAAAACTCTCTGTTAAGAACTCTTATATGCAATTAACCTCTCACCCACTCACCAGAATTTTAAAATGCTGAAATGGCCATTTACTCCATTTGTACCAATGGACATATTGCTTCAAGGTGAGGGACCTGAAGAGTGGACGTTGAATGACAGAGTCAATTCATCTGATGGAAAACTCGAACACAGGGGAAATTTTCACACCTCAAGATACCATGCATTTTAGTTAATGAAACTAGTAACAATGATGGTGTCTATTCTCATACTTCAAGAAAGCTTGGCAGAAATATATGTTTAGTCTATAATATAGTATTTGTTTCATCAGCTCCTATTGGGATCAAACTCAGCAGCACAAAATTAGTAGTCACCATATTTCACGTTAATTGTGCCTCAAATGTTCTCCCATTGAGTAGAAGCAAGCAAATGCATTCTCCAAGGGTCCCAAATAAGTCCTTTGAAAATTAGACAATATGGTTAGAGTAAGTGAAAAGCATGTACAAATGACCGTAAAAGGGGAATACTAATATATAAGTATAAATTCTGGTGCGAATGGTTCTCGAGTAGATTATAGGCTCACCTTGGGTTTGGAGGTAGCCTTTGCTTGCAATCACACTAATATGGCATGGCACAGCAGACACCCCGGTGCCACATGGTATGTTTTGCATGAACATATGCAAACTATTGCTTATATGGAGTTATGCTTTCATAAGACAAATCGTTTTTTCCATGTTCTATTGAATTGAGACCGGTCTTATTTGATATTGATTATTGGTAATTGTGACTATCCTAATGACACTTTTTCTTTTGTTATAGTCTTGTCCTTTCCCCCTTTCACGCTTCATATTTTTGGTTGGGATTGAGCAGAGCAGCTAAAAGCCCTGGGAAGTACTATTGTAAAAGAGCCATATTCTTCATTCTAGAAAAGATAAGATCTAAAGGGCAAACATCCAAGGGAAATAACCCATCACAAGTTAAGAAAGGAGGGAAAACACATTTCTTGGGATGTTGTTAAATCATAAGCGCATGATATAGGTAGATAGGTAGATAGATAGATAGATAGATAGATAGATAGATAGATAGATAGATAGATATTTTCATCATTTTATTAGGGGCTCATACAACTCTTATCACCATCCACACATACATCAATTGTGTAAAGCACATTTGTACATTCATTGCCCTCGTCATTCTCAAAACACTTGCTCTGCACTTAAGCCCCTGGCATCAGCTCCTCATTTTTACCCCTCCTTCCCCACTCCCAGCTCATGAACCCTTGATAATTGTTATTTTGTCATATCTTTCACTGTCCAATGGCACATGATATATTGAAAACATTTCATCTTCACAGATACCTTATCAGGTTTCATAGTTATTTCCTTATCCAAATATAAGGTATCAAAGACTCACCAAGTAGCATAAAACCACTGCCACTGAGTTGATTCCAACACATAGCAACCCTGTAGAGGGCTTCTGAAACTGTCGTCCTGACAGGAGCAGATAGCCTCAACTCTCTCCTGAGGAGCGGCTATTGAGTTTGAACCACCGCCTTTCTGGTCTCTAGTCCAGTGCTTACCCGGCAGTGCCACCAGGGCTTCAAGTAACATAGGCCATGTGAAATTTAAATTAGACTAGGTTCAAGTCTAGACTTCACTGCCTACAAATTCCATAAGATCGACACGCTACTATCCTTCCTCCCCTACAAAATACTAAAATCCCAAAGGATGAAGGAAATTTTTTAATATATTATATGATTGTAAAATAATAAAAACTCCAAATTCACAGCCATTTAATCATTTCTGACTCAACAGAAACCCTCTAGGACAGAGTAGAATTGGTCCTGTGGATTTTGAAGATGGTGAATCTTTATGGGAGGAGAGTGGCTAGTGGTTTCAAACTGTTGGTCTTGAACTGAGTAGCCAATGTGTAACCCACTAGGTTTCCTCTGTGCCTGGACTGTTTGCAGAACACTCTAATAATAGCCTGAGAAGGGTAAAAACAAATAGCAATTGCTGTTCAGTAGATTCCAACACTCCAATTCATACGGAGATGTCAGGTCTTTCTCCTGGTTGCTGAAAATCCAACCAAACTCATTGACATTGTGTGAACTTCAGCTCACTGTGACCATGATACCCATAGGGTTTCTAGGAAGCTGTCAGTCATTATGAGCCATTTAAAAAAAAACTTGATGGTGGATTTGAATTGCTGACCTAAGGTTAGCAGTCCAAAACTTACCCAACTATTCCACTGGAGCTCCCAGAGTGCCTCTGGGTAGATCCAAATAATCAACCTTTCAAGTGTAGTCAGTCCCTTAACTTGTAAGCATACAATTCAACTTGTCCGTGTGGCAATAAGTGCTCAAGTATAATAGACTAGGTAGGGGTCTCTTGTGTTCGGTGTACTATAGGCATCGTTAGCATCTGTACAAGAAGGAAGGAAGAGCTTTGTTGAATCTGACAAATGAATGAAGTGAAGATTGGTTAAGAGAACTTCCAGTGCATTACTACTGACCGCTACAATAGATTATCTTATTAGTTCTAGTGTTTTTTATTGCCTCTGTTGTATTTTCAGTTACACAATCAAATACTCTGCATCGTCTTCTGACTTCTTGCATTGGCTAGATCGTAAAGCATGAAGTTAAACTAAAGCAATGCTAGCCTTCCCATGTCAGTGCATTTTACACTCAGTTGGGTTGTGTTTATTATGTGAATGTGAGAATCTATCTCTAACAGAACATTAACTCCATTTTTATTTTCATAAAATATTTATTTCCCAGCTTATTTTTAACCAGTTCATAATTGCTCACATGCTCCTTGTTTCCTGGCTTTTGCTGTCTTTCCTATCTCAAGAGGAGCTGGAGTGGGTTACAAGTTGGGCTGCTAACTGCAAGATCAGCAGTTCCAAATCACCAGCCACTCAGCGGTAGAACAATGAGGTTTTCTGTTTCCATAAAGATTTACAGCCTTGAAAACACAAAGGGTCAATGTTACGGGGTTGCAATGAGTTGGAACCAGCCAATGGCAATGGGTTTGGTTTTTTGAGATTATGTTTCCATATACAGCAGTGGTTCGCAACCTGTGGGTTGTGACCCTTTTAGGGGTCAAATGACCCTTTCACAGGGGTCTCCTAATACATCCTGAATATCAGATATTCACATTATGATTCATAACAGTAGGAAAATTGCAGTTATGAAGTAGCAACGAAAATAAGTTTATGGTTCGGGTCACCAAAACATAAGGAACTGTATTAAAGGGTCACGGCATTAGGAAGGTTGAGAACCACTGAATACATACTAAAGGAGGCATTAAGAATGCTTCTAGGTTACCAGTAATGTTCTATTTCTTAGCATGGATAGTTTTACTAGTGTATTTACTTTGTAAAAAAAAAACAAATCAAAGTTTGCAATCTTCTCAGCATGTGTGCTGTACTGCAGTAAGAATCGTTACCACAATCCAAGCATAATCCATTTGTTTAATTGTGAAAATGGCTACACAACTCCTTGGTGGAATTAAATAGGAGAAAAGAATTAACTCCTATCAACATGGATTGCAAATCCCAGAGTTAATTGTTATTCAAGAGTTAAGGCAACAGGTTCATCTACGTGCCTTTTTAACCAGGAGCTTCTGAAAATGAACATCCATTGTATATCATGGAGTCTTCCGAGGAAAAAATGCATCACATCTTTTATTGGCAATTCATTGCCAAGTATTGTGATTGGAAACCAGAAGCCCTATTGGTAATTGCAAATTCAACTATGAAGTACCAGGTCTTTTGATTCAGACAATTAAGCAACCAGCAGTTAAAGTTCTGCCCTTTCTATACTTCTGTTGCAGGAGCAATGTTTGCCTGGAACCCTCTCCTCAACCAGTCGGGCCCCACCGAGTTTGTGTTCCGGGTGTTCACTGCTGTCCCTGAATTCCAAGCCCTCCTCTTCCTCCTCTTCCTCCTCCTCTACTTGATGATTCTTTGTGGCAACATGGCCATCATCTGGGTGGTGTGCACGCATAGCTCCCTCCGTACCCCAATGTACTTCTTCCTGTCCAACCTGTCTTTCCTAGAAATCTGCTACACCTCCGTGGTGGTGCCCTTGATGCTCGCCAACATTTGGGGGGCCCAGAAGCCCATCCCCTTGGCTGGCTGTGGGGCCCAAATGTTCTTTTTTGTCACCCTTGGCAGCACGGACTGCTTTCTCTTGGCTGTCATGGCTTATGATCGATACGTGGCCATCTGCCACCCACTGCACTACACCCTCATCATGACCCAGAAGCTGTGCGTCCAGATGGTGGCTGGTGCCCTGGCCCTGGCCCTCTGCCTCTCCCTGCAGCTCACGGCCTTAATCTTCACCCTGCCCTTCTGTGGACGCCGCCGGGAAATCAACCACTTCCTGTGTGATGTCCCTCCGGTCCTGCGCCTGGCCTGTGCTGACACCCGAGTGCACCAGGCCGTCCTCTATGTGGTGGGCATCCTCGTGCTGACCGTCCCCTTCCTGCTTATCTGCGTCTCCTATGTGTTCATCACCCTGGCCATCCTGCGTATCAAGTCTGCCGAAGGCCGCCGGCGGGCCTTCTCCACCTGCTCCTCGCACCTCACGGTGGTCTTGCTGCAGTACGGCTGCTGCAGTCTGGTCTACCTGCGACCCCGCTCCAGCACCTCAGAAGATGAGGATCGCCAAATCGCCCTCGTCTACACTTTTGTCACCCCCCTGCTCAATCCCCTGATTTATACTCTTCGAAACAAAGATGTCAAAGGTGCGCTGAGAAATGCCATCCTCAGCAAAGCAGCTGCTGATGCTCATTGAAGACTTAAGGAGATAGGGAGGGATGCCAGTCCACAGGCATCAAAATGAACTCAACTGAAAGATACGTTGGGACATTTTGCTCCTGTTATGTCTCCCTTCCCCTTTTGCCCAAGACTACACTCATTGGCCCAAGTTCTTTGAATCAGATATGAAGATTTGTACAGACTTCCGATGTTAAAAGCCATTGAGTTAAAAGCTGCTGTTAAAAGCTATTGAGTCAATCCCTGGCTCGCGGCAACCCCATGAACAATGGGATGAAAACGCTAGTACAACCTGTGCCATTGCCATAATTGATTGTAGTTGGGACCATTGTTATCCTTAGAGAACCACAGGGTTTGCATTGCTTGATTTTCAGAAGAAGATCGCCAGGTCTTTCTTCCTAGTCTATCTTAGTTTGAAAGTTCCACTGAAATCTGGTCTGCATCGTAACTACATACCAGGCCCTGCTGGCAAATGAGTAGTGGCTGCTCATGAAGTGAATGGACTGGAAATCAAATCCAAAGATCCCGCTTGGAAGATGAGGACTCTCTCCTGAAACCACTAAGGCCCTCTCCTCATCTACTTAGTCCCTTCTTTAAAGGTTCATGGCTCACCCATTGCAATGGTTCTATCAGGAGACCCCTTATATGTGCTTTAGACATCCTACTAGAGACCAAAGAAGAGTCTATGTGTTTGAATTATGGTGCTGCAAAGAATATTGAAAGTACCATGGACTGGCAAACGAACAAACAAATCTGTCTTGGAAGAAGTACAGCCAGAATGCTCCTTAGACATCCTTAGAGGCAAGGATGTCAAGACTTCGTCTCACCAGCAATGGACACATGGTCAGAAGAGACCAGTCCCTGGAGAAAGACATAGTATTCGGTAAAGCATACTAGCAGCCAAAAAAGGATCTACATGTGACCTCCTCCCTGAGAAACAAACAACTGAAAAGTGGGTGAAGGGAGATGTCAGACAGGGCAAGATATGACAAAATAATCATTTATAAATTATCAAGGGTTCATGAGTGAGGGGGTGGTGGGGAGGGAGGGGAAAAAGAGGAGCTGATGCCAGGGGCTTAGATGGAGAGCAAATGTTTTGAGAATGATGAGGGCAATGAATGTAGAAATGTGCTTTACACAATTGATGTATGTATGGATTGTGATAAGAGTTGTATGAGCCCCTAATAAAATGATTTTTTTAAAGGGGAAAGAAAGAGGAGCAAAAAAAAAAAAAGAGGAAGGCCTTCAGCAAGATGGATTGACACAGTGGCTGCAACAACAGGCTCAAACGTAAGGACAATTTTGAGGATGGCACAGGCCCAGGCAGTGTATCATTCTGTTGTACATAAGATTGCTATGATTCGGAACGCACTCAACGGCCCTGAATAGAAACTAAGCAATGATAGTAGTGATAGTAATTTATCCTGCAAAAGATGCCTAGGCAAGGAATATTCATTAATACATATGTTTTACTTAAAGAAACATGCTATTGTCTTAGATATTAATGTGTGACAAACATTAATATATCAATGTTTATCTTCTCCTTCTCATCTGGTCTCCTCTGTGTTCAGCCATGCCAGGCAATGGGCAGAAATGAGCATTCATTGACTTAGAACATATAGTGTACCTTAAAACCTGTGAAAACAAGGACCTACACTTCTACTCAATGATGACTCATAGTGACCCTCTGTAGGTTCCCAAGACTGATATGATTCATAGAAGTTGAAAGACCAGTCTTTCTCCCATGGAGCTGCTGGTGGTTTTGAACTGTTGACCTTGAGGATCACAGTCCAACATGTAACCACGACACCACCAGGACACCTGGAAGCTCATAGTTTCCATTAAAAAAGAGTGATAGAAAAATAAGACATCCTGTCAAAGGTAGAAAACATGTTAGGCTCAGAAAAACAGGCCAGTCCCATTGCGTTCCAGGTCTAGCAGGTTTCTCTCTGTTAGCTCTGCCAGGGTACGTGAGGACTACTTCTGGTCCATGCTAGCATAGAGCATCCACAGAGCATGTGATGGGGGGACTTGCTTTGCCTCTCATTACCTCCTTCCTATGCCTTCTTGAATGGCTGCTGCTTATAAGATCTGCCCAGCAGGTGGCGCCAGGGCTCCTCTCACCTCACCACAGTCCCCTGTGAGTTGCTGCCCCAGTTCCTCAACTTGAACCTCTCTGAGCTTCAAAGCAGGCACACTCTGCTCAACAATGTCACTTAACACCCTAAGCAACTTACCAGGAATTCCTTTCCCAGGGACCGAGAAGGGAGGAGACAACCTGCAGCGCATAAAGCACCAAGCTCATACAATTGATTTTAGTTAGCAGCTCCGGGAAGAGGGTGTTTTCTAAAGAAAGTCTTGTAACTCCTATCATCAGGAAAATAACTTTTAAAAGGGGTCTGAGGCTCACACAGATTCATTGGGTGCTTAAACCTCCCAAGGCTCCTCCTCCACTATTTCTGTTCTTCCTGGATGAACACGTTTGTTGTTGTTGTTGTTACTTCTTCTCTCCTCAAAGTTGCTTTGGATGTTTTTCATTTTTAAGCTAGTGTTACATGGTATAAGGAGAAGAACTTCAAGATATTACTTGGCCTGGAAACCGTTGTGAATATACCAGTAGTTGAGAAATATCCCTACTTCCAAGAAAATTTGGGGGAAGATGAATAAAATCTGCTTAGACATATAATTGTATCCTCCAAAATATGTGCTGAACATCCTAATTTCTGTGTTGGTGGTTATAACACCATGGGAGAATGGGTATGTTTGTTATGTTAATGAGACATGATTCCTGTGGGGTATGTATTAAATTCACACCTTTTGAGACATAAAAGAGATTAGACAAGCAAGCTAAAGAAATAGAAGTGGAGGGAGAGAGATGCCAAGCCGAACAAAGACGCCCGGGTATAGAAGCTCAGAAAATAAAAAGATTTTTCTTCAGAGTCGACAGAAAGAGAAAGCCCCTTCTTTAGAGTCATGTCTCCAGAATTCTAGCTTCTAGTGTCATAAACTTGACTAATAAATACCTCTTTGTTTAAACCACTTATGGACAGTACTTCTGTTAAAGCAGCACTCAGTAACTAGCCAGAATTTGGTACCGGGAGTGGAGCTGCTGTTCTAATAAATGTTTACAATATAGGAGTGGCTTGGGGGGGGGGTCTGAGTAATGGATAGAAGATGGAAGAGTTTTAAATTGCCACACAGTAAAAGTTTTGAGGAGACTGGCTAGTAGAATTATGGGCATCAAAGGGCAATTCTAGGGTAAGTTCAAAAGCAGAGAGAGCCATAGAGAAAGACCCTGTTGTCTTGGAGAATACAGGGGACATCAGCAACACAATGCTGCTGGGCATATGGACCTTGAATGTGCTTCTGATGCAGCTTTAAGAAGAAATGATGTACATGTCCATGGACAATGAAGAAAGGTGATGCTTTTCATGCAATCGTAGAGATATGTCGGAATTGTGTTCAGAGGTTTGATGGGGTCTGAATTTGTCGTTGATAAACTTGTTTGGGGATTTCTAAGCTCACTCATAGAGGCACTCCATTGATTCTGCTTGCTGCGCATAATAAAACGTGAAAAGAAAGAGGTGGGCTTAAAAATGAATTGTGCAAAATGAAACGCAAACAGACCAAAAAGATTTGGAAAATTCGGTGGTTCATCCTAGAATCTTCACCCCCGATGTGGCTATGTAATCTTTTGTTAAGAAGTTGAAGCCTGTGACCGATAGATCTGAACAGCAGAAAGCCCACTCGCTTAGGCAGCACGAAAGAAAAGAGCACTATCCACCTCCTGGAATTCCACAGCGAAGAAATGAGTGAAAGTAGCTACAGTTGTTGCCCTCTGAGAACAGGGCCATCCCTGGAACAGCTCAGAGATCAGCACAACTATTGAGAGAAGCACAGGAAGCCAGACCTTCTCCATTTCAATGGGTGGAGTCATGGTCTCCTGGACCTCAAAGAGTGGGACCACAATCTCCTGGGTTTCAATGAGTCAAATGTTAAGGTGTTCCAGTGGAGGGGAGGCTACTACCAGAAATGAGGGACGGAACTGCAATTCCCAAAGGGCAGAAGAACGGAGCTTGCCAGGGCAAAGGGGGATTGTTCACAACTCAGATGGACCAGAATGGGGCCCCCCTAAAGCTGAGAGAGCAGAGCTGCCATCTTAGTGGACCTGGAAGGCAGCACTGAAGCCCAGGACTAAAGATTCTCCACCCAGAATCCAGAGAACATGGCCAACACCCAGAGTCTGGAGGGCAGGGCCATTTCCAAGATGGTCTCAGAACAGAGGATTATTTTCAAGCCTTGAGAACAAATATAAATTAATGGTTGAGTTTTGGACTTGCTTGGTGCCCGTTATCCCTATTTTCCCTCCAATTTCTCCCGCTTGTCATAGCAATGTCTACATGTTCCACCATTGTACTTTGGAAGCAGATAACTTGCCACCTGGATTTTTGCAGGATCAAAGATGAAGAAGAATTCCCCCCCAGAAGGAATACACCTAACATCTCACCTATGTTTGATTTCAATGGTTCAGAAGATGAGAATCTGAACTTGGAGTTGAGTTAAGTCCCGTAGGAAGGTGTGATGGTGTTAGTGTATTGTGCGTGTGACAAGGACGTGGATTTTGGAGGCCAAACGGTGGGCATTAGGGATTGAATTATATCCCCCAAAAAAAGGTGTATTGTAAATCCTAACCTCTGTGTTTATAATTATAATCCCACTTAGGAATGGGTTTGTTTCTGCTCTGTTAATGAAACAGGATTAGTGTAGTATGTATGTGTCTTAAATCAATCTCTTTTGAGATACAAAAGAGATTAAATAAGCAAACCAAAGATGCAGAGATGAGAAAAGAGAGATGCCAAGCAACAAGAAAACTACACAGAAGTAGGAGCTCAGAAGAAGCTAAGACTTTCCTCCAGAGTGGACAGAAAGAGAAACCCTTTCCCTAGAGTCAGCACCCTGAAATCAGCTTGATATCTCCCAAAATATGAGAAAATAAACTTCTGTTTAGTAAAGTCACCTTTGTGGGTTATTTCTAAGATAGCACTAGATAATTAAGACAGATGGTTGACTGTCAGCACACTCAGACTAAGGTCTATCAAAACATGAACCAGTGGCACAGACACACTATGCGAAGGCTTGCCTAGAATGCCAAGAAAAGGTACAGTGAGTTTGCCATTGCGTTCCCATGCCTCCTTTCTTAGGAGTCCCTAGGTGGAGCGACTGGCCAAAGCATTGGCAGTTCAAATCTACACAGAGCTCCTTGGAAGAAAGCCCTGGTGATCTACCTTCACACAGTCTGAGCCTCTGAAAACCTTACGCAGCACATCTCTACTATGAAACACACGACATCACCACAAGTTGAAATAAACTAGATGGCACCTGGGCTGGTTTAGGGTTGTGTGCTTTTTTTGAGGGGGGTGTTGTTTTGTTTTGGGGGCATTTTTAAAATCATTTTGGGGGGTTCATATAGCTCTCATCACAATACACACATACATTGTGTCAAATGCATTTGTACATTTGTTGCCCTCATCATTTTCAAAACATTTTCTACTCGAGCCCTTGGTATCAGCTCCTTATTTCCCCCCTCCTTCCCTCATAATCCCTTGATAATTATTTTTTCCATGTCTTACACTGACCAATGTCTCCCTTCACCCACCTTTCTGTTATCTGTCCCCCAAGGAGGAGATTATATGTACATCATTGTGATTAGTTCCCCCTTTCTCTCCCCATCTTCCCCTTCCCCTCCTGGGATATCTACTCTCATTATTGGTCCTGAGAGGTTCATCTGTCCCGGATTCCCTGATTTTCCAACTCTTATCTGTATCAGTGTACATGCTCTGGTCTAGCCGAATTTGTAAGGTGGAATTGGGGTCATGATAGTAGGGGGGTAGAGGAAACTTTGAAGAACTAGAGGAAAGTTGTATGTTTCATGGTTGCTATATTGCACCCTGATTGGCTCCTCTCTTCCTTGCGATCCATCAGTAAGGGGATGTCCAGTTGCCTGCAGATGGGCTTTAGGTCTCCACTCTGCTCTCCCCCCTCATTCACATGGATATGATTTTTTGTTCTGGGTCTTTGATGCCTGATACCTGATCCCATCAACACCTCACAATCACGCAGGCTGGTCTGCTTGTTCTATGTGGGCTTGGTTGCTTCTCAGCTAGATGGCCACTTGTTTGTCTTCAAGCCTTTAGGATCCCAGATGTTATAGCTTTTGATAGCTGGCCACCATCAACTTTCTTCATCACATTTTCTATGCACCCATTTAGTCTTCAGCAATCATGTCAGGAAGGTGAGCATCACAGAATGCCAGGTTATTAGAACAAAGTGTTGGTTTTCTGTTTTTGTTGTTTTTGTTCTTTATCTAATGCCACACACATAAACACACACACAGAGTACAGAAAATTAACTTAGAACTCAAGTTGCAGAAAGAGAGTGAATTATTATTCTATTAGAAAGAAGACTTTGAATGGCTTGATTTATCCTTTCAACCTTAATTACTGGGCTTCTCCAAGTCATGCTTCCTATGGATATTTTAGCAGAAAAAAGATGAACTCCTCCTCCCTAGTGAAAAAACAGTCCTTTATTATAAGAATATTTTCACAAAATTATGGCACTCTGAAATCATAGCATTGAATGGGGTACCAATAAATCATGAATCAAATGGTGGGAGTGAAATGTCCATCAGTGATGTCTCCATTGATAAAATGTCTATCCTGGTCCCACGCCCACCCTCCAATGGGCAGCCTCCTGAAAGCATAAGAGGGAGAGAGTGAGACAAGATTACAATCAAGTAGGCAGAGTTCCAGTTTAGCCAGAACTGCACCTATGAGGAGCCAGGACATGTGAAACCACTTCAAAATGTTCTGCTCCTCTTCTCCTCTGTGTCTTCACAACGTCTTTTAAAATATGAAAGATGAAAAAATCATAAAACCAAACTCATTGTTGATGAGTTGATTCTGACTCATGGAAATCTCATATATTACTGAGTGCCTTGACTTAATCTATCTGGATGAAAATGTCAGGCCTTTCTTCTGCATTTCTAACCAGGGGGTAGGGGGCAGGGAGTGGTATTCAAATTGCTGATCTTTAAACGAGTAATGGAGTGCAAACTAGTTGTGCCACCCATGGATCTGATAGAAAGAACCTCATAGGAAAAAAAAAGAATAGTTCAAGGATATGAACAGAAAATAAAATAGAAATGGCCCATAAATATTAGAATATATGTCCACAGACCCACCCATAATATTGAAATTTTGCATTTTGGTAAATGTGATCAAGTGTAGCCCATTGGACTTAAATAAATTAATATGATAAATTATATCTAGTACAAAGATGTGAATGAAACTTGGGTTTCCTCTTACTGAAACCTGGAACCTTTCAAACACTGGTGTAAAGATGGCATGAGACAAGTACAAACATCATAACCCAGCCATACCAAGCTGGCTGAAAATTCATCCCCTCATGGGAAAGGGGCTGGGAAATGGTTTCTGGCTCTCCACTGACTATTGTGAGCAATGGATCTGGCAGCAGTACTTTTCTTTGCATTGCTTCGTATTTACCTTCGCCTCACTTTCTACCTTTCTCCTCCAGTTCCACTTTTTGGCCCTTTGCCTTCCAAATAAAGTGCAACCCTTGCCTTAACTCTGACTTATACTAATACAGCTATGTGAAGTAGAATCTCATAAACATGGCTCACAGATACGTTACAGAAACAAAGACTCTGATTTCACCCACATTTCCTGCCAAATGGTGACAAGATATAGATAGATAGACAAAAATGATAGGTAGGTAGGTAACTAGGTAGGTAGGTAGATCATGGATAGATATATATATGAATAGATAATAGAATAACTTGCTTTTCTATCTTCTCCATTCTTGGATTGTTTAAATATTAGTTTGGTTGTTTGAACTAGTTTATTTTACACTATGTAAATCATGAAAAACTACACAGCTTATTCATAGGTTGTTTTCTGATGCAGAGGAGTAAATGTTATTAGCTTAGGTGACTTTTTTTGGTTTTGTTTTTTTCAAGTTGCCATCTGGTTGATTCCAACTCGTGGAGACCCATGTGTTTCAGAGTTGAACTCTACTCCACAGGTTTCCAATAATTGATATATAGGAAGGAGATCACCAAGCCTTTTTTCCAAGTTACCTATGTGTGGACTCAAACTATCAAATTTCCATCTAGTAGCCAAATGCTAAACTATGTGTGCCATCTAGGAACTCCATACATCAACAGCTACACTGTATTATGAACCACATGTGAGCTTTGGCATACGGGATATATTGTTTGGGGCTATGTCTTTGGTTATGTATCTTCCCTTGCTCTATCTATTTAAAATGCCCAGGGCATCTGTGAACCACCTAGTATAATGTCAACACTTTTCCCTATTAGGAAGCCAGAATTTATTTCTTTACCTAATAACTATGATTTTTGCATGCTGTATCAATGTAAAGCAAACAAGCAAACAAACAAAAAGCCTGTGGTTCACTTGACTCAGACTCCAATTTGTCTGTCTCTGACTTGTGATTTTTGTTTGTTTGTTTTCTTTTTACTTTTTAATGTGAGTTGGTTAAATGTTTACAGAGCAGAGCAGTTTTCCATTAAACAATTCAGACACATTTTGTTTCATTGCATTGGCTGCAGTCCAACCAATGTGGCATCACTTATCCCAAGACCTCGCTGTGTTTCCCATTTTCATTTCCCCTTTCCTAACCCATATGAACTTTGTTTAGTTAAATGATGCCCTTTTGATCTCAAATGGTTGATCATTTTAAAGTATACAAAGGACCGTTTTAGGTTTTTGGGGGGCTGAAAATTGAGCCATAGAGGTGAGTTCATTTCCAGGTCTTAAGGGTGACTTAGGGCCATAGTCTGGGGGTTCTACTAGTCTCTCTCCAGGCATGGTCGTTTTGGTGATTGTGAGTCTCATTCAGATCGCTAACCCTGATTTTTTTTTTTTGCATTACTATTTGCTTGGTATATGTTTCTCCAGCCTTTAATTCTCAACCTGTTTTTCTCCTGCAAGCTTGAGATGAGTCTCCTGGAGGCAGCAGATCGATGGGTTATATTTCCTGAGCCAGTCTGTTAGCCTCTGCCTTTTAATGTCTGAATTCAGGCCATTGATATTCAGTGCTACTATAGCCATCTGTGGACTCTGTGATGTCATCTTGTACATTTTGTGTTGGATATTTTCCTATCTACATATCTTATCCACTTGTGTTGTGTGTATGGTTTATGTTTGTCTTCTTTCCACTATTGAGATGATGCTATTCTGGGAGTTGTTTCCTTTGTTGCCCTATGGTTGGAGTTGTTCTATGTGATGATCTCTTATTTTCCCTCGGTGAGTGTTGATCTTTTGCCCATACTGGATCAACAAGGATGTTTTCTTAGGGCTGGATTTCTTTTTATGTATTCTTTGAGGTTGTCCTTGTCTGGGAAGACTCTTACTTCTCCATCTATCTTAATAGATAATTTGGCTTGGCAAAGTATTCTTGAGTTTGCATTGTTTTCCTTCAATTTTTGGAATATGTTACTCCATTCCCTCCTCTTCTTCATCATTTCTGCTGATAGGTCTGAACATACTCTTAGTGGGGTACCTTTATACGTGACTGTTTGCTTTTCCTTTGCTGTTTTTATGATCTTCTCCCTTTCCTCAAAGTGAGATAATTTGATAGATAACGTGTCTGGGTGACTTCTTCTTGGTATTCAGTCGGGTGTTCTTTCGGCCTGATTTTCATTTATTAAACTGGGGAAGTTTTCCTTAAGAATTCCCTCGCTACTTTCACTGTTGACTTCTTTGGTGTGTCTTGCTCCGGTAGTTCAATTGTTCTAATATTGTTTCTTTTCATAGCATCAAGTTTTCTTCCGCTTCTTTGATAGTCTTATTTGACTTCTTTACCTGTTTGCTGAGCTCTCCTTGGTTATTCTCTAGGTCACTGGTGTGATTCTCTGCCTCCTCAAGTCAATTGACAAGGTCTGTCAATTTTTCACTGGAGTTTGTTATTTCATCCCTCAATTCTTGTATTTCCCTTTGGTGCATTGCCTTTGTCTCCTCTATCATTTCATCTTTTTCCTGAATTGCTTCCCTCATATCCTTTGTGACTCCAAGTAGTATTTGGAAAATGTCTTTTTGTTACAGGTCAATATCTGCTTCTTCTATGTCCATTGTTAGGTTCATGACTTCTTCAGGCATTGTCTTCTGTTTCTCCTACTTTTTCAGTGAAGCTGTTAGAACTGGCTGCTGTTTATGTGTTGTTTTAGAGAAGCCTGAAGACATCTTCCTGAGTCAAAGAGCCTTGGGAAATCTCTTGGTGGATTCATAGGAGTGCTTCTATGAACTACCTGCTGGTAGCTGTACTGAGAGGTCAGACTATCGCTATATCTTCCTGTGATTTCAGTTTTATCCTAGCCATCCAGTATTCCATTATTTGGAATGTGAGGTGAATATTCCTCTCATGTGACGCTGCTCGGTTTGTTGTGGGCCCATGAGGGCATCGCTTCCATGAACAATCTCTAAGTAGGCTTCACGGTTTTTTGATCACCTTGGATGGCCTGTGGTGTTTTTCTCTGCAACTGGAGTGCTGAGGAGGGCTTTTGGGTATATCCTCCTTGGTGTAGAGCTTTATAGCTGGCAGGGGAATTACCACAGACAGAGAGATCACCTTGGAGATTGGGTGGATGTTCCCACCTAGCATAGAGCCCCACCAGTGGTGGTCAGGCATTTCCCCCAGTGGTGGTCAAGAATTTCCTCCCAGACTCAGGGTTTAGGCTGGAGATGCCCCCACTGTTTGCAGGGGAGAACTCCCTGCTGCTTGGTGTATGGAAGAGGACCAGCGTGATTTCCCAAGCTGCCTGCAAGACCAATAAATGCAGGTGGGAGCTCCCCCAGTTGGGCCTTCAGAGTTTCTCTAGGCAGAGGGGAGTGTCCTAGAGGCTGCTAGTGACTTGTGCCAGAAAAGAGGTTGTAAGGAGAGGGGGACGAGGCAGAGAAGAAGACAAAGACTGGAGCAACAATGCCAAGCAAACTAACACCCACTCACACATACGCATCTAAAATACACAGAGTGAACAAAAGTGAAAACAGTAAAAAGAACTGAAGAAAGAAGACAACACAAAAAGGAGAACTGAGTCTGCTGAGGCTGTGGTAGGAAAGAGAGAAGAGCTAGGATAAAAGAAGAAAAAGTGAAAGAGGAACACAAAGAAAGAATGTAAGCAAAGGAGAGAGAATTTTAAAAATAGATAAAGAGATAGCTGACCCCTTGCTGTGCTGTGTGTAGCACTGACTCGTGCTTTGTGCAGCACTGTCTTAGCGAGCAAGCTGTCCACTGGGGTGGGCAGAGTTGCCCTAGGCAGAGGGTAGGGGTCTGGGAACCAACAGTGGCTTGTGAAAGGAAAGAGAGGGAGAAGATAGAATCACACAAGCAGAAATAGAAGTTAGGATACTAAAGAAAGAAAAAGAGAAGAAAGAGAGAGAAGGGGAAAAAATATCAACTGTGTTCACTAAGATTGGCTGTAATGGTAAAAAGGGAAGAGAGGAGAAGGAGGAAATAACAAATAAAGAGATAGCTGATCCCTGATTGCTTAAATGTGGGGCCAGAGGGGTTTAGACCCCACCCCACAATGGCAGGTTGATGTGCCCTTTTCATGCAGTGGTGCCGGGCAGAATTGCCCTAGTTGACAAGATCACCTTAGAAGTCCGACAGAGGTTACCTCAGCAGCGCAGTGTGGTGTAGATGGCTGTCACAACTGCCTTGGGTGGTGCACAGCACTCCCACGGAGGGCAGGCTGGAGTTCCCCCTTCTATTTAGGTTGGTTTTCCCTAAGCAGAGGATAGTGACCTGGAAGCCAATAATGGTGTATGACAGGAAAAAGTAGGGGGGAAGAGGAGAAAGAGGGGAAAAGAAAAAGAAAAAAGAGGGGAAAAGAAGAGAGAGAGAAAAAATCATAAACCTGAGCTCGTTGAGACTGACTGCGGTGGGAAAGACAGAAGGGCGAGTGAATAAACAAGAAGAAATAGAGTGGTAAGGAGATAACTGAGACTTGATCCCCTGTCTGTGAGGCTGGAGGAGTTCCAGCTCTTCCTCAAGATAGCAGGGTGGTGTACCCATTTGATGTAGGGTTCCACAGATGCAGTGTGAGACTCTTTTCAAAGGCAAGATCCCACCCATGGCCAGGCATCTCTTCCCACCGCAGTACTGAGCACTGGAATTCACTGGTGTACCTGCCTTGTACTGTATGTAACACTGCAGCAAGGACAGGAGTGGGGGGGTGGGGGGAAGGAGGCTAGGATGTTCCCACAGCCCCATCTAGGGCCCCAGTACAGGCAGGACCTCCCCAGCTGTGTGTAGAATCACTGAGAAGGAAGCTGGGCTTATAGTCCTGTCTAGACTGCTGGTGCCCTACTAGATCAGAAGATTTTATATTTTTATCCCCCTGGCCAGCTAGAATAGAATCAATTTAAATTGTCTCCCTCGGTCTCTGGGCTACAGCTCTGTGCTCTGTTAAAATATGAGACTTGCTTCAGCAGGTGTTTGTTATACAAGGAGCCTCCAGGCCCTGTAGCTAAATTCTGGCATTCCTTAGCTGGGCTTCTTCTTATGCTGATTTATGTTAAGGGACCCTCCCCCGTCTATGTGGTCCTTGGAGCTGAGCAACAAGACTGGTGTTTGAGTTTTTAACCAATAATATATATTTACTCTTTTTTTATATTATGCTTGTGATGTCCTCTGATTTGGAGGCTGTCATGCTGGCTCCCAGAGGGGGAGATCCAGCTTATCAGGAGCTTGTTTCCTTCTCAGCCAATTGGAACTAAATTCACTCCCTGGACTCCGACTATCTGCCTATTTTCTCCCACACTGCGATCTGTCTCAGGTAAAAATCTGCTTTTTCTTCTACTCCAAATTACAGCTACCTGCTACCCCATCCCCCAGGCTGTGAGCTCAAGGCAGCCAACAGCGTGGAGAGCTCTTGTGTGGGGTTTTCATCGTGTCTGGAATTATGTCCCCTTTAGGGCGTCAGCCTGGAGAAATCACTACGCAAGGGTGCCAGGAGCTTTCCCTCTGGTGACCGCCGGTTTGCCAAACCTAAAGCATTTTAGAGCATTCTTGGTGTGCTTTGTGGGTGAAAATCACACACAAAAAGGGGGTTCAGGAGAGACCCTAGGACCTTAGATCTAATTTCAGGACTCAACATCACCGTTTCCTTCAGCTTACCTCCCAATTTTCTGGTCTGGCAGCAGGAGCTCCGGATGGGTGAGTCCTATTGAGTGAGTCACCATTTTCCCCTGAGTCCAGAAATTATCTATTTTATTAAAAAATTTAAAAGATAGCATAAAAAGGAAAACTCTGACTTGAATGATTAAAACATTATCATTTGATCACCCCTTTGACACATTTTGAGTTTGATCTTGCTTTTAATGTTTTTCTGTTTTCTTTCAGTCTTCTGTTGTATTTTGTTACTGTTGGTAGCTTTCCTGACTCTCTGCGGTGTGTTCTTCTGTTTCTGGGTGTATGAAACTCAGGATGGGTAAATCTATAGAGATGATAACTAGATTAAGGGTTCCTGGGAGTGTGGCAGTTGCTCCTCAAATATTATATCCTTCATCATGGCACCACTCAGAACTCTAGTTGACACATATTCTCTATAGAGCCTTCACAGCCTGAGACTCCACTCATCTTTCCTTCTTCTTCCTTTTTAAATCATTTCACTGGAGGTTCCTACAGCTCTTATCACAATTCATACACTGTGTCAAGCACATTTGTACATTGTTGCATCATCATTTTCAAAACATTTTCTTTCTACTTGAGCCCTTGGTATTGCCTTCTCATTTTCCCCTTTCCCTCCCTCATAAATCCCTGATAATGTATATATGTTTTTCCATATATGACACTGACCGATGTCTCCCTTTACCCACTTCTCTGTTGTCCATCCCCCTGGAAAGGGGATGAATGTAAATCATTGTGATCGGTTCCCTCTTTCCTCCCCCTTCCCATCTTCCACTTACCCTCCTGGTATGGCTACTCTCAAAATATTGGTCCTGAGGGGTTCATCTGTCCTGAATTCCCTGTGTTTCCAGCTCTTGTCTATATCAGTGTACATGCTCTGGCCTAGCTGGATTTTTAAAGTAGAATGAGAATCACGATAGTTGGGGGGTTGGGGAGAAGCATTAAAGAACTAGAGGAAAGTTGTATATTTCAATGGTGCTATACTGCATCCTGACTGCTTGTCTCCCCCCTGCGACCCTTCTGTAAGGGAATGTCCATTTGCCTACAGATGTGCTTTGGGTGTACAACACTTCTTGATATGACTGAGAAAAAAGCATGATTAGCAACAAAATTTTGGGCAAGTCTCCCATTGGAGGTAATGAGTAATGTTACACATTTTCCCCAAGAACAGATTAGCCTGCCCTAGTTTACACATCAAAAGAAGTGAAATCACTTACTCAGAGACAGACAAATCCTCCACACCTCTGATCCTGCATTTGCAAAGGAATTCTCTGAACACCATTCTAGGAGTGTCTATTGAATTAGCATCACTGTGAGACAATGATATATTTCAGGAATTATTTGCTCCTCTCCCACTCTCCACAAACAAAATATTGTTCCCCAACTGAAATGAAGCTGCCTCTGGATAACTGATTTTTAGGATGTACAAATAAAGGAGCAATAAGTAGATTATTGGCATCAGAGAGACAAATTATAACACTGCCTGGGAAGTCAGATTAAATGATCACTAACCTGCTCCAAACTCAAACAAAATGTTTTGACTCTCTTCTTTCCTGGAATCTGTCCCTTCTTGGGGTAGGGAAGACCCAGTCCCCAGCTGTATCAGACCCATCATAAAAATTACTAAAAACTCATTAAAGAGAAGCAGTTCCAACAATCACATTTTTAAAAAAATTTTAAAGGCCCAGTCATTGACTCAGTTCTGACTCATAGTGATCATATAGGACAGAGTTGAACTTCCCCTGTGGGTTTCTGAGACTGTAACTGTTAAGAGGAATAGAAAGCCTCATCTTTCTCCAGCAAAGTAGTTGGCGAATTTGAACTCCTGACATATTAGCAGGAAATATTATTGCTATTCTGCTTTGTAACCCATTGCTTAAATTTCATTAGCTTCGCTAGTCATGATTTCCATGAACTTGTTATATTTGCTAATTGAAGCTCTCAATTTAAGACCCATGATATCTAAACTCATGTTAAACAATTTTGGAGAAATGAGAAAAGTACTTCCTTACATACTGAGAATACTCAATGCCTATAATATTTCCCCACAAACAATTTATAGGAATATTTAATCTGTTTAATGGTTAGTTTCAGTTCTTGGTGATTTGGGGATCAGTTGTAATCCATGAACCTCCATCACCTTCTAGAGCAGAGTCCTAAAAATCTTGATTTATTCTGGTGGGTCCCAATTTTGTTATGTCAGCCTTTTTTTATAGGTCTAATATGGTCCACTTTTTGTAGGAAAATTTGGGACCAAATAGCTTAGCAGGCCTACAAAAAAAAGCAAAAACTTATCTGTAGGTGACAAAACTTGATATAACCTTAATTCAATATATATATATAATATATATATATTATGAAAGCCTGATTGGGAAATTTTGAACCAATGTAAAGCCAAATATGTTAGCTTAATGTCAGAAGGAATGTTAGAAAAAAGAAAGAACTTAAAATACAATGTTATGTAGTTCATCAGTGCACCACCGTACCCTGGATTTATCCTCCTTTCATGAGGTCCTTCTAAGAGGGACTGTCCAATTGTCTCACTGGTGGACTTTGGGTCTCCATTACATCCACTCCCCTTCATATTGATTTGTTTGCTTGATTTTTGAATTTCTTATGCCTTTTCTTATCAACACTTCATGAACACATGGACTGGCATGTTTCTTCCATATGAGCTTTGTTGCTTCCCTGCTAGATGGTCGCTTGTTTCACTACAAGCCTTTAAGGCCTAAGATGCAAGAACTTTTGATAGCTGGTCACCATCAACTTTCTTCACCACATTTGCTTATGCACCCATTTTGTCTTCAGCGATCATGTCAGTAGGTTCTTAAGGTGGTCTTCATTCAATAGTCTAAAATACACTACATCATTTCATGTGGGTTCACCAAACTATATATGCTACATTTTAGTAATTGAATGAGATACGCATACATTTTAAATCAAGGAAGAATACTTTAAAGACATACTAATCTAAAACCCCATCAGAGTTCAAAAGGTAAATCTGTTTTAATAATTTTATTGGTGTATAATTCATATATCATACAATTTAATAATCCAGTGGTATTAAGAGAAGTTGTGCAATCATTGCCACAATCAATTTCAGATGATTTCCTTCTTAGACACGTTGTTAGCTCCCTATTTCCCCTAACCTCCCCGCCACACCCCCAGGGAATTATTAATCAAGTTATTGTCTCTGTAGGTTTACCTTTCTTACATTTCACATACAGAAATTCATACAAAACACACAAAAATAAGCAAACTAAAAGAAAACCAACAATAATAACTACATGAAACAGAGAAAACCTCAAAAAGAAAGCAAAAAATATTTTTAAAACAGCTTTAAAGTAGATCAAATAATAAAGTATTACATTTTTATCCTACCATAATAAACTTTACAGTGTTCTCTATCAGAGAGCAAGGCTCTTCACATGTCTGGACTATGGGCAGAGGGCACTCACTGAAGGCTTAATCCATGAGGGCACCTTCTAAATGGACTTTCTGATTTCCTCTGTCATCCATAGCATTCTGCAAACTGAGTGTTCACCATTTAAGCTCTGATATCATGTCCTCCTTCTGATTTGTATTTTATTATTTTCAATCTTTGGGTGATACGGGCTGGTGTGCTTCTTCCATGTGGATTTAGTTGAAGCCTCATTTAGATGGCTGCTCATTTTAAGATAGCCCTTTAAAACCCCAGACGCTATTCTCTCTGATAGAGGACCAGGCACCATCTGGTTTCTTCACCATACTTCACAATATGACTCTTATCTCCAGTGATCTCTTCATGGGGGAGGGGTATGTCATAAGAACTAATTGTTTTTAGATTGGGTCTAGAATTAAGTGTGAACCCCAAGTCATTCATATATCTGGGGTTTATATAGGTCTCTGGTTCACTTTAAAGACATCCTTATCATTTTATGATATAAAACATTATAAACCATTCCCCTGGGGCATAAGGTAATTCTACTGATAGTGTCGTTAATATACCCAATGTATAAGATTTAAAACATTGTTGACAAAAGGAAATTATGCAAATATAGGTCAGCTTCAGACAGCAATAAATGAATTGTTGACTTGTGCATATTAAACTCTTAAGTGACTGGACACTATTTGCTCAAACAATAGGGGCTGGTGATAGGGCAAAATTATCAATAACACTCACTCACAGAGCAGAACCATGCTTTCCTGACTAATACATGGTGTAAGAAAGCAAGGAGAGCAATTTTTTTAAAAGGTAAATCTTAATGAAGCGTGTAGATAAACAGGTAGATTTTAAAACACACTTAACCATTAAAATGACAACTTATTAAATTAAAATGTAATTACAATATATAAATGTTCACTATCACAGTCAGATGAGATAAGAAATGTCCTAGCAATATGCAATGTTAATATTTTTAATTCCACAAAAGCTAGATGAGGAACAAAGTAAACATGGTAGGTGTTTGGCTAACTACAGAACAAAAAGTTTTACGTTACATGACTTCCCATGAAGTTTCAACTTATCTGGAATTTATCATGATCTGAGAATGATGCTGGAGGATCAGGCTTTATTTCAGGACCACATAGTTTGGGAAATCCAATCTCCTCTTTACCTGGAAGCCAGACTACTCGAAGAATGAATTCAACTTTCAAACTAGTAATCAAAATATTTTATTTCAACTGCAATAAACCCAGTTCTTTGTTATTGCTATACAGTATCAATGGTTCCCTCAAAAAAACTTAAATTATTAGATAGTTAGCTAGACTAATAAAGTTTTAACTATATCAAATAAATGTATAATTATTGAGTTTTTTAAATATTGTTCTTGCAGTACATCTCTTAGAGTTAAAAAAATTGAACACACTAGGAAACCTGATTGTAGATATATATTTTATGGTTTAAAAAAAGGTATGTGAGTTTCAAATTATAACGAGCATTTGTTTACCCAATTTTGATATCAGCAAATTACTTACAGATCTTAAAATTATTTGTGCTATAATAAAGCTTAATTAATTGAAATTTTGTTGTTGTTATTGTTTTTTCTTATTTATCTACATGTATCGCTCCTAGAAGCTCCCTGGTGGAGTAGTGGTTACACATTGGTCTTCTGATACCATAAGGTCAGCAGTTCAAAGACACCAGCACTCCAGGGAAAAAGATGGGGCTTTCTACTTCTGTTAATAGTTACAGTCCCAGGTACTTATAGGGGCAATTCTTCTTCCCTGTTCTGTAGAGTCTCTATAAGTTGGCATTGACTTGACATCAGAGAGAGAAAGAGAGAGAGAAATATCTTTCTTAGATTTTGTAGGACCACCCCTAATCCCAACTACTTGGACAACCTCCCTCCCCACAAAAGAATTCACTTCAGAGGACAGCACTGAAGCTACAGCTCAGAGAGAGGGGCACATCTAATCAGAGTACACAGGAGCAAACGAAAGGGAAAGATAGAGAGTGAAACACATCCTGACCCACCAAACCTCTAGGACAATATTCCTACCCTGAGTAGCCAATGCACAGAGAGGACCAGAGGTCTGGCCCCACCATGAGACACAATGTCCCTCGCTGATCCATTACCACTATGTGAGACAATGCTGGAGGCACAGTGCAGGAACTAGGCCCAATCTGACCCCACCACACTGGGGTGAAACAACAAGGGTGTGCAACAGAGCAGCAAGGGGAGCAAAGCAATGAAGTCCCTGGGGAATACTAAAAATAGACTTTGGGGCCAGGGCATGGTACCCCATCAGACTTGACTGGAAGACACTCCTAAAAGTCAACAAACACATTTGGAACTATTTACAGGCTTTTCTATTTGGTTATTGGTTTTCTTGTTGTTTTAGTTTTTTATTTGTTTCTTTCAATGCCTTGTTTTGCTCTGTCTTGGTTTTGTGCTTATGATTGTCTCTGCATGTCTAGCTAGATAAGCTAGGTGGGATAAACAATCTTGGGGGGAAAACTATGGAACCAACGGTTCAGGGGAACACGAGAGAGGGGGAGTCAGGGGAAAGGATGGGGGTGTTAAGCAACTTAGGGACAAGGGAACAACAAGTGATCTCAAATCAATGGTGAGGAGGGTGTAGGATGCCTGGTGGGGCTTAATCAAGGGCAATGTAGCCAAGAGGAATTACTGAAACCAGAATGAAGATCAAGCATGTTAGTGAGACAGGAGGAAAGTAAGAGGAAATAGAGGAAAGAACTAGAAGGCAAAGGATATTTATACAGGTCTAAATACAGGCATGTACATATTTAAATATATGTATATATAATGATAGGGACATAAATCTATGTACATGTATTTATATGTTAAGTATTAAGGTAGCAGACAGCCATTGGGCTTCTATTCAAATAGTCCCTCAATCCAAGAACACTTTGTTCTAATAACCTGGCATTCCATGATGCTCACCTTCCTGACATGATCGCTGAAGACAAAATGGGTGCATAAGCAAATGTGGTGAAAAAAGCTGATAGTTCCCAGCTATCAAAAGATATAGTGTCTGGAGTCTTTGAGGCTTGAAGACAAACAAGCGGTCATCTAGCTGAGAAGCAACAAAGCCCACATGGAAGAAGAAGACCAGCCTTTGTGATCACGAGGTGTCGAAGGGATCAGGTATCAGGCATCAAAGACACAGAACAAAAAGATCATATCAATGTGAATGGGGGGAGCATGGAATCGAGACCCAAAGCCCATATGTATAAAATTGAACATCCCTTTACAGAAGGGTCATAAGGAAGGGAGAGTCAGTCAGGGTGCAGTGTAGCACCAATGAAACATACAACTTTCCTCTAGTTCTGTAATGCTTCCTACCCACCCCACTATCATGACCTCAAGTCTACCTTACAAATCCAGATAGACCAGAACATGTATACTGATACAGATAAAAGCTGGAAACACAGGGAATCCAGGACAGATAAATCCCCTAGGACCAATGAGAGTAGAAATACCAGGAGGGGAACGGGAAGGTGGGAGGAGAAAGGGAGAACCAATCACAATGATCTACGTCCTCCCTGGAGAACAGACAACACTAAAGTCGGTGAAGGGAGACAGCAGGCAGTGTAAGACATGAAAAAATAATAATTTATAAATTGATAGATTCATGGGAGAGGGAGTTTGGGGGAGAGGGGGGAAAATGAGGAGCTGATAGCAATGGGCTCAAGTATCAATTGTTTTGAAAATGAAGATGGCAACATATGTACAAATGTTCTTGACACCATGGATGGATGGATGGATGGATTGTGATAAGAGAGGAATAAGCCCCCAATAAATTGATGTAAGGAAAAAAAATAAAGTAACAAGTAGAAAAAGTCTACATTTTTAGTTTAAAGGAATTGGTCATTGAGGAGATTCTGACTCATGATGTCCTCATTGGGTAGAGTAAACACAGCTCAGATGTTTGTAGTTTCCATTGTTCCGTAAACTGGGTGTTCACAATTTGAGCTCTGATATCATTCCCTCCTTTGGATTTGGATTTTATCATTTACAATCTTACCAGCACACTGGGAACCGAAGCCCTACAGCGCAAACCATTCACTTACTATAAAGAGACATAATCAACCAAGTTACAAATTGGGAATCACAAGTAGGTACAGTACCTATTTTGACTCATTTACCTCATCAGAATCAGGATGTGAAAATTACTTCTTGCAGGAAAACACTTCAGAGACTTTATCCCGAAGGGTTCAGAAGGAACAAAATGTCCCCTGTGGGCCCAGCATCAGAACTCTACTAACTCTGGCGCCTGGAGGGGAGGAGTAGGCTGAATCTGGTTCTAAGAAATTAAGAGCAGCCTCATTCTCCACCTGTTACTCTGTTAAGTACAGGAAGGTAAACCGCTGGCTCTAAATTCTAGTAAATTCCTGAGATTTTACCAACATCATTTGAAGGTGAGTCGGTTTTAGATTTTAGCTCTGCTCCAAACCAGATAGAAGCTGGCTCAGGGACACGGAAACATTTATGGGAGACAGCTGGCAGGTGGGAGAGATAGAACACAAAAACAAGAGGAAAGATCCTATTGCCAACCCAGCCTGAAGCACAGGGATTGTAGAACCCTCTAAAGTCAAGTTTGTGGCTTGCCTAAGGATGCCTGTCCGTTCTTGACCTTGTTTTCTACCTGTTTCCCTGCTCTCTGATCTATAAGTCAAGCCTCTCAAGAGCAATAAGACATCAAAGTTCCTGCTCAAGTGACTATTTTTTTCATAATCCAGAAGTAGATGTTTTCTGTTTTCTGAACTCTTCATGGAAAGAGGAGAAATTTGGAGGCTTGACTATATTTAAACTTCAAATGATTTTGAAGAAAGACAAAGAGAGGAAAAGTGAGAGAGGAGAGTGAAAAGACAGGAATTCATACGTCTTATCTCTCATGCCAATATTCTTTCCAATAAGGGCACAAAGAAATGGATACTCAATTTAATTTTCCTTTTTTGACCCTAAGTAACACTTGGGTAAGTCCCTATACCTTTCTGATCACCTTTGAGTTTAAAAATAAGGTTAATTTGGTGCTGAAAGCCCAGACAGTTCAATTTAAAACTTCAATTGCACAACTCATTCAAATCCTTGTCCTCCCTTCCCAGTTCAGGTCTGACTTTCAGCTTTGAGATCTGCAGTGAGAAGGGAAAGCTATCTGTTCTTTATTCTTTTACTCTCGTATGCTTTTCAGTCCTGTGAAATCAAGGAGAGAGTATGGAAATTGAAAAGGGGGCAAAAATCCCAATGTTGGTTGCCATGCAATGCCAGCATTTAGTGCCCCGTGTGTGGCAAGGAGCCAAATGTGTTGATTCTCTCATGAGACTCACTTTGAGCTCTTCTGAAGCCCCTTTTAAGTGATTCTTCCATTAAGCATTTCCTTGACAAGGTCAATGAGTTTTCTCACTTATGTCTTTCTCACCTCTCTTCCATAAGAAAGTCACTCCCAAGGCCACTCACAGCTGTAACAGGCTACCTTGCCAGACTGCCTTCTGGGCTAGAGAACAAACAAGACGGAGTGAGCTTGACAAGCTTCTGCAGTATTCGCGTGGCCTATAGGAAACTTATATTCTCATGCAGTGCCCTGGGTGTAAGTAGAGGCATGCCCTAGTGCTCTCCATTCTCCCCCTTCCCTCACCACACTGGGCTGATTCAGTGGACTCCTCCTTATAAGAAGCAAGAGACAAATGCAAGACTTTGTTCATATAGGCCTCCTAAACTTGCTCAGCTCAAATACTATCTAACCACAGCGGGAGTAAAATTATGGTCTCTACTAAATGCACTCCTCCAAGATTAGTTCTAAAGAAACTCCTATCTTGGGTAGAAAGAAGTGCCTACCACTCAGTATATTCCAAGAAGAATTATTAATCCTCAACTGCTTTTATTTCCACAAATTTTTTTTCTTAATAACCCTCCCTGTTTCAATCTTCTTAGTTTGAAGGAGGAAATTGAATGCTGGAGAAGTGTGTGGAACCAGGTTTCTGTTCCTTCTTTCTAAGACATTTCCTAGGTCCCCACACTTACTAAGCAGACCTTCACCAGCCTTGGATCCCCTGGTAGCACAGGTAACTACTAAGCTACTAGCAGGAAGGCTGGAGGTTTGAGTCCAATGAAAGGCGTCTCAGAAGAAAAACCTCACATTCTATCTCCCAAAGATCAGATCCACTGAAACCCTCGGACACACAATTTTACTGGAAACCCGTGGGGTCACCTGGAGTCAGAATTGCCTCAATGCCAATCAGTTTGGGGTTGTTTTTTTGTTGCTTTCCCCAGTCTATATTGCCTTTCAGTCTAGAGGAAGTATTCAATCCACCCATCCAGCAATGACTGACATTGCCAATGCCCGGTATATTCCAATAAGTCAGAATTGACTCAACAGCTAGTAGACTGGGTGTGTGTGTAGGTTTGTTTTTGTCTGTCTGTTTGGATGGAAGGTTGGTTGGTTAATCCCCATTCTGCATTGCCTCTCACTTTGGAAGGAGTACCCCCACTCCCCAAAAGACTCCAGTTGAATGGCAAGTTAGTGGTTTTTCTGTGGGAATCTTGCGTTCCTTTCCGTAGATCAGAAGAACTATGCATCGAAGAAACCAAACTGACATCTCTGAATTCATTCTCCTGGGACTCTCCAGCCAGGCTGACCAGCAGAAGATCCTTTTTGTGCTTTTCCTGGGTATGTACCTGGTCACCGTGGCTGGGAATGGGCTCATCATTCTGGCCATCGGATTGGATCCTTACCTTCACACCCCCATGTATCTCTTCCTTGCCAATCTGTCATTCGCCGATATTTCTTCCATTTCCACCTCGGTGCCCAAAATGCTGGTGAATATTCAGACCAAGAGTCAGTCCATCTCCTATGAGGGCTGCATCTCACAGATGTACTTCTCCATCGTGTTTGTCGTCATTGACAATTTCCTCTTAGGGGTGATGGCCTATGACCGCTTTGTGGCCATCTGCTACCCTCTGAACTACATGACCATCATGCAGCCCAGGATCTGTGCTTTGCTTACAGTCATCCCGTGGGTCCTCAGTAACGCTGTTGCCCTGACACACACTGTTCTGCTCACTCAATTGCTCTTCTGTGACAGTAACACGGTCCCACACTTCTTCTGTGACCTGGCTCCTCTGATCAAACTGTCCTGTTCTGATACGATGCTCAATGAACTTGTATTGTTTGCCGCGGGCCTATCTGTGATTGCCTTCCCCTTTGCTCTGATCCTCTTTTCCTACATCTGCATCACCAGGGCTGTCCTGAGAATCTCATCCACGGAGGGAAAATGGAAAGCCTTCTCCACTTGTGGTTCCCACCTCACAGTGGTATTACTTTTCTATGGGACCATTGTAGGGATTTACTTCTTCCCTTCATCCTCCCACCCCGATGACACAAATAAAATTGGTGCGGTAGTATTCACTGTGGTGACCCCCATGTTGAACCCCTTCATCTACAGCCTGAGGAACAAGGACGTGAAAAATGCTCTGTGGAAGCTTGTCAATGTAAAAAGGTTTCCCCCTTTGGTGCCTTGGTCATCTAAATTCCTTTTCTCTTCATAACCAGGTGAGAGCTTCTGCCCCGAGTTTGTAGCATTGTTATGATGCATCGCCTGTTTACGAGCTCTCTGATCTCTGCTCCTATTCCAACCTTGGAGAGTTTCTGGCTTTTCCACAAAGTTGTAGTCTTACAAGACAACAATCCCCATGAAAAGTCACAACAAGGATGTACATTTTAATTTTGATTTATGTTGCTACCAATTTAAATATAAATTGTTAATAATGTAGACAATACTCGATGTTTGCCCTATATACACAACTAGCATTTGTAACTTGGAAGACAGTTACTCTTAATTCCTTTCTTCAATCTAGATTTCTCTACTTCAGTTTTTCAGAGCATTTGTTTCTCAAAGATAGGATTTGGTGAGATGTTTTGTAGTTGTGGTAGTGAAAATTTCTATGGTCAGATAACTTGCTGCTAGAACTCAGAATTAAATGATGCCGATTATCTTAGCTTTGCCACTTGCCAGAGCCTTCAGCTTAGTGTAAATCCCCAGGATGGTAGTATGGGGTGCAGGATTTTTCAAAGTTAAATTCAATCAAACATTTAGAGCCCAGTTGCTACAGAGTGGTGCATGGGCAGAATACATTTTGGGAAAGGTGTTTCGAGCTATTTCAGTGAGACATCTCACGGCTTGAGTATAGGAGAAATAGTTCCAGGCCTGAGTTGCCATGAGATTTTTAGGGTGTCAGTTCATCTCTTTGAGGCTGTTTTCTCCAGTGTAATGTGGGATAATTGTCCTAAACCAGTTGCTGTTGGTTTTCTTCTCAACTGAGGCTGAAGGAATTTCTTCAAACTTCCCAGACTCATACCCTTAAATGTCTTCTGTGCTTTATCACCGATAGTGATTGTGTGTTCAGAATGACAATCAAACTCACGTGACAAGCTCAGCAGCAAGTTCACTTAGCTTTAAAAAAGGACAAAGGAACCTTGGCGGGGCAATAGTTAAGCACTCTGCTTCTAAAGAAAGGTGTCCATTCAAACCGCCAGCCATTCCACAAGAGATCAATGCAGCCCTCTGCTTCTGTGTAGATTACATCCTCGGAAGCCCTGAGAGGCAGTTCTCTCTCCTATAGGGTCCCTCTGCGTCAAAAATCAGTGGAAACAGGATCATCAAAGAACAGATATGGGACAACCACCACACAACTGCATAATGACAGAATGGCGCAGCTCTGAGGGAATCTGTGGCACACTTTCTAATATCCCTAACATGCCACATTTGGAACATCCATAGTCACGGTTTTGTGCCCTGAATGAACGTGGATCACCTCAATCCAGGAACAGTAATCCTGAATCATCACAATCCCTCAGGCGTGTGTGACCAGTATCCACTTACTGACATAGCTGCGTCTCAGAACACATGGGTCACCCCGCAATCTCATATTTTTGAACAACCAGTGAATACTCTCTTGGACTTAGCTATCAAGGGAAATTGACCAAGGCTCATTTTCTTATGCTCCCTTAAGTCTGAGAAAAGACTTCAGATTCTATCCCTTTGCTTCCAACCCTACCATTGACCAGACTCAAACCCTACGCAGACTAGCCAAGGAAGGAGGTGCACATCTGTATTTTGAAATCACTCCTCAGGTGACATCACTATGATAAAGAATTGCTAAATTATATGAACTCTGAATTCCATTCCAGTTCTTGATTTTGTAAATCTAGATGTAAGTAGTTGATGGAGATGTCTTCAAGAATTTTCCTTAAACTCCACGATTCTCACCTTCCCAACACAATCACTGAAGACAAATGTGTACATAAGCAAATGTGATGAAGAAAGCTGATGGTGCCTGGCTATCAAAAGATATAGCGTCTGGAGTCTTAAAGGCTTGAAGGAAAACAACCAGCCATCTAGCTCAGAAGCAAGAAAGTCCACATGGAAGAAGTACACCAGTCTGCATGACCACAAGGTGTCGAAGGGATCAGGTATCAGGCATCAAAGAACAAAAAATCATATCAGTGTGTGCCCACCTTCCTGACACGATTGTTAAAGACTAATGTGTGCCTAAGAAAATGTGTTGAAGAAAGCTGATGGTGCCTGGCTATCAAAAGATATAGTGTCTCGGGTCTTAAAAACTTGAAGGTAAACAAGCAGCCATCTAGCTCAGAAGCAACAAAGCCCAGAGGGAAGAAGCACACCAGCCTGCGTGATCATGAGGTGTCAAAGGGATCAGGTACCAGGCATCAAAGAATAAAAAATCATATCATTATGAAGGAAGGGGAGTGCAGATTGGGGACCCAAAGCCTATCTGTAGGCAACTGGGCATACTCTTACAGAAAGGTTGCAGGGAGGAGACAAGACAGTCAGGTTGCAATGTAGCAACGATGAAACATACAACTTTCCTCTAGTTCTTAAATGATTCCTCCCTGCCCCCTACTAAAATGATCCCAGTTCTACCTTACAAATCTGGCTAGACCAGAGGATGTACACTGGTATAGATAGGAACTGAAAACACAGGGAATCCAGGACAGATGATCCCTTCAGGACCAATGGTGAGAATGGTGATACCGGGAGGGTAGAGGGAAAGGCGGGTAGAAAGGGGGAGCTGATTATAAGGATCTATATATAACCTCCTCCCTGGGGGATGGAAAACATAAAAGTGGGTGAAGGAAGACATCAGACAGAGTAAGATACGACAAAGTAATAATTTATAAATTATCAAGGGTACATAAGGGAGAGAGGATCAGGGAGGAAGGGGGAAAATGAGCTGATACAAGGGGCTCAAGTAGAAAGCAAATGGTTTGAGAATGAGGAGGGCAACAAATGTACAAATGTGCTTGACATACAATGGATGGATGTAGGGATTGTGATAAGAGTTGTACAAGCCCCCAATAAAATGATTTTTTTTAAGTATTTGCCTTAAACATGCACAGAAGTAAATTCTTTATACAGGACAAAATACTCTTTGACTGATTTACTCACTTTAAAGACAAAAGACCAGAAAGACATTATGCTTGGGAAAGCAGAAGGTTAGAGAAAAAGAGGAAGACACTTAATGAGATACATTGATGCAGTATCTGCAGCAATGTTTCAGATATAACAACTGTGAGGATGGTACAGGATGCAACAGCGTTTCAGTGTGTTGTCCAGAGGGTCACTATGAGGCAGAACCATCTAATGGCACCTGATTACAACATGACTCGATATTCAATTTGATGTATGTGATGTTTCCCTGTAGTGAGGAAAAAATTTTAGGCAAACTATAATGCCCTTGTGTGAGCTAAAGGAAGTCATTTGAGCACCTAGCTCAACAGTTTTCACATGTAAAATGGCAATAGTCACTCCACCATCTCAAAGCTGTTTGGTAAACAGGTGTAGATATATCATTCTAATACGCCATATACACTCAGAAAAGGTGTTTCTTTTATTTTCTTTAACTGTCTCCCTGGTTCCATATGTACCTGCCTCACCAAACTAGGATAATTTATCAGCAATAGAAGCTGATATCCATTTATACCTAAACTTAGAACCATCCAATATCTTTTAAGAGGAAATATACAATCATTCACCTAACTTTCTCTGTGAGATTGCTTAAATTTTACACGTTGCTTGAGTTTCTGCTATTAATCTAAAATTCATCTGCTTTTGTCTGGGCTACTCCTAGAAGTCCTCTATTCTCCATGTCGACTTCCATCTTATTGCATCCACAGCTCCACCATGCAATGTCCCAGAGCTCTGTTCTCATTGTTTCATGTGAAGTAGTAGAAAGAGACCCAGATGTACAGCAGAGGGACTTGGGATCTCTCACAACTACAGCTCATGCATGCTGCTGACCTCTATTTCTTCTTCAACAACAATTAGTGTCACATAAATGAATCATGTTTTAAACCAGCACATATCATATAAATGTGTTTGTGTTTAACAGTATGGGGAAAGAGATGCCGGGGAATGGAACTAATAAACTATTCACTGTGACGATTGTCGTTGCTTTCTTTCCATGTCTCCACCTGCTGAGAGGTTAAGTCAATGCCTCACTCCTTGAACGTGAAGGGCTGTGGGGATGGCAGCACCAGATGTTTCTAAGACT
This sequence comes from Tenrec ecaudatus, assembly GCF_050624435.1. Classification (NCBI taxonomy): domain Eukaryota; kingdom Metazoa; phylum Chordata; class Mammalia; order Afrosoricida; family Tenrecidae; genus Tenrec; species Tenrec ecaudatus. Next base: position 16,520,909 of record NC_134533.1, read on the forward strand.
GTGCTAGAAAAGCCAACACAGTGTCCACCTGCTTGCCTTCTGTTGAGACATGCACCTTTGAAGTCCCTAGTAATCATGTAAGATGTCCCACTACCCTGAAGACACCATGCTGAAGAGACTAGGCTGATGAGACCACAGAGAATTAGACACAGAAGAGGCCTATTTTCCAACCCTCTACTCCAGCCAGGCACCCAACCTGGGATCAAGTGAGGCTCATGATTATTCCATCCCGAGTTCTTACTACAAGCAAATGATTCTCTGAGTGATCACTGACTAGTTAAGCCCAGCTAACTCTTATCCCTGTGAGATATGGCAACGAGATGATTTTTAGTGTTTTAATTCTATGCTTTAAGATGCTTTGTTCCATAGAAATATATAACCAGAACTGTGACTTTGTTTGGGTCCTGGGATAGAGTGATTTATATTACATGTTTTATTGCTTTAATATTTTAGAGTGAGTATATATCACTTGGGGGTAAAGGGCAAGAGAAGCATATTGCTTTAATTTTGAGGAAAAAAATAAACCATCTTTCCTGTTAAATCATTATGCTGAACATGGTGCCTGAACCTTCTTAACTACATAAATAATCTCTGGGGGATTGCTCAGAAGATTAAAACACTCAACTTTATTTTGCCTTTTCCCTTTCACTTGCTTATGTCTCTCTAGCTAATCTCCTTTTAACAGAGGATTTTTGCTGACTTAGGGCTGACCCCTTTTAAAATCAGCATGCAGCTTTAGACAATGACATCTGTGAACTTCTAGCCATCCAAACTGTTCAAGAACATTTACTTACTTTGATAATGACAATAATAATACATCATGACTGAAAATTATAAAACGTTGATGAAAAAGATAAGTAGCCTAAGTAAATACAGGGTTAAGCCATGTTCATGGGTTGGAATATTGTCAAGCTATTAATTCTCTCAAATTGATCAACAGAATCAATGTATCCAATCAAATTTGCAACAGATATTTTGCATAAATTGACACAATAATGTAGAAGATGTAGAATAGCTGAAGTAGCTATGAAAAAGAACTACACTGGGAGATTAGCACCAATTAACTCCAAGATTTATTATTCAAGATTTTTCTAATGACATATTCCAAATAATTGTTCAACATGTAATTCACAGACAAGGAAAGACGCTAAAAGATACCAACAAATCTGAAGCCATACGGCTAAGAAGCACCAGACTGAACATTTTGGTATCAAATTTTGAGCTCTTGTACAGCACAAATACATTTACAAAGCTGATATGTTAGGAAAATATTTACACTGCAGTTAGTATTTCAAAAATGACCCCCGAGATGCATTCTGTGGATAGGATTTATCCTAGTGTGACATCGCTAAAGGCTTTACACAAAGACACACAAAAAGTTAAAAGTGTGAGCCTAAGTCTCTTGACCAACAATGCAATTCCCCCCACCCCCTATGGGTTTTGTCCCTAAACTCTTCTCTAAAATATTTGTCAGTTGTTCTTAAAATGAAAGTTTCTTGAGTCCTAAAGTTGCACTTCACTTGCTCATGCCCAAGTGCACACATACACCCTGATATATATTATCATATCACAAGGCACTAGCAAATTGAAAGAAGATAAAAATAACACCATTGAGTCAATCCCAACGCATGGCAGTGCCATGGTGTAGCGGCTCCAAAACAAATTCTGGTGACACTCTTCGGACCCCCCCGTTTGACTTTTCCATTTGTGTTCACCAGATAGAAGGAAGAACAATGTGCAGGATTTAGAAGTTCCGTGTTGAATGAAAATACAGAGTGGAGACTCAAGGATAGCTGAAAATAATACAGAGAGATTCCGAGCTCATGTTCCAGCTGTGTGAAATCTCCACTCCACCACCTGCTTGCTTTGATTCTTACTTATAATTTTACCACACATAATTCTTACTCTGCTAAGGTTGAATTGCTAGTTACAAGAATTGGGCAATATCAAATAAGCTTATAGATGATGACAAGTATTCCACAGAAGGATGAATCAGGAAGGGGAGGTGGTTGTTCAGGTGCAATGTTAAGTAGGGTTATTTGGGGAAACCTCATCAATAAGGGGACTCTTGGAGGAAAGATAGAAAAGAGGGAGAAACTAAGCAATGGACTGTTTCACAAGGACCCACCTACAGCCTACAAGCAAGTTTTGATCTTTTCAGGGCTTTTACAGCAGCCTCCTTGACCTCTTTGTTCCTAAGACTATAGATGAGGGGGTTCAACATAGGGGTTATCACCGTATACAGCACCGACACCACTCGGTCTCCCTCGGAAGATTGCCCTGAGTTATCTCGCAGGTACATAAAGATGAGCGTGCCAAAGAAGAGTGCAACAGCCATGAGGTGGGAGGCACAGGTAGAGAAGGTCTTGGCACGGCCCCCAGCTGAGCGGATCTGCATGATGGCCACAATGATAAACAGGTACGACACCACGATAACCACTATGCAAGCAGGCATGACAAAAAGGGCGAACACGACAATGACTACCTCCTGAGTGTAACTCTCCCCACACGTGATCTTTAACAGAGGCGGCAGGTCACAGAAGATAAAGTTGATCTCATTGCTCCCGCAAAATGTGAGCGTGAAGGCGGTGACCGTCCGAATAAAAGCACTAGTGAAGCCAGCCACGTAGGCACCGGTCACTAAGCCTACGCGCTCCTTCTCCGTCATGATGGTGACATAAAGCAGGGGTTGGCACACGGCCACATAGCGATCATAGGCCATGATGGCCAAGAGGTAGCAGTCAATGGAGGCACAGAAAGTGAAGAGGAAGAACTGAACTGCGCAGCGAACTTGAGAGATGACAGCCCCGTGCTCCAGCAACACCACCAGCATCTGCGGGACGATGACAGAGGAGTAGCAGATGTCCACAAAGGAGAGGTGGCTGAGGAAGAAGTACATCGGGGTGTGTAGGCGGCGATCTCTGTGGATCAGGAGGATCATTCCTGCGTTCCCCAGCAGGGTAACAAGATAGAAACTCAAAAAGACCAGGAAGAGAGGAAGCCCCCACTCCGGATGATCAGTGAATGCAATAAGGAAGAACTCGGTCACGAAGGTGGAATTGCCCCCAGCCATCCATTCAATCAATAACCTGTGGGAGCGAAGACAGGAACCACATCAAGGGACCATTGCCATGGTCAAGCCATTTCAAGGCTATGGTTGTTAGTTGCCATCCTGTCCATCCCGACTCATGGGGACCCCATGTGTGCACAGTAGAACTGTTCACAGGACTTTCAAGGCCAGGACCTTTCAGAGACGGATTCCCAGGCCTGTCTTGCAAGGTAACTCGGGGTAGGTTTAACCTACCAACCTTTTGGCTATTAGTTGAGCCCTGAACCCTTTGCACCATGCAGAAGCCCCTTCATTTCATTACAAAATTTTATATTGTGCTGATCATCTTGACATTTGACTTCAACATCTAAATGAAGTTAGAAAAGTCTAACTTTTCTAACAGTCTAAAATGAAGATAGAAAAATACAAAGTATTGTTAGGTCCCATCCAGTCAGTTCCAACTCAAAGAGACCCGATGTACAATAGAAGCAAATTCTACAGCGTCATGAACCACACTCACAATCATTCCCTTCGTGAACCCATTGTTGCACCCACCTTGCTGATCCATTTCATTAAGAACCTTCCTCGTTTATTCTGATCCTTTATTTTGTCCAGCATGATCTTTTTCTCTGGGAACTGGCTCCTCCTGATAACATGTTCAAAATATATGAGACAACATCTCACCACTCCAATGTGCACCCTGATTGCATTTCTTCCAAGACAGAATTCTTCATTCTTCTGGACGTCTGAGATATGTTCAAATTTTTCACCAATACCAACATTCCAATTGATTGTAAATCATCAATTGAAAATATCACGGTGTGGGTCAGGCACACCTTAGACCTGAAGATGATCAATATCTTTGTTTTTTTTTTCACTCTTTCAAGAGACCTTTTGCAGCAATGCAATACATCCTTTGTTTTCTTGACTGCTGATTTTATGAGTGTTGATTGTGTATCCAATTAAAATTAAAACCTGGACAACTTCAATCTTTTCTGTTTATTATTATGTTGTTTATTAGTCTAATGGTAAGTATTTGGTTTTATTCATATTTGAGTTGCAATCCATGATGGAGGTTGCAGTTCTTGATCTTCATCTACAAATGCTTCAAGTTCTACTAGCAGGTTGGGCCATCTGCACATCTCAGGTTGTTAATGAGTCTCCCTCTCATCGTGACACCCAGTTCTTCTTCATGGAGCCCATTTTCTCAGCGTATGTGCTCAGCAGGCAGATGAAATATGTTTGATAACACTGGCATCCACATTTCCTGACTTTAATCAGACAGTATCCCCTTGTTCTACTCTAATGACTCTTGTTCCATGTACAGGGTCCATATGAGAACAAATTAAGTGTTCTAGAATTCTCCTCCGTTACAATGTTATCCATAATGTTTTACGATGCCCATAGTCAAATACATTTTTTGTAGTCAATAAAACACAGGTAAATATCTTTAAAGTGAGTAGATAGTTCCTTCTAATACAAGATAAGAAACAGTAAGTTCTTCTACTATAATAAAAAAGAACAAGTGAAATTTTGACTTATAAGTCAGCTCTTGTATTTTCAACTCTGCCCCCAATTAGGTGTTTGGTCTTACACAATACACTTAACTTCCCTGACTCTCCATTTCTTCTTCTGCCAAAAAGACATCAGAATATCTGTTCTGTTTATAAGGTTAAGTCACAGATTAAAGCCAGTGCAAAAGTGTCTGGGAAGCCAAAAGCACTCCACATGTACATGGTGGCTTTTTAAATTTTTAAGTGAACATTTTAAGGAAGGAAAATTTATATTCTACAAGCAAAAGAGCATTAATAGGGGGAAATCCATTAGCAGTCAACAATGGGTTCTGCTTGCAAGAATGTCTATTCTCAGTCTAACAATATGCACGTCTAACAAACAGCTGTTAGCTTAATTAGAATTGGCTGGCTGGTTCAGGGGGATATTTTTAATAAGCACCAGCATTAACCTTGGAATCAAACGTGCAAATATAAGCTCCTTTTAGCACCCAGCAAATCTCCATAAATACTGTTTGGTTGTTCTAACAGTCCCTAATCAAAAGCAGTAATTGACAATGAACAGCATACTAATTTGAAAGCAGGGGAAGCAGACCTACCTCTGCCATCTGGTATTGTCTAAGCACTGTAGTAGGAATGTGTGCTAATGGGGTAAAAGGTCCTTCCTAGAGTTATGAGGTCCCTGATGATACAAACAGTTTGTGCTCAACTACTAACCTAAAGGTTGGCAGTTCAATTCAACAGCAGGGGGTTTAGGTTGGTTGTTGTTGTTTTTCTGGTGGGTGGACTTCTGGACCAGAGCTGCAAGGGGATTTGATCATGTGTGCATTCCTCATGCACAAGCTGAAATGATCCATTAGGGAAAATGACAAATAAAGGAAATTAGATCAGGAAGTCATGAGCTGAGCATGAGCCATTCTCACCTGAATTCCACTCTTCTGGCTTCTTCCACTTTACTCGGTGTTTCCTTTTCTCTGCCTGTGACTTACTGTCTGTTGCTCTTCCACTGACAGGAGTTACACTGCAGCAGAGAAAAAGCACTATGGGTTGCAGGAAATGGCTGGGTTTCTGGTTCACCAAGCACTGGACATGTGACCCTGGGCAAGCCACTTTTTCTCTTTGGACTTCAATTACCCACTTTTTGTTCCTATCTAATAAGCAATGAAGCCTAAAATCTATAATCGCCACAACCTGGTGAAGATTGGGTCCCTCTGTGTCTTATTTTCACTTTATGAAGTGAAGTGTGGCAATCTATTTCCCTAAAGATTACAGCCCTTGAAAAACCATACAGGCTAGTTCTACTCGGTCCTACAGGGTCAACATGAGTCAGAATCAATTCAAGGGCAATGGATTTGAAGGTTTTTTGGTGAGTGGTTGTTTTGGTTTTAACTCTTTCCTTAGGTTCCTTGAAAAAAATATTTCCCTGACACTCAAGTTCCTGGGTTTTTTTTTCAGGCACAGCTAGCATAGCATTGATAGGGACCAGCCTCTCTCCCAGAGCCTATGATGTAACACTAGGCCTTGATGAAGAAGCTTCTTATACTCCCTGACCAAGCTTCATCCCCTAATTGGTTTCAGAGATGAGTCTCCAGGGAGAGGTAAATGATCTTCATGTGACTTCCTAACAAGGTGTCTAATATCTTTGAAGATTTATCTTAAGTTCAAACACCCAAAGCCACATCCCATATTCTACCATTACTCAACAGGGTCTGATGGCGTTAGTTCATAGTCATGTGTCTTCCTGTATTATACCAAAAGGAAGATAATATTTTGAAGGTTTCCTGTTTCTCATTTGGGAATTTTTTCAAGGATTCTACACAATGCCACTCTGTAGTCTCCAACAAGAGGCTGTGTTTTATAAGTAAAAGCCTTTGCTCCCTAGCATTAAGGTACTGTCATTGGCAACCCTACAAGTTTACCAGTGGGCAGAAGTATAAAATGGTACATTTGGAGGTCATGATATTCATATCATGAATAAATGGATGATGAACACACTTCCCCTAGGCAGACTAAGCTAGGTCTCTATAGTGAACAACTCTCTCCAGCCCTACCATCAACCATAGAATCAGCTCTCAAATGTTTCATGTCCATAAGAATTGCCCAAAGAGCCTTGGGCACCGTGCTTTTTTAAAGAACTATCGTTGTGGCATCCAATTGACAACAGCAATAAGAAGGATTAGATAGAACGTTTGAGGTCTGTACATTTATGTGACTGGAGAAGATACAATTCAGAAAAGGAGACTGAGAATGGTAGCCCAACTCAGAGAACGGAATCATTGTCACTGAATGATATACGTACAAATTGTCAAATTAGTGTATGTTTTCTTTTGTATATTTTCAATATAGAAAAAATTAATTAGAGGCAATAAAAGAAAAAAATGGATTGAAAAATGACCCCCAAAAAAACAATTACTCATATAAGTTGCTTAAAGTATGAATTCTACTGTCTCCCACCCAGGGCTTATTATTGAGGATCTTGGCATAGGTATGAGTTGCAGAAATCTACATTGTTAACAGGAATCCCAGGTGTTTAAGATACAGCTATTCCCCAAAAAGCTTATATCTAGAGAGTGTGCCTTGGGGAGAATGCTTGGAGCTCGGGTCCTGTTTGGGTCCCTGTGCACAGTTTTTGTACACTAAAGGAAAATAGTAAACGTTTCTCTAGAGCCCCATCAGAACTTTCCTTCCTCATGAGAGAGCTGTGAGCTAGTGAGGGTAATTTGATGATCCCCTGTCTTATAAATAAAGAAAACTAGATACGGAGAGGGACGTGTAGCTGTTTCGTGGCAAGACAATGATGTAAACTCAGGTCAATGTCTTGTTAACTAAACCTACTCAAAAGATGGCAGAAGGTGAAAGGGCTCCTGGGAAGATCTCCAACTTTGCTACACATGAGAATCCCCTGAGAGATTTGAAAACCCAAATGCCCCACTTATAACCCATACCAATTAAATCAGGATGTCTAAATGTAGAAGCCAGGCATCCGTATTTTTTTTAATCCTGAGGAAATGACAAGGCAGCAAAGTGGAAGACCAACTGCCAGAGAACTCCTTCCTCGCTCACATAGCTTTCATTTCCCTGGGTGGCTAAGACAGTTGCTCCAGGAAGGGAAAGAGCTTTCCTGTTCTCATAAGCTTGAAAATCGCTGCATACATTATTCCCCACATGGAAAGTTACACTGCATATCCACATATTAAAGAATCTATGAAGTCCTATAATTAAGAAGCCTCATCAACTTTCTCTAACCCACCATTTCCCCAAGGTATTCCTCTTCAGAACCTCCTTTTCATGGAAGGCAGACTAGCATTCTACAGAATAAGAGATCTTAAGAAGGATGCTCCTGAGGCATGCAGTTCTAAAATCACTCAGTAATTGACTTGGTGTCAAACAGCAAAGCAGAACTGTTCCAAGAAATAGCAAATCCTAATGACTCATTTGGCTCCTTCGAGTCTCCGTCAGACTGGCTTCCCCATAAACAACCACTTCTACTGGGAAAGAGATAAGGAAGGGCAAGGTGGGAATAGCATCTGCCAAAAGAGTCCCTCAGGATCCCTTTTAAAAATATTTAGCTTTCCTTTGAAGAACCCAGTGACTGAGTCCTCACAGGTTTGGTCAATAAAAAATAGTGACCCATTCTTATTCCAACAGCCTGGCTGAATGACCTTCAAAGGCTATCACAAAGATCCCTGCATTCTGGAAGTAAGACTAGGTAAGGGATAGGTAGGGTGTTATACTCATGATTTCTTTTCTGAGATACATGTTCAAGGTTCTCTTTCAGGGAGACTTTTAATTTTTCTCTTAGATGCCATAGACACAATTCAAACCTTTCCAGCATAGGGTAGTTTTTGGTCTTGGTTGTCTTTAATCATGAAAAACAAAAGTGGGGGCCAGGTATTAGCTGCCCTTTTTGTATGTGCATACTTATGATCGTATCACAGATAGCAATGAACTTTAAGACAGATCTTGAAATGCCCCTTTTCAAGATGAATGTCACACCATTTTTTCTTAGATTTTTCAACGTAAACAATATGATTATCTGGCTCCAAATGACCAATTCCAGTCCATTTGGCTAATGTTTTGGATATTGATCTTTGGGTGTTCCCTTTTATTTTTATGATTTCCAATCTTCCAAATTTTGTACCTGTAGACTACACATTCCAAATATTAATTGATGTCTGCTGCAGTTTCTTCACATTTTGAGGCATGTCCCATGAAAAAAATTAAACTTCCAAAGGCTTTACTCCATCCATGTCATTATGGCTGACTCTACTTTGAGAAGGCAGATTTTCCTCAGTCATATTTTGAGTGTCTTCCAATCTGAGAAGTTCATCTTCTGGCACTATAACTGACAATGTTACACTGCTATTCATAAGTTTTTCAGTGGCTAATTCTTCAGAAATGGATGACCTATGCGTTCTTCCTCCTTTATTATCAGTTTGGAAGCTCCTCAAGAAAACAAAGTAAAGAATTATAATGAATTATGTAAAGATCTGGAGTTTGAAAATGAAAAAGAAAGAAATGATCAGCAAATCTCGAGAAAATGTTCATCCTACATTATTACTGAAGACAAAATGGGTGCATAAGAAAATGTGGTGAAGAAAGCTGATGGTACCCAGCTATCAAAAGATATAGCATCTGAGGTCTCAATGGCTTGAAGTTAAACAAGTGGCCATCTTGCAGAGAAGCAACAAGCCCAAAAGAAAGAAGCACACTAGCCTGTACAATCATGAGCTGTTGAAGGAATCAAGTAGCAGGTACCAGAAGACCCAAAACAAAACAAAAAAAAACTTATCATTGAGAACAAGGGGGGTTGGAGCAGAGACCCAAAACACATTTGTAGACAATAGGACATCCTTCGCAGAAAGGTCACAAAGAAGGGATGAGTAAACCATGGCGCAGTATAGCATGGATGAAACACACAATATACCTCTGGTTCTTTAAGGCTTCCTCACCCTACACTAGCACGACACCAGTCCTGCCTTTCAGTTCTGGCTAAACCGAAACATGTACAATCATACAGATAAGAGCTCCTGGCACACAGAATCCAGGTCAGATAAACGCCTCAGGAACAGAAATGGGAGTAGCTATATCAGGAGGATAGATAGGGGAAGGTGGAGGGAAAAGGGGAGGAAGGGGAAACTGATCACAGTGATCAACACATAACACTGCCTCCCCCACTCCCAGGGGGATGAACAACAGAAACATGGGTGAAGGAAGACAGCAATCATTGTAAGATATGAAAATAATAATAATTTATAATTTATCAAGGGGTCATGAGGGTGTGGGAGGGTGAGAAAAGGGAAAGAAGATGAGCTGATATCAAGGGCTCAAATGGAAAGTAAATGTTTAGAAAATGATAATGGCAACATATGTACAAATATGTACAATTTATGTAGGGAATATTATAAGAGCTGTAAGAACCCCCCCCCTAATAAATTATGTTTAAAAAACAGAAGAAAATATTCAATCCCTGAGTTCAATATTGAAAGATACTATGGGCAAAATATTAAATTATGCAGGAAACATCAAAAGAACAGTAAAGGAACACACAGAGTCATTATACCAAAAAGAACTGGTTGACATTCAACTATTTCAAGAGATAGCATATTATCAGAAATCTCTGGTACTAAAGGAAAAAGTCCAAGCTTCAATGAAAGTATTAGCAAAAAATAAAAGGCTCTAAGAATTGCTATAATTGATGGAATATCAACTGAAATGTTTTAAAACCTAATGAAGCACTGGAAGCACTCCTCTTTCCTAAGAAATTTGGAAGACTTCCAAGTGACTGGAAGAGATTCCAAATAAAAGTATCTAACAAAATTTGGAAATTATTGAGCAATGTCATTACGATCATAGACAAGTGAATTTTTAACAAAGTTCATTTAATAATGATTGTAGCAGTACATTAACAGGTACCAGGCATCAAAGAACAAAAAATAATATCATTGTGAATGAGGGGGAGTATTGAGAGGGAACCCAAAGCCCATCTGTAGGCATCTGAACATCCCCTTATAGAAGGGTCATGGGGAGGAGATGAGCCAGTCAGGGTGCAGTGCAGCAACAATGAAACATACAACTTTCCACTAGTCTTTAATGCTTCTCTCCTCCCGCCCCCACTATCATGATCCCAGTTCTACCTTACAAATCCGACTAGACTAGAGCATGTACACTGGTACAGATAGGAAATGGAAACACAGGAAATCCAGGACAGATGACCCCTTCAGGATCCGCAGTGAGAGTGGAGATACCGGGAGGGTTGAAGGAAGGTGGGGTAGAAAGGGGGAACTGATTACAGGGATCTACATATACCCCCCTCCCTGGGGGACAGACGACAGGAAAATGAGTGAAGGGAGATGTTGGACAGTGTAAGACACAACAAAATAATAATAATTTATAAATTATCAAGGGTTCATGTGGGGTGGGTGGGGAGGGAGAGGGGGCAAGAGGAGCTGATACCAATGGCTCAAGTAGAAAGCAAATGTTCTGAGAATGATGAGAGCAACAAAAGTGCGTGACATAATGGATGTATGTATGGATTGTGATAAGAGTTCTATGAGCTCCCAATAAAATGATTTAAAAATAAGAAACAGGTAGCTACCAGAAATTCAAATCTAATTTAGAAGAGGACATGGAAAGAAGGATATCACTACAGATGTCAAATGGATCTTGCCTGAGCAGAGAGCACCAGAAAGTTGTTTGCTTATATTTTATTGACTATGAAAAGGCATTCGACTGTGTGGACTTTATAAATGATGGATATCCTTGAGAGGAATAGGAATTCTAGAACACTTCAGTGTGCTCATGAGGAACCTTACACAGACTAGAGGCAGTTGTTCTAGCAGAACAAGAGAATAATGCATGGTTTGAAATTAGGAAGGGTTAAAAAAACAAAAGAAAGAAATTAGAAAGGGTATGCATCAGGGTTCAACACGCTTATTCAATCAGTATTCTGAGAAAATCATTTGAGAAGCTGCACTGCATAAAGAAGAATGCAGCATCCAGATTGGAGGAAGATTTATTAATCACCTGTGATACGCAGATGGTACCACCTTGCTTACTGAAAGCTAGGAAGACTTGCCGCAGTTGCTGATGAAGATTAAAGACTGCAAGCTTCGCCATGGATTATAACTAAATATAAAGAAAACCAAAATCCTCACAACTGGACCAGTTGACAATTGGAGAACATGTTGAAGTTTCCCAGGATTTCTTCTTGATTGGATCCACCATCAACACTCATGGAAGCTGCAGTCAAGAAATTCGACATCATATAGCATTAGGCAACTCTCAGCCCAGGCTATCTTTAAAGTGCTGAAGAGCCATGATGTCGCTTTGAGGACGAAGGTGAACTTCACCTAAGCTATAGTATCTTCAATCACCTAATATGCATGGGAAGATTGGACACTGAATAAGGAGGCCCAAAGAAGAATCAATGCATTTGAATTGTGGTGTTGACGAAGAATATTGAAAATACCACGGACTTCCAGAAGAATAAGCAATAAGCAAATCTGTCTTTTAAGAAGTATAGTCAGAACACTCCTTAGAAATAAGGATAGGAAGACTTCATCTCACATACTTTGGACATGTTATTAGGAGAAAGTAATCTCTGGAAAAGGACATTATGCTTAGTGAAGTGCAGAGTCGGTGAAAAAGAGGAAGATCCTCACCATGGTGGATTGACACCGTGGCTTCACATACGGACTCCAAGTTAGCAATTTTGGTGAGGATTCCAGGAAGCATTTGTTTCTGTTGTACAAAGCCGACTCAATAGCCCTAACAACATATATTTTCTATTAAAACACAACTTTTATCATTTAAAATAAACAAAAACATTTACAGGTGGTTTTATTTAAATCAGTTCCACATAAGATATAGCAAGATGTAAGGAAATACTAACACCTATTTACAACTAGTTAACTTCTCTTTAGCAAGGATTCCTACAAATTACTGTATATAACTTTGCCTCTTTTCTTACACATAGAAAGCAATTTTCTTTTTTCCTCTGAATTCTCTTTATGAAACAAAAAAGTAGATGGAGTCCCACTGTGTTAGTCCGGGTAGACTAGAGAAACAAATTCATAAACATGCACATGTATATAAGAGAGAGTTTTACATAAAGGTTAATTGTATATTAAGAAAATATCCCAGCCCAGTCCAGCCCAAGGCCATAAGTCTGATATTAACCCATATGTCCGATACCAATCTATAAAGTCCTCTTCAGACTCATGAAGCACATGCAATGGAGCCAAATGCAGGATGATCACAAACCAGTGGGTAGAAAGTCTTTGGATCCAGTGGTGGTGTAAGCATCTCAGCACTGGCAGGGGTCTCTCTGTGGCTTCTCCAGCTTCAGAGGTCTGGTTGTGTCCATGTGGCTTGTCCAGCTCAGGGCACTCGGGTAGTTCCATGTGTCTTGTCAGCTGCAATGTCACCCAGGAAAGTCAGCCTTGTCAGTAGAGAGTCTCCAAGGGTGTGAACTGAGAGAGATAGTGTCTTCTGCCTCCAAGGAGGAAGTACCGGATTTCCCAGAATTCTCAGGAGAAGGCCATGCCCACAAAGAGGCCTCATTGGCTACGATTTGATTTCAAGCTAGACTCCACCCCTATACTCTTAATCTTCAAATTCACAAACGATTATATATCTACCACACCCACATCCATCACTGGGACCTCAAGGACACCCATGCCTACAGTCCTTCCCTATTGGATTGAACTCTTTAATTACCTACTTAGAATCTCATCAGGAGACATTGCATTGTCTCATTAATCCTGGCACTTTAAACCCATAGTGTTCCATTCTGGTTTGTCATGAATCTTTACTTTCTGGCAAATTCTTAAAGGGTAAATAAACCTTCACTGAATTACAAAATAATATAAATATTAACCCGGGGGGACATTTATAGAGCCCAGTGTCTCAAATTATTTGCACAGCATACATCTTGACAAGTGTGGTAAAAGAATATAAGCCTGATGCATACCTTTACTTGTTTTAAATCAGGCAGTGACCCTTTGCCTAATTCAAACAACTACCTCTGCATCTGTGTATAGATTCTGCATAGCACAACGGAGCGTCCTGTAATTCACATTCTTTGCAATATTATCCATAGTTTGTTATGATCCACACAGTCAAATGCCATTGCACAGTCAAGAAAACATAAGTTAAATAATAAAAGAAAGGAAGGAAGGAAAAGAAAACACAAGCAAACATCTACCTGTCTCCTCTGCTTTCAGCCAAGATCCATCTGACATCTGCAACAATATTCCTCCTTCCATTTCCTCTTCTGAATCTGGCTTGAATTTCTGGCAACTCCCTGTTGGTATACTGCTGCATATATATTTTTAATAATTTTACCTGAATTTTATATTAATTATATTATTCAATAATTTCTATATTCTGTTTTGTTACCTTTCTTGGAATTGGGCCAAAATATGGATCTCTTCCAGTCATTTGGTCAGATAACTGTCATCTAAATTTCTTGGTATAGACTAGTCAGGGCTTCCAGTGTTTCCTCAGCTGGCTTAAACATTTCGATTTCTATTGTATCAATTCCTAGAGCCTTGTTCCTCCACAATGCTGTAAGTACAACTTGAACTTTGTCCTTCAATGCTATCTGTTCTTGAATATTTGCCAGTTCTTTTGGTACAATGACACTTTTTTATTCTTTCCCTCTTCTTTTTTTGCTTCCTATGTCGTTCAAGAATCCTTCAATCTTTCAACTTGAGGCTTGAAGTTTTTCGCCAAGTATTTCATCTTGAGGTACACTGAGAGTATTCATCCTTTCTGGTTTTCTAACCCCATGTCTTTTCACGTTCATTTTAATGCTGTACTTTATCTTCTCAAGCATCCTTCTGAAATTTTCTGTTCAATTCTTGTATTTCAGCTTTCATTTCTTCCATTTGCTTCAGAGTCTTTTTGACATCCATTTTGTTATTTTCTTTATGTCCTGCCCCTTAACAATCTTTTGCTCTCTTGATATATTATGTCATCCCACAATTCATCTGGTCTTTGGTCATTAATGTTGAATGCATAAACTCAAAACAAAAGTCTAAATTAAGGTGATACATACTCATTTTTGGCTTACATGGACTTGTTTAAATTTCTTCAGCTTCAATCTGAACTTGCATATGTGCAGTTGATGGTCTGATGATATGTTCCATAATCAGGCACTGGTGTTGTTCAGACTGATGGATTTACACTTCTCCATCATCTCTTCTCACAGATGTCGTCAACTTGACTCTTGTGTAATCTGGTGAAGTACACATGTACAGCCCCCATTTATGTTGCTTTTGACAGAGTAGAATGCCTCCATACAATATCTAAGGTTATAATATCATATGGAAGCAGACAGTCATATCTTTCTCCTGTGTAGCAACTGGTAGGTTCAAATTGCCTACATTTCAGTTAGCCACTAAACCATCAGAACTCTTTGGCTGTATGTCTTAAAATTTCTCCTTCACGCTGGATCTTCTAGCCTTCATTTACAGCATCTTCCAATTTAAAATTCTATTACTGGACTTTTATATGTGACACAGAATGTTGGGCTAAATTGGGATTCTTTCTCCATTTGCAAGATATTTTTGTCTCCTTTAGGAACAAGGATTGAGGAGTTAATTCTATGTGTCTGTTTGGTTTAGCTAATTTAGATGTTCTTGTGAAGCTATTTTATTGACAAGATAAATATTTACTATCAGTTGAATCTAAATATAGGCTTACTATAAATCATAATAAGCTTGACAACAATATGCCTGGTTTTTATAGAAGCCCTGGTAGCACAGTGGTTAAGTCCTTGGTTGCTAAGCAGCAGACTACTGTTTCAAACCTACCAGCAGCTAGGTGTGCTCCATGGGAGCTGGGTGTGCTAATTTGTTTCCACAAAGATTTACTGTTTTCTTAAGCTGGGTTCTCTAGAGAAGCAAAACCATTGACGCTTATGTATGTGACACACATGTACAATGAAATTTATATCACATGGCTGTAGAACTTGGCAAGCCCAAGTCCAGGCGAGTTCCAAGTTTGTGAGGCAGATGATAGGCTGGAGGCTTCTCCTGACTCACATTTCTACAGAGGCTAATGATCAGCAAGAAAACCAAGGGCTGGTGACTACAAAAGCAGATAAATCCAAGGTCAGCTAGTCAGGTTGTGGCTGCACAGGTGATGAATCTGACAACTGACAGCAGGTCAGATAACAGGTCACTGATGACTCCTAGAATTGATAGGCAGGCAACATGGCAGGCTTTGGGCTCAAGTAGAAAGAACCAGAGGCCAGTGAGCCAGACACAAGGTCATACCCACCAAAAGGCAAGTAAGTTTGTCCACGGTGTCCACTTATATAGGAAGCAGGTCACACCTCCAAGGAAACTTCCTGTCAGTTGACTGGGTCAGGGCTTGATTTGAGGAAGGGTGTCACGCCTAGGCCTAATTGATTGGTTACGCTTCTAACAATTGATTGGTTGTGCTTACTTTGTATGAGCTAAGGTCATGGGAGGTTACTGGAGGTTAAATGCAAAATTCCTGAAAATCCTGATCCTGTCAAGTGGAAAGAGACCCTAACTATCACACATGTCTTGGAAGCCTTATGGGAAAGTTCTACTCTGTCCAACAGAGTCATTTTGAGTCTGTATAAACTTGATGGAAACAGGTTTGAGGATGTTTTTGTTTGGGGCAGTTATTTATTTATTTTAAGATGATTGCCTTTTGTAATCAGTAGACAACCTTAACAGCCAAAAATTGAAGTTTCCAAGAGGAGAAGAATTTCAAAGTCAGACTCAAGATTGTAAAATAAATACCCTGGAGGAATTCCAGCCTTCCTAGTTAGATAGGATTTTGGATTTGTCTGCACCAAAATCCGGTATGCTAGTTCCTTCAAATAAATCTTTCAGTGTCTTTATCTCTGTATAGCTCAATAGTTAAGGACATACAGAAATAGAGATATACTATCAGTTTTCGGAAGAACTCTGACTCACACAAGGGTTAAAGGGAAAGCCAAAAAAAAAAAAAAAAAAGAAGGGGTAAATGGGGCTTTTCCCCTTCAAGTGCCTCAGGTTTGATTGAGGCATCAAAGAGTTACAAAGAAAAAAGAGCACTGCTCCAACCAAATATTTCATGGAATTTGATTCTTTGGCTTGAAAACTTATTGTCTGGTTTCATGGACACCCCAATTCTCATGACCTAATAATATGGTTAATGCTTATTTTCTATCTCCTAGTTTATCGCATAGTTCCTCAGGAAGTAAACACTTGCAAGAAGCCATCGAAGGCATAATTGATTGTTAATCCTGAAAAAGACAGTCAAGAATATAAGGAAGATACAAAATGTGTGGCTTATTGCTTCTAACAGCAACTGTCTCTTTTTCGGAGACCAGAAGAACTGGATTCTGTCCAGTTACTATTACCGAACACTTTAATTACCAATTCTAGCTTGATCAAATGAGAGAAAATGCAGAACAAAATTTCAAATTATCCAAAATTTGAGACATTTTGGAGTCAGGGAGGGTGGAGGAACCCCTGAAGTTAGAGCCCTAAATGATCTTTAACCCTATAACGCCGAGGGCAACATTTTCATAACATTTAATTAAACCATATCTGGTACCGAAATGATAAAGCTTTTGTAGCTGACGGCGATGTCGACGAAATCATCACACTTTACTAGTAAAATGTATACTTCTGGTCACGCATTTTAGCGGCAAGATGCTTGAATAGTGGCACATGTTTTGACCAAGTGTGCATTTGAGATTAAATGATCATTGGTGTTCAGTGCATTTTAGGATTATTTTCAATCTAGTGAAGTTTTAGTGTTGATAATTTTCATATATGTTAATAAAACTGTAGTTTTTAATTTCAAAGGTGTAGTACTCATAAAAAACTTTATATTTATTATATATTTCTGCATTTTCAAGACATAATGAATTAGTTACGTTCGTCTTTTGAATCAATGGTGACAAAAATTACCACAACATGGATTGTGATTTGTTTTATAGAAAATGGCGAATTTATGACCTAGATGGAAACAGTACAGACTCAGACAAGGAACCAGATGCTAATATGGATGAAATTGTTAAATAAAATGTGTATTATATTTAAATTTTTTATTTTACAATATAAAATTCAATTATATTGCTATCAAAACTATTTTGATAACAATATTTATATTTCCCATGATAGGAAGTGAATATATGCCCAATTATTCTGATTTAGATGAATTAGAAGACCTCATAGTTAGTAATGATAATACTAGTAAAGATGAGTTAGAAACTTCAGTTGTTGAAGTTGAAGAATCAATTCCAATAACTACAAGTTCAAAGTCATCTATATCAAGAAATCGAAGAATTCCTCTTTGGCGGCACATTTCTGGAGACGGTACAGCTAGATCTATGCCTGAATGGTTAGGACAAATAGATTCTTCTGGGGTAGTAAAACATCCTGTTGAATATTTTAGACATTTTTTTGAAGGATACTCTTGCACTGAGTAGCCAGGAACTTGAGAAATTTTGGGGTACACTGCTTGCTATGTCTATGGTGAAGCTCTGAAATTCACGTTTATGTTGGAAGAGCAAACTAAACTGTTCTATTGTGATAAGAAGAGATAGATGGGACGATATAAAGTCCAAGATTCACTTCAATGATAATTCACAAATTCCCTTACCTAATGAGAAAACAGATAAATTGTTCAAGATCCGGCCTTTGATAGACCATTTACAAAAAAATAATAAAAATTCAGGAAATACCAATGCCCCAAATGCTATGTGTGGGTGAACAGATAGTTCCATGCAAAGGTGGATCAAGCATAAAACAATATATACCCAACAAACCACACAAGTGGGGATACAAATTGTTTGTTCTTTGCGATGACAAAGACATCATGTATGATTTTTTTCATGTATTCAGAGAAATTTGAACCGGTATTAGGAGAACCCAACTTGGGAGCTAGTTCAAATGTAATACTGAAATTGGCCCAATCAATTTCTTTTGGATTAAAGCATTTATTATATTTTGATAACTGGTTTACATCACTTCCTTTGATGACAACTTTAGCAATGAAAACATTGGGAACTGTTAGAATCAATCGTTTTCCTGGCATCCCACTAATCAAGGACAACAATTTGATGAAAATCAAATTCATTTTATAGATGTGACCGTTGTGAACTCTAGGTTACTTTATTATAGAGATTATGAGAGCCTACAGACACACAAAAAAATTCAAAGTCCACAAGAGTTCAAAATGAGCATCACCAAAGCTCTTCTTGAAGGAAAAAGCAATAGACCAACAAAAAGAGGCAGCCCTTCTGCTAGCTTTACTGACGTTGAGTTTGCTAACAGAAAGAGAACAGGTCCTACCACCAAAAGTCTTCCTGGAAGAGATACCCATTTGAATGGTCTTCACCATTACCCTGAGGTCACGAACAGAGGAAGATGCAAAAATGTGAATTGAAAGAGTGCACCAGTATTTTTCTGCAGCAAAGTTCATCTTTGTATCACAAAAGAAAAAATTGTTTTGCTCAATTTCACACTAATTAAAATTATAAACAAATAAATTTTGTATTATATTTTATAAATAAGTTTTCAGTTTGGATTTTTATTTAATAATAAAATAAGATGAAAATAATATAGATGAAGAAATGAAAGTGCATTTTTTGTTCTTGTGTTATAACTCCATGGATGAATGTGACAATTTGGTTACTTTTAAAAAACATTGCAATTTTTCTATTTTTTAATATATTTTGGTTGTCATATATTGATAGCTATGAAATTAAAGAATAAAAACAAAAAAATCCTGAAATTAAAAATTCAGGCGTTGTAGGGATAAACCAAAAAGTAGTTTTCACTGAACTGTTTGAAATATCTCTTGTAAGCATGGTAGTCATTTAAGAGCTATCATAGGGTATCACACTGACAACGTCAAGTTGCAAGATAAGACTCTCAGGGAGGTCGTGCCATCGGTATGTTCATGGTACAGGGACAACTCAGAAAAGGAGATTGAGAATAGTTGCAAAACTTGAAGAATGCACTCAGTGTCACTGATGTATTCATGTAGAAACTGTTGGATTTGAATTTATTTTGCTGTGTATATTTTTAAGAGCAACAACACAAAACTTTTTTTTATCAAAAATCAAGAACCGATAGACATTGTGACAGGCTGACTGTTGCAAAGCACAGGACGTGAGTGCAGGTAAAGACACCCCCTGCTCACCTTGGCCTCCCCCTGCCACAGAAAGCAGTAATGGTTTGGTTCTCCAAGAACAACAGCTTTAAGCACATAGAGAGTCACCATATATAAGATGGACGCTGGTAGTACCATTATCGCAGAGAGTATGGTATTATTTCACCAAGGACATCCTTAGGCAAGCAATGTAACAAGTTGGGAAAGAACTAAGAACGAGGCATATGTCCAGTGTTTATAGCAAAGGATGGATATGCTCTTGCTTGTGTCTTTTAGAAATTCAAGTGAGTTATACCTAGATTTTCTAGAGCATCTGAAAAATAGCTTGTGGGTGGTCAACTTTACTAATTCTGTGATGTGAAGGCTCAAACTACCGTAATTCAATCATTAACTATTAATGTAATCTGATTAGTGAATCCTACCTGATGATATACAGTCTGGCATGTGTGAGAGTGAAGAGTACTAATGCTAATGTCTGCAACTCACTTTTAAATGCATCCAAAACAATCAGGTGGCATGAAGGCTTAATTGATGGAGGAATAGATGAATGATTATACACAGGTGAAAATGCAAACCCAACAAAGTATTAACAATTACAGGATTCAGGCATGGGGCTTCACGAAGCATAACTATATATTCAACCTTTCAATATGATGGAAATCTATCATACCAAAATTTTCAAAAACATATAACCTTGCTGTATAGTCGGAGAAGGGTGAAGTGTATGGGTTGAACAGGATTTACTTTTTTGTTCTTTTGCCATTTGTCCCAGGAGGCTTAGCTCTCACTCCAGTCTCTTCTTGAACTGTCTCTTCCTTTTCTTTCTTCCCCTCTGTGGAGCTAATGGCATAGTTCTCTTCTATATTGTGTATCTCGGCATCTGAATGCAAACATGGAGATGCTATGAATAACGACGGTGCAAAATGCTGGCATCCCAAAGAAGGCTATGCTCCAGCATCTCAAAAGACAGAGATAGTTAGGACCACTTGAGTTGACTGAGGAATTTCCTCAGGGCTTCCTTCACCTCCTTGTTCCTCAGGCTGTAGATGAGGGGGTTCAGCATGGGGATCACTGTTGTGTAAAACACAGACACCACTCGGTCCTCCTCTGAGAACTGGCCAGAGTTATCTCTCAGATACATGAAGATCAGGGTGCCAAAGAAGAGTGACACCGCTGTGAGGTGAGAGGCACATGTAGAAAAGGTCTTGGCCCTCCCACCTGCTGAAGGGATCTTCAAAATGGCAATGATGATGAACAGGTAGGACACCAAGATCACCGTCATACAGGCGGGGATGACAAAAATGGTGAACACAATAATTACCACCTCCTGGGTATGAGTGTCCCCGCAGGCCAGCTTTAGAAGCGGGGGAAGGTCACAGAAAACAAAATCAATCTCATTGGCCCCACAGAAGGATAGTGTGAACGCTGAGACTGTCCTCACCAGGGCACAGAAGAGGCCAGCCACGAAAGCCCCAGCCACAAAACACAGACAAGCTTCCTTCGTGATGATGGTGACATAAAGCAAGGGCTGGCACACAGCCACATAGCGGTCATAGGCCATGAGGGCCAGGAGGTAGCAGTCAATGGAGCCAAAGAAGGTAAACAGGAAGAACTGAGCAGCACAGCGCGTGTAGGATAAAGCTGCCCCGTGCTTAAACAGCACAGCCAACATCTGAGGGACAGTGACAGAGGAGTAGCAGATGTCCGTGATGGAGAGGTGACTCAAAAAGAAGTACATTGGAGTGTGGAGCCGGCGATCCATGTGGATCAGGATAATCATCCCCAAGTTCCCCAACAAGGTGATGAGATAGATAAGTAGAAACAGGAGGAAGAGAGGAAGCCCCCATTCGGGACATTCTGTGAATGCTATCAGGAGAAATTCAGTCACTAGAGTCAGGTTCTTCTCTGCCATGAAGCTGCTGGTGCAAGAGAGGGCTGGGATGAGAAGCAAATGAGGAAGTTAGAAATAGAAGCTAACTGTATTGCTAGTGCACCCTTATTGAACACGTACTACACACAAAATGTCAGAAACTGTGTGCATCTTCTTGGATGACTGACCATAGTTCTATATTCAAGATAACCCATCGAAGGCAGAAGAATCTAGGAGTCATGATCTCTAGAGTCACCATAGTTCCTGAGGGTTCTTCAGAAGGTTTGTGGAAACATGAACTTACAAGATCATGGAACTTTTCCCCCCATGAACTTCTTGCAGCTCCTCTTAATGTCAAGGAAACCTGTACAATTAAATATTATCAGAACAAATGCTTACAGTCTCCCATCTTAGTGCTAGCCAGTTCCTGGAAGTCATAGGATGGTTTTGAGCTAACCTTTTCATGTGGCTTCAACAGGAGTTGATTCATGAACTTGAGTTGGCTTCTGTGCTTGGCGATCCTACAAGTGGGAAAACTGCTCCATCCAATGGTCTTGGCTGTAACCTTGATGGAAGGCATTCTCAGGGCCATAGGTTGGTCTTGAACCACTCACTCGTAGGTTAACAGCCAATCACAAACCCCGTTTGCCTCCCAGAGACATTTCCAGATCAGAGCTCCTCCTTTACTTCAAAACCCTCTTCATTTCTTGCTTCCATTAAAACAACAGCCGTGCAGCAAATCACTCTTTTTTTAGACTTGCTTTTGTATCAATTCTTCCCTGTGTCCATGGTGATATCTCTAAGACTTTGATTTAATTATGTCTCACATCCCTGTTGAAAAAACACAGCATGGCACTTTTAATGACATAGGATGGTTTCTTACTATTAAGGATTAGGTAAAGTGTTTTCCTTAATATGTCAGAAAATAGACACCCCTCTTCCCCCAACCCCCCGTAAGGTCTCACCTGATTCACTCTCCTCAATGTCCTTTCTAACCTCTCAATCCTTACACTCCCGGTCACACTCCAACCCCCTCTCCTTCTCTCCAAACCAAAATCTCCTACCAGTAGCTGTGGAGTTTACTCCAATTCTTGGCGACATCACGTGTGCTGGAGTCGCACTGTGCTCAATGGGGTTTCAATGGCTGATTTTTTTTTTCAAGCAGACCACCCCGGCTTCCTTCTAAAGCACCTCCATATATACTTGAACCATCAACCTTTCCATTAGAATCCTAGGGAATTCAATGTTTTTGACACCCAGGCGACCGCTCTTCTTTCCAGCCACATTGCATTACCCATAGCTTCTTCTCTCATATCTCTGTGCTTTCCCTGGACCACCCCTGCTGCCTGGAACACATTGTCTTCCCCATCCATGCCCATGGTCCTGCCTAACTCCCATGCCACCTTTAAACCTTCACTCAGAAAACTCTTCCTCCAAGTAGCCTCTCCTGAACCTGCTTTCTCCTGCCGGGCCCAGGGCCCAGGGATCAGAGGCTGTGGACTTAGTACATCTAAAGGGTTCAGTATGTTTTTGTGGACTAAATACTGTTATGGAATGAGATGTGAAGCACCTCACAAAGAGAATGGAACTGTACAAATGTTTAAGAGTCTCATTTCATTTTTATGAGAGAGTTTACAAACAGGAAAATTTGAGAACTAAAATCTAAGAAGTCACAGAAATCAATGAATCTTCTGGAAAGTTATGAAACTTTTCCAGATTTACACTTTTATTCTCATCTTAACCACCTGCTCCCTTAACAGAAAGCTGTTGTCTTAAGTAGACAAGCTGACTTTGACAAGAGTAATACTTTTATATGAAGCAGCATTGTACTTACATAATAATAACAACAACACATCATTGTAGCTAGTTGCCCTGAAGTCAAATGCAGCTCATAAAGACCACATGTGTCTAAGAGTATTGGAGGAAACAATAAGAGAAATTGGATCTAGTGGCCAAAAACTAGTCATGCTCAAAGAGGACTAGATTCATTTCCTCACCTGAATTAACTTCGTCTTTCCCTGGCCAGTCCTCTTCTCACGTTGTCCACAGTGTTCCTTTCTCTCTAAAAGGCTGTTTCTCTTTCACTGCCTAGAAAGGCATCCCAAGGTCATCGAGAAGGCCCTGGATTAGGAAGCAGGTGGTTCTTGTTGCAGGTGGTTCTCATAGTATGATGAAATTACGATGCTGAGCACGTCATTTATCCTCCTAGGACCCTGGGCCCTTCTCCTTTCTCCTACACCCACCCTTCACATACACAAAAAAAGCATATCAAAATGGAATCAATAAAGCCTTGGTGGCCTGAATGTCAGTTCCTAGATACTATTAAGCTCAAGGGCCTGGCTGGTTTCATCAAGTCTTCTCTGTCCCCATGATCTCCTGAATATAGTTTGGCTTAGTCCCAGTCTAATACCCAGTCTAATATAGCAAATGTTGGAGAACAGCCTTTTTCTGTGGGCTCCTGTATCTATCACAAATCTCTTTTGAAGAGATAAGTAGTTACTACGAGTACTCCTAGGGCCCCAATCAATGGCTAAAATGGGTCTCTAAGGAAAGGCAATTACTGCTCACGTGGGATCCTAACAAGACATCTGGTGCCTGTGATGCAGGAAAAGATATGACTTCCTCCAAGTCCCATTTCCCAAAGCCACACCCAATACTACACTTGTGTCTTAAAGGCCTGAATCCCAATTTCTGTGTGTTCCCTCAAGGAGTTGGATTCTCTGGTTTTAATTTCCCCAGTCACGATGGTATCAGATGGTGTGCCCATTGCCACACTCACCAGCGTGATCAGATCCTGTAAGAAAAATACTTTGAAAGCACAAAGCTTAGGTCTATATTATCCAGAAGGGGAACGTTGGGCATAGCAACCTCAATAAGACATATTGCATCTTCCAAGTGTGTCCTTGGGTGTCAGGTGTTTCATTTGCGTTTCCCTTAAAAACAAACCATAGAGAGAACAAAAGCTTGGATTTTTGTTCAGAAGATCAATCAGCAAGTTCTTGGCGGTACGGCCTTTGTGGCCTTCTGCATCTTTGACACTGTGACATTTTTAAAAATAATTTTATTAGGGGCTCATTCAACTCCTATCACAATCCATACATACATCAATTGTGAAAAGAACATTTGTACTTTCGTTGCCCTCATCATTCTCAAAACATTTGCTCTCCACCCAAGGTCCTCATTTTTCCCCTCCCTCCGCACTACCCCCTCCCTCATGAACCCTTGATAATTTATAAATTAATACATTGTCATATCTTGCTCTGTCCCACGTCTCCCTTCACCCACTTTTCTTCTGTCTGCCCTCCAGGGAGGAAGTCACATGTAGATTCTTGAAATCGGTTCCCCCTTTCCAACACTCCTTCCCTATACCCTCACAGTATTGTCACACCATTGGTCCTGAGGGGATCATCCGCCCTGGAATCCCTGTGTTTCCAGTTCCAATCTGCACCAGTGAACATCCTCTGGTCTAGTCAGGCTTACAAAGTAGAATTAGGATCATGATAGTGGAGAAGGAGGAAGCATTTAGGAACTAGAGGAAATTTGTATTTTTTATCATTGCTACATCACACCCTGACTGGCTTGTCTCCTCCCCAAGACCCTTCTGTAAGGGGATGTCCAGTGGCCTACAAATGGGCTTTGGGTCTCCACTCCGCACTCCCCCACTCATTCGCTATGGTAAGATTTTTTGTTCTGATGATGCCTGATACCAGATCCCTTTAACACCTTGTGATCATATTGGCTGGTGTACTTCTTCCATGTGGTCTTTGTTGCTTCTGAGCTAGATAGCCACTTGTTTACCTTCAAGTCTTTAAGACCCCAGATGCAATATCTTTGATAGCCAGGTACCATCAGTTTTCTTTACCACATTTGCTTATGCACCCATTTGTCTTCAGCGGTTATATCAGGGAGGTGTGCATACAGGGATATGATTTGTTTTGTTCTTTGATGCCTGATAACTGATCCCTTCAGCACCTCGTGGTCACACAGGCTGGTGTGCTTCTTCCATGTGGGCTTTGTTGCTTCTGAGCCAGAAGGCCGCTTGTTTACCTTCAAGCATTTAAGACCCCAGACACTATATCTTTTGGTAGCCGGGCAACATCAGCTTTCTTCACCATATTTGGTTGTTCACCATTTTTGTCTTCAGCAGTTGTGTCGGGAAGGTGAGCATCATAGAATGCCGATTTAATAGAAGTATTCTTGCATTGAGGGAGTACTTGAGTGGATGCTCAATGTTCTTCTGTTACCTTAATACTAAACCTATAAATATATGCACATAGATCTATTTCCCCATCCTCGTCCATATGTACATGTCTTTATCTAGACCTCTATAAAGTCCCTTTGCCTCCCAGCCCTTTCCTCTATTTCTTTTGACTTCCCTCTTGTCCCACTATCATGCTCAGTCCCCACCAGGGTTTCAGCAATTCTTCCTAGTTGCATTACCCTTGATCATGCCCAACCAGGCCTCCCATACCCTCCTCACCACTGATTTGGATCGCTTGTTGTTCCCTTGTCCCTGGGTTTATTAACACCATTACCTTCCCTCCTTCTTCCCCCTCTCCCATGTTACCAAGGACCTATCAGTCCCGTTGCTTTCTTCTCAAATTGTTCATCCAGCCTCTTATTTAGACAGACCTGCAGAGATATTAACATGCACAAAAACAAGACAGCACAACCAAGCAACAATATACAACAAAACAACAACAACAAACCAATGACCAAAAAAAAAGCGCAACAAGAAAGAAAAGCTTGTAGTTAGTTCAAGAATTGTTTGTTGGCCTTTAGGCGTGTTCTCCAGTCCAGTCTGTTGGGGCATCACACCCTGGTCCCAAAGTACACCTTCAGCATTCCCTGGGAACCTCACTGCTCCATTCCCCTGCTGTTCTGTTGCACCACCTCAATATTTTGCCTCGGTGTGGCAGGATCAGATCGGGTGCAATTCCCACACTGTGTCTCCGGTGTTATACCCTGTAGGGCTATGGGTCAGGGAGGGGTGTCATGTCTCATAGTGGGCCCAGTCATGTGGTCCTCTCTGTGGACTGGCTGCTCTAATTGGGAGCATCGACCTCCTGGTCTGGTGGGTCATGATGTGCTCCACTCACTCCTTCTCCCCCTTCATCTGCTCCCATGTGCTCTGATCAGATATGTCCCTCTTCTGGAGCTGTAGATTCAGTGCTGTCCTTTGAAATAAATTCTTCTGAGGGGAGGGGCAGATGTCCACTTAGTAGTTGGTGTTGGACCTGCCCCCCAGACCTCTTCACTGCTTCCCTACTCCATGCCAGCTTGTTGCATTCATATCTTGGAGCACCGAGTTGAAGCCTGGTCCCTCTTTCCCTGTGGACACACAAACAATACCTTCCCCTTGCGTAGGTTAGTGCCCTGTGCCCCTGCTACCCTTTTCTTTTTTATTCTTTTTTTTTCCTTTCCCCACTTCCTTTTTAGTTGTCTACCATGTGTATCCCTGTATTTGGTCTGGTCCCTGCCATATTATCTGGTCCTCATCCCAGGAAATGTTTGTATACCGTAGCTTTTTCCCTATGCCCCGTTAGCCTTTTTTTTTTTAATAGCTTACTTCAGCAGCCTTTGAAGTTTCTCCATCATTAAGTCAATGCTATTTTGAGGTCTGTTTTCTCTTTTTTGCCCTCTGGGTGAGGTTGTTCTATGTGGTGGTCTCTTATTTATGCTTGGTGATTGTTGGTCTTTTGTCCATACTGGGTCGGCAAAGATCTTTTGTATGGCTGGGTTTCTTCTAACGTATTCTTTGAGTTTTTCCTTGTCTGGGGAGACTCTTACTTCTCCATCTATCTTGATCGATTATTTGGTTGGGTAGAGTATTCTTGGGTTTGCATTGCTTTCCTTCAATTTGGAATATGTTACTCCACTCTCGCTTCTTCATAGTTTCTGCTGATAGGTCTGAGCATATTCTTACTTGGGAACCTTTATATGTGATTGCTTGTTTTTCACTAGCTACTGTCATGATTTTCTCCTTTTCCTCAAAGTTGGATTAATTTAACTATTATGTGGCTTGGTGACTTCTTCTTGGCATCCAATCCAGCTGGTGTTCTTTCAGCCTCCTGAATGGTTGCCTGGTTTTCATCATTAAGAATTCTCTCACTACTGTTGTAGAAGACTTCTTTGTTGTGTCTTCCTCTGGTAAGCCAATAATTCTAATGTTGTTCCACATCATAGCATCAGACATAGCTCTTAAATTTTCTTCAGATTCTCTGATGATCTTATTAGATTTTGGTTCACGTTTCTTAAAGTCTGCTTGGCTGTCCTCCAAGTCACTGATGCAGTTCTCTGATTCCTCGAGTCGATTCTTGAGTTCTGTGAGTCTGCTACTGGTTTTTGTTATCTCCTCCCAAAGCGTCTGTATTTCCCTTTGGTTTGTGGCCTTTACCTCTTCTATAATTTCATCCTTTTTCTGTATTGTTTCCCTGATATCCTGTATGACTCCAAGTAGCATACTGAAAAGTTCTTTCTGTGGCAGCTCAATGTCTGCTTCTTCTATGCATTTCATTATGTTAAGGACATCTTCTGTCATTGTCTTTTGTTTCTCCCGGTTTTGTTCATTGAGGTCGTTGGGGCTGATGGCTGTTTGTGTTGCGTTGTTTTAGAGGAGCCAGGTGCCATTTTCCAGGGAGTCGAAGAGCACTGGCTCTCTCTGGGTGACTTGTAAGAATGCTTCTTTGAACTGCCTGTATCTTATTTCACTATGGAATTAACCTACCACTTTATCCTCCTGTGGCTTCCCTCTCGGGGAAGTGACCCAGAAGGCTAGTGGCTTGCCTGCTTTGGTGTTGTGGAGGTTGGGCAGAGGTTTCTGCAGCAGCTTGGAATTTTGAGGAGTGTTGGCCAAGCTGCCTTATGCCCCCAGGCACACAGGCATGAATTCTCCAGTAAGATCTTGAGCAGAGTATCCCCTGGTGGGTGTCAGCAGGGCTTTCTCCAGCCTCTGGCTAGCTACATAGGGTGGAGCTCACCTAGCTGGGTGTTGCACAGGCATAAATACCCTAGGCTAAGGGGATCTGGAGGTTATCAGTAGAGTGTGAGAGACCAAGAAAGAAACAAAGAGGAGAAAAAATGTTAAAAAGCAAGGCTGCTGCACCTGTGGGGGCGGGGGAGGGGAATATAATGAAGAGATGGAAACAAGCAACAAAGGAGTTGAGTCCAATCCCCACCAGGGAGCCGCAAGGGTCCAGTCCCTGCCCCAAGGTGGGTGATGGAAAAATGTGGCTGTGTTGAGACCAAGCCACCCTACAGGCTCCAAAGGTCCCGGCTCTGGCAGAGGCTGTGGCGGGGCCAAGGTCAAGCCCCAGGCAGCCTCCACTGAGGTAAGCCAAAAGCCCCAGCCCCTCAAGACCCCATGGGTCTGTGCCTACTTATCTTTATGATGATCCTCTTGCATTCCAGCAGTGTTGAATTTCCCTCTAAGCAACTCTCTTGGGCTGAATTCTGCAGAGTCCCCCTGGTATGTGTTACTCCGTTGCCATCTTGCCGGAAGTCAACACTGAAATTTTTAAGATCCCAAAGTATAAGCAGTTGGGTAAGTTATGGCAATTTACCAGGTCCTGGTTTATAAAAGGAGACAGGGAATATGAGAAAGAGCTGAATAATTGTTATCTTGATAATGATGAGAACCAATAGAAAATGAGAGCATTTTCATCACTGTGCTAACATTCTAAAGAAAGGAAAAGAAATACAAGATTATGCAAAGTCCCCTCAAAAAGAAATCATAGTGCCTGTTACAGGGTTTATACAATACAGTAGACAAGGAAATTAATCATCAATTAACCATCCTAGAAGATCCACCACCATCAGTCACTGCTGGCAAGTCCGTTCAAAACAGAACAATGTTCCTCCAGCAAGAGATATATTAAACCCTCAAACCAGGTGTAGATAAGGTGCCATGTAGATCCATAGTAGACATGATAATTTATAGGTAGACTAGAATAAGGGTGGCTTCCCGGATGGGCTTCCTTTGAGAGTCAATTTGAGCAGAAATGGGGTTAGAAACTCATGGGCAAAACTCTTCAAAAAGAGGGACCAGCATGAACAAGTACATACAGGAAGAGAGTTCAAGGACTATCCCTGGGATGGGAAAAGAGACTTTGGTGGCAGCACAGGATGATACTAGGCAAAACCATGGTGAGGGTAGAGAGAGTGAGGCATCTGTCTCAGCTATGAAAATTAAAGTCAAGTCAGTAACTTCAGTAAGCAAGATAACTAATAGTTTCTTGTGAGATGTTAACCCAGTCAATTTGCTTTATATACTTCTTTTCCCTAATTTTAAAATTAAAGCAAAAAAATAATACAATGGAAACAAAACAATGTCATTAGATAGTTAGTCTTCCATCATAATCTCCAAGTCTGAAAAATAATAACAATCTCCAAGTCTATAAAAATAAATCAATGTCACTATGCTACAAATTCCCTACTCACTCCCATCACAAGGACCTTACCTTCATCCTCATTACCTTCTAACTCCATCTCCTCCTCTTGAGATAATCCGTGTGTATGTGCTTAATAATTTACTGTATTTTGTCACTGCTGTTGTTGAAAATAGACACAGTAGAACAAACCGGGGTCTTCCAAAAATTCATGGAAAAGTTCCATTGAATTTAATTCCATTTATCCATGAACTTTCTAAAACAACCACCACACACCATGCACTACCTTAATAATATGTGCATGTACAATACGGGGACACTGAGCACATTCTCCAACCTGACCAGCCAATCTCACTCTCCTTTTCCGAATGAGTCCTCTCTTGTTCGCACACATTCACAGCCCCTTGAGCTGCCTGTCAAACCTTTGTAGTTGCTGTTGTCACGTTGATCCCAAGTAGCTCATTCCCGTGATAAACTTTAATATTTATCCATCTTCTCCTTGTTCCACACTCTTTCAAATCCCTAGCCAACCTAATCCATGAGGGAAAAAACTCAAAATGATTTTCCTGTTGTTGTGCATGATCATTTAAATCATAGGTTTCCAAATGCATTTGTCCTACTTCCACATTTTTAGAAAAAAAAATGTACTCAGCGCTCCTCTGGCACTCCAACAATATTTGTACCCTAACTCATTATCCAGGAAAAAGTGTAGGTATCTGCTTTTGCAGCCCCTGGGATCACCTCCAGGAGGTGCTATAGTTCTACTTAGGGAAACACTGATCTATATCATTAATACCCAGTGCCTACATAGGTTATGTTTCAGAGATTTTTAAATTTCATGGTCAATATGCTGTTTAAGAGGTTTTCCTCAACAAAGGGGATATTCTGTCCTCAATAAAAGAAAATTAGGTCAAAATTTAACTAACATTTTTAGCATTTTAACAAAAAAGGAGCCAGTGCTTAAATAGGTCAAGGAAATGTGATTACATGAATTTAAGCAAGTCACTTTACTAGAGGCTGTCTGAGGTTTCAGCATGACATTTTCCTTTGTAAATCTCCAAAATGAACTGTATAGTATACGGTCATTTTGTGTATGTATTTGACCATGGAATTTAGCTATCTACTACAAAAAAAAACACACAAATGTAACAAATACCCATACACTTGGTGGCATACCACAATAAACATTTATTCTCACATGTATAGATTTCAAGGTGACCAGGGATCTGCTGACCTTGCCAGAGTTTGGCTAGACTTGATCAAGCTGTAAATTGATTGCCCAATGGATCATAATCTGTTCCATGTGCTTCTTATTACCTTTGAGTCAACAAGCTACAGAGGACAGGTTCTTTTTCTGACCATGGCAAAAGCACAAAGAGACGAATCCCACTGCTGAGCCAATTTTCAAGTCTTTGCTCACGTGAAATGTGTTAAGGTCCAGTTGTCCAAAGCCCGTGGGGATTAGTCATACCCACCTTTTGAAGTTACCAAGAAAATCAAGTCACTCTTTAGTGAGGCAGAGTGTCCTGTAGGCTGTTTTCCAAATTTAAGCTTGCTCTCTACTTCCTCATCTCAATCTTCACACCCTCATTAATATTGTAACATTCAGACCAACAAGTGAACATGAGGATAGTGGTCCAATTTTCCATCTGGATTTTAATTAATTGAAACCCCACTATTAATTCATGTGATGATCACAAAAATAGTCAACATTTCTGTGTGTCCACTATGCATCATGCCACCCACTTCACAT
The DNA here is from genome assembly GCF_050624435.1 of Tenrec ecaudatus. Lineage (NCBI taxonomy): Eukaryota > Metazoa > Chordata > Mammalia > Afrosoricida > Tenrecidae > Tenrec > Tenrec ecaudatus. The sequence goes on from NC_134533.1 coordinate 16,552,632, forward strand.
GTAACAGTTGATGTAAGAATAAAATTGTAGAACACTCAAAATATAACATATAAGGAAATGTCTTAATAAATGACAAAGCATTCTTTCTTTGGCCAAGAGTTCTCCTAGATACAGCCTGTTGTTGTTGTTTTTTCGCTCATCATGTCCCTATCTCAACGCACTCCTTTCTAGCTCAATGTTAATGTTACTACTAATGTCAAACTTTCCTACTGTTATCATTACATAACTTCATTTAAACTCTTTATCAACATCTCTCCTCATTTTTTAAAAAATAAGGAATTCCTTTGTTGTCTCCCTGGTTTTTGTTTCTCTCCCTGTAGCTGATGTTTCAGGGAGATATCTTCTTACAAGAAGATTCCCTAGGTCTGATTCCATGCCTAGTATATTGTACAAATTATAATGGGAGTCCAGGTGGTATAAAACAGAGAGAGAGGCTGTTGATAATCATTAAACAAAAATAAATATAAATAGGACCCTTGGCTTTCTGAAAAGCTTTGCTTAGGACCTTCATCATTTCCTTTTTCCTCAGGCTATGAAGTTGGAAAGTCCAGCCAACGGTTCATTCTTGTATAGGATATGGACACAACTTCATTCTCTGTGGTAGTTACATAATCTGTTGTCAATCTGACACTTCAGAGTGAAGGGGTGGAGTTTAGCCTGTCAATCAGGTTGCAGTTTGATGACCTCATTTGGAGCCACTAAGGAGCCATAAACAGCTTGCTGGAAGTGGGACACACGCTCACTCCCTGCAAGACATGCTTGCTGACAAGATACATGGAGCTACGATAGAGCTTTGCAGCTGAAGGATCCATGCAGAGAACCCTGCCAGCACTGAGATGCCTCTACTGTCACTGGATCCACAAAACTTTCCACCCACTGGACTGTGATCTTCCTGCATTTGGCGTCACTGCATGTATTTTGTGAACCTGAAGAAGAATTTATATATTGGTATTGGACATATGGCCTAATATCAGACTTATGGACTTGATCTGGAGTGGGTTGGGATGTCTTCTCAATATTCATTTGCTCTTATATATAAAGTTCTCTCTTACACACATATGAGTGTCTATGAATTTGTTTCTCTAGTCTACCCAGATTAACACATTCGCCTCCAGGGGTTTGCCAAAATTACATAGTTTAAGCCTAGAGTTCCCAAATTTCTGTGAGACATACATACATATAGCAGATCTTTCTCTGTGACTCCATTTGCAGATGTTCAAATGACTTTGTTGATAAACAAGTAAGAGAACAGCAGGAGCATAGTTAGCCTGGACAGAACCATAGAATGAACTAAGGAGAGAATTAGCATCTGCTGGAGAAGCTGTCTACCACATCACTGTAAGTAGCCATGATAAATCAGAGAAAAAAATTCATCGGTGAAGGTCACACAGGAGGGAGGGAAGTTAAAACGTACATTGGCCAAACCTTCCAAACTATGAAGCCACCAGCTTCCGACAAACATTGTAAGAGTCATGAAGATCAGATAGAGCAGGGGTTGGAATGGTCATATGTTATCCATAGATATATCTTAACATCTAACCTGGTTTCCAAAAATGAGAATACAAATAAAGCTGAGTGATGTTGTGAGATTTTAAGAAGTAGCTCTTTGCCACCATCATGACTTACCATGATCACTATCGCTTACCGAGCACACCTGTACCTTCGGTTTCCTCATATACCTTCTTATACCTCCATGATGCAAAATTCAGTGATTATTTGTCACACACGCTCTTTTCAAGAGTATGCCTCATACATCTTGAATAAAGGGATAAAACAAATTTCCAAATATTTATTTTAAGGTTTTAAAAAACATAATGGTCTTGACACCAAGGGTTTTGATTTCAGCAGAGACTGTGTTGAAAGATAAGAGGCTTTTCATGGAATTTCCAGTGTAGGTCTTTTAGTAGAAAGAACAATCTAGAGGGCAGGAAACAAAGTATTTAGATCATAAGCACACTATAACAGAGTCGTTTCATACATAAAAGGCAAGAAGATTTTATCTGCAGAAAGGAGTGAAGTTCAATCTATAGAGAGGACAATGAGGACAGTGGAAATTTGTTGTACTAAATGTCCCCGATATAATTTTATACCAAAAAATTTGAAAATCCAAATGTCATAGTCTATTTCTCAGGGAAATATAAATTATTAAATGAGCACAAAAGCAATAAAAAACTCAATTCGCCATCAAAATTGATAGCTAGTCAAAACCCTATTCCTGTCGAAGACATTATACTAATATTTTTGGTGAAACTTGCAAAGAATAGAGAATTTCTGTGATACTTAAGCACTTATAAGCACATTATAAGCAGAATAACTCTAATATCAATGCTAGATACTGGCAGCATATAAACACACACCAAATTAAAATCATTCAAAAATCTCACTTGCATATTCCATTGGAAAAAATGGATAATAAAAATTAGCAAATTGCATCTATATACATAAAAAGTATACTTGGAATTTACTCCAAGGACTTAAAGATCATCCAGCATTAAAATCTACTAATGTGATTTATTTTTGTTACATATTAAAGGAGGAAATGATAGTCTTCTCAATATATGCCTAAAGGCATTTGATAAAAATTGTCACTGATTCTTTACTTTAGAATATATGTAACAATAATCACACTAACAAGTTTAAGAATTAGGAATAGATATAAGCTTCTGTATTTAGTAATGGTGGGAATATATTCCAGACAGCAGTAAACATTATAGGGAATGAGGAAATACTAAAGATTTTTTTTTCACAATAAGACCTTTTATTTGTCAACATTAAGTCTGAATTTTAAACAGATTCTTGAACTGGTGGCTCATAGCCATCAGCTCGTTCCACTTTTGTACCTGGCTCATCGCCAGTAGTTTTTCCAGAATGGCCACCTTCACCATGAAGCTCCATGAGATTTCCCAATTCAAACTTGGGCTTTTTCAGCATCGTTACTTTTCTGACAAACACATCATGGAGAGGATAAATAGACTGGCAAGCCTTTTCTATGTCTTTCCCAGTGCTGTCTGGAATCAGTTTATTGACCACTTCTGTCAAGTCATTTGTCTGCACCTCTTGTGTCATGATTTCCATAATTTTCTTTTGGATTTGGCGGACCTGCTGGTGCTCAGCATAAGAGGTCTTCTGACTCTGATTATTGCATTTTTTAGTAAAACCAAAACAGAAGAGACAAAGTAGATACCCATCGGTAGTCTTGACATCAACGTGAGCTTCTGTCATGGTCTGCCATTTCTTGATTGTGGAGCACATTTTGTCCCGCGTAATGTCCATGGTGTGGAAGGTGGTCAGGCAGTTTTTGCCTTGAACATCCTCAGTCATTGACTTTAATTTCCTAAAGGTAACCTCATTGTTTTTCAGATCAGCCAGGCTCACTTCAAAAACTCAACCCTTGAGGCCATCAGATGCAATTGTGGTTCCTTGAGTCCTGCTAACTCATGTTTTCCCAATATTTCTTATATTGAACATAGCTGGTGCTTGCACATCATACCAATCTTTCTTAGAAAATGGATCAACCACTTTCTTCTTAGCTCCTTTTTTTGCCACCTTTTGGAAGGCACTTGTTCTTGTCAACTGCCATAGTGTCATGCAGAGAACCAAAAGGGCAAGATATTTCTATTAAAATTAGGTACAGGAGAAAGAAAATTTCCTTCACTTGATTATTTAACATCTTTCTGAAGAGTCTAACAAGTGTAAAAAATTTTAAGTTCCTAAAATTTAAATGGATATTTAACTGTATTAGAATTTATAGCTTAAATGATTACCAACCTGGGAAACTCAAGAAACAACCAGAAAGTCCTTATAACCTGATAAAATAATTCAGTGATATCTTGATGTAAGAAAAATCTGCAAAAACAAAATCTATAACTTACTAACATTTCAAGATCTGTCCTGAAATACAATGCTATCTATAAAAGGATACTATCATACACAAGAAAGGCCAGTTAATATAGCTGTTATTCAAGTTTACACACTAACCACCAATATCAAAATGAAGAAATTGAAGAATTTTTCCAACTTTATAATCAAGATACACTGATAATTATGGTACTGGCAAATATAATGTGAAAGTTGAACACAAATATGGAATATCCAAAGAGAACGGGGTGGGGTGGATGAAGCTAAAGAATTGGACAGAAAATTTCAGAGTAGTTTGAAAAGACAAAGTAAAACATCAAATGAAATATGCAAAGATATAAAGTTAGAAAGCCTGAAGAAAAGAAGACAAGCATATCAAGCTGAAAGAATTTAAGAAAATGGCAAGCCTCAATTTGTAATACTGAAGAATTCTGTGAGCAAAATCATAACTGATGCAGGATGTATAAAATGAAAATGGAAGAAATACAGAGTCGCTGTAACAAAAATAATTGGATAATGGTTAACATTAAACCAACTCAAGAGATAGCATATGATAAAGAACTAATTGTATTAATGCCAAGCAGCACTGAAGGCATTTGCCAAATAAAACCTCGAGAATTGACCAAAAACCAATTGGCATGCTTCAAAAGAACAATGCAGCCCTGCAAGTACTCACTAGTCTATGCCAAGAAATTTGGAAGACTGTTACCTAGACAACAACCTGGAAGAAAGTCGTTTGTGCCCATCCCAAAGAAAGGTGACTCAACAGCAGACAGAAATTATTAAACATTATCATTAATATCATACACAAGTAAAATGCTGTTGAAAATAATTAAACTGCCAGAAATCCAAGCTAGACTCAGAAAAGGAAGTGGCATGGGTGATATCAATTGCTGATATCAGATGGATTTTGTCTAAAAACAAAGATTGCCAGAAAGATATTGACTTGTAGTTTATTAACCATGAAAAGACATTGTGCTGTGAGGATCTTTACAAACTATGGATAACATTGTGAGGAATGTAAATTCCAGAATACTTAAATGTGCTCATGTGTAACCTGTACACGGACTAAGAATCAGTTATTGGAACAGACCAAGGGAAAAATGCATGATTCAAAATCAGAAAAGATGTGTGTCCAGCTGAGCGCTTCCACTATATTCAGTCTGTATGCTGAGCAAATCATCTAGACGCTCCACGGGTGAAGAAGAGCATGGCATCAAGATTGGTCGAAGCAAATTGACATGAAGGGGACTGGATGTAGTGCAGACCCAAAGTCCACCAGCAAGACAATAGGACAGTACCTCTTAAAGGGGTATCACAGAATAGAATAAGAATCCAAGGTGTGGTGTGGCACTTATGAACCACATAACTATCCCTTAGTTCTTCAAGATTTCCTCCCTTATTATTATAGTCTGTACATGACATACCTCCTTGGTCGTGTTTGACTTGCGTATGTTCATTTGTACATTTAAGATCACTCGGTACATAATCAAGATAGATGACCCCTCAGAGACAGTGACAGGTGTAAGGGCTCCCTGAGGATAAAGGGAAGTGGGAAGAGGCAGGGAGAGAACGTGAAGGAGAGGGGAGTTAATAGCATTGATGATGCATGACCCCACCCGATGGGATTGAACAACAGAACTATATGGGAAGGGAAGAGAAACACTGGAATGAGTGAGATATGTTAATAAAAGTATTATTCAAAATAAATAAATAGAATAAAAATATCATTATTCAGGGGCGATTGGTGTAAGCCTCAACCTGTGACTGCAGATGATACAGCCTTGCATGCTGAAAATGATGAAGACTAAAAGCACGTACTGATGAAGATCTAAGACTACATAGCCTTCATTATGGATTACAACTCACTGTAAAAATAAAAGCAATAATCCTCAAAATCCAACAATCCTCAAAACCAACAGATAATATCATGATAGATGGAAGAAAGGTTCAAGTTGTCAAGGAGTTCATTTTACTTAGATTCATAATCAACACTGATCGAAGTAGCCATGAAGAAACCAAATTATATATTGCTTTGGGCAATCTTTTTTACAAGATCTCTTTAAAGTATTCAGTAGCAAAGAAGTCACTTGGAGGACTAAGATGTGACTGATGCTATCATGGTATATTCAATCACCTCAAATGCACCTGAAAGCTGGACAATAGATACAGAAGACTGCAGAATAATTATACATTTAAATGATAGTGTTAATGAACAATATTGAAAGCACCATGGGCTGCAGAAAAATAAAGAAATCAGTCTTAAAGGGATGACAGTGAAAGTCCTCCTTAAAGGTGAAAGTAGCAAGACTTCATCTTACATACTATGAACCTATTATTAAGAAAAACCGGTCCCTAAATAAGAACTTCATGCTTGGTAAAGTTGATGTTCCAACAACAACAACCAAAAAGACTCTCTATGAGACAGATGGACACAGAGACTGCAACAACAGATTGGCACAATGGACTTGCTGGCAGTGGAGTGGCTGCAACAATGGGCCGGAGCATAACAATAGTTGTGAGGATGACACAGGACCCAGAAATATCTTCTAGTTATTAAATATTCCCTCTGCTTACTATTGTGATCTCAGTTTTACTTCATTAATATTGGGAGACCTGCATATGTTCATTTGTATAATTAAGATCATTCAATTCATGAAATCTAAGATAGATAAACCCTTCAGAAACAGTAATGAGAGTAATGACTCCCTTTGGGTACAGGAAGAGAGTGGGGAGAAGGATGAACTGATAGCAATGATGATGGTATACCCCCACTTGAGGGGAACAAATAACAGAATTGTAGGCGAACAGATACATTGGATGGTATAAGATATGTCAAATAATAATAATATTTAATATAATAATAAGGGCTCCTGGGGAGTAGGGTGGGGGAGGGAGGAGATAAAGGGGAACTGATATCTAAGAGTTCAAGAATAAAGACCATGTCTTGAAATTGATTGTGCTAGCAATTGTACAATTATACCTTATCTAATTGAATATGGATTGTTATATTTGTAAGAGCTCTCAATAAAATGATAAAAGAAAAAATAAATCAAGTAAGACATTGATGTAGTAAGTAAATATTAGCACCTCTATCAACATTTTTTTTAAAAAGAGTCTGTGAAGTGTTGAAAAGCAAGGATGTTTCTTTAATAACTAAGGTGAACCCAACCCAATCCATAATATTTTTAATTGCCATATATGCATGTGAAAGCTGGACACTGAATAAGGAAGATCAAAGAAAAATCGGTGCATTTGAATTACGATGCTGGCACAAAATATTGAAAGTACCATGGACTGCCAAAAGAACAAACAGATCTGTCTAGAAAGAAGTACAACCAGAGTGCTCCTAAGAGGCAAGAATGGTGCAACATCCTCCCACATGCTTTGGACCTGTTGTCAGGAGAGTCCAGTCCCTGGACAAGGACCCATGCTTGGTAAAGTAGCAGTGCAGCAAAAAAAGGAGGAAGGCCCTCAGGAGATGGTTGATTCAGTGGATGCATTGATTGGCTCAAATATATGAACAATTGTGAGGATGGCACAGGACCTGGCATTGTTTTGTTCTATTGTATATAGGGTTACTCTGATTTGGAGCCAAATCAATGGTACCTAATAACATCCTATGGGACTGCTACACACCGTTATGTTTCTATTAAAGAGTTTATTGTGTCGAATCAGAAATAAGATGTGCTGTAAGTAGCTCGGTGGTGAATCACTCCACTATTAACAGAATGGTGAGTGGTTTGATCCCACCAGATACTACTTGAGAGAAATATCTGGCAGTCTGCTTCCATAAACATTACAGCTTTGGAAAGCATATGGGGGAAGTTCTACTCAGCATCAGGCTGAGTTTTGTTTTGTTTTGTTTTCTATGTATAACATGAACACAGGATTTCAACAATTTAATGTAAAGGTGAATATAAAATACCTAATTCATAATGTATGCTATAGGTTGAAATATTATTTTAGATATATTATGTTAAATGAAATATTATATGAGAAATTAATTTCATCTATACCTTTGTTTTTAAGGTAACTGTTAGATAATTTTATGGTATACTTGTGGCTTGTATTTTTAGTGGGCAGTGCTGAATTAAATAAAGCAATGAAAAAGATTTAACTCGTACCAATAACAAAACCATTACTAATTAAAAGCAAACGCACTGAGCAATGAATTATTCTATATGAACAATAACAAAAATAACTCACTGACAACAGAGTCAATTCCAAATCATAGTGACCCTCCATAGGGCTTCTGAAATGGTAACTCTGATATGTAGGAAAAGAATCTGGGTGGATGTCTGTCATTTTCTGGTGCTGCATACATATCAGAAACCTCATGCCAACCTTAGAATCCCAGGGGCTTCATGGTTTTGTAAATGTTGACTCTTTAAATGAAGGATTTTCCCTTAAGATATTGTCCCTTAGGCGCTTACTAAGAAGGCATTTCCCTAAAGTATTGCACATTTGGGTGCTTCAGGCCATGGAGCATATTTTAATCTCTTTCTTGGTTTCTGCCAGCAGTGCCTGGCCCCATCTGTCCACAAACGCTCATTTGTTGGCTATCAAGTGCTAGGCAAAGTGCTGGAAGTGAATGAAGAACAGTCAGAAAGGCTTAAACAGTTCTTGCTTGTTGAAATATTTGAGGACTGATAGGGAAGACAGACATTAAACGAGGAACAGTGTGTGGTTTGTGTGTTTCAGAAGGACACAGAGGGTGCCAAGGACAACAACAACCAGTAAACTTAATCTATTTAGGGGATGAAAGAAAAGCTCAACAATGTCTGCACAATTCTCAGCACTCCTAAGCATGAGTGAGGCTGTGGCCTAAACACGCCCTACACCAAAGGGACCAAGAGGTCAGGAAGACACAGGAGGTGATGGTAAATGACCAAGTATGTTCTTAAGCCAAACTCTTGAAAGTAATCGACATTGCATATTTGTTAAATGCCAAGAACTGTGGTAAACGCAGGGAAGACAATGATGAATAAGACTCAAAGCTTTGAAGCATCCACCCAGGAAATAACCTTCAAGCCTCAAAGACTTGCATACCAGATGTGGACGTCTCCAAGGGAGAAAGAGCAAGGGCAGGAAGATGAAGCATTAGGCTGGAAGGTTGACAGGTCTTGACCTGGGTGAAAGAGAGGATGGGAATCCACAAGAAGGAGAAGAGAAATCCTGGAGGTGAGGTGGGGGATAAAATAGGGAGAGGGTTGATTAGTGGTTTGAATGGTTAAATGGAGAATTGATTGTCTAAAATGTAACCCCCTACGCCACCCCTGCCACCTAATTCACAATAAAAAAAAATCATTTAAAAAATTGGTCTATTTTCACTGGGAGCAAGAAGGAAACCCAGGAATCAAAGGAGAAATTGGAATGTCGGTCTAGTTGCATCGATGAAACCAGAAGAAATGGACTGTGCCCATCTACCACTGCTAACTGTTTCGATCAAGAACACAATAGATGTGTTGTGATCAAAAGGGGGGAAAACGTGCAAAAGAACTTCAAATCCCCATGGAAAACAGTCTTACTGAATTCATTGAGACTGGATGAACTCTCAAACCTATTGTCCATAAACAATTGTTTAACCTTGAGCCAAAAGGATTCCATAGAGCAATTTTAAAACTAAACAACATTTTAGCTAAATAATTAATGTTTGCTTGAGCATTGCACTCTTAAAAAATTATCTCAATGAGATCAAATTGACAGGCTTAACCCTAGATCATACATGAGATCTTTAAAGGCCAGACTGTATAAGTTAGTTGTAGTGAAATAATATGGACAGAGAGAGTGAGAATGGTGACACAACGTAATATATGTAATTTTTGTTTTTGAATCACTTCTATAAAATCTGCTGATCAAATATGTGGTGTATATTTTTGCCCCCAAAACAAATTTTAATATGTGAATAAGACCCATTACCTACCCTTAAGGAGTGCCCTACGTTTAGCTCAGGCATTCGGTGCTCCGGCAGATAGTCACTGTGTGCCAGCTGTTGTTTTAGGCATCAAGGACACAACAGAGGCCTTCCTTCATGAACTCGCATCCATGTGAGGGGCAGAAAATAAAATATAAAGGGAAAGCATATTATGTTAGATGATTATTCCTACTGTGCAAAAAAAACAACAACAACAACCATGCAACAGAAAATGGGGTTAAGGAGCTGGCTTGCAATTTCAAATAGGGAAAGCTTCACCTGAAGGTAATAACTGAACTAACTTTAAAGACAGTGAAGGGGCAAGATAAGCACATATCATGAGGGAAAGCATGCGAGCAGAGCAAACAGTGGAGTGCCTTGATGGCATGAATGGTTAAACATTCAACTACTAGACACCTTCGGCTTCCAGAAGGTCGCAGCCTTGAAAACCCTAGGGAGCAGTTCTACTCTGCCCAAGTGGTGTGACTATGAACCAAAACCCACTCAATGGAAACTACAACAAATTGAACAGCAGGTTGTACATATATCAGGGACAACAAAGAGTCCAAAACCCGGTAGGGGAAACAAGCATAAAAATGGAAACTACTTGAAAATCCAACAGGATGGTAGTGCTAAGTTTTGCTAATTAACTAAAGGTTACCATGGCCTTACATGATGGCTGTGAGTTGATATGGCCTGACCCACGCCATGGTATTTCAATCGCCTCATATGCAAGTGAAAGTTGACAGTGAATAAGGAAGATTGCAGAATTATTACATTTGAATTATGGTGTTGGAAAAGAATGCACTGCCAGAACAAACAAATTTGTCTTGAAAGAAGTACAGCAAGAATGTTAAAATAAAAAAAAAATTTCAAAGTCAAAAAAAAAAAGAATGCTCCTTAGAAGTATACTTTGGCTGTGTTCTCAGGGGAGGCCAGTCTCTAGAAAAGGATATCATGTTTGGTAGAGTCCAAGGGCAGCACAACAGAGGGAGCCCCTTGAGAAGACGGTTGACCGTGACTAGAAAAATGGGCTCAGCCATAACAATTACGAGGATAGCGCAGTATTGGATAGTGCTTTGGTCTGTTGTACACAGATCCTCTATGAGTTGGAACAGTTTGACATATTACAAAAACTAAGGAAGAGAAAGGCAGAATTCCAGTGTGAGCCACATTGAGAATGTCTGATACCACTAGAAGCAATTGGACTGCAAAATGAAGGCTAAAATGAACCACTGTGTGTGGCGGGAGGGTGGGGGTGGGTACACTTTGTCCCTTAGGCAAACTGGACAAGACCACCACATTTCATGGCCCAAGGTCATGGAAGGATGCTGACAGCTCATCCCGGGGAGCTGATTAAAGCGGCTGTTGGTCTGTCTCTCTACCGGAGATAAAATGGACATTTTGCCTCCTGTTCCTTTGGCAAAGGCTGTAAAAAGCAGCCACCTGAAAACTTACCTTTTCCTTTTTTTCCATTTTCACAAGCTTCATCCTCCTTTCTGTCTTTGAAGAACCTGGACTGATGAGCTAATGCTACTTTGCATGCCTCAAGATTTGTAAACTCCCTTTGACTGTCTCCTCAGAGCACTGGGTTGATTAAGTGGGAGGTATAGAAATTGGATACCCGAAATTGGGCAGATAAAGGCATGAAGCGGCTGATTTACAAACTTTCATAGGTGGGGGAATATGTTGACAGGATTATAAGATTATGGTGTGGGTGTTCAAATAACTGCAATTGTTAAATACAGAACATTTTTATTTGTTCAATTATAGAATATTATTTTTAAATGAAGCTGGCACATTTTGAATTGTGTGTACTTTCGTTTTATTAGGTACAGATATGGTTTTATTGTTGTTTTGTTTAAAAATATGTATGGCTAAAGCATTGTGTAAAGGTGTCAAGTTGATAAGGGGTGGTCTCAGGTAGTTATCATGTCAACTTGATAAAATAATGAAGGGTAGAGTTCAGTCTGTCAATCAGGTCACAGCCTGATGATTTCTCTGTGTATAAGCGTAGGATTCTCATGAGGATTCTGGAAACGTCCTCTCTCTTGATTCTGCCATCCAAAGAGGTGGACTACTCTCTCTCTCTGTTTCACATTGGTGTTGACAAGCCACAGGGAGCCACGCTGATGGCAGTCGGAGCACTGGAGATGCTTCTACCACTACTTGAGTCACAAGAATATCCACCCACTGCCCCGTGATCTTCCTGCATTTGGCACCAGCATATGTGTTGCATAAGTCTAAAGAGGAATTTATAGACTAGTATCGGACAGATCCGCTAATATCAGACTTATGGACTTGATCTGGACTTGGCTGGGATGTTTTCTCAATAAACAATTTCTCTTTTATAAAAAGCTTTCTCTTACACACAGCTGAGTGTCTCTGGGTTTGTTTTCTCTAGTCAAGCAGGACTAACACACTGCCCTTTATGTAATCTTGGCATGAGCATAATGACTACATGACCTACAGGAATATACATAAAACGGGGTAAACCTAATAAAGCCCTGAACCCTGGAGTGTCTTACTGCAGGGACCCCCATGCCCTAACTTTATCTGTATCTTTTGTATATAAGAGACAAACCTGTTTGGTTTGAAAGATAAGAACCGGTCTCTGCATTATCTTACAAATGTGCACATGATAAATGATTTCAAATTTTTTTATCTGGCTATGTTATGGATTTAATTGCATCCCCCCCAAAATTTGTTGAAGTCCTAACCTTGTAAATATGACCCTGTTTGGAAATAGGGGTTTCCCTTTTGTTGTATTAATGAGGTCATAGAGGTGTGTGACAGTAAGAGGAGTCTAAAATCTAATCCCTTTTGAATAATGTCTTATAAAAGGGTAAAATAGGCATAGAAAGACAGACACACATCAGGAGTAGACTCCATAGGAAGAGAGAGGCAGATATATAGATACATGCCCCATAACATGAAGGATTGCCAGCATCTACTGGAAGCTTAAAAAGACAAAGAAAGACCATCCTCTTGATCTGACACCTGAACTTTGAGTAGGTGTCTCCAAAACTGTAAGAAAATATTCTGTTCTTTAAAACCAGCCACTGTGTTCTTTGCCTATGACAACCCTAGGAAATCAAGCAGGCAGCATTGGGTTAGGCATAAAACTGGGTGACCTGATCCAGTTCCTCACTTGAATCCCAATTTTTCCTTCCCTACGTAGGATACTTCTGTCCTTTCCCATTGTTGTTTCTCTGCCCGGCACCTCCTATTCTGCTGCCTGTAGTATCAGGTTGGGAGTGGACACACAGGACCTTTCATGGATCAGCCACACCCCTCCTCCGCAAGCCACCCTTGATCCCTACTGCCACGTCCTCTTTGAACTTCCACTTTCTCATCGGCTTTCTTTATTCCCATTCCCCAAATAATTATGTGGTTAATCATAAACTGGTCAATTAAGACCCTTGAGGACCCTTGTTCCTTTCCTTTAGGAACCTTCTAGCTCTACACTCTCAGAGTCTAATTTCTTCCAGGAAATTAGAATGTCATGAGAGAAGGGTCACAAAGAAACCTGAAATCTGTTCTAATGTAACCAATGAGAAGTCACCTGTCTTCCAGGATCCAATTTCCGAAGTACGCACAATGACTCATTGGCTGTGTCACACTCATCCATTGAGACCTAAGAGAACAACATTTTACAGGCACCAGGTCTCCTGCCCCCTTACCCAGAGATGGTACAAGAGAACCTATTCACCTAGAAAAAGACAAGGCTCATTGTTGCTGCTAGCTTGCTCTCCTAGAGTCAAATGCTTCATCGAGTTTCAGCCCTTTCATTTTTAGCACAGAGAAACCTCCGGGGAAGATTAAGTAGGACAAGCACATTACTCCGAGAAGCAATTGGCACCATCTGCAGGTTGGCATGACCTTTGCCAGCTCTCTGTGCCTGAGAAATTGTAGCAATTAGTCTTTGCATCTGATGCACAAGTGTTTTTAGGAGTCTTGCAATGTCTGAGCAATAAAAAAAAAAAAAAAAGGAACAAGGTCAAGGGAAAAGGCCGTTACAGAAGTGGGACCGAAACAGGGACAGGTGGGGACCACCTGCACTTTCCATTGTGTGTGTTTTTGTTGTGTTTTGTTTTCACTACGGAAGATGCTCTCGAGACCAGGAATTAAACAAAGACACACACATACACAGATGTCCAAACAGACACACACATTTTCGGATTCCAAGTATTTCTTCTACGAGAGGTACACCAACTCTAAAGCAAACCCGCTGTCCTTGAGCCCGTTTTGATTCCTAGTGACTCTGTAGGCTTTCAGAGACTATAAATCTTTATGAGAGTAGATAGCAGTGTCTTGCTCCTGCAGGGCCCCTGGTGTGTTTGACCTGCCAAACTTTGGATCAGCAGTCCAACACTTACTCAGTGAAAGGTCGGTCGTATGCAAAGGTAATCACTATGAAAAATTAAAATAATGCACTAAATGTCACCCTAAGATAGAAATTCAGGTGTGATGATTTCCAAGCAAGCTCCATTGGAGCTGACCTTTGACACTTGTTGGCAAATGCCCTTCTGGGGTATAATCTCCTTACCCTGCCTTGTTTTCTCTTTGCTCTTCATTGTGAATTAGATGAAGGTGGACAAGGTAGAGAATCAGTTTTACATTCAACAATTCCTGCACATTGTGTTTCATCTCATGTAGTGCAATCCCCTCAGTGTCCCATCACAAACCCCACTTCCTCCTTGTCTTGCCTGTTGCTCCTCCTCCTTCTTTTCCAACCCTTCAGAACAGGGGTCTTGGTTAAGTGTTGCCCTTTTTATTTTAAGGATTGATTATCCTAAGGTGTGCATACTGCACTAGTGAAATTGTTTCCCTAATAGATCTATTTATTGTTTGACTGAAAATTGAGCTGCAAGGGTGAGTTCACTTCCAGACTTCAAGGGTCACTAAGAGTCATAGTATCAGGGGTTCTACCCATCTCTATCCAACCAATAAATCTTGTCTCTTATTATTTTGAACTTTGTTCCATATTTTTCTCCCACTCTATCCAGGACCTTCTAATACAATCCCTTTCGGGGCAGTTGGTAGTTGTAGCCAGACACCAGCTCATACTTCTTATCTTAGGGTTGTGGCGACTGGTGTTTGTGGGGTTTACTAGTCCATTGGACTAACTATTCCATGGACCTTTTATTTTCCTAATTCTTCTTTCTTCTGCACCGGGAGAGACCAAGAGTTTCGCCTTAGTTGGCCATTCACAAATTTGTAAGATCCCAATAACTACGTACTAACATAGAATATAGAATGGTGAATGGTATTGCACAAGTTGACCCTACTGTTCTCCAAGACTATGATTCTGAGGTCCCAGGCCCAGTCCCTGCATTGTTTTTCTCCATAGGAATTATCATCATCTTAAAAAAACATAATTTTTTTATTCTACTTATTGCCTATATTCCACCCTTTGTCGCTCTGACCAAGCTAGCTCTCTTGCTTTCTTTTATCCCCAGCCCTTCTAAACCCACACCAAACCCACTGTCGTCAAGTTAATTCTGACCTACAATGACCCTATGTCAAGACGATGAACATTTATGGAATTTCTTTCTCCCTGGGAGCAGCTGATGGGTTTGAACCGGCATCCTTGTACAAACAGTCACAGTAACAGCAGGGCTCCTTCCCCATCCTTCCTGAAAGGGAAAATTGCAAAGACAGAGTAATTGTTTTTCCTTGTGAATCAATTCTGCTCTGTGGTGGTGACTCCATGTATGCAGTGTAGAACTACTTGCTCTATAGGGTGTTCAATGGCTGTGACCTTTTGGAAGCAGCTCATCATGTCAATCTTCAAGGGGCTTCTACATAGATCCCAACCACCAGCCAGTCAGCGAGTGATCCTGTGGTGAACCATGTGTGCCAACCAGGGACCCATGGGGAGAAATATAAGAAAGAGAAATGGGCATGCTCTTATATTTTTGGAGTTCCTTTGACCTTTCAGAATAACATATCACACATTTTATCCTGAAGGGCTGTCTATAGAGATCAAAGAGAAGGGGTGGCTCTACCCATCCTGCTAAACATGTTCTACAGACATTGTCTGGGTAGGGTGGAGGGAAGGAGGGCTGATGAAGGTCATTCATCTGACACCCACTAACATTCAAAGATGTCATTAGAATCTCACCCGGCACAGAACAAACACTCTTTTATTACTTCCTCTTTATGTTATTTTTTCAGAAAGAAGATATTAAATTACCAGCTGGCACTGTGAATGCTGTGCTGACTCCTTTGCCTTTGTTGGCTCTGTACAGTTCCAGAAAACAAAGTCACCCTTCATGTTAGTGCCCAGGAAGGGCTTCTTCCAATTACCATAGAGAGCTTCACAAATGCCAGGTCCCCTCCTACTCTCTGCTCCCGAAGCAACGTTAATAGCATATGTTCGCTTCCCAATTCCTTAGTCCGGTGCAAGTTAGAAAACCTGGGTTTTTATATTCTGACAACCATTATTAAACTGATCAACTCTCTACTTACCATTCAACAAAACGTGTCCAAACAAAAGAGCACATTTCTGAAAGATGAAAGGTGATCTTTCTCAGAGAAGTTAAAGGGTTTTTACTATTCCGACTTCTTGTTACGGAAGCTAATGGTATGTTAGCACATTTTGTGATTACAAAGGGGGTTAGACTAAGTGTTAAGGACCTTCCTTGAGCACCCTTTTATTTTTTCAGGATGGAAAACAAAGGATTGCACAGAGAAATTGACTCAGGCCGACCAGTTAGCCCAAGAAGTATGATAAAAAATATTACATTGTCAATAACACAATGAGGTGAAAATTTATGCACACCTTGAATAAATAAGGCAGATCCTGGTATTTTGACAGATTCATAGTAGTTTACTTTCTTCCCAGCCCTAGTGGCACAGCGGGTTATGTGTTAAGCTGCTAACCAGTAGGTCAGTGGATCAAACCCACCAGCCACTCCTTGGGATAAAGCTGAGACTACTTCTGTAAAGGTTTACAACCTGGAAAACTTTACAGAGCAGTGCTACATTGCCCTACATACAGGGTCATTATGAATTGAAATCCATTCAATGGCAGGATTTTGTTTTGGGGGTGGGATGTTATTTTGTTGCCTATTATTTTGAGCTTTCAGCTACCTACTAAAGGAATGGAGAAATCCTGAGTAAATATGTATCAGTTAATACTCTTTAGATGCAAGTAACAAAACCAACTCAAACAAGCTTGAGTTTAAAAAAAGGAATTTCTTATAAGGTTATTCCAAGCAGGATTATAACTGGACAGATAAAGGGCTGGAATGCTTTTGGGATATTAGGCAATATGTTTTTTTATCTACTTGTACAGCTGAGGGTTTATAGTAAGGACTCAGGAGAATCTAATTGAACCTATTGGCAGAATGCAGGCAAACTCAAGAAGCACTGCTCCTGAATGTTCTTTCTTCATCTCTCACCTATGATTCTCTCCATACATCAGCCTCATTGTTCTCTTCCTTTGAAGAATTGCTTCCTTTGCAGCTCAGTCAGTCCACTTTGTAGAATATAAACCATCTAAGATGGCTAATGCTGCTGAAACAGAAAGGCCTTGGTGATTGCCCTTCAAGAGAGAAATTTCCTTTCTCATCGTTCTGGAGCCTGGAAGTCCAAAGCAGGGCCTCGGCCATATTGAGTGTTGTCAATTGAGTTTATTATGACTCACAGTGACCCTATAGGACAGAGTAGAATGCTCCATCAGTTTGCCAAAGCTAAAAATTTAACAGGATCCAATTCTCATCTTTCTTCCACAGAGAAGGATTTGAAATGCCTAACATTGGGTCAGCAATCTGGTGCCTAACCTATTGTGCCACCAGGGGCCCATGTCCTAGTGGACATGGAATGTCATGGATATTCCTTGGTTCCTTGCCTTGTGGAACTTCACGTGATATCGTTATTCCCCCAATTTTGGCCAATTCTGCATCTAATCTGCTCAGAAGTACTTGGGTTTAAGCACACCCCACATTGAGATGTCCTGATTAACATAACAAAGAGAACCTCCTTTCCTAACAGGATTATAGCCACAGGTTTAGGGGTTAGGACTGCACACATTATTTTGAGCAGACAAAGTTCACTCAGTAACAATGACCATCTACAACTCCCAATCACACGTACACCAAACTCAGTCCCTTAGAAAGACCAGTCTGTCCTAGTTCCAATTCCAGATTCCTGCAGAAGGGTGTCAAATTAGCCCCACTTGAGTCAGTAGCCTCCCTTGTTCTAGTTGTCCGTGGCCAGGAAGATGGGATCATGTTGGTTACTCAGTATCCATTTCTGTCCTCTTGATTACAGTGTTCCTATTCCTAGGAATTGAGGACATTAAAGAAATTCATTCTGAGCTTAGCAGTCTCTTCAAAGGTATGCAGCAAGAGCCTGGCCTTTCCCTGGTGCCTGCGATCAATTTGAAACTATAAGTCTTTCAGTACGGGAGGAAGACCGGGCTTTCTGCTCTGTCTCAGAAACTCATAGGGGTTGTTGTACCCTGTTCTGTAGGGTAGCTATGTGTTGGCATTGACTCAAAGGCAGTGAACTTGGTTTGTCTTTGCTTTGTTTCATGGGTATAATAAAAATGATTTTGGAAGGCTACCCTCAGGTATGGTCTACTTTTCTTAAAACTATCCATATGAAAAATATCTGCCTCGGTCTAAGGTGAGCTAGAATCAGACAGCTATGCTTATACCATATGACCCAGACCATGTAGAAATATTTAACTGGACAACCTACCTAGTAAATCAATGTTCCTTCTCCAGAGAAGTTAATTCAATAAATATAGAGGCTATGGTCAGTCAGATGGTAAGGACTTGAACTGATTAATCATGTAGATCCTTGGGCTGGTGGCCATATTAACCCATGGTACAAACAGGAAAAGTTGATTAGAACCGAGAACCCAGAAAAGACCAGAGCAGCGGTCTCAACCTGTGGTGCACGACCGACCCATTTGGGTCGCCCTGATTTATAACAGTAGCAAAATTGGGTCACCCCGATTTATAATAGTAGCAAAATTGCAGTTATGAAGAAGCAAGAAAAATAATTTTATGATGGGGGGCTCTCCACAACATGAGGAACTGTATTAATGGGCCGTGGCATGAGGAAGGTTGAGAACCACTGGATCAGAGTAAAGCAGACATACAATGGATTTCAAAATCCCGGATACATGAGAATGAAGCTGCAGGAATCCAGTTCCCAAAAGGTCGAGCTGCAGTTTAGTCCTTATGTTCATGAAATGACCTATTGCATGTTTACAATGAAACACCCATTTCTACTGAGCTATCTTTCTAAAAAAGATGTCTATTTGCCAAAATTAACAATCCCTGGCTAAGACAATCTGAAAGAGAATGGGAATTATGGGTGGAAAGATATTTCATGATCCATTTAACTGAGAAAACTCAGAATGCACTGTATTGAAGTTTAACTTCTGAGCAGGTGGCATAGCAGGCTGCGATTCAGAAGGTCAGCCTTTCACAACCACCAGCTGTTATGCCGGGGAAACACAAGATGGCATTGAGTTGAGTTGAGTTATTGAAGTTCTGGGTACCATGGACTGCCAAAAGGAAAACACAAATCTGTCTTGGAAGAATGCTCCTTAGAAGCAAGGATGGTGAGACTTCATCTTGCATGCTTTGTACATGTTATCAGAAGAGACCAGTTCCTGGAAAAGGACATCATTCTTGGTAAAATAAAGGGTCAACAAAAAAGAGGAAGGCTCTCAAGGAGCTAGATTGACACAGTGGTTGCTGCAGCGATGGGCTGGGGCTTAGCAACAATCGTGAGGATGGCACAGGACTGAGCAATGTTTCCTTCGGCTGTGCATAGGAGTGCTGTGGGCCACCACAGACTCAATGGCACCTAGCAAAAACTAAGCAGCAACAAGCAGGTTTGAGGAAGGCTACAGTTTACAGTGAGAGTCCTACATCCATATTTGAGTCTACATAGATTCAGACTCCATTGAATTATTTTTGACCATTGACTGCTAATGTGAATAACTTTGCCCTTTGGCAGAATGCATTAGAAAGTGGATTATTGCCACTCCCCTAGCCAGTTCAGGGAAGGGCAGCCTAGCCTTGAGGAACTTGCCTGGATGCGCCCTGGATGGCATTCAGGGTGCTTGGGTCGGTATGACCATGAGTCATATCCTGAATGCCTTGATTAGAAGGCCCAGAGTCAATCTTGTAAACCAGTCTACCTAGGATGGTGTATGTATCCCAAACATCGTCCTTTTCCCAATTTTGGAGTTCAGCTGCAATTGTGATGTATTATTCTTCGACCAATCATGCTTTTATGACAGTTTCCATTGTTCTTCCATGTCCTATTTAAGTGGCAGCTTTCTGTAAATCCTTGGACATCATTGTGACCTTGTTCTGATGGCCTCATCATCCAGGTGATGTATCTTGGTCCTACGTACGACTTACTATAAATTATATTTGATATTTGTGAGTCTCTTTTGTCCTCTACAACAATATCAACTGACACATCGACCTGTACATTTCTGTTTCTTCTATTTTCGGAATAACAAACAGGTCAACATCCATTAGAAACTTCCAGTGTGCTTTCTAAACCTTACAATGGATGGCTATGCCAATGAGAAGCTACTGGACTATGATGAAACAATGTACATTTATATGTGAAGCATGGATGATCCTCAGATCATCAAGAAGAACTTCCAAGCCTGAACATTTTAAATAGTGGAGGTGGTGATGGTGGTGGTAGTACTTGTTGACTTCCACTGAGTCAACCGCTGACTCATAGTGACTCAATGAAAATCAATATTGGAATGTTGTGACCTATTGGAGTTTTCATTGGCTAATTTTCCAGAAGTAGATCTCCAGGCTGTTCATTCTACTCTCCCTTAATCTGAAAACCATCACCAAGGTGGTTGCTGAATTTGAGAGCATGGACCAGGAATCAAACCTGGATCTTCCTTATGGAAGGTGAGAATTCTACCACTGAGCCACCATTGATACCCAAAGATACCATTGGTTTTATTAGGTGTGGTGGTTACATAATCTGGTGTCGATTTGGGACTTGAAAGGATTAAGAGTAAAGGGGTGGAATGTAGTCTGTCAGTCGAGTCATAGCCAATGAGGCCTCTGTATGGGCTTGAACTTTCCCTGAGAATTCTGGGAACTCTTGTATTTTCCTTCTTGGAGGCGGGAGACACTTTCTTGGCTCTTTCCTTGGAGATGCTCTACTAACAAGACACATGGCGCTACGCCTTGGGAGCTGGAGAAGCCACATGGACCTACCCTGTTACAAACAGACCTCTGGAGCTGGAGAAGCCACGTAGAGACCCCTGACAGTTCCGAGATGCTTACAACACCACTGAATCCACAAGACTTCCAACCCACTTGCCTGTGAGCCTCCTGCATTCAGCATCATTGCATGTGTTTCGTGAGTCTGAAGAGGACTTTACAGATTGTATCAGACATATGGGCTAATGTTTGGGCTTATGGACTTGATCTGCACTGGGTTGGGATATTTTCTCAATCTTCAATTGCTCTAGTATATAAACCTCTTTCTTATTCACATATGAGTCTCCATGAATTTGTTTCTCTAGTCTACCCAGACCAACACATTAGGCATCATCAAGTGATTTCTGACTCAGAGCTACCCTCTACGCAACGGAAGAAAACGCAACCTGGTCTTATGCAATACTCACAATTGTCGTTATGTTTGAGCCTGGTGTTGCAGCCACTGTGTCAATCCATCTCTTTTTCAGTGACCCTCTATTTTACAAAGTATGGTGTCCTTTTCCAGTAACTGGTCTCTCCTGACAACGTGTCTAAAATACATGAGACAAAGGCTCACCATCCTCAACTCTAAGGAATACTCTGCTTGGACTTCTTCCAAGATGGATGTGTTTGTTCTTCTGGAAGCTGCTATTGTAGCCAGTCTCCTTCCTTTTCATTCTTACCTTCGTTTGCTTCCTTCTTTTCACACACTCAGCCATTATTTTTGTTATTAGAAAACAAAAAGAAACACAGGTCTGCCCTCCTGGAGTTTACTATCCACTGGGGAAAACAGAAAGTAATTAAATATTAAATAGTTACTCAACCATGCAAAATTACACCGATGACAATACTTCAAGAGAGAGAGATGGAGTCATGAGAGAAAATAAGAGGTTCATACCACTCCATCTCGAATGTCGTGGCAGGTTTCTGGAAGGCTTAAGTGAAGAGGTGATTGTAAAGTAGGAGCAACCTTGGTGGAAAAGTGTGAAAAGGAATAAAAGTAAATACCCTGATAAAAACCCTAGCCTGGGTGCACATGGGTCGTGATAAGAGTTGTACAAGCCCCCAATAAAATGATGGAAAAAAAAATCCTGGCCTGTGAACCAACTAAAGCCAAGCATTTTAAAGAATGGAAGGAGCCCATATGACCACACCTCAGCTAAAGGGAGCATGGGATAAGGGAGTGTAGAGCCATTGGTTGGGACAAGATTATATAAAGTTTTACAAGCCAACTTCAGGGTTTTGATCTTCATTGTAAGAGCAACTGAAGCTGCGTGTCTCAAAGCACTAGGCTAGCTCATGGATATGTGAAGTAAATGCCTACTAAGCTTTAGGGATGCTCACATGTCTGTGCGCTCCAGCATTCACCACTTGCCCTTGAGTTGGTTCTGCCTCACGGTGACCCACAGGGTTTACAATGACGGGTTTTTCAAAAGAAGATCAACAGGCCTTTCTTTCAAGGTGCTTCTGGGGGAACTTGTAAGAAAAAACCTTTCAGCTTGCAGTAGAGGGTGATCGCTATGTACATCACCTAGGCATTCAACTGGATTGATCACAACAAACTACAGATAACATTTCGATTCCAGAACACTTCATTGTGCTCCCGTGAAACCTGCACAGAGGCCAAAAGGCAGTCATTCAAACAGAACAATTGATACTGCGTGGTGTAAAACCAGGAGAGGTATGTGTCAAGGTGGTATTCTTTCACCATGGTTATTTAATTTATATGCTGAGCAAATAAAACGAGAGGCTGGACTATATAAAGACTGTGACCTCAGAGTCGGAGCAGGTTCACCAACAATCGGCCATGTGCAGCTGGCACACCCTTGCTTGCTGAAAGCCAAGAGGACTGCGGCACTTGTTGATGAAGATCGGAGGCAAAGGCCTTCAATATGGATGAAAAGTCAATGTAAAGGAACCAAATGTCCTCACGACTGGATCATCATAGTAAACAAAGGGGGGGAGGGGATGTTGTCAAGAATCTCGTTTTAGTTAGATCTATAATCAATGCTTAAGAAAGCTTCAGTCAAGAAATCAACAATGTATGATTGCGTTGGGAAAATCGGTTGCACAAAAAGTCTTTACAGTATTAAAGAACAAAGATGGAGCTTTCAGGACTAAGATGGGCCTGACCCAAGCCACGATATCTTCAATCACCTCATAGGCACTTGAGATGTGAGCCATGAATATGGAAGACTGCAGAAGAATTCATGTATTTGAATTATAGTGTTCCCAAGAATATTGAAAGTACTATGGCTTGCCAGAAGAACAGACAAATCTGCCTTCCACAAAGTACAACCAGAATGCTCCTTAGGAGCAAGGGCTTTCTCAAACACACTTTGCGCATGTTATCAGGAGAGATTAATCCCTAGAGAAGGACATCACGCTTCAGGAAGTCAAAAGTCAGTTAAAAAAAAGAGTAAGACCATCAAGCAGATGGATTGACACAGGGGCTGCACCAAAGGGATCAAACAAACACAACTACAATCGAAAGGATGGCAAAGGACAAGGCAGCGTTCCTTCTATGGTGCACATGGTCCCTTTGAGTAAGAGCCAGACCAGGGTCACCTACCAACAATAATAACCACCTGGAAACACCGTGCTCACACTGCCACTTATTTCTTATGAGTTGGTGATTCGCTGAGCTACTCTGTTATTAAAACCACAGACGTTGACTCTTAAGTCTATCAAGTTCTATTATCCAGAAAATAAACCAAAGTTATCACACACACTCACAAAATGTATTGTACATTAACCAGGGAAATCTCAGAGAATTTTCTATGGTTTCCAAAATATCTATTATAATATTTTCCAATGGGTTAAGTAAAAAATGTAAGCCATATGCTATGAGTAAAATAACTTTACTATTATAGACAAGATCTATTTTCCTTGGTATCATACTATCTCACTAACAAAAAATATCCATCTGAAGTAGAGAAATCACAAAATTACAAACTTTCTATTTGATTGCTCACACCTTGTTGTTTGAACTAACTGCTAGCAAAGGATTGGGGTGGGGTGGGGTGAGGGGGAAGCCTATTGCCCTGTTTTCATGAATGGACTTAAAACCCATCTCACAGAAGTTAGCGATCAATTACACGCTATCCCGTGGTTCTCTTTCGTGTGTGTCAGTCTTCTTCTTTAAGAGAACTGTAGGGAAATTGAAAACAAAGTTGTTTTTGGTCCTTGAGTTTTCCAGGGTAGATTTACCCCAGTAGTGCATAGAGAATGGGTGCATCATAACTGTGTGGCCTTTAAGAAATAAATTAAAATTCTTTACAATCATTTGCAGCAGTTCCTTGTAAACAAAATGAGTTAAAATGCTAAAATTAGAGAAAAAGGGCTTCTCTTGCATATTATCTTCTTTGGACTATTAATTTTCTACCCTCAGTTCTGTCAATGCTACTGTGTCCCGAGTGGTGGAGGTAGCATCATTCTGTAGTAGTTGGTCGGAAGGAAGAAGTATCTTTGGTCTTCTTACAGAACTTCACTTTGCCACAACTGAGCCTCCTCTCAGTGGAGTTCTGCCTTGTGCTGTGAGTTAGACTCCACTTGATGGCTCACTCACTACTCACTGCCACTGAGTTGACTCTGACTCATGGTAACCCTGTAACTACCGAGAAGAATGGCACCTGAAGGTTTGTGAGACTGTAAATCTTTAAGGAAGTAGAAAGCCTCATCTTTCTCCCAGGGAGTTTCTGGTGGTTTCAAAAGGCTGACCTTGCTACTAACAGCCCGATGTGTAACCCACTATGGCACCAGAGTATGTAAACTGGAGCTGTGAGTGCTGGGGAGGTGTGAGAAAGACTACCACATCATGTACCACATTGCTATAAGTGTTAGACAGGGTTCTCTAGAGAAACAAAACCAGGACAATTGTGATGATGATGATGATGATAGATAGATAGATAGATAGATAGATAGATAGATAGATAGATAGATAGATAGATAGATAGATAAAGGAATATAACACCTAATTGGTCCACACAGCAGTACAGAGGGCTCCGTTCAACTCACTTTCATGGAACAGTTAATATACTGAAAATCCTTCAACTTATGCAAGCTGCTGGTCCAAGGTCAAGGAAGCAGACAGTGGAATCTGCCCTGAGGCAAGATCAGCAGAATCCGCCTGCAGGCAGCAGATGGCAGGATACAGCAACAACTGCCAGTAGCTTGGGAGTCAAGTGAAGCAGGTACCAATGGAGTCTCAAGCTCTAAGGATGCAGGATGCACAGCAAGGTGACACAACCCACAGGTTAGCTCATCTCACAGGCAGTGCAGCACACGATTGAGGCAAAGGACTAGCTCAAGCAGCAGCACACTGGTCACCAGGAAGAAAGAAAGAGGCTGGCCTTGGAAAGCATTTATTTCAGTCGCCCTTCAGCCTGCAACCTGGTTAAACGCCACCCCGATGTTCCTACGATAACCTAGTTGGCACAGAAAACATAATTATTGCTTTGTACATAGTTGTAAGTCACACCAAGCATGGAGTCATGAGTTCATACTATACAAGGCAGAGTGACTGGTTTTGTTGCCAGAATTAATTCCTTCTGAAAGCATGGTCAGGGGCTCTAGTTAGGAAATTTTCAGGTCACAGTTGCCATATGGAGAAAGACCATTTTCGTTGGTTGTGCATGCAACCCTCCTTAGTAATGGATATAGAGATTCAAAAAAAAAAAACAAAACCTTGTGCTAGATTGGGAAACAGTCATAATTTCATTATTTACATCCTGTCAGCTACATCACAACACAAAAAAAATCCATAACATTGATTTTTATTGCTGAGCCAAAAATACTCCACCTCATTAGTGAATGATGCAGCCTGCAGAAGACCCTGTGTCTCCAGGCCACTGGGCTGAGAGTCAAGCTCAGGGGAAGGGCCAGACTCCAGACTCCATTTCCCTTTCTTGCATGCTGAACTTCCACTCTCAAATTGTTTTCTTTCCTTCACTCTCTCTGTATATTTCTCTCTCCCTCTATCTTTTTCTCTTTCTCTTTTCTTTGCCACTTTAAATACTTTGGGCTCTTTCCTCTTCATCTTATGTGATTCCTCCACACTCTATTATTACCATTGATTAATATTTATTGGCAGAAAATGATGAGAAGTTGTACAGAGCAGTCTTCATAATTCCAGGGACACTCACCTTTCCATCACATCTTAATTCCGCCTTCATCCTATCAGCTCTTTTCCTATGCTGAGTCATATTCCAGTGAAATAGTGACATGATTAATCATTCCTCACATTTATACAGCTCCGGAAATCAGATAACCAAGGTTAAAAAAGTATTAAAAGGGCATGCATCCCAGAAATGGTGCTACTATTCTTACACAACTGCCCTTCTGTCTGAGGCAGGGGCTGTGAACTTGCAGACCTCGAGACAAATGCAACTAGGAAATATCTTTTCTTTGGTATCTGCAGTACAGTAAACATCAAGAAACTCCCCATTTTGTAGACTCGATTGCAACGTCTGCTTAGCGCTGAGAGGTTTTGCCTGTTTGGACAGAACAAAGATTCTCTCTCCACTGCACTATTCTCTACCCCTGTCTACTGAATTATCTTCAGTTCAAATTGTTCAGGAACTTGATCTGTTACAGACTGAATTATATCCCTCAGCATGTGTTGGAATCCTGATCAAAATACCTGTGGATGTAGACATGTTTAGAAATGAGGTCTTCCTTTAATGTTATTTAGTTCATACCACTGCAGGGTGTGTTCTAACCCTAATCCCTTCTGAGTTGTATAAAAAGCAGATTAGACTGAGATGTAAGCACAACTAGAGAAGACAGAAGCCACATGAAGATTCTCTATAAACCAAGGAAGGCCTGGAGCTCCCTGCAAAACTAAAGAACACATGCTGCCCTCACGTGGATTCCCAACTCACAGTGGCTGTACCTACCTGGACAGGATCAATGTCATGAGACTCTAATTTGGACTTTCAGCCATCAGAACTGTGAAAAATAAATTTCTGTTCCTCAAGGCCAAAAATGTGTGGTATTTCTGATGCAACAATTCTACAACAACCCCCAAGAATTCTAGAAGTCTTTGCTCAAGTACCCTCTGGAAAAGGGTGCAAACTATCTGCAAAAAAATAACGTAATCCCTCCTTGAAGAATGTACTCCAGAGCTCTTCCTTAAGCTCCAAAAGTCAAGCATCCATTCCCTTGCCCTAGACAATCTTGGGAGCAGTCAAGGAAGGAACTGACCATTGAATTACCTCCAGAGTAAGCACCCCCAGTTTCTGACCTGGATTCATTGCCTTTTGATTTTTATTTTCTAGATGTGTTTTACTCTGCTTGTATTCGTTTCAAAGTATAAATTCAGAAATGGAAGTTTCTTCCTGAAAGACTTAGTTCATCCCTCTGTCTTCGAGAGTCTTTTCCTATACCTATTAAAGGAATCCCAGGATGGTACAAATGGTGGATGCTCTCGGCTGCTAACTGAAATGTTAATGGATTTAATCCACTCAGAAGCATTGCAAAAGGAAGACCATTGAAGATACTATTAAGCACATTTCTGCTTTTACATACATGGGGTCTCCATGAATCAGATTTAACTTAGAGTAAAATGTTTGTTTATGGAGCATCTACCAAGGGTCAAGTATTTGCTTTTAATCATTTTATTGGGGGCTCTTACAGATCTTATAGCAATCCATAATTCAATTGTATCAAACACACTTGTATATATGTTACCATAAGCATTTCCAAAACATTTTCTTTCTACTTGAGCCCTTGGTATTAGCTCATCTTATTATCCCTCCATCTCCCACCCTCTCACCCTTGTGAACTCTTGATCAATTATATATCAATTATTATATATTGCTATTTCATATCTTACACCATCCATTGTCTCCCTTCACCCGCATTTCTATTATTCGTCCCCCCTGGGGAAGGCATGTATCCAACCTGTGATCAGTTTCTCCTTCACCCCTCTCCCCCAAACTTCCTGCCACCCTTATGGTATCGCTACTCCCACTACTGTCCCTGAGGGGTTTGTCTGTCCTGGATTCCAATTGTCGAAAGCTTTTATCTGTACCAATGTATGTACTCTGATCTAGCTGGATTTGTAAGATAGAACTGGCTCATGATAGTGGGGGGTGCGAGAGAACATTGAAGAACTAGAGGAATATTGTGTGTTTTATCAGGGCTATACTGAACCCTGGCTAAATCGTCCCTTCCTTGTGACCCTTCTGTGAGGGATTGTCCAATTGTCTACAGATAGGTCTTGTCTCCCTCTCTGTTAGTTCACTGCTCCGTGCTGGTATGTGGTCTGGCCTGTCTCTCCCTTTCCTATGGAGACATAAACAATACCCTGCCATGGTTGGATCAGTGCCCTGCTCCCCCAGCACCCTTGCCTTTTCCCCACTCCTTTTTAGTTGAATGTCATTTGCATCCCTGGGCTGGGTCTGATCCTTGCCAAAGTGCCTGGACCGAATGTCAAGTATTATACTGGCACCAGTGTCACATTGGGAAGTAGCAAAAGCTCAATCCTTTCCCTCCTAAAACTCACCTTACCAAGTATACTTACCAAAAGAAATCCAAATATTATATAAACTTACATTGCCACATATGCAAAATGAAATGTGGATGATTGAAATGCGGCGGGAAATGCAATGATAACAAATCTAAAGAAAAGCTGGGAATAATTGTGTCATTTTCGAGAGAGGAGCTTCCTAATCTCTACAGAAAACACAGGAGCTGCATAGGAGGAAAACAGACAACTCTAACCAGGTCACATTGTAACTTCTTGTGAAAAGGAACTCACCAGAAACAAAGTCAGAAGATGAATCTGGAGAAGTATTGCAACACAAGTAACATTGGACTGATGTAGCCAATAGGGAAATTACTCTGTAAATCTATCAACCAAGGTACAAAAATATTGCAATAGAAAGAAAATTACACAAACAAAAAGGCTCTGGACTTCATTCATAATCAATGAAAAGCAAAATGCATACTTTCTAAGTAAATATTGGCCATGAATGCATTTCATTGACACTCCCCAGTGCTTCCAGACTTGTAGTGAAACCAACACTCACATTCACAGTCATTGAAACCACCCTTCTAGGGCATGGCTTATTCAGCATGTCTTAAATTGACAGACCTCAAGAAAAAAATTGAAGCTTCGAGCTGCAATATTGAAAGATTTTTTTTCATGTGTTTGAAATGAACTTGGATGTCACTAAGGACTCCATGTCCACATCAGTGTTACTTTTCCTCCTCTTTTAACCATGCAAACCTATATGTAGATCTAAGGGATAAGGAATCTGGGGGTCAGGGGGTTAAAGTTGTTTTTTTTCATAGAGCACATTGTTTCCTGTTAAACCCTGTGGTTTTTGTCCCCACCCCGTCCCTTCTCTCTCCCACTTCCCATCCGCATTCATGGCCTCCTTGTAGTCATCAAAGTCCTGTTGATTGGTATGTAAGCTACATTCCCTCGTCTTTGTTGTACCTTATAGCAATGGTGATATTAAATATTTATCTTTGTAAGATTGACTGAGTTTGCTAACCATAATAGTCTCTAGTTTGTCCAGGCTTTGCAGGGTTTACGAGAGTTATCATTTTTGTATTGATGAATAAAATTTCAAAGTATGAATGGACCACAAATGCTTCATTCATTCCTCTAAAATTGGGGTTTGGGGTTGGTGTCATGTTTTTACTATTGTGTAAGTTACTGCACTAAACATTTATCTGTTCGTGTTATATTCTTAATTTCTTTTGAGTATATATATTGTGGGAAAGGCCAGAACCCAGGAAGATCATGAATACTGGCAGAAACAGCACCAAGAGGTGCAGCCTTGGTGAACCACACCTGAAAATTTTCGGAATCCATTGGTGTTTTATGTGGACGAGTAGATGGAAGAGCTTATCTTTGGTGAACTACCACTTGTCTGTCAGTATGTCTTACAGTGGTGGCATATGTGTTACTGTGAAGCTGGAAGCTAAGTCATTGGTATTCCAAATGTCAGTAGGGTCACCCAAAGTAAACAGGTTTGCTTCCAGACTAAGAACAGACAATGAAGAAGGACTGGCTCCCCATTTCGGAAGAAGTAGATGCTGAAAATCTTATGCATAACTTCAAAACATTGTCTGATCCTAGAGACCCAAAGAATGGGAGCAGAATACAACATATGTACAAATGTGCTCAACGCAATTGATGTATGGGTTGCTAAAAGAGCTGTAAGAGCCCCCAATAAAATGTTTCTTTCAAATAAAAAATTTTTAATTAAAAAATAGTATATCCTCTTAAATTTCTAATGTAGATACTAATGAAGTGGTATCTACAAAATAAAACTAACAATATAATTTAGAATATCAACTCTCAGGCAAAGTCCAGCATGTACAACAAACAAGTTATAATCAATAACACAAAGTTGACTTTTTAGGCCCAAACCACCAATGAAAAAACACTGTATAATAAAGCAATATTTAAAATGTTTTAAAGAAACAGTGCTGGAGGATGGGCCCCTCAGGTTCAGGGCACTCCAAATGTGACTGTAGACCAAAATACTCACAACTGCGCCAATAGATATGATCAATGCTAAATAAAGAAAAGATCAAAAATTTAGTCTTATTTGGCTTCACAATCACTGCCCATGGAGCAGCAGCACTGGGTAAATCGGCACACATTATTTAAAAGCAAGCAGGTTACTCTGAGGACTCAGGTGTCCCTGGCCCAAGCCATGGTAGTTTCAATTGCCTCATATGCATGTGAAAGTTGGGCATTGAATGTGGGGACTGAAGAGGAATCAATGCCTTTGAATTGTGGTACTGGCCTCCCAGATAGGATCGCTGAAGACAAATGGGCACAAAAGCAAATATGGTAAAGAAAGCTGATGGTGCCCGGCTATCAAAAGATATAGCTTCTGGGGTCTTAAAGAATTGAAGGTAAGCAAGAAGCCATCTAGCTCAGAAGCAACAAAGCCCACATGGAAGAAGCACACCAGCCTTTGTGATCACAAGGTGTCAAAGGATCAGGTATCAGGCATCATCAGAACAAAAAATCTTACCATAGTGAATGAGTGGGGGAGTGCAGAGTGGAGACCCAAAGCCCATTTGTAGGCCACTGGACATCCCTTATAGAAGGGTGTCAGGGAAGAGATGAGCCAGAGTGCAATGTAGCAAAGATGAAACATACAACTTTCCTCTAATTCCTAAATGCTTCCTCTCCAACCACTATCATGATCCCAATTCTACCTTATAAACCCAGCTAGACCAGAGGATGTACACTGGTACAGATAGGAACTGGAAACACAGGGAATCCAGGGTAGATGATCCCTTCAGGACCAGTGGTGAGAGTGGCAATACTGGGAGGGTAGAGGGAGGGTAGGGTAGAGAGGGAGAACCAATTATAAGGATCTACATATAACCCCCTCCCTGGGGGACGGACAACAGAAAATTGGTTGAAGGGAGACATCGGACAATAAGATATGACAAAATAATAATGATTTATAAATTATCAAGGGTTCATGGGAAGGGGTGAGGAGGAGCGAGGAGAGGGAAAATGAGGAGCTGGTGCCAGGGGCTTATGCGGAGAGCAAATGTTCTGAGAATGATGAGGGTAACGAATGTGCAAATGTACTTTATACAATTAATGAATGTATTGACTGTGATAAGAGTTGTATGAGCCCCAATAAAATGATTTTAAAAATAAAGAATTGTGGTGCTGGAGAAGAATCTTGAAAGCACCATGGACTTCCCAAAGGACCAGCAAGTCTGTCTTGGAAGTACAGCCAGAGTGTTCCGTAAAAGGCAGATAGTGGAACTTCACCTTTGGACACATTGTCAGGAGATTCTAGTCCCTGGTGAAGGACATCAAGTTTAGGAAAGCAGAGGGGCAATGAAAAAGAGGAAGGTCTTCAAGAAGATCGATTGACACAGTGACTGCCACAATGGACCCAAGCATAGAGACCATTGTGAAGATGGCAGAGGACTGGCTGGTGTTTCCTTCTGTTGTGCACAGTGTTGCTATCAGTCGGAACCAACTCAATGGTACTTAACAATAATGACAAAAGGAGGAAAGTTATAGGTTGAATTATATTCCCCAGAAATATATATTGCAAATCTGAACCGATATGCCTGGGGTTATAATCTCATTTGGGAATGAATATGCTATCTTTGTTATATTAAAGAAATGGGGCTGTTATAGGGTAGCAGGATCCTGAGTTAATCTCTTACGATATAAAATAATTTAAACAAGGGAGTAGTCGATACATAGAGTAAGATAAATACCAAGACACCAAAAACCAGGAGCTGAAGAAGCAAGATCCCTGAATTCTCACACCCACTGGGTCTTTGTTCTCTACCATCAAAAATGCCTTCTCTTCCCCACCCCCAAATGACTTGCCCACTGGAAATGTGGACTCTTCTAAATACTTCCTTGATTACTCATTCTTGCAAGAGCTTCCCCCCTCCAAAATAAACCATTTGTCTTTGTGTTGGTCTGACTCGTGGTGACCCCATATATGCAGAGTAGAACTATGCTCCAAAGAAGTTTCCAGGCTGGAACTGTTCCAAAGCAGATCATGAGGGCTTTCTTACAAGGTGCCTCTGGTGGCAGCACGTAGGGGAGGGAGTATTCAAACCACCTACCTTGTGGTTATTAGTTCAGCAAACACTTAGCTATTTACTCCACAATAGTTCCATTTCATCCATATGACTCTAAGGTCCTTCCATACCTGCTGCAATATTTATCTACATATCTATCTCCCCTTCTAAATTAAAAGCTGTTTTAGATCAAGGATCATGTCATATCCATCCAACATTTCAGGGTCTAGAACACAGAACTTAATGAATATTGTGATAAACTAATTATTTGAACTTATATTTACTCTGGAAGGGGAACAATTACTTCCTAGCTCTCATACCACTATCTCTAGCATCGAGCATTGCAGACTCAAGTTATAAAACCAATGCCTCCATTTTTTTCCATAGCATTTATAACTATTTTAACATTCTATATTATTTACTTATTTGTTATATTATTTACTTATGTGCTATATGTATTGTCTACCTCCCCCCTTGTCCCATTACAATATAAACTTCAAAGGTGCAAGAATTATTTTTTATCTGTATAGTTCATTGTTATTTCTCCCAACCTCTATAACTGTGACCAGCATACAATATTTATTCATTTATGAATAAAATAATTTAGACTGTGTCTACAGTGAATATATAAAGCGTCAAGTATAGACAAGTTATTTTCAAAATACATTTCTGAAGAGCTTAAAGAATCAAATACTAAGAGTAGACCTAGAAAGAGTTCAGATATTCATTTCATTACCCTCCCCAAAATGTACTATTTTATGACATTTGCTGTCATTTTTTCTGTGTGTGTGTGTGCACTATTTTTGCTTTAAAGGAGGATAAAGATATGTGGAGAACAGGGATTAGGCACATGTTCTTTTCAACCATTTTTAGAAAACATGATTTTTTTTTTGAAAACATGATTTTTAAAGAAGAGATAGATACATGAAAATAGCAGACTTTCTTTCCCAATGGGATGAAAAGGATGAATTTCATAATGTCCACAAAGCACCTTGATGTCCAGGAACACCCCAGGGAAGCAAGCTGACTACTTCCCTTTCAACTTCTGTCAGCTTTCCCCACTTTCTCAGGTGCTTTATCCTCACACTACATGCCGAAGCAAGATTCATGAGAAAATGTTGTTAGGGGCCTTAATTCAGCAGTAGGCAAAATGAGATTCAGAACCTACAGGCTTCTTTGAACTTTAGCATCACTTAGAATAAATAAACAAACCGCCCTCCTCCTTCATTGCCTCCAAAGGATGAAGGAAGATAGGTGGGCACAGGGAGGATAGGGGCTTCCACAGCTCATTGTTATTCACTGGCATATGGCTATATGGCAGTTTTCCTTCTCTGTCGATTATAAGCAGACAACATATTAGTAAGAGGGATAGAAAAGAAAATGAGGTGTACTTCCACCATGGTTGTGTGTATGGTCGTGATTGTGAAAAGTAGAAGGGGCATTTTGATTGTTGCTGCTCTTACCTGAAGTATTGACTCTTCCAGACATATTTGTGCACCCATTGCTGGCAAGTCAATTGCAAGCCTATTTGTGTCCTACTTGGTAACCCCATTAATGATGGGGTAAAACTGCCTCAACAGACTTTCTTAGCTGTCATCGTCACAGAAGTAAATCTCCAGGTCTTTATTTCACGGGACCCCTGGGTGTGAACAAACTGCCAAGCTTTAGGTTAGGAGTCAAGCACACCCATTTGTGCTACCGATAACTGTACTAATACAAAAAAAATCAATATGTAAACAGATACTCCAGTCAAGCATAAGAAGGAATTCGTAGGACCATTAATTATTAGTTGCAAAGCAAAACAACACTAAGATAAGATCTCATGCCAGCTTAAGAGAAAAGTATTTTTAAAGAAACAGAAAACATATGTTGCTGGTATGACTTTAAAATGCTGCAGCCACTGTGGAAAGTGGTATGATACTTCCTTAAACATTTAGGAACAGGGATGCCACACTGTGTAGCCTTCTTCTGCTTGTAATAAGCCTGGAGCTTCGACCGGACACAAGTAGACATATGCACCCATGCTCCTGGCAGCACTGTTCACACTAGCAAAACTACAGAAAGGACCTCAAAGACCAGCATTATAATAATGGTTGAACAAACATTGGTATATAAATTTAATGGAATGCTAACGATTAACAGTGAATTTGTAAAATGCCTCATAGCGTAGATGAACGTGGAGGACATTGTACCTTGAAAAATAAGTCAATCAAAGAAGGACCAATATTGCACGAAGCCACTCTTGTAAAAAGTCAACCAAAGTTGTCACACTAAAAGGAACATTCTTTGATGGCTATTAAGGGTGGTAAATTACTGGATAGAGGGTAGAATTGTGCTCACTTGGGTAAAGCGAATGACAGGATACAATAAGAGGGACATCAGGGGGGAAATTATGGAAGCGGGGGAGAACATTGGAAGGCGTTAAAGGTAACAGCGGTAAACACTGTTGTACACCCAATCCTAAAGAAACGGTGATCTACATGGAAGTACACAAGTCGCTCCTCAGTCTGGAAGGATGTGGGAGGCAGAAAGGGGGTTGTTTTTAGTGCCGTCAAATAGGTCCCACTCATAGTTGCCCTATGCACAAGAGAACCAAACACCGCCCAGTCCTGTCCCATCCTCATAACTGTCCCCATGCTTGCACCCATGGTGGCTGCCTCGGTGTCAGTCATCTTGAGGCCTTCCTCTTTTTCATGTTACCAAGCATACTCTTCTCCTTCAGGGACTAGTCTCCCCTAACAACATACCCAAAGTATGTAAGATGAAGTCTCCCCACACTTGCCTCTAAGGCCGTGGTTCTCAACCTTCCTAAGGCCTCAACCCTTTGGTACAGTTCCTCATGGGGTGGTGACCCCCCAACCATAAAATTATTTTCATTGCTACTTCATCACTGTCATTTTGCTACAGTTATGAATCGGGCGACCCCTGTGAGAGGGTCGTTTGACCCCCAAAGGGATTGCCACCCATAGACTGAGAACTGCTGCTCTAAGGAGTGCTCTGTCCTCACTTCTTCCAGAACAGTCCATGGTACTTTCAATATTCTTCTTCAACCCCACAATTGCAAAAGCATCAATTATTTGTCTCTCTCCCATCTTCGGCGTCCAGCTTTCACCTGCATAGGAGGCAATAGAAAACACCGTGGCTTGGGTCAGACACACCTCCAAGCAACCTGCTTGCTTTCCAATACTCTAAAGAGCTCTTGTGCGGCCAATTGACCTAAGGCAATGTTCTGCTGATCTCATGAGCATTGATTTTGGATCCAACTAAGACAAAAATTCTTGACAACTTCAGACTTGGTCCAGTTGTGAAGATTTTTGTCTTCTTTATTTTGAGCCTTAATGCATACTGAAGCCTGCAAATCCTTGATCTTCTTCAGCAAGTGTTTCAAGTCCTCTTCTCTTTCACCAAGCAAGGTTGTGTCATCTGCACATCTCTTATTGTTAATAATCCTTCCACCAAGCCTAATGTCACATTCTTCACATAATCCAACTTCTCTGCTGATTTTCTCAGCATACAGATCAAATAAGTATGATGGGGTAGATAGCCCCGAAACATACCTTTCCTGAATTTAACCCATGCAGTATTCCCTTGTTCTGTTTGCACAACTGCCTCCATGTACAAATAAGTTCCTCATGAGCACTAGGAGATGTTGTGGAATTCACATTCTTCGCAAGGTTATCCATAGTTTGTTATGATCCACACAATTTGATGCCTTAAATGATGAGTTTAACTGCCAACCTGCTAACCCATATAGTTAGCAGCTACACACATAAGCCCAGCACCACGGGAGCTCCCCAAGAATGCCCAGATAAGTTCAAATTGCCCCCCTTCCCATTGGTAATGCAGAGTTCACCACTTGAGTCACCCAAGGGCCCAAGAAGGGATATATCTGTGTAATATATGAGGGAAGTAACACTTCAGGAAAGGAGAGCACTAATGAGAAGGTGGGTGCTATCAAAATGCTTCCCCTGATTTCGTCTCTTTGCCGAGAATCAATCCTAGACCAGTATCATGTCATATATCTACTAGATATATCTGGCTTAATGTATAACCTGGTGTGAAGCATACTGTCTTGCATAGAAAACGAGTACTGCACCCTGGGCTGTACCATTCCTTATACAAAGTGCATTCCCTGTGCCCATCATCCCGACTGCCACCGGGCACTATTCCACCCATCACCCTGCAGCCAAAGAGATTATTTAGTGATTCAGATCTGACCCTTTCACACTCCATGCTCCCCTCTTTCAATAAAGGCCGCACGCCCCTACGCAAGCCTGCAAGCCTCTCTGTGACCTAGTTTCTTCTCCATTCACCAGCTGCATCTCACGCTGAGCCGCC
Organism: Tenrec ecaudatus; assembly: GCF_050624435.1. Lineage (NCBI taxonomy): Eukaryota > Metazoa > Chordata > Mammalia > Afrosoricida > Tenrecidae > Tenrec > Tenrec ecaudatus. The sequence goes on from NC_134533.1 coordinate 16,589,502, forward strand.
CTCATTCGTTACACTGTACCCCTGTGACTTCTTACTGTGCTGTTAGGGATCCTGCTTTTCTGGCCCTTGCATTTTCAGCTCATGCAAGCTGGGACGGTCTTCCCAGTCCCTGACTATTGCGTATGTATCGTGTAGAACTCAGCTTAAATTTAAGTTAGTTCCTCAGGGAAATCTTTGCTGACCACACCAACTAGGTCCCCATTATGCCATATAACAATACCCTGTACCCCTGCTTCTCTTCCACTTTCAGAAATTGTAAAAAAAATTAATTAGCCATGTAATCGTTGTCCATTATGTCCCAGCTGCTAATCTCCATGGGGGGAGATGCCATGTTCATTTTATTTATTACTATATTCCCAGGCCCTAGTATCTTGTCTGATACAGAGTAGTTGGTAAATATTTGCTGGACTGACATGTTTCCCAAATAATATTTCCAGCATATGTGGAGGTCATTGGGAGGTGGCAGTCAGATTCATAACTATCTGTCTTCTGACCATAAAGTAAATGTCTTCTAGGAAATTGAAGTAGATGACGGTTTTCATTTTTTATAGAATAGAAAATAGCCTGACTTAATTGAGGCAGATGGTCCATGAACAATGCTTCAATATTAAAATAGAACTTCTGACCTTTGGTGGTCAAGAAATATTGCAAAAGTTATATTTGGGACACAGTCCAGCCCTACGTCATGAACAAATTGTTTTCAAAATTAGTGTAAACCAATATATCTTTCTCTCGTTCTGCAGTACCTTGATCTTCTACATCATCTTGGACAGTAGAATCTGACATATTCTTATGGACATCTCTTTATTTACATCTCCTTTTCCTTTTATTCTCCCCCTAGGTTTAGCCATTTTTGTGTTTGACTACAGTGTCTAAATTGGATTAACTCAATGTTAAGAAGAGTGCTATTTGGTCAAGGCTGACTCTTACCTCACCACCCACAATCAAAGAATGTGGCTGTCCTTACTATCCAAACAATGAGCTATTGCTGTGAATCATTCTGGCCATTCTGCTCATTCTGCACAGATGAGCTCAGTATAAAATGTTCAAGTAGCTGAGGAAAGGCTCAACAATAACGAGGAAAGGTAAAAGAATAGCCAGGACTAGGTAAGAAAAATTCATTAGAATCTTACATTTTATAACGTGCTACTATTTACAAGGCCATTTGACATTCCATCTCTCTTGATCCTATCTTCAAGTGTAGCAAGACAGAAATGTTTACTGATTACGAAAAGGAGCCAACACATTCCTAGCTCCAGGTTACAGGGCTAATAAAGAGAATACTAGGACTCCAATCTACATTTTTCTACTTTGGTATGCCTTTGTAACTGTGAGATATGGATCATGTGTGAAGAAAGCAAGCCCAAAGCACAGAACATTTTTCTCAGGAGTTTCTTAATCGATGGAACTTGGATCTTACTCTTCTTGGGAAATCTTCATCTTCTTAAAAACTTTCTTCAGAGCCCCTTTCACCTCCTTGTTTCGGAGACTGTAGACCATTGGGTTGAGCATGGGGATAATCACAGTGTAAAACACAGACACAATCTTGTCCTCTCCCAGGGATGTGCCCATGTTACCTTTCAGGTACATGAATATGAGAGTCCCAAAGAAAATAGCCACTGCAGTTATATGAGAAGCACAGGTTGAGAAGGTCTTGGCTTTGCCACCTGCTGTCCGTATCCTCAGAATGGCCCTAATGATGAACAAGTAAGAGATGAGAATCACGGAAGTACTGGCTGTGATGACTATAAAAGCTAAGAGGTAGATCACTTGCTCCCGTGGCTTGGTGTCGCTACAGGCAAGCCTCAGCAAGGGTGGCAGGTCACAAAAGAAGAAGTCCACATAATTGGAATTACAGAAGGAGAGGGAGAAAGTACACCCTGTTCTGATCACAGCATTGACCATTGCACCAGCATATGCCCCAGCCAGCAGTCTTAGGCGGATCGCTGGTGTCATGGCTGTGGTGTAGAGGAGAGGGTTACACACAGCCACATAACGGTCATATGCCATCACGGCCAACAGGAAGCATTCAGTGCTAGCATAAAGTGTGAAAAAGAAGAACTGGGTGGCACAGCACTCAAAGGTGATGACTGTCTTTTCGGCCCCTAAGGTCTTAAGCAGCTGAGGGATGATTACAGTGGAATAGCAAATGTCCAGGAAGGAAAGGTGACTAAGAAAGAAGTACATGGGAGTCTGGAGGTACGTGTCACTCTGTACCAATAGGATCATGCCCAGGTTGCCCACAATGGTGAAGAGGTACACAATCAGAAACACAAAGAAGAGGCCCATCTGCAACTCTGGCCGAAGCTGGAATCCCATCAGCACAAATTCCGTCACCATTGTGCTGTTTGCTGCCATTAAGCCAAGGTCACTTCCTGAAATAAAAAATAGATAAATAACGTCTGTGTTTGACCTTATCTGTGAACATTATTTTAAGTTTGGCCTCATCACCAACACCCATTGTTTGCTTAAATCGCGCTAATTGTGCAAGGATTTATTCTATACAAGTCAATAATCCATGCACTGCAATTTTGAGTTGGCCTACCCTTGTTCAATCTCACTTTCTCTATAGGTTTTTTATTTTTTTTAATTAGTACCATGGTCTAATCAATGCCACTATAAACAGAAGAAGGTCCTTATGGTCCAGGGAGATGATCGATAAAATTCTCTGCCATAAAATAACAAGATGTCTCTAAGGTGAATCAGAGGCAGATAAAAAACATAGATTTAGGAATGGATTTGGGTCTTGTACTTAATTCCAGTTCCAATCTAAGTAAGAACAATTCGTTCTTATGACATGGCCCTGCTTGATATTCGCCCTCATGAAGAAAACATAGAAGATATGAGTGGTACAGCAAAGTGTGGTGAAGAAATTAGATGGTGCCCAGCTATCAGAAAGAATAGCATCTGGGGTCTTAAAGGCTTGTTTTCAAACAAGCAGCCATCTAAGTGAGACAACTAAACCCACATGGAAGAAGCACACCGACATCTGTGAGCCAAGGGTTGTAACATATATAATCCAAATCTGAAGGTGAGAATAGTATTAGAGTTTAAATTGTGAGATTCTCATGTGCAGAAGACTATGGATGACAAAGGAAGAAGCCCAAAATACATTTGCGGGATCTACACAGGGAATAAGCCTCCAGTGATTCCCCTCCATCCAGGGCTGGATGGCGGGATGGGAATAACCTGGTTATCAGGCAGAGAGTGTTGGAGAGATGACTAGAGTAGATTAAAATGATAAATCTGACTTAAATGGATAAAATCTTGTCTTTTGATCTCCCTTTAGATATACTCTGTACTTGATTTGCTTTTAATATTTTCTGTGGATTTTTTGTATTTGGGGTTGATTTCTGTCATTTTTGGTATCCTTCTTGACTCTCTGTTTTGTATTTTTCTATGTTTGGGGGTATATGAAACCCAAGATGTGTGTATCTATAGAGACAATAGCTAGAATAAGTGTTCCTAGGGATACAGCAGGGGAAGCGGGCAGGGGTAGGTGGGGTGCTGATATCAAGTTGTTCAAGAAGGAAGAAAATGTTTGGAAACTGATTGTGGTAGCGATTGCACAACACTGCTTGATATGATTGAACTACGGAATGGTGTGATATCTGAATTAGGTGCTAATAATATGGTTTGAAAGAAAAATATTCCCATTGAAGATAAATTAAGGTAAACATGACTTGATTTGATCACTGCTCAATGTGCTGGGGTGCATTGTGTGCCCCAAGACTTTATGTCCAGCCAAATCTCAGAGGTGACTTTATTTGGAAATAAGGTTTATGCAGATGTAATTAGTTTAAAATGAGGTCACAATGGATTTTAAGGTGAGCCCTAAATCCAGTGTCCTTATAAGAAGAAGCACAAAAGTACTTGGGGAGAATAAAATGCGAATAAGGAGGCAAAGTTGGGAGTGATGGGTCTATAGGCATCAGAAGACCCAAAACAAACAAACAGACAAACAAAAACATCTTGTTGAGAAAGAGAGGGCTTGGGACAGAGGGACATCCATCACAGAGGGGTCACAGGAAAGAGATGAGTCAATCAGGGTGCAATAAAACACCGATAAAACATGTAATACTCCTCTGGTTCCTTGAGGCTTCTGCACCCCCCACTATCATGACCCCAGTACTGCCTTTCATTGTAGGCTAGACCAGAGCATGTGCATAAGTACAGCTAAGAGATAAGAGCCCATGACACGTGGAATCCAGGAACAGGAATGGGAATAGTGATACCAGAAGGGTAGAGGGAAAGTGGAAAGAGGAGAGGAGGAAGGGGGAACTGATTGCTATGATCAACACATAACCACACACACACCTCCAGTGGGATGAACAAAAAAACCGTGGGAGAAGGGAGACAGTGGTTGGTGTAAGATATGAAAATAATTTATAATTTATCAAGAGATCACCAGGGTGGGGGTGGGGAGGGAGGGAAAAAAGAGGAGCTGATACCAAGGACTCAATAGAAAGTAAATATCTAGAAAATGATGTCAACATATGTACAAATGTGCTTGATATAAATGATGTATGACTTGTTATAAGAGCTTTAAGGGCCCCCAATAAAATGATGTTTAAATAAATAAATAAACTGCTGTACCTTGGCTCTTTGGTGATCATCTTTGGCTCTCTTGCTAAATCTGTTCTTGCTACCCCCTAAAGAGATGAACTCAAAACACACCCTACACTATTATGTTCTCATTAACATTACAAAGAGACCCCCACCCCCAAGTGGGATGGTAGCCATGGGCACAGGGACTATTATCTGCAACACATATTTGTGGTGGTCACAATTCAATCCATAACACATGTAAATCATCCTTCAAGTCTGGAACTGAACTTGCCCCTGTGGCCCAATTGTAAGCCAAACAGCAGACAAGTCTATGAGAGGAACAATAACACTAGGGAGGTCCATGCATCGTTTAGAATAATCAACCCTTACAGATCAAAAGAACAGCATTTATACAAGTACAAATTCAGAAGGGATAAGAAAGAAGGGAGAATGGAAACCAGCACAGTGAGGAAGTGGGACATGTGGTCTTACATTGTGGGAATTGTAATCTATGCCATGAAACAAAATGTATATAAATTGCTAAACAGAAAACTGACCTGCTCTGTAAACCTCTACTCAGTCAATAACAATGAGCCATAGCTATAAACCACTGGGGCATAAAGAGCAATGGGTTGTCTTTCTCATCACATCGAAATTTGCTATTATCCTTCAACTGCTCAATCCTTGAATAAAGCTTAGTTGCTTAAAAAAAAATTAAAACAACCCCTGACAACAGAATTTGTTTCAAACCAAGCTCAGTCATTTCTATCTGGGTGACCGCTCACAGATCGCTTGACCTAGAGTCTTAGTGTTTATAGCTGTGCAATGTTGACCTCGCTGCGGTGTTGTGAGAGATAATGTATGAAAGCACTACACTGTGCCTAATACAGATTAAATATTCGCAGCCTGTAATGACTACGAAAATGAAGAGAGTCTGATATTTAGAATTTATGTCCATTTTAGCGCTTAGTAAAATTAAACTCAAAGTGATTAGACCTCTTTCCCAGGTCCACACAGTTGATAAATGGTACCAGGACTTCTGACTCCAAATTCAATGGGCTTTCCACTAACCAGCCTACCCCATGACCCCTCCCTTTGGCCCAGGGGGTTGGACACGATAGCCCAACTTAATGCTGACCCAGCAGGGGAGACACAAGCCAGGACACCCTACAGCCCCTGAGAGTCATTTCTAGATCTCTCTCCTCTGGTGAAAGTCATTTCTAGATCTCTCTCCTCTGTGATGAGGGAAGCGATTTCCCTTAGGAAGGAAAAGACAGAGTGGGAAGCAGCACAGTTGTCGTGATGACCCAAGGAGAGTATGCAGTGACAAAGCTAGAAGGCACAACTACAGGCCCGAACTAAATCCAGGGCTGCCACGAATGTACAGCACAAACATAAGCAAGTTTCTTCCCGTCGCTGGGCCCATGTCCTCACATGAGAAGGATACACTAAAAGACCACAAATATTGAAGTCCCTGGTGATGCCAAGAGTTCACACTCAGCTACTAACCAAAAGCTTAGAGGTTCAAATCCACCCAGAACCACTTCAGAAGAAATGGTTCTCCATCTCTTTCACAACAGAAGATTAGATGTTAAAAACACCATAGAACACAGTTCCCTTATGATCCTCATGGAGTCACCTGGGTTTAAATCAACTAGACAGTGTAGAATTTTTAATAAGAGCATGTATTCCTACTGATCTTAAGAGGGGAGGCTGTGGCTCTAGGTGTTTTACATAAACTCCTTCACTGAATTATTAAGACAGCCCAGCACAGGACATGCTCTGACTATCCTCTTGTAGAGACTGAGAAGCAGAAGTGTTCAGAGTTTTCAAAGATTAGCCACTTGGCTTAGGTTTGGGACATTTGCCCATGTGCTCCCCACCAATAGCCCTTGGATCATGAATATGGTAATAAGAAAAGTTATCATCCAGCAAGAATATGGTTATGGCCAGAACTTTTCTAGATGATTTATATGTGTTTATTTTACATTCTCACGGATGTACAAAAAAAGAGAGGAACAAAGTTAAGTGATTGCAATTCTGATTTGGACACAACACACATTCTCCTTCTTGTGGTATCAGTTGTCTTCCTTTTATCCTCTCTGCAGAGGTATAAGGTAGAAGAGATGCCCAGGGCTACCATCAGAATCAAACTCTAATGAGGAGTCTACACCCACCAAGGAACCATCCGTTCTTCCACAGGTTTAAGTTGCAAGATAGGATCCAGACCAGCCTTGCTCCTGGCTCCTCATTGCCATCTGTCTCATTACCATCACTGTACTTTCCCTTTGCCCCAAATGTTATTCCTCATTGTTAATTTATTTTCTCCTGCTGCACATTGTGCATTTTTATAAGCTACTTGAAATCTCTTTGGGAAAGAGGTTGATGAATAAATAAATACAAAATAAAATTTCCAGATGCCAGGATAATCCGAATTGTCAGCATCTACACCAATAAAGTAATGCTGGAGGGCTTTGCCAAATGGATTCTGCAAAGGCAATGCCCTAAAAATGCTTCATCCCAAATCAGGCCAGCCTATGGATGATAGAGAAAAACAAGTGTTCGAGGGGAAAGAAATGGAAATGGTTAGGAAGTTCTCTAGGTCTGAGCTACTTTGTTTGGCTCCTGGGATCATCATAAATCAAATTTCCCAGGAAGTGTACTTTGGTGTTAAGACTTAGGCCCTTCATGTTAAAAGAGGGAGCATTGTGGTGAGGCCCGAGGAGGGGCAGAAGGAGAACTCCTAACTCATAACACACTTACGTGTGGTTTTCCAAGCATCAATATGTCCATTTTGCAAAGAAAAGAAGGGAAATCAAAGTTGCCCAGTGGTTGCTGATCTTCAGAGAGACTGGAGGTTGAATTGTCTAAGACTAGCTCCACCTTTCCTTATGGTGCATTGGCTAAAATTTCTGGAATGGCTCAAAATTATTTACAATTCTAGATAGAGGAGCCAATCAATATCCTCGTGGTTAAGATTAAGGAAAACGAACACATTCTCCAGGCAATGAGAAGAACCAGGAGCAGTGAGGCCTTGGAGGGAATTATTTGGTCCCAGGCACTTCAGATAAACTGAATTGATGGGAAAATGTGCATAGAACACTGAAATCTCAGCCCTGGTTTTGAAGCCTATAAACTAGTGGAATTGCTGGCTTTTAAGGATGCACAGAGGAAAACAAATCCTTACCGCTATCATGAACCTACCATGCTCTGCAGTATTGAACATCAGCATTTCACATTTTGGTTATCGGATTCTTCATCAGGCACAGAGACATTTTACTTCCTCCTCCAGTGGACCTTTGTAATATTAAGTTGTATTTCCCCAACATTAGTCACTGTCTGTTCAAGGAGCAAAGGCTCCTTTTTCTAGCAGTCGATGATAGACACACCTAGAATCTGTAATGCTCCTGCATTCCAAAACTAAAGGAAAGGGCTCTTGAGATTATCTGCTATTGGAGAGGTACGAATGCTCCCCAAGACCTCTATTAAGCCTCAGGTGACTAATTGGAATTTAAGAAGAGAGAAGCCCCGACAGGAATCAGCAATTAGTAGACTCCAGCTGTCATTTGGAGCAGAGGAAGCACTGGGCTGGAAGACCACCATGGGTCAAACTAAACAATAAATGGGAAGAAGTTTCTAAGAGTAGAATTTGACCTTGAAAGGGGTTGGTGTTGTAGCTATGAGTGCCCAGAGTTCAGCTTTATCATACTGCAGACTCTGGAAAATTTATAGTCATGGATCTGAAAAGTATTTCATGGCTCAGCAAAATTAATCCACTTGGATACTCTCAATCAATTTTAATGTTATTTTTTAAAGCACTGAAGTATAACGGTTGTGTGATGTGCCTGAAGTCATGTAGCCAATGCTGTCATCAACCAGTCTCTAATGAAAATTTATAAAGGATGTGTCTATTTACTCTGTGATGGGCGCTGTGCTAAAGAAGCCCTACTAGCATTCTGGATTGCATATTGAGCTTCTAATCATAACCTCAGCCACGTCATGGCATAAAGATGAGGCTTTCTGTGCCTGTAAAGATTTATAACCTGAGTATTACAAGATACAGTGTCGGGGGTCTTAAACATTTGAATCTAGCAGGGAAGCAACAAAGCCCACATGGAAGAAGCACACTGACCCATGTGATCATGAGGTGTCAATGGGATCAGGTATCAGGCATCAGAAGAACCAAAACAAACAACTATTATGATGTGAATGAGGGAGATCAGAATGGAGACCCAAAGCCCATCTTAGACAATGGGATAGCCCCTCACAGAAGGGTCACAGGAAGGGATGAGCCAGCTAGGGGTTAGTATAGCACTGACAAAATAACAGTATTCCTCTAGTTCTTCAATGCTCCCTCCCCTCCACTATCATGGCCCAAATTCTACCTTAAAAATCTGGCTAGACCAGAGCATGTACACTGGTACAGATAAGAACTCAGCACACAGAATCCAGGGCAGATAAGCCCCTCAGGATGAATACCATAAGGGTAGGGGAAGGTTGGGGGAGAAAGAATGGTTGACATGCAACACCCCTCCCAGGAGGATTAAAACAGAAACGTGTGTGAATGGAGACAAGGGACAGTGTAAAATATGAAAATAAAAATAATTAATAAATTATCAAGGGTTCACGGGGTTGGGAGGGTGAGGGAAAAAGAGGAGCTGCCACCAAGGGCTCAAATAGAAAGAAACTGGTTTGGGAATGATGATAGCAACATATGTACAAATATCTCAATACATTTGATATATGGATTGTTATAAGATCTGTAGGATCCACCGATAAAATGATTTATTAAAATAAATAAACAAAAATTTATAGTCTGGGGAACTCAGAGTTCAGACACTTCTACTTTGTCCTATTGGGTCTCTGAGTCAGAATTGACCCAATAGCAATGAGCTGCGTTTGTTTTGCTTTGTGTGTGTTTGTTTGTTTGAAAGGCAGTGTGCTGGGTATTGTACATACGTGCGTGGTGGTGAACAGACAGACCTAAAGAACTATAGATGGCTGCAATTCTCCCCACTGCCACTATACTCAAAGTGGAACCCTCTGCTTGTACTCCTTTGAAGAGGAAAAGGGAAGGAAGACATGAGAGACAAGATACTTGGGCTGGTTACTATTCCAGGTTTCAAGTGGTCTCAGTCCTTAACCAAATGTTGAGAAAGCATAGCAGCTCCTCCTATGAGCTCTATTTTCAGATTTTTTTCCAGTGACACAAACTAGAAATAATAATAGAACTTATACTCAAAAGTCCCCTCCTTCCCTCACAAATATGTTTGGAAAAAGACAAAACCTGAGTTGGTTATTATTTATCAGTTGAATTAAAACCCATAAGGACATAAGAGAATACGCTCTGACCTAAAAAGAACAGAAAGGCAGAACCAGCGTGGTGTAAGGAACCAGAATGGTTGGAAGCTCTATCCCCATAGGGTCACATCCCAGCCAGCCACTTCCATTCCCTCAGCATCCACTTTTCCACCTACCGGATGGGTGTAATCATATGTAACTCACAGGATTATTTTGAGGATGAGATGTATGGTTTATCTTGTGTGCAATAGGAGTGGTTCTGTTGTCTATGGTGCAAAGGCCATCCCCCAAATTCCCCCACCCTAACAATTGCAAATCACCTTCATATCATCTCTCACATTAGAATACTTTACATCTGTTGCCTCATTTGATTCTCACACAACCCAATTTCAGATGAAGTGAGTGGGACTAAGAGAGGTCAACTGGCTTGTCCAGGAGCCACATAGACAAAATTTGAACCCAGAGCCATTTCCACCAGTGACTCAGCCCTTCATCGTGGTGGCTGCATTGATACAAATGCCCCGTAAGAAGATGGGTCATGGGGGAGAGGTTCTTCTTCACGTTGTGATCTTAGAGCAAACTTAGAGAATGGCATATAAAGGCTGTCCAAAGGTTGAACTCAAATCTCTTACACTTCTCCTTCACCAATGCCTGTTCATTCTAAACCATATCCTCCACAGTGGTTATTTAGTAGATTCTTGAAGCATAAAAGCATCTCTAAAAACCATGCATGGTTCCCCGCTACTGCCTCCAGCAGATGAAATAACATTACTTGCGACTCACAGATAGGAACGAGAAATTCCATAATGAGGCATGTCTTGTCGCACTTCAAGCAGATAATGGAAAGGGGGAGATCACTATAGCTCGGGTCTCCTGCAGTCTAAGATCTTTCCCCCCCCTAAGTTATTCCTCCTTTTGTAATGTTACCATACCTCTTCTGATGTGCAAAGCCACTAAAGTTCCCTGCTTCTTAGAAAGTGTTAAGAATAGATAACCTGAGCTCTTTTCAAGGGGGATTGGGAATGGGAAAGAGATCTGTGGGGATGGAGATACTTAGGCAGTCTTATGAATCGTAAACCTGGGCCTCATGCTCCTGAGCCCTGACTTGGGTTCTTTACCCCTTATCTCCATAGAGCTTCCCCCACATTATCACCCAGATGAACAGTCCCTTAAGGAGAGACTTCAATTCTCTATGTCTTGAGAGTGGCTCAAGCAAGCACAGAGAGCATCATCATGGGTTCTGAGCTACCAGGTCTTGAAGTTTACCTCCCACCTGGGACAGAAGTCACCTCTAAACACCACTGACATTGATCTTTGACCTCACAGTGATGCTTTCTGGTCAATCTTATTTATGAGACATGAACTTTTCTAGTGATGGGGAAATCGTCTTCTTTTCTGATTTAGAGCCTACCTGTAGCTTCCAGCTTTCTCTGTGAGGACTGTACCATCACACTGAATCACTGCACCAAGCAGCCAGAGTTGATGCCATGTTTTCAATTTATGTTTTAATAGTCCCATTACTTCTTCACGTTGTATCACCTAGACAGTGCAAACTGCTAATTACGCCAGTACCAGCAGAAAGGTTGCAGGTTCAAATTCCCCCTAGAAAGAGCCACCTAGGAAGACAGGCCTGGTAATCTATTTAGATCACCTTGAAGCCCTACAGAGAAGTTATACTCTGCACACAAAGGGGGCACCATGAGTTGAAATCACCTTGACATCAACACACAATAATGAACATCACCTACCTTGTCATTTCTGATTGCGAACAATCATCTGAAGCAGATATGAAGGAAATTATCTTTCCCATTTTGTCGCTGAGAACACTGCACCCAAAGATATTGAGCGACTAACGCCTTGTACATGGTGCTCCTCAGTACACCCCACTTGGCTTTGACCCTACGTTCTAAAATTATTTTAGATGAGGGAAAACCAAGGCCCACATTATCAAATCCATTTCAAATTTGGGCCATATTCATTTTTCTCTGCTCAAGGATGACCACACTTACCTTTGGTAGGAACAAGAGGTCCCTCTCCCTAATCTAGAAGGCTTGGCATAGTGCACATCAAATGTAGTCTCTAAGCAGGGCTTTGGGGGTTCAGAAAGGAAAGACATCTTCAGTTCCGGAATCTTGTGAGACCCAGAACCCATAGGAGCACCAATTAAAAGGCACCTACATATCAGCCTTGTCCCGAGCTGGACCCTCTGCTTCAGAAAAGCAATGAGAAGACTGGGGCAAGGGAATTTGGCACTGCTGGGAGTTCTCTAATCAGGCCCCAAGCTTCTAATTAGGCTTTTCAGTTTCCCAGAGGACAAAATCTTTTTATTTTTAATTTTATTTGTTGTTTTTAATTTTTTTATTAAATACTTTTATTGGGGGGCTCTTACATCTCTTATCACAATTCATCCATTGTGTCAAACACATTTGAACATATGTTGCCATCATCATTTTCAAAGCATTTTCTTTCTATTTGAGCCATTGGTATCACCTTCTCTTTTTTCCATCTCTCTCTCACACACACTCTCATGAACCCTTGATAAATTATAGATTATTATTTTCACATCTTACATCAGAGGACAGAAATCTTCATGACAAAAGGTCTATGCAAGAATGGCTTTCTCATTTCTTCCCCATTTACTCTGTCCTGCCTGCATAACCCAGTACAATTCAAAATCATCTTGGGGTGGGGAAATATGTCTGGGTTATGATCTGTGAGGAGCTGTTGTGAACTTAAGGTGATCCCATCTAGCCAATTTTATTGATTACAAGGGAACAGGACTTGAGTTAAATAAATGAACCTGCAAAGTCCACAGAAGCTTGCACATTCATTTATCTAACTAATATTTACATCACTATATACAAGGCAGCTTCAAAAAGTTCAAGGAAAATGGAATTATGAGATAATGGGATTTTTCCCACAAACTGTTTTGAGTTCCCTCATATATGTAGTGCTTAGTACACCACTCTTTTGATCTCCATTTAAATGGTTTGTGGTTATAAAGGCCCAAGTGGAGCTCAAAGATCTCTAAACATATATAGTTTTTTAGCTCTACAGATGTCAACCACTGTTTAAATGGACCTTTCTTCTTACAGAATGTTTTTAACATAAAAACTTATTATAGAAAAGAAGAAGGGTTCCTGGGGGCATAATGGGGGAGGAAGAGGACAAAGGGGAGCTGATATCAAGGAGTTCAGGAAGAAAGAAATTTTTTGAACTTGATTGTGGTAGCAATTGTATAATACTGCTTGATGTGACTGAACAGTGGAATGTTATGCTCTCTGTAAGAGTTCCCAATAAAATGCTTAAAATTTTTTAAATTAAAAATAAACTGAGCAGAACGTACTAAGTTACCAACTAATCCCTCTTCTGCCAGCAAATGTTTTCTCCTATTATTGTTAATACTTTAGATTCATATGATAAGGACATGTGGTAGCACATGTGGATAAGAACTTAACAGCTAATTCAACGGTTGGTGGATCAAACTTCCCAGCCACTCCATGGAAGAAAGAGGTGACTGCCTGCTTCTGTAAAGACTTACTGTCTTAGAAACTGTATGGGACAGTTCCGCACTGGGTATGAGCAGGGCATAAGGACACGAGTCAAAATGGACTTAAAGACAATGGGCTTTCCTGGTTATTGATATGGTACATCTGTTATGATTAATTAATCAATAATAATACATTATAATTAACAAAAATCCTTAGTTACATTAAGGTTTGCTCTTTGGCAAGTGGGTAATGATAAATGGGTAATGTCGTGTGCTCATCATGACTGGAGCCTACAGAAAGTTTCATCACCCTAAAAATCCCCTGTGGGGGTGGGAATAGTGTACGGTCTGGCCCTATCACGCTGGGGTGAGGCACTGAGGGCATGCAGCAGAGCAGCAGGAGGAGCAAAGTGATAAACCAACCCCCCAGGGAATACCAAAAGTAGACTTTGGAGACAGAGTGTGGTGCCCCATCAGGCTCGAATGGAAAATACTCATAAAGGCTTTTCCATTTTTGTCAGTGGCTATCTTTTTATTATTGTTATTTTGTTTTGTTTTGCTGTTGTTATTATTGTTTTGTTGGTTTTTTTACTTCCTTTGTTGTTTTATTTGGCTTTGCCTGGCTTTTGCACTTACTAATGCATCTGCATGTCCATCTAGATAAGATAGGCAGGATAAATAATTCTGAGATGAAAAGAATGGGACCAATGGTTCTGGCGGGATATGGAAGAAGGGAGGTGAGGGACAAGAGGAAAGTAAAAAGGAAATAGAGGAAAGAACCGGGAGGCAAAGGACATTTATAGAGGCCTAAATACAGGTATGTACATATGTAAATGAGAGGGGAATAGAACTATGTACTCATATATATATGCCAAGAATTAAGGTTGCAGATGGACATTGGGCCTCAACTCAAGAACTCCCTTAACACAAGAATACTTTGTTCTAACAATCCGGCATTCTGTGATGCTCACCTTCCAGACACAATAACTGAAGACAAAATGGGTGCATAAGCAAATGTAGTGGAAAAAGCTGATGGTGCCAGGATATCAAAAGATATAGTATGTGGGGTCTTAAAGGCTTGAAGATAAACAAGCATCCATCTAGCTGAGAAGCAACAAAGATCATATGGATGAAGCACACCGCCTGTGTGATCATAAAGTGTAGATGGGATCAGGTATCAGGCATCTAAGACCCAGACTATATGTAGACAATTGGACAACCCCTCCCAGAGGGATCACAGGGAAGAGATGAGCCAGTCAGTGGGCAGTATAGCACTGATGAAACACAACTTTCATCTAGGTCTTTGGTACTTCCTTCACTCCAAAGTCATGACCTCAATTCTACCTTACAAATTGGATTAGACCAGAACATGCACACTGCTATATATAAGAGCCCACAATACAGGGAATCCAGGATAGATAAATCTCTTAGAGTCAACAAGGAGAGTAGAGATACCAGGAAGATTAGGGAACGGTTGGGGGAGAATTGATCACAAGGATCAATCTAGAACCCCCTCCCAGGCAGATGAATAACAGAAAAGTGGGGCAGGGGTGATGGAGGACAATGTAATATATGGGAAAAAATAATTTATAACCTATCAAAGGTTCATGAGGGAGGGTAGGCAGGGGAGGGAAATGGAAGAAATGGGGAGCTGATATCAAGGGCTCAAGTAGGAAGAGAATGCTTTGAAAATGATGATGGTGACATATGTGCAAATGTGCTTGACACACTGGATGAATGTATGGATTATGATAAGAGATGTAAGAGCCCCCAATGAAAGTATTTTTTAATCCCCTGGGCTCTACCTAGTTTTTCCACCACCCTGAGCCTACTGATCTTTGCACTGTCTTTATAGTTTTGCCCTTTCCAGAATGTTATATATTTGGAATTATCAATAAATAGCTTTTTACACTGACATTTTTCACTTAGCATTATGTGAATATGGAAAATTCTTCCATATCTCTTTTTAGCTTGATACCTCAGTTCTTTTTATTGCTAAATAGTATTCATTATACAAATCACTACCTCTTATCTACCCATCCACTTATTAAAAGACATTTTGGTTTCTTCCAATGTGGGGTGATTATGAATAATGACATTATAAACATTCATGTTCAGGTTCTCATGTGGATATACATTTTCAACATTTTTAGTAAATACCTAAGAGCATAATAAGTCTATGTGCAGATTTTTAAGACGCTGTCAAACTGTCCTCCAAAGTAATTATACCACAAGCATCCCCACTTGTCACTTCGCACCTTTGCCAACATGAGGTGTTGTCAATGTTTTAGATTTTAATCATTTTAATAGTGGTCTTATGATATGTTAGTCCAGGTAGACTAGAAAAACAAATCCAGGGAGACTCATAAATGCGTACAAGAGAATTTTATATCAAAGAGCAATTGTACATTGATCAATTTTACATCCCAGCCGAGTCCAGATCAAGTTCATAAGTCCAGTGTTAGCCCATATGTCTGATACCAATCTATAAATTCTTCTTCAGCCTCACACAGAACATGCAATGACTCTGACTACAGAAAGATCGCAGGCCAGTGGATGGAAAGTCTTGTGGATCCAGTAGGGGTGGAAGCATCTCAGCGCTGGCAGGGGTCTCCTCCAGCTCTAGGGCTCTGGCTCCATCAGTGTGTTCCCATGTGGCTTGCCAACACAAATGTCTCACAGGGAGACAAGCAGAGAGTCTGTGTGTATCTGGACTCCAGTGAGATTTTATCTCCACGGCCCCTCCAAATGAGATCATCAAACTGTGACTTATTGACAGGCTAGACTCCACCCTTCACAAGTTGACACCAGATGATGTAGCTATCACATGATAGTAACTCGTTATTGGTTTAATTTTCAATTCCCTAACAACACATGCATGTATTTTAGGATAGCATTGGTATACAGAAACTTATTTTCATGGAGGATGTGAGATACAGTTCAAATTTTTTTCCTCAAATAGCTATGCAGCTAACCAAATAACTAAATAACCATCGAGATTTAATAAGTGTATCTCTCCCTATTGAGATACAACACTGGCTTTATTATACTTTAATCCTAAATGTTCACATTAAATCCTAAATCTTTGTATATACTGTGTATATTTCTGAGATTTTCCATTTATTCTATTGCTATATCTAACTATTCTCATGCCTGAAATAAATATTGTTTGAATTATTAAAGCCTCATGGTCAGATTTAACATAAGGCAGAGTAATGGTTCTCTCTCTACTATTCTACTTTGTCTAGGATATTTTTTTGTTTAACAGTTTCTCACCATGATTTGATCCCCATATCTCCCCATCCCACTCCAACCTTCCCTGCTATTCCCCAAGAAACAATCAAGTTACTGTTTCTATAAATTTACCTATCCTGGATTACTTCTCCTATGAAGGTGTGTTGTGCAATTCAAAAGAACAGAGTCTAAACTCCCAGTAGTCTACAGCACACAGCCTGGGTCTCCACAACAAAAATTAACCATGACAAAGCAAAACAGGGGAAAACCTCAATCTTAAAAAAAGCAGAAAATATTAAAAATAGAACATTTAAATGGGTTGAAGTAGAGATAAAATGATAGCGTTCAATTTCAACCTAACTGCATCTACTACTTTCCAATTCACTGCATAATAACATGTCTATTCACATCCCTGGCATATGGTCAGAGGGGATCCATCAGAGGCTTAATACATGTATAGACCTTGTAAATGGATTTTGGGCTTTCACTGTCATCCATAGCGTTTTGAAAACTATGTGTTCACTATTTAAGCTCTGATGCCATTTCCTCCTTTAGATTTGGACTATATTATTTACAATCCTTGGATCACACAGGCTAGTGTGATCCTTCCAGATATACTAGCTGCTTGATGAAGACAAACCTTTAAGACCCAGATGCTATTCTTTCTGATAGCCAGGCACCATCAGATTCCTTACCACACTTTGCTGTAGCATACATATCTTCAGTGATCTCTCTTCATGAGGGTGAGCATCAAGCTGAGCCATGTCATAAGAATGTTCTTAGACTTGGAATATAATTAAGTGCCAAGGTCAACAAAATCCTTCCATATATCTATGGTTTGGATATGTATCTGGTTATTTTAGAGATACTATTATCATTTTATGTTAAGAACATTGTCAATTATCTCTTGCTGCATACAGTAATTCTATTGATAGCGTCACTAATTTATCCAATTGTATAGAATTTGAAACACCATTGAGAAAAGGAAATTATACAGTATAGGCTGGCTACAAACTGCAACATACCAATTGTTGAATTATACAAATTAAACTCTCAATGGACACTATTTACACAAACAATAGAGGTTGTTGATAGGGCAAGACTCTCAATAATATTCATTTACAATGGCAGAACCACATCTACCAGATTAATACATGGAATAATAAAGCAAGGATGACATTAAGATAGTAAGTATATGGTAGTCCCAGGCCTCAAAGCAAGAGATCTGGACCAAAGTCCAAAGACTACCTGTTCTACACCTTGCGATAGCAATAGTCTGCTTATGCTTAGGCTGGGGAGTTTCACCCTTAATTCCCAGAGCTGCAGATGAGTTTTAGGTAAAGTTCAATTCATTTAGTGGCATTTCCCCCATCAAGTCCTTCTGTGGAAGGTATGCTGTGTCTCTTGAAAGAACAGAGTCTAAACTCCCAGGAGTCTACAGCTCACAGCCTAGGTCACAAAGAGATAGATAGAAACTAGGTCAAAAGTGTCCAATTAGGAACTTAGCACCAGGCATACTCTTCCCTTGGGTTCTATATAAGTGGCATTGAACGTTTTTTTCCCCGATGGGAAGTTGCTCCTCCCTGTTTTCCTACCCACAGAAATGCAATCACCTTCACCGAGACATACGTGTCTCCCTCCCCACATCATGACTTGAGCTTCCAATAAGGTTCGCTTATCACTCCAGTAGGAGTGATCTTATCGCCTGGGGTGACCTTATCACAAGTCTGCATGGCAGCAACGGAATGGTCTGATCCCCCTCCCTGCCTCTTGAAAAACTGACCCCAGCTGAAGTGAAGTTTCCTTTGTCAACGTGGTTTTTAAGACATATAGATGTTGTTGTGAGGGGTCATCAAGTTGGTTCCAATCTGTACTGCTTGTGTGCACAACAGAAGGAAACACAGCCTGGTCCTGCGCCATTCTCACAGCTGTTCCTCTGCTTGAGCCCCTTGTTGCAGTCGCCGTGTCAATCCATCTCCTCGAGGGCCTTCCTCTTTTTCACGGCCCCTCTACCTCACCAAACATGATGTCCTTCTCCGGGGACCAGTCTCTCCTGACAACATGTCTAAAATATGTATAACACAATCTCACCATCCTTGCCTCTAAGGAGCACTCCATCTGTGCTTTTTCCAAAATAGATCAGTTTGTCCTTTTAACAGTCCATGGTATTTTCAATATTTTCCCTAGCACCACAATTCAATTGCCATGACTTTCTTGCATCTAGACAGAGTAATATATGGTTCAAGGGTGCTAGGCAGTGGTGGGGCTTTATCAAGGACAATGTAACCAAGAAGAATTACTGGATCCCAAATGAAAACTGAACATGATAGTGGGACAAGAGAAAAGTAAATGGAAATACAGGAAAGAACTAGGAGGCACTTATAGAGGTCTAGATATAGGCATGTATATATGTAAACATATTTATATTAATGATAGGGAAATATATCTATGTACATATATTTGTAGGTTAAGTAATAAGGTAGCAGACAGACATTGGGCCTCTACTCAAGTACTCCCTCAATGCATGAACACCTTGTTCTAATAACCTGGCATTCTGTGATGCTTAGCTTCCTGACATGATCACTGAAGACAAAGTGGTGCATAAGCAAATGTGGTGAAGAAAGCTGATGGTGCCCGGCTATCAAAAGATATAGCATCTGGGATTTAAAGGCTTGAAGACAATAAGCGGCCATCTAGCTGAGAAGCAACAAAGCCCACATGGAAGAAGCATACCTGCCTGTGTGATCATGGGGTGTCAGTGGGATCAGGTATCAGGCATAAAAGACCCAAAACAAAAAAAAAAATCTTATTAATGTAAATGAGGGGGAATGTGGAGTGGAGACCCAAATCCCATCTGTAGACAATTGGACATCCCCTTACAGAAGAGTTGCAGTGAGATGAGCCAGTCAGGGTGCAATATAGCACCAATGAAACATAAACTTTCCTCTTGTTCTTTAATGATTCCTCCCCCCAATTATCATGATCCCAATTCTACCTTACAAATCCGACTAAACGAGAGGATGTACACTGGTACAGATAAGAACTGGTAACACAGGGAATCCAGGAAAGATAAGCCCCTCAGAACCAATAATGAGAGTAGCAATACCAAGAGGGGAAGAAGAAGGTGGGGTAGAAAGAGGGAACTGATCACAAGGATCTACATATAACCCTGGGGGACGGACAACAGAAAAGTGGGTGGAAGGAGACATTGGACAGTGTAAGACATGACAAAATAATAATTTATAAATTATCAAGGGTTTGTGAGGGAGAGGGTAGAAGAGAGAGGGGGGAAAATGAGGAGCTGATACCAAGAGTAGAAAGCAAATATTTTGAGAATGATGATGGCAACAAATGTACAAATGTGCTGACACAATGGATGTATGTATGGATAGCGATAAAAATTTGTATGAGCTCCCAATAAAATTATTTTTTAAAAGAGTTGCCCCTAAAACAATCCAAATATCTTGCAATTGATTCCAACTCATGCTGACTAAATAAATAGAACTGCACTTCACACAATTTTCTTAACTATAATGGTATGGATGTATCTCACCAGATCTTTATTAAATGGGTAGATTCCAACCTCAAATCTTTCAAATAATGAAGAACTACCTGTTCCAAAGATCTGCAGGTTCTCCGAAACCAAAAATTAAAAAAAGAAAATGCATTGCCTTGAGTTGATTTCAAGTTGAACAGAACAAGAGTAGAACAAATATAGAACAAGTTGCATTGAGCAAGAAGAGTAGAATTCCCCTAGAGTTCCCAAGGCTGTAATCTTCCGTTTTCTAGAACAGAGTAGCTGGTAGAATTGAACTTTCAACCTTTTGGTCTGTAGCTAGATGCATCATGAGTGTACCAGCAAGACTCCTGCAAGTTGCCCATGTGATGTTTTAGTGGAATATTTTAATGGCTGACACAAGTTCCCTCCCTTTAACTCTTTTCCTAACCCAGATGCCACTCTACTTTCCATATCATTCTAGGAAATATTTGCCAATAGTCTGGAAAAATAAAAACAAAAAAATGTTCCACTTAATCAATGCTAACTCGCAGAAACCCTGTAAGACAGACTAGTCCTGCCTCAGGTTTTCCAAGGCTGAGATTGTTACAGAAATTGTCTGGTACATCTTTCTCCCACAGAGCAATTAATGGGTTCCAATCACAGATATGACCAGCATTTGAACCACAGCACCACCAGGACTCTGCATCATGTATCCTTACCTTATTTCAAAAGCTAGTTATGTGCCATGATAGAAAAATTGTTTAAAATGTATTGGA
The DNA here is from genome assembly GCF_050624435.1 of Tenrec ecaudatus. NCBI lineage: Eukaryota > Metazoa > Chordata > Mammalia > Afrosoricida > Tenrecidae > Tenrec > Tenrec ecaudatus. Next base: position 16,610,350 of record NC_134533.1, read on the forward strand.
AACTTGAATCCCTCATGTTGCCAGTAGTCCTGATTTGTGGCTGCCTCACATGTTGCTGGCTAGCTCGCTGCTTGCTAATTACATGAGATGTTTTTCTCTAGCCTTGTTACTTGGGAGTGAAGGGGGACATAGGGTCTGACTGAAACACCCTCCTGCTGGAAATGCTCTAATTCTACAGTAATGATCTGATGATGAAATCACACAAGAAGAAAGGGCAATTCCATTGAGCAAGATACATGTTATTATGGGACAACAAGGTGACTCCTCCAGAAACCCACAATATAGCTGGAAAGATGAGACAGACCACCAAGAAACAGCTATGAATCATGTGAGATGAGTGGAATTGAGTGCTGAATGATATGGCTCTTAAAAAAAAGGATTTCAGAGACCAGAAAAATGATGAGAGCTGGAATAGCCAGAGAAAACCTTTACTCATGGAAATACTGAACATGTAGCTCATAGAAAGGTAAATTACTAAGCTACTCAGGGTGTGGATATTGCCCCAGCTTCACTTCCTTCTGACCCAATAAGCATCCTTCCTTATAAAATTCAACCAGCAAGGCAGCTGTGTTTCGACACAGGAGAAAGGATGGACACAGTTAAAAAGAACTTCTAAGAAGTCATCAGACCTGAGACCCATTGACCACCTACAGGAGACTAGGAGATTGTACAAGGGCCACAGACAAAGAAAAGCCACATTCATTTGCTTCAGACATTGGAAATGAGCTCTGAGACTAACCAGGCTTAGCAGTTACCATGACATTTCAAAGCATTTTGAGTCTCATTTATTTTTATGCTCTCAACTGCAGAGAGGGATAATGAGCTCCTTCTGCAGCGTGTTCACCCTGACGTGAGGGACTTTTCCCAGGAGACCTGGGGATCATCCCAGGGACTGACTCCTGATACAAAGGCCTCCTTTGAGCTTACTGCATCCCTCCCACAAAGTCATTCCTGAAGCATTTGAAATAGACTTGCTGGTGTACTTAGAAAGACAGCCTTAAAAATATATATATATATGTATCTCATCCACATCTATTTGGGCAATCTGAGCTTCTTTCAACAAGATGCGGGGCAACCTTAGGTCTAAGCTGAATCCACTGGAATTATTCTCCAGATAACTAAGGTAACAATTAAATGTAGCTGTCACCTGGTAAGCTTAGGAAGGTACTCACTCTGAAGTAATGTCCACACAAACTGGAGAAGTGAAACTGGACAGAGAATCTGGTCATTGTCATCGGAACTTGTGAGCTAATAGAACCGATCTCATGCTGGGATTTCACAAGTAAGACTTGATTTCTTTTTAATCTGCAGCAATGGATAAATTTATAAAATATAAACAATTGCATACAGTGACATGTGAACGGGGGCTGATGAGAGAGCTTGGGCTAGAGACTTCCCTGTAAGCTACTGGGCTTCCTGTAATTGTGCTGAGGTGTGACAAGCATATGTCCTAGAGTTCTGGCTTTGAAACCAAACAGACCTTGGTTAAAAGCTGACCCTTTTCATGCATTAGTAATATAACTTTGAGCAAGGTACATAACCATTCATTACCCTATTTTCTTCCTATCTGTTTCATGAGATCATTGAGAAGACTGTATGAGATAACGTATGTGCAATGTTCAATAATATTATGATTGTCTCAGAGTTGCTTTCAAGGTGGTTGCCAACATTAGGAAGAACCGTGTAGCATTGTGTTTCAACACTTTCTCTCTGGGGCCAGTGGGATATCTGCACATTTATTTCTAGCTTTGGAACATCAGGGGAAATAGTTCATGTTTTTAAGCTAATTTTGTCATCTAAGAAAAGGGAGATGGTGTCCCCGGATAGTGCAATTAGTTAAGCACTCCACTACTAGCTGAAAGGTTGGCCGCTCACACCCACCTAGAGGTAAGTCTGAAGAGAGGCCTGGTGATCTGCCTTGAAAGCCCTTTGGGACAGGTTGACTCTACACTTGCGGGGTCACCAGGAGTTGGAATCACTTTGACAACAACAAGCAGCAATAAGCCTCATCTACAAAATGCAGACAAATATTCCTTTCTCATACTGTTATTGTGAGGTTGCAACAACAACAACACGTTGAAGCGCCCGGCATGTACCTGTCTCAAGAGAAGAGCTCAATAAATGTTAGCGCTAATATTTTGAGATACTGAACCCAGAACCGTAGCAAGTGTTAACTTTGTGGTGTGCCGTCATTCTCCCCAAAGGGTTCAACCTTGAAAGCAAGAGAAAGAGGAGTTTGGGGGAACATTCCAAATTAGTGATGACATATCTGATCAGCAAAATAACTACTGGAGGATTCTCTAAATCATAAAGAGACAGGGTATCAGGGGACAGCAAAGTTTAATCCCCAGAATTTGCCATTAAACTACTAGGATTCAGAACCTAACTCTTCTGCTTATTAAGCTGGTGACCTTAGATAAGCCAATATTCCACAGGCTCATACTCAAAGTTTTTGGAAGAATATAAAAGTGAAATATAAGAACACCAAGGAAATTCATAAAAAAAGTAGAAAATATTTTCCAGTAAATATGGACAAATATGGACAAATCACAAAAACCTATACTGTATGGAAAAATTAAAAACAAAATTGGAGTTATAGTATAATATCATGTATATAAATTTCAAAGCAAATCAAATATTCTGTATTTTTAAGATATATTTCAAATAAGTATATATACATACACACAGGAGGGGCTTCAAAACGTTTATGGAAAAGTAGCATTAAAAGATAATGGAATTTTTCCACAAACTTCTGGAAGTTCATAGACAGAGAAAGAGAAAACACTAGAGAGGACATCAGTTGAAAGCAGAAGGCATGGCGCAATCGGGGTCTGGCGGGGAGTTGGGGAGAAGGCCCTTGCCTTGAACAAGGTTCTATTTAGTCATGTGATTCCCTAAGATTCTGCTTAGGCTGAAATTATGCTTGCATATCTTAGCTGTATCAATGGTCTTGTTTAATGCCTTCCAGTCGATTCCAAGTCACAGCAGCGCTGTGTACAGTGGAACCAACCACTGCCCAGTTTCAAACCACTGTTACGTTTGCGTCCATTGCTGTGCCAATCCATGTCATTGAGTATCTTCTCTTTCCCTGTTAACATGTCCAAAGCACAAGAGACAAAGTCTGTTATCCTTGCTTCTAAGGAACAGTCCAAATTACTTCTTCCAAAAATACTAATTCTTCTAGCGGTTCGTGGTATATTCAATTGTCCTCACCAACACAGATGCACAATGACTGGCAGCAATGAGTAGGCATATTTCAAGTAGGACAAATATTAGGAAAATTCTTTCAAGAGCCTCATTGAGGCCATCTACCTACACATACAAAAATCACAGATGTGAAAGACATATACTAATCAGCATATAATCTAGCCTCCCTACTGTTCAGAGCAGAAGCTAAAGCTCAAGGAAGGGAAGGAAGCATTTGAAGGTTGCCCCACCAGTTCGTGCCAGTCCTAAGCAGGGCACCCATGAAGCTTGACCACGTAAAGAGAACTTCTAAAGAAATCAACTAATCGCCAAACCCTGCTGTTGGCATGAGGCGGATCAGGGAGGGAAGAACGAAGAACCCCAGGAGGCCATGCTCTGTATAATACGTGGCCACTGATTCTAGCTGGAGGAGACTTCTGCCCCAAGAGCAGCTTTCCCTAGACAAGGCGAAACGGTGTCCCGTTCCCTACAAAGCAAGTCAAGCCATTAATGATGACCCTACAGGTGCCTGGACTGGTTGGACATTTCCTCACAAGTTCATTACCTCTTGCTGAAGGGTCTCAGAGGAGTTGTACCTCAGATGGAAGAAGAGTAGGAGAGTTACTTGTACCTACGATGCCCAGACCAGCAAACAACTACGTAATTCCTTAATTTTTTTTAATTTCAGCCTTTCTCGGTGTCTGTTTTATCAACTCCAGAATAATGAGTTGATATGTGCATTTCACAGGGGTGAGGAAGCAATCACAGACATTCATAGATATACAAATGTTTAAAAGTATGAATAGGTGTTATGAAGAGTAGCTTTATTACTATGGATTTTTAAAGCAATCTCCATGTTATTACAACAAGGAAAATGCCTGTGTCGTAAGAGGAGGGCTTTATTCACATGTATTTATCGATTCACCAGAGTGTCATGGGTTTGGTTATCGACACAATGACTCTGAATTAGAAAAGTCCTACCTACTATTGAGGATAGATATTAAGGAAGCCAAGCCAAGTGGGAGTTTATAAGGTAATGAACCAGGAAAATTGGGTGTCAAGTCTGAAACTACCATTAACTAGTTTTAAATGCCTGGTCTCAGTTTCTCATTTACATTATTCTAATGTTGCCTGTTCTATATGGTTCTTGGAAGGATTCCATAAAGTATATGTGAAAGGTCATGATTCAGTACAGATGTCTTTGAAGGAAATTCATATGATCCTGTGCTTCCATTAAAAAATTGCCAAGGACCGCTCAGACCTGAGGCACTTTAACAAGGATGAACTTGGAACATGGTCAGCATCAGCATGTAGAATTATTATATGACTTAAATTGTGTCATATATCAGTTTTAAAATTGATGAAATGGAAAAAAATATCATGACTCAAGGTAAACTATGATATACGTATCTTGAGCAATTAATTGGTGAAATAATGGTGAAGAATAAGAAAAAAAACCATTCAATTGACATGATGCTTGAAATCATTCCTAGAAGCAGCAGGACTTAAGTGGCAATTTTTTTCTCTACATGTCTCTATACATCTGACATAAAATGGCATGGGTGCCTTGTAGCAGGTAAATACTATTTACTATTTTCTGACTCATCGATGAGGCACAGAAGACAATGAGAACAGCAGGCATTGTTAAATGAATGGGGCGTTGTTTGGGTTTGGGTTTTGTTTTCAACGGAGCAAAGAAGATAAATGAATGGCAGAATAAGTTTTTAATCTTATTTAGTGAGACCCCAATTTTTCTCACTCAATTCTTGTGGAAAAAAGAAATAAAATATATTCTTGAAAGATGCGAAGGAAATTGATAAAAGATTTAAAGACATCAATGTAATAAAATTCATGTGAGGAAACATCATTTTCTTCCAGAACAAGAAGCCAATGCATGCTATTTAAACTTGATGATTTTAATAGAAACAATAATAAGAGATAACCTCTTTCTGTGTGCCATGAGTTACTCTACATTTTTGACAATTACTAACTTATTTAATATTCAAAATGGCACTATAACATAGGGGTAATTTTCATACTCTGGATAAGGAAATTAAAGTACAAAAGGCTAGATAACTTGCCCAAGGCTACAAATCTAGAAGAAAAAGGAGGCCACAAGCTTGAATATATTTTTAATCACTGTGTTATAATTAAACAAAATAAAAATTTAATATAATAAATGAAAGATGTTTACCTATAAACGAGGATGCTCAATGCTCAAGTGCAAAAAGACTTTCAATTTTTGTTTCATGCAATTTTAATATGTTCATTTTACCATATGCCTTGATAATTATATATTAATAAAAATGTATCAATTTGTAATCTGAGTAAATAATCAACATCAAGAGCATATTCATCAGCTGCTACATACTACAAGTCTTTCTTAAAAAGAGGTTAGAATTGTCAACTGTGGAAGATACCACATCAAGGCTAATGTGTGGATGGCACGGCAACAGAGAATGTGATTCATAAAGAAAATTAACAGATAGGCCTGGTCAATGATGGATCCTCACAAATTTTAATGACTATGGCCCTTCTACTCGTGTTGCTGCAACCCCCTACTGAAGGACTCTTATTCTGACAGATCTGAGTAGGAGACGGTGGGAAAGCCACTGATAGGACTAAGTGGTGAGCGATTGTTAATAGAATTCACTGTGAGAGTAAAAACGTGAAACTATCATGTGGAAGTTTGTCAGTGTGCCATCTGCTTAATTTAAAAGGAACCATCTCAGAAGCAGGAGGGTAGTGAGGTGGGATGGTGCATCATTCCTCACAAGAAAGAAGGTTCTGTTATGTGGACCCTCAGACAATGCTGTACTGAAACTCCTAGATCCGGGAGACAGATGTGACACCAGAGGAACAACAAATGAGTGCCTCTGAGTGGCAGCAGTACAATTAAGAGATGGTGCAGTGGATTTCCCAGCCCACAGGGCAAGTATAATTGAGTGACTTTGAGTAGGAAGATTGCTTGTGGTGTGGGATCCACCGACAGTCCGTTGAGGGACCTGAGTTTGCTCACCTACAGAGCTAGAGCCAGTTGTCTTTGGACTGAGGCTTATGGTGGAGTAGCATTTCCTCTGAACATTTGTTGACAGCCTACAGGAGTTCTGTAAAATGACCAACGTCAGGCAGGGCCCAAGTCAAGGGGCTAAGCAACAAGGAAGGGCCAGCTTGCAGGCATGAAGAGGAGAGGCTGTTCTGACTCAACAGCTGTATTCTGAGCAAATTATTCATTGCTAACTACCATAATAAATCCAAACCCAATAATCTTGATCATTGTCTCTGAGTTTTACAGGGACCTTGCAATGAGTTGCCAAACACACCTGAGAAGTAGAAAAAGCTGTGGAAGGGTGGTTGTTATTTAGAAATGGTTATTAAAAAAAAGAGTGAGACATTGAATGCATGTCTGACACCATCATCAGAAGAATCAGCCTTAGGAAGCTGATGCTCATGATGATGACTTTGATACTTCCCCCTTACGAAGTCAGACAAGGTCACGGGCAACATCTGCATCACATATTTTACCCTGAATGACTTACATGGTAAAGGAGACTCTATTACTCCCTGGGGTTTAGAATAGATGCTTTCAGGATCACTTCCAAATATGAAAGTCTATGTGTCTCTTACTCTTTTAGGAATGTTCAAATGTGGGTAAAAATTAATTTGAATAAAAGAACAAGCTTAAAGTTCAGCTTCATGAAATGCATAAGAAGAAATCAGAAACCCAAGGAGGTTCAACCAAGCACAATATTATGAAAAATAAACTGGAGGCTGACCCGGAATATCTCTTACTTCAACCACAAAAAGAATTTGACCTTCAATTCTAAAATTGCTTTTTAATTTCATTCTTCACCATAGACCAATATTCTACCCATGGCCAAGAATAATCTCACCACAGTGACTGAGTTCATCCTTGTGGGCTTTACCAATCACCCCAATTTAGAGATTCCCCTCTTCATGATATTTCTGAGTTTCTATCTAGTCGCCCTTCTGGGGAATATGGGGATGGTGATTTTGATCCACGTAGATGCCCAACTCCACACTCCAATGTACTTCTTCTTGAGCCATCTTTCCCTATTGGACGCCTGCTATTCTTCAGTCGTCACTCCTCAGATCCTGGCCACACTGGCCACAGGTAAGACAACTCTCTCTTATGGCCAATGTGCTGCCCAGTTCTTTTTTTTCACCATCTGTGCAGGTACCGAGTGTTTCCTACTGGCAGTAATGGCCTATGACCGTTATGTTGCCATTAGAAACCCACTGCTTTATACTGCGGCCATGAATCCCAGAATCTGCTGGAGTTTGGTAATAGGAGCCTATGTGTGTGGTGTGTCAGGGGCCATACTGCGTACTACGTGTACCTTCACCTTGACCTTCTGTGATAACAATCAGATCAACTTCTTCTTCTGTGACCTCCCACCCCTGCTGAAGCTCGCCTGCAGTGACACAAGAAACACGGAGATTATCATTGTCTTCTTTGCCAACTTTGTGATCGTGGTCAATGCTTTGATCATCTTGATTTCCTATCTGTTCATCATCAGGGCCATCCTAAAGATGAAATCTTCGGGTGGCAGGGCCAAAACCTTCTCTACATGCGTGTCCCACCTCACGGCTGTGGCCCTCTTCTTTGGGACTCTCACCTTCATGTATATACGGAGTGGCTCAGAAAAATCCCTGGAAGAAGACAAGGTCGTGTCTGTCTTCTACACTGTGGTCATCCCGATGCTCAACCCTCTGATCTACAGCTTGAGAAACAAGGATGTGAGAGCTGCCTTCAGAAAGGTCACTGGGAGATTCCAGGTGGCCCGGAGCATGTAGGTCTGAGTAGGAGGAACTCTCATATGAGTCCATTATCTCCCTATATCTATATATTCTAAAATATATAAACAATATATAAAACCTATACTCAAAATAGAAGGCAAATAGATACTACTTAGCAATTAACCAAGCATCAAATGTGGTGAATTTTTTTCGCCAATTACATGGTCCTTTCTTCATTTTCCCTCTCTTTTCCATAGTACATCACTCCTCACTCAACACTTTGCAAACTCAAGTAACTTTCTAACATTACACCTTATGAATTTTCTGGGGGCCTAAAAGGGATTGCATTTATCTTATCCTACTTCAATAATCTTTGCACACATGCTAGATATCCTGCAGTGAATCACTTAGTCTCTTCTAGGCATAATCTTCACAACTCCCACCAAATGACTGGGCGATACAGCAAATGTCAGTGGCCCACAAAGGATGTGGGTTAGCTTGTTAATAATACAAAAAAATTGACATGACATGATTGAGAGGGACTGCTCTTTTGTAGCTACATGCAGTTGTGTTGTGTTGACTCATAGTAAATCTGTGTACAACAGGAAAAAATATTGCTCAGTCCTGAGCCATCTACACAATTGTTATGTTTGAACCCATTGTTACAGCCACTGCATCAATCCATCTCATGGAGGATCTTCTGATTTATCCTGATCCTTGACATGACCAAACATGAGGTCCTTCTTCAGAGTCTAGTCTCACCTGATAACATGTCCAAAGGAGGTGAGATGTAATATTGCCATCCTTGCTTCTAAGAGGCATTCTGGCTGTTTCTTCCAAGACAGATTTATTTGTTCCCCTGACAATTCATGTTATATTTAATATTCTTTGCCAGAAAATTAATTAATTCAGAGGCATCAATTCTTCAGTTTTCCTCATTTATTGTCCAGCTTTCATGTGTATATGAAGCGATTGAAAATACTGTGGCTTGGATCAGGGACACCTTAGTGTTCAAAGAGATATCTTTGCTTTTAACTTTTAAAAAGAAGGCTTGTGAGGGAAAAGAAGTGGTGAGCCAACAAACCCAGGGACAAGGGAACACCAAGAGACCTAAAATTGAGGATGAGGAGTTGCTTACAATGCCGGGTGGAGTTTGATCAGGTGCAATGTAGCCGAGAGGAAGTTCAGAGAGCTGAATGGAGGTCAAATATGATAGTGGGACAAGAGGAAAGTAGAAGGAAATTGAAAAAAGAATTAGGAGGCAAAAGACATTTACGTAAGTATAAATATAGGCATGTATATATGTAAATATATTAATAAAATGATATGAATATAGGTCTATGTACATATATTTATAGGTTAAGTATTAATGTAGCAGATGGACATTGTGTCTCTACTCAAGTCCTCCATCAACACAAGAATTCATTGTTCTAATAACATGGCAATCTGTGATCCTCACCTTCCTGACACAATAGCTGAAGACAAAATGAGTTACATAAGTTAATGTGGTGGATAAAGCTAATGGTTCCAGGTTATTATAAGATATGTCTGGGATCTTAAAGGCTTGAAGTTAAACAAGGGGCCATCTAGCAAGGAAGCAAAAAAGCCCACACGGAAGAAGCACATCAACCTATGTGATCACAAGGTATCAATGGCATCACAAGACCCCAAACAAACAACCATTTCAATGTGAATGAGGTGGGTCAGATTGGGGCCCAAAGCCCATCTGTACACAGTTGGACATCCCCTCACAGAAGGGTCACAAAGAAGGGACAAGCCAACCAGGGTGCAGTATAGCATTGACAAACTACAACATTCATCTAGTTCTTTAATGCTTCTTTCCACCCCACCCCACACCACCCCAAAATCATGACCCCAGTTCTATCTTACAAATCTGGCTAGACTAGAGCATGTACACTGGTACAGATAAGAGCTCTCAACACACAGAATTGAGGAAAGATAAACCCCTCAGGACCAATAATGAGAACAGTGATACCATGAGGGTAGGGGGAAGGTACAGGGAGAAGGGGAAGAAAGGAGGAACATATTGCAATGATCAATGTACAACCACACAGCCCCAGGGGGACCAACAACAAAAACAAGGGTGAAGGGAGATGGTGTAAAATATGAAAATAGAAATAATTTATAAATTATCAAAGGTTCACAAGGATGGGAGGATGAGGGTGGGGGGGGAGCTGATGCCAAGGACTCAAGTAGAAAGAAAATGTTTTTGAAATGATAGCAACAGATGTACAGATGTGCTTGATATAATTGAGTGTGAATTGTTATAAGAGCTGTAAGAGCCCCAATAAAATGATTTATTTAAAAATAATAAATAAATAAGGCCTACAGTGTATTTGCACAATGCAATATGCTTTTAATGGAATTGGATCGTGTAAATAAGGTGTATAAAACTCCAGTGGGGTTATCTGTTAGTTTTGCCCTCCTTGTAGACTTAAAGGAAGCCAAATCCACACACTAAGATAGAAGATATGGGCATGGGGTGCATCCTTTGGAGTCAGGGTCCCTGTGCTGGGAACTTTCTGTACTCAAGAGACAGAGAGATACAGAATTATAACACCAGAACAATGACTACCTATGAGGGCAGACAAATAGTGACAGCAGAAGAAGTAGAACCAGGCTAGCAAAAGATATCATGGTGGGCTTTCTGGCCCATGGAATAAGAAATATGACTGCCTTCAGGCAGGAGGCTTGCTGGTGGAGTGGGATACCGCTGGGTATTTATTGGTAGAGCTAGACTTGACAGTCTCTAGAGCTAAAGCAGAGCACCTTAGGGTCTTAGCTTACTGGAAGGGGGAGTGTTTCTGGACACTTATCAGCAGAGCAAAACCAGCTTTATAACATTTTCCCAAGCAGAACCAAGAGTCTGACAACCAAAGGGAGGTGTGTCAGTGCACACAGATGTGTAAAAACTGCCCTGGCCAAATGATGGTGTATTGAATTGTTTGTGACCCTAAAGTGTATGGAGTTACATCCAAAAATAGGCCCCATAACTGTGAGTATGGCCTTTGACTTCTGTGAGCATTGCAACTAATTATTGGACTCAACACAGAAGTAGAGATTGTTATGGAAAGAATGATTCGTATCAGAATTAGTTTTTTTTAAAAAAGGTTAGAAGGTGAAGGCATGTTATACAATTGTTATGTCAACTTGAAAATATATAAAAGTTTAGGGATCATATCCAAACTGTCACTAAGCTAACAGCTTGATGCTGCCTCCTTCTGGGCATGGCCTTCTCATAAGGAGAGCCTGGGACCCTCCCATGCCTTTCTCTGCCTCAACGTTCCTGCTTGTTGGACACCCTAAAAACTGCTGGAGCCTTGCCGTGTTTCCACCAATGTTGGAGCCCACAAAACTGTACAATCACCGGCCTATGATATTCCTGCATTCTGCATCACTGAATGTGACTGTCAGTCTGAAGAGGGACTTACGGACATGAGATGGACTGGGGTGGGATGTTTCTCGATATATAACTACTTGTTAATATAAAACTCTTCCTTACACAAATGGGAGTGTCATTGAATTTCTTGAGTGAATCTGTCCTAATCTGACTACTTTCTCATAGAAATTGAAGTGATGACACTGTTCATGACGTGTCCCCACCTTGTGAAGCTGGACATTAGATGCCTCCCGATTCAAGGAATTTTTACATTTAGTGTCAGAAGTGGGATTTGTTGCAACAGCTACAGACTGTTAGAAGCGGGGGATTTTGTGAACTGTGAGTTCTGTATGGCCATGGCAACAAATTTTTGTCACAGCAGAGGATGCCATAGGAGGGACCTTTAGTGAGAGAACTGGTAAAAAGGTTGGAGACTGGAAACACACCTCACTTCTGCTTCATAGGAACAATCCTTGGGCTGTTGAACTTGATCCTCTTCTCCACATGTCTAGTTATAAGATGTCATATGATGCCCCTTCCATAACATCTCACACTTGAGTTTCTCAAATTTTCCCTCCTGTTTTTGATGCAGTGCTTATTTCACTATATCAATGCTATATCTGTATATCTCTGTAAATCATGCACCGTTTGTTCTTTTAATGTAATTAATCACCCCACTAGGAGCTCTGGTGGCTTAGTGGGTTACATCTGAGCTGTTACCCAGAAGATCAGCAGTTCAAACTGACCAGCCGTACTCCAGGAGAACAAAATGAGGCTATCTAGTAATGATTCAAAGTCTCAGAAATCTCAAGAATCAGTTCGACTCTCTGTTACACAGTCGCTATGAATCAAAATTGACTCAGTGGCAACGAGTTTGCCACCCCACTCAATTCTGAATCTCTAATTAGTTAGGAAAATGAGATGTTTGGGAAACAGGCTTTCTTTTTCATCATTACAGGGACCCTTTAACTTTGGTCATTTTTACTCAGTCCAGAAAAATGGAAGCTGAACATTTATTTCCACTTGTTCACTCACTTGTTTTGTTGTTCCTGACTCAGTATTTCTCTGATAGCTTAGGGTATTGTAAGCCATTTTACCTTTCAGCCTGCCCCTCAAGAACCAACTCCCTAGCTTCTGAAAAACCTTGGCGTCTTGCCCTTCTCTTCACCAGCATGACCCGCCTACAGAGTGCTTCTCTCCTCTAAACCACCACTTCTCAGAGCAACAAAGTCAAAGTATAAAGAACGCTATACGCGATTAATTAAATCCATTACCCTCTCTGAATAAAAGGCTTAATGAGAGCAGAAAGGAATTGTAACTCCCCCATGTAATGGCAAAATACTTTAGGGAAAAGACCATTTGCTTCATTTCTCTATGCATTCACCAGTCCTATTTGGGAACAGATTTTCTCTTAAGAATTTTACTTTAGAAATAACTGTTAGGGTATATACATGATGTCACGTGTATATACCCTGTGGCAATTCTACAAAGCAATTCCTTAAGGAAGACAGGATTAAATATACATGTCATTTATAAGTAAAACTATAGGAATTCTCATGACTGAAAGAATCCTCAAGTGCATGACAATAAACCATGCAGCTTGTACTTGAACTCTGAATCTATCACAAGTTCTCTGTGCGATGTTGGGGAAAGTATTTAATTTCTCATAGCCTAAGCTCCTTCATGCCTAAAATAAGGATAATACACACAACTCAAGAATAAGTTAAAGAAGATGATTAATTACACAAAATGATGAATAAGAAATCTGCTAGCACAAACTAGATAGATAACCCTTCCCTTCACCTCTCCCACTTTCTTATATCATCTCTAAGTCCTGGTTACAGTTTCATGGCCATAGACAAATATATGCATATATATTCAACTGAAGAAGATTAAAAATGAAATCCTTTGCTCCAAAGGAAGAGAAATAAACAAATTTAGGTGTTAAACTGAGGAATACATATATGTTTACCCTTCATGGTTAAGAATTACCCAATATTTTTGACTATATTAATTTGCATCTAACGACTCCCTCTATCCAAGTTTGATTTTATGAGAAGTTTATCCTTCCTGCTTCAGGATATGAACCAATCATTAATGACTCACCATCCTGCCTACAGCTGATTGGTTCAGAAATTAGCACTGGATTTTTTTCTGATTCAAATTTGGTTTGTCATTAGATTAGGAAGAGTTTATACTGCTAAAACTGTTCTTTCTGGTAACCAGGCACCATCTGCTTTCTTCACAAACTCTGCTATAGCACACATATCTTCAGTGATCACTTTCATGGGGTCGTAAGAATTGAGCAGGACCATATCATAAAAACTAATGGTTCAAAATTCAAATCACTGTGAATGAGGGGGAGTGCAGATTGGGGACCCAAGACCCATCTGTAGGCAACTGAACATCCCCTTACAGAAGGGTCCCAGGGAGGGGATGAGCCAATGAGGGTGCAGTATAGCAACGATGAGACATACAACTTTCCTCTAGTTCCTAAATGCTTCCTTCCCCCCAACCCCCACTATCATGATCCCAATTCTACCTTATAAATCTGGTTAGACCAGAGCATGTACACTGGTACAGACAGGAACTGTAAACACAGGGAATCCAGAACAGACGATCCCTTCAGGACCAGTGCTGAGAATGGTGATACCAGGAGGGTGGAGAGGGGGTGGGGCGGTGGAAAGGGGGAACCGATTACATGGATCTACATATAACCTCCTCCCTGGGGATGGACAACAGAAAATTAGATGAAGGGAGATGTCAGACAGTGTAAGATATGACAACATAATAATTTATAAATTATCAAGGGTTTATGAGGGAGGGGGAACAGGGAGGGAGGGGGAAATGAGGAGCTGATGCCAAGGGTTTCCGTGGAGAGCAAATGTTTTGAGAATGATGAGGGCAACAAATGTACAAATGTGCTTTACACCATGGATGTATGCATGGATGGTGATGAGTTGTATGAGCCCCCAATAAAATGATTTTTAGAAAAAAGAACTAATGCTCTTTAATTGGGGCTATGATTAAGTCTAAGCTCAAAATTCACTTGTATATCTATGGCTTATATATGTTTCTGGTTCACTTAAAGGAAATAATTACTGTTTTATGGGAGGACATTATAAATTATCTCTATGGGGAAGATAGTAGTTCTAGTGATAGCATCATTACTTTAGCCATTGGTATAGGATTTAAACACTGTTGAGAAAGAAAGTATACATGTATAAGACAGAATTTTAGAACAAAATACACTAACTATTTCTATGTTCAGATGAACAATTTAGGTGATGGAACTTTATTTATACTTTCAATGAGGGTTGGAGGTGAGACAAACCTTTCATTAATATTGTTTCACAAAGGTGAAGAGGGAATGAAATAGCACATAAATGGTTCTTGAGTTGCCACTTATTGGAACCCCTCAATGCAATAATTTTAACCTGTCCAATGACTTCCACATTGATATCCTTGGGATATTAGTCATCTGCTTCTTATCACAGTCTGGCATTTCAGACTTAGGCACAGGGAAATATGAGGGGGTACAAAAAAAAACCCAGAATTGTTTTTTCAAAGTTATGTATTTAACATTTTTTTACAAAAAAAAAACCTTATCACCTTCAAGGTACTCTCCATTACACTTAATACATTTGTCAAACCTGCAATTCCATTCTTGGAAACATTTTCAAACTCATCTGTTTGGATGGCTGACAGCACCTCCCTCATTTTTTTTCTTCACCTCTTCTATGTTGTCAAATTACTGTCCTTTCATGTCCCTCTGCATTTTCAGAAACAAAAAGAAGTCACACAGAGTAAAGTCAGGTGTGTAAGGTGTGTGGGGCAGGAGAGGCATGCTATTTTTTACCAAAAACTGGCACACTAAGATGGCTCCATGCATTAACATAGTGTCAAAACCAGTCCCCATCTGCCACAAATCATGCCCTTTTTGTCACACACTGTTACACAATCTTTTCAGAACCACTAAATAGCCAAAGTCAGAACCAAACTACTTTTACAAAATGATTCACTGTGACCAGAGAGTGCCAGGCAACGGCACTGGGTGCACTAACTCAGAGCAAGAGGCTTGATGCTCGCCTGGTGGTGGAAAGTGCATACTACAGAATCAATGCCCAGGGGGCTTTTTCCTTTTTTGTGTGTGTGTGGTGTTTTTTGTTTTTGTTTTTTTTTGCGGGGTACCTCCTCATGTTTCAGTTTATTTCATGTACAAAATTTGTGTTTAAGAAAAATCCAGTTCCTTTAGTGGCAGTTTGAAATCAAATCCTCCTGGTGAGGTCTATAAGGGATGTTGTATACCTCTGAAAGACAGAGTCTAAAGTCCTGGCTGTCTATGGTACATGGCCTGGGTCACCAAAGGTTGAATACAAACTAGATCAAACAATGGTGCAGGAAGTGAGTCTGGTCTGACTCCCTCATAGTGGAGTGAACCACAATGGGAGCACAATAGAGCAGCAAGGGGAACAAACTCATGAAGTCCCCAAGGAATCCTGAAAATAGACTTCTGACTTGGGGGGCAGTACTTTGCACCTCATCAGACGTGGTTGGAAGACATTCATAAAATTAGCAGAGAGACCTGGTACTATTTATAGGCTTTTTAATTAATTTATTGATTTTATATATCTGTCTAGATAAGATAGGCAGAATAAACAATCCTGAGGAGAAAGCAAAAGGACTGCTGGCAGAGGAGAGTACATGGAAGAGGAGGAGACAGGGAAAATGAGTGGGGAGCCAACAAACTCAGGGACAAGGGAACAACAAAGGATCTAAAATAAATGCCAAAGAGGATATATAGAATGACTGGTGGTGTTTGATCAAATATAATGTGGCTGAGAGGAATTACTAAGAACTGAATTAAGGATGACCATGATAGTGGGGCAGATGGAAAGTAAAAGGAAACAGAGGAAAGATCCAGTAGGCAAAAGACATATGTAGAGGTATAAATATAGGCATGTACAAATATAAACATATTAATATAAAAGGATTAGTGTATTGATCTATGTACATATATGTTAAATCATTAAGGTCACAGACAGACATTGGACCACTACTCAAGTACTCCCTCAACACAAGAACACTTTATTCTAATAACCTGGCACTCTGTGATATTCATCTTCCCAACATGATCACTGAAAACAAAATGAGTGCATAAGCAAATGTGGTAAAGAAAGCTGATGGTGTCCAGCTATTAAAAGACATAGTGCCTGGGGTGGCCATCTAGCAGGGAAGCAGTAAAGTCCACATAAAAGAAGCACACCAGCCTGTGTGGTCACGAGATGTCCACAGGATCCGGTATTAGAAGATCAAGAAACAATTATTTCAATGTGAAGCAGAGGGGTCAGAGTAGAAACCAAAACCCATCTGTAGACAATTGGACATCCCCTCACAGAAGGGTCGTAAGGAAGGGATGAGTCATTCAGGGTGCAATATAGCACCAACAAAATACACAACATTCCTCTGATTATTTAATGTTTCCCCTCCCCACCCTACCCCCACTATCATGACCCCAGTTTTACCTCCTGCTAGACTGGAGTATGTACATCAGTACAGATAAGAACTTTTGACACACAGAAGCCAGAACAGGTAAACCCCTCAGAAACCGAAATGGGAATAGCGATACCATGAGAGTAGGTGGAGGTGTGTGGGGGGGTGGGAAGGCCCAGGGGGCAACCGATAGCAATGATGGATGTCTAACTCCCCCTGAAGGGGACAAATAACAGAAACATGCGTGAAGGGATACAGCATATGGTGTCAGATATGAAACAAATAATAATAATATATAATTTATCAAGGGTTCATGAAGGTGGGAGGATGGGGAGGAAGGGAAAAAAGAGGAGAAGATAGTAAGAGCTAAAATACAAAGACAATGTTTTGGAAATGATGATGGCAACATATGTACAAGTTTGCTTGATATAATTGATTTATGGGTTGTTATAACATCTGTAAGAGCCCCCAATAAAAATGATTTAGAAAAAAAACAGGCCAAACAGAAAAACAGAAATTACATGAATAACCAAGAGTATGGGGGGCAAAGAAAATGTTCTCAAATTGATTGTGGTAAAGATTGTACAGCTCTTCTTAACATAGTTGAGCTGTTGAATTGTATGATATGTGGGTGATGTACCAATAAAACTTTTAGGGGAAAAAAATCTTTCAGGGAAAAAAAAGAGTTCAGTTAGGTACAAGATTCTAGACTTATTCCCCCCTTGGTGGCCAATATAGTTAACATTGGTACTTTCCCAATAGCATGCTACCCTGCCAGGTTTACCCATCCACAGAAGCATAGTCACTTCCTTCAGCACAGAAACACCCTCCACCCCACAGTGGCCTCTTCAGTTGGGTTTCCAGTAAGGCTCACTAATCACTCTTGTAAGAGTGGCAATTTTTTTTAAATAGTGTCCATTTATTGGGGTGAGAATACAGTAATGTTATATGTAAGAACAGATTGGTCCATTTCCTTTCTCTGAATTCTGGGAAACTGACTCAGTTGCGATGAGGCTCACCCTGTCACAGTGTCTTTTAAGATGAAAGGGGGTGGAATATGGGTCATGAGCTCCAGGCATGCACACTACTTCGCTGCCTGGGAAAATGGAATAAAAGATTAGACGACTTGAGAACAAGAGCCTGCCTTTGTCTTGGGGTTTATTTTTATAGTTGTGGTCTCATATAGTTGTCCTTTTGTATTGGCTAATTTCATTCAGTATGATGAGGTGTTTCCTGGTTTCTTCTCTTTTTTAGGGCTACATAGTATTCCACTGTGTTATATAATAGCCTTTCTTTATCCATTCTTCTACCGATGCATATTTGGGCTGTTTTCAGCTTCTTGCTATTGTAAACTGTGCTGAAATCTATGTGAAAAAGCAGGCATCTGGTCTTGATCTGTCTCTTACCTCTTTGGGTTTATGGCCAGTATTGATATTGCTGGATCATATGGGATGTCCATTCCCAGTTGTTTTAAGTAGCTCCTTATCATTTTTAATAGTGTTTGTACATGTTTATAAATGCACCAGTAATGTATACGAGTTCTAATTTCTCCACTTCTTCTCCAACATTTATTGTTACTGTGGGGTTTTTCTTTTAATTCAACTATCATTTGTTGTTGCTGTGGGGTTTTTTTAATTGGACTATCATTGCGGGTGTAAGGTGAAATCTCATCATAGCTCTGATTTGCATCTCCCAGATAGTTAGTCATCAGGAACATTTTTTCATGTGTGTCTTAGCCATTTGAATGCCATTTTGGGTGAATTGCCTATTCGTGTCATTTCCCCAGTTTTTAACTGGGTCATTTGTTATTCACTTATTGGGGTGTTCTAGCTTTCCATCAATTTTGATAAGTAGACTCTTGTTTACTGTTTCATTGCTAAACAATTTTTCCAAATCTGTGACCGCTCATTTTATTCTTTTGATGTGCATAAGGGTTTCGTTTTCAGTAGGTCCTTGTCACCTACTATGTGTGTGTCCTTTGGTAGTCTGTATATGCCCTATAGTAGGACCCTCAAATTTGTCCATATTCTCTCATTGATGACCCTTAGAGCTCTGGGGTTTACATTTAGGTCTTTTATTCATCGTGGGAAGATATATGGGTCTTGTGTCATTCTTCTGTATATTTTTCCAACACCATTTGTTGAAGAGGCTGCCCCTAGCCTATTTGATAGTTTTTGATCCTTTGTGAAAGAGCAGCTGTCTGTAGGTAGATACATTTATTTCTGGGTTTCTATTCTGTTTCATTTGTCTACATATCTATCATTTTACCAGTACCAGGTTATTTTAACTACTGTGGCTATGTAATAGGTTTTGAAGTTGAGTAATGTGAGCACTCCTACCTGGTTCTTCCTTTTTTAAAAGAAGTTATTTGCTTAGTTTGGGTCTCTTCCCTCTCCATATGAAATTGGTAATTAGGTTTTCCAATTCTTTAAAGAACAATGTTGGGATTTGGATCTAGATTGCATTGTATCTATAGATAGTTTTAGGTAATATTGATGTTTTCATTTTATAGTCTGCCTATCCATAAGCATAGGATATTCTTCCATTTATATACCTATACACTCTAGTATAAGCTGACCCAAATATCAGCCAAGGCACCTAGTTTTACCACAAAACTGTATTAAAAAATGTGCTGAAAAACTCGACTTATACATGAGTATATACAGTAGGGCTTTTTTTTTATTTCTTCTGTAGCTGCCTTTGTCCAAGTCTTTTGTTTCTTTGGTTTGGTTTTTTCCCTAGCTATTTTCCTAGCTCTTTCATGTGGCTAGTGTAAATTGTATTGCTTTCTTAATATCTTTATCAGAGCTCTCTTCGCTTGTGTACAGGAATCCAATTGATTTCTTCTTGTTCATCTTGTATCCTGCTACTTTGCCAAATCCCTCTATTGTTGCCAACAGTATTTTTGTGGGCTTTTGGGTTCTGTATATATAGAACCATATCATCTGCAAGTAGCAAGAGTTTCAGTTCTTTGCTTATTTGAATATTCTTGATTTATTTTTGTTGTCTGATGGTTCTAGCTACAATTTCCAGTGTGATGTTGAATAAGAGTAAAGTAGGGGCATCCTTGTCTAGTTCCCATTTTCAGGGAAAATGTTTCCAGTTTCTCCATTGAGTAGGATGTTGGCACTGGTTTTTCTTATGTGGTCTTTATTATGTTGAGGAATTTCCTTTCTATTTCTGTTTTTTTGAGCATTTTATCAGAAACATGTTAGGCATTGCCAAATACCTTTTCTGCATCTATTGATATGATCATGTGGTTCTTGTTCTTTGCTTTGTTTATGAGGTGGATTATATGGATTGGTTGTTGTTATTGTTGTTGCTAATGTTCAGCCTTGCTTGCATCCCTGGTCTGAATCTCTCTTGGTCATGATGAATTATTTTTTTATATGTTTTAGATTCTATTGGCCAGAATTTTACATCTATGTTCATGAGGATCATTGCTGTGCACGCTTCTGTCTTTATGCGGTGTTTGTGTGATTTTGGTATCAGAGTTTTGCTCACTCCATAGCATGAATTTGGGAGTTTGTTGTTCTTTTCTATACTCTGAAATCATTTGTATAGGATTGCTGACAAACCTTCACTGAATGCTGGTGGAATTCCCCTCTGAAGCCATTAGGTCCTGTGCTGTGAGGGTGGGAAATTTCTTGATGACCTTCTCTATTTCGTTTGTGATGGGCCTCTTGAGGTTTTCTACATCTGTCTGTGCTCATTTGGGAGGGCGGTGTATTTCTAATATTTGTCCATTTCTTCTAGATTATCAGACATGTTGGAGTACAATTTTTCATAAATGTGTGCTATAATTCTTTTCATTTCATTTGGATAAGTGGTGATGTTATCCTTTTCATTTCTTATTCTAGGGCAGATTCACTTTCTGTGTGATCAGTTGGCTATCTTCACACAGAGCTCTTTCCATATTCTTTTGATGCTTCCTGGATTGTTCAATATATTTCCCATAGACTCTTTCAATATTGCAACTTTTACCTGAGCTATATTATTTGTCTTAGCTATTCTATGATTAAGAGCAAATTTCAGAGTCTCTCCTGAAAGTATTCTTTCTTTCTGTCCTGCATTTTAATTATCTTTTTCTTTCTTCATGTATTATTTTCTTGACGTCATCCCATAGCTCATCAGGTCTTCTAAATTAAAGATCAATATGTCAAAACTGTTCTTGAAGTATTCTATAAATTCAAGTAGGGTAGACTCAAGGTTGTATTTTAGCTCTTGTGAATTTATTTTAATTTCCTTCAACTCCAACCTCAACTTACATATGAGTAATGGATGGTCTGCTCTACAGTTGGCTGCTGGCCTGGTTTTATCTGCTGATATTGAAAAATGGTATTTACAATGAAGAAAGCATTGGTCTTGCAAAATTCTACCATGTGACCTCCAGCGTTGATTCTATCACCGAGGGCATATTTTCCAACTACTATTCCTCCCTCTTTGTTTCCAACTTTTGCAGTCCAGTCACCTATAATTTTCAATGCAATGTGATGGAATGTTTGATCAATTTCAGCCTGAATATGTTGCTAGAATTTTTCCATCTGTTTATCACTAGCTTTCGTGATCTGTGGGTAAATTAGGACAGTTGTATTGATGGGTTTTCTTTGTGTGCAGATACAATGCTATCACAGACAGCATTGTAATTAAAGATAGTTCTTGAAATATCCTTCTTAATGATGAATTCAATACCACTCCTCTTCAATTTGTCATTCTGACTTAGTAAACCATAGGACTTTCTGATTCAGAATGACCAACACCAGTCCATTTCAACTAATGACTAGAATATCAATCTTTATCCATTCCACTTCATTTTTTATAAGCTCCAAATTTCCTGGATTCATAATGCATTCCAAGTTCTGATTATTCATAGATTTTGACAACTGTTTCTTCTCATTTTGCGTCATGCCCCATCACCAAGTGAAGGTCCCAAAGTCTTTACTCCTGCAAGGCTTACTCCATCAAGGTCATTATAGTCAACTGTACTTTGAGAAGGCAGTTCTTCCTCAATCCTATGTTGAGGGTCTTCAGGACTTCAGGCACTATATCTGAGAATGTTCTGCTGCTATTCAATAGGCCTTCAGTATCTGGCAATGCTTTAATGCAATCCATAAAATTTTCAGTGTCTAATTCCTTCTAATTGAGCAGCCTATTTCTTCTTCTTAGTCAATTCTTCATCTGGAATTTCTGCTGAAAAGTTGTTTACTTTGGGTGACCTGGCTGGGTTTTGAAATACCAAGGGCATCCCTTCCAGAATCACAGCAACGCACAAGCCACCAAAGTATGACAAACTGACAGGCAGTGGGTGTTCAAAAATTAGGTGGATGCAACACCCTCAGAACACAATCCTGAGGCATTCTGTTACAAGGAAGTTTCTTCGGTGGTATATCCTGCTGACAATATGTGGGTCACGTGGAAAAGCTTTTGCTAACACTGAAATGTGCATCTCTCTCATCCACCTCTGGTTCTTTGGACATGGGCCAACTGCCCCCATATTGCCTGCTGATTCTGGGAGTCATCGGAAACCAGACATCTCCTCTGAGGACCTTACGTTCCTTTGCCTCTGCAACAACAGCCTGATCTATTGCCCATGGATTTACAGGCCTCTAGAGCCACCAGCTTATCATCTTGCTGCAAAAATTGGTGTCATCAGCCCCCTCCAGTCTAACGTCTGACTCACAAATGTGGAACCTGCCTGGACTTGGATTTGTCTACTTCTACAACTATGTGAGCTATTTTCTTTATATATACATATTTATATTTATATATTTATATCTGCTTCTCTAGAGAGCTCAGAGGAGTCTCTAGATGATGAATATGCTGGGGGAATTTCAGGATATCCCTTCTAGAGCAAAGGCCAAGTGTATGCCCTTTTGCCCCTTATACATATGGGTAAAGTAAGACATTCAGTGGATTCCTTTAGGTTTAGAAGGCTGCAGAGACCATATTCAGACTTTGTTAGTCTTATCCTTGAGCAGGTTCCTGGGAGGCTTCCAGAACATTAAAAAAAAAAAAAAAAAAGACCTCCATTTGGTCTAGGCTCAACAGCATGTGTCTCTGTCTTTTATATCTCTATCAACAAATGTGACATTGCTAACAGGGTTTGTAGCAAATTAAGATGCTATATTTAAATAGAAAAAAAGTACAAAGGAAGCACCATAGGCAAGGGCCCTAAGGTTTTAAAGCAAAATCATAAGCCCTATAACAAGAAATTAAACCATTGTAAGCTCTCTCCTGATGAGTTCTAGTGGTAAAGACTAAGAATCTGAACATATAATAAAAGGGAATCATGAAACTGGAGATTCTTATCCAGATTCAGCCTTCTTATCCAAGTAAGCTTACAGTTGGTATACCCAGAAAATGTCAAAAGTAGTAAGTTGAATGGAATAAGGCAGACCCAAAAAAATGCACGTTGTATGATTTCACTTCTATGATGTTCAACATGATAGAAATCAGAATAGTGGACAGTAGGGGAAGAATTATAAGGACTGAATAAGGAGAGGAAATAATTGTCTATGGTTTTCTAATTTTCTATATCTTGATCGTGGTGATGGTTTTATATGTGTGTAATTTACATGCCATCTATATATCATTTCTATATGATTTGTATGTAATGTATGTGATGCATATGTAATGTATATGTAATTTATATGTGTATAAGTCATTCAGCAGTACCTGTAATATTGGTTAATTTTACTCAGGTAAAGTTTACTGAGGCAAAGTATACCTCAATAAAGTATTGTTAGTATATAACAAAAAATTTATGTGGTAATTATTCTAAAACAAGAAATAAAGGATTTATTGTTTAAATGAAATACTTTTTAAAAATAAAACCTATTTAAATTTAAAACATTGCCATGAAGTTAATTTCAACTAAGCTATATGGAACAAGAGTAAAATGTCCCCTACAGTTCGTAAGAGTGGGATCTTTAGTTCTGCCACAGTTTTCTTGCACAGAGTAGCTAACAGGATTGAGCTGCCAACCTTTTGGCTAGTAGCTGGGCAGATAATTAATGTGCCACCAAGGCTCCTACAAGCTCCCCGTGTGATGTTTAATAGAGTATTTATGCTGACATAATCTCCCTCACTTCGCTCTGTTCCTGACCCACATGCCGCTCTACCTTCCGTGCCTCTCTAGGAAATAGTTGCAGTACAATGCACGTGTTCTTAAAAAAAAAGTTGTCATTTAGTCAGTTCTATATCACAAAATCGCTGTAAGACAGATGAGGACTATCTCCTAGAATTTCCAAGACTAAAACCATTACAAAAGGAAACTGTCACATCCATCTTCCACCGAGAAGCTAGGGGGTTCCAATCACAGACTTTGCTAGCAATTAAACCACTGTCCCACCAGGACATAATCTTGCCACAAATGAATTCAAATAGATATTCAATTACAAGATATGATGGTAAATACTGTTGGAAATGCATTGGAAGCTTGAATGGCCAGTGTCTCCAGGAGTCCTTTTTTGCTGACTAGCTTACTGCTTGTTAATTATTGTAGGGTGTTATACCAGTCATGTTACTTGGGAGGATATGGGGACATGTGGTCTCTTCGAGAACCCTCCTTCAGTGATCCTACAATAATGATTTTATGAAAACACACGGGAAAGAAGGGGAACTCCACGAAGCAGGATACATGCTAGCAGGGGAAGATGGTTCCTCCAGGAACCTACAGTCTAGCTGGTAAGATTAGACTAACCATCAAGAAACAGCTATGAGCCATGTAAGATAAGTGAAACTGAGTGAAATACTGTGTTTCTTTCAAAGGGATTTCAGGGGAAGGAGGGGAGGAAGAGGAGCTGATACCAAATGCTCAAATAGAAATAAAATGTTTTGGAATTGATGATGGCAACATATGCACAACTGTGCTTAAAACAATTGGATTGTGGATGGTGATAAGATCTGTAAGAGCTCCCCCAATAAAATTATTCATAAAAATAACTAAAATCAATTGAAATTCAAAGAAAGAAAAAAGGATTTCAGAGACCAGAGAACAGATAAGAACTGGAGCAGCCAGAGAAAGTCTTTGCCCATGGAAACCATGCAAATGCATCTAATAGAAAGGTGAACCAATAAGCTACATGGGGTATGGATTTCAATCAGCGCAAGCCTTTTGTCTAGGCTGCCCCTGCTTCACTTCCTCCGGAATCAATAAACATCCTTCCTTATGAAATTCCAGCGGGCAATACTGCTGGGTTCCAACACCTGAGATGGGACTCAACCTGAGAACCAAGGATGGATGAAGTGTAAAGAGAACTTGACAAGAGTCGCCAGCCCTGAGATGCACTGAGTATCTGTAAGATAGTGGGAGATTACATTAGGACCAGACAAAGAAAAACATATTCAATCCCTTCAGGAGCTGCAGAGGAGCTTTGAGACTCACCGTTAATCCCACAAGATTTGTTTCTCTTCTCTCAAATGAAGAGAGGAGATAATGAGCTCCTACTAAAGTGTGTCCACTCTGATAGGAGGAACTTTTCCTGAGAGCCCTGGGGAACATTCTAGGTGCTACTCCTGGTGCAGAGACAAACTTTGAGCTCACTGCATCCTTTCCACAAAGCCATCCCTGAAAGCATTTAAAATACCGTGCTTGTATGTTTAGCCAGAAAAAAAAACATGCTTATGTATCTCTATTGGTCCTTGTTAGTGATTTGGATCATCTTAGATTCTTCCAACAAGATGCTGAACAATCTTAGATCTAAGATGAGTCTACCTAGACTTGTTCTGCCAGATAATTAAGACATAATTGCCACCTACTAACCTTGGGAAGAACCCACTCTGCTATAATTTCCCACAAACTTGGAAGGTGGAACTGGACAAAGAATCTGAACATTGTCATTTGAACTTGTCATCTGATAGAGTTGACTTCATGCTGGCATTTCAACTTTACACCAAGTAAGACTGGATTTTTTTAAATCAACTGCTGCATTTTATTCAATCTTAGTTGCAATGAGTCAGAATTGGTTCTATGGCAGTGAATTTGGTTGCGTTTTTGGTGAGTGTCAATAGGTGGATTTATAAAATATAAACAAGATGGTATGTGGATATGGGGTTGATTGGAGAGCTTAGACCAGAGAATTCCCTTTAAGTCACTGGGTTTCCTGTAATTATGCTGAGGTGTGATAATCATATGTACTAGAAATCCGGCTTTGAAATCAGACAGACATTAATTAAAATCCAGCCTTTTTCACTGACTAGTAATGTGACTTCCAACAAGTTGCAACACCATCCATTGTTTCTTTTCTTTCTAAGGATCTCATGGGATCATTGAAAGGATTATATGAGACCTTATTGCCACAGAATCATGTTCATGATGGTTCCCAATATTCAATATTAGCAAAGCAGTATAGCATAGTGACTCAACACTGTATCTCTGGACTCAGGGGATCAGAGTTTAGATCTACAAATTTATTTCTAGCATTGAAACACTGGGAAAGAAAATATATGATTTTTGTTTGTTTTGTTGGTTTTGTTTACATTTCATTGTGGACTCATACAACTCTTATCACAATCCATACATACATCAATTGTGAAAAGCACATTTTTACATTTGTTGCCCTGATCATTCTCAGAACATTTGCTCTCTACTTGAGCCCTTGGTATCAGCTCCTCTTTTTTCCCTCTCCCTCCCTGCAACCCCCTACCTCATGAACCCTTGATAATTTATAAATTATTTTTGTCATATCTTACACTGTCTGACATCCCTTCAACCATTTTTCCAGGGAGGGGGTTATATGTAGATCCCTGTAATCGGTTCCCTCTTTCCACCCCACCCTCTCAGTATTGCTACTCTCACCACTGGTCCTGAAGGGATCATCCGCCCTGGATTCCCTGTGTTTCCAATTCCTATCTGTATCAGTGTACATATTCTAGTCTAGCCAGATTTGTAAGGTAGAATTGGGATCATGATAGTGAGGGGGGTGGGTTGAAGCATTTAGGATCTAGAGGAATGTTGTATGTTTCATCATTGCTACATTGCACCCTGACTGGCTCTTCTCTTCCCTGCAATCCTACTGTAAGGGGATGTCCAGTTGCCTACAGACGGGCTTTGAGTCCCCACTCCGCACTCCTCCCTCATTCACAATAATATGATTTTTTGTTCTTTGATGCTTGATAACTGATCCCTTCGGCACCTCATGGTCACACAGGCTGGTGTGTTCTTCCATGTGGGCTTTGTTGCTTCTGAGCTAAATGGCCGATTGTTTACCTTCAAGCCTTTATGACCCCACACACTATATCTTTTGATAGCCGGACTCCATCAGCTTTCTTTACCACATTTTTTTATGCAACTGCTTTGTCTTCAGAGATTGTATCTGGAAGGTGAGTATCATGGAATGCCAGTTTAATAAAATGAAGCGTTCTTGCATTGAGGAGTACTTGAGTAGAGACCCAATGTCCATCTGCTACCTTAATACTAAGCCTCTAAATATATGCACATAGATCTATTTCCCTATCCTCATATATAAATATATTTACAATATATAATGTTTTTAAGCTCAACTCTTATCATCTGTAAAATAAAGTTAATGCACTGGATGGTGCAATTAAAGACCTCCATGATTGGCTGAAAAGTTGGCAGCTCAAACTCATCTAGAGGCAAGTCCCAAGAGAGGCCAGCAATGTGCCTTAAGAATCCTATGAGGCAGTTCTACTCTGCACACAGGGGTTCACCACTCTATAACAACAACAAACCTCATGCACACAAAGAGGCTAATTATACCTCTCTCACACCCTTATTGTGAGATTAAATGAAAAAGAGCAGTCAGCATGGTGCCTGTAAAGAACTCGACAAAGGTTAGCACTAATAGTTTTTGAGATACTGAAACCAGAAAGGTGGAGCGGGTTAACCGTGTTGAGCTCTTTCACTCTCCCCATAGGGCTCAACCTGGAGGACTTTGGGGGAATGTTCCAAATTAGGGAGGAAATATCTGATTAGCAAGATAACTACCAGGAGGATCCCTAAATCATAAATATACAGAGTGTAAGGGGTCAGCGAAACGAAGTTGCACAAAATTTGCCATCAAATAACTATGATTCATAATGCAACTCTTTGCCTTATTAAACTGGTGACCCATAGACAAGTTAGCACCCCAGAGGTTCACACTCACAGTTTTTAGGAGCATTTGTATGCAGAAAATTCATTACAAAAGTACATATACCAAACTTGATTTTCCTGCAACCGTATACAAATTACAATGTGTAGAAAAAGAAACCCCAAATTGGAGTTATACTAGCATATCATATATGAAAATATTAAAACAAATGGAGTACTCTGTACTATAAAATATATTCAAATAAACAGTACAGAAAATATGAAATGATAAATATATGTATAGACACATGAGGAGCTAAAAAAAGTTTATAGAAAAACATAATTAAAAGATAATGAAATTTTCCCACAAACTCTTTGAAACCTATATATATCCAGAGAGAAAACATCAGGGAAAATAGCAGTCGAATGAGAAGAAAATTAAGAGCAAAATGAAAGCAGGTGAGGATAAAGTTTTAAAGATAAAGAAAGACCTACTCTTGAGAAAGCTGTTGCTTTTCAGGGACTGGAGAGATGTGCTTAACTCAATTCTTGCCCTGAATTCCATAGGATTGGGCTTATTCTCTGCCATCGAGTAAATTCCAACTTATATAGGACAGGATAGAACAGCCCACGTGTGTTTGCAAGACTCTGACTCTTCAAACTCCCTGCCATGGAGTCCATTCTAACTCATGGTGACCCTAGAGGCCAGGGTAGGACTGCCCCCATGGACTTCCGAGATTGTCTCTCTTTGTGGGAGTAGAAAGCCTCATCTTTCTCCCTCGGAAGGGCTGGTGGGTTCAAACTGCTAACCTTGCAGTTAGCCTCCCAATGCCTAACCACTGGACCACTGGGGCTCCTATGGATTATGGTTAAGGAACTATAGATCAGTTGAAACAGTGTTATTATATTTTAGATATCTAATTGGAGTTGTTAGATGTTGTCAAGTTGGTTCCAACTCATAGCAACAACATATAGAGCAGAACAAATTATCTCCCAGTTTCAAATCACAGTTATGTTCAAGCCCAGTGTTATAAGCATGGTGCCCATCCATCTCCTTGAGGATATTTCCTTTTCTCATTGACCTTGGTCCTTCTGGTTAACATTTCCAATTTATGTAAGACACAGTCTTATCACCATCGCTTCTAAGTAGCATTCTGAATAACATAGATTGTTATTCAGATTGTTATTCTTCTAACATAGATTGTTTGCTCTTATAGAAGCCCATGGTATACAATCGTTGGCAGTAAATAGTACACATTTTGTCAAATAGCACAAATATCGGGAAACTCTTTCAAGCCTCACTTAGCCCCCAACCCTAGGTATACAAAATTCACAGGTGTGAGAGATTTATATTACTGACAAGGCCCTCAGTGAGATGGATTGACACAGGGGCTGCAACAATGGGCTCAAGCAAATGAGCAATGGTGAGGAGGGCACAAAGAAGTAGGGTTTGCTTCTGTTGGGAATATGGTTGCTATGGGTCGGAAGCAATTCAATGATGCCTAAAAACAGCATTATAGCCCCACCACTTTTCAGAGCAGAAATTAAAGCTCAAAGGAGAAAAGCAAATGTTTGAAGTTTACATATGAGTGAGTCCCAATCCTAAACATGGTATCTATGATGCTTGACCATACCACCAGAGACATCCAAAGAAACTAATTAATCAGCAAACCCTGCTGTTAGAGTAAGTGGTTAGGTGGGGTGCAGGATGAAGAATGACCATAAGAAGTTACATGTTATGATAAACGAAGGTTCCCTCCTCAAAAAGGGAATTTTTTTCAAAACTATGTATTTAATTTTTTTTATGAAACAACTTCATTACCTTCAAAGTACTCTCCATTACACTTAATACATTTCTCAAATCTGCTATTCCATTCTTGGAAACATTTTTCAAACTCATCTGTTTGGATGGCTGACAAGACCTCCCTCATTTTTCCTTCCCCTCTTCTATGTCATCAAATCACTCTCCTTTCATGTCTCTCTTTATTCACTGAAACTAAAACAAGCCTCACGGAGCGAGGTCAGGAGAGTAAGGTGTGTGGGACAAGAGACATGCTGCATTTTGCCAAAAAAACTGGTGTACTCAGATGCATGAGCAGGTGCATTGTCGTGCTGACAAAACCAGTCCTCCGTCTGAAACAAATCAGGCATTTTTGGGTCACACATCGCTGCATAATCTTTTCAGAAACTCTAAATAGAAAGCTTGATTAACAGTCTGACCTAATGGTACAAACTCCAACTGCACTACAAGTCAACATTTTCTTCCATTCTGGAGGTTAACAGATGCCCAGAATGAGGTTTGTCATTAATCAACATTTCACCTCTTTTGAAATGAGAAAACTACTCATACAGTTTAGTCTTTCCCATAGTGCAGTCCTTGTAAGGTGTGTTCAACATCACAACAGTTTCCGCAGCATTTTCCCAAGCAGGAAACAAAATTTCACAGCCACAAGCTGTTCTCTTAAATCAGCCATCACAAAAATACAAGATTCCAGTGAAACTGCTTTCATGAAAAAATTCACTGTGACCAGAGGGAACCTTCCCAGGCAACGGCACTAGGTGCACTAACTCAGAGTGAGTTGCTCAATGCTCACCTAGCAGGAAAAATGCATAGTATGAAGGGCTCCACTCTACCCAGCACAATTCCAGTGAGGGGGGGTACCCCCTCATATGACCACTGATTTGAGTTGGAGGGGGCCTCTAACCCAAGGGCAGCATTCACTAGGCCTAATGGAATTGTGCCCCTCTCCGCACAAAAAGAGTAAAGTTATTATGATGATTCTTCAGGTATCTGGAGTGATTGGAGACTTCATCACAAATTCAGGTCCTCTTGCTGAAAGGTCTCCGAGGAATTAGAACTCGGCTGGGAGAGAAATCTCACAGTTATTTGTGCCGACTATGCCCAAGCTTGCAAACAACTAATTCTTTGACTTTTTTACTTCCAACCTTTCTGAGGGTCTGTTTTACTAACTCGGGGTTAATGAAAGTGTCGATCATGTGTATTTCACAGGGGTGTGGAGGATATTCATGAAAATGTTTAAAATAATAAAGAGGCATCATGAAGAGCAGTTTTTATTACTATCGATTTTGTCAAAAATGACAATCTGCATGTTACTACAGCAAATTCCTAGTTGTGCTTTAAGGGATGGAGTCTTTAAAAATAATCCAACTTTGATGTTTATGGATTCACCAGGGTACTGGATGACATAATGTTCATAGCCCGGAAGTTCATTACATATACGACTCTGAATTAGCCAAGTCTTACCTGAGAAGATTGGGGAGATGTTAATGAGGAAGCCAAGCAAACAATCCAGAAGGGTAATGACAAACCTCATTCTGGGCATCTGTTAACCTCCAGAATGGAAGAAAATGTAATGAATCCAGGAGTCTTTGGTATGAAGACTGAATCTAAACACTGACATGGAAATCAAAAAATAGTTTTAAATGCCTGGTCTCAGTTTCTCATTTGCAAATAAGCTTAATGTCACTTGTTCCATATGATTGTTGGAAGAAATCCATAAAATATTATATGTTAAAGGTCCTATTACAGTACAGCTGTCTTTGAAGAAAAGTTATGGGATCCTGAGTTTCCTTGCAAAAGCTCACAAAAAAAAAAAAAAACACTCAGAACTTAACATCTTTCATGGACTTGGAATGGTCTGTTAGCAAACATGCAGTTTTATGATGTGACTCAAATGATTACAAAGCAATTTTAAAAGAAATGTATTAAATGAAAAAAATGTCATAACAAAGTAAACCATGCCATAACTATCTCAAGCAATAGTAGATTATTAGGGATTAAGTATTCATTTGACTTGATGCTTCAACACATCTACTAGAAGAAATTGGCCTTTTTTTCTTTACATATTTTTTCAGAAAATAACATGTGTCATCATAATAAACACCAATTACCATTTCCTGAATTAACTCATAGGCAGAGGGTAGAAGATTTAACGGGAATAGCAGGTATTGAAAATGGTGTTTGGGGTTCATTTTTATTGCTTTTTTTAATGGGACAAAGAAGATGGAGAAAAGAAAGGTGGAATAAATTCTTCATCCGACTCAGTGACTCTTCAGATCTACTTCCTCAATTATTGAAACAAAGACTTAGAGATGCAAATATATTATTTAAAGTAGATGGACTAAGAGAGGCTTGGAAGAAATTTCCTAGCATCTGTCCTATTTTTTAAAGTATGAAAATCCATAAAAGATCTAAAGAGCATTATAATAAAGTTTATATGATAAAATACATTTTCTTCCAGAACAGGAAGTCAATACATACTATCTAAAATTAATGATGATAACCTTACATGGCTCTTTCTGTGTGCCAGGCACAGCTCAACACCTTTTACAATTACGAACTTATCTACTACTCAAAATAACACTATGACATGAGCATTTTTTTCAGACTGTGCATAAGGAAATTAAAGAAGAAAAGATTAGATAATGTGCCTTAAGACCTACAACTAGATGAGCAGGCCCACAAGTTTGAACATACTTTTAATCATGGTGATTTAAATTACAGAAATAAAGATCAACCTGGTATATTGAAGAGGATGGCATCTGAGCAAGGAGAGTGAGTGTTAGGTGGCGAGAAAGACTTTCAGCTTTCATTTAGTGGCATTCTAACTAGGCTTAAACAAACCCAAAAAAGTACGATCAACTAATCACATAAGAAAAAGAAAACTGTCTTAAGGTGTAATCTGAGAGAATAGTCAACATCAAGAGTAGATCACCTTCCAATTTCTGAAAGTCTTTCATGAGAGGGGAATAGAATTGTAGCTATGGAAAGTGTAAAACACAGGCTAATGGGTGGTTGGGACAGGGAGAGAAAATTTGGTTCATAAAGGAACGCATAGGGCTGTCCAATGACGAAGCCTCACACAGTAGAGTGACTACAGACATTTCAGCCATTGTTTTTGTAAATTCCACCAAACAATGTTTTTCCTGTTGGAGCTGAATTGGAGACATAGGGAAAGATACTGAAAGGAGTCAGCTGTGAATGATTGTGAACAGGGCTGATTGTGACTGTAAGAACTTGTACATAAAATTGGTCAGTTTACCATCCTCCTGTGTTTAAATGGCGCCATCTCAGTAGCAGAATGGGAGATTTCACTGCTAGCAAGGGACATGAAGGAGAAATGAAATGTGTCCACTAGCACCAAGATCCCTCTGCACTGAAACTCTTTGATCCCGGAAATAGCTGAGACAAGAGACAACAGATGAGGGGTCGCAGTGGCAACAGCACAACTGAGAGCCGGAGCTGTGGACTTCTCAGTCCACAGAACAAGGAGAGTTGCTTGTGGTATGGGGTGCCAGCAGATACTTAATTGGGGGAGCTAGCTGTTGACCCACAGAGTTAGAGTTAATCGCCTTCAGGCAGAGGCTTAAGATGGAAGTACATGCCCTTTGGGTATATATTGGCATCCCTAAAGTAGCTTTGGAGTGGGGGAGAGCCAAGACAAGAGATTGGAGAGAGGCCTTCCTGCAGGAATATCAGAAAATAGATTGTCCTGGGGGAACAGCTATATCCCAAATTTCTCTCATGTGAGTTACAATCCATTAACTTCCTTAATAAACTCAACTATCATTAGTATTCTCTGTGAGTTAGTTCTACATGGCCATTGCAGTGAACTCGCAAACACTGAGCAGTGGTGAAAGCTGTGGGAGGGAAGGTTGTTATCAGAAATTGTAAAAAGGTGGCAGGGTGATAGTGTGCCTGGCACCACAGTCAGAAGAATCAGCCTTGGGAAGCTGCTGCCCATGAAGATGATTTAGGTACTTTCCGCTTGAGAAGTCAGACAAGGTCAGATGCAACCTGTGCATCACATATTTTACACAGCTCCTAGACGATCACATGATGGCTACATGGTAGAAGAGACTCTACAGCTCCCTGGGGTTTAGAATAGATGCTGTCAGGATCACTTAAACTATGAACATCTGTGTGTCTCTTACTCTTGTAGGAATGCTCAAATATGAACAAGAATATTATGAATAAAAACACAAGTCTCAGTTTCATGAAATGTATAAAACGAAATCAGAAACCCAAGGAGGATCAAGCAGGTACATTGTGAAAATTAAGCTCTTTGAGGTTGACCCAGAAATGTAACTCATACTTCAATCACAGAAAGAATTTGACCATCAATTCAGAAATTGCTTAATTTCATTCTTCACCTTAGACCAATATTCTACCCATGGCCAGGTATAATCTCACCACAGTTACTGAGTTCATCCTTGTGGGCTTTACCAATCACCCCAATTTAGAGATTCCCCTCTTCATGATATTTCTGAGTTTCTATGTAGTCACCCTTCTGGGGAATATGGGGATGGTCATTTTGATCCGCGTAGATGCCCAACTCCACGCTCCAATGTACTTCTTCCTGAGCCATCTTTCCCTCTTGGACACATGCTATTCTTCAGTCATCACTCCTCAGATCCTGGCCACACTGGCCACAGGCAAGACAACTCTCTCTTATGGCCAATGTGCTGCCCAGTTCTTTCTTTTCACCACCTGTGCAAGTACCGAGTGTTTCCTACTGGCAGTGATGGCCTATGACCGTTATGTTGCCATTAGAAACCCACTACTTTATACTGCGGCCATGAATCCCAGAATCTGCTGGAGTTTGGTAATAGGAGCCTATGTGTGTGGTGTGTCAGGGGCCATACTGCGTACCACATGTACCTTCACTTTCACCTTCTGTGATGACAATCAGATCAACTTCTTCTTCTGTGACCTCCCGCCCCTGCTGAAGCTCGCCTGCAGTGACACAAGAAGCTTGGAGATTGTCATTGTCTTCATTGGCAACTTTGTGATTGTGGTCAATGCTTTGATCATCTTGATTTCTTATCTGTTCATCATCAAGGCCATCCTAAAGATGAAATCTTCGGGTGGCAGGGCCAAAACCTTCTCTACATGTGTGTCCCACCTCACGGCTGTGGCCCTCTTCTTTGGGACTCTCACCTTCATGTATATACGGAGTGGCTCAGAAAAATCCCTGGAAGAAGACAAGGTCGTGTCTGTCTTCTACACTGTGGTCATCCCGATGCTCAACCCTCTGATCTACAGCTTGAGAAACAAGGATGTGAGAGCTGCCTTCAGAAAGGTCACTGGGAGATTCCAGGTGGCCCGGAGCATGTTGGTTTGAGTAGCTGGATATTTTTTAATGTATTAATAATATATATAACCTATATGCAAAATAGAAGGCATATAGATTCCATTTAGCACTCACTCAAACAACAAATATGATTAAATTTTTTCCACTAATTACATGATACTTTCTTCATTATTTCCTCTCATCCTCATAGTACATCCATCCTCTCTAAGCACCTACCAGCCTCATGTAACTTTCTAACATGGTACCTTATGAATTTTCTGGGGGCCTGAGGGGGATTGCGTTTATCTCATCCTACTTCAGTAATCTTTGCACACATGCTAGATATCCTGCAGTGAATCACTTAGTCTCTTCGAGGCATAATCTTCACAACTCCCACCAAATGACTGGGCGATACAACAAATTAAGTATCTGTGACCCACAAAGGAAGCTGGCATGACACCATTGAGAGGGATTTTTTTTTTTTGGAGCTGCCCGCAGTTGTGTTGTATGGAACAAATCTATGTCCCACAGAAAGAAATATTTCTCAGTCCTGTACCATCTACACAATTGTTATGTTGGAATCCATTGTTGTAGCCACTATATCAATCCATGTCATATAAGGTCATTATTTTTCTGAAACTCTATTTGACCAAGCATGATGTCCTTCCTCAGGAACTGGTCCCTCCTGATAACATGTTCAAAGTATGTGAGATGAAATATTTCCATCCTTGCTTCTAAGGAGCATTCTGACTGTATTCTTTCAAGACAGATTTGGTTGTTCTCCTGATCGCTCATGGCATATTCATTCATTTTGCCAGCACCATAATTCAAAGGCATCAATTCTTCTTCAGCTTTCCTCATTCACTGTGTATCTTTCATGTGCATATAGGGCAATTGAAAGCAACATGTGTACAATATTATTCTTGGCCAGTTAACTTCCCTCTTGACCCAACCGGAATTTGTGTTAAACTCAAATATTTTCACTTGTTCCACAACAGAAATTTCATATATGGCTTTTTAAATGTTGTTAGTGGTCTTTCATTTCTCTCTTTATTATTTTTTATCTTTATATATATCATCATTATTTTGTCTTTCTGTTTCATTTCATTTTTGTTTATTATTGTTTCCATTGGGTTTCCCAGTTTATGAAGCACAGAATGAGTGGATGCACAGAGACAATAACTGATGGCACGGTGTATTGGGGATGAACAGGGGGACGTGTGGAGGTTGGGGTTGAATTGGGGAGCAAATAATGAATGCCGGAGGACAAGTTGTGATGATGTCTGTACAACTTGTTTAAAGCAATTAAATTATGGACGTGTATGATATGTGAAGATTAAATCAATAAAAAAATCCAAACTTGATTTATTGTTACCATGGGTGAAGGAGGAAGAGTACTTGCTTAGATAGACATTGAGTCGATGGAAGTGGTGGTGGAATACTTTGGAATACAGTATCTATAACGGTTGTACAGCACAAAGAGTATAATCAATAGCACTGAGTTATGCATGTAGAAATTTTTAAGTTGGAGAATGTTCCTTGTGTAAATTTTTGACACAATTTAAAAAATAATGACACAAATAACAATGAGTATGAGAAAGAAGAAATTGTTCTACAATTGATTGTGGTAATGATTGTACAACTCTTCATGATATGATTGAACTATTGAATTGTATGATGTGTGGATGAAGTGCCAATAAAACTGTTAAACAGAAAAGAAAATGGTTGGGATCAGACACATTAGTCTTCAAAGAGATACATTTTGGTTT
The DNA here is from genome assembly GCF_050624435.1 of Tenrec ecaudatus. Taxonomy (NCBI): domain Eukaryota; kingdom Metazoa; phylum Chordata; class Mammalia; order Afrosoricida; family Tenrecidae; genus Tenrec; species Tenrec ecaudatus. Next base: position 16,647,088 of record NC_134533.1, read on the forward strand.
TTTAACATTTTAAAGAGAACATTTGCAGTATATTTGCACAATGCAATATGCTTTCATGGGTACATATTTTATAGAATTGGATCATGTGAATAAGATGTGTAAAACCCTAATGGGCCCATCTGTCAATTTTTCCCTCCTTATAGACTTAAAGGAAACCAAATCCAGAGCACAGAAGAGAATTTACACAACTAAACTAGAAGATACAGGAATTGGGTATATCCTTTGGAGTCCGGGTCCCTGTGCAGGGAACTACCTAGACCTAGGGGACAAGAAATATAGTTCCCTGTATCTACTTCTTCTGATTCTCTGCCTCACACATAGTCATCCCTTTGATGTTACACTTCTCTGTATCAGAGGTCAGATGAAAAATGCAATCCTTTGCACCTAAGAAACAAAACAAATTTAGGTGTCAAACTGAGGAGTGCATGTATCTTCACCTCACGTGTTTAAGGTTAACCGGCAAATTGTTATTAATATATTGTTTCGCAGCTAATGATTTCCTCTCTCCAACCTTGATTTTATGAAAAGTTTACCCTTCCTTCCTGCTTCAGGATATGAAACAGTCGTTAAAATGTCTCACCATCCTGCCTACAACTGATTGGTTCAAAAATAAGCACCTGACTTTTTTTCTGATTCAAATTTGGTTTTGTCAGTAGACTTGGAGGAGTTCACCCCGATAAAACTCAAATGAAAAGATACTCTTCAGTGTATTGTGGCAAATCTGCCCACTTAATACTCAATAGAACATTGGTCCCAGTTTCCTCCATACTTCCATCATCTTCCAAATATAGGAGAAGCTCCCCTGTGGATAGACCTTGGTTTAAGTGATTACTGTTCTAGCCCTTGATTTTTCCTTTTATCGATCATAATTGCACTGGAATCAAAGAGTTCTGTTTTATTTAGGTGTATAGCCAGGTGCTCAATAAATATCTCTTTAAAAGCATAAGGAAGACAAATGAAAGGACTTCCATTTCTGAAAACATGATGGCCTGTGACAACTTTGTTAGTTGTCTTTTGCTGTTAAGCTTAGAAGCTGAAAGGAACAAATATTTACTTTCTCAAAGTTTAAAGGTCAGGAGTCCACAGCATGAGTTAGAGGTCTCCAATTGAGTGTGTTTCCATCCTGGTGTTAGCTAGGGCCACAGTCATTTTGAAGTTTGACTGTGGAAGAATCCACCTCCAAGCTCACTGATGTTGCCGTTAGCAGATAGATCCTTGCTGACAGTTGGGAAAGTACACCAGCCCCATGCTGAGTGGACCTCTTCATAGGACATTTAAACATGACAGAGTAGACGTCCACTCAGCCCATATTCAAGACAGTGAAATTATCTGAGGGCATGAATCCTAAAAGGCAAGAGTCATTGGGGGCCATGTGACAGTTACCTATTTTCCATAGGCCCTATGGTCACAAATGATTCATGTTATTTAGCTCGGACTTGGTGTGTTGTTGTTATTGTTTGGTACTATTGAGTTGGCTCTGAATCATAGAGATTCTAGGTACAACAAAACAAAGCACTGCCCAATTCTACTCCATCCTCAGAATTGCTATGTTTAAATCTACTGTTTCAACCACTGTGTCAATCCACTTCTCTTTTCACTGACCTTCTACTTAACCACGTACGAACTCTTTTTCCAGAAAATGGATTCTCATACGTGAGGCAAAGTCTCACCATCTTTACTTCTAAGGAGCGTTCTGACCAAACTTCCTCCAAAGCTACGTTGTTTGTTCTCCTGGCTGTCCATGGGACTTTCAACATACCTCACCAACACCATAATTCCAAAGACGTCCGTTCTTATAGAGTTTTCTAGTCTTTCCTCCAATCCTTTCTTTTATATCATGATGCTGTCTGTTGGTCCCATTGTGAGGATTTTTTTGTTATACTGAGTTGTAATCCCTACTGAAGGCTATAGTCATTGGTCTTCATCACCATGTGCCTTTTTCCTATCTTTGCTATCCTCTCTGCTATCATCGACATGTCATAGATTTTTAACGACCCTTCCTTCCATCTTATGTCATGTTTTCTTTATATAATCCAATTCTCATGTCATTTTCTCAGTATATAGATTAAATACGTACGATGAGAGGATAAAACCCTGGTATACACCCTTTCTGATTTCAAACCACTCATTGTTCACTGTCGTTTGAACAATTAAATAGGCCATGTACAGGTTCCATTATTCACAGTTACTCATAGTTGCCATGATTCATATAGTCAAATGCCATTACATAGTCAGTAAAATGTAAGCAAGTATCTTTCAATTGCTTTCTGCTTTCAGCCAAGATCCATCTAACATCAGCAATGATATCCCTCACTCAACATCCTCTTCTGAATCCAGCTTGAATATCTGAAATTTCATGTAGATGTACTACTGCAAACATTTTTAAATTATCTCCAGCAAAATTCACTTGTGTGTTAGATAAGGGATATTGTTTGATAAGTTTTGTGTCCTTTTGGCCACTTTTCTTTGGAATGGCATAAATGTGAATATCATCCAATCAGTTGGCCAGGAATCTTTCTTCCAAATTTTTTAGCATAAACTAATCAGTATTCTTATTATTGCTTCAGTTTGTTGAAAATTTCAGTTGGTATTCCACCAATTTCTGGAATCTTGTTTTGGTTTTGTGGTATTATTTTGGTTTTTTACTAATGTTTTCAGTGCAGGTCGGACTTCTTCCTTCAAGATTATTGGCACTTGGCCATATATTACCTCATGGAATGATTGAACATCAACCCATTCTCTTTGGTACAGCGACACTGTCTAGGTATAGCACTGGATGATTTTTCCCAGAATCCTTTTCATCAGGTCCCAGTCACATGTCTTAGATATGGACATGTGACTGAGGTGGAAAAATACAGAATTGATAGTTTGTTAGAAAACATATCCTTGGTGACAGAAAGGATAGCAGTGACACTAGGAGAGAATTTATTCAATGAAAATATCTTTTGTTCACAACATGAATAGTGATTATAAATGTGGACCTTGCTAAATTAAATACACAGGAATCAAATCAGCTACAACATGGAAATAAATTATAAAGCTCAATACTCTAAACAAGACCAAGGGCCAACTGCAGAAAAGACCATTGACTACTCATACACAAGTTCAAATTGAAGCTGAAGAAAATTAAAATAAGTCCATGAGATATAAAATACAATCTTGAGTCTAGCCCACCTAAACTTAGAGACTTCTTAAGCATAAATATGCTGAATCAATGGACTCAAGCCCAGCAATAATTGTATGGATGGTGTAGGACCAGGCAGTGTTTGTTATACATCAGGTCTCTATGAGTCAGAACCAACTTGACATCACCTAAGGACAACAAGAAGAGATCTGAGGCACTTAATACTAATGACTGAAGTCCAAGGGAGTTGTGCAATGACATCAAGAACAACATATGTTTTCTTTTAAAAAAGAACAGCGTATGTATACAAATGCTGAAGACTAAAGGATGAGTTGCTAAGCAAGTGGGACCTGGGATATGCAGCTCTGAAAGAACGGGTGACTGGACTGATGGTATATAGCAGGTCCCTCTCTCTATTTAACAGAGATATAGTCATCTGCTCTATGTTAGGATCCCCGTTAATTTTGTGACTATCTGCATATTTGTCATGTGTGTGTGTTTAGCTATACAAGATAGCTAGCTATACAAGATAGCTAGTGACTGGTCCAGTGGTTCCTGGGAAACATGGGAGAGGAGTAGGGTTGGGAGGGGAGCAGGGAGCCAACAATGACAGGTACAGGATAATAGTAAGTGTTATAAAATTGATGGCAAGGAGAGTGTACATTTTCTAATCGTGTTTGCTCAATTGAATTGTATCTGAGAGGAATTACAAAGAGGTGAATGATGATAGTGGGGCAGGAGGAAAAAAATAAAAAGATGAAAGAAGGAATATATGTGAATATATGTAAATACATGTGTATTTGTGTATATATGTATAAAGAAGCAACTGCAACAAGGAAGCAGGTGGACTTTAAGCCTCTACTTAAATCTTACCTTAGTACAAGAACAGTTTGTTCTAATAATGTAGCACTGTATGATACTCATCTTTCTGGCGTGATCACTGAAGACAAAATAGGTGCATAAGCAAATGTGGTGAAGAAAGTTAATGGTGCCAGGCTATTAAAAGATATAGCATCTGGGGTTTTAGAGGCATGTAGTTAAACAAGCTACCATCTATCAGGGAAGCAATAAAGCCCACGTGGAAAAAGCACACTATCCTTTGTGATCATGAGGTGTTGATGGAAAGAGATATCAGAAGTTCAAAAATAAGCAACCAATTTGATGTGAAGGGGTGTGAATGTAGTGCAGACCCAAAACCCTCCTGTAAGGTAATTGTGCAGTCCTTATCAGAAGCCACACGGGAGGGATGATAAATCCAGGGTGCAATATAGCACAAATGAACCACATAACTATCCTCTAGTTCGTTAATATTTCTTCCCCTTACAATTATGGGTTTTTTAATTTGCTTTACCTCATTAATCATGTTACTTTTGTGTATGTTCATTTGTATATTTAAGATCATTCAGTACATGAAAACCAAGATAGAAACCCCTTCAGAAACAGTAATAAGAGTAATGGTTTCCTGAGGGTACAGGAAGAGTATGATTAGAGGAGGGAATAGGGGGCTGATAGCATTGATGACTTTAAAACCCCACTAGATGGAATCGAACAACAGAATTGTATGTGAATGATATACTGGCTTGTGTAAGATATGGGGGTGGAAAACTATTATAGGGAAAAAGAAATATTATATATATATATGTTTTTATATAGTATATTTCTGGATGTGTGTGTTTCTGGGGGTAGGGTGGGGGAGGAAACGAATAAAAGGAAGCTGATATCAAGGCTTCAAGAAGGAAGAATGTGTTTTGAAACTAACTGTGGTAGCAATTGTACAATACTGCTGGATGTGATTGAAGTACGGAATGTTATGATATCTGTAATAGCTTCCAATAAAATGATTAAAAAATAACAATATATGTGAGGAAAGCAAAATGATATTAAAAGACAAGAGAAGGAAAGACCAAATGGATTTCCAAAGAGACCTTGAAACTTGTTCTAACCTGGAATATCGAGAAGCTGAGACAATTTGAAGAAACGATAAAAGATAAATGTGGAATTTAAAATTGCAAAGGGAAGCTCAAGAAGACAAAATAAAGTATTATAATGAAATGTGCTTAGGTCTGGAATTAGAAAAACATGCTTAGCATGTCTCAAGCTGAGAGAACAAAAGAAAGAATGCAAGCCTCGAGTTCAATATTGAAGAATTCTATGAGCAAAATCTTGAGCCATGCAGAAGAGAGAAGGAATACAGAGAGTACCCAGAATCACTGTACCAAAAGGAATGAGTCAGTGTTCAATGACTCCAGATGGTAGCATATGATGAAGGAGCAATACAATTGAAGGAAAAGTCCAAGATGCACTGAAAGCATTGGCAAAAACTAAGACTCCAGTAATTGATAGAATATCAATTGGAATATTTCAACAAACTGATAGACCACTGGAGATGTTGAGTTGTCTCTGTCAAGAAATGTGGAAGGCTCTAACCTAGTCAACCAACTGGAAGAGCTCCATATTTGGGCCCCTTCTGTAGAAAGGCCACTCAACAGGATGCGGAAATTATGGAATGTCATCACACAAGAGTAAAATTTTCCTAACAATATTTTTTTTTAATTTTCTTAAGATCATCCCACAATGGTTGCAGCAGCATATTGACAAGGAACTTCTAGAAGTTCAGGCCGGATTCAGAAGAGGATGTGGAACAAGGGACATCATTGCTGATGGCAGACGGATATTGACCCAAAGTAGAAGAATATTTATTTGTGTTTCATTGACTATGCAAAGGCACTCAGTGTGTGGACCATAATAAACTGTGGATGACCTTGAGAATAATGAGAATTCCACAGTACTTCAATGTACCCATTCGGAACTTGTATTTGGATCACGGGGAAGTTGTATGAACATAACAAGGAAATGCTGCATGGTTTAAAATCAGGAAAGGTGTGCATGAAGGTTGTACCCTCTTACCATACCAGTTCAATCTACATGCTGAATACATCACCAGAAAAGCTGGATCACGTGAAGAAAAGTGCGGCGTCAGTTTTGGAGGAAGGCTTATTAACCACCTAAAGTATGCAGATAACACAGCCTTGCTTGCTGAAAGTGCGCAATTGACGTGCTCGCTGATGAAAACCACAAAATGGCAACCTTCAGCCTGGATCACGGTTCAAGATAAGGAAGACTGGAACAACTCGAACAATAGGTAACATCATGATGTGCTGAGAAAAGATTGAGGTTTCCAAGGATTCTGTCTTATTTGGATCCACAATCAGTGCTCATGGAAGCAGCAGTCGAGAGATCAAAAGATGGACTGCATTAGATACATCTGCTGCACAAGACCTTTTTACAGTATTGAGGAACAAGAATGTTACTTTGAGGATTAACGTGCACCTGACCCAAGCCACGGTATTCTCGATCTTTATCCAGTCCATTTCATTTTTTATGACACCTAAAAATCCTGGTTTTATAATCCATATAATCCAAGTTCTGGTATTGATAGAGTTTTACAGCTGTTTCTTCTCATTTTGTGTAATATCCCATCACCAAGTGAAGGTCCCAAAGGTTTATCCTGCAGCTTCACTCCATCGATGTCATTGTCATTGGCTGTACTTTGAGAAGGCAGCTTTCTCGGGCATGTTTTGAGGGCCTTATGATGTGAGGGACTCATCTTCTGACACGATTCTGAGACTATTCTGCCGCTATTCATCAGGCCTTCAGTATCTGACAATGTTTTAATTCTATTCATAAGGTTTTCAGTGGCTACTTTCTCCAAATTGGATTAGCCTATACCTTTGTCTTAGTCTGGAAACCCTGCTGAAAATGGGTTCACTTTGGGTGACATTGCTGGTATTTGAAATGCCATTGACATCGCTTCCAGAATCACAGCAACACACAAGCCACCTCCATGTGACAAATTGACTGAAAAGTGGTGCACACAAGCTAGAGTGGGTACAACACAATCACTCAGATCACAACCATGAGGTCTTCATTTGAAAGGCAGTTTCCTAAGGAGTGTAGATTGCTTACAATGTAAGCGGATGATGTGGGAAAGCTTTTGCTAGCATTGGACCTGCATCTGGCTCATCCACCTCTGGTTCTTTGGACATGAACCAACTGCCTACCTTATTGCCTACTGCTCCTGGGAGTTTTAAGAAGCCTATCATCCAACCTGGTGACCTTCTATATCTGTTTACCTCTGCAAACACCATGCTAGCCTACTGACCTTGGGTTCATTTGTATGTAATTTATACCATGACAAAGTATTTAAAATTGTATTTAGTAATAAATTCTTCTACAAGGAATAAAGGCTTTATTGTTTAAGTAAAATACTTTTTAAAATTAAAACCAGTTTAAATGTAAAACGTTGCCTTAGAGTTGATTTCAGCTCAGCTGTGTAGAACAAGGGTAGAACTTTCCCTAGAGGCCCCAGGGGAGGAATCCGTAGTGTGGCCACAGTTTTCTTGCAGAGTAGCTGGTGGAATTGAACTAACAACATTTGGGTTAGTAGCTGGTACATCGTGTTTTTGTTAGTAGCTAAGGTGGCACCAAGGCTCCTACAAGTTCCCCGTGTGATATTTCAATGGATGGATGTAATTGCTGACATGATCTCCCTCCCTCTACTCTCTGCCTGGCCCAGATGCCACTTTGTCACTCTGTCTCTTGTATTACTCTAGGAAATATTTGCAGTAAAACACTTGTACTCTTTTTTTTAAGTCATCACTTAAACAATCTATATCATAAAAACCCTGAAAGACAAAGCAGTGCTGCCTTATAGGGTGTCCAAGGCTGAAACCAAGACAGAAACACTGTCACGTCCTTCTTCCACAGAGCAGCTTGGGGGCTCCCATCACAGACTTAGTCAGCATTTAAACCACTGCTCCACCAGGACGCCTCAGCACATAATCTTACCACACACGAATTTAAATAGATATTTAATTACAGGACATGAGAGCATATATTATTTTTAAAATGCATTCAAACCTGTAATTCCCCCATGCTGCCAAGAGTCCTGGTTTGTGGCTGCCTCCCTTCCTTGCTGGCTTCTTTGCTCACTGCTTGCTAAATACAGTAAGGTGCTGTGCCAGTCTTGCTACTTGGGAATAAATGGGGACACATGGTCTCTTTGAAACCCTTACTGCTAAGATTCTACAAAACCGGGTTTATGAATGGACGCAGGAAAGAAGGGTGACTCCACTAAGCAGGAGACATGTTGCTAGAAATCAAGACGGTTCCTCCAGGAACCAATATTTAATATAGCTGGAAATATGGAACTAATCACCAAGAAACAGCTATGAAAAATGTAAGATGAGTGGAATTGAGTGGGAATGGTATGTTCCTTAGAAAAGGATTTCAGGGACCAGAAAAGAGATCAGAACTGGAGTTGCTGGAGAAAGCCTTTGCTCATGGAAACCCTGGAAATGTGCCTCATAGAAAGGCGAACCACTAAGCTACTAAGGGTGTGGATTCCATTAGAACATGTCTTTTATTTAGGCTGCTCCAGCCTCGTTTCCTCTTGAATCAATAAGCACCCTTCCTTAAAATCCATGCAGACAGTGCAGCTAGGGACTCAACCTCAGGACAGAAGATGGACATGGTACAAAGAGAATTTCACAGGAGACACCAGCCCTGAGACCCATTGAGAATTTTCAGGATTGTAGGAGATTGTACATGGGCCAGAGACAACATAAAGAAACATGCACTTGCTCCAGGAGCTGCAGATGAGCTTTGAGACTCACCCTTAATCCCACAAGATTTATTTCTATTCTCTCAAATGAAGAGAGGAGATAATGCGCGCCTTCTGAAGTGTGTTCACCTTAATGGGGGGGACTTTTCCTGTGAACCCTGGGGCACATCCCAAGTGCTCACTCCTGGTGCAGAAACAAACTTTGAGCTCATTGCCTCCCTTCTACAAAGTCCTCCCTGAAAGCATTTAAAATACCTTGCTGGTATGTTTAGCCAGAAAAAAAACAAAGCATAATTATGTATTTTTGTTGGTCATTGTTAGCTATTGGGGCATTATTAAATGCTTTCAACAAGATCCTACGCAACCTTACATCTAAGATGAATCCACCTAAAATTGTTCGGCCAGGTAATAAGACATAATTGTCACTTGGCAACCTTGGGAAGAACCCACTCTAAACTAATGTCCACACAAACTGGGACTGCGTAACTGGACACAGAATCTGGACATTGTCATCGGAACTTGTCATCTGAAAGAGTTGACTTCAGGCTGGCATTTCAACTTTACACCAGTAAGACTGGGTTGTTTGTTTTAATCTGCAGCTGCATTTTCTTCCGTCTTGATGCCATGAGTCAGAATTGATTCTGTGGAAGTGCGTGGTTGAGTTTGGGGCTGTGCATCAATAGGTGGATTTATAAAACATGAACAAGGTGGTATGTGGTTACGGGGTTGACTGGAGAGATGGAGAGCTTGAATCAGGGAATTCCCTGTAAGCTACTGGTTTCCAGGAATTGTGCTGAGGTGTGATAACCATATGGAATCGAGTACTGTCTTTGAAATCAGACAGACAGTAGTTAAAATCCAGCCTTTTTTCACTGATGTGACTTCCAGCAAGTTGAAAAAGCATTCATTGTCTTATTTTCTTTCTAATCATATCTTTCAAATAGCTAACAATTACCAACAAAGATTGAAAGGATTATATGAGATCATGTGTGTGGAATGTTCAATATTATGATTTCCACAGAGCTATATTCAAGACGGTGCCAACATTTGGAAAGGGAGTATACAATGGTGATTCAATACTTACCAGTTGGGCCAGGGGGACCAGCGTTCAGATCATTTATTTCTTGCTTTGAAACATCAGGAAAAAGATTGAATATTTTTAAGCTCAATTTTTTCATCTATGCAATAAAGATAATGCCCCTGGATGGTTCAATTGGTTAAGCAGACCATGACTAGCTGAAAGGTTGGCAACTCAAACCCACCTACAGGCATGTCCCAAGAGAGGCCCAGCAATCTCCTTGAAAACCCCTGCACACAGGGTCACCATACTATAGCTAACAACCGCAAACCTCCTCTACACAATGAGGATAAATTTTCCTCTCTGACACTGCTATTGTGAGGTTAGAATGAAAAAATAAAGTACTCAGCATGGTACCTAAGGGTACCATGCAAACAGCTCACTAAATGTTCGCACGAATATTCTGAGATACTGAACACAGAGAGACGGAGAGAGTTAACCCTCTTGAGCCTCTTCACTCTCCCCAAGGGTTCAACCTTGGAAGCAAGAGAAAGAGGACTTTGGGAGAACGATCCAAAGTAGTGAGGAAATATAGGATTAACAAAACAACTACTGGGAGGATCCCTAAATCATAAAGATACAGAGAGTGAACTACTGGGAGGATCCCTAAATCATAAAGATACAGAGAGTGTAAGGGGGCAGCCAAGCATAGTTGCACAGAATTTACCATCAAATAACTATGGATCATAATTCAACTCTTCTATTTACTAACTTGCTGACCAGTAGACAAGTTAACACCCCAGAGGTTCACCCTCACAGTTTTTAGGAAAATGTATATGTAAAAAATTCACAACAAAATTACATATAACAAACTAGATTTTCCAGCAAACATGGGAAAATTATAAAAATATAATGTGTGTAAAAATGGAAACACAAAATTGGAGTTTACTACCATGTCATGTCTAGCATACATGTAAATTTTAAAACAAATCCAAACTATATTTTAAAGAAGCATAAAAATATGAAAAGATAAAATATATATATACCCACATATATATACACATGAGAAGACGTCAAGTGTTTGTGTAAAAGTACAATTAAAAGATAATGGAATTTTTCCACAAATTTTTTGAAGCTCATATGTATCTAGAGAGAATACACTGGAAAGGATAGCAGTTGAAGCAGAAGGATAGGGGAGAACAACGTGAAAGGAGATGATGAGCAATTTTTAAACAAGGTAAGGAAGGACCTGGTCTTGAGCAAGGTCTGGTTTTCAGGAATGGGAGAAATACGTTTAACTCAATTCTTGCCATGTAATTCCATTGCATCGGCTTACTCTCTGCCTTCAAGTAGATTCCAACCCACGGCTACCCTATAGGACAGGGTAGAATAACTCCTGTGGGCGTCCAAGACTGTCACTCTTTCAGGAAGAGTGTCTCCTGTGGAGAAGCTGGTGGTTTCAAACCTCTGACCTTATGGTTAGCAGCCAAATTCATAATCACTATGCTACCAGGACTACTTGGGACTATACGTAAGGAACTACAAATCAATTGAAATAATGATCTTATAATTTAGATAGACAATTGGTGTGGTTAGATACTATCAAGCTGGCTCTAACTCATGGCAACCGTATCTACAGCAGAACAAAACACTGCCCAGACTCAAATAATTGTTATGCTTGAAATCGTTGTCACAATCAGTTTGTCAATCTCTCCCCTTGAGGATCTTGCTCTTTTTCACTGAGGTTCCTCCAGTGAATATTTCCAAATTACGTGAGGCAAAGTCGTGCCATCATTGCATATAAGTAGCATTCTGACTGTACTTTTGCTAAGATAAATTGTTCTTCTGGCAGCCCATGGTATAGTCAATGTTCTTCACCAACACGAGGACACAATAATCAGTAGCAAGGAGTACACATTTTTCAAATAGGACAACATTTAGGAAAATTCTTCCAAGCCAAACTTAGCCCACATACCTAGACATAGAAAAATTACAGATTAATAAGGCCTTCAATGCGATGGATTGACACCGTGGCTGCAACAATGGGCTCAAACATAGGAACAATTGTGAGGATGGCTCAGGACAAGGCACTGTTACCTTCTGTAGTACATGGGGTTGCTATGGTTCAGAAGCAACTCAATGGCACGTAATAACATTTAAGCCCCACCACTTTTCAGAGCAGAAACTAAAGCTCATACCAACAGAGACATCCAAAGAAACTAATTAGGCCCTGATGTTAGAGTGGAGAGTAGTGGGGGGTGGGGGGAGAGAGAATTTTGAGTAACCCTAGGAGACTATTTTTTATATGATATATGACCACCGATTTGAGCTGGAGGAGGTTTTCACGGGGCCTAACAGAAATATGGCCCTCTTGGGGGCAGGGCTTGGTGCCCCAACAGACTGGACTGGAAAACACTCCTAACAGCCAACAAACAGTCCTTGAACTAACTACAAGCTTTTCTTTCTTGTTGCATTTTGTTCTGTTTTTTGTAATTGGTTTGTTGTTTTGTTGTATATTGTTGCTTGGTTTTGCTCTGTCTTGTTTTTGTGCATGTTTTTAATCTCTGCAGGTCTTTCTAAATAAGACAGGCTGGATGAACAATCTGGAGGCAAAAACAACGGGACTGACAGTTCTCTGGGGACATGGGAGAGGGGGAGGGGGCAGGGAAAGGTAGTGATGTTAACAAACCCAGGGCCAAGGGAACAACAAGCGATCCAAATTGGTTGTGAAGAGGGTGTAGGAGGCCTGGTGATCAAGTAAATGTAACCAAGAGGAATTATTGAAATCCAAATAAAGGCTGAGCATGATAGGGGGACAAGAAGAAAGTCAAAGGATATAGAGGAAAGAGCTAGGAGGCAAAGGGGATTTATAGAGGTCTAAATAAAGGCATGTATATATGTAAATATATTTACATATGAAGATGAGGAAATAGATCTATGTGCATATATTTATAGGCTTAGTATTAAGGTAGCAGAAGGACATTGGGCCTCCACTCAAGTCCTCCCTCAATGCAAGAATACATTCTTCTATTAAATTGGCATTCTATGATGCTCACCTTCCTGACACAACTGCTGAAGACAAAGCGGGAGAATAAGCAAATGTGGTGAAGAAAGCTGATGGTACCCGACTATCAAAAAATATAGCGTCTGCATCTTAAAGGCTTGAAGGTAAACAAGTGGCCATCTAGCTCAGAAGCAACAAAGCCCACATGGAAGAACACACCAGCCTGTGTGATCACGAGGTGTTGAAGGGATCAGGTATGAGGCATCATTAGAACAAAAAATCTTATCATAGTGAATGAGGGGATGAGTGCAGAGTAGAAACCCAAAGCCCATTTGAAGGCCACTGGACATCCCCTTAAAGAAGGGTCTCGGGGATGAGACAAGCCAGTCAGGGTGCGATATAACAACAATGAAACATACAACTTTCCTCTAGTTCTTAAATGCTTCCTCCTCCTCCACTATCATGATCCCAATTCTACCTTACAAATCTGGCTAGACCAGAGGATGTACACTGTACAGATAGGAACTGGAAGCCCAGGGAAACCAGGGTGGATGATCCCTTCAGGACCAGTGATGTGAGTGGCAATACTGGGAGGGTAGAGGGAAGGTGGGTTAGAAAGGGGGAACCAATTACAAGGTTCTACATGTGACTTCCTCTCTGGGGGATTGACAACAGAAAAGTGGGTAAAGGGAGACGTCGGACAGGGAAAGATATGACAAAATAATAATTTATACATTATCAAGGGTTCATGAGGGTGGGGCAAACAGGGAGGGAGGGGAAAATGAGGAGCTGAGGCCAGGGGCTTAGGTGGAGAGCAAATATTTTGAGAATTATGAGGGCAATGAATGTACAAATGTGCTTTACACAATTGATGTGTGTATGGATTGTGATAAGAGTTGTATGAGCCCCTAATAAAATGATTAAAAATAAAAGAAATTTAAAAGACAAAAATAAATATGGTGCCCTCCCCACATAGGGAATAAAGCTATTATGATGTTTCCACAGGTGTCTGGACTGAGTGGAAACTGCATCACAAGTTCTGTTCCTCTTGCTGAAAGGTCTCCAAGGAATTAGAACTCGGCCGGGAGAGAAATCTCACAGTTTTTTGTGCCAACTATGCCCAAGTTTGCAAACTAATTCTTGGACTTTTTTACTTTCAACCTATCTGAGGATCAGTTTTCCCATATCGAGGTTAATGAAAGTGTCAATCATTGCATTTCACGGGTGTGTGGAGGCAATCACAGATATTCATAGGTTGGAAAATGTTTAAAAATAATAAAGAGGTATCATGAAGAGTAGTTTTCATTACTCTGGATTTTATCAAAAACGATCATCTACATGTTACTATAGCAAAGAAAATTCCTAGTTGTGCTATAAGGGAGAGTCTTTAAATAATCCAACTTTGATGATGTTCATGGATTCACCGGAGTATCTGGGTGATATGATGTTGACAGCCAGGGAGTTAATTATAGATACATGAACTCTGAATCAGCAAAGTCTTACCTGAGAAGATTTGGGAGATGTTATTGAGGAAGCCAAGCAAACACTCCAGGAGGGTGTGAAAAGGTAATGAATTCAGGAGGCTTGGGTATAAAGACGAAATCCATCACTGACATGGAAGTCAAAAAAAGAGCTTTAAGTGTCTGAACTCGGTTTCTCATTCACAAATAAGTCTAATGTCTGTTCCTGTTCCATACGATTGTTGGAAGGAGTCCATAAAACATCGTATGTGGAAAGTCGTGGTACAGTATAGTTGACTTTGAAGAAAAGTTCATATCATCTTGGATATTTTTGACAAATGCTCTCAAGGCTCATTCAGAACTGAGGCACTTTAATGGACTCAGAATGGATTATCAGAAGTATTCTGATAGGACTCAAATGCTCCTATAGCAATTTTTAAATATATGAAATGAAAAAAATACCGTGACTCAAAGGAAATGATGGCATAACAATCATAAGCAATTAATAATTAGGGATAAAGTATTCATTTGACTACTAGAAACAGTAGGTATCAAGTCACATTTTTTCTCTTTGTATCTTGCAGAAAATCACATGTGCCATTATAATAAACACCACTTAATATTTTCTGAATTAACTTATAGGCAAAGGATTGAAGACAACGATAATAGCAGGTATTATTAAATGAATGGGGTGATGTTTGTTGTTGTCGCTTTTAAATGAAGCCAAGAAGAAGATAGAGAAAAAATGGAATAAACTCTCCATCTTACTTACTCAATGACACTCCAAATACACTCACTCAATTATTGAAACAAAAATAGAGGCAAATATATTATTTAAAGATGTAATGAGAATCCATAAAAATCTAGAGACAGCATTATGATCAAGTTTATGCGAGAAAATGCATTATTGTCCAGAGCAGGAAGTCAATACATGCTATCTAAAATTAATATGATAACATTATATTGCTCTTTCTGGGTGCCAGGCACAGCTCTACACCATTTATAATTACGAACTTATCTAATCCTCAAAATAACACTCTGACATAGGCATTTTTCAGACTATGGATAAGGAAATTAAAGAAGCGAAGATTAGATAGCTTGCCTAAGGTCCTACAACCAGACGAGAGCAAGGCCACAAGTAGGAACATAGTTTTAATCACTGTGCTATAAATTCCAAACTAAAATTGATAGAGCGTATTTCAGAGGATGACATCTGAGCAGGGATAGTGAATGTTAAGTGGAGACTAAGACTTTTAGCTTTCATTTAATGCCATTTTAACTGAGCATTTTTTAATATGCCTGTATAATTACATAAGAAGAAGAAAATTTTATCTAGGTGTAAACTGAGAGAAAAATCAACATCAAGAGTACATTCCAACTTCAACACGTTTCTTTTTTTCTTTTTAAAATCATTTTATTGGGGCTCATACAACTCTTGTCACAACCCATCCATCCATCCATTGTGTCGAGCACATTTGTACATTTGTTGCCATAATCATTCTCAAAACATTTTCTTTCTACTTGAGCCCTTGGTATAAGCTCCTCATTTTTCCCCTCCTTCCCCGCCGGCCTCTCCCTCACAAACCCTTGATAATTTATAAATTATTATTATTTTGTCCTGTCTTACACTGTCCAACGTCTCTCCTTCTCCACTTTTCTGTTGTCTATCCCCCAGGGAGGGGGCTATATGTAGATCCTTGTGATCAGTTCCCCCCTTTTACCCGACTTTCCTCTTACCCTCCTGGTATCGCTACTCTCATTATTGGTCCTAAGGGATTTATCTGTCCTGGATTCCCTGTGTATCTGTACCAATGTACATCCTCTAGCCTAGCTGGATTTTTAAGGTAGAATTGAGGTCATGATAGTGGGGGGGGGAGCACTAAAGAAGTAGAGGAAAGTTGTATGTTTCATTGGTGCTTTACTGCACCCTGACTGGCTCCTCTCTTCTTTGTGACCCTTCTTTAAGGGGGTGTCCAATTGTCTACAGATGGGCTTGGGGTCTCCACTCAGTACTCCCCTTCATTCACAATGATATGATTTTTTGATGCCTGATACCTGATCCCATCAACATCTCATGATCACACAGGCTGGTGTGCTTCTTCCATGTGGGCTTTGTTACTTCTGAGCTAGATGGTCGCTTATTGATCTTCAAGCCTTTAAGACCCCAGATGCTTTATCTTTTCATAGCTGGGAACCATCAGCTTTCTTCACAACATTTGCTATGTACCCAGTTTGCCTTCAGCAATCGTGTCAGGAAAGCTTCAACAAGTCTTTCATGAGAACTCACTGCCATTGAGTCAATATTGACTCATAGTGATCCCCTGTGGGTTTCTGAGACTATAACTGTTTGGAGGAGTAGAAAGTCCAGTCTTTCACCTGAGGAGCTGCTGGTAGTTTCAAACAGCTGAAGGGAATTAGAATTGTAACTACAAGAAGTGTAAAACAAAGGCTAATGTGTGGATGGCACAGGGAGAGAGAATGTGGTTCATAAAGAGAATGAATTCGTAGGACTGTCCAATCATGGATTTTCACACAGTGCTGTGAATATGGACCTTCTAGCCATAGGTTTTGTAAATTCTACCAAAAGATTCTTTGCTAATGGGTCTGAATAAAGAAGGTAGAGGAAGATACTAATAGGATTCAGTTGTGAGCATTTGTTAACAAGGCTAATTGTGACTGTAAAAACTTGTACATCTAACGATGAAGTTGGTCAATTTGTCATCCTACAGAGTTTAAATGGAGTCATCTCAGAAGCAGAAAGGGGCATTTCACTACTAGCAAGAGACATGAATGAGGACTGGAATGTGTTCACTAGCACCAAGATGCCTCTGAACGGAAACTGTTTGATCCAGGAAATAGCAGAGACAAGAGACCACAACAGATGAGGGGTAAAGGTGGCAACAGCACAACCAAGAGCCAGAGCTGTGGATTTCTCAGACCACAGAGCAAGGATAGTGGGTGTGACTACATACTTAATTGGAGAGCTAGTTGATGACCCCCAGAGTTAGAGTCAATTGCCTTCAGGTAGAGGCTGAAGAAAGAATAGCATGCCCTCTGGGTATTTACTGGCAGCCCTAAAGCAGGATAGAGGCCAAGCCAAGAGGTAGGAGACAGAGAGAGACCTACTTGCTGGATTGTCAGAGAAGAGACTTCCTGACTCAACAACCACATCCTGAATATTTCTCACTTGAGTTACAATCTATTGACTTCTCTAATAAACCAAATAATCATGAATACTGTCTGTGAGTTCTACATGGCCATTGCAATGAATTGCCAAACACAGCTGAGAAGTAGAGAGTGCTGTGGGAGGGGTGGTAGGTGTCAGAAATAATCTCATGATTATTTCTAGAATGTGTTTCTATATTATTTCCATAGAAGGTCGAAGGGTGAAGGCATGTCCAACACCAGCTTTAGAAGACTCAATTTTAGCAAAGGTGTTGCTGCTGATTATTTTTTCCTTCCCCCTTGTAAAGTCAGAGGTCAGGCAGCTCCACATCACACCTCTTACACCTGGGTACCGAAGGACCACATGACAGGTATGTGGAAAAGGACACTCTAGCTCTACATGTGGATTAGACTCAAGGCTGTCAGGGTCGTTTCCAAATATGAAAGTCTATCTGTTTCTTAGTCTCACAGGAATGTCTGATATGATCGAGAATTAATTTGAATAGGAATACCAGCTTAAGGCTCATATTCATGAAATGCATAAGAAAAGAAAAGATATTCAAGAAAAATCAACCAGGCACATCACTATGAAAAGCAAGCTCTAGAAGTTGACCCAGAAATATCAATCTAATTTCTACCACAGAAAGAATCTGTTCTTCAATTCTGAAATTGTTTCTTAATCTTATTCTTCTTCTTAGACCATAATTCTACCAATGGCCAAGAATAATCTCACCACAGTAACTCAGTTCATCCTTGTGGGCTTTACCAGTCACCCCATGTTGGAAAAAACCCTCTTCATGGTATTTCTGAGTTTCTATCTGGTCACACTTCTGGGAAATGTGAGGATGGTTATTTTGATCCACGTAGATTCCCAACTCCAATGTACTTCTTCCTGAGCCATCCTTCCCTCTTGGACGCCTGCTATTCTTCAGTCATCACTCCTCAGATCCTGGCCACACTGGCCACAGGCAAGACAACTCTCTCTTATGGCCAATGTGCTGCCCAGTTCTTTCTTTTCACCACCTGTGCAAGTACCGAGTGTTTCCTGCTGGCAGTGATGGCCTATGACCGTTATGTTGCCATTAGAAACCCACTACTTTATACTGCGGCCATGAATCCCAGAATCTGCTGGAGTTTGGTAGTAGAAGCCTATGTGTGTGGTGTGTCAGGGGCCATACTGAGTACTACATGTACCTTCACCTTTACCTTCACCTTCTGTGATGACAATCAGATCAACTTCTTCTTCTGTGACCTCCCGCCCCTGCTGAAGCTTGCCTGCAGTGATACAAAAAAATGTGGAGCGTATCATTGCCTTCTTTAGCTGTTTTTTTCTCCATCAGTCCTATTTGATGCCTGATACCTGATCCTCATGATTTCCTATCTGCTCATCATCAAGGCCATCTTAAGGATGAAATCTTTGGGTGGCAGGGCCAAAAACCTTCTCTACATGCGTGTCCCACCTCACGGCTGTGGCCCTCTTCTTTGGGACTCTCACCTTCATGTATATACGGAATGGCTCATAAAATCCCCTGGAAGAAGACAAGGTCGTGTCTGTCTTCTACACTGTGGTCATCCCGATGCTCGACCCTCTAATCTACAGCTTGAGAAACAAAGATGTGAGAGCTGCCTTCAGAAAGGTCACTGGGAGATTCCAGGTGGCCCGGAGCATGTAGGTCTGAGTAGATGGATCTTTCACCTTAGTCTATCATCTCCCCATACCTACATGTTCTAATACAGATAACCAATACATATAGCCTATATCCAAAAAGAAAGAAAGTAGATAATTGCTCTCTAGCACACACATAGAACATCAAACATGGTGAACATGTTTCAACCAATCGCATAGTACTTGGTTCTTGACATTTTCGGTCCATCCCTTCCTCTCTAAACACTCAGCAGTCTCATGCTACTTTCTAACCTCATAGCTTGTGAAATCTCTTGGGACTCCACAGATGGTGAGTTTACCTCATCCCACTCTATTAATCTGTACACCCACCCTTGGTGCCATGCAGTGAATTACTTAATCAGTCTCTTCTAACCACAATCTTTGCAACTCCCACCAAATGACTGGGTGACACAGCAAATAACATGTTTGTGCCTCACCAAGGAAGTTGGGGAGCTTGTGAATACTGTACATAAGGTGCAGGACACCCTTGAAAGTGTACTTGTTTTGTCAACATGTCAACTCATAGTAAACTTATGTACAATGAAACAAAACACCGCCCAGTCCTGTACCATCCTCATAATGATGGTTACGCTTGAGCCTGTTGTTGCAGCCACTGTGTATCGGTCATTGGTGGTTTTCCTCTTTCTTTCTTTCTTTCTTTTATGATAATCTACTAAACCAAACATGTGTCCTTCTTCAGTGTCTGGTCCCTCCTGATAACATATCCAAAGGATTTGAGATGAAAGTTTTGCCATCCTTGCTTCTAAGGAGCACTCCGGTTGCACTTCTTCCAAGACAGATTTGTTTATTCTTCTGACAGTCCATGGTCTAGTCAATGTTCTTTACCATCATTCAAAGGCATCGATTCTTCTTAGTCTTCTCATCCATTGTCCCACTTTCATATGCACATAAGGCAAATGAAAATATGATGGCTTGGATCAGGCACAGCTTATTCTTCAAGTGACATTTTTGCTTTTTAACACTTTGAAGAAAACTTTTGCGGTGCATGTGCACAATGTGATATGCTACTTGATATCCAGGATGCTGCATCCAAAGGCACCAATTGTAAAGGATGGGACCATGAAAATAAGGTTTATGGAACACTAACGAAGGAATTTGTTAGATTTGTCATTGTCTAGACTTAAAGGAAGACAATTCTAGGGCACAGGGAAGACTAAGCAACCACCAAGATAGAAGATCTGGGAATGGAGTGCATCCTTTGGAGTCATGGTCCCTTCCCCAACCCAGGAGAGAGAAATACAGAGAGCTGCAACACCAGGGAGATGGCAAGCTGTGTGGGCAGAGAAATGGTGGCAAGAGAGGAAGCAAAGCCAGGAGGTTATCAGAAGTGGTGGGCATTTTAGTCTCTAAACCAAACTCACTGCCATTGAGTCAATGCTGACTCATAGTGACACCCCTCCCCTACTCCCCACCCCCGCTGTGGGTTTCTGAGGCTGTCCCTGTTTAAGAAAGCCCAGTCTTTCTCCAGAGGAGCTGCTGGTGGTTTCAGGCGGATATCAGTTCATTGAGTAATCACTATACAATAACAGATTTGAATGCTGCCTTCAGGTAGGTTTCCTGGCAGAGTGGGATACCTCTGGGTACCTGTGGGAGGAGCTAGACTTGACAACACCTGGAGCTAAAGTGGAACACCTTTGGGTCACAGCTTATTGGAAGAGTGAAGTGTCTCTGGGCACTTACCAACAGAGCTAAAACCGTTTCGTAGCATTTGGCCAAGCAGGGCTAAGCAGCTGAGAGCCTAAAAGAGATATGTCTATGAGCATGGTGAAGAAAAAGCTACCCTGACCAAATAACTGTATCTTCAATTGCTTATGATCCTGAATTATCATCTATTACTTGCATGATAAACCCCATCACTGGGAGTATGGTTTTACATTCAGTGTAGCAACTTATTATTGAACCCATCAGAGAAGTAAAAGTGCTGTGAATGGGATGATTGTTGTCAGAATTGGTTTTTTTTAAAAAAAGATTAGAGGGTGGAGACATGTCTGACTTCTTTCTCGTAGGAACTGGGCTATTGATGCTGATGTGACCTGCCTCTCATCTTAGGAAGCCAGGTAAGGGATTTGAAGGGAGGATCCTTCAAGTCATTAAAAGGATGATATTTCCCACTTGAAAATATGTTATAAAGATTAAAGTGATGAAAACACCTTATGAAAAATTTGGATTATTCCAGACAAGCTTGCTGGGGCAGAAATAAGCTCCAAACAATGCTCTATTATTCAGAATGCTTGTGCCAGGGCTCTGCTCCATGTAGGCCGCTCATGGCTCACTTTCTTGTGATGATCTGGGAGCACACCCACAATATCACTAAGTTATATCTCTCCTTATCTTTTCATATACAACATTCCCCAAAACACAAGCCTGATTTCCCACCTCCAACACTGCTCCTCCGCAAATTGTCTGCAGCACTGCCTGGGGAACCCATTTGTTCAGGGAAATAAATGAATCTGTTTGGTTTCCTCTTCTCATTCTCTCACGACCTACATCCAATCCATCAGCAAATCCTTCCAGCTCTAACTTTAAAATGGGCCCCACCCAATGCATGCGGTGGCATTGGCCACTGTGCTAGAGTCTCGTGTCCTGTGGTTTTGCGATCTTTAGAGCAAGAACAGGTGCGTGGTGCTTCCAGGAGCATTAGCTACACGCTTATAGCCAGTTCCATTGAGTCAACTCCATCTCCCGGTGACCCATTGTGTGTCAGAGTAGGACTATTCTTATTTTTCACAAGTAAATTGCCAGGCCTTTCTTCCAAGGCACCTCTGAGTAGACTAAAACCTTTACCCTTTCAATTAGTTGCCAATTTTGTTAAGCAGTTGCACCACCCAGGAACCTGTATGCACTATGTGTTGGTGTACCATCAAGTAGATTCTGACATAGTAACTCTATATGACAGAGTGTGAGTGCCTTATAGAATTCTCTTTTTTTAACTTTTTATTGTTAATTAGGTAGGAGTTGACATTTCAGATGATCTTTTTTTCTAGCAACTTAAACAATCAAACCTACCAATCATTTTCCCTGTCTCCAAATTTTTTTATCTCCTCTCCCTTTCACAGGATATTATTCTCTTCACGTTCACCCAAGCTACCATCTCTCTACACTGTCGCCCCATCACTGCTCGGTCAGTTTGTCCTACTGTGGGGGCTCATGTGCTGCTATGGTGCTGGAAGCTATGTCACTGATATTCCACAGACCAGCAGCATCAGCCAGTGTGAACATGTTTCAGCACAGCTTCCAGATGAAGAAGACTATGGAGAAGAATTTTTTGTCCACGTCTAAAATCAGTCACTGGAAACCTATAAATAGCAGTGAACATATTCATTTACTGAAAAATCATAAAGAACAGTGGAACACTCTCAGATATAGTGCTGGCAGATACACCCCACCCCACGCCCAAGTTGGAATACGTTCAAAACACGACTGAGGGAGAGCTACCTTCTCAATTAGAGTCCACCATAATGACTTCGATGGAATAAAGTTTTGGGGGCCTTCATTTGCTGATGGGGTACAACGCAAAATGATGAGAAGGAACAACTGGAAAGCCCCTGAGGTAGTTAGTTTATTGTGGCAACCTGGCTGATAGACACATGTGGGGTTAATTGAAGGGCAGAAAGATAAACGGTTCAGTGAGCCTCACCTTTCTAGTTCTCGGGTCTCTTGCTTTCTGATGGTCGGACCAGGGTGCAGCTGCCTTAGCCAGTTCCCTGATTTAGCTGGCAAGGCTCACTCCCTGCAAGACATCCCTGAGGAGAAGCCGCATGGACCTACCCTGATGCAGCACTGGGTGCTGGAGCAGCTGTGTGGAGACCCCTGCCAGTGCTGAGATGCTTACACATTCATTGATTCGGCTTTCCTCCTGCATTCAGCATCATTGAGTGTGTTTTTGTGAGATGGAGGAGGACTTTGGGGATTGGTGCTGGACATATGGGTTAATGGGTTAATGTTGGACTTGTGGGCTTGGGCAGCACTGGGTTGGGATGTTTTCTTGATATGCACTTAACCTTTATAAAAAACTCTCTCTTATGCATGAGTTTCTGTGGATTTGTTTCTCAAATGTACACAGACTAGCACAGCCCCCAACCAGAGGGAATGACACAGTGGCTGCAGCAATGGGCTCAGGAATAGGACCAATTGTGAAAATGGCACAGCACCAGATGGTGTTCTGTTCTGTTGTACAAAGGGTCACTATGAGTCAGAACTGACCCAAAGGCACCTATCAATAATAATAACAAAACCAGAAGTAGTTGAATTCTGTCCTCTAGGGTAGCTATGAATCAGAATTAATTCTATGTCAATGAGAGTGAGAGTGATCAAATTCTAGGATGTGACCTAACAATATAATCACTTCCATAATGGAACCTGCTATTAGCAGACAATTGGTAATACCAAGATTAGGGTGGATGCAACAGTCTACTCAGATCCCAATCCTGATGCATCTCATTGAAAAGAAGTTTCCTCAGGGGTATTGCCTGCTTAAAACACAGGCGGAGACTGTGGTAAAGCTTTTGCTGGCACTGACTAGAAAGGGCTCATCAACCTCTGCTTCTTTGGACATGAGCCATCGGAAGCCCTGACCTACTGTCCGCAGATTCATTTGCCTCTGCAGCCACCACCCTGTTGTCTTCCTGTCCATCTTGAGTTCTTCAACTTCCTCCAGCCTAACATCTGACTCACCCACTTGGAACCTGCCTGGACTTGGGCTTACCTGCTTCTACAACTGTGTGAGCCACTTATAAATGTATTTATTTATCATTATAAATTTATTTATATACATACCATATATATTAGAGTATAAGGCAATGCAAATATCAACCGAGGCACCTAATTGTACCACACACAAAAATGCATTAAAATTGTGCTGGAAAAACTCGGCTGATACACAAGTATATACAGTATGTGAGCTTCACTAGTTTTCCTTCTCTGGAGAACCCAGCCTCAGGCACCATCTCAAAGAAGTGTGTAGAAATGAATGCTCTGGGAAATTCCAGGATGTACCTTCCAGAGGAAAGGTCAAACTGATGCCCTTGCTCTCCTTACCAGTATGAATAAGGTAAGACATTTGGTGGATTTCTTTCCATTTAGAAGACAACAGTAAAACATATTTGTGCTATATTGCTCTGATCTATTTAGCAGACACCTGAAAGGCTTCCATAAAAAGGCTCTCTCCATTTGACCCAAGCTCAGCAGCATATATTTCAACCATTTATAGCTCTATCAAAAAGAAAAAAAGGTTTGTGGTAAATGAAGAGACTTTATAGAAATGGAAGACACCACAAAGCGAGCACCATAGCAAGAATCTTAAAATTTGTAAAGCAGAGCCGTGAGCCCTACAGCAAGAAAATACGTCATTTAAACTCACTTGATGGTGAGCCTGGTAGAGGCTGAGAATCTCAACCGCTGACAAGAGAGCCGTAAACACTGCGGTTCTTATTCAGAGCCATGCTTCCTAGCCAACAAGGCCTACAGTTAATATGCCCAGAAAATCTCAAAAACATTAGGTTGGATATTATAAAGCATTCACAAAGGAAACAATACTGCATGGTTTCATTTATATGATGTTCAAAATTGATAGAAACCAGAATAGTGGAGGGTAGGGGGAGAGTGATGCTCAGGAAGGGGGAGAGGAATTGGGGCGTGCTCAGTGGATGTGGGAGGGGGGAGGAAGCACTAGAGCCGATTGTGATGATGTGTATACAACCCCTTTGGGTTTAACTATAGAAGTGTGTGATATGTGGATACTAAATAAAACTACTAAAAAAAAGAAAGAAAGGAATCAAGCATGACCTTTGGTTATCATAAATGAAGGGAGAAGGGGTTTTGCTCAGGGGGCCAATTTGAAGAGCGGTATCAATAATGGTTGTACAACACGAAGAGTATAATCAATGGCATTGAATTATACGTGTAGAAGTTGTTGAACTGGAGAATAATGTGTTGTGTATGTTTTTGCCAAAATTAAAAATAAAAAAGCCACCTTACCTGAATAACAAGGAATGTGGAGAAAAAAGAAAACTTTTCTAAAATGGATTGGGTTAAAGATTATACAATCCTTCTTGATACCGTTGAACAATTGAATTTTATGATATATGGGTGAGTGCCAATAAAATTGTTGTAATTAATTCTTTAATCTTTTAAAATAATAGTCCAGATGGAGACAGGAAATCATTTTCTGGGGTATAGAAATCTTCTATATTTTGATCTGAGTGATAGATATATAATATATAGAGAGAGGGGGGGTACACATGCACAAAGACATCTTTGCAACATCAAAGTTCTCCCTTATTTCCACTGGTATCACTGTAGGGTAAGCAGAGGACTGCGAGCTAAGCGGCAGTGGTCCAAACCCAGCAGCTGCTCTGCAGGAGAAAGATGAGGCAGTCTGCCTGTGTAGATTTACAGACTCAGAATCCCCATTTCAAATTGTTATAAATCAGCATCAACTCAATGGCAGTGTGTTTGGGTATGGGCTGACATCCCTGCCCATACGGCATTTTCTCAGATTTTCCAGTTGTGCAATAAGCAGCTGGCAGCCCCTGATTTTGGCTCAGTGTCTCCCATGGTAATAGTGAGTAGTGTGTGAAGCCTGGGTGCAGTCAACAGAATTCTCCCTTTGACATGTCTCTAAATCTGACAGACCAATCAACCATGGCCTCTCTCCATGACCCTTTCCATACTCAGCTAAAAACTCTTGAACAAGACAGCATGACAGTGACAGCAAAGCAGTGCACCACTTAGGGTGCTGCAGGAGGTACTTGCGGATAGCACCCAATGACACCTGTCAGAGGGGGTGACACTAAGACCTCTGGCTATAAATTGTCCATGTAACGTTTCCACCACCACACTATCCAGTAGGACGTATCGAGGCCCATCGGCCACCAGTAGTGGTGCCTGCAACTCCATTGAAACTTGGCTCCAGAGGCAGAAGGTGGTCCCAACCACACTTCTGGGTGCAACTGGACCAGCACCCAGTCCATGCTGCCTCCCCCAGCTGTACCCGGTGCCCAGGATGGCACAGGGGAGGTTCACTGGGCACTCTGACTCTGACCCCCATCCCAGTAGGGTACCTGGTGTCTGAATCCGATGCCCATGCACATGTAGCTCCCTGCTGGCACTGGAAGAGGAGGCCCGTGTTGGTGCTGCGGGGTGGAGTGGAAGGTGGGGTAACACCCTGAACTACCGCACTGGGTGACAACAACCTTAGTAAGGGACCTGTTGCAAGGACTTCCCTGATATCATTTCTCGGATACAAACGTCTAGGGAGGGCTAATTCCACTTTTCTCGAGTGGCCATGGCCTTGAGGATTACACACTGGACTGACTGGTAACTGTAAGATCAGCACTTGAAACTAACAACCTCTTCTCAGGAGTCTCGGAAACCCCTAAGGGCAGTTCTACTCTATCCAATCGACCCGTTTGAGATTGAATGGACTTGATGGTAGGGAGCTTGAAAGAGGGGGGTTGTGTTGTGTTTTGTTGGGGGGGGGGTGCATGGAGAGGGTGGTTGGATAAGAGTATTTGACACGGATGCCCTTGAAGCCATTTGCTGTACCAGCCGGTTGTACAGTGGAGACCTGCCAGGACTTGGAAGATGCGTGAAATGGACAGATTGTCCACTGGCAAGCTATAAGGTTATTGATGAAAAATGTGCAACTCTCAACACATGAAATTCAGGACAGATAAAAGCCTCAGGAATAGTAGTGGGAGTAGTGATATCATGAGGGTAGGGGGATGTTGTGGTGGGGGAAAGAAAGGGGAAGCCCATCGCAAGGTTGGATATGTAGCCCACCCCCCAGGGGAACGAATAACACAAATATGGGTGAAGAGGGAGAATGGACAGTGTAAGACACAAAATAACAATAATAATATGTAATTGACCAAGGATTCACGCGGGGAAGGGAGCATTTTAAAAGAGGAACTGATACCAAGGGCTCAAGTAGAAAGACAGTATTTTGAAAATGTTGATGGCAACATGTGTACAAGTATACTTGATACAATTGAATGATGAATTGTCATGATCGCCCCCCAATAAAGTGATTAATTAAAAAATGGGCAAGGAATAGAATTCAAAGCTGATGTCATAAGGGTAGAGAGGGTACCCTGAAAGCATTCCTTTTTGTTTGTTTGTTTTTTAATTTGGATGAAAATTTATAGAGCAAATTCCATTTCTATGCAACAATTTAGACCTACTTTGTTTCATAACATTAGATGCAATTCCCTCAATGTAACAGCATCATTCCTACTTCCTCCCTGGGTTCTCGCTGCCAGGTCAGCCTGCTTTCCTCTCCCTCCCTGACTTCAGAGCTTTGAGTCAATGCTGTGCTGTAGGTCTGGTATGGTTGATGGCTCTGAGGAGAACTTTCCTTGTTGGGGGTGAGTTCAGTTGCTGGCTTGAAGGATGTCTTAGGACCCAAGTCTTGGCGATTCTACCAGACTCTATTAGAAAGATTTTGCTACTGTGGTTTGGTAGTGTTTATTATTATTAATATTGATTATTAATACATTTGTTTTGCAAAAAGCACTTTCAATGGACTCCAAGAGTCCAATATACATGCTTCTCAAGAAAGCCGATAATAAACATACGTGTATGTTTTTCACAAGATGATGGTCATCAGCTACCACCCATGGTGGAAGCCATAAGGATGCCACTGAGGACTTGAGAGCAGGAGACACAAATCAGCCGGAGATGCACTGGGCATTTGCCTTCAAACCTGGTGCCTGGTGATGAGTCCATAGTAGTACTGCCCCAGATGCATTCACACGACTGTGAAGCTGACTTCTCAGACGCCCATCAAATGACTGCTCCACCAGGCACTTAGACTTGTTGACCTCAAATTATTTTTTTAATCATTTTATTGGGGGGTCGTACAACTCTTAATCACAATCCATAGATCCATTCATTGTGTCAAACACTTTTGTACATTTCCCTCATCATTCTCAAAACATTTTCGTTCTACCTGAGCCCTTGGTATCAGCTCCTCATTTTTCCCCTCCCTCGCTATGCCCCCTGCCCCATGAACCCTTGATAATTTATCGATTATTATTATTTTGTCATATCTTACACTCTCCGACATCTCCCTTCACCCAATTCTCCACTGTCCGTCCCCCAGGAAGGAGGTTATATGTACATCCTTGTAATCTGTTCCCCCTTAACCCCTCACTTTCCCTCCACCTGCCCTGAGGTCCTGAGGGGTTCACCACTGGTCCTGAGGGGTTCACCTGCCCTAGATTCCTGTGCTTCCAGCTCCCACCTGTACCAGTGTACATCCTCCAGTCCAGCTGGCTTTGTAAGGTAGAATTGGAATCATGATAGTGGGGGTGAGGAAGCATTCAAGAACTAGAGGAAAATTGTATATTCCATCGTTGCTCCACTGCATCCTGACTGGCTTGTCTCCTCCCCGTGGCCCTTCTGCAAGGGTGTTTCCAATTTCCCACAGATGGGACTTGAGACCCTGCTCTGCACTCCCCCTCATTCATAATGCTATGATTTTTTTGGGGGGGGTGGTCTTTGATGCCTGATAACTGATCCCTTTGACACCTTGTGATCTCACAGGCTGGTGTGCTTCTTCCATGTGGGCTTTGTTGTTTCTCGGTTAGATAGCCGCTTGTTTATCTTCCAGACGCTGCATATTTTGATAGCCCATCAGCTTTCTTCACCACATTTGCTTATGCACCCACTTTTTACCTCAAATTCTGATCCCTTGGTGCACCAAGAAGTAAAGTGATGCCTGTCAGTGTATCGGATCTGAGCAGAGAGATCACTTTCCCACACAGCAAAAAGATCACTGTCTATGTCAGCATCACTCAGTCCTTCAAACAGAAAACCATTGAAGCTACTGCTAATCTCTTGATTTTCCATCCACTGCATGAGAGCGAAGCTGTTGAAAGTTCATTCTGCTGAAGATGACATTGCGGGCATCCTGGTGAACACTGTCATACATGCTGCTGAAAATCCCAACCTTGAAAACAGTACTGTTTGATTTGTGTCACAGTAGAAATACAGATTTTAATGAAGTACAGCCGTATGGTTTTTTAAGGCCTTATTGAATTTTCAAACCTGTGGAACAGATATTGCATTTGAATGGCTGAGGTAGTGTATCCATCAAAATAGAAGCTGTAGTTGTCAAAACTTGCCATGTTTTTCCTTTTAAACACAGTTAACAAAGTTGAATTACAAGATGTTTGACCAAGATGGGACTGTATCCCAAAACAAAACAAAAACCCTCCTGAATGGCAAATGAATAATCATGAAACCTTGCAAAGTGGAAAACAGTGACAGTGATCTCCTTCAACGGAAGAGAAGACTGAGCCAAATCAATAAGCAAGAACCCTGTACAATCTCAGATTCAGCCTCCATTCAATTCCCTCGGACCATTGGCCAGGGATGCAGAGTCTACCTCTCAGACAGAGTACATTGGAAATCGGATGACTGCAGATAAAGTTAAGATTTGACATATTATCATTTGCTTTCCCTTTTGACCTATGTCTTCTTTGTTCTAGTTTCTATTTTCTTCGTCCTCTTGGGTTGAAGTTTTTCTGTGTTTTATTTTGTTGTCATGGTTGGGGTCTTTTGTACAATTCTCTTTATATGAAATCCAGGATATATAAAGCTATAGAGATGGGGACCAGATTAATAGTTCCTTCAGGCTATGGCAGGTGAGGTTAGGGGACAATAGAGGCTAATAATAATAAGTACAAGGAGGAAGATATTTTCTAAATTTGATATGGTGGTGATTGTACAATTCTCTATAATATATTTAAACCATGAAGTTGAATTATAGGTCAACAAAACTGCTAGAAGTAAAAATAATATAAAATAAAAGTTGTAATAAAAACAGTGTGCAAGATGTAATTCTGAAGATAGACAACTTGGCTTGGATTATACTGAATTGTCTCTTTTGATTGTCTAATTGTGATTGAAAATAATAATATTCTGAATTGGATGGAATCATTGATAAGGCCATGGTTTTGCAGAATCTAAAGGTGATGAAACATGCTGAAGAATCATTATTTTATCATTTTTTGTCTTTATTTGTTTTTAAAGGAAGATATTCTAACTGGAAGCCAAATAAATGCTCATGTGAAAATATAGGTGCTGAGAGATTTGTGTGCTTCAATATGAAAAAAAAATGCTACCTTCCAGTTAACAAAGTTTGCTTGGAACTTATTAGAAATCTCTCTGAGGAGAAGAATAGTGTTTCCATTAAGAAAATATTATTGTTTAGTGCAAAGAACTATAGATGAATCTTCTTAGCCTAATGTTGAGCAACAGGAATGAGATACAAACAGTGCATACCACGTGGCTCTGGGTACACAAAGAATGAAAGCAAGCGAGCTAATCAACGCAATTAGGATTAGGAGTGGGGTGATTGAAAGGGAGCGTAAGGGGGATTTCAGGAACTGGTGATGTGCTGAATCAGGTGCTGACTACACAGGTGTATTAAGGGTGTAACAATCTATGTGTGGTAGGAATTTGTCTAAATGTATTCTATCCTAAATGTATTTTATCCTTCAATGGCATTTTTTAAATTATCATCTATAGAAAACTGTAAAAGCTCTGTAAGTGTTGGATTGCTAACCACAAGGTCAGAGGTTCAAACCCACAGGTCATTCTAAGGGAGAAAGATGAAGTTATCTGCGCCCATAAAGATTGACAGTCTCGAGAGCCCTATATAGTCACTAAGAGTCAGAATCAACTGGATGGCAGTAAACTTGGGTTTGGGTTTTTCAAAAGTAATTGCTGTCAAGTTGCTTCCAAGTGGTGGGAACACCCTGCGTTTCAAATAGAACTGTGAGAGCGCTTAGATTTTCAGAAGTAGACCATCAGGCCCTTTGTCGGAAGTCTTTCTGAGTGGGCGCACGTGTTAGCCTTTTGCACTACAGAGACTGCAATAGAGAGTTAAAAGCCAATCATTTTATATTTTATAATTATAAAATGCAACATTGAGAAAGCATGCAGTCAATTATTCTAAAAGAGTGAAAATAAGATCGTATTAAAAACTTATGTTCTTCTCTGATTGAACTATGGAATTGTGTGAGATGTGGATTATGTCCTAAGAAAACTGCTTTTTTTTAAAAGAAAAGAAAGAATATTACAAGTTCCTCAGAAAAATACCAGAGAGCCTCACGACCCCCAAAGACCCTCCATATTCCTTACCCCGCAGATCTAATTATTTTCCTGAAGGAGGAAAAGTAAAACTGAAGTGGATTCAGAAGCTTTAGTGACATACAAGCTTATTTCAGAAAGAAGGAAAAAATACCAGTGATTAAATCATTGAATGATCATTGTCCTTACCAGTCCATCTACTGAAACCTATTCAGTCCCACAACCATACACAAGCCTCCACTGACCGGTGGTGGTGGCCATGCACTCTCTCTCCCCTGGAAAGCTAGAATTCTACTACTGAGTGAGAGTTGCTATTTACACTAAAATGTTGTTCATTGTGTTTCCAATCCTGGCATGATCATCTCTTATTTATCGTAGCCCTTTAAAACACCCAAAGCTCTTTCAAATGCCGGATTCTGACATTTAAACTTCTCCCTAGCCAAGAATAAGGAAAACCCCATCAGGCCTTTTGACCTGAAATGAAAACGACACTCACAGAGATTGAACGCTGTGCTCCATTCGCATAGCCAGTCATGAGTGAGTGAGAGTCTGAGTGCTCTCGCCAGAGGATCCTTCCTCTACTGGGTGGGGGCTCATTCACGCGAGAGACGACATAGAAACGGTAGCATTTCAGGCAGTACAGGGACTCTGGGACTTTCTTGGAGCATCCTGCTCTGTGGGAGGCACCTGGGTTTCAGAGAGCATGACCTAGGCCCTTCCACCCACGTCCTCCCACTCATGGGAAACAGGTCCCAACACATGGGCAGCCCACCTGCATCAGCAGCCTGCCCCAAGTAAGAGTGGGCAAGGCAGCTGATGGACTTACAAGGGATCCTGTGCCCCATCTCTGCCAGGTGACCAGGTAACTCAGCACTGACCTGAGCCAGGATCTGGGACATTGGGTGCTAAGTTTTCCATTTTCTGCTTGCATGACCTGGAGTCCGATGGCTTCCCCTCTGAAAGTGGCAACAATCTATTGGTTTCATGTATAGCATGAGGTATAGCCTGGAGAACTAAACATGAAAATGGGTTGCAGGATGCTTTGCACACCAAAAGTGTCCCTGTCCCTGACACTACCCTTCTGAGGACCCTTCCCCAGCCCTCCTGTGTTAGTCTGGGTACATTAGAGAAACAAATCCACAGCAACTCGTGTATAAGAGAGAGTTTTATATAAAGGTTAAGTGCACATCAAGAAAACATCCCAACCCAGTGCTGCCCAAGCCCACAAGTCCAACATTAACCCATATGTCCAACACCAATCCACAAAGTCCTCCTCCATCTCACAAAACACACACTATGATGCCAACTGCAGGAGGAAAACCAAATCAGTGAATGTGTAAGCATCTCAGCGCTGGCAGGGGTCTCCACAAGGGTGCTCCAGCACCCAGGGCTGCATCAAGGTAGGTCCATGCAACTTCTCTTTGGGGATGTCTTGCAGCTGAAGTGAGCCTTGCCAGCTGAAGCGAGCCTTGCCAGCTGAAGCAGGGAACTGGCTAAGGCAATTGCACCTTGGTCCGACCTTCAGAAAGCAAGAGACCTGAGAACTAGAAAGGTGAGGCTCACTGAGCCATTTATCTCTCCGCCCTTCAATTAACCCCACATGTGTTTATCGGCCAGGTTGGCACAATAAATTTTAACTAACTCACCCGCCCTCAGGTGCAGACCTGGATCTCTCTGAAGCCCTAACTGTGCTTGGCCTAAAGACCAGCCTCATTCATCCAGGACAGGCACGACCCAAATGAAGCCAAGTCCCAGAGGCTCTTTTAGCTCCCCACCTTTCCAGCCTGCTCAGACACTCCAGGTTTCCCTCGGTGTAGAGGACACAACTCCAAAGCTTTGTCTGAAGTCCCCGAGCCTCTCTCCAAGCCCCAAGAGCTAAGAGTTATGGGGATTGCAATAGTAACCTGGTTATACTTAGAAATTAAAGTCAGGCCTGGAAGGAGGCTTTGGGGCAATTCTGTTCCACCACACCACAGTGAGGTCCGGGTCTGTGGAGAGGTCTGAAAGGGACCAGGGGAAGGTCCAACAGACTAGACTCAGATTCCATGTCTTAGAGGGCATCCCTGCCCCTATCTGCTCTCATATATCAAGGGTCTGCGTATTGTGCTGTGGACGAGGTTGGCTGTTAAAATAAAGCTTTATAAAGCTCCTGTGGAATCCAGGGTTTTCCTCTTACAGAAGAGGAAACGGAAGCCTAAGAAAGAAGAGCTTTCTGACCCAGAAGTCATGGCAGAACTGGGAATCCAATTCGGACCAAAAGCAGGTTAAACTGGAAGGTCCCCCTCCCCCTACACTTGTCCCCTAGGGGGACAGCACCAAGCATATGCACCCCAAGACTGCGGCCACAAACTCAAGGAAATGGCTTCTGTCAGCTTGTTTCCCAGCCTCTCCCTGGAGACCCAGGGCCTCTCCTGCCCGGGATCACATTCATTCTGGCTTTGACGATTATGGGATCCAAGCAGGCCCTTTCCCTGACAGCTGATTCCTTCATAAACACAGGGACCAGTGGCAGGGTCCCCACGGGGAAAGAGCTATTGATGAGCAGGACATACTATTCCCTCCCACTCATGTGAGGCTATTTCTGCCAGTCACCGTGTCCAAAGAAGGAGGACTGCATGCAAACGGTCTCAAGGCAGGAGATGAGAACCAAGGATGGAGCTGCTGGGGCCGGGGCTGGAAGTAGGTCACAGAACCCGGCAGACTCTGAAGACCATAGGGAAAAAGCCGCTGTCAATCAAGTCCCCTGCTCTCTGGGGTCTCCTGGAAGGTCTAGCAGGTGGACCTAGAGCCTCCTGCAAGAAGCAAGCCCAGATGCTCTGAGGATACAGTAACCCCCAGACCCACACCTGTAGGAAAAGACCATCTCCATGAGCCATCCAGCATTCCTGCTGTCTCTACTCTCAGCAATGTCCGTGGTGGACTCAGTCTGGGCCCCAGCTACTTGCCCATGTGCTGGCCCTCAGACATCTCCTCCACTGAAGAAGATGTGCTCACTGAGCCTGTGACCCCCTTTCATGCTGTGCTGCACCAGCCAGAAGTCAATTTCTAGCAGCCTCCTGAGCAGCTGCAGCACCAACAGTGGGTTGTACTCTCTGTTCCTGAAGCGGGAAGGAGTAACCTTAATATGCACTGAAGGCTGCTGGGGATGCAGCCCTGGCAGGGAGGTCTTGGCAGGGTGAATTCCTCACTCTGTGAGCCCTGTCAGTCCTTTGGGAGTTTAGTGGCAGTGGGTGGATAGAAGCAGTAGTAGTGTCATCAGGAGGAACTGCACCCTGCTGTGTGGCGGGTCTCCAAGAAGAGCCTGCAGAACCCCTTTAGGAAACTTGGTCTCACAGAAGGAACATGACCCTGGGTATTCGAAACTTGGTTCTAGTCCTGTTTTCTCTGAATACCCAAAGGCAAGTCCCTTGTCCCTCTGAGCCTCAACATCCCACCCACCCCACCCTGCACAGCGCTGCCAGTCCTTCATGCTGATAGAAGCCAGAGCTCCAGAACATGGGCCTCGCAGCATGGTTTCAAACTCCTGGCAGCTGGGGTTGTGGTAGGATTCATGTATGGTACATTTGGGGATACTGGAGAATGAGTTCGAGGTCCCCATTGTCAACCAACACTCCCAAGACCAACTCTCACAAAGCATTCCGCTGCTCCAAAAGCTTCGTTCTTCTGCGTCTATCTCAACAGATCCGGAAAACTGCCCAAGAAGGAAGCAGACAGACTCCCCTCCCACCTTACTCCATGTCGGTTTCTGCCTCTCTGGGTCTCTGTCCAAGGCATGTCTTCCAAACCAAGTCCCAGCTGCCTCCCTGGGTCTGGCTGTTGTGTTTGCCTACTCCTAACTATGCCTGTGTCTGTCTGTCTGCCTGCCTGAGATATTGCTGTTCTCTCTCCACAGTCTGTCCCCTTCACTACAGTCTGTGTCTGTCTGTCTCGTCCGCAACTGAGTGACTGGCTGCCTCACCTCCATTCGAATTCCTTAGCCCAGTCTGTAATGCCACAGCCATTCGACATCCTCTGTGCCAGGGGTCTGCCTGAGTCTGAGGACCCAATGCTTTCCATGTGCCTGTGTAGCTGCCACCCTCTCTCTGTGGGTCGGTGAGTCTGTGTGTGCATGTGTATCTATCTGTCACTTCATGTGCTTCCTTGTCCATCTCTCTTCACACGGCCAGCCTGTCTCCTTGTCTGTCTACTTGTGTGTGTCCGTCTGCCCCCAAATCCCCAGGTACCCCCCAAGCTGCTTTCTCTCAACAAACAGACATTAAACTCAATCCCGCCTCTCATTTCACCCTATCCCCTCCCCAAGGAAAGACTCCTGAGGCTGTTATGTGCAGCTCTTTTCAACACAGAGAAGCCCTCCTCTGGGTTAGCATTCGGCGGCTGAACACAAGGCCCACTCCTCGAGAGGAAGATGAGGTGTTCTTCTGGAAAGATGTGCAATGTCAAAAACCTTAAGGAGCACCCAGAACAAAAAAAATCATATCGATGTGAGAATGAGGGGGAGTGTGGAGTGGAGACCCAGAGCCCATCTGTAGATAATGGGACATCCCCTTACCGAAGGGTCACAAGGAAGGAACAAGCAGTCAGGGTGCAGTATAGCACTGATGAAACATACAGCTTTCCTCTAGCATTTTAATGCTGTCCCCGACCCCCACTATCATGACCCCAATTCTACCTTATAAATCCAGCCAGACCAGAGCATGTACACTGGCACAGATAAGAGCTTGCAACACAGGGATTGCAGAACAATAAACCTGCAGGTCCGTAGCTAACTGACAAATAACGAGAGTAGCAATACCAGGAGGGGAGCGGGAAGGTGGGGGGAAAGGGGAACTGATCACAATGATCTACATATAACCCCTTCCCAGGGATGGACAGCAGAAAAATGGGTAAAGGGAGACAGTGTTCAGTGTAAGACATGAAAAAAAACAACATAAATTATCAATGGTTCATGAAGAAGGGAGGGGGGAAAGAGCTGATACCAAGGGCTCAAGTAGGAAGAAAAGGTTTTGAAAATGATGATGGCAACATATGTACAAATGTGCTTGACACAATGGATGGATGTATGGATTGTGATAAGAATTTTATGAGCACCTAATAAAAATGATTGGAAAATAAATAAATAAACCGAGAGAACTTCGGAACAAAAAAAAAAAAGGATGTGAGAGCTCAAATAAAATGATTTTTTTTAATTGAAGGATTGGGAGTGCAGTGTGGAGAACGAAAGCCCATCTGTAGGTAATGAGACAACCCCTTACAGAAGGGTGGCGGGAGGACACGAGCCAGTCAGCATGCTGTGTAGCAATGATGAAACATACAGCTTTCCTCTAATTTTTAAATGCTTCCTCCCAGCCCACTATCATGATCCCAATTCTACTTTACAAATCTGGCTAGACCAAAGGATGTACACCGGTATAGATAGGAAATGGAAACATGGAATCCAGGGCAGATGATCCCTTCAGGACCAATGGTAAGAGTCACAATACCGGGAGAGTGGAGGGAAAGTGGGGTGGAAAGAGGGAATGATTACAAGGATCTACATAAAACCTCCTCCCTGGGAGATGGACAACAGAAAAGTGGGTGAAGTGAGACGTCGGACAATGTAAGATATGAAAAAATAATAATAATTTATAAATATCAAGGGTTCATAAGGGAAGGGGGAGGGAGAAAGAAAATGAGGAGCTGATACCAAGGGCTTAATTGAAGAGCAAATATTTTGAGAATAATGAGGGCAACGAATGTACAGATTGATGTATGTATGGATTGTGATAAGAGTTGTATGAGTCCCCAATAAAATGATTTTTTTTTTATTTAAGGAGCAAAAAAATAAGCAAAAAAAAAAAAACAATCTTAAAGAGCGGCCTCTTCTGTCCTGTCGGGTCCCAGTGAGGAAGAATGAACATCATGGCAGTCATTTTGAACACTAGTAACCAGTCCTAACACCCCTGTGCGCCAATGCCTCTAAGATTCAAAGCTCGCTTTGTCTTGCAAGCCCTGGGCCTTCTCTTTGCTATGGCCAAGGTGAAAGACTACCGTCAACCTTCCTGCCCAATGTCACCTTGGGCCTGCAGACCTATGGCTCCTGCATCTCAGGGGTCTGAGGAGCACACTGGCTCTGCTCTCCAGTCAGCGCCAGCTTATACCCAACTTCAACTGTGGCCCTCAGCAACTGCCCCTGTGGGTGGTTGGAGGGATATCGCGTGAGTTCAAGCCCATGGCTACGCTGCTCTCCCTGTACAGCGTCCCTCAGGTGTACCCGGAGGGGGAAAGCGCCGGAAGCTCTGGCTGGGTGCATAAGCACAGCTAAGCCCTGGAGGGTAGAGAGAGACCGGACTGAGAGTCCCCTTCGAAGAAGAGGGGAGCTGGCATTTGGGTTCGGTCTTCAGCTCCCTGATACTGGGCTCTGGCGGGCGGGGATGCGTTTGTGGGCCTGTGGCTAATGACAAAGCAGAAGCCTCCTGTCCCAAGGTGTCAGGGTGAGGGTGCCAGCTCTCCTGGTGGAAGAGGCCCACCCTTCTGAAAGCACAGTCTTTCTCCTTCTCTGTGTTAAAATGTCCTTCTAATGGATGAGTTGGGAAAAACAGTGCTTTCATTTTGCCACGACGCTTTCTTGGCAAAATACAGATTTGGCAGCTTTAGGCTGAACTCCCAAATGAATTGTTCTCCTATGTGTTAAACAGTCTGGGACCCCTGGAATGAATGATCCCTGGAGACCCTTCACTCTTTAAGAGTGCACGATCTGAGGGCTGGTGGTAGGACTTAGTGTTTTCGGACCCCTGAGTCCATTGTGGCTTCTGGGGTCCCATGTGTGCAGAGGAGAGCTGTGTTCCTTAGGTTCTCAGGCCTGACACCTTGCCAAAAGCAGTCCGCCAGCCCTGTCCTCCAAGGCAATTCCAGGTGGCTCTTATTTCTTCATGGATTCTAAGCCGACAACCTTTCCACGAGTAAGCAAACCCTGAGCTGGTGCTGCTGATCAGGGACTCCATGGGCTGACAGTCACACCAGAGATGATAACCCGGTCAAGAGTCATCTGATTCCTCCTCCACATCCTTCTCAGAGCTGGACAGTTGAACAAGGTGTACAGTTGCCCTGGACAACTTAATTGTCCCCTGAAACAGCCACCTATGCTGCCAGTTGCCAGCTCCAAATGACTCCCCAAGAATCACTAGCTATCTTCCTGATAACCTTCTCTTAAAGCCTGAAATCCCGCCATTGAAACTCTATCCATTTAGATTAGATGCAAATATTTTATTCTCTACCAGAAATGAATGTCTGTTTTCAGTCATTCACACCCTAGTATAAATAAGTGTATCACATACTTTCTCCTACCCTATTAATTTAGAGCGACTTAATAACAATAACAATACTGCATTGCATTGATTGGACATTCAATGTGAACATAAACTTATTTTTTGATATGCTATGTTTTTGATACAGTTTGATAAAGATTGATTGAATTAATGCAAGTAAAACACTTGTAATAATGCCTGGCGTGTACCACAACCAAGCCTATTGCCATTGAGCCCGCTCTGGTTCACAGTAAATCTTGATAGCCAGGTTTCTAAGGCTGTCCTCGGTACAGAAGACTGCCACGCCTTTCTCCCATGGAGCAGCTGGTGGGTTTGAACCACTGAACTTTTGGTTAGTAGCTGTGTACTTAACCACTGCACCACCAGGGCTCCTTGCCTGGCTCATACTTTTATTGCCGAAGGAGCCCTAGGTACCAACAAGGTCAGTGGTTCAAAAGCACCAACCACTTCGAAGGAGAAAACAAAGACTATCTACTCCTGTAAAGATTTACAGCCTCGGAAGCCCTCGGGCACTGTGGGTCAGAATCAGCTTGAAGGCAGTAGGTGAGTATTAGTATTGCTCTTATTGTTTGTATATTATCTCATTTCTTCCTCAGAACTCTGAGGTCCATGGTATGCACCCACACTCATCAGGGCCATCAAGGAAAATGCCAACTCATGGTGACCCTGGAGGACCAGGTAGAACTGCCCTGTGGGTTTCCAGGACTGTAACACTTAGCGGGAGTAGGAAACCATGCCTGTCTCCCACGGAGCAGCTGGTGATTTCCAACAGCAGCCAAAGGAGTAACTACGTCACCAGGGCTCCTTATAATTCCTGTTTTACAGATGCTAATAAATGGCAGTTTCGGATAGGAACCACGGCAAATTGATTCCACAGCGTGGGAGGAGATCCTGTAGGGAAGAGGAAGGGTTTTTGCCTAAGTCAAAGACCTCTTTGTTTGTCCAGAAAACCAGGTGCCATCTGAACCATGGAAACCCTGTGTGTGTCAGGTTAGAACTATGCTCCACACGGCTTTCCATCCTGGTTTCTCAGAAATAGATGACCAGGACTTTTTCCGGGGCACTTCTGGGTAGGCTGGAACTTTCGGTTACCAGCTGAGCAGGTTAAGTGTTAGCACTACCCCCAAGTTTCTAGCTCACTTGAGCCTTTATTTCTCAATGTCAAAACTTATAGTAAAGACAAAACCCTTAACATCTGTTTACTCCTCTACTTCCATCTTGTGCTCACTGAATTCCTTCTTAAGAAGATATTTTACCTTTGGGCTTGATCTGTTTTTTAATATTTTCTGTAGTGTGTGTGTGTATATATATATATGTTGTATTGTGTCATTCTTGACTCCCTGTTATGTGTTGTTCTATGTTTTTTAGGTATATGAAACCCAAGGTAAGTGACTCTATAGGGAAAATCAGGAGAATAAGGGTTATTGGGGGGTAGGGTGGGAGAGTGGGAAGGGGAGGAGGAGCTGACATAAAGGAGTTCAAGAAGGAAGAAAATGTTTTGAAATGGATTGTGGTAGCGATTGTACAGCACTGCTTGATGTGATTAAACTATGGGATGATATGGAGTTTGATGAGCTCCTAATAAAATGGTTTGGAAAAATAAGAAGAGGAGGAGGAAGAAGAGGAGTGGTGGAGGAAGAGGAAAAGAAAGTGGAGGAAGAGGAGGAGGAGGAGGAGAAATATTGGCTTCTTGAGTCTGAGCCCACATACTTTGAAGGACCTGGATTTGGCACACATGGAAGGCAGGTGAGATAAAAGGTAAAAACAAATGACAACGAGGGGAGGGAGGAGGCCAAGCGACAAGGTGGAGGGCATGGACACTGGTGGGTAGGAAGCAGCGGGGCTGCTGTGTTCTGGCAGGGCAGGCAGCCCGTTTTCTCTCGGCACACAGCTTCTCACAGCTCTCCGACCGCCTCCAGGTCCCATCCTTCCTGCGCCCTGTGCCCAGGAGCACCCACCAGCACTCACCCAGCTCTTGAGTCACTTTAACTGGACCTGGGTGGCCTGGTGGGTTCTGAAGGTGGTGATTTTGAGTAGTTGGAACAGCAGCTGCAGGAGGCGATGGGGCTCAGGAGAGGCTGCTTGGCCTTCTTAAGGAGATCAACAGCATCAACATCCTAGCCCAAACCGTGGCCTCATCTCCTGCCGCCGCGGTCATCATCAGCGACTGTTACCATGTGCACTTCAGGCTCCTGGCTGAAGCCCTTTGGGAGAGGAATGTGACCAGGGAAAATGTGGATCTTCACCACCTCCTTCTCCAATGATCCGTCCGTGCGGGGGCCCAGGGTCCAATAGTTGCTGGATGGCAGCTTGAAGCTGGCCATACGCTCAGGGGTAATGCCCAGCTTGAAGGACTTCCTGTTGGCACTACGTCCAGCCACATATCCGGGCAACAGTCCGGTGAGGAGGCTATGGGCGGAGCTACAGCATGCAGGTGGGCTGTGTCAGGGCCTTCCACACCAAGAACCACAGATGGAGCCGTGAAGTCCACGGGGCTTGAGAACGTGACAGCCACCCAGCTATCTGCTTTCGAAGTTTCAGATCTGACCGCCACTTACCAAGCCTACCTGGCCGCCAAAGCCTTCCTAATGGCCTTTCCGAACCTGGTGTCCTGCGCCCCAGGAGAAGGGCCATTGGAGTATATGCCAGTGCACGAGATGTTAAGGCATGGCAGGTGTGCATCCAAAACACCCTTGCCAGTCCCTGGTCGTCCAAGCTTATGGGAGCCGTGGAACAGCAGAGAGGCAAGATGGCCAAGGGACGGAGCACTGACGTTAGAGTCGGCGCAGCTTGAGCTCTGGTCTCAAGATGCCATTTATGTGTGACCTGTCTTTGCCTTCCCTGAGCTTCAGCCCTCTCTTCTGTGCTGATGGCTGCTGTCTAGTCCGTTCCACCTCTTGGCAAGCGCATGAGCCACCAGACAAGGCATTACCTGTCCCTGCACCTTTGCGATGCTCAGTGTGGTGTGTTTGACTCCACTGTTACATCTACTGTGCACTTGGAGAGGCTTCCCACCTATCGGACAATGTTCTGTAGTGTTCCACAGGGTTGTCAGTGGCTAGTTTGCAGAAGCAGATTGCCAGACCTTTCTTCCTGGCCTTTCTTCCTAATCTGCTTAAGTCCGGAAATTGTGCTGAAACCTATCCACTGTGGCCCTACTAGTATGTAAAATACTGATAGCCTGGCTTCTGTCACCTTTTAGCCACATGGAAGCCAGCAAAATACAACAAACCAACAACCATAACCGTTTTCCTCGGTGGAGTGAGATCATAATACATACCATTTAGGTTGAACATTATCGATCAGTGCATGTTAGCAGTTGTAGTTTTCTTGTTGCTGCCATACTGTAGTGATGTGACAGTACAGGAACCTTAGAAATCAACTAGTCCAATCCGCTTCAGGGTACACTGAAAATCTAAGAATCGGCAGAACCAGGAGAGAACCCAGCTGTCTTGATGTGCAGGCCACTACAAACCAATGCAAATGGGCAGCAAAAACAGCATGCGCCCTAATAGAAGCCGGAGCAACCGAACCAAAACATTAGAAAAATCTATGTATTTGTGAATTATATATAATTTCCCACTTGAATTTACCCTGAGATCGCCAGTGGGTTTTTCTTGAGTTGCCACACAAGCCAACACTCCATCCATTCTTTATCTGCTGCTCAAGGATGGGGGGAGAACGGGAAAGGGGGTGAATCTTCCCTCCCTCACCTGAGAGGTCATGCTCAAAGAGAAACAAGAGAGGTTTGGAAGGGACAAGGTCTCAACCAACATCCTCCAGAAAAGAGCAC
Source organism: Tenrec ecaudatus (assembly GCF_050624435.1). Lineage (NCBI taxonomy): Eukaryota > Metazoa > Chordata > Mammalia > Afrosoricida > Tenrecidae > Tenrec > Tenrec ecaudatus. The sequence continues at coordinate 16,689,365 of NC_134533.1, forward strand.
TGAGTTTGGGGCTAACGGAGTTGGGTCTGGAGGTGTAGCCTAGCCTCCGTGTTCTGCGTGACCTAGAATAAATCTCTTTGACTCTCTGGACATTTGGTCCTTTGGGCCAAAGAACTGGAAGAAAATATGAGCGGTGGATCCGGAAACACCTACTCCAAAGTCCTTGATGGTTTTCCCAAATGCCTCTGCCAGATTCTGTCTGCCACCGCAGCCATGCCCAGGGGCGTGTTGTCCAGTTATAAAGCTTAAAGGAGAACATGTATATAGTCACTCTCTAAAGTCACAAAATGCCAGACTTACTTGTTGAAACGGGACTAGAAGAACCCTCGAGACTAAAACCCTGAGAAAACCTTTCACCTTGAAACTGAAGGCGCTCCTGCCAGCCTTTGTCCAGCCAAATATTACCTCAGTCTATGAAACAAACAATTAGAAGAATGTGTTCCTCAGAGCAGTCGATGCCATGAGAAAGAACAGGACAATGTTTGCCCAAAACCACAGATGAGAAGACAGGGAGGGGCAGGAAAGTGAGACAAAATGGGAACAGGGAATCCAGGGAGGAGACAGAGAGTATGCCGACATATTTCAGGCATTGCAACCAGGGCCCCAGAACAAAATTGTGCATGAGCAACTGATTGGGAAAACTAAGTTGCTGTGCACCTAAAACACAGTAAGAGAAAAGAAACAAGAAACCACTATCAACCACACTACTGAGATGAAAATATAATTCTTTGAGAGCACTATTAAGTTGTTTTCTCCTAGGTACTGATTATATCTAGCATAAAGTAGGACATTAAGTAATATGTGAGGACAGATGTAACATTGGCTACAGCCATATTTATAAGACCAGCTTGTCTGTGGTTTGATCTCAGGCAAAGCCCAACACGTCAATGAATTTGACTTTCATTTCGCTACCCCATAGATTAGTACAACATAGAAGATGAAAAGACAGAGTTTCTGCTTCATTAAAGATGTAGAGATAGCATGCCTCCCTTCAAGTACCAGCAAGCACAGACATGGGAGACTGCTTTGGAGCAAACACTTTCTAGTGATGTGGTGGAAGCTTCTGCTCTTTGTTCCCCTCCACGTCCCCACCCCCATCTTCTCTCTCTGTCTCAGATGCTGCGTGACACCCAGAAGATTAACTTCACTACCAGAGCCCAAAGAAACGTTTTCTTCACCAAGGATGGGGAGGGACTGACAATTTTTGATATTTAAAAATATCTACATCCTTCAAGAACAGAGCAGGCAGATGGCCACTGTTGGGCACTTTGACCTCTTGAAAGACAACTGCTAATCAATGACAGTGCTATTATCTGGGGAGATAAGAACTGAGAGGCTTGCCCCTAAGGACCAAGCCTAACATCTCCCACAGACTAAGCACCTAGAATACTTTTGTTGTCTTGTGCTTTAACTGAAATGATTTATTATTTTGTCACGCCTTACACTAAGTAATGGGAGTAGAGTATTTCTACTGCCACCCTGGGGGATTTAGAATGGGTTCTTTTGGTGTCACTTTGATCAAAGCTGTCTTTGTCCACAGTGTCAACAGTATCACGCCCTGGGAGAAGGGAACACACAGCAGAAGAGCTCTGGTGGAGAAATGGGGTCTTCGATGGCACTGTCTCTGGTGCCTCGTACTAACTAGCAATAATCTTTCTCTCATCTACTTCTTCCCCAGATGGTCTTTCTTTCTCCCCCAGATGTTTTATGTAGTCTCTCCAAGGAAACTCATTCAGAGGGAAGAATCTGAATCTCAAGAGTTCTCAACAGGGTGGTTTGGGTCCTAGGGGATGTTCATCTTTGCAGGGAGACCTGGTATCCCTGTAGGTTAGGTGTTGAGCTGCTAACCCCAAGGTCAACAGTTCAAACCATCAGCCACTCCACAAGATGATCCATGGTAGAAAGATTAGGCTGGTTGCCCCCCAGAAAGGTTCACAGGCTCAGAAACCTTCGATAGGGGCACAGCTTCTGGAACTGACTCATTGGCAGTGGGTTTGATTTGGGGGCCTGTGAGAGAGACATCTGAGGTTCTCTAAACTGGAATTGAGTGAGTAGGAGAAATCAGGGTAGAGTCTAATCCCCTCTTATACACAGAACAGCAGTCCACAACAAAGAACTACCTAGCCTGCTAGTAGTATGACAGTTGAGGAACCCTGGGGTAGTTGCTTGGCTAGTGTTTGTAGTCTTATTTTTTTTTTAATAAGATGCTGTGAGTAGCTCAACTCTTATGGTTTGGGCTGGGTGAGAAATGAATGAGTTGAAAGACAAGTGAGGGTACTATCTGGTGAGCCCAGAGGGAAAGACAAGCTTCGCAGTGAACATTTCAGATTATCCCGACTCACTAGTGTTTGTTATGCCGTCACAATGGTCTAGGCACTTTTCTTGACCTTCACTTACATCATTTCTTTTAATCCTCACATCATTCTCAAAATAGATACTATTACTATCTCCATCTATGGAAGAGAAAACAAAAGCTTAGCGAGGTTAACCTCACGGTAGCCCCAGCCCATACATAGTAGAAGCAGAGTTCAAATTCAAACCTACTTTTCCCTTGAGCTTTCTTGATCTCTCTACCAGGCAATGACATCCTTGGGCACTCAGGTCGTTCTTACGTGCTGCTCTTTCCCTGCTAGTCTGTCCAGTGCCTGTTGCGTGGAACATCTTGATGACTTTTTGAGCAAGAAAGGTTGAGAAGGAGAGAGGAAATGAAAGAAAACTAAAAGGAGGCTGTGTTCTAAAAGGAAGAATGGGAACAGCAGAAGAAAGAGAGGGAGGGGTTCCATAAAGTGAGGATGATGTGGCTTATTTGTCTAAGATCCGATTGCACAGCTGCTACTCCACCTCCCCTTCAGGTTCCTCCTTGCCCTCTCAGTCCATCTCATTGAGGGTCTCCCCTTTTTTGATGACTCGGCTTTACCAAGCATGATGTCCTTTTACAGGGTCTAGTCTCGTTTGATAACATGTCCAAAGTCCATGAGACAAAGTCTCACCATCCTCACATCTAAGTCGCATTCTGGCTGTGCTTCCTCCAAGACAGAGCTGTCCGTTCTTCTGGCAGTTCGCGTTAGTTTCAATATTCTTGGCCAAGGTCATAAGTCAAATGCATCGCTTTTTCTCTGGTCTTCCTTGTTCATTGCTCAGTTTTCTCGTGCATATGAAACAATGTGTGCACAAAGTGGTATCTTTGCTGTTTAACATTTTAAAGAGGTCTATAAGTGCAGCACATCCTTGGAATTTGTTGGCTGTTGTTTTTTCCATAAAGAGTTAGTCTCAGAAACCCACAGACACAGTTCTATCCTGTCCTAAAGAGTCGCTGTGAGTCATTATCGACTCGATGGAATTGAGTTTGGCCTCCCTGAGCACTGCTTGTAGATCCACGTGAAATTGTTGACAATTTAAAACTTTTCTCCACTGCTCGGGGTGTTGTTAAGTCATGAGGATTTTCGTTTTCCTAACATGAATTACAATTCACACTGAAAGCTGTAGACTTTTATCAGGAAGCGCTTCGAGTCCTCTTCACTTTCCGTAGCAAGGTTGTGTCATCTGCACATCATAGATTGCTAATGAGCCATCCTTCAATCTTGCTGCCACTTTTTTCTTCGTGTAGTTCAGCTTCTCGGATTATTTTATCAGCATGTAGATTGAATAAGTATAGTGAAACGATACCGTGCTGACACACACCTGTCCTGATTTTAAATCATGCAGTACTCTTGTTCTGTTTCAATGACTCCTTCTTCGTCTATGTACAGGTTCCACATAAGCACATGTAAGTGTTTTGGAATTTTTCACAATGTTACTATAGTTTGTTAAAATCCATGCCATTGAATGCATTTTCATAGTCAATAAAATACAAGCAAGCCTCTTTCTGGTATTCTCGGTTTTCAGCCATGATCCATCTGATGTCAGCGATGATGTTCCTTGCTTCACACCCTTTTCTGAATCCAGCTTGAATTTCTAGAATCTTCCTGTCAATGTAGTTCTGCAGCTGTTTTTTTTTTTCATTATCATCAGCAACATTTCATTCTCACACAATAGTAATGGTAAAAAAAACTAATAATAACAGCCCATCTCCCAATGAGTCAACTCCAACTTGGGTTTCTGAGACGCTAAATCGCTAAAGGAGCAGAAAAGCTCATCTTTCTTCCACGAATGGCTGATGGATTTAGACTGCTGACCTTATAGTTGTCTGTCCACCATGCCATCAGGTCTCTTGACTAATATTAATGATATTGTTTACTTATTTCATTATCTTATTGGATCATTATTTTATTTCTTTAGGATGGACATAAATATAGATCTCTTCCTGTCAGTTGGCCAGCTAGCCATCTTCCAAATTTCTTGGCATAGATTCAAAAACTCAAACTCACTACAATCTAGTCAATTGCAACTGATAGGAACTCTATAGGACAGGGTAGAATTTCCTGTGTAGATTTCTTAGACTGTAACTTTTTAGGAGAATAGAAAGCTTCAACTTTCTCCCACAGAGCACTAGGCCACCAGTGTAGACTAGTGAATGTTTTAGGCATTGCAACAGTTTATTGAAATTTATCAATTAGCATTCCATCAATTGCTGTAGCCTTGTTTTCTGCTAATCCCTTCAGTGTACTTGAACTTCTTCTTTCAAGACCATTAGTTCTTGATCGTATGCTACTTCTGGAACATTTGCCAATTCTTTTTGGACCAGTGGCTCTGTGTATTGATTCCATCTTCTTTTGATGATTCCAGAATTATTCAACCTTCTACTTATAGAATTCTTCAATATTACAATTGAAGGCTTAATTTTTAATTTAGTTCTTTGAGCTTGAGATATGCTGAGCATGTTTTCCCTTCTTGTTTATCTAACTCTAGGTCTTGCACATTTCACTATAATCCTTTATTTTCCTTTTGAAATTTTGTGTTCATTGCTTTTACTTTATCATTTCTTCCTTCATGTACGATACTCTGGATGGCATCCCATGACTTGTCAGGTCTTCAGTCATTAGTGTTCAGTGTGTCAAGAGTGTTTTTGAGATGGTCTCTGAATTCAAGTGTTATACTCAAGGTGATATTTGTGCTCTTGTGCACTTGTTTTAATTTTCTTCAGCTCCAACCTGAATTTACATATGAGCAATTTATGGCCTATTCTACAATCAACCCCTGGCTTTGTTTGGGACTGCTGACATTGAGCTTTCCCATCATCTCTTTCCATGGACCTTAGTTCATTTGATTCGTGTGTGTTCCATCTGGCAAGATCCATGTGTATACTTGTCCTTTGTGTTGTTGGAATGAGCTATTTGTCATAAATACATAGTGATCTTGAAATACTCTATTATAAGATCTCCAGCTTCATTTCTATTAACCCGGCTATATTTTCCAACTACTGATGCTCCTCTTTGTTTCCAACTTTCATGTTCCAATCACCAGTAATTATCAATGCACCTTGACTGCATGTTTGATCCATTTCAAACTGAAGAAGTTGGTGTAGTTCTTAAATTTCTTCATCATTGGCGTCAGTGGTTTGTGAGTGAATTGGAATAACTGTATTAACTGGTCTTCCTTGAAGGTTTATAGATATTATTCTATCAAAAACAGTGAATACTCATTCATCATTCATCAAAAACAGTGAATTCATCATTTATTCATCAAAAAATGATGAATGCTGCATCGTTACTATTGAATTTGTCTTTCCCAGTAAAGTAAACCGTAGGATTGTCTAATTCAAAACAGTCAAGACCAGTTCATTTCTGCTCACTGATGCCTAAGATATTATGGATTTCATTTCATTTTTTACGACTTCTAGGTTTTTTAAATTCCTATTTTGTATACTCTATATTCTGATTATTAGTGGATGTTTGCAGTTGCTTCTTCTTATTATGAGCTATACCCCAACAGTAAATGAGAAAAGCTTTGAAAGCAATAGTGGCCCAGAGTGGCCTAAGTATAGGCTGTGGTGGGATATGTAGGCTGATTTGAACTTGAAATGGAAGCAGGTTGCCAGGCAGTAAAAGACCTGACATATCAGACTTGGGGGCCTTTCTATGGAAAATGGAAAGCCATGTATTTATTCAAATAGAGCCATAATGTGCATGAAAATATGCATTTGAGGAAGACTAATGGACAAGAGTTGTTCTGAAGGGAAGGAGAACTGAAGAAGAAAGGTCAGGTTCAGAATCAAGATAATTATTGAAGCCATGGGTTTGAATAAGTTCTCTTCACACTGAAAATTTTCCCTGGGAAAAGTGGGGCCTTGGGGATTATACCCACTCAAGGGTATATGAGATCATTCCTAGGTGGTATGATGTCAAAACTACTAACTAAAAGGTTGAGATTTAAACACACCCAGAGGTCCCTTGGAACACAGGCTTCAGAATCTTCCTTCTTCCAAAAGTTCCCAGCCTTGAAAACTCTACAGAGCAGTTCAACTCTGCAAACGTGAGGTTGCTGTGAGTTGGAATCAACTCAACAACAACCAACAACAATAACCCATTTGAAGAGAAAGAAACCATTGGAGGAAGCTGAGGAGGCCCTGCCAGTTGGTAAAGAGAGAATGAGGGAAACGGTAAGTAAGAAGAAATTCTTGGACTTGAAGATTCAGAGGACAGTTCATCAGAGCATCCATGTACATGGGGGATTTTTGTTTGTTTGTTTTGACTTGTGTTTTCTTCACTGAATAACCCTTCTCCAACTCTCTCCATTGACAGGACTTGCTGTCATGGTGTTAAGCACAGGTTCTGTGAGTGGATGTCTGGAATACTCACACATTCCCATTTGGCCTCTTGGCCTGCTTTGGCTCCATCTCCATGTGGTGCTTCACTGGTAGAATGTTAGTCTTCTACATAGGAGAGCCTGCCAAAAGGACAGACAATTTTGTCTTGGAAGAAATACAGCCAAGGTGCTCTTTAGAGGCCAGAATGGCAGGACTTCATTTTATCTACGTTGGACATGTTGTCAGGAGAGACCAGTCCTTGGAGAAATATATCATACCTGGTAGAGCAGAAGGGCAGTGAAAAAGAGGAAGGCCCACAACATGATGGCTTGACACCGTAGCTGCAACATTGGGCTCAAGCATTGGAACAAGTGTCAGGGTGGCACAGAACCTGGCAGTGCTTCACCCTGTTGTGCATAGGCACACAGTGGGTGGCACCTAACAACAACATGTAGGATATCCCGATTTATTTCTTGCCAATGCAACTCATGTGCAACTATCGCCCGCTATCAGTGAAGGTTCACATATTGCTATAAGACTGGACCGATTCCAGCTGAGCTTGCAAGCTAAGACAGATGGAGAAGAACGTGCTGGTGATCTACTTTCTAGAATCGGCCATGAAAATCCTGTAGATCACAACAGTCTAATCCTATACATCACAACAGCCATGAAAATCTTGTAGATCACAACAGTCTAATCTACAGTGCATCATAGAGATGGTTTTGTTCCATTGTGCATGGCATCACTACAAGTCCACGGCCATCTCAATGACAAAATAAACATGGAGACATAGCCAAGGCAAATAACAAGGTCACATGAGAATAAGTGACTGTCCCAGAGCTCCAGTCACAATGCCTGTCCTGAAAATCATCAAGGCATGCCAACACCTGTTATGTTCTGTCTGTGGAGTGATTTGGAGAAGGATGTCTTCATTTTTAAAAAGAGCAGAAAGAAGAGAGGAAGAGAGAGAATCTGCATACATGGCATGCACCTCATAAACAATTCTTAAGTTAAATATACGGATGAATGAATAAATGCATAAATTAATTCACGCTGGCCACGCATTAGGACATTGCCAAAATGGTTGTTCCATTCAAAAGGATGAGGGGATGTAAGAGCTCCCATGGGTTGTTGCCTCGATGCTATTTCACAACAGTCTGATGCATGCTAAGCCACTGCTGTCAAGATTCCTGCCATCTGGGCCTTTGGCCCTGGCTCTGAGGACATCAGGCAATTTGAAAGCTCATAATAATGAGACAGAACACGCTGAGCCGGCTAGGAAAAGCCAACCCAAGCCGTGTAACTGCTTGACCGTGGGAAAGGTCCCCCAAACTGCAGATCCTTCTTCCCTCTGCCCTGGCACTGTCTTCTTGTTCTCGCTCCCGATAGCGCTTGGTGTCAGAAGTGTCCTGAAAATCAGTGACCCAACGCAGAGGAGAGCAAGTGCACCCCCCAAACCTTTGACTTCTTGTCCTGCCACGAGCCCTCAGCACAGTGCCAGCTCTCTGCAGGGCTCTGCTCTCCCTCCTGGCTCTGGCCATCATAAGCATCTTCATCTGGCACCTCCACACCCCCCTCATCTGTGCCAATAACCACCAGCTAAGTTACCTTCTCCTGGCCTCCTTGGCTTTCTGTTTCCTCTGCCCCCTTCTATTCCTTGGCCACCCAGAACCTTTCCCTTGTACTGGGCATCAGGCAGCCTTTGGAGTCACCTTCATGGTCTGCGTGTCCACTGCACTAGCCAACACCATCGTAGTGTTGGCAGCCGTCCATGCTAGCCAGCCCAATGCCAAGATTAGGAAGTGGGTAGGCCCAGGCCTCCCTAGCACCGTCCCTCTCGTCTGTGCCCTGGTCCAGGCAGCCTTGCGTGCCCTGTGGGCGATTGGATGACCTCCAAGGCCTGTGGACTCAACCAAAGCCGGGCCCACAGTGACAGTGACGTGGGCCTTGGGACTGTTCTGTACCAGGTTGGGCAGCTTGGGCTGGCTAGGTCTAGTCACCTTACTGGTGGCCTTCCCTGCCTGCCGGCTGCCTGACACCTTCAATGAACCCAAGTTTATCACGCGCAGCATGTTTGTCTGCTCCTGCATCTAGGTGTCCTTCATCCCTGCCCACATGAGTGCCCATGGCAAAGACACTGACTGTGGAGGTTTATGCCATCTTGGCATTAGGAGCGGGACCCGTGTTCTGTCTCTTCATTCCCAAATGCTACATCATCCTGCTCCGCCCCAAAAAGAACACAAGAGAGCAACTACTTGGCAGGCATCATTCTCAAGGGAGAAAAAAAACAAAAGCGAGCCATAGGGAAGCCTTACCTGAGCTCATGGCCAAGGGAACACTGGTCTTCTGAGCCCCACACACTGGTATGGACCTCTCCCGTCACTTAGCTGCTTCAAGGTAATGTTTCAGTCAAAACAGGCAAATATTGTGACATCTGGTCAAGTCATTTTGTGACCTCTCACCACTCAACCAATACCTTTTACCTGGAGAAGACAGAATGCTTTCTTGATGAATGTATAAGTCGACTTAGCAAACTCGCACTGGAAGAGACCCTCTCTAGGAACCACAGAGTGATTAAGTGGAGCAGACAGCCTGATTTCAAATCTTCTTGACTTCTCTACCTTGTAGCTAGATGAACCTGGACAAGTGACCTAGACTCGTTTCCTCCGTATAAAATGAGACTAAGTTCCTCCCCAGGATCATAGTGATACTGCAAAGAGAAGCGACATCACGTGCTTAGCTCATAGTTAATGCCATGCATTGTGCTGAGGGTATTTAGAACCTTCAGTACACAGCCCACCCCCTCCTTTAATACGCAAGGGTACTAATCCCAAGAGAGGAGGGAAGTTGACCCAAGGCACCATTGTTGGTACTACTGTCAAGATGATAGCAATAGGGACTTACTGGGGCTACCAATGAGGAGTAATTTCATTAGGATTTACACTAATCATTCATATTTAAATTAATCTCTGGCACATCCAGTTGCCATTGAGTTTATTCTAACTCAGAGTGACTCCCTGTGTATCAGAGTAGACTCAGTAGGGTCATCAATGTCCATTTTTGTTTTGTTTTGCTTTTGTTTTTGCTGTTGTTTGTTTGTTTTTCCATAAGTACACACCAGACTTTCCTTCCAAAGTGTTTCTGGGTGGACCCAAACCTCTAACCTTCTGGCTAGCAACTAAATATGTTTCCCACTTGCATCACTTACATGGCCATTTGTAAGGTTTAAATATGTGTCTATTTTTAAAATGTAATAAAATTGTAGAGTGGTAAAATCTGGACCTCATGATTCATTGCTGAATAAGTGAAACTTTTTTTAAAACATTTTATTAGGAACTCATACAACTCTTATCACAATCCATACATACATCAGTTGTGTAAAGCATATCTTTACATTCTTTGCCCTCATCATTTTCAAAGCATTTGCTCTCCACTTAAGCCCTTTGCATCAGGTCCTCTTTTTTTTCCCCTCCCTCCCTGCTCCCTCCTCCATAAGTGAAACTTTTATGATAACCTTGCTCCAACATGGGCCTTCGAAATAGAGGAAAGAACTAGGAGACAAAGGACATTTATAGAGGTATAAATACAGGCATGTACATATATTTATTTAGAATAATTGGGAAATATATCTATGTGCATATATTTATAGGTTTAGTATTAAGGTAGCAGATGGACATTGAGCCTTCACTCCAGTACTCCCTCAATGCAAGTACACTTTGTTCCAATAATCTTTCCCCACACGATCGCTGAAGGCAAAATGGGTGCATAAGCAGATGTAGTAAAGAAAGCTGATGATCCCCAGCTATCAAAAGATATAGTGTCTGGGGTCTTAAAGGCTGGAAGAGAAACAAACAGCCATCTAGCTGAGAAGCAACAAAGCCCACATGGAAGAAGCACACCAGCCTGTGTGACCATGAGGTGTCGATGGGATAAGGTATCAGGCATCAAAGATCCAAAACAAAAAATCATATCAATGTGAATGGGGGGAGCATGGAGTGGAGACCCAAAGCCCATCTGTATAAAATTGGACATCCCATTACAGAAGGGGCCCGAGGAAGAGACGAGCTAGTCAGCGTGCAGGATAGCACCGATGAAACATGCAACTTTCCTCTAGTTCTTTAATGCTTCTTCTCCGCCTCCAACAACCTCACTATCATGACCCCCGTTCTACCTTACAAATCCAGCTGACCAGAACATGTACACTGATACAGATAAGAGTTCTCAACACAGGGAATCCAGGACAGACAAACCCCTCAGGACCAATAATGAGAATAGAGATACCAGGAAGGGAAGAAGAGGATGATGGGAGAAGAAAGGGGGAACTGATCACAATGACCTGTATATAACTCCTTCCCAGGGGGATGAAAAGTGGGTAGGTGAAGGGAAGACAGTGTTCAGTGTAAGACATGGGAAAAAATTATAAATTATCAAGGTTCCATGAGGGAGGGAGGGGGGAGAGGAGGGAAATGAGGAACTGATATCAAGGGCTCAAGTGGAGAGAAAATGTTATGAAAATGATGATCACAACATATGTACAAATGTGCTTGACACAAAGGATGGATGGATGGATGGATTATGATAAGAGATGTAAGAGTCCCAAAAATTATTTATTTTTTTTAAAACCATAGGCCTTGGGGAAAGAACTTTAGAGAGAATAAGGCATAATCCTTACAATCAAAGAGCTTGTGGTCTAACATGGTGAAACTATTTTTAAGGCAGTAACAAGACATCATTAGAATGTTGAAAATCAAGGAATTTCCTTGGAAGACTAAGGTGGACCTAACCTAAGCCATGGTATTTTCAGTTGTCTCATATGCATGTGAAAGTTGGAATTTAAATGAGGAAGAAAGAAAATCAATACGGTGCTGTCCAAACATTTAGAAGGTACCACAGACTGCCAGAAGAACTAACAAATCTATCTTGAAAGATGTACAGGTAAAACGCTCCTTACAGGCAAGGATGGCGAGACTAGGTCTCGTGTACTTTGGACATGTAATTAGGAGAGACCAGTCTTTGGAGGAGGACACCATGCTTGGTATAGTGGAGAGGAGCTTAAAAAAGAGAGAGAGAGAGAGAGACCCTCGACAAGGCGGATTGACACTGGCTACAAGATGGCACAGGACTGGCAGTGTTTCGTTCTGTTGTACATAGGGACACTATGGGTCGGAAACAACTTGGTGGCACTTAAGAACAATTAGCCGATACCTACTCTGCTAACTGCCTTCATTTGAGTTGATAAGGACAGTGATTATCACAGAGCCACCAAAGCAACCACCACAACAAAGTCTGCCATGAATAAAGGCCACCACTTCCATGTGAGAGTGAAGAAACTGATCAAGCCCACAAAATATTATCATTTAATGAAACCATAGTGTGTTGTACATATTGTATAATGGTGTTGTGCCAAATGCCTCAAGTATCAAGACATCCACCTCTCATGGCGATGAGCACCATTCTAAGTTTTTGCCAAAGGGTTTTAGAATGTCCCTACCTTGCCGTGGCTTCCAGTGTTATTGGGGTCAATGATAGTGAGTCCACTAAAGAAAATATGGATTTAGATTAAAAAAAACTCAATCTAGAGAAGCAGAGAACATCCCATGACCAAACCCAGAATTTTCAGAAATGTGCCTGAGAAAATACTGCAAAAGACTTGCCACACAAACAGTGAAAGAGAGAGAAAGAGAAATGAGATCCATCAGACTGAGGACAGAAGTGGGATTCCTGCACAGGTGCAAAGAGAAGGACAACATGAAAGCATGAAGAGAGTTCAGATGGGCCTTTCTTCCTTCGTGAATTATACTCACCTCAAAACTCACTGAAACGCACTGCCATCAAGTCGGTGCCGACTCACAGCCACCCTATCAGGCAGGGTAGAACGGCCCCCATGGTTTTTGAGACTGTAACGCTTTACAGGAAGAGCAAGCCCCATCTTTCTCCCTCAGAGCAGCTGATGGTTTCAAACTACTGACCTTGCAGTCAGCAGCTCAATGTGTCACACCTAGGCCACCAGCGCTCCTGCAAGCATCTCATAAGTGTTTGATAATGGTCATATTTAATGATGTACAGCAAACGCCGCTGAGTTCTGTATCCAGAGTAGAGATACAGGCCACACAAGATAAAGTCCCACATCAAGGTTTTAGAATGGTTATGAGAGAGCCCTAATGAATGATTAAGTTGAGATCCTGGTTTCCAGAGCAGGCAAATGAGATAAGCAACACTCCTTAGAGAATTCTGCCTTTGTAAGTCTTGTTTCCATCTGACAATCTTACTGTGACACTGAGTACCAGTGAAGTAGTGTCTAGATTAGGTTAATACTTCATGTGGCTATATTTCATTTGTTGCAATAGATATCATCCCAAAGAAGCTATATTTAGAGAAATTCACTGTTTGCAAAAATGTGCGTTTCCACTGACATGATTTCGTAGTTTACCTGCATTGCTGATTGATCTGTATTCGCTGCAGCTTTAAAAATATTAGCTGTCTGTACACCAATGCTTCTTTGAGTATTATATGTAATATCCAAAAGATGGAAACAACCCAAGTGCCCCTCAACGGATGATTGGATAAACAAAATGGGGAAGGGGACATGTATACCCAATAAAATATGATGCATGCATAAAGAGAAGTCAAGTTCTAACACATGCTATGCATGACATGGACGATGCTTGCAAACACTATGCTGTGTGAAGTAAATTCATACACACATATTGTATGGTTCTACTTATATGAAATATCTGGAATGGGAAAATGTGCAGAGACCAGTGTTTACTAGTGGCTTCCAAGTGCTAAAGAAAGAACAGCAAGGGGAGTTATTATTCAAGGGCTATTGAGTTTCTGTTGCGACTGATAAAAAGACTTTGGGAAATGGAGAGTTTCAGTGATTAGATACAACAAGGTGAGTGTAATTAAGTTGTCTGAGTTGTACACTTTAAAATGACTAAAGTGGAAACCTTTTTTCTCTATATATTTTGCCACAGTAAACGTTTCCTTTAGTTCAGCTGTCCATGTCTACACATGCCAGGCACCTTTCAGCACCAGGTTCTGATAGGTTTGTGTTCTAAGAGTAGATGTTGCAATACTGTAACATCAATAATCACACTCACAAGGATTTATTTCCAATTTCGTTTCTCATACCATGTTTTATTAAAGCAAGATTGACTTCTACATGTGTAAGATCCTATTGAAAGATATTCCTCTGGGTGGTTTTTTGTTTTACCATTTTATGCCTTTTAGGTCAAAAATATAGATATGTTATTCAAGAAGCTTAAAATTGTAAGCCTTACTGATACTTCCCAGGGAGCTATTTTCAACCCAAAAAACACACTCTGTATTTAAATTTAAGTTCTTCCGGCTACCACAAATGAGAACCATGTAACCCAGCATATTCACAATGTGTTTGAGTCAATTTAGGCCAGGTACCTGGAAGTAGCTCCGTCTACATCATTGAGACAGCTTACTATCGTCGACAGCGGAAGGTCCCTCCCCTGGCATTGCTTTTGCATTTCTCAGTCCTCTTGCATTTATAACCTCGCATGTCATCTGAAGCGCCTTACCGATGTCACCTCCAACAAATGAACGAGTTCTCAAATGTGTCGTGTGTGCCCTTTCCGCTCACTATGGAAAAGGCAACAGCTAATATGCCGAGGGGGGTTGCTGGGGGGGGACTGTAATTAATGATGAAGGGGCACCATGGTGCAATCTGTTCAACATTGGTCAGTCGAGAAATGCTAACCCCCACCCCTCAAAAAAAGGGTGGCATTCTTTCCACCCAGTCTCACGCTCCTCTTCCGTACACTAGAGTTTCTGGACTCTATCGCAAACTGTCATTATAAATGTCTTTAGGAGTGCACCGGTCTCCATGTGGAGAACAACTTAAGTTGTGTCTTTGTAGGCCTTGCTCTATGTGAGTTAACAATGTCCTCAGGATCTTTAACTTTCCAAATGCCATTGTACAGAGGGGAGGATTCTTCTATATTTCAAGTAATAGAATGTAGATGTCAAGGAGAGCAGTGTGCATTTGTTGCATGAAATTTTTTTTAATGCAGAATCTGTGGACTTCGTCTATATAGTGGAAAAGGCTGGTTGTCCACCAAAATGTATTCTCCCTGTTTCCACAATAATTGGATTGGCTTGGCGAGCTAGGAAATCTTTTCCACCATTACAGTTAGATAGAGCCTTGTGACTAAGTTCTCACCAAAAAAGGTGAATGGAAACAATTGCTTCGTCTAGTTAAGGCACAAGTATGTCTCATCCTGCTAAATACTCAAGGTGAGAAAACCAGGCCCCCCACTTGACTCCTCAGTGTCCTTTCCAAGACTTGATGGAAAAGGCACGGCCCAGAGCGCCCTTCACTTCCTTGTTCCGAAGACTATAGATGAGAGGGTTGAGCATCGGCGTGACAATAGAGTAGAAGACAGAAACCACTTTGTTGAAGTTGACGGAGGAAGCCACTTTGGTGCGGACATACATGAACAAAAGAGTGCCGTAAAAGAGACTCACCACAGTCAGATGCGCCACACAAGTAGAGAAGGCCTTCCGGCGCTCCACAGCTGAGCGCATGTGCAGCAGCATCCAGACTATGTTGACATAGGACACAGCAATGACCGTGGAGGAGACCAGGAGCACAGCCAGAGAGACCGCAAAGTCCACAGTCTCCTTCAGGGTGACATCCGAGCAAGACAGGGCTAGCAGGGGAGAGACGTCACAGAAGAAGTGGTCGACAACATTGGGACCACAAAAGGTCACCTGGGACATGAGGTAGATGGGCAACACCGGTGTGAGAAAGCCCACCAGCCAACAAGCAGATGCCAGGCGGATGCAGCTGCCCCATGACACTAAGGCCCCATAGCGGAGAGGCATACAAATAGCCACATAGCGGTCATAGGCCATGGCAGCCAGTAGGAAGCACTCAGTTGCCCCAAGGAAGGTGAAGATGAAGAGTTGGGACAGGCAGCCAGCATAGGAGATGTTCTTGCCCCCATCCACCTCAGTGAAACCAGCCAACATCTTGGGCACTGTGACTGAAGTGTACCAGATTTCAAGGCAAGACAAGTGTGTCAAGAAGAAGTACATGGGCCTCCGTAGCCGGTGGTCCAAACACACCACCAAGATAATGGCCAAGTTTTCCATCAACGTGAACAGGTACATGATGAGGAAGAGTGTGAAGAAGAAGAGTCGTGCTTCGTGAACCCCAGTAAAGCCCATCATGACAAACTCTGTTACGTGGGTCGTGTTTTGAGTATGTGACTGCATCTGTGGGAGGAGATGGCAATAGACTCATATCCTCATAGATAATAAATTCTCCAAGAGCACTTGTGAGTACGTTGGACGGAAATACCTTTCACTCCAGAAGAAGAAAGTGAAGCCAAGGCAGTATAACTGCCCTCCAAGAGGGATTGGAAAAGGCAGTCTGTGAGGGACTCAGGCAAGTAGACAATTTCCAAAAAGAGAGTGCTGGATAGAAATAAGACGGAACAAGACAGGAGAAACACGCAGAGGAACTGACCAATCTGGGGGAATCAGAGGACTCATCTTTGAGGGAGGGTTGTCTAGCCAGAACCTGAAAAAGTAAGTACAAGTTACTGAAAAATAATGTAGTGACATAAAAAGAGAAATGCCCCTGACATCAGCATATTTGGAAATTTTCTAGTAGAAAACGGGGATCTTACAATTCAATATGTGGCTTCCCAATCAGAAATATCTGGCTTCAGATTTGATACAATAATCTCACTAATAGAGTGAGGCTGAGGATTAAGATAATGCATTTAAAGCACTTGCCATGTTAAGGTCAATAAAATTGAGAGGGGACTAAATTTTATTTTTTCAGGAATCTCATGTGAGGAGGGAGGATAGTGAGCTCTCATGGTGCAGTGGTTCAAGCACACAGCTGCTAACCAAAAGGTCAGCAGTTCAAGCCCACCCAGCAACTCTTCAAACAAAAGTCACACTCACTGTCATAGACTCAATGTTGGCTCATAGTGGCCCTATAGGACACGGTAGAATTGCCCCTGTGCGTGTCCGAGACAGTAACTCTTTACAGGTACAGTAAGCCCCGTCTTTCACCCAGGTAGCCACTAGTGGTTTCAAACTGCTGACCTTGCAGATCAGAACCCAACTCATAACCACTGTGTCACTAGTAGTCCTGGGAGCAGTCTTTGGGAGAAGAAAACCTAGCATTCGGTCCTTTTAAAGATTTACAGCCTAGGAAACCCTCTGTGACAATTTTACTCTGTCCCATAGTTGCTATAGGTTGGAATCCATTCGACAGCAGTGGATTTGGTTTGGTGGGAGAATGACTATTAAGAAGTTCAGGAAGTAGGCTAGGACAATATCAGGAAGCACTAGAAACTGAGTTAAGATGGGGGTTGAGCTTTAGATCGAAGGCAAAAGAGCCTTGGCTAATTGTAAGCAGGAGAGCAATGCCATGCTTTCTGCCCTTTTGAAGTGTACAGTGGTGGACTGGATTGAAGAGGAACAAGACAGGAGGTAGGATGGACTAGACTAGGACTTTGTTGCACGTCTACCAAAGAATGATGCTGGCCTCAACCAATGGAATGTCCCCAGGCGTGGAGAGTGAGTAGATCTATTAAGAGAGAATTCACAGGATTTAGTTTGAGCCCAAGATGGGTTCAAATCCAAGTTCTACCATCAGCTGGAAAGATGTGGCCACAGGTGAAGCACTAAACAATCCCTTTTTTTGTTGTTTAACTAGACCGTGAAAAGGAGGTCCACAGAGACGAATTCCTAGCTCATTTCAGGGTAGGAGTTAAGGATGTAGCAGCTATAAAATGTTGTCGTGGTTGTCGTGACTGCTGCTGTTCTTAGCTGGGAATGAGGAAATCAAAGTTGGCATGGCAGCTCTCCCCTTCCATTTCTGGGTGAAGAGACATGAGGGGAGCACACACAAACATTAGGTAATTTCTCCAAACCGAGCAAGGACGCCGCCTTTGTTGGCCCCGCTTCCCCTCCACACATTGCCTCTTGCTGCAGGCTTTAGCAGCCTACCAATACCAGTTGCCTTTGAGTCAACCCAACTCACGGCGGCCCTGTAGGTATCAGAATAGAACCGTGGTCCTCAGGGTTTTCAATGGCTGATTTGGGGAAGTAGGTCACCAGACTCCCCACCCACATCCAGGCTCCTCTGGCTGGACTCCAACCTTCAACCTTTTCGGTAGCAGCCCAGGACATCCGTCATTTGTATCGGTCCACTTTACGAATACAAATGGAGTCACTTTGTTCATTTTTTAAAAAAAAAAAAGAGAAAACATCCCACAAGTATCTTCGTCCTGGCAAATTTTGAAAGCAACCGGATTTTGAGACTATTCGTTTGTTTATATACAGATGGGATGTATTCAAACATCCATACCTGCCCCTTCCTCATGAAACGATTCATCAGGGAGTCGTTGAGGGTCAGGCCTTGCTCTAGTACGTAAGGGAAAAATGCTCGTGTGCCCCTATGGAGACATGCCGGGGTAGTTCATACAGATCTGGGATAACAGAGCAAGGGGCAGTTAATTTGGCCTCGAAGGAGGTCAGAACGGGTAAAATCAAGAAACGACGTCTCATGGTTGTCTGACAACATCAAGTTCAGTGGGAGGGGATGAGGCAGTCCCAGTTAGCCGAGGGAGAGGTGCTCACTGTCATCTAGTTAAGTCTGATCCAGTGACCCTTATTGGACCAGGTAGAATTGCCCCCTTTGCGTTTACGAAGCTATAAATCTTAAGGGAGTAGAAATCCTCCTCTTCCTCCATAGGAGTAGCTGGTGGTTTCAAACTGCTGACCTTGGGTTATCAGCCCAACCCATAACCCACTGCACCGTAAGATTCACCTTTTTGTGTGTTTCCAATGCATTCCTGAGGCAGGGACATGTGGCCCACAGGAAGGAGAGAGGGCAGGGTAATCATGAGCTCAGGCTGTAGAGTTTGTTGCTCTTGTTATTGCTGGTCGATATCAAATCAGCTCCAGCTCATAGCAACCCCCTGCGTATACAGCCGAACAGCCCCATCGGGTTTTCAAGGCTGTGGACTTTTGGAAGCAGATCAGCAGACCAGCCTTCGGCAGCACTTCTGGATGGGGTGGAAATGCTAGCCTTTGGGCACGTCACCAAACACTTCCCGGTTTACACCCTTCAGGAAGTCCAGATCCTAGAGTACCTGGGATCAAATCCCAGTTTTACCACCACCGAAAGGAAATGAAACAATAAGAACCCACGTGGAGATTAATACTTCAACAATGAATTCCTGGTGCCATCATTTGGACTTTCGGAAACAAGTGTAATGAACACTTTTTGGACACATTTCAAGACCCAAAAAATCCGACTTTCCCTCTGCTGGTAAACAGACATGTCTCCCTCCAAGAGGAGAAGGGGGTGGGGAGCGGGCATAAAGCCCTCCCCAGGAGCCCAATTCGGCTGGATTTATTTATCTCATTTCATCCCCACCACCCCCCCCCCATGACCTAGGAGTATTATTTGTGCTGATTTGCATGCAACTGGGAAAGCTGGGGCTGCAGACCTTTGGTAGCTTTGCATAAGAACACAGCAGAGATGCTAGCCAAACCCAATGTGTCTGACGCCAGCCCCTCCCTCGCACCGTGCCACCTCCTTCTGCCATTTCACTCCCCTTGATGACATGCCCACCGCCCCAATGCCTGGCCTTGACTGTGAGGTTAATTTGTCTGCCGCTCAGAGACCCACTGCAGGAAACCCCTGCAGGCCCCCAGCAACCTGCAGGAAACCCCTGCAGGCCCCAGCAACCTGCAGGGGCTCAATGAGATTCCCAGGCTTATTAACAGGCTATCAGCTTGCTCTCTGAGGTTTAGAGAACTTCCTTGACCCAGGGCAATGCAGGACTCAGCAGGCCAGGGCAGAAGAGGGGGTCATTCAGGACAATTCCAAGTAAGAGGAGAGCTGCCCAGGAATTTGGCCTCGTTCTGTGGCCTGAAAAGAGGATGCTCCCTGGGCTTGGGAAGCAGATTGTCCTTAACAACTACAGAAGACCCGTTTGAGGCCAATGCAGGGAAATGAGAACTTGATTCCTGCAGCTACTTGCTTCCACAGCTGGTGATAAGCCAGGTGAGAGGGGCTGAGGTCTCCTGAGTCTATTCTCTCCGCCTGGCCCCTGGGAGAGTTATCCCCAAAGCTGTGCGGAATTGGAAAATAAACGTACAAAGAGGATGGCAATGATTTCAGAAAATAACTGTCAAACTGAGGTTGGTAGGTGATGGTAAATGGTTGCCAGGATGCAGACAGAGGGGCAACGAGATGCCCAGGAGCTGGAGCCTGGAGTCCTGCTTTCTGGTTACTCTTGACCTTGGGTCATGGTACGCCTGCTTCCCTGCTCCCACTCTCCCTTTCCAGCAGGCAGGCAGCCCCGATGCAGGATCCACAGTGCTGAATTTGACCTAGGTTCTCTCAGGTACTAAGCCCACTCCTCACTTACCGACCTGGTGAGGTTCCACAGAGCAGGCTGAACTTGGTATCATGCAAGAATTCGAGATTGAAACAATCTTCTGCTCTGGTGCACCCTCTCCTAACCCCACCTACTCCCACCCACCCCACTCCTCACCCCACCAGGCATTGTCAGCAAATATCCATGACACAGTGGATGCTTCCCCACACCCACCCCAGCACATCCCCCACCATGCTTTCACCACCACCATGGAACGCACAGGGGGTGTGGTTGGGGTGGTGATGGCGGTGGTGGTTTGGGGGTTGCCCACCTCCCACTGCCCACTTTGGGCTGGGACCCCACTCATCCTCCACTCACCTCCCCTGCTGCCTGCCCTGGAAGGAATTCCATTCATCATGACCCGGCAGTCACAAGGGCATCTCTCTCTCCTCTCTCTCTCTCTCTCTCTCTCTCTCTCTCTCTCTCTCTCTCTCTCTCTCTCTCTCTCTCTCTCTCTCTCTCTCTCTCTCTCTGTGTCACACACACACACACACACACACACACATCTTCCCCCCTTCCCTCACCTTCGGGCCCTTGTCTCCCTCCTCTTCCCCCAGCCCGCCACCACACCTCCCAATATCAGACCTAGACACAAACTTTGAAAGAATCCTGTGCCTGGTGGGCTGACCATCACCAGGGCTGCCCCTGGCCAGCTTTGGCCCCATTGTGACCTGAACCATCAGAGATTTCACCTGAGGATTTTTTTCAAAGCTGATGTGAATGGGAAAGGTGGGATAAAAAGACAGATGATAAGTGAGGAAACGCGGTCCCTGTAATTTGGGGAAAAGGTCATCTCACTGAGCATCAGTTTTCTTGTTTTCAAATGAAGAGAGTGTTACTATATATTTTAGGGCTGATCTCAAGAAAGAAGGTCGCTAAGTAAATAAGCGAAAGCCCAGGACCTTTGCTTTTATTGTTTGCAATCTATCTGGCAACCTCCTGCTCTTCCTGCCAGGGTCTGGCCAACCAGAAACCAAACAAACACCCTGTCAGCAAGTTGATTCTAATTCAGTGACCCTATAACACAGATTCAAACTGGCCCTTGTGGGTTTCCCAAGACTGTGACTTTCAGGAGAAGAAAACCAAGTCTTTCTCGCTTGGAGTGGCCGGTGGTCTTGAACTGCTGGCATTGCAGATCGCAGCCCAACGCATAACCACTGTACCACCAGGGCTCCTTTCTTGAGGATGGTGGTCTGTCAAAGGCCCCCTTAATAGAGAAGCCCTTTCTAATCACCTAACAGAAGAAACAGCTCCCCAACTCTCTGGTCTTCTCTTCTGCTTGACGCAGCTTCATTTCTGCCTCAGAGGTTAGATTTGTGATGTGTATAAATACCTCTTTTTCTCGCATGCCCATGAAAGTAAGTTCCTTGGGTGCGGTATCTTTGTCTGTTTGTTTAGATCAGTGTTGCCAGTGCCAAAAGGGCTCACCAAGCAGCCTGTCAAAGGCAGGCAATAAATACATGATATGGCAAAAGAATGAATACATGCTCCTAACACAGGGCTGACCCAGACAACTCACTTTCCCCGCCACTTCTGGCTTCATGTTCCCAGGAGAGAAGAAGGTAAGAAAGCCTGCCAACATTTAGAGCATTGAAATCCATGCCACCAGCCTTCTGGTCACTTCCAAGACCGATGAGGCCAAGTAGCAGGATGATGAGGGAGGTAGGCCCTCAGGGAGGAAAGGCAAATCGAATCGATTTTTACATAAGAATCTCTTTTTCTTACCTGCTGCATTTCCTTTTTAACTTTCTGAAATGATGTACTTTATCAGATGAGTCCTGACAATATTCCACCAAAGCCTAGGTTTCCCCAGTTGACAAGGAAGTGGGAAAGGGGAAAGGGGTCTCTCCTGGCACGTGGGGTTTCCCTGTGCCTTGCTTCAACCAGATCATCACTAACAGAGTCTGGGTAAGAAGACAGCGCAGTCTGGCCCCATAGCCCAACTTCTAGCCATCAGACCACCTCCCCTGGGGTTGGCATTCCCCAAACAAAACATCTGATCAGCAAACTGTGGGTTTCTCTCATTATTACAGTGGCTTTCATATTGAGCAGAAACCATCTGTCCCTCAAGATGACTCCCATATGATCGCCCTGTGGTGGGAGGATTAGCATGGTTGGCTAGTAAACGAAAGGTTGGATGTTCAAATCCACCCAGAGACTTGGTGATCAGCTTGTGAAAAATCAGCCATGGGTGACCTTATGGACACAATTCTCCTCAGACACACAGGAGAACACGGTGAGTGGAGCTCAAATTGACAGCAAATCATTGGTGATGGAAACAAATTGGGCACAGTAGACAAAAGAAAGAAATGGGAAGCCTCTCCAGACGTGTGCAACCGAGACTTGAAGTCCGAGGCAAATCGCCAGCCCACTGCAACAGAAGAGGAATTGAGAGGGGAGTGAGGCCTTGGGAGCTTCCCATTCCTAATCTCTGAATAGGAAAGATACTTGTCTTTGTCTCTCCAGATATGATTTAGGTCAATAAGGCAGCGAACACCAGGTTTTCTGGAGTTTTGAAAGGTACACTCTGGGAAGTTTTATCATCTGGTCCTTCGTGTTCATGGTCTACGTGATTCCTGCTGAATCTCCATCAAGGCAAAAACCTATGGGATGGCAATCTTAGGGGGGCCCTGGGGAGAGGGTCTTGAGGCTAAACTGGAATAACAAGGAAATTGGATTGGCTTAGAGTGCAGGCTTGTTTGAGATGGCTGGAGAGTGCAGACAGAGACAAAGGGAAACTAAACCGCCTCAAACATCCCTTGGTACCCCTCTCTGTGAGCTTAAGCAAACCAGTTGAATTCTATATACTTCTTGCACTTGAATGATGGGTTCATGGTTAACACCACAGTGACTCTGTGGAAGAGCTGTTGGGGGAAACAATAGGGAGCAAATTGGAATGGTTCTGAAGCAAGGACTGGGTTATACTGAAGTCAGATCTTAACCTACATTTGGTATCTACTTTGTTGGGAACATCTTTCCATATACCATCATCTACATGCTCTCTGGTTGTGTGGATGTTGTTCCCAACACTGAAGTAAACCAGAAGTTATGGCCAGGTGCCCAGCGGCCTCTACAGGAGTGTCACTCACCTGCCCTCTGCTGCTTCCCTTCGCTCTTCTCTGCCTGGAACACAAAGACCCCAATGTTCAGGGGCTGGACGCGAGTGGCAAGTGAAGATTACCAGATCCCATTATGGAACAAGGACCCCAAATTCAAGGATAACTGCTTATTTGAACCAATGGGAAAGGGCTGAGGTCTGCCATCAGCTAAACTGGAAAGGGAAGAAGCAGGAGTTGTCCCTGGCTCTAAAATGACTCATATTCTATGTATATGCCTCTCACACCATAGGGGTGACCCATGGGACCAGGTCTCCATGGAGGTCTGAAGCACTCAGAAAACAAAGGAAAGACGATAATAAATCTCAGAAAACTTTGTCCCAGGGGGTGTGTAAAGGCCATAGGGAAACCCTAAGTTTGTAAACTTGGAACAAACACTTCAGCAGGGAGGATGAAGGACACGCCAAGAACGATTTCATACCAACTAGACCCTTTGCTGGGATCTCTGGCTCTCAACCACTCTGGGATGGGGAGACAGGAAGTCTCACGCGTTCTAGATTAATCAAGGATGCAGTGAAGTCTTCTTTCACCATCGTGGGGCTAGGCATCCCACATCAACTGCCCATCCTTTAGCCTCAGGCCTGGCACAAAGTCAACAATAATCAGAGCAAATGTTACTCTGGGCCAGGCTCTGTGCAATAGAGATGTGAAATATCCAGCTCCAACTATTAAGAAGCTCACAATTCCATAGAATCTGTCACTAAGCATCACTTTTAGCCTGAATATAATTTTACCCAATTGCCTCCTTTCATAGTAACTGGTGATTACCTGAAAGCTTGGAAATTCTCTCCCTGCCCTAGAAAGGAATTATGGAGTCATTTTCCTATAAAACAAAAGAAACATCAAAGGTGATGAGTACACACTGTGTTTGATCCCAAGAGACAGCCATGCCAAAGCTTCTAAGACCCAAGGCCCCTGTATGATTACTTAAACTTTAGCATATTCTAAATGCATAGGAGAATTTCCCTTAGTATTCTATGATTTGAGTTCAGCCTTAATGTTTCAGGTGCACATATCTTATCATATCAACTACACAATAAAGCTTCTGGGGAGCAGGGCCATGTCTAACATTTTCAGTCTATCTTCACAAAATCTAGCATGGCACGTTGATGCTAACTGCCACTGAGTTGGCTCCAACGCGTAAGGTGTTGATGTATAAGAAAACGAAATAGGCCTGTGTCATCTTTATGACTGTTGGTATGTTTGAGTACATTATTTGGCTGATGCATTGTGCCTTCCAACCTAGGAGGCTTATCTATATTGAACAATGTTGTGACCCAAAGGTTTTCATTGGCTAATTTTCAGATGTAAATTGTCAGGCATTTCTACCTAATCTCTTGGTCTGGTAGCTTTGCCATGGAAAGATGTAAAGTTTTATAAGTTTTATATATAATAAACTACAATTCACAGCATCCCCATAGGACAGGGCGGAATTGCCCTTGTGAGTTTCCAAGGCTGGAACTCTTTTTTTTCCCCAAAAAAAGTATTTTATTACGACATAATCCAGACATAATATTATTCAATAGTTTAGTCATATATCAAGCAGTGTTGTACAAGTTTTCTTCCCTCTTCTACTCCTTGATATAGGCTTTCCACCCCCTCCTCCCCTGCTGCATTCTCCAAGAACCCTTATTCTAGTTATTGTCTCTATAGATTCACCCAACCTAGGTTTCATACACCAAACAACATAGAAAGATACATAACAGAAAGTCAAGAACACTACCAACAACAACAAAACACGGCAGAGAGAAGCCCCAATCTGGCAAAAAATAACATATCAGAAAGTATTAAAAACTAGATCAAGCTCGACGGTGCCCAACTATCAGAAGATATAGCATCAGGGGTCTTAAAGGCTTGAAGATAAATAAGTGGCCATCAAGCTGAGAAGCATGAAAGCCCACATGGAAGAAGCACACCAGCTTGGCTGACCATGAGGTGTAGAAGGGATCAGTTATTTAGACATCAAAGAACTAAAAATCACATCAGTGGGTGCCCACCTTCCTGATACGATCACTGAAGACAAACGTGTGCATAAGCAAATGTGGTGAAGAAAGCTGATGGTGCCCAACTATCAAAAGATATAGCATCTGGGGTCTTAAAGGCTCAAAGATAAACAAGTGACCACCTAGCTCAGAAGCAACAAAGCCCACATGGTAGAAACACATCAGCCTGTGTGACCACGAGCTGTTGAAGGGATCAGGTATCAAGCATCAAAGAACAAAAAAATCATATCATTGAAAATGTGGGTGAGTACAGAGTAGAGACTCAAAGCCCATTGGCAGCCAACCGGACACCCCTTACTGAAGGGTTGTGGGGAGGAGAGATGAACTAGTCAGAGTGCAGGGAAGCAACGATGAAACATATAACTTTCCTCTAGTTCTTAAATACTTCCTCCCCAACCCCACTATCATGATCCCAATTCTACCTTACAAATCTGACTAGGCCAGAGGATATACACTGGTACAGAGAGCAACTGGAAACACAGGGAATCCAGGACAGATTACTCCTTCAGGGCCAGTGGTGAGAGTGGCAATGCCTGGAGGGTGAAGAGACTGTAGGGTAGAAAGAGGGAACTTATTACAAGAATCTACATATAGCTTCCTCCCTGGGGGAGGGACAGCAGAAAAGAAGGTGGGGGAAGACATCGGACAGTGTAATATATGACAAAATAATAATAATTTATGAATGATGAAGGGTTCATGAGGTAGGGGGGAGTGGGGAGGGAGGGGGAAAATGAGCAGCAGATATTAAGGGCTCAAGTAGAAGGCAAATGTTTTGAGAATGATGATGGCAACAAATGTACATATGTTCTTGACACAATGGATGTCTGTACGGATTGTGATAAGAATTGTATGAGCCCCCAATAAAATGATTAAATAAAAACAAACTAGATCAAGCTCAAAGTGTATCCAAATGAGGATCAAATGACAAGTTTTTAACCATTCAAGTCAGATTTATCATTTTAATCTACGAGATTTTCATTATAATCTACTATAAATCTCTCCAATACTCTCTGTCTGATATCCAAGTTATTTCCATCCCTTACTTATAGTCAGAGGAGACTCATCAGAAGCTTCTTCCCTGTGGAGATCTACTCATGAATTTGTGGCTCCCATTGTCATCCATAGCCTTCTGCAAACCAGAATATCACCCACTGAGCTCTGATACCATTCCCTCCTTCAGATTTGGATTATATCTTGTCCACTCCTTGGATTACAGATGCGGGTGTGCTTCTTCCATGTGGACTTCGGTGACATCTCACTTAGATGGCTGTTTATTTGAAAACAAGTCTTTATGACCCCCGTCACTATTCTTTCTGATAGCTGGGCACCATCCAGGTTCTTCACCACACTTTGCTAAGGCACTCATATCGACCATGTTTCCTGTATTAGGGCATGTATCAAGCAGGCCATAAGATTGTCCCTCTTTACAGGAGCAGAAAGCCTTGTCTTTCTCCTCAGAGCTGGTTAGTGATTTCAAACTGCTCACCTTGCTGTTAGAAACCCAACATGTAACCAAAACACCACCAGGGAAACCACTAGCACCTGAAAAACAAGCGGACGTTTGTGCCTGGTGTCCCATGGTGGTGGTTATTGTTGTTGGATGCCATTGTGTGGGCTCTGACTCACAATGGCCCAGGTACAACAGAAGGAAACACTGCCAGGTCCTATAGCATCTTCGCAATTGTTTTGTTGGAGCCTGCTGTTGCAGCCACAGAGTCAGTCCACCTCATTAAGGGTCATCCTCGTTTTGGCTGACCAAGCATGCTGTCCTTTTCCAGCAACTAGTCCCTCTCGAGAGCATGCCCAAAGCCTGTGAGTCTTGCATTCTCACTTTGTCAGAGCATTCAGGCTCTGTGTCTCCTGTGATGGGTAGGTTTGTTGTGCCAACATGGCCAATGAACACATGTGGGATTGGTTGAAGGGCAGAGAGATAAATAGCTCGGTGCGCCTCGCCTCTCTCTCTCTTGCTCTTTGATCACCGGACCAGTGTGTGGCTGCCTTGCTTGTTCTGTGCCTCAATTTATAGGCTACACTACCTGTGGGAAGCCTAACTGTGGACTGTGTCGCTGTAACTTGAGGTTCCTTCAAGACCTGCTTCACCACACTACTGGAAGGTACATCTCTTGAGGTGGGTACTGACTACTGGTGACCTGGCTGCCTGTTGGTGACCTGCCTTGCTGTTTGCTGCCTGTGCCCAGATAGCCTGAATTGCTCTACAGAGGACTGCCTGGTGGCCTCAAGACTTGAAGGACTACCAGTGTCTCTCAACTGTCTCACGGGAGCGAGTTGCACTGAGCCATTTGTGCTGCTTTTTAGATTAGTTAACTATTTATTTCTTATGTTATCAATTTAACTATATGAATATATACAAAATTATTAGTGTCCTGGTTTGGTTCTCTAGACAACACTGTCTAATACATCTCTTGTGACAGACTCGTTTGTTTTCTGGCAATCCATGATATATTCAATATTCTTCACTAACGCCATAAGTCAAATGCATCAAATCTTCTCTAGCCTTCCTTGCACATGCATCTAAACACACTGCCATCAAATCCTGCCTGGTTCTAAGCCACCCTGTATGGTTTCCAAGGCTGTGTAAATCTTTGGGGAAGCAAACAGTCTCATTTTTCTCACGTGAAAAGGCTGGTGGATTTGAACACCCAACCTTACAGTTAACTGTCCATTGCTTACCTGACAGCGTCACCAGGGCTCGCTTCATTGAAAAGTCATTAAACCCACCATGGGTTGGAGTAGCCGCACCTGACTCCTCAAAATGATACGTCTGTTTTTAACACTTGTGCAAAGAGGTCTTGTGCAGCAGTATTGCCCAGTGCAAGACATCATGTGATTTCCTGACTGCTGCTTCCATGCATATTGATTATGGTTACCTCTAGATATGTGCATTTGAGGGGAATTTTAGTCCATATTTTATTTTAGTCTGTTTTTCAATAGCTAATGCATGAACATAGTTCAAAATTCAAAATTAACAGAAGGATGAATACCAGATTATTGAGGACCCTTCCAGAGTCATGCTAGCATATGCGGGCATGTTCGCACACAAAGATGTTACTTATCCAGGCCGACGACTGTAAAACCAGTTTCTGGTCAGTCTGTCAAATTAAATTTATCTGAGTGAATCCATGTCCTGATGTTTGATTTGTTGTCTATATCTCTAACTATTAGATTTTATTTGTAAGTTTTGTATTTAATTCACATTCTCATTTGAATTATGAGCGAGATGGGTAATTTTATGTGACAATTTGGCCCGAGACTGCAATACTCGGGAGTATGGCAGAACACTAATCTAGTGGCTGTTCCACAGTATAATCTAATGTAATGTAATCACTTTCCATAGTGTGATATAATATAATGCACTCAATTCAACCATGAAAAAATGGATTTCCTAGGGCTGGGCTTGTTCTACCTCCAGTCTACAGATATTTTGATATCACTCTCTTCACTCTGCACTTGATTTATAGCTTTGGGTATGCAAGCCTGGAGGAGTCTGTAGCCTGTCACCTTGTCAATTCCCCCATAATTGTATGAGTCCATTTCTTGAAATAAATCAATCTCTCTTCTCTCTCTCTCTCTCTCTCTCTCTCTCTCTCTCTCTCTCTCTCTCTCTCTCTCTTTCTCCTTCCCTCCTTCCCTCCCTACCTCTCCCTCTATCTATCATCTCTCTATCTTTCACACACACATATAACAGAATCAATGATGTGTGTATATACTCATATATGTGGAATGTCAGTTAGGTAGTTAATTATGCATTGGGCTGCTAACTACAATGTCAGCAGTTCAAATCCACCAGCTGCTCCTCGGGAGAAAAATGAGAATTTCTGCTCCAGCAAAAAGTTATCACCTCAGAAACCCTAGGGAGCAGTTTTACTCTGCTCTATCAGATCGCTGTGCATCGGAATTGATAGCATGGGTTTGGTATGTACATATACATATATATACCCCTTCTTCCCTGAGCATGGTTTTGTTTCTCTAGAGACTCTAAGACAAGGAAGTGAGTTTGTTTCTCAGATCTCTCGCTCACTCACTCACTCTAGATTTTCTCCTCCCCTTTACCCTCACATCCAATTATCCTGTCCAACAGCTTTGGAGATCCCTAATCCACAAATCAATAATGACCATTCAGAGAAATGGTCCTATAGCAGCGGTTCTCAACCTGTGGG
The DNA here is from genome assembly GCF_050624435.1 of Tenrec ecaudatus. Taxonomy (NCBI): domain Eukaryota; kingdom Metazoa; phylum Chordata; class Mammalia; order Afrosoricida; family Tenrecidae; genus Tenrec; species Tenrec ecaudatus. The sequence continues at coordinate 16,718,795 of NC_134533.1, forward strand.
TCTTGACCCCTTTGGGGGTGGAATGACTCTTTCACAAGGGTCACCTAGACCATTGGTAAACATATTTCTGATGGTCTTAGGAACCGAGACACCGCTCCTCTAGCCATCTCCAGGCAGTCCACCTACATGCAGATATGCTGATCTGGCGAGAAAGAAGCTATCAACCTTCACACTGATGTTGGCTTTTTATGCATACTGTAGCAAAGTGTAGCAATGTAGTTTATTGCTGCTATATTAAGACTTTTACCCATGCTACACCATGCTTCAAGACAAAATTTCATTGATTTGTAATTAGAAATAAATATTTCACAATATATAATTACATAGTGCTTTTGTGATTAATCACTATGCTTTAAGTATGTTCAATTTGTAACAATTAAAATACATCCTGCATATCAGATATTTACATGGAAATTCAAAACAGTAGCAAAATTACAGTTACGAAGCAGCAATGAAAATAATTTTGTGGTTGAGGGTCACCACAAGATGAGGAACTGTCTGAAAGGGTTGCGGCATTGGGAAGATTGAGAACCACTGTGCTACCCTGCAGAGTCAATGGCAGATTCAGATCAAGTCAAGGCGAAGCTTGAGCCGCTTCCTTGTCACATGCCTGTGTCTCATCACTCTCCTCCAGCCTGGAGCTAAATATGAGCAATCGCCCATCACCATTTGGCAGCAGGTTTATTTCTAGACCATTTTCATAAGGGTGGAAAATGAGAAAGGAAACCATCCAAGTCTTGGGCTGAGTCAGGAAGCCTGCCTCTGCCTCCCCATCTCACAAGATGTACTTTTGACTCACTCACTATCACCGACTGCCTCTGCCCATCTATCCCATCAACCTCCATCGCTTGTATAGTTCTGTGCCAATGTGGATCCTCAAAATATTTGTCTTGCCTTTGAACCTCCTTCTGTTTTCTCTTTATATTTTATCCAGTACTTCTGGCTTTCTGCAGCAGAGGGCATACTAATTATTATTCTTATCCGCCATGACTCAGATGTCACTCTTGTTATTGTTAGGTGCCGTGCAGCCGGTTCCAACTCATAGTGACAGCATATGTACAGCAAGATGAAAGACTGCCTGGTCCTGAGACAGATTCACAGTTGTTGCATGTGAGCCCATTGTGGCAGCCACTGTGTCCATCCATCGGGTGGAGGATGTTCCTATGTCTTGCTGTTCTTCTACTTTATGACACTAGATATCCTAAAAGTTAAGACAAACTAATAATTACAACATTAATAAAGTTAAAACAATTCAGTTGTGTAGACCTCAGATATGGTCAAAATTCTGATTCCCAGAAGGGCCCAGGCCAAGTCAGTTCAATCCATTCAATCAATAAGCCCGTGTTGATTTTTGTCTCTGTCTGTTGCATATTTCTGACATCAGGCATACAAGAAACAGGAATGTCAAGGCTCGTTGAATATGATTCCAAATTCAATCAGCAATGCAGTTGACTTGGATTGACTTGAACTCAAGTGAACTGAATTGTTCTAAAGATGTTGCACGAATGCATTTGGGGTTAAAAAAAACCTGTAGTACGCACCCTAGCACCTCCTCGGGCTGTGGTGAACAGTAATTAAGATAGTCTGTGTAAGGATGCACCTGCCACTAGAACAGACTACAAGGGAGTCCGTGAGTCTAGAGGTCATCAGAGGATCAACAGGAAGAGAGAAACAAAAGGGAACAGGAAATAACTCTCCAGTCAACAGGGGGAAAGATGAAAAACAAAGAAAGATCGTTATCATCCAGGCAATGAAGTGCCCCTCCTTCCCAGTAGCCTTAGCCCTGCAAACAATAGGCAAAGACACATCATTCATTTACCCAGTCCAATTAATTCATAAACTGTGTAAATAAATCCAGAGAAACTATCAAGAAGACAACATCGTCCGTAGACCCTCTGGAATGTATTAGTACCTTCTATGAGGACTGGGGTTCATCTGCCCTGTTCATCTGCCTGTCTAGGAACTTTTTTTAAAAAATCCTTTGCCATTGAGTCAATTTCAATTCTTAGTGACCTAATGGGGCAGGGTAAAATTGTGCATATGACTTCCAAGGCTGTGATTTGGGGGAGCCTGGGGCTGTTATTTGGGGGAGCGTGGGGGGAGCCTGGGGTGCACATTTTATGGTGGTTTGAGTGAACATATTTATAAAGTACCGTGGTTTCCCATTCAAAAATCAATACACGTTTTGTTTCATGACATTAGCACACTTCCCACATCTTCCCTAAGTCTCCCTTCCCATTTGCCCTGCTCTGCTGCGCCTTTCTGCGTTCTGAGCACTGGTTTGGGGCACATGCTGCCCGGTGGCTTTGTGTGGTTGATTTTCCTAGGGAAAACTGTCTCTCTGGGGTGTGATTGTTCACTTTACAGGTGTCTCTCTTGTTTGGTTAAAAGGTGATCCTCAAGGTGGGCTCAATTCCTGATTTGACAGGTGTTTGAAATCCAGTCATGGGAAATCCACCAGCCTCTATCAGACCAATAAATCTTATCTTTTTTTATGATGCTGAATTTTGCTCAGGAACTTCCATTGAGCTCCTGGTCAGAGCAGCCAGTAGTGCTAATCAAACACCATCTGGTTCCATCAGTCTCGGGGTAGCACAGACTGTGGTTCAGGTGAGCATTCATCCTTTGGACTAATTGGTCCCGAGTCTTTGATTTTCTTCACTTTTCTCTGTGCTCATCAGTGGGGACAGTTGCATGATCGATGGGCCAGGGGTGTCACCTTCATGGAAGCAGACCAGTCGAGCAGACTGGTGAGTTCGAACTTGCACCCTTTCAGCTTGCAGCTGAACACTTCACCACTATACCACCAGCGCTTCTGTGATTCAGCAATTAAAACTCTTTAATCAGCTCAACATTACTGTTGAGTTCTGACTGACAGCCACCCTATGCCTAAGAGATATCATGAGCATTTAAAAAATTGTTCAGTTGCTGTAGCTACATAGGCCCCTGTGAGGTCAAATTTAGCCGAAAGGATATGCTCACCCTCCAGGAGTCTACGCAAACTGAGGGCAAGAAAGGGAGTAATCGTCTTCGTTTATTGAGCACGGATTTTGTGCACTTCACACACACTAGCTCACTGAATCTCACCGAGTTTTACCTTACTATATTTCCAAACCCAGCACAGAGTGTCTGACAGATGATAAATGTTCTTTAAGAGCATGTGAAATAGCTGTTCGCTGCGTAGATAACCCTGAGGAAGAGGTTACTGCATCCTGGGTGCTTCTGGGTTCTGCTCTGTAAGATCGACTTACGAGTAATTCCTTGTGGAGTTCACAGGTGCAGAAGTTTCTCGTGCAGCCTTCCGTTCTTGTTCACAGGGCATCATTATGAGTCGGAATGGATTGGATGGCAGAGAAAGGTTTGGGGGTTTGGGTTTTTTAATACCAAAACAAAAAAAAATGGTGACACCTTTTCACTGATTTCAAAGCTTCAGGTGCAGCGAGTGGAGGTGATTATGATGGAGAGTTTGATGCCATTTGGGGTTGGGTCAATCATGTCAAAGTGAGGGACAAGTTCTAGAACATGAAATGGCAAGTACAAGCTTGCTCTTTAATGCTCTGTAAGTTGAAAGGACGTTTGAACTTTCAGTAAGTAGCTCTGGTCACATGACGATTAAATCCTCAACTGCCAACCCAAAGGTCAACGATTCCAAGGCACCCTGGGAGAAAGGTGTGGAGTCAGCTTCTTAACAATTTACAACTGTGGGGAAGTTCTACCCAGCCCCATAGGGTCACCGTGAATCTAATGGACAAGATGGCAGTGGATTTCATTCAGGTTTTCGATAGAACTCCCATCAGAGTTGTTCATAAATATTAATCAGCATCCACTCATCTCTACTATACACTCTGGTGAAGCAGTGGTCACACATGGGGTTGCTAACCACAAGGTCAGCGGTTTGAAATCACCTCCCGGGGAGAAGGATGGGGTTTTAGACTCCTGTAAAGACTTTTAGCTTCAGAAACTCACAAGGGCGGTTCTACCCTGTCCTATAGGGTTGCTATGGGTAGATATCAACTCGATGGCAGTGAGTTCAGTTGCTTTCAGTTTTACTGTACACTCCAGGCCATGGTGGGTCAGCGGTAGAATTCTCACCTTCCACGTGGGAGAACTGTGTTCAATTTCAAGCTAATGCTTCTCAAATAGAGCTACCATCCATCTATCAAGTGAGGCTTGTGTGTTGCTCTGATACAGAACAGGTCAAGAGTTCCATTCTGGGAACTTCACGGCGGGTAGTTCCACCCCGTCCCACAGGGGAGCTGTGAGTCAGATTCGATTCTATAGCAATGAGCTCAGGCTAAGAAAGCCCAGAAAGCCTGGTGACCTACTTCCAAAACTCAGCCAATGAAAACCATAGAGATGACAACATCCGATCCACAAGTGACCGTGGAGATGGCGCAGGGCTGGGTGGCATTTAGTTCCATTGTAAACAGGGTCACCATGAGCCGCAAAAAATGAAAGCACTACCTCCTCCGGAGCTGAGCCCCTTGAGGGTGTGGTGTATCCGGAGGACACAGTTCTAACCATACAGATCGTCCAGGCGGGTAGATAAGCAGCAGCCTTACACGCCATCACAGCCTAGGGGACCAGGAGGGGGCAGCAAAGAGCTGTGGGGGCTGAGGAAGCCTAGGAACCACGGGAAAATATCCTGCTTCCCAGGTCGACAGATGACACCTGAAAAGAAGCCAGGAGTCGGGACTCTCACACTGGCACCCTACGTTTACCACCTGCCTGCTGCGCGACCTTAGATAAAGTGCATAACCTCTCTGGTTTACATTTCCCAACCTCTGCATAGAAAATCCACACACCCAAAACTCTAGGTGGTGGTAAAGATTAAAAGACTAGAAAAGTTGCTCAGTAGGGTTGGCTTAGAGCAAAAATAGATGGTGCACACACACGCTTATCTCAAAAGCAAGAGAAATAGGAAAGAGCTAACTTTGAAGTTATATAACTAAGAATATATATATATGATAGCACAGAAGACATAATGAAAATGTAAGTAGAGAGCTGAAGCAGGGACCTGAAGTTCAGGGGGAGATCTAGTTTAGAGACTTAAAATTGGAACTTCTCCGTTTATGTGCCACCACCACCAGCTACTGTTAATTCTAACTCATGACCACCCATGTGTGTCCGAGTAGAATTGCGCTCCACAGTAATTTTTTTTCCTTCCGAGGACTTTCTTCCAAGGTGCCCCTGGGTGACGTTAACTCTCCAACCTTTCCGTTACCATCCACTGCTTTCATCAGCTTGCAGATCCTATTTCAAGCCCGTGCACCTGCGTGAGCGCCTAGGGAGTGTGTGTAGGTGGAAGAGAGAAGCCGTGCAAGAGCTGCATGCGGGGCATTTCTACATTAGGGGCTGGAGATGAGGGGGAACCCATGAAGCCAAAGGGAAGGAGCAGCCGGGGAAGTGTGTGCTGTGTGGGTGCCAAATGAAAAGGGTGTGTCAGGGAATGTGATCCTGTCCACTGTGTCAGATGCTACCAATGCCCAGTTAAGATAAAAATGGGACTCACCATTGGATTTAGTAACAAGGAGGCCATTAGAGATCTTGAACTGAGCTGTATTTAGGGAAGTCGTGGGTGGTGAGAATTTATTGCAGCGGTTCTCAACCTGTGCTCATGACCCCTTTGGGGGTCAAATGACCTTTTCACAGGGGTCGCCTAAGACCATCAGAAAACACCTGTTTCTGATGGTCTTAGGAATCGAGACACCACTCCTCTATCCGTCTCCAGGCAGTCTGCCCACATGCAGATACACCCACATGATAGTACCCTGTGTGATGACATCATCACTCCAACTCCATCACATCCACCCCATCCAAATACAGGTGTATGAGACAGGGTTGGTGCCACAATGTGGACCAGTCACACATGTGTAGAGAGCAGCTACTGGGTAGAAAGCAGCTACTCTGTTAAAAGCAGCTATTGTGTTGAAAGCAGCAGTGTGGGAGGTAAAACGATACTTCATGAATTATAATTACATATCGTTTTTGTGATTAATCACTATGCTTTAAGCATGTACAATTTGTAACAATGAAAATACATCCTGCATAGCAGGTATTTACATGACATTTCATAACAATAGCAAAATTACAGTTATGAAGTAACAATGAAAATAATTTTATGGGTGGGGGGGTGGGCAAAAAAAATAATAATTTTATGGTTGGGGTCACCACCATATGAGGAAGTGTATGAAAGGGTCGCGGAATTAGGAAGGTTGAGAACCGCTGGTTTATTGGAACCAATCCAAAAGAAAAAGAATAGGAGGAGAGTTAGAGACACTGAGTATATAGTATGTATGAACAGCTATTTGGAGATAGGGGCTTGTAAAAAGGTGGTGCCAGAGTGAATGTACTCAGTCAGTGACCATCAAGTTGTAGTTCCAACCCACACAAACACTCTTGGATGAAAGGTTTGCCTGTAAATCCATAGAGCACCGTTTGGCTCTGACACTTAGGGTTCGTCACAAGTTGGGATGGGCTGGAGGGCCACTCTCAGTGAGGCTGGGTAAATTGATGACGTCAAGATTTGTATTTCCAGACCAATCTCCCCACTGACCTTCAGACCCAGTGCTGAGTCTGTGCTAGGGAGCCCACCAGTTCTACTCTGGCACACATGGGATCACCAGCGGTTGGAGGCAACTCTCAGTTGGTAGGATGAAGAAAGTGGATGCTAGCTAAAGGAGGACATTGAATCAAGAGACGGCGGGGGGAGGGGGGGAGGGAGGGGAGAAGGTTGTTCAGGCAGCAAAAGCACCTACTGTCGGTGTGCTCTTCCCATGTTTGTCTATCAAATGTGTAGTGAGGAACACCGTGTCTATATCCGTTCCTTGGTTCCCAGACCTTCTGTTCTGGCAGTGAGTGAAAGAGCATGATGTACTTGTGACCACTTCAAAGACAACATCACACGGACCATGACTAAGCCCCAACCATGCCGCTATCTCCATGTCTTCACTGTTCGCACCACACCATCAGGCCAGCTGATGACAGACAGGCTGATGTATAAGGCCATCACCACAATGATTTTCATTTATTTATTTTCTCTTTTTTTCAGTATCAAAGGACTCCATTATATAATGTGAAGAGTCAAACAGTACCAGAACCATTAGAAGAAAAAGCTTCCCTACTTCACTCTTCCCCATGCCCCAAAGCAATCACTTTCAACCCCTTCATTTGTTCCGTCTGTTGTTTACTGTCCTAAGATCACATGCTTATAATTTGGGGTTTTTTACCCTAGATTTTCAGCCTTTGCTTTATACTAGAGACAACATGGATTTAGCTCTTCAAACTCACATACCACACCCATGCCCTTGTATTTCTTTTGTATCAGTCTGTCAAGAAAGTTACATCAAAAATTTTTGTTAAATTTATGCTGAATGTCGACATAATTGACTCTAAAAATGTAATTCACACTCAGTCAGCTTATCTGCTATTATCACAGATGCTTCCTTATGTGGCCTATTGTTTTTAATGACTTAATAATGGCCCTGATTTGTTTTTATTGTTTAGTTTTCTATCTACCTGTCATTAACTCATGCTCAAACTATCCTCAAGCTATTGTGAAACGAAATTTCAAGCCCTATCCATACAAATACATTGACTAATCCATTGTTGGGATTGTTGTTGTTGCTGTTGCTGCTAACATAAAAAACAAGACAAGACAGACAATGCCTGGCCCCACACTATCTTTGTGATCCCTGGCTTGTTTCCATCCATTGTTGGGGATATTGTGTCAATCCTCTCATTGAGCCAATTGGGTAAGTGAAAGGTTATTAGTCAAATGCCTACAAGGAAGATCTGCTAAGGTAACTATTACTCAACTTCATACAGCAAGCATGAATATTAAAACTGAGGAAATTGAAGGTTTTTACAACCTACTGTAAATATTCAACCTATATGCATTGAGTATGGTAGTGCATTGGTCCCATGGGTTTCCATTATTTCTATGTCTTACATCAAAGACACATCTCCTGGGCCCTGAGCCCTCCTGCTCCACCTGAGGCTGCTGACTCCTCAGTGTGTTGAGCAGCTGTCAGTCCTCCCAGGTCCATCTTCCTCATCAGTGTGAGAAATTTTCACCTTTCTCCTCTGAGTTTCCCCGAGACTGGATACACAAGAGGTATCTGAAAAATTATTGGTTCCACCACCATGCAAGTGGTAGTTGATCAATCATTCATCTAAGTATGGAATTCAGGATGGGAGATTGCCTTCCGTCAGTCTGTTGAAGATGCCATTCCGACGTCTTCTGGTTTCCAGTGTTGCTGTGAGAAGTCCAATGTAATTCTGTTCATGGATCTTTCGTTAGAGGCTATTTTTCTCCTGTCTGTAAGCTTTATTTTTTTTATATCCCTTGCAATCTGAAATGTCAGAATCACATGTCTTGAGACAGATCTCACTAAATTAACTCCTGATTCTGGAAGCCCATGTCTTTCCATCCCGGAAATCTTATCATTCTTTTGATGGCCTTTCCTCCTCTGAATTTCATGCTTTCTCTTTCTGGAATTCTTACTAGTCAGTTGTTAAAACTCCTTTCCTGTTGTAGTCTTTCTTATCTTCCACCACGTTCTTCAATATTTTGAGAATGCTGTCTCAACTTTATTTTTATATGTTATGATACTTATACATGTATATATCAAGGGGCTGTTAAAAAGTTCATGGAAAATGGAATGAAAATAGAATGGGATTTTCCTACATATTTTTGAAATGTATATATAACTGCAAAATTCTATTTCATCATTTTCACATATACAATTCAATGGCATTCATTTCATCATATTGCACTACTGCCACCAATATCTGTTTTCAAAGTTTTCCATCCCCTGTAACTGAAGCAAATGGCTCCCTCTTCCCACCCCACCCCTGCCTCCCCTGGTGACCATGAATAAACTTCAGTCTCCAGGCATTTGCCAATTCTAGATATTCCGTGAGGGGGATCATCACATCTTTGTCCTCTTACCACTCTTCAAAGTCTACCCATGTTGCATATGTATCAGGGCTTCATTTGTTTTCATGACAGTAACACTCCTCTGCATCCGTATACCACCTTTTGTTTACCCGTAATCTGTTGATAGACATTCCGATTGGTGAATAGTGAGCACTGTTATTCATGCTTCAGGATCTTCTCTGCTCTTTCCCACTTCTTTTGGTGTAGTGGCCTGTTCTTGTTTATGGATCCAGTGTTTCATTCATTCAACCCATTGTATTTGTTGAGCACCTACCATGTGCTCATATCCTCATGGGCACTGAGGATAAAACAATAAATAATGCGGGGTCCCTGCCCTCCTGGAGCTTACATCCTTACTTTCTGAGCAGGACAGATGGAAAGTAAGGAAATAAATATTATAGATACCCATGGTTATGCGTTGGGCTGCAATCGGAAAGCTCAGCAGCTTGAAACAACCAGCTGCTCTGAGGGAGCATTACAGTCTCAGAAACACAAGAGCAGCACTACCCTGCCCGATAGCATCACCGTGAGTTGGCACCAACTCAATGCACTTGACACAATGGATGGATGAATGAATTGTGATAAGAGTTGTATGAGCCCCAAAACTGTGATTAGAAAGAAAGAAAGGGATGCTGTTGTCAGTATCAGTTTCCACTCACAGCAGCAGCCCTATGCACAACAGAACACAATAATGCCCAGTATGTCCTGTACCATCTTCCCAATCACATGTGTGGGTGTGGGTGTGCATGCACATGTATCAAAAATATTTTATTCATGGAAAAGTTGCATTATCTTTTAACTCTATCTTTTCAAGACATTATATAGACACACGCTCTCTCTTTTGTAGAGAGAAATAAAACTAGACAAAGACAATATGGGGAAACGTTAGGAAACTGATGAGCCTGGATGAAGGCTATATGGGTGGTTTTTGTTGTGCTATCCTTTCCACTCTCTGAAGTCTGAATAAGGTGGGGGAAGAATCTGTTGATGGCCTACCCCCCCCCCCCCACTGTGAATAAAGCACTAAAGCGTCAAGGCAAACCTGCCGCCCCCATGGTTGGTGGTGTAGGAAGGGCTGGAGCTTTGCGGCCCTGAGCCCCCTCTCTCTCCGCCACCCCTGCTGTAAGAATGTACCCACCTTGGGCCCAGCCTTTCACTCAGTCCTGGTGGGTGTGCCAGATGGCAGAGCGAGGCCCCTTCCAAAGCCCAGACAGACGTGTGGCTGCTTCAGACACTCACCAGCCCTGGCCTCACCACTGGTGGCATTTGGTCTGAGACTTGTTCCACTGTCAGCATTCCATTCGGCAGCAAAGTTGGGTGGGTGGACACACACACAGCGCGCCCACCACCACCTGCCTCTCACACCATTCACCAAAAATAACCCGACACTCACGTCATACCATTTGGCAAGAACAAGTCACTGAATGTGGAATGTGTGTCTGAACTCCAAAGAGGCGTATAATGATGTCATGTGGGGGTGAAAAAAGCAAGGGGTGGAACAGTGGGTCATCGTTTGGAACCATCCACACGGACTGAAAGAAAGAAACACACAAGGGGGAGGAAGAAGAAAAGGGCAGAGAAGGAGTAAGGGGGGAGGGGGAGAGACAGGAGAGGGGGAGGGAAAAGAATTTTGAAAACCTCTCTCTTTCTCCATTGAATATGTATATATGATTCTACTTATTAAAAAAATACACACATCAAATCTGAAAAGAGAGACATGGAACTCTTTAAAATGATGACTTTTAGAGTATTTGAAGGTGGAGATGAGATTCCACTTTTTCCTTTTCCTCCAGATATATTCTTTTTGTGATTTACTCTATCTTAATTTTTACTTTAAATTAAAAAAAAACTGAAGGCAAAAGACTACTCCGACTTAGGAGCGAGGACTCTGAGGCACACACTGGCCATATACAGCCTGGCTTGTGGGTCAGTAAACAAGTCTGTGCACAAATCTGGCCCGTCAACCTGTTTCTGCTGACAAACTTGTACTGGAATGCAGCCATCTCCATTCAACGACTTACTATTTATGGTGCTTTTCAAACGGAACAAGGGAATGGTGTGTGGTTTAAAATCAAGGAAGGTGTGTGGCAGGGTTATGTCCTTGCCCCACATTAATTCAATCTGTATTCTAGGTGCCGTATATACTCGAGTATAAGCCAACCTGAATATCAGCCGAGACACCTAATTTTACCACAAAAACTGCATTAAAAATGTGCTGGAAAACTTGGCTTCTGTATGGTAAATCATCAAGAAGATGGTCTCTGGGAAGAAGAAGCGTGAGCATGGAGAAAGAACAGCCTGGGTGCATACACAGCCTTGCTTGCTGGAATGGAGGAGGGCTTGAAGTGCTTACTGAGGAAGAGCAAACAACACAGCCTCCGATAGGGATTGCACCTCAACGTAAAGAAAAGAAAAATGTTCACAACGAGACCAACAAACAGCATCATGATAAACAAAAAAGATCGACGTTATTGAGCATTTCATTTTACTTGGCTCCTCAATCAATGCCCCTGGAAGCAGCCATCAAGAAATCAAATGTCGCGTTGCATTGGGTAAATATGCTGCAAAGGGACCTCTTGGGGCTGTTCCACGTGTCATTTGAGGACAAGGAGTCATGGTATTTTCCACTGTCTCACATGTGGGCAAAAACTGGACGGTGAATAGGAAGGCCGGAGAAGCAGTGAGAGTTTGTTGTGAAGAATATTGACTATACCATAGACTTCCAGGAGAATGAACAAGTCTTTCTTGGAGCAAGCACAGCCAGATGCTCCGTAGAAGCAAGAATGGCATGACTAACAGCCCGTGTCATCAAGAGAAGGCAAATCCCTGGAGAAGGACATCATGATTAGTAAAGTAGATGGAAAAGCTTGCCAATCCCTGATCGGAATTCTGATACACCCCTGAAAAAAAGGAAACAGAACAACTAGAGTGGAAATAATGAGCATGTTGGCACCGGGTGCAAAAGCTGGCCAACGTCACTGGACAATCTGCGGATCCTTTTTACCCACTTCTAACGAGTCTATTCTGACTCCCAGTGACCCTGTAAGGCAGCGGTTCTCAACCTGTGGGTCACGGCCCCTTGAGGCTCAAATGACCCTTTCACAGGGGTCACCCGATTCATAACAGTAGCAAAATGACAGTGATGAAGTAGCAACAAAAATCATGTTATGGTTGGGGGTCACCACCACATGAGGACCTGTGTGACAGGGTCGCGACGTGAGGAAGGTTGAGAACCAGTGCTGTAGGTCAAAGTCGAACTGCTCCCCAGCGGGGTTCCTTGAACAACATGTATAGAAATCATTCTAAAAGACTGCCGGGGTTGTTGTTAGCTGCCGTCAAGTCAACGCCCGAGACAAGGAGACCCAGTGCACAGCAGAACAAAACACAGTGATCCACAGAGCTTTCATTGGCTGGTTAGGGGAAATGGAGCAGTTGCCCTTTCTTCTTCCTCCATCTTAGCCTAGAAGTTCTGCATGACAGCAACGTGGCTGCACATGAGGTACACTGACGACCAAGAATCAAACTAGGGTCCATGGCAGTCTACCACTGAACTAGCGTTTGTTGCCGCTGAGCAGGCTCCAACTTGTGGCGGCCTTGTGTGTAACAGGCCAAATACTGCCCACAAATTCCCAAGTACAGCCCTCTCTTCTCAACATACACAGTTCACAGAGGTGGGTAAACCAGAAAAACTGTGCCCAAAAGGGGTCCAAAAGGAGCCAGAGGGCTGTCTTACGGGGCTTTTGCTTGCTTTTCTTCAATCCTCCCCTAGCCAGTTACTTACAACCATTCCCAAGCTCTATTTTAAGGCAAGTGGAGCCTTTCAAGGGGGGTCCTTCCTTTCCAGGGAGAAGGACAGAAAGGAGGGTGAGAGAGTGTAGACCTTGAAAGAGATTAGATTGTTTGGCATTCAAATAAGGAGATAAGAGCTACAAGAAATGAGAAAGCTTTTCTCTGTGAAAGAAAAGCCTCTATGTCTAATGGGAATTTTTATTAGGTTTTTCATAGATCACAACTATGTCTCCAGGACAGAGAGAGCTTTTCAGTCTTCTCAAGAAATTTCAAGTAAAATTGCCATTATTCGTAAAGCAGTTGTTACTTTGACTTTTTTTTTTTTTTTTGGAAATGATAACAAAGTGCTGATTCCTGCCTCAAGGTGGGTGTCGGGTCAAGAACAGAGACTGCTCCGGAGCCCAGTCCCTTCTGAGGGACAATAATAGGCTATTGTATTTTGTAGGCCGGGAGTTCTTATCTCTGCCTGGACTCAGTGCAGAAAAATGCACAACCTTGAGAAACAGAGAAGCCCATTTACTCTCCTAGGTGAAACCCAAAAAACCTTGTACTGTTTTAGAAACAAATTAACTCCCGGTTGGCGAGCACCCCACCCAAGGACGGCAACAGCTCATTCAAAGGTAAATTAATCTTTTCTACGATCACCAAACTGCGATACCAAGACTAGTGTGCACCCACACACTCATGTAAAATACCCCCCAAGTGTTGTGCAATCCTCCTCCTTCTCCCTGGGGGAAAAAAATCTCATTGTCTAAAACACCCGATCCCAGAATCCTGTATTCCTTGTTAACCATTCCGTGACAGCACCTTCGTCAGTCAGCGAGGCCTCCCTGAGGAATTCCATGGTTAAGCCAGAAAACAGAAAAGATAACCTGCCCCAACATGGCGCTTACAACCTTCAGAGTTTACAGCGTTTCAGAGATTCCTCCCTTCCTCATCTCTGGCCGTTGCTTTTCCCCCAGCAGAATCTGCCCCTCTCGTGGACTGCTTCTTTCCCCCGTGGGTCATTTCTTATTCATAGCAGCTCAATTACAGCAGTAGAGCTCAAATGGTTAAAGCTCTCGTTTGTGGGAGGCTGTAGTTTGCAGTGGGAGCCGAGCATAGACTCAGACTGCGCTCTAGTTCTTTCTGACCAGGAACATGCCTGTGGCAGCTTTGCCCTCAGACCAAGTGTGTGTGACAGCACGAGACAGGTCCTGGAGAATCCAAGGAGGGGCTGTTTGTCCCCAAGCTGGCTAGGAGAATCAGGGGACCTGCTTGAAAGTATCCTTCACGAATTACCTTAGCTGTATGTTGTCTGAAAACTGGAGCCCTGAAAGCTAGGATTCAGGTCTGAGTGATCAGGAGTGGCAAGCCGACCACCACCTACAGGTGGGCCTAGACCTGACAGGTCGCTAGATGAGAGATAAAGGGGGGTTTTCTTCCCCAAATGCCTGCGCCAGCAGAAATCGCCTGGCAGAGCCACAAGAAAGGGGTTGCAGGGAACCAGGCATCCATCAGGCACCTATGGGACAACACCTAGGCACCTGCAATGTGACTTCACACAGGTATACCTGAACTCCTCCAAAAAGATCAGCTAGTACCCTAACCATCCCCCCTCCAGTAATGCAGGAGAGGGACAAAGCAGGGCCCTAGGTCCCATTCATTTTTTAGGCCTCTGGGGATTTCCTGCTCTTGGTTCCACCCAAGTGGTTTCCCTGCTCCTGTTCCCATATTCTCTTCACGTGGTTATTGCACGCTCCCTTGAAGTGGCTTTCTTCAGCCTCGAGCTCCCTCGTGGTCTCCGCGCGGCCTTGTATACTTTCCAGACGTGGTGTGTACTTGAGACTGTAACACCTGAAGCTTTCCTTTCCCTCATAAAAGTGCTTCTGCCGCATGAATCATTTCAGCGTTGAGAAGCAAGAACCCAGGTGAACCAAACCAGAAACCTAAAACATCCAGAAACAATCCTGTCAATGTTCAAAGTTTTGTGTGTACTTCCATGAGGATCCCTTCCTCAGTCCTGGAGTCGCATCTGCGACAGTAATGAATCAACATGCCCCCTATCAAAAATGGTACCCCATCCTGCTGACAATGTCCCTCATCTGGGTGATTGTCTTTGCCTTCTCTTGGTTCTGTTTGAGGTTTAATAGAAGATTCTTGAATGTGGAGTCTATTTCCCCCACCTGCTCACCATTCCTTAACTGTATTGCCCTAGAGGGAAATCATCACAAGATTATAATAGAGAAAACAAAACCTTACTCGTCATACGCATCAAGGAGAAAAGAGGGATGACAATGGACTGACACGCCAAGGCTATGTCTGAATCCAAAAAAACCATAGACTATTTGTATTCCGGTTTGGGGAGCTTTTTAATGCAGAGTTGGTAGTGTTTGGTTCTTATCGCAGATGAGATGAGCATGAACAGTAACTTCGGCAAAACCTTGGTCAAATGTTTTATGATAAAGTCGGCCTGGAGGGGACTGTTGTTGAGCCGTCAAGACAGAATTGGGGATGATGAAGGAGATGGCTGTCTCCTTTTTGCATATGTAGGTCTTAAGGGGGAGTTCTCTAATGTCTGTCCTCCTCCTTTGTGTATTTTCCTCCTTCACCAGTCTGTGTGCTCATCTACTCCATGTGTATCTTAATCTATCTTCTTCTATCTTTCCTGTAAGTAAAGGTGCTTCACTGTTCCTCTCTGCCTTTCCACATAACCAAGGAGATTGCTCAGGGCCACTGTCCATTCCTGTCTCCTTGAACTTCATTTGGGCGTCTTGGCTGTCAAAAAGTGAAGGTGGAGCCCTCAAGATGGCATTTGGACTAATTTTAAGACTGACAATGAAACCAGGACTCTGTCCAGTGTGTCTTTGCTTTTAGGCACTAACCCAGAGCCTGCAGTGAATTCACAAAATAAACATACAGGTTTAACTTCAGAAAAATGCGTTCCCTAATCTTTGGTTCTATTTGGATATTGCAGCTTCTGTTCCAGCATTTAATCTGGGTTCACATTAGGCTCTGCCAGTGTTGGATTCAAATTCGCAGCCATTTACTCCTTCCTTCACACCTGAATCACATGATCCTCAGAACCTCCTTTCCATTTGGGATTGAAATGGGTGGAGTGGGAGCATGGTAGAGTACATGCTGGTCCTTGAAAACTTTTCAGACAAGCAAGAAGGGATAAAATATAACAGGAAATCCCACCCCTATTCCTCTACCATAAGCTAAGCACAGCGAACAGTCTGGCTTACAGACCTTTATGTATACGTAGTTTATGGAAACACATGCACTACTTCACGTGCACTTTCATGCGCGCGCGCACACACACACAATTATACTGGATGTTTGGGTGTGAGACTTTTTCAACGTGCTGTATTCATTCAATCATTCCTCAGACATTTCATGAGGCGCTCTGTCCCAGTGCCCTTTAGACCCTGGGAACACATCAATGAATAAAATACACAGTAATTCCTGTCCTCGTGGAGCTTACATTCTTGTTGGAAAGGCCATCAAGAAAATACAAGTGCTCGGAATTTAACTCTAATACATTGCACTCCTCTGATCCTGGATTTTGTTATTTACAATCCTTGGATCACACAGGCTGATATGCTCCTTCCATGTGGACTTAGCTGGCACCTTACTTAGACGGCTGCTTATTTTAAGATAAGCTTCAGACTCTAGATGCTGTTCTCTCTGATTGCCAGCACCATCTGATTTCTTCACTTTGCTATAGAAGAGTATCAGCTATTAAATATCATAACTGCTTTCTTATATTGCTTTCTGTTCTGGCTGCCAGTAGTGGTCATACTTTGAATTTCTGTTGTTCTTCTGACCTAACATTACAAGCTAATCATTTGTTTCCATTCTTACTACTAAAGAAAGTACAATAAATTATACTCATATCATTAAAATTCTGATAATTCTTAACCTACTCCTCAATTGTTTTACTTTGACTGTTGAGTCCCTTTGACTTGGTTTCTATAAAAGTTACGTAAGTCTCTAACTTACAAAAGAAAACAACAAAGGCAAGCTAAATCACCACAAACACCAACCCAAACCAAAAAGCCAGACTAAAAAAGCAAGCAAAATTCATGGAGGCCTCAACAGTTCACTGAGGCCCGATGAGACCCAGTTGAGTGGAGACTATGTGATGTAATAGATGACCTGCTGTCCTGCTCACCTCAATGTCAACCACTCAAATGACCATCAGATACACTGGAAAGCGCCACGGTCTCGGGAAGCCACAGGGGCAGTTCTAGAATAAGGTCACTATGAGTTGAAATCGACTCGGGGGCAGTGAGTCTTCTGGTTTGGAGAATGTGTAGGAGAGAGGCACAGGAACCAACAGTGGCATCACTAGGCGAGGGGACAGGAGGTGCAGACTGCACTGGCACGGTCAGACAGGTGACTGAAAAAAGTGTTTCTGCAGAAATTCGTTTATTTTAAACAAAAATAGCCCTGTAGTGGTTACAATAACAACGACACTTTTCGTAGACCCAGTTTACAGGTATCAACACGGCTAAAACTCTTTACTAATTGACTTTTTGTACCTTCTAATGCAAGACTGGGCTTTCTACTCCCTAAACAGTTAGAGTCTCAGAAACCAACCAGGGGGTCGCTAAGAGTTAGCAATAACTTGATGGCAGTAAGTTTGGTATTGGGTGGCTGTTTTTTTTTCTGGAGGGTGGGGGGATGCAATCTTGGCATAGTGAATTTGAAACTACCAGTAGCTCCCCAGGAGAAATATGAAGTTTTCAAGTCCCATAAAGTGTTACAGACTCAGAAATCCATGGCAGCAGTTCTATGATGTCCTACAGGGTCGCTGTGAGTGGAAATTGACTCAGGGCCATGAGTTGAGAATGCCAACCCATGAGATCTTCCCTTGCTATCCAATGACAGTGATGCTTCCAATCACGTGGTTGCTGCTGCTGTTTGTATAGGCACTGACCTTGTCAGATATTTTGGTGTCTTAGCTACAATGTTGTGGTGATGAGTATTTGGGAAACCTGTATCACTTATCTTTTTTAGAACTAAATAGTAATTAAAGGAAAGAAAGTCTCCCATTTAGTTACCAATCATATTCTACCTAACAATGGCCATATTGCAATGTAGACCGTGTTTGCAAAATAATTTGTTGTTATTACTCATGTAAGGAGTATTTCATTTAAGCCACTGACAACTGTATCACATTACTCTAGGATCAAAATTTATAATAAATATTTCTAAGGACTTTATAAGAACCTTGGTGACACAGTGGTTATGCATGGACTGCTAACTGAAAGGTCAACAGTTCAAAACCAACAGCGTCTCTCTCCATGGGATTAAGACCAGGCTTTGAAATCCTATAAAGATTTACAAGAAACCCACAAGGGCATTTCTACCCTGTCCTGTACATAGG
Source organism: Tenrec ecaudatus (assembly GCF_050624435.1). NCBI lineage: Eukaryota > Metazoa > Chordata > Mammalia > Afrosoricida > Tenrecidae > Tenrec > Tenrec ecaudatus. The sequence goes on from NC_134533.1 coordinate 16,736,899, forward strand.
GTCACTGTTGTAACAGCAAAACTGTGACTTGGGAATGACCAGGCGGCACTGTTGGGGAATGTGAACATGAAAAAAATGATGAGCCAACAACCCAGAGGAACTAATGTTCCAGAAGATCTGGGCCCTAATGGCAGGCAAGTGTAGCTTTTAGACTTTGTCTGCACCAGGATGCGAGAGGGATTATAAACATGGGAAGGGCAGGGATTTCTAGTGCAGGCATGGCTGTTAGTAAAGGAAGATGTGGGTTTGGGGAGCATGAAGGAATGAGTGCACTCTGGGAAAGAGGAAGTACATGGTGGGGGTGGGGCAGGCAGTGTTTTGGGGCTTCTTTTCCAACAGTTAAAATTCCCTGTTAGAATTTTCCTTATACTAGGGCTCAGAATGGATTTGATGGCAGAGAAGTTTTGAGGGTTATTTATGGTCTAGCATGGAAGGAGACGGATGGGGGCAGTATGGGCTGGGGGAGGCATATGGGTAAAACTGAGATACTGCATGGGGTGACACCCACCCTGGTGACATCATTAGGAAATGATTTGGGTGAGCAGGAGGAAAGAGAGCAAGTAAGGCCATGGTAGGGGCCCAGCCTGTAGTCCGAATGAGACCGTGGCCCCTGTGGAGGATTCCAAGTGACGAAATTCTCCTTTGATCGCACTAGCCCTTTCAGACCATTCTTCCTCTCACAACTCCAACTTCAACGAAAGAAAGAAAGAAAGAGGATTTTCCTCTTGTGTCATCAGACTATACCGTCCATTAGCCCCCATATGGTTCTCATCTGTAGCCTCCACTTGTCTGCTTTTGTCTTCTATCGATTCTAGCCCTTGACTCAAGATCATTCTTTGTGGATCCCTAAAACTTAGGGGTCCTTGACATTTCTGCGCAGTAGAACCACCTGGGGACCACCTAAAAAAGATCTATATTAGGGTGAAACCCCCAGAGATTCTGCTTAATTAGGTCTAAGGGGAGACTAGGCTTGATTTTTTTTTTAACTCTCTCGGTGATTCTAATATGCAGCCAAGGTTGAGAACCACTTTCCTAACCGATCCTTCTAAGACTGAACACTCCTTTCTTATCTCAGTCTTTCATTGCCATTATTGCACCATAGACTGCAGCACGATCAATAACAACCCCTCCATAATCTCAACATTAAGCCATCTGCTCTCCAACCAACGTTTCCCATCTTTCTAGCTTATTCTCTTCTAGTATCACAAAAACACACCCCGCAGTGATCTCACTTTCCTCCGTACCTCAGTGGTACAATGTGATCACAAGTGGTCACATACACCCTCAGCTCCCTGTCCCTTCCTAGAAACTTCCAAAAACTCATGAACGAGCCAGTCAGTATCCTCCGGTCTTCCGCAAATATCCCAGAAGATCTCAGTCTTCATCCTGGCCTCCATGACTCCTGTGATAAATCATAGAAACTGTCCCAACAGCCTAACAACAACAAGCTTTGTTACAGACACAGAGCTAATGGAGCAATTTCAGATGCAGGCAGAGATGAGTCTTCATTCATCCGTAATACACAGTCATGGTCACATTTCTTTGCCCTCTCCCCTCCCCATAATAATGTTCTGCTAAATGTCATCAAAACACTGTCCACGCCTCGTTAGTCACATCTAGCATTCCTCTCACACATAGATGTAGGAATGAACCCCATATGAGCTTTCATTTATTATCTCTGATCTCTCCAAGCCTTATGCTTCCATTGACCTTCCCTTCTCTCCCCATTCCATATTCTTCTTCTTCCCCTAATTATTACTCATGGTCTCCTTGAGGGTTCCCATGTGAGAAAACTTTACTTTAGAGACTCACATGTATACTAGCATGAGGCTGCACCAAACATCTGGGAAATTTCACACAACACATCTCAATAAGATAAAGGACTAGTAAAAAGGAAGAATAGATTTTGCAGCCAAAAGCCTTGCATTCAACTCCTGGCTCTACCTTTAACAAGTTGTGTGATGTTGGAAACGTATTTAACGCTCGAGCCTCAGTTTCCTCAGCTTTAAGATTTAGGTAAAGCGATGTACATTAGTGAGCTGTTGTTTGTTCACTCAATCAGGAAAATATTGGCATGTATGCCTCTTGTGTGCTGGATCCTGGGCTAGGCACAGTTATTCAAAATAAATGATAATGTGTGTGTGTGTGCAGAAAAGAAGCAGTTATTATAAATTTATAAGTAAGGTATCATAAAAGGCATTATACAGTAATCAGAGATGCATGGCATCTTGGCTTACAAGGAACTCCCAGAGGTAAATATGCCACTACCTGGGAGATGACCTAAGTGTGGTATAAGCCAAACTAAGGAATCTACATCACTAAGGGAATAAAATGAGCAGGAAAGGCTCATTCTGGCTGCAGGGATCAGGAGAGACGATGCCAGAGCTTAGACGAGTGAGCTTGAAAGGGCTTAGAAATGGAAAGAAGAGATAAGGCTAAAGATGGGAACATTAACTGCATGTTGAGAACAGGGATGACCCAAATAAGCTAAATTTAACAACATTAAACAGAGCAAAAAAGAAAAGAGGATTTGTGAACGGAAGTTAAACCTTTTTTTTTTTCTTTAAATCCAAATCAGAACAAGCACAGCAGAGGAGAACGGATGAGAACATTAACAGTTCCTGAGTTAAGAACATCTGAGTTTATGAACTCTTACTTGCCCTGTAAGCGGGTCCTGTCGCTGCCAGTGAAGCGAAACAGAGATCAATTTGAAGCTTTACAATTGGAGAGATTTAGCATGATATCCAGAAGAAGAAAATTTAGAAGTCAGAGCCCTGGGATGAAAGACTTGAAAGAAGTGCAGTGTTCCCTTTGAGGGGCCTGATGCATGAGATTGGATTGCAGGAGAGAGACACAAGTATAGAGCAGCAGGATCAGCTGCCATCTTTGGGTCAGCTGCATCCAAGGTTGAACGTGGCGCCGCCATCTTTGAGCACGTGATTTTGTGGCGATGCAATGCATATGCTTCTTTCAGCAAGAGGCTGTTTCTAGCAAGGCTCTGATGTGATGCACAACTTCTCCTGTCTCTATTATTCAGGATTCGCTTTAACTTAAAAATTCAGGTCTGTCCCCCTGATGCTTCTTCAGTCATGATTGAACCTGGCAAAACTGGTTCGAAGCCCTGAGAAATTCTTAAAGATACAGATAGGAATGGAACTCATTAATAAACTAATTAATAAACCAGGGACAGTTTGTATATGAATAAGCAGGTATAATATACAGAACAATAAGCAGGTATAATATACAGAACACTGTGAAAGGTAGCATGCTGTGTGCATAAATGGCGTGGGGGTGACCGTACCTGACCTCCTCTAGCTTCTCTATGGACACTAGGGAGAGAAGCCAGACATCCTCCCATGCTCCATCTTTTTTTACCTGTTCTGACACCAATGTTTTCTCTCTACTTCTATGCTGAGTTCGATAATTCTTTGAAGTGGCCACACAGAACTCACAATTATGGGGGATTGTTAGGGAATTGATAGGCGTGGTAGTTACATAATTTCATGTTGACTCGAAGATATATCAAAGACTGTGTAGGGGTGGGGGTTAGCTTGTCAATCAGGTCACAGTTAATGACCTAACTTGCATGTGCTACCGAGATACACCTCTCTGGAGGCCAGTCTCTCTCTCTCTCTCTCTGCCTTAACCTTCCTGCTAGCTAACCCTATTTGCTGCTAGAGCCCTGTGATGTTACCATCACCATTGGATCCACTCGACTTTATACCCACCAACCTGTGCCATTCCTGCATTCTGCACCATTGCTTGTGATTGCATGAGCCTGAAGAAGGACTTATGAACTAACATCAGACTTAAGGACTTGGGTTGGACTGTGCTGAGCTGGTTTTTTGCTATATAATGACTTTTTGATGTAAAGCCCTTTTTACACATAGATGAGTGTCACTGGATTTGGTTCTCTAGTCATCCTGGTCTAACACAAGAGATTGGCACAGTCAACATCAAAATACAGTAAGGGTACAGTCAATGATCCACTGCAGCACCTCTCCTCAGGAGGCAGCCCAATCCCTCTCCAGTCTTTAGCCTCGAAGGGCCAGGAATCCAGTTCACGACTCTATCTCAGTTTCGTCGTCTCAGCACTTCTTCTCTGTTCCATCTTATGGTCTCCTTGACTTGACCTTGGTTTCAGCCTCCACTGCTTCAGACTGAGATCTCAAGCATGCTCTTCTTCTGTTGGTCTTGGGGTTTCTCTCTGGGTCCCAGGTGGCTCTGATACTCCGGAGATACGGGGTTTGTGTTTTAGCAGACCAGACCCCAAGATAACTAAGGGTGTGCCTTGGTTCACACCTTCTACTAAAGTCAGGACTTAGTCCCACCTTAATCCTGTCCATTAGTGTAGCAAAGAACTCTTCCCAAAAAGGAATTGCAGCCACAGGCACAGAGTCCAGAGTTATATTATAATGTGTTATATAATACATTATTATACTTTGCATCAGGAACAGAAGGGAAAAAAATGTGTGGGTAACGCAGGACCTGGCAGCATTTTCTTCTGTTGTGCATACGGTCACTATGGGTTGAAACTAACTCAGTGGTGCCTAACAACAACAACATAAGGGATTATGGTTAGAATGGCCATATTAATTGCCTCCTATTTTGACTCTTCAAAATCAAGAGAGAACAAGATTGAAGAGATATTGACTGAAAATTTCTCAAAACTGAAAAAAAAAGACAGCAACTAACAGATCCAAGAAGGTGAGTAAACTCTAAGCAGAATGAATACCAAGGGAAATATATCTAGGCTCATCATATTACGGATGATGAAAACAAAAGATAAGAAGGAAAAACTTCAAACCCAAGCAAAGAAAAAAGGGCACAGTAAAGAAGCAGCAGTAATGTGTGACAGCTGGTTTTTCTTTTTTCTTTTCTTTTTTTGACAGCTGGCTTTTCAACAGAAATGATGGAAGCCAGAAGGGCATGGGCTGACATCTTTAAGTCGGCTAAGCACCAATTAAAACTCGCCATAACAGATTCAGAAGACATGGGACAAAGTACATCATTGCTGACATCGTCAGATGGATCTCAGATGAAAGCAGAGAACACAAGAAAGATGTTTGCTTGCATTTTGTTGTCTATGCCAAGGCATTCAACTGTGTGTATCACAACAAACTGTAGATGACCTTAAGAAGAATGGGATTTCCAGAATACTTCATTGTGCTCGTGGGGAACTTCTACACGGATCAAGAGGCAGTTGTGGAAACAGAACAAGGGAATACTGCATGGCTTAAAATCAGGAAAGGTATGTGTCAGGGCTGTATCCTAGCCCCATACTTATTCCATCTGTATGCCGAGCAAATCATCAGAGAAGCTGGCTTATATGAAGAAGAATGTGGCATCAGGGTGGGAGGAAGGCTTGTTAACAACCTGCGGTAGGCAGATGACACAACTTGGCACTCTGACAGTGAGGAGGACTTGAAGCACTTGCTGATGAACATCCAAGATTATAGTCTTCGTAATGGATTACAACTCAATACGAAGAAGATTGAACTCCTGATAGATAACTGGGCCCATAGGCAGCATCATGATAAGTGGAGAGAGGTTGAAGTTGTCAAGAATTTTGTCTGGCTTGGATCCAGAATCAGTGCTCATGCAAACAGCAGTCAAGAGATCCAAAGACAGGTTGCATTAGGTCAATCTGCTGCTACACAGGACCTCTTTAGAGTATTGCAAAACAAGAATGTGACTTTGAGGACTAAGATGCACCTGCCCCACGCCATGGTACTTTCCATGGCCTCCTATGCGTGTGCAAGTTGGACACTGAGTAAAGAAGACTGAAGAATTGATGTATTTTATTTATGGTGCTGGAGAAAAATAATGGCAGTATCAAAGACTGCTCAAAGGACAAACCCATCTATCTTGGGAAAGGTACAGCCAGGTGCTTCTTCGAGGCAAAGATGGCAAGATTTTTTCGTACATGCTTTGGATATGTTGTCAGGAGAGACCAGTCTCTGGAGAAGGACATCATGTTTGGTGAGGGAGAGGGACGGCGAAAAACAGGGAGGCCCCCAAGGAAATGGATGGACACAGTGGCTGCCACAAGAGTGTCGAATCACAGGAACCACTGTGAAGATGACGCAGGACTGGCCTGTTTCATTCTGCTGTACATAATAAGGTGGCTTTGGCTTGAAACCGCTTTGATGGCACCTAACAGCAGAATGGATTTGGGAGACACCAACTTTGTACTGGTTTCAAAAGACCCACCTAAATATACGCGTGCAAAAAGTTTACAAGAAAAAAGATGGAGAAATATAAACCGTGCAAATTTAACCAAAGGAAAATTGGTGATGCTATAGAAAGTTGGTTTGAAGGCCAAAATAATGATAGAGATTAATAAGAAAATTTTATTTATTCATACAGGTTTTAACAGTTTTATTGGGACATAATCCACATATAAGTCAATTCAATGGCTCAGTCATATCAAGAAGAGTTGTACAATCATTATCACAATCAATTTTAAGATATTCTTTCTTATACTCCTTGTTATTAGCTCCCATTTCTCCCCAACATCCCCTGCCGTATTTCCAAAAAATTATTAATCCCATTACCGTCTCTATCAATTTACCAACCCTGGATTTCATATACTAAAAACAAAACACAAAGAATCAAAGAAACCAGCAAGAACAAAATCAAATAGAGAAAAATCCCAGTTGAAAAGAAGACAGAAAATTTTAAAAACTAGAACAACTTTAAGATGGGTCAAAAGGGAAGTCAAATGGTAAGGTATTGGATTTAAACCGAACTACATCTGCCGTAATCCACTTTCCAATGCGTTCTGTATGACAGCAAGACTATTCACATCCCAGGTCTACACTCAGAGGGGATTCGCTGGAGGTTTAATCCACGTGGATTTTCTTTCACTTTTTTTTAACTAATATAACATTTAAATGGGTCAAAAGGGGGACCGAATAAGATGCCACATTTTAACCAGACTATGTCTACTGATGATTAAAATCACAAAGATATAGCCAAGATTCTTGGTGGTACAGTAATTGAGCATTCAGCTGCTGCCTGAAAGATCATTAGTTCAAATTCACAGGCTGTTCTATGGGTGAAAGATGTAGCAGGTGGCTTCTGTAAAGACGAGAGCCTTAGAAATGCTACTGGACAGTTGTCTGTCACAGAGGACTGTGATGAACTAGAAGCCATAGCCGTGGCTGGGTCTTAGGCATCCTCGCTGCATTCCATTCTTGTTGTCTACTCCAGTTCTCATAGCCTGCCCCAACGTGTCCAAATACCGAGAAAGAAACGGGCTTCTCAGACTGAGCTAAGAGTGCAGCAGAGTGTGACAAGACTGACACTCAGCATACCAGGGGCCAAGGTCATGATACCTGGTCAGCAGATAAGAAACTGTCACACAATCAACAGTACTTTAGGTGCTTCTTGCCAGGATGCCTTGTTTAACGCTCTTATATTAGAACCACTGATGGGGAAAGACATGACCACTCTGCTCAGTCCCTTACTACTGCTCAAGAAATGGGGTCAATATACCCCTGCCATATGCAATGACAGCTTCCTAGGGCAATACCTCCCTGACCTTGAAGCCATGAAGCTGATATGCTCCTGGACCACATTAATATGCTTGAAGGACATGATTTACATACAGTAAAAAATGTAAGACAGGGAGAATCAAGGGGAAAGAGACAAAGTTAGGAAAGGGAGTAAGCAAGGAGGAGTGGAGCACAACTTGAATCCTGGTGTCTTTGACTTCCCCAGAATAACAGAGCCAGAGGCCACAGGGGCTGGAGGGAGAGACAGATTGGTTTATAACGAGGTGGGTTGACACAATGGGCTGCGACATAGGAACAATTGTGAGGACGATGCAGGACAGGGCAGAAACCATTCTGTTGGGCATAGGGTCACTCTGTGTAGGGCCACCCCACAACCAAGTGGGTCCTATGGAGCAATTATGCAGTTGAAGGGAAAGAATAAAGAGACAGACAACTAATTTGCGTGCTCACCTCTTGCATGAATCCAGGAAAAAGATAGAGAGTGTGTATTCTCCAACAGGTATATATAGTCTTGGGGCTAGCAAGCCTCATCAATCACAGTCAATCATACGGAATAAGGTGGGCAGTGTCTTAACCGCAGGTATTGCTGGGCTCATTGAGGGAGAAACCTAATGCTAATATTGGGGGCAGGTAGAGGGGAGTTTACCATCTCTTGATCAGGGAGAATAATAGAAACATGTCTGTTCCTATAGATAAGGACCTCTGGCCACATAATGATTAGCCATGTGCTTATCAGAACTATTATTATAGTAGCACTATTATTGGGGTGATATTATGGGGAATGATTTTTAATTAGGAGAATTGCCAGGGGTCAATCTCCATTTCACAAATATGAAGGCCTTCCTCCACCAGAATCCTGGCCTTCCAGGTTTCTTAATTATGAGCGTAGAGAATTTTTCCACATGCACTCTCGTCCAGGTCCTCAGTTTCCAGCAACTGTGAGTCTGAACTGAATTGATGGAGCCTAACAACAACATGGCATTGCGTTACATTACACTATAAAACAGCAATGAGACTAGTGTGTGGTCAAGCTCAAACTACTGGGAACCATTCGATAACCACCCACCCCATAAAATGAAGCATCCCTCACCCCCCCACTATCATGACCCCAGTACTGCCTTTCACTGTGGGTTAGAACGGAGCATGTGCACAGGTACAGATCAGACAAGAGCTCATGGAACATGGAATCCAGGAATGGGAATGGGAGTAGCAATACCAGGAGGGCAAGAGGAAGGTGGGGAGAGAAGAGGAGGAAGGGGGAACTGATTGCAATGATGAACACATAACCACACGCACACCAAGGGGACGAACAACAGAAATCATGAGGGGAAAGAGGCAGCGGTTAATGTAAGATATTAAAATAATAATAATTTATAATTTATCAGGGGGCCACGAGGGTGGGGGGATGGAGGGAGGGAAAAGAGGAGCTGACACCAAGGGCTCAATAGAAAATAAATTTTTGTTGTTGTTGTTAAAAAATGAAGCATCCCTTCTGTTCATAAGTATGTGGGCATCTTGGGCTCTCCCTCTGGGCCACAACAAATAATCAGAATGTAGGACAAAGGGAAAGGGGTTCAGTAGAGAGGAGGTCCCCAATATGTGTTCTATCAAAGAGACTCAAGAAGAAGAATGTCTGACCAGCTCACCAGTGACTTGTTAAGCGGTCATGCCTTCTACTTGCATATATTGGGCAGGGAATAACTGGGGTGAAGAATGAGCATCACTCAAAGGTGCCAATTTGAGACCTCATGAATATTGAGTGCTTTGTGCCTCCTGAATATATGACACTCCTTGGTTGTTTCATACTTTCCTATAAATGTTCATCACACATTCTACTTCCTTTCTCACAAATTCTTTGGCTCTATACTTAGTTTCTCTTCTTTAGTAGACTTCTTCTTAAAGGATACAGCAAACATACTTTGCAGATCCCGCTGCCTGAAGGATTTGCAACCTGCTGCTCGTGATAAAGAGTGATCACATCTCGAAACCACACAGGAGCTCAGCAGCTACCTGGGAGGTATGGGAAGAAGGAGGTGGGATACATCAGCGGTCAAGAAACAGATTCAGGAGCAGTAGCTGAAAGTAAAACAGCTGGCCTCACAGAGAAAGAGCCAGAACCGGTGACAGCACCAGGTCTAAGTTAACAAAAGCAGTCAGCATCAGGGGGTGCTCCAAGGTGATGTTCACAAAGAATGCAGTGTGAATAAGGCCCCATGAGCTTGTGAAATGTGGCACGGGGCCAGAAGTAGATGGGGAAAGTGCAAGGGAATACACGCAGAGAACACAGCAACTCAAGTGGCATTTGGGAGCCATGTTACAGCCAGCCATTTGGGATTCAACTGCTGGCTCCAGGTCCTCTGACCAGCAAGCTGCAGTCCTGCAGGCAGGCCACCAAAACAAGGACCAAGGGACTCCTGCTATCAGAATCTGCTGCTGAGAGGGCGGGGCAAGAATAGCTCAAGGATAGGGATGAATCGCCTTACAACACTCCTGAGAGGAACCCCAGCGGCACAATGGCTAAGCACTAATCTAAAGGCCTTGGGAGGACAGACCTAACACTCTGCTCCAGTCAAGATTGCGGTTGTCGTTGTTGTTGCTTTGGGGTGCCATTGAGTCAGTTCCAACCCATAGCAACCTTGTGCACAGCAGAATGCAACACTGCCTGGTCCTGCGCCATCCTCACAATTGTTCCCGTCCTTAAGCCCATTGTTGCAGCCACTGGGTCAATCCATCTTCTTAAAGGAATTCTTCTTGTTTGCTGCCCCTCTACTTTACCAAGCACGAGGTCCTTCTCCAGGGACTGGTCTCTCCTGACAACTTGTCTCAAGTACATAGGATGAAGTCTTGCCCTCTTAACCTCTAAGGAGCACTCTGGCTGTACGTCTTCGAAGATAGACTGGTTTGTCCTTTTAGCAGTCCATGGTCCTTTCAATATTCTTCTCCAACACCACTATTCAAATGTACCCCTTCTTCTTCAGTCTGCCTAATCCAATGTCCCACTTTCACATGCATATGAGGCGATGGGAAATACCATGGCTTGGGTCAGGTGCATCTGTGGCTTGGGTCACCGCTCAAGATTTCAGCCTAGGAAACCCTGCAGGGCAGCTTTATGCCAAGGGAGCCTCAGGCAATCTCCTTCCAAAAACTCAGCCATTGAAAACCCCCCGGAGCAGAGATCTGCTGGGCACACGCAGTATTGCCATGAGTCTGAGCTGGTCCTGTGTCAACCGTGGGGGTGCCATTTGATCCTGGTCCCATCTCATCACTTCCCTGAGATACTAACAGAGATAATAACGTTTGCTGAACAGACCTAAGTTTGTATACAGATAAAAATATTGTCATTGCAAACTATTGCTAAACTGTACAAATGTTCGTTGTTGTTATTATTATTGTGGCCAGTGATGTGCTATGTGACCAGAAGAAATTACTGAGTTTGACTGGGGCTTGGAAGGAGCCCTGGTGGTGCTGTGGGTTAGGTGTTGGGCTGCTAACTGCAAGGTCATCGGTTCTAAACCCATTAGCCACACATGGGAGATGGAAAAATGGGGCTCTCTGCTCCCACAAAGATTTACCGTCTCAGAGGTCTGCTGTGAGCCAGAATCCACTCACTGGCAGTAGATTGGGCCTTGGGTTTCTCTTGAGAGGAAAGTGCATAAGTGAAGATCACTAACAATCCCTCTACTGCTAAAGAGAATAAAAATAATTGCCGGGAGCTGTGGGTGATGACACTGCGAGGGGCTCTGGGAGGGTTTTCTCTCTCTGGAGTCTCACTCTCGTTAAGTCAAGTTTGAGGCCCCAGGGGAGGGAGCAGGTAAGTGAAGGGGGTCATCCCTGTACCAAGAGCCCTAGAGGTTCCTGGGCCACATGCCCCCAACAAGACCCTAATCTCCTGGCATCATGCTCTGTATATCTGGGACCACCGATCCCTGGCTTCACCCTCTGCCCCAGGGACAAGCCCAAAGCAGCCAATTCTCTCAGGCCCAGGCAGAAAATTCAGATAAACACTCAGATTAAAACCTTCCCAGGGAGAAGCCAAGATCTGTCGAGAACTGTCTGAGGGTGCCCGCCTCTGCAGCTGACACCAAGGCAGCTGACACCACTGGGAGGGACTGTCACTCCCAGGCCACTCCAGGAGCTGGAACTGGGGACATGGTCCCTGTTTCTCCACAGGTCAGTGCACTCACAGAAGGTCTAATCTCCACAGGAGTCTCCTCCTGGGTTTCCCGTCTTTCCCCAGACCCTGGAGCCTGCATTATAAAATACGACCTGTGCTAAAGTATGTATGTATGCTCTCAACAAGCTAATAAGATTTGGGGCGGGGGGTTGTTTGTTTGTTTGTTTTTGTTTTCTAAGTGTTGAGGATTTGTGCTCCAGATGCCATCAGCTCCTCCTCCCAGAGACCCCAGGGGTATCCGGGTAGAATTTTGCTCCACAGGCATTTCAGCCACTGACTTTGAGTTGTCTCTCACCAGGCCTCTCTGCCAAGGCATCTGCAGAGAGACCCCAACTTTTTAGTTAGCAGCTGAGACCTGCTATTGTCAAGGGCACACGCTGCTCAAAGACGACTGAGTCAACTACACAGACAAGTGCTTGGTGCATTCTGCCTGCTTCCACTCTCACCAGAACCCTGGGGTCGCGACTTGGAGTGAGGGGAAATTTCTTGTCCATGGTCACAACTCTAGTAAGGAGGAAAGCCGGGGTTCAAACCCAGACGTGGCTCTTCTTCTCGACGGCTAGGCCATAAAGGGCTTCCCAGAGACCGGCCGACAGTCCAGGCGACCGAGGTGAATGGAAGCTAGCTTTCTAAAAGGGCAACAAAAGGTTTGCCTGCTCAGTGGCGTAGGAGGAAGCTTTTGAAGCTCCCCCGTACCTGCAGTGGTTGGGAGGCATAGAAAGGAAGGCATGTAGCCCTCTGTGCCCAGCTGTTCAAGGCCATTCAGATGTCCACCATTCCTCCTGGGCGCAGGGGCCCCAGGACCAAGCACTTGGGATCTATTAGACTCGGACTCTGGACCAATAAGCTGCCATGTGCGCTCCCAGTAAGGAAACTACCCCTGTTGTTAATTGTTGTTAATTGTGGGTCAGAGAACTGTGCCCCAAAAGGTTCCTTTTGGATACAGATGACCAGGCCTTTCTTCAGAGGCACCTCTGGGTGCATTAGAACCCCCAACCTTTTGGTTTGTAGTTGAGTACTCCGTCATTTGTGCCACCCAGAGACTGCCAGGCTGCCTCCTAAGCATGGCTATTAAGTTCAGAAGTGAAATCCACTGAGGGTCTTTGGGAAACAGACATGAACTAGAGAAGCCGTCCTTCCCTCTTAGAGACCGTCCATTTGAAAATAGGCTTTGCTTCTGGAGGCAGGTGCTGTGGGACTGGGGGAGAGATGGCAGCCACACCCAGAAGCAGACTCCTGCATGGGGTGGAAAGTGTGAGTCATTCCCTAAGTCTCTGCCGACCTTAAAAAAAATCCTCACTGCCATCAAGTGGGTTCCGACTCATAGTGATCCTTTAGGACAAGGGCAGGAGTGTCCCTGCGGGCTTCTGAGACTGTAAGTCTTGGCAGGAATGGAAAACCTCTTCTTTCTCCTGCACGGGCTGCGGATGATTTCCAACTGCTGACCTTTCGATTAACGGCCCATGCCTGTAATGACTATTCCATCAGGGCTCCTTCACTTACTGGGAAATTTGACACTGCATAAAGAAGACAGGGACTTTGCTCCCATCCAGAGCAGCCTGCAGAGAGCAGACTTCCCTCCGCCCCCCTCACCCCTCACCGAGGGGACCCTGGTTCTCTCTGAGGTCTTCATGGCCAGCCTGGGAGACGAACTCTCCCCTCCCCAGCGCTCCTAAAGCCCCTTCAGGTTTTCAGAAAGCCTCTCTTGTGGGGCTCCTGCTTGTCCTTTGCTTATTGGGGAGGTCAATACATCGGGTCCAGGAGCCTCCCATTCTCTGTCCTCCATGGACATCCACCCGGCATCGGAGCAGAACAGGGCCAAGCTACTAGTCAGCGCACCTTGATCAGCCAGCCCCCTGTGCAGTCTGCATGCCTTCCATGCACTGCTCTCGAAGCAAACAACAAACAACCCTGCCATGGAGCCAACGCTGGCTCGTCGCGAGCCTGTAGAACTGGCCCTGTGGATTTCTGAGGCTGTAACTCCTTGCGGGAGTAGAAAGCCCTCTTTCTGCCTGTGTGGCTGGTGGTTTAGAACTGCTAGCTACACCGCCCAGGCTCCTCCTCGCTTCGCTTCGCTAGCAGGGAGCTAAAACTCAGCCACCAGGGTTTCTGTAGCTTGGGGCAGGGAGGGGAGACAGTCCAGGAGGCCCCCTGCCGACCCTCGCTCTTCCTCCTCCCTCCCAGTGGAGTCCAGGAGAGTCAGGCAGAGGATGGTGTTAATATTGTTTCATTGTGGGGCTTTAGGACTCTAATTCAGCGGTTCTCAACCTGTGGGTCGCGACCCCTTTGGGGTCGAACGACCCTTTAATGGGGGTCGCCTAAGGCCATCGGAAAACATATTTCCGATGGTCTTAGGAGCCGAGACATCACTCTATCGGTCTCCAGGCGGGTCTGCCCACATGCAGATACGCCCACATAGGAGTACCGGTGTGAAGACTGTTACCCATGCTACAGCATGCTTCCAGACAACATTTCATTGATTTGTCATTAGAAATAAATATTGCACTATATATAATTATATATTGGTTTGTGATTAATCACTATGCTTTAATGATGCTCAATTTGCAACAATGAAAATACATCCTGCATACCAGATATTTACATGACGATTCATTAACAGTAGCAAAATGACAGTGATAAAGTAGCCACGAAAATAATTTTGTAGTTGGGGGTTGCCACCACATGAGGAACTGTATGAAAGGGTCGCGGCGTGCGGAAGGTGGAGAACCTCTGCTCTAGTGGAAGAGACCAGGTGTTGCACTGGGTACGTGCTCCACTGCCAACCAAATGGTCTGAGATACAAAGCCACCAGCCCCCACCCCCACCCCATGCTGTGCCTTTGCAAAAATGGGTCGGTCGTTGTGCGTCGTCGAGTGCATTCCTATCTGGCAAAGCGGACCTGTTTCATAGGGTGGGTTTCCTACACTGAGTCTCTTACCGGAGCAGGTCGCCGGATCATTCCTCCCACTGAGCCGCTGGCGGAGTTCAAACAGCCCCACCCCATGACCTTGGACTAGCAGTAAAGCACCAGCGGCACTCTCTATGCTTCCCCAAGCCACCGAAATCCTGTGGAAGAGTTCTCTCGCTCCCAGCCATCGAATCGATCCTACAGGACAGGGTAAAACTGCCCCTGTGGGTTTCTGAAGCTGCACATTTTTACGGGAGTAGAAAAACCTCCTGTTTCAGCTGGTGGTTTCATCTGCTGCCCTGGCATAACCCACTAAGCCAGCCACCAGAGTTCTGTCCTTCAGGGTTACGCGGAGTGATGCGGTGGCACACGGCAGCAACGGTGCCAAAGAGTCCCTGCACCGCACATTGTGGTTAAACGTCTGAACTCCTAGCTGACAGGTTGGCCGTAGGACCCACCAGAGGTGCCTCGGAAGCAAAACCCTGCCATCTGTTCCTGAAAGGTCACAGCTTTGGAAACCCTACAGAGCAGTTCTCCCTGCACCCACAGGATCCCCGTAAATTGGCAGCACCTGGTAGACATCCAGCCACCATAATGACACCTCTAGATTCCAAACTGCTGTAACTCAAAGTTGCTTTCCTGTTGACGCGGTCTTCTAGATGATTGCCAATGAGAGCAATCTACAAGCCTCACAATAGGAAACTCAGTAAATAGGACATTCATGAAATGGAACATTATGTAACCTTAAAAAATTAAAAGGTGGTAGAGTATGGGGGCAACACCCCTGTTTTCATCATCTCAGATCTCCCCTCAATCTCAAAAAAAATGATAATTATAACCAGGAGTCATTCTTGTCACTTTTCAAATGAATCTATGGACTCAGGCCCCTGGGTGGCACAAACTGCTTGTACTCAACTAGAACCTTAGTGGTTACATGTTGGGCGGCTAACCATAAGGTCAAGTTCAAAACCACCAGCCTCTCTGCAGAAGAAAAACCGGGCTTTCTAGTCCCATAAAGAGAAATTCACAGGGGCAATTCACTGCTGTCCTGTAGAGTCCCCGGTGTTGGCATTGACTCAATAGCAGTAAGTTTGTTTTGTTTTTTATTAAATAACCTAATGATTGGAGGACTGAACCCACCTCCAGGCACCACAGAAGAAAGGCCTGGCAATATCCTTCTATAAAAATGACTATGGAACAGTTTAGGAGCCCTGGTGGCATAGTAGTTAGGAGTTGGGCTGCGACCTGAAAGGTCAGCAGTTCAAAATCACCAGCAACTCTAAGGGAGAAAGGCAGAGCTTTCTACTCCTGCAAACAGTTACAGTCTTGGAACCTCACAGGACAGTTCTACCTTACCTTATAGGATGACTATGAGTCGACATGAACTCGATGGCAGTGAGTATGGAATAGTTTAATGCAAAATATAGGGTCACCTGAATTGGAGTCAATTCAACTGTGATAGTTTGGGGACTTTATGGATCTACTCCATAGAACTTGGCTTCTTCAATTGATGTATCAGTGTCATGTCACAAAGTGGCAGCTGAACTGGAAAAATGCCCAGATGTCTCTTCTCCCAGGAGGGTTCCCTGCACCACACTGTGTCCCCAATACCATCCATCAGAACATTAAAGTCTCTAATCCCTGTGGATCCTTCAGGCATCCCCTATCCCTCCCGCCAGGAAATCCTAACCCATAGGTTTGTTGGTTTTCACATTGAGGCTTGTGTGTTCGCCAAAGAAGTTGGAAACCTGCTGTTGTTCCCATTAAGATAGTCCTGAAAACCTTGTTTTCCTTCCTTAAGCCACTGAGTGCAACTTCTGAATGTAGCCAGTTTAATTTTACAATATGTGTGTTGGAGAAGGATAAGACTTTGGACTCTCATAAAGAGGTACAGCCTCGTGAACCCCCAGGCGCAGTTCTACCCTGTCCTATCAGGTGGCCATGAGTTGGAATGGACCCAATAGGAATGTGTTTTGATTTGAATTTGGATAATGTGTGTGTTAAAAAGCATTCACATTTCTCTTTGATTCCTGTTCACTTCATCTAAAAAAATGAACATCTGCATTTCCCCCAAAATCATGTGAGCACTGGTAACAATCAAATTGTCTTAAATATTTTAAAGTTAAAAAAACTGTATAAATTTAGGGAAGCAAATAGTCCTAAACACGTAAGCACTATTTATGAACTTGTTAATTAAATTCTCTTATATTTGTTTAAGGAGTCCTTGAATGTTGCCAACAGCTGCACATTTTGAACTGCAATCAAAAAATGTAACGTTGCTGATTCCCTAAGTCCTCCAAGAGCCTTCCTAAGCACTCAGCTCTTGAACATTTTCTCAATCAATAAGCGTGCATTCAGTAAATCAGACGCTCTTCCGCATTTTCGCTGACTCAAAATCAAATGTGAATTTGGTTAATTCAATTTAGTTAATTATCCTCAATACAGCAAATCAAATTAAGCAGCGATTCATAAATGTTTCAAACACCTTCAATCGTTTACATGTTCAATATGCATGTGTTCACATGGGTAGTCAAATGCATATTAAATGGTATGATCATTTCCAAAACTTGCTTCCGCTGCATAAATACAAACTTCCACAAAAGTATCCATTCCCAACTGAAAAGCGTCATCGCAAGACCTCCACAGCAACTGACGTCACGGCTTCGGCCACTGTTGGAGGTTCGAGACCAGGGAAGATCCAGGGATTGGGGCTCGCATTACAGACTGGGTAGTGGGGGAGGTGGGGCAGGGCAGCTTCTTCAGAAGAGACAGAGTCCCTGGGTAGTGCAAATGGATAAGCACTGAGCTACTAGCTAAAAGGATGAGGGATCAACCCCACCCAGCGGTGCCTCAGAGCAGCCTGGAATTCTGCTTCGGAAAGGTCACAGCCCTGAGAACCCTGGGGAGCTTATTTCTGCTTTGACACACACGGGATTGCCGTGAGTCGGACACCATTTCGATGGCAGCTATTTGGGGTTGGGTTGGGTTTGGGGTTTGCTTGTGAACAAGCTGAACCCAGACATTCAGGTTCTGCTGCTACGAGGAGAAGGCCCCACAAGCGCCAGCTTCTAGCTGGTACTGAGTTGCACCCCCCAGCAGCATCCTCTTTCCAGCCCTACTCCTATCCAATTATTCCCGTGCTCATTCTCAAATCGCTATCACCAGATTTGAGTCCATGGAATTTGTCACTCTCCCATCTGGGTAGCAGCTATCTTCTTTGGATTACACATCGGGCTACTCACCGCCAGGTCACCAGTTCGAAATCAGCTTGGGAGAAAGATGAGGCTTTCTCCTCCCATAAAGAGTTGCAGTCTCGGAAGCACACTGCAGACGTGCAACCCTGTCCTGTTCACAGTGGCCCAAAGAATGGAAGGGAGAGGGAGAACAGAGTTCTAAGCTGGACTCAATGAAACCAAAGGCCATGGTGAGAAAATATAGAATATGGAAAGACATAGCCATCCAAAATATTATGATACCCAAATAACATGACACCTTCCTAGCATTGCTAGAGTATAGCTGAGAGCAAGGTAGCATGGGTGTGTGGCACGGAGGACATCTGGTAGAATAAGGAATGTAGACGTTATCCTACAGGCGAGAGGAAATTGTCAAAGTGTTGTGACATGAACTTGATGGGATGGGGTTGAGGTGGAATCTGAGCGGCGGTCTATCACTTGGAGAAAGACACGGCTCTTCCGCTGTAGAATACGATCGAGGCTGCCTCTTTGACCTGAATGTTAACAGTCTTGCTTCTCCTCCTCTTGTTCATTGCCATGTGGAAAATGCGCCAGTGGGATGGCATCGAGACAGAATCACACCACAGTGAAGAGCTTCATCCTTCTGGGCCTCACAGAGCAGGAGGACCAAAAACAACTCCTCTTTGCCATCTTCTTGCTGATCTACTCGGTGACTCTGGTGGGCAACCTGGGCATGATCGACCTGATCCGCACCAGCTCTCCCCTCCACACCCCCATGTACTTCCTCCTAAGTGTACTCTCCTTCCTTGA
Organism: Tenrec ecaudatus; assembly: GCF_050624435.1. Classification (NCBI taxonomy): domain Eukaryota; kingdom Metazoa; phylum Chordata; class Mammalia; order Afrosoricida; family Tenrecidae; genus Tenrec; species Tenrec ecaudatus. Next base: position 16,755,505 of record NC_134533.1, read on the forward strand.
CATCTGCAACTCCTCCGTGTTCACTCCCAGGCTGCTGGCCAGCTTCCTCAGCACTGACCAGTCCATCTCCCTGGTGGGCTGTGTGGTCCAGATGGCCCTCATGATCCTCCATGGCACAGGGGAGTGTCTGCTTCTGGCTATCATGGCCTATGACCGATTTGTGGCCATCTGCCGCCCCCTTCTCTACCACACTATCATGTCCAAGCGCTTGTGTGTCCAGCTGGTGGTGGTCACCTATGCTGTGGGTGTGTTCATTTCATCTGTCCAGACAGGGAATGCCTTCAGCCTGCCTTTCTGTGGCCCCAACATCATCGATCATTACTTCTGTGACATCCCCCCGGTGCTCCAGCTGGCCTGCTCAGACACCACCACCGCCAATATCATCCTGCTCTTCTTCTCTGCCTTGGTCACGGTCCCCACAGTCTCCATCATCTTAGTCTCTTACGCCTACATCCTGGTCACCATCTATAGGATGAGGTCCCTGGAGGCCCAACGCAAGGCCTTCTCCACCCGTGCCTCCCACCTCACCGCCCTCTCCCTCTTCTACGGCTCTGTGTTCCTTGTCTATGTCCAACCCAATCCCGAGAGTGCATCAGCCTACAACAAGATCCTCTCTGTGTTCTACACCATTGTGATTCCCATGCTGAACCCTCTGGTCTACAGCCTGAGGAATAAAGATGTCAAGGCAGCTGTACAAGTTAGGGTTCTTAACCTAAGCAGGAAAGCCATCTGTCAGAAAGGCATCTCGTAGCTTATCAAACAGAGAACCCAGGCAGGACAGGAGCCAAGAGAAGTGAGGCACCGCTGAGATCTTGCCATAGGAATGGTCTACGTCAGCTGTCATCACTGGGCTCATCTCTTTGGATGACCGTCAAAAGATGCTACAGCTTCTACAGCTAGATGCTACAGCTAGTCACACTGCCTCCGATCATTCACCACTGCTCTCCCGCTGGGCAAACGACACTCCATTGCCTCCGACCGCATGTCATCCCCCATCGTGAGATCTAGTTCTAGACAGGAGCATCCACCTGCTCGGCCACGGATATCCTATATCCCCTGATATTTTATAGCTGGCATAGATATCTCACCTCTACAAATATCCTAATTCGCACTTCCAGCTGAAAATAGGCCCTCTTTTCACTTCAGAATTGGGAGCTGGATCCTATTTCCCTCCCATCTTGAGATTTCCCTAAAATAGAATGATTGAAGGTCAAACAGCAAATAGAGTATCTTTCCATCAGAGTGGTCTTGCCGACAAGGTTCTACAGGGAACACTGTCCTCCTGAGTATATGTTGTTGGAGAAATGATGCGGATCATTGGGGTATAGGAAGGAGACAATAATTTCTTGACTTCATGGGAGAAACGGGAGTCTCTGTTACAGAAATCTCCACTAGAACTAGCCAGGGACCAGAAGGTGACAAATAGTGATGGTGCACTACCATTTCCCCCATAAAGGATCGATTCATAGAACATAAAACTCGAAACAGCCACATGGCTTTATCAATCACAATCAAATTACCTTTGTGGCTTTAAAAAAAACCTATTTTTTTAATTGTAGCAAAGGTCATCTGACTCATTTCAGGAGGGGAGGGAAACAGAGGGAAGATGTCTTGTGAAACCCAGAAGTCAATTGAGGATCCATATCACTTGGAGATTCGAATAATGTAAGGCTAACCCCCATGAAGGTTAATTCTATGTGCCAACTTGGCTAGGCTATGGTGCCTACTTATCTGGTCAAATACTATGTTGTCATGTAGTATGTTTATGTGGTCAGCACGTGAATCATTTGATTTTCTGTAAAGCAGATTACCCTCCAGGATGTTAACTGACCCCAGATAATTAGTCGAAGGACCATAAGAACAAAACCAGAAGTTTCCCACAGAGAGGTTCTGCCTCCAGAGTATAAACAAACATCTGACCAGAATTCCCCTCCCTCTCTCTCCCACCTACAGATTTTAGGAAATAAGGCTGCCTGAATTTCCAGCTTGTTGCCTGACCTACAGATTCTGCATCAGTGCCATAATCAATTGAGCCATTCTTTACAAATGAATGAAATATATAAATAGAAAAGGCTGTGTATGTGCACGCAGGTGTGTTACTGATTCTGCTTCTCTAGAGAACTCTAAGACATTCCCCATTTAATGAGTGGAATAATCCTCACATCCTTCCCAGATCTCCCTAGGGCAGCAGTTCTCAACATGTGGGTCAAGACCCCTTTGGGGGGCGGTGTTGAACAACCCTTTCGCAGGGGTCTCCTAAGACCATCTGAAAACACATATGACCAATGGTCTTAGGAACCGAGACACCCTGCTCCTCTGTCCATCTCCAGGTGGGCCCGCCCACATGAAGATATGCTTACATATGAGTACCTGGCATGAAGACTACGTACTACACATGCTACACGATGCTTCAAGACAAAATTGTCATTAGAAATAAATATTTCACAATATATAATTACATATTGTTTTGTGATTAACCACTATGCTTTAATGATGTTCAATTTGTAACGATGAAAATACATCCTGTCGGGACAGCAGAGAAGGGGGGAAGGGAGACTCCGGATAGGACAAGATATGACAAAATAACGAGGTATAAATTACCAAGGGCATATGAGGGAGGGGGGGATGGGGAGGGAGGCGGGGGGGGAAAGAGGACCTGATGCAAGGGGCTTAAGTGGAGAGCAAATGCCTTGAGAATGATTGGGGCAGGGAATGTATGGATGTGCTTTATACAATTGATGTATGTATATGTATGGATTGTGGTAAGAGTTGTTTGAGTCCCTAATAAAATGTAAAAGAAGAAAAGAGAAAAAAATGATTAGAGCAAAGACTGTACAGATGTGCTTTATACAATTGATGTATGTATATGTATGAACTGTAAAAAGAATTGTATCAGCCCCAATAAATTGTTAAAATAAAAAAATTTAAAAAAGAAAATACATCCTGTAAGCCCACATGGAAGAAGCACACCAGCCTGTGTGAGGTGTCGAAGGGATCAGGTATCAGGCATCAAATAACAAAAAAGCATATATTGGGGAGGGTGGAGTGAAGATGGGGCAGAAAGGGAGAACCGATTACAAGGATCTACATATAACCTCCTCCCTGGGGGTTGACAACAGAAAAGCGGGTGAAGGGAGACATCAAACAGTGTAAGACATGACAAAATAATAATAATTCATAAATTATCAAGGTTTCATAAGGGAGGGGATGACAGGGGTGGGGGAAATGAGGAGCTGATAACCAAGAGCTCAGGTAGAAAGCAAATGTTTTGAGAATGATGATGGCAACACATGTACATATGTGCTTGACACAATGGATGTATGTATGGATTGCGATAAGAATTGTACGAGCCCCCAATGAAATGATTTTTTAAATAAATAACAACAAAAAAGAAAATACATCCTGCATATCAGATATTTACATGATGATTCATAACAGTAGCAAAATTACAGTTGTGAAATAGCAACAAAAATAATTTTGTGGTTGGGGGGTCACCACAACATGAGGAACTGTATGAAAGGGTTGAGTTGTGTGGAAGGTGGAGAAGCACTGCTCTAAGGCGTTAGGTAGCATGGATTCTGTTTAGGTGCAGATTCAGAACATGGACTAAATGTGAAATCTTTTACCTAGCTCCCTCCCACTCTGAGTTCCTAAGTCCATGGAATCCCTTCCATTCTTGAATCACCCAGAGAAGAGAAGAGGCATGAAGGTAGGAATGGGGATGGTGGAACAAAGGAAGTGGAGGGTGGCTGACAATAGTAGGTCCAGAGGCCGGACATACCTCCACCCTTCAACTTTCTTTACCGTATTCCGACACCACCGTTCCTCCCACTGTACTCTACTCCTCTGCTGGGTTTGACAGTCTGTTTCAGGGCCCACACAGAACTCAGAGACGATACTGCGCTCGTGATTGTGGGGGTTGCTAGGGAATGGGCAAAGGGGGGCTCAGGAAGCTGGGTTGCACCAGCAGAGCTGGACTTGAGCCTGTGGAAAAAAGCAACCAACTGCAGCTCTGCTGGATCAGACCTCCCACTTCACACACAGCTCCATGGGGTCTGAGCCTCCATTTGTCACAGAGAGCTAAGCGAGACAACGTTTTCTTAGAAACTGAAATGTCACTCGAGGCTTCAAGATGATACTGAAATATTATGTCATCATTTTCCGGTCTTAGTTACAGCTTTGGGGGTAATTTTTCTTAACATAAGTTTTTTTTAATTGTCTCAATGTTTGGAACCCAACACTCCATCTAAGATTCAAAAATGTGGGGACTGAATCAGTTCATAAACACCATCCATTTGTGTAGCAGAGCCCTTTCCTTTGAATAATGATTTCTATTAGAATATTACCTTAGGGCCAAGGCAACATGGAAGGTCAGGGAACACAAAAGAAGCATCTATTCCCGCCTTCATTTCCGGAGCGCTCAGACTCAGCTTCCTATTCGCACTGCCTACTGAGCACAAGTCACCACAGTCCTAGGGAGCCCGGTCACAGACTGAGCAGGAGCCAACAGGTTTCCCTGAACTGCGTTAATGAATAATCTGAGCAGTGATGGCATCAGGTTGGTGTCACCCTGCAGGAATGGCAGGGGGATCGCGTCCGACCCCTCTGACTGCAGAAGGGGAAGAAGAATCCAACACCACATCGGTCAAAGGCTGATTTCTGTGAGGCAGCGGTCAGGGTCAGACATACCTCCGCTCTCTGAACTCTTACCTTATTTTGGTGCCAATCATCTCTTCCATGGCACTTCACTCCTCTGCTGGGTTTGACAGTCTGTTGCAATGGCCACAACGACCTCACGGGTGATACAGTGTTGATGAGTATTGTGTTTATTAGGGGAGCTAGCAGGTCACAACAAGTCAGGACCAGAAATTTTATGGATACAGGTTTTCTTCTCAGCCATGCCCACTATTGTCTCTGATCCTCAGCCTCTGGACCACATGGCTCCTGACAGTGTTGCGAAGCAACTTGAGCACTGCCAATCAATAACCGAAGGGCAGCCTACTCTGCATGCCAGCTTCCTGAATGGCAGCACTCAGCTTTACTCTCCCTGGGCCAGGAAACTGCCTGTCTTGTGGCTGGAGGACTAATGCTCCTGCTACTTCCACCACTTCTCCATGAAGCAATCTCAGAGTCCCTCTGATCATGGCTCTTTGCCTTTTCCTTGATGTAGGAGAGGCTCTCCCTTCCTGCTCCCCTGAGATCTCACTTTATACCCCACGGACTGGCAAAAATGACCGATCCCCATGTTAGAGTTTCACACCCACACATTATTCCCATGGACCGACCCAGACATTTGGTGGGAATTACAAAGACTATGGAGAGAAGAGTTGTACCAAGAAATTTCACTGTACCACACACCCCCTTCCCATGGACCTCCTCCCATTGCAGCTGCTCTGAAGTATCCCCAGGAATCTTGGTTTCTCAAACCAAAGAATGGGTGCAGAGACCGCAAACACCAAGCAAAAAAGCAAAGTTTATTTGAAAAGGAACAAAAGGCACCTGCCACCGCAGACAGGGACTCCTAGGAGTTCCTGATGAATGAACTGTGTCTAGGGGCTTTGATCAGATGTGGGATACTTGGCCTATCTGTGTCTCCAGCTTATGAACAGACCGATCCTGGGTCTAGTGGTATTTCTCAGGTCCAATCATGAACCTGGCCATCCTCTGTCCACAGCTAGGTCTTGCACAAGCATGGACAGGAATGTAAGTATGCAATTGGTGAGCAAAAAGAGCCTTGAGTTTCTTGACTTTGGAATTTAAAATCAGCCCGAGGGTCGGATGCCTGCTGGTTTACTATTTAAATTGTCCCAGGTTGTTAAAACCATCCTTCCAGACATCCTGCCGCTCCCAAAGCTTCCCGCAGGGTCTCTTTCTCCATGCTCTGCCTGTGGGCTCTCTATCTCCAGTCTCTCACTCCCCTCCCAGACCGCGCAGAATCCCTGGTAATGTTTATTCTCAATTTTAGTCATAGAGTAATACATGATCATGATAGCGGATAAATCGATTAAATGTAATGTCTCTTGAATTATATGAACACTAATCAACAAAATGGTTGTGTAAAATCTTTTTATATTGAATTACAGAATGATTAGTTACAACATTATCAGGAAAACTGAGCAGACTTATATTTCTCCTTTTTCCTTTAATTACTGCTTCGTTCACAAAAAAAAAGCTATTGATATAGGTTCATGAATACTAATTACCACAACTTTTATCTAAAACACCAGAGATTGTGACAAAATTATTGAGTATAAAAAATATCCGTAGCAGGGAGCTTGTAGCGCCTACACACTAAACCGAGCAGTGTGACACACTGCTGTAATTGGGCAACAATGACCTCTCGGACAGTAGTGCATTACAAGGTTCCAAATAAATTGGTGTAGCATTTTAGACTTGTAGGTATATTGAAACATAAAGCTGGGTTTAGGGGGGACGCTCTTTTTCTTTAAGCCTCCGACAAACGTATTCTTATGAAAGAATAAGAACTCTTTGCTGAAGCAGCACATAAACATTTGATGTCCTCCCTCTGAAAATGTGAATGATGCCTCCACCACGGGACTCCCTGAGCGATGCCACCATACCTAAAAGGAAGGATGAACGCTAAGGCAGAGGGGTGCATGTCGGAGCAGCTGATGGTAAAGTTTGCCCAGAAAGACAAGGCATCTAACTCCCTTGGTGCCATGGACACTGGCCCCTCCAAATGGAACTCAGCCTTCTCTTGCCCTTGACCTTCACCTAAAACAGAACAGGATAGGCGTCCTTGGGAAGGTGGTTTACAGTTAAGTCCAAGTGCTACCTCTTTCAAATGCATTCAAATTACATTTTTATTTACATAATGTCTTAACCCTACTCAATACAGGCGAATCTGGAACTTTCTATGGAGGGAGGAAAGTGGGGTGAAAGGACCAGGAAATAATCGAACCACGGAGCCTGAACGGAAACCCAATTGGTGGTCAGACTAGAAATGCAAAGGCCTGAACTTCAACAGACCAGATTTCTAGCCAACAATGAATGTGGAATGGATGGAATGAAGGTTACCAGCAACTTCCTCTGTCATCTAGGGAAAAGGAGTGAGCCTGTTGGGCCTTACGTCTGTCCTATGTAGAATAAAGCTGGGCTCCCTAAATCCTCATGTTTATAATTGGGAAGGGAATTAAATCTCTTTGAAGTCCCAGAATATTAATTTTGTTCTCAAGAGCCTTGAACTTGTTTAAACTAATCCTAGACGCCCTTGGAAGAGGGAACATTGTCACAAAGGAGAGAGTAATCCCTTGGTTTGGGATCTTTATTTATCGGTGTGGTTTTTTTAATCAAGCTTTCCAGCAACTGACAACTATCATGCACCAAGTAGAAAATGTATCCAAGCATCATTTCTAAGGAGAACATGGAATCACTATTTATTTATTTATTCCCAGCTCTATCACAGGAGGACCCAGCTTCTTTCATTCTCTGGCACCTGTGCAAACTAAGGGGCACCGAATGAAAGGAACCAATGTAGGTGAGACAGGGTCCTTCTCTCAGAGAAGGAACCCCAAGGCAATCTGAAAGCATTGCCAGCTGGTTAGAAACAATTCACTTCACAGGGAAGAGCGGACACCCCACAGAAGATTCCTGGACCCTGTGGGACGCGGGGGGCGGGCGGCGTGGCTCCCCTCTATGGACTGAGTACTGAGCATTGATCCTCCTCTCCAGGGTCAAAAATCTCCTGTTAGGATCCCCATCCCTCTCCAGGACCTCAGAGAATCTCGCCAGCAGCCCCAAGAAACTGATGTTGGGAAGCGAGCCTGGCTCACAGATGATAGATACTGCTTCTTGTTGGATGATATTGGGATGGTCCAATGTCTCCTGGTGACCCCTTGTGTCAGAGTGGAACTGCCTGATAGAGTCTTCTTGGCTATAGTCTTTACAGAAGCAGTTCCCTAGTCTTTCTCCCAGGGGTGGTACAGCAAACCTTTTAATTAGCAGCCAAGCTCCTAAGCTTTAGGACTGATACGAGGGCTCCTTTAATCCACTAGTCAATCTCTCAGTATCCTGTTCTCTATGATGCTCACAGAGTAAGAGGTTACTCATTCTGAGAACCCGTGGAGCCAGTGGAGACTAGCATACAAATTTCAAGGTGTGGTAGTTACATAATCTCATGTCAACTGGAGGGTATTAAGAGTGAAGGGGTGGAGTTTAGCCTATCAATCAGGTCACAGCTTGACTGGAAGGCAACCAAGATATATGGCTCACTGGAGGTTGGTCCTTCTCACTCTCTGTTTCACCTTCTTGTTGCCACTTCGAGCCACACCGATGGCAGTCACTGCCCTGGGGATGTGTCCACCACCATTGGATCTGCAAGACTTTGCACCCACCCACCTGTGATCTTCCTACATTCTGCATCATTGCATGTGACAGTGTGAGTCTGAAGAGGGATTTATGGATTAGTATCAAATTTATGGGCTAAAATCAAACATGGATTTGACCTGGACTGGGCTGGAGAGTTTTCTTTACTTATCATTTTATTGGGAGCTCCTACTACAGATATCATAACATTCCATAGTTCAATCACATCAAGCAATATTGTACAATCGCTACCACGGTCCGTTTCAAAAGATTTTCTTTCTTCTTGAGTTCCTTGATATCACCTCCCCTTTACCCCTTCCCTTCCCTCCCTGCCCTCCCCCACCCACCACACCCAGAAACCATTATTTATTTGATTTTGGGGTTTGTGGGTCTTTTTTTAGCACATTTTTTATTAATAAATATTTTTATTGGGGCTCATACAACTCTTATCACAATCCATACATACATCAATTGAGCAAAGCACCTTTATACATTTGTTGCACTCGTCATTCTCAAAATTCACCTTCCACTTGGGTTGCTGGAATCAGCTCGGTTTCCCTTTTTCCCCCTCCCCCTCCCTCCCTCCTTCCCCCTCCCCCCTGGTCCCTTCATAGTTTATAAATAATTATTATATCTTATCTTACACTGCCCGGCATCTCCCCTCACCCACCTTCCCATTGCCCATCTCCCAGAGAGGAGGTTACACATAGATCTCCAAGATCGGTTCTCCCTTTCTACACCCCCTGCCCTCCTGGTGTCGCCACTCCTACTGCAGGTGTTGAGGAGTTCGTCCATCCTAGATTCCCTGTGTTTCCAGATCCCTACTGCACCGCTGTACATCCTCTGGTCTAACCAGGTCCGCAAGGTAGAATTGGGGTCATGATAATTGGGAGGGGAGGAAGCGTTCAGGAACTAGAGGAAGGTTTTGAGTTTCATTGTTGCTACGCTGAACCCTGAGTGACTCATCTCCTCCCCACTACCCCTCTGGAAGGAATGTCCAGCTGTCTACAGATGGGCAGAGGTATGTGGGGGGTTTTTTTTTGCTGCATCCTACACCGTGGGATGTTTTCTTAATATACGATTACTCATTGATATAAAGCTCTTTCTTACATATATATGAGTGCCTCTGGGTGGTGTGTTTCTCTAGTCAACCTGGCAAGGACAGCCCTCGAGAGATCTCGGGAAGATCTGTGCCCATAAATCTGTGAAAGGCTACCAGAGGAGCAGAATGCAACCTCGGGGTCTGAACACTGTGACTTCCCCCAGGCATTGTTATGCATCCCACGCAGAGTTTGCTATGTTACTCACTTGTGCTTTTAAGCTAAAAGTATAATTCTCTATAAAAAAAAACCTTTATTTCATAGAGCTTAAGGGTGTGGACTCAAGTGATGTAAAATGGATTTTTCAAGACAGGGGGAAAAGAACAGGATGGGACAGTGTTTGTGATCATTAGGATTGGTTGACATGGGAGGGAAAGGCTTGGAAGAAAATTGTGATAAATACATTGTTGTTTGATGAAGAAATTATTTGTCCAGGGAGTAATCTATTGTCCTGATAGGAGAGTTGTATGCTCAGAGGAGCAAATTATTTGTTCAGATAAATTGGCTTGCAGGAATTTCATAAAGCCAACATTGAAGTTATTTATTAGTTTATATCCATGTATTTCCTATATTTCTTGGAGCAACTAGTTAAGTCATGATCCCACAGGAATTCTCAGTTTTCAACCCCAATTGTTAAACTTTTGCATATATATTGTTGTTGCTAGTTGTTGTCCAGTTGACCCTGAGTCATGTCAACCTATGTCTAACAGAAAGAAACGTGGCCTGAACCTGTGCCACCTCCATGATCCTTGGTAACTTTGAATCCATTGTTGCATATCTATATGTCCATCCATCTGTGTTAGTCTGGATAGACTAGAGAAACAAGACATAGACATGCATATGTTTATAATAAAGAGCTTTATATACAAGAGCAATTGAATATTGAGAAAACATCCCAGCCCATTCCAGATGAAGTCCATAAGTCTGACATTAGCCAATATGTCCAATATCAATCTATAAAGTCCACTTCAGACTCATGAAACACATGCAATGACACAAAATGCAGGACACTCACAGTCCAGTGGGTGGGAAGTCTTGTTGATCCAGTGGTGGAGGAAGCATCTCAGCACTGGCAGGAGCCTCCACATGACTTCTCCAATTCGGAGACTGACTGCCATCAACCTGTCTCTATGTGGCTTGTCAGATACAATGTCTCCCAGGGAGTGAGCAGAGGGAGAGAGTTTCCCTCTTCCAAGGAGGAATACAAGAGTTCCCAGAATCCTCATGAGAACGCTATGCCCATACAAAGGTCTCATTGGCTATGACCTGATTGACACGCTAGACTCTACCCCTTCCCTCCAATCTTCTTGAATTAGCAAAGGATTATATAACCACCACACCATTTTACTGAGGAGCTCCCAACTTATTGCTGACTGCAACTCACCTTTACCAAACATTATGTCCTCTAGCGATTGGCCTTTCCTGATGATGTGTTCAAAGTGAGCAAGTCAAAATCTCACCATTCCTGGTTCTAAACAGCATTTTAGTTTTATAACAAGAAGGTTATAGATAGAGGTTATCACATGCCTCATCTTCCAAGGACTATATTTAAGAATCACTGTGAGAGTTTACATTGCCACCATGAAAATAGAACTTCACTCCATCCAATGGCCTCTTACTTGACCAAAATCCTGCGAGTTTTGCTCACTTCTACTCCCCAGAGTAAGCAGGCAGTGGTTAATGGGGAAACAGCCTCCACTGGGACAAAGCTCATTGCCACGTGCAGAGAGTCTATGTATGTCCTACATGGTGACTTAGTCCTCAGCATTCCCCCCAACAGGATTGGCCATCAAGTGACATTGGTAACCGCAATATAGAGCTGTGCAATTCAGGATAATTTTAGAAAATATCTGGGTTTTCATTCAGAAAGACCAGAGCTGAAAGGCCTGCTTTGACTGTGCATAACTCTGGACAAAAATTTTTTTCCTCTCTCTTGGCCTATTTTCCCACTTCTAAAAATTTTTAGCTAGATGCTCCCCAAGAGTCCTTTCAAATCCAGCTTTCTGGCATCCTTTGATGTGACTACAGTAATTTTTTTCTAGTCTGATATGAAGAAGATATTAATGATAGAAGCCTAATGAGCTACAGGATAACATGAAGAATGCAGACGTCATTAAAAAGACAAGAAAGAAAGAAAGAAAGAAAGAAAGAAAGAAAGAAAGAAAGAAAGAAAGAAAGAAAGAGAAGATCAAAGGTGATGTCAGAAGAGACTGAACTTGCTCTTCGTTGTAGAACAGCTAAAGCAGATGGAAGTAGTGGTGAAGTCGGGAGTTGAACAGAAAACGTCAAAGAGAAGCTCGAGCAGATAAAGTATTATAATGAAATATGCAAAGACATAGAGTTAGACATCAAAAAATGAAGAACACACTCAACATATCTTAAACTGAAAAATCTCAAGAAAGAAAATTTTCAAGCCTTAAATCACAATATTAAAAGATTCTACGGGAAAAATATTGAATAATGCAGGAAGCATCAAAAGAAAATGTGAAGAATACCCAGAATCTCTGTATCAAAAAGAACGGGTCCATATCCAATCATTTTAAGAGTTAGCATAAGAGCAAGAACCAATGGTACCAAAGGAAGAAATCCAAGCTGCATTGAAGCTATTGGGCAAAAAGAAGTGTCCAGAAATGAATGGAACGCCAATTGAACTGTTTCAACAAGCTGATAAAGCACTAGAAGAACTCCCTTGTCTATGCCAAGATATTTGGAAGGCAGCTACCTGGCCAACTGACTGAAAGAAATCCAAATTTATACTTATTTCAAAGAAAGCTGAGCCCGCAGAATGGAAAGTATAGAATCATATCATTGATAGAATTATATAAGAAAATACCAGTGATATCACATGCCAGCAAAATTTTGCTGATGGTCATCCAATAGTTGCAGCAGTACATTGATAGGGAGCAGCCAAAGCTTCAGGATGGATTCAGAAGACAATGAACAAGGGGTATTATTCCTGATGTCAGATAAAATTTGGCTGAAAGCAGAAATTACCAGAAAGATGTTGACTTGGGTTTTATTGGCAATGCAAACTCATTTGAATGTGTAGATCACAACAAATGATAGATAACCTTAAGAATAATGAGAATTCCAGAACACTTCATCGTGTTCTTAATTGTATATCAAACAAGAGGCAGTTGGGCAAGGAAAACAAGGAATATTGCATGGTTTAAAATAAAGGTGTGCATCAGAGGTGTATCCTTCCACTATACTCATTCAATGTGCACACTAAGCCAATCATCAGCGAGTCTTGCTGTATGAAGAAGAATGCAGCATCATGTTTGGAGGAACCCTTATAAGCAACCTGCGATGGGCAGATGGCACAACCTCCCTTGCTGGCAGTGAGGAGGACTGGAAGCGCGCGCTGATGAAGATGGAGGATTTCATCCTTCGGTGTGGATTATGAGTCGGTCCAAAGAAGACCAAAATCCTCACTACTAGACTCACTGGTAACCTCTTGAGAAACAGAGAGAAAATTAAAGTTGTTAAGGATTTTTTCTTGCTTGCATCCATAATTCATGCTCACAGAGGTAGTAGTCAAGAGATCAAAAGATGCATTCATTGGGCAAATCTGCTGCACGTGATCTCTGTAAAGCAGTGGTTCTCAACCTTCCCAATGCCGCAACCCTTTAATACAGTTCCTCATGTTGTGGTGAGCCCCAACCATAAAATTATTTTCGTTGCTACTTCATGACTATAATTTTGCTACTGTTATGAATCATAATATAAATATCTGATATGCAGAATGTATTTTCTTTTTTCTTTTTTTTCTTTTGTAGGATGTATTTTCATTGTTACAAAATGAACATACTTAAAGCATAGTGATTAATCACACAAACAATATGTACTTATATATTGTGAAATATTGATTTCTAATTACAAATCAATTAAATTTTGTCTTGAAGCATGGTGTATCATGAGTAACAGTCTTAATATAACAACAGTAAACTACACTGCTACATTTTGCGACAGTATGCGTAAAAAGCCAACGTCGGTGCGAAGGTTAAGATAGCTTCTTTCTCACCAGAGCAGAAATTAACGAGGCAGTCTTTGCAAGAGTACAATGAAGATCATGTTCTACAACAAGTCTACTTCTATATTTAGACTTGATAACCAACAAGCTGGAAAACCCTTTTTCACAAAGATATGTTGTTGGAAATGGAGGGAGAAGGCACAACACAGTCCCAAACAGAACAGGATATGACTGCAAACACTTGATCCAGAATTTTGTAAGTGGCATTGTAGAGAAATCAGTTCTCAGTGCATGGATGTTAATAAGTTCAATGAATTCCTCTTGTGCTGTCTCAGGAACATCTTCAACTTTGACTGTGAATGAACTCTGGCAAGTGAAAATGGGATGCCGGGTAGATTTGGAAAATACGATGAAATTTTCTCTGCAAGCATATGCAAGTGTTCTTTCAGAGAAATTATCATCATAATCCTTTTGCCTGGTTCAATGTCATGCTCCTTAAAGAAAGCAGATAAGATGGCAACATGTAAATTTTATTTTCGTTCAATTTTTTTAAGCTGAAGTTTCATTTGGAATCATCAGATCTTTTCAGACAAATCAAGGCATGTTGCATTTGGTCCTTACAGTGATAAATTTAACTCATTCAAGATGGCAACCAATTAAGCTACATTCTGCAGTTCACTTTTATCGCTGAAAACAGCTTTGAACTGCAGCCTTGCTTTCTGATTAAAAAACACGTTTTGAGTTCATCATGAAGCTCAAAAACACGTTTTAAAACTTTTCCTCTCAACAACCACCTCACTTCAATGTGAAATAGCAGAGCATTATACGGCGCATCCAATTCATTGCACAGTTGTGAAAACAATTGACGGTTTAAAGTGCTCACGTTTACAAAATTGACAGAACTTATGATGTTTTTCATTACTTGTTGTAACTTTTGTGGCAGTCTTCATTGCTATCATTTGCTGGTGAATCATACAGTGAGTTCCAATGACTTTTGGTGACTCAGTACCAAATGTGGAAATCCAGATTGACATCCATAGCTTGAGCACCATCTGTGCAAACACCACAAACTTTTTTCCCAAGAAATCTTATGCTCTTTCAGAAATGAACCAACTATGTCAAATACATCAAGTGTAGTACTTGTTGTTTCAAGAGGTTTGCAAAAAGAAACTAATCTTTAAAGTTGCCATCAATAATATACCTCACATAAACCAGTAACTGTGAACAGTTTGCAATATCTGTAGATTCATCAGGCTGGATGTTAAATATTAGAAGTTGAGCAGATTTAATTTCCTGGATTACCTGATCAAGAATATCAGCAGACATGTCATCTATTCTTCTGTGGACAGTGTCTTTAGTTAAGGAAATTGCACTCAATTTCATCACAAATTCGTCTCTGATCATAACTTGAACAATGTCTTTGGCCACTGGCAACAGTAAATCCTCAGCAATGATGTGAGGTTTCATAGTTCTGGCGATTCTGAGTGCCACCAAATATGAAGCTCCAATGGCTGCTACGTTTTGCTTGTGGTACTTGTCACCAGTGTCAAGTCTAGCTTTCTTGAGTCCATCAGCTTTGCTTCTAAAATAGTTGGTATCCTTGCTGGCAAAGCTTGGATGTTTGCTATCAAAATGGTGTTTTAGTTTGTTCAGCTTCATAGATTTGACTGACAGAGTTTCACAACAAATAACACATTGCACTTTCTCAATTCCTGCTGTAATTATTGAGGTTAAACCAGACTGTAAAGCATCCTCACTGTATTCTCTTTTCTTAACATTCTTCTCTACATGATTCATTATCATAGGATGGTTTGCTGATGAAAATAATATATAGCAATACCTTTAATAATACAAAAGATGATACGTGGCACAGTTCAGTCAATACAGTTCATTAAAGTGTACTATGATTTAACATTCTCGGTGTTGTTGTTTTTACATACGTGTTACTATCACAAGTGGGTAGTATTCACATCAACCACAGCTGAATATAAAAAGACGGATCAGCATCCAGATTAAGTTTCCATGGTACAGATTCTTTTTGTAGTAGTAGTTCATGATTTTACAGTACATGATTTTACATTTACCCGGTAATTATGATTCATGAAGTGTTATTTTACCTCCAATACTACTGCTTTCAACACAGTAGCTGCTTTTAACATAGTAGCTTTCAACACAGCAGCTGCTTTCTACACAGTAGCTGTTCTCTACACATGTGTGGCTAGTCCGCATAAGTACATTATGGTGCCAACCCTGCTAAATACAGCTAAATTTGTATTGCATATGATGGGGTTGGCACAATGATGTCATCACGCCAAGTACTCATATGTGGGCATATCTGCATGTGGGCGGACCCACCTGGAGACAGATGGAGGAGCTGTGTCTTGGTTTCTAAGATCATTGGAAATATGTGTTTTCCAATTATCTTAGGCGACCCCTGTGAAAGGGTCATTCGACCCCCAAAGGGGTCACAACCCACGGGTTGAGAGCCGTTGATTAAAAGTGTTGAAGAGCAAGGCTGTCACTTTGAGAACCAAGATGCACTTGACCTAACCATGGTGTTTTCAATCTCCTCATATGCATGTGAATATTAGACACTGAATAAGGAAGATAAAAAAGAATTTATGCATTTTAGTTATGGTGCTAGCAAAGAAGAGTGACAGTACTACAGACTGCCAAAAAAAAAACAGATTTGTCTTCAATGAAGTACAGCCAGAATTCTCCTAGAAGCAAAGATGGCAAGATTTCATTATCAGGAGAAACCAGTCCCTGGAAAAACACATCATGCTTGGTAAAGTAGAGGGGCAGTGAAAAAAAAAGGAAGGCTCTGGATGAATACAGTGTCTGCAACAATGGAGAATTGTACCTCACGTAATAATAATTGTGAGGACAGTCCTGGACTGGGAGACATTTTTTTCTGTTGTACATAGGGTCTCTATGAACCTGGAACCCTATTACAAGAGGACAGCCTGATTTGAAAAAGTAAGACAATAAATGTCACACCTTTGGTTGCCTACATCGCCTTGACATCGTGTCTTTGTTGGACTATTCTTCAAGATCATATAATCTGAGACTGTTACAATTGTTAGATACCACCTAGTCAGTTCTGACTCATAGTGACCCTATGCAAAACAGAATAAAACACTGTCTAGCCCTGTATCATCTTCAAAATTGTGTTTTAGCCCATTGTTATACCCACTATGTCAATCCATTTCATTTACCTTCAGCTAGGAAGATCCCAAAAACTTTTACTCATCCACATCATTAAGATGGACTCTATTGCTGAAAACAAAATGGGTGCACAAGCAAATATGGTGAAGAAAGCTGATGGTGCCCGGCTATCAAAAGATATGGCATCTGGGGTCTTAAAGGCTTGAAGGTTAAAAAGCGACCAGCTAGCTTAGAAGCAACAAGTCCACAAGGAAGAATCACAGCAGTCAGTGCAACCATGAGGTGTCAATGGGATCGGGTAACATGTATCAGAAGACTCAAACCAAACAAAAATATATCTTATTGATAACGAGGAAGGTCGGAGCAGAGACACTAAACCCATCTGTAGACAATGGGACATCCCTTCGCAGAAGGGTCACTAGGAAGGGATGAGTCAACCAGGGTGCAGTATAACTGTTGAAACACACAATATTCCTCTGGTTCCTTGAGGTTCCTCACCCCCCCCCCGCCCCACTATCATGACCCCAGTGCTGCCTTTCATTGCAGGCTAGACCACAGCATATACACAGGTACAGATAAGAGCGCACAACACACAGAATCCAGCTCAGATAAACCCCTCAGGAACAGAAATGGGAGTAGTGATACCAGGAGGATAGGAGAAGGGAGGGAGAGGAAGGGAAGAAGGGGGAACCAATCACAATAACTATCACATAACCACATACACACACCCCAAGGGGGATGAACAAGAGAGATCATGAAATAAGGGAGATAGTGGTCGGTGTAAGATATGAAAATAATAATAATTTATAATTTATCAAGGGGTCACAAGGGTGGGAGGGCTGAGGGGGGGGAAGAGGAGCTGATAGAAAATGAATGTTTAGAAAATAATGATAGCAATATGTGTACAAATATGCTTGATACAATTGGTGTATGGATTGTTGTACGAGCTGCAAGAGCCCCCAATAAAATGATTTTTTTTTTAAGATAGACTCTACCCACTACTATAAGGTACTAAGAGGAAAGCAGGCTTCTACTCTCAGCTCATGTAACCAGTCTCCCAAGCAATGAGGTAGAGGCTTCCTGGTGTCCATGAGCCATCTCTCACCCCCTTTTTACAGCTTAAAAACAACTTCAACAGCAGAGTCCTCACCTCAGCCGGGGTCAGTCTTTCAAGAAGGAGGGAAAGGGAGAAGACCAGTCAGTGGCTGCCACACAACCTAGTGATAAGGTGATCCCCAAATCAATAGACATTCGTACCAGAGTCATAAGCGAACCTTACTGAAAATGCAAGTCAAGATGGAGGGAAGACAGCACGGACATCTCGGAGAAGGCGTTTACATCTCCATTGATGGATAAACAGGGAGAAACTACCTCCTATAAGGGAAAAAAATGCTTAACTATTTATATAAAACTCAAAGGGAGACTAAGCCTGCCACTCATGACCACACCTTTCTCATACTAGAAAAATTGCCTTATGTCAGTTGACAAGATGGAGGCTCAGTAGAAATGAGCATGCTGTTACTCAGAAGAGGCAGGAAGGAGTCCTGCCTGAGAAGTGCAGAGGATCTCAATTTAGTTAAATGAGATAGACGTGGGACCATGTGCAAGGAAAGCTATTACACTTGAAGAATCTACCCGTCAGCTGAGACTGCTGCCTTAACAACTGCCAACATCTCACTGGCTTGGGGTGCAAAGTACGTCTTTCTCGCTCAAGTTTCTGACCATCTTGAGTCATTTGGGATCTGCTTATTTTCACCCCAAGACTCAGACTAATGTCATTGAGGCTTCTATCTGTATTTTGGACATTGATGGCGTCACTGCTGAGGGAAAGAAGAAAGGTGGAGACATAATGACCCTCAAGGTCTCTATGCTCCCAACTGGCACAATTCACTTCCACGCCCCCTCTACTGGCCAAACACAGGCAGGCCTAAGGCACTCTGGTGGAGGTGCTCAACTGCTACCCCAAAGACCGCAAGGAAGAACCCACGGGAAAGAAGACTTGTCAATCCGGTCACCTCAAGGGGAAACCCCTAGAAGGCAGTTCCACTCTCTTCTCTGGGGACCAAATAAGGTGAACTTAATGGCTTTGCTTTGGGTTTTGTTTGCTTCCTTGCTTGCTTGCTCTGGTCAAGCTTTGACCAAAGCTGCAGGATAGGACGTTGATTAGTTTGTTATCATAATATAATCAATCACAGAGAAAAGACCGGTACTTGTTAATGAATCTCTATTCCCCTGGATGAAAGCCTGTAGTGATTCACTAATGACTGGCATGGTGCCCTGAGTGGGTGCAGGTGTGTTCTTCACCCTGCTCTGGGTGTCACTGCGGCTGCTGTGTGTGCTGACACCCCGAGCCTCTGGTCTACCTAGGTGCTCCATTATTTTTTATATTCCTTGATGATCTGATCATCACATCAGTTCTGTTGCTTTTCACTCCAGCCAGTGAATTCCCAACGCCAGATGTGGAGATTAAGATTGGGGATGACTTTTTCATTGGCCGCTATGTCCTTCTGGCTTTCCTCAGTGCTATATTTCTTAGACGACTCTTCTTGGTCCTAATTCATCGTATTTTGGAGCCCATTTATGCCAAACCACCCCAGTCCTTTTGATCACTCATCGAGAAAACAAGAGACTCTATTCCCTCCATTTTGATGTCCTTGTGAACAGAAAGGCACTCTCCAGAGCTTTATATTGATCGTCTTCGTACCTAAAGGAGGCAGAAAATCTCCATGTGTCCCTCTGAAAATTCCCTTGAGTCAGGGTTGCAGAATTGTTCCTCTGGGGATAAATTCTCACCCGCTTAAGACAACATGGTCCTGTCTTCTTACCACCAATACTTCAGATTTTCCATCTGACATGAAGCTAGTAATAATGACCTACTTAGAACACATATGGTCAGCATGTTACTACATAGATTTGGGGAAAAGGAACATTTTGGCTTCTCTCGTCACAGAGAGAAACCCTTTTGGATAATATGCGAAATTCCATAATAAATGCATTGATATATTGAAATGACTAGAAGATCATGTGTCACTGAAAGACACTCACAGTTCAAAAGGTTATTTTAATGTGACCATTTAGAAGACTTATTCAGATGTTTGCTATTGGCCACTGCGTGCTTAGTAGTCCACAGAATTCTAAAGGCTAGGTCTCACTTCTCTTTGAGCCAGAGACTTAGACGATCACCTAAGGGCTAACTGACACTTCATACCCTTGACTACAGCTTTCAGAACATATGTTGTGTATGCCACATTTGTTTGGGGGTTAAAGGAAGGGTATGGAAATGTTGGACTTTTTTTGGTGTTGTTGCCCTGTGCTTTCCAGATTCTTTTTCTTCTGGGATTTCAGACCTCTCTGTATCTTAATTAAAGACTATAAAAATCCATTTGCCTGTGTGATCACGAAGTTCCAAAGGGATCAGGCATCAAAGAATAATAAACCATATCATTGGGTGCACACCTCCGTGATATGATCGCCGAGGACAAACGGGTGCATAAGCAAATGTGGTGAAGAAAGACGATGGTGCCCGGCTATCAAAAGAGATAGCATCTGGGGTCTTAAAGGCTTGAAGGTAAACAAGTGGCCATCTAGCTCAGAAGCAACAAAGCCCACATGGAAGAAACACACCAGCCTGTGCGATCACGAGGTGTCAAGGGATCAGGTATCAGGCATCATCAGAACAAAAAATCTTACCGTAGTGAATGAAGGGGGAAGTGCAGAGTGGAGACCCAAAGCCCATTTGTCGGCCACTGGAGATCCCTTTGAAGAAGGGTCTAGGGTAGGAGATGAGTTATCAGGGTGCGATGTAGCAACGATGACACATACAACTTTCCTCTAGTTCCTAAATGCTTTAAACCCCCTCCCCACCCTCATGATCCGAATTCTACCTTGCAAGTCTGGATAGAGCAAAGGATGTACACTGGTGCAGATAGGAGCTGGAGGCACAGGGAATCCAGGGCAGATGATACCTTCAGGACCAGGGATATGAGTGGCGATACTGGGAGGATAGAGGGAGAGTGGGTTGGAAAGAGGGAACCAATTATAAGGATCTACATGTGACCTCCTTCCTGGGGGGTGGACAACAGAAAAGGGGTGAAGGGAGATGTCGGACAGGGCAAGTTATGACAAAATAATAATTTATAAACTGTCAAGGGCTCATGAGGGAGGGGGGAGCGGGAAGGGAGGGGGAAAAAAGAGGACCTGATGCAAAGGGCTTAAGTGGAGAGCAAATGCTTTGAAAATGATGAGGGCAATGAATGTACAGATGTGCTTTACACAATTGATGTATGTTTGGATTGTAGTAAGAGTTGTATGAGCCCCTAATAAAAATGTTTTTTAAAGCCAGATTCTCATAACCTAAAAAAATACATTTATGAAAAAAAGAAAGAGTCCATTCTGAAATAATGCCTCCCCTCTTTATTTTTGGAACACTTTCTCAGGATTATATGTAACCGGAAGTCCAAACTGTGAGACTTGTTATTAAGTGGAGGTGCTCTGGGATGGCTCTGCTTTAAAAGACTTAATCTGATTCCCTGGGCTATTTTGAGAAGAATCTTATGGCCTAAAATAAAAACCAAAAAATCAATTTAGAGAGAGAATATTGGTGAAGTATATACTATATGCCGGTAGCACCCTAATTGCTTTGAAATTAATTTAATTCTTCCAATGACCAATGATCATCATACCCATCTTAAGGTAGAGGGGAAAGATTTTGGACTAAAGAGATTAACTAACTTTCCCAAGCTTCACATAACAGTTAGACTACAAAGTCTGTCTAGGACTGTGTGGGGGGAAGAAGAGACACGGATTAAGTTTTCTTGGTTTGGGAAACTTTGAGAGCTTCAGGAAGGCCATGATCATTTCTACTTCACTTTCTCTCCTGGCTCCTTGCCAGTGTAGGTACTCAGTTAGACTCCCCAGAGGGTGGATAAGCTGTAGCATAAAAAGAACTCCTGACTTCTGAGAGACAACGGCTGGAGAGGGGCAGGTATGATTGTCCCTAGACTTTTCATTAGCTCTTTCTTTCCCTTCTTCAGTTTGGGAAAGCTTTGCAGATAAGAAAGTTTCTAAGAAAATAATTTCTTGATCTGGCCCAGTGTCCAACGGGAAGAAAAGAAGAAACCTTCTTCCAAGCAGATATGAGGGGAGAAGAATGCTGAAATACTGAGGGCCGTGGAAATCGCAGAGGGCTTCACACTGGTGTGTTCCTCTCTGGACACGTGCACTGAGCCTCTAGTGATCAGCTGTGAAGAGGTGTGGGGCCAGCCCAACTGGAACTTAATGCCAAACACAAATCATTTGTCGCCTCTCAAGACACTTCTTGCTTAAAAACACATCTGGGAAACTCTTATAGATTGCTGACTTGGAATCTACCTTTTTTTATTCCCCCAAAATGCTTTCCAATAGAGAGTCATAGAGGTTTGAGAGACTTTTTATGGAGAAAACGGTGTGAACGTTGAAATAAAATGCCTTCCTAAATGCCACTACTATCATCTAAAGGTTTTTAAATACATGCTGATTAAGTCCTATGTGTTACAGGCGAACTTTCATTTAAAAGTGCACTTTCTCCTATGTGCTTCATTTTGTAATTGTACTTGAATGACAGTTGACAGTGTCCTGGAATGTACTCAATTCAGTCACATCCAACAATGAAATAAACACCCGCTGCTTTGGGATAAGAAATGCAATGTTGTGAGGGGACAAAATGGATTTCACTGAAAATTCGACACGCCTCCCTCTCCCCATCAGCAATCCCCTTTGCCACACATTCCTGAAAATCATCCCTTACATATAAGCAACCACCTAGTGTCCTATTACTCATTGTTGACTTAAGCCCTACTGATCCCTACTGATCCCTGGGAACTCCAGACGAAGAGACCAGTGATCCTGTTCAAGAGATAGAAAGAGAGAACAAATCTAGTACTCTATATGAGAAAACTGTGTATCCTTTTAAGTTTGTATCTGGCCAAAGCTAAAAGTGCAGGCTATCTCCCTACCCCCACAATGAAGAGGTTTCTCTGGAGGGGGGGGGCAAGCAATGACTGAGTGGGAATAAGGAGATGACAAGTTTGGGTACAATGAAGGGGTCATGTTTGAGGAAGAAACTTGTGTAGGTTGGAATACAGTGGAAAAGGCCAGAGGACAATGTGCTGCCTTATGGAGAGACTCAGTCTGTCTCTCCCAAGTGAATAAGCACTTTTACCTGCAGGAAGCTTGGGCAATCCATTGCCTCATCTGCAGACGTGCCCTCCCAGATCAGTAGTCTAGGGACTGAGTTTGTTTTGCACAAACAAATTATTTGCTTAATAAGGCCCTTTGCTGTCCCCAGTGATTTCCCTAGGGGTTGTGAAGCCCAAGTGTCAAGCTCCCTAAGGACAAATTCAATCTCTTCCTTCCTGGCCTGGGAAAAAGAGCCCAGATGGTGCAGTTGCTGTAAGCATCAGAGACCGTTCAACACAAAGGCAGCTGTTCAAATCTATCACCTGCTTTGTGGAAGAAAGATGAGACTAAAGTATTTACAGGTCTCCACTATAAGTCAGAATTGACTCGATGGCCTGGAAAGGCAGTCTCTCCAACCTCTTCTAATTGGACTTCACTCTCCAGCCCCATACCTCATCCCAAAGGATACCTCAAAAACAAAACAAAATTACTGACATCAAGTAGATGCCAACTCAAGGGTAGAAATTTCCCTCTGAGTTTCAAGACTGTAACTTGTTTTTGGGTGTCCCCCGCCCCAAGACTGTAATTCTTTATGAGAATAGAGAGTCTAAACTTTCTCCCTTGGAGCGACTGGCGGTTTAGAACTGTTCCCTATCAGAGAGTTATTTATAACTGTGAGAAGTTGGAAACGCCTTATGTACCAACCAAACCAGGTAAATAATGGCACACATACACAAAATAAGTTGCACCCCTCAAATATGATGGTGTGGGTTTTATTTATTATTAATATGGGGGAAGTTCATGAGATCTCACTGAGGTTTGGGGGGGGTTATTTTGGGAGGGTTGGATTGTGATAAGAGTTGTATGAGCCCCCAATAAAATGATTTTTTAAAAGATATGACACAATAGGTTGTCTAGTATGATCTTATTTATGGAAAATTAGATGCATCATGGCCCTGAGAAATTTACATCAGGAAGAATGTCCCCCACTCCCAGTTTCTCTGGTGGTAAGATTTTAGGTGACACCTATTTTATTCCTGGTTCTTTTCTGTGTTGCCTAGATTCTTACAACAAATGTGTTATTTTGTGCAAAGATAGTTAAACCACTTTCAAGAGGGATTGTATGTTATTTTTTAAGATGTAGAGAGGACCTTCAATATTGTTCAGTGAATAAAGTAATCATGGCATAGTCTTTTTGTGTGTACAAAAGAAAAAAAGAAGACACATAGCATGCTTCCCAGAGATTCTCTAAATTGAAAGGAGAGAGTAGTTGAGGAAGCCTTAGACCTAGATCTTCAGAGGCACTCAGATGTCGATTATCAATATAACTAGGACTTCGAGTCAATTACCGTGAGACCTGGAGGAAAGACTGATGTGTGTTCCTGTGTACCTTGTGGTCTTGAGAACCTTTTGAGGCTCATTAAGAAAATAGAAGTCCCCCTCAGGGCAGGGGCACTGAAAATTAAAAGGATCTGTCCTGGCAGTAGGACCTTTGGCTCCTCAGAGATCCTAGATAAGGTCGCCCAGGTCTCTCCAGCATCCCTCAGAGACAACCTGAGGCTCCAGGTCTGCTCCCAGGAGAACTAGATCCAAATTCCCACAGGTGCATTTCTGAACTCTAGGATGAGATGAGAGAGAAAAACCAGATAAATCTGAAGAGAGAAGCCTTTGTAGCCAAAAGGAGTCTTGGAGCTTTGTTAGGCTCTCTGAGGAATTCTCTGGAAGAAGCCGGCCCTTGGAAACAGAAGAGAAAATGCCCAAAGTGGTCTTCAACAGCAAGCTTCCAGAGGGGATGGCTCTTGCTCCTTGACAGGTAAGTGGGTGGAGGAGCAGAATCCAGTCACCAGGAGGGGCTTAGAGCCTTTTACCTTCTCTTCCTCATCAACCGTGCCCCAAACTCGACAAAATCAAGCCCTAGCACTAGGGCCGGGATGACCAGCATTCAGAGCAGAGAGAAGAATTCCTGCGTGGTAGTTTATTGGGCCGTAACCAAAAATTTGGAGGTTCAAGTCCACCAAAAAGCCCCTCTGGAGAAAGGCCTGTTGATCTACTTCCCTCAAATCAGCCATTGAAAAACTCAAGGAACACAGGTATATTCTGACACATTTGGGGTCATTCACTCAAAGGCGACTAGTTTAAGCATATGATTGTTAGAATAGGCTAAGGAGCTCCCGGGACTGTGGTTACTTGTTGGGCTGCTAACTATGGGTTCAGAACCACCAGCTTCTCCGCGGGAGAAAGATGAGTCTCTCTACGCCCTTAAAGATTTCAAGTCTTAGAAACCCACGGGTGCAGTTCTACCCTATCCTATAGGGTTGCTATGGGTCAGAATCAACTCGATGGCAGTGAGAGACTGCTCTCAGTTTCCTTATACATAAGGTCTCAAACTCTGAGCAAGTTGATAATGACAGAAAATATAGATAGGCGTGATATTTAAATCAGAAGGGGTGCGTGAGGTTTAAATCGCTGTTGAGAAGATGAGTAAAGGCATTGCGTGGCTCATAGATGTTCAATTTACTCATGCCCCCTCTCCACTTCCACGGTACTGTCCATTCCGGGAGTCTTCAAAGGACTTCAGGATCACCTGGAGCAGCTGAGGGAGAAGGAGAGTCAGGAACAGGAAGGAGGAGGGTATGGAATATGCGGCTGGTGGCTCAGGAACAACTGCCTCCTGTGCCTGGAGTCCCAAAGAACTGGATGGTGGCCAGCTACCATGACTGAACATGTTGATCAAAGATCTATAGAAGAATCCTGATCCTAAAGGGAGAGCCACAAAACAAAATTGCAAATTCTCGTAGACTCTAGAGCAGTGGTTCTCAACCTTCCTAATGCCGCGGCCCTCTAATACAGTCCCTCATGTGGTGACCCCCAACCATAAAATTATTTTCGTTGCTACTTCATAACTATAATTTTGCTACTGTTATGAAACAGGCGACCCCTGTGAATGGGTTGCTCAACATGAACCGCTGCTCTAGAATTTCTGAAACCTTGGAGGCTGAATGACCCCATGAAGCAATTTCTCTGAAATCATCTTTCAACCTTAAACCAAAACTATTTCTGAACTCTTCTTAAAAGCAAACAATAGCTTACCCTATGTAGTTTAAAAGATGCCTGCCCCCGGCATTGTGCTTTTGTGAGAACCATCCCTCTGGGATCCGACTGACAAGGGCAAGCTGAAAGATTAGGAGGGAACCTTGGGGGCCTGAGTTCATGTTCATTGAGGAGGAGCAACTCAGAGAAGAGGGTGAGATGGTTGCACAACATGAAGACTGTCTTCCACACAACTGAATTGGTTAAATTTTTTTCAAATGTTTTCTATCCCAAAAGTGGGGTGCGGTCGGGTGGATAAGAGCTTCGGGATACTACTGGGCCATAAAGGGAAATGAAGCCCTGGTGTATGCCACAATCTGGATGACCCAGGAAAACATCATGCGAAGTGAAATAAATGCAAAGTCTGGTCATGCTTCCCTGACACAGGCACATGCAGGAAACCCCCACATTGTTAGTGATTAGCAGGAATGGGAGGGAGCGAAGAGTGTTTTGCTTTAGGGGCGTTGAGTTTGTCTTAAGAATGGTGGAATTAAATCATATCATTGTGAATGGGGGGAGTGCAGAGTGGAGACCCAAAGGCCATCGGTAGGCAACTGGACATCCCCTTACAGAAGGGTTGCGGGGAAGAGATGAGCCAGTCAGGGTGCAGTGTAGCAATGATGAAACATAACTTTCCTCTAGTTCCTAAATGCTTCCCTCCCCCTCCCCACATCAAAATCCCAATTCTACCTTACAAATCTGGCTAAACCAGAGGATGTACATTGGTACAGATAGGAACTGGAAACAGGGAATCCAGGGTGGATGATCCCTTCAGGACCAGTGGTGAGAGTGGTAATACCAGGAGGGTGGAGGGAAGGTGAGGTGGAAAGGGGGAACCAATTACAAGGATCTACATGTGACCTCCTCCCTGGGGGAGGGACAACAAAATGGTGGGTGAAGGGAGACGTTGGACAGTGTAAGATATGACAAAATAATAATTTCTAAATTATCAAGGGTTCATGAGGGAGGGGGGAGTATGGGAGGAGGGGGTGAAATGAGTAGCTGATGCCAGAGGCTTAAGTGGAGAGCAAATGTTTTGAGAATGATGAGGGCAATGAATGTACAAATGTGCATTACATAATTGATGTATGTATGGATTGCGATAAGAGTTGCATAAGCCCCTAATAAAATGATTTTTTAATAAATAAATAAAATAAGAATGGTGGAATGATAGAACGGGCTGTACCCGTGGAAGCAGTAATCGGTGTCGGGGAATTGTAGGATTATATGTAGAAATTATGGAGAGCGCATGTCTTCTTATGCATAATTTCACAGGGGAAAAGAAGGTGGAAATGGGAGAGGGGCTCAGGAGAAACCTGTCTGGTCCCAGCGTGTCTGTTGCTCATCTCTCTGCAGTGGCAGGCGATCATGGGAGAGAATGGCACCCAAGTGGCTCTATTCCTCCTGCTGGGACTCACGCAGCAGGAAGAGCTCAAGGGCGTCCTCTTTGTGCTGGTCTTACTCATCTACTCAGTCACCCTCGTGGGCAACCTGGGCATGATCACCCTGATCCATTCAGACCCACAGCTCCACACGCCCATGTACTTCTTTCTCAGTGTCCTCTCCTTCATAGACTCCTCCTTCTCCACAGTGGACGCCCCCAGGCTTCTGGAGAACTTCCTGACCTCAAGTCAGTCTATCTCCTTTGTAGGCTGTGCTGTCCAGATGGCTCTCATGACTCTTCATGGTACTGCGGAGTGTCTCCTCCTGGCCATCATGGCCTATGACAGATTCACTGCCATCTGTCACCCTCTGCTGTACCACACCATCATGTCCCAACTTCTATGTGTCAGGCTGGTGGCAGCCACCTATGCTGCTTCCATTTCATTTGCAGCTGTGCTAACTGGGAACATCTTCAAGCTGCCCTTCTGTGGCCCCAATGTCATTAACCATTATTTCTGTGACATACCTCCTGTCCTCCAACTTGCCTGTGCAGATACTACTGAGGTTGAGGTCATCATTTTCTCATCTTCTGCCCTAATTATTCTCTTGACCATCACTGTTATCCTGGTCTCATATGCCTACATCCTGATGACCATCTTCAAGATGCACTCCCTCGAGGCCCAGAGCAAAGCCCTCTCCACCTGCGCCTCCCATCTCACCGCCATCTCCCTCTACTATGGCACCATCACCTTCATATACACTCAGCCAAACTCTCAAGATTCCATGGAGCAGAACAAAGTTGTCTCTGTCTTCTACACGTTGGTCATTCCCATGCTGAATCCTCTCATCTACAGCCTGAGGAATAAGGATGTCAAGGCTGCTTTCAAGAGGAGATGCCTCGGCCACCAGTCTCCCTAAACAAATGTATGTACAAGTTTGCATTTCTCTGGAGGAATGATCTAGGAGTGAAATTGCCTTGTAGGGTAATTCTGTTTTTCTCATTGAGAAATCACTAAACAGTGATTGTATCTGTTGATCTCTCCCCCAGCATTCTGCATTATGGTGGCGTTCTCTGCACGTACTTCTCGACTTGATTGCAATGAACAGGAAAGTTCTTGATCTTTTTAACTACAGGAGTATCCCCCCTTAGCCATTCTATTTGATTTCTTCCGACAGCATCTCACTTACCTCCAAGAGCATCATCTCTGACCCTCACCTCTGAGAAACAGACACTAGACGAAATAGTTTTCCCTGAGGAAGATTGCTATATCTACTAAGCTTATGGATTGAATGTGTCCCCAAAATTAAACATATTGAAATACTAGCTCCTCTCTATATCTATGAATATGACCCTGTTTAGAAATACTTTTTGTTATGTTAGTAAGATCGTACTAGAGTAGAATGAGTCCCACACTGAATCCGATCTGACTTATACACCGAACAGAGTGGACACAGAAGCACAGAGGGAAGACAAATACCAAGGAATTCTAAGGAATTCCCAGGAGCTTCAGGACACCCAACAAGGCAGGACCTTCCCTGTCCCCACCCCACCCTGAGCTATGCCTTGAACCCAAACTTTTCACATCCAGAATTGTGAGAATAAGTGTGGTCTTGAAGCCACCCACATGTGGTATTTCTGTCAAGGCCGCACAAGATAATGAGGAGGAGTCCTGATGGTGCAGTAGCTACACTTTGGGCTCCTGGCCTAACAGTCAGCAGTTCAAACCCACCAGCCCCTCTACCAGAGCAACACATGGTAACTTGTTCCACAAAGAGTCTACCTTATGGGCAGTACTGCCTGTCCTACAGGATCCCTGTGAGATAGAAACGATGGCACGGCACACAACGCCCATAGGTAATTAAGACAATTAGAAATTGCCTTGAGCTGCTAACAAAGAGCAAACTTACAACCATTTAAACTTCTGAAGTGTACTGGCCCATGTTAAAGCAAAGGGGGAGGAGAGGGCGAGGATTCTGCCATTGAGGCTCCACGGAGACTTATGGGCATTCAATCTTTCTGTTCCACCATTTTCCATGCATGGCTTCCATGCTCATAGCTGCCTCTTGGCCAAAATAGTGGCTGGAACTCTAGTCATCAATTCCTTGTTCAAATAAGAGAGTGGGAAGAATGTGGACAAAATGCTAGTTGCCTGCCCTGTGTTAGAGTGCTCTGGGTGCGGGAAAAAGCCTATGGGACTCAGTGCCATGGGACCAAGGAGAACTGCCCCTACAGAGTTCTGAGACTAGATTCTTATGGGAGTAGAAAGCTTCATTTTTCTCCCTTGGAGCAACTAGTGATTTCGAACTGCTCATCTTTGGGTTAGCACCCCAACCCACCCACTATGCCACCAGGGTTCCTGGTCAACATACTCTATAGAGACTCTTACTAATATTCAAACAGGACAAGGGGGTAAGAGAGACAAATCACCCCAGATGAAAGAAACTATCAGCATGAGGCTGATAGATGCCCAATTACTCAAGGCCATTGAGGTCACTATATATGATTGAAAAGAGCAGATATCATAACAAAATCATGATTGGTAGCAGTTCAATGCATCACTGTTGCAGATAGGTCAACAGAATAGGAGAAAGGACTGTGAATCACAAGCATGCACAACCACAGATTTCCAGCCACACAGGACTGAATGTGAAACTTCTACCACCTGGCTACATGGTGGTAGGCAGACGATCATGACCACGTGGTTTTGAGTCATAGTCACCAAGACCCTAATTTTTACCTCAAACTCTGTGTAGGTCTGACAGGTAAGGAATCTGGTAGGCTTGCAAGGTTATGACCCTTTCTCTCTCCTCTCTCTCTCTCTCTCTCTCTCTCTCTCTCTCTCTCTCTCTCTCTCTCTCCCTCTCCCCCCTCTATCTATCTCTCTCATTTTAATTATATTCATTTTTCCCTTTTATTTCTGAAATATAACTCATACAAAGAAAATCATACTATATGTAGCTACATGGTCCATCTCATCAAAACAGTGACAGTATCCCAATAAACCCCCCAAGTATGTGATTCCTTCTCCTCTTCCTCCTCCTCCTCCTCCTGGTCATCCTCCCCCTCCTGCTCCTCCTTCTCTTCCCACCTATCCTCCTTCCTTACCTTCTTGTTTATTCCTTCTCCCTCTCCCCTAAATCCCTGGTAAGCTCATGTCGTGCAGTCAGGTAGATCTCTCTCTCTCTCTCTCTCTCTCTCTCTCTCTCTCTCTCTCTCTCTCTCTCTCTCTCTCTCTCTCTCTCTTCCTCATTTATTAATTGTTTTATGGAACAAGAACCAGGCTAGTCAAATATGACAATTGCTAGAAGGGCAGGGTCTCCTGGTTCCACTCAACCATAGACCCAAGACCTATGCCTATGAATAGGAAGAAGTCGAAGTTACATTCTCAGGAATGCAGAAGCAGGAATTTGTAGCAAAATGGAGTTTTGACTCAGACCTTATGTCATCAATTTAATTATGCCAAGTGTCTCAATTTTAGAGGTTTGCTATCGCACTTCTTCAAAACAATGAGTAGCACCTGTTTATCTCCCATTGACCAGAAGTTCATCAGGTCGTCTACAAGTAAGGCTAGGAAATACAGTTACTGGCTAGGCACATCGCTACCTGTACTTCCTTGAGATTCTGTTTGTATAGAAGAGGAGAATAGATGCCCAAAACGTAACTCTCGATGTGTGCCAACTGCCTTTTACTACCTAGAGCAGAAGATGGCAGAACATGATCATGGATGGCCCATCCTCCATCCAGATCCACCCTGCCAACAAGGTTGTTCAGGGATAATACAATGAGCTTCCAGTTCTCAGCCAACCTATAAAACATTTTAAAATTCATATTTCCGTTTCTCCAAGAAGACAAATATTTGGCACTGAGTCACAGTTACACTTATAAATAGCCACAGTCCACCCCTCCCTGAACCCCCTTCCCTCCTCACAATTCTTGAGGTGTCTGTGGCCTTTTTATTGTGATTTCCTGAATTCTTCCTTGTAGTATAGAAAACTTGTATTCATGTCTCTAGCAAAAGCGAGAAAAGGAAGTATTGGATCTATCAGGGTTACATGTATCAAGATAAAGAATGTCTACAGCTATGTTGGGTACCCTGGTGAGGTAGTTAGTTTATTGTGCCAACTTGGCCGATAAACATATTTGGGGTTAATTGAAGGACTAAAGGATAAATGGCTCAGTGAGCCTCACCTTTCTAGTTCTCTGGTCTCTTGCTTTGTGATGGTTGGACCAGGGTAAAGCTGCCTTATGCAGTTCCCTGCTTCAGCTGGAAAGGTTCACTTCCTGCAAGACATCCCTGAGGAGAAGCCACATGGACCTACTCCTGCCAGTGCTGAGTGCTTACGTGTTCACTGATCTGGCTTTCCTCCTGCAGTCAGCTTCATTGTGTATGTTTTGTGAGATGGAGGACTTTGTGAATTGATGTCAGATAAATGGGCTAATGTTGGACTTGTGGGCTTGGGCAGCACTGGGTTGGGATGTTTTCTTGATGTGCACTTATCCTTTATATAAAACTCTCTCTTATACATATGAGTTCCTGTGAATTTGTTTCTCTAATGTACCCAGCCTGACACCTGGTACCACAGTGATTAATGTAAGCCACTGATAACCAAGGGCTTGGTAGGAGGGGTAAAACCGATCCTTTTCCTTCATTTAAGATACCTGGGAGTTCGTCACAGTAAGCATTTGAATTTACAACCCTCAGCCCATTCGAGGAAATTCTAGACTCCTTAGCATTATCTTACAAGCCCACTTTCCAGCAAGCATCTCACACTCCCACCAAGCACCCAACCTGTAGCCACCACCAATGACCTGAACAAGCCTGCTTTCTCCTCTCTTATCTTTTGTTCATTCTCTCGCCTAGCACCTGCAATTCACTTCCCCCATCCCTTTGTCAGTCTGGCCAGTTTCTTGGTTACCATGCTACTGAAAAACCGAACTCATGGCCATCAATTCGATTCCAACTCATAGGGACCCTCTAGGGCAGGGTAAAACCATCCCTGTGGTTCCCAAGACCAGAACTCTTTACAAAGAAAAGGAAATCTCATCTTTCTCCAATGTCATCAGGCTAGACCCAGCTTAAAGGTAGCCTATTCTGGGAAACTGGCTCTTCAAGGTCTGATTCATCGTCCCTCCCTCTGTACAAGTTGGCCTTGGTTAATAGGAAAAGAGAAAAACTATCAGAAGATAAAGATGAAATGTTGCTTAAAAAGAGAGAAACACCAGAAATTAGGAGCACATATTTATTGGGAGTGGTCACAATTCAAATGGGCCGATGTCAAACCGAAAGTACCGGAAAGGGCTCCAAAGACAAATTATGAAAGTAAATTACGCAGGCACTTCCAGACAGGGTAGGCACCTGAAGGTCGTAGAAAAATCCTTCCATGTTTCTCAGGAGATAGTCAAAGCACTTGCAGGGTTTCAGGATCAATCCGTTGCGTAACCTGAGTCATTAAGAACATGCATTATCTCCTAAAACAGCTTCCAGTCAGATCATGGAGTTTCTACTTCCTGAAACTGACTGCACACAGGCAATTTTCCAAGAGCCCAGTGCCTAAGGCGGAACCATCTCCATTCCATTCCTTCTTAGGCTGACGCTTGAATGAAGGTGACTTTTGGGACGAGCCAGTGCCTTAAAATCTCCAACTTCAAAAGAACAGCTAAGAGTAAACGGGCTGGGTGATTCACCCCAATACCTTGGACCCAGACATCTGGGTTCTAGGATAATTAAAATGGTTTCACTGTACTGAGTGAGAGGGGGGAAAAAATCACTTCCAAGCAAGGAGCCAAGTTAGCAGAGTCATTGGGGCGGGCAGGCGGGGGGTGAGGGAATTGACATTGGGGGTTGCAAAAGAAAAACTGGGGTGGGTATTTGAAAGGCAGAAGACCATCAGCTGTCTCTTTCCTGCGTTGTTGTTGTTGTTGCTATTGGTTGTCCTTGAGTCGAGTCCAGGCTGTGAGTGTTAGGAAGGCCACCATGGAGACATTCTTCTGAAGCCTCTTTGGGTAGATTCGAAATGTCAAACTGGCCAGTAGTTGAATGCTTAACCATTTGTGTCATCCCAAGGTTGTTCCCATGTGAGAAAGGAAAGTATCTGGGTTTGACTGCTGTCTTCGAGCTTGAGTTCTCAGTACTAGGTTTGCAGAGGTCTGTGGTTTCCCGTGGGAGCCTATAACCATTTGTGAGTCATCAATCCATCCTCTGTTGAGTTCTTTCTGACCATTGACAGCTTGAAAAGCCTTGCCCTCAGAGAATGGGAGCATGCCCATGAATATATATGTTTGCGTTTGAGAGAGATTTGTGCATGTGTATTTACTTTGGCTACAAATATACCCATGAATGGAGCATACAGGGAACAACGTTATGAAAATTTCTTAGATATAACCAAACGCTTAGAGAGAATGAATCAGTGGCACTAGAGGATCAGGACCCTAGTCTCAGGGGACACCAAAGTCAAGCAGTATAATACTATTCCAAAAGTGTACCATATCTGAGTTAGTTTATTGTGCCAACCTGGCAGCTAAACACATGTGGGATTAATTGAATGGCAGAGGGATAAATGGCTTAGTGAGCCTCGCCTTTTGAGTTCTTGGGTCTCTTGCTTTGTCATGGTTGCACCAGGGTGCAGCTGCCTTAGCCGTTCCCTGCTTCAGCTGGCAAGGCTGACTTCCTGCAAGACATCCCCACGCAGAATCCTCATGGACCTACCCCGATGCAGCCCTGGGTGCTGGAGCAGCCGTGTGGAGACCCCTGCAAGCGCTGAGATGCTTACACATTCACTGACTCGGCTTTCCTCCTGCAGTCGGCATCATTGCGTGTGTTTTGTGAGATGGAGGAGGACTTTGTGGATTGGTGTTGAACATATGGGTTAATTGGTTAATGTTGGACTTGTGCTTGGGCAGCACTGATGTGGAATGTTTTCTTGATGTGCACTTAACCTTTATCTAAAACTCTCTTATACATGAGTTGCTGTGGATTTGTTTCTCTAAAGTACCCAGACTGACACAGTATCCTGATTGGGTAAGTAACCACTGGGGTCTGAAAAGCTTGTGAGCAGCCATCTGAGGTGAAATTAGCGCTCTCTCACCCCCCAGCGGGGAAAAGAATGATGAAAAGTGAAAGGCACGCGGGTATCATGTCTGAATGGCTGTACGTGGGGCTTGGCAGGCAACCGAGACCCGGTCCATGAGCATTTCCTCAGCACGAGGGCGGGGCTTAAGCTCTGTGGTACCTGAGGTGCCGCTATGGAGAGAGCATGGCATCGGAAACCCACCAGGTTAGGAAACGGAACTTTTGTAATAATATTGATGATCATTCCATTGATCTTTCTAGAAAAAAAAAAGGAACTCTAATTTCACTTAAAAGAACAAGAAGGAGGCTAAGAAAACTCCAAAACAGGTGGCCACTTTCTGAAATAGAAGAGTGGGACAAGCTGTGAAGAGCCCAGGTCCACTGGGTAAGTTGATCCATTATGGAAAGGTCGTCATCTGTTTCCAAATCCTTGGAACAGGAAGAAATAGTCCCCTAGAAATTGGGGCTGTGTCATGCAAATCAAGAAAATGAACTGGCTTGTGCAGGCCACCTACCTAAAAAGTTACGCCGTGCTAGTCAGACATATTTGATTAACTCCAGTGACTGGTTCTTCACAGACAGAAGGCCCTTCATCAAAGAAAGTGGGGTGTTTTTGTTTTTGTTTTTGTTTTCATTTCTGAGGTTTCTCAGGACCGTGAAACAATGGTGTGACTTTTACTCAACAGAAATTTGAGGTTGAATGTAGCTTTAACCTTTCTGTGGAAAGAGTAGATGTGAAGGTGCAGCCTATTTTGTGAGGATAGAAGATCTTAGAGATGTGGTGGCTGGCCTTCCTGTGCCCACCAATCGTTTGCAGGAAGAAAAACAATACATCTCACTGGGGTGCTGTGTAGACTTGTTTCCTCTAGGAAAGTCACTACTTAAACAAAAGCAAATTTCAAAAACATGTCATAGTTGGTTTAAATTGGCTTCACGCAGCCATAAAAAAAGGGTGGTGGTCAGAACTCGCATCCAAAACAGAAATTACAAATTTCAGAATCCACAAATGGTGGAAATAATCAGATTTCAAAACAATAGTTAAGTGGGTTGTGGGGACAGGAAAACCATCTTCCTTTGGTTCCAGGATACACTTTAATACAGTTAAGGATGTAAATAGTTGTTTATGGCAATTTCATTGAGAGGTTTCATCTGCTAGAGACTGCTTGCTTGTTCAAAACAGCCCCGGACACTATGATTTCCAGAAATACATCTCTTCTGAGACGTTGAACTGTGGAAGAAATAAAAAGCTTTTTTTCCTGTTTAAAAGTTATATAACAAAACCAGTAATGAATTCCTAACAATCTACTTCTCAGTGAAGTGGAAAAAATATCTAAAAGGAACTGCTTCAACTTCAATGAAGTGAAAGTGCTCTATGAAAATTGTTGTCAATTGCTGCATTTGGGGATTTATATGTTCAAGAACTACTGAGTCTTAATGCACTCCTGTGTGTATGTAATTTACACTGTGTGTAAAAATAACACAGGACTCATTACTAGCAACCACAACGATCAATCATGCTGAACTTTTCTAAGACTGTTTTATGTGAAAACACTTAAATGTGTGCAACTATTTTCTTATGTTGAAAACACTGAAAGTTTAAAGCATCATAGCAACTAACATTACATTGTTTTTGTTCGTGCTGAGAGACCACCGTGTATGCAAAATGCCTTCATAAGCCAGTGTGTTAAAATGCCAAGATCTGTTTTTAAAAACAACGAAACCAATCGTGCTTCTGATGGGATAAAATCACGGAATTAAATCACAGGGCTGCGTTCACGGAGAATGTTGTGGAAACCTACTCCACTCCATTTTTAACACTTGAGAGTAATTTCTGTATCTCTAATCTTTTTTGTCAGAATAACCATGGCATGGGTGTATGTGTGACACCATTATGAAAAACAAGAAGTGAATATGTATTTGTAGGAAGGCTTAAATAGAAATGTTGCAGTTTGCTAATTTATGTTCACTTATTGTATGAAGGGAGCCCTCGTAGCATAATGGTTATGCCTTGGGGTGCAATCCACAAGGTCCGCAGTTTGAAACCACCAGCCACAGGAGAAAGAAGGGACTTTCTACTCCCATAAAGAGTTTTAGTCTAGGAAACTCACAGAGTTGGGTCTAGCTTGTCCTATTGGGTAGCTCTGAGTCAGCATTGACTCAATGGCAGTGAGTTTAGTTTGGGGGATTTGTTTGTTTGTATATGGATAAATAATGTTTTCAGTTTTGTAACATTTAAACTTCTTCCAGTGGAGTACACTTATTATATATTTATTTTTTAAATAATTTTACTGGAGGCCCGTACAACTCTTATCACAATCCATACATCCATCCATTGTGTCCAGCACATTTGTACTTTTGTTGCCATCATCATTTTCAAAACATTTTCTTTCTACTTGAGCCCTTGATATCAGCTTCTCGTTTTTCTCCTCCCTCCCCACCCGCCCTCCCTCAGGAACCCTTGATAATTTATAAAATATTATTTTTTCTTGTGTCTCCCTTCACCCACTTTTCTGTTGTCATAACCCCCTGGGAGGGGTTATATGTAGATCATTGTGATCGGTTTCCCCCCTTTCTTCCCCCACCTTTCCCTTCCCCTCCTGACATCGCTACTCTCATTATTGCTCCTGAGGGGTTTATCTGCCCTGAATTCCCCGTGTTTCCAGTTCTTATCTGTACCAGTGTAAATGCTCTGTTCTAGCCAGATTTGTAAGGTAGAACTGGGGTCACGATAATGGGGGCGCAAGGGGAAGCGTTAAAAAGCTAGAGAAGAGTTGTATGTTTCATTGGTGCTATACTGCACCCTGACTGGCTCGTCTCTTCCTTACTTTTATAAGTAAAAGATACATGAAAAATAATTGGCCCAATGGACTGACAGACTAGGCAAACATCCATCCCACAACTCTGAGATCAGAAGAACGAGATGGTTCCAGATTACCACTGCCAACTGCTGAAAAAGGATCACATTAGAAAGTCCTGGACAGACGAGGAGAAAAATATGAAACAAAACTTAAAGTCATAAAAGAGACCAGGCTTACTGGTCAAATGGAAACTGTGGGGCCTCCAAGACTATGGCTCCAGAACAGATTGGACCCACTAAACGCTCATGACAGAAGACCCAATGAGCTGTGTGAGGATGTCAAGAGCACCATACGGACTAGCAGCAAGAACAATCACTGCATTGGTAG
Source organism: Tenrec ecaudatus (assembly GCF_050624435.1). Classification (NCBI taxonomy): domain Eukaryota; kingdom Metazoa; phylum Chordata; class Mammalia; order Afrosoricida; family Tenrecidae; genus Tenrec; species Tenrec ecaudatus. The sequence continues at coordinate 16,792,955 of NC_134533.1, forward strand.
CACAGGCTCAGCGCTGCCTGTTAGAGTCAGAGCCAGGCAAGCCTAACGCTTCAGTTCAGACCAATTGGAGAATATCACCAAGGGCACAGTGCTCTCTGAGACGCTCATGGGGCCTTCAGAGAGAGAGAGCCAGCAGAAGAGGAGCAATACATTCGAGAGCAACTACCTACTAATACTACTACTACTACTACTAGCAGCTGACTACCTCGAAGAAAATGACACAACATGAGAAGCGGAGAAAAGACCAAAGTTGTCAAGGCTTTTGCCTTGCTTAGATCTACAGCCAATGTTCATGGAAGCAGCAATCGAGATTAAATGACACATTGCATTGGCTAAATCTGCTGCACACAATCTCTTAAAGTGTTGTAAAGCAAAGATGTTACTTTGAGGACCAAGATGGACCTGACCCAAGCCATGGCATTTTTAATCACTTCATGTGCATGTGAAATTTGGGTGTTGAATAAGGAAGACTGAAGAAGAATTGACACATTTGAGTCATGATACTGGCAAAGAATATTGAAAGTGCCCAGGACAGTCAAAGGAACAGACAAATTTGTATTGAAAGAATTACAGCCAGAATGCTCCTTCGAAGTAAGGATGGCAAGACTCACACACTAGACATGTTATCTTGCCCCTGGCAAAGGACATCAAGCTTGGTAAAGTAGGGGATCCACTAAAAAGAGGAAGACCCTGGACAAGATGGATTGACACAGTAGCTGCAACTCTGGGCTCAAGCTAACATTTGGGATGATGGGACAGCACTGGGCAGTGTTCCATTCTGCTCAACTCTCCATAGAGTTGCTTTGAGTCCAAACTGATCCCAGGGTAATGTTTAGGCAGGGTCCGAACTAGGCAGCCTTATTTGGACTAGGCTGAAGCAGGTCAGGGCCCTGCACATGCTTTCCTGCACATCCCAAAGGAGGCGCCAGATAAGAAAACTGCAAGGTAAGATAACCAGTGAAACCAGATGCTCTGGGTTCAAAGAAAGCCACAAGGGGTTGACAAGCAATTCTCGGAGTTTCCAGACCCCATATGCTAATTGCCATTATTGCCATGTATTCTTCACCACCCCCTTTAAAAACCCGAGCCCCCAGCTGCTGAGCACGACTTCCCTGACCAGTTGGCTTATGTCACAGAACCTCATCTGGGAGTTTCCCCAATAATAAAGCTATTTCTGTTTCGGCTCTCCCTTGTCCTGTCAGTTATATCTATCTGTCTCCCTGTGCCTCAGTTTCCCCTTTATATTTGGTGCCCAAAGCCCATGAGAGGCAGGGACACAGGCTCCATGCTATCCTGGCCCTACTTCAGCTGGGACGTAGCCCACCCCTCCTCTCCTCTTGAACCTCCAGAACCTGTCTGAACGAGTGACTTCTGGTCAGTATCTCTCTGTGTATGTTTGTTCTGTCTCGTTTGTCTCGTTTGTCACCCTGGACACTGAGAACCAGCAAACTCATGCAGGAACATAGGGTCTGAGGGAGGCTAGGAAGCTGAGCGTGGCACCGCTGCAGGGGTTTATTCTGCAACCCTAGTACCAAGAGGAGCTGGAAAGAGCTGCCTTTCCCTGAAAGGGGTGAGACCATAAGGTCAGTTTCTCACGTCCGTCTTTTCTCTGCGTCTGTCTTCTCTCATGTGGTCTCCAGCCTTTTGTCTCTGTGCTCACCTCCTGGGCCTCCTGCTGATAACAGGACTCCTAGCACTGGGCCGAGCAGTCACTGTACCTTCTGCCTGGACTGGAACGCATAGGGTGTATCTGAGTCCTTCTTCCTGTTTGTGTGTTTCGCATTGACGGCTCTGCAGTGCTTTCTCTAAAATGTTCTGCTTCCCCTTCCTCTCACGCTGAACAAAGCCCTGACCAACCTCCATTTTACCAGCCATAAAAGCCAAGCCCCCCCACCCCCTCCTCAGCTTCCATTGTGTCTCTCTCTGATCTGAGGTCCTTGTCTGCTGGACGAAAGCCACAGATCTACGCCAGAGAACCTTCCTGTTCCGGAGAGTCCAGGAATCTCCCCTGGGTCCCTAACTCTGACCGAGATGTCCTCAGGGTCACTGGACCACTTTCTGACTGATGGGTGCGAACGGGGACCAGGGAACACCTTCTCCTCTGTCCGTACCCCCTGCAGTTTGAGACACCATGAGAATTCCTCTGTCCCAGCCCCCTAAGGACAGTCCTTTGGGGTGCCTACTGCCAACCTTACTGAATCAGATTTGGCTCCTGATCTCTGCCCTGAGCGCCTGGTCTTTTTCTGGTACCAAGTTTGGCCTTGATACCAATTGGACAATGAGTCGAGCTAGGCAGAAAATAGCACTTTCAATTTTGATATTCTCTGTAACCTTGACCATTTTTGTCAACAAACTCACAAATAATCAGAAGTCCTATATGTTCGGGTCATTTTCTTTCTTCGCTCCCGATCCTCTCTACTACCTGTCACCCTGCTCAAGTTCTCTTAGCCAAACACTCTCTTAATCAGACCCCTGACAGTACTCCCCTTCCGTCTTTCTCCAGACCCCCTGACTCCTTGTCTGGGGCCCCAGTAAGGCCTCCTCCATATTCTGGGTGACCTTCACTATCACCTCCCTCCGCTACCCCCTCAACTCCCAAAGACTGAGGCTACTGTGCCTCCAACACCAGTCCCCTCCCCAGAGCCAGACCCCTCAGAATCCCTGGAGTTTCTCTCTCTCTCTCTCTCTCTCTCTCTCTCTCTCTCTCTCTCTCTCTCTCTCTCTCTCTCCCTCCCTCCCTCCCTCCCTCCCTCCCTCCCTCTCTCCCTTCCCCCCCTTCTTGGCTCCCTCCCTGCTCAGCCTCCTCTGAGCCAACACCCCAGCCTCTGTCAGCCTCTGACAGACCTTCCTCTGGAAAGCTGGTGCAAATCCCGGTTCATCAGAAGCCAGAGCTGTGGTCGTTGCCCTGAGACCAGCAGGAGGGAGGTGTCAAAAAGCTTCAGGAAGAAACAACTTTAATCGCGTGCCGCACTTTTGATTTCCATATCCTCTGAAATCTCGACAATTGCTGCCAGTAAACTCACAAATAGTCAGAGATTCTGTACTTCCAGGCCGCATTTTCTCTGCGCTCCCATCTCTTTCTCTGTGTTTCCTGCTCCCCTTCCCAAGGCCTCTTGACTAAAGAGAATTCCTCCTCTTCTGTTTCTGCACCCACTTTGGTGTCTACCTTTACAGACCTGCCTGAACACCTTGTCTCCCCTCCTACTCACCACTCTCCCGATTCTGGCCACCCGGAGCCCCCACGTCCTCTTCTCCCGATCTACCCACCTCTCTCAGGGAACCAGAATCTGCACTTGCCTCGATCTCAGTCTGCTCTGGAAAGTGACTGGCACTGAGAGAGTGGTCCAGTTCATGGTCCCTTCTCTCTCACTGATTTATCTCAGATTGAAAAGCATTTAGTCTCCTTTTTAATGATCCCACCACCTATATTAAGGGGTGTTGATACTTAACTGAAGCTTATGTTTTGCCCTGACATGATAGTTTTGCCATCCTTTCCTCTACCCTAACCGCAGATAAGAGGGAACGAATTTTTCTCGCTGCTCAGTAGCACCCCGACCAGGTTCATTTAACCCGCCCTGACCTAAGCTGTTCCCAGACAAAAACCTGGTTAAAGTTATCAAATTGACAATCAAGCAGGAAAGGACAGACATGCCCACCATAATAAAATGCTTCAGTGTGTCCTGGCTTGGCTTCAGGCCATTTCCCATATAGAAGTCAATTTTAATAAATTTAAGAAGATCACTTAAAAGCCTGACAAAAGTCCAACCACCTTAAGCCACTTAACTAATGCTTTAACCCAAAAGGCCCTCAAACCCCAGTCTGAGATTTAGCGAATATGGTATTTAAGGTTTTTAACAGCAGTGAGGAACAGGCAGTCAGCCCGTGATGCCTAGTTCTGGCAGAAGGTAAAGTTTCAAACCCAAGCCTTAGTAGCAACCCTGAAGTCTGCGATCCCCCTAGGCCCCAGAAGGGCAGTGCAGGGCAAGGGTGTATGGGAACAATAGCCACCACCTGGTGCCTGATTTAAGTGCGGAGAAGGAAACTGGTCACCGAAGTGCCCCAGGCCTAAAGCTCCAACCAAACCCTGCCTGGCGAGCAGTTAAAGCGGACACTGGAAGTCCAACTGTCCTTGGAAAAGTGACAGGCCCTTTGTGTCTCCAAGTGGGGGAATTGTCCTTGCAATTCCTGACCCGCCGTTGGCCCTGCTGGGATTGGCAGAAGACTAACGAGACCCTGACTGGACCCCCATCACCCTCACCAAGCCTGGGGTATTGCTCAAGGCACTGGGTGAGTAAATGTCCTTCTTACACAGAAACTATCTTTTCTGACCAGCCCTCGTTTTCAGGGCTAAGCAATCCTTCCTCAATCTCGGTCATGGACATTGATGGCAAGCCTACCTGGCCCAGGTGTACTAGCCCTTTACTCATTCCTTCCTTAGAATCCCTCCTTACCCTGTCCCTCTGTTGGGAAGAGACATTTTAAATAAGTTAGGAGCCTCCTTACACCGTACTTTTGGTCTCACGGGAACTCTGCTCCTTCCTCTTCTTTCACCCAACCTGGAAGAACTAGACCTACAGACCCTGTTGCTTCCCCATGTTAACCCATCATATAATGCCTCCTTTCTAACCACCTCATTGCTCCTACCCACTCTCTCTGCAACACGCCAATCTTACCAGTAAGAAACCAAATGGTACTGATCGCTTGGTCCAGGACCTGCGCCTCATTAACGAAGCTGTTATCCCCATACACCCAGTAGTTCCCGACCCCTATACTATTTTGTCCCACATTCCCCCTTTCACTACACCCTTTTCACCATCCCCCTTAGCCCAGCTTGTCAGCATTCATTTGTCTTTACCTGCAGCCCCTCCTAAAACAGTTCTAAAGAAGACACAGCCCAACTCCCTTAACTTCTCTTTCTCTCCAAGACACACTTATCCCATTCCGCTGCTATCTGTTTAAGCCTGTGCCTCACCCCCACCACTCAGTTTCACTCTAAACAAATACTAAGTCATAAAGAACCTCCGACCACTGACTTTGAGTGAACAAATACTTCACATTAGGTTCCCAGTTTCTCCCTTATACCTAAACCATTTAATTCTCCAAGAGTGGTCGCAGCAGCCTTTATGCAATGCAGCAGAAGCAGCTCCCAACATGCCTTTAACCCTTTGCTGATACTTAGTTAATACAATTTTCATTTCAGTGGATGTTTAAGTCTAGCTGGAAACAGCACGTTTCAGAAGGTCAGAGTAAGTTGCAAGTAATCAGAAAAAGAGTTGGATAACTTTTATAGAATGGCTGGCTGTGCCAGAATGTGAAGAAATGTGAAAGTTACAGAAAGCTGTTTGCCGAGAAGTGAATGAGAAAGAAGTGAATGTGTTCATGGTAAGAAAGATGACAGTGTGAGAAACGTGAAGGACATCAAGCTGAGAGTTCCCTGGGAACGCTGGGAAGTGACAGAGCAGACAAGGTTGCCCGCAGCCTAATTCAAATCAGCCTCTCCCATGCCTTCCTTGTCACTGCCCAATGCCCAACCACAGCTAATCTATTACTTCACAAACCAGGAGGAGGAGGATTTTTCTCTGCATGAAGTTTGCAGACTGTTAATCCCACTCACACTCATTGGTGCAAACTCGTTCACTTGCATTCATGCGTCCACATGCCCACGTCTGCACACTCAGCCATTCGGGCACAGCATACTCCAAACACAAAACTTTAACAAGCAACTCTAGCTGGTCATAAACTCCACCTCGAAGCCTCTCACCTCCTTGCAGCAACAACTTACATACCTGACGCAGGTAACACTTCAAAACCATCATGCATTAAATCTGTTAACAGCTAACAAAAAGGTGCACACACTATATCAATAAGTCGAAAGTAGTTAAATAAAATGTTAAAGTGCTCCACAACATGGCTGAAAAAAATTTTTTAAATGTCAGTGGGGCACTACCAGCCCTTCCTCGTGGTTTCAAAGTCCTGCCATGACCTGGATCATGAGCCTCGTAAGACCCCTGATAATAATCTGTGTACTTTTACTTTTAGCTCCGTGTGAGTTTAAATTTTTGCTGGAACGAATGAAAAATATCTCAAACCTGACCTTCAATCAGCTTCTTCTCCACTCTTTATTATATATATATATATATATATATATATATATATATATATATATATATATAGTGAAATATGTATTTCTAATGACAAATACATGAAGTTTTGTCTTTTTTAAAAATCAGTTTTATTGGCATATAATTTACATATCACATAATTCAGTAGTTCAGTCACATCAATCCACTGCCAACCTACCCGGCTAGAACCTTCCAATTCTTAATCACTTCCTTCATTGCTCTATCTCAGCAGGAAGTAGTTAAGACAGAACACATCGCCCATTAGCACTATTAAGAAATTTGGAATGTTTGGGCAGGGTCCGAACTAGGCAGCCCTATTGGGACTAAGCACATCCCAGAGATCAGCAGCAGACGGCACCAGACAAGATAACCGCCAGATAAGATAACCAGTGGGGGGGGGGGAAGATAACCAGTGAAACCAGGTGCTCTGGCCTCAAAGAAAGCCAACAAGGTGTGGACAAGCAATTCTCGGAGTTTCCAGACCCCATATGTTAATTGCTATATATTCCTCACCACCCCTTTAAAAATGCGTGCCCCAGCTGCTGAGCACCACTTCCCTGACCTGTTGGCCTACGTCACGGAACCTCGTCCGGGAGCACCCCTAATAAAGCTATTTCTGTTTCTGCTCTCCCTTGTCCTGTCAGTTATGTCTGTCTGTTTTTCTGTACCTCAGTTTCACCTTTACAGGTACCTAACAACAACACCAAGCACCAATGGTACATTGCCAGCAACAATAACTGTTTAATGGATACTACAATTATTCCAATTTCCAAGTGATATACTATTTTCTTCTTACAATACCAAGCACCTATTACATGTGGATGAGCTATAATTTTTTTATTAAATGTTCATGGTCTTTATTAACCAGTACAGTTACTTGTCTTCTGGTCTGTTGAAGCAGTAGGTCAGACAGCACTGGCCGCAGTCATGTCTGTCGAAGTGGCTGGCCATGAAAACCCCAGCACCACACTCGTCTGAAGGGCACTCATGCCGAAGGCGGCTGATTCTGCTATTTTCATCCACCTTATAGTATTTTAAGACGGCCAGCTTAACCTTCTTTCTCTTATGCTTGTTCTTCTTGGGAGTGGTGTAAGACTTCTTCTTCCTTTTCTTAGCACCACCACGAAGCCTCAGCACAAGATGAAGAGTGGACTCCTTCTGAATGTTGTCATCAGACAAGGTGCGTCCATCTTCCAGCTGCTTGCCAGCAAAGATCAGCTGTTGCTAATCGGGAGGAACTCTCTCCTTGTCCTGAATCTTGGCCTTCACATTCTCTATCGTATCCGAGGGTCCGACCTCGAGAGTGATGGTCTTCCCCATAAGGGTCTTCATGAAGATCTGCATCCTTGTGGCGGCACAACCGAAGATAGGGGATCAGAAAACGAGCTATAATTTTTAAGATACGTGGCAGGTTACACAAAACCATAAAACATAGTAAATACAAAAACCAAGCATGCATCAAAAGCGAATTCTATCATTCAATTATCTTGACATCTAATTTCCAACTGACCACTCTTTATTAATCTTTACAATGGCAGAGAGAGCTGGAGGAGTCAATTCATAGTTATCATTCCAAACTCTGGTTTGAACCAGTAGAAGCAGTCCAAGCCTACAGCGATAAAGGAAAACTGATGACCGAAACTGATGAGCAAAGCTGATTACACTTAAACGTGGCTGATTCCAATCAAAATGGCTACAGCCTTACTCACAGGTCTTGCACGCACTCACATAACCAGTCCCTTAAGATCTGAAGGGCAGCATTTACCCAAGAACACAGCTCAGAGGGCTGGGAAAGAAAGAGGAATGGAAACAGGAGACACAGAAAGGATGTGGGATGGACAGACAGCTGTCCGCTGAGAGAGTTGCAACGGATGAGTTCAGTCAGAATGTGTGTGAAATGTTGAGTGCAAAATTACCACCTGCTCTGGAAGATTCAACTTTGGACATGTTGTCAGCATAGACCAGTCCCTGGAGAAGGACGTCAGGCTTGGCAAAGTAGAGGAGCCGTGAAAAGAAAACCCTCAAGGAGATGGATGGACGCAATGGCTGCAACAAATGACTCAAACAAAGGAACAACTGTGGGTGTGAGGCAGCACTGGGCAGTGTTTCATTCTGCTGTGCATGGGGTCACCACGGGTGGACTCAACTCAACGGCATCTAACAACAACAACACAAAGAGTGAACTTAAGTCACAATAAAAATTGAAAGAAAGACCCACTATCATAAAAATTTATGACTCGCAGCAGGAAAGTCCTGAACCCCCACCCCCGAATGAAGAAGAGACCCTGGAAAAGTGGCTGGCTTTCCGAAGGGGACAGACATTCTTTATGGCCCTTGTCTCATAACCCTGGAAACTTATAAGACTTTCCTGAACCCCCGACCTCCCAGTCTTTGTCTTCCGTGGGTAGGCGTACTCCGCACTTCTTGGCCGACCTGACCACTGGGGGAGGAGGGGGAAAAAAAGAAAGTTTTGCCCTCAGGCAGAGTGTGTTTCAAAGTGGATTCCTACCACTCCCCTAGCCAGTCCAGGGAAGGGCAGTCTAGCCCTTAGGGACTTGCCTGAGGTACCAGGGTCACATAGTCAGGAGTCATACCCTGACTCCCTCGCTCAGAGCATCCTGAACCAATCTTGTAAGCTTTTCTGTTGACAATGGGGCACACATCCCAGTGATCGTCCCTTTCCCACTTCTGTAGTCCCATCTGCAACTACGATGAATTGATGTGCCGCCAGTCATGACTTTGTGACCATTTCCTGGTTCTCGAGATCCGTATTGAAGTGGCCATGACACCTTGGAGAGCACTACAGCCTCAGGCTGAGGGTCTTTTCATCTGGACCATTTGTCTTCGTCTGATCTTTGTCCTGTTTAAGACTTAATACATGTGTCTCTATGAATTCTATTCGAGCTTCGAGTCTCTTTTTAGCCTAGCAAACTAAATATCCATGGCTCTAGATAGCCAGGTAATCTCCTGATGTCCAGGCTTGTCAATTCTATGAGATCGGGCCTGGTGGACGTGGTCTTCTGGGACTGTACATGGTACTTGGCTTGGAGTGAGGGCGACTGAGTACAGCGGAGGCCGGAGTCGGGATAAAGCCACCTGTCAGGCCGATTCCAGCATCATTAGGCTGGTTGGTCAAGTTAGCACTCGCCACAATTCACCACAAATGTCACTTTTGTCTCTCCCTTTAGACAGGAATGGTTGTTTTTTTATATTTATGTTCGTCTCTGTCACCCATCCCCTGGCCAGAGAGAATGATGTTCAAAAACTTCTTAAGTTAATTGGAGATATATGTCTTACACCTAATGGAGTCTCAGGAAATTTAGCTATCACCAGAGGGACATGTCCATAGAGATCACAGAGTGGGCAAGAGATCTGATTCCAAAAACACAGCCATTGAAAACCCTTCTGAGCAAAATTCTGCTCTTACACACATGGGGTCACCATGAGTCAGTGTCTGGGTTTTCACCTCCCAAGAAGGAGGTGGAATGACCTAGATACAGCACAATACAACTGCCCCACACTATGGCTATCCTCTTGCCTAACAGAAGCTCTCATCGTCTGATCAGAAAGCTGTACTTGAAGGTCGTTTTCCCCAAGGACAGAGCAATCTGGAATACCCACTCTCTCACCAATCCTCCTTGGGCAGATGGTTTGACTGGGTGTGGGGATATGGAGTGGGAAAGAGTTCAGAGTCTCATCTAACCCCAGGTGTTACTGTTGCTTTTGTGGGAAAGTTTATGCAGTTAGCTGACTAGCATCAAGACCCAGTCCCAACAGGTGGGATCCAGAGCACAGGCTCTTTCCGCATCTCTAGAGAGCCTGGAAAGGTTCCTGGGTGAGTCAAATGGCCAAGCGCTCAACTAATGGCTGAAATGTTGGTAGTTCAACCCCCGCCCCCAGTGGCGCCTTGGGAAAAGATCCTAACCATCTGCCTCTGAAAGGCCAGTCTTGAGAATCCTGTTTTTGGACAGATAACGTCACTGTGAGTCAGAACTGACTCGCTGGCAGCGAACGGCAATCAACAGCTGTAATTAGAATTCTGAGCCCTGGTCAGCTGGTCTTTTAAACTCTGCTATCACTGAGACCTCTTTATAGCTTGTCATAATAGTTTTAAGTGAGAAGGCTTTGTGTGACCGGCTAGACTATAAACTCCCCGAGAGCCCGGTGTGTGTCTCAGAGAACTGAGGTGTTGAATTGGGGCTCAAATCAAATGTGATGGGAAAACTACAAAATGAACTTGTCCACATACCATCACCACAGACCCCAGAAACCGAGTTTCTTCTGAAAGAAATCTGAAGATACGCTCACAGTTTCTATTCTATTAAGAAACCCCTTTCAGCTACCCTGAAGCTTTCTCCTTGGCCTCTGTCTCTACTCAGCAACTCTGATGACCTGCACTATAGGTGGGAGAAAGAGAAAAAAATACACTCCCTTCTCACTGATCAACGACCTAATTGTCCTATGTTTATGACCGTAGTTTTTTTTATAAATCTACTTTCTATTTTGCATATTAACAACAAAACCAAGGTGCAAGTCAAGAGGATTGTTGGAATGGTTAAGGTCATGTGTCATCTTGATTGGACCATGATTCTCAGTGGTTTGCCAATTATGTCATGATGAAATTGGACAGTTATGTAGTAACGTGGCAATTATATAATAATGTCATTTGTCAATCATGTAATGATTTCGTAATCTTCCGTTTTGTGAACTGATGTACTCATAATCCATCTTCTTATAAGGCCAATTTTTTTTTTGCTAGACCACCTGATCTTTGGGACCTAACCAAAATGATGCAACGGTATGATTGTCATAATACATAAGCCGGGGAAGTGGTGAAGAGAGCGGGGAAATAACCAAGGCCCTCTGGACCCATCATCTTCCCCAGAGGACTTCTCTACAGCAAGGAGAGATCATCTCTCGGGATTTGGAATATGTAAGTCATCACCAGGAAGGGGAATTCAGGATAAGTGCAGGCAGGTTCCAGCATAGATAGGACATGAGTCACTGATAATGACGAAGGAGCCTGGGGCGGGGAGGGAGGACCAAGCTATCTAAGTTGCATCATCATTCAGTAAATGCTTTTCTGATCCCTTGCAGGGATTGCCAAGCACCCAAGTTCCTTCCTAGGACAACGTGTCTCCATTTTAACACATCAAATTTGGGGCATTAGGTAAATCTTTGTTGTGGGAGCAGTTCTGTGCACTGTAGAATGTTTAGGGGATCCCTGGTCTCCATTCAAGAGGCCAGTAGAACCCCTCTGTTGGTTGTGACAGTCAAAAATTTCCCAAGACATTACCATTCCAAGTGGCCCATGCCCCATTTTACCACCATCTGTCCATTTGTCTTTGATGCTGGAAGCTAAAGCACTGGTATTTCAAATACCCATGGTTGGCAGGTTTCAGTGGTCCTTCCAGACCAGGAAGAAAGGCTTGAAAATTACACAGTGAAATCCCTAGGGACCACAACATAATATTGTCTGACTTAGTGCTGAAGATAAGCTCCCTAAGTCAGAAGGCACTCAAAACGCATAATGGCTGAAAAACATAGACCAGAGCATATCAACAATCATGAAAATGGCACAAGAAGCGTTTTGCTCCATTATTGATAAGTTCATCGTGAGTTGGAGCCTAGGAACAGGCAACTAGCAATAAGAGCATGGCCATTCGGAAACATCTTCCCCACCCCAGCACGTCCTCCCACCCTTTCTAAGCCACAAAGCAGTGGCAGGCCGTCTCTCGCCACCAACATGCCACTTCCCACCCTTTGTTACAAAGAAACTTGTAAATCCATGGGCTGTAAATTAGCCCAGACCCACTGTATATGGAGGTATGGTCTCAGGAGTCTAGCTCCTCCACCCTACTCATCCCTGGTACTGCTTCTTGTTCACTGCTTGCTTCAAAGCAAACTGAAGATCCATGAAAGCCCTTGGACCTTGCCTTAGGCACCATTGTCAATTCACTTCCTCATTAATCTTCCCCCCATTTCTACTTCCTGGTAGGCAGGTACAGGGCTCAGTTGAGTTAATTGCGCCTCTTAAATTAATAAATTCCGGAGCGCAAATGCTTTGAGAATGATTAGGGCAAAGAATGTACAGATGTGCTTTATACAATTGATGTACGTATATGTATGGATTGTGATAAGAGCTGTATGAGTCCCTAATAAAATGTTAAAAATAAATTAATAAATCCCAAGCCTTGTTGATAAATTCCTTGTGCTATCAGACCTGGGATTGGTGTCGCTGGGGAAGATTTATTAATTCTCAGTATGGGTAGGATCCTTCCCTCTCCAGGAGTTACTCTGCACAATTGCTTTGCTTTTCTTGTTCTACCTGATATACATCCTGAGATGAACTCATCCTGACTCAAAAAACAAGCCTGTGGGAGCGCTAATGGGAAGAAAAAAAAGAAAGAAAATGGTGAGACTGGGACCAGAGAAGGAGAAGAAATACCAAAGCTTTCCCATCTCTCCTCCCCACAGGATTATGGTCTCAAATAATCATTTATCAGTTTTTTCCCTCTTTATTGTCCCCTAATCTTGATTTCCCTGGTACACGGTAGCTAGTACATAGTCCCAATGGTTGTCAAGGTAATTCCAACTCACTGTGTCAGAGCAGAGCTGTGCTCTGTGGAGTTTTCCGTGGTTTGGATTGGTTTTCAGAATCAAAGTAGAAGTAGATCGCCAGGCCTTTCTTCTGAAGCACTATTGAGTCGTCTCTCAAATCTCCAATGTTTCACCTGTACGACTCATAATAAACCAAAACCACCATGCACTGCCATCAGCTTGATTGTATTGTGTAAGACAGAGTAGCCCAGTTTCTTTGGGTTTCTGAGCGAGACTAATTCTGTACAGGATTAGAAAAACTCCTCTTTCCAAGAGGCTGGTGATTTCAAACTGCCGACCTTGTGGTTAGCAGCCCAATGTGTAATCCACACTCCACCAGGGCTCCTTACCACGCATAGCAGGATCACAATAAATACATATAGAAATGTTTTGTAGGTGACAAATTAAACCTGTACCCTGGGATAGAAAGGGATGGGGCAATACCTCTGAGATCTCCATGGTTGAGACTCAGGGAAGGAGGTCCCATATGCACACAGTGCTGGTCCAGGACTCCAACGTCCTAATTCTTTATACACAGAGGGCTGAGTGGATGTCCGGGCTGATGACTCCTGAAGGTGCAGCATTCAGCCTGGTCTGCAAGTCCCAGACCAGACTGTCCTCCCTGTGTACCCATTAAAGGCCCGATCCCCTTGCTCTTAGCACCATCACTTCTGGTTCTCTACTTGCTTTTCTGACTTTCAGGAACCTCTTCAGTTCTGACCCACCAACTGCCTGTCACAGTCACACTGTGGTGGTCTACATGTTGCTATGAGGCTGGAAACTGCACCACTGATATTTCAAGTATCAGCAGGGCCACACATGGTGGACAGGTTTCAGCAGAGCTTCAAATGAACGAACACAGACTAGCGATAAAAGCCTGGCCATCTACTTCTGAAAATTAGCCAGTGAAACCCTTGTGGATCACAAGAGAACACTGTCTGACTCACTTGCTTTGGGCACATCAACAGAAGGGTGGGTTTGATGGTCCAGATGATACAGGACCAGGAAATGCTTTGTTCTGTTGTACATAACTTCACTATGAGTTGGACTTGGCTCGACAGCAGCAGCTCTCTATCTTCTGCTAGGTCTATTTATCTATCTACATATGTGTCTATCTATCCATCCATTCTGGCTCTTGGAGGCTTACTTGAATTTTGTTTTGTTTTGTGTTCAGCAGTTCTATGCTTGATATGGAAATGAGTTTCGGTTTCAGTTCCTCTCCCCTTACTGAAAGTGTTGAATTGTTGTACTAATGAAAATCTGGTCATTTGAAGTCCCCTGGCCAGAAACTCTCCAAGGGTCTCCATTTCCTTCAGACCAGAGAGTACAGCATGGTACACAAGACCCTCAGGATCCAACCAGGACTGATTGTGTGGGTTGCTCCTTGAGCATCCTTATACTCTTCACTCCAATAACACTAAACTGGACCCTCTAAGTCAGCCCTGCTTTTCATCCCTCCCTGCATTTGTATATACTGGTGTATCTGTCTGGAATATTTCCCCCTGTCACTCGATGCCCAAAGTTCACTTGAAATGTTATTTTTCACAAGAAATTTTCCTTGATCCCACACCTCCATTATTGTGCTCTCAGATTCAGCCAAAACTGCCTCTCACAATTTGTTGTGCTTGTTGTTGTGTAAGTGTTTGCTTTGTCAGGGACACTGGTTCCATTCCTATCAGTCATTTCATTCTACAAGATCCTGCCCCAAAGTAGGATCCACGAATGTAATTAAGTAAAGGCTTCCAGGTTCCTCGCTTGCATGGTTCCTTCCAAGGTCCTGAGAATACCGTAACTATGTGCTCACACCACCACTCATTTGTGGTATCAATTTCTGCATTCTAAAATTGGTCAAACCGAAATCAAGATGTATTGACAATTATGGGAGATAAAAATTCAAAAGCCAGAAGCAAAAAAAGAAGAATCTAGTGGGGAAATATGGCCTCGTGATATAAACAACCCCAGAGATCGTCAATGAATTGGTCACTGCAAATACCTCTTTTGGCAGCAAAAATAGTGACCATAACACATGGACCTCACCTCATGAAACACACAGGAATCAAATCAACTACATCTGTAGAAAGAGAAGATGGAAATGCTCAGTATCATCAGTGAGAACAAGGCCAGGACCAACTACAGAACAGAGTGTTATAGTTACATAATCTGGTGCCAACTTGAGACTATTAAGAGTGAAGGGGTGGAGTTTAGTCTGTCAATCAGGCCGTTGCTTGATTGGAGCGACCTCATTTGCAGGTGCTATGGCGATAAACGGCTCGCTAGAGGTAGGCCACACATACTCTCTGCTTCATATTCCTGATGACAAGACACTTGGAGCTGCACTAGAGTCCTGGAGCTGGAGGAGTCACATGGAGACTCACGCCAGTACTAAGATGCTTCCACTACCACTGAATCCATAAGACTTTCCACCACTGGCATGTTATCTTTGTATGTGTGTCATTATATGTGCTGCATGAGTGTGAAAAAGAATTTATAGACTGGTAACAGACGTTTGGTTTAATATTAGATTTATGGATTTAACTTGGACTGGGCTGGGATGTTTTCTTAATGTACAATTGCTCATTGATATAAAATTCTCTCTTACACATGTATCAGTGTCTCTGGATTTGTTTCTCTGCTATACCCGGACTAACACACAGACTATCAATGGCTCATGTGCAAGTTCAAGTAGAAGCTGAAGAAAATTAAAACAACATCACAAGAATCAGAATAGGAACTTGAATTTGTCTGAATTAAACACCATCTCAAGAAGAGATTGGATTCATTGGACACTAGTGACTGGAGACCAGATAAGCTGATGAATGACACCCAAAATGGTGCCTTACATAAAGAAATCAAAAGATTATGACAAGAAGAAAAGACCAAAGTAGATATCAGAAAAATTCTGTGACTTGCTTTTGAACATAGAATAGCTAAAGCAAAAGGAAGAAGTGATGGAGTAAAAGTGTGGAAGAGAAGTGTCAAGGGATGATTGTGGAAGACAATGTAAATATTATCATGAGACCTGCAAAAACCTGAAGTTAGGAAACCAAAGGAGAGGAGCATGGTTAGCATCTTTAAATCTGAATTATCTAAAAAATATGCACGTGTCAACTTGCAATGTCGAAATATTTCATCAAAAGGGACCATCAAAAGACACAGAATCAATTTACCAAAAAAATGGTTGGCATTTGCCCATTTCAAGAGGTGGTTTGTGATCAAGAACTGATGGTATTGAAGGACAAAGGCCAAGCTAAACTGAAGGTATTGGTAGGAGGAAAAAAAAAGGCTCCCAAAACTGAAAAAATACCCATTGAAATGTTTCAATAAAGTGCAGTGCTATAAGTAATCATCTGTGCCAAGAAATTTTGAAGACAGATACCAGCCCATTATTTTGATTGGTATTTTGTCAGTTTCTGTAGTCTTGTGATTGGAATTCAAGGCCGAAAATAGCTTGACCTACTTCCTTCAATGCAATCAGTGCTTGATCATATGCTGTCTCTTGAAATGGGTGAACGTCAGCTAGTTATTTCCAATATAGTGAAGCTGTGCATTCTTTCTACCTTTTTTTGAGGGGGGGGTCAGAGATTCTTCTTGGGTCATTCAGTATTTGTCCTATAAAATCTTTCAATATTGCAATTTGAGGTTAAAAGTTCTTAAGTTCTTTCAACTTGAGAAATGAGGATTGGGTTCTTTCCTTTTGGTTTCCTACCTCTGTGTCGTTGCATCTCTGATTATAATACTTTACTTTTAGTCCAGGGCAGTGGCTGACTGTGGAACAGACCATTGATAGTCCATATGCATGTTCAAGTGGTTAGTAAAGAAAATGAAAAGCCAAAAGTATGTCCTTGAATGTATCCCACCCCGAACTTCAAGACCATCTCAAGAATAAATTGGAAATTGATTGTGGTAATGATTGTACAATTCTTCTTGATATAATTAAACTAATGAATTGTGTGAGTTGTGGATGAAGTGCCAATAAAACTATTTTAAAAATTAGATTTGACTCATTGAACAATAATGTCTGAAGACCAGATGAGTTCTAAGATGACATCAAAGACATCTTACGTGAAGAAAGCAAAAGGCGGTTAACAAGACAGACAAAAAGTGAACACCGAGTCAGGACCGGCTGGTGTGTTTCTTCCATGTGGGTTTTGCTGTTTCTCAGCTAGATGGCCACTTGTTGATCTTCAGGCCTTTAAAATCTCAGATGCTATATCTTTTGATAGCCAGGCACCATCCGCTTTCTTCACCACATTCGCTTATGCACCCTCTTTGTCTTCAGCTATCGTGCCAGGAAGGTGAGCATCTCAGACTGCCAAATTGTTAGAACAAAGTGTTCTTGTGTTGAGGAAGTAGTTCAGTAGGGGCCCACTGTCCATCTGTTTCCTTAATACTAAACCTATAAATATATGTACATAGATCTATTTCCCCCTCATCATATATAAATATATTTACATCTGTATATGCCTGTATTTAGATCTCTGCAACTGCCCTCTGCCTCCTAGTTCTTTCCTCTATTTCCTTTTAATTTCCTCTTGTCCCACTATCATGTTCAGCCTTCATTTGAGTTTCAGAAATTCCTCTCGGCTACATTGTCCTTGATCCAGTCCTGCCAGACCTCCTACACTGCCACTGATTTTGGGTCACTTGTTCCCTTGTCCCTGGGTTTGTTAACGCCCACTTCCTTCCCGCGTCCCCCCTCCCCTTCTCCCATGTCCCCATAGAATTGTCATCCCATTGTTCTCTCTTCCTGCTTGTTTATCCTGCCTATCCCTTCCAGATAGACATGGAATGGCAACAATATGCATCATCACAAGACTGAGTACAATGAAGCAACAATAGAAAATAAAACAATAACTACTACAACAACAACAACAAAAAACCCTAAGAATAGTCCAGGGTCTGTTTGTTGTCCTTTACGAGTTCTTTCCAGTCGAATCTGATAGGGTGCCGTGCCCTGGCTCCACATCTATCCCTGGGGACTTCAGTGCTCTGCCCCGCCCCCTGCTGCTCTGCTGCACACCCCCAGTGGCTGGCTTCCGCGTAGTGGGCTCAGGGCAGGCACAATTCCCTCCATGTGTCTCTAGTGTTGTCCCCCATGATGCTATGGGTTAGTGAGGACCGCTGTGAGGGTGCCCGGCTATCAAAAGATACAGCGTCTGGGGTCTTAAAAGTTTGAAGCTAAATAGGCAGCCATCTAGCTGAGAAACAACAAAGCCCACATGGAAGAAGCACACCAGCCTGTGAAATCACAAGGCATCGAAGGGATCAGGTATCAAGCATCAAAGATTAAAAAAAAAATCATAACATTGTGAATGAGGAGAAGTGTGGAGTGGGGACCCAGAGCCCATCTGTGTGAAATTAGACATCTCTTGCAGAAGAACTGTGGGGAGGAAACAAGCCAGTCAGGGTGCAGTGTAGCAATGATTAAAAATACAATTTTCCTCTAGTTCATGAATGCTTCCTTCCCCACCCACCCCCTTACTATTTTGATCCCAATTCTACCTTACAAATCTGGCTGGACCAGAGGATGTACACTGGTACAGATAGGAACTGAAAGCACAGGGAATCCAGGACAGATGACCCCTCAGGACCAGGAGGGTGGATGGAAGGTGAGGGAGAAAGGGGGAACAGATTACAAGGTTCTACATATAACTTCCTCCCTGGGGGATGGACAGCGGAGAAGTGGGTGAAGGGAGAGGTCAGACTGTATAAGATACAACACAATAATAATAATAATTTATAAATTATCAAGGATTCATGGGGGAGGGGAGGGGTAGCAGAGAGGGAGGGACAAAATGAGGGGCTGATATCAAGGGCTCAAGTAAAAAGCAAATTTTTTGAGAATGATGAGGGAAACAAATGTACAAAAGTGCTGGACACAATGGATGGATGGATTGTGATAAGAGTTGTACGAGCCCCCAATAAAATGATTTTTTTTAAAAGAAGTTTGTGCAAAAAAAAAAAAAAAGTGAAGACCAAAATGGGTTTTAGAAGAGATTGCCTGAAATTTGATCTTGAACGTAGAGTATCTAAAGGGAATGGAGGAAAGGATGAAGTGAAAGAGTTAAACAAAAGATGTCAAAGGGTAGCTAGGAAAGACAGAGTAAGGGTAAGTTGAAGTGTTTCAGTTGAATTGCGTCCTGTTCCCCGCCCCACCCCCCCCACCCCCGCAAAGAAAAAAAGGTTTTGGAATAAATAAATAAACAATGTTTTAAAATGCTAATCTCTGGACCTGTAACAGAAAACAAAATTTGAATTCTACAGAGCCAGAAGCTAATCTACAAAAATCCCCCCAAACCTAAGCATTGATACATCTTTCCAAATTACATAATGTACATATTATTTTTTGGTAGTTTGTGGAACATATTTGTGTTTATTAGCTTTATAAACATTTTAATTTGTTGTGGCTTATTTTATAATTCCATGTAAGCATATTGGTATGTCATTTTGTAGTATTTTTCCCCTCCATCCCCGCTCCTCCTCCCTCATGAACCCTTGATAATTTATAAATTATTATTTTGTCATATCTTTCCCTGTAAGACATCCTCCTTCACCCACTTTTCTGTTGTCCATCCCCCAGGGAGGAGGTTATATATAGATCATTATAATCAGTTCCCGATTTCCAACCCATCCTCCCTACACCCTCCCAGTAGCGCTGCTCATACCACTGGTCCTGAAGAGATCATCTGTCCTGGATTCCCTGTGTTTCTAGTTCCTATCTGTACCAGTGCGCATCCTCTAGTCTAGCCAGACTTGCAAGGCAGAATTGAGATCATGAAAGTGGAGGAGCAGGAAGCACTTAGGAACCAGAGGAAAGTTGTATGTTTCATCGTTGCTACATCACACCCTGACTGGCTCATCTCCTCCCTGAGACCCTTCTGTAAGGGGATGTCCAGTGGCCTACAAATGGGCTTTGGGTTTCCACTCCGCACTCCCCCTTATTCACTATGACACTGATTTTTTGTTCTGATGATGTCTTCAGTGATCGTATCAGGGAGGTGAACACACAATGATATGATTTTTTTGTTCTTTGATGCCTGATAACTGATCCTTTCGGCATCTCATGATCACACAAGCTGGTGTGCTACTTCCATGTGGGCTTTGTTGCTTCTGAGCTAGATGGCCACTTATTTACCTTCAAGCCTTTAAGACCCCAGATGCTATAGCTTTTGAAAGCCAGGTACCATCAGCTTTCTTCACCACATTTGCTTATTCACCCGCTTTGTCTTCAGCAGTTGTGTCGGGAAGGTGAGCATCATAGAATGCCAATTTAATAGAAGAAAGTATTCTTGCATTGAGGGAGTACTTGAGTGGAGGCCCAATATCCTTATGCTACCTTAATACTAAACCTATAAATATATGCACATAGATCTACTTCCCTACCCTCATATATAAATATATTTGCATATGTACACACCTTTATTTAGGCCTCTATAAATGCCATTTACCTCCTAGCTCTTTCCTCTATTTTCTTTGACTTTCCTCTTGTCCCACTATCATGTTCAGTCTTCATTTGGGTTTCAGTAATTCCCCTTGGTTACATTATTCTTGATCATGCCCTACCAGGCCTCCTACACCCTCCTCACCACCTATTTGGATCACTTGTTGTTTCCTTGTCCCTGGGTTTGTTAACACCACTACCTTTCCCCCCACCTCCCCCTCTCCCATGTTCCCCCCGGAACTGTCAGTCCCATTGTTTTCTCCTCCAGATTGTTCATCCAGTGTATCTTATTTAGACAGACCTGCGGAGATAATAACATGCACAAAAACAAGACAGAGTAAAACCAAGCAATAATATACAACAAAACCACAACAACAAACCAATGACAAAAACAAAACACAAGAAAGAAAAGCTTGTAGTTAGTTCAAGGACTGTTTGTTGGCATTTTGTTTTTGTTTTTGTGTTGTTGTTGTTTTTTAAGAAGCTCTCTATGTCCTTGCCAAGCTGGACCTCACATTCTCTCGCTGAAGGATTTGGAATTGGAACTTCTGTGCACCTGGAACTGTAGCATGTAAACTCAGGAGCGTTGGGGTCACTCTGCCCCGCTCTGTCGAAGAAATACCGGATAAAGCCGTTGTGTTGATGAGAGGAAGGGAGGTCAACCTATTTCACAGACTCCAATTCCTTTCTTCTTCCTTCCTTTTGGGGTCTATATTAGTTATATTTTTGTTACAGAACAAGTCACGCCCAAACATAAAAGCTTGAAGCATCAGACTTTTACTCTCTCTGTTTCTGTGAGTCAGAAATTTGGGAGCAGCTGGACTGCATGGTTTGACTCAAGACTTCTCATGAGGTTGTAGTCAAGATGTCAGCCAGATGAAAGGTAAAAGGCCATAGATCAGGGGTCCTCAAACTTTTAAAACAGGGGGCCAGTTCACTGTTCCTCAGACACATTGGAGGCCCGGACTATAGTTTAAAAAAATAACTATGAACAAATTCTTATGCACACTGCATATATCTTATTTTGAGGTAAAAAGCAAATGGGGCAAAAACAACTGGAGGGCTTGATAAATGTCCTCGGCGGGCCCCATGTGTCCCGCAGGCCACAGTTTGAGAGCCCCTGCCATAGATAATCAGATTGAGGTCAGCCCAAAATTATGGAGGCAGGAGAAGACTCTGGAAGGGTGGCAAGAATTCAAGGCAACAGACTATTGGCTCTACAGTCCCAAAATAACTATGATCTGTGAGTAGATGGATTGACACACCGCTAAACAGGCATGGGAGGGGAAGCAGGCGTACACCCCACAAATACAAAGATTTGACAGAGGGCATTTGTCCATGTGTACGTACATTTGCTGCAAATATATCCATGAATATGATAGAGCGTGCAGAGTAAAGTTGTGAAAATCTCTTGGATATAACCAAATAGCTTGAGAAAGTGAGTCACATGGACCTGGGAACTTAACAATCATCCTCTGTGGGACATCAAGATCAACTGGTTTACCAGACAGGGTGCGATGTATCAACGATGAAAAATACAACTTTTCTCTAGTTCCTAAATGCTTCCTCCCCCTCTTCCCCCTGGCCCCCCCTCCCCATCATGATCCCAATTCTACCTTGCAAGTCTGGCTAGACCACAGGATGTACACTGGCACAGATAGGAACTGGAAACACAGGGAATCCAGGACAGATGATCCTTTCAGGGCCAGTGGTGTGAGTGCTGACACTGGGAGGGTAAAGGGAGAGAGGGTTGGAAAGAGGGAACCGATTACATGGATCTACATGTGACCTCCTCCCTGGGTGATGGACAACAGAAAATTGGGTGAAGGGAGACATCGGACAGGGTAAGATATGACAAAATAATAATCAATAAATTATCAAGGGCTCATGAGGGAGGGGGGAGGAAAGGGAAAAAATGAGGAGCTGATGCCAGGGGCTTAAATGGAGAGCAAATGTTTTGAGAATGATGAGGGCGATGAATGTACAGATGTGCTTTACCCAATTGATGTATGTACGGATTGTGATAAGAATTGTATGAGCCCCTAATAAAACGATTTTTTTTAAAAAGATCAACTGGCTTACCATAGTCCACAAAGACAATGTTCTACATCCTGCTTTGGTGAAAAGCAACTGGGGTCTTAAAAATTCATGAGATGCTATCTAAGGTGCAACTATTAGTCTCTCCCTACCCAGATGAAAGAAGAATGAAGATAAATGGAAAGTAGTCTAATGGCCTAGTGGACCACGCAAACATCAGTCTCCATGACGCCGCGACCTTCCGGCCACCACTACCAACTGACTTAAAAGGGATAACATTAGAAGGTCTTTGATAGAGTGGGGAGAAAAAAAGATGGAATAAATACCATCAATAACTTTTTAAGAAGAGCAGGCTTATTAGTCCGATAGAAAAGGGTGAGACCCCAGAGACTAGAACCCTGGTCACCCTTCAGGTCTGGAAATGAACTCAATTTTCAATCCACATTTCAATCTTAAGTCAAACAACAGACAGGTGTATACAGGGAGCAATAACACTAAGGAAATATGTTCGTGTTAGAATGATCAACCATTTGAGATCAAAGGGAAGCTTTTACACAAGGATAAATTCCAAAAGGGTTGGGAAATACAGGGCAATGGAAATAGGCAACAGGGAGAACGGGGGAGAAGTGATGTTACATTGTGGGGATTACAATCAATGACATGAAACAAAAACGGATCTGCTTTGTAAACCCTGTCCCAATTCACATTAAAAAGACTTTTTCTCCCCCAAATATTAGCCAGAGTGTCAATTATGTCAAGGCTCATCCACAGTTGGAGGAACTGCTTCCAATATGACTCACTTGCACAATTGTTAACAGGAAACTCCAGGAAGTTCTTTGCCAACTGAAATTTGCCACGTTGCTTTTTGAGTATCTTCACAACCTGGCTGCTGGAGACTCTCGGCGTACTTGGGCTCAAAGGGTATGCGTGACTACATTAAAATTCTTGTCTGTTAGGTGTCCCGGATGCAAGTTCAGAAGATGTCTGTGTGGATCTATCTACCTGGTTTCCTGAGTCCTTCTAACTTGGACCTGATTTACTGAACCTCAACTTTTCTGGACTTTGATTGGCATATTGAGGCCAAGAGCCCCGGCCTTTGGAGAGTGACTCTTTTAGCAGGAACCAGATGGACAGAGAAACACAGTTGCTGACGTCTAATTTTAATGTTCTGTGAATAGTTATTCCTTTGTATATTTCAGGGACCTGAGCCAAAGACGGTGAGTGGGTGAAGAGGAAGAGCGAAATGGATACTAAAAATGACAAACAAGGGAAGCAGGGACACATTCTCACTTGAGAAAGAACTGAGAAGAGATTGAAGAGGCCCATGTGGGCGTATGCAAATGATACTTAAATGTGACATGCATACAAATTCAAAATATTACAGTCCTTTGATCTTGCATACCTGAGTGCTGGTCATTGAGACCATCGTCCTACAATCTTCTGTGCAAAGTTATTGACGATTAACCTCACGCACTCTCAGGACCTATTTAACCACAGGTAACATTTTACCAACTTGGACACATACTCTGGAAGGGTTCTTCCGCATGTTACTTAGGATCTTGTTACCAAGAATAACGATTCCCTTTGTCCTTGAGGTTTCCAAGGAGCCATTCCCAGGATCTAAATGCTCCTGTTATTGTTAGTTTCTGTCGAGTCGATTCAACTCAAAGAGACACTACGAGCAACAGAATGAAGCACCACCTGGTCCTGCCCCTTCCTCACAATTGTTCTTATGTCTGAGCCCATTGTTGCAGCCACTAGGTCAATCCATATTGTCGAGGACCTTCCTCTTTTTTGCTATCTACTTCACCAAGCATCGTTTCCTTCTCCAGGCACCGATCTCTCGGGATAACACATCCAAAGCATGTGAGACAAAGTCTCACCATCCTTACTTCAAATGAGCATTCTGACTGTACTCCTTTCTAGAATGCCTAAATCACAGTAAGAAGAGGATGAGATAGGAATGGTGTGGCAAGGAATTAACTACACAGTAAAATATGGGAGAGAGTAGAAATACAGAGTCGCACAAGGCACAAGGATGTAGCGACGTCTCCACCATACCCTGGGTCACACCGAGATCCCGTGTTATGTAAAAAAATATGAAGAAAAAAAAACCCTCCAAACTCACTGCCATCAAATTGATTCTAACTCGCAGTGACCTAGAGTGTTATAGGTCACCTATTTCTTCCCAGCAAGAGCCCCTACCACAAGGACAGGTACATCATAGTCGTTTTTTGTGTTTTCAATTGATGGGCTCAGTCAACGTGAACGCAGTATCATTGAGTTGATTGTCTCTGAAGTTGGAAAGTCCCAAAGCTAAAGGAACCTGAGCAGAGGTCTGATGGCCACCTGAATGAGGGTCTCAGTGGCTTTAAAGAACAGGGATTTATCGTCTCTCCATTTTGAAGCTTAGGGGTCCAAATTCAGGGCATGGACAGGCCTATCATCACTTTGCTCTTGGAGATCAATTCTTGTATCTTTCAGTTTCTGGCAGCCCTGACCACTCCTGTCATGTCTTGGCCGGCAAATAGGACCTTCACAAAACCTCTCCCCCTGTGTATGTCTCTGAACGTATTCAGCTTTTTATAACGCACTGTTTAAAAGGAATTACGTTCAGGACTCATCCTATTGCATTTTGGCTGTAATAAGATAACAAGGGAAAAACTATTTCAGAAAAGGATCGCTATTGCAGGCATAAGGGTTAGGACTTGGCCGTATCATTTGAGGGACCGCCATTCAATCTGTAACGGCGAGAATGTTGACGATGAATCAGGCATCAGCCGTGCCTTTGGTTTGGGGTTTTGTTTTGTTTTTCATTTTTTGTTGTGAATTAGTTGAAGGTTTATGGAGTAGATCGTTTTACACATAATGGTTCATATACATTTTGCTTCAGCTCATCCACTGCCATTCCCTGAATACACCATCACTTATCTCACTTCCAGCCCTCCTGCCTTCCTAACCCTCTGCTTTGTCCTTAGGTAAATGCAATCCTTTTCGTCTCAAACATTGGATTATTCCACATGGGGGTGAGTTCCGTTGCAGACCTGAAGGGTGATGAAGGGCCATAGTCTTGAGGGTTCCATCAACCTCTATCCAGCCAGTTAGTCTAGTCTCTTTGATTTTTCTTAATCATTTTATTGAGGGCTCTTACAGCTCTAATCACAATCCATACATCCACCCACTGTGTCAAGCACGTTTCTAAATATGTTGCCATTATCATTTTCAAAACATTTTCTTTCTGCTTAAGCCCTTGTTATCAGCTCCTCATTTTTCCCTCCCTCCCTCATAAACTCTTGATAATTTTTAAATTATTATTTTTTCATGTCTTACACTGACTGATATCTTCCTTCACCCACTTTTCTATTGTCCATCCCCCTAGGAAGGGGTTATATGTAGATCGTTGTGATAAGTTCCTCCTTTATCCTGCCCTCCACCCTCTCCCCCGTCCATATTCCTCTTACCCTCTTGGTATCAGTACTCTCATTATTGGTCCTGAGGGGTTAATCTCTCCTGGATTCCCTGTGCTTCCAGCTCTTATCTGTACCAGTGTGCATGCTCTGGGCTAGCCAGATTTGTAAGATAGAATCGTGGTCATGAAAGTTGCAGGGGGAGCTTTAAAGAACTAGAAGAAAGTTGTATGTTTTCTCGGTGCTATACTGCACTCTGACTGGCTCACCATCTAGTCTCTTTTATGATTCTGAGTCTTCTTCCACATTTCACTCCCACTCTAGCCAGGGTCTTCTAATGTAATCCTTCTCAGGCCAGTTGGAAGTGATGGTGGGCACCATCTAGTTCTTCTGGTCTAGGGTCATGGAAACTGATGCTTGCATGGTTGCTAGTCCATTGGACTAAATGTCCACGTGTGTTTATTTTCGTCCCTGTGCTTTCCTCCAGATAGCGAGAGACCAATAGCTGCACCTTAAATGTCAGCCTGGCTCTTTTAGTGCAGCCACTGAAGTTTACATTTCTTTAAATACTTAATTGGATTAAGTTTCATTGAATTTCTGAAATAATCCTGAGTCTAGATACTTCTGTATGACATTCTGCCCCATTTCCAAAGGTACTCGTCCCCATCTCCAACTCCAGTCATTTTTCGTTTGTTTGTTTTTCCCCAGAGGGTGGGTATGTTCATCTGGGTACTTTAGAGAAATAAACCCACAGCAACCCATGTGTAAGAGAGAGTTTTTTATAAAGGTTAAGTGGGCATCAAGAAAACATCCCAACCCAGTGCTGCCCAAGCCCACAAGTCCAACATGAATCCATATATCCGACACCAATCCACAAAGTCCTCCTCCATCTCACAAAACAGATGCAATGATGCCGACTGCAGGACGAAAGCCGAGTCAGATGAATAAGCATCTAAGCGCTGGCAGGGGTCTCCACACGGGTGCTCCAGTACCCAGGGTTGCATCGGGGTAGGTCCATGTGGCTTCTCCTTGGAGATGTCTTGTAGGAAGTGAGCCTTGTCAGTTGAAGCAGGGAACTGCTAAGGCAGCTACCCCCTGGTGCGACCATCACAAAGCAAGAGACCCGAGAACTAGAAAGGCGAGGCTCACTGAGCCATTTAACCCTCCGCCTTTCAATTAACCACACATGTGTTTATCAGCCAGGTTGGCACAATAAACTAACTACCTCACTGGGGGAATAATAACCAATAAGACTGTCTTTTCCATGCCCTTCCTGAGAAGCTAATAGTTTTCAATTCAATTTCTGTTACTTTCATTTCCCCCTAAGCAGTTTCCTATGTTATTTAACCCGTTGAGTAATGCTGTGCATTCTGCTATGTGGTCAAAACAATGAGAAACACTGAATGTGCAAACACTTTGTGCCTGCTCTTCAAGGATTTACACTTTGGCTGGGGAGGCAACACTGCCACATGTTGAATAATTTTCACAGGGAGCTTAAAGCCATTTATAACCAAGAACTAAGTGTCACAGTCAATGTGAAAGTTCTGCAAGATTCAGAAGAAAGAAATATTCTTTCACTTCGAGTGGTGTGAAGGAGGGAGGTTTATATTGGGCATTTCAATATGAGAAATATAATTATAGATGGCAGAAGTTATAAGAGTATCATAAGCCTGAGGAATAACAAGAAAACAGTAATTAGAGCAGGACATTTATAGATAAATGATAAAACAAATACAACAAAATGCAATTGTATAACAATAATAACTGAAATATGAGTAAGCTTATATATGCAAATGCATAGGTATGTATATGAGTAGATATATGTGGGCAGATGTATCCCTATGCAGGTGCATGGACAAGTATATGTAAGCATAAGCATCCATGTATATTCATATACATAAAATAAAGCGCATATGGGGCACAGACATGGATACTTCTTAGACTTAACCAAACACTTCATGGGATTGAAGTTTAGGACCATCGACTCATAAGATAACTTAATCAATTGCCAAATTGTTGCTGTTGTTATTGTTATTGTTAGGTGCCATAAAGTTTATTCTGATTCATAACAACCCTACGTACAACAGAACAAAACGCTGCCTGGTCCTGCTCCATCCTCCAATTGTTCTTAAGTTTGAGCCGATTATTGCAGCCACTGTATCCATCCATATGTGGAGGGTTTTCATCTTTTGCACTGCGCCTCCCCTTTACCAAGCCCCGTGTCCTTCTCCAGGGACTGGTCTCTCCTGACAACACGACCAAAGTCTTGTCATCCTGGTCTCAAAGGAGCATTCTGATTATACTTCTTCCAAGACAGCCTTGTTTGTTCTTTTGGCAGCCCATGGGACTGTCAATGGTCTTTTCCAGTGCCATACCTCAAATTAATGGATACTTCTTTGGTCTTTCTTATTCAATGTCTAACTTGATGCAATTGTAAATACCATGGCTTGGGTCAGGTGCACCTTAGTCCTCAAAGTAACAACCTCGCTTTCCGACACTTTAAAGAGGTCTGGTGCAGCAGATGGACCCAATGCGGTGCATCATTTGAGCTCCTAACTGCTGCTCCCAGGAGCATTGGTTGTGGATCCAAGCAAGACAAAATCCTTGACAATTTCAATCTTTTCTCCTTTATCGTGATGTTACGTATTGGTTTAGTTGTAAAGATCTTGGTTTTCTTTCCATTGAGTCATCATCCACACTGAAGGTTGCAGTCCTCGATCCTCATCAGCAAGTGCTTCAAGTCCTCCTCACTTCCAGCGAGCAAGTTTGTGTCATCTGTATACCTCAGGTTGTTAGCAAGCCTTTCTCCAAACCAGATGCCGTATCCATCTTCATGTAATCCAGCTTCTCTAGCTACTTGCTCAGTATACAGATGGAATGAGTCTGGTGAGAGGATGCAATCCTGGTGCACATCTTTCCTGATTTTAAACCATGCAGGATTCCCTTGTTCTGTTCACATACCTGCCTCCTGATCCATCTGCAAGTTCTGCGTGGGCACAATAAAGTGTTCAGGAATTCCCTTAGTGTGGTCAATAAAGCTTATGTTCTAAAGGCAATAAATTACCTCTGAAAATTGGTTTACCATAGCATAAAGTTTATGTTCTACAGCCTAGCTCCCTGAGTAAGGTCTTATGTCTTAAAGGCTTGCATCTGAGATATAACTATTAGTCTCTATGTGTCGGGATTAAAAGAGAAAGAAGGTATCACCAGCCTTACCACTGTTTTTGGAATCCAGGACAGATGAACTCCTCAGGACCAGTGGTGAGAGTGGTGATACCAGGAGGGTGGAGGGAAGGTGAGGGAGAGGGAGGGAACAAACTACAAGGATCTACATATAGCCTCCTCCCTGGGACAGCAGAGAAGTGGGTGAAGAGCGAGTCGGACGGTGTAAGACATGACAAAATAATAATAATTTATAGATTATCAAGGGTTCATGGGAGAGGGGGAAGAGGATAAGGAGGGGGGAAATGAGGAGCTGATACCAAGGGCTCAAGTAGAAAGCAAATGTTTTGAGAATGATGACGGAAACAAATGTACAAAAGTGCTTGACACAATGGCTAGATGGATGGATTGTGATGAGTTATTCAAGCCCCCAATAAAGTTGTTTTTTTTTTAAAGAGAAAGAAGGAAATAAAAGACACAGAGAAGAAACTAGTCTACAAGACTGATAGTCTACACAAATCATGACCTTGTCTACCCTAAAACCAGAAGAACTGGATGATATTCCCAGCCACTGCTACTAACACAATAATTGAATCCTAGTAGCTTGGAGGCAAAATGTGGAACAGAGCTCAACATGCTAACATTCTCAGACTTACTGAGCCACTTGAGACTGGAGGGCAGGGTGAAACAATCACCTTCTTTTTTTCATTTTCAATTAGTATTAACTTTGTGTGTGTTTGACTTGAGTGAAATTTTACAGAGTAAAATAGGTTTCCATTAAACCATTTATAGGCGTTTGCTTCAAAACCTTATCTGTACTCCTCTCAATGTAACATTCTCTCCCCTCCCCTTTGGACTTTTTTTCTTTCCATTAATTCATCCTTCCAGCCTCTGCCTAGTTCTAAGCATTGTTTGGGGGCAAATACTGTTCCTTTGTAGCTTTGTATCATTGATTATTCTAAGTAGTATGTTCTTCACAGATGTAATTGTTTGCCTTCTAGGCCTATTATTTGGTTGGTGATACTGGGTGTGGTCAATTCAAGTTTGAAGGGCATTGGAGAGCCAAATTCTTGGGGATTCTGTCACCCCAGAAAATCCTGTCTTTTTTCTATAATGTGTATCTATATTTCCCCCCCCCCCATTCTATCCATAACCTTCTGTGGTCCCAACCAGTGTAATTGGTAGTGGTAGCTAAGCACTATCTAATTCTGTTGGTCTCGGGGTTGCGGATACAATGCTGTGGCTTGTGTAGTCCACTATTCTTTGGGGGAATTGCTTGCTTGAATCTTTCATTTTCTTCACTCTTCTTCCCTGAAGGCTGGGAGAGACCTATTGTTTCTCTTAAATAGCCACTCACTAACTTTCAAGACCCCATGTGCTAGTCCTGAAACACTTTCAACTCTTTTCAACCTGTTTTGTGAGGTCATCTTTTAGCTAAATCACAGATAAGTTCATAAAATAAACAATAGCACCCATAAGTACTATGCTCTTTTAAACAATCACCTGCATAAGACCAAATGGTCAACATTTACTCTAAAGTAAAGATGAAGGCACAAGGACACAGGGAAACTAGATCACTGGAAATGGAACAACCTAAACAGAGATCATGAGAATGTTGACACTCTGTGGAAAATGTCACCAATGTCACTGAACACACTGTGTAGAAGTTTTTCAATGGGAACTTAATTAGTTTTGCTAACTTTTGTGAAAAACACAATGCGATAGTATTAAGTACATTAAAATGCAATTATAGAATGTAGATCATGGGAATATGGAATGGATATTTACTGCAACATCTTTCAAGTTTTTTTCTTTTTTACTTTCAAGTTTTTCATGTTTGAAACTTTTTGCAATAAAATATTGAACACTCTTAAGTAATGAGTTAAAAGTCTTTTGTTTTGCTGGGGTTTCTCTATTTGTTATAATGATTTTGAAGGTAGCTCTTAAAGTAAATTTGCATTTACAAAACACTAAAAAGACCACAGACATCATATATTACGTGAGAGAATGTGACTGGATGGAACTCCGCGATAGTTTATGCAGGGAGGCGTGAAGATGTGGCTGAAAGACTCAGCACAAATTAAGAGGCAGTCACAGCAGTATTTCTGAAGGCTGTCTTCTTGCTCATTGTCAACCCCGGAGGCTGTGCTTCAGCCACGTTCACACTGGGGGCTATTTATGACTCAGGGAGAGAGTGTGTGAAGTCATCAGCCCTCTAAGGCTCATTGCATCTACTGCCCACACTCAACACTATCCCGGGAATGAAGTATGTGTGGACAGCAGTGAGCATCATTTGCAAGGTCAGCCATCAGCCAGCTGAAAGAGAAGAGAGGGTGGGATGCAGAGGGTTGAGTGCGAGGAATGTATGTGTGTAGAAAGTTGAGGTGACAGACTGTGAGAAAGGAGGCGGGGAAAAAACGTACCTGAGATGTGCTCGTTGGAAAGCAGAGGCGTGTTTAGACAAAATCGCTTGTAACTTGCAATCTGTGGCAGCTTGTCGATTCAGCACCCCGTGACCGGACAGCGCCTCCCCCAGGCATGCTCTTCCCACTCGCCACTCCAAGTCTATAGTTTAGACTTTTGTTCCAATTCTACCTCAGTCTTTATCTTTCCAACTACCCTCTCTCAATGGGGTGCTTGGTGGAATATGGAGAAACCTGTGTTTGATTCTCCAAATGCAAATATTAAAATCAATTCTACTAGAATGGTATCAAATTGGTTACTCTGCATGTCTTTCTTTCCAGGTAAACAAAGCTAGTATATTCAATGATTTTATGGAACTAAATTGCAATTCATAGTAAAATAAACTGTCATTCACTGGGAGCTTACTCTGTATCTAGCACTGTACTAATTTATCTACTCATATATACTCTGTCTCATTGGGTTGTATGAATATTTCTTGAGAGACAAGAATTTTCTAACCCATTTTACAAATGAGGAATCCAGGAGTCATAAGCAGTATGCAATTTATCCAAAACTACATCATAATAAAATTGAAAACCCAGGGGTTTCCTAGGCTATGTTAGAGTGTACCAAAAATGTGACTAATATCATTGGGCTAGACAAGATGGTTTTCAGTGAAACACAAGTTAACAAATGTATCTCAGTGCCTCCATAGCTAATATGCAACAAAACATAATACTGTTACATTAAATCTATGAATTGTAGGGTTTCCAAGGAGTCCTGCTGACACTATCAAGTAAGTAAGTATTAGGCTGATAACCACTAAGTTGGCGGATCAAACCCATCAATCACTCTTTCTGAAAAAGATGATGCTATCTGATCCTGCCCATAAAGATTTACAGCCT
This sequence comes from Tenrec ecaudatus, assembly GCF_050624435.1. NCBI lineage: Eukaryota > Metazoa > Chordata > Mammalia > Afrosoricida > Tenrecidae > Tenrec > Tenrec ecaudatus. The sequence goes on from NC_134533.1 coordinate 16,825,032, forward strand.
TGAAAATCCTATATAGGGGTCCTAGGAATTAAAATTGTCTTGATGGCCGATGGCAGTGGCTTTCTGGGTATATGGTAAGAATAGATTTATTTCATGTCTTAGTTAATTTTTAAAACTTTAATCAAATAATACAGTTAGCCTACAATGTAGCAAAATTCACAATTGATCTTTGAAAACACAATGCTAGGCTAGACTTTTTGTATTGAGTGATGTAGCCAATGTGGCTACTGAGAATGTAGCCAATCCCCAAACTTGTAGATGTCATCATAGCATATAATTTTCCTATGACATACATCTTTGACAAAGCACACAGAGGTGCAGAGACTACTAAGGTGGTCAGCTAAGCTCACTCTCTAGGAGTGTTACTAATGCCACACCAGTGGGGCAGAGCAGGTGGTTCAAATTCCTGTCTCAGCAAAACTGCACGTTTTAGCTGTGATGAATCTTCAAGGTCCTGAACTTGCATCTGTTAAATTGATGTGCTCCTGTAATCAGCTCCCTAGAGCTGCCTATTTCTTCTTCCTTTACATTGATGCCTCCTAACATGGGCTCTTGGAACCCCTAGAGATCCATGGAGATGATAGTAGAGCTACTGAAAAGTTATGATATTATATAATATATACCAAAGGTGGGTCAAAATAACACATTGTAAAGCAATTGGGGCTAATTGATAAATTCCTTGGCTTTTAGTTAGAGTAATAGAAGTTCAAGGTAGTAATTCTGATTTTTTTTCATGTTTATTCCAATCTCTGAATCATAGTGAGTCCTTTGATTTGTAAAAATGGGAACTGCATTAAATTAAGAAATGTGTTTTGTAACTGGCTTTTGCATTCATTCAATACTTTGTGACACATATATCAATATATGAGGCTTATGAAAGTTCCTTAGTGACTTTGAAAGCAAAACAAAAGGACCAAACAGTCTTATAGATTATTCCAGGTGTGTTTTATCTGTTAATGTATTTTCTGTGTGTTGTGCTCAGCTGTAGTCAAGGATTGCTTCAATAGGATATATCGAAATCTGTTCCAGTTAGCTTAGATAAAGAGGATATGTACTGCAAAGGCAGCGGTCTTGTGGATGCTGAGCACGTAGACATCATGGGATTGAAGCTGGTATCTGGGAAGCTGTCAAGGTGAGCTCTCTGCCTCTGTTGCTTATGGGGAATAGATGATCTCTTATCTCTGCTTCTCACTGTGTGCCTGTCCCAATCTCCACTCTGCAGAATGGTTTCCTCTGTCTAGCCATCTCCTACTCCTCATCAATTCAGCTTACACATGGCTTAGGCTGTCATGGTCACAAATCCCACAGCTCCCAAACTTGGCACCCCTACCTGAAATAGAGGAGCAGCCCTCAGAGAAGGGGCTATGGATGGCCAGATATTCCAAAACACATCCATTGCATGTTTGTATTTGCAAGATATGTAATCTTCTTGGAGAGGGCCAGTATTTACATCGCAAGTAATAATAATTAAAATTAATAATAAATTCATCAAATACTTATTAAGAACCTGTGGGATCAGGAGAGGGAGAGAGAGAGCAGGCTTCCACCGGATGTACCATGATGTGACTACAACACACCAGGGAACCAATAGACAGGTCTGCGGGTCCAGCCTCAATCCCAACTATGTGGACCACCACCGCCCTCCACAGCCACCCACCCCACCGTCAGAAGAATGCACTTCAGAGGACAGCACTGGGGCTACAGCTTGGGGAGGGGGCACGTCTGATTAGAGCACACGAGAGAAACGAAAAGGGATGGAGAGGGAGGAGAGGATATCCCGAGGACGATGTGTCTGCTCAGAGTAGACAATGCACAGGGAGTACCGTAGGGCCGGCCACACCACAGGATACAGCATCCCTCACTGAACCGTGATGCTGCGGAGACAGCACTGGAGACACAGTACAGGAATAGTGCACGGTCTGGCCCCATCACGCTGGGGCGAGGCACTGAGGGCATGCAGCAGAGCAGCAGGGGGTGCAGAATGAAGAAACCCCCGGGGAATACCAAAAATTGACTTTGGAGACAGAGTGGGACAACCCATCAGACTCAGACTGGAAAACACTCGTAAAGGCCAAAAAACAGACCTTGAACTATTTATAGGCTTTTCAATTTTTGTCAGTGGGTTTCTTTCTGTAATTGTTATTTTGTTTTTGTTTGTGTTGTGATTGTTTTATTGGTTTTGACTTTCTTTGTTGTTTTATTTGGCAATGCCTGGTTTTTGCACTTAGTGCATCTGCATGTCTATCTAGATAAGTGAGATAAATAATTCGGAGATGAAAAGAAAGGGACCAGTGGTTCTGGGGTGTACAGAAGAAGGGGAAGTGGGAGAAAGGAAGGGTGTGGGCGGGGGGGAACCAACCCAGGGACAAGGGAACAACAAGTGAACTAAAATCAATGGAAGGAAGGTCGTAGGTTGCCCTAGCGGGGTTTAATCAAGGGCAATGTAGCAGTGAGCAATTATTAAGCCTGGATGAAGGCCGAACATGATGGTGGGACAAAAGGAAAGTAAAAGAAAATAGAGTAAAGAACCAGGAGGCAAAGGGCATTTATAGAGGCCTAAATACAGGCATGTACATATGTAAATATATGTACTAATATCTATATGTTAAGAATTAAGGTTGCAGATGGACATTGGGCTTCAACTCAAGTACTCCCTTAACACAAGAACACTTTGTTCTAACAATCCCGTATTCTGTGATGCTGTCCTCTCCCACACGATCACTGAAGACAAAATGGATGCATAAGAAAATGTGGTAAAGAAAGTTGACGGTGTCCAGCTATCAAAAGATAGATCGTCTGGGGTCTTAAAGGCTTGATGATAAACAAGTGGCCATCTAGTTCAGAAGCAAACCCACATGGAAGAAGCACACCAGCCTATGTGATCACAAGGTGTCAATGGAATCAGGTATGTGAATGAGGAGAGGGGGTGGGAATTGATCACAAGGATCAATCTGGAACTCCCTCCTAGGGGGATGAATAATGGAAAAGTGGATGAAGGGCGATGGAGGATGATGTAATATATGGAAATAATAATATATAACTTATCAAGGGTTCGTGAGGGGAGGAAGGCAGGGGAGGGAGGAGGAAGAAATGGGGAGCTGATATCAGGGGCTCAAGTGAGAAGAGACTACTTTGAAAACGCTGATGGCGGCATATGTGCAAATGTGCTTGACACACTGGATGAATGTGTGGATTGTGATAAGAGATGTAAGAGCCCCCAATAAAAACATTTTTTTAAAAAGAACCTGTGGGATGCAGTCACAGTGAGCTCTGTAGATGCTACAGTCTGGATAGAAGAAATAAACACAGACACACAAAATATATATAATTATTGAGAATAATGTGACTCCAACCAAAAGCCAAAGAGGAGGTTGGCAAAAGAGAGATCAAGGTGATCAGAATTACTTCATCAAAGCCAGCACTTGCTCCTCTGTCCCTGCTCTTGCTGCTTCACCTGACAGGAGCTACCTTTCTTCTCCACCTCTCACTTACGCACATCCACACAAAGACCACCCCCCTCAAAATCTTCCCTGAATACACAGCCAGAGATCGTCTCTCCGGTCCATGACCACCCACCCCTGAACATTGGGAATACCTTTCCTAGGCCATGTAGACTGTTCTTCTGTCCATTCAGTAATCACTGAGGTACACGTCTTACCTCTCTATCAGACTAGACCTCCTTGGTGATAAAACCCATGATAGGTAAAGGACCGAGCCCACTTCCTTGCGCGTGGTAGGTTCTGAATTAATTAATAGCTGCTGGATGAATTCATAAATAAGTGAAAACCTGTACACATGCCTAAATGAGTGACCAGTAGATATTAATATGTAAGTCAAATTTGAATGTATGCTGAAGAGAGAAGATCTTCAAGGTGGCATAAAAGAGATTTCCACATTTTCTTCTTAGTGGAAGTAGATTAAATACAGACACCAAATCCATCATGAGGATATTTTTGACCCTCCATTCACATCAGTGGATGCAGTTACATCCTGTCTTCACTAACAATCTCTTTCCATGTTTCTGACTCCGCAACCATTCTCTCCCCCTTTCTCCTTGCCTACCTCAAATTGTGGAGACTGCACAAACCACACACTCGCTTTCACAGCCACCTTTATGGCTAAAGGTGATTTGTGGGATCCACTTCTAGCCAATGAGCTTCAAAGAGAAAGCAAGCAGCCTGCTTCTGGGGAAGGTGCTGCCTCGTTGATTAAAAGTAGCCTGCCATCAAGATGAAAAGAAATATTCTCACAGCTCAAGGTACTTTGCTTGAGTTGTCTGTTTTGGGTAGCTGGATGAATACACCCAACTTACAAATAAGTCCATTTAATTCGGCAGGGGTTTGCTAATAAGCCCTAGTGAGAACTAAGTCCCGCTGACCTCTCGCCTCCTACAGATTGCTCTATATCCTGACTCCGGCAATCTCACTCTAACAAAAGCTGTGGCTATCGAGACAACCCCGACTCATAGCGACCCCATGTGTTCCAGAGTAGAACTGCTCCATATAGATTTCCTGGCTGTAATCTTTATGGAAACAGATCCCCAGGCCTCTCTCCTGTGGAGCCGCTCTCACTGCCATCGAGTCAGTTCTGACTCATAACAACTCTACAAGACAAGGCAGAACTGACCCTATGGTGAGTTTCTGAGGCTAAGTCTCTACAAGAGCAGAAAGCCTCATCTGTCTTCTGGAGAGGGGGTGGTGGTTTCGAACTGCTGACATGACAGTTAGCAGCCCAACGTGCAACTACTAGGCCACCAGGACTCCTCTAGGTAGATTCAAACTATCAACCTTTAGGCTAGCGGCTGACCTCACAACACCAATCCCCTGCACCACCCAGAGGATCTTCGATCTTACTCTGACTTTCCTTTATTAACTCATCTGTAAATACTCATCTGCTTTCCCTCAGTGGTAAATTGCTTGTATTCTTTAATATATATTCTTATTATATTCCTATGAGAGTCAGAGTTTAAAGTGTTTTTTTTGTTTTTAATTTTTTTTTGTTTTTAATTTTTTCTCACAGAGTGAAGCTTATAAACAAATTGACCATGGTTATCTCTAGGGAAGGAGAGGTGTGAAACTGGGGTAGCATAATACAGTGGGGATTTCAGTAACTTTTAATGTTTAATTTCTGATTTTTTTCCTAATGGTCTAATTCATATGTAGCAAAAACATTCACAGTGACTAAGTCACTGTGGGTGCTTGTTATCTATGTTCAGTATATTTTACATTTCCCTCCCCCCAAAATGAAACATCAGAGACTTGAGAGATCTAAATCTGATTAGGGCAAGATAGAAAGTTCTGAATGCTTCTCCATTTCAAACGGCTGACCAGCCATTCTCTAATTTCTGAGAACGAAGGCATTGGGTAAAAACGTGCAGCCTGGGATCCAAGGGACATTGGTTTGCTTTTTAGACTAGAACTAATGAGCTTCCTGGTTCCGGGTAAGTCACGTTGTTTCCTTGACCATGAGTAGTGCTTTCTGTCGGATAAACCCTGAGAAGTTACAGTGCCTACCAGTCCACTTTCACCCAGCACCAAACTGGAAAACTAAAGCTAAGAGATGTTATCAAACATTGACTGGTTTTCAGGGCTGCTTCAGTGTTTTATTTTAAGTATCATTGTAGTAGAAAACATATATGAAATAGACGACTTCAACAATTACCCATTTGGGGCAAATGATTGCTTTTGCTCTGCCCACTCTCTCTCCCTCACCATCACTCAGAGAAATTCGAAGCAAATTCCAGTGCTCTGATCTTTCTTGGTGATATATATATATGTATATATATTTAAATGTACATAATTTGATATATACATATGTGAATATATATTGAATATGTCTGTTTTCTTTATGTATACATGTTCTGATTTATATGTATATAAATGAAAAAGTATATATTTAATATGTGTACAGGACACACATATATGCACCAATATCTATATGTGCCTATTTGGTATGTGTGTGTGTATATATATTTATATTTGTATATCGTAATTTATGCATACATATTTATATACTTATCAAATTGATATACATGAAAATATACACTTTTCATATGTATGGAATATATTTTTTGACACACACATATATCACAAATATGTACTTTTTCCTTTCCTCTTTTCAATGTTGCCGCCTCGGCTTCGCTGATCCCCTCAGCATGTGCTGTGGGGTAGCCGCTCCTGACTCAGAGGTAGAGCTGTGAATCACAGCTCAGCAGAACGCCCACTCCACAGCCTGCAATTCTCGCCGGCTCTGACAATCCATGATTCACAGAGCCATAATCACCCCCACTCCAGTAGCCTCAGCTGAGCCCAGCCTGATACAGCCTCAGGAGGGCTGTGTCAGCTGACAAATGGAGAGGGAGAAGCTGCCTCCCCGCCAGTAAAGCAGTCAGAGAGGAAGAAAAAGGGGAAATCGACAACTGGGAGATGATCAGCGTGCACAGTCACAACTGGTAACAAATCCCTGGGCTCCCCCCTAGGCCCGTCGGCACTTCCTTTGCTGAAAAGCTAGCTTCGCTCTGAAAAGAAAAATTTTAATTGCTAATATAAATACACTATCCATTCTGTTAACAAGGCCCTTGGTGCCTCGTCAGATGATTCCCTGGCAGCCCAAGTGGGGGGCGCTTCTGAAAGAGGGTCAGGCCAGGAATCCCTGGCCCGGTGAGACCCACAATCCCCCTCAGTGCTTCAGCCCTGCTGGGACACAGCTTTGACAACTGCAAGGAAAGGCTACAAGGACAGAAATGTGTCGCATCCCTGGACCTAGACCTAGCGTCTCAGTGCTACCAATTGTGTTTGGTCAATAGTAGGATGTAAGCCAAGCCCTTAGTCTCCACCCAAGAAGGCTTCTTGGGTCATTTAGTTCAAGTAACTGGATGCACCATCCCCTCAGCCGGGAATCTTCTAAGCCGTAGGATGCCTTTTCTTTATCCAGACTTGAGAATTGAGAGAGGAGGCAAGAAGGCTCCTGAAAGCACAGCTTCCTCAAGGAGGTGCTGACATCCATCTCCTTGAGTGACCAAAATCTGGAGGGAATATTCTCCTCTTCTGGGGCATGAAGCTTCCAGAACCCAGGAGAGGACGCGGGCGTGAGTATGTCTCAAGGACCTCCCGAGAGGACGGAGCTTCTGAAGCCACCGGGGATGGTGACGGGTTCGGCTAGCCCTATAAACGCGAGGCAGGCCTGGGGTGCGTCCACAGCTTTCAGCCCGAGTACCTGAGCCGTGCGCCTTGTCAGCAGGTCTGGATGTGTGACCACCCAAAATTGGGCTCTAGGGAGGAGGGCCTGAAAAACACAGGCTGGAGGACAGTGAGACCCAAAGCCACCCAAAGTGGCTGGGCTGAGGAGGCGTCCCCGGTGGAGGACTATCCGGCTGAGAAGCCCCATCTGCTAAGGTTGGTGTGTGTGTTTCAGAAATTCTAGCAAGTTCCAGCAGACCTGCTTCAGAAAGGCAAAGCTGCCTGGTCTCTCCTCCCCACAAATCTTCACCACCTAACCCCCTCCTTTACTCTGTCAGCCTAAAATACTTGAAAGAATTGCCAGGAATCCATCATCTTCAGAGATCCTGAGGCTTCTCTTCCAACTCCCTGTTCAGATGTGTAGATCATCTGGCGGGTGGTGGGATGAACGTGAATGTTTACCAAGTCTAACTCAGTGCTGGGAAGCAGACGAAGCACACTCAGACACTTTGTCCTTCAGGAGCACACTGCCCTTACGGGACCTGTGGCTCAGAGGGTTTAAACAACTCAACTAGGTTTTCCGACTCTCTCCAATGCACCCCACTGCCTAGTAAATGCTTGCTGAGGAGATCAACTCCCATTGGCAGGTCCTTGACCTTACCCTCCTCCTCCACCTAGACACACCTATCTCATTCCCGAAGGCCCAGGCCCCAGCGCCTCCTTGTCCAGGACCCTTCTCACATCACTCGACTCCCCTTCTTTCAATGGGTCCCCAGCGCAGTCAGTACCCTCCAGCTTCCTGCTTGCTTCGAAGGAGTAAGTGGGTCTCTCTGACACAATGTTAAGGTCTTAAAGGGCTGGAGCCAAACCTTGACACTAGGTTGAATCATTGTGGTTGTGTCAATGCTTTCTAACAACTGTAATCGCTCAAATCATTTCAAACGAACCTCATTGCGCTAATACTTTTGAACAATAGTGTTCTCAAATACTCATACTTGCTGTTGAGAATAATTTCAGCAGTCTCAGAAAAGACGTCCTCCTGGGCTAAGGGAGCAAAACAGCCCAGCAGGACGAGAAGGAAAACTCAGAAGCATTATCAAAACCTTGTTAAATAATTCTCAATATGGCTGTGTGTGTGTGTGTGTGAGTGTGTGTGTGTGTGTGTGTGTGTGTGTGTGTACAAGTCGCTTGCCAGAAAACAACGGCACGCAAACAGAGAATTGGGTTGATCAGAGGAGACTCTCTTTGGAAGGGCTGAGGAATGACTTTGCATGATTTAACGGGGAGCCTGGAGGGTCTTTATGAGCTAAAACGTTCAGAATACAGCTGTTAACCAAAGGTGCCGACATTGAGAATTATTATTAAGGGAGCTTTTCAAAGAATTAAATGGCCGCCTGGGAGTTGGACTTGGCGTGGTAAAGGAGTAGGAGGGAACGCGGTTTTAAACCAGGGAAAGAAGGGGGCGAGCAGCATCCTGGAGCTCCATCTGCAATGGAGCATGAGTGTGACTCCCTGTATCTGTGTGTCTCAGGGGCTGAGATGTCATGGCATCAGAGAAAAAGAAAAAGAGCAATATTCATTTTAAATCTGAGACTCCAGGCCATTAGGTTGGGGCAAGAAGGAAGTCCCCTAACAAAGTTATGAAAGAGAGTTAACATAGGGGATACCAGGGCAGCCACGTAAAGAAACAAGCGTAGAGCAGGGAGTTGAATGTACCAGGTTAAACTTTAAGACCGAATCATGTGATGAAACTCTTTTTGTAGGGTGCTATAGCCACAGACATTTCAAGAAAAGCAATTTCAAACCTCAACCTCTGTACAGCAACAGAGCCTTTCCCTGAGCCAATCTCCTGGGAGCATCTGTGATGGCTTCCTTTTTCATCTCCCGTATCGCAATTGCCCTTTGCTCACTGTTGACAAGAGTCTGCTTCGAACCCATCCTGTATTCCCCGTGAGGTATCTCACCAGCGTATAGAAATGTCCAGGGTGCCAGGGAATCCAGGGTGGATGATACCTTCAGGACCAGGGGTGTGAGGGGCGATGCTGGGAGAGTGGAGGGTGAGTGGGTTGGAAAGGGGGAACTGATTATAAGGATCCACATGTGACCTCCTCCCTGGGAGAGGGACGGCAGAGAAGGGGGGCAAGGGAGACTCCTGATAGGGCAAGATAGGACAAAATAACTATGTATAAATTACCAAGGGCACATGAGGGAGGGGGGAGCTGGGAGGGAGGGGAAAAAAAAGAGGACCTGATGCAAAGGGCTTAAGTGGAGAGCAAATGCTTTGAGAATGATTGGGACAGGGAATGTATGGATGTGCTTTATACAATTGATATATGTATATGTATGGATTGTGATAAGAATTGTAAGAGTCCCTAACAAAATGTAAAAAAAAGAAAAGAAAATGATTAGGGCAAAGAATGTACAGATGTGCTTTATACAATTGATGTATGTATATGTATGGATTGTGATAAGAGTTGTATGAGCCCCTAATAAAATGTTTGAAAAAGAAATGTCCAGGGTGCCACAGAAAGAGATAATTTGATAACTAGGTGTTGAAAAAGGAAGTGACTTTAATGACTATCCATAAAGTCCTTTTGTCAATCAGATGGAAACCTGTCAACGGAATTGAACAAGGACCATTTCAAGTCAACAGGTTGATGTAGCATTCAAAATCATTTTGATGGTACATCCCCAGGTGATTCTGGGTATTAACAAAGGGAGAACTTTAATGGATTTAAGAAAAATTACCGTAACAAAATTCTTTATATCTCTGACTCCTCATTTATATTAATAAGCTTTCTTTGAAGTGACTTTTCCATGTGCCAAATATCTTCCAGGAATCACTGCTGTGAGTGGCTGAGTTATGTACAAAGATACTTGTGAGCTGGGCAGACCCTGGTAAAGTCAGGTGTGGCGTGCTTTTTTCTAGATCAGGTCAGATACACCGAGTATTCTTTCTGTGGCCCTTGAGACCACACTGGCACCAGGACCCATAATCAGGCGAGACGCTCAAGGATAATACACAGACTGCTGGGATCAAGTGAGACCTCAGAGATCTCCCAACCAAACCTTCACTTTGCTAATAAGAGTGTTGAGGCTCCGAGAGGAGAATTGGCCAAGGTAATGGAGCTAACAAGTAACAGAGACCTATCGATAAAGCAGATCGTCAGTCTGTCAGTCTAGTGCTCATTCTGCCATCTCCTGTATCTGTCACAAAGGTGGGACCCCAGGTGAACTTGTTCGATGTTTGTCTGCAGTGATACCACCTAGGGTTGATTTTGAGGCTGTAACTCAGATCCTCGTAAAGGAGAGGGGTGTTGTTCAATAACACCTCGTCCATTGCAACTCGGAGCAACCCCGTGTCATATATAGTACAACTGCCCTATAGAGTTATCTTGGCTGTGATCTTTATGGAAGCAGATCACCAGGTCTATTTTCTGGGTAGGTTTGAACCACTAACCTTTCAGTTATCAGGTGAATGCTTAACTATTGCACTACCAAGGTGCCTAAAGAAAGAGCAGAGGGACCCCAAAAATGGAATAGAAAGGAAAGACTGGGCGTTTCCAAATTCTCACATGGGTTAAAAATCTTGAAGCTCAGTCAAGCAAGCAGGAAAATAGATTTCCAAGCTGATGGTTTCCCTGGTGATTCTCAGAGGACAGGATGGGTCTGCCCTGAAGAGTGTTTAAGTACAAGGCAGAGTGAATACCGACTGATACCTGCTAAAACATGGTTGAACCTTGAAAACGTAGACTTCAGTCTAAGAAGCCAGACACAGAGCTCACACACTGTAGGACTCCTTTATGGAAAAATGCCCAGAAGAGGCAGATTCATGGAAACTGTACTTACGTAAGAAATGTCCAAGGGCTAGCAGAGGGACGAAAGCTGCTCATAGGTCTGAGGTGTCTTTGGGGGTATCTTTCTGGTATTAATGTAGATGGTCGCACAGATTTGAATATACTAAAAATCACTGAATGGTGCACTTTAAAATATTTTGTGGTACCTTGATTAGGACCTGATTTGTGTGTGTGTGTGTGTGTGTGTGTTAAATACTTTTATCGGGAGTTCTTACATCTCTTATCACAATCAATACATGCATCCAGTGCACATATGCCACCATCATCATTTTCAAAGCATTCTCTTCCCACTTGAGCCCCTGATATCAGCTCCCCATTCCTTCAACCTCCCTCCCACTCCCACCCATGCTCCCTCACGAACCCTTGATAAATTATAGATTATTATTTCCATATCTTACATTGTCCTCTGTCACCCCTCATCCACTTTTCCTTTGTTTGTCCCCCTGGGAGGGTGTTATAGGTTGTTCCTTGTGATCGATTGCCCCTTTCGCCCCCACCTTCCCCTAGGACCTGATTTTTTTTTAAAGGAAGAATATAGTGGTTGCCAACTAGAGTTATAAATATATCTTATAGAGGCAGATGCCAAAGATTGAGAAAAGGCTTCACATTTATTGATCACCTGCTACTTATCAGATATTTAGATATTTTGCATTCATATTTTTTCCCATTTAGGCCACACAATCATGCAAGAAGTAGGTCTATTTTCTCCATTTCTCAGACTCAGAAAGGAAGGCTCATAGATACAGCTTATCCAAGGATACAAAACTAGTTAATGCCAAAGTCAGAATTAGGATTCAGGTCTGTCTGTCTTTGGTGCCCTTTCTACATTGGAATGAGGCTTCCCTTTAAACATCTTGGAAGAGGAGCCTTCTACTTGCTTGGTGTTCTCCCTCACTGTACCTGGGACCAAGGCTCTAGTAACACTGTTTGAGTGATTATCAATTGTCACATCTGCAGATGACACCTGGAGAGCTAGCCCTTGCCAGCGGCAACCACACCCCAGTCACCCATTTCATCTTGCTGGGCTTCTCCAACTACCCAGACCTACAGCAGCTTCTCTTTGGAGTCTTCCTGACCATCTATGCCATGACAGTGGTGGGCAACCTGGGGATGATGGCCCTCATCTTCACAGACACGCGTCTCCATAGCCCAATGTATTTCTTCCTCGGTGTCCTCTCTTTTCTTGATATCTGTTACTCCTCTGTGGTCACACCCAAGCTCTTGGTCAACTTCCTGGCCTCTGACAAGTCCATCTCCTTTGAGGGCTGTGTGATCCAGCTGACCTTCTTTGTGATCCATGTGACCACGGAGAGTTTCCTTCTGGCCTCGATGGCCTATGATCGCTTCATGGCCATCTGCCGGCCCCTCCACTATGGTTCCGTCATGACCAAAGGGACCTGTCTCCAGCTGGTGGCTGCTTCCTATGCATTTGGTGGAGTCAATTCCGCTATCCAGACTGGGAATGTCTTTGCCCTGCCTTTCTGTGGACCCAACCAGGTCACCCACTACTTCTGTGACATCCCACCCCTTCTGCGTCTAGCTTGTGCCAACACCGCCAGAGCAGGATCGATTCTCTACGTCTTCTCTGCACTGGTCACGCTGCTGCCTGCTGCGGTCATCCTCGCCTCCTACAGCTTGGTCTTGGCAGCCATCGGGAGGATGCGCTCGGCGGCTGGACGTGAAAAAGCCCTCTCCACCTGTGCCTCCCACTTTCTGGCTATCGCCATTTTCTACGGCACGGTGGTTTTCACCTATGTCCAGCCCCATGGATCCACGAATGATGCCAATGGCCAAGTCGTATCTGTCTTCTACACCATTATCATTCCCATGCTCAACCCCTTTATCTACAGCCTCCGCAACAAGGAGGTGAAGGATGCCCTACTGAGAAAGCTCCAGACCAATCTCTTCCCATGTTGAGCCCCGCAAGATGATTGCAGGAATAAGAAGGTATGGTGTTGCTGTTACGTAACAACCAGCTAGCTGGGCTCTGTGGTGCAATGGCTAGCGCACTGGACTCCTAACTCTTCCCATCCAGCCACTTCTCATTCTGAGTGACCCCATGTACAACAAAATGAAACACTGCCCAGCGCCCTCCTGGCACTCAGTCCTAGAGGTGAGCCCCTTGTATGCACTGTGTCCATCCATCTTGCCAAGGGCCTTCCTCTCCTTCACGGTCCCTCCACCTTACCAAGAAGGATGCCCTTCTCCAGGGACTGGTCTATCCTGTTAAAATGTCCAAAGCTGTGAGACAAAATCTTGACATTCTTGCTCTCAAGAAACATCTGGCTGTCCTTCTTCCAACACAGATCTGTTTGTTGCTGTTGTTGTCTTTTTTTTTTTTTTTCAAAGAAGACATAGCACCTCTGACAGTCTGAAGTCTTTATGGAAACAAATGCACTATAGATGGACCTCATCTGTCCAGCAAGCCTGGTTTCGATGGAAATGAACTTGGTAAGGGAGAAACAGCCGGTGCCATATACTTGGTACAGAGCATTAGAGTGGGAGAACATCTTACGCACTCTCGCATTGACTCCTCGCCACCATATTGAAAAGCAGCCAATGTTGCAATTATCCACAAATGGAGGACATGTGACTCAGTCACACATGTCAGTCATATGATGGGTGAGGGAGTATTCTACATCATGGATATTGCAATTACATCACAACCATAGTCTTTACTGGAAGCTTTGTTAACTCTGTATTGGCAGTTCATCATAACTTCCGATAAAAATTAGCCAAGGTGCAGTACAATTGTTTCTGTTTTGCCACTAATTTCCTGAACAGGTGAGACGAAAATGGTTGAGCTTTTCTTCCAATTCCATTAAGAAAGATGACCAAGATGGAAGTGTCCTCCTCTCTTACTGCTGTTGCTGCATGGTGAAGAGCTGTCCCATTAAAATCGGGATTGAACATCCTGAGAGAGATTGAAAATCTCCCTGATTAAAGATAGGATTGCATAGTTGACTCTTACAATCGCTGGTTAGTAAGCTGCACACCTGTAGCAAGTTGCACTGGCAAAAGTTGCGTGATATCATGACAATTTAACTAACAATGACAATGTTTATGAAGTTTAGCTGCTGAGGCTGCTTGTGTACAATCAAACACCTTGTGAAATTTGGTTGAAGGTTCAGGGCCTGGTTTTACGGAATATTCTGGTTAATGTGCTTCTATTCTACCTCCTAATCAGTTGTATAGTGCCTGGGGTCTTAAAAGCTTGCAAGAGGCCACTCACAGCACAACAACCAGTCTCTATTCACCTGAAACAATAATGGAAGAAAGAAAGTCAGGAATGGGAGGAAAAGATGAAGTGTGTGACTAATTGCTTCCATGAACACCTGCTTTTTGGGCCATGAGATCAGAACAACTAGATGGTGCCTGGCTACCATTACTGAACATTTTGATCAAGGAATCCATAACAGAATCCTGATCAAAAGGGAGGAAATGTAGACTAGATTGTTGTGTTCACCTGGACACTCTAGACTTTCTAGAGATCTGGAAGGTGAATGAGCCCTCAAAACTATTCCCCTAAATAAGAACCACTAAGCCTTAATCAAAAGATCTCCCGAAGTCTTCTTAAAAGCCAACCAAGTGGGATTATTGTCTTTTTTGTTGTACATTTGGAAGAGTAGCAATAAGCTAGCTCCCAGAAGCTGATACCAAGGGCTCGAGTAGAAAGAAAATATTTTGAAAATGATGATGGCAACAAATGTACAAATTTGCTTGGCACGATGGATAGATGTATGGATTGTGATAAGAGCTGTAAGAGCCCCCAATAAAATGATTTTTTTAACTCACCATATGGAATCAAAGTGGTAATAGCAACTCTAAAGATTAGATAGGAACATTAAGGGGGGCCTTGCACGTGTGTTAATGAAAGAGGAACGACTCAGACAAGAAGAATGAGAATGATTGTACAACTTAAAAACGGTAATTGTTGTCATTTAATTGTATGTGTAGAAATGGTTGAAGGGGCATATGTTTTGTGTCTATTCTCAAGAACAAATAAAGTTTGTTGTGGTGTCTTCACATCAGTTTCTACTCATAGCAACCCTATGTACAACAGAACACTGCTCTCTTGTGAGCCTCCTCACAATGGCTTGAGCCCATTGTTGCAGCCATTGTGTCAATCCATCTCAACAAGGTCTTTTCTTTAGCTACCCTCCTACTTGTCTGTCACTGTATCATACTGTGATGCCTTGAGGGTTGCTATGATTCTGGAAGCTTTGTCACTGGTATTTCAAATACCAACAAGGTCACCCACGGTGAACAAATTTCAGCCATACTTCTAGACAAAGAATCATCTATGAAGAAAGAATAGACTATCCACTTCAGAAGAATTAGCTACTAAAAGTCCGATGAATAGCAGCATCAGAATATTATCAAATAAAATTTAGTTGGGGGAAAAAAATCAAGAATAATCTTTTCTTGTACATTTGTTTTTCAACCAAATGTATGTACCTGTCTTATAATTCTGAAAGATGTCTGTGTGCATGTGTGTGTGTGTGCATGTGCATGGTTCCTATAAGATACTGTACATTGTTGTCAGAGCCCCCCAATAAAGTGATTAATTTTTTAAAAAGATACTGTACATTGGGAGACCAATTCAAAAATGTGTTTGTTCTTTTCATTTGGCCTGAGTATTTTAAATATGCATGCAATGTGACTAGACATCTTAGATAAGCACACACAAGAAGAGGGTAAGCTTGAAGACCTAATGCAGAATCGAACAGTAGGCCTGGAAGGCTCCCTCTTCAGTTGACCACACGAGCCTGAGTTCAGTTGGCTTCCACCTCGGTTTTTGGATAACTAAAACCTTTTTTAATTTTTCAGATCGACTTTAAAGAAACAATTCTAAATAGAGAAAAAATTAAGTTTACATTTTTAAAAATTGGAAACAACCTAAATGTTCAAAGGGGAGGGAGGGAGTTCAATTGTTCATCCCTGAGAACATTATTTATGAACATTAAAACTATTAAAATGGGCAATGAATGTACACATGTGCTTTCCACAATTGATGTATGTATGGATTGTGATAAGAACTGTATGAGCCCCTAATAAAATGTTTTAAAAAATAATAAAACTATTTTAATGTTCATCCCTATGAACATTAAAAAAGTATGTTTATGAAGACTGTGAAATAGCATGAAAACTTTTTATTATAAATCTTAAATAAAAACAGCAGGCCAGACAGCTCGAGAAGGATTACAAGGACATGATGAGTCGCAAAGCACTGGGGAAGCGCCCAAAGAAATGAGCGCTGACTGCATTAGAAGGGGCTGCACGATGGAGGAAAGCAGTTTTTCTGCTTTTCAAAATGAATTTTAATGCATAGGTGCAATTTTGATACTTTATTTTAAGATGAATAATTTAAAAGCAAATCCATCTCAGAAAAGCTGAGTACAAAAATGTCTTTCTTTGTCTCCATATTTCCTATATGCTCCACATTTCTCTAGCTTATAAACTCGATTTTTTTTAAATCATTTTATCGGGATTTCTTACACCTATCACAACATTCCATAGTTCAACCACATCAAGCAGTATTGCACAATTGCTACCACAGTCCGTTTCCAAACATTTTCTTTCTTCTGGAGCTCCTTGATATCAGCTCCCCTTAATCCCTTCCCTCTCCAACTCTGCCCCCACACCCCCAGGAACCCTTTTTTTTCCTTGCTGCTTCTTACACCATCCAATATATCCATTCACGTACAATTCTGTTTGTTATTCACTCCCCTCCAGTTGGGTTATACAGACATCAGTACTATCAGCTTCCCCTTTCCTTCCCTCCTTCCGCTCCCCGCACTTCCTGTTCCCTCAGGGAATCATTACTCCTGTTCCTGTTTCTGAAGGGTAATCTATCTTGGCTTATATGAATCAAACCATCTTAATTATGCAAATGAACATACCCAAGTCTAACATGATTAATGAGGTAAAACAAATAAAAGCCATAATAGTAAGGGGAGGAAACATTAAAGAACTAGAGGAGAGTTATGTGCTTCATCAGTACTACACCACACCCTGGATTTATCATCCCTTCTCTGTGGCCCTTCTGAGAAGGACTGTCCAATTATCTTGCAGGTGGGTTTTAGGTCTCCACTCCATCCCCACCCCTTCACATGGACATGGTTGCTTTACAAACTAAATTTTTATCACATTACTGTAATTGAGTTCAAGATTGGAAGTGTGTGGGGGAAAGACAGTACAATTTATTTGCTAATTTTTTTAGTCTAATATATTTACCTGGATATGTATGTATGTGCCAATTAAGTGCAACACATGGTGGTAGACCTTCGCTTGATTAATGGTCAGAACATGTATTAGATTAAGATAGCTTGTGCTGCAGTAACAAATAAACCCCGAAACACCACTAAGGTTTTCATTTATGCTAAATTTGAGAGAGATCAGGTGACTCTCCAGGGAAACTCTTGCTCACTCAGTGACTGCCTGGGTCTCCTTGATTTTATAATGTCACTGTCTCTGCCTGTGTCTTCCAAGGCGTGCCTGGTGGGAATGTATTAAGAAAGCCATGTAAAATAGTTTTAGTGGTCTGGCCAGTGTTTGGCTCACATCACTTGATCCCACATGCCATTGGCCTGACATTAGAGCCACGGCCTCCACCAAACTGCAAACAATGCCAGGAAATGTACTCTTGATTGTGCCTAGAGAGAGAAAAAAGAAATGAGATTTAGTCTACCCCTACCTTTCATCTGTTACCAACCAACTGGACAGCTGATCAGGTCGTTAATTTGTAAAGTATTTTTTAAATCCCTAGAATAAGTCAGAAATAAGGTGCGTCATTCAAAAGATATAGCGTCTAGGGTCTTAAAGGTTTGAATGTAAACAAGCGGCCATCTAGCTCACAAGCAACAAAGCCCACATGGAAGAAGCACACCAGCCTGTGCGATCACAAGGTGTTGAAGGGATCAGGTAGCAGGCATCATCAGAACAAAAAAGTCTTACCATAGTGAATAAGAGGGGGAGTGCAGAGTGGGGACCCAAAGGCCATTTGTAGGCCACTGGACACCCCCTTTTAGAAGGGTCTTGGGGAGGAGACGAGCCAGTCAGAGTGTGATATAACAACGATGAAGCATACAACTTTCCTCTAGTTCCTAAATGCTTCTGCTCCCCTCCACCCCCCACCCCCACTATCATGATCCCAATTCTACCTTGCAAGTCTGGCTAAACCAGAGAATGTACACTGATACAGATAAGAACCAGAAACACAGGGAATCCAGGGTGGATGATCCCTTCAGGACCAGTGGTATGAGTGGCTATACTGGGAATGTAGAGGGAGGGTGGGTTGGAAAGGGGGACCTGATTACAAGGATCCACATTGTGACCTCCTCCCTGGGGAATGGACAACAGAAAAGTGGGTGAAGGGAGACCTCAGACGGTGCAAGATATAACAAAATAATAATTTATAAATTATCAAGGGTTAATGAGGGAGGGGATAGGGAGAGGAAAAAATAAGGACCTTATGCCAGGGGCTTAAGTAGAGAGCAAACGTTTTGAGAATGATGAAGGCAATGAATGTACAAATGTGCTTTACAAATTGATGTATGTATGAATTGTGATAGGAGTTATATGAGCCCCAATAAAATGATTTTAAAAAAAAAAGAAATAAGGTGCATCTTAACTCATGTTTCCACATCAATAAGATGGAGTTATTTCCAAGGTGGAAATTCTAACCTGTTCCTTGCCTGTGTCCACTTGTCTCTATTGAGTATTTTCTGAAAAACACACTGAGTTGCCTGGTGCCACTATAAGCAGAATTTCATGAGCTCTGAAACCAGCTGCCTGAAGTTGGAGGTCAGAGTTTGCTTTCTAAAACTAAGTAAGGCACAGCATATTGGTATTTACTAAGAGTGACCTTGTCCAAATTTAAATCCTCTAATGTACCATGCACAAATGAAAAGGAAGCCATATCTGATCTCCCCTCACCCTCAGTAGGCAAAAGGAGAATCCAGCTCCATACCAGCCCGCAGCTGATTGTCACAAGGCAGAAATTAGACCTGGCTCCACCCTCCAGTTTCTTTCTCCCTCTTCTGACATCAACCATTGCTCCCACAGTACTCTACTTTTCTGCTAGACTTGATAATCAGTTGCAGTGCCTAGACAAAACTCAAGATCATGGGAGTTTATTAAAGAAGTTAACAAGTCAGGACCAGAAAATCATAAGGATACAGTCTTTGGTCCGAAATAATGTCTCTTCTCAGCCAGCAGCTGTGTCTCTTTCTGGTCCTCAGCCTCTTGGCCACATGGTCTCTTGACTCCTGCCTTGTTCTGGGGTCTGGGGAGCCTGCTACTCTACTGCTCTCTGCCCCACAGTCTCAGAGTTGCCCCTCTGCTCTGCATCATGGTCTCAGCACTGGAGCTTCTGGCTTCTGGGGCCTCCACCACTTCAGACAGGGATTTGTTTGTTTATTTTCAGACAGGGATCTTGCATGAGCTCCTCTGGTGGCTCTTCTGTCTTGGTGGTCACAGGATTCTTCTTGTTGCTGTTTCTGAGAGTGCGCTCTTATACCCAGAGGATTGGCACAACTGGCCCATCTCAGAGAGTGATGGTTAGGGATTGTGTCAACTAGACACTCCTGGATAAGGGTAGGGGTGTGGTCTAATCTATCAGTGGAGTCGAAACCTGATGACACCTCGTTGGTGTCCTAAGTCTTTTTGTGTAAGAGTGAGGGACACTTGGATCTCTCTCTCTCTCTCTCTCTCTCTCTCTCTCTCTCTCTCTCTCTCTCTTTCTCCCTCTCTCTCTCTCACCCTTCACCTTCCTGCTTCCTGAGACTCTGCCTGCATCCCGGGACATCCCTTTATGGGCCCCCCAACCCTGAGAGCTGTCGGCCCCCTGCCACATTTCCACGGACTCTGCACTCACTGGCCTGGGATCTTCTTGCTACCTGCTTCACCTTCCTGCATCATCAGCCTGCAGCTACTTGAGGCTGAAGAGGATACTGGTTGCATCAGACTTGGAACCTTGAGTTAGACTGGATGCCTTGTTGATGTAAGACTACTTGTGGATACAAAGCTCTTTCGTATACAAATATAAGTGACATTGGATTTATTTCTCTTGACAACCCACAGTTAGTGTCCTCTACACCCTATTTGTATGCTAAGACAAAACCAATGGAGAGTAGAGACATACCAAGCCGTTTCACTTTACGACAATCATCAACCAAGAAGTGGAACACATGCAAACACGCTCTTGAGACAAGAGGAAGCAATCACTTTGAAAAGATGAAAGTAGGACTAAATCACCTATGTAGAGGATGTAGCCCGACTGCAGAAGTTGAATTCCTAGACTATCAGCTGCACTGCATCCCAACTATATGATCAGTGAGCAATGTCTCCAGACATACGTGTTCTCACAGCTGGGAAAACACGCAGAGCCCAGTTGGCTATTGCACATAAGGAAGCCCCGTTGGTAATTAGGGAAGTGAACATGAAAATCACAATATGCACTTGTATGCCCACCAAATAAGCAAAAATGAAATATCAGACAATCTAAGTATCTTGAAAGAATATAGCGTAGTGGTGTTGGCAAATGAAGCCAACCTCTTTTCACAACCATTTGGCCTCAGGTGAGAAAGGTGAACATGGATATCCACTACCATCCAGTAGTAGGTGTAGAACCTGAAAGGGAGTCTTGCACATGTGTTTTATGAAATGTGTACCAAAAATTCTTATATCGACCCCACTGGTCCTAGCAAAAAGAGAGGGGAAAGGAAGGACTACCAATGCCCATCAACAATACAACAACACCAATTCCATAGTGTCCAATTACATAACTAGAAACTAGACACAAAACTCAATGACACAGCAACTCCACGTTTATAAAACATAAAATAAGAAAAACTAAACAATAGTGAGAAATGCATCTACGGGTGGTAAAACTGCTTTTTAGAAAAAGACAAGGAATGGTTTACCCCAAATTTGGGATTGTGCATACCTCTTGTGGGAAGAGCCACACAGAAGTCTTCAAAGATCATTGTATGGCCCATGGACCAGCATCATCTACATCAGCTAAGAATGTGTTAGAAAGGCAGACTCCGAGGCTATTCCTTAAACCTCCTGAATCAGAACCTGCATTGACCGTGACCCCAGGGTGATTCACAAATACAATCCTTCATCTTGTTCTTGGTACCCCTTTGTGGATATATTTCACAACTTAAGATGTTTTTTTAAACATATCACTTTAATCCAGTTTTTCAGATATATGTATTGTACCTATGAAGACAAAGATGAAAATCACAAAGTTGACAAAGTACTGAAAGCAACCCCAGATATTTATGTTTCAAATTCAGCGCTTTTCCAAGCTACCATGCCACCATCTGCCCAAGGCAGTAAGCAAAATGACTGCAGGGAGCTTGCCAGGTCATTTCTAACGGCCATGCCGAACTGGACAGACTAACGACCACACCAACATGCAGCTTTTGGAAATCTCAGGGGCCTGATCAGTTTTATTTAGATATTCTCAGAGGGAGAGGCTGGAGGGAAGTTATTTCTCCATTACAACAATCCCTGACTTCAGGACATAAAGCTTTTCGGGAACACATTTTGGAAAGTCAAATGCCTAAAATCTGAACGTCATACTCAGGAAGTTTTATGTGCTGAGCCCGGGGGAGGCAGAGATGCAATTCAGAGTGCTAATGGGGAAAGAAGGAACGTTAGGCTGTTGTGCACTGTCAGGGCAATTCTGACCAACAGCGATCCATTCGACACAGTAAACGCCCCCACTTGGCGTCCGAGGCTGGGATCTTGACAGAAGCAGACTGGCAGAGATGCATCCCGTGGAATGGCTAGTGGGCTCCAACCTGTGACCTTTCAGTTAGTAGCTGACTGCTTCGTCACTGCATCACCAGAGCTCTTTAAAACACTACAGTTGATGTTCCTGCTCAGAGCAACCAAAGCACAGAAAGGACCATAGGGCCAGCCCCATCACAAGACACGGCAGCCCTCTCTGACCCATAGCTATGGGGGATAACACGGGAGGTACAGTGCAGGAATTTGACCCCACCACACCGGGTGAAACACCAAGGATGTGCAAGAGAGCAGCAAGGGGAGCAAAGCAATGAAGACCCTGGGGAATACCAAAAATAGACTTGGGGGCCAGGGTGTGGCACCCCATCAGACTCAACTGGAAAACACTCCTTAAGATCAACAAACCATTTATAGGCTTTTCTTTTATTTATTTTTTGTCATTTTGTTGTTGTTGTTTTCTTTTGGTTTTTTTTTTTCAGTCTTGTTTTTGTGCTTATTATTGTCTCTGTGTGTCTATCTAGATAAGATAGATGGGATAAACAATCCAGAGGAGAAAACAATGGGAGTGATGGTTCCAGGGGGACATGGGAAAGGGGGAGGCAGGGGAAAGTAAGGGGGTTTATCAACAACCCAGGGACAAGGGAGCAACAAATTGATGGCAAGGGGGGCATAGGATGCCTGGTGAGGCTTGATTTAGGGAAATGAGGCCGAGGTCAAAAGACAGGCATGTACATATGTAAATATATTTATATATAACAATAGGGAAATTGATCTATGCACACATATTTATATGTTAAGTATTAAGGTAGCAGACAGACATTGGGTCTCTGCTCAAATATTCCCTGAACACAAGAACACTTTGTTTTAATAACCCGGCATTCTGTGATGCTCACCTTCCCAACACGATCGCTGAAGACAAAATGGGTGCATAAGCAAATGTGGTGAAAAAAGCTGATGGTGCCCAGCTATCAAAAGATATAGCACCTGGGGTCTTAAAGGCTTGAAGATAAACAAGCAGCCATCTAGCTGAGAAGCAACAAAGTCCACATGGAAGAAGCGCACCAACCTGGGTGGCCATGAGGTGTCAATGAGATCAGGTATCAGGCATCAAAGACCTAGAACAAAAATCATATTGATATGAATGAGAGGTAGGGCAGAGTGGAGACCCAAATCCCATCTGGAGACAATTGGACATCCCCTTACCGAAGGGTCACAAGAAAGAGACAAGCCAGTCAGGGTACAGTATAGCACCAATGAAACATACAACTTTCCTCTAGTTCTTTAATGCTTCTTCTCCCCCCACTATCATGACCCCAATTCTACCTTACAAATCCAGCTAGACCAGAGCATGTTCACTGGTACAGATAAGAACTTGAAACACAGGGAATCCAGGATAGATAAACCCCTCAGGACCAATAATGAGAGTAGCGATACCAAGAGGGTAACAGGGTGGTGGGGAGAGAAAGGGGTAACTGATCACAATGATCTACATATAACTCCCTCCTAGGGGGATTGACAACAGAAAAGTGGGTGAAGGGAGACATCGGACAGTGTAAGACATGAAAAGAATTTATAAATTATAAATTATCAAAGGTTCAAGAGGGAGGAAGAGTAAGGAAGGGAGAAAAATGAGCTGATACCAAGGGCTCAAGTAGAAATAAAATGTATTGAAAATGATGATGGCAACATATGTACAAATGTGCTTGACACATGGATGGATGGATGGATGGATGGATGGATGGATGGATGGATGGTGATAAGAGTTGTCCCTAATAAAATGATTTAAAGACAATATAGACGTAGAAAGTTTCTAAATATGTATCATTTTCTTTTACTCCTGGATGATACACATGAATACTTAAAACATTAAAAGCAAATTCCTCTTTAAATATGGGCAGTCAAATTTAAAGTTCTGGTGTAGCTTAGCAACTCAAAATTTTAGCTCATTTGGTTTGCTTAAAATTAGAGAAAAATTTTTTTAATGTTAGAAATAATGCAATTGATAGAGCAGGTGATTGGCTAACCAGCAGAATAGCTCTTCAGTGCTCTTGAAAACTTCAAGTTAGGCACTGCACATCTTTCTCCCTTGTTAAAGCAATCTACATTATGAATTAAATTGTGGCCCTCCCCCAAAAAAACAAACAAACAAGGGGACCTCAAAAAGATGTCAGAAAACATCCATTATCTTCTTTTTTTTTTTTCTTTTTGAAAGAACCTTTTTATTGTTGGGTGAACATTTCCAGACCAGGTCAGTTTTGCTCGCCACAATTCAGATACGTTTGTTTTCATCCCATTGATGGCAATCCCCGCAATGTAAGATCCTTTATACCACTTCCTCCCTGTGTTTCCTGTTTCCACTCTTCCTGCTTTCCCAGCCCTTTTGAACTTATCCTTGTCTTTTGATTCCATTTTTCATGAATTTTGCATTCTCCCTCTATATCACTGCAGGCTCTATCCATGGCGTTTAGAATTGAGGCAGTATTACAAATTCACTCAAACGTGACACGCTTGCTGCTGGGGGACGGACCACCAGAACACGGCAGGCATACAGCTCTGTGTGGGTCAGCAAAGACAGCTGCCTTGAGGTGGAAGCCATGATGAGCTGAGACAGTTAGGTTGTCTTTATTCACAGAGTCCAAGCATCTGCGGGGCTGAGCCGCGCCCGCTGCCCCCAGGCCGAGCCCAGCGTGCGCGACAGACCAGAGCTGGGGTCTGGCGTCTCGACAGCGCAACATCCCCCATTATCTTCTAATTGCATTTTTATACAAACTTTTTGAAGTCGTCCCCCCCCACCCCCCACACACCCCCACCCTCCACACACACCTTGTGTCTTTTGATCCTAACCAACTATACCTACAACCCTCTTTAGACATCGTTTTCATTGTTATGTTAGTGAGGCCATACCATTGTAGGGTGTGTCCTGGGTTAAGATTTCTATTTCTGAGCACAAAGTTTGCTAACAACCCTGGCTTACAATGGCAGCCATAAATCCATTTGAGTCTCCACTTAACTTCAGCCTGGCCTGGATTCTTTCTAAGTAGGTTTGCCCTCAGGCTGTGTGCATTAGCGAGTGAATTGCTGCAACTCCCCAAGCCAGTCCTGCAGGGTACAGGACGGTCCTTAGTGACTTCCCAGGATGTGTCCTGGATGGAAATTGTGGTGCGAGGTTCACATGGTCATGAGTTTTACTCTGACTGCCTTGGTCAGAGAGCTCTGAACCAATCTTGTCTGCTCTCCTCTCCAGCATACGATGCATGTCCCAACCATGGTCCCATTCCCACCTTTGTACACCTGTCATTGTGATGTATGGGAATGCCACCAATCACACGTTTGTTGACAGATAGGTTAGCCATAAAAGGGTTGTCTCCACCAACTGCTACAGTAAAGAGGTTGGAAAGGAATCAGGCACCTATTAGACACTTATGGGAAAATCCAACCTGGGCCCACACACAGAGACAAGGCACAAGTGACATGACCTCTCACAGGTGCACCTACACTCAGCCAATAAGATCAGCCAATGCCCTCACCCACACCCCCTTGTGCCCTGCCCCCTCCAGTCAGTGGAGATGGGGGTGGGGGGTAAAAACAGAGGGCAAGCCACTCCCTCTTCTTTGGGTGGTCTCTTTTGGCTCAGAAGGTGAGATCCCTCCCACGTGGGGAAGGGCCAGGGCGCACACACCAGCATGCCTGCTTGCAGGGGAAGGGGGAGGGTCTCACTCTCTTGGAATTTCCTGTTCTTGGTTCCACATCCTTGTTTCTTTTCAAGTGACTTTTCAAGTTCCCTTGAAGTAGCCATCTTCAGTCTCCATCTCTTACACAGTCTCCCGCACAGGCTGCATGCGTTCCGGAGACAGCGTGTACCTTTTGAGACTGTAATATTTGAAACTTCCGTTTCCCTCAAAGAAGTTCCTTGGGTTTACTATTGTGCTTCTGCCGCATGAATTCTTTCAGAATGAGAAGCAAGAACGGAGGTCAACCATCCCAGAAACGTAACATTCTAACCAAGGCTTTTGCCCTCCGTGTCCTTTTCAAATCTCTAAGTCCATGTTACGGCCCCCTGCTAACAGTTTCCTTCACCTTTGGCTTTGGCTTGTGCTTTGGTTCCTGTTGAAGATTTCACCAATGTTTTCCTTGGGTTATATATGAGACTTGGGGTCTCTTTTTCACCCTGAAACAGGCCTGCACCTAATCTCTTCTGGGCGATATCAGAAGCAGAGACATCCAAAACGTTCTAACACAAACAAGGAGGTAGTCCAGCCGTATAGAGGCCAGAGAGAGCCTGCTCCCTGGAATGTGACCTCCAGACTCCTGCACCCTGAGACAATGAACGTCTATCCTTTATAGCGAGCCATCTGTAGTGCTTCTGCTATGAAGCACAAGGACACTGAGACAGCCTGTAATAGCTACCTCACCGTCAACAGCTTGGTGGGCTATAAAAATCCCCCTGCAAAATGTTAGCTGATCGGGTTTCCTGCCCAGGTAGAGTCAGTGCTAATCTAAGGTGCACGCTCACTTGTACAACACACCTAATTTTGTGAGCTGGTAGTGTTTTGTTTATTTGTTTTGCTTGTTTTCTTGTGTTGTGTTTTTCCTCCTCAGCAGCTGCTCGTTCGAGCCCCCATCAGTTAGATGGCAGAAACACGTCCAGTGAGGACCATCTCAGGTCCACCCAACAACTTCCTTTTTTGGCCTCACCTAACCTTACACACTCTCCTTCGCTCGCTCAGGGCTTACAGAGTACCAAGGAGTAGGGATTTTCCGAATCTTCTGTCATGGTCTGTCCTTGTTGACATTTTCATTCCCATCTGTTCTCAAATTGCCAGACCACAAAGATCAGTCATCACTCCACGACCAGCGAGAGAAGTCTCTCCCCGAAGAACTACTCCTGTTCCTTCTCACGCAGCGACAGACACAGTCACCTACTCTCCCATGTAATTCTGGGCCTGTGGAAAGGTTGCCTCAGGTTCTCTCTGCCTGACTAGCCACACCTTACAGAGATGCTGACTCTCCGCAGGGTGGACCACAGGATACCAGCCAAGGATACCATTGTAGGGATTGATCAGTGTACATGCTCACTGAAAGGTCCCTGGGCGGCGAAAAATGTTTGCAATCAGAAACAAAGGGTTTGTCTTGGTTAGCCATACTAAAGGTCCATAGTTCAAACACACCAAACAAACAGAAAACAACAAGCAACATAGTCAAAGAAACACGGAGAAGCAATTCCACTCTGCACTGGGGTCACCAGGAGTCAGAATGGTCTCAGTAGCAAAGAGTAAGCTCACTTGTGATTATCCGACTTCCCAGCCCAGGGGAGTGTTATCTAGTCTGTGAGGAAGAAAGAGACCAGAAAAATTAATATGACAGATTTAATCCTATATGGATTACACATCAAAAAAAATTGTAAATCATCACAAAATAAGGAGCAGCATCATAATAAATGGAGAAAGGGTTGAAATGGTTAAGGATTTTCTTTTATTTGGGTCCACAGTTAGCTCCGATGGAAGCAGCAGTCAAAAAATCAAAAGTGTTAAAAAGCAAAGATATCACTTTGAGGACAAAGGTGGGCCTAACTAAGAAGTGGTCATTTCAGTCACCTCATATGCATGGGAAAGCTAGACAATGAATAAGGAAGACCAAAGAAGAATTGATGTCTTTGAATGATGGTGTTGACAAAGAATACCATGACCTGCCAGAAGAATGAACAAACCTGTCTTAGAAGAAGTATAGCCAGAATTCACCTTAGTAGTGAGGATGGCTAGACTTTATTATCTCATGTACTTTGGACATGTGATGAGGAGAGACCCTGGAGTAGGGAACCAAGCTTGGTAAAGTAGAAGGTCAGCAAAAAAAGAGGAAGACCAAGGAGATGGATTGACACAGTGGCTGCAACAATGGACTTGGACATAATATTAGTGAGAGTAGTGCAAGAAAGACCGACAATGTTTCCTTCTGTGGGCTCACTATGAGTCAGAATAACTGGAAAAACTGGCTCTGACTGATCACATATTCTATGCCTGTGGTTAAGACATAAGTTTATGCCCTGGGTTATTGACGGTTCCAGCTTTTGAAGTTCAAAGGCATTTTTATCAATAAATTTTATCTCTACCTTGAATGTCCAAAACAAATTTTATACCTCAGAGGCCAGGGATTGACCTTTCTCGGTATCTGCACTTTGCTACAGCAGCTCTAGCTCAGGCAGGAATGCCTCGAGAGGTCTAGTTTGAAGAGGAAAGGACTGCTGGGTAAATTCTATATCTCTCTACATATTACCAGAGAAAAAGTCTGTTAGTGTATCATAACATTATTCTACTGAGCATAATTATAAAGATCCATCCATATACCTCACCTTTTAGACATATATTTTAACAACATATTTACAGCATTCTGTACATGTGTTTTCAATTTAGTTGTTTTCCTTGATAATGGAATACAGTTGTCAGACTTATTTAAATTCAATAAGCATCAGATTTACTGTTTTTGGCACATCTTTGCCCTAATTGTTAAAATCATTACCATCAGCACTTTATTTTTTTCATTTTCCACTATACTTTTGTAAAATGTCCAAGTAACTGCATAAACAGTGTCAGATGGCAATTTTGCCAGAATGAAATTCTTGGCTTTCAGACAGCAGAACTAGGCACTAGCGTAGTTATTTGTCAACTTTCCTCACTCTCTAGAGCTGCCATAACAAAGTACCAAAATCCACTGTGTATGGAGTCATCTGAAGTCAGGATCAATGCTGACATTTCTTATAGTTTCAGCTTTCACATTTATTTAGGCACTTGATTCATCTTCAGCTAAATTTTTTATGTATGGTATGAAATAGAAGTACAACTTCATGCTTTTTTATGTGGATATCCCATTGTCCCCGTATCATTTGTTGAAAAGACGTTTCTTTTCTCGTGACATTGTTTTGGCACACTGGTCAAACATCAATTGGCTGTAAATGTAGGAGTTTGTTTCTGAACTCTCAGTACTAGTCCATTGATCTATGTGTCTATTCTTATATGTCATCATTAAAGTCTTATGTCAACTTGAATCCTGCGTTTGATCTTTAGTTCTTTCTACTTGAGCCAGCATCCTGCCATCTTGCCTGCCAATCCTGGGAGTAGTTACCTGACTGCCATCTTCACTGCTGACATTGGATTCATTCCGCCTTTGCAGTCCGCAGCCAGGCGCCTGCTGTCTGACCTGCTGACTTTGGGTTCATCAATTGGACATCTGACCTGCAGGTTTAGAATTCACCAACCTCTACAGTCGCATGAGCCATTTCCTTGAGATAAATCTCTCAGTACATAGACATATATAAGCTTCACTGGTTTTGCTCCTCTAGAGAACCCAGCTAGTACTACAGGATCTTGAAGGCTGTAACTTTATAGTACATTGTTAGATTGGGACAGATGGGTCCTCCAACTTTGTTCTTTATCAAGGTTATTTTGGCTATTTGGAGGTCATTTGGAATTGTATGTATGTTTTAAGCTTGGCTTCTCAATCTCTGTAAAGAAGACAACTGGGTTTTTTATAAAGATTGCATTGAATCTGTGGATCAAATGGTGGCACCATGGGTTAGACAATAGGCTGCTACCAACAAGTTCGGTGAATCAAACCCATCAGCCAATCCAAAGAAGAAAGGTAAGATTACCGGGATATATATATATATCCCAGCTCTCTCTACAGAAGGGGACTGGCAACTGGCGGCTCTCAAGCCTTAAAGGACTGCTAGTGTCTCGCTGCTTTATAATTTAACAGTTCATTTCTTGTATTATATATCTATCTTTATAAATATATTTATATATAATTACTAGCAATGTGGTTTGTCTCTCTAGAGAACCCTGTCCAACACAATAGGTCATGATGAATCACGCTCAATGTGCTAGCAATGGGTTTGGTGTTTTGTTTGGTTTGGTTTGGGGCATCTTAACCATGTTAAATATTTCCATCTATACACATGAGATGTCTTTTCCTTTATTTAGATCTTCTTTAGCTTCTTTCAACATTGGTTTGTAGTTTTCAGACTTCAAGGTTTACACTACTGAGCTGTAGTCAATTAGTATGGCCTTCCTAGCCATAATCTCTTATCTGGTATGTTTTAAATTCTAGCCTCTATCCCTGTGGTTATAATCCCATCTTAGAGGGAGTCCTCTGCTAGAGGATGTGACTTGAGTCACCATCCATTTCTCCCTTGGGGATAGGTCTGAAAGACCTATGCTGGAAGACAAAACCACACCTCCATCCAAGATACTCTTCAGTATATAATAGCCAACTGAGATGCAGAGAGAGAGAGAAATCCCAGGACCATTGAGGAAGATGCTCTCCATGAGGTGTTCAGTGGTGAAGTGGTGAAGTGGACAGCCTATTCCTTCATCATAGTCTGTTCAGAGTCTGGAAACTCTGCTGAAACCTGTCCCCTTTGATTGACCTTGCTGGTATTTTAAATACAACCCACGTCCCTCCCAGGGGGACAAATAACAGAAACATGGGTGAAGGGAGACAACGGTCAGTGTAAGATATGAAAATAATAATTTATCAAGGGTTCACAAGGGTGGGGGAGGGAGGGGGAAACGAAGAGCTGTTCCCAGGGGCTCAAGTAGAAAGAAAAGTTTTTGAAAATGATGATGACAACATATGTACAAATGTGCTGGGTACAATTGGTGTATGGATTGTAATAAAAGCTATAAGAGCTCCCAATAAAATTATGTAAACAGAAGAATTCCTCAGTACCGAAAAATATAAAGAAAGAAATAGTAGTGACATAAGCCACCACAGTACTACAAACTAATAGATGAGTGATGGTATTTTCAATCACTTCATATGTATGTGAAAGTTGGGCATTCAATAAGGAAGACCAAAACAGAATCAATGTATTTGAATTATGATGCTGGTCAAGAATATTGAAAGTTCCATGAACTGCCAAAAGAACAAACCAATCTGTCTTGGAAGAAATACAGCCAGAAGGCTCCTTAGAGACAAGGATGACAAGACTTCATCTCCCATACTTCAGCCACCATTCACATGGGCTCTCTCTGGACTTGGAATTCTCCTTTTTTTTTTTTCTTTCAGCAGAGCCACCAAGGGAGGCCACATGCCTTAACTAATCAGTTGTTCAGGGCCCAGACGTCCTTCTGGATGGAGATTCTGTGGTGACTCAGGAGCCAGGAGTGCACACTCAGCACGTTGATGTTGAAGGCCATCTAGATCTGCTTCCAATTGTTCAAGAAACAGGATCAAGTTCTGGACTGGTCATGCATTCCACCAGCCCAGGCAGGATCCCTGCCTGTGCCAACCACTTGGCCGTGCACTGTGGCAGCCATTAGGTAGGACAGGGCCCAGCCAGCATCACAGAGAAGCTGTGCGCCGTGTTGGAAGAGGTTTAAGAGGACAGGCAGTATTTGCTTCACCACCTTTGCACAAGGATGCAAGTCACTGTGCCGGCTCAGGTTGGACAACGGTCACCTGGTGTTCCACTGAGATGTGATCGGTCTACGGTTGATGAAACCAGAACCAGCAGAGGTGGGACGGCATGGCTTGAGATAGTTATGTCTCTGAACTCTGTACTGTCATCTGCTACATTACCAAGGGTTCACGCTTCTTCCTCACCCACACTCGCAAAGGAAGACAGGAAACGGACAGTGCCCCCTTCCACAATAGCTCAGGTGGGTTCTAGTGGCCAAGACAACGTGGGTCAGAGCCCAGACTGCCTCCAAACACAAGCAGAGTTCAAGGGAAGACTTCAGGGATGCTGCCAGCCAAGGGACGAGCCCTGCTTTACGGTCCTTTCCTGAGACAGAATGTTCCTGCCATGCATCTAGGTCTGGGTCTGTGTTATTCACACCATTGACTAGTGCATCCAGGGTGAAGCTGACCACTCTGGCCAGTTTCTCAAAAGATGGGTTGGGGAGAGATCAATGATATTTCTTCTCCTTAACACCTTCTGGAGCTCCAAGCTGACTGCTAGCCAGTGTTGCCAGCAGTTCAGTACATATCAGTACTTAAATTTCCTCAGCCTCTCTTCTGGATGCTTCGAAGCTGACATTAGGACTGGGAGAAATAAATTGCTCACTGGAGAATCTTCAGATATAGGCCATCAGTCAGGTTGAGGATATCTCCTTCAATTCACAGCTTGCTTTGTGTTTTAAATCAAGAAATGGTACTGGGTTTTTCTTTTCTTTTCTTTTGGGGGGGAGGGGTTTTCTAAAATAAAATAAAAATTGTGTGTGTGTCTATTGAGATAGTTATGTAACATTTGTTCCTTACTTCATTAATTGGTTTTTCTATATTAAACCAACCTAACATTCTGCTGGGATAAATCGAAGTTGGTCATGTGCATATTTTTTCCTTTTTTTTTTTTAATGTGGCTGGATTTGGTTTGCTAATGCTTTGTTAAAGATTTCTATTCTTTATATTTGAAAAACACTGGAGTAAAGTTGTTTTTGTTTTGTCTGTTTTTGTCTGGTTATCAGGGCAATAATGACCGCAGACAATAAATTGAGAGTCATTTGCTCTACTATTTTCTTCAAAGAGTTTATGAATAATTGGCATCCTTTCTTTGAATGTTCGATGGAAATCACTAAAAAAGCCATCTGGGTGTGAGTTTTTCTCTGGGGACAGTTTTCAATTACTACTCATTAACTTAAATTACTATGAATTGCTATAAATCTATTCAGATTTTCTGTTTCTCCTTGAATCAATTTCCAAAGCTTGTGTCTTTCTAGAAATCTGTCCACCTCATCTAAGTCATGTAATTCTTTGATGTACTATTGCTGATAATCCTTTGTGTTTCTGTAAGGTCAATAATAATAGCTCTTCTTTGATTTCTGATTTCAGTCATTCAAGTCCTCTTTCTAATCTTTGGTAAATCTAGTCAAAAGCCTGTAAATTTTGTGGAACTGTTCAAAGAATCAACATTTGGTTTTGTTGAGTTTCTTTATTGCTTTTCTATTTTGTATTTGATTAATTTCCACTCTCATCTTTATCGTTTCATTCCATCTGCAGGTTAATTCTTTAGGTTAATTTGCTCTTCTCTTTCCTTAAATTTCTTAAGGTGAAACATGAGGTTATGATTTGAGCTCTTCTTTGTTCACAACGGTCTTTGTAGCTATCAATCTACCTCTAATCACCCGCATCCCGCCAGCGTGGGCATGCTGTGTCTTCATTAGCATTCATCTCAAAGTATTTCTCCTTTCTCTTTTGACTTGTTCTTTGACCCATTGGTTGTTTAGACGTGTATTGTTTAATTTCCACATATTTGTGAATTTCCCAAATTACTACTATTTACATCTAATTTCATTTCACTGTGTTCAGAGAACGTATTTTGAAAGATTTCAATCTTTTTAAATGTATTAAGGCTTGTTTTATACCCTAGCCTATGGTCTATCCTGAAGAATGTTCCATATGCCCCTGAGAAGAATTTATATTCTGCTGATGTTGTTGGTTTTTTTAATCATTTTATTGGCAGCTCGTGCAACTCAATCCAAACATCAATTGAATCGGCCATGTTTGTACATATGCTGCCTTCATTCTTCTCTCGACATTTACTTTCTCTTTTAAAAATCATTTTATTGGGGACTTGTACAACTCTTATCACAATCCATACATACATCCATTGTGTCAAGCACATTTGTACATTTGTTGCCCTCATCATTTTCAGAACATTTGCTTTCTACTTGAGCCCCTGGCATCAGCTCCTCACTTTTTCTGTGCTGATGTAATAGTGTTCTCATTTTCTACTTCCTCTTGGTTTTTTGCTTCCTTGTTCTATTCATTATATCTTTAATGAACAAGAATTTTATTATTTTATTTTTTCATGATAAAAGGTGTATTTATTTATATTGTTTCATACTTTTGCTGAGGGCTCTTACACCTCTTATCACAATCCACACATTCATCCAGTGTGACAAGCATATTTGCACATATTCCACCATCATTAATTTCAAAGCATTCTCTTCCCACTTGAGCCCCTGATGTCAGCTTATTCTACTCATTATTGACAGTGGGCATATTTGTCCCCAGCTATTATTTTTGTAATTGTCTATCTCTCCTTTCATTGTTCAGCCTCTGATGTTGCTGGTCAGGGGTGAGCCTTGGGCATGCAGTGACGATGCTTTTTTAGTACGGTCTCTCTTTGACTTTTTCCCCTCAAATCATGCCCAGCTCTTAAGCACCACTAATTTCTGTTCTATGAATCTGTTATTTTCAACATCTCCTGGGACAGCAATTGTTCTAGTCTGACCCAATCAAATTGGGACCTTATTGGAGGGCAGTTTGTTTTTTTGTTTGTTTGGCTTTTTTTACATTTTATTAGGGGCTCAGACAACTCTTATCACAATCCACACATATACATACATCAATTGTATAAAACACATCCGTACATTCTTTGCCCTAATCATTTTCAAAGCATTTGCTCTCCACTTAAGCCCTTTGCATCAGGTCCTCTTTTTTTTTCCCCTCCCTCCCAGCTCCCTCCTCCCTCATGAGTCCTTGATCAATTATAGATTGTTATTTTGTCAAATCTTGCCCTATCCGGACTCTCCCTTCCCCCCCTTCTCTGCCGTCCATCTCCCAAGGAGGAGGTCGCATGTGGATCCTTGTAATCAGTTTCCCCTTTCGAACCCACTCACCCTCTACTCTCCCAGTATCGCCCCTCACACCCCTGGTCCTGAAGGTATCATCCACCCTGGATTCCCTGTACCTCCAGCTCCCATATGCACCAGTGTACAACCTCTGCCCTATCCGGTCCTGCAAGGTAGAATTCGGATCATGGTAGTTGGAGGGAGGAAGCATCCAGGATCTGGGGGAAAGCTGTGTTCTTCATCGGTACTACATCACACCCTAACTGACCCATCTCCTCTCCTAAACCCCTCTGTGAGGGGATCTCCAGTGGCCGACAAATGGACTTTGGATCTCCACCCTGTACTTCATTTACTATGGTATATATATATATATATATATATATATATATATATATATATATATATATATATATATATATATATATATATATATATATATTGCATGATGCCTTATACCTGGTCCCTTTGGCACCTCGTTTTCGCACAGGTTGGTGTGCTTCTTCCATGTGGGCTTTATTGCTTCTGAGCTAGATGGCCACTTGTTCACCTTCAAGCCTTTAAGATCCCAGACACTATCTCTTTTGATAGCCGGGCACCATCAGCTTTCTTCGCCACATTTGCTTATGCACCCATTTGTCTTCGGCGATCATATCATGGAGGTGTGCAGCCAATGATATGATTTTTTGTTCTTTGATGCCTGATAACTGATCCCTTTGGGACCACATGATCACACAGGCTGGTGTGTTCTTCCATGTGGGCTTTGTTGCTTCTGAGCTAGATGGCCGCTTGTTTATCTTCAAGCTTTTAAGACCGCAGACACTATCTCTTTTGATAGCCGGGCACCATCAGCTTTCTTCACCACATTTACTTGTTCACCCACTTTGGCTTCAGCAGTTGTGTCGGGAGGGTGAGCATCGTAGAGTGCCAATTTAATAAAATAAAGTATTCATGCATTGAGGGAGTGCTTGAGTAGAGGCCCAAGGTCCTTCTGCCACCTTAATACTAAACCTATAAATATAGACACATAGGTCTATTTCCCCATCCTCATATATATATTTGCATGTACATGTCTTTGTCTAGAACTCTATAAATGTGGAGGGCAGTTTTTTAGGTCAGTGCTTAAGGTTTGCTCTGATTCCAGAACTATTCAAAACTATCTCTTCTCCTGGGTCTTCTGTTATAGCCTCCAAAGCTCCCTGTCATCAAGTCAGTGCTGACTTATAGCAACCCTAAAGGAAGGAGTAGAAATTGCCCCTGTAGGATTCTGAGACTCTCTACAGAGTTGTTGTTGTTAAGTGCCGGTTCTGACTCACAGTGACCCTGTGCACAACACGACAAAACACTGCCGGTTCTGAGCTAGCCTCAGAATTATTCTTATGTTTGAGCCCATTCTTGCAGGTGCGGTATCCATCCATCTTATTCAGGGTCCTCCTCTTTTTAACTGCCCCTCAACAGATTTGTTGGTTCTTTTGGCAATCCATGGTACTTTCACAATTCAACATCATAATTCAAATGCATCAATTCTTCTTTGGTCTTCCTTATCCAATGTCCAAATTTCACATGTCTATATGAGGTGATTGAAGATGCCATGGCTTTGGTCGAACACATCTTAGTCCTCACAGCAGTATCCTTGCTTTTCAACACTTTAAAGAGGATTTGTGCAGCAGATTTACCCAATGAAATGCATCCTTTGATCTCCTGATTATTGCTTCCATGAGCATTGATTGTGGATCTAAGCAAGATTAAATCCTTGACAACTTCAATGTTTTCTCTGTTTATCATATTACCTATTGATCCCGTTTTGAACATTTTTTATTTTCTTTACATATAATTGCAATACATATTGAAGGTTGCATTCTTTAATCTTCATCAACAAGTGTTTCAAATCCTCCTCACGTTCAAGTAAGGTGTGTCAACTGCATATCATAGGTTGTTAATTAGCCTTCTTCTAATCCTGATACCAAATTCTTTCTTCATATAATCCAGATTCATACAATCCAGATTCTTCATATAAATAAATTCTGAGTCATGCTATCTATGATGGAAATGCAAGTTCTCAGCAAGGTGTTGAACTGGAATAAGCCAATTCCAAGTCCTGCTCTCTCATCAATCTACAAGCCTTTTCTTAAATGCCTTCTATCAAGACCATGTTTTTTGAAAATGTTCTTAAGCTTAAATTTGGGCTTGAATATCTGCCTGCAACCACTCCTCACTTAGCAACATGGGTAGGTTCTAAAGACTATGTTGTTACAGTTAGTGTTATTTTTTAAATGGAGGATGATAACATCATAATTATGTAACTTTCTGACCACTGAGAACCGTGGCCTCGCCAAGCTGACACATACCCAACCACAGTCAGCATCACTCACTTCTCACACCTCTGTGCCCATTACTGCCAGACATCCATAGTCAATGTGCAAAATAATGGGATAATTTTTTTACTATTGTCATAAATGCAAAGATGTTGGATAATGTGATAGAAATAGGTGTATTGTTTCAAGTAAAGTCTGTTCTTTAGGATAATGCTAATTCAGGGCTTACCCTGGGCAACATCCCTAAACCATAGCTCAAAGCTGCATATGGGGGGAATAGTGGCTTCCCTCTGTGGGCTGTCCCTACTTTAGAAGCAGGTCGCTGGGTGGGCCAAAGCATGTAAGCATCTGAAATGCCTCTCCCCTTATGGGCTCTACTCTGCCACAGGAGGGTGAGGGTGACTGAAGCCCCAGTATTCAAAAGACCTGGGATAATCTTAGCTTATGGCTGAAGACGGATTGGAAGAAAGGACCCATCTCTGAAGGGCACTTGCTACAGGAGAGGGTGAACAGGGGGAGTGGGCGGGGCCAGGTGGCAGGGTGTGAGAAATACTGGCGGCCTCCTCCTCCTGGGAGGACACTGGGCCCTGTGTCAGGGAGCTTTGAGGGGTTGGAGCCCCATGTATTTGACTGTATATGCCTCGACTGGAGTTTCATTCCTGCTGAGTTGGGCGAGGAAAAGGAGGGAGCAGGTCAAGATTCAGGGGCCACCACTTCTCCATGTTCTTCTCAGGTTTCAGCAGATTTTGTTGAATAGATGTTTCTTCATTTACTGTATGCTCTTAAGACCACTTGAGAGACTTTAAATGGTTGGGCTTTTTTTACCCTTAATTTTAACCTGCTAAGCTTATTTTGCCTGGAACTTCTGCAAAGGTCCTCACATTGACATTCCAGAAGTTATTTCTGTTTATTTACCCACAATCTGAGCTGCTAAATGGAAGGATGGAAATTCGAGTCCACCCAGAGGTGCCTCCAGAGAAAGGCCTGGTGATCTACTTCCAGAAAAGTAGCCACTGAAAACTCTATGGAGCACAGTGCTGTTCTGGCTTGTGCTATCAACTAGAAGGCAACTCATTTATTGTTTGTTTGTTTGTTGCATACATCTTGCCTGTATGCAATCCCTTCCAAGCATTCCAAGCATTCTTTTGCATGTAGTTTTGCTCATGAATGTGATATGACAGGCATTGTGATTGATCTAAACTTTCCGGCAGTTTTATACAGTATGATATAACAATACTTTAGCAGTTACATAATCTCCTGTCAGCTTGCGAAGAGCTGGGGTCTAGCCTGTCAATCAGGTTGCAGCTTGATGACCTCATTTGGAGGGACAAAGGAGATAAATAGCTCATTGGAGGCCAGATACACTCCCTGTGAGACATTCTGTTGGCAAGCCACATGGAGCAAAGCTGAGCCAGAGCCCTGGAGCTGGAAGAGCCACATGGAGGCCCACATCAGGGCTGAGATGCTTCTCAGCCACTGGATCCACAAGATTTTCCACCCACGAGCCTGTGATCGTTCTGCATTCGGTGTAATCGCATGTGTTGCGTGGGTCTGAAGAGGAATTTATAGAATAGTGTCAGACATATGGGCTAATATTGGACTTATAGACTTGATCTGGACTGGGTTGGGATATTTTCTCAATATACAACTGTTCTTTTCTATAAAGTTCTTTCTCATACACATATGAGCGTCTCTGGATTTGTTTCTCTAGTTTACCCAGACTAACACACAGAGGCCCTCAAAAATGTTCCTGTCTTTTCACCCAGCATTTCTGGGCAAGAACCCAGAAGACAAAGAATAGGATCCAAGATGTTTTATATAGCATATTTACAACAATAACAAAGTATTGCACTTAAATATCTAACAACTGAGCAAAAGTTAAATAAACAATGGTATATCCATTTGATTCAATATCACACCACATGAAAGCATTGCAGCTGTGAAGAATTAGCTGGCAAATGCTTATAAAACAATGTTGTTAGGTGCTCTGAGTCAGCTCGAACTCACAGCGACACCATGCTCCACAGAAGAAAACCCTGCCTGGTCCAACGTCACCCCCATAATTGTTATGCTGGAGCCAATTGTTACAGAAAGATGCCAGAACATTAATAATGGTTGTCTCTAGAAGGCCGCACTTAGTATCATGATAAATTTATTCTCTGATCTTAAAATTCTTTACAAATTATTGTACATTATAGTATTAAAAAAATTTACAGCCAATTAAAATAATCAATAAGAAAGTTACCCACGCTGACCTTCTCTGCTTTGTCATCAGTTTTGAAACAAAGTTTCTCTGTTCTTGAGATGTAGCGAAATCTACTACAATACACACATAATTCTGCAAACTCTTTACTGCCTCCTACCCCACTTACTAAGCCACATGCCTGCCTGTAAGACTAACCAGACCACTGAGGACTGGCCTACAGGAACCATGAGCCTGATTTCAGGCAAACACACAAAAGCTTCTTAGAACATCTGCTTAGGTGGGAATCTGCACCTCCTGAACAGGGGAGATTCCAGACTGGGTTGGAAGAAGGTAAGGACAGAGAAATGAATCAAAATGGGTAGGAAGGAAGGAAGAGAGGCTCTCTGGAGACTGGCGCTTGGCATAGCTCTGAATTCAGAACTGTGCCTGAAAAAGACAGACCCAGTCCTATGGTACAGGGCTGCTCCCAGAAGGAACTTCACTTTAGCCCTTGAGGGAAGTCCTCGTTCCCTTTAGATGGGGATTAAAGTCCCAGCATTTGAACCCCTGGAGGGAGAATTGTGTAGCTGGGAGTGGAAGATGAGAAATACTGTGGAGATAAGTGGAGTCTTTAGAGCAGAATCTCTCCAACTCAAGTGTGCTTAAAGATTACCAGGGAAATTGTTGAAAATGTGTAGTATAGGGCCAAGATTATGGAATTTTTTATCTAGTTCCCCTCTCTGATACATTCTATGAGTGTTAGTTTCTTTGTTCTTGAGAGGTAGTCAGTTAATATGGTCCTGCTGGCCATAATGCCTGTATAATTCTGGACTCTGTGCCTGTGGTTTTTATCGCACTTTGGAAGGAGATCTGTGCTATACAAGTTTAAAGTGGGATTACGTCTAGCTATTAGCAGAGGATGTGACCAAGTCATACCCTTTGTTTCCTTAGGGGTATTTTGGGCATGTTCTGCTAAAAGACAAAACCCACACCTCCCTCATAGCTGTTGCTCTATGTAAGAGCAACCTCAGAAGCAGAAACAGCAAGGGGGGAAATCCCAGGACCGTCTAAAGAGGAGCATATTTGAGATCTGTCTGAAGGGTAGAGGTTGAAACCAGAGGCAGTGGCACAGAGACCATGGCACAAAGCAAAGCAGCC
The DNA here is from genome assembly GCF_050624435.1 of Tenrec ecaudatus. Taxonomy (NCBI): domain Eukaryota; kingdom Metazoa; phylum Chordata; class Mammalia; order Afrosoricida; family Tenrecidae; genus Tenrec; species Tenrec ecaudatus. Next base: position 16,865,052 of record NC_134533.1, read on the forward strand.
AGCCGAAGTTAGAGGCCGCAACAAGGAGACCGTGAGATAGAACAAAGGAGCAGAGCCAATGCTAAGAGATTGTGAAGCAGAACTGTGGGCTACCTTCCTGGTCCATGGAGGTAGAAGCCGAGGAACCATGTGGCTGAGAGGCTGAGCATCACAGAGAGTCTTGACTGTTGGCTGAACAGACACACTGCTGTGGGCCAATACTGTATACTTGCTGTCTACTGATTATGTTTTGTGGTAATCTGTTACTTCCCTAGTAAGCCCTCATAATTGTAAGTTTTGTCTGTAAGTTCTGTGTGGCCATGACAATGAGTTGTCAAACTCAGCAGAGGAGTACCATGGAAACAACAGTTGGTGTCAGAACAGGTAGAGAAAGATGGAGGATGGAGGTATATCTGACCTCTGCCTCTTGGCAATAGGGAAACCAAAGAAAGTCAGAAATGCTGTAAATGAGTGGCTTTAACAAACAGACATTTATTTTCTTAGTGTTTGGGATGGTAGAAGCCCAAACTGAGGGCTCTGACACTAGGGGAAGGCTTTCTCTGTCATCTGTCATCTGTCATGGGGAGAAGGTTCTTATTTCTTTTGGACTTATTCTGCCTAGCTATGTAGATATTCTTGTGATATAGTACCTACCTTCGCCATACGTACTTGCTTGCTTCTGTGCCTAACTTCCTCCTTTTATAGCTCAAAAATGCATAGGTTTAAGGCACACTCTACACTGATAGAGCCCCATTATATACCAAGAAAACTCTGTTCCTAAATGGGATTACATCCACAGGTATGAGATTGGGATTTTCAACACATTACTGGGCAACACACTATGTTTATGCAGTTAGAAAGGAAGACCCATGCCTAACATCAGATTCTCAAGGAGTTCCATAATTCAAGCACGTTCAGAACCACTTTAACAAACACAGAAGGTTGAAACCAAGGGATTTCATTCAAACATCAAGCTGGCTGGGCCAAGGCAAGGCTTAAAGAAATAAATGACAAAGCCAAAGCAGCAAAAATCAAGAAGAATCTTGATCTAGTGGAGAGTGAAAGCCAACAAGGCTAGATGCATGATACACCTAAATGATTTCCACCTACCTGTAAGTATACCCATGTACGAATGAAAACTTTAAGGGGAAGAAAGTGTAAGCTAATGGTGGTAAAACAGTATGGGTCGAGCTCATGAGAATGACTACACAATATGAAATATGTAGCCATTGTCGAGAAGAATTGATGCATTTGAACTATGATGCTAACAAAGAGTTTTGAAAGTACCATGGACTGTCAAAAGAACAAACATATCTATCTTGGAAGAGGTACAGCCAGAATGCTCCTTAGAGGAGAGATATACAAAAGTATCTAACACAAAAGGTATGAGATGACAGCAAAAAATCCACAGTTGGATGTAATTACTCTGAACACCAATGGTCTGAACTCATCTATTAAAAAACAAAGACCAGCAGACTGGATTAGGAAACAAAACCCATCAATCCATTGTCTAAAGAGACACATCTCAAGCTCACAGGGGAAAAAAAACAGGTTTTGAGGATCAAAGGCAAAAAGTATATCAAGTGAATGGCAATCTAAAAAAAGCAGGAGTTGCCATTCTAATTGTTGACAAAATCAATCTCAAGGTGCAGGGCATAACAAGAGATAAGTATGGGCACTATGCAATGCTTACGTGATCAGTAGACCAAGAGCCCGTGAGCATAATAAATATATATGCACCCAAGGAGAGACCCACAAAATCCGTCAATCCAATCCTTAAAAAGATGAAAAAAAGAAGTCACAGGTTGAACAATCAGTGGGAGACTTCAATACACCGCTCTCTAAGAAAGATCAGTGGGAAAGAAGCTCAACCAAGAGCCTACAGAACTAAACACTACAATCAGACAACTTGACCTGATAGACAAATTCAGAGCTTCCCACCCAACAGCAAAAAACACACTTTTTTTTTCAAATGCATACTGCATGTGTTCAAAAATAGACCACATGCTGAGACACAATCAAGCTTGGGTAAACTCAAACATATAGAGGTCACTCAGACTTCCTTCCCTGACCACTACATCATAAAGCTGGAAATCAATGAAAGAAAGTATAATATAACAAAAGGAAATACATGGAGGCTAAATAACTTACTTCTTAGAAAGGACTGGGTAATTGCTCAAATTAGAGCTGAAATTTGGAAATTTTTAGAAAGAAATGAGAATGAAAATACAACATACCAAAACCTATGGGATAGCAAAGGCCGTTATCAGAGGATGCTTAATAGCGATAGACACACATATGAAGAAGGCAGAGAGACTTAAGGTCAACACCCTATCAAAAAACCTTCAGCAACTGGAACAAAGTCAACAGAATAATCCTTCTAATAGCAAAAGAAAAGAAATTATCAAACTCAGGGCAGAAATAAATGAGTGGGGCGGAGGAGGTGGGGAACAATGGGGGGGGGATCAACTCAGTAAAAACCTGGTTCATTCGATGATGCTGAAGACTGAGTTCTGCCGTTCTGCCTCATGGGTGGGGTGGGACCACCCCACAAGGATCGCTGTTGTGTTGTCTGGGGAAGAGCTGCATGTCTGGGAAAATATCCTGAAGGATTTTCGAGTCTGGGTGCCTAGACTGGTGTCATGTAAGCTTTACCCTGTGCTTTCGCAGTTTTATTCTCCGTGGGCTCCTCGGAATGTGTGTTTGTATCTGTGTCTAGAGGAGTTGTATTCTTTATAAATAAAAGTAAGGAGGGGAAGTAAAAAAAAAACCTGTTTCTTCGACAGGATCAACAGAATTAACAAACTGCTAATAAACCTGACAAAAGATAAGAAAGAGCAGATGTCAATATCCAGAACAAGGGATGAAACAGGGGCAGCTGCAATGCCCCCCCTCAATGAAATTAAAAGATTAATGACTCAGTACTACAAAAGACTCTATTTCAACTAGTTCACCAACTTAGAGGACATCAAAAACTACCTGGAAAAATAAACCCTCCTCAAATTATCTCATAGGGATACCAAGAACTTGAACAAACTCATAGCAAAAGAAGGAATAGATAAGGTTATCAAGGAATACCAACTAAAAAAGCCCTGACCCAGATGGCTTCACTGGAGAATTCTACCAAGCATTCAGGGAAGAGCAGACACCAATCCTATACAAACTCTGCCAGAACATATAGAAGGATCGTAAACTCGAAACACATTCTATGAAGCTAGAACAACACTGATACCAAAGCCAGGCCAGGATCCCACAAGAAGAAACACCTATAGGCCGATATTTAGAACATAGGTGCAAAAATCCTTAACAAAATCTTTACCAGTAGAATACAAAAGTATCCTTCATGTCCAAGAGGGATTCATACCAGGGATTCAGGATGGTTCAACATCAAAAAAGCCATCAACACTATCCATCACACTGACAAGAAAAAAAGACAAGAACTACATGATAATATCAAATAGATGCAGAAAAAGCATTTGACAATATTTGACACCCATTCCTAATAAAGATACTCAAGAAGCTAGGATTAGAAGGATATAATACAAGCTATATCTGAATAGCCAATAGCACTACAATCAATGAAGAAAAGATTAAAACATTCCCATTGAAAAAGGGGTCCCAACTAGGATGCCCCTGGTCCTCACTTACTATTCAACATCATCCTAGAGATCCTAACTAATAATATAAGGCAACAGAAGGATATCAAAGGTATATGTCTGGCGTATGTCTGGGGAAAGAAGAGGTGAAATTATTGTTATTTGCAGATGATCTGATTTTATATACAGAGAAGCCCAAAGGCTCCACAATAGAGTTACTGGAAATGATAGAGGAATATGGTAGAGTGGCAGGATATAAGATCAACAAGCAGAAGTCAATTGGATTGCTGTACACCACTGAGGGGATTACAGAAAAAGAGATAAAGAAGGTAAACCCTTCACAATAGCCAAGCACAAACTGAAGTATCTAGGGATATAACTAACCAAAAAAAAAAAAACAAACAAACCGAAAGATCTGTATGAGGAAAACTACAGAACACTATTACAAGAAACCAAAAAGGGACCTCCACAAATAGAAGAATATCCCATGCTCGTGGATCGGAAGACTCAATATTACAAAGATGTCAATAGTGCCTAAGGCACAGGCACTACAGAAGTTCAATGTACTCCCGATACAAATTCCAGCATCATTTTTCAAAGAAATGGACAAACTGATGACCAACTTCATATGGAAAGGGAAGAAACCCAGAATCACCAAGAAACTCCTCAAGCGGAAGAATAAAGTGGGTGGGATTGCACTACATGACTTTAATACTCACAATACAACCCCAGTTGTCAAAACGACATGATACTGGGATAATAGTAGATACTCAGACCAATGGAGAAGAACAGAAAACCCAAAAATTAAAACAGCAGCATACAGACAACTGATCTTTGACAAAGGCCCCAAAAATATCAAATGGGAAGCAAATGGTGCTGGAAAAACTGGATATCAGCCTGCAGAAGAATGAAACAAGACCTTTACCTCACTCCATACACAAAAACAAACTCAAGGTGGATCACAGACCTTGAGTTAAAAATCCAAAATTATCAGGATCATCAATGAGAAAATTGGGACAAAGCTAAGAACTTTAGCACAAGGAATACATGGGATATCAGACTTAACGAAGGATACTCACCCAGAGGAAGATAAAAGAGATTAGTGGGGCCTACTAAAGCTAAAACGCTTGTGTACATCAAAAAATTTCTTCCAGAAAGTAATAAGAGAGCCCACAAACTGGGAAAAGATATTTAGTAAATGGCATATCAGACAAAGGGCATATTACTAATATCTACAGAATCCTGTAAGCTGATAAGAAAAAAATAAATAGCCCACTAAGGAGGTGGGCAAAAGACTTAAACAGAAGATTCACAAAGGAGGAAATCTGAATGACTAATAAACATATGAGAAAATGTTCCCAGTCATTAGCCATTCAGAAAACGCAAATCAAAACAACTAACACCCACAGATTTAGCCCAATTCAAAAAACCAGAAAGCAACAAATGTTGGAGGCGATGTGGTAAGATAGGCATTCTCATTCCCTGCTGGTGGTCTTGTGATACATACAGGCACTGTGGAAAGTGATTTGGCGATACCTAAAACAGATGGAAATCGAGTTACCATAGCACCCAGAAATTCCACTACTGGGCATATACCAGAAGAAATAAGAAACACACCACAACCAGACCTCTACTCCCCAGTGTTTGTTGCTGTGAAGTTTACAATAACAAACTATTGTAAACAGTCTAAATTTCCATAAACAGATGAATGGATATAAAAGCCCGGTACCTCCACTCATGTATTCCCTCAATGCAAGACTACTTTTGTCTATTAAATTGGCATTCTATAATGCTCACCCTCCGACACAATTGCTAAAGACAAAGCAAGTGAATAAGCAAATGTGATAAAGAAAGCTGATGGTGCCCGGCTATCAAAAGACATAGCATCTGGGGTCTTAAAGGCTTGAAGATAAACAAGCGGCCATCTAGCTCAAAAGCAACAAGGCCCACATGGAAGAACACACCAGCCTGTGTGATCACGAGGTTCTGAAAGGATCAGTTATCAGGCATCAAAGAATAAAAAATCACATCATTGGGTGCACACCTCCATGATACGATCGCGGAGGACAAATGGGTGCATAAGCAAATGTGGCAATGGAAGCTGATGGTGCCCAGCTATCAAAAGATTTAGCGTCTGGGATCTTAAAGTCTTGAAGGTAAGCAGCCATCTAGCTCCGAAGCAACAAAGCCCACATAGAAGAAGCACATCAGCCTGTGCGATCACGAGGTGTCAAAGGGATCAGGTATAAGGCATCATCAGAACAAAAAAATCTTACCATAGTGAATGAAGGGGGAAGTGCAGAGTGGAGACTCAAAATCCATTTGTCAGCCACTGGAGATCCCCTTGCAGAGGAGTTTAGGGGAGGAGATGAGTCAGTCAAGGTGCGATGTAGCACCGATGAAAAATACAACTTTCCTCTATTTCCTAAATGCTTCCTCTCCCCCCCCCCTCACTCCTCACTATCATGATCCGAATTCTACCTTGCAAGTCTGGATAGACCACAGGATGTACACTGGTATAGATAGGAACTGGAAACACAGGGAATCCAGGGAGGATACCTTCAGGACCAGGGGTGTGAGTGGCGATACTGGGAGGGTAGAGGGAAGATGGGTTGGAAAGAGGGAACCGATTACAAGGCTCTACATGTGACCTCCTCCCTGGGGGGTGTACAACAGAAAAGGGGGTGAAGGGAGACGTCAGACAGGGCAAGATATGACAAAATAATAATTTATAAATTACCAAGGGTTCATGAGGGAGAAAGGAGCTGGGAGGGAGGGGAAATAAGAGGACCTGAAGCCAGGGGCTTAAGTGGAGAGCAAATGTCTTGAAAATGATTAAAGCAATGAATGTACAGATGTGCTTTACACAATTGATGTATGTATCAATTGTGATAAGAGTTGTATGAGCCCCTAACAAAATGTTTTAAAAAATAAAAGCCCTGGTATATACACACAATGAAATACTACACATCCCTAAAAAATAGTGGCAAAAGATGAAACACCTCATCTTGTGGAACGAGTTGGAGGATATTATGTTGAGTGAAGTTAGCCAAGCACAAAAAGTCAAGTACAACATGAGGTAAGTTCAAACAGCAGAGGAAAAGTTCAAATATGCATAAGGAAAAATGCACACAATATAATTCCCAGGCTGAGGACCAGATATTCTGGCATGAACCAGACTAAATCCAATGATTCATAAGTCATCAAAAACAGATGCAGATAGCGCCCGTGCCTTTAAAGCCCACAGAGGGGTGGGGGAAGAAAAGTAAAGGCAATGGGGGGGGGGGAGCAGGACACTAACCAACCCAAGGGGAGGTTATTCTTTCTCTCTCCACAGGAAAGAGAGAGCGAGAGTAGACCTTATTCTGGTGTGCCAATCCTTGAAGTCGATGTTCCTGCTCAGAGCAGCTCCGTCCCAGAGATGACTGGAGCCTCAGCTCCAGATGTTCCAGCTCCCTAGATGATAGCGCTGCAGAGAGCAACCCTGAGAATTAAGTTAGGGGAGAGCAGCGGGTCTGACCCACCCACATGGGAGCAAACCAAGAGGGGAGTGCAACAGCCCAGTGATGGGAGCAAAGTGACAAAGTCCCCGAGGAATTCTGATTGTAGACTTCTGACTCGGGGGGTGGGGGCTGCACTTGGCACCCCATCTGAACTGATTGGGAGTTACTCACAAGGGAGCTACACTGAAACGGGAGGAGGTGGTGAAGGCGGCACTAGACTGATCCATCCCTGACTGCAGGAGTAGCCATGGGGACGTTTAGGATGCTCGCCTTTCCGACACACATGCTGAAAGATGTGGCAGTTGTTAGGTAAGTGGGACCTGGAATACGCTGCTCTGGAAGAAAGGAGCACAGGGCTGATGGTTTGTAACATGTCCTTCTCTCTGTTTGATAGCGAGATATCCATCTGCTCTATGTCTGGATCCCTGTTAGTCTTGTGACCACCTGTATGTTGACTTAGTTATTTGCTTATTATTTATGTATTGGTTTTGGTGTTTATCTATACAAGATAGGCAGTCTTACAGAGACAGCGACTGGTCTGATGGATTCTGGGGGCCATGGGAGGGGAGGGGAGTGTGGAACCAACAATGATGGGTACCCGGGAATAGTATGTGCTCTAAAATTGGTGGCAAGGAGGAGGTAGCTTTGGTTAAGTTTAATCAATCTAATTGTATCTGAGAGCAATTACTGAGAGGTGAACGAGGGTAAACATAATGGGGGGTAGGAGGAAAGAAACAAGAAAAGAAGGGCCACAATATCAAAAGATATCAGAAGTTAAAAAACAAGCAGCCAAATAGATGTAAAGGTGCGTGGATGCAGTGGAGACCCAAAACCCACCTGTAAGATAACTGGACAGACCCTCTCAGAATGACCACACACGGAAGGTATGAAACGTCCAGGGTGTGGTATAGCACTGATGAGCTACATAATTATCCTCTAGTTCTTTAATAATTCCTCCTCTTACTATTATGGTGATTATTTGTTTTACCTCATTAATCATGTTAGATCTGCATGTGTTCATTTGCATATTTAAGCTCCTTCAGTACATGAAAGCCAAGATAGATAACCCTCCAGAAACAGTAATAGGAGTAATGGTTCCAGGGGCGGAATGGGGAGCTGATAGCATTGATGACAATATAACCCCACTTGATGGGATATATATATACATGTGAATGGATATATTGGATTGTGTAAGATATGGTTTAAAAAAACTCTTTTAGGAAATAATAATGTTTCCTGGGGACAACTGATATCAAGGAGTTCAAGAAGAAAGAAAATGTTTCAAAACTGATTGTTGTAGCAATTGTACAATATAGCTTGATGTGATTGAACTGAGGAGTGTTATGATATCCCAATAAGAGCTATCCCAGTAAGAGCTCCCAATAAGATGATTAAAAAAGAATGCTCCTTAGAGGCAAGAATGATGAGATTTTTGTCCTGCCTACTTGGAACATGTTGTCAGGAGAGACCAGGCCCTGGAGAAGGACAATGGGCTTCATAGAGGGGTAGCAAAGAAGAGGAAGGTCTTCCACAACATGGATTGACAGTGGCTGCAACGATGGACTCCAACCTGGGAACTATTATGAGGATGGCACCGGACTAGGCAGTGTTCCCTTCCGTCGCACACACATAGGGTCGCTGTGAGTCCGAAAGGATTTTGATGGCACCTAACAGCAGCCTCTGTCATTGAACTGCCCTTGCAAAAACTGTGGAAGGGGCGGATGTTTGATTGTGCATATTTTCACCCGAAACAAAAGAAGCTAGAGCAGTGCTGTGCAGCTGCGGTGGTGTCTGGAGCAGGTGAGACCGCGGCAGGAATGATGGAAGTTGTCACTACAGACTGCAACCCCCAGCATCATGCCCGGTCGCCTGATGATATGTGTCATGGTGCATAGGAAGACCAGACTAGTGGCTCGTATCAAAGAAGACACAAGTGCTGCACCAAGAATGTCAGTGCTCCTGGTGCTGTGCCAAGAGTAGGACAAAAGAGGAGGAAGCTGGGTCACCACCCGTGCGCTCGGAGGGGCTCGGAGAGGGACTTTGTTGTTATGAGGAATGCACGTATTTCCACATCCTCTTTGTTGTCCTCCCTAAACGTGTGTCCTGAGAAACAAATATTACTATAAAAGGCCTCCTACCTCCTGGACCAAACCCTCATTAGCTAATTTCCTCCCCAAGTAAACTTCTCATTCAGATGGGCTATTACAATAACCTGATAATCCCTTGCTTCTGATCTAATATCCACGCACTACAACTTAAATGACAGATCTGACGCAAACAACAACAAAAAGTGGTCTTTAAAATATTCAGCTGTTCCCACACTGGCTATTTTTTTAAGCCTCGGAACTCTGTTTATCGAAGGAAACACTACCCAGAGACCTAAGTTATTGAAACAGAAGCAAAGATGCTCTGGTTAAAATGTGTAGGTGTTTAGCCCCGAGCCCCGGCCCTGTGGTCACTATGGGGAACTGCCACAGAACTCTGGGTCTGCATGAGGGTGTGCATGCCATCTGCCTGCAACAGGGCAGAAAAGGAAATTCCGAGCCCAGCACCACCGCCACCACAACACTCTTCCCAGTCCCGCTTCATGCACCTCTTGTGATTTAGTCACATGGAACTGGCAGTTCCCAAATTCATGATTTTGTAAAACAAACTTTTTATTATGGGGAATTTCAAAGATACATAAACTATAAATGTATATAGTGCATGAACCCATCACTCACCTCCAAGGACTCCCGGCCAGTCTTGTTTCATTTACATTTCCACCCATCCATCCCTACTACTTCCCCATGCTGCTTCTTAGAAGCAAATTCCCTCATCAGAATATTTTGTTGTTGTTAGGTATTGGAGAGTCAGTTCTGACTCACAGCAGAAGAAAACAGCTTTTGGTGATGTTAGCATCTGTTTGATGCTCAGTGCCTATGATCCATTTATTAGGGAGTGCAGGATGGCCGTCTAGTTCAATCATTTATTAGACGAGCTGTTTCTGTGAAGAAAAGAAGTACAACCAGAATGCTCCTTAGATAGAGGCGAGGCTGCCCAGGCTTTGTCTCACGTGCTTTGGACGTGCTGTCAGAAGAGCACAATCCCTTGGCCATCAGGCTTGGTAGAGAAGCAGAGAAAAAGAAGATGGCTATACACAAGATGGATTGACACAGTGGCTGCAACAGTGGGCTCAAATACATGAACAATTGTGAGGAGGAAGCAGGGTAGGGCAGTGTTTGATTCTGCAGACATACCATTGCGCTGAGTCAGAATTGACTCGATAGCGCTTAACAACAACAAGAATCTTGCAGCTTCCTCTAATTGTCAGCTTATTTCCTTTCCTCTCCATCCTATTCTCTAAAACCCGTGGTTTGCTGGAGAAACCTCGGTGGTGTGGTAGTTTAGGGATTAGGCCACTATCGGCAAAATCAGTTGTTGGAGGTCACCAGGCGGCTTGTGGAAGAAAGGTTTAGAGCCTCAAAAACTGTATCAAGCAGTTCTATTCTTACAGGGTTGCTATGAGTAGGAATTAACTGGACAGTAGGAGGTAGGTAAAAAGGGTTCGGACCGCCTACGTGTGGACTTGCAATCAATCTCTCAACTGAATCACTGTCAACAACTTGGTGTACTGTGAATTTTACCCAAAACAAACCCACTCCCATAAGGTCAATCTGACTTTCAAATTGCTGGCTTTGCAGTAAACAGAACACTTAACCCAGCAGAGCTCTTTAGCCCAGTGAGAGTGTGTGTCACGGTTAAGTGTTGTGTCCGGTTAGCTGGGTCAAGATTCTGATGTGCCCTTCCCTATACATTGTAATCAACGCCACAATGGATCTGCTATGAGCAGCCAATCAGCTGTAAAACAGCGTGGAATGCAACTCCCTTCCTGAGGTCACAGCCCTGATGCAATTGAAAGGCAGTTTGCTCAGGGAGTGAGTGACCTACTTCCAGACAAAATGGGTACAATAGAAAAAGCTTGCTTTGCTGGCTCTGGATCTTGCATCTGCCTCACCAATTGCTGAATACTTGGACTTGAGCCAATGCCCAGCCATATTGCCTGCAAATCCTAGGAGCCATCATCGGACCTCCTGACCTTGGAATTCATCCACCTCTGCAGTCACACTAGCCTCTAGTCTTCCTGGTAACCTTGGGTTCATCCGACTCCAAGGCAACAAAATTCAAGAGAAGCCTCCAGTTAACAACTGGACTGTGGACCTGGAATCTTGGACCCTGCCTGGGCTCCTACTGGACTTGTCCATTTCTACAACTATTGGGTCATTTTCTTGATATAGCGATAGCTCTATCAGTAGTGTTGCTTCTCTAGAGACCCAGCTTAAGACAGTGTGATGGGTGTGAATTCTTTGCTGTAAAAATGTGTCAGAGTTGTAAATCTTTGTAGAAGCAAACTGCAAGCTGGTCGATTCCAACCATTGACCTTCATTTAGCAGCAGCGTGACTATCAACTGCATCACGAGGGCTCCTTGCATGCACCTTGGTTATTGTTAAGTGATGAGTCGGTTCCAACTTGTACCACAGAATGAAACACTGCTCGACTCCTCAATAGCCTCACAATTGTTCAGTGTTATGTTTGAGCCCATTTGTGGCCACTGTGCCAATTCATCTTATTGAGGGCCTTCCTCTTTTTCACTGATGCCCTATTATAAAGGACTGGTCCCTCCTAATAACATGTCCAAAGTACATGAGACTGAGTCTTGTCATCTTCCCTTCTAAGAAATAATCTACCTATACTTATTTCAAGTTAGATTTGTTCATTCTTCAGGCAATCAGGGGCATATTCTACACTGGCAACATATTCACGTGCATCGAGTCCTCCTTATTCTGTCCAGCTCTTGTATGCCCCTTGAAGACCTGTATTTCAAGGTACCAAAAGTTTAAGACATTTCCCCAAGGTCACAGTCAAGTAGTAACTATTTTAATGCAGTTTGGCCTGAGTCTGAGCCTGATGCCGATTGCTTTCATGCACATTATCATTCTGAATCATTTCAGCAACCTACCAATTGCCAGTGTGAAGCATTACTGTAAAAACAGCCCTGGTCATTCATGGAGGTCTAGACAAAGACATGTACATGCAAATATATATAGGAGGATGGGGAAATAGATCTATGTGTCTATATTTATAGGTCAAGTATTAAGGTGGTGGAAGGACCTTGGGCCTCTACTCAAACACTCCCTCAATGCATGAATACCTTCTTTTATTAAATTGGAACTCTATGATGCTCACTCTCCCAACACAACGGCTGGAGCCAAAGTGGGTGAACAAGTAAATGTGGTGAAGAAAGCTGATGGTGCCCGGCTATCAAAAGAGATAGTGACTGGGGTCTTAAAGGCTTGAAGATAAACAAGCGGCCATCTAGCTGAGAAGCAACAAAGTCCACATGGAAGAACACACCAGCCTGTGTGATCGAGTGGTCCCAAAGGGATCAGTTACCAGGCATCAAAGAACAAAAAATCATATCATTGACTGCACACCTCCATGATAGGATCGCTGAAGACAAATGGGTGCATAAGCAAATGTGGTGAAGAAAGCTGATGGTGCCTGGCTATCAAAAGAGATAGTGTCTGGGGTCTTAAAGGCTTGAAGGTGAACAAGCGGCCATCTAGCTCAGAAGCAAATAAGCCCACATGGAAGAAGCACACCGGCCAGTGCGATCACGAGGTGCCCAAGGGACCAGGTATAAGGCATCATGCAAAAAAAAAAAAAAGATATAAGTGTGTGTATGTATGTGTATATATGTGTATATGTATATATGTATGTGTATATATGTATATATATCATATTAAATGAAGGGGGAAGTGCAGAGTGGAGACCCAAGGCCCAAGTGTCGGCCAATGGAGATCCCCTCATAGAGGGGTTTAGGAGAGGAATGGGTTAATTAGGGTGTGAGGTAGTATCGATGAAGAACACAGCTTTCCCCCAGATCCTGGATGCTTCCTCCCCCCAACTACCATGATCCGAATTCTACCTTGCAGGGCTGGATAGGACAGAGGCTGTACACTGGTACATATGAGGATTGGAGGTACAGGGAATCCAGGGTGGATGATACCTTCAGGACCAAGGGTGTGAGGGACGATGCTGGGAGAGTGGAGGGTGAGTGGGTTGGAAAGGGGGAACTGATTACAAGGATCCACATGTGACCTCTTCCCTGGGAGAGGGACAGCAGAGAAGGGGGGAAGGGAGACTCCGGATAGGGCAAGATATGACAAAATAACGAGGTATAAATTACCAAGGGCATATGAGGGAGGGGGGAATGGGGAGGGAGGGGGGGGGGAAGAGGACCTGATGCAAGGGGCTTAAGTGGAGAGCAAATGCCTTGAGAATGATTGGGGCAGGGAATGTATGGATGTGCTTTATACAATTGATGTATGTATATGTATGGATTGTGGTAAGAGTTGTTTGAGTCCCTAATAAAATGTAAAAGAAGAAAAGAGAAAGAAAAAAAAACAGCCCTGGTGGCACAGTGGTTAACAGCTCGGCTGCTAACTGAAAGGTATGAGGTATGTGCCCATTAGCTGCTGTAGGGGAGGACAATGTGGCATTCTCCTTCTGTAAAGGCTACAGCCTGATGGTACGTGGCTGTCAATCGGAATAGTGTCTGGGGTCTTAAGTGAGGAGTCAACTAAGTCCACGTGGATGAAGCACACTAGCTTGTGTGATCCAAAGATGAGAATAACAATATCCAAATATGACGAAGGGAAAGTATCAGAGCTTAAATGGTGAACACTCATTTGTAGAAGGCTATGGAGGACAAAAGGAGCCCACAACCCATCTGCAGAGCCCACAAACCTCTGGCAGACCTCCTCTAGCCACAGGCAAGTGACTCCAACAGCTTCACTATCAGACAGAGATCATGCTAAACTTGTTTGTGCTGGATCGAACTCAATACTTGGTCAGTTGACCTCTCTCTTAACCCAAACTGAATTTGTTCTACGCTGAAGTATTTCTTGCTTTTTCCATAACAAAACTTCTTCCCTGGCTTTTTAAATATCGATGGTGGTCTTTTCTTTCTTACTCGTTATTTTTGTTTGGTTGGTTTTTATTATTTCTATTGGGTTTCCTGGTTTGTGAAGCATAGGATTAGAGGCATAGAGATAATAATTGATGCAACGGTTTACTGGGGATGTGGAGGGGGTGGGAGATAAGGAGGGTGAGGGGATTTGGGAAACAAACATTGAATTTGGGAGGTGGGAGGGAGCGCTAGAAGGGATTGTGGTTATGTATCTAAAACTCATTTTACAATAATCATAAACCGTAGAAGTGTATGTGAATACTATATCAAGAAAACCATGGGGGGGGAAAAGAAAGAAACCAAACTTGACCGACGGTTCCCATAGGTGAGAGGGAAAGAGTTGTTGCGTAGGGGCATTGAGCTCATGTCCATGGTCATAGACTACTAGGAGAAGGATATCAACAATGGTTGCACCATTATAATCAATGACACTGCCTTATACAAGCGGAAGTTGTAGAATTGGAGAATGCTCTCTTCTGTTGCATATTTTTGCTACAACTTAAAAACAATAGTAATAGTCCTATGAATAACAATGCCTGCAAGGAAGAAAATGATGTCGAATTGAATGTGGTGACAACGGCACAACTCTTCTTGATAGGATTGAATTATTGTAGGACACATGGTTGATTTGCTAATAAAATGGTTTTTACAAAAAGACTGCAGCCTTGGAAACCCCATAGGGCAAGCCTACCCTGACTCGTACGGTCAGTATTAGTCAGACTCCACTTGACAGCCAGGGTATCCCAATGAAGAGAAAAGACGCAATGGATTAAAGCAGTGGGCATTTGAATAAGACATCAGGACATCTTGGTCTCACATAATATCTATACTCTGCATGGCAGGTACACATTCTATAAGCATCACAAAGGACATTGAAAAATACTGCAAATGTGTGTCCTGGCAATGTATCGCAAACAACACAAAATTGAATCAACATCTAAAAAGTCCTTCCCAGAGGCCAGGAAATGCTCCATGAACCAGAAATGAGTTTCAGTAGCTTTTCATTTCCCCTTGGTTCTTCCCACTCTCAAGCCAACGATCCTTCAAAATAAGGAACGTGTCAAGAGTACAACCTTCAGCCCTAATTCTGAAGGAGACCTGCTGGTGCGCTGGTTACGCGCTTGACTTGCTAACCGAAAGGATGGCCGTCTGAGCTCACCAGGAAGGCCTGGTGAATCGGTGCTAGGATGATCACAGCCTAGAAAACCCTGCAGAGCCATCTGTGCTGTCACGTGGGATCACGATGAATTGAAGTCAACACAATGGCACCTAACCACCCTCAGCCAAGCCCTGCTAGAATCTGGTGAAACGACTCAGACAAATAAGACTTTGTCTCAAAGACATGGCAATTTAGGCAGCCAGAAAGTATTCTGGCCTGACCTTATGTCTTTTAAGTCATATCAGCCAGCCTGCATATTTAATCATTAACTTTGCTTTTGTGGAAATTGCCTTATACCTTTTCTCACCCTCTAACCCTTTCCGGTACATTTCTACTTTGCTATATATTATGTCCCACTTGACAAAAATGAGATAAACCTTCAATGGCACAAAGAATGATGGTAAAGACAGGATAGGGCCCCACATTTCTGTCTGTTATATACAAGGTCATTATGAGTTGCAATCCACAGGACAATGTCCCAGTGCTGTCACTGAGATAGGAATTTAGCTTGTCCTAGTACCAGCCCCCTTCACCCATTTCTTGCCTTCTTTCCCCTCTACTTGTAAGTTATAAGCTCTAAGTCCATCCTTTAGTAGTTATTCTGTTATGCATATTACGGATCAAAAAACTTTGCAGTTAATCAGTAACTTGACTCTCCTCTTGACTATTGTCTAGTATTCTCGGCTGTACTTCCCTCCTACAAATCAGATCTTGTTTTATAGTTTTTTTTTTAACTTTAACCAACCCTATTTACCAATATCTTGGTTCAGTGTGCCTTCTGGCATCTTTGCTTTTCACCTGAGACCATGTGCCCTCGGACTCAAAGACATCCTGCAAAATACCATTTGTTGCTGTCGTCTGAAAATGCTTTCAGTTGGCCATTTCTTTCTTCTTTTTTTAAAAAAATCTTTTTATTGGGGGCTCGTACAACTCTTATCACAATCCATGTGTCAAGTGCATTTGTACATGTTGCCATCATCATTTTCAAAATATTTTCTTTCTACTTGAGCTCTTGGTATCAGCTCATTTCCCCCCTCCCCTTCCTCCCTCATGAACCTTTGATAATTTTTTTTTTCATGTCTTACACTGTCCGATGTCTCCTTTCATCCACTTTTCTGTTGTCCATCCCCCTGGGAAGGGGTTATATGTAGATCCTTGTGATCGGTTCCTTTCTCCCCCATACCTTTCCCTTACCTTCCTGGTTTTGCTACTCTCATTCTTGGTCCTGAGGAGTTTATCTGTCCTAGATTCCATGTTTCAAGCTCTTATCTGTACCCATGTACATGCTATGGTCTAGCTGGATTTGTAAGGTAGAATTGGGGTCATGATAGTGGGGGGGAGAGCAAGCATTAAAGAACTAGAGGAAAGTTGTATATTTCATAGGTGCTATACTGCACCCTGACTAGCTCCCTTGTGACCCTTCTGTAGGGGGATGTCCAATTGTCTACAGATGGGCTTTGGGTCTCCACTCCACATTCCCCTCATTCACATTAATATTTTTTGTTCTGGGCCTATGATGCCTGATAGACCTCATGATCACACAAGGCTGGTGAACCAATACCCTTGAGGAATCATTACTCCCATTACTGTTTCTGAAAGGTTATCTATCTTGGCTTTCATGCATCAAACACTCTTAATTATACAAATGAACATAAGCAAATCTAACATGATTAATGAGGTAAAACAAATAAAAACAATAACCACCAAGGGAGGAAATATTAAAGAACTAGAGGATTGTTATGTTTCATCAATGCTATACCACTTTCTAGATTTATCATTGCTTCTGTGTGGCCCTTCTATGAGGGACTGTCCAGTTTATCTTACAGGTGGGTTTTGGGTCTCCACTTTGTCCACGCTCCTTTGCATCAATTTATTTGATTTTGAACTTCTGATACCTCTTCCCTTCAACATCTCATGATCACACAGGCTGGTTGGTGTGCTTCTTCCATGTGGGCTGTTGCTTCCCTGTTAGATGGTCACTTGTTTAACTTCAAGACTTTTACACCCCAGTAGCTATACCTTTTAATAGCTGGGCACCATCAGCTTTCTTCACCACATCTGCTTATCCACCCATTTTGTCTTCAGCAATCATGTCGGGAAGGTGAGAACCACACAGTGCCACATTATCAGAACAAACCGTTTTTGTACTGAGGTAAGATTTAAGTAGAGGCCCAAAGTCCATCTGGTTCCTTGTATACCTCTTTGTATATTTACTTATCTATATTTATACCTATATCTATTTTTACTGTCTTCTTTCCTCCTGCCCCACTATCATGTTTATCCCTCTTTCACCTCTCAGTAATTCCTCTTGGATACATTTCAATTGATCAAACACAACCAGGAACTCTACACCCTCCTCAGCATCAATTTCAGAACCCTTGAAATTGCCCTGTCCCTATCTTTATTGGCTCACCGCTCACCTCCCCAACGCCCACCTCTTCCCATTCCCCACCCCTTCTAGACCACTGGTCCCTTTGCTGTCTCCCTGAAAGTGCTTGTCCTATCTTTATAAATTCCAAAAGAAAAATAAAGACCAAATAGTTCGAAGTCTTGTTATCCTAACCCAGAGTAGATGGGAATATCTCTGTTAAATAGTGAGCAGGACCTGTTATAATCTATCCGTCCGATCCCCTTTTCTTTCAGAATTCCATCCCGGACTCACTTACCTGACAGCATTTAGACTCTTTCATCCTTCTGCATCCGTGACTGAGAGACAAGCCTCCTGCAAGTCCCCCTTGCTCTTCCTGCAGCCAGAGATGGAGCGGTCTAGTGCCCACCCCCACCACTCCCCAGATCCCTTTTTTTCTGGTATCTCCTAGGGCTCCAAATAATGGACATTAGACCTTCTCACTCTACATCTCAACTTTCATGGTTTTCATCCTTTGTGTACTTGAAATCTACAAATTCACTAGTTCTGTCAACCGGTCAAATGTATTTAATCCATCAAGTTTTTCATTTCAAATGTTTTTATTCAAATAGGCCACCCACACCCTACCCCAAATCTGCTATTATTATTCAATCCTTATTTTCAAATTTTATTTCAATGTTTTAAATATATACATACTAGCCTGTAATAACAGTTTGTTCATTTTCACTCACAGTACATTATTTCTTTGCACATTTTCTCCTTTTTAATCCCCGGTGGCTCATTTGCCTTGGAAATTTACCAATAGGATTTTTGAATTCAGGGAAGACTTATATCTTCTCCCAAAACTCAACCAGAGATATGACAACTGAGTGCCAATTTAAATTGCCCACTTTTAAGATGTTAGGATCACACAGGTAAATTTGGGACAGAAATGCCCTAGGGAAAACTTTTTTTGTTTGTGAAAGAGCTTTATATAAAGAGGAATTGAACATTAAGAAAACATTCCAGCCCCGTCCACATCAAGTCCATAGGTTTGATAGTAGCCCGTATGTCTGATACCAATTTATAATGTCCTTTTCAGACTCAGGAAACACTGAATGTAGGAAAATCACAGGCCAGTGGGTGGGAAGTCTTGTGGGTCCAGTGGCGTAAACATCAGTGTGCTGGCTGGGTCTTCATGTGGCAACTCCAGCTCAGGGCACTAGCGCAGCTCCATGCATCTTGTCAGCTGCAATGTCTCCCAGGGAGTCAGCCTGCATCCTGCCTCCAGCGAGCTATTTATCTCCTTTGGACCTCTAAATGAGGTCATCAAGCGGCGACTTGATTGACAGACTCAACTCCTCGCCTTCACTCTTAACCCTATAACCCTGAGGGCGACGAAACGTTTAATTAAAACGTAGTATCTGGTACCGAAATTATAAAGCTTTTGGCGCCGACGAAGATGTCAAGGAAATCGGCGCACTTTACTAGTACAAATGCGTACCGCTAGTCACGACTTTTAGCGGCAAAATGCTTGAATAGGGGCACCCGTTTTGACCGATTGTGCGTTTGAGGTCAAGTGGTCGTTGGCGTTCAGTGCATTTTACGATAATTTTCAATCTAGTGACGTTTTAGTGTTGATATTTTTCGTATATGTTCATAAAATAGTTTTTATGTCAAAGGTGTACTACTCATAAAAAAACATATTCATTATATATTTCTGCTTTTTCTAAACGTAACGAATTCATTACGTTCGTCTTTTGAATCAACGGTGACAAGAATTACCACAGCATGGATTGTGATTTGTTTTATAGAAAACGGCAAACTTATTACCTAGGTGGAAGCGGTACAGACTCAGACAAGGGCTATGGATGACATTGGTAAGTAAAATGTGTTTATTAAAAATAATAATAGTACATTTAAAATGAAATGTGTATTTAAATTTTTTATTTTACAATATAAAATGTTAACTATATTGCTATTCAAACTATTTTGATAACAATACTTTTCCCACGATAGGAAGTGAATATATGCCCAATTATCCTGATTTGGATGAATTAGAAGACCTCGTAGTTAGTAATGATAATACTAATGAAGATGCGTTAGAAACCTCAGTTATTGAATAGTCAATTCCAATAACTACAAGTTCAAAGCCATCTACATCAAGAAATCGAAGACTTCCTCTTTGGCGGCACATTTCTGGAGACGGTACAGCTAGACCTGTGCCTGAATGGTTAGGACAAAAGAGACTCTTCTGGGGTAGTAAAACATCCTATTGAATATTTTAAACATTTTTTTCTCGAAGGATATCATTACTCATATTGTCGACCAATCAAATCGTTACATGATTCAGCAAAATCCCAATAAACCTCTTGCACTGAGCAGCCAGGAACTTGAGCAATTTTGGTGTACACTGTTCACTATGCCAATGGCGAATCTCTAAAATTCATGCTTATATTGGAAGAGCAAACTAAACTGTCCTATTGTATCGGAAGTGATAAGTAGAGATAGATGGGAAGATATTAAGTCCAAGATTCACTTCAATGATAATTCACAAATTCCCAAAGTCTGTAAGAGTTCAAAATGAGCATCGCCGAAGCTCTTCTTGAAGGAAAAAGTAATAGACCAACAAAAAGGGACAGACCTTGTGCTAGCTTTACTGACGTTGAGTTTGCTAACAGAAAGAGAAGAGGTCCTGCCACCAAAAGTATCCTTGGAAGAAATACCTGTTCGGTCTTCACCATTACCCTGAGGTCACAGAGAAAGATGCAAAAATGTAAATTGCAAGAGTGCACCAGTATTTTTCTGGAGCAAATGAAAAGTTCATCTTTGTATTACAATAGAAAAAACATGTTTTGTTCAATTTCACACTAAAATTATAAACAAATAAATTTTTATTATATTTTATGTTATGTTTGTTTTATTTAATAAAATAAGATGAAAAATAATATAGAAATGAAGGTGCACTTTTTATTCTTGTATTTTTTTTTTTTGTATTCTTGTATTTTAAATCCATGGACAAACATGTTGATTTGGTTACTTTTTTTAATTGCAAATTTTATATTTTTAATATATTTTGGTTATATATATTAATAACTATGAAAGAGTAACAAAAAAATTTCCTGAAATTAAAAATTCAGGCGTTATAGGGTTATTCCTCTCAAATTGACAGCAGATTATATAACTACCACAGTATTAATAATACTGGTTTATGTAACAGTTGTCCCTCCGAGACAGGATTTATAACGTCTTCTTTAGTGCCCCTTTGCTGAGGCGTGGATGAGCTGATTCTGACTCATAGCGACGCCATGTTGAACAGAATGAAACATCACCTGGTCCCGCACCGCTCTCACAATTGCTCTTTTGCTTGAGCTCATTGCTGCAGCCACTGTGTAAATCCATCTTGGTGAGGATCTTCCTTTTTTTTTTTTTACCACTAGAGCCAACTTGATTGCACTCTCGTTACATTTCCTTCCGTCTTCCACTAGTGGAGGGAAAGCCAATTTCCAACTCATGGGGGTCCTTTGTGTTAGAAATGTGATTTTGTTGTTGCGGTTGTTACATCAGCAGCCCTTTCTCCAGCTATACCTGAAAGCCTTGATTTGTCATCCTCTTGCTCAGCAGTGGAGCATATTAACTGTTTGCACCACCCAAGAATTAACTTGCACCAAGATTGAGACAACTCAATTTCTTTCTTTCCTAAATTCCTTGTACAGGGCAAATACTTCTTATTCATCCTTCAACCGAGAGCACATGTCGTTCTTTGTGAATTATTGCTTAATTTGGGTTTCATCTGCTAAAGAGTCCCTTCCTGGGTACCCACTGAAGTAAGTCTTTAGAAAACAGGAAGAAAGGCTGGCGTTGACAGTCATTTTCAAGGATCCCAGCTGCTCTTTCTTTTGGAGATCTGGGGATCCCTTCTTTCTGGGCATGCTCAGCAATGTGTATTACTCATTTTGCATACATATTTTATTCATCATCTTAGTTGTCTGGTTTCTTACTTAGACCTTCTTTTCTAAATTGCTTCCTCCTTCAGTAACATAAACTCGCTCGCCCCTTAATTCCCTATAATCTCGAGAATTGGGATTAGGTTTTTTTGTCAGCAACAAAAAAATCCTCAATTCAATAATGTAATCCTACACGGGTACAGTACTGATGGTTTAGCTCCGATTTCCTCTCCCAGGCACTTACACCTTTCAGAACACCCACCGTCTCTTAGACCCCTGGGCAGTTTGGCATTGTCTGGGCTCCACACATTATTCGAAAACCTGCAGCAGCCTTCTGCACTGGCAAGCTCTTGGTGAGACAACTTAGAGGAACTGTTGTTTCCTGGACCATATAAAGAACTTTGTACGCAGGCCGTGGCTGCTTGTTGCCCTGTCTCTTGGATCTAGGTCTTTGAGCCCTGGTCACGAAACCTGCACTCTGACCCAGACTGTGCTGTGCACCTGGAGATTTCTTGGAATCACTTCCTCCTGCTTTTTTTTTTAACAAGTTAACATTTTTTCAACTCTCCTGCTGTCACTATGCTCGTTTGAGAAGTTGT
This sequence comes from Tenrec ecaudatus, assembly GCF_050624435.1. NCBI lineage: Eukaryota > Metazoa > Chordata > Mammalia > Afrosoricida > Tenrecidae > Tenrec > Tenrec ecaudatus. The sequence goes on from NC_134533.1 coordinate 16,887,195, forward strand.
AGTTGACTTCTCTAGAATGTCATCTGGAAGCAGTTTTCTTTCCTGATTGCCCAACAGCGCCTGCACCCTGGCTCACACAGCGCAGGTCCCTGTAGGTTCTTAAAAGAGCATAATGGTCAAAGTAGACCTTTTAACTAAAAAAGTTTAGCACAGTAAGCTAAACTATGATGCCGTCTTAAGACTTCAGGAGGTTTTTGGTTTAAGGATTAATGATGAGCTCAGAGGCATAATTTCAAGGATTCATCTACCCTCTTTGGCTCCAGAAAATCTGAAGTCCATGCGAATTTGAAATGCTGGTCTGCATGTCCCCCCTTTTTGATCCAGATCCTGCTGTGGAATTTAGGTCCAATAATTAGGCACGTCGTGGAAAAGGAGGCAGTTGTTCGTGAAGGCAGTTCGCAACGCATTTCCCATCCTATTCCTGATCCTCCACTGGTGCTCTGGGTGCCTTGGATGGTACTGACAAGCTTTAGGATCCTAGGCACAATGACCCAGGAGGTAGAAAGGATCTCTACTCCCATAAAAACTCCACCTCGGAAATCAAGATGGGGAGTTTGACCCTGTTCTCTGGGGTCACAATGAGTCAAAATCAGCTTGATGGTGGGGAGTTTGAGAAGCAGCCCCAGCAGGTTCTGCCTTTTGAATTTATCCACACCAGAAAGTTGACCCGTCTGAATCATGCACATTGCACCTTTCCCTACCACTTGGATCCTAGTGGCAGAGCAGGTTGGAAAAATGCCCAGTCTAAAATTTGAAGGGGGGCAGGGAGGAACAAGGCTCACCCTGCCTTGTGGGTAGAGAAAAAAGCGACTATGGTAAAGCCAGGAAGCGGATGCCTGACACATCACCACAGACAGCCCCTTTCCCTTCCCGGCACAAAGGCTCTGTGACCAGACCGTCCATTAGCAGCACTAGGGCTGGCTGAGGGACGATGGCAACGCAGCAATCCTGGCTGTGTTTTCAATAAAAGTGGAAGAACACGTTCTTCTCAATAGTGAGGAAAGACCAAAGATGTACATGGGCAAAATAATGGAACACTAACTCAGATTAAAAACAGTAACAAAACACTAGTAACAGGTGTAAAGTACTTGACTCAATCCGTTTATGAACAGCTGGCCCTGGTCATTTCATACGGCACTAGAAAAATGCACAGAGCAAAATTACTTTCATTGGTGTTACTCCGACCTCGCTTTCTCCAACTCTTGCCCGGCCAGGTGTCTCCCCTAAATTCGGAGTTAGTCAGCTGAAGCACAATTTTAAATCATCAGAGGGTAAGGAAGTAAAGGTTCTAAGAAATCTTCTCGAGATATCTAGGTTCTGACCTTTTGTGCTTTCTTGAGGGAGGTTGTTTTAGAATGAAGGCCAGACTCTTTTGTTTGAGCCAGTGTTGCTCCTAGTGAGACAGCCCGACTTCAATGTCAACAACTCCAAATCTCTACGTTCTAGGAGTCCCCTGCGAATTGATTCCTCTCTGAATTCCCCCTCAACAAGGCTATCATACATTATAGCCAGGGGTCCACAAACTTTTTTAACAGGGGCCAGTTTACTGTCCCTCAGACCGGGGGGCCGGACTACAAAGAAAAACTATGAACAAATTCCTATGTACACTACACACATCTTATTTTGAACTGAAAAAACAAGCGGGGCAAACACACCCGGCGGGCCGGATAAATGTCCTCAGCAGGCCGCAGTTTGAAGACGCCTGCATCATACCCACATCCATTGTAAAATTGGTATTACTGCCAGTAGACTTGGAGACCATGTCCTGGGCTCTAGTTTCAACCTCGAAAGCCTAATTGGCTATCTCAGTGTCTGCTGGTACGGTCAGTGACCCATATGCACGCAAGTAATCTGTGTGCTTTCTCCGGATTGCAACACAAACTTGAGCAAAGTCCCAAGTCGTTCCAGTTTATGTAAGAGTGATCCAGAGGCTCCTAAAGCATCAGGGACTCAGTGTGGAGGGCCGTCACAGGGCAGCGTATCACACCTCATTTCTGGTATGGGCAGATCACAGATCTCAGGTACATAAGCTCCTCCATGGATTGCATTCTACGGGAGAGGTTCCATCTGTTTCACGATCTAAACGAACGCCCACAACAATGTATTACATAGAACAAAACTTAAAACACCTCACTGCCACTGTGTCAATTACAACTCAGAGTGACACTGTATTAGACACTCGGCAAACCAGGCAGAAGGGAAAAGCATATAGGTTGTGTGTAATTCCTTGCCAATGGATAATAGATGGTGGCAAAGAACTAAAGGCTATTAAAAGCCATCTTGAGAGAAACCTCTTTGGAAAACGAAGTCTACCAAGTTTTGGCTCGATGCTTACTCTTTCTGGTCTAAATGGTTGTCAGACACAAATCAAATCTTAAAGGGGACCCTACAATGCTAAAATGTACTGGCCTCACGAGTCGAGTGCTTGTCATCCCCAAGTCTTATTCAACAAAATGAGGCAGAACCATCATCAGGAAGAGCTATAGAATTTTAATCTAAAGATTCTGGTACACAGAAAGCACTTTACATAAATTCTCTTGAGTTTTTTTTTAATTATATAATAGGAAATATGGGCCCCAGAAAAGGAAGTTTGTTCCATAGGGCTTATTCCTTGGTCTCTGCAGTAAAAACAATCCCCGGCAATCCAACAAGTACTTGCTACCCGTCCACAGGGTATTTGGTAGGGCACAAGGAAGCTGTAGGCTTGTCCCTCGTCTTCTCATTGAAGGCTATGCATAGCTAGAGGAGCAACCTCATGGCCCAATCTACATTGGCCTTTTAATTCTACATTTTCATATTTATGGCGATGGCAGTTGGGGGATGGTAGCTTCTAATCTCCCACTCAAGGACTAAATATTGCAGTGGGCTTGTATTCAACATTAATTTTGCCAAATGTTGCTCCTTCCTTAGTCATTCTCCAGTGACTAAGCAAAGTCCTAATGCCCTGAATTTCACGTATCCACCTCTAAGATATACTCTCCCCCGCAGTCACATTTCGTTTTCAAGAATCTTAAGAATGTTTCACGTGTCGTTCATTTCCAGGAGAGTTGGGATTGAGCTCACTCTAAACCCATCCTGGCACAGACCCCTTCTTGTTTGCTCCGGAGAGGAAAGGGACATGGATACGTAGGGAAGTAACTAGAGACAAAAAGGACAGCAGAGAGAAGAGCTGAAAGCAAAGAAATGACACAGACCTCCCACATACACACTTTCAAAACTTTATTTATATAAAAATCCATTTGTTTTTAAAAGCATTAACAAGAGAGAGAAAAAGAAAAAAATATGGAGCAGAAGATATGCTCCTTAGTAGTGTTCGGTGGGAAGGTGGGATTTTTGGTTCTCTGGAATTGAATGTTTAGTGTTTCTATAAACAACAAAAAGGGGGGTGGGGGTTAAAAGTCCCCAAAAGCCCATGTCTGTTCTATTGCCCACGCCCCCACCGAGAAAAAGAGCACCAGGGAGAAGAGAAGAGGAGGATGAGAGAAATTAAGAGTGGACTCCGATCTGGATGGGGCAGTTAACCCTGTGCAGTGTGCTCTTGAGGTCACAGAGAGCAAAGGGCTCCGGCTCGCCAGAAGTGGTGGATGAGTGGGACCATATGGGAGGGGGAAAAGGGCAAATAGGAATTGTAATGCAGAGGGAATGGGGAGGGGGCTGTGCACATTTCTCCTACCCCTAGCCTCAATATATAAGGGAAGGGGGAAAGAGAAGGATAGAGATTTCCAGTTGATTGAACTTTTAGATTATGGATGAGAAGGCAAATAAGGAAAAAACCTTTTAAAAAATTAAAAATCAACCCACATAGCAGCTGATTCCTCTAGCCCAATCTGCTAGTACGCACTGCACTGCAGTGGGGAGAGTGTGCTGGGGCACTATAGTGGAGAAGACAACTTGCTCTAATCCCTTCAGAGAGGATGGGAAATGCTGGGCAACCGAGAAAGAAGAGTCCCCCCTCACTCCTCGCACCAGTCTCACTGTAAGGTTCGTCAGCATGGGATTATTATTGCAAAAGCCCAACCTTACAGCAGCTGCACAAAAGCTTGCTGTGGCTGAAGTAAGAGGCTATACCGATCCCCGATAGAGAGGCTCAAGTTCTCTAGGTCACCTCTCTCCTTTCTGCTGTTGAGGGCCAATAATGGGTAGGAGAGCCAACAAAATACAATTCGTAAAATCATGAAAAATGAGACTGCAGAGGCAAAGAAAGGCACATGGAAGGGAAGGAGGAGATGCACCCCAGGCCAAAGGCACAAAGAAGAGGCAAAGCCAGGGGTAATCTCCACCTTATCAGGGGCAAGGGGCAAGAAGTTATGTACATCAAGTCCTTTAGTTGGCCAACCCCAGGGAGGAAGCAGGAGAGGAAACAGGGCTATAAGACTGGGATTGGGAGAAATAGGGCAAGGAGGGGAAGCCAGCTTTGAAGCTTCCTGCCAGTTTCAGACTAATTGCTTCCTGTACATTCCAACTAGCTCCTCCTAGAGGTTCCTCTTCTCTCCAAAGTCATCGTTCTGCTCCCCCTTTCCCAAAACTTCTTGGCACATTCTCCTTCTTCAAAAGCCTCCTGCAAATGGCCAGGCTAGGTCAGCAGACATCACAGGATGGGAGAAGAGGGTTACTCATGGCCTCTGTAAGGGGCAGCCCAGGGTTGGCATGAGGCTTGAAGAAGAGACGGAGTCTGTTGATCTGTTATGGTCCCTGCCTCGGAGAGGAGGATAGAAAGGTTTCTTAATCTCAGTCCTTGGGCCCTCACTTGCTCAAGGGCCTTTGCCAGGTAGAACACGCTGATGTAGCCGGCCTGCTTTGCTTCAAAAATAGCCAAAAAAAAATTGGCTCCCCTTCTCCAAAAAAAATTAAACTCCCTTCTCCACCAGGGAAAAGGGGAAAAAAAAAAAAAAAGAAAAAGAATCCCAATCACCAGTTTATCAGGTTGCTGGACACTACATATATCCGCTGCTTCCAACGACTTCCAGTAAGGGTTTCCACTCTTCCCTTCCTCCCGCCACAAGAGGTCAAGAGTTCCGGGGAGAGCTGGCAAAAAGAGCTAGTCTGCAGCAGGTTCTCCAGAGAGGAGCGATTGAGGCATCCTATGTAAATCACTGCGTTAGGCTCTTTGAGAGAAACTGGTGGGAATTTGGAGTGAGGGGTCAATTACACGGCACTGGAGGAAACTGGGAGCTGACGAAGAGAAGGCAGCCCCTTAGGGCTATGAGGACAGGAGGCAGCCTGGCAGTTGGCACAACAGTCCAGCGAAGAAAGAGAAAAATCATCATCAGTCCATTTCACCACCAAAAAAATAAAAGTACATATATTATAAGCTCAGACGGAGCGGCGATAGTGGCGCTAAATCTTCTGCTGTAGGGAAAAAAGAGAGACTGTGTTAAGAGTTAAGATTATGAGAACTTCAACAACAAAAAATGGGCAGCTGAGCAAATCTGGAGGCAGGAAAAGAGCACGTAATGGAGAATCAGATCACCAGGTGTATATCCCAGCCTCTTAAGAAGTCTTAAGAAGGAACAATCAGAGAAGCAGAACCCGTGAGCCCCAGGTGGCCGAGACTAGCGTCTCCAGCCTGATCAGGTGAGCGTGATTGGCAAGCTGCTGGCATGAAGGGCCTCGTTCCTCAAGGATAATCTTGGGGGTGGCTGGAAGACATACCATGGGGGAGTAAGAAACTTGGACCCCCGCATCATCCATAACCAACTCATCCAATTCTTCGTCCAAAGACTCCTGCCCCTCGCCCTGCTGTGAACACATGCATTGTGTTAGCAGAAGGAAATAGGAGTGTCATGAGTGCGCCAGACCTAGAGGACCTCCCAACGTCTACAAAGAAAGACATTCACAACAAGGCAGCCATGGGGAGAGAGGTCAGTCTGAGAGCCGAGCAGTCTGCAGTAGCCTTATCAGCATCAGTAACAGGAGCACAGCCTTCCTCCCCCATCTGTCTCGTCAGTCATCTCAGGATGAGTCAAAGCCCCTACTTTTCCAGGAAAAAACCCTACCAAAAAACAATGTTGTCTTTCATTATGTCCTTTCCACCCCCAGTTTCACAGAGCATGCAGGCTTCGAAATAGACTTTGTCTTAGAAGTTAACAGTAGACGAAGGGAATTTACCATCAGGGGTGCTCCCTTTAAAGGCTCCATATCCCCTAGGTCCCCGGATCGATCCAGTGTTCTGTTGTGGTCCCCTCTCTCATTCAGCGTGGAATAGTTGTTATCTGCAGGGGAGACGGGGGTGGGGGAGGGGAAGAACCCATAGAAATATAATATCCATTTCTAGTACACAATAAATATCGAAGAGTTAAATGTAAATTAGGCATGCAGTAGTGAAAGTTTGACATTTGATTTAAAAAATCGAAGTTGGGAAAAAAAGGTGGGGGAGGGGAGAAAGATTCTGGTAGGAAGTTAAACAAAATAAGGCAGAAATTAATTTCCTACCCAATAATTTTGCGTTTGATCCCATGTTGCTCATTTGAATTTCTTCCCGATCAGGTTTTTTATCTATATGGAGTCAGAAAAATATGCAGGTCAATATTAACTCCTCAAAATCCTTACCCATTCCAAAAATTATCTTCTAATCCGTCTTACCGCCTTCTTCCTTGCCATTCAGTGTGAGCTTATAAAAAAATTTGTTTAAATCATTTCCTGTTGTGCATCTTTAAAGTTTGGCTTAAGAAAAGATGGCTGAATTTGCCAATCTGCTTCAGCATCCAATTCCTTGTGATTACATTGTTGTCGTTAAAGTGTATGAGGAAAATATGGCCTCACACATAAATACTAAAAAAGGAGAAGGGATTTTAATAGCCTCTTTAGATAACCCTGGCTCAGAACTATGCAGCTCTTCCCAATGTGGACACACACTTCATTATAGAATGAAAATCACACCTGCTATGTTATTGTAGAAAAACCTCAGAGTATCAGAAAGTCATCCAGTTCCAGTGTCAGGTTAAGAGGTTTCCCAAAATGATCATTTTAAGTTGAAAGCTCAATTTTATCATAAACAACCAATGTTGTTCACTAGTTTCCTCAGAGAGACGAGGTGTTTTTGAGAAAATGTTTGCCCAATAGCCCATGTCTGAATTACCCTAGTTCATTTGTCTGCCAGTCATTTTTAAAGTAAAGATGGTATTCCATTAAAAAATGGCTAGTCCAACCAGCAACTCAAACAATGGCCTGAGTGTGTCCCTAAAAGGCAGCTTATTTGTAGGCAGCATAAACATTTCATGAGCACTTCCTAATTTGTCAGAATATTTTTTAAAAATACGCATTAAAGGTTGGAGAATTAAGATGAGCAATTTTTACAGTTTCATCAAATACTTTCTTCTTTTTAAGGAATTTGGCTTCTTTCATTTTAAAAACTGAGGGTGCAGAAATGAAGACGACTACAATGACTAGCTTAGTTTGGTGTCTTGGCCTACATGTATGCCTTCAACACTTCTGCACCACCGGGTAACCTTCCACAGACTTGGCGTCCTCAGACCATACTGTCTTACAACCACTGATCTAGGCAAAAGCCACATGTATTAAAAGAATACAGAATAATATACACTTAACTGAAAGACACTTTACAAAAATAGGATTCTTATTTTTTCGGATGGGTGGAGTAGGGGTGGTGATGGTGTCTTCAATGTTTCCAAAAGGCTACAACCCAAGAGAACTACTTACAACTATATTTTTCTGAGTATTTGTATTGTCTAATGTTTAAACAGTAAACCATTTACTGTACTAACTGGTATACTTAAGGGGGGGAGGGTGTGGCCAAGACTATGATTTACTTTGAGTCATTTTAAGTTCACCAGCAAGACAGGATTAATAACCTACACTGTGTAGATGACACAGACAATCTTACTTGCTAAAAGCGAACAGAACTTAAAGCACTTGCAGATGAAGAGCAAAGACTACCTGACCGTTTCCTATGCGAGCGAGCACTCGGGCCTGCCAGTGTCTATGTCACAGCTCCCTGGATCAAGTCCTATCAAGTATGCCCCTCCCAAGAAAGACTCCCTCACCCAGAAAAAACATCCCATTTTGAGAGGGGCATGGGCAGCCCTAAGAAACAGTGTGCTCTCAGGACACCGTACCTGATTTTTGGTTCCGGTCAATGAGGGGAAGAGTGCTGTCGTCATAGGAATGGCTGCTCTGGCTCCGAGAAGCACTGTTGAGATTCACCTGGAGGAAAACGCAGCGGCTGAATCCATCCTCATCTTAGTCCCTAATGGGCACAAGCTTCAGGTTCTTCTTCCCAATTTAACTTTTACCGAAAGGCAACTCATTAAAGGTTGTGGGCTGATATTAGTGTTCGTGACCAGGTGGTACCAAGGCACCAAACACTTCCGCTGCCAGAAGACAACGTCTCAGAGAGGGATAAGCTCCCTCAAAGGGCTCTGGTACATCTAGGGAAAACTAAAAAGGCGTGCCCACCTTCACCACCCACCTCATCATCTCTACCCTAAGCATTTCGAGATCTGAAATGTATGGACAGCAAAAGAACTGGAAGCGCCACCCTTTTCCAGAAGTTAGCCAAATGACTTCACCAGTACTGAAAGGCATGGGACAGACGTCATCTCAGTGCAGTAAAAAAGCAGAAAAGAAAAACAAGCAAACAAGACATATTGCCCTGGGATCAGGAATATGAAAAGGCAAAAGATTTAGTCTTTCAGCTTTTAACACAGGGAATCCAAAATATATAAACCCCCAGGACCAAGAAGGGGAGCAGCAAAACTAGCAGGGGAAAAGCAGGGGAGGAAGTCAGGGGGAACTGATCACAATAATCGACATATGCCCCACCACCCCAGGGGTATGGACAGCAGAAACTCAAACGAAAGGAGACAGCCGTCGGTGTAAGACATGGGAAAAAAGAAAAAAAAAGAAGATGAAGAATTGATAAATTATCAAGGGGGGCATGGGGGAGGGAAGGGGGAGGGAAGGTGGAGGAAGGAGGGGGAAAAGGGAGGGAGGGGAAAAAATGAGGTGCTGATACCAAGGGCTCACGTAGAAAGAAAATGTTCTGAAAAAGATGATGACATCATACGTAGAGATGTGTCTGACATAACGTATGTATGTATGGATTGTAATAAGAGCTGTAAGAGCTCCCAATAAAATAAACAAAATTTTTAAAAAGATTTCGTCTTTTACCTGGAAGTCTGTTTTCTTCCACCCTTCCTTTTCCAGTGGTTTCCGTAGTTCTTTATATGCCCAGATGGTCTGCAGCACGAGGGCTGCTGCTCTAACCTCTTTTTCTGAGCGGGTCCTTTCGAGAGAGTAAAGCCAGATGGAATTTTTATATAAAACCAAGAGAGAAGTTCAGTATTGCACACCCTAACATAGCTCAACACAAAGATATAAATGTCAGAATGGGTCAGATCAAGTTCTCTCCAAATGCGGTCTTTTGTCTAAAACAGTGGCACAAAAACTGTTAGATGAAAGATAATTCATTACTGATTTGTAGATCACCACGACGACAGAAGATAGAGCAATACTTGTTGCTTTACATATACGTACATAAAGGGGGGGGGGACGAAGACTTGGAAAGCAAAAGGAACCCTTTCATACTCTTATTCTACCCCTCTCTCTCACATAATTCTTCCAGCTGTAATGTTAAGTTGTGAGCTCACCCTGATTTGTTGATCAACACCAGCTTCTCAATACCCTGTGTCTCCCGTAGCTTCTTGGCAGCTTCCAAGTTCTCAACAATCACTTCATTGATGGTGTTCAAAATAGAGACCACGGTATCTTCCGAGAAATTCCGGGAAGCGCTCTGCTGCCCTCCTGGCAGATTGTTTACCAAGTTAGGAATAGCATGTTTACCTAGAGTAGGAAGACGGAGAAAACACGTGCAGGGAGACGCAGCTGAGCCAGATTTTCAGACAGGTTTATGAAATTACACTGACTGTGTGAAAAAGCACATCATCGAGTAGACACCACTCCATTGGAATCAACATCTCATCTGATCTGATCTAAAGGGCCAAAGACCTGGAAAGCCGTGGATTTAGCCTTCTATGGTTTCTCCTCTTTTCTTATTCAGAATGAACTACGCATGTGTATGGTGAGTATCAAATACGCTACACTACGCGTTCAGACCCTCAACTGAAAACTGTGAATTGGTTCATTAGAGCAAAAGAAGGGGCATTGTGTATTAAACACCCACATACACAAAGGTGGGCTCTGCAACTATGTCACCTCTAGGCAAATTAACTTCCCTGCCCCTCAATGTCCCTGTTTTAAAAAAAGGGAGGGGGCTATGTAAGGTCTGAAATGAGAACAGAGTGTGCTTAACAGTGCTTCATAAAGTGCCAAGCCAAACCCACGGCCATCAAGTCAATTACAACTCACAACAATCTGATATCAGGTTGTCAAGACGTATGTCTTCCCAGGAGCACGGTGTCTCATCTTCTTCCGCGAGCCGAGTGGGCTTGACGCTGGCAGTCAGCAGTCTAGCACCTAACCCACAGCACGCCACAGGCACGCTCTTAATCAGCACTAGCAGTTGAACTAGAGCGGTTTTGAGTCGAACTATGGCAACCCCACGTGTCAAAGGAGACAGCTGCTCTCCGTACGGTCCCCAGAGGGTGGCTTTTCTTTTTTTTTAATTTTTTTTCAGTGGGTGGCTTTTCACAAACACACCATGACTTCCTTCTAAGGTGCCTCTGGGTAAATTCAAACCACCAACCTTCCTTCCAGTTAGGGGCTAAAGGTGTGAAGCATTTGTACTAAACAGGGACTACATTTAGTAATCAACTGCTATTATTAATCTATTTTGGAAGAGTCACTCCAAGAACCATTAGCCCACTCCAGTCATTGGTTTCATTAAGTCCCTACCGGCTGCATGGGATGTTAAGCATGTAGTGCAGTGGTTCTCAACCTTCCTCATGCGTGTGACCCCAGTTCCTCATGCGTGTAACTAACCCCCAACCATAATATTTTCGTTGCTACTTAATCACTGTAATTTTGCTACTGTTATGAATCGGGTGACCCCTGTGAGAGGGTTACTCGACACACACCCCCCAGGGTCACGACCCACGAGTTGAGAACCACTGCTGTAGTGGTTAGTAGCCACTCAACTCCTTACCAATTAATTCTTTGTTTCGAGCATCCACAGCCAGATTTCTCAGTGCTCCAGATGCAGCTTTCACTACCCGCTCATGTTCACTGGTCAGTAGATCGGCTATGGCAGAAAGAGCCTTCTCTTGACGCAGAGCAGAGCGGATGTATCGACCATACTAGAAGTAGCACAAGGAAAGAGGTGAAACAGATTACAAATGGCAGCAACCTAAGTTCTCCCACCTCCAAATCCAGTCTCTGAAAGGTACTCACTGTCCAGCGTCCAGCACACAAGTTCTGGATAGCTCCAGCAGAGGCTTCGAGAATGGCAGGAGTCTTGCTCTCCTTCAGGAGTGAGATGTATATCCGAACCACCTCTGGCTGAAACAAGAGCTCATAGCCTACGCAAGAAAGGACAAGAAGGCAGAGGATGCTAATTAGCACTGACAAAGCAGCTTCTGGGTAGTTGCAGAGCAGACTAGTACTCTGGGTGTATGGTCCAACTCGATTAACTCAACTCATTGCCGTCGACTCAATTTCTACTCACAGTGAACTGATAGGACAGAACAGCATGTAATTGCCCCTATCAATTTTCAAGACTGTGAATCTTTATCAGAGCAGAAAGCCTCATCTTCCTCCCACCAAGCGGCTGGTAGATTTGAGTTGCTGACCTTGCAGTTAAACCAACTCATAACCCACCATGCCACCAATATTCTTTCTTTCCATACCATTAGGCTTCCTAAAACTCTCCACTCAACAGCAAACTCGGTCGGCTTCAATGCCTTAAGAATGAGTAATTCATGGTAAAGTAACAAAATAGATATTAAGTCAGTATACAGAACATGATTCTTTCCTCCCTTGCCTCTCCTTCTCTCCCAGTTTGGTTTAGCTTGGCTTGATCATAGGCACTTGGAGGATTCAATTAGCTCATGTGTACCAATCAGTGCTAAAGAGTCCTCATCTCAAATGAATAGATAAGATTTCAGTGGCTTAGGGTACCCTAAATTCCTAGTCTACACTACCATTACGACCTTACCTTTATCGTGTTATCAGGTAACCTGAGAAGTCGCCCGTACAAACTTACAAATGCTAAGTTACTGCAATCATTTCTTGTAAGTCATAATAATATTTCTTAACACTTACACCGCTATTTCACATTACTAAGCGGAGAGAACAAGCAACCGTGAACAAATGGGCCACAATCTGTTCTTAGGCCACCAAACACTGTACCCATGATCGACGCTTAGGAAACCCATGGGGACCAGAAATAAACGAGAACTTACCTCGGGCAGGACTACTTCTTTTAGGGAAGTCCACAGTATCATTTGCTGGATCCTCTGTAGGCTTTTTCCCTTTAGAAATTAAAAAGAAGTAGGGGAGGGACAGAAAGTTCACGAGAAGTAAGATTCTGGCCTGGAATATTCTTCATTCAGAATCTCTGAATCAGAGAGGTATCGAAGGGGCAAAGTCAAGCCAGTGCTCCCAGCTCATCTCCACAGGGGGCTGAGAGCAACAAGGCAGCAGGCTAACCACCGCTGCGGCCACTGTCCTCAGTCTTGACCACAAGGACTGCTGCCCACACATAGCATGCCGTGGGCTCGCTAGCTCAGAAGGGCCTTCCTCTAGGGAACGCTCCTGCATGCATCACAGGGCGGGGTTAGGCAAGGACACACTAGGGAAGGCAAAACCAAAGCATGCAAATTAGAATTAGACAAGCGCCTTAAAAGACACCACTCACCTCTGGAGAACCACTCATCTTCCAGCGCGTCACCAAGGTGGAAAGCAGAGGAGAGATTGAAGGAAGGAAAATGCAGGAGAGAGACGTCAACAGGATCACGGGCAAAGAGGAAAGCACAGAGGGAAGTGGAAGAACATAGGAAACACAAAGGAGGAACGGGGGAAGAAGGCCCCAGATTAGTTGATTCTTGTCTTCCACTGACCCAATCACTGACACTGACACCACACCGCCACCACCTCAAATCAAGCACATGACACAGGGAAGCAGCGGCAGAGCAACCAAAAGACATCCTTGACCAGGCAGACAGCCTGGCAAGTATTTTGCACCTGAAGCTAAGAGTTCCTTGCTTTCCCCTCCCCACATTAAGGAGCACGACTCACCTTTGCCCTTCTTGGCCCCAAAGCAGCTGGCAGCATGTGGCCCAGTATTGTTGGCAATGGTTGGGGGTGCCTCCTGGTAACGCTCAGCCTGCGGGATCTCCCGGTGAACTTGGTATGATAAGTTACGAAGAAGGCAAACACAGTTCTCCACCAGCTAGGGGGCACAAGACAGAAGGCGCACTGAGAGAAGAGAATGTCTCCAGTCAAGCCCTCTCAGTACAGGTTTCCATGACGCATAGTTCAAAATACTGATCCTCAAAAGCCCGGGTCAAAGCTCACTCTCACGATGACTCTTCTTTACCCTGAGGTTTTTCAAAATCCTTGCAGCCTCCCTAAGAATCAACTCTCAACTTTTTGGCTTCTGCCACTGTTTGTTGTGTGACCCAAAGTTGAATAAAGACATCGTGACTTTTTCCAACTTAGAAAAATATACAACCTTATAAACACAGCTCAAATCAGATTCACTGCCGTCCAGTCGGTGCTGACTCGCAGCAGCCCTACAGGACGGGATGCTGCTGCCCTTTTCAGTTCCCGAGACTGCGACTTTAGCGGAGCAGAACGCCTCGTCTTTCTCCCTCAGCGCGGCTGGTGGTTCAAAGTGCTTGCTGACTTAGCCGCCCAGTGTGTACCTGCTTCCCCACCAAGGCTCCTAAGAGCACAGGTAAGCAGCTTTAAAATATATTAAGTGAAAGAACTTCGAAAGAAAATTGCTCTTTTAAGTCCCAACTAGTAGAGGCATCTAACAGTTTTTGAAAATCTGAGTTGACAGGTCTACATTCCAGGTGCCACATGATTGCTACACACGAAATTCACTCAGCCACGAACATACCTTGCTGTCTGAATCCTTCTGCCCAATCTCAGCCTGCACAATGAAAATGAGGGCATCAACTAAACCATCACATTCCCGAAGTTTCCTGCGAGCTTCACTCCTCTCTGAGCTGACATTCCTGAGGGGTAAGAGAGATGCCAAAAAGTAACACAAATTCAGAAATCTTCCTTTAAATTACCCTCAACATCTACAATTTACTTTTCTACTCACTATAGCAAAGCGCAAGTGCACCTACACAGGGCTGGTGCAGGTGACAGAGGGAAGTAAAGAGAGTCCCCCCTCAGGGCATCTATAACCCATGGACGCAGTCGCACAGAGAAGAGTAAATGAAGTATTTCAATAGCAGTGATTAAAGGCAATTAATTCAAGGGGGCTTCAAAAAGCTCCTTTTTTAAAACAATAATCTTTTAATTCCACTGTTGCAGAAAACTTTTTTGAAATCCCCTAGTACGCCCTGTAAAGAAGTATAAATGAAGAGCGGACAAGCACGTAGTATCCCAAAGAGGGAAAGAATGTATTGGAGCATGTCTGTCTTGCACACTGTCTCTGAAAGATTATGGATCAAACTGACCACAGCAAATCAAAAGAAGAGATGGAAACCCGGGGGGGGGGGGGGGGGGTGTTTGCACACAGGTGAGTTTTAGGCATTATAGAGAGGAGGAGGAACGCTTCACCCACCCCCTCAGGGGTCTGGACCTCTTTCACTGCCTTTACTGACGTGAAATGCAAGCAGGAGTGAAGGCTGAATGACAGGCTAGAGAAAAAAAATTTTTTTAATTATTGAATCAAAAATGTATTCTTCATCCTCTCAAAGCCCTCTTGTTACCTAAGGCAGCCAGCTGTGTTGGTGAGCACCGACTCCCACTCGATGTGACGAGGCTTACGATCCTCACTGGGTTCTCGCTCCCAGCCAGAATGTGGAATGATCACTTCATCTGTCAAGGCATGCAGCGCATGGTCCACAATCTCCATTTTGATTGAGTCATGGGATGAGAGATTCCACAGGGTTCCTGGCAAAGATAAGAGGTCGGAGAGTTCACCAGCATGCCAGAGAGCCATGCAAAGAATGCCAGAAAGAACCGCCTTACCCTTATTCTACAGGATTCGAACTTTTGCCACCAGGAGCAAGAAATATATTGGATATCATGGCTCAGTGCAAACATTAATTAAATTTCATAAAACAATATTTACTAAATAAACAATGCTTCCTGACCATTCTATACTACAGTGTTTCACAACCTCAAGTCAGTACAGGTTGGGTTGGCCAGTTATTTTTTTCGTGGCACAGTGGATTCCATGTTGGGCTACCTGCTAGGTCAGCAGTTCGAAACCACCAGCCACTGCTTGGGAGCATGATGAGGGTCTCTACTCCCATAGAGGTTTCCAGCTTCGGAAAACCACAGGGGCAATGCTAACTCGGTCCTATAGGCTTGCTCGGAGTAGGGATCAACTTCATGGCAGCAAGCAATGTGAGTACAGCAGTGTGGGTTAAGAATTGGGTTGTTAACCACAACGTTGGTGACTTCAACTCACCGGCTACTCCTGAGGAGAAAGACGTGGAGATTTGCTCCTGAAAGGACATCGTCTCAGAAACCCTATGGAGCTGTTCTCTCTGTGCCAGCATTACTAGGCATTGGAATCGACTCCATGGCGGCGGACTCTGGTCCTGTGCCATATGCAGCAATACCCTCTAGTCGTTAGAGGCCAGCAGCACTCATGGACAGTCAAATGTCTCCAGACATTGCAAATGTCCCCTGGGGTACAAAACTGCTGCTCCTGACCCTGCGCTCCTTATGGAGAACCACTGGCCAGCACTACTTCCTTTGAGGTTGTTTTTTTTCCTCTTAGAATGTTGGCTGTGATCCACAAATGAGTCATAACATACCATGTGGCAAACCACTGTTCTAAAGTAAGGACAGCAAGCTCAAATGTCTAATGTGTCAGGCAGGTAGATGTCAGAACAAAGGCAATGTTAGGAGGCATCCTCCTATGTGGCAGTCGTTGGTTAGTGATAAGAGGATGTGTCGGGGACCACTGTAAACTGAAGAGCGCAAGTCCCCAGAAGTTCCTATGAGGGTCAGAGTAGAACCGCTCCATAGGGTTTCTGAGAGGACGTCCTGACAGGAGATCACCACGTCTTTTTCCTCAGGAGTAGCCGGTGAGTTGAAATCACCAACCTTGTGGTTAGCAACCAAATCCTTAACCCACACTGCCGTACTCACATTGCTCGTTGCCAGGAAGTTGATCCCTACTCCGGGAAAGCCTATAGGACCGAGTAGAATTGCCCCTGCCCTAGAGGAAAACGGAGAAGCCAGAAAACTTGGATTTTAAACACTCACAACCAATTCTAAAAAATTCTTAAACCTTGTGTGAGCTCGACAAATCTGTCAGATGTGTTTTTCCCAAGGGCCACCGCCGTTCCCAAGCTCTGATTGAAAGTCAAAGAGCAGGAAACCTCTCTGTGGGTCACAGCACCCCCAACCTAGCAGTTTCCCTCCGGTCTGGAACTCACCAGTAATGACTTCAGTAAGGTCCATATCACGAGCCTTTCGGAGCAATCGCACCAGGGCAGGAACACCATCACAGTTTTTTATGGCGATCTTGTTGTCTTGGTCCCGTCCAAAAGAGATATTCTTGAGTGCTCCACAGGCTCCCAGGTGCACTTCTTTTTTGGGATGGTCTAACAACCCCACCAGCACTGGGATGCCCTTGAGCTTCCGCACATCGGTCTTCACCTTGTCATTACGGTAGCACAGGTGCTGCAGGTAGGCAGCTGCATTGGACTTGACAGCATCCAGGCGGAAACCCAACATGGCGATCACCTCCGGCAGCTCTGGCTGCCTCCAACTGGAAGGGGGGGCCCCTCCCTTGCGCAGGCTATCCAGGCTTGCCAAACTTCCGCGTTCATGCTGGGCCAAAGGAGCCCAATAGTACTGGTCTGGTGGCACCTCCTCGCCAATCATGTCTTCATAACTCCTGCAAGATTTGAGAACAAAAATAAAACAGCTGTTCTTGCTTCCCAGTAAGCATTCCCTGCACCCCTGTCTTTGAGGTAGACGTAGCCCCAGCTCCATTACACGGATCTGGTCTCCCTTTCACATGAGGGATGAGGCAGAAATAATGAAGGTCATTATTTTAAAGGCATGTGCATTTAGACTCAAGCCCTCATTCTTTTTCCATGGCAAATATCTGTTAGGAAAGGTACAAGCATTCAGAGGTTAATCAGAAAGAAGAGGCAAAGCCCGACTAGTCATACTTGAATGATACCTGCCAGCTATCGCCTTCTCTGGACGGAGATTCGAATTAATCTTCAGACAGCAGAGTTAACCAAAGTAACCAACTCAAAGTCTCAGAAGGAAGCACACAAAGCCTGAGAACTACAAGCCCTTAGCTAAACAGGAAATGAGGCATCGACACCAGGAAACAGCTGGAGGAGTAAGACCCTTAAGCACACTTGCTATTCAGGCTTCTCTCCACCCTAAATTTGGAAATTGTACACAGGCTGTAAGTGAAAACAGTAATGGGCTTCTTGCTACATCCTCTGCGGGCCCGGCTGTGAGGCCAGCACATTCATCTTTATCGCCCACCCGTCACCACCACTACTCGGTGGGCACAACGTCCATCCTCCAAAGTCCAAAGGCGCTCTTCCTCCAAGTCTGTCCAAATGAAGGGGGCTGACCAGGATCACACTTGCTCAACCCAAGTAACAGAAACACACACAAAGCAACTGAAGGTAAAAGAGTCAAACTGAATGAGCCCCAATAAAATGATTTTTTTAAAAAAGAGTCAAACTGGAGACTAACTCCCTCCTGTTTCAGTACAACCAACCACCACTAGAGGGGAGCCCATCACACTATTATTTATTCATAGCCACTAGGAAGGAAGAAACCCATTATGTGTGAGCTCACCTCACTTGCTCCCCGCTCGCTTGCTCGGGGCTCCCACAGGAGAAAGGGGAATCTATTGTATGGAACTCCCCAAATAAGCCGATTGTTTGCTTCACAAAACCACTCCCACTGCCACCAAAGCCTGCAAGGTTAGCCTGGGCAGCTGCCTCACAGGTAACAAACAGCAGCCACCCAAGTGATCCTGATGATGAAATCACTTTGCAAAAATCACCAAAATGACTTTAAAATATCATCACAACTAAATGAAAAAGTTAAAAAATATATATGAACAGGTTATACTGCCAAAATGTTTTAAGTAGGCTACTAAGCAGGGTAATATTCTATTTTAGAGAAAGAAGAAAGTGGAAGCATATTTATATACATTAAAAAACTGGAAGGATATACAAAAAAAATCTTACAAGTGGTTCTCTGCCAATGGCTGGTACTCTTCCTGGGATTTTCATATACTGTGTTAGATGTGTTTTACTGCTACTATTATATTAATAGCAGTTGCAAAAACAATGATCATAACCAAGATTACGGTCACTCAAGAGAATGTACCTGGTGTTTCCTTCTTTTACAGGCAATGGCTCAGGACATTCTTTCCTTTGTTTTTCAAACAGCGAGGCTGAGCCAGAAAGATTAAATGACTGGCTTAAGGCTACAGAGCTAGTGGGAGAGGCACAATTAGAACCAAGGTCAAGCAGTCCAGTTGCTTTTCCACTACCACCCTGCTTTACTGTTTCAGGCTGACCTTTACTCCTCTCCTAGGCCCGGAACAGGAAGCAACTAATGTTCTTGCTAGACAAGCAGGTTTCCAAGTCCAGGCCTACTCTGGAAGACACCCAAGGCCCCGGCCCCCAAACCCTCTCCTCTCCTTATGCCAAGACCCACAGCTACGCACAACCAAGAATGCCTTGGCCTCCCGCCCCACCCCACCCCACCCTGCACCCCCCCCCCACTCTGGGTTCAACCACTCTCGAGTCATGAGTAAGTCAGACGGACAGACTTGTACTACAGCCAACTCCCTCAGTGGCAGTTGCTATCTCCGCACAGCTCTGGGTTGCACCAGCTGAGGCCTGGTGTCCCTCCAGGAATAAAAGGTGAGTCACCAAAAGACATCTGAAAGGTGAGTGACTCAAGTTAGGTAATGGGGCCTGTGCCCATGCTAGCTCACTGTTAACTAAAGCTGGCTGGTGTCATAGGAAAATCAGCACCAAGGCATGTGCTTTAGGAGGTGATGACCCCATACAGCAAAATGCAACACAGCTGCTTCGGCGCCCTCACCACCAGACAACCATAATTCTCTTTGCCTGGGAACACTGTCTTTCGTTTACTCAAAAGCGGGGGCCAGCGATCTGCAAGCCAAACCCATTTTTTGTTTTTGTACAGCCCCAGAACTAAGGTTTTTTATATTTTTAAAAGTTACAAGCCCAAACAAACAGAACATATGAAAGAAATGATAGCTATATGGTCCGTAAGTCAGAGTTCTTCTCACTCTAAAGCATTCTCTTGGGCAAACCCTCTTCCAGTCCAAACATTAATCATCCACCATTTTTCCTATCCCCAGACACTTCCAGAAGACAAGTAGTAAAGTCAGTGTAGACAGTTGCTTAGTGAGCTTTCAGAGGATCACTGATGCACCACCCTCTAAGGTGCATCTAAGAATGCTACTTGAAGTTCACCTTATAACTAAATGTAATACCCTAAACACACTTTGTAGGGCCAAGGTTGGTTTTTAGCGTTGGAATTTAAACCACGTGGACTTTCATAGACTCCTTACTATCTATTCTGACCCCGAACACTGTAGCTCTCAGCTATGTTCTTAAGAGCAAATCAGAAGCTAGAGAAACCCCAGAACAACTTAAGTGTGTATTCCATAATACCGATCAGAAGGCTCACTTACTGTCCCCTATCACCAAAAGGGTGAGAAGCCAGAAATAAGCAAAAACCCTTGGCATGGACACAGGTCATATACCAATCACCATCACACCTGATATTCTGTAAGTCAAATATATGACTTTCATAATAAATTTTAAAAGGGCAATTTATGACAAGTCAATATTAAGTCAAGCCAGAAAAAGAACTGGGCAGACTTCTTAAAAAAAAAAAAAAGACAGTAATAAATGTCTCTGATCCCAAAAAGCTCTCTGAAGTAGAAGTACCCCCTCCTTCCCTGTCCTGCCATGTTCTTGCCTACCTGAGGCGTCGGCGAGGGTCGGACGGTGTCCCGGTCCGACGGGCAGTGCCATAGTCAGACATCATGCCATAATCCAGGTCTTCATAACCCATGCTGCGCTGGTCATCCTCGAGCCCATAAGGCTCTGGGTGAAAGCGATGCAGATCCACACTGCTCCCACCCCCTCGAACCTGGGGCTGGGGCCCATAGACATCTTGCCTACTAGGCGCCCGGTAGCCCTCCATGCTGGGCCTATAGCGTTCATCAATGCGGGTCACCCGAGACAGGCTGCCGTAGTTGTCACCGGCGCCTGGATAGCCGTCTTCATAGTGGCGGCCATATCCATCGGGAGGGTAGTGGAAGTTCCTGGGCAGGGTGGCAGTGCCTGCCTGCCCCACGTAGGGACCTGGCCCCCCATTGCCATTCTTGCGGAAGTCGCGGCCCAGAGTCTGGATGTAGTTGTTTGAAACTGAGGCGGCATCCACAGGCAGCCCATCTGGTCCCACAGGGACTGGCTGCACTGTTCGAGTTGTCACAGTCTTCACCACTTTCTTGACCTTCAAATAAAAAACAAGACAAAGAAAACACACTAATGAAGGAAGTGAGTGATCTGACCCAAAATTCTAAGACCACTCGAAGAATCTGACCCTTACCTCCAGCTCCCTTTCCCTGTTGGTGCCTGGAATGTGGTGCCTAGTTTTCTTTCCAACTTACAAGAGATCTCCAAAGCCCCACAGGAAAGCTACAGCAAACCTTGAAATACCTTCTCTCTCCCGACTCCTTCAGTTTGCCCCATTTCTCTTCTCTTCTCCATCTCCGGGATATCGTTTACTTTATGTCTTTCTCCAAGAGTGTCCTGCATCGGCCCTGATTAAGCGCTTAACCTCCTCTAATAGCGAGAGTGGGAGCCCTCTTAGGCCCGCCCGGACTTCCGTCGTCTTTGCTTACTGTGGTCTCAGTGCGGCGAGTGGTCCCATCATCCGAGGTCTCCACAGAGACAACAGACATGGCTCCCTCGGGGTCCTCCTCTGTGTACGTCTCCACTATCTGCCCAGGCTCCTGCATTCTGGGGATGGTACTGTACAGAAGGTGACTGTGGTCCTATGGGGGGAGAAAACAAAAGATTACCACTATAAAAGCACTATAGAAAGGGTCTTCAAAAAGTTCGTGGAAAGAGTACAATTGAAAGATAATGGAATCTTCCCAAACCCAAACTTTTTGAAGCCCCTAGTATATTAATGAGTGCTTTTCAATGAGAAGCACTTCTGGGGGCAGGGATTCCTCAGGCACTCCGCTACAGGTCCCAGGTAGCTCCATCTTTTGAACTTTACTGAAGGGCAGCAAAATAACGTCCCAATTCCGGTCATTAGCAAACCATAGCCACATCAACACCCAAGTAACAGAGGCAGCAGATGTAACTTCCCTGTTCTACAGGACGCTGATCTGTGCTGACTGCAGCCGCAGCTCCAGCGGAATGCCCCTTCAAATGAGTTAGCTACTCGATGAAAGAACTTTCCAAATAAACCAGGAAACCTCAATAAAAACAACTAACTTTGTTACTCTTCAGACACCACCTAGGGCTTGAGACCAGGCAGGCTTTAGGTAGACTCGTTTGCCAAAGAGAAGGCAAATCCTGACTAGAATAGAGGGGAATGCAGGAAATGAGGACTCAAACAGGAGAGGGGCACTGGGTGAGGAGGGGAGCCCTGGAGGGTGGAGCACAGAGGTTAGCATTTTAAACCACCAGATGCTCAGAGCGGGGAGTTGAGGCTTTCTAGTCCCCAGAAAGAAACCCACCAGGGCAGTTCTACCCTGGCCCACAGGACTGACTCAAAGACAGCGAGTTTGGTGTATGGTTTGGAGTGGGTGATTACGATCAGTCACTAGGGATCATTCCCAAACAGAGCTACACATATACTCTGGAGAACGTCTGATTTATTTTCCTAATCGAAAGAAACTCATGCTACTGGGTCATCCTGATGTGCCCTACGCTTTTATGGGACACTAATGTATCTCACTGACTAAGGAAGTTTTTAAAAAAAGAATGAAGTAACCCAAACCTTAGGCCAAAACAATTACCTGGGGTCCGTTGAGCTTCAGATCTGAAAATTTCTGTCTCTCAAGGTCAGCATCGCCCACAAACCGGCCGTTCTGAAACATAGCCCAAAAGAAGACAATTCATTTTGTGGCCTTCTTTTGCTTTATCAAACATAAATGATCTTTTTTTCCACACAGGAAAAGGGCTTTCAAGAAGATGTGTGGCCTGGAGCCCTTGGGTCAGTACTCAAAAAAGAACCACATCACTCCTTAGTCTTAGTACTTTCATCAAAATTGGAATCAGGCCTGGACCTCTGGCAGACTGGGTCTCTTCAAAGTAAGCTCCATTGAAGGCAGGCAGAGGGTCTTGTAGGGGAGGGGGTGTCCACTTGTTCACTGGTATATCCCCGGTGCTTTTGAACAATACCAGGTACTCAAAACTACTTGATGAGTAAATGTCAGAGATTCAGATAAATTTCCCAACATCTTTTTTGCAAAGCAGTAAAATATATGGAAAGTTGGAAGGATTAGGTTGGGGTTTTCCAAAAGCCGTCTTTATGCTACGCCATGCATCTTCATGTTCTATTACCACTGGAAACCCCCATTACAGGAAGCTTTTTAAAGAAAACAAGAGATATGAGTCTCCCAGTCCAAGTATTTAGATGACAGCCAGTGCCCTAAGTCCCTCTCAAGCATGCACACCCTCGACATAATCTTCGTCAAGTCCAAGTGCCACAGGCACTCTAAAATACCTGTGCATTTTCCCGTTTCAAGCAGCAAGAAATAACCTCATGACGTATCATGTAAAAATATATTTGCCTGCTCCTTTCTCAAAAAGAATGGAGTGAGATCCAGTCAGTCACCTTGGGAGACTCTCCACCCACCCCTATTACATAGGGAATGTTATGCTACAGGGAGAGGAAATTAAACATTACTTTCAGGAAGAAGGAAGGGTGTGGTATCAGTAACATGGCTGAGCAGAAGTTAAAAATAAAGAGCAAGTGAGAGACAGAGACCAGGCACTAAATCCTGAGTTCCCAACCCCCTCCTCAGCTTGCACCTCTCATCCCTAACCCTCTACTCTAATTCCTACAAATATCCCAGGAGCATTGTAATACATCAGCCCTCTTCAAATGCCCGACCATCCTCCCCATTGGAAATCTTTCCTCTTACTCACAATTACAAGGCTCTTCAGTATAAGGAAACTTCTCTTCTACTTTAAAATATAAGTAATTAAGTAATCAATGAAAAGGACTACCGGGGGCAAAAGCACTGTTCTGGAGCCCATACAGAGATCTCTTAAAAATGCAGCCTACCAGGCAATGTCTACTACACATGCGCACATGCATACACACACAGAGACAGTCAAAGATAGACAAAACCTCAGACAGATTACATCACAATGAAGCTGGATGAGAGACATAGGAAACACATGATACTTCTTGTTTCTTTTTCTTTTTTCTTCTTTATACTTCTCATTTCTACCACCAATTTTCCCAAGTCACATCCCAGAGTCAACTAACCTCAGAGACCACTGGCTCCTGTGGTTATTTGGGTGAAACAGCAGCATGATGCTCTCTCTCCAAATCTAACCAACAGAATTAACGACAGTGACCTTCCTCTTAGACAAGATTTACACAGCCAACCAAAACGAGCACACGAGGACAATATGGAAGAATATACCACCTATGGACCGTGCCCCAATTCTGAGCACAAACTGTTCCCTGAAGCAGAGTGAACTGGGATGCCTTGCTTCCTTAACCACAAAGCAGGCATTGATTCTCCTGAATTTTTAATACTAAGAAAAATCAAAGAAAACAGAAGTAACTTGAGCTCCAAACAACATAATCTACCATTACTAGAATTGCATCTCAATACAGAAACCCTACTCCAGCAAAACAGGAATTTAGATGGAAGCGTAAAGGTAAGTCCACCCAATTCCACACAGAGCCATATTCCCTATCTCTTGGTATTTATTACCCACCACAAAACCCAAACCAAATGCAGTGTCAATGAGTCAATTATGACTCACAGTGACCATACAGTCTCTGAGCCCATAAATCTTTATGAGTGCAGACAGCCTTGTCTTTCTCCTGAGGGGCGGCTGGTGGGGTTGAACGGCAAATAAAGTCAGCAGTACCTTCAGCACTCCTTTTATACTCCCCAAGAAGGTCCAACCCCTCTGGGGGCATTTCTACCCTGCCTAGAAGGTTGCTGTGAGTCACACTCAACTCGATGGCAGATTTAGTTTTTAGGAAGGGTCATCACGAAGCATGACCACTGGTTAGCTACCAAGGGTAGCCTCCCATGAAGGATCTCTGTGACCCTGCCAAAGTCCTACCTGCGGGTCTGATGGAAAGAGGGGTTACCTGATGCCGGCGGGTGAGGGTGCCGTTGGCCATGAGTGGGTTGGCATCTTGTGGTGAGACCCGGACGCGTTCCAGTTGCGCCGAGACGTGGCGCCGTTCCTCCTCCAGCGCCCGGGTCAGCTTCTCAAACTGGGCCTCTTGCTCCTTCACAGAGGCCAAGATGCTGGCGGTCGACTCCACCTCTGAGTCGTCCATGATGGTAAGGGGCGGAGCCGCCGCAAGGCAGGGTAAAAGGGAAGGTGGATCACAGAGGGAGGAGGAATGAGGGAGACAGGGCCCCTCACTTCACACTAATGGGAGAGGGTAAGAAAGAGGAGAGAAAAGGTCACAGGTCAGAGAAGACAGATGAATTATTAATCCCAGAGCCAAAGATGCCCACTCATGGTTCTGCTGCAGTGCAGAAAGCAAGCCACCACCAAGCCCGCGAGCCCATCACCAGTGTCTGCTTAAGCAGGATCTTTTCCCCATTACCCTCCTCAATATCCCACCAGAAATAATTACGGGAAAGCATAACTAGAGCTAAGTACCTACACTGTTGGGGATGAAGGGATGTGTGGCTAAGGGTTATAGTCATGACAGGAGATAAGCACTAGATTCTTTTTCCCTGAGAAATTTTGCTGGCACCAACTGCAATGAAAAGTACAAGTCCGTGGTGCAGACAAGCACTCACTGCCTTGCAGTGGCAAGTACTTCTAAAGATAAGGAAGCAGGACAGGGTTGGCCTACCTCCTCCCAAATCTGAATAATGGTGGTAAAATACACTAAATTAAAAAAAATACAATAAATTCATATGCTAGCTTGAAAGGCAAATAAGAACTGGAACTGTAAAGCCATTCCACCAATAAGTATGAAGACAAAATTAAGATTATGTTTCAATTTAAAAGTTCCAATATTTAATACATTTAAGAGGGTCTTTTCTACCTTTCAAAAACCATGCAACAATACTGAAAACAAATCATATGCTTTGACTATAACAATAAGACATGAGAAAACGCCCTTCTTTCTGGGCCCTTCATCTCTCTGGGTAGTAGGAAAAGGGAGCCTTAGGCGCAAAAACTCTTAAATTGTCCCCCAAAGTATTTAACAGGAACATCAAATCTTTTTCCGACCATAATTTGCCCTGGTGGCACTATGGGTTAAGCTTTGGCTGTTTAACCACAAGGCTAGTAGTTCAAATCCACCAACTGTCTCCAGGGAGGCGGATAAGGCTTTCTCTGTTCCCTTGAAGTCTTATGTCTCATAATCCTATTCGGTACAATAGAGCTGCTTGTTCTGAATCAAGGTCAACAGCCAAGTACCTGAAGTATTCACACGTGCTACTTCTATAATAAATGACAGTTACACAGAAATGAAGCATTCAGTGTATTGACATATAGGCAGCAAGTTGGCTAATAAATGAAGGGGCATCGGAGTCACACTGTCAGCCTTCACTGGGTTTCTCTCTTGTAGCCATGAGAACTACGGGCAGTTCTAAATAAACTGTGTTGACAGGCAGATTCTGGGATAAACCCTCTCCTATTCACCATGCCCTCCCATCAGTCACTAAAGAAAAAAGGCACTTAATATAGATTTTCTTATTCTCAATAAACATATTTCCATACACACCTGTTAAGAGATGGTCGCAATTGATTGGTTTAACAGAGACCAGCCCAGTCTAGATTCAAAAAGTCATAGGAGAAGCATCCCAGCCACCACAGCAAGGAGGAAGGAGAGAGCTGCAGAAATATTTGGAGGAAAAAATGAGAATGAGAGGAAAATAAAATATACCCAATGCATAAAAATAAAAGGAGCAAGGGGAGGAATTGAGAGGAAGACATTCTGAGATTGAAAGGGAGTGATTTAAACTACAACTTGGAATTGCTTAATGTGACAAATATCCTTTGGACTTTGCAGTTTCAACTACCTGGGACTTGAATACAATGTTCACAAAAGTCCAATTCTTCCATTCTGTCAGAATTCCTCCAGCACCAGGAGCAGAATTAATATGGATAAAAACCTACTTACTCCCGCTGTCCAGCAACCAAATGGTGGGGTGGGGAACTTGCTGTTGGAATGCCCTTCCCCCTCCTACCCACCCCTAAGGCAGAAACCTCAGAGCCTAGTCCCAGCATGCCCACAAAGACATTGAGAAACCAGTGCAATAGCAGCAGTGGGGAAGACATGTGGGGACTAGCCTAGGCTGAGCCTTCTGCTTCAGCTCCCTTTCCCACGCTCCCCAGAGCCCCACCAAGCACAAATGTGCTCTAGAGTGCACGCAGCATTTAGAAAGCAAGAGTACCCAGAAGAAACTGATGAGCAGGCGGCGCCCAATAAACTCCTGTGTGGAAAACACCTGCCTAATTCTACATCACTACAACTCTAACAGTGGACACAAGTCCTGAACCCAAGAATGGGGTGGTCTTCTGTAAGACGTCCAACCATGGCTTCCACAATCACTTCTCAACTCCTCTTCTTCCTTTCAGTCCAACACCCTTTGCACCTTCCTGATATTCCCACCCTGTAGTCTGACAGGCTCCTCAACACTCTTTATAATAAGCACCCTTTATAAATACTGTTGCTCCCCTTTCACTCCATTTCTTCATTGTAAGCACTGCCCCTATGCACAATGCAACCTCTATGTACAATGATCACAACAAGAGGACGCTAATCTAAGCTCTAGGGACTGCATTTCACTCTGGCAGCCTCCGTTCTATCCATGCTAGTAAAAGCCCACAGCGTCCTCACCGTGGGCCGTTCCAGGATCATCCTCTGCTGCAGAGAGAAACCAGCCACCTTTGCCGCACAACTTTCACTCCCATAAAGGGCCTAGAAGAGGGAGAAGAGAAACTACCCAGGTCGCGGGTCAGGAAGCAATATCTGGAAAGGCATTAGCTTCTCCCCACTTCACAGCTTTAGAGCCGACCATTTGCTTCTAAGGAGGAAAAGCTCACATTCCCAAGTCTAAACACATGGGGATTTAATCTGTTCTTTCTGAGGCGGCGTGGGTTAGAATAAAACTCAGAAGATTGGTCCCAGTCCTGGCTGTACCACTAGCCAACAGTGGTGAGAAGCCTCTGCTATGTTCTCACGTGCAAGATGCCAATACCACAAGCAGCCCGGCCTACAGCACTGTGAGGATCAGGTGAGATCACGTATGTTATACAAACGTGAGGTATTAAGTTGTTTCAAGAGTGAGTTTCTCTCTTCCAATTACATTACCTAATAATAGTAAGTAATGCCTCAGTGCAGAGCTATTTTGTGAACTCGTACAAGAAACTAACTGGATCAAGAGCATAGATGGGTCCTAAGGGGTGCATAAGCTGGCTGCCCTACTCCAGCTCTCTTTCCTAGGAGGTCTCACCTAAACCAGTGTTTCTGGGACACAGAGTGCTACCCTAGTGCCCAGTAGTGGTTTCAGCATCAAATCTCTGCTACAGTACTCCAATGCTTACTTGAGATCTTAGTAATCTGTTACCAAGAGAAAGGAACGGGGACACCAAACAATGACTGAATGCGTTACATTTGTTACTCTGGCAAGCCTGACAAAAACCCCATGGAAGTATGTTTTATTGTAAATAGGAAAGTAAATTTCCCGAGGTCTCGCAGCTACCAGCACATTTTGAATCGACACCCAGGTCTACGCCATTCCAAAGTTTATGCTCTTTCCTGTGGTTAGATCCAAACAACAGAAGCCCCTCTTCTTCTCTATAATCCCTGGCAGTTGTCTTCTCAACCATCACAGGATAAATGGAGAGCGGGTATACTTTTTCTTGAGGCTAAAGGGTTATTCATAACATCTAGATATTAGATATTCTATTTAGATGTAAGTAGAAGAATATTTGGGAAGACAAGAAAGTATAAGTGGAGGAATACCAAGAGTTAGGCAAGCTTCAGTGAATTATCTCACAACTCAAAGCCGACGATTCCTCTCCATGCAGCAAGTACCATAAAAAGATGACACTACAGACCAGTCTGTAAGCCATTGATTAACTGTCTTATGAGTCCGGGTCAACACCTTTCCAGGTTTGCAACTTAAAACTTTTAAAATGGCTTATAGGTGCTCTTAACCAAAAAGAGAACACACACACACACACACACACACACACACACACACACACAAAGGAATTTCCAACGTGAGAGGGGGACACATTCAATCAATCCTGCTTTAAAAAAAAAAAATCAATCCTGTTATTTCTCCACAACTAAAGTGTCTGAGAATAACTGAATTTATTCTTAACAAGCCATCGGTTCTGTGAGTGGACCCCACGTACTCTAGGAAGAGCTTTCCTGCTAGTACCCAGAACCTGCAAGAAGGGAACTCAGTCAAGCAATGACAGCAGGAAAAGCTCAGCCTCTTCTGTAAAAACGCCAGACCAAAAGAAGTTAAAAGCGAACCAATACCCAGGAACCGTTTTGACAATGCCTGCCAATTGACAGGGCAAATATCACTTACCAACAGCACAGTCCCCGGAAGGAAGATTTGTTCTACTGCAAACTGGCTGTAGAAACAGAATTTGGAATGATGATTCTTAACCTTGAGAATCTAGTTTCGGGCAGCATACTGAGTTCAAAGTCCAGCTTCACCTCTTACCAACGATATGACTTCGGCACTACTAATTTCTCTAAACCCCAGCCCTTTCCTCTGGAAAATGAGGGAAACAAAGATACATGGGGACTTTAAAAGGCTTGTGCACAAATTCCATTTATCTTTTATTTTTCCAAGAGCTTTCTGAAGCCCCCTTGTACATAGGATGGACAAATAAGGGTGATGGCTGAGTGACATGATGCAAATAATTAATATTACTGACCTGTGCATGTGTAGTGTTGAGATGGCAAATATTTTGCTACAACAAAAATCTTTTGGAAAGGTAGACTGAAGAACTGGGGGGAGGGGGATTTCCTACACCCCCACCCCGCAAAAAAAAGGCTAGTTATGAGACTTGATGAGACAATCATGTAAAGAGCTTAGGAATATGTCATGATTCAGAAGAAACTATTAACACTGTTATTACTATGAAGACTACTACAAATAGCTACCATAAAGGACTAGCATTCTAGTGCTGTGGTAGGGCTTTTGAATCAACCATCGTTGTGATCTCCCCTGTTCCCCCTTCTCCTAGTTCCAGAAGACCTGGAACTACAATAATTCCTCACACTCATGAAGAAAAAAACAAAATAAAATTCCGGTTTAGGAGTAAAAAATAAATAAATGTTCAAGTTTTGGCTCAGCCAAAAACTACGCAGCCAGACCTTGGAGAAATTCTAACCGTTGTATAATCTCCCAGCTCTACCACTTTTCAGGGTTCTTGTACGGCTTTCATGAGCTAAGAGCCATAAAGCTATACAGGCTAGGTGACTCAATCACTGCCCGACCTCCATGCAACTCAAGCAGGAATCTCCAAAGACAAGACCAGAGCCACACAGTGACAAGCCTCTGGAGAAAGAGATAACGATTCTTCTTGAAATGGAAAATTGTTGCTGTATGCTGTCGATTCCAACTCAAAGGAACCTCATGTGACTGAGAACTGCCTTGTGGATTTCCTTGGCCATAATTTTTTTCTTTTTTTCCCTAAGCTGGAATCTTTCCGGTAGCAGATCCTGCCCCCCGCCCCCCGTCTTTTTCCTACAGAAGCACTGCATGTATTTCAACTGACCCACACCTTCGCATTAGTAGTCTAGCGCTTAATCACTGTCCTACCGGTGTTCGTTGGAGAACTCCGAGAACCCACCATAGTCTTTGGATTCTTGGGAAGGAAAAATACCATCTTCTATAGCCAGCCTCCAAAGGCTCCTCCTCTCTTGATATTTGTTCATTATGAGACCCAGGCCAGTGTCAAATGTCTGCTCTCCCTCTAGGAGCAATGAGAAGCGGAGCTCCATTTCCACGTGACTCGAAGGCTCTCTTTAAGAAGATCCACAGCCTCCTAGGGATGAGCACCACACGAACCAAAAGCAGAGAGCACCTGGGACGCCGCACAACTAACTGCACCACACAACGTTCACAGCAGAAAGAGCAACCTAGAAAGGCTTCATCTCTGCTCCCAAACCCAAAGCAAGTGTTCCTGTCTAACCACACATTATATAAAAGAAAAAAAGTCATTGTTTTTAAATCAAAGAAACACATTTTGTCAATCATGTTTCTACAGTTTTCCAAAGACTGCTGATTTCGGAGGCCAGAGGCTAAGTCCCCAGCCTATGCTTGATGCGTCACTGTCTGAAGCTCAGTCAAGAATTACTCTAGCCCTCGGTCCTTCCCCAAGAAGGCGCACTTCCATGCCAATGCCCAAATCTCCTGCCCACTTTGCATCCCAACCACAAGAAACGCAGAGCCATCTCATCTCAACTGAGCACTTCTCAGAGTCACCAAAGAACTGTCCCTTCACCCTGTCCCCTATCTTCTGGAATTGGCCTTGACATACATGTTGGTGACCTCTGGCCTTCCCTGTGGATCTACTTCATGCTGGGTCCAGTGTCTGCAGTCAGAGCACCAAGGGAAACGTGGCTGAAGCGTCTTACAGGCAAGCAAGGAAGAACTGTCTCACTGTGTCCACCACACCACACTTCTCTCCGACGGGTGAATGGCGTCTCTGAACAAATCACCCTCCTTATGAAGAAATCAAGATGGGGTTTCAGAGAAACAGACTATAAATATATATTTTGAAGTGTTAATACTTATTTAAAAGACCAGAAAAAAAAAGGTAAAATAAAAATGAGCTGGCCATCTCTAAGGTCAACAGGGCTCCTTAAATGCACTTCAGTGTGATCGTACTGGCCCAATGTCACCTATCAAGAGTCAAAGCTGTTGTTTTTAACTGTGACTTACATGAACACCACCACCACCAAGACCGCCGAAATTCAAAAACCAGATGGCAACATTCTCTTGCTCTTTTCCTCTACCACGTATTCTGGGAACCCCCCAAACTAGAACACACTACATGGCTAGGATGTGCTGGCTTTGAAGCAAAGGAAGGGTGTGGCTCTCGGCTAGAGAGGGGGCCCAGGACTGAAAGGGTATGGAAAGAAACAAAACCTGCTTCTCGCTGGAGCGTGCATGACACACACACAGAACTGGTCTAACGAGTCCTTCGGATCTCTCAGGCCAGGCCGCCTCCTCACCTCCCCCATTACCCATGTGCCTCTCTCCAAGGCCCTCCAGTGGGACAGATAACGCTGAATTTCCTCTCAATACTGAGTCTGAGGCTCACTCACTGACTTACCTGGGTCCCTGCTGCAACCTTGCCAAAGGCGCCTCGCCCAGCCTTATAAGGAGAAAGCAGAGCTTTAGGGAGAGGCCGATAAGCCCAGATAAGAAGGCGGGGCAAGAAAACAGAGGGAGGTGTCAGACTAGAGGAAGGGGAGAGGCCAAATGCCTTTCTCCTTCCTGCAAAGAGGGAGAGCAAGAGGGAGGTCAGATACACAAAGAGAACAAATCTCATCAAAATGGAAAGGGACGTTTAAACTCCTGAGTCACAAAAGAGAATCACTAAAATGAACCTTATCACCTGGGCAGGAAAAGGGATGCTTTCCCCTAGAGTTTACTAGAGGCCGCCCAATTGTTTGAGCTCACTGTCCTTTTCACAGCAGCAGTTTCCCACCAGACGCCCTTACTTTCTTCTACCAATGGCCCCTCCTCTCTGCCCATCATTTGACAGTAACTCAGAAAAGCTGGAGCACACAAGCAAGTCCTGTTTATTCAGTCCCACTGCCGAAAAGCCCTGTAAAGACTGACACACCTCTTTCTATTAGGTTTAAAGAACACTTCCCTTTGAGACCAGTAATAGGGAAAGACAAAGCGTCTATGAAGAAATCAAGGAGAGGCAGCGCCAGTTTCAGCTATAAGACAGCTGAAGGAAAGTTCTCCCTCGCTGAAAAAGAAAATCAGACCAAAAGGGGAAACTGGGAATTCTTGTTTGTCCTGTGAGTTATCATACACAACCCTCTCACTGTCCTATGAAGTGACCTGGTCTGTTCTGGAGATAAAGAAACCTACGTTATAAGTATTCACTATCTTGCCCGAACAGTCATCTTGGTGGGAGGCGGGGAAGCGGCATCTGTCCATTCCAAATCCCTCTTCCTTCTTCTCATGCAGTGGAATACATGTGAAAGCTCCGTTTCCTGTGGTTAAAAGCCACTCGAACGCCAGTAGAGAAGTTGACCAGAAGTAAACTTTCTGGAGGGTGAGAAATGAGAAACGATGGAGACAGAACTGCCGGAGGCCCTCTGAGCTAAACCCTGATTTAGGCAGCAAATGAAAAGGAGCCAAGTCCAGAGCAACACAATTCGAAAGGAATTAGACCTTCACTTGAAAGAAAGACTGTGCCCAATTCTGAGGGAAAGGGGAGTTTATAATCTACCTCAATATCATTTTTTATAAGAAATAAGTACCCAGAAAGGGAGGGGGAGGTGTACAGGGAGTAAGGAACAAGAGAGGTAACTTAGCACAAATCACTAACTAACCTTTCACCACTCACAAGTCCACTTTAGAGATGTAGTCATATCCCATATTCTTTGGTCACCCCACCCCATGAGAGAAAATCTAATCACAAATATCTTGACTCTCATTTTCAATGTGCCACCGCACTAACTCCAAAGCAGAGAGCTGAGTTGGAGGGGGACAGAAAGAGCTAGAGGCAGGAGAGGTTGTGCTAGCCAGCAGCAGAACAGAGGGGAGGGATTGTTCTAGCGGTATGCTAGCAATCTGCCTCTAGGGCAGCTGTCCTCCTGGGCAGTCAAAGCAGGGTTTGTGTGTGTGCTCAGGGACTAGCCAGCTTGGCAAGAAGTTGAGGACTAGGCCACTCAATGCACAAAGTGCGAAGAGATGCCGGTTCCACAGCAGGAATGAAGGGCAAGGAAAACAAAAAACAAGAGGAAAGTGGGGAGGGGGCCCAAAAGAGAGCGTTACAGGTGCTATTTTCAGTCTAGACATTGGGGGAAAGTCCTGGGAACATTCCCTAATTAGAGAACTGCCAAACAATGGGCAGGCTTCTCCTGCTCCGTGTAAGTAACAGGGTGCCATTTGGAAGCCTTAGATCAGCCTGTTTAATTCTGACCCTTTGAGATCCCAAGAAATTATCTGCAGTATCTGCAGGGAATAAACATTATTTAGCATCTACCTCCTTCTAGAATTCCTTCCTTAATTAAATCTTGGAGACCCATAAATAAAATATGCAAACACAAAACGCAGTGAGTTCTCCAATGCTAAGAAGTCAAGGCCATTTATATAACTCAAGTGCTAAGATGCAAAAGGCCACAGTCAGAATTCACACTCCTTAATGGCTCAGAGGAGCAAGATGCCCCGAGACCCATTCGCCACACAAAGGCTGCTCTCTTCTCAGTAGAGCTCTGTAGCACAGCAGCTCTCCAGGGACAAAGAGATTTCACAGGAGAACCACAAAGACAAGGCCCCTCTCCGTTCCCCCACTCCCAGCTTTCTCACTTCCTGTCACAGTAGCACCAGACCAGTCTCCCAGAAACAAACAAATACAAAGTGCTGGATTCTGGGCTTCAGGCCAACCACATTCCAGGGCATCCTGTCTACCAATCACCAGCCAGAGCTCCCACTTTGCCCAGCTCAATTCCTTATCATGTTGGGAAAAACAGCCCTCCTCCCTGCCCCAAGCCAGCACTGCACAGGACAAAAGCTCAGACCTTTAAGAGTCAGCAAAAAGATACTGTGCGTGGATATAAGGGCTTGGAGGCTGAGGAAATTTTTAAGATTCCTACTTGGCAAGTTTCTTCAGTTTGGAGGAACTGTACTGGGGGTTTTAAAGCTACTGCTGCCGTTCCATTCAGTTCAGCTACATGTGACACACACCCAAGATTGCCCTTCCTCCTGACCGTCGGATCACTAACCTGGTTTCAGTGTTTCAGTCGAAGGAACCTTCTCACCTGGAGAAAACTACTTTCGGACCATCCTTTGTCACCTTCTCTATCATCCATTTCCAAGTTTTCAATACCTTTCCTCTCTTCCCCACAAGCAAAAGTTGACTCTAAGACAGGCCCCACAGAGAACAAACAAAGGCAGCTAACTCCACCCTGCCAAGAGGCACAGATAGGCTGGGGCTTATCTTGGAGCAAAGTTCCCTGCAGTCCCTAAAGAAGGAGAGAAGGACCACTGGGAATTGCACAGCGACCACGGCTGAGAGGAGACAACCACCCAAGCCTTTACTGCGCACTACACTAGTCCCAAAACCGGTGACGGGGGATCAGGGACTTTGGATTTGAAAATGGGTCAAAAAAAGAGCTTCCTGTCCTATCAAGGGTTGCCTCCAACCACGAGAGAATTTTTCAATTACCTTGTACAAGCCTACTAGACTTTAACCCTAAACCACAAAAATGAAAATGCAGACAGAGGTCCTGCTCTATTAACCAGAGGCTAAAATTCCAAAGGAGTACCACCTTTTGCCCAAAGGGCTCACCTGCCTTAAGCAGGAAAGCAGAGTACAAGGCTCAGCGCAGAGCTTTCCAACACGAGGCCTTTAAGGCAACCAACTGTTTGGTTTTTTTCCCATGATCCTCCTCTCTCTTCCAGGGAATCCTGGGGGCATAGTGGCTACAAGCTCGGCTGACAACCCAAAGGGCCAGTGGTTCAAACTCCGCAGCTACTCAAGGGAAGAAAAAGGCGGCAGTCTGTTTCTGGGAAGAATGACAGCCCTGGACACCACACCACAAGGGCAGTCAGTTCTCGTCTACAGTGTCGCTGTGAGCTGGAATTCAACTTGATGGCAATGCTTTGGGGTTTGGTTTTCTTTCCGCAGACTCTTTACCCTTTTCTCCTTGGACTAAGCTTAACTGACCAGAAGTACTCTGGGCTGAACCCTGATCTACGCAATAAAATGAAAGGGAGCTAAGTAAGTCTAAAGCGGCACAACTTGAAATCAGTCCCTATCTGGATCCTGTAAAACCAGATCAGCCTCCTCAACTCTCTGCTTCTCTCAATAAATGGAAACTTTTATCACCTGTGAGTACTGTGTTTCTCATCTAAATGAGACCCAGGTCAACATTTACCCTAGACCAGGGATCAGCAAGCTGCAGCTCTTGAGCCTTATTTGGCACTTTCAGATCATACATGTAGCTCTGAAGTAAAATTGAAAAAAATTTTAAAGGATATTATTCAGATAATGGTGATTTCCTTTATTTGCAAAAATATAAATAAGGCTCTCAAATAATTTTTAAATTGTTTGGGGGAATAGGATTGACTCTTCTGTCTCAAAAGTTTGCTGACCCCTGCCCTCTAGCAAAGATGAAAACAAGCTCCAAGGGGGCAGTGGGCTGCTAACCACGTTGGCAGTTCAAACCCAACAGGCACTCCCACGGGGGACAGATTACGCTGTCTGCTCCCATAAAGATTTACAGCCTTGGAAACAGAACAGTTCTACTCTGACCTTGGATTAGATGACCATGAGTCAGAATTGACTCCATGGCAGAATAAGTTGAAAGATGAGAGAAGCTTATCTAAGGACAAGGAAGTTAGGCTAATGTAAACAGACCCACCATAATAAAATAATGAGAATGTTGACCCAATGTGAAATGCACAACCAATGTCATTTTAATACAAGACAAAAACAAAAAACTCACTGCCACTGCGTTGACGCTGACTCATAGTGACCCTTCTCAGGGGTTCTCAAACTACGGCCCGAGGGCCACATGCGGCCCCGCCGAGGACATTTATCTGACCCGGTGGTTGTTTTTGCCCTATTTTGTTTTTTACTTCAAAATAAAGATATGTGCAGTTTGCATAGGAATTTGTTCAGTTGTTTTTTTTTAAACTGTAGTCCGGACCTCCAATGGGTCTGAGGGGCAGGAAACTGACCCCCTGTTTAAAAAGTTTGAGGACCCCTGGCCTAGGTAAACCTGCCCTGTGGGTTTCTGAGACTGTCAACCTGTACGGGCAAAGACAGTCTCATCTTTCTCCCACAGAGCCACTGCTGGTTTCGAACTGTTGACCTTTCGATTAGCCACGCAATGCATAACAGCTGTACACCACTAGGGCTCCTTCATTTTATGTATAGAAATTACTAAATGAAAAAAATTATTAAATGGACTACCTAATTTGCATGTACATTTTCTGAAAAAAGGAATAATTCAAAACTTAATTACAACGTTGGTGGTCTTCTCCAAATCCTGCCTCATTTATAGATCAGGTCAAACAAATCAGAATCAATTCAATACGACAATGTACGCAAAGCAGTTTGCAGGAAAGTTTTCAGACACTTAAGGCACACCCAACAGAGAAGTGGACACGCCCATATCAATGCTGCTGCTCCAAAAAGATGCTTGGCAGGTTCCCTGACTCAAATGGAACAGGTGAGAGGCAAAGGGGGTGCTGACTCAGAAATATAGTCACCCTGGGGTGGGTGGGAAGGAGGGAGGAGACCGTATAGCCAACAGACTACCATTCAGCATGACTTCACCAGATGTCCTGGTTCTAATTGTATCTCTGGTTGTTTGCAGACATATTTAGAAAACCTAACCAAAGGAATAATGAATGGGTAAGGAGAAAGTCACCGGAGGGGCCAAGACTTAAACTGAATGCTCAATGGTTGCAAAAAGAAGACTGCTTTGCTATCCAACTTCCCACACCCTTCTCTTTCCAAAACAGGCCCATCATTTAAAGAATTGGAGGGAGGGGAGACAAAGAAAAGAATGTGATTGGGAAAGGTTTAGCTACATTCCAACTAGACAACAGCCCACATAGTGTTAAGAGGACCCAGAAATCCAATCTCTCCACACGAGTGTTGCGGAGACCCAGCTAACACACATCCAATTCCTCCCCCTACTCTCTACCCCTACCCCCACCCCCAACACTCTGAAAAGAAGTGTAATTGAGATGGCTTGATGAAGGCACCAGCTGTTTCCACTACTCCCCCTCCCCCAACCCTAGAGACCACAGTTCAAACTCACATCAAACACATAATACAATTGACTGGTCAGTAGGAAGGAGAAGCCTGGATTAAAATAGCAGGAAGAGTGCCAACTGGCCCTACTAAGAAGGAGTGTTTTCTTGGCTCAATTTAAAAATAAGAAACTTTTGTTATCCCCTCCCCCTTGCCCAATAATGCTCTCCTTTCCCTACCTACCCCCACCCCCTCCAGTGTCAAAAGTTTCTTCTCTACAACTCCTTGATCTATTTTCAAATGTCACGGAATATAGCGGAGGTATGTGTAAAGTTGTGTGTAAGAGAAGTCTAAGACATTAGAAGACTTCCGGTACTGTGCACTGCAACCGCAATTTAAAACCCAATTCCGGGCTCCCACAGGGCAAGGTGACAAGAGCCTACAGGGCATGGATCCTCCACAGGGACAGGGACACACACACACACACACACACACACACACACACACACACGATGAAGAGTTAACCAATATCCCAGGCCATGGGCAGCCAATTAAAGAGTATTAACTTCACCACCCCATCACCATCGCCAGTCCATCCATATTCCAAGTTGGCTGGAGTTAGCCAAGGAGGAAGGGAAGGGAAGCCAGCACTTCCTTTTCAGACAGGAAGTGACATTAGCCCTTCCTGCCGCATTTTAAACAAATTGTCCAGCGGAGTTTCAATGCTAACATCCTCTCCTGAATTTGTTCCACAAATTCAAAATGGAGAGGGGAAGTGGCGATATGGTCTAAAAGTTTCCCTCTCCCTAACAAGCAAGTCCTCCAGACCAATGCTGTTTGTTGGCAAAAGCCCCAGATCAGTTTATGATAATCTGTTCATTCCAAAGCAATATATACTACCACGAACTATTCTTTACTTTTCATACTAACTAAAATATTCACCCACCTGAGAAATCATAAATCTTTCAAGCAACACAAACCTTCAGTTTTGTGGCTTTCAAATCTGAATGACTGATCAGAATCTGCTTTAATACATGTATGCATATGAAGGGGTTCAAAAAGCTCACAGAAAAATGAAACTAAAAGCTAATGGGATTTTTCCCGTTAACATTTTCAGGTCCCAGTATATGGGGTGGTGTATAGTCCCCTAAATCGACCTCCTTGTTCCCCACACACCAATTTCTGGGTAGGAAGCCTAGAAATTCAAGTTTTTAAAAAGCTCTCTAAGTGATTCTAATAGCCTGTTAGAAACCACTGTACTAGCCTATCCCTGACATCCTTCTGACCACCACATTCCTCTTGGAAAGGGGACACTGGTTATAAAACGCATTATTTGGGCATGCCTTACTGCTTACCAGAGAGCCTAGATCATTTTCAGCCTGGAGTAGAGGTTCTTTGAAAGCATGGAATTAAATATAAGGATAGCTGGAGTTACACAGTCCTAAATCCTGTATTATAGCAGCTCTGGTGGCACAGCAGGCTGTGTGTTGGGCTACTCACCACAAGGTCTGCAGTTCAAACCCACCAGTCACTCCAAAGGAGAAAGCTTGCTCCCTGTAAAGACTTCCAGCTGCAGCCCACAGGAGCAGTTCGTTCTCCTGGATCCCACAGGGTCACTATAGGTTGGACTTGGCGTGATAGGTGAGTGAGTAAATCCTACACTGTGGAATGAGAAGCTCTGGAAATTATTCAGACTGCTGGGAAGAAAGAACTGTCACTCATCAGCACCACCACCTCTGGAGTCCTGATTTGCTACATTGGGAGATATTCCTATTTTGAAGATTGAACCAGATTACTACTAAAAACGTCTTTAATTTTGCTCTAAGGAACAAAAGAGTTACATCAAATTTTCAAGTATTGGTTCCATGTTATAATTAGTTGCCATACAATTCACCCCAATTCATGGTGCCCTTGATGTATACTAGAATGATCCTATGTGCTATCATCCAGAGCTCTA
Organism: Tenrec ecaudatus; assembly: GCF_050624435.1. Classification (NCBI taxonomy): domain Eukaryota; kingdom Metazoa; phylum Chordata; class Mammalia; order Afrosoricida; family Tenrecidae; genus Tenrec; species Tenrec ecaudatus. Next base: position 16,926,420 of record NC_134533.1, read on the forward strand.
ATCTATCACTGAAGACCTTGGATAATATAACCCTGTTGGTAATATACATAACTAGTATAACTAGATTCAAGTGTTAGTGCTGACACTTATCCAAGGAAGTCACGTTAACTTCTGGCTTGCAGAAAAGACAGTGAGTAGCAAAACATCTTTGGAAAAACCATAAAGAGAACTATTTCCACAAGGAAGCATGTGTCACAGATGATTTAGGCAAAGGAGAATGACATTAAGACATATTCTAGACAACCATAAACATTTCAGCCTCATTTATTCATGTTGAAGTAATACACATCAACCACTTACTTTTCAATTTTAAACTTCCAAATGTTAGGTAATCTGTGGTTGCCTGAAATACATTTCCTATACCAGATGATATCGTTACCTAACCAAAGGAGGAAGGGGGGCAGGGGGATATTTCCTGACTGAGGTTATTTCACAAAGATAAAACAGGTAGTTCCCCCAACTTAGAGCATTTGAATTATATGAACCAGTTGGGGCTGATTTGCTCTTTTTGTACATCTTGTCATTAGTAATATGTACTATCTACAGTGTTGCGGGCTGCATAATTTGCTAATGTTCTCATTCTCATACCAACCCCCAAAGATAAGTAAAGACTTATAAGTACACCAAAAATAAAGGTAATAATGATGAAAACTAAATGAAAATTGAAGCATTCTATTTATGTCAGAACAGACTTAAGACAGAATCATTAGAACAGAACCTTGTCAGAAATCAGGGACTACCTGTATTAAATAACAGCAGGACAACTAGAGAGGTTTAATTAAAGGGCAGAATAGAGAGTAACCAGGTCAAGTTCCAGGGCTAACCCTCCACAAGAAGCGAGTGAGGCAGCAAGCCTCCTTCACGGAGAGGCAGACTAGCTAAACCAGAAATCTTGAGAGAGAGAAAGAAAGCAAGAGTGGGTGATCTCAGAACACAGGTACTCATGGTAGTCCAACATGTTTCCTTTCCCATATGGGATTGTCATGGAACATCAATCACTAGTTGGTACATCTTCCTCAACTCCATCCAAGGCACCAAGTATTTAGTATATAATAAACCCTACTACCTAAATACATCTAGGAAAAACTCAGTTATCAGTAAATATGAATCTGGTGACCTAAAAAGAGGTCCACAGTCACCAGCAGCGCCGATGAAGAAAGACGGTGCCTGTCTGCTTCTGTGAAGATTTTCAAGCCTTGAAAACCCCATGGGGAAGTCCTGCTCTGCCCTACAGGGTCCTATGAGTTGGAACTGACTTGTACAGCACTGGGGAATTTTGGTCTGTTAGACTATTACTCCTCCTACTCAAAGAAATTTTACCATGTAGATTAGAAAGTGGAGAAATGTATTTCTCTAGGGAAGAAAAATTTGTCGCTGATCTCATTCCCCAAACACATACAGCTTATTCTAAGTAGTCACTCTACTATTATCAAGTCCCAAGCACGAGTCACCAACCTATGCAAAGCGTGCTAACATGCAAATTATTTGCTGACTATACTCATGTGGAAGTTCTGCAATGGGAGAAAGATGGAGGCTTGGTGACAGCTGTTGTCCCTGGGCCTGATGTGAGGGGATTTTTCTTTGTACTGTATAGTGCACAAGTCCCTATAATATCTATCCAACACACACACACACACACACCCTCTATTTCTCTGGCTTTCTTTACTCACTGCTAAGAACCAACCTCAGGGGTTTTGCACTTTCCACTTTTCATAACCACTTTGCTCCATTCCCTCTATTTTTATTTTAGTTTCACTCAAACATACATTATAAGTGAGATTTTTCCCTGAACACACACAACACAGCCATCAATCACTTCTGCTCTTCCACCCCACTTATTTGGTTTTGTTTTTTCTTAGTAGCATTAACACACCTGACACAGTACAGAAGTATTTACTTGCTTACTACTTGTGTCTTCCAACTAGAACGTAAGATCCGTGAAGACAGTATTAGTTCTATCTTGTTGCTTGTTATATTTTAGAGCTTTCGAATATTTTGAACAAAAATGTTTTACTATTTTTCCAATGAAGAGAGTTAAATTTTAGAAAATGCATCAAAATTTTTTTTCCTTTCTCCCTGTACACTTTTTTTTCTCTAATGGGGATTTCAGACCGATTAATTAGGATCGACTGTAGCTCTGGCGAGCTTGGGTGGCATAGTGGCTATGTGTTGGGCTGCTAACCACAAGGTATCGAGTCATTTTGAGTTGGCAGCAACTCGATGGCACTGAATTTGATTTGGGTTTTTGTTCTGTTTTGTTTTAGTATCGCCCTGCTGGTCAGATAAGCATTGAACTGATAACTACCAGGTCTGGGGTTCAAATCCACCAGTTGTTCAACAGGAGACAGATGAGGCTATCTGCTCCCATAAAGATTTACAGCCTCAGAAACCCCACAGAAGGTCACGAGGAGTAGAAATTGACTCTATAGCAGTGGGCTTGGTATTTTAGTGGATAGTGACGCAAGAGTTAAGTGCCAAGCCCTAGAAGGTAAGCAGTTCAAACCCACCATCAGCTCCAACTTCCATAAAGACTTCTATAGTCTTGGAAACCCTATGGAGCAGCTCTCTGTCCTCCAGAGTTGCTCTGAGCTGGCATCAACTCAACGGCACTGTGGTTTGGTAGCTCTATCTGCCGATTTGGCTGACCTTCAGCAGGGTAGACAGATAGTCAAGGGGCCAACTTTTCCCTGGTTTACAAAATAGTCAATGGAAAGCTGAACAGTGGGGAGATTAAAGAACTTCCCCTGGTCCAAAGAAGCAGTAGAAAGAAATCAGATTGGCACCTCTTTCTCTTTTAAAATAAACTACTCTATTTTAAAAGTGTACCGAATATACACCAGCTAGCTACTTTATTTCAATGAGATTCACTTCACTTGTAATGAACCGGGAACTGCAGGTGCTTTGATAAAAGTACTGAAAGGCTGACCCAGTTTCTTCAACAATGTCCTATGTCCTCAACTATCAGAATATATTTGGGTTTCTTAACATATGAGTTCACTAAAACAAAAAACTTTCCATACCACAAAGAGTCTTCCCAAAGAAAGGCTGCATTCCAATGTAGAATGACACAAGAGATGAACATACAAAAGCTAATTTATTCTGGGGAAAGTAAACTTATTTTGCTCTAGTGTCACCTAAACCAAAAATGAGTACTTACCGTACATACTCAAGTATAAGCCGACCTGCATATCAGCCGAGGCACCTAATTTTACCACAAAAACTGCATTTACAAAGTGCTGGAAAACTTAGCTTATACACGAGTACATATGGTAATTCCTAAGTGCAGACGAGATCTGAAAATCAGATCTGAGTGAGTCTATATGTGGACTACCATGTAGAGCCTGCTATGTGGTAGGAGGCTAGGAAATAGCAAAGAAAATTCATTTCATGGGTTATTTAGTATGAGAGGGATGCAAGAAGGGAGACCGGGAGGCAACGGACATGTTCTTGGCAAGGCAGCATCTAACACATGTTTAGATACCACAGGTCTTGCTTTGGTTTTCCAACACCCTTTCATAAGCACCCTCTTCACAAAGAACATTCAAATATTTAAATTTTCTCTATGTCCCAATTTTACAGATGTCGACAAATAAGAATTGCAAATAGAAAATGTTTTCGAACACTCACTGACTGAATCAGAAACACACTGACTCATAGCAACCCAATAGGGCAGAGCAGAACTGTCCCTAGGGGTTTCCAAGACTGTCTTCAAGGGAGTAGAAAACCTTGTCTTGCTCCCTTGGAGCGGCTTGTGGTTTCAAACTGCTGACCTTACAGTTAGCAGCTTAACTCTTATTTCAAGAAAAGTGACAGTAAAACCTGCCTTCATTTTGATCTAATTGTTTCCTCTACAACCATTCATAAGCAATGCATGGTTAGCCTGTAAATGCCTGGTTGAACAGGCAGACTTCAAGGTGAAGAGCCTGGTCCAAAAAAACCCAAAAAAACTCAAACTCAATGCTACCAAGTCAAGTCTGACTCAGAGACTCTGCGGTAAAGAACCTGGTCCAACGTCAAGGCTAGTAAATCAATACAAATTGTTTTGGTACAGATATTAAAGCAAATTTACCCTTCAAATGTTTGAGTTGTTTATTATAATCCTTTTTTCCTTAAAGTATCAAAATCTCAAGACTACAAAATAGTCAAGCCTTGACACTTGTTTCTATTCTCCCCACTCACATCTCATTTTATTAAAAATTATCTATTTCCATACGACCCTTGTTCTGAGCAACCCTGACCCCGTACCTCCTCAAAGTTGCCTAGACGAAAGACATTTTTTCCCAGTCCAAAATAAAAAGCATCGTAGATGTCCAAACCAAAAGCCAAACTCCCTGCTACTGAGTCTATTTCAATTCAGCCCAAGAACACGATTTATTCTGTAATATAAGGGTCTATAGCAACCCCATTGAGCAGGGTAGAACTGCCTCCGTGAGTCCTTATGAGTTGCTATGGACTTGATGACATTTCAGGTTCCAAAAGAATTATTAATACAATTGAGTCAAGATACCTAAATTCAGTTAAAGCACCATTCAAATAACAAACATTTATAAGGTACTAGTTAGTATGAGCTGATCAATGTTCAACGAATTGAACACACATTAAATCATTTAATCTGGCTCCTGCAGCTACTGCTTTTTCTAACACGTTATTTGTTTAATTCTCACAAAGTCCCCGTTCCATCAGCATATTGATTAATTTAAATTTGTTAAGAGTAATAATAAATCTGGAACGGGAAAATGTTACCAACTGGTGTCTAGGTGGATGAAAAATACTCATTCAGGAGTGACTGTGCTTTCTTTGCAATCTCCCTATAACTTTGAATTTTTCAAAACAAAAAGTTAAAAATTGTTCTTACCACCATATAATGGAGATGTTTTGTGAAACTGATGACCAAGTTCCCTATTGCTGGTCAGCAAAGGGGGCTTTAAGATAAGAGACTGCTTTTGGTATTACCAATGTCCCACTATACTTGACACCTAAATTGTTCATACCATTCCCCCCATCACACTGAAAGGCTCACTGGAAGAGAGGGGACACCATGCCTGCCCAAGAACTATTCTATTTTTATTAATATATTCTATATTCACTAAACTGTGGGCCCTATTGTCAATAATGAACTGGAGGGCAGGGGACCTACTTCCAAAAGGTACATTATAAAATCTAACTAAATGTCCCATTGATCTAACCTGAACACTTGTCATATCTTCTCATCTCCCTGCCAGGCATTTTATCAATGCTCTACTGCAAATCTTGGAGGCATCTCCAAGCATTTAAGTAGCGCAATCTCCCTTTCAGCTTCATGCGATATGTAACCCCTCTGGTTAGTAACAGATCACAAAAGAATATTCGTCTCCTGATTATCTTTTGTTCATTCTTTTAGACAAATTTCTCAATACTATCACACTAAACTACCCATAGAAAGTATTGGGGAAAAATTTTCTTTTTAATTTTTAAAAAGAAAGTATTGGGTTCCTAAACTTGTCATACATTTCATTAACAAAATCTTTTGAACTCGGGCAATGAATGTACCAATATGCTTTACACAATTGATGTATGTATGAACTGTGATAAGAGTTGTATGCGACCCTAATAAAACGATTAAAAAAATATATTTTGAACTTTCATGGCTGGATCTACGACAAAAAAATATACAATAACAAAACATTCTCGGGAGCTTCAATAGGTTCGTGGAAATTCTATTATCTTTCCGTTTTTCCACGCTCCCTTTGAAGCCCCCTCATATTTTCTTTCAAACATAGACTTCAAAACTATTCTTTTGATGTTCATCTCAAACTTTTCATGTTCTTATTAACAAGTGTAAGAAACACACCTTCCAACACAATACTGAAAGCAACACATCCTGTGACCACTTCTTGTCCCTAGAGCTGCTTCCATCTGAGGCTTTCACTGGCTGCCTGACACAGTGAAGTATGCCGACAGCTTCCTTACTTGAACATGAACTGACTGGGACCCTGGCGTTTACACATTCTTTGGATTGCTGCCCCAGAAAGGAAACAGGATTAAGGAATACTGAAATTATCATTTCAATTATTTCCAGAAGCTGTGCTGAAAAACAAACGGAGATGTGTTAAAAGAGAGGTTTTAAAAAGAGATGACCAGTTTGTTCATCTACGCTGCTCTGCTTCCCACTCTCAACTCTCCGCTGGTGTCACGTACAACACTCTCTCACTGCTTCTCATCAAGTGCCTTACTGAACCAGGGCTTTGTAAGCACCTCATTGGGAGCACCAGACACTGAAAGAGGTGCTAAAGGGATCCAGAGATAAGACAGTACCTACACTCATGCAGCTCACACTCTAGTGAAAGTCAAAACAAAGATCATTGTAACAGTGTGACACACACACTATTTGAACTACATGCTAAAAGGCTCTCCTAGCCAAGCTGGCAAAACCATTCCGAAACACATGCCTGGAAATTCTCTGAAAAGAGAAATTCCACTGATAATCAAAGTTTGGGGCACTTCCGGAAAGTTAATGAAATTAGGCCAGTAACAGTATGCGTATGGAAAGATTCTGTTCTTAAAACTGGAACACTATCCATTTGGGCTTATCTTGCACCTAGGGGCCTTAAGAAAAACAAATCGTTTACATACATTACTCCAACTTGGGTGACAAGCCCTCTAAATAAGAACTGGCAAGGGCTCATTTTGGTTCTGGCTGTTTTTTCCAGACTCTCTGGAGATGGCAGTGTATTAGTAGTTAAGTCCATGGACTTCGTGGAGATGTTCAGAAAATGTCTAGTTTCTCAGAGGCGCAATTTTCTTTTTAAAAAACAAAAGACTGTTGTGGGAAATTAAGTAAATAGTAACAAGTAAAATGTTATCAGTTAAAAAAAATTAAAAGGATGGGTGAGTTAGTAGCAGGTGATCATCCGTTACCAAACAGAACAGCCAAAAACAGAGGGCATCATTTTGTTATTCCAATTGATCGTGATCTATGCTTATCTTTAGCCATCTAGTCTCACTATGCCTGTATCTCATAAACCTGAGACCCGAGGTGTTTTTTGTTTGGGTTTTAAATCTCCAATAGTCCTAATTTTTATACTAGCTGAGAGATCATGTTCTAACCCCTCTCTACCTATCCCCAGCTGGGATGCTAAGAAAGGCACTAAAGTTCTAATCTTCCAGACTGGACCCATCCAACCTGGAACACACCCAACAAAGAAACCAATGGTCTATGGGAGCCAGAATTGGAAAGGAAAATCTGCATAATTCAGATGTATTCAACTTCATCTTCACCTCCAAACTAACATGCCAATTAAAATAAAAGCAATTTTAAAGTAAAAGCCGTACTTAACCCCAGCCCCACTGTATTCTCTGAAAGAATGAATTGGTGGGGAGGTAAAAGAAACCTTCCATCTTAGCACCCAAAGGCTCCATCCCATGCACGTCAGAACAAAGCCTTCAGTTCGTGGAGGAGGTCCTGGGCGCTCGTGAGGTAGGATGCTCACTGCAGCACACAACGCCCAGGATTGAAAGCCAGACCCAATCACCACCACTCAGTCATCCAGAACCTCTCTGGAAACTGCCTTTGTACTCCACTCCTTCCGATTCCCTTATCCCTCCCCCTAAAGGTGGAGTGGGAAACCGATGCTCCAGCAGCAACATGACCAGCCCTTCAAAGATCCACCAGGAAACCTCCCGAGGCATGGGTCAGGGCAAAGAGAACATTTGAAAGAAAATTTAGAAAATACAAAAATAATAACTCCAGCCCAAAGATTGTCCACAGTGTCCCCTTCGAACTACACTTGCTATAATTATGAGTTCGAGGCATTAAACAGTTAAGATAGCCCTTGCAGAGATTATATTAACAAGAGGAACAAAGTTCTGCTTCCTCGGAAACCACATCTTACAAGGACGAAATCATCTTTCAATTTCAAGAAATAGCCTCATTCTATTAAAAAGAAATTCAAGGAAGTGTTCCAGTCTAAAAAGAACTGGGGAGCAGAGTCGGGAATGATTACAGATATGTGCCAGCTTCAAGCTAATGAGCAGTTTACACAGTAAGGCCCATCTTGGTCCAATCAAAGCAGTATCTATTCCAGCTATACTTTTCAGATTGATTCATATTTTCAAAGCGAGGTAGAGAACAGCGCCCACCCCACCCTTTCTCAACAGCTGATGAGTTTGGGCAATAAAACTCTCTAGAATGAGCATTTTTTCCAAGAATGTATTTGCAGAACCAGATCTTAGGGTGAGTGTTAGACATGAAAGCACAGTCTGATTTCATGGTAAATTAACCAAACAAAAAACGCACCTCAAAGAAACAACTTTCCTTTTGGTTTAAAAATAGAAATTCTCTTTGTGCTTTCTCAGCTGCATTTTACACACTAAAGTATACACGAGTGGCTTCTCTTAACCTAACCTTAATTCTTTCTTTAATCGGCCGCCTTTTCACTGAGCACAAAGCTGGAAATGTTTTCAGGTGTGTTACGACTCTACTCAGGTAAAGTGAAAGGCATATGAATTTCCTTGTCCCTAGAAGCATTTTGACCACACAACTCCTTTACAAACCTTTGGCATCAAAGGTAGCTGTAGGAGGAAGGCGGGGCAGGCAATTCTACTAACATGGATCCATTTGTTTTCTTTTATAAGGCAAAACAGGGAGGCTGCTTCTAGCAGGAGTGATGCCCCCACCCACCGCACCTGGAAAAGTAGAAGGATCCACCCAGCAGGCTGAAAACGATCCGTTCAAACTCTCAGGGGTGGGGGCAGAAAACACCGTTTACACTACAGAGCTCCCTGAAACTTTCCAATTGGCACCAAATCGAGGATAAATAAGTTTGGAGACATGAAGGACCATCTGTATAACTAGCTCCCGACCCGGACAAATTCCTTTCCCAACCCACACGCAACATGCCAACAAACCAACTTCGGGTTTGGGCTCTGGACCCAGGGGAGTGGGGAGGGAAAAAAAATCAAAGAACACACCAAAATGTAAATATACAGAACTTACCCCTCTGGATCTAGAGGCTCCTTCTATTACAGAAACCTAGAAGTTCCTTTCTAGGTCTTGTATATTTTACCTTTTTAAAAAAATGTAACAAAAATCCCAAAATCCCCCAAAGCACTGAAAGTAGAAAGAAAAAGCATAAAAATCGCATAAAAGTCACCCGTCAGCACAGCCGACTCACTCTCGTTTTTAAATTCCCTCTGGTTACCGTAAGACAAAAATTCGACTGGTTAATCCTCCTATGCCCGTCTGTAACACATTTTCGGTTGTTTTTTTAAAGGCACACACCTCAAATGTGGAGTTCTAAAAACCAGTCCTCTAAGAAAGAAATCCAAGGTTTCACCAATGTGCCGAGAAAGACAAATCCAGCAAGGCAGAAGATTTTTCGCCACCTCTTCCTCCTTTCAGGATCTTTCAGGATCTTTCCAGCTCTTCTTTCTCTCGCTCCCTCTCGCTCGCTCTCCCCCTTTTTTTTTTTTTTTTTCTCTCAGATCCAACACCTAAAATGGAAGTTGCACCCAGCCAAAGGCAAGGAAGCCTGGGTGGTGACAAACTGATCTGGCAGCCCTACCCCCTCGCTTTCCTAAGTGATGTCAGCCCCTGAGAGCTTCCAATAGGAGACAGGCATAAATCAGGGAGCTGAGCTTATCCAATAGGAAACTTTATTATAGGAAATTAAAAAAAAGAGAGAGGAGGAGAGAAAGAGACAGGGGGAAGCTTTATATATATATTTATATTTAAAGTGGAGGCTGCACTGTCTCCCAGGAATTGCTGCAGAGGTGGGAGGGAGGGTGGGGAGGTAGTGGGCGTGGGGGGGGGGGGTGTTAAGGGCTTCTAAGAATGACCCGCCTAAGCCAAGTTCTCTTTGATGGGGAGGAGATGAGGGAGTTCTTGCTCCCTCTCCCTTCCTTTCCAAGTGGAGAAACAGAAAAGAGTGGGTTTTATTTGCCTCCTTGTGTATCATTTGCTGCTTTCTACCCACAGGCGTTTTCCCAAAGGAAAACAGGAAGGGAAGGGAGAGAAAATCCTACAAGACTACTATGTGTGCATGGGATGAGAAGGGATAGATGTGAAGTCAATTTCACTCGTTTGGTTTAATTGCATTCAAGATGATTAGGGTGGCAGGAGGTGGCTTGGGCTTGTAACAGTGGTAGGTCTCTATAATTGCAAACTGGAGCTACTGGACTAATGTCCGATATCTCTATCTCCCATTTGGCCCCAAATCAAAAGAACTTGGTTTGAGGGGAAAGCTTCGTGAAATCTAATAAGCAAGCAATAGATTTACAGGAGATACAGCAGGTAAATCTCATGTGAACAAAATTCTATTGCAGTGTGAACACCAAGCTGTCTTTTCACACCTGACCTGAATACAGGATTTACAAGGGCATTCTTTTTCTGAGTTCAGATATCGCCTTTAATATATTCTTGAACTGTTAAAGAGCATGAAGGACAGGAGCTTGATGAAAATTCATATTTGGGGATCATTCACTGGTTCATGATGTACTGAAGATTTCCTTTTTTTCCCTCCTTACTGAAGAAGCCAAAGCTGTCCTGTAGACGGTAACCAAATGAATCTTCTTCCTGAAGCCTCAATAATCTAGAAGAGCAGTGATAGGCACAGGCTCTACAGGCAGGGTGCCTGTGTCCTCAGACATGTTATTGAATCTGAGCCCCCGTTTTCTTGACTATAAATGGGGCTAACAACTGCCTCTCTCACCGAATTGCGGTGAGAATGAAAATCCCTCAAACTCGCTACGAATGAGTTACTATTACTCTACCCCAAAACTTTCAATGACCTGCCACTGCCTAATAACATAGCAACCAAAGATTGACAGTCTATCAAATAAGAAGCATTTTTCACTCACTGTCTTGGGCCTCTAAGAAGCCACAGTGGAGATAGTATTACCCCTACCTTATAAAGGAAGAAATCAAGACTCAGAGAAGCTAAGGAACCTACTTGCCTAGGCTCATCTCAGTAAGAAAAGAGCCCTCTATCAATCTGACATCATTCTCAAGAGAGATGCCAAGTTCCTCAACAGTTTGCAAGGTACCATTTATTCAATGTATTAAAGTAGCACAATTAGCTACCAAATGAACCGTGGGGTGTAATAGGTTAAGTATCAGGCTGTTAACCACAAGGTCAGTGGTTCAAACCCACCAGCTGCTCCGTGGGAGAAAGATGAGGCAGACAGCGTCCATAAAAATTTATAGCCTCAGAAACCCTTGGGACAGTTGTACTCAATGTTATAGGTTTGCTATGAGTCCAATTAACTTATCAGCAGTAGGTAGGTATTAACTGTAATCTGATTTATCCTTATCTATCTAAACAGGAATTCCACTCCCCCTCAGCATGAATATGCCCTTCTAATAAATGTGATACAGTGATTAACCACCCTCTCATATTTTGTTTTGAGTTTCATAGACCCTCTGTCAAAACCTACTGTCATCGAATCACCCCAACTCACAGTAACCTGTAGTGGCTTAAAAGGACTCTTCTCAGAATGGTTGGAACAAGCATCATAGCACTTGTTTGATGGGCTTCAAACAAAAATTAATGGGAAATGAGTTCAGTTGTAGAGTGAAATTTCTTAACACAGTTCTTTTACTCAAGTCTCAGAAACGCTCACCAAATGATTGAGTACGACTATGGAAACAGGGTGTGAGTAGCACTCACTAATAGAGGGGCTTGATCAGTCTTAATTACCACCCCCTTGGCTATAATGATGGCCATTTTTAAAGCAGAAACAGAGAAAAGAGAAGCCTCAAGCACTTTGAAAGAACATGCTCAGGAGCTGCCAAGCCCAGCTATAGATTATGGCATGGAGACTCAGAGGAGCTGCACGGAGACTCTGGGGTACCTTCTCCCTATGTGACTCCAGACTCTGGAACTGTGAGGCAGAGGGACAAGTGGCCTGCAGCAAAGCCAAGGGACCACGTGGCTGAGAGGCTGAGAAAAGGAGAGAGACAAGGCTGCTGACTGAGGAGACGAATGACTATATTCTTACTATTTGCTGATCCTGCCTTATAGAAATCCCCTTGATTGTGAATCCTGTCTGAGCTCTCTGTGGCCACTGCAATGAGTCATTGAAGCTAGTATAGATGTAGAGTGGTGTGGGGTGACTGTTGGTGTCAGGATAGGTAAAGGAGGATGGGCCATTAAGGCTGGTCTGACCCCTGCTGCATATCAATAGGTAGACCAGGGGAGGTTAGATATAGGTCTTCACTGTTGCTTATTGCAAGCACAGTATTACAAAGACATCAACAACATTAATAATAATCTAAGAGTTGTCACCCATCACTTTTTCACATCTTCTACCGCTACACTCCATTTATTTATAGGTCCTCTATTTAAAATATTAAAATTTAAAAAAACACTGTCATAGAGTCAATTTCAACTTATAGAACAGAAATTCCCTTTGGGATGTCTAAGATTTTAAATCTTTAGGGGTGCAGACAGTCTCATTTTTCTCCTTTGGGGTGACTGATGGGTTCCAATCTTTGACCTTGCAGTTAGCAGCTCAATACATAATCCATTATTCCCCCAGGGCTATAAAAACCAAACCAAGCTCACTGCCATCAAGTCGATTCCAACTCACGGTGACCCCATACAGGGTTTTCACGACTTTAAATCTTTACAGACACAAGACAGCCTCATTGTTCTCCCTCCTAGAGGTGGTGGATTTGAACCCCCAACCTTGCAACTAGCAGTCCAATGTTTATCCCACACTGCCACTGGGTTCCTTAAAAACCAAAGATGAAAATCAAAGGAAACAATCAGAACATGTTTGTTTATTTATTGGTTTCTAGACTACACCCATATTCTCGTATATTCTAGGATTTTCTTGGGATCAATTTGCTTAGCTTTATTTCTTTCATATCACTGTTCTTACACATATTTTGCCTTTTTTATCCTTTGAGTATCCTTCTATTTTCTTGTTTCCCTCCCACACATCCAAAAATATGTCCATAAAGGCATGGGTAGCATAGTTTTTGTTCATGGTATATGAACCCAGGGCTTGAGTTTAGATCTCATATTTAGCACTAGCTGAAGGAAGTGTCTTAGCATACCAGTTGTGTCATCCTGAAATGACAAGTCATTTCATATTAATGTATTTGTAGTTAACATTCAAAATGAAATAATATACAAATCAAAAGGAATAACCCAGTGGCATAAAAAAGGATGAAACTTAATAATGATCTGAAATAGCTGTGTTCACATAAGGCAACACAAGCATTAATATTCGCAAACTGAGGGAAAAAGCATTTGTTTCACTCACTTAAAAAGAAAATTTCAATCTGGAGGAGAAAACAATGGGACTGACAGTTCCGGGGGGACATGGGAGAGGAGGAGGTGGGAGGAAAGGTAGTGGTGTTAACAAAGCCAGGGACAAGGGAACAACAAGTGATCCAAATCAGTGGTGAGGAGGGTGTAGAAGGTCTGGTAGGGTATGATCAAGGGTAATGTAACCAAGAGGAATTACTGAAACCCAAATGAAGGCTGAGCATGATAGTGGGACAAGAGGAAAGTCAAAGGAAAGAGAGGTAAGAGCTGGGAGGCAAAGCGCATTTATAGAGGTCTAAATAAAGGCATGTACATATGCAAATATATTTATATATGATGGGGAAATAGATCTATGTGCATATATTTATAGGTTTAGTATTAAGGTAGCAGAAGGACATTGGGCCTTCACTCAAGTACTCCCTCAATGAAAGAATACTTTCTTCTATTAAATTGGCATTCTATGATGCTCACCTTCCCGACACAACCACTGAAGACAAAGCAGGTGAATAAGCAAATGTGGTGAAGAAAGCTGATGGTGCACGGCTATCAAAAGATATAGCATCTGGTCTTAAAGACTTAAAGGTAAATAAGCAGCCATCTAGCTCAGAAGCAACAAAGCCCACATGGAGGAAGCACACCAGCCTGTGTGATCACGTGGTGTCGAAGGGATCAGGTATCAGACATCAGAAAAAAAAGTCTTACCATAGTGAATGAGGTGGGGAGTGGAGTGGAGACCCAAAGCCCATTTGTAGGCCACTGGAGATCCCCTTGCAGAGGGGTCTTGGGGAGGAGACAAGGCAGTCAGGGTGCGATGTAGCAACGATGACACATAGAACTTTCCTCTAGTTCCTAAATGCTTCCTCCCCTGCCTCCCCCCCACTATCATGATCTGAATTCTACCTTGTAAGTCTGGCTAGACCAGAGGATCTACACTGGTACAGATAGGAACTGGAAACGCAGGGAACCCAGGGCGGATGATCCCTTCAGGACTAGTGGCATAAGTGGTGATACTGGGAGGATAGAGGGAGAGTGTTAGAAAGGGGGAACCAATTACAAGGATCTACATGTGATCCTCTCCCTGGGGGATGGACAACAGAAAAGTGGGTCAAGGGAGACATTGGACAGGGAAAGATATGACAAAATAATAATTTATAAATTATCAAGGGTTGATGGGGGGGGATGAGGAGCTGATACCACGGGCTTAAGTGGAGAGCAAATATTTTGAGAATGATGAGGGCAATGAATGTACAAATGTGCTTTACACAATTGATGTATGTATGGATTGTAATAAGTTGTATGAGCCCCTGATAAACGATTTAAATAAAGATGTAAGACAGTTACAACAGCCAGTCCTAATAGCCTAACAATGAGAAAGACTAAAAAAAAGAAAAGACAATTTTAAAACACTCGTTCCACTTTGCTTATTTGGAGAGTGAGTTTGTGGGTGACTGTGAGTCAGGTACTCTTCTACATGTCAGACCAAGGAAGTAAGGCAGTTCCCTGCTCCCCAAAAGCTCGCATGCTAGAAAGAATGTAGGGGTTAATAAAGTCAGATGGAGCACGGTGCAGAGACTTAAAACAGCTTGAGGAGAAACGATTAGGAATGAGAATGATGAAAGTGATTCAGGAGCTTACTCTAGGTTGGACGGCAGGACAAACTCTGAAAGGGTAACATTTAGGTCGAATCTGAATGATAAGTGAAAGACAAAGCCCTACAGTGTGGGGCTGAAACTTACTGGGCCAGACTGACTAAGCTGGAAATGGAGGGAGGAACAGGTGGAATCAGAATATAAAAGAGCCCTGGTGGCACTATTGGGTAAGCTTTGGACTGCTAACCACAAGGTCCGTAGTTAAAACCCACCAGTAGCCGCTTGGGAGAAAAATGAGACTATCCTACTCCTATACATATTTAAAGTCACAGAAACCAGAAATAGAGTCACTATGAGTCAGATCAACTTGATGGCAGTGTTTGTTTTGGGTTTTTTTGAGGGGTGTCAGAGACAATAAGTAGTAGAGTTGAGCTACTAGACTCAAGGTCTGTGGTTCAAACCCTCTAGCTGCTCTGTATGAAAAAGATGAGGCTGTCTGCTCTCATAAAGATCTTCAGCTTCAGAAACCCTACGAGGCAGTTCTACTCTATTCTATAGAGTCACTGTGAGCTGTAGCGTAGGGATGGCAGTGGATGGGGTGGGTAGGGTTTAGATAGGTCCAGATTAAAGAAAATCAGTTTTCCTGGGTGTTGGAGAACCTTGGAGGATTTAAACCAAAGATGACAGACAGGATCTAAGTCACATTTTGAAAAGATCTGGCTGCTTATATAATAAATGAGTTAACAAGGCATGGACTAAGGTGGTAGTAGTAAAAATGGAGAGAAGACCATGCATCCAGGAACTGTTTCGGAGACACAGGGTCGTTTTTTGTTTGTGAAATTTCTTTCTTTCAGTTTTGGTGTTTTACTTTGCTTCACTGTGTTTTTAAATGTACGTCATACCCTACATTCATACATTCCGTGTTTGGTTTTACTACCCTCAAAAATTTAACTTCCCCACTGACCACCATCACCACAGCCACACCTAAAAAAATAAGATATCATACATCAGTCACCATTTAGGGAAGAACAGAGAAAAGTTTTGGTTTTAAATTTTAAAAGAAAGGAACTTATTATAAGAATCTACGTATATAGTCTCCTTCCTGGGGGATGGACAGCAGAGAAAAGGGTAGAGGGAGATGTCGGACAGTGTAACATATGACAAAATAATAACAATTTATGAGTTATGAAGGGTTCATGAGTTAGGGGAGTGGGTAGGGAGGGGGAAAACGAGCAGCTGATATTAAGGGCTCAAGTGGAAGGTAAATGTTTTGAGAATGAAGATGGCAACAAATGTACATAAGTACCTGACACAATGGATGTGTATGTATGGATAGTGATAAGAATTGTTCAAGCACCCAATAAAATGATTTTTTGAAAGAAAGAAAATGGTATCATGCCAAGTGCTACACTATACTGAATCCCCTTCTAAAACAGACCCACGAGCATGAATGGTTAAGCCCTAGACTGTTAGCCAAAAGGTTGGCAGTTCAAACCCACCCAAGACCAACCTGGCAATCAACTTCTAAAACAGATCTAACCTTTCAATCTCAAGGAATGGAGATGAAAACACAAAAACAAAAACCCTCAACTCAGGAAAAAAAAAACAACGCAGTGGCTACCCATACAAAGGAACACAAATCTTTCTTTTCTATCGTATCATCCAAAGTTTATCCTTTACAAAGCCCTGGGGAGAATGGTTGGTCATTCATCATTCCGCTTAGAAATGCTACCAACACAAAAACGCACTGCCATCAAGTCAATTCTGACTCGGTGAACAAATAGGACAGAGTAGAACTGCCCCTTTGAATTTCCAAGGCTGTAAATCTTTACTAAAGCAGGCATCTTCATTGCTCTTCTGCGCAGCAGCTGGTGGGTTTGAACCTCTGACCTTGTAGCTCGCACTCAGCCCAGTGTTTACCCCACAGCACCACCAGGGCTCCACTCGCTGCCATTGAGTCGATACCGACTTGCAGTGACCCTATGAACTGCCCCTATTGTTTCCAAGACTTAACTCTGCGAGTAGAAAGCCTGGTCTTTCTCCCGCAGAGTGGCTTCAAACTGCTGGCCTTGCAGTTAGCAGCCCGACGTGTAACCGCTATGCCACCAGGGCTCCACTACCAACACAAAATTGGGCTACAGTGAAGGCGCAACCACCACCCCTCCAAACATAAATAAGGATTTAAATACAATAAAAACGGATGCTGCCCCACTTCTTGACAATGCATTCCATCCCAGCGACAATTTATTCCTGAAAGGCTGTAACATTTATCTTGCCTTTACTCCTTCCATGGAATCGCCCACCCTGGGACTTCCCCTGCCTCCCGAGTCTTGCTTCCTTAGGAACAGATGCCAGAGACAAGAAATGGCTTGTTCTTGCTTTCAGCAGTTTGGGGGGATTTTTTTCTTTTTGGTTTTGTTTTTGCTTTCTGCCCCCCTCCCTCTCGGCGCTGCTGACAACATCGAGAAATCTGGCCGCCTTCTGCTAAGTTTTATGTCCTTTCACGAATTACTTCCTCTTCAGAATCTGACAACTGCAACAGCAAATCTTCCACTCCTTTTTGGGGGTCTCGTTTTAAGAGGGGGGCAGTTTAAAAAAAAATAAAGACATGAAAAAATAAGGATTTATAAATTTTCAGGGGGTTGGGAGGGAGGGAGAGTAGGGAAGGGGTGGGGTGGGGGGCAGGAAATGAGGATCTGATACCAAGGGCTCAAGTAGAAAGAAGATGTTTTGAAAATGATGAAGGCAACAAATGTACAAATGTGTTTGACACAATGGATGCACGCATGTATTGTGATAAGAGCTGTATGAGCCCCCAATGATATGATTTTTTTTAGAGGGGGGGAAGGGCGGGTGGAGCAGGTCAAGTCCTCAAATTAGGTAAACAGGTACTCGACTTGGCCATGTCCTCATCCCGCTTATTTTACCTTTCACCCGAATCCTTTTTGAAAAGGGGCTAGAGCTCACTATCCACCCAGACTGGAGCGCGTTGTACCACCTACCTCTGGCCTTTCGGTCCCTGTGCAGTCAGTCTCCCCGTTCTTCCGCATCTTATTTTTATCTCCTTCCAGGCAGCGTCAATAATAACCGCTACGTTGGGAGTCACCACCTTGTCTCCCGTGACTCATTTTGTGAGGGTTGGACAACATGGGCCCCTCACCTAGAGGCCAGGGACCGTTGGTCAGGGTCCGGGTCCTAAAGGAAGGGGCTGGCCCCAGAGATCTCTAACGTGGGACGATTCTCGAAATGTTTCATCTCGAAATTATTTCATTGTTAGCATCATCCAGGAAAAGAGATGCCTAGTCAGGAACTGCTTTCAAGTCACTTCTAGGAGCGCCGGCCACTTCTCAGGGGGTTTCTGCGACCGGCCCTCTTGGGTACCAGTTCTCTAAGAAGCACAGGCGGGGTTGGGACCCAGAATACAGAAAGAAAAAAAAAAAAAAAAAGGCCCAACACCGTTGTTTTCGAACATCCCGTGACGTTGGACGATCCCTAGGCCGGACTAGGCCGGCTTCATCCTCCCTTACACAGGGGCGTCCGTTCTGAGCCCACCTAAGGCTGTCTGGTGCGAGGAGGCGGCCTTTAAGTGCCTTGGGCCTGTCCTATTGGGGTCCCGACTCTCCTTTCAGGGTGTTTTCACGAGGGCTGGCAGGAAGGGCCGGCAATTCCTCTCGCCGCCCTTCCAAGGACCAGCCCCAGACTAGCCATGTTGGTTGCCTCCAGGCCCCTCGTGACAGCCTCCCGCCCAAAGCGCTCCTTCGCCTCTGATTGGCTGCCCGCGGCAGCCTCATCCAATGGGGAGGACGGGCTCCGCTGACGTAGGCCGCAAGGCTAATGGGAGGAGAGACGTCGGGCGCCGCGACGCTCGCTACACCCGCCGGGCCGCTGCGCGTGGCCTGTGGCGGGGACGGCAGCCGTAGGCTCTCGCAGCCACGGTCTCCCGTGCATGTGGAGCCGGGGGCAGGAGGCGCCGGCTGGGGCGGGACTGCAAGCCCCGGGAGGCCCGGGGGTGGCGGGGAGGGCGGCACCGTGAATGCGAGCGGATCACCACGCTCCATTCCCAGAAACCTTCGCGCCGAGAAGTCTCTTGAAGGGAGTTGAAGCCTCCCTCGGCCGGGGGGGTCCCAGGACCGACGGAGGACCCGGCTTTGCAAGGCCCACCAGAAGCCCTGCTTTCACGGCAGCCCCCTTTCCAGGAGCTCTGGAGCGAGAAGGGGACCGCCGGGGCTGGCGGCCCACCTGTGCTGTTTTGCTCTGCCCCCACTCGAGGAAACAAGGCCAGCGGAAGAGGGCGCTTAGCACGGAGAGCAGGACCGGAGCAACACCCACGGCACAAAACAGCGGTTCCAGGTGGGGCAGAGAGGTGAAGCCAGGGGTGGAGGGGCCGTGGGGGGTGGCCCAGAAAATCCTCCCAGGGGCTGAAATCTGGGCCTTTGCAATAGTTGCCATTGCCCACTTCCCCATCCCCCCACCCACTCACCCCACCCCCACCCACTCCATCTCTGATCAGAATCACATCTCCCCTACTTTTAATTCTTACCTAATAGCCTTGACCTGAGTTATTTGGACCCTCGGTACCACCTGACAAAACTGCATGCCAGGAAAAGCCACCTTGTGTGTGTTGAGTCGGGGGCCTTTCCCTGGATATGGGTGGAAATTGCTAAGCCTGGAGTCGGGATAAGCAGTTTGCTTTGGGAAGGGTAGAGTGCTCAACCAGCCATGCACCTATTAAGCAGACTGAAAAGCTCAAGGGTCAGAATTCTTTGCCAGCTTCCAGGAGTCCTTTGTGCAAGACATCTGAGCCCAGAGTAACCTAGGTCCTTGTCCATGGTTCTGTAGAGACCTTCCCACCTAGTCCTGCAGATCTCTTTTATAATTGTGCACCCCGTTAGTTAGTGTGATAGAGTGAACTCGGGAAAAAAAGGGGTGTGGTACTTCTTAGAGCTAACTTCATACTCAAGATTGGTGAGGTTGTTTGGGGTTGTTGGTTTTTTAAGTGTTAGGTAATGATACCCATGAACCTGGAAAGGGATGCTCAGGTAGAATATGAGTAGCCAGCACGGCAGGAGTTGAGTTTCAGTAGGTATGTGAATGAGGATAATGATGGCAGCCATCTTGGCGGTGATAGTTATTATGGGCCAAATATGCACTGTGCTAAGCAGTTAATTTTAAAAGCATTGTCTCGTTTAATCTTTAAAACAATATTGTAAGGGCTTATTATTAGCGTTACAAGTACTATTATTCTCTTTCCTCTACTATTATCATCCCCAGAGAGGGGAAAAGTGAGATTCGGATAAGTCAAGTCATTTGCCTTGAATCCTATAGCTCGCTAATGAATAGCAGAGCCAAGATTCAAACTTCGGCTCACCTCTGGGCTCCCACATGTCACTAATGTAATGGTAATTTACTTTCTCATGATACCGTTGGCACAACTTCTGGCCTGGTAGTTCCTCAACTTATTATCTCTCACTTCCAATATTTCCCTGTCCTTTAAAAAAAAAAAGCCAATTAGATATAATCGTGCCTCTGAAATGTCTGTGATTTCACCCACAGGAATCTGATCTGTGAAAACTACCAACATGTGTTCTCCAGGCAGCTCCAAAATCCTGTACCGAAACCCTCGGTTCCTCCAATTTGCATTTTTGCAACTTCGGCACCAGCAGCAGAGTGGTGTGTTCTGTGACGTCCTTCTGCAGGCAGAAGGTAAGAGACTGGTGGGGTCTTAACCGGAAATCCACCATAGAATAAAAGACATTAGGGCTAGAGAGTAGGGGACAAAAGCAGGAAAATGCAATACCATTGTCTCAGCTACTCAGAAAGGAGTAGTTTCTGGGACAGTTCCTGTTTTTTTAAGAGTAAAAATGTGACTAGTCTTTTCTCTTAAAAAAACAAACAAACTCATTTTAAAGCTTTGTCAACACAGATAACAATATAAGGGAATGATTGTGAAGATTGAGTTGACATGTAAAGCCTATACACCAATGCTTTGAAATGTACTCAGCACATTTCAGTGTTCTATGATCCTATTTTCATATTTTCCCATATTCTTGCCAAGCTGCTGCTTAACTTTTTTTCCTTGCCCTTAACTTCATGATTTTTGTTGTTGTTGTTGTTGTTAGAACTAAAAATGTGTAGCTTATCCCCCCCTTCCCTTCATACTTGAAATTGTAAATCAGGATGAGGCACAACCTAATAAAAAGCCCAAGAGGAGTCAGATGTCCTGAATCTTAGCTTTGTGGGACACTAGCTTGCTTTCTCAGGGGCTGTTTCCTCTTCTACAGGGATAGGACAACAAATGTCCAGCCCTCTACAATTTGTAGAATATATCCAATAAAGTTTTCCACTTGATTGCTAGAATAATTTTTAAATAGTATATGATTCTCATCCTACCTCACTAAGTGCCTGTTGTGTACCCCAAACTGTACTAGGATAGGTTTGCTGTATAAATAAGCTATATACCTTAATTCCTGTTCTAAGGAGATTATGCTAGGGGAGACACTTCAGCAATCAGTTCATTACTATGCAGTGTAATACATAATCCCTGGCACACAATGCCAAGTCACTTCCAACTCTTAGTGACCGTATAGGTCAGGGTAGAACTGCCCCTGTGGGTTTCCGAGACTATACCTCTATAGGAGTAGAAAGTCTTATCTTTCTTTGTCCCTCAGAGCTGCGGGTGTTTCAGAACTGCTCACCTTGCAGTTGGCAGCCCAACTCATACTCTGTACGCCACCAGGGCTCCTAAGTCCCTGGTACAGTGGCTGCTGATAGGTCAGTAGTTTGAACTCACCAGATGCTCTATGGGAGAAACATTTGTTTCAGTTGGCTTCTGTATAAAAATTCTTGGAAATCCTGTGAGATAGTTCTGGTCTGTCCTATAGAGTCTGTATAAGTTGCAATTTACTTGACAGCAGTGGATTTCTATGGAATAATAAATGATATGATGGGCTAAGAAGAGATAGATGAAGGAGCCTTGGTGGTGCAGTGGCTATGTGCTTGGGTGCTAACGAGAAGTTTAATGGCTCGAACCCACTAGCAACTTGGGGAAATGTGGCAGTCTGCTTCTATAAAGATTACAGCCTATCCTATAGGATTGCTGAGTTGGAATTGACTTGATGACAGTGAGTTTGGGATTTTGGATTATATATTGAGGTAGGAGTACAGAAGAGAGATTTTTGTTTAATTTTTATCACAAACTATATCCATCCATCCATTGTGTCAAGCACATTTGTACATTTGTTGCCATAATCATTCTCAAAACATTTGCTTTCTACTTGAGCCCTTGATATCAGCTCTTCATTTCCCCCTCCTCTCTCCCTCATGAACCCTTGATAATTTATAAATTATTATTATTTTGTCATATCTTACACTGCCCAACATCTCCCTTCACTCACTTTTCTGTTGTCCATCCCCCAGGGAGGAGGTTATATGTAGGTCCTTATAATCCGTTCCCCCTTTCTACCCCACCTTCCCTCCACCCTCCAGATATTGCTACTCTCACCACTGGTCCTGAAGGGATCATCTGTCCTGTCCAGTGTTTTCAGTTCCTATCTGTACCAATGTACATCCTCTGGTCTAGGCAGATTTGTAAGGTAGAATTGGGATCATGATAGTGGGGGGAGGAAGCAAGCATTTTAAGAACTAGAGGAAAGTTATATGTTTCTTTGTTGCTACCCTGCACCCTGACTGGCTCGTCTCCTCCCTGTGACTCTTCTGTAAGGGGGTGTCCAGTTGTCTACAGATGGGCTTTGGGTCTACACTGTGCACTCACCCACATTTTACAGTGATAACGATTGTTTTGTTCTTTAATGCCTGATACCTGATCCCTTAGACACCTTGTGGTCACACAGGCTGGTGTGCTTCTTCCATGTGGGCTTTTTTGCTTCTGAGCTAGATGGCTGCTTGTTTACCTACAATCCTTTAAGACCCCAGACGCTATATATCTTTTAATAGCCGGGCACCATCAGCTTTCTTCACCACATTTGCTTATGTACCTGCCTTGGCTTCAGTGATCATATCAGGAAGGTGGACACCCACTGATAAGATTTTTTTGTTCTTTGATGTCTGATACCTGGTCTCTCCTACTCCTTGTGGTCACATGGGCTGGTGTGCTTCCATGTGGGCTTTGTTGCTTCTGAGCTAGATGGCTGCTTGTTTACCTACAATCCTTTAAGACCCCAGACGCTATATATCTTTTAATAGCCGGGCACCATCAGCTTTCTTCACCACATTTACTTATGTACCCGCCTTGGCTTCAGCGATCATGTCGGGAAGATGTGCATCATGGAATGCCAATTTAATAGAACAAAGTGTTTTCGCATTGAGTAAGTACTTGAGTGGAGGTCCAATGTCCATCTGCTGCCTTAATACTAAACCTGTAAATATATGCATGAGCTAGGCACGTTGATCTATTTCCCCATCATCCTATATAAATATATTTACATATGTACATGCCTTAATTTATACCTCTATAAATACCCTTTGCCTCCTAGTTCTTTCCTCTATTTCCTTTTACTTTCCTCTTGTCCCACACTCATGCTCAGTCCAGAAGAGGGATTTTTCTCCTAGACTTGGGGACGTTTGGAGGCAGGGGTTATGGACATTATCTTGAGGGTAATGTCCTGAAGGACAAACAGAAGTCAAAGGAAATGGGGGAAAGAACAGGATGTACAAGGTCCAGAGATAAGACCAGGCATTTGTGAGTAATTGGTATGGCTAGAGCACAGACTACAATAGGGATCCTGACCAGTGATCACGCTAGACAAAGAGCAGTCATGTAAGGTCTACAGGCCATGCACAAGGTAGAGAACTTGACTTCAGGACACTGGGAAATGTATTGAAAGATTTTAAGCATCGATGTGATCAGATACCTTTTTTAGAAATAGCACTCTTACTAATGAAGAGTTAATGGATTGTTAATGAGCCGAGACAGCCTGTTGCATAATCCAGAAGAGGCTGGTGGTCGATAATGTGGCAGTAAGAATGAAGAGAAACTTAAGACTGAAGTTGTTAAGGAGCATAGACTCCTGGGCTCAAATCTTATCTCTGCTACTTAAAAAAAAACAAAACAAAAACCATTGTTGGCAAATTAATCCTAATCATGGCAACCTCATGTGTTAAGAGGAGCACTGTACCTTAATGTCTTCTTGGCTGTAGCTGATCACCAGGCCTTTCTTCTGCTGGGTAGGTTCCCACACTGCTTACACCACTCAGGGACTCTGCTACTTAACTAACTGCATAGTCATGAGCGAGTTCTTCAGTGTGGCTGGATTCAGTCATTGCAGTTCACGTGAACCGAATGGATACTGGTAAAAGCGTTAGAATAATGCTTGGCACTCAAGATAATACTAGCTTTTTAAAAAAATCTTATCAAAGAATTAAGGATAACTTCTACCTTTTAGGCTTGGGTAACTTAACTGGGTGAAGGTGGTACCTTATGTGAAGTAGGCACCACAGGAGGTGGCTTTAGTGGGTAGAGAATGAGTTCATCTTCCAAAGGTTCTATTAGAAGTGCTTGCAAGGCATCCATCCATCACATATAGGCTCCAGTGTGCTTATGGTATGAATCTGAGAGCTGGAGGTCCTGGGCACATCACTGTCCTGTAGCAGTGTTAATGCTCAGTAGAGTTGAACCCAGATTATCTGCCTCCACACACGCTTTGTTAAAAAAATACACGCCCAAGTATTTGGTCCTTATTTTTGTCCAGCACTCAATGTGCCCAAGTGAATCAGACAGGCATAGTTCCTGTCCTTACAGAGCTTAGTCTAAACCTGACACTGTGACACAGTACCTTCTTTTGTGCCCAGAAGCACCTAAACCAGAGGAATGTTTTCGGAAGGGAATGATGTCTAAGCTAGGTTTTGAAGGATGAAAAGCTAGGGAAGCAGAAGGTAATGGCAGAAGGAACAGGGTTGTCTCCTACGTAGATTTCCGTGGAAAGAAAATGAGAAAAGGGCCAGTAGTACATTTGGGTAGTAGTCCATGCTTAGGCCATGACTTGCCTGTCTGCATGAGAGAACAGTGTGCGCCTTTCCCTACAGGTGAAGCAGTCCCAGCCCATTGCTGCATCCTGTCAGCCTGCAGCCCCTTCTTCACAGAACGCCTGGAGCAGGAGAGGCCAGCGCAGGGTCGGAAGGTGGTGGTAGAGCTGGGAGGCCTGAAGATCAGGATACTTCGGAAGTTGGTGGACTTCCTTTACACCTCAGAAATGGAAGTATCTCGAGAAGAAGCCCTGGATGTACTCTCTGCCGCCCGCCAGCTCCGGCTACTGGAGCTGGAATCTCTTCAGCTAGAGGGTGGAAAGCTGGTAAAGGCCCCTCAGGGCCGAAGACTGAACCGAGAATGCTTACAGCCTCCTATCTCTGCCAGAGTGGTGGCACCCAGCCGCCACCCTCGAGCCCCAGTACCTGTTAACCAGACACCCTGTAGCACTGGAGCAGTGAGGTTGAAATCTTCAGGGAAGGAAGAAGGTCCCCAGGAGAAAAGCAATCGCCAGAATGTAGAGAACTTGTCTGGCAACCTTCTGCTCAAAAGGAGTGCCAGACCCAGCCCAAATCAGGAAAAAAGCTCTTCACCATCAAGCCACAGTCAGAGGCCTGAGAAAAGCAAGGGTGACACCAACCTTAGCCCAGCAGCTCTTTCCCTACCCAGCTTGTACCCCTCTGTGAGCGACAGACTACCCAGAAAGATCAGGCTAAGCCGCTCAAAGCCAGCTCATGTGTGTGCCTCAAAGACGCCCAGTGTGATAAGTGGACCCAGCCCAGTGCCCACAGCCACTGGCCGGCGTCTTTGGCGACAAAGGAGTGTAAAGAAAGAAGTATCAGAGGACAAACAGAACCCGGGGAGCACTAATCCTCTACAGAGCACTCCAAGCCCATCTAGTGTTGGGAGCAAGAAACGGAGTCCGGAAGGCAGAACCCCTAACTCTGACTCAGTGGAGGAGGGACAAGTGGGGAGAGTGAAACTTCGCAAGATTGTGAATGGAACCTGCTGGGAGGTGGTGCAAGAACCCCCTCTTAAAGACTCTCAAGGTAGCCCCCACATCCCAGAACATGGTGGAGGCTTAGAAGAGCCTGCAGGAACTCAGCCACCTTCACTCATGGAGCAAGAAATGGCATCTGCGCCTGTAGATCCGTGTCAGGACTCCCCCTTGTGCTCTAGTTTTCAAGACATTCTGCTCTCCGCAAGATGTTCCCCAGACCACTCCATGGTGAAGTCCAAGATTGAGTCCAGCCCAGAGCTAGTGGGGAAAGAGGCTGTGCTGGCAACTGACTGCAGAGAGAACTTTGAGTTCGACACAGGACTCCTTGGGCAGCCCTATGAAGCTGAGGAGTACCGGATCACAAGTGCTGCTGCCACCAGTGAACTGGAGGAGATCTTGGACTATGTATTCTGTGGCTCGGACATTGGGCCACCTGTAGGGTCTCTGGAGAGTCCCAGGGCTGAGGGCTGTCAGACCCCCAGTTATCAACTGACAGACACAGGGAAGGACTGGAATGAAGAATGGTGCTTGTCAGACATGGACCTTTGGCCCAGGGAGCTCACAGAATTGGAAAAGGAACCTGTAAGCGAGAACAAAGAACCAGTGGAGCCCTTCAGTCCATTCATCATGCCCCCTGAGAACAAAGAGCCAACCGAGCCCTTGAGCCCCCTAGTCATGCCCTCCGAGATGAACGAAAGTGAAGTACTTTCAATGCGAGGCTCTTGGACTTCAGACCTGGAAATTACCAGCCCTCGCCCATTGGTTGGTCAGAGGGACAAACTTGTCCACATCGACTCTATTGACCATCTGCCAGGGTCCTATGGAGACTTCTCTTCCTGTTCAAACTGGTTAGAGACAGGGTTGGAGGTGTCCCTAACCATGGGTGAGGCATTGTACCCCCCTCCAGAGACAGACAAAATGATCAATGACTCAGAATTGCTGAAGCCATATGCTGACAGCTCTGAAGAGGAGATTGATGTGGTGAACTGGACTTCAGAGATGGTAGTACCCACCAGTGTTCCCTCGGTGTGGCCAGACCCTTCCTCAGAGTCAGAGACAGAGGTCGATATATTAACGTAGCAGAGAAGAGGGCAGGTAAAGGGATCTGGGAAAGGAAGGGAGGTGGTGGGGAACATTAGCTGGCACATGCCATCTTAGCACAAGTGGAGATGCATTAGGCTCTTTCCCTCTGTGGGAACCACACAGTAGCTAAGTGGTACCCTGGGTGGAAAATTAGGAACTCCTTCTGCAATTTACTTTCTAGTCATTAAAAATAATATACCAGGGGTCTCCAGTCCCAGCAGACAAGGCCAGCCAGATTTTAAAGGTCAGAGGTTATTGCATCACTGATAATTCACGAAAGTTGAGAAAAAACATCCTCTGGTTGTGTGTGTTCTGGATAAAAAAACCATTCCAGAAGGTGAAGTAGTGAAGTCTCAGGAGATAAGCAAGCAGTCGTGGAAGGACATTTATCTAGAATTTAATGCACAGAGTGCTTACTCACTGCCAGTCTGGGAAGTCTAGCCCAAACCTCCGTGGGGGCCTAGGAACTTACACTTCTGTCATCACTTCCAAGAAGTGAGTTGAAACAGTTGGGTTTTTTTTTTAAAGAAAAATAAATTATTTACTTCTCTAACCATAGCTGTTGCAAGTGTTTCATATGCTTTGCCATAGGAGTCCCAGATTAAACAATACCAAGAGGATCAATCCCATAAGGCTGTCTTTTGTCTAGGGGTGTAGTGGTTACCTGTTGGCCGCAGTCCTCAGTCAGCAGTTTGAAACCAGCAGCCTCTCCCTGGGAGTATGACAGGAGGGCTCTACTCCCAGGAAGAGTTAAATCAGAACCACAGGCGTTTCTACCCTATCCTCCGGGGCTCTAAGTCAGCATCAACTGAATGGCAGTGAGTTTGTGATTGTTTACCACATGATTAAGTTTTGCTCTATTACAAAAAACACTTTTAGTCAAGAACTTTTATTAACCAAATCCAAGAACTTTTGCAATGCCTTTCTGGAAGGTTGCCTCACAACGGAACCACCATTTCTGGAAGTGAGGAGACTGGGGTTTCAGGCACATGACTGAAGTTTGGCCATGTTCCATCATAAATGCTCCAACATCACCAGGGTCAGGGGACTGCAAAAGTGAAAGGAGGAAGAAAGGTTAGCAAATCAGACCCAGCAACCAAAGCCCTCTGAGAAATGTCTCTCTCCACTCACCCTTTGAGCCCCTCTCCCAACCCCACCCCCCACCCCAAGCTCCAGAAGCCCAAAGACTGTATTGCCTGGCAGGATGTTGGAAAGCACCACGGGCAACACTAGAGAGGCGGCCAGGCCCGCAGTACAATCACACTACACCATGAACAGGAAGCATCAGGGCTTGGGTAAACTAACTCAATCTGTAGTTTACAAAGATCCACAAGATTAAGGGATCCTGTTAAAATGCAGGCAGATTTCCTATCTGGGGTGGAAAGGTGGATTCTCAGCAGGAGGTACAACAGGAAGAAACTGGTTAGAAGCCCACCCAGGTAACAATTAGGGAGAGGGGTAGGAATACAAAAGGCACCTGAAAAGATTTCTGCCAGTGAAAGGAAAGCACGACAGCTGTCACGTGTCAGTTTAATTTACCAATAAGGAACGAATAGCCAGGTGAAAGAATCAAGAGACACGCCCTTATCGGGCATGCGGAAATTATTTCGCAAAGAAATGCTAAACAGCCAGAGGGCAGCAACTGCATTAATCGTCGGCACAATTTTCATTCTACTGAGGTTGAGCGCTTACAACTTGGCACAAATGAGACAGGGCTACACAGAGGACTTAACCACCAAGGTGACGGTCATTTTTCTGCCCGTCTCAATCTCCTCCCAATAAAAGGGGGCAGGGGCATTTCCAAGAGAGGAAATCAGAATGCAAATCCCGTGAGCAATGAGTTTTAACTTAAACTGCCGCTGATTCCCCCCCCCCCCCCGCCCGTAGTCCAAAGTCCAAACCGAGGCTGGGGAACGTCTGGTCCATTCTCCCTACGGAAGGTACTTCTTCAGCTCCTCCACCACCTCCTGAGGGTCCGGGAACTTGAGTTTGCGTGGCGGCCCCTTCTTAATCCCAGTCCACAGCTCCGCACCTGGGAAAAGGCAAAGGTGGCACGCCTCGGCCTCGGGCCCGAACGGCCGGCCGGCCGAGGCCCCCCTCCCCCTCGGCGCCGGGCCCGCACTCACGGCTGCCGTCCGGGCGCAGCAGCGTCACCTCGAAGCTGCCCCTCCGGGGCTTGGCGGGGTTCATCTGCACCGGCAGCTCGGGCGCCTCTCGGCGCAGCGCCTGGCTCAGGGCCGCGGCGTGGCGCCCGTACACGCGTCAGCTCGTGCTGCGGAGGAACGGGAGCCTGAGGGGCGCCCGGGGCACGCCGCCCCCAGCCCCCCGCAACCGCCCCAGGCCTCACCAGTGCTCGATGAGGACCTCCGCCGCCTCCGGGCCGCTGGCCGGCTTCTCTCGCTTCTCGGCCGCCGCGGCCGCCGCCGCATCGGCCTTCCGCTTCCTCCCGCGCGGCGCCATGGCGCCCGGAGCCCTGCAGGAACCGGAGCCGACCCGGGACGGGCTTCGGACAATGGCGACCCTGGCTCCGCAGCCCAGGCCCCGGCGGAAACTGCCTGGCGCGCAGCAGAGGCGCAGCACGAGGGCGGAAAGCGTGGCCCGGGGGCGCGCACGTTACACCCGGGGGCGGGACCTCGAGGTACCAGCACTTGGCTGAGCGGTGGGACCACTCAACCCTTCTAACCGGCGCCCTGGGCTTGGGGTTGGAGGAAGCTCTGTCAATCACCCGGGAGACTGAAACCCACACAGGTACCCATTCTGGCGAAATAGGGCACGCCACGATTCTCTCTGGCATCCGGGACCCCCCACTAGCCAGGGGCAGTCTGTACTGAAACCAGTTAGCTGCCAGCCCCCTCAGACTATGGAGCCATAAGGCTTTTATAGGCTAATTTTCAGACCAGCAGTCCGTTAATTGTAGTCCGATTTTAGATGCTCTATCAGATAGGTCTATCAGGGGTCCTCAAACTTTTTAAACGGGGCCAGTTCACTGTCCCTCAGATCCGTTGCGGGGCCGGACTATACTTAAAAAAAAAAAGCAACTATTAACAAATTCCTATGCATACTGCACATTAACTTATTTTTTTTTAAACAATTTATTGGGGCTGATACAATTCTTTTCACAGTTCATACATATACATACATCAATTGTATAAAGCACATCTGTACAGTCTTTGCCCTAATCATTTTTTTCTCTTTTCTTCTTTTACATTTTATTAGGGACTCCAACAACTCTTACCACAATCCATACATATACATACATCAATTGTATAAAGCACATCCATACATTCCCTGCCCCAATCATTCTCAAGGCATTTGCTCTCGACTTAAGCCCCTTGCATCAGGTCCTCTTTTTTTTCCCCCCCTCCCTCCCCTTTCCCCCCTCCCTCATATGCCCTTGGTAATTTATACCTCGTTATTTTGTCATATCTTGCCCTATTCGGGGTCTCCCTTCCCCCCTTCTCTGCTGTCCCTCTCCCAGGGAAGAGGTCACATGTGGCTCCTTGTAATCAGTTCCCCCTTTCCAACCCACTTACCCTCCACTCTCCCAGCATCGTCCCTCACGCCCTTGGTCCTGAAGGTATCATCCACCCTGGATTCCCTGTACCTCCAACCCTCATATGTACCAGTGTACAGCCTCTGTCCTATCCAGCCCTGCAAGG
The DNA here is from genome assembly GCF_050624435.1 of Tenrec ecaudatus. Taxonomy (NCBI): domain Eukaryota; kingdom Metazoa; phylum Chordata; class Mammalia; order Afrosoricida; family Tenrecidae; genus Tenrec; species Tenrec ecaudatus. The sequence continues at coordinate 16,956,986 of NC_134533.1, forward strand.
TAGAATTCGGATCATGGTAGTTGGGGGGAGGAAGCATCCAGGATCTGGGGGAAAGCTGTGTTCTTCATCGATACTACCTCACACCCTACACATTAACTTATTTTGAAGTGAAAAAACAAACGAGGCAAAAACACCCAGCAGGCCAGATAAATGTCCTCGGCAGGCCGCATGTGGCCCTCTGGCTGTAGTTTGAGGATGCCTGCATCTACGAAACTTGTCCAGCAGCAGCCGAGCAGCAGGCAAACCCCACTGACGAGCATGCATGAGAAGCCCAGGCAGGTATCTGGACCCCGGCCTCGGGCATAAGGGAAGTACCTACCACTGAGTGAGTCCTTACACAAAGTAGTATTCTCCTACTCTTGCCAATCCTGGGGACAAAGGTGCACAGCCATCGGATGGAACCAAACTGGCCCTTCTTATACTGAGAAACACAAGGACACAATCAAAAGGAAATCCCAGTCATTTTATTATGGGAAACTGTCCATTGGTGGTGGTAGTAGGAGGGGACCATTGAAGTTAGAGTGTTGTAACAGAGACCACAATCCAGCCTCAGGCCCATACAAAGTCTCCAGTCCCTCCCCAACCCCCACATTTAGGACTCTCCTCAGTGATAAAGATGCGGAGGGAGATTCTCTCCTCAGGACCAGAAAACAAGTTTAGTTTCTACTTCTTACTGAAGGCCATAGCCAAGCTAGAGGGCCTAAGGAAGCAAGGCTCCTTGAGACCCACGAGGAAAAATCAGCGCTGACTCTGCACCTTGGCATCAATCATAGATTCATGTTTAATCTAAGTAGGCTGTACAGCTGCACTAAGGTGAGTGATGGCATAGTGTGGCAGAAACGTGTGACGGATGGACAGCGGTTGTCACACTGACTGACCCGAGCCAGGGAGAAAAAGAAACAAACGAAAGAAATCCAAACTTGAAGGGACTCCATTTCCTGCTTCATTCCATGGGATTTCATGCCCATCTTCCAGTAAGATTGTTGACCACAGCGGGGAGGCCTCTCTGAGCAGTGCAAGACAGTTTACTGGTTGCCTCTTTAAAATCAGAAGCAGAGCCCACCTCCCCCAGGTGCAAGCAAAAGGGGGTGGGGGGACATAAATAACAAAAGGCCGGGCCTAGGACAAGGCTGGCAGCTTGGGAAGAGACTGTGAACAGGGGGTCCTATTTGTCCTTCTTGCTTTCCCCATCTGGCACTGTGGTGGAAGTTGGGGCCTCCGGCTGCTCCTCAGGGATACGGTCTCCTGCTTTTGACAGCTTCTTGGCTTGCTGGTAGAGTTCATTCAGGTTGAATTCTCGGATTACATTCTCCTGCAGAAAAGGGAATCAGGGTTCTTCTCTAGGAACCAGTTGCTGACCCCGGCACGCCAGAGAGCTGTGCTCCACAGGGTTTCCAGTTGCTGACTTTCCCAACTGGACAAAGGGCTTTCTTCTCAGGTGCCTGAGTGCACTACAACAGCCAACCACACCTTGAAGCAGCGGCTTGCTACTTGTGCACTGGACCTCTGTCCCTCAATCGGGTTCCTCTGCGTACAACACACCACATATTTGTCATTTCCACCTCCACCAAAATTGCTGTGAAATTGTGTGAAAATCTCCAAACATCTCAACAGATGCCTGCCTCAAGAAGCAGCAGCTGTGGAAGCCCAGACACCAAGAGGCAAGATCTCTGACATTGAGAAAGATAAATAGGAGATTGTGGAGCAGCACAAGGCTGATTAGAAAGTAGTGCACTTGCAAACTTTGCCTAAAATCAAACCCATTCCCCAGCTCCAAGGCTACATGTGTGCTTTATTCATGCCCACAAATGAAATTACCCTCACAAATTGGTGTTCTAAATTTCTGGCAAAGAATCTAATAACTGATAACATTATTTTTCGGGGGGTAGGGGGCGGTAATTTCATGTCTGCAGTCTTGTAACTAGTCCATGCTTTCAAAGTTAGTGGCAGAGTTGAGAATTAAACCCAGGTTGGGTTCCAAAGCCTACCCACTATTCCACACCCTTTCCTGAACCTCTTGGCCAACTTTTCAGGTACCTCAGAGAAGGTCCAAGAGACAGCTCGTCCTTTCTTGTCAATCTGTGGCCGCCGCATCACCTCCTTGCCACCTCGGAACAGGATCAGGGTAGGGAGCTGCTTGGTGAGGGGTGACGTGCTCACTTTGTACCTAACAAGGCCAAGTAAGGACTCTGTAAATCCATCTATATACATTACACAAAGTGGCCCCTGGCTCAGTCTCCTTGCCCAGGCTCTTACATACCGGGTACTAACATCGGTGTAGCGGCCAACATCCACCTTCCCAAAACTAAGCCCCGTACAGTTGTACCTGAGAAGAATAGGTATTTAACAAACTGAAACGGAAGGACGCAGTCAGTTGAAGGGAAGGAAGGGGGACAGCTTTGATTGGGGTACTATATAAAATCAAGGCCAAACAACAGTGACAGGGGAGGGCCCATTGTCTCAATCTCCACCACCATCTCTCCCCCTGCACTACTCACTTGAGAGAAAGGTCAGCGTAGATAGGAGCAAATGACTGGCAGTCGTTAGACCAATTGGCAAAGAATTCCACAATCCAAGTGACCCTCTTATCCCGCTCCAGCTCTTCCTGCCACACAGGGAGGAAGAGGAAGATGGATTATTTGCGCTACTCCCCACCCACCTCCCTTTTATGGCTTCCCCTCAGCCCTCTCCTCTAGCTCCAGTCAGAAGCCACAGTGCCTGCGACTTCCATTCAGAAGCACTGTTGCATTGCTCCCCCTAGTGGCCAGAGAGTACAATTACAGTCACCCACCAAGGCCCTAGAAACTGAGGGAGGTACTCACTCACATCAATGGTTTTATCATTGAAGTACTTGATGTACTCCGGGCCCATGTACAAGGGGGGCTTGCACGTCATCAGGAACACTAAAGACAAAAAGCAGCAGCCAAGGGAAAAACATAAGACCACACGCAGGCTGAAGGTTTACTTCAGTTACCCAAGAAGACAGTTTGTGAACACACTGGGCATACATTCTCTTCCTCTCAAAATAAACGTTCTAGGAGACTCAAGTCTCATCCGAGCACCATACATCAGTAGTTAGGTACAAGATAGGCAAGAGGGTGGGGAGAGACTGGTTCCGGACTGAGATCTGGCTCCTAAAACCAAGCCTTTACCCAGGGGGAGCTGATCTTACAAAAAAAGGCAGTATCCTCACCTATGCAGAGCGTGAGGTAAAGCAGGCCCATGCGGATGTCCAGGCGGAAGAAGAGAATGGCGTTGGCCACTTTACTAAACATGAAGATGTTGCCTATATGTTGCTCCACGGTAACTGAAACAGAGTTATCATGGGTCAAGTTAGGTTGCACCGTCTTCCTGGGGCAGCTTAAAAAGGAGGTGGGGAGTCCACGTCAAGTTCAGCCTTGGCATGGTATGTGGGACTAGTTCACCTAACACCTCCCCATAGACAACAATGAAAATAAAACAACAAAACACCCTTCTGAACTCCAATGAGCACACCTCCTGGCAAGGAACTGTAAGGACTAGTTCACCCCAGTATCCCCCACCCTCCAAACCCCTCACCTGACTCTTAACTCCAATGAAAGCACCTCTGGATGGCCTTTGGCCCCATCCCGAGAAAGGGACCTTGAACTCAGCTATACTTACTGGATCTGCGGTTCTTCATCATCACAATGGCACTGAGGAACATCAGGATCTCCACTTCTCTCTGTAACAGAGTCAAAATGATCGAGAGGCCCTGAGAGAGGAGGACTCCCCACAGGGCAAACCCGTCAAGATGGTATAAAACCCAGCAAAGACCCAAACAGACTGGCAACCATGATGAGAAAATTGGCATCAGACCCGAAGATCTAGACTCAGTGCCCACCCTGCCACACCCCACCTTGGGTGCCTGTCACCACAGCAGGAGGCTTCAGGGCTTTGTTCAAACTGGCGGCATCTAGTTCAAACTGTGATGATTACGTGAGACAAGGGAGATGAAGTGAAGATATGGTATATGGATGCCCGATAATGGTTTAGCCAACAAAGGGGCTCCAGTAAAAATAAAGCTTTTCTGGTATGAACACAGCATCTGGCTGTTTGTTGGTTTGGCTCAAGTGAAGTCATTCCTCTCCACCGAGCACTCAGCGTTCACGAGCTGAAGGGAACCTTTCAGAGCTCCTTCAGGCCCTTTCCGCACTCTCTGGTTTGCAGTTCTGTCTCACCTTCTAAAATGGAAGTGTGGTGTAAGCCGGTGCAGCAGACAATAAACAAGCAGAGACATTAACAAGCTACTTCGAGAGATTGCAGCAGTGAACAAGAAGCAGGTATTTGCAATAAACCTGCTGCCGCTGGAGTTGATTCTGACTCAGCGCACACCTAGAGTAGTGTACTGCCACGCTGTCGTTTTCATGGAAGCAGACTGCCACATTGTTCCCTCACTGAACAGCTGGGGGGTGCAAACTGCCGACTTCCCATTAGCAGCTGAGGACTTGACCACTGGGCCGTCAGAGCTCTTTTGTATATAACCAAAGCAAAACCTCACAGCCATCAAGGAAGATCCCCACTCATAACCATCCTTCTGAGGCTATAAATTTTGACAGAGCAGACCCCCTCGTCCTTCTCCGTCGGAACCACAGGTGGGTTGAAATAAAAAACCTTGTGGTAAGCAGCCTAACCCACGGTGCCACCAGGGTCCCTTGGAAATTTACAGAGACCCAAGTGATTATTTCTGACAGAACCGACCAACTGATTCACAGTTGGGATTCAAGGACCCAGGATTTTAACTTCAATATTAAAAAAAGACCCTTGTACACCAACGGGAATTCGATATGAACGTGCAAAGTTGGGGAACATGATGGGCCTTGGTAAACATCACACCTTAAACCGAAATTAAGGATTTTCATGAATAAAATCGTGTGGGTTAGAATTGAAACTTAAAATTGTCCCAAAAAGAATGTAAAGAGGAGGCAACTGGTCAAGAAACAAAAAGCCAATGAGGGAGGAGATTCCAACTCATGGCAGCCCGTTTTCCGTGGCTACCTTTCCTTTTAAGAAAGTCGATCACCAGACTGTTCCTTCTGAGGAGCCTTTTACATGGACGTCACTGTGCGCCCAGTTAGCAGCCAAGCACGTAAACTCTACGCCACTGCGTCACTCAAGCACCAACGGAACGTCCCCTAAAGACAGCGACTGGCTGCAAGTACTGCAACCCTCACTTCCTTTCCACTCAGGCATACAATGGCTGTACATTATTTCCCCCCCTCCCTGCATCTGGGGAGGAGCCGTGGAGGCATGGTGGGTTTTACGTTGGGCTGCTACATAAGGTCAGCAGTTGGAAACCAACAGCCGCGCCAAGGAAGAAAAATGAGGCTTTCTATACCCAGAGAGAGTTTCTGTCTCAGAAACCAACAGGGGCAGTTCTACCCTGTCCTACAGGGTCACTGTGGGTCGGAATCGAGTAGATGGCAATAGTGGTATAGTGAAGTTTCTTAATATGGCTTTCCTCAAGGGTTCATGAGGGAAAGGGAGCAGGGCCAGAGGGAGAAAGATAAGCTGATGCCGAGGGCTTACATGAAGAGCTAATGTTTTGAGAATGATGAGGGTAACAAATGTGCTTTATACAATTGATGTATGTATGGATTTTGCTAAGAGTTGTATGAGCTCCCAATAAAATTATTTTTTTAAATATATAATGCAACTCCCACCAAATGCAAACAGGGCATATGGAACACTGATAGAGGGGATTGGTCAGTTTTCGTTACCATCCCCTGGCTATCAGGATGAACCATTTTTGAAACAGCAGCAGAAAGAAGAAATGCTAAGGATCTTGGAAGCACACGTTCAAGATCTCTGAAGTGGCGGAGGCCACTGAGGCCAGATGCATCAATCAGATCGTGGCATGGAGACTCAGAGGAGAAGCACTGAGACGATGGGTACCTTCTTAGCATCTGGCCCTGGAGAAAGGAACTGTAGGACAGAGTGACAGATCGACTGCCTTCCTCCTGGAGGTAAAGGCCAAGAGACCATGTGGCTGAAAGGCTGAGAATCAGACTTGGCTGCTGGCTGAGGAAACCAATGACTATGTTCTTACTGTTTGCTGATCCTTATTTATAGTAACCTATTACTTTCCCTAACAAATCCCCTAATTAGGAGTATCCTAGATGAGTTCTGTGGTCATTGCAAAGAACTGTCAACCCCCGCACAGATGTCGAGTGCGTGGGAGGGATGGGTGGTGTCAGACGAGATAACGAAGGATGGAGAGTAGAGGCATGTGTGACTGACCTTGTGGCAATAGGGAAGCCAGAAGAGGTTAGATATGGTCACCTACATGTCATTTATTGCAGCAGTGAGCGCTGAGCGCGCTGCATCTGGGTAAGATTGTGTGACTAGCACTTGTAAATGAAATGTGAGTGGAAGGGATATGCCATTCTGCACCCAGCTTTCTTGTTCCATCTGCTGACTGGGTGACGTGAGGATGACCTCAAGGACATTCAGATTGCAGACAGAAGGAGCATAGGTCCCGCAGTGACTGTGTGAGGCAAAACTCTCTGAGTGATTGCTTAGGTTTTCGTTACATTGCAATTGGCAGTATGGATGATTTCCACCATATGCCAAAGACAGATACGTCAGCGTGTCGAAGCAGAGTGTCTTAGATGAACTCTGAGAAAGGCACACATGCCAGTCGCTGACCATGGAGCTATTCTCTGTATTTTCTGAGTGCAGAGAACCTGGAGCAGAACCCTCACCCGGGCGTCTAAGTAACAGTCTGAACCTCATTTCCTTCTTCAAGTAGGACAGGACCACCACTTTCCACGGTTTAGGCAAGGCCCTGGAGAAGGTGCTGACGGCTCAGTCCAAGGAGCTGATACACTGTATGGTTTGACCTTCGCACAAGATAAGGTAGACACTTTCCCTCCCATTCCCTGGGAAATTGCTGAAACACAGCATTCTTCAAGAAATCAACTAACTGTACTCCCTATTCCTGGCTTTATCTTCCCCTCGGAGCCACAGAGTAATTGGCTAAAATATTAATGTTTCTTTGTTTGCCTTCAGATAATTGTCAACAGATCCTTTGTTTGGGAACTTGTCACGGAATGCAGGCTATGTGACAAGAGCTGCATAAAAACCTGCCTTGAATAAAGAACTGGGCCTTGGAGTCCCTTCTCCTTGAGCCCCCTATGCCCTGTGTCCCAACTTTGTCTCGTCTTTTATCTCTACTCTGTTTTCTTAATTGCAACCGTGCCCCTCTTGTTCCTGGTCGATGTGTGAGTTGGCTCTCACATTAATGAACCTCTATCACCAAAATTCAACAACAGTCAACATTTTGCTAATCTGGTTTCATTGCTTCCATATTACTCATCCCTCACCTTTTTTCCCATGAAATATTTAAAGCAAATTCCATCCACATCGTTTCACCTATAAACACATGAATATGCATCTTTTACAGATAAGGACTTAAAACATGCACACACAACTACAATGTGTATCATATTTAACTTAATAGTTCCTTGCCCTCATCTAATATTTGGCCCTGACCCAAAGGACCTTGATTGCCTCAAAATGCTTTTGTATAGTTATTTGTTCAAGTTAGAAATGCATTTGAAAAAAAAAATGCATTTGACTGATGTGTTTCTTTGGTCTCTTTAATCTCTAATGGATCTGTCCTCCCTTTTAGCCCAGGCTACTGATTTATGACAGGCGTTGCATCACTGGTAGTGTGCTTTTCTGGATTCATAGTAGGTGTTCTAATAATATGTGTTCTGATAACAAACTTCTATCTTTCATATTTCCTACAGAGTAGTAATGAGATCTAGAGGTTTGAATACAGTAAGATCCGAATCTTTTGGCAAAAATACATCCTAGCTAGAGCATACTTCAGAAGACACACCAACTTTCCATCTGATGAAGAAGGCATCCACAGGTGATCCCTGCCTAGGTTCATTACTTCATCGGGGTTTGCTAAAAGGATGGGTTTAAGGTTCTACCAATCCTTCTGTATTTATCAATTCAATTTCTTCTACTGAAAAAAATCAACTTTCCCATATCAATTTTTTTGCTTACCCTAGAAGAAATGATATTGTAAAAGGCAAAATAATTGCTTGATTCTTTCCTTTTAAGAAATAAACTTTTGTTCTGTTTAGCTGGAATTCTGGAAACTTAACCTGTTACCGTTTTAATACAGACTCTAACATTGCTAACATACACTCTGAGAGGGGCATTCAGGCGACACTCCCTCAGCAGAATACAGACCCTGCCATACAGCACAGGGCCCAAGGGAGGCTTCAACTCCTTTTCCGAAGCAGCCTCTCCACTCGTACTTGGGAAGTACCACGTCCATTTCACATTCCCTTTACACTAAGCCTAACAAGTTCACGTTTGCACCCTCAGGACCCAGCGGAGTACCCCGTATACAGGTTGCTACCTGGTGGCTTGGAGTCCATTTCAATGCACAACCACAGGGAAGGACTGCTCTATAGGGTTCTCTAGGTTGTAATCTTTTTGTGTGCTTTTTGTTTTCTCTCTACGTTGTAATCTTTAGGAGGGCAGATGGCCAGGTCTTTCTCCCGCGGAGCCGCCGTGTGGGTGTGTTCGAACCGCCAATATGCATTCCGGAAACGTTCGCTGAATTCAGAAATGGCTAGTAGAGTGTGCAGATACTATGGGCAAAAATATGGTTTCACATCTCAATCACTAATTGCGTGCGCTCTGACAAGTCGCCTAACCAGGCCGAGATCAATGTCTTCATTGATAAAACGAGAATCCCACTACTTGCCTCATCGACCTTACTGGCTCCTTAGGAGGCCTGACTGACACCAGAGACCTTTAAGACCCGCGAAACGTTATGATGACTTGGTAGGGCTGTGGACCAAGACGAACGGTAAATGGGGAACGGTGGGGAGGCCCTGGGGTTGGTCAGCCTCTATAGCTAACCAGCGGTGCAACCCCGAAACGGTCCTCCTCCCCGATTTTCCCAGCGTAGGGTCATGACAGTCCGGACCCTCCGCTGTCCTCAGAAAGGCGACACCCAGACCTTCCAGATGCACCCTTGAGGCGGGAAGCTTCAAGGTCGCGGGGTCCCCAAGCAGGGATCGCTCACCCAGTCAAAGTCACACGGATTGCCGTCTTCCCGTTGCGTGGGGAGACCGTTGCACAGAGGCGGCAGCTTCCTCAGGAGTAAGAAAGATGCTGAAAGCAGGGCTGACAAGAAATAGTAAGGTCTGGCTAGCCATCGGGAAAGCCGTGGCACCGAGTACACAAGTGCAATCAAAGGTGCTAGCACCGCCATCTTCCCCGTCCTGGCGGCGCCCGCCGCACCGGCCGCCGTCAGTCAGGCCTCCGCCCCCACCCGCCGCTCAAATGCCCATTGGATCAGATCTGCCATGCGCCGACTGCTGACCCGGAAGTATATTCCCATTGCACGCGAGGGCCGCTACGAGGGATTTAATCCCGAATTGATCGATCTAGCTGCTATTTTCATTTGTTTTCTTTTTTTTTCATTTAAGTTTTCTGATTGGGTATACGACTGTGGCAAGCGGGGCTAGCCGAAAAGAATTTGCGTGCTGCAGAGTACTTTCTGAGCGTTCTTCTACAGCGACGGAAGTAGTTGCCGGAAGAAGGTGGGTGGAGACTGCGATATCCAATGATAAACGGCTCCGGGAGTTGGAGGGCGTTTCCTCGGGAGAGGATTGGCCAATGAAAGCCCTCAACTCCAGAGCCCTGGGCTCGGCCGGGGCTGAGGGGCAGGATGGAGAATTTCACGGGCCTCTTTGGGGCTCAGGCGGACCCACCACCGCCTCCGTCCACACTCGGCTTCGGCCCGGGAAAGCCGCCACCTCCGCCGCCGCCTCCTCCGGGTGGAGGACCCGGCACGGTCCCGCCCGCCTCCGCGGGCACCGCTCCTCCTGGCGCCGACAAGTCAGGAGTGGGTTGTGGCCCCTTCTACCTGATGCGGGAACTTCCCGGTGAGTATTAAGCTTGGCCGGGACAGCGCCTACCGGAGGCCCCGAGGGGCGCGGTAACCTAGGCAACGCGTACTCGGACTCCAGCCCTCGCCCCAAGGGACTCCCGGAACGACGTGAATTCACCAGGTGCTGCCTCTCGGAACCGCCTTCCCGCTCGGTCTGTGCTCTGTCCCGGACACTGGTGTGGTGTTAGGTTCAACAGAACAAAACACCGCCCGATCTTGCGCCGTCCTCGCAATTGTGATGTTCGAGCCCCTTGTGCATTGTGCATTGTCGTGATGGAAGGAAAATGCTTCAGAGCAGCTTTCCTGACCTTTATCTCACAATTGCAGCTGTCAGTTATCTTAAAACTTCTTTCTAATACGTCCTCGTGATTGTCTTAACGCCCGTTGAGGAAAACCTATTGATGTTGTTGCTGTAAAGTGCCAGGGAGTCAGGTTCTGACTCATAGGGACTCTGTGCCGCACAACGAAACACCTGCTTCTGGCCCGGCGCCATCCGCATAGTTGTTCGGATGCTTGTGCCCATTGTTGCCGCCACTGTGCCAGTCCATGTCATCGAGGGCCTTCCTTTACCCCCGCCCCCCTATATTTCCAAGCAGGATGATCCTTTCCAGGGGCTGGCCTCTCCTGACAACACGTCCCCAGTACGTGAGACCAAGCCTCACCATCCTCCTCCCAAGGAGCATTTTGGCTGTACTTTTTCCAAGAGAGATTCATTTGTTCTTCTGGCAGCCCACGGTACTTTCAATAGTCTTTGCCAACGCCGTAATTCAAGCTTACCGATTCGTCTTTGGTCTTCCGTATTCACTGCCCACCACTGGTGTATGGCTTCCTACAAGTGGTCCAGGGTTTGAGTTCAGTGCAGTCCTTTGAAGTTCAGAGCACACTTAGTTACGCTGTAGTCTTTCAGTTTTAGAACACCGTCCCCTGTGTTAGGTGCTATCTGCATTTTATAGGTTAGAAAAGGAACAAGCTGAAAGAACTCTCCTACGACTATTAGTTGGTCTCCAGGCCAATCTATTTTCAACCTTTCTACTGCCTTTCTCTGAGGGTACCATTGTCAGGTGATGGGTATTGAACATCTATCTGTTCTAGGCAAGTGCTGGGTGTCTGGAGCATGGTGGGGTAACGTGGGAAGAAGAGAGTAATATCTGATCCTTGCTTTTAAAAGCTAGCCTGTGTTGTAGTTGGGGGTGCATGGATGTGATTTTAAGATAAATAATGTGACTACAATCTTGGCCCACCTTATTACATTGTGGTCTTGTGTCACAGCAAATAACATTATAGAGGCTATTAAGAACTACACGGTGGTTCTCAAAATGCTTTCCTTGTAATCCCAAGTGATTGCACGAATAAGATGTGACTTGGGTGAGACCTTGAAGAATTCAAATAATTTGCAGAGAGAAATAGTGATTGATAAGTTAGAATAAGGCCCACCAAGCCTCGAGGATGAAGAGGACCCTAGGTAGGGCTGGCCCCACCACGAGACACCACATCCCCTCACTGACCCACAGCGTTACTGGAACAGCACTGGAGATACAGTGCAAAAATTGTGTCCAGTCTGACGCCCCCCACCCACCCCCCAACAGTGGTGAAACACAAAAGGAGTGTTACAGAGCAGCAAGGGGAACAAAGCAATGGATTTCCCAAGGAATCCCCAAAATAGACTTCTGATGGTAGGGTGGTGGTGGTGGTGGTGCAGGGCTTGGCATCTCATCCAACCCAATTTGAAAGCATTCACAAGGGTCAGCAGACAGACTTAGAACTATTTGTAGGCTCTTTCCTCCCCCCCTACCCCTCACCCCCCACCCCCAACCCCCTGCCCCAGTCTATCTATATGAGATAGGCAGGATTGTTTACAATCCGAGGGAGAAAGAACTGGACTGGCGGTTCCGGCAGGACATGGGAGAGGAGGTGGGGGAAAGGGAGGGGGGCACCAACAAACCCAAAAACAAGGGAACAGTAAGAGATCTAAAATCAGTGGTGAGGAGGATGTAGAATGCTTGGTGGGGTTTGGTCGTGTACAGTGTCGCCACGAGGAAATTAGTGAGAGGCAAATGAAGGGTGAACATGATAATGGGACTAGAGGAAAGGACTAGTAGGCAAAAGACATTTATAGAGGTATAAATATAAGCATATATATATGTAAATATATGTGAAGGATCTAGGTCTATGTACTTATATTTATATGTTAAGGATAAAGGTAGCAGATTGACATCAGGCCTCTATTCAAGTCCTCCCTCAACACAAGAACTTTGTTCTACTAATCTGGCATTTTCTGATGCTTACTTTCCTGACACAATCACTGAAGACAAAACCAGGTGCATAACCACATGTGAAAAAAGCTGATGGTGTGTGGTTATTACAAGATATAGTATCTGAGGTCTTAAAGGCTTGAAGTTAAACAAGCAGCCATCTGAGAAGCAACAAGGCCCACACGGAAGAAGCACGCCAGCCTGTGTGTTCATGAAGCGTCGATGGGATTGGATATCAGACATCAGAAGACCCAACACAGTCAATCATATCAATGCGAACAAGGGGGGCTGAGGTGGAGACCCAAAGCCCATCTGTAGACAACTGAACATCCCCTCACAGAAGGGTCACAAAGAAGGAACAAGTCAGCCATGGTGCAGTATAGCACCAACAAAACACACAGCATTCCTCTAGTTCTTGTTTTGTTTTTTCACGTAAAATTTTTTTTATTGGGGACTCTTACAGCTGTTACCACAATCCATACATATATCCATGTGTCAAACACATCTGTACATATGATGTCATCATCTTTTTCTTTTTTTTTTTTTTGTCATCATCTTTTTCAAAACATTTTCTTTCTACTTGAGCCCCTGGCATAAGCTCATCTTCCCCTCTCCCCCATTTCACCTTGATAAATTTTTTTTTTCATGTCTTACACTGACTGGTCTCATTTCACCCACTTTTCTACTTTCTGTCCCCCTGGGAGGGGGACCATATGTCAGTCATTGTGATCGGTTTCCCCTTACCAACCCTGCCCTCCTTCCTTACCCTCATAGTATTGCTGCTCCCCTTATTGGTCTTGAGGGGTTTATCTGTTCTGGATTCCCTCTGATGCTAGCTCTTAAACCTGTACCAGTATCCATGCTCTGGTCTAGCCAGATTTGTAAAATAGAATTGGGGTCATTGTCATGGGGCGGGGGAGGGGAGATAGGATGCATTAAAGAACTAAAGGAAGATTGTGTGTTTTGTCATTGCTATATTGCACCCTGACTGGCCCTTCTCTTGTGGCCCTTCTGACAGGGAGTGTCCAGTTGACTACTGATGGGCTTTGGGTCTCCACTCTGCCCTCCCCCTCGTTCCCATTCATATGCTTTTTGTTTTGTTTTGAGTCTTTGAAGTCTGATACCTGATCCCCATCAACACCTCATGATCACACAGGCTGGTGTGCATCTTTCATGTGGGCTTTGCTGCTGCTCAGCTAGATGACCGCTTGTTTGTCTTCAAGTCTTTAAGACCCAGACACTATATTTTCTCTCCTCTAGTTCTTTAGTGCTTCCTCCCTGCCACTATCATGACCCCAGTTCTACCCTACAAGCCCAGCTAGACTGGAGCATGTACACTGGTACCGATAAGAGCTCTCAACACACAGAATCCAGGAAAGATAAACCTGTCAGGAACAGTAATGGAAAGAGAGATACCATGAAGGTGGGGGAAAACGATCAATATATAACCTTCCCCCTCCACCCCCCGCCTCCCATGGCCAAACAAAGTAACATGGGTGAAGGGACACAGCGGACGATGTAAGATATGAAAATAATTTATCAAGGGTTTGTAAGGATGGGAGTGTTACCAAGGGCTCGGGTAGAAAGAAATTTTTTAAATGATTATGGCAACATATATACAAATGTGCTTGATACAATTGATGTTTGGATTGTTATAAGAGTCCCCAATGAACTGACTTATTAAAATAAGATTTTGTTTGGTCCTACGAGTCAGAGGAAGTTAAGCATAAGGATTAAGGAGTCTGGTGGCACTGTGGGGTAAACACTGGGCTGCTCACCATACTACCCACTACCAGCTGCTCCTTGGGAGAAAGATGTGGAAGTCCATTCCTCATCAAAGGATTAGTCTTGGAAACCTTCACAGGGGGACTGTGAGGTGGAATCTACTCATTGGCATTGGGTTTGCTGCAGGTAATAGGAATTGAGATGTTTTAACTGAGGAGTTCCACTTTCTGAAACTCCTTGAGAATGTGGGTATCAGGTTGAACAAGAGAAGTCATGAATGAGATGGGAGATTTGGAATGTAAAAAAACAAGTGATTCCTCTAAGTTGCCTAAAAGGAAATTAGAAAGGTAAGATTCATATTTGGACTGGGGAGAGATTTATAAATAATTTTTATGAACTCGAAAGTCAGCAGGAAATTGAGTGATGAACACACACAGGTTAAAGTGTCTTCTTGCCTGTGTATTAAACATAAGCACATGGAAAGAGAACTGGTAGAAGGTGAGGGTGATGTGGATATGGTAATGGCAGGAGATGGCACCCAAAGAGCTATGGGAACAGGTTCTGTGGCACTGGTCTCCTGCCTCTGCCCGCTCTTCTAACTATTAAGCACCTTGTTTGCAATTGACTGCCAACCTAAAGGATGACAGTTCAACCCACCAAGCAGTTACAGGGAAGGGAAAAAAGCCTGGCATCTGTTTCTGTCAAGATTGAAACTGGCACTGCCACCCAGTCAGTTCTGACCCACAGTAACTCTGAAGGGTAGGGTAGAGCTGCCCCTCTGGGTTTCCGAAAGTAGATCTTTACAGGAATAGAAAGACTCCTCTTTCTCCCACAGCAACTGGTAAATGTGAACTCCTGGCCTTGTGGTTTAGCAGCCCAACCCATTACAGCCACGAAGCCTCGGTGGAGCAGATCTTCTTCAACATGTGGGGTTGCCATGAGTCCAGGGCCACCTCCAGACCCAAACAACTGTGTGTTGTGCTGATAACCAGCAGCACGAGCATGATCGTGACGTCTCTCCGTCAAGTGGCTCTCAGCAGCATGAGTTTCCGGCCCCAAGTCAGGGATGATGAGCCAACCCATTGTCATTTGTACCATCCATGTTCATCTTCACTCTAGTTCCACCTCAGAGACACTGCAAGCTCAGTTCCAATTGACCACAATCAAGGGCAGGTTTCTGCTTTCCCGGTATGTTTACAGTAAACACAGGAGTATTAAGTGTGCCATGGCGTTCTACTCCCATAAAGTTACCGCCTCAGACTCACAGGGGCATTTCTACTCTGTCCTCTAGGGTTGCTACAAGTCGGCATCAACTCGGTGGCAATGAGGCGCCACCTAAGAGTTAGCTGTCTGGTGAAGGCCAGGGGGAATAGAGCCTTTTCCTTGGGTTCCAGTACTTTCCTATAATGCCCTATTTAGATTCCTGCCTGTTTCCTGTCCTTCCCATGCTAGCCTACCATTTCTGTAGTTTGTATTACAGGCAGTGCCAGGTTACAAATAAGTTCCATTTCTAAGCTTATTTTTGAGTCAAATTTGTAGGTGAGTCAGAATAGTTAATTATGGTTGGTATCTAATGTTATATGTATGTCTTAATATATATCCTATCATATGCTTTTACATGCATAAAAAATTATCAAAACACACCCATTCACCAAAACATCCCTAACATGATATGGTAGCAGCAATATGAATGCATTGATTTCAGCTGCAAAGTAGTTCTCCATTGTCATTATGAGCCATTGTAGGTGCCTGGAATTTTTAATATAATAGCCTTTAAAGGGTTTTAGTATTTGTTATATAAGTTAGTATTTTTTTTTACTTTAAAAATAATTTTTTAAGCTTCTAAATTTCACTTAACAGCCCTTATGTACTTTAAAAGTAGTCCTTCACTTTGGGGCAGTGACTGAAAATTTTTAATTCACTATTCTTTAAACTAATCATTGTGCTGTTATTATCCGTGTCCGTAGGAAACACAGAGCTAACAGGCAGCACCAATTTGATCACACACTACAACCTAGAGCACGCCTATAACAAATTCTGTGGAAAGAAGGTGAAGGAGAAGCTCAGTAACTTCCTGCCTGACCTGCCAGGAATGATTGATCTGCCTGGTTCCCACGATAACAGCAGCCTCCGCTCCCTCATTGAAAAGCCCCCTATTCTTGGTGGCTCTTTTAATCCTATCACAGGGACCATGCTGGCTGGCTTTCGCCTCCATACTGGCCCGGTAAGTCCCCTCTTGGGGAGGATGAAGGCAAATGGGGAAGCTTACAAGGGATAAAGGTGTTAGGCTTCCCATTCTGCATCTGTTTCCTATGTCTTAGTCTGTTCCTTCGTAACATCCTGAGCAGAATAGATGATGGGTGTAGGGGATTTCCTCCCTCAACTCATGTGGATCTTCCTTTTGGTTCCTTCAGTTGCCAGAGCAGTGTCGTCTGATGCATATTCAACCTCCCAAGAAGAAGAATAAGCACAAGCACAAACAGAGCCGGACCCAGGATCCTGTCCCCCCAGGTAAGAAGTGCTTCCATTCACAGCCAGCCAGTCTGACCTGGAATCTGGTTCAAAATTCCTTAGCTAACAGCAGTTGAGTTCCTCACAGATCCCTGGCTCTGAGATTCTCTTGAAGAAAACACTGATGTACAGGGTCCTTGGGGAAGTAGAACTTGGGACAGGGTCTTTAGCTGCATCTTTGTATCCTTTCTGGCCAGTTGGAGAAAAGCACTTGCCCATGACTTGGGGTTTCATGTAGTCTTGAGACTTTGTAGCAGTAGTGGATTTTGAGCTCTCCACATGATGGGCACCTAATGTCTCCTGCAGAAACCCCATCTGATTCAGATCACAAAAAGAAGAAAAAGAAAAAAGAGGAGGATCCTGAACGGAAAAGAAAAAAGAAAGAAAAGAAGAAAAAGAAGGTAGGAGGTTCATCACTGCAGCTTAGAGGTTCTCTCTCCTCCATATTAAGTCAAGTTCAGGACCTCTACCTCAGGGTGGAACTGGGATAGAAAACCCAGGATAGTTTGCAGGCCTCCCCCCACGCCCTGGTCAAGACCCCTACATCCCAGGTGTTCTCTTACCCTTCTTTTTCCTTCTTTCCCAGAATCGACACAGTCCAGACCACCCAGGTATGGGCAGTTCCCAGGCCAGCAGCAGCAGCAGCCTGCGCTAACAGGACTGCTGGACTCTGCCCAGAGGCATTTCCTGCTGTACTGAACCTGCTGCCCGAAGCTGCCACCACCTGAGCGCATCCCCGCGAGGCCGATGCCAGTCCCTGCTGGGCTCAGCAGAACGTCACGTATTAGAAAAGGGACATGCTTCTGTGAGGCCCGCCTGGCTGGCTTTCTTGTGGACAACTCTTCCCCTCCCTGGAAACTTTCATTCCATCTCTTTTGTAGTTTATGGAATCTAGGGTTTGCTCTGGTTTGTTAAAAAGGTTTTTCTTAGAGGCGAAAAAAGTATTTATCAAACTGGCTGAGTGTGGCTGCTTATTAAAAGTACCTTTCCTTAAGGATCTGCCTTTCAACCCAGGCATTAAGTTCTGAAGGGATTTGGTCGTCTACAGGCAAGGAAACCAGCAAACAGATTGGGAACATGATCCAAAAGTAATTCCTCCAGGATGAGGGGCTGGCTGATACTGTCTGCGCAGCAGAGAACATCATGACGTGGACCATACAGAGCTCAGCTTCACCCAAGGACCAAGCACCTGGGATCAAACAGGTGCAACCGTGTTTTAGGCCCATCTAGTGCTGAAACAATGGCCTGTACTTCAGCAAGGTTGGTTCTCAGGTCTGAAACCAGTGATCAATTGCTAGCAATCCGAAGTCTGACCAGCCTCCTCCCTTCGTGAAGACCATGAAATGGTTTGGCTGATGTGAAAAGCTTCTAAGACAAGCGGCCTAAACCAAAAAAAATGTAAGGCAGTAATCGATTTAGTTTTTGCAGTAGACTAGTTAGCTGAAGGAGCCCAAGTGGCTTCTGAATTAGGCTGTGGACCACAAGATCAGCTGTTGGAATGTGGAAGATGTACAGCCTTGGAAATCCAATTGGGGCAGTTCTACCTTGTCTCATGGGATTACTGTGTCAGAAGCAACTCAATGGCATTGAGTTTGATTTACTTTTTAGTTCACTGAAAACTTCTGAGAAAATGAATTGCTATCATGTGGCTTCAAATATGACACAAGACCTTCTGAGCCAAGGGGGTTTTCTAAATCCACAGGCTCATAGAATGTCCCAGCAAAATGTTACACTTAAGAGTGGAAAAAAAACACTTGGGTTCTGGCATGGCCTCTTTCTATAAGTAGGAAATCCAATTGCAATGGCATCCCTGCTTTTAAATAGGCACCTTTGGCTACATAAAGATGACCTGGTAGGGGATCCCTGATGGTGTAGTGGTGTTGCATTGGGCTGCAATCACAGGAGAAAGATGAGGCTTTCTACTCCCGTAAAGAATTCCAGTCTGTGGAAACCCAGAGGCAGTTCTACCCTCTCCTATAGGTTTGCCGAGTTGGAATCGACTTGACGGCAGTGCGTTTGGTTTTGCTTTGTACAGACAAAAAAGGACTCTCCTTAAGGAGTCATTGCGGCACAGACCGAGTTACATAAGCTTGGGGTGACAAGAAGGGCTGTTGGTTGGAAGACTTTTCAGGTGCTTCTGAATGGAATCGTCCAAATTAAAAGCAGGGCCTGTTGTTTCAGGTGGCTCGTTTCACAACAGTCCTGCCTGGAGCTGAGCAGGGACTAGAGGAGCTTGTGTGCTTACTTGGTGACTTCCCACCAGCGGTCAGTCACCCTGCCTTCACCAGACAAAACAACACAAGTCGGGGGGAGCTGGTTAGATCAGGATTTCTTTTTATTCCTTGTTGGTTTAAAATGGCTAGTCAGAATAAAAAATAAAAGGGCCTCTGTCTAGAGGCTGGGGTCTCCCCTTGTTGAGGTTAGAACCCAGGCATCCCCTCTACCCAGCACTACACTGAGGTGGGTGAGGGGTCACCCCCAAAGACAACTGGAGGGACCTAGGCCTGCCACTCGTCTCTATCCCGTTTTTGGCATGTGATGAAAAATATTGCTTTTTGGATTCTTTTCCAAACTGGATTTAAAAAGAATATAACTGAGTTAGGGGGAGGCTTTGAGGGGCTATTTAGAAGTTCACCCTAAACCTTTTCCTCCCAAGAAGGGGGATTGTTTCTTGAGCTGGGTCAACCTCTTCATGATCTTTCCCCACCACCACCATCATGGGCTTTACCCTGTACCTGGAGAAACCAAGTGCCAATGAGGCTAGAAAACTACCTTTCTTCTCCCAAGTCCCCAGGCAGGCTCACCTCATGGGCTTCATTCCCGATCACTTAGCACCAACAGCAGGGGGTGCCATTTCCTTAGTTAAGCGGAACAGAAGAGGGAATTGTGGGGGGAAAGGAAGACTGGTGTCTCCCTTCCTTTCCTGCTGGTCTGAGAAGTGGGAATAGACCCCTCTTTATGCATCTCCCTCCCTCATTTTCCCATCCCAGGATAGATATAGAATTTCTTTGATATTTATAATATATATATGTATATATATATATGTACACACACACACCTGGTAACGCAGAAGAGGAAAAAATAGAATCCGTAACAATAATAAAAAAAATTATTTCTGATTTAAAAATGATCTGGTTCCCTCCAGGGCGAGCAATTGCACAAATGTCCACTGAGTCTGGTCCAGGGGTTAAAGGAGTCGGACAGGCCTTAAAAGGTGAAAGGGGCTTCTGCCCCAGTCTCAAGACTTCCCCAGCCCCACTGCATTTTGTAAAAGCTCTTCATCCTCTTGGGATCGGTAGTTTAGAAATGTCCATGCAGGGGAGGGGAGCCCTTAAGGGAAGGAAGGTGGCCACTGGGGCCCTCTGATGCAGGTGCAGAGGCATTGGGAGGGCCAGAGGGCTCACACTGAGATCTCATAGGTGGTGCCGCCCACGCCTGACACTTTCTTGACTCCTCCTCGTGTGGGGCTACTGAGAGGTGGCTGGCCCGGAGCAGGGGAAGCTGAGCCTATGCTCTTGGGTTGCCCATTGGATTTGCTATAGGTGGTCTTGAGCTGTACTTCATCTCTAGGAAGAAAAGAAACGGGCATCAGGAAATGCGAGCATCAGACAAGCTTTCCTACTCAAAACACTTAAAAAAAAAAAATCTTACATCTTGAAAACATACCCAATTCCTGGTCCCCCTCATTTACAAATCTCCCAGCAGCTATCTCTTATACTTTTGGGAAGGCAAGATTAAAGGGAAAGTGTTCATCCTCAATGTACTACTGGAAGAGCCCCACATGGGTAGCTGGAGCAAGAAAGTGGCACTAAAGAGCTACCAAGCAGGCCCACCCACGCTCGAGTGCTCTCAGGAAGCCAGGATGGTACCAATACTTACTTGGAAGTCAGTAATGGCTGCAAGGCCACTTCTTCCACCTCAGGGACACCAGGTGGGACTTTTTGGCTGCTGTAAGATATAGATCGGCCCAGGTATGGGGCATGTGGGCCTGGTTCAGGGGAACCCAGTCCCCGGGCCCTTAGCCCATCTGGCTTGCCGAAACGGGGGGCAGTTGGGCGGCCCAGTGGAGTCTTGACCAAAGGTGATCGCTTTGAATCCTCCGAGGAGGAACTAGTACGAGGGGCATGGCCTGAGCCTGGTGTTGACTGAATGCCCGAGTCCCCCATGCCTGGTTCTTCCTCACGGCCTTGGAGTGGCGGTGACTGGCGCAACAGCTTCTCTCGTTCCTGGAGGGAGGCCACAATGTGGCGTGACAGATTGTCGTACCGGACAGGTGAGGGCTCTCGGTGTGATGGGCCAGTTGGCACCAACCGTGGGTGCCTGTCAGCTTCCCGCTGCTGGGCCAGCCGGGCTGACAGGAAGGGAGAGGTGTAGCCTAAGGATGGCTCCGGCTCGGGCCCCGCCTGCACTGACTCAAAGTCAGGGCTGTCTGAGGGTGTGAGCAGGCTGTCGTAGGACAGGCTCCCGTTGCGGGTCTGGTTGGCCAGGCTCTTGTAGGAGGTGGAGGTTGTCCCCTCCGAGCGGATAGACTGCAACTGGCCCAGCTCAAATCCTGTGCCTTGGGCTGACTTGAGGCTGGAGGAGCGTGAACCACTCGAGAGTGGATCGAAGTGAAAACTTTTGCCAAAAGTGGGTGAGCGGAAACTCTCTGGCTCCAAGCTGGGCTCTGAACGGTAGCTGGGATGGCGGCTGCTCTCGGCAATTGAGGTTGGCTCCTTCAAGCTGTCCCCACGACTCAACTGAAGGAGAGAGTAATGCCAATTAAAAACAGGACACTTAGAACTTTAATACGCATTACCCTATTTAGGCTCTAGAATAATCTGGGCTAGAAAATAAATCACATCTCATTTCACAATGCAGAAAATGAGGCTTGGATTGACTAACTTGACCCTGGTTGTAGAGCAGGGCTTTGAGTTTAGGCCTGACATTCATCAGTGCTTTTATTTCTGCCCTGCCTCATCCCTCCCCTCTCTGAGGAAAGACACACTTCAGTCCCACTAATGCCAACAACTGGGGGAAAGTTTGGTTTCCTTCCTCCTCCCCCCCCCCCCAATCATCGTGCCAGACACAGCCGGCATGCACTATAGCCCCCTTTCTTCAAGGAGACTCCGTACCTTGGCGCTGGAAGAATGAGGCATGGCGGCGGATGTGCTGCTGCTACTGTAGCCTGGGCGATACTTGTACATGGTAGGTGTCGGGGGGCTGTCCTTGCTTAAGAGGCTGCTATCTGCAGGGGGAAAGGGCCCGGGGGTACAATGTTAAGCCATTCTCTTAGGGGAAGGGCAAGGTAGGCAGAAACCACACCCAGCAAAAGGAAAGTTGAGGGGACATGATGTTGCTGAAATCAAGGCTAGAGGGTCTCAACTCCAGAATGCAGGGAAGTCAAAGCACCTAGCAGGTCCTGGGATGTTCTCTGGTCCAGGAGTAGTTTTACACAGAAAAGCCCAATTCCGGACCAGTAGCTCAATGGCAAACCCTTTATTCTAGCTATTCTAGGAAGTGGTCTAGGTACCACCGAAGGGGTACACCCAGTCACAACAGAAACAGCACCTCCCCCATCCCTGGCCCATCTGCCCTATAGTTTTCTCACTCCTGCCTGCCATTTTTAGGGTCTTTCAGGTTGAGGTGGGCCTTACCTTCAGTAGCAGCCAGGCTGAGGTGTGTTCGCAGCCCTGTGTAGCGGCTCAGGTCTGGCTTAGGAGGTGGTGGAGGCTCAGCATCAGCAGACTGGCTCTCCGTGATCTCCAGGCTTCCCTTCGACTGTAAATTGGGGAGAAGAAATGTAGATTGGAAAAAGTCAGTCTCAGGACAACGCAAAATGACTAATATAGAGGAGGTACTGGGAGTCAAGGACTTGAAAATAAGCCACAAGAGTACTGGATTTTAAGAAAGGTTTCCATCAACATTTTAATTCTAGTATATTTGTTCATTTCAACCATGAACTACTCATTATTGAGCTCCTACCAACTCTAAGCAGCTTTGTGGAAGTCCTAGGAAGACAACAAAAATGAATGGAACGAGTTTCTACTGACAGAGACCTTACAATTCCATGGAGACCAGAAAGTGACATACACTAAAGCCGACGTGCGCCGCACAAAGCCATGTGTCCCCCTCTGCCACAAGGATGAGCCGCCACTTCACCTACACTGTTCCCCAAACCCTCACCTTAGTTCTCCGTAATTCTCCCTGGATGCCGTTGTCCATGATCTTCACGGCTATCTGCCCATCGGACACTTCGGGTCGAAGGAAAGGAGGCCGGATGACAATTGTCTTCTCTTTCTTTGGTCTCCCCAAATACCTGAGTGTCAGAAAGTGAGGACTTTCATTCACTCAATCGCTTCGAAATATTTACATATACAGTAGGTAAGAAACTTGTGCCATCAAAAGGATCCACGTAGCATTGATTCTTGGACTCCATGAAGAACTACAACAAGATGAAGCCTGTGGCCAAATGCCTCTGCAGGCTCAAGGCCCTTTAAAGCATAGCGCCCTAGCAGGGAAGCCCTCCTACAGCCACTTTCCACCAGCTCTTCCCCGCCAGAAGCAGCTCAAAGAGGACAAGCGCTAGACCACAGGGGCGTTGTACCTGGGTGCTGGGGAACTGCAGAGGACACGGCTGACATTGTTACAGCAGCCATTTGTGAAGGGGTTCACACCTCCTCGGAATTTACCCGTAACCTAGTGAGAGGGGAAAAGGGCCAGATCAGTCAGATGGGCCTCCAAAGGCCAAACACAAAACAGCAGTCAGTGTCTATCCACTACCTGGGGGGCATCAAAATGAATGAGCACAGTCCTGCCCTTACTTGTGAGGGTTAGGAACAGGGCATTGGGATCAGGGTCCTAGGTTCGAATTCTACATCTCCTTTATCACAGAGGTAGTCTCCTGACCATAGTGTAAAATAAGGACAAGAATACTTCTTGAAATACTGAAAAATAAGATTACAGACATGAGTAAGCAATTAAGATAAATTATTATTATATGCATGGATCCCTGGTGTCATAGTGAGTTCTACCGTTGAACTTCTAAGCACAGGGTCAGCAGTTTGAACACACTAGTGGCTCCAAGGGAGAAAGATGAGGCTTCTGCTCCCATAACAACTTACAGCCTCAGAAACCCACAGACAGTTCTACTCTCTCCTCTAGAATCACTATGAGTTTAAACTAATGAGATGGCAGGGAGTTTGATATTTTTTTAATTATGTGCACAAAAATAATTGTCTCCCTACAAGCTTTTTGAGTGCTGAGTGAGGTTTTATTTCTCTCACCTCACAGTCTAAAATATCCAGCATACAGTAGGCAGTCAATAATGTTTGTCCATTAGGAAATGGTCTCAAGTCTCATGTTCACGCGAGAAACTTGAAACCTGGGGCTACCTCACCCCACTACCACTAGCTTCTGCTTCATCATCCAAAGTCTATACTCTAAACAGAGAGTTAAGAGACACAGTTCTGCTCTTCAGACGTGACCATCATGTCTCCCCGTACCTGTTCATTGGTTGTGCGTCCCCTAGCCACCAGCACCACATGAAATCCCGTGAGGCCAGCGACAGGGATGAAGAATAAGCCAGCCACACACATCACTGCCATTCTGAAGTCCAACTGTCAAGGAGAACAGAGTATCTTCTCTTTGACTTTCTCTCCCTTAAAACTCAACTTTCACCATCCTTCCCCCACCAAGTCCCCCACCCACAGAACTGGAAGGATACGTGACAGCCATGCGGACCCCTGAGAGTTCCTCCATATGGTAGAGGACATAAAGGAGGCCAAAGCCAAACACACCCATAATGTGGGCTGTCAGGGAAAGGAGGAAGAGGAAGAAATAACGGTAGTTCCGGCGACCGATGCAGTTGTTCACCCAGGGGCAGTGGTGATCAAATTCCTAGGGGCACAAGAGAGACAGGCTGAGAGACATGTTTTGCTTTTAGTAATCTGTGATCAGATTTCAAAAATAAACTGGTCGTGCAGCTTATACTGCTCTATCCATCTCCAATAAGGAAGACTTTTGAGAAGTTGGTCTAAGGTCAAGGCTGCTCTCAAGTTTTATCCTATGTTACCAAGGGACTCTACAAAGGGGATGGAAGACTTTGTAAAAACGTTAAGAACTCTCGAGAGGGACAAATGGCAGTTTAAGAAAGAAGGTAAAATAAGACAAAAGGATGAGAGGGGGACATGAAGGAAGAGAAATAGAATTGCAGACAGTGAATACAACAGTATGATGTTGTGGAAGCAAGAGAGAACAAAGCCAGGACATGTATCACCACAAAGATGCAGCCAGAGGCAGGATTCTTAGTGCTAGGAAGTCTAGGTCTGCTCATCTAAGCTTCCCCAGGAAGATCCATTCTGCTTCTCATGTGTGTCTATCTCTGCTCAGGCCTTTGGGCAGCGCTAGATCATGTAGCCCAGGTAGCTAACCAGGACTGTACTTCACCAAGACCCAAGAGTTACAGGATTCGATTCTTACTATATGGGTAATTAACCTAAGTGTCAGGGACTTCTCCCACCCAGACCTCTTACCTCCACACAATTGTCACAGACGCTGCAGTGGGAACATCGAGGAGGCCGGTAAAAACGGCAGGTGGCGCACCATTTCATGCGCACCTGGATGCCCTTGATCTCCACTGTTTTGTAAAGGGGAGCTCTGAAGTCGTCTTCTTTGTCCTCATCCTCCTCAGCTGGAGAAGGGAAAGTCGATTAAAAACGCCTAGACCCGACTTTAAGGAGCACCAATGATGTTGAAAGTGCAGCCTCTGCCTTTCAGGAATTCAGTCTAGCAGGCAAGTGGAACTAGGAACTAAAACACTGTGAGATCAGCTCTGTGTATAGCACAATGGGAACAGAAATGAGGAAGCAATTTATTCTGAGTGCTCTCGCCTCCTTGAAGAGAGACTAAAAGGAAAGTGACACGGAGGAGACAGCTCACACTTGTGTACACTGATGCTCTTTAATTTTCATACTGTGAATAGGTTTTAAGAGAGATGAATAATTAACATATGAAAATACATACATTTAGGCTTTGCATAGCAGTCAAAGTCTACAAGCATATGACTGAACTACAGCAAGCCAAGAGACGAACCAACATCCGTCTTTCTGCCATACATAAACCCCTTACCCACAAAGCCTTCCCTCAGCTTCTCCTATGTGTATTCCAGTATTGTCTGTTGCTTAAGCCATTCTTTCCCTAAATACCCTTGCTCCCAATTTTTAGCTAGTAAATGCCTACTAACCATTTAAAACATAAAAAGCATTATTTGTCTTCACAGTGCACAACTTTTATTTATTACTAATACCTTTAAAATTTTTCCATGGCCACAAGATTGGATATATAGCTCCCCCACCCCAAGGGGACAAATAACATAAATGTGGGTGAAGGAAAACAATGGGCAGTATAAGATAAGAAATAACAATAGCAATATATAATTGATCAAAGATACAT
Source organism: Tenrec ecaudatus (assembly GCF_050624435.1). Taxonomy (NCBI): domain Eukaryota; kingdom Metazoa; phylum Chordata; class Mammalia; order Afrosoricida; family Tenrecidae; genus Tenrec; species Tenrec ecaudatus. Next base: position 16,982,849 of record NC_134533.1, read on the forward strand.
GAAGGTGGGGGGGGAGGGAAGCGCTTACACCAAAGGCTCAAGTAGAAAATATTTTGGAAATGATGATGGTAACATATGTACAAATATGCTTGATATAACTGATGTATGGAATGTTGTAAGAACTGTTTAAAAAAAACAAAACTGTAAGAGCCCCCAATAAAATGATTAAAAAAAAAAAAAAACTCCCTTCCATGAGAAGGAAAAGTTAAGTAAGTGATGGTGTAGCCATAAAAATTTAGTTTTCAAGTTTTACTGACTTGGAAAATTGTATACAATACATATAAAAAAACACCCCAAAAATACTAAAGGAAAACTACACTGTGATAATGACATAATCTGGTGTCAATTTGAGATCTGCCCACCAAGCCATGACGATGATATTCCTACTCAGAGCAGCCAATCCACAGAGAAGACCATATGGTCGGTCCCACTATGAGACATGACAACCCTCATTGACCCATAGCCCTGCAGGGGCAACACTGGAGACACAGTATGGGAATTCTGTCCGATCTGATCCCACCACACCAAGGTAAAACACTAAGGGCATGGAACAGAACAGCAAGGGGGACAGAGCAATGAAGTTCTCAGGGAATACAAAAAAATATATACCAAAAATATAGACTTTGGGGCCAGGGTTTGATGCCCAATCAGACTTGACCGGAAAACACTCCTAAAGGCCAACAAACAGCCCTTGAACTAACTAAAAGCTTTTCTTTCTTGTTGTGTTTTGTTTTTTGTCACTGGCTTGTTGTTGTTTTTATTTGGTTGCTTGGTTTTGCTCTGACTTATTTTTGTGCATATTATCATCTCCACAAGTCAGTCTAAATAAGATAAGCTGGATGAACAATCTGGAGGAGAAAACAACAGGACCAACAGTTTCTGGGGGACATGGGAGAGGGGAAGATGGGAGGAAAGCAAGTGGTGCTAACAAACCCAGAGACAAGGGAACAACAAGGGATCCAAATTGGTGGTGAGGAGGGTGTAGGAGGCCTGGTAGGGCATGATCAAGGGTAATGTAATCAAGAGGAATTACTGTAACCCAAATGAAGACTGAGCATGATAGTGGGACAAGAGGAAAGTAAAAGGAAATAGAGGAAAGGGATAGGAGGCAAAGGGCATTTATAGAGGTGTAAATAAAGGCATGTACATATGTAAATATATATGTGGATGGAGAAATAGATTTATATGCATATATTTATAGGTTTAGTAGTAAAGTAGCAGACAGACATTGGGCTCTACTCAAGTACTCCCTCAATGCAAGAATTCTTTGTTCTATTAAACTGGCATTCCATAATGCTCACGTTCCCGACACAACCACTGAAGACAAAGGGGTGCATAAGCAAATGTGGTGAAGAAAGCTGATGGAGCCTGGCTATCAAAAAATACAGCATCTAGGGCAGGGGTCCTCAAACTATGGCCCGCAGGCCACATGCTGCCCACCAAGGACATTTATCTGGCCAGCCGGGTGTTTTTGTCCGGTTTTGTTTTTTACTTCAAAATAAGATATGTGCAGTGTGAATAGGAATTTGTTCATAGTTTTCTGGTTGTTGTTTTTTTTTTTTTTTAACTATTGTCCAGTCCTCCAACAGGTCTAAGGGACAGTGAACTGGCCCACTGTTTAAAAAGTTTGATGACCCCTGGTCTAGGATCTAAAGGCTTGAAGGTAAACAAGCGGCCATCTAACTCAGAAACAACAAAGCCTACATGGAAGCAGCACACCAGCCTGTGTGATCACAAAGTGTCGAAGGGATCAGGTATCAGGTATCAAAGAACAAAAATTCTTATTGTGAATGAGGGGGAGTGCAGAGTGGGAAACCAAAGTCCACCTGTAAGCAACTGGACATCCCTTCACGGATCGTGGGGAGATGAGTCAGTCAGGGTGCAGTATAGCAATAATGATCCCAATTCTACCTTACAAATCTAGCTAGATCAGAGGATGTACACTGGTACAGCTAGGAACTTGAAACACAGGGACTCCAGGACAGATGATCCCTTCAGGTCTAGTAGTGTGAGTGGCGATACAGGGAGGGTGGGGTAGAGAGGGGGAACTGATTATAATGATCTACATATAACCTCCTCCCTGGGGGACGGACAACAGAAAAGTGGGTGAAGGGAAACGTCGGACAGTGTAAGATATGACAAAATAATTGTTAAATTATCAAGGTTTCATGAGGGAGCAGGGAGCAGGGAGGGAGGGAGGGGGAAAATGAGCTGATGCCAGGGGCTTAAGTGGAGAGCAAATATTTAGAGAATGATGAGGGTAAGGAATGTACAAATGTGCTTTATACAATTGATGTATGTATGGATTTTGATAAGAGCTGTATGAGCCCCCAATAGAATGATTTTTTCTAAAAGTGAAGGGGTGGAGTTTAGCCTATCAATCTGGTCAAAGCTTAATGACCTAATCTGGAGGCGCTCCAGAGATAAATAACTCACTGGAGGCCAGACCCATACTCTGCTTCGTCTCCCTGTGAGATAGTTCTGTTGACAACCCACGCGGAGCTATGCTGATGGCAACCAGAGCCTTGGAGGAGGAGCCACATGGAGACCCACACCAGCGCTATGATGCTTCCACCGCCACTGGATCCACAAGACTTTCCACACACTGGCCTTTGATCTTCCTGCACTTGGCGTCATTGAATGTGCTGCATGAGTCTGAAGAGGAATTTATAGACTGGTATCGGACATGTAGGCTAATATAGGATTTATGCACTTGATCTGGACTGAGGTTGGGATGTTTTCTCAATATACACACCAGACGTGAGTTCATTCTCCTCTGAAATACTCTAGCTCTTTGATCATCCTTATAAGTTATCATCCCTACATTTATTCCCTTGTAGATGAAGCTATATGAAAACAAGGATTTTTTTTTTTTAAGAAAGGCTGATGATTTCAGGTTAAGTCCTCTTCTCTCACTCTCAACTAACTTGATCATTATTAGTATCAGTCTATAAAGAATATGGTGAAAGGGATTGGGGGGAAAATTGTCTACTACGGGGTCTATATAAGAGAGGGTCCTGGTAGGTTAGTAGTGGCTACTCCTAGGAGAGAAAAGGAAGCATTCGGTATTGTAACTGGTGAAAATAAAAATACACCCTGCTCTTTGCTGCTAAAAAAGCAAAACAAAACAACAGAGGATTTTTTTTAAATTGCTAAATGACTGCCCCAGTGCCTTCCACACTTAAGCACTAACCTTTCAGTTAGCAGCCGAGTTTTAACCATGAAGCCACCAGGGCTCCTTGTCTTCTACCCAGTACAGTCCATCAATGAGCATTTGCTGAATGGACATCTAGGGCTCATTAAAATAGCCCTCCTTGCCTAAGGAACTCTTCTTCCACTCAACTAATCTTTAAAACAGAAGCCACGAATGAGGTACAGTAACTGAGGTTCTAGGAGGCTGAGATTATGGGATGCCACAGTCCTTCCCTACACAATTTCAGAAAAGTGTAATCTCACCCAGATGCTATGCCAATCCCATGTGTCTCACTCGTTACAAGATAATCTCCCATTTGAGAGGAAAACTAAATGTCATCAGTAATAACCTCAATTGACTTGTCTTTCTACCTCTTACTCCGCTGATGACAGTTCTTACTCTCATAGTAAGAACTCACAGATGATGTCAGAAACAGCCTACTTCACTAAGTATAATCCTTCAACATGCAGGGAAAAGCATCTCTTCCGAGAAATTCACTCTTCAATTTACTCCCTTTCTTCAATTTCTCTTCTCACTTATCTAGTTTGTATCCTCATACTTATGAACATGTTAAAATCTTTCATAGTCTTAAAAAGAAAACAAAAAAACTTCACTCTGCAAAGTCTTAACAATCAAAACAGCCTGGCACTGGTATAGGACAGGTGCAGAAATAGCTGGAATAAAACTGAAGCATCCAGAAGTAAACTCCAACCAAGTTCATTCAATGGGAAAAGAGCCCTCCTAAAAAATGGAGCTGGGACAACTGGATCTCCATCCACCAAGAGAAACATAAAGTTGAACCCATACTTTCTAGCCTATGTGGAAATTAATATAAAGCAATGACCGAAGTATAAAAACTAAAAGGAAACAAAGCTGTAAGACTTAAAAATGGATTAGATGGCAACAAAAGCACAAGCAATAGGTAAATTGCATTTCAGAATTAAAAGCTTGTGTGTATTAAAGAACTTTATCAACAAAACGAAGAAACGCTATAGAATAGAAGAAACTATCTAGGAACCAAAAGAAGGAGCTTCGGACAGTGTAACACATTAAAATATTAATTTATGAATTATGAATGGTTCATGAGGTAGAGGGGAGTGGGGAGGGAGGGGGGAAAGGGCTCAAGTAGAAAGCAAATGTTTTAAGAATGATGATGGCAACAAAGGTATACAAATGTGCTTGACACAATGGATGGATGTATGGATTGTGATAAGAATTGTACGAGCCCCCAATAAAATGATTTTTTTTTTAATTGACTATATGGGGTCTTAAAGGCTTGAAGGTAAACAAGCGGCCATCTAGCTCAGAAGCAACAAAGCCCACATGGAAGAAGCACACCGGCCTGTGCGATCACCGAGTTGTCGAAGGGATGACATATCAGGCATTAAAGAACAAAACATCCTGTCATTGTGAATGAGGGGGAGTGCGAAATGGGGACCCAAAGCCCATCTGTAGGCAACTTGCCATCCCCGCCCTCCCGGCCACCCAACATGCACACTATCATAATCCCAATTCTACCTTCCAAATCTGGCTAAACCAGAGGATATACACTGGTACAGATAGGAACTGGAAACAGGGAATCCAGGACGGATGATCCCTTCAGGACCAGTGGTGAGAGTGGCGATACTGGGAGGGTGGAGAGAGGGTGGGTTGGAAAGGGGGAAACAATTACAGGGATCTACATATAACCTCCTCACTGGGGGATGGAAAAGTGGGTAAAGGGAGAAGTCGGACAGTGTAAGATGTGACAAAATAATAATGTTTTAATTATCAAGGGTTCATGAGGGAGGGGGGAGGGGGAAGGGAGGGGGAAAAATGAAGAGCTGATGCCAGGGGCTCAAGTGGAAAACATATGTTTTGAGAATGATGAGGGCAGCAAATGTACAAATGTGCTTTGCACAATTGATGTATGTGTGGATTATGATTAAGAGTTGTATGAGTCCCCAATAAAATGATTTTTAAAAAAGAAAAAAAAAAGGAGCTTCAAAGACTTGTGGAAAATTTCCATTATCTTTGAATTCCACTTTTCTATGGACTTTTTCAAGGCCCCTCATATATCGTAGAAGTGTTTCATATCCAGAATACATAAACTACAACACAGTAGGGTGAGTGGGTTGGAAAGGGGGAACTGATTACAAGGAGCCACATGTGACCTCTTCCCTGGGAGAGGGACAGCAGAGAAGGGGGGAAGGGAGACCCCAAATAGGGCAAGATATGACAAAATAACGAGGTATAAATTACCAAGGGCATATGAGGGAGGGGGGAAAAGGGAGGGAGGGGGGGAAAAAAAGGAGGACCTGATGCAAGGGGCTTAGGTGAAGAGCAAATGCCTTGAGAGTGATTGGGACAGGGAGTGTATGGGTGTGCTTTGTACAATTGATGTATGTATATGTATGGATTGTGGTAAGAGTTGTTGGAGTCCCTAATAAAATGTAAAAGAAGAAAAAAAAAAAAAACTACAACACAGTAATAACAAAAAACACACAACTCCATTTAAACATGGGCAAAAGACATGGATACACAATGAAAATATATGAATGACCAATAAATACATGAAGAGATGCTTAACCCCATTAGCCATGAACCTAGTAGCTGTTGAGCTAACACCAGCTCAATCGTGACCTCATGTGTATTAAAATACATCAGCTCAATCGTGACCTCATGTGTATTAAAATACATCGTGGTCTGAAGGCTGCTTTTTTAAAAGTGGTTTGCCAAGCCATTATTCTGAGGCACCACTGGGTGAAGTTGAACTTCTAACCTTTCAGATAGAGGCCTAGCATGTTCACTACTTATATGAACTAAGACCAAAAACCAAACTCATTGCCATTGAATCAATTTTGACTTATGGCAACCCTATAGGGCAGGGTAGGACTGTCTCTGGGTTTCCTAGACTGCAACTGTTTGAGACTTGAAAGCCTCATCTTTCTCCCTAGGAGCTGCTCGTGGTTTTGAACTATTGACCTTAAGGTTAGCAGCCCAACAAGTAACCCATTCCCTATTAGTCATTAGGGAAATGCAAAGCAAAGCCACTTCATACCCACCAGGATGGCTACTACTGGGAAAAGCAAATCACAGATGTAGGCCAGGGCATGGAGAAATTGAAACCCTCAACTATTGCTGGTGGGCTTGTCCAAACAATGCAGCTGTGGAAAACAGTTTGGAGTTAAACATAAAATGACTATATGGCCCAGCGATTCACTCTTACATAGGTAGGAACCCAGAAGAGCTCCCAAGGGCACTCAAATAGACATGTGTACTATACTATTCATTGGGGCATTATTCACGACAGCCAAAAGGGGGAAACGACTCACCAAACAATGGATACATAAAATGTGGCAGATCGTCCTATAATGGAATACTACTCAAAATAAGTTTAAGACCCCTTAGGACTAACGATCTACATATAACCCCCTCCCTATGGGACAGACAACAGAAAAGTGGGTGAAGGGAGACATTGGTCAGTATAAGACATGGGGGGAAAAATTATCAAGAGTTCGTGAGGGAGGGAGGGAGGGTGATGAACTGATACCAAGGGTTCAAGTAGAAAGAAAATGTTTGAAATAATGATAGCAACATATATACAAATATGTTCAACACAATGGATGTATGTATGGATTACGATAAGAGCTGTATAAAGCTCCAATAAAATGATTTAAAACAAATAATAATTTTAAGAGAAATTAAGTTCTGATACATGCTACATTAGACAGATGTTGAAAACAGTATGCTGAGTGAAATAAATCAGACACAAAAGACAAATATACAAGCCCCCTTATCTAAAATAGAATAGGCAAATGCAGAAAGAGACCGCTTGAGGAAAACAGGAGCAATACGTAAAGGTACCAAGTTTCTGTTAAAGGTAAAGCATTTAGAATGAGTGTTAATTAATGTTCCTGAACTGAACATTTGTAATAGGAGCCTGGGTGGTGTAATGGTTATGTGTTAACCTCAAAGGTCAGTAGTTTGAAACCACCAGCCCCTCAGGAGAAAAAGCAGGCTTTCTGTTCCCATACAGAGCTAGTTAGGGAAACCCACAGGGGCAGTCCTCCCTGCCCTACAGGGAAGCTATGAGCTGGAATCGACTCAATGGCAGCTGAATGTTTAGTTTAATAGTCAAAATGGGAACTTTTGCTATATATTTTTCCCCAATAAAACAAAAACCCTCTCTTCACAATAAAGCATTGTCCCACCTCTTGCTTTCTCTGCTTAACTTCTTGAAGTAGTAAAAATCAGAGTTTATATGCCCATTTCCTATTCACTGTTCTCCAAAACATTACAATTTAGTTAACTCGGCTATATCCGTTCCTGTTCCTGTTTCATGCAGAAACATACTATTATAACTGTAAGACCACTCATTTCATAATTACCCTAACAATCGGCAATTTTGAATTCCCAGACTACTGGAGCTCTCATTTCTGATACTGCTGACCTTAAGCTACTTCATGCGCTGTCTTCCATTAATTTCCTTTTCCCCTCTCCCAGTTTTTTTTGTTAACCTTTCTTGTTCAATTGTTCTCCACTTGCTCCTCCTTTTCTGCTCATTATTAAAATGTCAGTATTGTTAAGGTTTTACCTCGATTCTCCCTAATTTTCACTTTACATACTTCCTCAGGACAAGTTTACTCCCTCCTCTTGCATTCAAATATATGGGAAAGACTCATATAGAGTTCTTTTGACGGTGACAACTCAGTTCCCAGTGGGTATTACCCACATGACTCTAGACTATTCTAAACTAGAACATGAATAAGACAGCTGTCTGTCTGTCTTCCTTCCAACCCTATTCCATTTGCCTATAACCTGTATCTTGGTTTATAAAACTCAGCACCCAATTTTTCTCCAAGTTTGGAACCTTGGTACTATCCTTGCCATTTCTTCCTCCCTCCTACTATCCCAGAATAAGTAAATGCTCATAATAAATTCTGTTGTGTCCACATTTGGTATCTGTTAATCAAGCCTTGAATTCAAGTTCTCACCTGGATTGTATTATTAAAATAGCTTCCCAAAAGATATCTGTACATTATTGTGTTTTTAAAAAATTATCTATGTAAGACCAAAGGAGCCCTGGTGGCGTAGTAATTACCAGTTGGGCTGCTAACTGCAAGATCAGTAGTTCGAAACCACCAGCCACTCCACTCCAAGGGAGAAAAGATAGGGTTTTTCTGCTGATGTCAAGAGTTACAGTCTTGGAAAGTCACAGGGACAATTCTACCTTGTCCCACAAGGTTACTATGAGTCGGCCTCAACTAAGTGGCAGTGAGTTTGTTTGGTTTTGTTTATATAAGACGAAAGGGTCAACAACTATTTTAAAGCACAGGTGAAAAGAGAGATTTAATAAATGGAAGTCAAAGGACCAGAACAGAAAAAATGAATATGTTGACACAAGTGAAGGATGTAACCTGTGTCCATGGTCAGTATGTCTAGAAACTATGGAAAGGAGCAAGTTTTGTTTGTGCTACGTCTGCTCAGAATGCCTTTCCTCTCCCACCCTCAACTTGAAGTCTTTCCTACCCACCTACAGCAGCATTTCCCCAGTTTACCTGGACAGACATTAGCACCTTTTCTACATCCCTCTTAGAACCTTATTCAGAGCTCCATTAGTTTGTATCAAAATGTTTTTAGCTTTAGAGCTGGCCCCAAGTGGATCATATGCCTAGAAGTTACGGCAAATATTCCTAATTTTCATCATTAGACTTTCAAATTACCCCACAATCCAGGACAACTGTGCCCAGATCATTATTTGTCAAAGGTAAGAGCTAGATTCCAAGAGAGGAGAGGGAGATCTTACCTCGAGGGAAAATGCCTGGGTCCATGAAGGTGGCCATGCTGAAGTTGGCCAGCACAAAGAGAAAAACAATGGCATTGTAGATGGGCACTGCAGGGGACACATACACGCTGAGTCCTGGACACCTGCATGGATGGTACAGAAAATCAGAGGGTGCCTCTAATGACCCTGGACACCAGCTACACTCCAAATCGGTCAAGACTCTCCGAGGTCAAGCTTGTGGGGGGGGGGGGCAGGGGCATACACGGGACAATAGCTGAGGAGCCTCAGAGCTAGCCCTGTATGAGTTATACATCATAGAAAGCTGAGAGTCCCTTCCTATGTCTCATCAGTAACAGTCAAGATTCCCTGGGTCACTCAGCCTCCACACCTATAACAATCTTCCCTCATTTTCAAATCAAGGTACAAGACACAAAGAATCTCCCCTACGTTAACCCCACGCAGCACTTCTTCAGAGTCATTCTGGAATGAATTGAAACTTTCAATGTTTTAGAATGTGCCCCTATCACCTCTCTAACAAGACAGGAACACTAAGGAGAGATCACCTATGTAACTGACACGTCACACATTCCTTTCTTGGGAGCTGGCTGAGGTCATGTTCCACTGACCTTCACATTGGCTTAAATTAAATCACAGGCTACCATCTACTTTCTGGCTGCCTTGTCCCCTTCCAGCTGGATCTTAACCACTCTCCATTGCCTAAAGTTTCTTCACTGTTTCAGAAGCTAGCTCGTGGAGAGTGGGGGAGGTGGGAGGAGATAAGGAGACACAACACAGATAATAGAATAGACATCAGAACACAGGAGACCCTTGAGGTCTAAATCTCAATGAGGGGGGGCCTACCACACTCTAAACGCCCTAAATCCAATAGGAACAAATGGCTAAATATATCCAATATTCCACAGTATTCAAATGGAGACATGGGTCATGGTCCTTTTAACAAAAACAATAAAGTGTTTCCCAATTCAGCACTAAACTATTGTTTCCTCCAGGGACAGGAGTCAAAGTAGGAGCCCGGCAAGAGCTGTGCCTTCAGCCCTGCTGGTGCCCTGGGAGCTGGGTGTTTCAGAAGAATATCTGATGTGCCTCTTGCTTGGTCAGTTGGATCCCACGCTCTAGCTCTATCTCAACTCGGAGAGAGCTTCCTACTGCAAGACAAAGGCCGAACACTCTAATCTACTTTGTGGCTGAGAACTTAATCTCCAGAATTAGGCCAGCATCTGTCCTTGTCCCTTTTATCTGGACCAGTCAGAAGGAAAGCCAGTGTCAAGAGAACAAAACCTCCTATGAGCCTAGTGAGTTCGTCCATAGCAGTCCTGTCCCCATCAAACTAGAACAAGAATAGCCCTGAATTGTGATTCATGATGGCTTGGAGGAAGCCTCTCTCTTCTTTATGCAAGTCCTCGGGCTCAAAAATATGGCCCCATGTCTGGGCAAGGCTTCATTGGGTGGAATAGAAGCAAGAAGGAAGGATCTCTGAACTGCCCCACCCCAAAGCCTTGACCTCCTGGGTTCCTCTAGGGAGGGAGAGAAACTGAAAACCAGTCATCCAGGTCAGAGCCCCTCCCTAACACTGAGCTGTCGCTTCAATTTCCTCCTGGGGAAGAAGAGAAAAGGGTGACTCATTGGACTCCCACAACCTGGGAAGACAATTAGAAGGGAAAAAGAAATTAAATCTTCAAAATACTGAGGAATCCGTGATTTAAAAGCCATTCCTAGAATTGGCTACTGTGGCCTCATGAGCTTCTAAAAGAAATAGGCAGGCTGCCCTCGGTTCCTGGGGGCAGCGAGGTTTCTGGAAGAGCTGGTGAACAGGAATGACATGCCAGCACCCTCGGAGGCTTCCAGGTCAATTTCCTGACTTCATGTTTTCTTCAGCCTCATTTCCAAAGAAAGCAAGAGCCTAATTTCTTTGGTATCCTGCCAACCACCTACCCCTCGATGATGAATTCACCCTGACAACTTTCTAGATAACCACCCACCCCAGTTGAAGTGTGTAACCCTGGAGCTGAGTTCCAAGATGTTGCCAAAATAAACCCTGGCCCCAAAGTGGCAAGAGCTAGAAACGATGCAAACAAGGCAGACAACAGAGCCAGTATTTGCTGTCCAATTCTCATCAGAGACCCCCAGCTTTGAAGCTCAGGCCAAGGCAACAGCCCACCAAGAAGAGGCCCCGTGAGCAGAGCCTGCCCGGGTCACATCTCCCACACGGTTTCGTTTGAGTTTTTTCTATTGCCAGATTCCTGGGTGACCACCCCAAGGAGCCTGTCTGAATCTGTTCCCTTTGATAGTAGGAAACGAGGCCTGAGCTGGGGAGTTGTTGGGGCTTGTCTTCAGCCTATGGCAATAACCCTAGCGCTCCAGAAGCTTAGGGAGTGGTCAAAGCTCAGGAGCGAGGCTGACTCACAGATGGGTCTCCCAGACCCACACCAGCCCAAGGAAAACAGGTTCCTTGGCCCATCATGCAGCACTCCCATTTCAGGGTCAAGTGAAAATTGGGAGAGTGGGTTTCAAAGCCACACTTCTGGCATCCTGTTTCGCAGTTCTCCTTTTAAAGGGTGGTGAAAATCCTAGAAAGAAAGAGCAGGAGTCAAGAAGCTTTGGGTTTTAATCTGATCTCAATCAATGCTCCCGATGTGATCTTAAGTAACATCCAGGGAGCTCTTACTTCACTACCCAATACAGATAGGACAATGAAGGAGGGGATGTTTGAAAAGATCCTGGAATTCTTTTTAAACATTCTGGCTCAACAGAGCACTAGCTGGCCGAAGACAGGCAGATACATTATTAACCATCATCAATTATCATTCTAGCTCCACCTGCTTCTGTGATTCCACTTCCCCAATCTGAGCTATTAGGGATGTGAGGACACTTAAGACAGAGAGGCACTCAGCTCTTACAGAACAGGTCTGTGCATTCCGCCCGTGCCTAAGACATAGTTGGAATAAATGACTAGTGTTCCTTGCTGAGAGAAGGGTGGAATGAATGTCCCACTTCCTGCCCTTGGGGATCTTCATTGGGGACTGCGTCATCCTCTGCCTTGTTCAAGATCCCATGGGCAAACAATTCTCCTTACAGATGGCAAATTCTCTTGGAACACCTGCTGATTGGGGAGGGGTGGTTCTGGTGCCCAGGCTTTCCAGCAGCTGAATGCTAGATGTGGAACCTGGGCACTTATTACTAGATATGAAAACACCCAGGGAAGAAAAGGAACAACTACTGCTCAATTAAGCCTTAATCATGAGCTGTTTCCACTCAAAGCAGATGCTAACACCTCTGCCTTGGTGGGGAAGGAAAAAGGGGGGGTCGGACCAGAGGGAGAGCCATGAGGCTGCCTATTGGCTTTGGGTAAAGGGTAGGAGGGGCCAGAGGTCGACATTGGAAGAAGCATCGGTACTGTGGGTGGGTCGTTAGAAGACCAGGGGTTTCAAACTTTTATCCTTCCTCCTAGGATGCCCTGACCTCCTACCCACCCACTTTAGAAACAAGCATAATGAGACACTAGCTGTTGTAATTGACTTCGAATGGTGTTGCAGGAGCCCTGTGAGCCTCAGGGCCTGAGGAAGTCAAAGAGAAGATACCACGGGGCTGGGCTTCACAGACTCACTTGAGCCAGAGCAGTCCAACTTGTATGTTTTAGGTACAGGCAATGCCTGGGCTTCTCCTACTTGCCCTTAAAGGTTATGTCTCATGTGTAAATGACATGACTGGCGCAACCCCTACACGTCACTTCCACTTGCTCAAAGGGCAGCTTTTCAGTCACGGGGAAGGTTCCGAACCATCTCTTGCCTTAAGTCAGTCTAAATAAGAACCATATGTACTGCTCTGACTACAAATTCGACTTAAAGGCATTTCCGAACAGGCCTTGTACAGCCTGTCCTGGAGTTCCACATATTTCATTTCTAAAAGGGTCATGTTGCTTAAATAAACTGTTCAGGTTCAACTTCCTCATTATAGAGGAAGAAACTGAGGCCCAAACAGGTTAAAAAATGTAATAGCCTGACCCCCAAATAATGCTTATCCCACTTATCTAGCACTGCTCCTTTACCAATCACAAAAGGAGTGGGTCCACCTGAATTCGTATTTAATAAAGAGCCCTGGTGGCATAATGGAGTAGGCATCTGGTTGCTAACTATAAGGCCAGAAGTTCAAAAACCACCAGCCACTCCAAGTGAGAAAGATGAGGACTTCTGCTCCTGAAAAGACTTACAACCTTAGAAAGCCAAAGGGCCAGTTCTGCCCTGTCCAATAAGGGTTATTATTCATCAGAATCAACTCAAAGGCAGTGAGTGAATTCTTAATGGGAAAAGAAAGCGTTACTTTCCCAGCTGCTCTTCTTCTCAAATGGGGAAAGGGAGCTGATTAAGATAGGTGCCCCAATCACGCACCCGGCTAGTGTGGTATCGGATACGGTCAGTGGATGAAAGGGATCAGGACTTAGGGGAGGAGGAAGGTCTCAAGATTCTGAGGCAGATCATCACCATTTCTTTGATGAGCAGGTCCAAATCGTAGTTAATTTCTGCTTATAGTTTTTCTGCTTGACAGAGAAATATGGAAGGTAAGCTGTTCCTAATTAGCTGAAGCCTACATGCCGTCACTAATTATATCATCCAGCTGAAAGGGACTCTCCCTTCTACTCCCAGTCGTTTATGTCTTCGAGTTAATTCTCACCTGGGGTTTACAGTGATGTAAGAACCACCATTTGTAGCCTAGTGAAGAGAGTAAGGTGGCAGTGTACTTACAGATAGCATCAGATTACCCAGTAAGCAAGGGAAGCATGGGCTGACTTGTGCTTATTTCCCTAATCTGTAGTAAACATTTTCACCCTTTTCACTGCGTCCAAGATTCTCCTTCTCTAGCTCAGCCTAGCATCTGCCTCTCCTGAACCCCACAGCGCCTTCCCGTCGAATCAAAGCCTCTTTCCAAATTTATAATCCCTGACAAGAGACAGAGCAGCCAGTAAGGTAAACATGAAAAACCTGTGTAACTGTTTACTACACATGCGTAAGTAAGCTTAGCTTGCTTAGCTGGGTTAATCCACCCCTGGTACAGATTTAAGGACCTAAACCAGCCCTGGTTCAAAGAAAGCGTTGCTCTTGCCTTTCCACTTGAAACCAAGAATTTTCATTCGTGTGTTGTTACAAACACAGGGTTTTCCAAGGAACTAAGCCCCAAAAGGGGCAGCACCCTCAGGGAACAGTGTTTCAAAACAGTGAGTAGCACCTAGGCCCCTGCCCGCATGCTGTTGGAGGAAACCCTACAGTCAGAGAATTTCAGAGGACAACCCTAACTTTTCTTCTTCTTTTCAAGAGTCAGGTGATAGCGAAAGATAAACAGGGTACTTCTGCTTCCACAAGATCTTTGAGAGAAGCCAACATGCATGGTAGAAGCTAAAACCAAGAGAAACTCAATGTTAGAGATCTATTAACTCTGGATTCGAAGCAGTAATTCCTGGTCAGGACTTATAAGCAGAGTCAATCTTGCCCTCCCAAATCTGTTTGCCTGGGTCTCTGAGACCACAGAATGAGGAGGCCCCCCACTTTACTGGCACCAGTCAAGAGGAAAGTAGGTTAAATGGCTTCAACTACCAATTGAGAAACTGTCCGTGTCAGGACAACTCTGGGCAAACTGGTATAACCAGACAAGCACTCCAATGGTTCCAGATTAGCAAGTCAGGATCAAAGCCTCTGCTTGCCCTGTCCTCAAGAACACATGATCAGAGGGAAACCACTCAGTCCCTGAACCTCCTACTTTCTCCAATGGCTTTCCCTCTTGAAGGAATAACAGACACTCAACAATCTGGGTTCTAAGGGGGCCAAGGGAGCCAAACTGGTCTTGTAAACACACCTCCTGACACAGCATGACTATTGCAAGGGTACTAGGATCTGATCGAAGTGTTCTGGGCTAAACGGTTGATTCTACTGACAACAGAAACCAGAACAAGTCCTGACACTGATGACTCACCCCTCTACTGGTAGTCAATGCATAAAGGGTGCACCAGGGAACACGGTGAGTTTAAGCAAGAGAAAAGGAACATGACGAAAAGAGACGCTGGATGGGAAGAACGGGGGCTCTCTCTAGAGCCCTGGGGATCAACAGACCTGGTCAGGCTGGGCAACCCACCGCCGAAAGGCCCCCACCCCTCTGCTTCAGGGGGATAAAGGGGGAGGGAGATGATTCTTCTACTTTTAAATAATGGGTCATTCATCCTCATTTAAGAACTAGATGGAAATAAATCACTCTTACTTTGCTGATTCTTCCATGTTAGAATTCCTTTTGCATCCAGAGCCCAGTCGTTTTCCTTCCTTCTCAGCTCAGATTTAATTCCTGCTCCCACCCCACCAATTCTCATTTAATGACTCAACAAAGGCTCAGCAACCTGGCACATGTTAATTTATAAGTGGATCACAGCACAATTCTAGATGCTTGCTAGGTCAAAAGCTACGACGGGGAGAGAGGAAAGACGGCATAAATGACTCAGTCTCTGCCACTAACGAGTAGATGAACACAATTCTGAAATAGGTGTGACACAGATCCTAAATGGGAACTCCTTCAAGTAACAAATGTCCTTCCCAAAAGGACTGGGCATGGTAGAATTACTGCCATTTCATTCACCAAGAACAAACATTCTAGAATTCTCTTCCTAAGTAAAAC
Organism: Tenrec ecaudatus; assembly: GCF_050624435.1. Taxonomy (NCBI): domain Eukaryota; kingdom Metazoa; phylum Chordata; class Mammalia; order Afrosoricida; family Tenrecidae; genus Tenrec; species Tenrec ecaudatus. Next base: position 16,998,481 of record NC_134533.1, read on the forward strand.
GACGTGCCCTTTTCCAGTGCCCTCCCTTCTCCAGGCTTCAGCTTGAATAGAGAGAAACACATCTGTGTAACCAACAAAAACTGTCTCTTAGGGTATCTTATAAATCAATTCTGAAACGTCCCAGCACTCAGTTCCCACAATCGCAAACCCAAGCATCAGATATCCTGCGGAAAAGTCAGAAAAACCCTTCGTTTCGTCTACAGCTGTTTCTCTTGTAGAATTGATTACTTAAGCTGGGGCAGGCCTCTGGCGGTTTCCTCCCACTTCCTTCCTAGTTTGGGGTATCTGATGAGGGAGCCGGGTAGGATATCACCAAGACACCTATGATTACAAAGGTAGGGAGGGAGGAGAAGGTAGAAGCTTCTACAAGTAAAAAAAATTACCAGAAAGCTGCACAAATATAGGCCTTTTCTCTTTCCCAAAAGAACTGGGAATGGGAGTTACTGCCATTTCGTTCAGCAAGAACGAACATTCTGGAACTCTCTTCCTAAATATGTGTCCTTTCCCAGTAGTCCTTGCTTCACCAGGCTTCAGCTTTAATAGAAAGAAAACCACTTTTTCTTTTTTCTTACTACATTTCTGGATTTGAATTTACCTGTATCAGACATCACGTATTCCCAGTCACTTGGCATTGCAAGTCCTTCGCAATACTCATGAGAAAAAGCACACCCCCGCAGCCCCACCCCCCCGCCCCCTGCCACTCCCCATGCATGGGAATGCCCCCAACCCAAATACAGTATGGAGAGAAAACTCACGTAAAGGCAAAGAAGAGCGTTGTGGCTCCCACTAAGAAGATGGCGGCTGCTGAGACCGGGACATACTTGCTGGGTTTGAATCTCTTTCCAGACTCTGCGGGCATGGTGGAGCTCTGTTGGGAGACCTGCCCTGCCGCATAGCCCAGGCCCACACAGCGGAGGAACAGCCAAGAAAATGGGATGAGGGGAACGACAGGGAAGAGGGCAGAGGAAAACCAGGATCACAGATTTTAAAAGATCACCCTTCCCCCTCCCAAGTAAAAGCAAAGGTCAAAAGATCTCCGATTTAAGAACGCATATGGGAGGGGGAAAGGTGATTCCAGATGATGAAAAACAACCTCCCCAGAACAAGGCACAGGGGAGAGTAAGAAACACAAGTTGCACAGTTTAAAAACTGGAGAGAAACAATATGCTGCACACATGCAAATGGCTGTAGGCGGAGAATATGGGCAACCAGACAGGCCAAGGAACAGCTCATGGATGGCGGCAAGTCTTCAAAAGGAAAGGAAGGGGAGAGCAGGCGACTGCAGGCAAGGAAAAATTATGCCAAAGAGATGCTCTAGCACCTCCCCAACGACCACGCGTCCACAGAATGTGAGCGGCACCTTCAGGAGGTGTGCCCTGTGTTTCTATTTTAATCCAAGGAGGAACCAGTGGCCCCTTCCAGCTTTAACCAGAAGCTGTTTCACTCCAGTCCTTGTCCCTTTTGGGGCATCTCTTCGATGGCACCTCTCCCACACCTCGACTTCTCCAGGGAGCAGTCTAGCAGTGGTGGGCTAATTGTGTTTCCCCCTCTGTCTTGCTTGATGGCTAAAGCTGGGCAACAGCTGTGACAAGGTGTTCTTTGAATCCTGTTCCTTGAAGGAGGGAAAAGAGAAAGAGCCGGCTGGTCTGTCTGCAATCTCTTCTTGTTCTTCCCAAGCCCTTTAATGGCTTCCTTTCCTATGGAGTTCATGCAAAACTAAATGGGGATGTAAAATCCCTGAAGCCATAGTCTTCCCAATAAGCAGGAGAGGCTGAAGCAATCAATTCCACTCAATGACACTTTATGAGGTTCCTGTGGGTGAAAGCAAAGCTCCAAAGGTCTCCCGTTTCCAGGCGAACAGACGTCACTGATCTTTCATCTTCAACCTTGGGCTTTCTGGGAACGGAGATCAACTGGGTCACGGTGCCTCACCTGGAGGAAACAAGAATCTTGATCAGAGAAATTCTTTGAGGACAGTTCCTCAAAGCACCAAAGCTAAGACTCCACAGGCTGCTCTGTTACTGAGTGCCTTGGAGAGAAAGATTAATTTCCACTTCGCTTTACACGGATTCAGAGTAGGACTCCAAACTGGGAGGGCAATGGGTTCCGAATGCCTCACAATCCTCAGTGCTGTTCTGATTGGAGCGAGGACAGCAGGGCTTCAGCTAGCCTAAGGTCAGCACAGCACTAGGTGTTACATTAGGCTCTTGCAAGGGGCCTGTCTCATCTGACACAAATGGGCCATACCAAATACCAGGAATATCAAAATCTAAAAACAGACAGACACAGCAACGAAGGACAGTCCCAGGAAAGAGATTTCTTTCTGGACAAAGAGAGCCTTTATTGCTACAATGACAAAAGTAACCTCAAAATTAGGACAGCGAGCTTCTCTCTCTTTTTAGCTATAGCCCTGAAGAGGCAGAAGCTAAATTTTCAGGCTTTGGGAATTCACTATCAAAGGGCAAGGTAAAAAACAGCCTTGCACTGAAAGGTGAGATACCGCCAGAGAAAAACCACTGCTACCATCAGGGTGGGTCCCCTTCTTCCTAATTCAACAGTTTTTTCCTTCCTACCTCGGCCTATTAAGCAAACAGAGCCCCACCTACTCCTGATTAAGAGTAACAATTATTTCTGTTGATGATAGTAACAAAATAACACCAGCACTTTGAATTTTATAGGGTGCTTTTCATCTAGTGATCTCAAAGCACTTTACTCACATTAGCTGGTGACACAGTCCCTTATCCCACTCAGTAAAATTGAAGGCTGGAGAATGCCTGAGGCCATTCCACTGAATCACTGGAGTAACCAGGTTCAGAGTCCACATGCCTCATTGCTGATCCAAAATCTTTCTACCTTTCTCATCCACCACGGGACCTGCCCAGGATGAGAACTTGCCATCTGCAAACCAAAAATTACACTTCAATTAAAATTTTAAAAGTTCCCTCACCCTGTCTCGTAGTTCCATTAAAACCTAAAGCAGAAATTAAAGACTTCAAACCTTTCCAACAGTGAAATTCAAATGTGCCCTGAACTTCATCACCTCTTGTCTGTCTGTCTCTCTGACTTCTGGCACAGAAGGCAAAGGGTTCCTTTCCTTGAAGATCTCTCTTTTTAAAAACAGATAGGGTTATAGAAGACCAAGTGGCAACACTAGAACAGGGAGAATCCTGGCAAATATATTATTACAGTCCTACAAAGACCAAACTTTTGTAGCCCGATTTTATGATTTAACGCCCAGTTTCCTAAAAGAATCAAAGCCCAAACTTCTGAACTTAGGTCTCACTATGGCATAATGAAAAAAGAGCCCTGGTGGTATAAGTTATGTGTTGTGCTGCTAACCACAAGGTTAGAGGTTTGAAACCACTTGCCACTCCTCTGGGAAAAAGATGAGGCTTCCATAAAGATTTAGTCTCTTGTGCTCACTTCGGCAGCACATAAGATTTAAAAAAAAAAAAAAAAAAGATTTATAGTCTCAGAAACTCACAGGGACAGGACGACCCTGTCGTATAGGGTCACTGTGAGTTGAAACTGAATTCCATGGCAGTGAGCAGTTTGTGGTTTATGCCATAATGGATTATACCTTGACCTGGTAGCAGTAGGTTGGCGGTTCAAAACCATCAGTTGCTTCTTGGGAGAGGTGTCTTGCTCCCAGAAATATTTAAGGCTCAGAAACCCAAAAGGGGCAGTTCTACTCTGTCCTACAGAGTCGCTATGCATCAGAATCAACTTGATGGCAGGGAGCTTGTTTGTTTGTTCCCAATTTGTTAAAGGGGACCTGGTGGCACAGTGGGTTATACACTGGTCAGTAGTTCAAATAGCTTTCTCCTCAGTGAAGATTAGCTCCCCACCCCCCGCTACCCCCACAAAGTTTTATGGCCCACAAACCCCTGGTTCTTGTTAAAAAAAAATGAGGCTATTTTTGGTTTACAGGTAGTTGTTAAAGCAAACTTTCCTTAAAACTCCACAGATTACAGAAGGTAAAAAAATTATAATACCTCACATTTCATCTAGAGTAAAACATTATGTAGACACCATATATTATTTAAGATTTTACTTTCTAAGGGGAAAAAGAAGTCTAATACTGCCATGGTCATACGGGGCCAGGAAGGCTATACAATTTCATATCCCAGAACAACAGTAGGATACGAAAGATCTACAAGGATGTTAGAGGAAAATACATTAGAAGGGGCAGTATAATTCTACGAATTTACTGGGTACAAACAAAAACAAACCCTATCTTAACAGACGATCATAAGGATAAGGATGAGGCCAGGAAGGGGTGTGTTCAGAGCTAGGGTCCATCCACACCCGGATGAGAAAGGGGTACCACAAACTGTGTAGGGCATACTCAGAATAAATAGGATGGTGATGTACATTTGAACCTGGATAGGTGCTTCAAAGGCTAATAGCAAAACTCTAGAAACCGATCTATGAGGTGTGTGTAAAGTACCAGCGATGGTCAGGCACCTCCGTGGAAGCAGAGCACCACTGACAGCACAACTATTGTTGGTTGAAATATAAATATAAATAAGTGGTGTCATAGTGCAAACTAGTACATCCGAATATGCATCCGTTTGGTACCCCGGGATAATCCACATGACACGATCATGGAGGAAAGGCTATGCAGAAGTGAAAAGGTGTTTTTGAGAGAGCAAAGTACATGTCCGTGTAATTCTTGTAAACACTGGGTGGGTTCTGCAGATGGGTGATAATGGGCATTCTGAAGAGATTTGCTCCAGGAGAAGGAGACCCTGGGGATAAAGGATGAACTTGGGAATGCCAGCCCAAGATGGCATTAACCAGGAAGTGAAAAATCCACCTCCTCTGACCTATGGCACAGCATCTATCTCATCTCTCACCTACCTCCCTTCTGAACTTTAAGATACTTTCTTTTCTTACTTCTCGGTTCAATGCTCTCCTCCGGCCAAGCGGGGAACACACTTTCCATCGCCCTACCCCACAAAGAGACTTCCACAGGCAAAAGACTGGCGGACACATTCGGGATCCGATCCTCAAAAGTACATACTACTAAAACGCACGGAGCACCGGCTTGGGAGGAGTAGAGGGGAGGAGGGCGACGGACTGGAAAACACGAGCCCAAACACTTCGCTCAGTCGAGTGGGGCGAGGGACCCACACGGCAGGGCAGTAGACGGGAACAGCACCCGGTCTCCACCCCAGCGCTGGCGCGGGGTCGGGGGGCAACCCAGCGGCCGTCGCTGAGCCCGAGAACACGGAACCCACAGCGGCCGGGCCCACGGAGGCGGCGGGAGGCGGCTGAGGCGGGTGGCAAAGTCCGGAGCGCAGGGCCGGGGGCGGAAGGGGCCGGGAGCCCGAGCTAGGAACGGGGGTTCCAGCACTAACCGGTTTCTGAACCCCGGCGGACGAGGAAGCCGGGCCTCTCCTGGTCCTCCGTTTCCGGGGCCCGCGGGTCTCGCCACAGTTGGATGACCCGGCCCCGCAGAGGGCTAGGGCCTCAACCACCTCCCCCCTCTCCGGTCCCCCTTCCCTAGAGGTCACCCTCCCCTCCCACCTCAACGGCCCGGCACTTCCGGTTCCGCAGGGGCCAGTGTCTCCCGTACTCACCCCGCCGCCGTGCCCGTCAGCGGCGCCGTCGCCTCGTCGCCGCCGCCTCCCGGCAGTGCCGTCCGGCCTCTGAGAGGCAGCGCGCGGCCCCCGCACGCTTCACGCCCGCCCTGCTCGCGCGCGCTCCCGTCCGGCGACGCGCGTCTCCCAGCCGGCGCGCGGCCGTGGCCCTCAGTGCCGGGGCTGGAGCCGTCCCAACGTTCCCATTGGCTCCCTGGTCCGGGCACGCGCGACGTCTCGCGCCGGGCACGTTTCTCTCATTCATGCGACTCGCGCCGCCGCGCCAGCCCCCGCTCACTCGCCCATTCACCCATAACCCCCCACCCGCTCGCCGCTCGGGAGCGTGCGCGCGAACCGGGGGCGACCGCGGCGACCTCGCGGTCTGATTGGCTGGAGGAGCGCAGCGCCGTACCCACGCCAGGAAGCGGGAGCGCGCCCGCACGGCCGTCGGGCATCGCAGACGCCTGCGAGCGGGTTGACACACTGCGCAGGAGGCAGGAATGGGGAAGTGGTCCGAGGTGCCTTCCAGATTCGTGTATGCCATTTCCTTTTCTTTCTGTACCTGGAAGCCAACCTTCAGAAATATAAGATAAATCATGACTGCGCAATAGAACGGATCGAAAGCAAGCGGCCACCCTCCCGAATTCCCCAAACCACCTCCCAGTTAGCGTGGTACAGGCTCGACATACATCGGGTAGAACCAATCACCGATAGGTTCCCCCCTTTTCCTACTTCAGTCCTTCACGCATTGGTCAGCTGTCGGACGACTGACAACGCTTTTTTTTTTTTTTTTGCTCCACAAATAGTGGAAACTTTATTTAAATCCATTTTGATGGCGAAGTTCCCTGTACTGTCCGAATCCCCGTATCATAGGAAAGACTGGGCTGCAGCTCCCAGATGAGTGGCTAGCCAGGCTGCTGCCAGCGGGGAGGGAGGGGGGAAGGGCAGTGTGCGCAAACCTGGGCGCGCACGATCTGTGGTGGTGGCAGTAGTGCCCGGAGGAGCAAGCTGGCCCTTGGCTCCCAGTTCGTTACGTTCTCGCCCCGTACCTAATCTCACTCAACCGGGGAAGGAATACAGGCTTGAAATGAAAAGGTTCTCTGAAAACCACTAACTGGCGGGCTGCTGGTCAATGCTCCCTCATCACAGCGCCAAACTTTCCCCGATTAGCCTAAAACTGAACTATTCTGTCTTCATGAAGCCCCAAACCATTTCTCTTATGAGAACACGTGCGGTTGTTGTATAATTGTCTTTCTACAAAGTGTCCATCAGCCACTTCTCTGAAGCCAAGGTTTCTTGCCTCTCACGAGTGATCTCTTCTCGGCTTTGGATCAGATGTTGCTGGTTTAACTGGGCTGCTGATACTCTTAACATTAGGCAGCTAGGCAAAGGAGAAAAGTCTACTTTCTTAATTTCTAGGTCTAGTCTAGCTAGTTCCTCTTTGACATGGCCTGAGGTTCAAGTTTATTCTTGCTAAGGGCTTCAATCCACCACTTAGGCATATTACAACATACCCTAGAATTCTCTTAATGGCAGTGGTAAAAAAATAAAAAAATATATATATATATATATATATATATATATATATATATATATAATCGGGCTTTATAAGGAGCAAATTTACGTACTGGGCTGCTAATCACAAGGTAAACAATTTGGACCCACCAGCCCCTCCATGGGATGAAGATGAGGCTTTCTACTCCTGTAAGATTTACAATCTCAGAAACCTACAGGGGCAGTTCTAGCCTGTCCCTTTGCATCAGAATTGACTTGGTGACAGTGAGTTTAGTGGGGTTTTGTTGTTTTAGTGAGGATCCAATAGAAGCCATAGTGGTGCAATAGTTCAGCTGCTAATCAGCAGGTCAGCAGTTTGAAACCAGCAGCTCTGCAGGAGAAATGTGTGGCAATCTAGTTCCATAAAGTTTTACAGCCTTGAAAACCCTTCGGGGCAGTTCTGTTTTGCCCTTCTTTGCATTGGGTTGGAACCTACTGAGCAGCAGAGGGTTTGTTTTGGGGATACCGGGAAATGCAGTATGTAATTCTGATTTTATTTCCATGAAATATTCTCCCTTCGAGTCATGTTATTACATTTCCTAAGGAAGAAGTCAAACTTCATCTTCAATTTCCTTGGATTTTAAGACTATTTCACTTCCTGAGCCTCACAGAGTAGGCCCATTCTTTTCCTTCCTACTAAAAGAATGAAAATCCACTGTCCTGTAGGTGGTTCCACCACGTGGTAATTCCATGCCATGTGTTACAGAGGAGAAGCTTAAGTAAAGCTGCTCCGTAGCATTTTCTTGACTATAATCTGTATAGACTAGAGGCAGAATGCCAGACCTTTCTTCCACAGATCCACTGGGTGAATTGGAACCAAGTTTTAGGTTAGTAACCAATTGTAGACCACTGGTGCCACTCAGGTACCTACTTTGAAGTGTTATTACGTGTTCTTGAGTCAATTTTCAACTCCTAAGACCCCATGTGACAGAACATCATACAGAATATCCCATAGAGGTATTTTCTAGGTTCTAGTTTATTTTAAGCTAGGAAACAGATTTGTTGTTGTTATTGTTGTACAGGTATCTTATTTGAGTCCTGTTTTCAATTTTTTTAAATCATTTTATTGGTGGCTCATACAACTCTTATCACAATCCATATATATACACATCCATTGTGTCAAGTACAACAAATTTTATTTTTCCCTTTCTTTGTTTTATTGGCACATAATCCACATATCATACAATTCAATAGTTCAATCATATCAACAAGAATTATACAATCATTATCCCAATCAACTTTAGAATTTTTTGTTTTTTGTGGTTCAGTCGCTTTTCAAATGAGTTTAGCAATCACAATCTGTTCTAGTGCTCCCTCCCCCCTCCTGCATACATTGTTTTCTCCCTCAACCTCCTCCCCCTCCCTATCTTCCACTCCCACCCTAGTAAATCCTTGCCTCAGTCATTATCTCTATGCATCTACTCCTCCTGTGCTTCACAAATTGGAAAACCCAAGGAAAACAATAAAAAACAAACAAAATTAAGTGGTAAGGATAAAATAGTAATACAACGATAAAAATACATGTAATGATTAAGAAAGAAAAAAACCACCATCAGTATTTAAAAGGCTAGGGAAGAAATTTTTGTCATGGAACAACCAAGAAATACTTGCACCTAGAACAATTTCAAGTTGGGTCATGAGGGAAATCAACTGACCAAATTAAGTAATCACAACTGCAATGATCTCTGATAGTAGAGCTGTTGGAGACCCTTCCCTGTGGCTCAAGGGGATCTGCCAGAGGCTTAATCTGACTAGGTACTCTGCAGATTGTTTTTGGCTCCCACTGTCTTCCATTTCCTTCTACAAATTGGATGTCTGCAATTTAGGCTCTGATATTTTCCCCTTTGTAATATTTGAATGTTGTTATTGTTGTCTTTGGATCACACAAGCTGGTGTGCTTTTTCCATGTGCACTTGACTCCTTGCTTATTTGGCTGCTTGTTTGCATACACGCTTTTAAGACACCATTCCAATTGATAGCTGGGTATCATCTACTTTTTTCACCACACTTTACTGTAGCACCCTTATCTTCAGTGATCATCATGAAGGGGAGTACCAAGCAGGAGCATGTTATCAAAACAAACTGTTCTTGGATTGGGGCTAGAGTTAAGTCGGGGTGCAGAATCCATCTGCTTGTTCCTTGAATAGATAGGATTGAGGTTTACTTTGGCTGTCATAGTATGACAAAATCAAAACCCCACTATAAACAAAACCAAACAAACTAAAGGCAGGAAAAACAAAACCCCATAGAAACAGAAAAGTAAAATATTGTCCATTACCCCCCTGGAGTATAAGGTAATTCCACCGGTAACATCAGTTTTTCTAATGACCCAGCACTCCCGACACTGTTGATATGAGTCTATGCAAGCACACTTCCACCGGGAGCTGCAACCCATGTGTTGTTGCTCCACACAGTTTGATCTCCCATTTGAGCTCTTAGATTGTAATCTTTGTAGAAGCTATTGAGCAGTGGTTTTCAACCTTCCTAATGCCTAACCCTTTAATACAGTTCCTCATGTTGTGGTGACCCCCAACCATAAAATTATTTTCGTTGCTCCTTCATAACTGTAAGTTTGACAGTTATGAATCATAATGTAAATATCTGATATGCAGGATGCATTAGGCAACCCCTGTGAAAGGATCCTTTGACCCCCAAAGGGGTCTTGACCCACAGGTTGAGAACCGCTGCTATGGAGCCACTGGATGGACTTGAACCACAAACCTTTAAGTTAGAGAACTAGTAACTTACCAGCATACCACTTAAAATTCTGTAAACAGTGATGTCTTCTGGTTTCTAAAAACTAAACCCATTGGCATCTATGTAGTCAACTCCAACTTCTAGTGACCCTATAGGACAGAGTAGAACTGCCTTTCGGATTTCTGAGGCTGTAAATCTTTACAGGAGCAGACAATTTCATATTTTTCCCAGAGGGTCTGGTGGATTCTAACTGCTGACTTTGCAGTTAGCAGGTCAGTCTGTTAACTAATATGCCATCATGCCCCCTCTCTCTTAGTCAGAAAGTGGTAACTGGGAGGGGGGCAGGGACTCATCCTGCCACTTCCCAACCATACATACTAAAGAACTCCTGTGGAATGCTACATTACTACTAGATGCCAAATTTCTAGTTGGACGAGTACCAACAGTGGCATTAATCCCAAGATTCAGAGAAATTCCATTTTCTTGCTAGTTTTCAAGTATCTACTGGTCCCAATAAAAATGTATCTCATGTATTTTGGACAGGTAATCAGGAGCAAGCAGGCCCTGCAGAAGAACATCATGATTATGAGAGGGTCAGTGAAAAAGTGGAAGACCGTCAACAAGACGGCTGGACACACTGGCTGTAACAATGGGCTCGTGCATAAGGATGATTGTGCGGTAGTGCAAGGTCAGGCCGTGCTTTATTGTAGTGTGGGGTGACTATGAGTCAGAACTGACGAGAGCACCCAACGACAGTATCCTTCATGGTAATTCCTGGAAAGGATGTTTCCTGAAAGGCTTTAACTGCTTCTGAAAAGTGTTCTACAGTAAAACTTAGGCTTAGACAAGGAGATAGGCAATCCACCAGTTAATTTGCTGGGGCCCTGGTGGCATAGTGGGTTATCCTTTGGTCTGCCAATCACAAGGTCAGCAGTTTGAAATGACTAGCTACGATATGGGGGAAAGATGAGGCTTTCTACAACCATCAAGAGTTTATCAGGGGAAGAAATGGGGAGCTGATATCAGGGGCTCAAGTGGGAAGAGAATGCTTTGAAAATGATGGTGGCGGCACATGTGCAAATGTGCTTGACACACTGGATGAATGTATGGATTGTGATAAGAGATGTAAGAGCCCCAGTAAAAGTATATTAAAAAAAAGAATTTGTCTACAAAACCCAAAGGGGTCATTCTACCCCATTCGATAGGGTCACTATTGACTCGATGACCGTGAGTGCATTACTTTGGTATGGGCATCAATTAATGCACTGTAGTTGAGCCCGTCTTGACTTTTCCAAACCCATTTCACTTGCGGTTTCTCACTCTTGGACTTAGCTAATCTGTCACAGAGAACCATCCTTGTCTTGCCAGCAGTAAAACCACCAATGACCTTTGTGTTAAATACTTCCATCCTAGCCTCCTTAAATGTGTTGGTGTTACAGGAAAATCCCTGCTGGGATCCCACTCCCTCTTGTCTATGAAAGGACTTCACTGCTGCATTTTCCTTTTAAAAATGAAAAGCACAGAAACAGTGTCAGGCACACATCCATTAATTTCACTGCCTCTGGAGTATAAGTATACTGAGAAACAGCGTCTTATCTAAAAATGAATGCCCATGACTCCACATCACCTTCCCTGGTGCGCCTCTGTTCTTTTCTAGTAAAGCTGCTTGAGTTATCCCTAGTTCCTGTGCTCACTCAGTTTACACTCTCTCTAACTTCTTCAACAGAGCATTTGTCCCCACTATTAGTCTTCAAAATCAAAAGTGAGATCCCTGCAAAATCGATAATCCAAATCTATAATTCATCCAAATCTTTAATCAAATCTCCTTTACTACTTGCTTCCCCACTACACAGCTTGCCATACATACTGTGGTAACTTGCAAATTGCTGTGGTTGGTGCTGGAAGCTACTCCATCAGTATTTCAGATACCAACAGGGTGACCCATGGTGAACAGGTGGATTTCAACAGAGAGTACAGACAACCAACAGACTAGACAAAAAGGGAATACTCGCTCCACTTCTGAGGGATTAGTCACTGAAAACCTGTGAACAGCAACAGCGCATGGTCTGATAGAGTGTCAGAGGATGAGTCCCCCAGGTTGGAAGACATTCAATACATGACGGGGAGAGAACTGCCTCCTCTAGGTAGACTCCACCTTAATGACGTGGATGAAGCAAAACTTTCAGGATCTTCATTTGCTGATGGGGCTTGAATCGCAGCAAGAACGAACAGTTGCAAACATCCACTAAAATTGGAAAATCTTGAAGTATAAATCTAGGAAAATTGGAGGCCATCAAAATTGAAATGGAACTCTTAGAGATCAATATTCCTAGGCATTAAGGAGCTGAAGTAGACTGGCATTAGGCATTTTCAATTGGACAATCATAAGGTTTACTATGCCAAGAACACATGGGTTACGCACACCTTAGTCCTCAAAGTGACATCTTTGCTTTTGAATGCTTTCAAGGGGTTCATTTGAATTTTTAACTGCTGCCTCTATAGGCATTGATTTTGCATCTAAGTAAAACTCAATCCTTGACAACTTGAGTATTTTCTCTAATTACCATGATGTTGCTTATTGGTTCATTTGAAAGGACTTTTCTTATGTTAAGATATATCCAAACTGAGTGCTATAGTGTTTGATCGTCATCAATAAGTGCTCCAAGTCCTCTTCACTTTCATCAAGCAACATTGAGTCACAGGTACTAAATGATCCATTCTAATGCCATGTTCTTCTTCAGAGTCCAACTACTTACTTCCTCAGCATAGATACGGAATATGGTGAAAGGACAGAACCCTGAGACAAATCTTCCCTAATTTGAAGCCATAGTCTCTCCTGGTCCTGTTTGAGCAAATGCCACTTGGTCTCCATTCAGGTTTCTGGAATTTCATTCTTTGCAATATTATTTTTCATTTGGTATAATCCATGCAGTTGACTAGTTAATAAAACAAAAATGGGCATCTTTCTGATATTCTGTCTTTAGCCCTATCAGATTCACCTGCTATCAGCAATGATATACCTCATCTTCCCTCCTCTTTTGAATCCCACTTGAATTTGGGGCAGTGTCGTGTCAGTTTACTGCTACAACTATTTAGGAATAATCTTCAAGATTTTGCTTGTGTGGCATATTAATACTTTTTTACAGTTTCCACTTTCTGTTGAGACACTTTTCTTTAGAACGGACTTAAGTGTGGGTCTTCTAGTCGGATGACTAGGTAGCTCATTTTCCAAATTTGACAGAGGCAAGTGAGCACATCAAGAACTGCATCCATGTGTTGAAGCATCTCAACCGGCATCCTGTAAATTCCTAGAATTTTGTTTCTTCCCAATTTCTTCAGAGCTGTTTGGACTTCTTCCTTTAATACAATCAATTCTTCTTAATATGCTACCTCCTGAAACGGTTCAAAGTCAGCCACTACTTTTTGGTACAATGACTGTATCTCATCTTTTGATGCAGCCTGTGGCATTTCTTATTTTGCCCATAGACTCCTTCAACACTGCAATTCAAGGCTCAAAATTTTTCTTCATTCAGCTTGAGAAATAGTGTACATGTTCTTTCCTTTCAGTTTTCTAGCACTAGGTCTTTGTTTTTTAGAGTTGCCAGATTTTGTTTTGTCAATCAAGTCAGTGAACCATCCAATAATTACCTGCTTTCATCGTCAGTTTTTTAAAAAACATTTTATTGAGGGCTCTTACAACTCTTGTAACAATCCATACAATCAGTTGCATCAAGCACATTTGTATATATGCTACCATCATTATTTCTTAGACATTTTCTGTTGAACCTTTGGTATCAGCTCTTTCCCCCCCTCTGCCCCACTCTAGCTCTAGGTCTTTGTACAGTTCATGATACTTTACTTTGTCCACATGCCCCCGGAATCTTTTGTTCACTCATCTCTTTTACTTATTTCTTCCATTTACTTTAGCTACTCTACATGGAAGAGCAAGTGTCAGAGTTGTTTCTGAAATCCATTTTTGCCTGTTCTCTCTCTCTCTCGTACCTTTATAGTGATATTTCATATATGATATCCTTGAAGTCATCCCAGTTTCTGGTCTTCGATCATTCATGTTTAATGCACCAAATTTGTTACTGAGATAGTCTCTGCCTTCAGGTGGGATAGACTCGGTGTTTTCTCTTCCTTTTCTTCAGCTTCTGTAAGAACTTGCACATGAGCAATAGTCTGTCCAAGTCAGCCCGTCGCCTTTTGTGGCTCCTATCACAGAGCTGCTGTATCATCTTTCCGCGGATGTACTTGGCTTGCTGATGGTGTATGCCATCTTGCGAGGCCTACTTTTACGGTCACTGTTTGTTTATAGTGATAGGTCAAAATTAGTCCTATAAAATTAAAGGTATTTCTAATGAGTAAGTTTTTGGTTTTGCAAAATGCTGCCATGCAGTCTCTGGTAGTGATTCTCTTACCGAAGCCATGTTTCCCAACTACTGCTCCTTCTGGTTTCCTATGCAGTGTTGCAGTGGGCTTGACAGTAGTGGGTTTGGGACTCCTTCTTGCTTCCAACTTTCATATTCCAGTCACCATGAATGACCAGTGCATTTTGATGGCATGTTTGATCAATTTCAGACTGCAGATGTTATAAATTATTTCAGCTTCTTCTTCAGTGGCACTTGTGGTTGGCACATAAATCTGAATAGTTATATTAACTGTTCCTTATTTGACTATACATTTTATTCTATCGTTGACAGAATTGTACTTCAGCACAGACCTTGAAATGTTCTTTTCGACAATTACTATGCTGCTGCACCTGTTTGTCACTCTTGGCGTAGTCCTCACTTACTCACAGTCATAGAGTGGATTCTAATTCTTAACAGCTCTATAGGACAGAGTGGAACTCCCCATGTTCTAAGGCTGTAAATCTCTATGGGAGCAGAAAGCCTCAACTTTCTCTCATGGAACATCTACTAGGCTTCAGCTACAAACTTTTGTGGCTAGCATATGAATGCATAAGCCACTTTCCCATTCAACACAACCAACACCAGTCCAACACTGTACCAAATGAACTATCAACAGTCCATTTTAGGAGGTAGCATTTGAGCAAGAATCTCTGGTATTGAAAGAAGTTCAAACTATACTGAATGTGTTAGCCTAAAACACGGCTTCCAGGAATTGACAGGATACCCATTGAAATGTTTCAACAAGTTGAAGCATTCTGGAAGCACTCATTTCTCTATGCTAAGAAAGTTGGAAGACAGCCACTTGGCCAACTGACTGGAAGAGATCCATATTTGTGCTTATTCCAAAGAAAGGTGACCCAACAGCATGCTCAAACTACAGAGCATTGTCATTGATATCGCACACAAGTAAAATTTTGCTTAAGATCATACAATGGTTGCAGCTGTACATTGACAGGGAGGGAACTGCCAGAAGTTCAGGCCAGATTCAGAAGAGGATGTGGATGTTAGGTGTTAGGTGGATGTTAGGTGGATCTTGGTTCAAAGCAGAGAATACCAGAAAAAATGTTTACTTGTTTTTCATTGATATGCAAATGCATTTGATTGTGTGGACCATAATAAACTGTGGATAGCCCTTTAGAAGAATGGGAATTCTAAACACTTCATTGTGCTCATTTTGAACGTGTATGTGGATCAAAAGGGAGTTGTGCGAACAAAACAAGGGAATACTGTATGGTTTAAAATCAGGAAAGGATAGGGATGGGGGAGCGGGGAGGGAGGAGAAAAATAGAGGGCTTGATGCAAAGGGCTTAAGTGGAGAACAAATGCTTTCAAAATGATGAGGGCAAAGAATGTACAGATGTGCTTTACACAATTGATGCATGGATGGATTGTGATAAGAGTTGTATGAGTCCCTAATAAAATGTTTTTAAAAAGAAAATAATAAAATCAGGAAAGGTCTGCATCAGGGTTGTATCCTCTTATCATACTTGCTCAATCTATATGCCAAGCAAATAATCAGAGAAGCTAGATTATATGAAGAATGTGGCATCAGGATTGAAGGAAGGCTTCTTAACAGCCTGCAGCATGCAGATGACACAATTTTGCTTGCTACAATGAGGACTTGAAGCACTTGCTAATGAAGATCTAGATTGTAGCCTTCGGTATGGATTATAACTCAATGTAAGGAAGACCCAAACCCTCACAACTGGACCAATAGGTAACATCATGATAAATGGAGACAAATTTGAAGTTGTCAAGGATTTTGTGTTGTTGGGATCCTCAATCCATGCTCAATGGAGACAGCAATCAAGAGATCAAAAGATGAGTTGAAATAGGTAAATCTGCTGCACAAGACCTCTTTAGAGTATTGAAGAGCAATGAAGTTACTTTGAGGACTAAGGTGTACCTGACCCAAGCCATGGTATTCTCCATGGCCTCATATGCATGTCAAAGTTGGACACTGAATAAGGAAAATCATAGAAGCATTTGAGTTGTGGTGCTGGAGAATGTTGGAAGTACCAAGGACTACTAAAAGGACAAGCCAATCTGTATTAGAAGAAGTGAGGACAGGGTGTTCCTTAGAGGCAAGAATGGTTAAGACTTCATCCTACATACTTTGGACATATGATCAGGAGACCAGTTCCTGGAGAAGGCTATCATGTTTGGTAAAGTGGATGGTTGGTGAAAAAGAGGAAGGCACTGAATGAGACAGATTGGCAGTGGCTGCATCAATGGGCTCAGGCATCGGAACCATTGTGAGGATGGCACAAGACCATGCAGTGTTTCGTTCTGTTGTGCACTGGGTTGAATATAGGTCAGAGCCCCTCAATGGTACCTATCAATACTACTGGTCCAGCTCAGTTCATTAATACCTAGAATATTTATCTCCAAGCATTCCAGATTACAGCCCAGGAAACCTAAATCATATCTGGCAATTCTACTCTGTCCTTTAAGGTTGCTGTGATTCATAATTGCCTTGCACACAAATATGGCAACCCTACAATAGACTATCAAAGTAGACCTTTGTCATCTCACCCAGAAATTATGCATTTTGTTATTATTTTTCCACACAACTCCCATAAACAAGTCTTGGCGATTGCATTTTCATTTATCCCAAAGCAGTGTACTTACTAGCTCTCTTACCTTGATTTTCACATTAACACCACACACAGGTTTCCCAGCTGGTGATCTTACTCATTTCTATAATCCATGCTCATGAAGCAGTGATCTTCTCCAAATAGCGATTATTCCTTCCCTCTCTTGTCGTACCACCCCCATGTTTTTCTACTGCCCTCAAATTCTTCATCCTGAATCCTCAAAGCCCCGTTTCCTGATCTTTGTTCCCCTCCAGCCTCATCTTGAACCACTTTCCCCTGGTTCCCTAAACACCAACTCCACCAGACTTTCTCTTCCCCGAGTACATCACGCCTGCTCCTTTCTGAGAGTGTTGCATAGATTCCTCCTCCGCTAGGAGTCTTGCTCATAATTTCATGTGGCCTTCCAGATTTTCCTTGAGAGGAGTTTGCTGAACACCCGATCTAAAGTCATCTTCCACCCTCATGTTACCCAATTTTGAGTCTCTATCTAGCACTTATCTTTTTTCTTGTTCTACAATGTGAGCAAGGTTGGTGCCGGAATGGTCCATGTTTCATTCTGTGGTGCATAAGGTCAGTAGGAGTCAGAAGTGACTTCATGGTGCCCACCAACAGAAGCTCCCCTAAGAATCTACCTTGTTCTAGATCCAGAATGCTTCTTGGAAACAGTGGGTACTCAAATGTTTGTTGAAATAAAGAATAGATGGTTGAATAGCATCAGGCACTTGTTAAATAAGCCAAATTCAAACTAGGAACAGCAGTCTTCTAAGAGATCATAGAGAAGGGGCTTTCCCAGTTTCTTTCTACTAGAATGCTCAAATTACAACCAAATAAACAAAAAAGAGTTGCAACTGAGAACAAATCTCTGGAAAATGACTAGATCTGAAATCTTATCCGCGTCTACTCCCATCCTTGAAATCCCCACAGTAAACCCAGCACTGGGAAACAGATTAGCATCCCTCTCTTTGGATAAAGGAAAGGGAGAGCATCATCAAAACATTTGCTTAGGTCACAGTTGGGTTCTTGGTTCTCCTCTCCTCTCAGCATGTTAACAGTACGTCATTCCAATGTTATCACAATTCTTTTATCAACCATCCAACAATGTTACCACAATGCTTTGTCAACCACCCAACCAGGTGCTGTCGAGCCAACTCCCACTCACAGCAACCTGTGTGTGTCAGGATGGAACTGTGCTCCATAGGGCTGCCACTGGCTGACTCTTTGGAAGCAGATCACTAGGCCTTTTGCCCACTACAATGCTTAAGGAAAGAAACTGAAAAATTACAACTCCTGTGATGTGCCAAAGATATTTATGAAAATATTTTCTTCCATGTTTGTTACTGTTTTACTTCCAAGTTTGTTACATTTTACTATTAGAGTTACTCTAATTCACATTTCATCTTGAATTGATAACACAGCAAGTTTTGTAGACTACCAAACCAAGGATAAAAAAACCCTCTTAAAAACTAGTCCCCATAATAAAAGCACAGTGCAAGAAACAGGATTTTCCATGGTCTTGGAGAATTCAAATGGGCATTGTAGGTGGTGTTCCTTTTAGTTCCCGTCTAGAATCATTACCACCACATGTTTTAAGAGGTAGACTATATGCTTTCTGTTCAGTCAGCTATTTACTGGTCATGCTGGACAACAGATATTCACCTCTCAGCCCTTCTGCCTTTGCTGACAGTCAGGTCTCTGGGTCCTAGGAAGTAAGGCTTTGTGCTGACCTCTACTTAAGATCCATGAATCGGATATCCATGATGAGAAGGAAGTTCTTAGGCAGTGGGCGGGGGGCTGGAGAGAGGACGGTAAACACTTGATGCTCCAGGTCCACACTGGTCACCACAATGAAGCCAGCAACACTGGTCTCTGAAAGGTTCTCTTCTGTGCCCTCCGCAGTGCTAACACTCAGGAGGTGATGCACCATATCTCGGCCTGGGGTGACAGGTACTAGCTTCAGTTGATTATCCTCCTGAGACATGCCCAGTGGCAAGCAGGAGTCTGGGATGGTGGGCGCCCCGACTTTGTAGATTTTCACATCTGAAAACTTGACATTGAAGGCATGGGGGTAGAAACAGCCTCGGAATCCGTAGAAATACTCCCGGATACGTTCATCCCTACATTCCCGCCTGAAGTCCTTGGAGCGCTCGACTACACCCCCTGATTTGGGGAGCAGCACAGTCCGTACAAAGTGGGGCAGGTCCCGTTTCAGTTCGTTGTACAGCCGTTCTTGATCCAGAACCACAACCACATCTACCTCAAAGGCTGAGGCTGCGTGCACCAGAGCCTGGTAGCCAGAGCCCTTGACCCAGCCACAGGTGTTAATGACACAGCCACTCACAGAGGCCCTCCTGTTCACCTCACACCTTTGGTTGAACACGTCTGCCAGACGAGATGTAATCTGCAGAAGAAAGGACGAAGGTGAGAACCAAACAAAACAAACCCAGGCTATTTAGGATAAGTTAAGGTTGACTACAAGGGGAAAACTGGTTGCTGTTTCACCTAAAGTTATTTCTATTTTATATTACTTCTTTAACTCCATTTTATGTCCTAAGTAGAAATCATTGAGTCCATTGCTAAGAATTAACAAAAATCTCAATAAGTAATTAAAAAAAAAAGAATTAATAAAAACAAAAAACATGAAACCCAGGTAGGGATTGTGCATGACAGTGGGACAGGAGGAAAGTCAAAGGAAATAGAGGAAAGAGCTGGGAGGCAAAGGGCATTTATAGAGGTCTAGAGAAAGGCATGTGAATATGCAAATATATTTATATATGAGGAGGGGGAAATAGATCTATGTGCATATATTTATAGGTTTAGTATTAAGGTAGCAGGACACTGAGCCTCCACTGAAGTACTCCCTCAATGCAAGAATACTTTTTTCTGTTAAATTGGCATTCTATGATGCCCACCGCCCCGACACAACCGCTGAAGACAAAGCAGATGATTATGCAAATGTGAAGAAAGCTGATGGCACCCAGCTATCAAAAGATATAGCATCTGGAGTCTCAAAGGCTTGAAGGTAAACAAAGCGGCCATCTAGCTCAGAAGCAACAAAAGCCCACATGGGAGAAGCGTACCAGCCTGTGAGATCACGAAGTGTCAAAGGGATCAGGTATCTGGCATCATCAGAACAAAATATCTTATCACAGTGAATGTGGGAGGGAGTGCGTAGTGGAGACCCAAAGCCTATTTGTAGGCCACTGGACATCCCCTTACAGAGGGGTCTTGGGGGAGCCAAGCCAGTCAGGGTGCGATGTAGCAACGATGAAACAAACAACTTTCCTCTAGTTCCTAAATGCTTCCTCCCCCCTCCCGCCCCCACTATCATGATCCCAATTCTACCTTACAAATCCGGCTAGACCAGAGGATGTACACTGGTACAGATAGGAACTGGAAACACAAGAGAATCCAGGGCGGATGATCCCTTCAGGACCAGTGGTGTGAGTGGAGATTCTGGGAGGGTAGAGGGAGGGTGGGTTGGAAAGGGGGAACCAATTACAAGGATCTACATGTGACCTCCTCCCTGGGGGACAACAGAAAAGTGGGTGAAGGGAGATGTTGGACAGGGCAAGATATGACAAAACAATAATTTATAAGTTATCAAGGGTTCATGAGAGAGGGGGAATGGGGAGGGAGGGGAAAAATGAGGAGTTCATGCCAGGGGCTTAAGCGGAGAGCAAATGTTTTGAGAATGATGAGGGCAATGAATGTACAAGCATTGATGTATGGATTGTGATAAGGATTATATGAGTCCCTAATAAATTAATGAGTCCCTAATAAAACGATTAAAAAACAGTGTTACTGAGTCAGTTCTGTCTCATAAGAACCCATGTCGTGGAGTAAGAACGGCTCCAGGGTTTTAATCTTTACAGAGCTTGGTCTCAATCTTCACAGAAGCAGATCTCCAAGCCTCTCTCTTCCTTAGTACTGCATGATGGGGTCTAACTGCCAACTTTGGATACGTGAGTCAAGCACAAACCATTTTTGCTAACACTGAGAACTTTACTAACAGGTCTACAGAAATTTTTAACACCTGAGGGTGGACATTAAAAAGTATTGTTGAATATTCACAGAAACCCTTATTAAACAAAAATATCAAAATGTATAGCTACTGTTTCTCAACACAGCCTCCCAATAGGCCTTCTGATGGTGCTACTTCCATCTCTCTACCCCTTCCCTGAAGAATTCTGTGTGCTTTGATTTACACATTAAAATGGCACTTTTAGCATCCTCAAAGGGCTGAAATTGTGTTCCTTTGAGTTTCGTGAACATTTCCCAACAAAATTTTCATAGGCCAGCCCTTGCCATCCTGGAAAAAAAAAAAAAAGAGCAGGTGCATCGTCATGAAGGAGAAAAAAATTTCCTCAGTGCCATTTTCTTGTCCCACCTTTAAACCAATGCAGTTTTCTATTTTTAAAAAATTTCTTCCTAATAAGTCCTTGTGATCATCCTGTGGGTTTGGAGAGAAACAAAGATGACCCCTTTTGGATCCCCCAAATCAGAGGATACAACCTGAGCTGACCTCTTTGCCTGGGGTTTAATTGGCCCAATGGGTCCCCTTGAAGCTAATGATGGGGCCTTTTTTGGAAGGCACCCTAGGGAGACCAAGACCAGTGTTTAACTGAGATAACTTGTTTGCAGCCATCCGCTGCTCACAGAAACATGTTTAAACACATCCCATTTGGAATAAAGCCATGCACATTTCACCTGGAAAGCTACTAGCTCTATTTCTTGGCTCACCCGCTGGTGTGTGAAATGGCCTTTTCTGAAATCACACAGCAGTGAGTTCCAGCCGAGGGGGAGTGGACAGCTGCACACAATTTCAACTGGCACACAAGTGTTCGACACACACAGCAATCCCTCCCTTCCCCCCAAGCTCTGACCTTGTTATAAAGCTTGATGTTGGTACCAGGAGTGGTGGAGCCAAAATGATAGACCAAAGGAGCCTGAATAGAAAAGCCTTCTTCTACATCGGCTGGCCGTTCAATGTAGAGGGCCCCCATAGTGCCAGGGATGGACACAGAGCCCTGACCCACATCCAGCTCCACGTAAGTGGGACGGCGGCCCAGACGTACTGCATAGTTGAGCAGCAGACGGCACACTGTGGATTTGCCCACATCTGTGGGGCCCACTACCATCACCCGGGGACCTCGCTCTTCTTCCTTCTCCGCCTGCCTCCGCATCTGCTCCAAGGCGGTGTGGGTGTTGAGGTACAGTAGCATAGGGGTATCCTTGGAGACATAAGCCACCTCAGTGCGACCACTCAGCTGGACAGAACAGCCATGCCAAGTGAAAACAGCCACCTTGGCACCAGCATCAAAGGTGAATTTCTTGTTCCGGGTTAACTCTGTGCCGAAGATTTCTGCCATGCCAGCCAGCAGCTCCAACTGAACCGACTGGGATGCCTCCACCTCAAAGCGAAGTTCTGTCTCTCGCTCTAGTTCAAACTTAGTTGTCGGCTTCTTGTCGTCATTCGCCTCGTCTCCCATCTTGTGGGTGTAGCTGCTAGGCCTGAAACAGAAACTAAATCTGAAATACAAACCCCAAACCTCACACTAAGTAACAGAAAGGAAAACCACACAAATTAAATATCAAGTCTCCACATAAGACAGAGACCACCAGTGTAAAACATGAAAAAAATACATATAAATTATCAAGGGTTCATGAGAGAGGGAGGATGGGGGGGCGGGGAGTAATACCAAGGGCTCACATCGAAAATGTTTTGCACATGATGATAGCAACATAAGTACAAATGTGCTTGACACATGGATGAATGTATGGATTGTGATAAGAGCTGTATGAGCCCCATTAAAATGATTACAATAAAAGGAAAAATAAACTTTTTTATTACACAAAAAAGACCGATGTTCAATATCCTCCAGTGAACGTTCTCTTACCAAACACCCATCCACACTGCAACTAGAATGTTACCAATCACCCATCCACACCTCAACTAGAATGTGAGCGTTAGACGTGTTTATTTTTGTACTTCCAGTGGCTAGAGTGAGGCTAAACCAACCCGACACCTCAAGAAATACACTGACTGAATATCGATCTTACGGCAAGAAAGGACTGTGCTTTGAAGGCATCCATCGACTAGGTGAGTAATCTAGACTTGAGAACTTTACAACAAATTCAATAAATGCGACTCCCCACCCACCTTCGTCAACCAAAGCAGAAAGCCTTCAACTCAGACGCAACGCAGAATACCGGGTCTGGATTTAGAAAACAGCGTAAGGCCCGGCTCTGCAACTATGAGCGGTGTCTTTCGGCAAATGACTGCCCTGCATCTACAGCTTCCTCCGCTGTAAACTGAGGGCACTTCCACTTCCTCACACACAGGGCTGTCCCGTAAGACAAACCGCGGGAAAGGTAAAAGGCACTTCAGAAACTTGGACAGCCGAGAAACCGTCCAGAATTCGAGCAGATTCCCCACCGCAGTTCTAGCTCCAACATTCGCCTCAGCCTCCGGCGGCGTTGTTTAGGAGCTCATTCTCTCACCCGCACGATCTAGAGTCCAAATCGGCCAACAAGAAGTTCTCAAACAGGGTGCCCGAAGAAGACCAGCGCCACGGCGCGCTCGCCCAACGCCACGCCGGAAACTAGCGCGCTTCCGCACTAGCGCAGTGCAAGTAGACGTGTTCTCGCGAGAACATACGGGCCAGTGCCGGACCAGCGCGTGCGGGCGAGGTCGCCCAGAAGCTAGGTCTTGTGGGAGTTGTAGTCAAAGCATTGTTTTGATCGTGACGCCAACGGTGGGTGGGGCCGCAGTAGAGATTATGCGCGAGTCCGTGGGCGGGGCTAAGGACGGGGGCTACGCCCCCTACCAGGCGTGGCCTGTCTGACCCGCCAACCGACTCCGAGGTGCGGCGCTTGCGGGGTCTGGTTCGCACGCCCAGCTCACCTGCTGCCTGGGAAAGGGGAAGGGCTGGCCAGGGCGGGGAGGGGACGTCCACCTGGTGGGTCCCACGGTGGTCTGCTTGGCGGGACAGTCAGCCAGGAAGGGGAAGAGTTAGCCAAACTCCGTGTGGGCCAGAGGAAACAAGAGTAGGGAAAGTGGGAAAAAACAGCCTGTTAAATAAACTGACCTGTCCTCCCCTCTGTGACATGGCGCTTGACACAGGGCATTAAAAAAACGAATGTTTTAAAATAAGAGAAGTAACTCCCAAGAGGTATCTTTCAATTCTTATTAAGTCATTCAATACCCAACAGCCTTTCTTGCACAGAGCAGGACATTTTGCTGGAGACTGCTCCCCTCCCTAACACCGCTGGTGGCGTAGTGGTTATCCTTTGGGCTGCTAATCACAAGGTCAACAGTTCAAAACCACCAGCCGCTGGGGCGGGGCCAGAGCTTTCTACTTCGGTAGAGTCTCAGAAACCGTCAGGGGCCAGTTTCTACCCTGTTCAACAGGGTGACTATGAGTTGGCCTTGATCCTATGTCAATGAGTTTGGTTGGCTGCCCTAAAACAAAGGTACCCAAGATCCATCACTTACTCTCAGCCGCAAGTTTGGCCATGCGTCTATACAATGGTCTTACCTGATAGGGGTTTGGTTCGCTACGCCACTTGCCCGCTGTGTGGTTTTGGGCAAAGGCATAGGTTTAAATTCTCTGAGAACCGGCTTCTTGTCCGTTAAATGGCTACAATAACAGTACCCAACCTCTTAGGGTTGTTTTGAAGATTGAAAGGAATGATAAAATAAGGCACTAAGCAAATATCACATAGACAGCATCTAATGTTAGCTACAAATTCTTTATTATACGATGTGTGGGAGGGGTATAATAATACCATTCATTTGTACAGTTTGTTTGGTTTTTTTTCGCCTAAATACTTCTTTCACAGTCCCCCCCTATAAAGGTCGAGTTGTTACCTCCAATTTCAGGTGTGGAAGGAAACGAACATGAAGTGACTTGCCCAAACTTCATAGTAAGTAGCTGAGGTCAGACTCAAACCCAGGATTTTGGAATCTGGTCCAGTTGCAGTCACACCAAACACTTAAGCCGTGGTGGCATAATTGTTGCCCTGCTTTGGAGTGCTAACCACAAGGTCAGTAGTTGGAGACCACCAGCCTCTCCAAGGGAGGTAAAAGGAGGCACTCTGTTGCCGTGAAGCGTTGCAGTCTGGGAAACTCACAGGGGCAGTTCTATCCTGTCGTATGGGGCTGCTGTGGGTAGGAATCGATGGTGGTGAGTTTGGGAGTTTAAGCAACGCTAGGTGCCAGGTGCTTGACAGATCCTGTGAGGTAGGTTCTATAGTTGCTGTCCCCCACCCCCTCCCCCACCCCCTTCACAGGTGAGTTATTTTCAGTCTGGCTGGTATGGTTAATTCCCACTGCTGACTGGGATGATTGGCTAGTTTAGCAATTCTCAACCTGTAGGTTGAGACCCTGTGTTAGACAGGGTTCTCTAGAGACACAAAACCAGATTGCTAGTGATTACATATATATATATATATATATATATATTACAAAAAATGAACTGTTATATACAGATAGATATCTAATACAAGAAATGAACAGTTTAATTATAAAGCAGTACAAATGGCGCAGTGCAACTCACTCCCGTGAGAGAGTTGTGAGACACTAGGAGTCCTTTAAGTCTTGAGGGCCGCCAGTTCCTTCTCTGTACAGAGAGCTGGGCTATATATACCCAGGCAGCAAACAGCAAGGCAGGTCACCAACTGTCAGTCCCAGCTCCAGAGATGTACATTCCAATTATGTGGGCTTAAAGGGACCTCAACTTACAGCGACACAGTCCACAGGTAGTGTACCCTTTAACAAGCAAGGCAGCCGCACGCTGGTCTGATGATTAAAGAGTGAGAGACAAGAAAAGCGAGGCTCACCGAGCCATTTCTCTCTCTGCCCTTCCATTACTCCCACTTGTGTTTATTGGCCAGGCTGACACAATAAACTATCGCAGACCCCTTTGGGGGTCGAACGGTCTTTTTACAGGGGTCGCCCAATTCATAACAGCAGCAAAATGACAGTGATGAAGTAGCAACAGAAATCATTTTATGGTTCGGGAGTCACCACCACATGAGGAATTGTACGAAAGGGTCGCGGCATTAAGAAGGTTGCGAACCACTGGGCTAGTTTGTCTTTTTATTTCTTTTATGAGCCCCCCTTAGTTAGCACTTCCTTTCCAAGCATGCGGTCCTCACATCGCCATCTTTTCAGTGATTTCATTTGCCTTCTTCTTCATTCAATTCTTCTCCAACTAAAAATTTTAAACTGCCATCAGAATTGCATTGGAGAGCACAGCGGTGGTTCCGTGGTAGAATTCTTGCTACTCTGGTTCGGCAAGTCTGCTACGCAAAACCTCTCTCAAGCGTTGAAGAGCAAGGATGTCACGCTGAGGACTAAGGTGCGCCTGCCCCAGGCCCTGGTGTTTTCCCTCACCTCATACGCACGCCCAAGTTAGACTCTGAGGAAGGCAGACTGAAGAAGAATCGGTGGATTTGAATTATGGTGCTGGAGAGGGGTGTTGAAAATACTACGGGCTACCACAAGAAAAAAACCAATGTACCTTAGAGGCAGTACAACCAGAACGCTCCTGGGAAGCAAGGATGGCAAGGACTTCACTCATGTATTTTGAACATGTGATCAGGAGAGACCAGCCCCTGGGGAAGAGTGGCATGCTTGGTAAAGTAGAGGGGCAGCAAAAAAGAAAAGCCCCCTCAGTGAGATGGATTGGACACAGTGGCTTCAACCATTGGCTCAAACCTAACAACAGTGAGCACGGGGTAGGGCTGGGCCGGGTTTTGTTCTGCTGTGCACAGAGTTGAGACGGAACCAACTGGACTGCATATAACAACTTAAGTCAGAATCAACTTGGTGGCAGTGGGTTCTTGTATATTCAGGAGCCCAGGGTTCAATGCCCAGCCAGGGTACCCCAGACACAGCCACCACTCATGCATAGGTCACTGGGTGTTTGCAAGTTGCTCTGATGCTGGATAAGTTGCAGTACGCCTTCCAT
Source organism: Tenrec ecaudatus (assembly GCF_050624435.1). Lineage (NCBI taxonomy): Eukaryota > Metazoa > Chordata > Mammalia > Afrosoricida > Tenrecidae > Tenrec > Tenrec ecaudatus. The sequence goes on from NC_134533.1 coordinate 17,025,300, forward strand.
TTTAAGATGAGGAATAAAGGGCTGGTGATCTACATCTGAGTATCGGCCACTGTAAATCCTATGGATTCTACCAGCTGGATCCCATTGTACACGGGGTCTCCAAGAATTGGGGGTGGACTCCGAAGCAGTTAACAACCATCTTTCATTATTTGTCACACACACAAAAAAATCAGTTCAGGTTTAACTCACCTAAACCTCTCCCTTAGTGATCTCCTCCTCTCCGGTTTTCAAGCAATGTATCTCCCAGATCTGTTTCTCTTCTACACTCTCTTCCTGTGCTTGAGGTCCCTTCACCCAATGATGTGAAGGTCACCTTTATTTGGATATGGTATGGCCATTTCATCTCAAACTGAATGTACAGCAAAGAGCACTCCCTCTTTTAGACACTGCTGCGTGTTGCTTCTTAAGTAGGCAGGGACAACTTAGAAATCGTCTCTGCTTGCCTACCAGATCTTTTTCTCACTTTCCATCTTTCACCAAGCATTCCTGTCAGGCTCAACCCCAAATGATAGCGCCTTTCTATGTCCACCTCTTTCTCCTCTCCCGCCAAGCCCTAAATCATTTTCCTTCCTGAGTCCCTTTAAATTCATTGCATTCCTTTTTTGCTTCAGGACTTTCAATTTGGGCCCTGGGAAGCTTCTCATCTTTCTTTCCCCACTCCCCACTGTTCTCAACAATGGCTTCTCAAATTTCTCCTTTTACAGTTCCCTTTTCCACCTGCTGCCCAGGCATGACCACTTCTGGCTGCTTTCCTTTCCCAGTTCGCCTTCAGGTACCATTCCTTAGCTAGTCACATGGTACTTTTCAAAATTCACCTGAAGTGCTAGAGGTTTCCCTGGTTAAGTATTCAGAATTCTTGTCTGTCTGGTTTTGTCATTACCAGCGAGCCATGCCTCATATTACAGATCTCTCTGAACTATTTTGGTCCCTCCTTACAGGTGAACATGGGACCCTGGTAACATAGTGAGTTAGGTACTCAGCTGCTACACACAAGCTCAGCAATTCAAAACCACCAGTGGCTCCTCAGGAGAAAGACGAGGCTGTCTATCTGGTACAGATTTAAATTGCAGAAACCCACAGGGGAAGTTCCACGCAGTCTTGTAAGGTCACTATGAGCTGGAATCGAATTGACAGCAGTGACCTGGACTTTTTGGTTTGCAGGTGAACAACAAACTGCACATGAGCACTTCTTTTTGAAAGTCTCTTTCGATTGTCAATTTCACTTTCTTAAGGTTAGGCTCTTTTGGAAAGCAGGATTTTTTTTTCCCCCTTAGGGGATGTGCTCTGTGCATACACACTTCAGTGACATGGCCAGGACAGCACTCCCGGAGAAATACTCGGAGACGAATGAAGCCTAACTAGAAACTGGGAGAACACAGCACAAAAGATATCGTGTCTTCGTAAGACACAAATTAGCCCCGTGTGTCTCTTGAGATAGTGCGATCTGATAGTGAATCTCTGGGTCTAGGCATAAGTAAGACATTCAGAATGCTGGTTTATGGTTTTGTATGTGTGCGTGCCTCTGTGCTCCATAAATAGCCTTTATTATGAATCGAAACCCTGCTGTTTTTATGAAGAAATATCTGTAGCAGCAGATTTGCAGTTTCAACCATTTTAAGGGTAGAATTGTGACATTACCTTCAACCCCAACGTTGTGCAACCATCACCGCTGTGAGCCTCTGAAACCTTTTCAACACTTCAAACAGAAACTCCGTACCCATGAGCCATTAGCACCCCACCTTCCGCGGTGACTCCCCCACTGAAGCAAACAACCTCACTGCCACTTCACAGTGACTCATGATCTCCCGATAGAACAGAGGAAAACTCCCCGGGCAGGTCTCTGAGAGTGTCATTTTTTTATGGGCGTAGAAAGCCGTCTCTTTTCCCCACAGAGTGACTGATGGTTTCCAACAGCTGACGTTGTGATTAGCTGCTCAGCGCCTAATCCACTGCGCCACCAGAGCGCCTCAACCCACGGTAAACTCTACTCTGCTTTCTGTCCAGATGCATTTGCGTTTTCCAGATCTCAAAGCAGATCATACAATGCTGCAACAAAAATGGATGTCTGAGGCTCTTATTGGCAAGGATGCTATTTTGAAATAATGGGAACTGCTAGCCACAAGGCCAGCAGTTCAAAGCCACCAATCTGTTCCCCGGGAGAAAGACGAAGCTTTCTACTCCTGTAAAGACTTACAGTCTCAGAAACCCGCAGGGCCAGCTCTGCCTTGTCCTATGGGATTGCTCTGAATCAGAATCGACCCCACGGCAGCGAGTTTGGTTGTTGGTTTGCTGTTTCCGAGAAGGCAGTGCTGGCTCAGTGGTAGAATTTTCACCTTCCTGGGTTTGATTCCTGGTCAGTGCATTTCGTGCCCAGAGACCATTTGCCTGTAGTGGGGGGGCTCTTGTGTTTCTATGATGCTAAACAGGTTTCAGTGGAGCTTCCGGGCTAAGACTGACTAGGAAGAAAGGCCTGAAACACTAACAGCAGCAGCAAAACAGCCACAGAAAACCCCATGGGTCGCTGCAGTCCCATCGCCAGCCCATCACCAGTCCGTTCCACGGGGCATGGGAGGGCCAACTCAAGAGCAGCTCCTACCACCACCAAAGTGTTTACTAAGCCCTTATCAGGTGCCACGCACCTTTTCGGGTGTGTGCTTGTGATCTGACCTTACCGCCTCTCAATGAAGTAAATATTATTCGTTCCGCTTAGCAAAAGAGGTAAACAGGGGCCCAAAGAGGAGCAGTAACTTGCCTTGGTGATGCTAGGATCCTAACGCAGGTCCCTGCGCGACCAAAGCTGCACACTTGATCCCTGTCTGAATATGCAACTCAAATTACTAATTCATGAGCCTCTTATGGCTGCCAGGCTCTGCGCAAGGTACTGCAGGCCCGAGATGCAGGGGGCTTTCTTGGGGACCTGCCCCCCGAAGTTTATTGCCCGAGAGAGGCCCTTATGTAACGTGGATGCGGGCGTTCACGAGCCCCCGGGAGGTGGGAGATGGCGGGCTTCTGCGTGTGAGATGTCCTGTGGGACCGCAGAGTCCTTTGGAGAGATTAAACCGAGGCTTGAAGGCTTTTGTCCAAGCCATCCGCGACAATCAGTCAGTCCATCTCCCCTCCCTGCCTCCCGGGCTGGTGTGCCAGCTGAAATGAGCAAAGGCATCCTTTTTCCATGAAGCCCTCACGCCGCTGGCCACCTTCCTTCCATGCCCAGCCAGCCCGATCCTTCCCACAGGCTCTCTCCTCCGCCACCTGCCTCTCCTCCGGCCCTCCTGTCCCTTGCATCATCCCCCCCAGCCCCCTCCCTTCCTCCCTGCCTGCCTCCTGTGTCTCCCAGCCCTGCTCTGACGTGGGAGGTGAAGGGGGGGGGCGGATGACTCACAGTGTTATGATGCAGTTCCACAACACACAGCCACATTCACCCACAGACCGAGGCTCAGAACCAGAGACAACCTCTGCCCCCAGCAGCTGGTCAGCTTGGCAACGCCCCCTCCCTCCGCCTTGAAGCCCCCAACTAGTCCCCCACCCCTCCCCGGCCCCCTCCCCCTCCCCCACTGAAGGAGCAGAGAGAGAAGCGAGAAGAGTGAGCTGAGAGATTGAGATCTCGGGAGCAGACCTCAAGGTGAGGGGCCAGCCCACCCCCCACCGGCAAATGTCCTCCGCGGGCTGCGCGTTGCTTGCTCCCCTCGGCCCAAAGCGGCATGCCCCCACCCTCGGCCCTCCCTTCCCCCTCCCCGCTGCCGCCGCTCGGCTCTCGGCTCCTCCATCCTTCTCCAAGCTGCAAGCTCCCGCACTTTTCTCCCGGCAACTTCGGCGACGGCAGCAGCAGGCGTCACTGGTGACTGTTTTGCGGCCGGGGCAGACCCCCCGAAGCCCGCCCGGGGAGCTGACTGCGCTGCTCTGGGTTTGGACCGGACCACGCCAGCCCCGGGGGAGGGGGGCGGCCCGGAGCCTCCGAGCAGTTGGCGCCCCTCCCTCCGCTTTTTTTCTGGGAGGCACGGGATTCGCACCTGGTTCCTCCAGCCTCCGCTGGCAGCGCTGCCGAAGCCTCAACGCTCCCCTCCCCCAACCTCCCCCGTCTCTGTGCGGGGCTCACTCCTTCCCTCCCCCCCCCCCTCCAGCGCTTAGCGTGCCTTTGTTGTCCCCCAGTCCTTTGCCTACCTTGCTTCTCCCCGGGGTTAAGAAATGGCCCCTAATCCCCTTCTGAGCTTCCTTGGCCTTCCTGGCAGCCTCCTGGGCTAGGCAGGGAGGAGTAGAGGTGGGAGGTTGGGGGTGGGAGGGAGGCGTGCCGCCGCGAGAGACTGCCAGGGGCTAGCACCTGGGGCAGCCCCTGTCCCCACCCTGGACGAAGGTGTTGCTGGGGGTGCAGATCCGAGGGAAGCTCGTACGACAAGCTGAAGTGGACGTGGGCCAGGGGTTCCCCTGAGGCTAGACCCCAATGTCACTCTGAATCAGCCCAAGGTGCTTAACTGGGATCCTATCAGGGGGTGCGGGCCAGAAGCTGAAGGCGGTCTCTTGAGGGACTTCGGTGGAGAGGGACTGCCTGGAGCCCCGCTGATGGCCACCACAGAGGGCAGGAGGAGGAGAGGGCGGTCTGCCCAGACTCCTAAGAACTGCCTCTTCTCAGGCATACCAGCTGCCAACCAGACGGCTTTTCCACCACTATGGGTCAGAAAGCCCCAGAATACACTCCCTTGCTTATCAGGGCCACCAGGACAGACACCTCCCTTCTTATCAGCCCCCAGCCACCTCTTCAAGATCCTGCATGAGCACCAGCAAGGCTGTGATCTTCAGTCACCAGCAGGGTCACTGCTGTTGGTACCAGAGCTTGGGAGAAGGTGGGAATGCTATCCTCTGCCTGGAACTCCAAAGCACAGCTTCTAGAAACCAGCTGCTCCGGTTCACAGTGGAGGCCCCTCTGGCACTTGCCCGGCCCTGGAGACCTGAGTCACTCATTGGTTCTAGCTCGGGCAGACTTGTGGGAAGGAACGATGTCTGCAGGGAGGCTGGCTCCCTAAGCCCTTGACCGAGGACAAAGGCCACAGTTGGCAGAGGGCAGTAGAGTGTAAGAGGGCCTAGAGGCTGAACAGGCTGCCTGGTGCTTCTGCTGGACTGGACTCAGTGGCCCAAGGCACAGGATTCGGGAATGGCCACATCTGAGGCTCTTCATGGAGACATCCTTAAAGACCTAGCAGAGTCCCAGTACGCAACCCCCCCACCCCATTCCTCAGGCGAGGGCCAAGCCAGTGGCCCATGTATGTGTGTGAAGGGCCAGCCAGGCACCCCAACTCTTCCAAGGCCTTGGGCCCGGTGACCAGCCCCATCACTGCCGGTGCAACACAATGCCTCGTGGACGAGCTGAACTCCAAGGAGAGGGCACTCGCTGTGACGTGGCTCCCATGGCAGCCTTTGTGCCAACGGACTGCTCTCAGGGGAAAACGGTGGAGGCTGCTACAGCCCCAGGAGGGCAAGACACCAGCGCTCTGGCTATGGCACTGGCAGCCTGGAGCCGCTGCCGGGCTGGCCAGAGCAGAACTGGAATCCAGGCAGCCTGGAGGCCCAGTGCCACTGGGCGCTGGGGAGGGTGCCAAGGGTGGGGTTAGGAAGCAGGGTGAAGGTGACAGCCTCAGCCCTTAAGAGGAACTTCTCATGAAGTGCTCCGTCCGCTCTCCTGATGTCCCTCTCCCTCTTCCCAGGTGATCTCCTTTTCTGTCTGGTTCTCGTCTGGGGGGGCCCTGGCCGGGCAGCCCCCCCACATTTCTCCTGCCCTGAAACACGGCTCTAGCCAACCTGCTCCGCTGCTTCACCTGCGATCGTCTGTGTGGGGGCTGCACAGCGCCAGCCCCTCCCGCCCGCCAGGGCATTGTACTCCAACCCGTCATGCCCAGCTGCGACCCAGGCCCGGGCCCTGCCTGCCTCCCCACCAAGACTTTCCGCAGCTACCTGCCCCGCTGTCACCGAACTTACAGCTGCGTCCACTGCCGTGCACACCTGGCCAAACACGATGAGCTTATTTCCAAGGTACGCTAGGTGGGGATCCGCCACTCCCGTTTTTGCTCTCATAAGGAGCTGGGGCGCTAACAAAGTCTCCTCTCCATCTCCACAGTCCTTTCAAGGGAGCCATGGCCGAGCGTACCTGTTTAACTCCGTGTGAGTCTCCCGCCTACCTTGGGCATGTGTGCTGGTGTGTGCATGGGGTGTCTTCTGTAGAGATGGGGAGCTAGGCCAACAGAAGATCAGAATCTTGCATTTTCTTTGGCCACCCCTCTTGCCCCGGGGTTCAGAAAATCCACCTGCAGCTTGCTGGGGTGGGTGGGACAGAATTTTGCAAGTGCGCAGCTCACAGAGGGGCAGACCACCAAGGCAGGTGTTGTCAGACACCCAGAGATGGGGTGGTGGAGCTCTCTCCAGACAGGACTGCCACAGGGCTGGTGGGGGCGCTGGACTGATAGAGCCCCCTCCCCACCTGGTGCCGGGGCCTTCCTGTTTCCTGAGACAGGGTCAACGTGGGCTGCGGGCCAGCTGAACAGCGCCTCCTGCTCACAGGGCTCCACTCGGTAGCTGATATTTTCTGTGAGAGCTGCAAAACCACGCTGGGCTGGAAATATGTGAGTACCCAGGGAGCAGGGCCTGTCCTTTGAAAGCACGGCTCCGTGGTCCTCCAGTCAGGTCTTTGCGTGGTTTAAAGGGTGAACTCTCCACTGGCTTGGGGGCACTTGGCACAGAGGCTGTTGACGGGGCACGGGGTGGGGGGCGCTGCTGAGTTCAACCATCACTGCTTCCCCCTCCACCAGGAACAAGCGTTTGAGACGAGCCAGAAGTACAAGGAAGGGAAGTACATCATTGAAATGTCCCACATGGTGAAGGACAACGGCTGGGACTGAGGGGCTCAGGCAGGCTATGCCCTTCCTCCGCATGCCCCATCCTCCCTCTCACATGCCCCCCCGGTCCTGCCAAGCTGTCCATACCAGCATGAGTACTGTCCACCCCTGGGGGAAACCCGGCTCCAATCAGCCCCTCCCCTGCCCTCACCTCATCACTACCAGGCCCCTTGCAGAAAAGGGGCTTGGAGTACCCCAGGGGTGTTGAAGGCTCAGGGGTGGGCGGCAATCAGGGAGACACAGACTGGGGGAGAAAGGGGTGCCTATGGGACCCCAAGGTCCTGAATATTAAAGCAGTACTCAAGGTAGAAGGGGCTAGAGGAGGAGTCAGCTTTTGCCTCACCGATTCTTGAGAGTACAGAGGACAACCTTGGCTCATGGGGCTAGTAGGACCCAGGCCACAGGAGAAGAGCAGATGAAACGCTTGGGTTCCAATGGCATTTGGGCCTCAGACACCAGGAGGGACCAGACTCCCACAGGAGGGGAAGTTTCCCACCCCCAGTCAGTCGGTCGCAGGAGGACTTGGGGGCTAAACCACAATCCCAGATTCTGGGAAAACATAAAAGGCTCAGAGGGGTTTCCATTTCACTCCACTTGGTAGTTGATCTTGGCACTAAAAAGGCACTTTGAGTAGCTACTCTTTGCTGTGGGATGGAGGAGGCTGCTCCCCGGGTTAGCGCCCGCGCCCCACCCGTGCTGGCTGTCCCCAGAGCAGGCAGTCCTGGTGGACATTCCCAGGCCCTGCCACTGCTCCCTGGATAGAAAAGGGAGAATCAGTGCTACGGGGCCGGTCTTTCCTGTGGCTGCCACCAGCGAACGACACTTTTGTATGATACATAAAATGTTTGGGTCTATTTTTAATAAAAGGGGGAAAAGCAACCGTCAGGAGCGGTCCTCTGACTTTCCTTCCTCGCGCAGTCTGGTCCCAGTCCCCCTGCCATCTGACCACAAGAGGGCAGCAGAGTAACTTTGTCAGTGATTGAGACACCCCCCCCCCCCACCCAAATTGAGCTTTTATAAAACACCTCATCAAAAGGCAGTCCAGTTTAGTCAATTACAACTCATGACAATATCAGCAAGTAAAGGTGCACAGTTGTACTCTGTGAACACAAAGTGGCCAGGAGCCGGAATGGAATTGACAGCCATGTTTTAGAAACCCAGTTATATTGCCAGGCCTTTCTTGCGCACCACTAGGGTCCCCATCATCCAATGAGCGGCTGGCTTGTGCCATCCAGTGCCCTTTTTTGGGGGGTATGTGGTGCTTAGTAAGAATGAGTTTTGTGAGGTGTATGTTCCAGCTGAAGCTTGGAACCCTTGACAATCAATCTGCCTGGATCCAGGATTGGGCAGCAAGAGGAAACTTCCCAGAAGTTTCCTTGGGTCTGATTGCGTTTCAGCTTGGTCTGTAATGTTTTTGTCAGCTCCTGGCCAAACTTAGTCTAAAAGAAAAATCAATCAGCCAAGGCACTGCTCTGGCAGTTGATAAGCACAACAAAACAGCTTGAAATGGCAGCATCAATACAATCAAGTGCCAAGGGCATTTTGGGGGCAGTGAAATAGAAATTCCTTTTACTATTAGGTTTTGGGCACCTGCGTGGGGGGGTACATATTGCCTAAAAACCAGCATGGTAAGGGCAGTTGTTATTGTCAGATTCACTCATTGATACAATTGTATCTAGAGCCCCTGCTACTTGCTAGGGAGACCAGGCAGGGTAGTGTAGCAATTTGAAACCAGCAGCCGCTTCCTGGGAGAAAAAGTCCTCTATTCCCATTAAAAGTTAGTCTCGGAAACCCCAAGGGTCAATGCTTTAAGTTGGCATCAACTCAATGGGAGTGCTGCTTACTTGCCAGGCATTAGGTAGAGTACTGGGGAAGCAAGCGAGGGTAAGTGAACCTGACTTCATGGGGCTCATGGTGACGCTGGGAAGGGGTGTGTGGATAACCACCAGCAGGCAATTCCAGTAGGGTTGATCCTTAGAGCCAAGTCCATTTATGTCTGACCAGGGACTTTCAGTGTGGGAGCTCAGAGAGGAAATGAGTCTAGATTTGAAGTAAAATTGAGGGAATCCAGATTCCATCCCTGGGGTAGTAAGGAGCCCTTGGGGGGTGGGGCTTAGGGCATAGGTTTAATGCTAGCCAGTGACTCGTGGCAGAAAGACCACATTGCAGCTTCGGAAATCCTGTAAAGAATTGACTCTAAGGTTTTCTCTTTTGTTTGGGGGGGTTACCCCTTATCCAAAAGGTCTCAGGGACGGTGGCCCTTCAATGTGTGTTACCCAGCTGATGCCCACATCTTTCGTGTGGGCTTCAACCTGGGGCCAGAAGCCCTGTCCTCAGCCTCCACTCTGACCCAAGTGGGGGGGCGGGGAAGTTGTCTTCAACCCTACACTGTTCTTGGAAATCAGGCCCAAACTAGCGGTTCTTCCACTACTTAAAGAAACCAACCAAGGACTCTGGGAGACTAAGAGAAGGCATCGGTGTCAATGTTTGCAAGTTCCTCCTAAGCTCCTTTGGAAGAACCATTCTCTGGCACAGGGTCAAGAATTTGTGCTTCATCTTTGAAGCATAGATCAGGCCATGGGCAGCCCCAGTCTAACTTACGGATAAGATAGACAGGCAGGTGCATTCTCCAGAAACATCAAATACCCTGTGACCAGCAAGGTTGGGGAGGGCACGTGGAGGCAGGGGAGCAATGGGCCTTGGCAATGTCCTGAGAGGCACAGAAGGGCTTCTCCCTGGGGACCGGTCCTTGTGGGTTAGCCATTTCCCTGTGCATCCTATCTAAGAAGGTATGGTATCCTCTGGGCCCAGGGATTCTCCAATCTCCTTTCACTCATCCTCCACTCCAGGCCGAGTCTGGGAACTGGGTGTGCCCTTTGACCAACGGGCCACAACTCCTCTCCTTCAAGGCTTGGGACTTTGGAGCATACCCTCCTGGAAGCAGCAGATGGCATTCGAAACCTTCCACCCCTCAGACCGGGCCCGGCACCTCCCAGAAGCAAAACCATTCGCCAGGGGTTGCTTTGAAACCCGTGTGTCAGAACTGTGTATGGCGGGGTTTTCAAAGACTGAGCCCCTTCTCACAGGATGCGGGGGCAATAGATGGCCAGGCTCTTTTTCTGAGGGGCCTGAGTTGTCCCAAGTTTGGGGGATGCAGCCAAGCTTGTTAACAATCTGCATCAAGGGATTTCCCAAGAAGAAAAGGCCCACTTAACCTCCCCACATGGGTCTACTAAACAAAAATAAAAACAGACCAGACAGGTGAGCGAGCTGTCACACCTTTGATTACATCTAGGCACTATACCGTGTAAGCCTTCCTGAAGTTGATTTCACCTGACAGTTATGAGGGGGCCACGAGGGACGCAGCTCTATCAATGTTGAGTGATTAGTACTAAAGTAAGGTGACCAGACGTCCCAATTTTTAACAATTTTTCCTGCATTCTGAGGTGTTTTAAAAAAAGGCCCAGTTTTTGGAACTAATGCACAAGCTAGGGTATGCAGTTTTCGGCTGCCATGTGGCTATTTCACCAGGATGAGTTTTATCAATGATGTCCCTCTTTACCAATGTTAAAATCTAGTCATCTTAAAAGACTACTGTACTCCAAAGACCGCCGCCTGGCTCAATGATTGGTGGCCAGATGATCAAAGAAGACACCCCCGAGGAGGCAGCCAACGCTGGGTAGCACTACCCGGCCAATGCCCTTTTAACATTGCACTGCTAGTGATTGGTGCAGACAGTAGCACAATGTGAAAAGAGCGCTGGCCAGCAGCAGAGGCGGCCGGCTCTGCCTCCTCACCCCTTCCCCGGGGCCCCTGGGCCTCCCTCTGCCCCCATTCACCATCACTTCAGCCCCCCCTCCCTTCCAGTCCTTTCTTGGTATTGGCCCTATCTTCTCTGCATTCCTCTTCAAGGAGCCTTCTTCACCCCTTCCACCCACACAGAGAAGAGCCTTGTTCTTCGAAGTTTGGGCCTAGGGAGCAGACAGGGTTCAGGAAGGCAAGCGAATGAATACCTTAAAGTTGGTGCTCAATCCCCACAGCAAGTGGCTGGTAGAAACAGTTGGGGGGGGGGTACCCTTGTTTGAGCCTCTAACTACACCTGTATCTCTGCCAGTCTCTCTTCAAGAAAGAGCTTGCTGGCCAGGACAAGATTCTTCAATTCTTCCCAACTCAAGAGCTCGTTCCTTTAGTATAGATGAAGGGGACCTTGGGCCTCAAAGGGGCAATCTAAACTGAAACTCTAGGGCCAGGGGTGGGGCGTGGGGCTCCAGGCCCCCAGGGAGCGGAGAGAAGGTTCCCAATCCGGATGTGGAAGCTGATGGAGAAGTCCCAGCCAAGGGTCTCCTGCTGGAGGCCTAGACAGCCTTTTATGAAGTGCCTGAGACAGAAGAGGGAAACTGCTTCCCTCTAGTTCAGAGAGTTGGGGTAGGCTTTTGTTGGCTGGGCAAATAAAGCCAGCGTCACTGAGGTCCTACCCAGGACCCTTTCACTTCTCCTCATCCCCCCCCCCCCCACACACACACACAACCCTGAAACACAGGCCTAACAACCAGAGCCTGGTTTTTAAAAATAACCAGAGCCTGGTTTTTAAAAATAACCAGGAGGCTACCCTGGAGGGTCACCTGGACACCCAAAGGTCCAGGGCTGGGAGAACACGAGTCGGATGGGCAGGGCCCCCCCCAAGATTCAGCTCCAGTTCTGAGCTGGGGAAAGGTGAGCACCCCACTCCTAAGAGGTCGCTTAGAAAGAGCGCGGCTGTGGGGGTGATTGGTGAGGCACACTCTTCACCGATGGTCCCCAGAAGCCCTCCCCACTCCCCAGCCCCCAGAAGGGCTGAGTGCAGCATTCCAGTTGGGAACTTACTCTGGGCTTCCCCTCTGGCTTCTCCCCCTGTCTCAGGAAACGGGAGAGGTTCTCCCGCCTTCCCAGGCAGAATGGGTTCCTGTGTTCTACAAACAAGCGCCTAGGCCCACAGCGTGCACAGTTCTAAAAGGCGGAAACGAAGGCCTTGCTGGGGTCAGTGTCCAGGCCTCTGCTCCTGGGGTTGGGCAAACCGGTCCCAGCTGGGAACTGGATCCGGCCAACAGGAGGCAGAGAGGCAGGGCTGCCCAGCAGGCTTCAAGACTCTTCCCCAAGGAGTTCCCAGCTTTTTCTCAAGCCCCCCACCCCCCACCCCTGCAGGAAGACAGAAGGGGCTGGGACCAAGATGCCCCCTCTCTCGGTGCTCACAGACCCAACTCCTGCCTTTGGAGCAGGCCGGGAAAATTCAGCCAGCAGGGCCCCTCCCCCACCTCGGGCCCAGGAGCCATCCCCCAGCTCCTTCCCGAAGCGGGTGTCGAGATCGAGGAGGAAATGGGGGAGGGGAGGCCCGGCTCAAATTCTCTCCACTCCCCCTCCTCATTGGCCACCATCTTCCGGCCCCTGCCCCCCAGAGCAGCAGGGGATGGGGCCCAGCCTGTGGAAGGGAGAGAAAGGGCAGGTGGAGGGTTAGCAAGAGCAGCGGGGCAGGGGGCTGGCCCCGACTGTCTCCTCCCACCCTCTGCCCGCAGCCATGGCGACCGGAGGAGGAGACCAGGAGGGTCCTGAAAGCCATGTTCTGTGAATGGGATGGACTGGGGGCTGATGGGCTGGGGGGCGGGGGGGGCAGTTGGGAAGCGGGGGGCGCTCCCTCTCAACACCCAACTGTGCTTCCCCCTCCCACACCCCAACACCTCGAGGCTGGACCACACACCCACACCCACTCACGCACACCCGAACTCTCGCCATACTTGCCGCCCAACTCAGGCCCTCAGCACACACTTGCCCTCCAGAGCCCCAAGTGCACTGTGCGCGCGCGAGGCTCCCCCACCCCACGTCCCGGCACGCCCTTCCCCAGCACCCCGCAACTCGGAGCTCAGGGGCGGACCTCGGAGCCGTACCCACTCACCCCACAACTTCTCCGGCAGCGCAACTCCCGGCTCTGCCTCGGCCGCTGGGTCGCCCCGGGCACATGCCCGTCAGAGTCTTCGGAGCGCTCGCGCACATGCCCAGGCACACCGATGGCCCAGCTTCGGGGTGCTCCTCCGGCCCGCCCCCCACCCGGCCCTTCCCCGCCACACCCCCCGCAGCCAAATGACAGGGCGAGAACTTCCCAGCGACAGTTTGCTCCGCGAGGGGCACCCAGGAGAGATGCCCACGGGTGGAGCAAGAGAAGGGAGAGAAAGCGCCCCGATCCACCGCCCCCTCCGCCGAGCCCCAAGAACCCCGAAAGCCGGCGGCGTTACCCTTCGGCGCTCGCGACACTACACACTGCTCTTCGATGCGTTCCGGGCCCGCCACCTTCTTCCCGGGCTCTTTCTCTGCCCCGGCCTCCCTCCCTCCCTCCCCGGCCTCGCGCCCCGCGCTCCCGCCCTCCAGCCCCCCGCCGCCCCTCGCCCGGGCTGGGCGCGGCGGCCGCCCGTGTCCACGCCGCCGGGCCGGGCGCCCCGGGGTCGGCCGGGCGCTGCGCCCCGCGCCGCGGCCGCTCTCCGCGCTCTGCCCCCCGCGCCCCCTTTCTCCTTCCACACTCCCTGCCGTCCATCTTGAATACTTGGGATTCTTGAATGGAGTGAGCAGGATCCGCTCCCCCAGGCTCTCATTGGCTGCGGGTTAACCCTTTTGAAACGAGATCCTCCCTCCCATTGGCTGCCGGGCTCCCCTCTTCTCCCCCAACCCCCATCCCCTCCGCCTCCCAGCCGCGCGCGAGGTCAGGGGGAGCTTCGGGCGCCCCCTCCCCTGGCCTCGCGCCCCCCTCCTCCACCCCCGGGACACCCGGCTCCAGGCTCCCTCCTGCACGCTCTCGGCGAGGCTGCCGGTAAAGGCGGATCCAGTTCCCGCCAAATGCAGCCCCCAGGTGGAGCTCTTCCCAGGCGCCCCTTGCCCTGGACTTGGAGACCCTGGACGAGGAGAGGGGCGCAGTTTTCCATCCTTCTGAGCCACAAGCGCTTTCCCCAGAGCAGCATTGCGGGCAGCCTCTGAGCCCTTTACCAGGGATCTCTCAGATGTGAGCGCCCCCACACAGAGCTGCCTCGCGCTCCCGGCTGGGCAGGAAGAGCAGAGTGGGGTTCTTCAGAGGCGCGAATTCCCTGAGTGCTGGCAGGTCCGATCCGAACTGGAATGTGCAGCATCTAGAACGCTGCTGGTACAAGCCTCCCCTCAGACCAGCCAGCGCCCCTTAGCCTGGACTGGCACGCTGGGCCCACTGGTCTCAGAATGGGCAGGAGCAGCTCAGGGAGGCCATGGGGGAGGGGGGACCCTGAGTGGCACACATGATGAAGTGCTCAACTGCTAACCTCTAGCAAGAAAGGCCTGGCAATCTGCTTCCAAAAGACCACCTCCCGCAAAACCCTGCGAGGTACACTTTTACTGGCACACAGGGGTCACCCCAGGTCAGAATCCACTGGGCGATGGAGGAAAGAGGCAGCAAGGAATAGGGCAGTGAGTCCCCCCTGAGAGTGCTAACCCCAAGTCTGTCCAAACCAAGGCTGAAGCGGTCACTCTCCTCCCTGGGCCTCAGTTTCCTCATTTGCAAATCATGTCTAGAAGTGTTCCCCCTGGAAGTTTCTGTAAAGACCTTCTCCATCTGCATGGCCCAGTCTTGTCACCACTAGCCGCTGCTCGTGCATCACTGACCACGTGAATAGTGTGGCTGCTGCAATCAAGGAACTGGCTTTCTATTTTGAATTCATTTTAATAGCCCCACGGGGCTACTGCACTGGACAGTACAGGTCTGGATTCCTTGTGGTCCTGCTGGTGAGGAATAACCTTCGATGATGTTTGGTGCTGTGGTGATGGAGAAGGGGATGGGGGCAGAGGAGATGGAGGAATCTGCTCCTTCATCCCACCCAAGTCTTCCACAGCCATGGGCATCAAGGCCCGTGAAAGGGACTCCGGTTTCTTCTGACTTCTCTTTATTCCTTTCCATCACTGCTTGGACAAGGAAGCTGAGCTGCAGGGGCTGCTGTGATATGCAGTGGGAGATTTGACTAACCTTGTTTTTGTTTCCCCAAGGACAGAAGCCAAGATAAAGGGGAGTAGGGGACATGATGTGTTTAGTCACATGTGAGCCCACCCATTCATCCACCCATCCACTGCCACTGAGGCAATACCAACCCACAGCCATATGGTAAGCCAGGGTGGAACTGCTGCCTAGGCCTCCCAAGGGCAGGCAGTCTCATCTTTCTCTAGGTGGCTTCCAACCGCAGACCACGAGGTTAGCATCCCAATGTGCCACCCACTGAGCTGTCGGGACTCCTTTCACATGTTAACATATACCCATAAACTTCAGTCTATCCCAGAGCCCCAAGTATACCAGGGGTGCAAAAACACGGCAGCTCAGAGGCAGCTCTCTAGGCCAGTGTGGCATAGAGACCCCCCCAACCACTCTCCTCCAACCCTCACAAGGAAGAGAAGAAGGTGGGAGATGGTGGGAGAAGGGCGGTTTGGGGCTCATGCTTGGGCTGACCAATAAACAGACGTAACAAGGGGCTGAGGCCTCTAGGGAGGGAAGGTTTGCTGGGTGTTTCAGACGATGGCAGCTACAGGCTAGGACCGGCCCATACAGGGTTCTACTCTAGCAGAGAAAGCACCGCCTCAGGGAGCCAGGTGATGGCACCAGCCCAAGCTTGTGTGCAGTATCTGTTCAGTCCCCACCTCTGGAGGGCCTCTGGCCTGGGAAATGTCCTAAGGGTGAAGGGATGACACAGAACCACCTGGGAAAAGGCTTCTGTCCTCAATACTTCTTTAGGACCAAGAGCAAAATGCTAAACGCCGATGCTCCAGTGAGAGAAGAGAGGCGTTCAGCAGAGGAGAGGATTGCTCTCAGTGACAAATGGCGTCCAAGAAGGCTTCCTGGAGGAGGAAGTAACACCTGAGACATGAGGAATGGAAAGGATTTAAACACCAGGAGATGGGAGCAAGGACACAGAGGACCTGCCACGTGGGGGGAACAGCACAAAGGCTGGCTCAACACAAAAAGGAGGGTGTTCCGGATGGATGGGACATGCAGTGGGAACCTGGGATGTCAGGAGAGGGGTCGTAGCAAAGGTAGAAAGGCAGGCTGGGCTAGAACGTGGAGGTCTTGCTTTTGCCACTTGCTTCTGCTCCAGTTCCAAAGAGACCATTTGCCTTGAGGATGCTCTGAGCCTCTTCTTCACCAAGGGTACACCTCTGACCTATCCATCCAGCTGCCTAGTAGCCCCGCTCTCAGCTCTCGTTGCTTTTACCCTTCTCTCCACTTCCCTTCTCTGGGTTCCACAGACTACCTTTCCAGGGCACAGTGAATCCCTGTTCAGCCCCAGTAGATGAAGGACTCTCCGCTCTGGATTCTCAGTGCTCAGGTGTGCGCTGCATGGAGAGCCCTTCCCATCTCACCTGCCACCTTCCATCCCCCTGCATGGCCCCCTTGCTTTTGGTAAAGAGCCAAACATGGAAGGCCAGGAACAGCCAGACATGGTCCAACCTGTTACAGGAGTGTGAAAAAATGCACCCAGGAGCTATTTGGCTCCTAGCCACCCCCACCCAATGTCTTTCTCTCTAGTCGGAATTCCTGAATGTGTTGGAGTTTGGAGTAGCCTCCCTACCCCACCCCCATTCCCCCAGCAAGCAAGCCCCAGATCTCTCTGGGGGAGCCCCCCCCACACACCGCTTGGCCCCGTTTGCCTTTCTCCCCACTCTCTCCAGTCCTAGGAGCTAGGGGCCTTTGTTTCCTCTTGGGGAATACCACATCCAACTCTGGAACTATGAGACAAGGAGGTCCGACTGCTCCTGCCTTCTGCCTCTTGGGAGGACGACGTCTAAAATGCTGTAGGAGTCGCCTTCCTGATTCAGTGGTCCATGATAGAGGTCTTGCCATAGAGTCCCCTCCGTTCCTCCTCCGTCCACAACAAGGTGACTCTTATCTTTCTTTTGTTTTGCTTTAAGCAGTTTTACGGGCATTTAATCTACATTATCACACAATTCAGCAGTTCAATCGTGACAAGAAGAATTGTATAATCATTTACCACTATCAATTTTAGCACATTTTCGCCCTGCTCCCCCCATGGTTAAATCCCTTTCAAGTTGAGTTGTGTGATCATCGTCATCAGTTCTAGGGACTGTATCGGGACCCGTGTCCCTAGGTGCCATCGTTCGAGATTGACTAGTCATAACTGACTCTTAATAGCGAAAGGCTGGAAGTTGGAACCTACCCAACAGCACCACGGGAGAAAGACCTGGTGCTCTGCGCCCCAAAAAAGACAACGATGGAGAAAAACCCAGGGAGCCCAGGTCTACACTAATACATGAGGTCGCCTGACTCGGAATCAACTCGGTGACAACAGGCTTGGTTTTTAGGTCTTTCCACTAACTGCTTGTGTGTCTGAGCACTTCTTGTGTGTAGGGCAAGGCAGACACACACACACACACACACACACACACACTTCAGGAAGTTAGATTCTAATAGGTGCCGAAATGGATGGGAACACCTTTCTAAGGCCAATAGAAGTCTTGATCCGACCCTTGTTTCATCATTTGGCCCCATGTATCACATCTATGAGTGTCGGACAAGGATCAAGAAACCACACAGCCTATGGGCCAATTCTGTTCTCCGCAAATAAAGTTCGTTGGAAGAAAACTAAGGTCCTTTGTTCATGTGTCGCCTGTGCTGGTGTTGGAGCGGCCCTGGTGACACAGTGGGCTACGGATCGGGCTGTCAACTGAAATGTCGGAGGCCCAAACCCACCACCCACCAGAAAGCGGAAGCAGTTTGCTGCTCTAAAGATTTGTCGCCCCAGTAAAACCCTCAGGGCCAGTTCTGTCCCGCAGTCATTATGAGTCACGATCGCCTGGACTGCCGTGGGTCGGTTTTTGTTTGTGATGCTGCAGCTGGTGGTTACTGCAGACACCACCTGCAACACAAAGCCTATCATTCTAGTATTTACGCTCTGGCTCTTTACCACCTGAGCTTGTCAACACTTCGTCTAGGGAACGGAATTCTGTGGGCAGTTTTAGGCCTTGTTGCCTCGGGAATCATAGAACTCAAGAAAGGCGACTCCTTTATTTTTGAGATGGGAATGGAAGGACACAGCCCGGATTTTTCTCCTCAAGCTACTCCTTCGAGCAAGTCTTCCCTCCAACCTGCCACAAACCTCAGGATGCTAATCTGCTTTCTACATCTTTCCTTCACATTCCACCCATTCTTAAGACCGCACAGTCTGGCTTCTGTTGCC
Organism: Tenrec ecaudatus; assembly: GCF_050624435.1. Lineage (NCBI taxonomy): Eukaryota > Metazoa > Chordata > Mammalia > Afrosoricida > Tenrecidae > Tenrec > Tenrec ecaudatus. The sequence goes on from NC_134533.1 coordinate 17,043,406, forward strand.
AATTCTGGATCAAATGTGCCCACCAAGGTCCACTTCGTTACTGATCCACATCTGCTTCCCAATTCTCAACGCACACAACCTCTCTTTAGCATGACTGTAGCAGTCTTGCCATGCAAAAGGCTTCTGGGAGATTGAGTTTCTCTTGGGCAGTCACTTAACTCTCCAACAATTCCTACTCTGCCCACTACTACTGGGTCCTCTTCCCTTGTTGCCCAACAGACACATTCTGTGGTGGCTTGTCTTTGGCACGGTTCTTCTTTGGGGAAGGGCACTGTGCTTCACCCATATGCTCTCTTAAGACGAAAACATGCACAGGGCTGACTTCAACCATCGATTCTATGATGTCGGTCTATGGTGATGACTTCCCACCGCCCATCATATTTCTAACAGATGACTGTCACTCCTCACATGCAAGTCTTGCCAGCCCAATAAACTCAAATCCGTCTGAAAACAAGCGCATGCCTTTGCCCTTACCTAATCACCCTTGTCTCTCCTTCTCTCTTCATTGTTCAGTCCCAAGAGAACGGTTCTCTACTCTTCCCCCCTTGGGGCAGTTTCACTCATTCTCAACAATTTTTAAAAATCATTTTATTAGGGGCTCATACAACTCTTATCACAATCCATAGTTACATCAAGTGTGTAAAGCACACTGGTACATTCATTGCCCTCATCATTCTCAAAACATTCGCTCTCCACCTAAGCCCCTGTCCTCAGCTCCTCATTTCCCCCCTCCCTCCCCGCTCCCCCTCCCGCGTGAACCCTTAATAATTTATAAATTATTATTTTGTCATATCTTGCCCTATCCGACGTCTCCCTTGACCCACTTTTCTGTTGTTGGTTCCCCATGTAGGAGGTCACATGTAGATCCTTGTAATCGGTTCCCCCTTTCCAACCCACCCTCCCTCTACCCTTCCAGTATCGCCACTCACACTACTGGTCCTGAAGGGATCATCCGTCCGATTCCCTGTGTTTCCAGTTCCTATCTGTACCAGTGTACATCCTCTGGTCTAGACAGATTTGTAAGGTAGAATTGGGATCATGATAGTGGGGGCGGGAGGGGGGAGGAAGCATTTAGGAACTAGAAGCAAGTTGTATGTTTCATTGTTGCTTCATTGCACCCTGACTGGCTTGTCTCCCCTGAGACCCTTCTGTAAGGAGATGTCCAGTGGCCTACAAATGGGCATTGGGTCTCCACTCCACACTCCCCTCTCATTCACAATGATATGAATTTTTTGTCTGATGATGCCTCATACCTGCTCCATTCAACACCTCGTGATCACGCAGGCTAGTGTGCTTCTTCCATGTGGACTTCGTTGCTTCTGAGCTAGATGGCCACTTGTTTACCTTCATGTCTTTAAGACCCCGGAACAGCCGGGCACCATCAGTTTTCTTCGCCACATTTGCTTATGCACCCATTTGTCTTCAGCAGTCTTATCAGGGAGTTGAGCACACAATGATGTGATTTTTTTTGTTCTTTGATGCCTGATAACTGATCCCTTCGGCACCTCATGATCACGCAGGCTGGTATGCATCTTCCATATGGGCTTTGTCGCTTCTGAGCTAGATGGCCACTTGTTTACCTTCAAGCATTTAAGACCCCAGACGTATCTTTTGATAGCTGGGCACCATCAGCTTTCTTCACCACATTTACTTATTCACCCGCTTTGTCTTTAGCGATTGTGTCAGGAAGCTGAGCATCATAGAATGCCAGTTTAATAGAAGAAAGTATTCTTGCATTAAGGGAGTGCTTGAGTGGAGGCCTAATGTCCATCTGCGACCTTAATACTAAACCTATAAATATATGCACATAGATCTGTTTCCCCATCTTCATATATAAATATATTTACATATGTACATGCCTGTATTTAGATCTCTATAAATGCCCTTTGCCACCTAGCTCTTTCCTCTATCTGAACAATTTTAAGGGTCACCTCTGTATGAGTCACTGCCAAATCTTTATGTCAGCTTTGTTTCCAGTTACCTCCTTACTTTCTCATATAAATGTATGAGGCAGACATCTGGTGCTTTTTTGCCAGCCAAGAGTCCAGGTCCCTTCTGATAATTACACCTTTGTTGTCCTTTGGGGGTTTGGGGCACCTACAAGGAAACTTTAAAGTGTTCATAGAGGAAATGACATTATAATTTCATTCCATTTTTCCACCAACACTTGGAAGCACTTTCATATTTTTTATTTTCAATTCCCAGGGTCCACCCAGCACCCATCGCATTGGTCCCCTCAAGCGCAGTCATACATTCAACGTGTGTATTAACTACCTATTGCTTTCTAACAAATCACCCCCAACCTGAAGTGTCTTGGGACAGTAGGGTAGAGCTGCAAGAAGTTGGCGGGGGTAGAATGAAAACACCATGGAATTTCCCAACAAATTTCTGGAAGCAGTCCCAGGTTACGAATGGAGCAGCGTCTAACAGGGTCTTTAACAAGAATGTGTAGGTCATTAGGATCAAGTGTATATGGTTCTTAGTTAGCCTGAGCCCTGGTGGCGTAGGGGCTACGCGCTGGGCTGCTAACCGCAAGGTCAGCAGTTCAACATCCAATGGCTCCTTGGGAGAATTCTGGAGCCTTCTACTCCCACAAAGAGTTACAATCTCAGAAACTCACAGAGACAGTTCTACTTTGCCTGCATGGGGTGGTATTGACCCGATGACAGTGAGTTTGAGTGAGTGAGTTTTACGCAAAAGCTTGAAGCCTTTTGAGTTTTTAAAAGATGCAGAAGCAGCAAGTGTAAGTGAGAAAGGGATTGGTTCGATCATTTCAAATTATAGGTAAGTTACATGCCATTAAAAGAAAACAAGGATCTGCTCTTAAGTAAGACGTTTATAACCACGAACTGCCTGTATTCATTTTCCCACAGGTTTTGGGAGTCAGCAATCCAGACAGGGTTAGGTTGAGTCCTCTGCTTCACAGTCTCCTGTGAGGCTGCAAACCAGATGTCATCCAAGGCTGAGGTCTCATCCGACGGCTCGAGTGAGGAGGAAACTGCTTCCAATCCACTACCATGGTTGTTGGCAGGATTCAGTTCCATAAGGGATATTCGGCTGAGGGCCTTTGTTCTTTTGTGCCTATTGGCTTGCATCATCAAAGCTAGCAAGAGCAAGAGCCTGGCAGCAAGATGAAGTCACAATCATTGTAGGTCATTAAAATCAAGTACAGGGGGCTGGATGCAACCATTCTTTTTTTTTTAAATCATTTTATTGAAGCTCGTACAACTCTTATCACAATCCATCCATCCATTGAGTCAAGCACATTTGTACATTTGTTATCCTCATCATTCTCAAAACATTTTCTTTCTACTTGAGCCCTTGGTATCAGCTCCTCATTTTCCCCACTCCCTCCCCACCCTCACTCCCTCCCTCCCCCTTGATAATGTATAAATTATTATTGTGATTGATTCCCCCTTTCTCCCCAACTTTCCCCTTACCCTTCTGGTATCACTAGTCTCATTATTGATCCTGAGGGGTTTATCTGTCCTGGATTCCTTGTGTTTCCAGCTCTTATCTGTACCAGTGTACATCCTCTGGTGTAACCAGATTTGTAAGGTAAAATTGGGATCATGATAGTGGGGGGAGGAAACATTAAAGAACTAGAGGAAAGTTATATGTTTCATCGGTGCTACACTGCCCCCTGACTGGCTCGTCTCCTCCCCACGACCCTTCTGTAAGGGGATGTCCAGTTACCTACACATGAACTTTGGGTCTCCACTCTGCACTCCCCCTCATTCACAATGATATGATTTTTTGTTCTTTGATGCCTGATACCTGATCTTATTAACACCTGAGGATCACACAGGCTGGTGTGCTTTTTCCATGGGAGCTTTCTTGCTTCTCAGCTAGATGGTCGCTTGTTTATCTTCAAGACTTTAAAACCCCAGATGCTATATCTTTTGACAGCTGGACACCATCAGCTTTCTTCACCACATTTGCTTATGCACCCGCTTTGTCTTCAGCAATCATGCCGGGAAGGTGAGCATTATGGAGATGCAACTATTCTTGAAGTTAAAATCTTGCTAACCTAATCTCAGGAATGACCATCCCTCCCTCAGTGATGTCCCATGCTTCTGGTTCTAAGTAAGTTACTCAAGGGGAGGGATTACACAAGGACATAAATACTAATAGGCAAAATCATATGGGACCATGTTAATGACTGTCGATCATACCAGGTGTAGTCAATTTGATCACAATTATAGGTTTAAGAATCTGGGTCCATGAGAAATAGGCCTGAGGTGTTGGCTGGAACCTCTGACACTGCTGGAGCTGTTATGTTATGTTATGTGTTAGTTCGGACTGATTAGAGAAACAAAATTTATAGACACTCATATGTACATAAGAAAGAGCTTTCTATACAAGAGCAATTGAATATTGAGAAAACATTACAGCCTAGTCCAGATCAAGTCCATAAGTCCAAAATTAGCCCATATGTCTGATACCAATCTATTAATTCCTCTTCAAACTCACAAAACACATGCAATGACGCCGAATGCAAGACAATCACAGGCTGGTGGGTGGGAAGTCTTGTGGATCCAGTGACATTGTAAGCATCTCAGTGCTGGCAGGGGTCTCCACGTGGCTTCTCCAGCACCCAGGACTACATCAGATTAGGTCCATATGACTTTTCCTCAGGAATATTTCGAAGGGAGTCAGCCTTGTCAGTAGAAAGTCTCAAGGGAGTGAGCAGAGAGAGCGAAGTGTTTCCCGACACTGAAGAGAAAAAACAAGAGTTCCTAGAATTCTCAGGAGAAGGCCCATGCACACACACAGGCTTCATGGGTTATAACTTGATTGACAGACCAGACTCCACCCCTTCACTCTTAATCCTCTCAAATTGACACCAGATTATGTAACATGTTAGTAGAAGAAAAACTTGAAGCTGTTGGTGGTCACCATGGCTGCCATATGGGAGACACTCTGCCTAAAATGAAAATAATAGAGAAAAGCAGAGATGAGCTAGAGACCTGATGACATCATTTCACAGCCCTGTGCAGCTATTCTGCAGCCAAACCCCTCAAATGATAAATCAAGATTTTCCCTCTTCTGTTTATGACCATTTTAGTTGGATCCTGTCACTAGTAACCAAAGGATTTCTGGGGGGCATGATTAATGTCTCAGAGATTCCTTGGGTTCAGTCTGCCCAAACCCAATTTCACTGTTTACTTCTTACCTTTCCTAAAAGCCCGAATCTCTTCTCTGGTGCTATTCAGCACTTAAAAGCGTCACACAGGTGCTTAGGCTGAAAACCTCAGCATATTCACCCTTCTTTAACTGCTGTGGAAATTAAAATAGCCCATACACCTGGGCTGATTCTCTAGACCCATAGGAGCGATCCCTTGCTTTGCAAAGATGAGAGAAGTGACCCCATGGCTGACACACAACCTTAAATACAAGGTGAACAAATAGCTCTTAAGTTTTTTCCCCAAAAGACAGTAGAATTGTATGGAATTTTTGGATGTGAGTCTGTGATTTAAAGAATGAGAATAAGTAGCCAGCTGACTGTCATATCAAGACAAAACATACACAGCCACAGTCTAAGAGGACACCTCGATCAATTGGCGTAAGGTAGTCCATAAAGACTGTTCCGCCTCCACTTTGGTAAGTAGAAACTGGAGTCTTGAAAGCTCGCCAGCAGCCATTGAAGTTACAGGTCACTTTCTTTGTTTAGTGTTCTTTCTCCCTTTTTTTAAAATCATTTTCTTAGGGGCTCATACAACTCTTATCACAGTCCATACATACATCACTTATGCAAAGCACATTTGTACATTCATTGCCCTGATCATTCTAAAAACATTTGCTCTCCACCCAAGCCCCTGGCCTCAGCTCCTCATTTATTCCCCTCCCTCCCTGCTCCCATGAAACATTGATAATTTACAAGTTATTATTTTGTCATATCTTGCACTGTCCAACGTCTCCCTTCACCCACTCCTCTGCCGTCCGCCCCCCAGGGAGAAGGTCATATGTAGATCCTTGTAATCGGTTCCCCCCTTCCAACCCACCCTCCAATCCCGGTCACTTTCTACTTGAAGCAATGAAGGGGGACGAGGGAGAACCAAAGCCTCCAATGATCCCACAAGACTCCAGAACCACATGAACCACAACCTCCATAAGCTAGAGACCTGAAGAACTAGATGGTGCCCGAGTACCACTACCAACAGCTCTGGCCAGGATCACAGCAGAAGTTCCCAGAGAGAGAGAAAGAAAAATGTAGACCAGAATTTAAATTCATGAAAAAGACCAGCTGTACTGGTCTGATAGATAGAGACTGGTGTGACCTGCTCCCCCAAGACTACGGTCTTTAGATGCTGCGATAGTTTATTGTGCCAGCCTGGCTGATAAACACAAGTAGGATTAACTGAAGGGCAGAGGGATAAATGGCTCGGTGAGCCTCGCCTTGCTTGTTCTGTGCCTCAATTTAAAGGGGTACACTACCTATGGGATGCCTAGCCTGTGGACTGTGTCGCTGTAAGTTGAGGTCCCTTTAAGCCCACACGATTGGAATGTTCATCTCTGGAGCTGGGGACCGACAGTTGATGACAGTTGGTGACCTGCCTTGCTGTTTGCTGCCTGGGTATATATAGCCCAGCTCTCTTTACAGAAGGGGACTGGCACCTGGCGGCTCCCAAGCCTTAAAGGACTGCTAGTGCCTCACTGCTTTATACTTTAACTGTTATTTTCTTGTATTATCTATCTGTATATAATTTAACGGTTCATTTCTTGTACTATATATCTAGCTTTATAAATATATTTCTACATAATTACTAGCAATCTGGTCTTGTCTCTCTAGAGAACCCTGTCCAACACAGATGCCCTTCAAATTTGGAACTAAACACACTCCCAAAGCCCACCTTACGGGAGCCAAGCAATAGGCAGGCCTATAAAGTGAACATCAATACCCATGAGGAACATGCTTCCCAGAACATTCAAACACGTACACAACCAGCCAGGCAGCGTTTGCCCCAAAGCAGAATTCAGAAGGTGAGAAGGGGCAAGGAAGCGGGGTGAATGGGAATGGGTGACGGGGGTGGTAGCCCGGAGAGTGCAGCGGACACACCGGGCAACCACAGCCAAAGTCACCAAACAACCTGTGGATAAAGTGTTGAATGAGAAACCAATTTGCTTTGCAAACGTACACCGGAACCGCCGTGAAATGTTTCTGCTCTTTTAAAACCACACATCGCAGTCCAAATGATGTTTCAATGAGCTGCCCGGTCCTCACGGGCTGCCTGTCTGTGGAAAAGCCCTTTGAGCTCCAAGACACAGGGAATCTGTCATTTGGAAGCCAGTTGCCGTTTCTCGCACCCTCTTTTCTATACAGGCCTAAGAGTCTCCTGGGCTCGAATTCATCTCCACCCAGCCGATTGTGAACTTGAGGCAAGTGTCTTTGCCTCTTGAATCTCTATGTGCCGATCCGTAAAGATGTCACCTGGAAGACTTTACCTTTCTTTCCTCCCCACTACGTTCATCCAGTGTCCTCTGTCTCACTTATGGCTGCTTCTCAGTTTTGCCAGCTCCTTGCCCATTCCCCTGCCACTTTGTACCCACCTTGGACTCCACTGTCCTTTGAACAATAATGAAAAAAAAGCCCTTAGGCTCCCTGCCGTCGAGTCCACACTGACTTGTGGTGAACTAGAGGACGGGGTAGGGCCACCCCAGGTGAGTTTCTGAGACTGGAACTGTTCACAGGAGTTGAAAGCCTCGTCTTTCTTCCAAAGAGTGGCTAGTGGGTTTGAACTGCAGAACCTGGGGGCTTGCGGGTCAATGCATAACCACTCCATCGCCGGGGCTCCTCCTCTGCACAATGTGCCTTCTGATTCCTTCTCCACCAGAGAGAAAGTTTGCAATGCTCATTCAATGCCTGGTCATTCATCTGAGGCAAAGTGTTCAGACACGGCTTCCTAACCTTCATGGGAGTCACAGACAATAGCTGGGTGGATGGGTGGCTAGACACAGTGTCAAAGTAGAATTGTGTTCTTTAGAACTTTCAATGGCTGATTTTTAGTAGCTTGCCAGGCCTTTCTTCCAAGGTACCTCAGGTTAAATTTGAAAAGCCAACCTTTTAGTTAGCAACTAAGCACATCCATCCAGGGACTCCCTTTTTATTTTATTTTAAAATAAATCATATTTTTTATTTTATTATTTTTTTAAATCATATTTTTAAGATCATTTTATTGGGGTCTCTTACATCTCTCCTAACAATCCACACATTCATTGTATCAAGCACGTTTGTACCTATGTTACCATCATCTTTTTCAAAACATTTTCTTTCTACTTGAGCCCTTGGGATCAGCTCCTCTTTTTTTCCTCCCCCCTCCTGAACCCCTGATAAACTATAAATTATTATTATTTTCATTTCTGACACCGTTTGCGGTCTCCCTTCACCCATGTTTCTGCTGTTTGTCACATGGATCATCGCGATCAGTTTCCCCCTTTCTCCCCTCCCCTTCCCCCTCCCCGCATGGTATCGCTTCTCCTGGGACTTGCGTTTTGTAGACGCTGTTGTTGGTGAGGACGATGATAACAGGGGATCATGAGCCGGTTCCAACTCACAGCAGCCCCCTCATGTTACGGACAACAGAACGAAATGCTGTGCCGTCCCCACAATGGCTGGGTTGGAGGTCTTTGTTGCAGACACTGTGGATCCTTTTTGCTTAGGGTATTCATCTTCTTCTTTTCAAAAGATATTAATAAAGGGAAATGGGACACACACACACACACACGGCCCCATAGATGGCAATCATAAAGTAGAGATGCTTTTCCGGTGGCCTCATGTGACAGACAGGGAAAGGCAATTCACAGGACAGTGACCTGGTTTAATCTCTGAGCAGCTAAAATTCTAGCCTCTTAGATATTTGCTCTTGTGAAGGATTCAGAGCTATCCCCCAGTTCTGACTGACACTATCCCTGCCCCCTCTTCCCCCCCCCCCCCAAGTCCCAAATCCTGACCCCAAGGACCAAAGGCCGGGACAGCACCGAGGGGGAAAGGCTTGGGCGGAGAGGTAACGTGTGGGGTAAAATCCTAGCTGATAGCAATGGTGACAGGCTAGGCTTCAGAATTGCCCCCGCCAGTCGTTTCCCCTGGAGACTCTTAAAATACCACAATATTGTTTGTTTTTTGAATCATTTTATTGGGGGCTCATACAATTCTTATCACAATCCATACATCCATCCATTGTGTCAAGAACATATGTACATTTGTTGCCATCATCATTCTCAAAACATTTGCCTTCTACTTGAGCCCTTAATATCTGCTGCTCATTTCTCCCTCCTTCCCCCTACCTCATGAACGCTTCATCATTCATAAATTATTATTATTTTGTCATATATTACACTGTCCGATGTCTCCCCCTGCCTTCTTCTCTGCTGTCCCTCCCCCAGGGAGGAGGCTATACGTAGATTCTTGTAACCAGTTCCCCATTTCTACCCCACATTCTCTCCACCCTCCAGGCATCGCCACTCTCACCACTGGTCCTGAAGGAGTCATCTGTCCTGGATTCCCACAATATTGTTTTTACAAAAATTAAAATGGAATTCAAATATGGACATGGCACCCTTAACTCAGAAGAGTTTGATGAGCAAGTAGAGGCAAAGGTGGTGCCAGAGAAGCATGGTCTGGCATGCTTAGGGTACAAGGAGCCTCCTAGCAGCTGGAGGGAAAGGCAAATACTGTGAACAGGTTAAAGACTGTGTAAGGCGCTGCATTCCTACCACCGTGTGCAACACAGGAGTCTGGAAAAGCGGAGGGGCGCTGTGGGCCGGGGAGGGCAGAGAACTCTGCTTGAGGGTGGAGACTGCCAACGAATTCCGTAGAATGAACAGCATTTAAATGTATTAGCAAATAGGAAACGTAAAGGAATTAGGAAAGGTGTTTTGCGCTTTACCCAATATGTCCCAAGAGTCAACTCTATGGGTGCCAGGCTCCGTGTTAAGAACTGGGAATCGTGGCAAAAAGACACGGTCTCTGCCTTCCAGAAGGTTTCCAAAAGGATTTCAACAGGGAGGATTTTTCTCTAAGGAGGCCCGTCCTACATGGCTCTCAGTCCCTGAGAGGATGCAGGCAGCCCCTCCAGGAGCCTCAGTCCGAGGACGCAGAGACCCATGGCACAGAGTCAGCGACCCAGGGCTGTCTTGCTAGGACAGCTGGCTTTGATGCCGCACCTTGGAGCCAGCTGACAGAGGGGTATGCTGGGATCACATCTATGTGGACCTACGTGGAAGCCATCCAGCAGTACCCTGCTAGTCCCCTCCTGGCTGGCTCTCCTGGGCATTTTCTGCCAAGCCATGACAGTTGGTCCACCCTGGAGCTGGGATTTGGTCTCTCTTAAATGGGACTCCTTAACCCTTTGGCTCTTGTATCTTCCACTCCAGCTTCCTGGTAGAGGACCCCCAACTCTTCTTTCATCTCATGAGACCCAACTCCACCTTTGTGCTGGCAAAGAGCACAGGGTGGAATCCCCTGTGTGCGAACTCATTTCCACCCTGACTCTTGTGAACTTGAGGCCAGTGTCTTTACCTCTCCGAACCTCTTTTGCTTATTTATAAAGGTATCACTTGAAGACTAAGGGGCACCTGATCCAAGCCATGGCCTTTTCGGTCACTTCACAGGCATGTGAGCTGGACAATAAATAAGACCAAAGAAGACATGACACTGTTACATGAGGGTGTTGGTGAAGGATATTGAAATATACCATAGACTACCAGAAGAAGGAAAAAATCTGTCTTGGAAGAACAACCGGAATGCTCCTTAGAAGCAAGAATGTTGAGATTTTGTCCATCTCATCAGGAAGACCTAGTCCCTAAAGAAGGACATTGCGGCAGTTACATGATTTCATGTCAATTTGAACAGATATAAAAGTGCAGGGGTGGTATTCGACCTGTCAATCAGGTCAGCCTGATGGTATGTCCTTGTGGATGTGGCCTTCTCACAGGGAGGTCCCTGGGAGCCTCCCCTTCTCTCTCTGCCTTCACCTTCCTGCTGGCTGACCCTGACTGCTGCCAGAGCCCTGTGATGTTAACGCCATCGGATCCACAAATACCTTCCGAGCAAGAAAGTCTCTTCAGGCAGGAGGCTCGCTTGTACAGTGGGGCGTCTCTCAGGCACTTGCCTGGGAAACTACATTTGTTTGCTGACCCACAAAGTTAGAGCTGATCGCCTTCAGATTGATGCCACTCACAGAGTAGACTGCCCTCTGGGCATATATTGGCAGAGCTAAAAGAGCTTGGTAACATTTCCTGAGCAGGGCAGAGGCCAAGGGACCATGCTGAGAGGCTAAGGACCTGAGAGAGGCATGCCTGCAGGCCTGGCTGAGAAGAGGTATCCTGACAGCAGAACTGTTTCTTGAGCATTTCTAATCCTGAATTGTAATCTGTTAATTCCCTATTAAGCCCTCAACATTTGAGTATTGGCTGTGAGCTCTGTGTGGCCATTACAGTGAATGATCCAACTCAGCAAAGAAGTAGAGAGTGCTCTGAAAGGGGCAGTGGCTGTCAGAACTGGTCAAGAAGTTGGGAGGATGGAGGCCTATCTGGCCTCTGCCTCCCTCATAGCAATCAGCCTTGGGCTGATGTTGAGTTGGAGCCAACGTTTAGCAAGTGAAGGGAGAGGGGATCAGATGCCACCTCCACGCCATCTTTACATATGACTTCTTATTCTGCTACCTCCGTCAGGAGCTGTCTGTATTTGCAGTGCTCAGAATGCCATTTCAGGGATGAGTGCCCCCTTTTACCCATCCTTGCCACATCTCTGGATGTCTACTTTGCTTGAGGAAAGGTTCTGGACCACAGTGGGTTAACAATCTTGCCATACCTGAGGTATACCTCCGCCCCCAGGCCCTTCCCAGGAAGGAGAAGCTTTGGAACAAAGAGAAGCTGTTTGGTAGGGGGGGTTGAGGTGAATGGGGAAGGTGATTGAATTCTAAGCTTGGGAGTGAAGAGTTGATCCTGTGGATAAAGAGAATTCTTAGAGTTTTTCAAGAGAGAAAGACACATGAATGCAGTCCTTTAGGGAGATGAATTCAGGAGCCCTGGGTACAACGTCTAGGAGCAGAGAAGTCTAGTCTAGAGATGGCAACAGTGGTGCATGGGGAGCTGATAACACAAGGGGGATAGGAAGGGGAAGTGAAAGGTAACAGGCTTTCCAACTGGCTAACGGGGAGGATGGCGGTGCGCGGCTGCGAGTGGAAAGACTGCAGGTTGGATTCCGCTTGGAGGCATGTCAGAAGAAAGGCCTGGTGATCTACTTCTGAAAAAACCAGCCACTGACAACGCCGCAGGGCACAGTTCTGCTCTGACACTCACGTGTGTCGCCGTGTTGCCGGTGCCCGGGCAGCAGCAGGCGCAGGTAAAGTCGGGGAGGGAATATGTCACGGTGTCTGGAGGGAAGCTGATTGAGGAAAAATAGATGAGGTAAGGTGTTGTTCAAGGTAAGGCGAGGCTCCCAAGGAGAGAGGTTCCTGTTCCACAGTGGCTGTGGAGAAATGTATCTGTGTCTGAACACAAAACAAGTGAAAAGTAGATCTCCCCTATGACCCAGCAACTCTACTTAGGCAGATGCTCAGAAGACCCAAGGACCCCCGACTAGAAAGTCTAATATACCAATGCTCCTTGTGGCATTATTCACAGCAGCCACGAGGTAGCGATAACCTCCATGCCCATCCGCAGATGAAAGGATAAGGAAAATGTCGTTCCTAAGCGGGGGCTTCAAAAAGTTCATGGACGAATCCCATCATCACCTTTTAATTCCATTTTGCCATGAACTTTTTGAAGCCACTCCTGCATACAACAGAATACGACTGAGCCAACAGGAGCCCTGGAGCTCTTGATGCATGCTACAGGATGGACAGAGCTTGACGATGGTGTGGTTGTCGTTGTTGGCACTAGTTGGCACTGACCCTCAGGGACCCTATAGACCACAGAATAAAACTGCCGGGTGCTGGGCCGTCCCCACAATTGTTCTTATGTTGGAAACCATTGTTGCAGCCACTGTGTCCATCCATCGTCTTGAGAGCCTTCCTCTTTTTTGCTGCCCCTCTGTTTTAGCAGACACGATGTCCTTCCACAGTACGTGAGGTGGTCTCCCCGTCCTTGCCTCGAAGGAGCACTCAGCGGTATTGCTTCTCTCAGGAGAGATTTGCTGTTCTTTTGGCAATCCGTGATGCTTTTCGTGTTCTTCACCAGCAACATAATCCAAATGCATCCATTCTCCTTCAGCCTTCTTCATTCAGTGTCCAACATGCATCTAAGGCCATTGAAAGTACAATGGCGTGGGTCGGTCCTCAAAGTGACCTCCTTGCTTTTCAGCACTTTAAGGAGGTCTTGTGCGGCACAGTGACCCAATGCAATGCGTCATTTCATCTCTTGATTGCTGCTTCCATTGATGATAAAGTGTCACCGCCTCCGAAACCCACGGGAGAAGTTCTACATTGTCTGATAGGGTCGCCACGAGTCAGAATAGATTCAGTGGCAGTGTGTGAGCTAACTCCTTTTTTTCCTCACAACAGGAGGGTGTGAATGCTCACACAACTGAAAGGATCGAATCAATGCCATCGAACTCTACTCTCGAAACTGTTGACTTGGGATATGTTCTCGACAACAACAAAACAAATAAAATGCAAAGGACAAAGGAACTGTTCAGCTCGCTCTTTGGATCTGAGAGGTGAGTAGGAGGGGAGTCACCTGTTCAGGGCGGGGAGCACCACTGACCTTGGGATACGCAAACAGCCATCGCTAGTCTTCCTAGTTGGGGGACCTTGAAAATTTATTTCTCAGAGGCTCTTCTTTTTGATGGCAAAAAAGGGACCATATCCTGTGATCATTATGAAGTTTCAATAACATACTGTACTGAAAAGGAAACGGACAGGGCATCGTAGAAAAGTCCAGTTCAGAGGAGGGTATGCACAGGTTCACAGAGGGAAGGGCAGTTTCCTGGGCAGAATTCTCATCCTCTATATGGGAGTCCAGAATTGACTTACATGTTGTTAGGATGCCGAACAGATTTCTATGACATCTCAGACCAAAACAGACGAGGAAGAAAGGTCTTGTAATCTAATTCCAAAATTCAGTCGATCAACGTCCCTTGGATCCTTAGGGTGTAACCCATGACTGATGGTGGGATTTGGCAGGACTGAGCAGTATTCATTAGTGGGGTTCCCAAAAGTTGAGGGGCCTGATGGCTGCTAGCAGTAACACAGTGGGGGAGGGGGGCCACTGGGGAAGGGGCTTCATATAGGCTCCCGGGGTGTGTAGAGAGAAGAGCAGGAAGTAGCAACTAAGCCAGGGCCTGCCCGTGTTTCTACTTTGGGAGAGGGCTGAAAACCCAGCCATAAAGCTGTTCAGTTTGTGGAGCAAATCTGCCATCACTCAAGGAGAAAAGGAGTGGCCTGGGGGAGGGGCTGAGGAGGCTTCCCAGCAGCCGTCACTGTCACTCCAGAATGGATTGGCCTGTTCCAAGACTTATGATTAGTGCTGATGGCTCTGAGCTTCTTCCCTGGGGAGAGTGCTCCCTGGGCCCCCCTGCTCCACAGCTCTTCAAGACACAGGGCCTGGGAGAACTTGGCAACACAGCCTTCTCTAGGGACTGGGATGGAGATGACCACTTGACTCTGAAACTAACACGGACATCCAGAGAGGTGCCTGTGTTTTAGATAAGCATGAGAATATGCATAGACCATGTACACGAGGCCAGTGTATCTATGTGCACGCATGCACGTGTGTCTGCGTGTACTCATGGGAATCCCCGAGTGGTGTGCGCGGAGAAATTGCTCAGCTGCTAACTGAAAAGTGGGTGGCTCAAGTTTACCCCAAAGTGCCTCAGAAGTAAGACCTGGCGATTGACTCGACTCCCCCCCAAATCCCCCAATATTGGAAATCGATGGTGCCCAGTTCTCCTCTGACACACACAGGGGTCACCGTGAGTGAGAAACCATTCAGTAGCAACAGTCACTGTTATTGTCTTTACATGTATACGAATGAGCCTATGTGCCCAGGAGCTAATCAAGGTATAGATTCAATAGGGTGTGGGATGGAAGGGATCATTAAAATGCTGGACTTTTGTCTGAATCACTTGAAGCAGGCTTCCCTAGGTTCAGAACTGTGCAAATCTAGGCAGCCCCTGTCCCTACGGGGGAAATTAACAGAAGCTTCTGTGCCTAGAGGCATAATGGGTTACACGTTGGGTTGGGAGTCCCAAGGTCAGCAGTTCAAAGCCACCACCAGCTGCTCCTCAGAAGACACGATGCTCTCTGTTTCTGTAAAGATTTACAGCCTCAGAAACGCCAAGGGGCAGTTCTACGCTGCCCTCTAAAGTCACTATGAATCAGAATTCAACCAATGGACGTGAGTTTTTTAGCTTCCTGTGCCTCTATGCAAGCCGTTATTCCCTGAGATCTCTGGGAGCCAAAATTGGTCACTATAAGGGAGTCCCAATTTGTGGAAGTTTTTCTGGGATGAAGGCCATCCATATTTCCCCAACATTTCTTTCTAACCTTTCAAATTGTGCTTTGGGGAAAGGTGAATGTAATTTAAGCCAAGACGCTGTCTTAGGCTTATGGTTCTCTACAGAAGCAAAACCAGTGAGGTGTATGTATTATTATATCTATAGAAATTTGTCTCAAGTACATGACTTATACAACTGCAGAAGCAGGCAAGTCCAAGTCCAGGCAAGTATGGAGTCCAGTCAGATGTTAGACTGGAGGTTTCTCGGGCTGATGATCAGCAGGAAGGTCACAGGTTGGTGGCTATAGAAGCAAAAGAGTCCAAGGTCAGCAGGTCTAGTTGTGGCTGCAGAGGCCAATGAATCCAAGATTGGCAGCTTAGCTGTTGGACTCCTGATGGCACCTGGGATTGGCAGGTAACATGGCAGACCATCGGCTCAAGTCCAAAGAACTGGAGATCAATGAGCCAGGTGCAGGATCCAGATTCAGCAAAAAGCAAGAAAGTTTTCCCACAGTGTCCATGTAACCGATAGCAGAAGCCACCTCTGAGGACATTTCCTTTCAATTGATTGGCTGCTCATAGCTGATACCATTATGGAAGTGGTTGCATTGTATTAGGTCACATCGTGGGAGGTTGTTAGGTCTTAGCCAGGGGTCCTCAAACTTTGTAAACAGGGGGCCAGTTCACTGTCCCTCAGACCCATTGGAGGGCCGGACAGTAGTTTTTTTAAAAAACTATGAAAAATTCCTACGCACACTGCACATATCTTATTTTGAAGTGAAAAAACAAATGGGGCGAAACCACCTGGTGGGTCTGATAAATGTTCTCGGCGGGCCGCATGTGGCCCGTGGGCCGTAGTTTGAGGACCCCGGTCTTAACTGTCAAATCACTGAGAATCCTGGCCCGGTCAAATTAACCCCAAACCCAACTACCGCAGTTTTCTATAGAGAATATCAACAAGTTCTCTAAAACAGCGGTTCTCAAGCTGTGAGTCACAACCTCTTTGGGGGTCCAACGACCCTTTCACAGGGTAGTCCAACTCATAACAGTAGCTAAATGAGAGTGATGAAGTAGCAACAAACACAATTTTATGGTTGGGGGTGGTCTCCACAACATGAGGGATGGTATTAAAGGGTCGCGGCACGAGGAAGGTTGAGAACCACTGCTCTAAAGTAAAATCAGCCTGGGAAAAACAAATTCGAGGTTACTGAACACAAGTTCTGGTGCTAGACAGGACTGGGTTCTACTCCCAGCTCCATTATTTACCCGGTACGAAATCTTGCATATTGTTGAAGGCGTCACCTTCCCATCTATAAAAGGTGATAGTAAGGGGTTGGTGAACGCTCAGCTATGAAACAAAGGTTGGTATTTGGAGTCCACTCTTAGGTGCCTCAGAAGAAAGACCTGGTAAGCTATTTCCAAGGATTCGAGTTAAAGAAAATCCTCTGGAGCTCAGCGTCACTCTCCGGATCTTTGTGAGTCAGTCGACCCCAAGACAACTTTATTGTATGTTCTGCAAATTTGAATCCTGAAAATGGAAGACCTGAAAATCTTCTTTTAAAAAAATGCCCTACCAAAACTCTGATCAGGGACCCAATAGATGGACGCTGACAGAGAAGAGAAACATGTAGAGCAGAACTCCAGAGTCCTAAAGAATCCAGAGTTAGCAACTCAGCCGAGGCTGGTGCAGTTCCTGAGACTCTCTGAAATCATCTTTAAGCGAAGTAAGCAGTTCAACTCAGTGAAACCTTTCAGCATTACCTGACCTCAAACTGGGTTCTCCAGAGCGGGAAAACCAGGGAAATACATGTATGTGTATACACATGAGGAGGCTTCAAAAGTTCATGGGAAATAGAATTGAAAGATGATAGAATTTTACCACAAACTTTTAAAGGCCCTCCATATATATTGAGAGATTTATCTCAAGGAAATAGATTGTTCTGTTGTACAGGTTGACAAATTCTAAGTTTGTGGTCAGATGACAGACCGGAAGCTTCTCTGGGCCCAAGTACCTGCAGGGGCTGATGAATCTGAGATCAGCAGGTCAGGGGACAGGCTGCTGACTCAAAAGCTGCAGAGACAGATGAATCCAAGATAGACAGGCACTACTGAAAGCCAGGGGCTCAAGTTCCCCAAGCTGGAGGTCAGATGATGACAGGTCATATGCAGATCCAGAGGAGATAGAGAGCAGATGAGCTTTACCAGAATGTCCATGCATATGGGACGCAAACCACACACCTTAGGAAATCCCCCTTTCAATTGACTGACTGGTCATACTGGATCTCACAATGGAACTAATTATATTGTATCCGATCTCATAACGGAAATGATTACATCGCTGTATAACCGCTCAACTACATCCTAGCTGGCAAACCACTGAGAATCACATGTGTATTTCAATTGCCATAGAGCTTTCAATTGTCTTGTGTATGTGTGTGGAAGTTGGGCTTTAAATAAGGAAGAATTGATGTGTTTGAACTTCAGTGCTGGCAAAGAATATTGAAAGTACCATGGACTGCAAAAAAGAACAAACAAATCTGTCCTGGAAGATGTACAGCCAGAATGCTCCTTAGAGCCAAGGATGGTGAGATTTTTCTTATATACTTTGGACATGTTGTCAGAAGAGACCAGTCCCTGGAGAAGCACATCATGCTTGGTAAAATCAAGAAAGAGAAAGGCCCTCAAGGATGGATCGACCCAGTGGCTGCACAATAGGCTCAAGCATCGGAACAGTTGTGAGGATGGTGCAGGACCAGGCAGTGTTTCCATCTGTTGTGCATTTTGTTGCTATGGGTTGGAACTGACTAGATGGCACACAACAACACACACACACGATGTATACACACACACATGTATGTATATACATGAGAGAAGTACAAAAAAAACCTCAAACAGAATTGCACTGGGCAGAGTGGAGCTTTCATAGTATGCACCCCCACCCCCACTCTAGGTGAGTTAGTGCACCCAGTGGTGTCACCTGGAAAGGTTCTCTCTGGTCACAGTGAATGTTTTTCTAAAAGCAGTTTGGCCGGAGCCTCATTATTTGTGATGGCCAATTTAAGAGAACAGCATGTGGCTGTGAAATTTTGTGTCCTGTTTGGGAAAAATGCTGCAGAAGCTGTTGCGATGGCAAACACAGGTTACAAGGACAACACTTTGGGAAAAACTCAAGTGAATGAATGCTTTTCTCATTTCAAAAAAGGTGAAATGTCGATTGATGCCAAACCTCGTTCGTATGTTAGTCAGCTTCCCAAATGGATGAAGATGTTGACTCCTAGTGCATTTGGGGTTCATTCTACCAGGTCAGACTGCTAATCAATTGGTGACAAGGAGGTGTGGGGAAGAGGTATGTGGATAGACTTCTCTGAATGGGGCAAGAAAATAAGCATAATTGTATTTCACATGAATGCTCACCAAAGGATTACCTCTGCAGAGGAGGACTTTAATAATCATAAAGTTGGACATGAGCACACACTGTGGAGACTGGTCCTCCTCTTCCTCTGTCACTCCTGTTATTGCCCAATGGGCACATGAACAACGTGGACATGGCGGCAGGGATGGAGGTTATGCATGGGCACAGCAACATGAACTTCCACTCACCAAGGCTGACTTGGCCGCTGCCACTGCTGAGTGCCCCATTTGTCAGCAGCAGAAACCAACATTAAATCCAAGATATGGTACCATTCCTTGGGGAGATCAACCAGCAACTTGGTAGCAGGTTGGTTACATAGGACCACTTACATCATGGAGGGCACAACGTTTTGTTCTTACTGGAATAGACACCTACTCTGGATATGGATTTGCCTTCCCTGCACCCAATGCTTCTGCCAAAACTACCATTCGTGGACTCACAGAATGCCTCATCCATTGGCATGGCATCCCACATAGCGTTGCTTCAGATCAAGGAACTCACTTCACAGCAAATACAGTGCGGCAATGGGCCCATTCCCATGGAATCCACTGGTCGTATCATGTTCCTCATCATCCTGAAGCTGCCGGCTTGATAGAGCGATGGAATGGGCTCCCAAAGACACAATTACGGCGCCAACTAGGTGGCAACAACTTGCAGGGCTGGGGCAATGCTCTCCAGGAAGCTGTATACGCTCTAAACCTGTGGCCAATATACGGTGCTATGTCTCCAATAGCAAGAATTCATGGGTCCAGGAACCAAGGGGTGGAAGCTGGAGTGGCACCACTCACTATTGCTCCTAGTGATCCCCTTGCGGAATTTTCCTTCCTGTCCCAACAACCCTGTGTTCCTCAGGCCTAGAGGTCCTGGTCCCGAAGAAAGGAACTCTCCCACCTGGAAACACAGCACGAATTCCACTGAACTGGCAGCTGAGAATGCCCCCTGGGCACTTTGGACTTCTCATGCCTTTGGATCAACAGATCAGGAAGAGTGTCACTGTACTAAGTGGTGTGACTGATCCTGATTACCAAGGAGAAATTGGACTGGTGTTACATAATGGAGGTAAAGAAGAATATATCTGGAATCCAGGAGATCCCATAGGCCGACTCTTAGTGTTACCATGCCCTGTGATGAAAGTGAATGGTAAATTACAGCAACCCAATCCTCACAGGACTTAAAATGACCCGACCCCTCAGGAATGAACGTCTGGGTCACCCCACCAGGCACAAAACCACAGCCAGCTGAGGTGCTTGCTGAGGGCAAAGGTCATACAGAATGGGTAGTAGTAGAAGGTAGTTCTACCTTCAGTTACGACCATGTGATCAATTGCAAAATGAGGTTTGTAATTGTCAGTGTATTTTCTTTTAATGTGCTTATTGCATATCTTTCCTTTGTTCAGGTATGATATGTCAGATACAATTGGTCTCAGTGTATTTTCATTTATATGTATGATAGATGATTAGTATAAGAGTGATTTCATCAATGTCCTGAAGTTATAGAATTATATATGGCTAAAGAATTGTGTACTGGTGCCAGGTTGACAAGGGGTGGATTGAGGTAGTTAGTTTATTATGCCAGCCTGGCTGATAAACACATGTAGGATTAATTGAAGCGTGGAGAGATAAATGGCTTGGTGAACCTCGCCTTTCTTGTCTCTCACTCTTTGATCATCGGACCAGTGTGCGGCTGCCTTGCTTGTTCTGTGCCTCAATTTGCAAGCTACACTACCTGTGGAACACCTAACCTGTGGATGTGTTACTGTAATTTGAGGTTCCTTCAAGATCTGCTTCGCCACACAATTGGAATTTACATCTCTTGAGCTGGGGACTGACGGTTTGTGACCTGGTTGCCTGTTGGTTACCTGCCTTGCTGATTGCTGCCTGTGCCCGGATGGCCTGAATTTCTCTACAGAGGACTACCTGGTGACCCTCAAGACTTGAAGGACTCCCAGTGTCTCACAACTATCTCACGGCTGTGAGTTGCACTGCGCCATTTGTACTGCTTTGTAATTTAACTGTTTATTTCTTGTGTTATATATCTATCTGTATGTATATAATTATTAGCAATCTGGTTTTGTCTCTCTATCGAACCCTAACACAAGGGAGTACTTGAGTGGAGGCCCTATGTCCATATGCAACCTTAATACTAAACCTATAAATATATGCACATAGATCTATTTCCCCATCATATATAAATATATTTACATATGTGCATGCCTATATTTAGCCCTCTATAAATGCCCTTTGCCTCCTACTTCTTTCCTCTATTTCCTTTGACTTTCCTTGTCCCACTATCATGCTCAGCCTTCATTTGGGTTTCAGTACTTCCTCTTGGTTACAGTATTCTTGATCACACCCTACCAGGCCTCCTACACCCTCCTCACCACCAAAATGGATCCCTTGTTGTTCCCTTGTCCCTGGGTTTGTTAAGACCACATCCTTTCTCCCCACCTCCCCTTCTCACGTCCCCATAGAACCATCAGTCCTATTGTTTTCTCCTCCGGATTGTTCATCCAGCCTATCTTATCTAGATAGAACTGAGGAGATAATAACATGCACAAAAACAAGACAGAGCAAAAAAAAAAAAAGCAACAAAGAAAACATTAATAAAAACAGCAAAAAGCTAATGACAAAACAACAACCAAGAAAAGCCTGTAGCTAGTTCAAGGACAGTTTTTTGGCCTTTAGGAGCGTTTTCCGGTCGAGTCTGATGGGGCACCAAGCCCTGGCTCCAAAGTCGATTTTTAGTCTTCGCAGTACTGTTTTTCAGAATGTCCCCCACGTGTAGTTGAGGACTAGAAGATGGTCAGCTGACCCTGGGTGGGTGTTCTGATCATCAGCAGTATGGGGGTCATGAGCACGGACACCTGTGCAGGGTCTCTCTGAGTCCATGTTGCAGCTGGGTGTTGATCCACCTCATGGAGAGTTCTCCTCATTTTAGCCGACCCCTTTCCTAGCGATTGGTGTTTCCTGACCTTGTGTCTGAAGTAAGGGTAAATCTCACCATCTGTTCTTCTAAGCATTCTGGCTGTGCTTTTCTAAGATGGATTTGTTCCTTCTCTGGCACTCCATGGGATGCTCCATATTCTTGGTCCCTCTTTGCCCTTGACCCTCTGTAGCCTTTTCCCTCACTCACTTTGG
Source organism: Tenrec ecaudatus (assembly GCF_050624435.1). Lineage (NCBI taxonomy): Eukaryota > Metazoa > Chordata > Mammalia > Afrosoricida > Tenrecidae > Tenrec > Tenrec ecaudatus. Next base: position 17,065,393 of record NC_134533.1, read on the forward strand.
CTAATCGTAGGTTTATGCAAACAGATGTGACAAAGAGACCGTCTGTTTGGATCGTCCCTGCCACTGCCATGAGCAGAAAAGCAGAGGTGAGCTTGTTGGAGAGATGTGGGAGATAGTGGGAGCAAAGTAACATAGCCCTAGCTGAGGCTAGCTGAGACCAGTTACCACCAAGCCTCCCACTAGCCTTAGAGATGCATGAGCCAGCCCTCCGAGATCAGCCAGCTCCAACCTAGAGCAGCAAGGCCATCCAGCCGTCCCAGAAACAGTGGATGGTTGCCGCATGCACCACCAAGCTTACAGTGACTTGTTACGATGCAGCAATAGTTAATGGATCCAAGGACGCCGGGAGCCCAGTCTTCTAATCCTGAGCCAGACAGTATTGAAAGACAAACAAGAGGGAGTTGTGGTCTGCCAGGTTTTATTTGTGGTCTGGTGAACTTGAACCAGAAAAAGCTGCAGTGGTTTGGTGAGCATGACAGAACCTGGGGGAGGGACGAGCAGGAGCGGGTCTATTCCTCAGGCCCAGGGGTCCCATCAGCTAATGACCAGAGGACACCTGAGGTGGGAGGTGGCTGGGGGCAAGTTGAGGGAGCAGCAGCTGCTGGCTTTGAGATTGGCAGCCCACCCCCCTACCCCCCCGTGGAAGTCTCAGCCCCTGGGGTCATACACCCGCCCCATGAACACCGGGAACCGGTGCTGCTGGTCCCAGAGCAGGAAGAGGAAGGGCTGCTGCACCTCGAAGATCACCAAGTTGCGGGCCACAGACAGGGCGGAGGCGGCAGCCATCTCCACCCCGGACTCTGTCAGTTCCAGCGTGGCCTGGTGCTGCATCACCGACACCTCCAGCTCCGGGTCCTCTGTCAGCCCGCACAAGTTGAGGTCGTAAGAAAAGTCAAAGAATTCTAGGGCATAATCAGAGGGACACAAAGGCTTGTTCGCCACAGCATGCGACAACCCTCAGCTTCCGGAGAGGCTTGTCCTGCATGGCCTGGGCTGCTCCACAGCCTAGCGGCGCTCTCCCTCCTCCTCCCTTGCTTGCTGTGGCTGTTAGGTGCTGCATGTCAGTTTTCACACATAATAACCCCACTGACGGAGCAGAACTGCCCCATAGGGCAAACTACAAACGACGTGAGCGGACCCCCTGGACACTCTCCTGCCAGAGCCACGGGTGGTTTAGAACTGCCCATCTTTCGGTTAGCAACCAAGCACTTAGGCATTTCTCCACCGGGGCTTGTCTGATTTGATATCTAGTCTAGTCATGGCATCCTCTCTCAGCGTGCCCATCTCCACGCCAACCATCACTCTCTCAAGAGGTGAGACATCGTTCATCAAATCTTGGAAAAGGGATGTCACTGCTTCCCGGCCTCCAAGGACCTTGGAAGTGAGGAACCGTTATCAGAGCAGAGTGGAATGTTATCAAGGGAGATCACAGACGAGGATATGATGTCATCTACCAGGAAAGGGATCGTATAGCAGGTGGTCAAGTTCTCCAGCAGGACCTGAAGTGTGATACTTGGGCATGAGGTCAAATACCAGGAAGGGAGGGGAAAGGTTAGGAATTGGGGTTCTGTGGCCACTCTGCACCGAGACACTTCCAGAGGGTCTTACCCAGGAAACGTCTTGCCTGTGCCAGGGGGTGGTGCGGTGTTGGGAAACACCTCTGGGGAAGGTGTGTCCACAGCTCACTCGGCACACCTGCTTGTCCCCGTGTTTACATTCCAGTAAACCAGAGTGGCAGTCATTGAGAGAGCCGGGGAGCTGAATTTGTGTTCTGGTTCACCTATAAGTAGCTCCAGGAACCTTGGGCAAGCCCTGCAAACTTTCCTCTACCATCCAATGGGATCTGGCCCTCCAACTCACAGGGTTGAGAGCCTGCGAGGATGCATATCAGGGCACTCTACACAAGGAGACCCAAACTTGGGGGCTCCTCTTTACCCAGATGGCCTGGGGAGTGACCCCTGGCCTGCCAACCACTCACCCATTTTCTCCATGATTCTCAGCATGTTCTGGTTGCTCTGTACTTTGATGCGTGGCATCGTCACCAGGGTGGGCTGGAACCTGGATGACTCCAGTTTCCTCATGATGGCCTTGAAAAGGGGAGGGGTGAGGGCCTTCTCCATGTCTTCAAGGTGGTGTTTTGGGTGCTGGGGCACCATGATCACCAAGCTCAGGTTGTGAGAGAGCTGCAGCTGCCCCACCTGAAGAGCAGGAGACACACCTTGTCAGTTTTTCCACCTGGCGCTCTCCTGGACCCTGACTGTCCTTCAGTCCAGCTGCCAGAGTCTGTACTGCTCCAGCAGTCAATCCTAGCACCCCAAACCAAAAATGCAAACTCATGGCCATCGAGTCATTTTGACTCATGGTGATCCTACTGAACAGAGTAGAACTTTCCAAAGCTGTGAATCTTTGGTTAGTAAAAAGCTTCTTCTTCCCCCACCCCCCACTATGGAGCAGGTGGTGGGTCTGAACTGCTGACCTTGTAGTTAGCAGCTGAGTGCATCGTTTCTTAGGCCACCATGCTATCAGGATGGGCTAATGGGGATGCCAACTGGATGAGCAGTGCTGGTCTAAGTGGGTGCTGGGGAGAGGCGGAGGGGAGGGCATGAGTTTCCATCATACAGGCCTCAAACTCCACCAATGACTTGCCACTTGCTGCCAGCTGCAGTGGAATCAACTCCACCCATGGTGTCCTCATGCATGTCAGAGGGGACTTGTGCTCCACAGGGTTTCCAAGGACTGAGCTTTAGGAGCTCGGCGGCCAGAGCTTTTTTGCAAGGAGTCTCTGAGGGGACTGAAACACCAGCCTTTTGTTCAGTAGCCAAAAGCACGACCAGTCATGATTATCAGCAAGTGACTGCATCTTCAAACTCTTGATGGCTCTTCACTGAAAGAAGCGCTGGCGGCACTGTGCGTTGGGTGTTGGGCTGCTAACCACAAGGATGACGGTTCAAACCCAGCAGCAGCTCCCATAAAGATTTACAGTCTTGGAACCCCTCACTTGATGGCAGTGGATTTGGCTTGGTGGAGATAGGGTGCCCTCACAATTAAACGTAAATCTCTTAGTAAGGCATTCAAGCTTATCCTAGTCTTACCTTTCCAACTGACATTAGAAGGATTTCCTAATGGTCAGACAGAAGTAGGACACCTGGCCCTCAACCCAGGGAGGCTGTGCTGCTTAGTAAATGGTCATGACAAGAAGTATGTTGGCTGTTACCAATGGGGGTGTTTGGGACAGCAGAGGTGACTAGAAGCCAGGGATGCTGCTGAACACAGGACAGATTCCACAAAAGAAAGAATTATGTAATCTAAAAACATCACTAATACCAAGTTTAATAAGACCATCATTAAAATGGCATAGTGTTAAATTTGAAAAGGGGACAAGAAGACTCTAGAAAATAAATATCCCAAAAGAGTTCTAATTAAATGTGGAAATGGCAAAGTACCACAACTCCACAATATTAACCCAAACCAAAACTAAAGCCAACGAGTCAATTGCAACTCCAAGTGACCCTATATATGGATTCTAAGACTTTATATCTATATGGGATCAAATAGCCTCAACTTTCTCTCTTGGAACAGTTGATGAGTTTGAACCGCTGACCCTGGGGTTGGGTCCAATACTAGTCCAACATCACCACCAGGAATAATAATTAAATTATATAACTTCATACAATTATGAAGTTATATTCATTATATTAACACAGGGTGTTAAACTTAGGGTAATCAGTGTATTTGCTATTTAAAATAATATTTATAATTTTAAAGAGAGTTTGATGCCCTAGTTTTATATTTTTAAGCTAAAGATTGTAGGAAATTTTCAGTAAGATTAGGAATGATACTGGATAAAGAATGGGAGTTGATACACTTTCCAAATTTAATTTAATTTTAAAATAGACTTTAGGTATTTAGGAAGATGGCCTAGCAGGGTTATAATTTCACCATTAAATATTTAATGTGCTTCAAAAGCAAATCAAGCATATGAGATTTATAAAGCGAACTCGAAATGCTTATGGAAATATTAATTAAGTTTGTAAATGGAATTGGTTTAAAGGAATTTAATCTGTTCAACATGATTTAATTAAACAATAATAGAAAGTTAGCATACTTTTATTTAAAAAAATTGCTCCATTATAAATAGGGTAGCAAGTTTAACTTAAAATTAAAAGGCTTAAGTAAAACTTTGAATTGTAATGTATAACAGTATTATATTAAATTAAATGTTTGCTTAAAACCCAATGAATGGTCTCCTTGAGTAAATGGCTTCTTTGCCACGAGACCAGAATGGGATGGTGCGCCATTGCCATTGCTGGACCTTTTGATCAAAGATTCTACAGAAGGATCTGGATCAAAAGGGGGGAAATGTAGGACAGGATTTTAAATCCTCACTGAATCCCGACTTTCTGAAGCACAGGGAGTGGATGAACCTGTGAAACTACTCTCCCAAGATAATCTTTAAACCACAAACTGAAAATGTGCCCTGAAGACAACTTACAACCAACCAATAAATAATTTAGCTTAGCTAGTCAACAATGTCTTCTTTGTACAGTGTTCTTTTAACCCAAAGCAAAACAAACAAGAAAAAACAGACAACATCACTTCCATTGAGTTAATTATGACTCATAGCAAGCCTGCAGGACAGAGTAGAACTGCCTTTTTGGGTTTCTGAGGCTGCAAATCTTTCAGGATCAGAAAGCCTCATCTTCTTCCAAGTGGCTGGTGGCTTCAAACTGCTGACCTTGTGGCTAGCACTCCAACACACAACCCGTTATGCCACCATGGCTTTGTATAGGATCAAATTGACAATAGAACTCAGATTAGCTAGGAAACTTGAAGACATGGGTTTATGATAACTCAGAAAAATGGAGTAAGAATGTAATCAAGGCCACTAAGCTGTCTGTAGAGGCTGTTGACTTGGTGTGTGTTCTGTTGGATGTGTTCTTGCTAAAAAAAACGCACCACAAAACAACCACCCGACAAGCAAAAGCAAATACACAAACTGCCCAGTAAACTATGAATAGCCTTTTTGTGTGTGTGCCTAAAAGTTCTCCTCCTTTGGCATTAAGAACCTTCACTTTCATACCCAGCTCCATCTACTCTTAAATTAGGGTGATGCCCTCAACAGGTCATCAGGGGCTTGTTTACTTAGTTAACATCTCACACACATGTGGCGTGATTCTAAGTACAGAGGATTCAGCAGGAAAGAATACAACCACGGTTCTTATTCCCAAAGTACCGCAAGCAAATTAACGGCCCAATTTCAGATAGTGCAAAGTTCCATGACTATGAGAGCGGGCAATGTTACAGGATGGGGGGAAGCTATTTTAAAGGTAAAGGATTCTTTATCAAAGTGACCTTTGAGCCAAGACCTGAATGAACAGGTCAGAAGGAACAAAGCAATCTGAATGAAGAGGGGTCCAGGCAGAAGGAAAAGCTCCCCATGTGGGAATGAGCTTGGTATGTTCCAAGAACAGATCTTATACTTCCCTAGCCTACGAGCGTGTGTCGCTTTGTGTCTCTCATTGTTTTCTACCTCATAGATCGGTGGGTTTTTTTCTCTCCCAATATACCAGAACCCAATAAGCAGGTCTACAAGACAAAGGCTTGGTGATTTCCTCCTACAAACGATAGCCTTGAAACCCCTATGGAAGAGCCCTACTCTGTCACATAGAGTCGCTATGAGTCGAAAACAGACTCAACAGCATCCAACAACAACAAGCTGGAAAGGTTTGGTTACAGGGCATGAGACAATTTACTAACTAGAATCCTTTGGGTTCCAAGTCTGTCTTTCCTCTCGCCTTAACCACTGAAAAATGACATTGTCCATTGGGCCATTTAATACATATGCACATACCACATACATACAAATCCACAGGTATAGCTATATACATGTACGTGTCTGCTGTACCCAGAGACATATACTCACAAGACTTAACCAGGTCACTAAGGTCTCCTGATGGATTCAGAGAAAGAGAAACAGAGGCACAGCAAAGGAAGATGATTCACTTTTTTGCCATTAGATGCAGGAGAGACGAATGAAGACACTGGAGAATACTGCCTTTAAGTTGGAAACACACATCGTCTGCTTTGGCCAAGACTAGAGAGAGGCAAAGTTGAAGAGATAGGGTAGGCATATAGCTGGGAAGAGGAGAAATGATCTGTTTGTCAGAGTGGACCCAGAAGGACCAGGGCCATGGCAGAGTAGAAATCAGGATGCTTGAGGGTTTGTGAAACAGGAGTGGGAAGGGACAAGAACTGACCTGGGCCTTCAAAGTCCGGTCGGAGAAATGGGCCACGGGGTACTTCTTGCTACTCATCATGGGCACTTTTATCACAGAAGATCTGGAGTGAAAGGGCTGCATCTTGGTTCTTTTATGATCAAATGTTGTCTTCCACTTGGCTAGAGGAAGAAGAAGGTGGAAGGCAGTTCCAGTGCCGGTGGGTTAAGGATGAAGAGGGGCTAAAAGCCTTGTTGAGAGGGCCTGGGGATGGTACATTGGGACCGAGTTGTGGAAGATGCACTGGAGTGGCAACCAGGAGGGGAGGAAGGACCCAGAATGGGAAGAAGGCTACCTGCTCCAGGGCCACCTTACCACCCAGGTAGACAGCATTGAGAAGGACAAGGCGGATGTCGGAGGGCAGGTTGTACAACAGCTGGTTGATCTTGTGGTTGGTATTCTTGGCCACCCAGTTATTGATGAGGTCCAGATTGACATCACTGTTGTTGCTCAGGACTTGGGGGCTGCTGTCGTATATGCTCTGAGAGGCATTCACAAAGGTGTCCCTTATGGCCAGGTCTGGGGGCAGGGCAAGTCAAGAGAAGGAAGCATGAGTCTCCCAAGCACACGCCTCCCTTTCCAAGCGTAGGCTTGGCGAGTGAGCACACGCCACCCAGAGGTCTTCTCGCTCACTTAATGGACACAACCTGTTGGAGCCAGGGGTCTAGCTCCCTTTGAAAGACGCAGTCCACGAAGCCCAAAGAAGGCCAATCCTGGACTCAAAGCAGGAGCACTGGGCCCTGAACCCCCTAGGCCCGTACCCGCCATGTGACTATAGCTGCGCATAAGATTCCATTTCTGAGAGACGGCTGGCTTTCCGTTGGCCTCCCTACTTGCTCTCTCTTTCCTTCCCTCAGGGGACAGACTCTCTGCTTCCGGCTTTTATTCTCCAGAGTTCAAGTCTACTGAGAAAAATAGTGTTTGGAAGAGAAATTTCTCCTGGTCTAAACAAATCGAAAGAGATTTTCCCGCAGGCTTTGCTGATGCTTAGGTACAACATAAGACCCCCGAACCTTGGCACAGTTCCAGATGGGCAGAGGGGGACTCCAGATAATGAATGTAGGTCAATTTCCCACCGAACCAGCAAGATCAAGGGTAGAGTTGATTTATAGCAAACCAGTGAAGGCGACGCTTCTTGCCCACCTCTGAGCCCTCTTGCTCGCATCCCTAAAAAGAGGGAGTTATGCCCGCGACAACATGGACGGCTCTTGAAAATATTACACTGAGCGAGGTAAGTCCGTCGCTAAAGAACAAATGGTGTAAGACCTCGTGCAGATGAAACAAAGCAAAAGCCGAGGGCTCTTGTTTTACTGAGTTGGTGGAAAATTCTACCATCCTTTAATTCCACCTTTCCATGAAACTTTTTGAAGTCCGCCCTCGTATATAGAAACCGACTACTCACGGTTGCCAGGCATGGATGGCTTGACCCCGGGGTTGCAACAGTGGGCTCAACCAGAAGAAGAACTGGGAGGATGGTGCAGGGCTGGCAGTGTTTCCTTCTGCTGCACCCAGGGTGCTTGAGTTGGCACCCACCATAACCAGGCGTGAGAGGAGGGGGAGATGGGGAGGGTTTTTTCCCCCATAGGGGGGCTGTGAGTTTATGTTGTTGTTAGGTGCCATTGAGTCTGTTTTGACCCATATCGACCTTATTTATACACAACAGAACGAAACACTGCCCAGTCCAGGGCCATTCCCCGCAACCGTTCCTTTGCTTGAGCCCTTTGTCGCAGCCATGCTGTCAATCCGACTCGTTGAGGGCCTTCCTCTTTTTCTCTGCCCTTCTACTTTATCAAACATGATGCCCTTCTCTCGGGATTGGTCTCTCCAAAGTATGTAAGACCAAGTCTTGCCATCCTTGCCTCTAAGGAGCACTCTGGCTGTACTTCTTCCAACATAGATCAGCTTGTTCTTTTAGCAGTCCAGGGCACTTCCAGCATTCTTCTCTAGCACCACAATGCATGGATTCTGCTGGGTCTTTTTTATTCAATATCCAACTTTCACATGCACAGGAGGCAACTGAAGACACCCTGACTTGGGCGAGGGGCACCTTAGTCGTCCTTGCTTTTCAATGCTCTAAAGAGATCTGGCACAGCAGGTTTATGTGTATGGTGGTGGAATATTTTGGAAAAGGACCGTCATGATGGTGGCACACTGTGAAAACTAGGATCAATGTCACTGAAGTATAAATGTGAACAATGCGTCAGCCAGTGTTTGCGTGTAGGTATTTTCAGCAAAATAAAAAACTCTACAAGTGGAGGCTGATGGACAATGGAATACCGGGCATCATTGACGAGATTGTGAAGCACCTCAGGACATAGATGGATTTGGAAGATATTAGGCTGAGTAAAGTTAGTCAAACATAAAAGGACAAATCATGGCTGAGACCACCGTTTTAAAATGAAAAGAAGGGAGGGGGAAAACGAGCAGCTGATATTAAGGGCTCAAGTGTAAAGCAAATGTTTTGAGAATGATGATGGCAACAAATGTACAAATGCGCTTGACACAATAGATGTATGTATGGATTGTGATAAGAATTGTACAAGCCCCCAATAAAATGATTTTTTTTAAAAAAGGAAAAGAAATCGAGATGGACGTTTTTTCATACCCAAAGAAACAAACTTTAACAGTTTCCAAGGAAGGGAGGGGAAACAGTAGACCAGAGGGTAGAAAGGTGTTACACTGCGTGAAGGTGAAGGAGAAGAGATGAAAACATGGGAAGGCAGCGCAAGCGGAGGTGAAGGAGAAGAGATGAAAACATGGGAAGGCAGCGCAAGCGGTTGGGCAGTTTAATATGTTGTTTTTTAAGTTGCTGAGTGCCAAGAGACTGGTCTGAATGGGAAACCCCCACCTCGTTCAGGGTCGAAAGTCAGAAAACAGAAGGTGATGACGGTGAGACTGATAGATGAATTTTTCCCTAAATTCCCTTTCTTTTTGTTCTCGGTATTTTTTTTGTTGTATCATGTCTTTCATAGTTAAAAAAAAAAAAGATACCCCCCTCCCCCACCCACACTCTTTGTTTTAAAAAGGAGTTTTAGGAACTGAATTGTAGCTTTCCCAAACGTGTGAGAATCCTGAACCATCTACTGGTGGACATGATCCTGGTTGGAAATAGGGTTTTCTTTGAGATGGTAATGCGGTCACATCTGTGTAGAGTGTGTCCTCACCCTAATCCCTTCTGCTGAGTGTGCATTCATTCTCTCTCTCTCTCTCTCCCAGGCCATGTGAAGAATGCCAAGGGACCCAGGAGCACAGGGGCTACTGATGCTGAAAGATGTCTGGCTCTCTCCCCTTAGGGTCCTGAATTCAGACGTCTAGCCTCCTAGGCTGTAAGAAAATCCATTTCACTTATTTAAAACCACTGACTTGTGGTACTTCTGTTTAATCGGCACCAGGTAATGGAACGGGTGGGGCGGTGTTAGACCAAATGACTGGCTTTCAAACGTTTTTAAGTCCTAGAAATGTGTTTTCAAATCAAGTCATCTCTGAAGTTCACAGTATAACATGATTCAGGCTGGACAGGAGCTTGAGGCAAATTCCAGCAAATTCCCTCTCCCTCGTCTATGAAGTAGTAGCCCACTCCTCACCCCTTAGCCTCCCTCCGCCCCTCCCCCCACCTAATGACTCCTGGATCTGCAGAAGTCTATATCTAGGGATCAAAGTGAAAAAAAACACTACACTAAATCATTCCGGATGGTTCTTCGTCTTCTTTATTACTATTATAATGACGAGTTAGCTCATAAAGGAATATATGGAAAGGATAACGAATTTAAATAACACTGAAGCACACAGCATATGAATCCCAAGACGACCACAACCCAAAGATTAGCAAAAATAATTTTTTGCTGCCAATTTTCTTCTTATAGTCCTAGAGCTCTCTAGCCCTGAGACCCATCGCTATCAAGCCAATCCCAGCCCATGGTGACCACGTGGGTCACAGAGTAGAACTGGTCCCCAGTCTTCTTGGCTCTAATCGTTATGGAAGCAGATCACCAGGTCTATATCCCGCAGAGTGGCTGGGTGGCTTTGAACTGTTAACCTTTAGGTGAGTAGTCAAGCTCAAGCCATTTGCGATATTCGGGGATCTTACAACCCTGCAAGTACATTCTTCTTTTAAAATGAGCTAACGAATATACATAACTTGGCTGAAGTCTCCACAGGAGAATTATTCTGCCAAGACCCTTCACTCCATCTAAGCTCCAACTTTCTCTTTGGCCTCTCGTTCTTCAATCCTGTCCCCCTCCTTAGAGTCCTTTCAGGACCCCCCTCAACAGCTGCTGACCCTCCCTTGGCTCTCACCTGGGCTGTGGAAGACCCCAGAGACTGAGGTAACACCTTTGGACATGAAAGCCTTCAGGGTCTGGTGGACGCAGGCAAAGTCCTTGGGATAAGTGAGGACGCTCTCCAGGTTTCGCTTGGTGTTCTCCCCAGCCCCTGCAACAAAGGCCAATAGGAGAGGTGATGAGGAATGGGGGACTCACCTTTTGGTAGCAGGGTTGAAGGACCAGGCTGGGATTGGGGAGTTATGCCCTGCTATGGAGAGTCAGGGACCATCAGAGCTGGAAACCTTTTTGGAAGATAATAGGTTAGAGATAGAAGGGTGGGGTAATTATGGACAACCAGAGTGTGGTTCTTCTAGGGCTTTGAACACGTTCCTCTCCCATCTCTCTGCCCATTTCAATCGCACCCATCTGAGAAAGCCTGATCCAACCACTAGCGATCGAGTTAATCCAATGAACTAAATTTTAGTCTGGATAGGTTAACAAAGGCTTACCCTATAGGTAGGGGCATTTGATCACTATTTAGAGGAGAAATCAGAAAATCATAAAAGAGGATGCCCCTCTCACTTACCTCATTCATTGTGAACTATTTGCTGTATGCATCTTCCACGCAGTATCAGTTAACACGTATTGGGCACTTACTGTGTTCCAGGTATTGGAAGTACTTCTCCCACATTATCTTCACTGAATCTCCAAAACAACCCCTTTATATAGGGACATTTACTACCCCTTCTATACAGAAGAAGAAACTTTGCGAGATGAGGAAAACCACTCATGGACGGTCACAGAGCTAACAAGCAGAGGCTGCAGGCAGGAGGCAGGGCTGCATCTTCTGGGCAATTAAGAAGCTCATGGAAACCAACCAACTGAAATTTGCCTCCTAAGGGACATTTGGCAATGTCTGGAGACATCCTGGTTGCCACAACTGGAGTGGGGTGCTGCTGGCATCTAGTGGGTAAAGGGCAGGGATGCTGGCCATCGGGGACCTCTGAAGACAAGTGTTTAAGGGCTCCCTGTAGGGTCTCCAGCATCCTTCCCTAGACTTCCCCCCTTGCGATTGATCACCCTTTGCACCCAGCGCTCGGTAGCATGCCAGTGCCGTTCCAAGGGTGCTTACCCATGGACCTTGACATGCTCCCCAGGGAATGCAGAGGGACTAATATTTAGGGGTCTTCCATGGAGGCAGATTCACCACCATTTTTTCAGGGTAGGTATCACCATGTCCATTGAATGTGTGGTTAGGAGAGGTTCGGTGGACTACTCAAGGTCACACAGGTAGGAAACAGCATTAGCAAGACTCTGTGATCATTTTCATCTCCCTTCTCACCCTTACCCCGAACAGGGTTGGTGGCCGAGGCCTTGATCTCTATGTTCTCCAATAAGGCACAGTTTGGCAAGCCGTGACCTACTTATTGACCGGCTGCCATCAAGTCCGGTGATTCTCATGGTGACTCTAGGTGTGCCGGAGCAGAGCTGAGCCCCATAGGGCTACCTTTATTGTTCTTCCCCCACCCTTGTTCTCCCCACAGGGTTTACCCAGGGCTGATCTTTCAGAAGTAGATTGACAGTCTTTCTTCCCAAGGGCCTCTGAGTATGCGCGAACCTCCAACCTTCCAGTTAGCAGCTAAGCACGTCAACCAGTTTTACCACCCAAGGCACTTACAAGCAATAAATCTCACCCCATCACCCCATCCCAGAGGCGATTGTGACTCATAGAGACCTTACAGGACAGAGTCGACTTACTCCTTTGGTTTCTGAGTCTGTAAAACTTTCTTTACAGGAGCAGACAGCCCCCATCTTTACCCTGAGGAAAGGCTGGTGGGTTTGAACCACTAATCTTATGGTCAGGAGCCCAGCCCTTATCCCACAAGGCCACCAGTGCAGATTAAGTCGTGATTAAATGAAGGAATGTCCAGGAATGAAGAGACCCCCCTCCCGGATGGAGCACATCTGCTTAACTCCTTCTCAGGAGCACAGCCTGGGAGAAGGGGTCTGGGTTGGTGGCCCTAACGGGCGTGCTCAACACACAATGTACAGAGAACTCTGTCTGGACCTTACCAAGCAGGATGTAAGTGAGGAGGCTGGCGATACTGAGCGGGGAAAAGATCATGTTTGTCTCAGCCTCCTTGATCTCTGAGAAGGCCTGGTAGAGCTTCAGGGAGAAATCGGTCAAAGCTTCCCCCAGCACACCCTGGGCCACAGCCTTCTCCAGATTGGAACAGGAAGGGAGGGGCTCTGAGCAGAAGGGCTCAGTAGGGAGTGCCGTGGAGGACTCAATGGCAGGCTGGGTAGTTGGCTGGGTAGTTAATTTAGTGGTGGGTCTTTCCGTCAGTTGGGAGGTGGGTTGGGCCGTGGGTTGAGTGGAGGGCTGGGTCGTAGATTTGGCAAGGGTTTGGGCTCTCGTGGCTGACGGCCAGGTCGAAGAGCTCACGGTGTGCTGACTGGTTGGATTCCCAGGAATGTCTGCCCATCTGTCGTGTTTCTCGCTTCTCTCTTGAGAGCTCTCCCCGGGGCTGTGGCTGGTACCATCTGGATTTGAGGAGGCTCCGCAGTCCTGTGGTTCAAGACACCGAGTTTCGTTTTGCCCATTAGGCAGCACATAAACAACTCAACACGGGAAGGGGTGATGGGGAGGTGAATAAGGTCCTCCACGAGGAGGGTGTCATTGCTGAGAAAGCCTGGTGTGTGAGCAGTCTGTCCTGGGGTCACGGTCACGGATTCCTCCAGAGAGGGGATGCTGTGGGGAGTACTGAAGCAGAGATCATCTCTGCAAGAGGGAAGGGCAGACGGGGGTTCTTTCTCTCTGACCAACTGCTGCCATACAGAAAGCTGTCGTCCAAGCAATGAAGCTGGAGGGACAGTGGCCATTTATCCATGTTCTTGTCATTTCTTGAAATAGCTGCCTGGCCCGAATAGACATTTCAGCTTGTGGCCTTCATTTCATCACAATGGGTTGTCCACATTTTGAGTTGCCACTCATTAGTGGGCAGTGAAAACAACCAACATTTCAAAAAGGAAGGGGATGAAAGAAGGGGAGAGGTGTTGGTCAATAGTTTTCGTTGTTCTCCCTGGGTGGAGGAGCCCCGGTGGTGAGATGAGTTTTGAGTTAGACTGCTAGCCACAAAGACAGTGGTTCAAACCCACCAATTGCTCCGACAGAGGAAGACGAGGCTGTCTGCTCCCTTAAAGATGTATAGCCTCGACACTGGGAGGGAAGGGGGTGTACAAAGTGGGAACTGATCTCAGGGATCTACATGTAACCTCCTCTCTAGGGGATGGGCAATGGGAAGGTGGGTAGGGGAGACGCCCGGCAGTGTAAGATAAGATAAAATAATAATTTATAAACTATTAAGGGTTCATGGGGGGAGGGAGGAGTAGGGAGGGAGGGGAGGGAATAAAAGGAAAATGAGCTGATTCCAGGAATCCAAGTGGAAGGCGAATTTTGAGAATGACGAGGGCAATGAATGTATAAGGGTGCTTTACTCAGCTGATGTATGTATGGATTGAGATAAGAGTTGTATGAGCCCCAATGAAATGATTTATTAATTAAAAAAAAGATGTATGGCCTCGGGAAGCCACAGAGGGAGTTCTATTCAATCTTTAAAAAAAAATTTTTTTAAACATTTTATTAGGGGCTCATACAACTCTTATCACAACACATACATATACATACATCAATTGTATAAAGCACATCTGTACATTCTTTGCCCTAATCATTTTCTTTTTTTCCCCCCTTTTCTTTTTTTACATTTTATTAGGGGCTCATAAAACTCTTATCACAATCCATACATATACATACATCAATTGTATAAAGCACATTCGCACATTCCCTGCCCCAATCATTCTCAAAGCATTTGCTCTCCACTTAAGCCCTTTGCATCAGGTCCTCTTTCTTTTCCCCCTCCCTCCCCGCTCCCCCCTATTCACTCTTGAGGGTGACTGTAAGTCAGAATCCACACGATGAATCCCACACGATGAATCGACCTATATGTGTTTCTGAGCCTGCAACTGTTAACGGGTGTAGAAAGCCCCTTCTCTTGCTGATCTCAGCCCAACGCATAACCATTATGCCACCAAGACTCCTGGATGGCGCTCAGAGATGCTGAACAATCTTCGACAAGACACAGGACGGCCCTTCCTGGCAAAGAATGCTATTGTCACAGACGTCCACAGTCGTCCCACTGTGACACCACGTATACCCTGATTTCTCAGATGAATAAATGGATGCTCAAACCTACTAAGTCAGTAGCCCAGGGTCTCCGAAGTGAGGGGAAACAACCGCGGTGAACCCAGTCTTGTCTCATCACTGTCAAGGGACATAGTATCAAGGGACATTGCAGATGTCCACCAGCACACGACAGTCTCTCTCTCTCTCTCTCTCTCTCTCTCTCTCTCTCTCTCTCTCTCTCTCTCTCTCTCTCTCTCTCTCTCTCTCTCTCTCTCTCTCTCTCTCTCTCTCTCTCTCTCTCCTCTTTGCCCTGCTTGATGGAGAAGGTAAGGTTTGTTGATTCCCAATTTTGGAAGTCTGGCGAACATGACCGCCCAGGATTTGAACCTGTGTCTGACTCCAGTCCAGCTCTCTTCCCTGCCCCCACCCCGCTCCCCGCTTTAGAAAGGCAGACACTGGGATCAGCGCAGACTTGCTGAGCACAGAGCTGCTCTCCTCACTCTGCGGGGCATTAGGAGTTAATCCTCAGCACCCCCCTCCCGCCCCTCCTCCACCCCAGGAAGGGGCCCCGCTCACCCGAGCCTGCAGCAGCAGCAGCAGGAGGAGGGTCAGCGGGGTCAGCCTGGAGGCCATCTGGGCGGCGGCGTCTGCAGGGACCTGTGGAGGGAGCCAGCTTCGGAGCTGACTCTGACCCCGACTCACTTCGGGACCCCCACCCCCTCGCGGGCCCGCCCCCATTCCGTTCCCAGCCCCAGCAGTTCTCCAGGAGCTCCCCCAGCTCCCCTCGGGGCCACCTACTCCGTGGCTCCTCCCTTGGTTTTGTTTTCCCCAAACCGCTCCCTTTCCCGGCACCCGCTGGCCTTTCCCCTCCTCCCCACCCCTGCCCCTGCGCCTGGGTCCTAGCCCATCTGTTCAATCTTGGGGGTCCCGCTTTGGCCAAACAATGAGGCCGCAGACGGGAGGAGGAGGGGAGGTGCAGAGAGGGCTGGGGGCTGCAGCCCCGGGAGGAGGAGGGGACAGGGAGGAGGAAGAGGCTGAAGTCGCCAGTAGAAGCAAGCCTGCGGAGATCAAAGTGGGTTGGGAGGGGAGGAAGGCAGCCTGGGGACCCCCGCCCCCCTCCCAGCCCCTCTACCCCAAGACCTTTCACTGTGTGCTCCCAGCCAGAGCCAACTGCTCCCAACTCCTGGTCAGCGGTCAGCCTCCGTGTGGACTGCGTGGACAAGCCTGCCGGGTCAGCGAGGGTGGGGTGAGGGGGGCAATCTTAGCTATTGGCTGGCCCAGGACACTGCCCAGTTACAAATTAAGCATGATTGATTGCTGGTGTGAATTCCCGTAAATCCCGGAGGGATGGACCCCACTTCTGGGTTCTAGTGTATGGGCTGAGGCCAGGGACTTCCACTAAAGTCCCGTGGGAGTGGGGTGGGGAAACTTGGGTGACCCTCTCAGTTCCACAAACCAGAGACCTCTCCCATCTTCCACTTGCTGGGCTTCTTGGGTCTGGGGGGAAATGGGCCACTACCACTTGTTTTACAGTTTTAAAGCAAGACTTTTAGGAAATTGCTCATCTCAATATTGCTGATCTTCAAAGTAACCCTTTGGAAATTGGTTAGAGTGTGTCCACTGGACAGGACCCCCGGTGGCCTAGTGGGAAACACATTAGAATGCTAATCAAAAGGTCAGCAGTTCGAAACCACCAGCTGCTTTGCAGGAGAAAAAGGGGGGCTATCTGTCCCCTTAACGAGTTCTGGTCTCCGGAACTCACAGGGCTGTTCTCCTCTGTCCTATAGACTCGCTATGAGTCAGAGTGGATTTGGGGGCAATGAAAGATGTCCACTTGATCGTTGGGAGACAGAGTCTTAGAGCTGTTAAACATTTGTCCCACGGTCACTTTCCTTCAAAAGGAAATCTGGACTCTGACTTAAGTCTGTTGGTGTCCCAACAACCCTGTCCCCATTCTCCCCCATGCCTCCATGAGCTTCAATCAGCGTTTCTTCCCCTGTGTGAAGCGTGGGGCAAAGGGTTAACCCGCTCATCTGCCAACAAAAAGGTCAAGGTCTGCAGCTCAAGCTGTGGGTTGCAAGCCCTTTAGGGGTCAAACAACCCTTTCACAGGGGTCGCCTAAGACCATCGGAAATTACATATTTCCGATGGTCTTAGGAACCAAGACACCACTTCTCGATCTGTCTTCAGGTGGATCCGCCCACATGCAGATACCCTGGCGTGAAGACTTACCCATGCTACACTTTGCTTCCAGACAAAATTTCATTTATTTGTCATTAGAAATAAATATTTCACAATATATAATTACCTATTGTTTTTGTGATTCATCACTCTGCTTTCATGACCGGATGTTCAATTTGTAACAATGAAAATACATACAGTAACAATGAAAATAGTTTTATGGTTGGGGGGGTCACCACCACATGAGGACCTGTATGAAAGGGTCGCGGCATGAGGAAGGTGGAGAACCTCTGAAGAGGCTCCTCAGAAGAAAGGCCTGGTGATCTACTTCCCAGGGGGCACAGTGCTACTCTGACCCACTTGGCACCATGGGCTGGGGTCAACTGGTTAGCAACTGGTTTCTCTCTTGCAAAAGAGACAGCGCTTCGGAGCCATCCAGTCCAGCAAGCATTTTGCCTAACATGGAGCTGAAGTGCCTGTCCTGGGGTAAGGGCTGAGATTGCTGGGCTGGGAACCAAGAGATCAGGCCTGTGCATGACTCAGGCAGCTTGCTTTTGCCCCTTACAGGAAGGTGGTCTCCTTCCCAGGCTTCCAGACCAAATACTCAAACTCGCTGTTATTGAGGCGATGTCCACTCAGAGAGACCAGACTTGCCCCTGTGGGTTTCTGAAGGTGTAACTCTTTACGGAGTAGAAAGCCTCATTTTCTCCTCCTCAATGGCTGGTGGTTTCGAACTGCTGACCTTGCAGTTAGCTGCCCAGCACCTAACCCACTCCACCAACCGGGCTCATCTGCCTGGATCCTATTTACTCTAAAATTTTTTTCATTGTTTATCTGAAATTTAAGTTGACCTGGGGCTTCCTGTATTTCATTTGCTAAATCTGGCAAACCTGCTGCCTGTGCCAAACAAGGAGGCTGTCTCGGATGATGTAATACAGCTCAAATGTTCTGTGATCATCTTCCTGGAGGCCTCATCCGCTAGCCGGGCATTTAGAAAGCCGGTTGCTGACATCAGAACTGCTGTTCCCAGGGACTGGCCGGTGACGGGAGCCGGAGGACATGTGTGTGCGCCACCTTGGAGGTCCTTGGGGAAGAGGAAAAAGGCTGGGCTCCAGCTGGGCCAGCCCTTCATTTCCAGCCGTCTTTGGAACCTCTGTGCTTTGGGTCAGAACCATGAGGCAGTTAAGGCACCCTCGGTACCCTGGTCTGAACAACTGCACACACATCGCCACTTCTCCATGCCCAGTGCTCGAGCTGGTAGGCCTGAGGCATCATGAGCTAGTAGATTCTGGAAAATAGGTCAGTAAGGAAAAGAGAAAATTCAAAAGCCACCTAGTCGATTCTAGCTCCTAGTAACTCTAGAGGACAAATAGAACTGTAATCTTTTTTTAAATTATTATTTTTAAAAATAATTTTACTGGGGCTCTGACAGCTCTTCTAACAGTGCATCCATCCATTGTGTCAAGCACATTTGTACATATGTTGCCATCATCCTTTTCAAAACGTTTTCTTTCTCCTTAAGCCCTTGGTATCAGCTCCTCATGTTTTTCCCTCCCTCCCTCATGGACCCCTGATAAATTATAAATTATTATTATTTTCATATCTTACACCGTCTGCTGTCTCCCTTCACCCACGTTTCTGTTATCACCCTGGGGGGATGGTGTTATACATTGGTTATTGCGAACGATTCCCTCTTTCTCCCCACCTTGCTCCCCTTTCCTCCTACCCTATGGTACCACTATTCCCACTATTATTCCTGAGGGGTTATCTGTCCTGGATCCCGTGTGTCGAGAGCTCTTATCTGTACCAGTGCACACGCTCTGGTCTAGCTGCATTTGTAGGGTAGAACTGGGGTCATGCTAGTGGGGGTGGGGGGAGCTTTAAAGACCTAGAGGAATGTTGTGTGTTTCATTGGTGCTATGCTGCACCCTGACTGACTTGTTCCTTCCTTGTGACCCTTCTGTGAGGGATGTCCAGTTGTCTACAAAAGGGCTTTGGGTCTCCACTCTGTCCCCCCTCCTTTGCATCAATAAGATTGTTTGTTTGGGGTCTTTTGCTTGATACATGATCTTGTTGACACCTCATGATCACACAGTCGTGTGCTTCTCCCATATGGGCTTTGTAGCTTCTCTGCTAGATGGCCCTTTGTTTATCTTCAAACCTTTAAGACTCCAGACACTGTTATCTTTTAATAGCTGGGCACCATCAGCTTTCTTCACCGTGTTTTGCTTATGTACCCATTTTGTCTTCAGCAATCGTGTCGGGAAGGTGAGAATCACAGAATGCCAGGTTATTAGAACCAAGTATAGACCTGTAATCTTTACTGGAGTAGAAAGTCTCATCTTTCTCCTGAGAAGTGACTGGTGGTTTTGAACTGCTGACCTTGAGGGCAGAAGCCTAATGCTATGCCATCAAGCCTCCTTTAAACAAAGAGAAGATGTGAAAAGTAGATGAGCTGGCACTGGGGAAAGTGCTTGCCATTCATCCTCTCACTGATTCTCAATACACGATGAGACAGGTACTCACAGTAGTCTTACTTTAAATTTTACAAAGAGGTTCTGAGAAATGATTTGATTCATTCAAGATTACATAGTTAGCACATGACAAAAGCCAGCACTTGGACTCAGTTTGTTCATTGCCATTGAGTTGATGCTAACTCCTGATGACCTTGTGTGTCACAGGACAACCTCATGCCATTCCAGACCATCTTCATGGACATTGACATGTTTGAGCCCATTGAGGCTATACTGTCAATGAGACCCCTGTGGGTTTCCCTTGTTTGACAGATCCTTTATCAAACAGGATGCCCTTTAATGCATTTCTTGATTTTCTGAGGACGTGTCCAAAGTAACTGAGCAGAAGCCTCATCAGCCTCTCTTCCGATGGCAATCTGGTTGTATTCCAAATAAGATTTGTTCATTCTTCTGGCAAAATATCCAATATTCCCCACAATCCTCACAATGTAAAGGCAACCATCTTTCTTTTGTCTTTGGTTTTCAATTGTCTGGCTTTCTCATGCATATGAGGCCATTGAAAAGATGCCCCCACCCCAAGATTCCCCTCTTGGGTCATTTGACCCCAAACTTTGCATTAACATATAGGAGGTGTGCATCCTGTGCTTCATTTTTGGAAGCATCTTTGGACTGGTACACATCTGGAGTTAACCTGAAGCAGGCTACAGAGAGAACATTCTTTGTCCAGATGCAGGTGCCTGATGCTTTATGGACCAAATTCTCAGCTGGACAAGTCCTACTGGAGAAGCTCTCCCAGATGGTGACCCCTGTTGGTGTGGTGGTTATGCGTTGGGCTTCGACCCATATGATCGGCAGTTCTAAGCCATCAGCAGCTCCTTGGGAGAAAGACTAGGCTTTGTACGCCTGTAAACAGTTACAGTCTTGGAGACCCAAAGGGGGTCACTGAGAGTCACCACTGAGTCTCAGTGTGAGTCACCACTGAGTCCATGGCAGTGAGTTTGGTCTGGGTTTGGTGGGTCTATCTGGGTGCAACCACCTTAGTTCTCTGGCGCAAATGTCTTTAAAAAACAAACATCAATACCACCCCAGCTGATGTCAAGTCAATGCCATGTGGTGCAGGGCAGACCGCTCCATACAGGTTTTATGGCCATGGCCTTTGGGAGCAGCTCACAAGTCCTCTTCTAGCTAGGCTTGATGAGGAGCCTAGCAGGTAACCATTTGTGTCACCCAAGACTTGTAACTGTCTCTTCAGATGAATATATTAAAGGGTTTCTCAGCTTCGTGGAAAATTGGATGAAATGGGAGCTGAAGATTTCTTCACCGAAGGTCCCAGACACTTTTCTCGAATGTTCATCGTCTGAGGTTACAGCATTTCTCAGTGGTACCTGTGTTCAGATAGATGTATCATCAGAATAGGGCTGTGAATTCAAGCCCTCTTCCACGGGGGCAGGTCGGGGGTCTCTCGGCTGCAAGGACCTTCCTGTTTGACCAGTGAGGTGGGACAAGTTCACAGGTACCCTCTCCTCCCATGTTGTGCCTTTCTTGCTGTTGGATAAGGTTCAGATTCTCGTTAATCCTCCTCCTGTACTCCCAAATTCCCTCAGGCCTTTCGCATGGGTCCTGAGACAGAGGGTACAAGTTTGAGTGGCTTTACCTTCGATCACAATCTACCACCTGTAGTTCCTCTTGTTAAGAAAAAAAAAAATCTCCAACTCTTAGAAAGAAGGCTGAAGAATCAGGGACACCAGAGTTGACCCGATGGCAGTATTTTTTGTTTTGTTCCCTTTTGTTTTAGAGAACCTCTCAGAACACAGGCAATGAGTGAAGCAGCCTCATTTCCCCGGCTCCCAAACCGGTCCCACTGTAGTCCGGGAGAGAAGACGATTGAGTACAACCGAAGAATGCCTTGGGCGTCAGGGCTCCATCTTCTCTCAGGAGCTCAGGTTGAGAACACCACCCTGCTGTTGTTGTTGTTAGATGCTATTGAGTAGGTTCCAACTCATAGAGACCTCCTGTACAACAGAACGAAACACCGCCCAGTCCGGCACCATCCTCCCAATTACCCCCAATTCAATGTGTCATTTGATCTTTTGAGTGCTGCTTCCATGAGCTTTGATTATGAATCCAAGCAAGACAAAATCCTTGCCAACCTCAAGCTTTTCTCCACTGATCATGCTGTTCCCAGTTATGAGGATTCTGGTCTTTCCATTGAGTTGTAATCCATATTGAAGGCTGCAATCCTTGATCTTCACAGCAAGTCCTTCAAGTCCTCTGCATTTCAGCCAGCGAGACTGTATCATCTGCAGCATCACGGGTTGTCAATCAGCCTTCCTCTAATGCTGACACTACGTTCTTCTTCATACAATCCAGCTTCTCTGATGATGTGCTCAGCATAAGAGTACACAACAACCCTGACTCACGCCTTTCCTGCCTTTTGACCATGCAGCATTCCCTTGTTCCATTTACACAACTACCTTTGGATCCATGTACAGGTTCTGCATGGATACAACGAAGTGTTCTGGAATGCCAGTTCTTCTCAAAAGTATCCACAGTTTGTTGTGATCCACACAGCTGAATGCCTTTGGCATAGTCAGTAAAATACAGGTAAACATCTTTCTGGTTTCCTGTTTTCAGCAAGATCCAACAACATCATTAATAATATCCTTTGTTCTATATCCTCTTCTCAATCCAGCCTGAACCTCTGGCAGCTCCCTGTCAATGGACGGCTGTAACGGCTGGTGGATGATCTTCAGCAAAATTTCATTTGCATATGATATCGATGAAGTTGTTCTATTAATTTACACATTCTGTTGAGTCACCTTTTTTGTTAATTGGGTGAATATATGAATCTCTGCCATAGAGACTCTATAAAGTCAGATGTCAACATGGCAAAAATGAATATGAATGGATCTTTATAGAGATGTGAGTGACATCTGTTTGGAAGAGATGATCTTTCCATTTTGTGGCTCTTTGGGACATTAGGCAGATTTGTATTAGAGCATTCTCTTTTTCACTGAGCAGACACACACACACACGTTTCTTGCATCATCCTTTGTCATTCTGATGGTTGTGTCGTGAATATTTTCACTGTGTATTTAATCTGAGAATGATGTTGCTAATATTTTGGTATTACCCTTTTGTGGGGTTACTGGTGTTTTGTAACTAAAAATATGGACCCCCGCCTGAACTGTGTCTCATGGTTACTGCAAACATAATTCTAAGGAGGCCCAGTGGCACAATGGTTAAATGTACGCCTGTTAACCGACAGATTGGTGGTTCAAATCCATGTAGTGATTCCACAGAAGAGAGAAATGGTGATCTGCTTCTATAAACAATATAGCCCGTGGAATAGTTCTGCTTTGTCACACAGCATTGCTGTGGGCCAGAGTTGAGCCTATGGCTACCAACGACACTACCTAGGCCTCTCTGGGGTCATAAGTGTGGGGGCTGGTGATTCCTGCTCCCCCTACTCCTCTGTTATCCCCACCCATTGCCTTTCTCATCAACCCTGACCTGTGTGTACTTCTTTCATGCTCAGCTCTCCAGGGACTGAGCCTTCAGTGAACCTCATTAGTGAGTCCTCCACAGCCAATTCGTTCCTCTTTCTTTTTTGTTAGTAGGAGGAGGTGGTAGGAATGAGAGGCAAAGATAGGATTAGTCTAAATAACTGTTGAGACAGCCACACTTCAAATCCTAGACACGTCCACTGGAAGATCCTGGAAGACCTAGGGAAACACAACTTTACCAAGTAGAATAGAAAGAGTCGATGACTCCTTCTGGGCTTATTTCCCAGCTGGTGCCAATGATTAAGTGTGGGCTGCTAGCCAGAAAGCTGGAGGCTCACCAACCCGGAGGAGGTGCCACCCCGAGGCACCTTGGAAGCCAGGTCTAGTGATCGGCTTCTGGCAGGTCACAACCTTGAAAATCCCATGAATCAATTCTACTCTGCACAAATGGGTAACCATGGGTCGCAACGATAGCTTAAACTATGGATTTGTTCCATAGGCTTATCGATTTTCTCTTTCTAAGAGAAGATTCTTTCAAAGGTACCACTATGGTGTCGTACATGGGTGTTGTAAACATTTAAAAACCGATCAGATATTTATAAAAGTCTAAATTATCCTATGGATACTGGCTGTTAGTAGATCCAAGTCTTATCCTTCCTGACCCTCTTCTCCATTGATAAAAGCACCTGTCCCCTACCCTCAGCACGGAATTGTCACCTTTCCCTGATTTCTTTTCTCACTTAACAAAGTACTGTGACATTGGCCATGCCATTGCAGATGGTTGTATCCATTTCATTCTTTTTCAAAAACACTCACTCCCATCCAGTCAATTCTGACTCACTGCCACCCTGTGGACATAGGAGTGCCACCCCAGGGGTGTGGGGTGAGGGGTGGTTTCTGAGGCTATAAATCTTGGTGGAAGGAGAAAGCCTCATCTTTTTTCCCTCTGAGTGGCTGGTAGATTCAAACTGCTGACCTTGTAGTTAGCAGCCCAATGCATAACCCACTGTGCCACCAGGGCTCCTTTCATTCCAATGCTCTTGTTAGATGCTATCGAGTTGGTTCCAAGTGGTCCTATGTACGAAGCACTTCCTGGTCCTGCACCATCCTCACAAATCTTCCTATGTCTCAGCCCACTGCTGCAGCCGCTGTGTCAATCCATCTGGTCCAGGGCCTTCCTCTTGTGTTGCTAACCCTCTCCCTCACCAAGTATGATGTCCTTCTCCAGGGACTGGTCTCTCCTGACACCAGGGCCAAAGCACACGAAGACTCTCACAGTGGCATAGAATTTCTTTGTACAGGTGTACGTGGCTTAGTTCCCAGACTGACCCACGGACTGCATGCGGGTTCCAGAATGCTCCCTCCTGCCTGCCAACATTAGCACCCCTTACTCAGTGGCTCTCTTGATTTCACTGCCATGTTTCTGGTCCAACCTTTGGCTCTAACACTGTGCTACCACCTTGGCTAGAAAACACAAGGCCAGATGATTTACACAGCCTTGAGTTAATTCCTCTTCAAGATGAGAAGCCTCGTTTTGACTTCCAGACACCGGCCCTACTCAAACTAAACCTCCTATCATCAAACGGATTCCATCTCACAGTGACCCTGTCGGGCAGAGTAGTACTACCCCTGGGTGTCTCCTAGGCTCTAAGTCTTTATGGGAGCACACAGCCTCATCTTTCTCTTTCAGGGCAGCTGGTAGGTTTGAACCGCTGACCAGCTCAAAACCCACTATCCCACCAGGCCTCCTTGGTCACTGCTTCAGTCCCAGGAAATCCAGTCAGCCTATTCCTGATGGAAGACAGAGAGGTAGCATCCTAGCCCTGCCCAACTGGAAGGTCCCTGAGTCACTTGCTCAGTTAAGGGTTTCTCGTTGCTTCCCCTTCTAAAATCCAACTGCTAGTGCCCCGCGTCATTGCCATCCTCTGAGCAGTTGGCCTGCCTCATGTCCGCCCTGTGCACAATGAAACTGAATGCCGCCGGTCCTGGGCATCAGGCCGATGTGACCTGAAGGATTTTCACTGGCATTCTTCGTAGTCCACCTGCGCCGGGAAGGTCCCCAGGTGCCAGTCCAGCATCGCAGAAACACGCAGCCCTCCACTGACAGATGGGTGCTCACTGCGCTTGAGGTGACTGGTCGGGCATCGAACCCAGATCTCCTGGGCGAAAGGTGAGAGTTTTACCACTGCTCCACCACTTCCCTCTCTACCTCTGTCCTACAAACCTTGTAAATACCTTGTCACCCAATTCTTCCACAGTGCAGCTGGTGGATTCGAACGCTGACCTTCTCGGGACCAAGTCCAGCGGTTTAACTGCTGCACCACCAGGCCTCCTTCTGTAACACATGGCAAAATATTTAGATGGAAGGGTGGTTATCCCTCTTCTTCCCGCAGCATCGTGTGTGATTCGACGTAGTGCGGGAGCTACTCAACAAACGCTTGTGGAATGAAGGAACGTACCTTGCCTAAGGACAGAGTCCCTGTCTGGTGTAGTGGTTCACCTGCCTGGCTGATAATGGAAAGACCTGTCAGCAGTGCCTGAGAAGAAAGTCCTGATGTTCTGCTTTAGAAAAATTAGCCCTTGACATGATGGCAACCTATGTACAAATGTGTTGGATACAATTGATGTATGGGTTGTTATAAGAGCGGTCAGAGCACCCCCGAAAAATTATTTATTAATAAAAAAAATCAGCCCTTGAAAGCTGATTGAAGCACAGTTCTATGCTGACACACATGGGGTCGCATGAGCCAGAACTGACTAGCCAGCAACGGGGCTGGACTGGGAGCTGGAAGACAGCAGCTAGAGGGCAGGTCCTCCTGACGGGGGCCAGCTGAGGTGCTGGAAGTGTCCGGTTCTGTTTGCACTTCTCCTAGTAAAGACATTGAAGGTTTCCACAGGAAAAGGAGGGGAACCCAGGGCTTGGCAGGCTTGGGGAAAGCCTGGCTCGAGGCTATTGGGATGGGGAGGGGGTGGGGCAGACCCAGGCCTCAGCCTCCAATAGGACACAGCTGTCTCTAGAATTTGGGGGAGGGCTTGGTGCCTCTTGTGTGCTCTTTGTGTGTGTGTGTGTGTGCATGTGTGTCCACTCGGACCCTTTCTCAGTTCCATGGAGGTTACAGGCACCCCCGGGCTCCTGGCAGCAGCGGCAGCTGCCAGAAGTAACTGTCTGCGAGGAGAGTGGAGGAGACAATGACTTTGAGAAGGCACAGTTGGACAATTCAATCTGGGTCCTTGATGACCAGGGTCAAAGGCCTTGCTCACTCAACCGTTCGACAGCTATCTATTGAGCGGCTGCTGGGTGCCAGGTGGTGGGGCTGAAAGGCAGCTGTAGCACCAGAAAGGGAATCGGAGCCTCCCACGAGGAAGGAAGGAAGGAAAGAAGGAAGGTAGGAGGGCCTGCAGAGCCACACTGGACTGGACGCCGTCCCAGGAGCCCCGCCCACACTGGCCCCTGGCCACCACAGAAGTGATCAGGGGCCACCAGGGAGACTGACTCTCCACTTCCACTCAACCCGTGTGTTTGTATTCTCCAGAGTTCCTGTTATTCAGATGATAGGTACCATAGCGGAACCATAGAGATGGATTTTTTTTGCTCTTATGTAAATACATTCATTCATAAGAACAGAGGTACGGGCGTATGTACATATAATTATATGGCAATACATTCAGAAAGTGGATGGACTTTGGGCCTCTGCTCAAGCCCCCCCCTCAACACAGGAACACATTGTTCTCACAACCCGGCATTCTGTGATGCTCACCCTCCTGGCACGATTGCTGAAGACAAAATGGGTACATAAGCAAATGTGGTGAAGAAAGCTGATGGTGCCTGGCTATCAAAAGATATAGCATCTGGGATCCCAAAGGTCCGAAGGTAAAAAAGCAGCCATCTAGCAGAGAAGCAACAAGCCCACATGGAAGAAGCACACCAGCCTGTGTGAAGATGAGGTGTTAAAGGGATCAGGTGTCAGAAGTCCTCCCATTTCAAGAGAAGTTCACTTCAGGACAGAACTAATTTGGTGTGGCATTCTCAAGGTTGGCTTGTCATTGATCTTTTCCACCACTGGCGGATTTTATGCAAATTATTTCCGGTGCTCTTGTCTCCTCCTGCCTTGGAGCCCTGACTGGGGTTCCAGTGGCAAGCCACTAACGCCAATCAGACAGGACTTGGGAGCTGGACAGTGTCCACAATGTCTCCAGCACACTGTGGGCACTGCCTGGGACTTTGATGGTGCTGCGCTTCCAGAACTGCTTCCTGGCTCTGTCACTGGCCATGGCCCCTCTTCATCCCTCAGGCCCGAGGCCAGACACCGCAGTTTGGCTGGCTCGCCCTCACTGGCCAGCTCCTGTCCCCTGAGTGACCCTCCAGCAGTCCATGAGATGGATTTGTTGTTAGTGGACAGGAACCCCAAGATGCCAGCTACAGGGCAAAGAACTTTGGCGATTGGGTGATGGCCGAGTCATCGCCTCTCCCTCTCTCAGATCTACCCTCGATCAGCTTTCCACACCACTGCTGGTGGTGCTAGGGGTGAAGCAATTGGCGGCATAGTGCTTACGTGTTGGGGTGCTAGCCACAAATTCAGCAGTTTGAAACCCCTGCTCTGAGCGAGAAAGATGAGGCTTTCTACTCCCGCGAAGACTTCCAGTTCAAATCCAACACCCACCCAGCAGAAGATGTGCAATCTTCGTAATCCTATGGGATTGCTTTTCTATCCTGCCCTGTGGGGCTGTTAGGGGTGGAATCCATTCCATCGCAGAGTTCGGTTTGGCTTGGGATGGAGCTAAAACCAGTTCTGTAGTTTCCTTATGTTGTTAGGTGCCTTTGAGTCGGCTCTGACCCCGAGTGACCCAACGTACCACAGAATGAAACACTACCCAGTCCTGCGCCATCTCACACTTGCTCTTAGGCTGGAGCCCATTGTGGCAGTCACTGTGTCCATCCATCTGGTTCAGGGCCTTCCTCTTTTTTTGCTGCCCCTCTGCTTCACCAAGCACGCTATCCCTCTCCAGGGACTAGTCTCTCCTGCCAACATGCTCAAAGTGCGTGAGATCAAGTCCCGCCATCGTTGTTTCTAAGGAGCATTCTGGCTGTACTTCTTCCATTACGGTTTTGTTTCTTCTTTTGGCAGTCCAGGGTGCTGCCAATATTCCTTCTCCAGCATCATAGTTCAAATGCGTCGATTCCTCTTCTGACTGCCCTATTCAGTGACCAACCTTCACATGCCAATGAGGTGACTGAAAATATCATGGCCGGGTCAGAGGCACCTTTGTCCTCAAAGTAACATGCTTGCTTTTCAATACTTTACAGAGGTCTCGTGCAGCAGGTTTACCCAACCCAAGCATCATCTGATCTTTCGGTTGCTGCTTCCGTGAACATCGATTGTGGATACAAACAAGATGAAATCTTTGACGACATTTCTCATAATTTTCTAAAAAGTAAGAAAAAACCTCCAAACTACCAAACTCCCAAGCCTTAGAGACTCCAGGAAAGGACACTCCCACATCCCTGTGAAGATGGATAAAGCCTGAGGGTGGGGTGGGAGTAGTCATTCACTTCCAGGGTCTGTGCTGAAGGAACAGAGGCGGCTCATCACAAAACACCCCACAAACCTACCCGCCGTCATCAAGTCAATTCCAACACAGAGGGATCCTACATAGGGTTTCCAAGACTGTACGTCTTCCCAGGAACAGACAGCCTCACCTCTTTCCCCTCAGAGTGGCTGGTAGACTTGAACCGCTAACCTTGTGGTTAGTAGCCCAGCAATGCCAGAGTGCCTTCAAGGGTTGGGAAAGCCAGGCTTAGGTGTTCTGGCCACCTGATCCATAGTTTCATAGTCCTAGACCTCAGTCTCCTCCTATCCCAAATGGGCTTCTCTTTGGTCCTCTTATCATCCTACCTACACTATTAATTTCTTTCATACTTGTGACTGGTCTCCATATTGTTTACCTGAAGAACCACCCGCCCTGTCCAGGAAGTGCATTTTGATTCACAGTGACCCCATGTGTTACAGTCGTGCAATTGCCTTCCATAAGGGTTTCTTGGCTGTCATTTTTACAGATGCAATTGCCAGATCTTTCTTCTGTGCTGTCTCTGGGTGGTTAAAATTGCCAACCTTCATGTTAGTAGTCCAGTGCAAATGACCTACACTGCCAGAGAACCTTAGGTTTAGGGACACCTGGACTCTAATTCTTGACCTGGGCAAGTCAGCTCCCCCAGGGCCCACAGTTCCAACACCTGAGGACCCGAGGTACAACACAGTGAAACACTGCTCCTTCCTGCGCCATCCTCACAATGGTTGCTGTTTGCGCCTATTGTTGCAGCCAGTGTGCCACTGGATCTCGGTGAGGGTCTTCCTCTTTTTTGCTGACCCTCTATTTTACCAAGCAGAGTTCCCTTCTCCATGGATTGGGCCCTCCTGATAACATGTTCTAAGTGTGTAAGTGTAAGTCTAAGTCATGCCATTCTCCCTTCTAAGGAGCCTTCTGGCTGTCCATTCCCCAAGACAGTTTGTTGGTTCCTCTGGCAGTCCATGGTCTGTTCAATATCCTTTGCTGTTCCATGATGCTCACCTTCCCAACACAATTGCTGAAGACAAATGGGTGCCTAAGCAAATGTGGTGAAGTAAACTGATGGTACCCGGCTATCAAAAAAAGATATAGCGTCTGTAATCTTAAAGACTTGAAGGTAAACAAGCGGCCATCTAGCTCAGAAGCAACAAAGCCTACATGGAAGAAGCACACCAGCCTGTGTGATCGTGAGGTGCCGAAGGGCTCAGGTAACAGGCATCATCAGAACAAAAAATCCTATCATTGTGAATGAGGCAGAGTGCAGAGTGGAGACCCAAAGTCTTTCTGTAGGCAATTGTACATCCCTTATGGAAGGGTTGCGGGGAAGAGATGAGCCAGTCAGGATGCAGTGTAGCAACGATGAAACATACAACTTTCCTCTAGCTCCTAAATGCTTCCCCCACTATTATGATCCCAATTCTACCTTACAAATCTGGCTAGACCAAAGAACATACACTGGTACAGATAGGAACTTGAAACACAGGGAATCCAGGATGGATGATCTCTTTAGGACCAGTGGTGAGAGTGGCAATACTGGGAGGGTGGGGTGGAAAGGGGGACCTGATTGCAGGGATCTACATATAAACTCCTCCCTGGGAGACAGACAACAGAAAAGTGGGTGAAGGGAGACGTCAGACAGTGTAAGATATGACAAAATAATAATTTATAAATTATCAAGGGTTCATGAGGGAGGGGGGAGCAGGGAGGGAGGGGGAAAAATGAGGAGCTGATGCCAGAGGCTGAAGTGGAGAGCAAATGTTTTTAGAATGATGAGGGCAATGAATGTACAAATATGCTTTACACAATTGATGTATGTATGGATTGTGATTAGTTGTATGTGCTCTTAATAAAATGATTTTTAAAAATATCCTTTGCTAAACGAGATGCTTAAAAGCCCCATGGCTTTCGTCAGGTGTGCTTTAGTCCTCAAAGTGACGTCTTTGTTTTTGATTTTTTAGTGCTTTAAACCGCGCTTCAAAATCTGGTGCAACGGATTTGCCCAGTGCAGTTTGTTGCTTGATTTCCTGACTGCTGCTTCCACACCCATATGGGGTCTGTTCAATCTGTGAGAACTGGCTGAATCCCACCATTGGTTATCCTGATGCACACCTTTCCTGATGTTAAACTACTAAGCATTCCCTTGTTCTGTTTGAATGGCTGTCTGTTGGTCGATGTACTGGATCGGCATGCGCACAATTAAGTGTCCTGGAATTCACATTCTTTGAAAGGCTATCTACAAGTTGTTATGATACACCCAGTCAAATGCCTTTGCATAATCAATAAAACACAGCATGTGTCTTTCTGGTATTCTCTGCTGTCACCGAAGATCCATCTGATGTCAACAAGCACAGCCCTCTGTCTACGTCCATTGTTGTTGTTGTCGTCAGGTGCCATCAAGCCAGTTCCCACCTATAGTGATCCTGCGCACAACAGAACGAGAAGACACGGCCCGGTCCTGAGCCACCTTCACACTTGTTTCTATGCCTCAGCCCATTGTTTCAACCACTGTGTCCATCCATCTCATTGAGGTAACTTCCTCTTTTTCACTGCCCCTCCTCTTTACCAAGCATGATGCTAATTTCTCCTGCCAACATGGCCCAAGTAGGTAAAATGAAGTCGCCATCCTGACTTCTTCCTTTGTTTGTTTTTATTTTCTTTCATCCTGATTTCTAAGGAGCAGTCTGGCTATGCTGTTTCCATGACAGATCCTGTTAATAGTCCATGCTACTTTCAACATTCTTCTCCAGCATCACAGGTCAATGCATCCACATCCACAGGTTGGTTTAAAAAAGCAAACAGTCCGTACTGCCATTGACTATGGGAGAAGACAGCCGCATCTCTCTCCCTGGGAGGAGCCGGGAGACTGGGTTAGCACCCCAAGGGTTTCCTAGCAGCACTGCGTGGGACGGTTAGACAACCCTGAAAACCCAGCTGCCTTTGAGTCAACTCAAGGCAACTCCGCGAGGGTCCAAGTCAGATGATGACCCTCCATGGACTTGAACCTCCAGCCTTTCGGTTAGCAGCTGGGTGCAATAGCTATTTGCCACCCCCACCTGACCCCCAGCCCCAGGGACTTCTGGACAACGCTAGTTGATCTCAAAGTTTTCTTCCGGCTCTGGCATGAAATAGACTTGGGGCAAATGAGACTGGGACAGTCGGATTTTAGACACACGTGTGCATGTCACTCTGCAGCCAAGATTTCCAGGTACAGCTGCAGGAAGCAGACGGGGAGGTTCTCAACCTTCTCTCTGACGGGAGGGAACTTAGGCTGTGAATGGCCCAGTGGCCATGGGGCAGGAATTCCGAAGTTAAAGACCTTGGGCAAGTGACCTCGCTTCTCTCAACTGGTTTCCTCACCTATGAAATGGAGATAAAAAAATAAACGATGAGTGTGTTTAGAGTGAAGATTATTATAAACAGCACAATCTTCGTCATGCAGGCCAGGCACTCAGCACCACGCCTATCGCATCAATACGTGGGAGTTCTGACTGTTGTCATGATTACTGCTGTTATCTGACTTTTCTAGGTGCCCTGGTGGTGTAGTGGTTACGCATCGGGCTTCTTGCTAACTGTCATTGAGTCCATTCAGAGTCATCATGACAAGTTCATTTCAAAACACTTGTGGACATACGAATGTTTTCATGAAGTCCCCACGAGTGTATATTGTGTGTATATTATGTATGTAAAAGAAAAATTCACTGCCATCAAGTTGATGCTGACTCATCTTGACCCTATGGGACAGGGCAGAACTGCCCTTATGAGTTTCCAAGACTGTAACTCTTTACAGGAGTAGAAGGTCCTTTCTTCTGAGGAACAGATAGTGGTTTCGAACTGCTAACCATGCGGTGAGCAGTCCAACACAGTTAGCAACCCAGTTATTTATTGGGCTGCTAACACAGGGTCTGTAGTTCGAAACCACCAGTTGCTCCTTAGAAGGAAGACGAGTGTTTCTATTCCTATAGAGTTACATTTTCAGAAACCCACCACGTAGCGCTGTCAAATAGGGTCGCTGTGAGTCAGAAATGACTCCGTGACAATGAGTACTATGTATATGTGTGCTTACATATATACTGTGTATCTCATGTGCGTGTGACCAATTCAAGAGAGGTAGCGGTGGGGGGTGGGCTGCTGGAGCGGG
This sequence comes from Tenrec ecaudatus, assembly GCF_050624435.1. Lineage (NCBI taxonomy): Eukaryota > Metazoa > Chordata > Mammalia > Afrosoricida > Tenrecidae > Tenrec > Tenrec ecaudatus. The sequence continues at coordinate 17,097,977 of NC_134533.1, forward strand.
CAGCCCCTTCCTCAAACAAAAACAGCAGGGAATTCTCTTCTTCCTATGGCTCCCGGAGAGCAGTCTCTGGACTGTCCTGAGAAGGGGATACCCCACAATCTCAAGTGTAACCCAGGAGGTCTGAGAGTTGACAGAGCTGCATCTTGAAAAGCCAAGTCCAGAGGCCTTTCCCTGCGGGCCCCAGTCATCTGCAAAGATGTGTGTTTCTTCTTCTCGTGGCTAGAGCACAGGGGCGGCACAGGGCCTCAGAAACTGGCGCCGAGGAAGCCTTGCAGAATGCAAGACCAAATGGCAGGGACCGGACCCAAGGGACACAAAGAGGTATGGGAAGGAGGGAAGGCAGATATTGCCCTCCTTGGGAAGACGGAGGCCTGGGTGATACAAAAGCTTGGCTGTTAACTGAAAGGTCAGAAGTTTGAGTCCACTCAGAGGTGCCTTGCACAAAAAAGTTTGGTTATCTACTTCCCAGAGGAGCCCGGGGTTTCAGTGGGTTATGTGGTGGGTGGCTGACCGCCAGGTCTGAAGTTTGAAACCACCAGCTGAGCCTCTGGAGAAAGCTGAGGCTTTCTACTCCTATAAAGAGTTACCGTCTCAGAAGCCCACGGGTCTGTCCTGTCCTAGAGGGTGACTATGAGTCAGAATGGACTCGATGGCAGTGAGTTATCTACTGCCCCCCCAAATCAGCTCTTGAAAACCCAGCGGAACCCCGTTTACTCAGACGCACATGGAGTTGGAATTGCCTTGAGTCCGAGTCACTATGGGTTTTATACCCACATTGTCAGTCACAGTCAGGCCACTGCCCCAAGGGTATAAGCTCAGGAGTGTCTGTTCTTCCTACCCAGGATCCCCTGGGCAGGCCCTTGGCATCATTTCGATGATGGTATTATTATGCTAACAATCTCAATGACTCTTCATTCTATGTTCTTTATAACTGCCAGTTCAGGCTTTCTCATGTTGGCCCCTGAGATGTGCACTATTATTAGCCCCATTTTACAGATGAGAAAACAGAGACACAGACCATTTAAGTACTTTGTCCAAGGTCATCCCTCCGATAATGGTGGCACTGGCATTCCAACCTGATTGTTTAGATCTTGGGCTTATAATTTTCCAAGCCCCTCCGCTTCCATGAGCTTAAATCCTCCTGGTCTTGGGAGACAGGTAGGTCCATTATGAGGTCACTAGACAGGTCTCATGGCCCATGCAAAACCATACCATCTCTGTGTGGAAGCAGCACCCCCTGGCTTCCGGTCCAGGGCTTGTTCTGGCAACATAAGTCTGCATGGAACAAGGACATGTGTGTGCATTTGAGCTGTGTGGGAGCTTAGGACCTGTCTCAGGATGGAATTGAATCCATAACTCTGGGCATTCTCTCTCTCTTGCGCACTTGTAGGCAGGCTGAGGCCTGCAGTAACAGCCTGGATCTTTCTGGAATAGACAGGAAGGTGCAGCAAGGAGGTGCACAGAAACCTTTGCTCCACCTGACTGAGTTGCTTTCAGTTTTTCTATCATACACTGGCATCTCCTCTGTAATCCGGCTACGCCCTCTTCCAAGTACACACTCACTCCAGCTAACTCATCAAGTGTCATAACCCACTTGGATTTATAGCTCTTCCAGGAAAGCGTGACTTTCTGCCTGAGCCTCGGTAGGGTGACCCCTCATTGCCTCTCTGAGCTCATCCCACCAGACGACTCCCTCTCTCTCACGGTCCCCTCTGGGCATGAAACACAGGGATGGATTCCTATTCCTGCCCCTAGAGTCTGAGGGTAGAGACCTCTCATGGTGCTGTCCTTTCTAAGAACCATGTCTGGCCCATGAGAGGTCAAACAAACTGCCCCTGTGGGTTTCTGAGGCTGTACCTCTTTAAGGCCCCATCTTTCTCCCTCAGGGTGGCTGGTAGCTTTTAACCACTGACCCTGCAGTTAGCAGCCTGCCCAAATTGTAGCCTACTGCGCCACAGCAGGCCCTGAGCCTTCAGGGCTTGTTAAGGTTGCTGGTTCAGAAGCTCCGCAGGAGAAAGGCCTGGCAATCTGCTCCTGTAAAGGTTAGTCTAGACAATCCCAGGGAGCAGATCTCCTCGGTCACACGCAAGCACTGTGAGTCGAAATCAACTCAGAGGGACCTAACAACGGCTGAGATGGACCACACATGGGTTGAAATGCCAGCCCCTACAGACTTACGCTTTCTCATCATCAGCGCAGTCTCCTTGCATTAGGGGATTATGGACCCGTGTCGCCAATCTCTGCCATACAGAAGATACCCAACCCCAGTTCACTGCATTCAACAGGATGGCTCAGCCTGCCAACACATCCCATATCTGAGCAGAGAAGTCAGACTAAGGGAAAAAACAAGGTGCGGTATTGTTCTTGGGTGACTTGGGCCCCCAATAAGTGCTGGAGCCCTGAGCCCCACACCTGAGAAGGTAACGCTGCTTGGAATAGAGTTTTCTTGGTTATGTCAAAAAGATCGTACCTGAGTAGGGTAGGTTCTGAATCCAATCTCTTCTGAGTTACAAGTGTCCTTAGACGCAGAGAACTGGGAATGCCAGGGGGCAAGGGACAGTCACATCTACATGCGGAGGCATCAAGGACGGCTGGGGACTAGCACCGAGAGTCCCTGGTTTGGACTTTTAGCCTTCAGAATGGTGAGGAAATAAATTTTGGTTCTTTAATGTCACTGCCTGTGGTGACAGCATCATTCGGTAACTCAAACAGGTACCCCTCGCAGAAGCTGGTGCTCAAACGATGTGGATTTCCTTCCTGGGTAAGGCTGGTGAGGGGCTTGGAGTGGGAAGAAGGACTCAGCCTAAGAATTCTGAGATTCTCAGGGGCTGCTGCTCCCTGAGCTTTGGTCTGGGAGAGAGGTCCCTGTCCCTGTCCCGGTCCAGAGGGGTGGGGACAACTGGCTATTTGCAAAGGCACATAGTACTGTGGCCTGCCCATCTGACTGAGCGGAAGAGATATTTGCACCCATTCCAAAGAAAGGTGACCCAACTATAGGGCAGTATCATTGATATCATAGGCAAATAAAATTTTTCTGAGTATCATCCAACAAAGTTTGCAGCAGTCCAATGACCGGGAGCTGTCTGAGGTTCAGGATGGATTCAGAAGATGTGGAACAAGGGATACCATTACTGTTGTTAGGTGGATCTTGATGCAAAGCAGAGAATAGCAGAAAGATATTAACTTGTGTTTCATTGCCTATGCAAACACATTCGACTGTGCGGATCATAACAAACTATGGGAGACTTGAGAAGAATGAGAATTCCAGAACACTCCATTGTGCTCATGCAGAACCTGCACACGGACCAAGAGGCAGGTTTAAAGTCAGGAAAGGTGTGTGTCAGGGTTGTATCTTCTCACTGTACTTATTCGATCTGTATGCTGAGACAATCATGAGAGAAGCTGGATGTGTCAGTCCTGGTTGACGAGAGAAACAAATCCAGAGACACTCATGTGTTAAGCTGGGTTGACGAGAGAGATAAATTCATAGACACTCATATGTGTATGAGAAAGAGCTTTCTCTCCAAGAGCAATTGAATATTGAGAAAACATCCCAGCCCGGTCCAGATCAAGTCCATAAGTCCATTATTAGCCCTTATGTTCAATACCAATCTATAAAGTCCTCTTCAGACTCACAAAACACATGCAAAGACACAGAATGCAGGAAGATTATAGTCCAGTGGGTAGTAAGTTTTGTGGATCCAGTGGCATTGTAAGCATCTCAGTGCTGGCAGGGGTCTCTATGTGGTTCCTCAGGCTCAGGGCACTAGCATAGTTCCATGTGTCACTCCATGGAGGTGACACCTCCAGTGAGCTATTTATCTCCTTAGTACCTCCAAATGAGGTCATCAAGCTGCAGCCTGATTGACAGTGTAAACTCCACACCCTCACTCTGAATCTTCAAATTGACACCAGATTATGTAACTATCACAACTCATGGATATGTAACAGAGAACTTTATATATAAAAAAATTATCACTCTCTCACTCACTCTCACTCACTCTCACTGACTCACTCACTCTCACTCTCACTGACTCACAAAAAGAAAAAAAATTATGTATCAATAAAACATCCCAACCAAGTCCATAAGTTCCATATTAGCCCCTAAGCCCGATATTAGCCCATTGAATTTCTCTTCAGACTCCTGCAGCACATGCAATGATACTGAATGCAGGAAGATCACAGGCTGGCGGGTGGAAATTCCTCTGGGTCCAATGGCAGTGGCCGCATCTCCAGGGCTCTGGCTGCCATCAATGTGGCTCCATGTCGCTTAACAGGAATGTGAAGCAAAGATAGTGTGTCCTGCCTCTAGGGAGGAAGAGCAGTCCCAGAATCCTTATGAGAAGGCCATGCGCACAAAGACGGATCACCAGGCTGTGACCTGACTGATAGGCTAGACTTCACGCCTTCATTCTTATTTATAAAGTTGACATGAACTTGTACAACTACTACACTGGATTATATGAAAAAGAATGTAGCATAAGAACTGGGGAAAAATACACACACAAAAAAAAGAACTGGGGAAAGGCTTATTAACAACTTGCAATATGCAGATAACACACTCTTGCTTAAATCGAAGAGGACTTGAAGCACTTGATGAAAATCAAGGATTGCAGCCTTTGGTCTGAATTAAAACTCCATAAAAAGAAAACCAAAATCCTCACAACTAGACTAATAGGTAAGATCATGATAAATGGACACGGGGTTGAAGTTGTCAAGAACTTAGTTTTGCTTGGACACAAAGCAATGCTCAGGGAAGCAGCAGTCAAAAGAGCAAATGATGAATTGCATTGGGTCAATCTGCTGCACAAGATCTCTTTCAAGTGTTGAAAAGCAAGGACGGAACTTTGAGTACTAAAGTATGCCTGACCCAAGTCCTGGTATTTTCAATCGCTCCACGCATGTGAAAGTTGGACTTTGAATAAGGCAGATTGAAAAAGAATCAATGCACTTGAACATGTTGGGAAAGCATATTGGAAGTACTACGGGCTGCCAAAAGAATAGATACACCTGTCTCAGAAGAGGTACAATCAGCATGCTCCGTAGAGGCTAGGATGGGGAGACTTCATCTCACCTACCTTGGACATGTTATCAGGCGAGACCAGTCCCTGGAGATGGACGTCATGCTTAGTAAAGAGGAGGTACAGCAAAACAGAGGGAAGCCCTCCTCAAGGAGATGGATTGACACACAGACTGCAACAATGGGATTAAGCACAAACAACTGCGAGGATGGTGCAGGGCAGTGTTTCCGCTTGTGGTCCACGGGGTCGCTATGAGTTGCAATCGCCTCTGACCCCTACCGACAGCAAACTGTTTGCAATGTCTCACTGTGCTCCCAGGGGTGGGGATGGGCTGTATGTGTCCCGAAATCCATCTTGAGACTTCCCTCACGGTTTCCCTGATCGCGCCGGACTCCATACTAAGACTCAGGACCGACACCCCCTGGGGAGAGAACGGGCGCGCACCGCGCCCCCTGGTGGTGCCCCCACACGCCAACCCTCCGCGCGAACTGTCCCTGCCCTGTGGCCGCCAACTCAGGACCGACCGCACAAAGGCCCCAGCCCCGCTTTTAGAGACGAGGCACTGGGCTCGGAAAGGGGACACGACTCGTCCAGGGGCCTCGGGGCGGCGGTCTGACCGCGGAGGCCGCGGGGGACACGTCGCGGAGTAGAGCCCCGCGCGGCGTGAGGCGGAGTGTGCGTGCCGGGTGGCGCGGAGCCGGCGGAGGGAGGAGTCCCTGGCGCGCCCCCGTCGGGGACCCGCGCGGCGCCCGGCGTGCTCACCGCCTGGTGCAGGGCGCCCCCTAGCGGGACGCAGAGACCGGGCACGCCGCACGCTCCGAAAACTCCCGACTGCCCACGAAGAGCGCCGCGCGCCCGAGCCCACGGCGCCGACGCCGCCGGCTCCTCCCCACGGGGGCCTCCTACGCTCGGAAGCCAGCCTGGAGCGACGCGGGTCGGAGGCGCCCGGCGGTCGGTAAAGGGGGCGGGGCTCCCGAGGGCGGGGCTCCCGGGGCGGAGCTCCCGGGGAGGGGGCGCCGCGGGTGGGGCGCTGGGGCAAAATCAGCTGACTGCGCTGGTGCCTCACACTTTGTGGGGAGATCGGAGATGTCGGCGTACAAGCGAGTGGCGAAGGTAAACTGCAAGGGTGGGGGTTGCCCGGAGGGGGTGCCCCTTCTCCCCGGCCTCTCTCACCCTCCCCACTCCCTCCTCCCTCCATCCCTTTCCCATTTGTCCGGGTACCAGGACCGGACCCCAGGCTGGATCTGGATCATCCTCTGCCCCCTCCCCTGGGTGAGAAGAGTCCCCGAGAGTGGCCAGAACTAGGGTTTTGGGGGGCGGGGATTTGGGGTGAGCTGAGGAAGTGGGGTGCCGCTGGCTGCCTGAATTGTGTGGTGTGATCCGACCGCAGTCGCCCGCTAAACAGAGTTTCAGTTTCACTTCTCCTGCCAGAAATTTGCGAGAGGGATTGCGCGCCTTACAAACAAACACTTCAAGGTGCCGGGGAGGCGCCCTGGTGGCGCAGTGGTTTAAACTCTGGGCGCTAACGGGAAAGGTGGGTCGGTGGTTCAAACTCACCAGCTGTTGTGCTGGAGAAAGAGGAGGCGGTCTGCTCCGGTGAAGATGTACCGCCTCGGAGCAGTTCTGCTCTGCCCCGTAGGGCAGCTGGGCGGGCAGTCCACCGGACCCTGCAGGAAGGGTCTCTGTGGCAAGGCGAGGGGCAGGGAGTTGACAGTGCACCGAGACTTGGGGAATGGTGTTTTCAATGGAATCAGTAGCCTTTGGCTCGCACCCTGCTGGGCGGATACTTGCTTGATCAGAGTGCAGAGCAACATAGGACAGCTGACAGGGAGGTGCCCCCCACCCCCCGGGCATTCTGGGCAGGAGCAGATGCCAAGGCGTAAGGGGCTGGTCCAGGAATCAGTGACATACACTCCATCCTTGCTCTGTGGATGCTTGCGGCTGGGATGCCCTCTGTTAGAGTCGGGAAGCAGAGGTAAACCAAGGACACACATCCCTGCCCTCCTCTTTTCTAATCGGGACGCCCCCCAACCCTTAGATGAGGCTGGACGATGGGGTGGGGGCACATTCCTCCAGGAGATGGGAGTCAGGTGTTTGGGCGTAGCCAGGGATGCAGAGAGATGCCAGAGAGAGGCTCTGGCACCCCAGGTTTTGAGTCTTCCCAAGTTGTGTGGGGATAGCCACTACCCCTAACCTCTTAGGAGAAGATGGTTTCAGGTTGGGTTACCCAGATTAGACTAAACCCCGAACTGAAATGTGAAGCCACCCACTGCCAACCTATAGCTGCCTTACAAGACAGAGTAGAACTGCTCTTTGGGTTTCTGAGGCTTCACATCTTTATGGGGGGGGCGTGGTGGTGGTGGTGGGAGGAGCAACAAGAGCATAGAGTAGCAGGTGGCTTGGGAACTGCTGACCTTGAGGTAAGTAGGCCAAAGGGGACTGCAGAATGGGGCAGGGTCATTCTGATGGGAAAGAGATGGGCGCCCCAGGGGGATGCAAGCTGGTTAACACTCTCAGCAGCTAACAGAGAGGCTGGCTGGGAGCTCAGGGCCACCCAGGGTGCCTCGGAGGAAAGCCCTGGCGATCCACTTCCCCAAACTCACCCACCGAAAATCCTCCGGGGAACCATTCTGCTTGAACACCCATGGGGTCTCCATGAGTTGGAACCGAGGAGATGGTAGCTGTTTTTATTGACCATTAAGTGCCAGGCAGTTTCCATCAAGTGGTTCAGCCTATTCTCCCATGAAGCTTTTACCTCCATTTTATGGATGAGGAAATCGAGGCTCGGGTCAAATGACCCATCTGTTCGAGGTCACCCAAGCAGGAAGAGAGAGGGCTGAGGCGTGAGACAGATTCCTGTGGACTTCAAATGTAGACTCTTTCAAAGGCTTTCAGTTTCTGTTTCTCTGAAGTCAGATGATTACTGAACCAAACCAAAGTGCACTGTTATGGGTCGGTACTGACTCAAAGCAGCTCTGTCGGACAGGCTAGAATGGCCACTGGACGTTTCTGACGTTGTAACTCTTTGCGGAAGTAGAAAACCTTATCTTTCTCCCGAGGAGTGGCTGGGGGTTTCCACCTGCTGACCTTGCAGGTAGCCGCCCAGAATGTACCCTCTCTGGCACCAGGGCGCCTCTCTGTTACGCCATAGGATCCGGGAAAGTGGTGTGTGACGTAGCTTAGGTGTCAGCCTCCTCAGAGTTTGGGCAGAGGCCACCTATGATCAGTACGTCCTAACTGTTCCTGTCTATTGTTCAGTTAGGGAGATGTGCATCCCTGTGCTTCCCTGCCCAATCTTGGGCTCATCCTTGCCAAGGAGTAAGAGGATACAGGACCTAGCAGCAGATGCTTCTAGTTTGGGGTGAAAGAATATGGGACACTGCCCCCACCCCACTATCTTGACCCAATTCGACCTTACAAATCTGGCTGGACCAGAGCATGTACACTGGTACAGATAAGAGCTTGCAACACAGGGAATTCAGGACAGATAAACCCCTCAGGACCAATAATGAGAGTAGTGATACCAGGAGGGTAAGGTGAATGTGGGGTAAAAAGGGGGGACCGATTACAAGGCTCTACACATAACCCCCACCCAGGGGGGCAGACAACAGAAAAGTGGGTGAAGGGAGACATTAGTCAATGTAAGACATGACAAAATAATAATAATTTATAAATTATCAAGGGTTCATGAGAGAGGGCAGATGGGGGAGGGAAGGGGAAAATGAGAAGCTGATACCAAGGGTTCAAGTAGAAAGAAAATGTTTTGAGAATGATGATGGCAACAAATGTACAAATGTGCTTGACAGAGTGTGCCGCTGTCCAGCCGCAGCAGGTCGGGGTCCTTCAAGGTGGGTGGGTCACGGCGTCGACGAGTGGGAGACAGAAATCACATGACTCAAAGGTTGCGGGGACTGTTCCAATTTTATTCATGCAAAGCCTCAACTTATATATTCTTTTTCTTGGCTTAAAGCTTATGGCCTGAGATCATACATCAGGAAATTCTCAGGCCACAAGACCGTAACAAGTTACATCAATCACATCATGATTCTTGGTTAAAAATTAGTATATCTTGAAACTAAAACTTTCTCAACTACAAGGGTGATAGACATAAACCTTCTAACAATAACTGAGCACACTTCATCCAACTAGGGAGCATTGTTCTAACTATGAAACCAATAAAGCATTAATACATTTCATTATAAAAAATGACTTGACAGGCTTTGGCTGTTCTTTCTTAGGCTGTTCCTCTAGGGCTTTCATTTCTTGTTCTTACTTTTCCACTAAGTTCACATAAATTAAACTCACAAAAGTCTTTCTGTACCAAGGTAGGAGTTGCCTCACAATAGGTAGCTTTGCTTCAGTGGACTTCAAACATCACGGAGGCCATCTTCTTGCTAACCGTTCCATAAAACTTAAACTACTAAAAGGAACTTGTACACCTTCTTTGTTAACTATTCTTATGCCATTTCCATTACAAGCCCCTGTATAAGGTAAATCAGGGGTAGGAACTCTATTTCTCTTTGGGTTATTTCCTGGAGGGGATGCCGTATTCTGCTCCCTATGCGGTAACCAAGATAAGGAAAGGGGAAAAACTGTGGGAAGAGGATGATAAACTTTTTTAGAATCTTGCACAAAAGCTTCCAAATGAGCCTCTGAGATTTCCGTGGGTTTTGGTTGCAATAGCTCCACCTGCTCAAGATCTAACATAAATTCCTTAAGGGGGGTTCTGACTTCCAGTTTCTAGTTTTATTATACGATACACTTTGCACGTAGTCAGGACATGGATCTTTCAAAGCCATGGGAAGGGGAGTAACCTCAACTTCTGGGGTATATTCCTCAGTTGACATCAGTTGTTTCCTGAAAGGGGAAATCATCAAAAACCAGAGAGCAGCTACAATGATCAATAATGATATCAGGCCAATAATTTCAAAGGGTTCACGGAAGGGACCTTCCTTGGTGGAGCCTTCTTTGAACGCTCCTCCTCCACGTGCTGACTTTGTCAAGGCCCATGGTTGGAAGTGGTCTTGGCAACAGTGGATGGATGTATGGATTGTAAAAAGAGCTGTAAAGCCCCCAATAATGTGATTAATATATATAATTGAATAAGACCCCCAATAAAATGATTTGATAAAAATAGACAGGGGGAACAGATCACAATAATCATTGCATGTTTATGTTTTAGGAAGGGGGACTGGAACGTTCTGACAGTCTAGAGTAGTAAAGGACCCCATGTTCACGGGGACCTGAGGTTTGGGAACATTCTCTGCCTTGGTTTACCCCAGACTTTCTCCACCTCCCCGGTATTGGCATTGGCTGGGGAGTTGTTTGTGGTGACAGGTTGTCCTGGCCATCGTGGGATGTTTAACAGCCTACCTGGCCTCTGCTCACAACACTAGATGGCAGTAGTACGTGTCCCCACCCCCATCCCCACCCCTTGCCTATAGGACAACCAAAAGTGCCTCCAGATATCGGCAAATGTTCCCTGGTGGTAACATTGTCCCTGGGTGAGAGAATCAGTGGCCTTATACTATTGGGGACTTCCAGAGGAGTAGGACCTGCCCTTCCTTGTCATTTTTTGTTTTGTTTTTGTTTTTTAAAACAAAAACAAAAAATGTTCTGTAGGGAGGATTGCTGGGTCAAGTATATTTGAGAAGTCTGCATACTATGGAGAGAGGACCCCTAGTGGCCTAGTGGGTTATGTGTTGGGCTGCTAACCCCAGGTCAGCATTTAAGCCACCAGCCGCTCCTCAGGAGAAAGATGAGGCTTTCTGCTCCTGTAAAGAGTTCCAATTTTGGAAACCGACAGGGGCAGCTCCACCCTGTCCTATAGAGTTGCTATGAGTCAGAATCGCCTTAATGGGAGTGAGTTCGGGTTTCGATTGGCTTACTCTGGACTTGGATTTTGGAGATTCACAATGCTCAGTAGTCCGTGAAGGCTCTGGAAATCGCTGTCGGAAAGAAACCTACCAGATTTCACCCACTGTTTCCCAAGCTGTCTGGCTCATGGAACCCCTTTCCTGCCACAGCAATGAATCTTCTGTAGACATGCACCTGCTCTAATGGGATCCTCTGTCTTAGCCCCACCCTTTCTCTTCAGGACAGGCTCCTCATCATCCTTCCAGGCCCTTCTCAAAGGAGTGCTGGCGGTGGTGCGGGTTATGAATTGAGCTGTTAGCAGTTTGGCACTTCAAACTCAGCAGCCACTCTGAGGGAGAAAGACTCACAGCCTCAGAAACCCACAGGGGCAGTTCTACCCTGTTCATAGGGCCCTATAGCCATGACTCAGAATCAGCTGATGGCAGTGAGTCCGTCCACCTGTCCCTGATCACTCTGTGCAGCCTCTGTGAGGCCCTCCTGCTCCCCCCTCTACTGCACATTTAATGTGCCCACACCCCTCATTTTTGTCATCATGACCCTGATTCCATCTTTGCTCCTCTGGCGGTCTGGGTGTGTCTTGGTGGGTGAAGAGTGCACCACAAATGATTGTTGGGGTGATTGGGCATCCTTTCTGGGAAGGGGATGTCCCCCCTCGTTTCTCTGCTCTGTGCACAGTCCAAGACTGCCGTGCCTGCTACACATGAAACCAGGAATGCCATGCCCACCACTGTTATGGCACCTCGGACTCCTGGAGAGCCCGTGGGCAACGGAGTAGAGCTGCTCCTGCGAGCTTTGTGAACGCTGGTCATCAGACCTTGCTTTTCAAGGTGGATTCGAACCACCAACCTCCAAGTTCATAGACGAGCACAAACCATTTTTGCCTCCCCGCTGCCCTCCAACCTTGAGGCACACTAAGTGCTCACTCAATACGTAGGGAAGCCGAGGGGAGTTCAACTGCTCTCTTGCTGCCGCCCCACCCCTGCAGGAGCTGGAGGATTTGCAGGGCTCACTGCCCTGCTACCTGAGGAACTTGGTCAGCGAACCTGACAACATCCTGGTGTGGCACATGCTGCTCCTGCCGGTGAGTGTCCAGGGAGCCTGGGTCAGGGTGGGCTGGGATCCTCCCCTACCTCAGCTTCTTCCAGGAGCCCTGGGGTGCTATATCGGGTTAAGCACTCGCTTGTAAGATCAGCAGTTTGAAACCACCAGCCACTCCTTGGGAGAAATAAGAAGCTTTCTACTTCCATAAAGAATCCCAGGCTCAGAAGTCTACAGGGGCAGTTCTAGCCTGTTCTATAGGGTCACCGGGAGGACATCGGTGAGATGGCAGTGCGTTTGGTTTGAAATTGGGTGGGGCCCTCTCACTGGGTGCTCCCACCGCCGGAGGGTCGCCCACTGCGCTGAGTGTAGACAAGCCACTTCAGGAAAAGGTGCTAAATGATAGACCTTTGTCAGGGAACTGTGGGGTGGTGCAAACGGCTAAGCGCTCAACTACTCACCCAAAGGCTGTTTGTTCAGTGTTCCTCGGAAGAAAGGCCTGGCAATCCGATCCCAAAAGGACAAAGCCACGAAAGCCCTCTGGCTCGCACTTCACCAGTAACACACTGTGACACCCACACACAGGGGTCACCATGAATCGGAATGGACCTAATGACAACTGGCAGGGGTGGGGAGAGGGGGGAAGCCCCTTGCCAAGAGACAGGGACAAACTTTCCCAGTGCCCACTATTGGTAGGATTTGCTCCTCTAAACCTAGAAGGTTTTTCTCTCAAAGACTAATTTCAGAAACTTATTGCTCCCGATGGCAAGCCCCATAACTTACCTCCTCTGTACAGACTTCCCTCTGCGTACTGTGCGCTCTCACCTTGATAAGTGTTCCCTTAGAAAGGCAGAGGCCTATGGGTTTGAAGCACGCGGGGGGTGGGAGGAGAGCATGTCTGGATTAGCTCCTAATAAAGTGGTTTGGGAAAGAGAAAGAAGAAGAAGGCAGACTCCCAAGACCGCTTCCAAGGGCAGACACCTTCCTTGGCCCTTTGATGAGCAGTGGCCACTTCCTCTCTTACAGGAACCGAAAACAAAAGTGTGCATGCGTTTTGTCAGTCAAAGCTTTCTGGAACGGAGAGCGAATGATTCACCTTATTATTTATCACTTGGATGTCTTCGTGACCATATAGAGTCGGGGCAGGGGTCCTGGTGGTTGAGCGGGTTAAGCGTTGGACTGTTAAGCCCAAGCTTGGTGGCTCACACTCTTGGGAGAAAGATGTGGCTGGCTGTTCCCATAAAGATTGACAGTCTCAGCAGCACCCCCCCAGGGAAGGTCACGATGAGGTTTTATTGATTTAGAGTTGTAGCATCTCTTCTGTATCTGGAAAATAGAAACGTTTTTTGAGTTAGGTCAGTACGTGAAGCTTCTGGCAAGTCCCTGGGGCTGGGGGCTTGAAGCCTTTCACTCACCTGGCTATAGTGAGAACACCTGTGAGGTGCCCGGGGAAGAAGTTGCTGGAAAGAGCTCCAGGAACTGATTAGAGATTGCAGTCAATGGCCTGGAAGTGGACATATCTGACCTCCCCTGGCTTCCCGATTGCCACAAGGCAGGGGTCAGACCAGGCTCCTCAGTCCACCCATCTTTACCTAGTCTCACGCCCAGTGTTCCTCCCACACCATTTCTCTCTGTGCTAGAGTTGGTAACTCACTGCAGTGGCCACCCTGATCTCACAGGCAGTACTAGAGATTGAGGGGGGTTATTAGGGAAGTTAATAGGTTCCCACAACTCGGGGTCAGCAAACAGTCATGCTCTCCACAGCCAGCAGCTCAGTCTCTCTCTGTTTCTCAGCCCCTTGGCTAGTTGGTAGCCAAGTCTCTCTCTGGTCTTCACGCTCTCATCCACCGTGCTCCCTTGTTCTTTGCCAGCCCGTCGCTCTGTCCAGATGAGAGGAAGGGACCCCAGAGTCTCGGTGCTTCTCCTCCGAGTCTTTGTGCCACAGTCCCGGTCGCATCTGGCCGCAGTGGCCTCTGCCACTTCAGAAGGAGACCTGGAGCATGCTCGTCCAAGGTCCTTGGGGTTTCTCTCGCTGCTGCTTCAAAGATGGCTCACCTGGATACCCCGGGGTGGGGGGTGGGGAGTGGTAACAAAAACGGGCCACTCCCATCTATTAGTGTTACCCATGCTCTGTCGGCATAGTTGCACCTAAGCATTTGGTGGGAGTTACAAAAACTTGGGTCAGAAAGCAATCTCGCTGCCACAGAGTGATACGATAGGACAAGGTCAAACTGCTCCTGTGGATTTCTGAGGCTGTGACTCTTTATGGGAATAGAGTCCATCTTTCTCCCGCGGTGCCCTGGTGGTGTCGAGCCTCTGTCCTTGCATTGGCAGCCCGATGTGTAACACTACCAGAGACTTGGGGAGTCGAGTCATGTAAGGGATTTCACTCCACCACGGAGATCTTCGAGGAAGCAGCTTTGAGAGGATGAGTGTGGAGGGGGAAGAGAAAGCCTGAAGGGAGAAGGTGGGGGGTGGGGTGGTAGGAGATCCTAGATGTGGTCACCTGGGGAGAACATTTGGAAATCCAGACACCCCGGGGGCTGGCGATTGAGGTACACTCCAGGAACTCAGGGACCAGAAGAAGCAGGGGTCCAAAATTGAATGCAGACTCCCCCAGGGAGTCCTGCAGGGACATCCTGTGAAGCTATCAGATCAGTGAGGAAGGAGAACCAGGAGAGGTCTGTGGGGTGAGCGGATGGCTTTTACTCGGTCATCATCCACTTCATTCAGGTGGCCTCATGTCACTGGCTGTGGCCAAAGAAGACGACGGCTGGATGGCCCTTTTGAAGCTAATATTTCACCTCATTATTGAGAATCCTCTGTGAGCTGAGCACTGTTCTAAGTACATTGTATCCAAGGTCATATTGAATCTTCACAACGACCCACGGAGAGGCTACCAAATAGGACCTGGCAGCACTGGCCCTGTGGATTCCCGACCCGGTAACTCTTTACGGAAGTAGGAAGCCTCATCATTCTCCCGAAGATTGGCTGGTGCTTGTGAACTGCTGACCTTGTGGTTCAAAGCTCAATGCACAATGTGTTGGAACCGATTTGATGGCCATGAGTTTAGTTTGGGGTTTGACCTCTTAGTCAGGAGCCCATGGGGCTGATAATCACAAGGTCAGCAGTTCAAGCCACCAGTCCAGGGGTCCTCAAACTTTTTAAACAGGGGGTCAGTTCACTGTCCCTCAGACCCATTGGAGGGCTGGACTATAGATTTAAAAAAACAAACAAAAAAACTATGAATGAATTCCTATGCACGCTGCATATATCTTAATTTGAAGTAAAAAACCAAACGGGGCAAAAACACCCAGCGGGTCGGATAAATGTCCTGGGCTGGCCGCATGTGGCCCGTGGGCTGTAGTTTGAGGACGCCTGTGACTAGTCGTTCCTTGTGGGGAGAGATGAGGCTTTCTGCTCCTGTAAAATGTACGGCCTTAGAAACCCACAGGGGCAGTCCTTTCTTCCCTGTTGGGTCATCATGAATTGGAACCGACTCCATGGCAGTGAGTTTGTTTTTATTTCTTACTTACCAGTCACTGTTGAGTGGATGCCAGCTCCTGGTGACCCCACGTGTGTCACAGTGGGACTGAGCTCCGTAGGGTTTGCAATGGCTGGATTTTCAGGAATAGATTACCGGGCCTTTCTTCTGAGGTGCCATTGAGTGGACTCGAACCACCCACCTTTCATTTAGTGGCTGAGTATGTTACCTTTGCACCATCCAGGGTTCAGACAGGGGCCTAGGAAGCTAAGCAACTCATCCAAAGTCAGGCAACAGAAGGTGGAGCGGCAGAATTCAATTGACTGCAGAATTCCCTCGCTAAACTACTCCATGGAAGATGCAGAGTTTTCATACGTTTGAAAAAAATTAATTATTTAACCCAGAACTTTGAAAGAACGAGAGCTTTCAGTGGTCCCTAAGGTTCCGTCTAGTTGCACTGTCTTTTACGGAGGAGGGCGCTAACGAGAGATTGCTGAGTCAGGATCTGGGACTGAGCTGGGATGGGTCCCCAGGGCTCTGAGCTCCGGGCTCTCCGACTTCCTCAGGATGATCTGGGGAACCCCACAAATAGCCCTTACGAAACCAACCCCCCAGACACTCCGCATTCCTTCCCAAGGCCTCTGCCCTTGGCCTTCCCTGAGCCTCAAAGTTTCTAGCCTTTTCTTATTCCAGACAAGCTGAAACATTTTTCCTCTCTTCCAGTAGTTTACCCCATCTCTTACACTCACATCTTCTTTTTTATTTTATTTTTTTCTTTTTTTTTTATTTTAACAATTTATTGGGGCTGATACAATTCTTTTCACAGTTCATACATATACATACATCAATTGTATAAAGCACATCTGTACAGTCTTTGCCCTAATCATTTTTTTCTCTTTTACATTTTATTAGGGACTCAAACAACTCTTACCACAATCCATACGTATACATACATCAATTGTATAAAGCACATCCATACATTCCCTGCCCCAATCATTCTCAGGGCATTTGCTCTCCACTTAAGCCCCTTGCATCAGGTCCTCTTTTTTTTCCCCCCTCCCTCCCCATTCCCCCCTCCCTCATATGCCCTTGGTACATCTTCTTTTTTAAACAAAAATTTTTTATCATAAATTAGGTGGAATTTACATATCAGATCATTACCTTTTGCATTCCACAGTCCAAGCCACGAATCCGATTCTCCAGTGTCTACCCCCACCTGCTCCCCGACACCCCCTCCCAGCCCCCCGGAACCAGTAACCTCCGTGTGACCCAAGTCACCCCTTGTGTTGTGCACTGTCCTCGCAGTGCTGTGCTTGCACCCACTGCTGCAGCTGCTGTGGTCCACGCATCTCCCTGAGGGTCGGCTGCATTCTCGCCATCCCTTTGTTTCACTGAGCCTGTTGTCCTCCAGGGACGGTTCCTTCCGGATGCACAAGAAACAGCTCGGAAGGTTCCCATCCAGTGCTGGGCAAGTGGCCTGGGCAAGTTACTTGCAGACTGTGACCGTGAGCTTCCTCGTGTGAAAATGGAAGTGTTAGTAGTGGTGAGGGTTCATAAGCCTTACAATCGTGGTGAAGGACTGTAGCGAGATTTGGACCCCTTTGGGACAGGGTTTCCAAGACTCTAAATATTAAGGGAAACAGAAAGCCTATCTTCCCTCTGCTAGTGCTGCTGGTGGTTCCAAGTGCTAACACCGTGGCTGGCAACCCTGCTTGTTGGTACTTCCACTCTTCCTCCGCCCCACTTGTTGGGTGACTTCTCCAACCAGCTGTTTGAGAGTCTTCCCAGGAGGGTGCAGAGGAGGCCTGGCACCCTGGGGTGGGGCAGGAGGAGAATCAGACCAGGACTCCAGGAGACCCACCATCAGTGCCGAGCAGCCCTGCCTGGAGCAGAGGTTGACCCTGGCCCCTTCCACAGAGCAAACCACCCTACAACCTCAGAGCCTTCAACCTGAGAATCATCTTCCCAGAGGATTATCCCTTCAAGCCTCCCAAGATAAAATTCATCACCAAGATCTACCACCCCAATGTGGAGGAGAGCGGCCAGGTGTGCCTTCCCATCACCAGCTTTGAGAACTGGAAGCCGTGCACCAAGACCTGCCAAGGTAGGTGGGGAGGCACCTGGCGTGGAGGTGTTGTTGGGTTTCCAGGGTGGGTTATTCTCAGTTCTTGTTTCGCAATGCTGAACGAATCCACGTGGCGGAAGCACTTTTGAAAATCCAAGTAAGTTGCCTGAGGGAAAGGGAAGTGCCAGGTATTACAGTCTCAAAAAAGCGCATGCAGTCTCTGAAACATGAGCACGGCTGCAGAGCGGGGGGCCATGGGAAAGTTCGTGACTGAAAATGGCCATTTTAGGGGAGCGTGGAAAAATACCTGGAAGGAATACCGGGCCCGGAGCGCGGAACCAGGGTGTGGAGCCAAGAGCAGGAGCCAAGAGCAGGAAATCCTAAGAGACCACCCTGAGAGAGAGGCCTGAGAGGGAGGGAGCTTGGGCCCTGAGAGGGCACAGGTAATGCCCCTCCCCTCCTACCTGCAAGGGAGCAGAGAGCTAGGCTACCCTAGGCCTGCTTTTATCCCTCTCATCCCCATTGGCTGGGGTGGCGTGGTTGAAGGTATTGACTGACCTTACTGTGTGATGTAATATTGCTGGTGCCTAAGGTGGGCGAGCCCAGGTTAGCTTCCACCTGGGCCCAGGTGACTTGTGACTTTGGTCTGAGCATGCTCAGCTTTGGATTTCCCCCATAGGAGTCTAATTAGCATGCCTGATTTTTTTCCCAACCCTTTTATTGTGGCATGGACAGGTGATTTTTGTTGGGCGCAGGCCTTTGGAGGAGACACCCCTCTTTGTCCCTACCTACCTGCCTTTCAGACGGGGGCTCCCCAGCTGATTGGGGTTGTTGTTAGGTGCCCTTGGATCGGTTCTGACTTCGAGGGGCCCCATGTGGCACAGCAGAATGTTCTGCTGGACTCTTAGGGGAACAGGTCTCCAGGCTTTCTCCCCCAGAGCCGCCCCTCAAGACCAGACTCACTGCCATCACGTCCAACACAGACTCATAGCAACCCCATGGGTCAGGGTAGAACTGTCCCCATGGGTTTCCAAGACTTATGAATTTCCACAGGAGTGGAAAACCTCCTTTCTCCCACTGGTGGTTTCGAACTGCTGACCTTGTGGTTAGCAGCCACTAGGTGAGTTCAAACCACCAATCTTCCTGTTAGCAAGGGAGCACTTAATAGTTGTGTCACCAGCGCATTGTATGTGTGGCTCAGAAAGCTAAAAAAGGAAGACGTCCCACATCCTGGGTCTCATTTAAGGCTATCATTGGAAAGAATGGATGCCGCCGCCAGAGGTCCTCGGTAGGCTACCTCCTCCTACCTGTGCTTCCACACCTGGGCAGGCATGCAGAGGACAATGTCAGGGGTCTTAGGAGAGAGGGGCAGCTTGGCTTTAGAGGGAGATGGCTTGGCATAAGAAGACAAAGCCCTCCATCGGGACCTTGGGCAAGTCTTTCTTCCTTTGTGGCCTCTGTGACCCTAGCGAGGGGATTGGCCTACTGATGTTAACGTCAGGGACTCCCCTCCATCCTCATGGGGTTGATGGAGGCATGGAATGGAGTCCCTGCCTTGTAGACTTGGAGCCCTGGTGGTGTAGTGGTTAGGGATTGGGCTCCAGTCCACAAGGTCAGCAGTTTGAAGCTACCAGCCACTCCTTGGTTGAAAGAAGGGGCTGTCTACTCCCATGGACAGTTATAGTCTGGGAAACCCACAGGGGCAGTTCTACCATGCCCTAGGGGGTTGCTATGAGTTGGCATTGACTCCATAGCAGTGAGTGTGCTTGTAGAGGTGAGACAATGGCCTAAACCCACACTGCTGGCACGTGGCAGAGCTGGAACTTGAACGGAGAAACCCGACGGGTCTCCTTCACCCCCTTCATGGGTCGTGTCTTTGTTAGAGTAGACCAGCCTCTAACATCTGTGGGGGTCCGTAAGAGCAATTGTGCGGTTATAATAGATAGAGATCATAGTAAAGTCATGCGAGATAGGAGAGGTAGGAGAGAAGATAAAATAAAGGAGTCAGACACATTTCGTGGTAGCATGCTCGCCTCCCGGACAGCCATGATCTTAGCAGCCATGTCCACGCAGAGAGCAGGTAGAGGAGAGGGGAAAGGAGTGAGTCCCCTTTATTTCTGACCAAGGCCTATATCTACTTAGGGGTGTGCAACACCCCCCATTACAGGTAACCACATACATCACAGGAAGGGGCTGTACAATAGGCACACACAGCACAGGTAGGGGATAAGCTAGGGGGTACACGTCATAGGAAGGGGGAGGGATTAGGGGTGGTACACATGTGACAAGATGGGTGGACCCTAGACTCAAGAGGGTAGCTTAACCTTGGTCATCCTTGAGTGGGCTCCACCTTGTGGCTGGGCTCTCCTTCAGGGAGGCAGTCCCTATCCTTATCAAATGGGTGTGAGGCCCACCTCTGGTGGGACTGACAATAGTCTGATTGCTCTGGATGACTGAATGCCTTCAGGGGGAATACCTCCAAATAGCTGACCTCCCACCGTGCCCTAGCAAGCAGCGTTTGGCACGTATTTGGGGAAGACAACCTGGGGGAAGCCTTTTCTGTATCGCACACATCTCTGAATCTGTAGTCTGCAAACCACTGGGAGAACCAGTCAAAACTTCAGGCCTTCTCTGCTAAGAGACGATTTGGGCATTTGGTTGACTGTAGAGTCATCCTTTTGGGAGAACGACCGGGCTTTCTACTCCCATAAAGAGGGACAGTCGCAGAAACTCCCGGGGACCGGTCTACCCTGTCCTATAGGCTGACATCGACTTGACGGCAGTGATTTAGTTGAGAGTCATCCAGTGGCGTAATGGGTTCCCAGTGGGCTGCTAATGTCAATGTTAGCAGTTCAAAACCACCAGCTGATCTGCGGGAGAAAGATGAGGCTTTCGACTCCCATAAAGAGTTACATTCTCGGAAACCTACAGGGTCAGTTCTGCCCTGTCCTACAGGGTCGCTGTGAGTCAGCATGGCCTCGGCGGTGGTGAGTTTGGTGTGGGTGTGAGAGAGCCATCTTGAAAGCACTCCACCACTAACCAAAACACTGGCCATTTGAAGTCCCGCCCAGAAGCACTTTGGAAGTAAGGCCTGGCAATCTGCAACCCTGCAGAGCACAGCTCTGCTCTGCACCCGTGGGCTCACCATGAGTGGTCTTGACAGCCACCACCACCAAGAGTCATCCCAGGAGATGAGCCCCCTGAGGGGCGGGGCATGGCATTTCTGGGGACCCAGGGTAGGGCTCCAAAGCCTCCCTTCCTGGGGGTTCT
This sequence comes from Tenrec ecaudatus, assembly GCF_050624435.1. NCBI lineage: Eukaryota > Metazoa > Chordata > Mammalia > Afrosoricida > Tenrecidae > Tenrec > Tenrec ecaudatus. The sequence goes on from NC_134533.1 coordinate 17,118,732, forward strand.
CCACCACCCTGATGTTCTGATTCGGTTTCTCTCTCCAGTCCTGGAGGCCCTCAACATGGTGGTGAATCAACCGGATCTGGGGCAGCCCCTGCGGATAGAACTTGCCAATCTGCTGACGCAGAACCAGAAGAAGTTCAACAAGGAGGCCCAGAAGTTCACCCTCAGCTACGGAGAGCCGCGGCCCACCTAAGACTCGTCTGGCCCCTCTCTGCATCAGGCCCTATCAGTATGGTGTGCAGCTACATCTCTGACTGGGTCCTCTTTCCTTCCTAGGTTGTTCATCCTTGGTTGGTTTGGGGTGGGGGTGTCTGTGTGTGGAACCACTCCCAGGCTCAGCTGACCACAGGTGTCCCCGCTGCACTCCTCCCCACCTCCCACCAGAGCGGGAGATGTTGAGGTTTACCAACAAGCTCCTCTTCAGCTCGCTGTCTGGGAATCCTGCTCATGCCCACGCGTCTGTGTTGGGGGATGGGTCCAAGCCAGTGGCAGGAAACAAGTCCTACCATCCACCTGGGCCTGGGCTTCTTTGAGGGGCGGGCAGGGTAGGGGCAGGAGGGAAGTGGGCCGATGGATGAAGGCAGGACTGGGAAGGAACCTGTTGACAGTGGAGTGTGAGATTGCAGTCCGCCCGGCTAGGAGCTCATCTTGTCTTTTCCTTTCCATGGATGTTCCACAAGCGGAAGATTCTGACTTCCCAGACTCCCACGTCCATCCAGGAGTCTGACCGCTTGCTGTCCCACAAGATGGCGAGTTTCCTGGGGCCAGTTCTCAAGTCTTCCCAGCCTCCCTTTCCAGCATCCAGTCCTCCAGGGGGTGCCATGGAAACCCTTGGGATTGCAGTCATTAAAGTGCCAGTGAATTCTGCAGTCTGGCTGAGTCTCCATTGAGCAGAGGGGAGGATCTCAGCGGCGTGGGGGATGGAGGGAAGAAGACTGGAGAGCAAGCTTGGCTGCCATCTGAGGAAGGTGTGGCCTTGCTTCTAATAGGCTCACAGCTCACCTGGCCTCGAACCTCATGAACCTCAAACACCCTGGAGGAAGCTAGCTGTCATGGCATGGGCCATCCTTGGCCAGAGGGGCCCTCTAAAGATCCACAGGGTAACAGCACCCATTGCATAGATGACACAGCTGAGGCCCAGGGTGCTGCAGTGGGTGGCTGGGGTCCACACAGCCCATCAGGAAGCGCTGGTGGAACAATGGTTAAGCAGTCTAGTGCTGAGTCCAAGGCCACCGATCAAGCCCATCAGCAACTCTTTGGGCAAAAAGGCCTGGTAACTTGCTCTGGTCAAGATTACGGACCAGGGACCCCAGCCCTAGGGGGCAGTCTGTTTGGTCTTTGAGGGTCCCTGTGATTTGGAATCACAGGGCCGGCAACAAACAACACACTGACAACCAGGGCCCAGCCCACACCTCCTGCACTGTGTCATTGTGCTGGCCACAAGCTGCTCCTATCAGCAGTTCTGTTCCCAAAGGCTGCTAAAGCAGACAGGACTGTAGCAGCCAGGGGCCCTTCTCCAGTGGGCAATGGAAAAATGCAAGCAAGCCAGAACTAACACCCCATTGGAACCGGAGGCAGACCTTGGTGGTTGTGGTTGGGGGGGAACTACTGGAAGTGGCTGACTTTTGAGACAGGGTGGGGGTGGGGGTGGGTGGGAGGGGGACTGTCTTCAGTCCAGGGTACCACTCAGGCCTCCCGCTAGCTGAGTTTGGGTGAGACTGCTAGAGAATCTCCTACTCCGGCCACTGCCCTGAATCCTCTCCTCTAGGAGACTTGGGCAAAGTGGAAGGAGCGAGAGGGAGTCAGGAAAAGCCCTGCTGACGGGTTGAGTGGTAATGTGCGGTTTGCATCGGTCGATGCACTGGTCGTTTGGGGCCCATGCTTTTGGGTTCTCATGTAATCTTCCCAAGGGCCCCACGAGGTCAGAATCCCGTACCCCAGGCTCAGTGAGGTCAGTCCACCCACCGGAGGCCACACAGCTGCTGGTGAATGGACCCAGAGTGGGACCCAAAGTGACTCCCAGCGAGGCTGGTGTCCAGCTCACACCCATGAGGCTGCTGTCCTTCCAAGCATTGGGACAGGTGTCGAGAAGACAGTACCAGGTGATAACAGAGGAGACAGACTCCCAGGGGTGGGGTGGGACAGGTCCCTGGTGTGGTGGGGGTGTATAGGGACAGAGTCAGAGGGGCCAGACTGCGTTTTACGAAACTACTTTTAATGCTGGGCTCTTTGCTCTGAGAGGAGCGGAAGTGAGTCTCCGGGGTTGTGGGCTGTGAAGCTTGGCGCCCTGCCTGCCACCACCCACAGCATCAGGGGCCTCTCACTTCTTCTTGGTCTTCACCAGGCCCTTCTGCACGAGGCTGCGGTACAGCTCCTGGATGTAGGTGTAGATGCACTTGGAGTCTGGCACCGCCAGCCGGACCATGTCATCCACCTCCAGCAGCTGGGCACAGTCTGCCAGCTTCCTGCAGGGTGGGGGTGAGGGTGGGCGAGGAGCTGAGGTCAAAAAGAAGGGGTAAAGCAGCCCAGTGCAGATGAGAGCCTCAGAATGATGTAGGGAGAACTAGCAGACCCGCTCCACCTACCATCTCCTGGCCCAAATGAGAAAACCAAGGTTGGGACAGGAGTCAAGACACATAGCCAATCTGGTCTGACTGCTAAGACCAGGTTTCCATCACCTCGGCACCCTCCATGGGAAGAGGGCCCTCCCATCGGGTTCTACATCAGCTCACCCTCCCACAGACAGCTGTATCTGCCCTCTGGGCCCAGGGAACCCCTTGGGCAAGGCTTCTCAGGGCAAACTAAAGGGCAGGCATCCAGAGTGCCGGCTGACCCCTGCTGCCTTCATTCACATATCGACTGAAGGGCCGCTATGGGCCAAAGGAGCCTTGGTGGCAGAGAGGCTGAGGGGACAGCTGACACAAAGCTTGAATCCACACAGCGGCTCCTGGTGATCTGCTTCCCTACAAATCACTCCCTGCCTCACCTTTCACCCTTTGAGCAGCTGGTGGGTTTGAACCACTGCCCTAGTGGTTAGCAGCCCAATTTGGCAGCCACCAGGGCTCCTTTCTGTAAAAACTACAGCCTCACCTTTATAGAATCCTGTCTACGTAGGAACTCTGAGCAGACAGCCTCCTCATCTCCCACGGAGCAGCTGGTGGTGGTTTGAACTATCCACCGACCTTGCAGTTTTTAGCAGCCCCGCCTTATCCCACAGTGCCCCCAGGCCTCCATGCGGTATACTGCATGGACTGCTTTTCCCCTGCCGGGCCACCCATGCCCATCCTGGGATCATAAGCCTCCTTGGTCGTGATGTGTAAGCCTTGCTGTCTTCTTTAGTTCTTGCTTTGGCAGCAGCTTGCTGGGGACTTTCGAATCCGTGTTGCGTCGTTTTCTTGTGGCGTCTCTGGCTTTGGTATCGGGGCGACGCTAACCTCACAGAACGGGTTCTATGAGGCTCTTCTATTGGGGGGAAAGTGTCAGGGCTGGAGGCTCTTCTATACGTTTGGTAGAATTCGCCGGCGAAGCCGTCTGTGCGTGCAGATGCTGTGCGCTTCGTGGCTGTGGAGTCAAATCTGACCATGTGTGAGAGCCGAACTGCTTCCGAGCGTTCCCGAGGCTGTGATCTGTCACCAGCAAACTGCCATGCCTGTCCTCTGAGGGGCCTCTGGCAGGGAGGGAGGCAGGATTTTCAACCCACCAACCTTCTGGCTTGTCAATGAGCTCTCACCTATTTGTACCATGAAGCCATCTGGTACGGACTTTTCAGGTGTTACTGTGTTAGAGATGGGGCTAGTATTTTACAATGAGGTGCTAGGAAAGACTCGGAACCTTGTGATGGCGTAGGCTCTGCACTGGGCCGCTAACTGCAAAGTCAGCAGATCAAACCCACCAGCTGCTCCTCGGGAGAAAGGGGAGGCTTTCAAACGCCTGCCTATAAAGGGCTGCACTCTCGGGAACTCACGGGGGTGGCTCAGCTCTGACCTACAGGGTCACTGAGAGTCAGAATCAACTCCATGGCAGAGTGGCTTTTGGAGGGGAGGTTTTAAAAGAGCGAGCCATGTGCCCATCTGGGAGAAGAGGCTTCCAGGCATGTTTGAGGAGCTCGGCACAGGTTCATTTTTTTCTGTTTACCATAAACTCTCCCAGCTGGCCTCTGGGGCCTGTGTTACTCCTGGTTTGGCTGAGCCCACTGTCAGAGCTAAGCCTGTTATGTTCTCACGCCCATGTGCTGGGGCTGTGCCAGCGGCTTCTTCATGAATGGTCTTATTTACTCTCCCTTGCAGCCTCACGGAGTCCTGGTGGCACTGTTGACGGCTAACTGTAAGGTTGGAGGTTCAAGCTCACCAGCCACTCTGCTCCTGCAAGGATTTGCAGTCTTGGAAACCCTAGGGTGGCTGTGAGTTGGCATTGGCTCGATGGCAGTAGGTTTCAGCTTTGGTTCCTTCCGTAAGGAGCCCTCGTAATACAGTGGGTCCGGGGTTGGACTGCTAACTTTAGCTCACTGATTCTAACCCATCCATGGCTCCAAGGGAGAAAAACAAGGCTGCCTGCTCCCATAAAGATGGTCAGCCATGGAAATCGTACTGGGCAGCTGTACTCTGTCCTACAGGCCTCGAGCGTCAGAGTTGACTCGATGGCAGTGGGTTTGGCCTTTGGTTTGGTTTTCATCCTTAGCCAGCAGCACGTGAACTGGAAGATTGAAGTGTACTGGTAATTTGCCCAAGGTCAAGGTGAGAGACAGCCATGACCCCCACCCCCCACCCGGGGCCATCTGACTCCCCCTGGCTTAGCAGCTTGGCCCACTGAAGCCAGCTGTGAGTGCTGGACGTAGGGGGACTAGCCCCGTGGAAATCCTCTCCTGGACAGAGACAGACAGCTGGCCGGAAACCTAAGCCGGCATGGCTGAGGGGCCAGGGGGAGGGATACTGGCTAGAGGGTTTTCGAAGAATGAGACAGACGCTCCACAGCCAATACGGTGGTAGGCTCCTGGGTGTGTGCTGGGATGCTGCCCCCTACACGGGAGAGACTAGCCATTGCCACTGAGATTGAGATCCAGGGTGAACTCCCCCAGCAGCACCCCGGACCAAGCCCACTGGGGACCCCAGGACCCCTTGCTCTCTGTCACTCCCATAGACTCATGGGGGAGTTCTGAATCAGAGCCAGCAAGATGTGATGGCTGCGGCAGGGGCCCTTACTTCTCCCACAGCGCATGCATCAAACCTGCTTCCCATATGTACCATCCACAACCGTGACATCCTTCCTTATGCAAACGCAGAGCTTGCGGGAAGTGCTTCCTGTGGGTTAGGTGCTGGGACAGTGGCTTGACTGAATTATTTTCCTTACCCCTCCCCAGAGGCCCTTTCACCGGAGGAGCCATTCCTAGCTTAGAGCTCAGACGAGGGAGCCTCAGAAAGGGAAGGGAGCCTCTCCAGGTCATGCAGCTACAAGCGACAGCCAGACTCGGACCCTGAATCTTTGCAGTCGCTCTGCCTCACTTCCAACATTGATTAGTGCATTAGGTGTTAGGTACTTTGGCTACTTTGCGAAGGGTTGGCGGTTGCAGCCCACCTAAATGCCCCACGGAAGAAAGGCCTGGCGATTTACATTCGCGGGGGCAGCAGGAAAGAAAGAAAGAAGATCAGCCCTGCCTGGACCGCCCCTGTGGCGCTCAGTTCTACGCTGGCACACTCCGGGGCGCCATGCCTCTGGGTCACCCCATCCACAGCGAGTACGATCAGCCGCGCCGTCTTTCAGGATGTAACCTGAGTGTCTCTTTCCCCGTGGACCTGGCGCATGCTGGTTCCCAAAATGACTGCGTGGCCATCTCGTCCATCGGACACCTCCCCATCGCGGGTTGCCCTTGCCCCGCCCCCACCCGGGCTCACTCTGCCGTGGAGAAGGCCAGCGTGAAGTTGTGTCGCCGCTGCGTGGGGTCCAGCGCCGCGTAGTCGAAGGCGTCGGGGAAGAACTTGTGGATGAGGGCGCAGAAGGCCATGCCGCTACTCCAGCTGGACGAGAAGTTCTGGATGTCCACGTGCTGGGGGGCGGGGCCAGGGGCATGGTCAGCCGCGGCCACCGGGCCTCAGAGGGGGGCCCTTGACCCCCTTCCCACCTTCGGGGCTTGGCCCCTCTCTGGCCCCTCCGCCCTGGGAAGGGCCTCCTGCTCACCTCGTATTTCTTGGTCATGGCCCGACACCACTCCAAGAGCATGTGCTTGACCCCGCCAATGGCCGCCCCTGCCGCCTTGGGGTTCCGGAACAGGGCCGTGGGGCCCGAGGCTGCCCTAGAGAGAAGGAGGTAGTCAGCCAGACCAGGACTGAGCCCCTCCATCTGCTCCCCCATGCCAGCCCCGTTTGGCTTGGGCTTTCCTCCTGCCCCTGGCCTCCTTCCACCCTGGTGGTTCCAGCGGTGGGCTGTGCCTACCCGCCAAACTTGTCTACGATGGCTTTGCGGTTCTGCGCACGGGGTCCCCGCGGCCGGGTAGGAGCTGACACCCTGCGCTCCGGGGCCTTGTCCTTCTTCTTCTCCTCCAGGGGAAGGGGCTCCGTGGGACTCAGGGGCGCGTCGCTGGGAGATGACTCACTGTGAAGCAAGGTCCAGAGAACAAAGAGAGGAGCTGGGGGAGGTCCCTGGACTGGACTGGGCTAGAGGCCGGGGCCACTGGAGTGGACAGGGCCGTGTGGTGTGTGGCCCATTCCCCAAGCTTATCCACTGCTCCCCCCCCCCCACCAGCGAGGGCTGGGAAGAAGGGGCTGATCCTAACCTCCAGGATGTGGGGGTGGTGGGGTAGGAGGTTATCTTGAACCGAACAAGGGCAAGCCTGAGGGCTGACCTGAGTCTGAATTCTGATTTTGCCTCTTATTTGCTGTGTGATCTTGGGCCGGTCACATCACTTCTCTGAGCCTCAGCTTCCTCGTCTGTAAAATGTGGGCACAAAAACCCATCAAACAGGACGGCTGTAAGGACTGCGGGAGGGCTCAGGGGCTAGTCGTGGGTTATCTTCCCCCAGGAAGACCCTCAATGAGATGGACTGACACAGGGCCTGCTGCTGTGTGCTTCAAATGTTTTGAGAATTTTGGGTGCGACACAGGACCGGGCCACGTTCTGTCCTATTGTGCACAGGTGGCTATGAGTTGGAACCAACTGGATGACACCTGACAATAACAATATATTTCTCTAGGAGTCGCTGGTGGGGCAGTGGTTACAAGTTGGGCGGTTAACCTTCAGGCTAGTGGTTCGAAACCACCAGCTGCTTCTCAGGAGAAAGACAGGGCTTTCTCCTCTCTTAAGAGAGTTACAGTCTCAGAAACTCACAGGGGCAGTTCTACCCTGTCCCATAGGGTCCCTGTGAGTTGGCATCGTCTCAATGGCAGTGCGTTTGAGTTGAGAAGACCTGCTCGGTAGCGCACAGGATGAACGGCTGCGCTGTTAGCTGAAAGCTCGGCAGTTTGTATCCACCCAGAGGCACCTCGGAAGAAAGGCTTGGCGATCTGCTTCGGAAAGGTCCCAGCCATGAGGACCCTGTGGAGCCACAGCTCTGCCCTGCATCGTGGGTCGCCAGGAGTCAGTCAACTCAGCTGCAGCTAGTCTGGCGTGGCAGTTAGATTTTATGTCCCCTTGAACGAACGTGTCCGGGTGGAATCCAACCTGACAATCAGGTCACAGCCTGATGGTGCCTCCTAAGAAGTGTGGCCTCTTTATAAGAGACACACTGGGGACTCCTCCCTTCTTCTCTTTTGTCCCCTTTGCCTTGCCTGATGGGACTCGGTGTCTGCCTCCCGGGGTAGCCCCATGTGGGGCGCTGACTCTCTAAGCCAAGCTCCAAGCTGTCTGCACCCTGCCAGGTTCCCATCTACCTTGGATCCGTGAAACTGCACCCACTGACCTGTGACCCTCCTGCTCCCCTTCACCTTTTAGCATCATTGGTCTGCAGCAACACAAGTCAGAAGAGGGCGCTGGCTAGCATCGAACCTGTGGACCTGAGTTAGACTGGGCTCCCAGACCTACCAGGCACCAAGGAGCCCTAGGCTCACAGTGGGGGAAGGGTTGGGCTGCTAACCCCAAGATCAGCAGCTCAAACTGACTAGCCGCTCCACCACCAGTTTGAAACCACCAGCTGCTCCTAAGGAGAAAGAGGAGTCTTCCTGCTTCTGTGAAGATGTATGGCCGTAGATGTGTATGGCCTTGGACGTGTACCGCCTTGGTGGTGGTGCAGGGTCAGTTCTACTGTGCCCTAGAGGGTCACTATGAGTCAGAGTCAACACGATGGCAGTGATTTGGGGTTTTTTTTTAGAGCACTCACCAGGCACAAAGCTAAGTGCCTTGCACACATTGCATCGTTTAAGACCCAGAAGAACCTGATCGGATTGGTGGAACTACTCTATGTCCACTGCACTGATGAGAAGAGGCTCAGTGACATGGCCAAGGTCACACAGCAGGTAGGTGGCAGAGCCACTGTCCAGACTCATGCTCATAGGGATGATGCCGATGCCATGGAAACAGATGCCTGGGAAGAAGATGTCAGCAGAGGTTGACCACGCATCCAGCATCCCCCCTTCTCCCTCTGGCTCCATGCTTTCCTGGACTCTGCCCTGAGGTAGGGACTGAGTGCAGGAGTCCTGGGTTAGCTCCAGACCAGGTGCTGGGAGGCAGGGGCAGATTGAGGTGATGGTCGACTTTAAAGAGAACAGATGGCAGGGGGAGTTGGAGCGGAGGTTGGCATTACCTGGCTGAAGGACTGGTCTCTCCAGAAGCCTCAGTATCTGGCCCCATCCCATCTGGGGAAGAGGAGAAGGGTGGGAGAGAGGGAGGCTGGGAATACCACTGCAGGCTTCCTGCACCCCCACCACCTCCCAGATTCCCAGGGCTGCCCCTGTAGTGGCCAACACTGGGCCCTAAGCTCTCACCAGGACTGAAATCATGGCCCTCCTCCATGGGGCTCTCAGGCCACTCCTCAGGTGAGCTGGGGGTCACACTTGCCTCTTCCTCTGCTTCTCCCCGCACCGAGTGGTCCTGTTCCTCACTGGCACCACAAGGCTCCTGGAATGAATGAACATGGCCCAGACGTTGGGAGACCTTCAGAAAGGCCTGAAGATAGCCCGAGGGGCAGGGCTTCATCCCTCCCCACAGTCTCTAGACTTCACTTTCCCAAAGGAGTAAGGCAGGAAGGCTTTGCTCCTCAAGCTCAGGAAACATGGCTGCTTCCCCCTCCCACAAGATCTCCTCCTTCCTGCCCTCTCTCACTCACCTCCTGTCTTCTGTCTCACTTCCTTCCTGTCCTCTGTCTCACTCACCTCCTTCCTGTCCTCTGTCTCACTCACCTCCTGTCTTCTGTCTCACCTCTCCTTGCCCTCTGCCTCACTCACCTCCTCCTGTCCTCTGTCTCACTCACCTCCTCCTGTCTTCTGTCTCACTCACCTCCTCCTGTCTTCTGTCTCACTCACCTCCTCCTGTCCTCTGTCTCACTCACCTTCTTCCTGTCCTCTGTCTCACTCACCTCCTGTCGTCTGTCTCACTCACCTCCTCCTGTCCTGTCTTACTCACCTCCTTCCTGTCTTCTGTCTCACTCACCTCCTCCTGTCCTCTGTCTCACTCACCTCCTTCCTGTCTTCTGTCTCACTCACCTCCTCCTGTCCTCTGTCTCACTCACCTCCTTGGCATCACTTTTGGCCTTCTCTTCCCCATAAACCTCCTGAGGTCCGGCGTTAGCCTCATCCACGGCATCCCTTTGAGATTCATCCTTGGCCTCTTCCACACCAGCCTCCTGGGGTTCCGCCTTGGGTTTCTCCAGCTTCTCTCCCTCTGGAGGAGGCATTGTGATGGTCTCCTTCCCATCGGCCTCCTTGCCTTCAGCCTGGGCCACCTCCTCCTTACCAGCAGCCTGCCCCGGTGCAGCCTCCGTCTGATCATCCCTGTCCGTGTTCTGCCTACATTCAGGCTTGGCCTCTTTTTCATCAGCCGTCTCCTTCTCAAAGCAGGACGTGGCCTCCTCTTTCCCCTCAGCCACCTCGAGTTCAGATTTGATCTCTCCTTTCCCACCAGCCTTCTCTGGAGAGGCCTCTGGGGTCTCTGTCTTCCCAGGATCTTCCATTTGCCGATTACCCTGGGCCTCCTCTTCAGGTTTCACCTTGACCTCCTCTAACCCAGTGGCTTCTCCGGGGAGTCCCGCTGCAGTGGCAGCCTCTGCAAGCTGTCCTGTCCCACCCAGGGGCCCGTCGCTCACAGACTTCCCTGCTGTGTCTTTGGCCTCTTCCTCTGCAGTGGTTCCATCTCCCAGGGACCCTGGCTCCTCTGTAGTTGGGGAGCTGGGGGTCTTGTCCTCTGAGGGTGTCCCCTCCTTCTCCATCTCTAGAGGGAGAAGACAAGCGCATCTGGTCATGTGAGCCCTAAGAATGCACGCTGGGGCTCAGTCCTGGCTCCCCCACTGCCTGCCTCTGGAGCCGAACACCCACTTTTCCTGGGGTGAAATGGAGATGAGCCCCGGGCCCCACAAGGTGGGAGGGCTGGCCTGCATTCAACTACAGGCCTTCTGTAACCTATGGCTTTGTCTTCAGAGAACATAGGGTGACATCATGCCCTTCCCGCGATTTTGCATTCCTTCTGAATAAACTATCATCCCGTGGATTCTGGCTCATAGCCATCCTAGAGGGCAGAAAAGAACTGGCCCGTAGGATTTCCAAAGGTGTGAATCTTTAGGGGATCAGAAAGCTCCTCTTTCTCCTGTGGGACGCCTGTTGGGTCCCAACCGTGGTGTTCTGGTCGGCCGCCAGGCACTTAACCGTGGCACCACCGGCACTCCTTACTTCAACCAGATGGTCACCATTTGGTTCCCGGGTCCCTCTAATTATTAGAGTCTAATTAACCTGTGGAGCCATCGCTGCCCTCTGCAAGGCAGGCCGGCGTCTCTGCACATCACCGAACCACCGTCTGCTTTCCACTCCCTTTCTTGTTACCGTCGTCTGACGCACGTCGCCTTCTCTTTCTACCAAGTGACTCTGAGTTTCCATTTCGAACAAGAATCTAGAGGAGCATTTCCCAACCTGTGGGTCATGACCTCTTTGGGGGTCGAAAGACTCTTTCGGAGGGGGTCGCCCGATTCATTAACAGTAGCAAAATCACAGGAAGTAGCAACGAAAATAATTCTATGTTTGGGGGGGGGGGGGTCACCGCAACATGAGGGACTGTATTAAAGGGTCGTGGCATTAGGAAGGTTGAGAATCACTGATCTAGAGTTTCTTGTCAAAATACATTGATAATGGTTTTGTAAAGAAGCGAACTCAAAGGGGAACCTTCAGGAAGAGCAGGTACAGGGGACACTGGTGTACACTTGGTCGTCGTGGTGGACTACCAGGAGCTGTAATTTGGGAAACGCTGGGCCAGCTGGGGGTGTCTGGGGTGCTGCCAGCTGGGACAGCTGGGAGTTCTTGGGAACAGGCTGGGTGGGAAATTTTCCTTTTGTGAAGGAGGGAAACGTTTTCTCCCTAACCTTGAAGGGGAATCCAACCCTTTGGCTGCCCCTGGGGCTGGGTGGTGGTGGGGTGGGGCTCTGGCACCTCCCCGTGGGACTTCCTGTTCAGGTGCAAGACAAGGGGCTGTCAAAAAATAGTGCTACTGGGGTCCTGATGCTCTGTGCACAAGTCTCCAAACACAATCGATTTAGACACATTTCTGTGACGGAGGGGTTGCTGCAGCCAAGCTCTCAGTAGTACGCTAGTCTTAGTCTCAAGGCTGCCTTGAAATCAAGGTCCGGTCAACATGCGGCTTCTAAGGAACGCCACTGGGCCAGTTGCAACCAAGGCAGAGAGGTCCGCGCAGAAGGTCATGGCGAGTGTTCATCAGAGCGCCACCCAGGGCCATCTTGACGGATCGTCGTCCAGTGACACGGGACCATCACAGGGGATTTTTATGAAGAAGTTTTTCTTTTTTAAGAATTGAAAACTGTCTTGGTGATAGAAAGGCCAGAAACATTATAACATTGTGCAGAGGAAATTCTACACACACACACACACACACACACACACACACCACACCATCATCATCATCATCACACCATCACACCAACACACCTGCTCCCTCTTTGAGGAGACAAAGGGCTATCCTGTGAGAATTTCATTGGGAAACCTTTATCTACCCTACAACCTTGTCCCTCCTGATTCCCTTTTGCTCCCCAACTTCAAAGAGCATTGAAAGGGTGCCCACACCACCATTGTGACATGATGTAACTCCTCAGGGAAGGGCCCCTCCCAAACTCCCTGCTGGAAAATCGATTCGGACTCATAGTGACCTTATGCGATGCGGTAGAACTTCCCTGTAGGGCAGCGGTTCTCAACCTGTGGGTTGCAACCTCTCTGGGGGCCGAACGACCCTGTCACAGGGGTCGCCAATTCATCACAGTAGCGAAATGACAGTGATGAAGTAGCAACAACAATGATGGTATGGTTGCGGGGTCACCACCACATGAGGAAGTGTCTGAAAGGGTGGCGGCGTGAGGCAGGTTGAGAACCGCTGCTGTAGGGTTCCCAAGGCTGCCCAGCTGCATGGGAGCAGAAAGCCTCCTCTGAGCATCTATCTGTGGTGGGTTCTCGCTCCACACCCAGGCCTCCTAGGGAAGGGTTGGGGAGATGAGGACACTGTCTTCTGAGCGTACAGACCCAGCTGTTGGACAGGCTGAGACAGGAGCTTCACGCTGCGCCTTCCTTCTGGTTTCATGGAGGTTTCTACACGTGTGGGGCACTACCTGTTGATGTATGTCTCCCTGTGTCCACAGAGGGATCGATACCGGTGGTTTTCAAATTGCCTGAGTAAAAACCTTTTCTTTTTTTTTTTTTTCTGAAAATGGGGTGGTAATCCCCCAACTTATTTAAGTTCTATTCAACTAGCTTGGTTTGGGGATCAGGGCCACCTTTCCATCTGCCTGCCCCTCTCAGGGGTCTGGTTACAAAGAAAACAATTCCCAAATAGGATTCAGGGTGTGACTCAGGAGGATAAAGACGTGGACACTCTTGTCACCAGCTAAAAATACCTCCGGTCTTGGCAGTGCCAACTTTCTTGGTGACAGTACTCAGGGTACCTGGGTCATTGGGATAGAGGACGGGAGGCAAGAGGACAGACAGACAAGGGAGAGACAGAGCTGTGTCCTTGCTGCCCACTTGGGTCTTCTCAGCCCCCAGGCCAGAGGTCTATAGTCCCTCAGGACTTAGAACTTTCCCTGGAAAACAGGGTGTGTATGTGTGTGTGTGTGTGTGTGTGTGTGTGTGTGTGTGTACGCGCAGACATTTCTACTCTCCCTTTCTAGTGGATTGAGTGAGTCCTCCCCCAATAATGTATTCTAGACCTGAATTCCTGTACGTCGTCCTCAGAGAGATGGATGGACGCAGTGGTCCACCATGAACCCAAACATAGCAACCATTGTGAGGACAGGCAATGGTTCATGCAGTTGTGCACAGGATTGCTATGGGTCCTGACTCGATGGCACCTGACAACTACAACAGCGGTTCTCAACCTGTGGGTCGCGACCCCCTTGGGGGGTTGAATGACCCTTTCAAAGGAGTCGCCTGATCCATAACAGTAGCAAAATTGCAGTGATGAAGTAGCAATGACAATAATTATATAGTTGGGGGGGGGGTCACCACTCCGTGAGGAATTGTATGAAAGGGTCGTGGTATTAGGAAGGTGGAGAACTGCGGGACAGCAACTCCTGTGCCCTGCTGGCACTGCTAACCTTAAGGTTGGTGGTTCAAACCCAAGAACCACTCCACAGAAAGAAGAGGCGGTGGTCTGCTCCCGCTGTGAAGACTGACAGCCTGGGAAACTGTGTGTGTGTGTGTGTGTAGGGGAGTTTGAAGCAAGTCGATGGCAGAGGTGGGTTTGGGAAACTGTGTGTGTGTGTGTGTGTGTGTGTGTGTGTGTAGGGGAGTTTGAATCAAGTCAGTGGCAGAGGTGGGGTTTGGGTTTGGATGGTGTGTGTGTGTGTGTGTGTGTAGGGGAGTTTGAAGCAAGTCGATGGCAGAGGTGGGGTTTGGGTTTGGATGGCTGTGGAGGAGTTCCCATGTGGAGTAGGGTTTTCTTTGACCCCTGAGTCCCAGTGGCTGTCATGGAGAGGGGCCGTTGAGTCGGCTCGGCCCCAGGCCTGCGCCAGCCTCACAATTGTGACGCTGGAGCCTGTGAACACAGCCATCGCGGTGGGTGGTCCATGCAGAGCGTGCGTTCAGCCACTCGCTTTGAGATGTGAAAGAGCGGATGGGGCCAAGGAAGGCTGGGAGTGGGGAGGCATGTGCCCTATGGAGATAACGCAGAGGCTGGTTGTCTCCAAGCCCAGGGAGTCCCAGGGTGGCCATCGAGAGAAGCCGAGACAAGGGCAACCCCAGAACGGACAGAGCCCCTGCTCCCTGAGAGCCAGCACCCCGAGACCAGTCCCCCATGCTTTGTAAAGTGGCGGGACAGTGAAGAAGAGGAAGGCCCTCAGCGAGATGGACCCACACCGTGGGCTCACACATAAGGACAATTGGGAGGAGGGAGCAGGGCCGGGTGGTATGTCCTTCCCTTATACATTGGGCCACTATGAGTCTGACTCATGACACCTGATGAGAACCCAGCAAGTCCTCTGTGGCAGAGTCCCTTCAAGCCTCTGTCTCGTGACACATTTCTGGGACCGCAGCACTGACTGGCTAGGCCACCCTCCCTTGGTACAGCAATTCCTTCGGGTGAGAGAGAACAAATGCTCAGCCTGGGGGATGAAATGAGTGAGAGGAAGCGCACCTTCCCCGGGCTCCAGCACGCACTCACCCACTCACAGCTGACCTGAGCGCGTCTATCTGTCCTGGCCTCTCGGGCTCCCGTCCCACACCGGCAATGCCCCAGTTGTCTAGATGCAGGACAGTGGAGGATTGGGCAAGCCAGCGCCTAGAGGGTTGAGTTGTCCCTGTGGGGCTGGGCCTGTCCCCGGCTGTCCCTGTCTCAGGGCAACATCCCGACCTGGCTTCAAGGGTGTTTATTTGATGAGACCCAGCACAGAGAGACCAAGCCAGGGAGATGATAACAAACCCTTTTTATACCTCCGCGTGTGTGGCAGGGCTTGGCTGGGTTGAGACGCAGAGTTCCAACCACCTCTCCTCCTGAATGCTTCCACACTCTTAGAGTGGTGGAAGGGAAGGGGCAGGTGTTTCTCTCTCTCTCTCTCTCTCTCTCTCTCTCTCTCTCTCTCTCTCTCTCTCTCTCTCTCACACACACACACACACACACACACACATACACACACACACACACGCTCGCTCTCTCAGCCACCTGTGTTGTCTTCACCTCAGCCTCCCACCCTCCAGGCTTGTCATAAATAGACAGAGTGAAAGCACGCAGTTTGCTGAGAAATCAGGGCACCACCACCAAGCTCAGCTTCGCCACTTCCTCTGTGGTGCTGGTCCGGCTCCCATGGAGCTGATGAGGGTGCGGGCTCCGTGAGGTTCTCAGTGGCTCCTTTCTCAAAAGGAGGGGCTGGGGTGCTGCTGGCTCCACAGGACAGGTTAGCCATCTGAGACTCAGAATGCACTTTTCTTAATGGAAGAAGCCCCGGGACAAGAGTTAAATGACCCAACCAAGCCAAGATGCCAGGTCTAGCCCAGTGCTCACACCAAGAGGCTGTCCCTGCCCCGACTCCTCAGCTTAGTGTCCCTTCCATGGTTCCAGTCCTCTGCTGGAGGAAGGGCAGGCAGACATATGGATGAGCTCAGCTCTCTTTCTTCTAAGCACTCAGGAGGCCCTTCATGAACAAGTTTCCCTTTTCCTGCCTCCCCCTACCCTCTGGATGCCCTGGATGAAGCTGTCTGTCCCTGGAAAGACTTACAGCCTCAGAAAACCCACGGAGCAGGTCTCCTCTGCCCTATAGGGTCACTGTGCCTTGGACTCGACTCAGTGGCAGTGAGTTTGGGGCTTGCTGGTTAAGCGCTGGTTGCTTACTGATAGATAGGTCATTGGTTTGAAGCCGGCAGCCACTCCACAATAGTGGCTTTCCAGCCTTGGAAACCCGATGAGAATAGTTCTGCTCTGTCTTACAGGGCCACTGTAGGTCAGAATTGACTCAATGGTAATTTTTTTGGGGGGTGGGGATGGGGGGTTAGACAGTTGTCATTGCTGGTGGAAGCAGGAGGCCAGGCCTTTCTTCCATGGCACCATGGAGTGGGTTTAATCCACTAGCCTTTTGGTTAGTCGTACAGATTGTTTGTGCACCCATCCCCTCACCCCCACCCCCAGGGGGCTCCTCCTCCCCTCTGTACACTCTGTCCCTCATCTTCCTTCCCCAGGAAGCCTCCCTGCCATCCCTGTTTTGTGTCCCAAGCTGCACAGCCCACAGCTCCCCCTCCCTCTTCCTGTTTCCCTGACAGGGAGATAGCCTAGGAGTCTGGGCCACCAGGCTGGCTTCCGGTGACCCTGAGGTGATCCCCCCACCCCAGCCAGGGATGTTTTCTTAGAGACCATTCTTGACTGCTTAGAGCCTGCCTCCCAGCCCAGCAGGATGGGGAGATGCCCAAGGCCCTTTTCACCCCTGAGAGGGTCTCCTCCTGGGGGCTTCCCTCACCCCATCCCACCCCCGGCTGCCCTGCGGATGATCCCCGGGGGCTGTGGCCCTGTCCCCTGGGATGTAAAGAGAGCTGACCAAGGACAGTGGAGGGAATTAAGAGACACCAGAGCCCATCAGGAACTAGCTTGAAGGGCTGACCACTAGAAGGTGGGGACTGGGAGAAGGGGACATTTAGAAAGAACCCAGGACTCTCCTACCTGTGGGCTTCTGCTGGGGCTTGAGAGTTGGCGTCTTCCCCCAGCTTCTCGGCCTGGTTCCCGGGCTGCTTTTAAGCCCCAGCAACGTCTAGGTCTCAGCTCATGGGTCCCACCCCCTGCTCCCTTTAACCCCATGAGGTTCAATGCTCCCTCCAGAAGAGAGAGAGCGAGCAGTGTTTACTACCCTGTTGGTACAACACGGTGCTCTGGGTTGGGAGGCTCAAGTTTCCGCGAAGACTTGACAGGTGGCACCTTTCAATCACTGCATGCTCCTCACACTCCGACAGCTGGCAGTAGTCACCTCTCTTCCCAGTGGACTCCCCTGCCCTTGGGGACCTCAGTAGCCATCTGCAGGGACCAATGGGAGCATGGTTCTCAGGCCTCTGGCTTCCCCTGCCCATCAGGAGTGTACCCCCCTGCCCTTCCTTGCACCCTTTGCGGGGGGGTGGTGGGGGGGGGGTGGGGAGTGGTGCTCCTTTAAACAGTCTCTTTGACTCTTCCTGAGACAAAAGCAGCTGCAGATGGCTGGGGCAGAGTGCCGGGTGAGGGTGATGAGGCAGCTGTCAGACTTGGGGGAACATGAACATGCGTCTGGGGACATATGTGGGACAAAGGGATTTGGAGGGGGCGGGGGCAAAGATCAGAAGAGTGGGGGAGGCAACCTGAGGGTGGGCTTGGAATCTAGAGAACATTCCAGAGCTCCCCTCTTGAGCTGAAGTGACAGGTACACAAGCCTTGAATACATTGTTGTAATGAGTTGAAACTTTGTTCCCAAGAAACCAAACCACCTTTTAGCATCTCTCTCTCTCTGTTACATGACCCACAGTAAGTACCAAGTTTGGGGACTGTGCTCAGGGGAGATCCCTACTCCCAGTTCTCAGGAATCTTGTGATTCCACCTCTCCCCTCCCCCCATGGCCCCAGCACTTCACACCAGCTTCTTTCCTGTTCCTAAAAGAAGTCAACCCCTTTCCCCTCCGGAGTCAGAAATGGAGCCTTCCCTCTTCTGGTGTCAGCTCCCATTTCATTTCCCGAGAGAGGTCCCTGATGATCTGGTGGTCTAAAGGAGCATGTCCCCTCCCCTCCCCTGTCTCTTCATCGTTTCAGCCTCTTTAATTTTCTGCATGATAATTCCTGGAAGCTAGAATGATCCTACAATTTCTCATTAAAGTCTCTCATTAGACTAGCAGTTCGGAGTGGACAAGGAGTTGGCGTGCCATGGTCATGCTGTAGGCCTGTTGTAGCTACATCATTTCATGTCAACTTGATAAATAGGTTATAGGGGTGGAGTCTAGCCTATCAATCAGGTCACAGGCTGATTGATGCCTCCCTGTAGGAGTGGCCTTCTCATGAGATTTCTGGGAGTTTCCTCTCTTCCTCCATGAAGGTAGGACACTCTCTCTCAATGGAGCCACACTGATGGCAGCCAGAGCCCTGGGGATGCTTCCACCGCCACTGAACCCACTGGACTTTCCACCCACCGGACTGTGATCTTCCTGCATTCAGCATCATTGTATGTACTGCATGCGTCTGAAGGGGAATTCATGGGCTAATAATATCAGACTTAGGGGCTAATCTTGAACTTATGGACTTGATTTGAACTGGGCTGTTTCGATACATAATTACTTCTTGATATAAAGTCCTCTCTTACACATATATGCTTCTCTGGATTTGTTTTAGTCAACCCAGACTAACACAGCCCCAAACCTAAACCCACTCCCCAGAGTCTATAGGGTGTTTGAGGATGTCAATCTTTACAGGAGCAGACAGCCTTATCTTTCTTCTGTAGATGACTGCTAGGTTCAAACTACCAGCCTTGTGCTTAGCAGACCAATGCTTAGCATAATGCTTGATTCATATTACCCCCTTCCCCCAAAAATAATTACTTAAAAGTTAAACTAAACGGACTGCCATTGAGTCAGGTTCACAGTAAGCTTATAGGGTAGATTACTCCATAGCATTTGAGAGACTAAATCTTTATGATTGAGAGCAGGTAGCCTCATGTTCTGGAGTGGCTAGTGAGTTCGAACAGCCAAACTTGTGGTTAGTCCAATGCTCAACCCACTGCCCCACCAGGACTTCTTCATTTTAGGGACTCACTAAATATTATTGCATGAATGAATAGATGTCCTAAACAGGAACTTGGTGCATTCTGCCTGGAATGATCAGAGAGGTTTTATGGTAGAGCTATGTACGGGAACCTGTCCAATAGTGACAGGTTCTGGTTGCTTCTTGTATTAAGATATTACCTTCACGTTTCTGGCGCTTATCTGCCCACAGGGGGTTGATGAACCCTTCAACATCTCTCTCTTGCTTGCTCTCTCGTGTGGGGTACCAGCCCCCACAACGGAACGGGTCCCAGGGGCAGTTATGTAGTTGCAGGTTAAATTAAAGAGACATCAGACAATATAAGACATGAAACTGCTCACCACCCGGATGACCATGATCTCAGCAGCCAGGTCTGGGTAGAGAGAGAGCGAGAATATATTTCCAATCACGGCATATATACACTTCTGAGAACATGCAAGCCCCACTGATTACATCATAACGGGAAGAGGTTGTACAATTGGCATACATCAATCAGAAGGGGGGCACTAAGGGTACACATGTGACAAGATGGGCAGACTCTAGATTTGAGATGGCAGTCTAACCTTGGTCTTCCTTGAGTTGGCTTGACCCTGTCTCTGGGCTCTCCTTAGGGAAACAATCTACTATCCTTATTAGAAGGGAGTGGGCCCTATTTAAGGTGGTACAGACTACAGAGTCTGATTGCTTAATGGCTGACAACCCTCAGGGAGATAAGCTCTAAGCAACTGACATTGACCTCCATGTCATTTACCATGTTGGCATATATTTGGGGACAATTGAGGGAAAAACCCTTCTGTATCCCACACTCTCTGTCTGGAAATGTGCTTTCCTTCTTGTCCAACCCTCACTGGGTATGGACAACAGCAAGTGGAGCACCATTGTACTGCTCCTAAGAATTTCTCTAGACAATTCGTTTCCTCACTGGTTAAACGGCTTTTGAGCACCAGCCATGTGCTGGGGATAAAGCAGTGAACACAAGAGAAAACAGACAAAACCAGATAAAAGATGTGTGGAGTGGAGCTACCCAGTAAACAAACCAACAAAAACCCTTTGTGGATAAAACCATCGACTTTATTGTAAAGCCTACGAAATGGCCTGAATCAAAGAAGTCCAGCTGTCTTCAGAGTGGACACATTTGAAACCAAGAGTGGAGGGCTGACGGTGGGTGGTGGCTCACTTGCTAAGATACAGACGTGGTTACTGTGTCAACCATGTCAGTTACATGCACAGACAGTACAGTCACTGGTGGACAGAGAGCGTAGAGAAGAGTATTTAAAGTTTAAGAGAAAGGCCCATCAGATGTACAATCGAAGGTCTTGTAGGAAAAGGAGCCATCAGATTTGTCACCATCAGGAAACTTGTGGTTGCAACTCCCTCTTTCTCAAGGTTCCTCACCTGTTCTTCCAGAACACCCAGTAAATAAATACCCATGTACAGCCCAAGCCCACCGGCTCATAGGGACCCGATAGGGCGGAGTAGGGCTGCTTCAAGGTGCCCATGCTCAGGTCTTGCTCAGGGCGTACCTACGTTGAACGAACCGGCTTACAAGCACAGAGCGAAGCTTAGGAACTTGCACACAGCAGTAGTCGTGCCTTGGAGCAAGGGTTCGCAAATTGGGCGCACACAGAAATCAACTGGGGAATTAAAAAAAAAGTACTGATGCCTAGGTCTGGCATTTCGATCCAATTCGATTTCGACCCCCCCGAGATTCCGATTCAAGAGGCACGCCGTGCGGCCCGGGCATCGGACTTTTAAAAAGCGCCCCCAGGTGATTCCAATGGGCAGCACACTCAGTTTGAGGGCATCCTTCAGGCTCCCCCGTTGCGCTCCCGCGCCGGCTCTCCAAGGTGCGGGCGAGGCTCACCGAGCTCGACCGACTCGTCCCTCAGCAATAGACTCCCGCCTCGGCGTGACAACCCACGACACCGGCTTTCCAACCACGAGGTGGACGCTCTGCCCACCTCCCGCGCCTCTATGATACTTTGGAGTCCCCTCTAGCATTCCCACAGCGCCTTCAGCTGCGGCCGGAGGCTCCCTCTCTATGGTATCTGATATCCCGGCTCCACCTCGTGGGTACTTTATCCCGGAAGCGAGTCTGGAAGGAGGCGGGGCTTCCCTCGGAAGTGATCCACGTGCTTCTGCTTACCGTGTCGGTGCCGGGTGAATTGCCTGTGCTTGCCTGAAGTTGGGGACACGGGGGGCGTCGTGACCCGCCCCAGGCCGCGGTGAGTGACCTGTGGCCCCTCTGACCCCTAGGTGGCCCCGGAGATGGCGCCGCCATTTCTGAGGTGGAGCCCTTAGCCCGGGACCGAGCGGCTCGGTCCCACGTGTGACTGAATTCCCAGCGTCCGGAGTGCCCAGGCCCGCTGTGTCGGGTGTCCCCCTCGACTTTCGCGAGTTTCTGGATAGAGTTGACCCCCAGGGACAGGGCGTGGGGCGCCGCTGCTCAGTGTCCATGCCCGCCATCGTGCGACCTTGGGCTAGGTCGGGGCGGCCTTTCGGGCTTCGGTTTCTGTCTGTATCAGTGACATGGGGCCGACGGGCTCACGGGGCGCAAGATGACCGTCCCTGGTGTGGCGCCCAGTAGTGATCCCTCCGCGCCCTTCTGCGGGCGCGCGGGCCGAGAGCGGGACCCGGAGGGCCGGCCCCTGACCGTGGTATCTGCCCCCAGGATTAAAGTCCGGAAGGCGAGCCCCTCGGCGGCGCTAGCACTGTGATGGATCCGCTCAGGGCTCAGCAGCTGGCCGCTGAGCTGGAGGTGGAGATGATGGCCGACATGTACAACAGGTAAGGAGAGCCATCCCCGAGAGTGGACTTTGGTCTCCCTTTCCGAGGGCAGGAGCGGGGCCGTCTGACAAATGCTCCCCTGCGTGCTAGGGGCGCCTGAAGCCGGTGCTTACCCCGCCCGGGCGGCCCGCTGCCCACCCGCGGCAGTCGATGGCCGGTGCTGCTCACCTATGTGTGGCAGGCGACTGGCGCAGACGCCGATGAAGCCCTAGGAGGAGTTGGGATTTAATAGGATAGAAGCTTGTCGCTGAAGGGCATCATGCTGGGTAAAGCAGAGGGGCTGTATAGAAGGAGGGAGGCCCTCCCCAAGCAAAGGATCCACTGTGAGGTCGGCTCAGGACCGGACTGCGTTCGTGGTATTGCACACAGGGTCGCTGTGGGTCGCAAACGAGTCCTGACAACAGCAGCGCCGGACTTGAGAGAGTGGAGGAGAGCTGGGCCAGCCCTTACCTTTTCCAGAAGCTTGAACGTTCGCCTTGTCACAACTAGCAGATGCCCACTTACTAGCTTAGTAACATTTCTTGAACTCTTACCTGTATGCCAGGCACTTGCTGAGCATTTACCTTTTGGCATCTGAGTCCTGTTTTAAGATGAGGAGAGAGAGGGGGGCTTCTAGAGGTCATTGAAGACACCCCGCTGACACCGTGGTTAGCCACTCAGAGACCAGCAGCTCTGCAGGAGAAACGTCCTGGCAATCTGCTCCAGTAAAAGTGACAGCATTGGAAACCCCGAGGGGCAGTTTTTCTCTGGCCTCTAGCCCTCTTCGAGTCTAAATCAACTTGACAGCTTACAACAACACTGGTTAGTTAATGTCCTCCGGGTCCCAAACGAGTTGCCAGGCCATTTGGAAAATTTGGGGACAGATCCCCGCTCCACCATTCACCTGCAAGCAGTACGGCCTTGGGCAAGGTACGGAGGTTCTTTGGCAGATGTTTTCCTCGTCTGTAAAATGGAGATAATAGCACATAAAGACATCATAAATATTAAATGTAAGACACCTGATAAGCCCTCAGCATGAAGCCCAGCACATGGTGAGCAGTCAGTGCCTGCTGTTTTTATCAGCGTCATCTCTCTCTTGTCCTCTTTCAACTTACTGGTTTGCTTTGCAGGTGTGAGGTAGAATTGCCTGTAAATGGTCTTAAAGTGTAGGCTTTAAGTCTGATGTCAGACCACCAGGGTTCAGTCCCTAGTTCCTGGCTATCCTGAGCAGATTACTGAGCCTCTGCCCCTTCATTTATTTATTTGTAAAACGGGGGTAATTAAGTGCCAGCCTTGTGTGGGCTTATTGTAAGGCTTGCTGGTATGTGCCGGCAAGTCAATTTTAGGGTTTGCGTGGCTGTACTTGTTCCAGGAGAAGGCTGCCACAGCAGTCTCCTGTGGAGTGGCTAGTGGGTTTGAACTGCCAACCTGTGGGTACACAGCCACCACTTAACCACTCCAGTTGTAAGGGTTGCACTCAGTAACCCAAGCACGTCCGAATGGAACTCCACCTAGTCCTGCACCATCCCCATTGGAGCATTGTGACTCGGTTTTCCATGGCAGATTCCCCCTCCCCCCAGAATTAGACCACCAGGCTATTCTTCCTAATCTCCCTTAGTCTGGAAGCTGAGACCTGTTCAGCATCCTAGCAACATGGAAGCCTCCACTGACAGATGGCTGGTGGCTGGCATGAGGTGCACTGGCCAGGAGTCAAACCGGAAAGCAAGAATTCTACCAAGTCGCACTATTAGGTGCTGTTGTGTGGTTTCTGACTCTTAGTGACCCTGTGTAACGAAACGCTGCCTGGTCCTGTGCCATCCTCACAATTACTCTGCTTGAGCCCGTTGTTGCAACCACTGTGCCCGCCTGGCTGATTGAGGGCCTTCCTCTTTTTCGAATAGTCCTCTAGTTCCCAAATGTGTGCGACTGCACATGCATTCACTTAGCTGGGGCCCCTGCTCCGAAGGGCCTTAGGGGATGGCCGAGGTGCACATGGAAGGGGAAGTCTTTGGCCAGAGCCACCATGGGTGGGGGGTCCTGGTTACTACTGGGCACTTTGAATCTCCTTTGCAACCCCTCCCTCCCCACCCCCTGCAGAATGACCAGTGCCTGCCACCGGAAGTGCGTGCCTCCCCACTACAAGGAAGCCGAGCTGTCCAAGGGCGAGTCTGTGTGCCTGGACCGGTGTGTCTCCAAGTACCTGGACATCCACGAGCGGATGGGCAAAAAGTTGACGGAGCTGTCCATGCAGGATGAAGAGCTGCTGAAGAGGGTGCAGCAGAGCTCTGGGCCCATGTGAAGACCCTGGGCTGCACCCTGCCCCTTCTCGGCTCCCTCCTGCTGGGTGCTGTTTGCCAAGACTGTGCCAGGCCTGGGCTCTCGGGAGGGTCTCAGGAGGCCCGAGCGTGGCCTCAGGAGCGTGCTTGTGGTTGAAGACACTGGAATGAAAACTGTGTGTGGGTGTATAAACGTATATATTAAAACAGTGTTGTTCACACCCCTTTCCCCTCTACCACACAAAGCAATGCACTTGGGAAATCTGGAGGGGAAGCCCTGCTTTGACCAGCAGGGTGAGTCGAGTGTGCTGTTTCAGACCTCAGGCTGGCACACACAGCAGACTGGGGTTTCAGTGTTGCCTCACGCTGTGCCACCCTGTACTCTTCACTTCTCTGCTGGCACCTCCTCGCCTTCAGGGAGGGAGGGAGGGAGGGGAGGGTGGTAGTGCCTACATCACACGGCTGCTGTGAACATGAAATGAGTGCGTCTGTGAAGCTCTGAGAAAGATGTGTGAGAGATGCTACCCCAGGTGCCAGGTGCCTGCTTCTGGCTGCACACGCCATCTCTGGCATCTTCAGAAGTCGTCCCTAGCCCTTTCTTCCAAGTTGCCTCAAGAACTTGCTCAAAGCCCCATCTGTTCCATTAATACTGGAGCACTTACCTGTTGGCTCCATGAGGACTCGGGTGGGGGTGGGGATATATGTTAGTAATGTACGTGTCTATGTATACATATATTTAAATAGTTCCAAGTCTAACTTATGACCCAGCATAAATGCGTATCTCTCTGTTAGCGAGTAGGCCCTGTTACAATCCATCAGTCCAATCCCCTGAGTAATGTATATTTGTCAAACAACCTGGCATTGGGTGGGGCCACGCAGGTAGTTCACAAAGGGACGATTTAGAGAAGGTGAAAAGCAGGTGAGGTTTAAGAAGGAAGTAGGCCACCCCTTGGTTTTAAGTTGCAGTATTATGTGTGATAAAGGTGAGTGATCTGGGGAGGGGCTGGGCCGCCTGAATCAGGGACAATTCTCATGCAACCCTCCCAGCCAGGCTAAAGGCCCTAGGAGGAAATGGAACCTCAGAGGGGGTCACTTGTGAAGACCTGCTGCCACACTGACCAGGGGCCGTGCCCAGTTCCCACCTCAAGGACTGGACAGTTCTCCCAGTGGATGTGGGTCACCCATGGTAGCTGTTCCTGCATGGGGGAGGGGGCTCTCCAGGTACAGGAGGCAGAGTCCAGCCAGTCTGCCAGACTTGGAAATCTAGCTGTGTACTTGGGGCTGAGTACCTGTTGCTCCGTCATTGAAATGGCCATGAAGACGTACCTCAGGTACTCATGAGAGTGCTTGGCACATGTGGTAGCACTTAATGTTCTGTATTGCTAAGGTAGGTGTGAGATGGAGACACTTGGTGCTTTGAAGTTGGGCTAATTAGAGCTGGGCCAACGCTGCTTTCTAGGTAATCAAGTGCACGTTGGAGTCAACAGATGGCGCTGTCTGCCCATGAGGCCTGGGCTGCGTGGGGCATGTCAGTGAGTGCGTGTTGATCACAGGCTATTCTGTGCCAGACTGCTGCTGGGAAGGGGCAGGATCCATGGAAGCCAAACCACTTTCTGTCCCGCGACCTGCCCTCCAGATTGTCAAGGAACAAGCTTCCTGACAGTGCAAAGTTGGAGCCTGGAGATGGGCTTGGAGGACGCCAGTGACTGACCCGGCTCACTTAGCTGCCAGCCAGCCAGCCAGTGGGTGGAGAACTAGGTGAGGAGTAAAGGGAGGTTGGGAAGCAGCCAGTACAGAGGGGGCAGCTGGTGCCTGTAAGAAATGCTGAGACTTATGGAATTGCTGTCCTGTGCTAAGCTCTGCCCTCACTGCTATGGAGTCAATGCTGACTGCCACCCCTGTGGGTTTCTGAGACCAATTTTACGGAAGTAGAAAGCGCAGTGTTTCTCTCAGGGAGCTACTGGTGGTTTCAGACTTCCGACCTTGTGAATCACAACCCACTACACTGCCAGGGCTCCTAAGCTCTGTACTAAGGTCTTAAAGGAGGCTTAGTAGCTCAGTGGCAAAGCACATGGCCACTTACATAGAGGTTTGCGGTTCAAACCCACGCACAACTCCGCAGATGAAAGATGTAGCTATCAAGCTCTGGAAAGATTTCCAGTCTTGGGAATCCTACAGAGCCAGTCGACTGTCCTACAGGCTCACAAGGAGCCGGGATCAACTTGAGAGCAATGCTGCTTGTTTTTGTGGTTTTAAGTGCCCTGCATATTTAATTTCAGTTCATCTTTACAGTAATCCTGAGACAAGTCCACTTATTTTTCCTTTACATGGAAAGAAACCGAAGCTCTGAAAAGTTAGTAACTTGCTTCAGGTCACAGCAAGTAAGTGATAGAACCAGAGTTCAAAGGCAGAGGCCACGTTTAACCACTCCTCTGGGCCTGGGGGCGGATGGTCCCGGATGAGGCAGTGTCAACAATTTCAAGTTTCATTCAACAATATTTACTGTTAGCCTGCTCCATGCAGAGAACTATGGGAAAGGCCCAAAGTGAATTAGCTGGGTTCCTGCACTGGGGGGAGGTAGTGGCTGGGGGTGGGTGGGTGAGACATGCCTACAAAGGGGCCATCCCACCTGTTAGTCTGGGTGGACCAGAGAAAATTATAGACAAGTGTGTAAGAAAGAACACATATATACAAGAGCAATTGAAAAGGAAACAATTCAGTCCGGATCAAGTCCACAAATCTGATATTAGCCCATATGTCTGATACCAATCTGTAAAGTCCTCTTCAGACTCATGAAACACATGCAATGATGCTGAATCCAGGAAGACCATAGGCCAGTGGGTGGGAAATCTTATGGGTCCAGTGGGATTGTAAGCATCTCAGTGTTGACAGGCGTCTCCATGGGACTCCTCCGTCTCAGGGCACTAGCAGTTACCTGTGTCTTGTCAGCAGCAATGTCTCCCAGGGAGTGAGCCTGCGTCCTGCCTCCAGTGAGCTATTTATCTCCTTAGCGCTTCCAAATGAGGTCCTCAAACTAGGACCTGAGTGACAGGCTCAACACCCCTTTCCTCTTAATCCTCTCAAATTGACAACATTATATAACTACCACACCACCCAAAGGGAAGATCTGTTAACAAGAGCTGACAGCAGCCTGTACTGTCTGTCCTATAAGCCTCCCACCACCAATAGCCTTCCTCATCATCTGGTGGCGCTGCTGGTTAAGAATTGGGCTGCTAGCCACAAGGTCAATGGCTCAAACCCACCAGTCATTCTGATGGAAAAAGGTGCAGCTTAAAAAAAAAGGTGAGGTTTTCTGCCCCCATAAAGATTTGCAAATCCTCAGAAGCCCCAAATAGAGTTGCTATGGGCCAGAATCTCCTTGATGGTAGTTGTCATCATCTGCTGCTGATGACATCATCTGCTGATAGGCGTTTGGTCTGTGCCTTCTGTGTTGGGTGTTCAGATGCGTGGACACAAGAAAATGTATTTCTAAGAGGGCCCTGTGCCCCTCCCTCCTGGTCTTCCATGCCCTTGTATAATCTGCCCTTGAGTGTGGTCTGAACATACAGGCTGGGTTCTAAGAAACAAAACTCAAGGCCATTGAGGCAATTCTGATTCATAGCAACATGTAGGAGAGGATAGAACTGCCCCTGTGGGTTTCCAAAATTGTGATTCTTTAAGGGAGTAGAAAGCCTCATCTCCTGAGGAGCAGCTGGTGGTTTCAAACAGCTGGCCTTGAGGTTAGCTGTCCATCTAACAGAGGGTGGAATGCCGCCACTCCGGAGGTTCAGTTGCAAAGGTGGTTTATCTGTCAGCTCTCTCCCTCTTCTCTCTGAGTACTTGGATGAGACTGCTGCTAAGCTGGGAGCTGCCCACGTGATGAGGAACTGAGGGGCAGTGAGCGAGCTCTGAAGCCAGCCCCTCCCTGGTCAAGCCGTTAGCTAACTGCAGCCATGACCAACACTGCTCGGTCTTGAGGGAGACTGATACTGAGACCTCCAGTGAGTGACCCAGAGAAACAGATCATAAACGGGGCTTCGGCCACCCGTGGTGCTGCAGTTAAGCACTCTGCTCAGCTGTCAAATGAAAGATGGGCCGTTTGAACCCACCAGCGGCTCGTTGGGAGGAAGACGGGACTGTGCTGCTGTAGAGACCCCAGCCTTGGAAAGCCGACGGGGGAAGTTCTACTGTCTTACAGGGTCCATGGGCCAAAAATGATGGCAACAAGTCTGGGTTTGCAGTCCTTTCAAGCTACTAACTGTTGGGAGACTTCGTCACACAGCTGTAGAGGACATACAGTCTGCACAGTGTTACGAGGCTCTGAGACAGGGTTTTGCTCATTGGACTCCCACTATGTTCCAGACAACAATCCAGGCACTTGGGACCCAAGAGCAAACCAAATTCATAAGCACTGGCCGCCCTAATGCTGACGCTCCTGCTGCAGGAACTGAATTATGTGACTCTTCCAACCAAGCCCTTAACTCCCGCTAAACAACCTTTCCCTGCGTGGGTCTGGTAAGAAAGTGGGGGTACGGTACTGGTAGGAATTACCTGCACAGGATTCTCTGGAGTGCTATCCTGCTGTGTGTAAAATGAGCCTCCTCTGAGAAGCAGGAGGAGGGGTCTCATTACCAGCATGTGCCAGGAGTGAAGCGGGTCCCCTGGATCCAAGGTCTACGTGCAGTGAACCTCCTGGTTCCAGAAGACAGCTATATGATCAGAGCAGCAGCAGCAGAACCAGGGGCCAGAGTGGTGAACTGCCGAAGCCACGGAACGAGTAAAGCAGAGTGCTTTTGTGCAGGAGGCTGGCTTGCAGAGTGGAGTGCCTCTGGGCACTTAATTTGGGGAAGCTGGATTCGCTGACCCACAAAAGTAGAGCTGAGTGCCTTTGGAGGCGGGTGCCTTTGGGCACTTGATTCAGGGAGCTGGATTTGCTGATCCAGGGAGTTAGAGCTGACCGCCTTGGGGATGAAGCTTTAGGAGAGTGGGCCTTGATGAGCACACCTGAACGAACTTTGTAACAAGTCCTGAGGAGCAACTCGATCCTGAGCATTTCTCAGAGGCATTACAACCTGTTCGCTTCCGTAAAAAGCCCTTTCGTAAAAAGCCCTTTCCACGTGAACTGTGTCTGCAATGGATATTGAACCCAGAGAGGTCAAATGGTAGGCGCCCTCCAGTAGGTTCCGACACATAGCGACACACCGACATACTCTACTATGACACAACAACCCCATGTAGAGCAAAGCACCGCCTGTCCCTGTCCCTGCGCCATCCTCTGCGCCATCTAAGGTGCAGCTATTGGTCTCGCCCCATCCACACACAAATGCCAAAAGAACCACCCCCCCTCACTGTCATCAAGTCAATTCAGACTCATAGCAACCCTGTAGGATACTGCCCCTGTGCGCTTCTGAGATTGTAAATATTCGAGGAGTAGAAAGCTTCATTCTTCGCCTGCTGAGTAGCTGGTCGGTTCAAACAGCTGAGCTTGTTGTGTGTAGCTGCGACACCACCAGAGCTCCTGAGAATCAAAAGGCAAGTGGAAAGAATTAGTCTAGTGGACTAATGAACCATGGGAATGTTAGGCTCCCCAAATCTGAAACCAGAACTAGATAGGGCCTGGCTATCACTGTCAACAGCTTTAAAAGAGCATAGTAGAAGGTCATGCATACAGTCGGGGGGCAGGGGGTGGGGGCGGGGGATGTGGAACAAAACTCAAAATCAGAGGAAACCAGGTTTAGTGGTCAGATAGTGACTAGAGGGCCCCCCAAGACCTTGGCCCTTAGTCACCCTTCAGGTGTGTACCAAACTAACTCCCCTATCCCCCCTCCCTGCCCGCCCTCTGTTAGAACGATCAGCCATTTAAGATCAAAGTGGCAGTATTTACCCCAGGGCAGAGTACAGAAGGTCCGGGAAGAAGGTGGACTGGAAAGAGGAAACACAGGAAGGACATGAGATAAGGGATGGTACGTCAGAGGAAGAGTTGAAACAAAACATGTATGAACAATTGATTGTAAAATCGATTATCTTCTCTGTAAACTTCACCTAATTCAAAATAGAAAGGGGGGGGGGAGTTACTTTTAAAAAGAATTACCTTGATGTATGTATGGATTGTGATAAGAGTTGTATGAGCCCCTAATAAAACGATTAAAAAACAATTACCTTTTAAAAATGATTTGGTGTGCATTCACAAAGTGGTCCAACCCTCCCAAGTAAGCTAGTTGCTCCTGCGCTTTCTGTCTCAGAGCAACGCCATGGGAGTCGGAGTGGAACTGTGTTTCCTAGGGTTTGTAATGGCTGCTGTGTTGGAAAGAGATGACCAGGCCTGTGCGTTGGCACGGACTTGAACCTCCAACCTTTCAGTCAACTGTGCTGTACATTAACTGTTGACACCACCCAGTGTTATAGTAGGAGGAAAGACCCCACATTCAAATATAATGTATAGAGACCCCTTTCCTTAAACCTTAAAGACGGAGAAGACAAGACAAAGTCAGAACACACTTTATCTGGATGAGGGAGACCACTAGCATGAGCCCATAACAGTGTCCCATAAAAGGGTTCCCAGCCATGCTGCTAAATTAGAAAGCATGGGACACAAAGGAAAACCAACCAACAAACCAAACTCACTGCCATGAAGTCGAGTCCAACGCAAAGTGACTCTGTAGGACAGGGTAGAACTGCTCCTGTGGGTTTCCGGGACAGTAAATCTTTACAGGAGCAGCGAGCCTCATCTTGCTCCTATGACACAATGGAAACTGGTCACAAAATCATGAATCAGATGAAATAATCACTGGCCAAGCTGGGCCCAAAGAGCAAGAAAGGGACCCTGGCTAGGGAACAGTCACTATTACTGACAAGTTTACAGCTGTGGTTCTCAGCCCTCTGACTCTCTTGGTTGGGGCATGTGTGAAGCAGGGTTCTGGATAGATTTATACAGCATGAAGGAATATAACAGATAATTAGTCCACACAGCGGTACAGAGGGCTCAGTTGAACTCACTTCCGTGGAATACCGTATATACTCGAATATAAGCCAACCTGAGTAGAAGTCGAGGTACCTAATTATTACCTGCGAAACCAGAAAAGCTAATTGACTCGAGTATAAGCCTAGGGTGGAAAATGCAGAAGCTATTGTGAGTTTCAATAATCAAAACAAATGAAAATAAAATCACTAAAAATTGAGACATCAGTGGGGTAAATGTTTTTAAATATTTATTTTAAATAAAATACATAAATAAAAGGGCAACAAGTCATTTAACATTAGTAAACCAGCACAGTAAGTGGAAAATAGGTTCAGCAAAAACAAGGTATCAACAATGATACCTTAAGAGTACTATTCCCTGAGCTCAATCAGCAACCAAGCTAAAATGTAAAGAGTTAAAATCCTTCAAAATTGGATTCCTCATCATCATCCATATCCCAATGCAGAGCTTCAGCTGGTGTGAGGTCATCGTAGACGTTGTCCTCACTGAGATCGCCGTCATCACCATCACTGCTGTCATTTTCATACAAAGCACAGTCTTCACTGCCATCCATAGCATTACTAATACTACGTTTCTGGAAGGCACGTCGCACCATGTCTTCTGGAATGTGTTCCCATGCATCTCGAACCCACTTTTCTATTAACTCTTTGTCAGGCTTCACGAGATTTCCTCCTTTTGTTAGCCGGCCTTGACCAGATGACATCCATTCATGCCACATCCTTCACACACGGTCTTTAAAAGGCTTATTCAAAGATACATCCAGAGGCTGCAGTACAGATGTAAACCTTCATGGAATAACGGTTAAAGCAACTTTACTAGATTTTGCTAATTTTTTATGTCATCAGATAGGTGGGCTCTGAACATATCTCAAACAAGTAACAATGGTTTTTTAAGACTGCTCCTGGTCATCGGTTCCAAATTTCTTCCAGCCATTTCTTTGTTCCGTCTTCATCCATCAGCCTTTAACATGTGCATGCACAGTAATACTTGGTGGGAAATTGATCTTTTAAGGCAAGGTCTTTCTTTTAAAAATAATGACAGGACTCTGCTTAGTTCCATTAGCCAAATATGATAGAACAACTGTAAAGTGGTTTTTTTTCATTTCCTGTGGTTTTGAGAAAAATGTTTTTTCTCCTAAACTTGCCACAGTTCTGTTGCTTGGAAGATCAAACATCATGGCAGTTTCATCCGTACTCCCAATATCTGCCAGGTCATAATTATAAATCCTTCTTTGTTTTATAATAAATGACTGCAATGACATAATTTTTTTTTCAAGGTCTTGTGGAAATTTCTGGGAAATCTTTGTTCTGTGTCTCAAACATACCGGTAGGCCAAACCTATTCATGAAGCCAGTACACCACGCTGCTGATGCAGCAATTTTTTTAATGCCTGGTGCTTTTTATATTTGTCATCCTTAGCCATTTGTAGAGCACGTATGCGGATTCCCATGTGTGTTACACAGTAACCATTTTGATGACACTCCATAACTCATGTATGCAATTCACTCTCTAGAGCCCCATAAAAAGATGTTAAACCACGACGAGCTTTTTTAGCTTTTGGAATCTGTTCCAAGTCAGCCTTCATTTTCTGCCACTCCCTCACTTGTTTTTCATCAACACAGAATTCCCTACTTGCAATACTGTTATTGCTCACTTCTGCTCTTGACACAACCTTCATTTGAAACCAGCCTCATATGACCAGCGTTTTTGTTTTGGTTCAAGAATATCCATTTCTTTTTTCTGTTTTTTTAAAATAAATCATTTTATTGGGGCAAGAGTATCCATTTCTAATAGGATAAAAAAACAAGACTTTGAAAAAGAACTTTCATGGTAATGCACCTCCCCCCCCCCCAAACGTGTTAGGCGGGAGGAGGGTGGGGAAGTCCGTGCAGGCAGGGGATGCAGGATGTGAATTAACACAGAGATCAGAGGGGAGAGAGGGAGCGCAGCCACAGACACATCCTTACCAGTTCAGCTGTCAGCATACATGAATTACTATGGGCGCTTCTGCGAATTGGAGCCGTCCAACGACATAGGATGGCTCTGATTGGTTAGATGTGAGTAAACAAACATTCAAAGCCCTGTGGGGAAATGGAAATCACCCTCGAGATCGGGTGCTTGTCCCATTACCTGGGGGGCCTCAGCAAGATGTTACACCTCGCTGAGTTACCACTGACCTGTGTATAAGCTGAAACCCAGTTTTTCGGCTTATACACGAGTATATATGGTAATTAATATACTAGAAGTCCTTCAATTCGCAAGGGCTGCCGAGTCCACAGTCAAGGAAGCAGACATCTGAGTCTTCCTTCAGGCAATGCGGGTAGAGTCAGCTCACAGGCAGCAAACAGCAGGGAAGGTCACTAACAGTCAGCAACTCAGTAGCTTAGAGAGCAGGCCCTGATGGGATATCAAACTCAAGCATGCAAGATGACAGGATCTACCAGCCTCAAGCTCAAGTGATGTATACACCAGCAGCGTGGCGAAGCAGGTCTCGAAGGAACCTCAAGCTCTAGCAACACGATCCATGGATTGGCTGTCCCACAGGTAATGTAACTCACAGTTGAGGCAGAGAACCAACTAAAGCAGCCTCACATGGTCTGATCACCAGAGAGCAAGACAGTGAGGGGCAGGCCTTGCTGAGCCATTTATCTCTTTGCACTCCAATCAAACTATGATTGCATTAATCCAACATGCTCCTATTGACCAGGTTGCCACAATAAACCTACCTGCCATAGTACACCTCTTGCCAACTGGGCACCTCTACACAATTATTTAGCCATATAAAATTTCCAGACATTGATGAAATCACACTTACACACAGCATCAAACATCTACCATACATATAAATGAAAACCCACCGAATCTAATTGTATCTGGTACATCATACATGAACAAAAGAAAGATATTCAATAAACACGTATCAAGAAGATAAACTGACAATCAAAAACCTCACTTTTAGAATTGATCAAGTGGTCATAACTGATAGGTAGAACTACCTTCTTCTACTACCCATTCTGTATTAACTTTGCCCTTGGCCAGCCCTTCAGTTGGCCATGATACTTTGCCTGGTGGGGTGACCCAGACCTTGATTCCTGAGGGGTCTGGGTCATTAGACATCTTGTCAAGACTGGGTTTCTGTAATTTACCATTTATTTTAATCACAGGGCACGGTAGCACTAAGAGATGGCCTATGGGATCTCCTAGATTCCAGACATATTCTTGTTTACCTCCATTATGTAGCACCAATTCAATTTCTCCTTGGTAATCAGGATCAATCACACCATTTAGTACAGTGACACCCTTTCTGACCTGTTGATCCAAAGGCATGAGGATCCAAAAGTGGCCAGGGAGCATTCCCAGCTGCCAGTTCAGTGGAATCTGTGCTGTGTTTCCAGGTGGGAGAGTTCCCTCCTTTGGGACCAGGACCTCCAGGCCTGAAGTACAGGGTCGCTGGGACAGGAAGCAAAAATGCTGGAAGTGAATCGCTAGGAATGATACTGATTGGTGTCACTCCATCTTCCACCCTTAGGTTCATGGACCCAGGTAATTGGAGACACAGCATCACATATTGGCCACTGGTTTAGAGTGTATACAGCTTCCTGCAGAACATTGCCCCAACCCCGCAAACTGTTGCCACCTAGCTGGCACCATAATTGTGTCTTTAGGAGGCCATTCCATTGTTCTATCAAGCCAGCTGCTTCAGGATGATGAACATGATACAAGCGGTGGATTC
Source organism: Tenrec ecaudatus (assembly GCF_050624435.1). Classification (NCBI taxonomy): domain Eukaryota; kingdom Metazoa; phylum Chordata; class Mammalia; order Afrosoricida; family Tenrecidae; genus Tenrec; species Tenrec ecaudatus. Next base: position 17,153,339 of record NC_134533.1, read on the forward strand.
CATGGGCATGGGCCCACTGCCTCACTTCATTCGCTGTGAAGTGAGTTCCTTGATCTGAAGCCATGCTATGTAGGATGCCATGTATTCTGTAAGTCCACAAATGGCAGTTTTGGCAGAAGCGTTGCGTGCAGGAGATGTAAATCCATATCCAGAGTAGGTGTCCATTCCAGTAAGAACAACACACTGCCTGCGATACTTTATTGTGCCAGCCTGGCCAATAAACACAAGTGGGATTAATTGAAGGGCAGAGAGATAAATGGTTTGGTGAGCCTTGCCTTTCTTGTCTCTCGCTCTTTGATCATCGGACCAATGTGTGGCTGCCTTGCTTGTTCTGTGTCTCAATTTAAAGGGGGACGTCTAGCCTGTGGACTGTGTTGCTGTAAGTTGAGGTCCCTTTAAGACCACACGATTGGAATGTACATCTCTGGAGCTGGGGACTGACAGTTGGTGACCTGGCTGATGGTTGGTGACCTGCCTTGCTGTTTGCTGCCTGTGCTGGGATAACCTAGCTCTCTCTTTCTACAGAGGACTACCTGGAGGCTTTCAAGACTTAAAGGACTGCTAGTGTCTCACAAACTCTCACAGGAGTGAGTTGCACTGAGCCATTTGTACTGCTTTATAATTTAACTGTTCATTTCCTGTATTATATATCTATGTGTATATAATTTAACAGTTCATTTCTTGTGTTATATATAACTATCTTCATAAATATATATATATAATTATCAGCAATCTGGTTTTATCTCTCTAGAGAACCCTGTCTAATACACTGCCCCCTCCATGACAGAAGTGGTCCTATGTAATCAACCTGCCACCAGGTTGCTGGTTGATCTCCCCGAGGAATGGTCCCATATCTTGGACTCAATGTTGGTTTCTGCTGCTGGCAAATGGGGCACTCAGCAGTGGCAGTGGCCAAGTCAGCCTTGGTAAGTGGAAGTCCATGTTGCTGTGTCCATGTCCCTGCCACCATGTTCACTTTGTTCATGTATCCATTGGGCAGTGACAGGATGGCCGAGGAGAGAGGAGAACTAGTCTCCATAGTGCGAATCATCTTATCCACTTGATTATTAAAGTCCTCCTCTTCAGAGGTAGCCCTTTGGCGAGTGTTCACATGAGACATGATTATCTTTACTTTCTTACATGATTATCTTTACTTTCTTGGCCTATTCAGAGAGGTCTATCCACATTCCTCTTCCCCACACCTTCTGGTCACCAATTTTACAATCATGTTCCTTCCAATTCCCCGACCACCCATCCAAGCCATTAGCCACCATGAATCAGTATACAATCTCACATTTGGCCATTTTTCCTTCCAGGAAAATGGAACAGCCAGATACACTGCTTGAAGTTCTGTCCATTGAGAGGATTTCCCTTCACCACAGTCCTTTAGGAAGATCCCAGAAAAGGGGCAGTAGTGTTTCTGCTGTCCACTTATGAGTGGCACCGGCATATTGTGCAGAGCCCTTAGTAAACCACGCATGACTTTTCTGTTCCTCAGTTAACTTATCATAAGAAACTCCACAGGAGGACATAGGTGCAGACTGGGAGAAGGAAAGGTACTGTGACAGGAGTGAGCATTTGGACCATTTCTTCATGCAGCTTACTTGTACCTTTAGGTCCTGCTCTAGCCTGATCTCGTATATACCACTTCCATTTAACAATGGAGTGTTGCTATGCACATCCAACTTTATGACTCTGTGGGTCAGATAATACCCAGTCCATGATGGGCAGCTTGGGCCTCTTGGTGACTTGGTAGCCCGTGGTGAGGCGTTCAGTCTCCACTAACACCCAGTAACAGGCCAACAGCTGGTTTGCAAAAGGGGATTAGTTATCTGCAGAGGATGGCAGGACTTTATTCCAAAATCCCAACAGTCTATGCTGTGATTCACCAATAGGGGTCTGCCAAAGACTCCACACTGCATCTTTATCTATAACTGACACCTGTAGCACCACTGGATCAGCTGGATCATATGGTCCCAGTGGCAAAGCAGCTTGCACGGCAGCCTGAACCTGTTGAAGAGCCTTTTCTTGTTCTGGGCCCCACTCAAAATTGGAGGCCTTTCATGTCACTTGATAAATAGGTCAAAGTAGAACACCCAAATGAGGGATGTGTTGCTTCCAAAATCCAAAGAGGCCTACTAGGCTTTGTGCCTCCTGTTTAGTTGTTTGGAGGTGGGGGTGGGGACGGGGCGCAGATCAGATGCAATAGCTTATTCTTTACTTTAGTAGGAATATCTCAACATGCCCCACACCACTGAGCCCCTAGAAATTGTACTGAGGTGGAGGGTGCCTGAATCTTGGTTGGTTTGATTTCCCAACCTCTTGTATGCAGATGTTGTACCAATGAATCTAGAGTCTTTGATACATTCTTCTTAGAGGGTCCAATCAGCATAATGTCATCAATATCATGGACTAATGTGACATTTTGCAGAAGAGACAGGCAATCAATTTCCCTTTGGACTAAATTATACACAGGGCAAAAGAGTTGATGTACCCCAGGGGGAGAGTTGTGAAAGTATTGTTGTCCCTGTCAGATGAAGGCAAACTACTTCTGGTGGACCTTTGAGACTGGTATTGAGAAGAAGGCATGGGCCAGATCAAGAGCTGCATACCAATTACCAGGAGAAGTATTAATTTCCTCAAGCAATGAAATCACATCTGGGACACCAGCTGTAATTGGAATCACCACCTGGTTAAATTTATGATAATGCACTATCATTCTCCAGCATCCATCTGTTTTTTTTTTGTTTTTGTTTGTTTGTTTACAGGCCAAATAGGAGAGTTAAGTGGGGATGTGGTAGGAACCACCACCCCTGCATCTTTCAGCTCTTTGTTGGTGGCACTTGTCTCTGCAATCCCTCCAGGAATGCGGTACTGCTTTTGTATCACTATTTTCCTAGGCAATGGCAGGTCTAATGGTGTCCACTTGGTCTTTCCTACCACGGTAGCCCTTATTCCACATTTCAGGGATCCAATATGGGGGTTCTGCCAGTTATGCATTCGGGAACTGGGAAAATAATGACAGGATGGGTTTGGGGTCCCATTGGACCCACAGTGAGACATATCTGAGCTAAAATTCCATGGATTACTTGATGTCCGTGCCCCTACTCTGACTGGTGGCCCTTTGAAACATTTTGGGTCTCCTGGAATTAATGTCAGTCCAGAGCCAGTGTCCAGTAATCCCCGAAACGTTTGACGATTTCCTTTTCCCCAGTGAACAGTCACTCTTGTGAAAGGCCGCAGGTCCCGTTGGGGAAGGCTAGAAGAAAGACTAACAGTATAGACCTTCGGTGATATAGCAGGGTCCTCCTTCAAAGGGACCTGGCCTCTCCCTCATTCAAGGGGTTGTGGGTCTTTAAACTGGCTCAGGTGTGGGAATTGAGCAGTTGTGGCTCTCTATTCTGCTGTTCACCTGATCTGGCATTCTACCTGTATAGATCACATAAATATTCAGTAGGTTTCCCATGTAGTTCACTCCTAGGGACACCATGGATAAGTAGACAGTGCCATAAGTCCACACGAGACAAGTTGCTCGGATTACTACGGAAACCTTGCTGTGCATTGCTATAACCAGTCCACCCTGTCTCTGTTGATTCAGTGCTGGCACTTGCACCCTAACATCACGGGCCCAATCAGCTCCATTGTAGGCAAATGTCGGTGTTCGCTTAGGGCAGTTTCCACTGTTAATCCTGATGCACATAAAGTAGCAATTGGAGTCTTCAGAGATACTGGGGCCCACTTCTCAAACTTGTTCCTTTTTTTAACAATTAAAAAAATCATTTTAAGGGGAGTTTGTACGGCTCTTATCACAATCCATACATCCATCCATTGTGCCAAGCACATTTGTACATTTGTTGTCATCATCATTTTCAAAACATTTTCTTTCTACTTGAGCCCTTGGTATCGGCTCCTCGTTTTTCCCCTCCCTCCCTCCCCCCACAAACTTGTTCTTTATGGTTGTGGTGAAAGGTATGTCCTCAGGACATTCCTTTTTTTTTTTTTGGTTTATGGGATTGTTCTGATAGATTCATTCCAACATACCAATTTCTCTAAGCTTTTGGATGCCTTCCTGTACAGTGTACCAAGGTAGGTTAGGTACCTCAAATTGTTTTAATCTAGGCCATCTGTCAGCCCATGCTTCAGTGAACCAATCAAATAAGCAACTATATCCTCTCTTACCCTCTCTTGCTGAGACATTAAAAGAAAAATCTGGGGTTAGGGGCCCCATATCAAGAAACTCAGCCTGGTCGAATGTTACATTCCTTGCACCTGTATCCCCACACCCTTAGTAACCATTCCCAGGGATATTCCCCAGGCTTCTGCTTGTACATATTAGAAAACTGGAGCAGATCTTTATGAGCATAGCACACTTCTTCCTGAGTCATCATCCGAACCTCACCCTTAGGAACTTTCTGAGACTTAATTCTGGTTGCAGGTCTAGAGGAAGTAATGGGTGGTGGGGGTGTTTCCTGGGGACTCTCAGCAATGTGGTAAGGCATCTCCCCAGGCAATGCGACAGATGCAGCCCCACCTGGCATTAGAGCCTGAACAGTTTGGTTAATCTGCTCAAGTGTGAATTGTTTTACTGATAGTGGCCTAATCCCCTCAGGTGGGAGGGGCCTATCTGTTGACTGGGGTGACTGGCTCAAGAGCGTAGAAGCTCAATATCCTTTTCTTCTAGGTCTCCAGTCCATATGTTCCCAACCCATGTTTCAGGGTCCCAATCCTTTCCGATTAATGCCCTTCTTTTAATACCAGACACTGTTCCAGACCTGCAATTCAGCTGACGCTGTAATTCAGCTACTTGGATGATGAGACTCTGGATTTGGTTTTCGGCAGTGTCAGCTGTATTACTAGAGGAGAGAAGACTCGCCTTGGTAGCACACGCAGAAGCTTTCAGGTCTGTTATTCGGCACTTGAGACATACATCTGAGGTGCTGAGATCATCCCTTTCCTTGATCACATTTTCTGTTGTAAGGAGGACCAGCCAACTACTTCTCATTCTGACAAAACTGTTGGAAAAAATCAAACACAGGATTAGCCAGAGCCTCTCCTCTCATCAGCCTGTTATCTATTGGTGGCGATACTGTGGCTATTAGTTTTGTGACTTCACCCCATGGATTAACACCACCTCTCTAGTGGCAGACTTATCCATAGCTTTAGGGGTAGAGACAGAATTGTAAGTGCTGTTAAGCCTAATCAGGCTGGAGGGTCAATTTGAGAAGCCCATATTTTTTATCTTGTTTTTCTAGAACCACTCCTGGTGTCAATTGTGTTAGGCAGGGTTCTCTAGAGAAACAAAACCAGGACTCTTATGAATAGATAGATAGATAGATTTATACAGTATGAAATAATTTAACAGCTAATTAGTCCACACAGCAGTACAAAGGGCCCAGTTGAACTCACTTCCATGGAACAGTTAATATACTGGAAGTCTTTCAACTCAGGAGGGCTGCTGGGTCCAAGGTCAAGGAAGCAGACAGCTGAAACTTTCCTCTGGCAACGCGGGAAGAGTCCTCCTACAGTCAACAAACAGCAGGGTGGGTCACCACTGTCAGCAGCTCAGGAGGTTAGCAAAGGAGACCCTGATGGGATCTTGAACTCAAGCAATGCAGGATGATAGGATCCACCAGCCTCAAGTTCAAGTGATGTACATACCAGCAGTGTGCCAAAGCAGGTCTCTAAGGAACCTCAAGCTCTAGCAACAAGATCCATGGGTTGGCTGTTCCACAGGTAGTGTAGCTCACAAGTTGAGGCAGAGAACCAACTAAAGCAACTTCATGCTGGTCCAATCACCATAAAGCAAGAGAGCAAGGGGCGGGCCTTGCCAAGCCATTTATCTCTTTGCCCTCCAATCAAACTGTGACTTCATTAATCCCACATGTTCCTATTGGCCAGGTTGGCACAATAAACCTACCTATCATACTGCATGACTCATAACCATGAGACTTTAGCATCAATTTCCATCAAGGGCACACTCAGGTCAGTTCTTAAGAGCAAGGCTGCTCAGGGTAGTTGCAGACAGCAAGCTTTTCACCTGGCTCGTGGTAGGAGCAAGAACTCAATGGAGGCTAAATCTATGTGGAGACTCAAATGGATCTAGGTCCCCAAGAGCCTCCTGCAAACCTAGTGTTCAGAACTTGAGCTCTAATGTACCATCAACCATGAGGAACCATCAACAGCCAGTGGACTATGGAGCATTTTCATCCCATTCCCATTAGATATCTTCAAGAAGACACCCCATACCCATTAATAGAGTTAAGTTGCTAACCTCAAGGTCAGTTGTTTGAAACCACCAGCCGCTCCTCAGAAGAAAGAGAGTTAGACTCAGATGCCCACAGGGATGTTGTTCCCTGCCCTGTAGGGTTGCTATGAGTAAAAAAACAACTCAAAGGCAGTGAGTTCTTACCCAGCCCTGGTCTGCTTTTTGCCTGAGTGGATTTGCCTAGGCTGACTACATTGTATAAATGCCATCATATCGCAGGTGGTGTTTGGGGCTGCTCTTTTACTCAGGATCACGTTTTCAAAACTCTCCAACGTCAGTACTTCACTCCTTTTTACGACTGTACAATATTCTAGTCTGTGGCTGTACTACATCTTGCTTATGCCATTCACCACGGACAACCTGCAAGGTTGGCATTTTTCTGTCTACTGTGAATAAAGCTACAATGAACATTCTGCATGGGCAGATGCCGTCAGTTGCACCAGTGGACTTGCTAGGTCATATGGTCAACTCTCGGTTTCACATTTGAGGTCACTCTGTGGGTCACCAATTTGAGGAACTGCTAGACTGTTTCCTCACACCCCACCAAGGGGATGTCCCATTTGATTTACATTTCCCATGAGAAGGCTTGTAACAACTCTTTGTGAGAGGAGGGGGTCTGTAAATAACTTCCTGTACTATACGTGGGTACTATTATTTCCTACATCCAGCACTTTACAGACAAGGAGAGTGAGGTTTGAGAGGTTACATGACTTGGCCCAAATCCCCCAAGTGATTAACTGCCGAGTCCGGCATTGGTCCCAGGCTGTCTGACTCAACTGGACTGCCAGGGCTCTTTTAAAAAAATTTAGAAATCATTTTATTGGGGCTCATACAACTCTTATCACAATCCATACATACATCAGTTGAGTAAAGCACCCTTATACATTCGTTGCCCTCATCATTCTCAAAATTTGCCTTCCACTTGGGTTCCTGGAATCAGCTCATTTTCCTTTTTTCCCTCCCCCTCCCTCCCCACTCCCCCCTCCCTCATGAACCCTTAATAATTTATAAATTATTATTTTATCTTATCTTACACTGCTCGGCGTCTCCCTTCACCCACTTTTCTGTTGCCCATCCCCCAGAGAGGAGGTTATATGTAGATCCCTGAGATCAGTTCTACACCCCCTTCCCTCCCGGTATCGCCACTCTCACCATTGGGCCTGAGGGGTTCATCTGTCCTAGATTCCCGGTGTTTCCAGATCCCAACTGTACCACTGTGCATCCTCTGGTCTAACCAGGTTTTCAAGGTAGAATTGGGATCATGATGGAGGGGAGAAAGCGTTTAAGAACTAGAGGAAGGTTGTGAGTTTCATTATTGCTACACTGAACCCTGAGTGACTTATCTTCTCCCCACAACCCCTCTGCAAGGGATGTCCAGTTGTCTACAGATGGGCTTTGGGTCCCCATCATGCACTCCCCTCATTCACGATGATATGATTTTTTCCCCGCCTTTGTTGCTTGAAACCTGGTCCCCTCGAGGGCTCTTGACCACTGAATTGAGACTCTAAGATGATGGGAGCCCAGTGGAATGGGTAGAGAACACTGCAACCTCTCATTGCATTCTCAAAGGGCCTGCTGGCCCAGTGGTTAATTGCTGGACTGCTAACTGAAAGGTCTTTGCTCCCATTCCACTAGCCACTCCTTGGGAGAAAACACCTAAGGATCCGCTTTCATAAGATGCAAAATAACCGGGTTCAGCAGTCGCAAGCTCAGGTGACGACACGCCAGCAGCCTGGTGTAGGAGGTCTCACAGGAACCTCAATCTCTAGCAACACGATCCATGGGTTGGCTGTCTCACAGGTAGTGTGGCTCACATGTTGAGGCAGAGAACAGCTAAAGTAGCCATACACTGGTCCAATCACCAGAGAGCAAGAGAGTGAGGAGCAGGCCTTACTGAGCGATTTGTCTCTTTGCTTTTCAATCAAACTATGACCTCATTAATCCTACACGTTCCTATTGGTCAGGTTGGCACAATACACCTACCTGTCACATGAAGACACCTGTCACTCCCACAAGAAGGACAGCATGTGCACAGGCTGGGATATGTGAAAGCAGCTTTAATACACAGGTATGTACTGTGTGTTCCCAGGGCCATGTGATGACCATATAGGGGCTGGGACAAAACAGTAAAGTCCTAGTCCTCTTGGAGCTGACAGTCCATAAAGGGGAACATGTGGACGGAAGCTAAAAATAAGGAAGGGAAGTGTGCCAGCCAATGGGGTCTATGGAGCCCCTGACCTTCTATAGAAACATGTGACTATGTTTAGGTCCTCCCATAAGAAACTAACTCCCTAAGGGGAATTGGTAGCATAATGAAATATGCGTCGGCTGCTAACCCCAAGATCAGTGGTTCAAGACCACCAGGCACTCCAAGGAGAAAGATAAGGCTTTCTACTCCCCTACAGAGTTACAGTCTTGTAAATCCGCAGAGGCCATTCTACTCTGCTCCGGGGTTCTCCATGAGCTGCAGTGAACTGGATGGCAGTGAGACCTGCATCAGGGGGTTCCTGGGCAGCACCCATGGTTAATGAACTCAACTACTCACAGGAAGGTCGGCCTTTCGATCCCACCCCAGTGCTGCCTCCTAAGAAAGGCCTGCTCATCTACTTTAGAAAGGTCACGGCTGTGAAAAACCTCCCGGGTGCAGTTCTGCTCAGATACAAATGGGGTGACAGTGAGTCAGAGTCAACTTTATGGCAGCAAGTGGGTGTTTTCATTCATTTGTTTTGGTTCATTTAGCAGTCTCTGGACAGTGCCAATGACTCATGTTGACTGCTAGCCGAGGAGTTGGGGGTTTGAGTCGACCCAGAGGCACCGTGGCAGAAAGGCCTGGCAATCCCCTTCTGAAATAGCTGCCATTGGAGGTTCCATGGAGTACCACTCTGCTCTGACAGATGTGGGATTGATTGCCTCCGGTCAGGGTCCACTGGGCCGCCCCTGGTTTGGCTTAGCTTCATAACATTTCATTGTCTTCCCCTAATGACCTCAATGAATTAGCACGGCTGCCGTAGGGCCCTCCACACCCAGGCAACAGCTTGACCTTGATCTGGGAGTTCTGGCAGTCAGCAAAGAGCTTTAAGGTGTGCGACCTTCAGAATCGAATACTTTGTGCTCCCTGAGCCTTTCTATGGAACACTAAGCCAAACTCACTGCTGGTTGAGTTCATGCCGACACCTTATCAGGCCAGGTCAGTTTCTGAGATTGTACCTGTTTTTGAGAGTAGCAAGCCCCATCTTTTTCCCTAGGAGTAGCTGGTGGTTTCCAACCGCAACCTTGAGGTTGGCAGCTCAACATGTAACCACAAAGCCACCAGGGCTCCTGGAGGGGGATGGAAGGAGACTTAAAAGCTAGATAGAGTTGACTCTTTTTTTAATTGGCACTTCATCCACATATCACACAAATTAATAGTTCAATCATATCCAAAAGACTTGTATAATCATTACCACAATCAATTTTAGAACATTTCCTTCTTCCATATACTCAGTGTTGTTCATGTTATTATTATTTTTTAATCCTGGGAAAAAAATACACACCAAAACATTATCCAATTCAACAACTTCTACATGTACAATTCAGTGGCATTGATTATATTCTTCGTGTTGTACAACCATTATTGATATCCTTTTCCAAATTATTCCATCCCTATTAACATAAACTCAATGTTCCCAAAGCAAAAACTGTCCTTCAGCCATGGTAACCATTGGTCAAGATTTTTTTTAAAATAGTTTTTTAAATCTTTTGTAAAATTAGTTTCTTCATATAACTATTTAAAAATATTTAAAAATTATTTTATTAATGAGTGAAATAAAACAATAGGTCTATGAATTTTTAAAATTATTTTATTGGGGGCTCATGCAACTCTTATCACAATCCATACATCCATCCATTGTGTCAAGCACATTTATACATTTCTTGCCATTATCATTCTCAAAACATTTGCTTTCTGCTTGAGCCCTTGGTATCAGCTCATTTTCCCCCTCCCACACTGCTCCCCTCTCCCTCATGAATCCTTGATAATTTATAAATTATTATTATTTTATCATATCTTACCCACTTTTCTGTTGTCTGCCCGGCCCTGCACCCTCCTCAGAGTTCCTATTGCAACCGCTGTGCCAGTCATCTTGTTGCGGATCTTCCTCTCTGATGCCCTATCAAGCATGAGGTCATTTTCCAGGGACTGCTTTCTCCTGCTACTATGTTTAAAGCAGCTGAGACAAAGTCTCCCTTCCCTACTTCCAAGGAGTACCCTACCTGTACTGTCTCCGGGGTCATTTGTAGGTCTTTCTGGTCCACCACGGTGCCTTCCAAATTCTTCAGTCTGTCTCCCTCGCCTCGCCACCAAACGCAAACTCCTGCCAACTCATATTAACCTTATAGGACAGAGTAGAACTGCCCCCTTTGGGGTTCTGAAGCTGTAACTCTTTGTAGGAGGAGCAGAAAGCCTCATCTTTCTGACCTTGCTAACTCAATGCATAACCCACCACGCTCAAGGGCTCCTCCACCTTATCTCAAGACTTGGACTCACTGCCGCTGAGTTGATGCAGATCCATAACGACCCTATGGGACAGGGTGGAACTGCCCCTGCGGGTTTCTGAGACTGTAACTATGGGAGTCGTGGGCCTTATCCTTTTTTCCATAGAGCAGCTGGGGGTTTCAAAGTGCTGAACCTGGCATTCACAGACCAACTCATAACCGCTACACTACTTTGTATAGTGACTTGTAGAACAGGGCTTGACAGGCTGCTAACTGCAAGCTAGTTTGTATCCACCAGCAGCTCCTTGGGAGAAATATGTACTCTGTGTGTGCGTGCCAACAAAAGTTTATTTGAAAAACAGGCAACAAAGGTCCAAAGGCTGTAGTTTGTTAACTGCTAAATCAAAGGTAAATTAAAAAAGTATTGCCACCAGGGGTCCATTCATACATACGCAGGCTCACTCCAAACACAATGTTGGGACGTGTCTGTCTGATCAGTGTAGGGCTGCAGACAAGCTCTCTCAGAAATACTCTGGCCTTGGTCTCAGGAGGGTGCTTCTGAATAATAGTAATAGTAATAATGTCCAGTCAAGACTGTGGCTTCTCAGGGGACCAGCTGGGTTCAAGGCGGAGAGGTCAGCTGGAAGTTAGGGCGACTGCTGGAATCACAAAGGGCTGTCAGGACAGAGTTGCTCAGAGGCCACAGGAGGATCATGGGGCCCTGTTATGAAGACGTTTTAAGAAAATTGAAAAGGCCGGGAGAGGTGCCCTGAGGAATTTCTTTTTCCATCACAAAGAGGGACCCGCTCAGACTTTGAGGGCAGCCTGGATTGCCCTCTGAGAATTTCACTGGGAAACCTTCCCTGTCACCCTCCAGCGCTGATCTTGACTTCTTTTTGAAACTCAAAGAACCTGGGAAAGGGTCCCACGTTGAGCCCCCAGTGGTGACCAAAATTGCCCTTCAATAGAGGGCAGAGTCCTTCAGAGAGGGGTAAGAGAGGAGGGGTTAGAGAGGAGCCTTCTGAAGCATAGAAACACATCTGGTCTTTGTGTTTATTTAAGGTTTCTAGGCTCTGGTAGCAGTCCTGGACTTGAGCCTCGTGTGTGTGTGTGTGTGTGTGTGTGTGTGTGTGCCCCCGCGCCTGACAATGGACATAAATCAAATAAACACAACGCTATTTAAAGACAACACTTCCATAAAACAAGGCCAGGCTAAGACAAAGTCACGCATAGGCAAAGGAGCCAGGCAACTTTCAACGGAGATCAGTAACTTGGAGAAGACCTCCGGCGGGCCATCTGCTTCCCACCCCTCCGGAGGCAGGCGCTACAGTTACGACCCTGAAAGTGGCGCTCACGTTAACACCACTTGCCCCAACTAAGTCAGCAATCCAGCGACGACCTAGGTGCTTCGACGAACTCCAAAGAAACGCGGGTCATCTTACTTCTTGGAAAACCTATCTCCAGACTCCACAGCTCCCAGCCGCAGGCACGCGGACCCAGCATCTCAGTCCTCGCTGGTGTTGACCCAGGCCACGGCGCTGCCTGGCTGCTGGGGGTGAAGGGCGACTGCTAAGCTCTGGGTGTGTGGTCCGGGGGCGGGTGGGGGTGCGCGGGGCGGCACCGCGGGCGAGTCACGTGGGTGGGGAGGGGCAGAGAAGGGAGCCCCCGCCCCCACCTCGGGGCGCAGCCCCAGAGTGCTGTCAATAAAAACATGGGCTCGCCCCACGCTCCTCTGTGCTGAGCAGTGCCTGCCCGCGACTTCGGCCCAGGGGGCCGGGGAGGCGAGAGCGCCCGGCTGTGCGGCTGCAGCGCCCAGAAGTCGCCCGCGCGCCTGCGGCCAGGGCCCGGCTCGCAGGACCCCGGCCGCCCGGCGTGTGGACCCGCCGACCGGGCGCCGCGCTCCCCGAGGGGCCGCCCGGAGGTGAGCAGCGGGTGGGCGTCGGGACCCGGAGCCGCGTGTCCGTGCGTCCGTGCGCCGGGCGGTCCCGGCGGGCTCGGCACCCCGGGGAAAGCCCGGTACCTGAACCCGCGGTCTCGCGGCGCCTGGTCCCGGCTCGTCACTTGGGCCAGCGCGTCCGCCCCCGCTCTGTCCCCCGCCCCGCCGACCCGCTCTTCCTCTCGCAGTCCCCGGCGCTGGCTGCACTTCCCCTTCCTCCGCTCGCCTCGCCTCGGAACCGACCTCCGCGAGCGCGCCAACCCCAACCCCATCTCACAGATGGGGAGCGCAGGGAGGCCCCCAGGGCCAGGGGCCCCGGCACGGCCGCCCTCCCTCCGCCCGGGGCGCGCCCCGCTGTCCTTCTGCGTCCTCTCCCCGCCGCCTCGCGGGTCCCCGCCCTCCCGGTCCCCTCCCCGGTGACGGCGGGGGCACCCGGCTCCTAGCCTGCCCCTGCCGGTCAACAGAGCCACCCTCCCGACCGCTCTGACTAAGTCAGCGGCCACCGGACTTCGGGCCGCAGCCCCCTCCCCGGGCCACCGCTGCGGGCGGGCCCAGGCGCCCCGCGCACTGCCCCGCGTCCCGCCGAGTGAGTGGGGCACGCGGGGGGCGGCCAGGCCGCGGGAGGGACAGTCCCGGGCCTCCTTCCACGTGGCAGCTGCTGCCTTGGCCCGAGTGACTGTGTGGACTTGAGTCTCCTGTTGTGCAGCGGGCTGGGGAGGACTTGCTTTCTCTCGTCCCAACGTGGAGTGGGTCTCCGAGGGGTAACAGGTAGGGGGGGCGGCGTGGCTAACGTCCTCCTCCCGCCTGCTCCGGGGGTCTTTTCTGGACGCGCAGGACAGGACATGTGCCAGCGGTCACTTCAGCGCGCTCCCTGCCCCCTGCTGACCTCTAGGGATTGGGGCAGGTGCGGGCCTGGCCTGCGGGACCCCGGCTGCTCGCGCTCCCGCCCGGGTGGGAGAGGCCGGCAGCGCGCCAGGAAGCTGCGGCGCGTAGACAAGACCTTCCTTGTTTGCGATAGTGGCCCGGCGGGAGCCCAGCGCCGCGTGCGCCCCTGGCACTGCCAGTGCGCCCAGAGCTGGCTGGGCAGCGCCGGCTGGCTAGCCTGAGACTCCATGGGACCTCCATGAGGGAGGCTTGGCCCGAGCGGTCCCTGGCACCACCGTGATGCAGGACCCCTCCCAGGGGCCGCTGGGGGGCCCTTCGCTCAGCGCCCTGTTCCTGTGCAGGCTCTCGGCCAGCATGGCCCCCACGCTGCAGCAGGCGTACCGGCGGCGCTGGTGGATGGCCTGCACCGCGGTGCTGGAGAACCTCTTCTTCTCCGCGGTGCTCCTCGGCTGGGGCTCCCTGCTCATCATGCTCAAGAAGGAGGGCTTCTATTCCAGCCTGTGCCCAGGTATGTCCCAGAGGGGGCCCGCCGCCACCCTCCGCGGGAGCCTGGGCAAAGGGTGGGTGGCTCAGGGCACAGAAAGCAGGGCAGCTCAGGTCAGAGTTTCCAAGTCATTGGATGGCCTCTCATCACCTTAGGGAGGCCTTCTGCCCAGTCCACCCCTGTCCTCCAATCCAGTCAGCGTTGGGGGCTGGGGCAATAGGCAGAGAGCCCTAAGCCTCTGGGAACTTCCATCTGGTGCCGAATGCACCCACTGGGAGGAGAAGCAGGCGTGTGGTAAAGCTGCATGGGAGAAACTGGGGGTCACGAATGGTTCCTGAGCTCAGGCCAGGCCGGAGTTCCTCCTAAGTGTGACTGAGACCCCACAATTTAGGTGCTCGGCATGGGGAGAGGTTTCTGTCAGTTTTTGATGCTTTACTGCCCCTGTGATGACTCTTAAAAGTCAGCAGGTCAGCACACTTCTGCAAGCCTGCAGAATGTCTTCCAAGCCCTTGTCACCCAGGGCGCTGTCTCCTTCCCCAATAGCTACCACTCACAAAACCGTCCTGTGAAAGCTAACTCTAGGATGAGCAAACGGCTGTTCCAGGGATCTTGTACAATGGTCCTACCTGTCTCGCTTCTGCCACAGTAGGGTTTTCCTTGGAAATGTCTGGATTTTCTGTACTTAAGCTCCCTGAAAACGTCCTTTTGCTGAGCGTGTTTCCGTGCATCCTCATGAGGAATGCAGATGGTTGTGAGTTCTTTAGGGAAACTCTGCTTAGTTTGAGCAGAAACTCTGCTCTGCTCCCCGACAGATGAAAGGGCCAGCTGATTGTGAAAACCATCTGAAGCGCAGGTCTGATCGCCGCACTGGGGGGTGATCCAGAGCCAGAGTCTTCTCTTTCAGGCTAAAACCAAACCCAAACCACTGCCATTGGGCCGATTCCAACCCAGATGGACACCCTGGAGGACAGGGTAGGACTGCACCTGTAGGATTCTGAGACTGTAACTCTTTATGGGAGGAGAAATCCTCCTTTCCTGCATGGTAGTTTTGAACTGCTGACTCTGACTTCCTGTAATCCCCTACGCCCCTAGAGGAAAGCTGTATAAAACGGGACTTTTTAGGGTGTAGAATGCCCAAAGCAGATAGCCTCAATGTCTTTAGGCCTGTCATTTGGGGTTAGTTGTCTCCGGGTTGATTCCACCTCACAGCAACCCTGTAGACATAGAACTGCTCCATAGAGTTTGAATGGCTGTGACCTTTGAGAAGTCGATTGCCAGGCCCGTCTTCTGAGGTGTCTCTGGGTAGATTCAAACCACCAACCTTTTGGCTAGTAGTCGAATGCTTAACCATTTGCACCGCTTGACTTGTGTGAGTTGGCTGCGAACCCAAAACGGAATCCACAGCTGTTGGATTGGTTCCAGCTCATGGTGACCTGACAGGTCCACGCAGAACTGTCCCAGAGAAGTTCCAAGGCTAGAACTGTATAGACTGCTGCATCTTTTTGCCGTGGACTTCTTTGTTAGCAGCCCCCCATGTGTTTTAACCACGGAGCCACCAGAGCGCCTTCGCTCAGAACTCCCCAAGCCCAAGCCCACTGCCATCTAGTCGATTCTGATTCACAGTGACCCTGCAGAGGGTTTCTAAGACTAAATCTTGATGGGGATAGCCAGCTTCAATTTCTCCTTTGGAGCAGCTGAGGGTTTGAACTACTGACCTCGTGGTTAGCAGACTAGTGGTTAGTGGATAGCATCATCAAAGCTCCTTTGACCCACTTCCAGGTGGTGGGAAATCCTGAATTCCTTGGGGAGTGATTACTACCAGGCACTGTGGAGGCAGGGAGTCACCTCTCTGGTGTCTTGGCTGTTCTGATGGGTGTCTTCCCAGCCTGGGGAGCTGGAGGGTAGCGCTGACAGGCTCAGCCTGGGGAGCTGGAGGGATGCAGAGTCCTGTCCTGTGCCTTCCTGCCTGTCCTTGACCCTCCAACCTCCACGTGGTGGAAAATTCCACAGCTTTTACCAACTAGGGGATGTCCACAAGGCCCTTCCGCATTGAGTTTGCAGAACGGGAGCCATCACTCCCTCCCAGAAGGGAGGCGGGACTGTTGTGGGTGTCACAGTACTTAATAGATGTCAGTGTCCCTCCTGGTTTCTGCTGGATCATTATCTCAGCTCCCTGTGGGGACTTGCCTGGCTGTGGGGGAAACCACCGTGCTGAGCGTGCAGCAGAGGATGGGTGGGTGAGGGGAGGCTTTGATTCTTCCCTGGACAGCCCCTCCACCCCAAGTGCTGTGACGGTTATCTGGGAGGACACAGCAGGTGGCACCGAAGATGGCCTTGGGAGCAGTTAGGTGGGAGGATTCGAGCTGACATCAAATGATAAGGGTTCCAGGGTGGCTGAGAGGACCCAGTCAAGGACTCCTAGGGGACCTGCAGTGATCAAAGTGGTTTACCCTGGAGACTGGTGAGGCCCCACCCTCTAACCCTGGCCAGGCCTTGATGCCTCCTTGGTAGCGCTCTCCTTCCCCTTCCCTCTGGTGGTGTTGGTTTTCCTCTAATCAACTCTGCTGATGATTAATTTATATTCCGGGACTCCCGAGTGGGGCAAAGGGATCAGCTGGCAACCACTAGCTGGAAGGTTGGTGGTTTCATCCCACTCCGAGACAGGCCTTGCAAACCCTGCTCTGCGTTCATGAGTGTTACCTGGAGAGTAACTAACAAGGAAGACTTATCTACGTGTTGACAAATGTGTGCACCCCCGGCCACTGTCACCTCAGTCAGTATGTAGGACATGTCCATCACTTCAGGGCAACGCCCCCCCTCCCGCCCTCTTTGGAGGGCCCACCTCTTCACCTGTGCTTTTTGGAAAAATGGAACGATTTTCTTGAGAAGATCTGATGAGGGTGCTTCAGGAAGTACACGGAAAACTCCCATGAGCTTAGCATACCATCTCCCCAATGGACTTTTGGAAGCCCCCTTGTATTTGCTAGTGAAGAGATGGTGTAGTTGAGTGGCAGAATTCTTGTCTTGTGTGCCGGAGATGCGGGATCAGTTCCTGGACAACTGGTCTCAGGTGTGGCCTGTGTGACAGTGTCTGTCAGTGAGGCTTGTGTGTTGCCGTGATGTTGAGCGGGTTTCAGCAGAGTTTGCAGACTATGGCGAAAGACTGGTGAAGTACTGCCAGAGCCAGTCGTCTGCGGTCCACTTCTCTGTTGTTAGATAACATTGAGTCGGTTCTGACACCTGGTGACCCTACGAATGACAGAACAAAACACTGCCCGGCCCTGTGCCATCCTCATGGCCGTCCCCATGCCTTAACCCATCGCTGCAGCCACTGTGCCAATCCATATTGTTGAGGACCTGCCTCTTTTTAGCGCCCCACCCCTCCCTGTTGCCAAGCATGATGCCCTCCTTTCAGGGAAGGGACAGTTCTCTGCTGACAACATGTCCAAAGTATATAAGACCAAGCCTTCCCATCCCTTGCCGCTAAGGAGCACTCTGACTGTACTTCTTCCTGGAGAGATTTGTCTGTCCTTTTAGCAGTGTGGGACACTTCCAATATTCTTCTCCAGGACCACAATTCAAATGCACCAATTCTTCTTCAGTGTTTTTTAAAGTAGCCTTGTAATGATTAAAAAGAATAATAAATAACAAAAAGGAGCCCTGTTCTAAAGTCTAATATCTTGGAATCCTGAGTTTGATGTGACATCCACACATGTATGTATCATACCTATGTTGCTGTTGGGGCCCCGACTTGTCAGTTCCAACTCAGAGTGAGTGATTGAGAGAACAGGTGGAGCTGCCCATCCGGTTTCTTGGCTATCATCTTGATCAGAGCGGGCCAAATCTGAATTCCCATAGAGCTCCTGCCTCGCTACCAACTGCAGCTCTTTCCGTTAACAGTAAAGCACTTAAGCACTGCACCACCAGGGCCTCTTTATGGGGGATGTCTACATTTCTAATACATATTCAAATAATGCCCAGCTATGAGAAAGGAGCCTTGGTGGTGTAGCGGGCTATGCATTGAGTTGCTAACTGCAAGGTCATCTGTTTGAACCCACTAGCCACTGTGCCAGAGAAAAACGAGGCCGTCAGCTCCCGCCAAGATGTACAGTTTTAGAAACCCAAAAGGGCAGTTATACATTGTCCCATAGGGTCATCATGGGTTGGAATCCTCTCGATGGCAGTGGGTGGGCTTGGGTTTGGTGGGTATAAAGCACAGGTAGGTCGGAGGTAGAGCTCTTGCCTTCCATGTGGGAGGCTCAGGTTTGATTTCTGGGCAGTGAACCACAGGTGTAGCCACCACTCATCTGGCAGGGGCCGCTTGATTTGTTGTCCATGATGCTGGACTGATTTCAGTGGAGTTTTCAGATTAAAACAGACCAGGAAGAAAGGTCTGGTGATCTACTCCCCCTCCCCCCAACTCAACCTTTACATCCTGCCAGGCTTCCTTGTGCATGGTGTCTCCATGAGTTGGGTTGATTGGACAGCAGTTATCAACAACAGGGCACACGAGAAAGCATTCCAAGCACCACTCAGATCCAGCATGCCATCTACACACACACACACACACACACACACACACACACACACACACCACTTTGGGATGCTCGGTCTCCTTAACTTCTGAATAATTTCTCCTTGTTTCACTCCAGGCCTCTCTTTACTCATCTGTCAAATTGGGAAAGTTCAATTTCAAAGACTCCTTCTGTTGCAATGAACACAGACATCAGCCTAAGAGGTTCAAAAGTCAGACTTTATCCAACCCCTCAGGATGCTTCACCAAACTTTAATAACTAACTCACATTAGCTGGAATCATTGGCAGCTGATCAATAAACCTGAGAAACCAGAGTATTCAATGACTCCAGTCTCTCTCTCTCTCTCTCTCTGTGTGACTACAAGTCTTTAGCTGGCCACTCTGCTGGTGGAAGAAGCACATTTCCTGGCCAGCGCTGGTGGATCCTTGGGAAACTTACAAAGCTGGTTGCTTCAGAACAAAGTGGCCCATAGTGCAATGGGGCGGACACTTTTGGATACGGTCTTGAGTTTGAAATAGAGCCGTGTGAGCGTGAATTGCATTGATTCTTAGAGCCCTTGTCATCTTTAACATGGGGATCAGGATTCTCAGCTTCCTTAGGGTGTGCGCATTCAAAGAGCTACAATGTGGACAGGCCCGGTACCTTGTAACCAGAACCCAAGCAAAGCCTTTGTTGTTGAGTGTCAGCGTTTAACTGGGGTTTGTTGGGCTTTCAATGGTTGACTTTTTAGAAGTTGGTCTCCAGGCCTTTCTTGGAGTCCCCTGGGTGCTGTAAATGCCTGACGGGGTTGGCCACTAACCGAGAAGTTGTTGACTGGGGCTCACCAGAGACACCTTGGCAGAAAGGTTCTTCTTGTGCTGGTCAGCCTTGGCTCTGGCCTCGGGTGTGGTTTGGCTCTCAGAAACCAGGTCCAGCGGCCGAATTGTTCACTGCCAGGAGGAGCAGAAGCCCAGCTGTGGAAAACAGTGCCTAGAGCAAGTACTGAAACGGTCCCCTTGTCCAGAGAGCTGACAGCCACCTTTTAGTTAAGTGTATCATAATCAAGCACACAGACCTACACTCCCTGCTATTGAACCAATTCCAACTCATCACTCTCTCTCACGGCCAGTGTGTCCATTCTGACTCAGGAGAGGGTAGAACTGCTCCAGTGGGTTTCCATGGCTGTTACTCTCGACAGTCATAGAAAGCCTCATCGTTCTCCCACAGAGCGGACAGGTGGTTTCAAACTGCTGACCTTGCAGCTACATTTGCAGTTATAGCATGTGACCATTCTGCCACTGGGGTGCCCTTCTTCCAACTCATGGCCACCTGTATGGGGTTTCAGGCTGTAAATCTTTATAGAAGCAGACAGCCTCAGCTTTCTCCCCTGGCGTGGCTGGTGGCCGGTGGCCGGGGTGGATAGTACTTAGCTGACAGCACCACCAGGGCACCTGAACCTCAGCTCAAAAATACAAGCCATGCTCATGATCTTTTAATTGACATGCAGGCGCCACATGCAAATAACAGCTGCTTTCACCGAGGAAAGCTGGGGTCTCTGGGGGGCTCACAGGCATTTCCCCCCAGTGTCTCCTCCCTATGCTCAGCAGAGCAAGAGCACCAGTCTGCCTGGTCCCACGGAGGCTCTCAAATACAAGAGTACACGTTTTAATTGAATGAAGGGTCTCTCCCAGCAGTGACCTTAAAGGTCACAAAATGACAGGGCTGGCCTGAACCTCTTATGTGGCGTGATCAAAACCCCTATCCACTTGCTCTCCATGCCAGCCATGCCTCTCAGTCCCTCTGGTGGCAGGTACCTCGGGTGCGGTCCCCAGGCCCAAGGCGTTCCTTCCCAGGCACTTTAGGGGAGCACACAGTTCAGTTCACCCATGCCCACCCCTGGGATATTTGAGCTTCCCGAGGACAGCACGAGCCTTGGTACAAATGTCCTCCCCCGAGGCCCCAAGCATCTAGATGCTAAAACCTCCCGAATCCTTCTCTTCACAACACCTGTCACCATCTGTGGGTACATCTCCTTGTGGTTTGGCTAATGATGTGTGGTTTGGCTAATGATGTAGAGAGCACAGTAGTTTCCTGTCCAACAATTGAGACACTTTGTTTCACAACATTCATGGCAATTCCCTTACTCCCACTTCCTCTCTGGGTCCCCCCCCCCGTTCCCCCCCATTCCCATCTGTCCTTTTCTGCCTTCTGGGCTTTATCAGGGGGCACATGTTACCCTCTGGGTCTCATGCGCACCTGCCACTCTTGCCACCAGCATCTGTGTGTTTGCTTGTGTATTGTCTAATGCAAGCGCCACAAGAGCAGAGCGCTTCCTGTCTGAGCCACTGTGGGATCCCCGGCTCCTGGGATGGGATGGACTCTCCCTGAGTGACCCTCCAGGTGACCCAGCAATGTCCCTTCTCAGCTCCGGGACCACCTTCTTGGGGCCCACTTTCTCCCACCAAATGCACCTAAGGAGCCAATGGAGGAGGTGTGCTTGACTCCCCTTTGTAGATAAGGGTGCTGAGGCTCAGAAAGAAAGTCCCTTGGGCAAGGTGGCACAGCTTCCTAGGACAGTGGTGGGCACGCAGACCCTGACTCTCTCCCTAGGTGTGCCCTGAACAGGCCCTGGGCAAAGTGGCCTAGTAACAAATCAGGGATGGCACAGCCACCTGGGCCCAGACTCCAACTACAGACGCTCCCACACTGTAACCACCTCACTGCCATTGAGCTTCTTCCCACTTATAGGACAGGGTCAAGGGCGGGTTTCTGAGACGGTAACTCTTCACAGGAGTAGAAAGCCTCTTCTTTTCCCCTGGAAGTGACTGGTGGTTTCAAACTGCTGACCTGGCTGTTAGTAGCCCAACTCATAGCCACTACCCTACCAGGGCCCCTCTCCCTACCACCAGGCCACCCCAAAGTCATCTAGTTGGCAGTACATCAGAGGTCTGGCAGCCCCACCCCACCCCAGTGCTCTCCTCCCTCATCTGTCCCATGTGCTAAGAGCTCTGCTCACCCCCTCCCGCCCCTCCCCAGCTGTGAACGACACCGGTGTCAACCAGGAGCAGTGGACGAGCTGCGACTTGCAGGACGAGATGCTCAACCTGGGCTTTACGATTGGTTCTTTTGTGCTCAGCGCCACCACCCTGCCCCTGGGCATCCTTATGGACCGCTTTGGGCCCCGGCCAATGCGCCTGCTGGGCAGGTGAGCTGGCTCTGCCATGGGAGCTGGAGGGCAGGAGCGGGGCTTCAGGGTGGAGGGGATACAGACGGGTCGGTCCCTGATGTCCCCGCAGTGCCTGTTTTGCCGCATCCTGCACCCTCATGGCCTTGGCCTCTCGAGACACCAGTGGTGAGTGGCTTGCCCTCTTGTGTCCCCAAGAGAAAAGAATGGGTGGGGTGAAGGTGGATGCTATTGAGCCCATCTCCCATCCTTGCCCCATCCCCCAATGCCACCCTTATCGTCTCCTCTCCCCCCCCCCCAGTCCTCTCTCCGTTGATATTCCTGGCGCTGTCCCTGAATGGCTTTGGTGGCATCTGCTTAACGTTCACCTCACTCACTGTGAGTATTGCTGGCCAGGAAGAGGGTGAGGATGGGGGAAGCTGTGCCCGCTGCAACTGCGAGTGGAGGAGAAGGAAGGGGTGTGTTGAAGTGTGGGTGCCCCCCGACAGCCCACAACCAGGGGAGTGGGTGCCCCAAAATGAATGATGCAGAAGTCTCAGTGCTGGGAGGGAAATGAAGCCAGGGCCAGGTTCCTGCAGGAAGGGGGAAGTTCCAGACTGCTGGAGTGGCTGGGGGGGGGGGGTGGTGAGGGGGAGAGGGAGGGTGTCCAGCCCCTGTGGGGAGGACATGAGGTCAAGCCATATGAAGTTGACCATGTTTGACCTACAGGAAACGGGTTTTCTGTGTGGCCTGAACGCTGACATGTGAATTGTGTGTGTTCTTGTATAAGAGTCCATGTTTATGGCTGTGAGTGGGTGAGCAGAAGAGGGTTAAGGGGGGGTGGTGTGGTGGTGGTGTGTGTGTGTGTGTGTGTGTGTGTGTGTGTGTGTCCCCGGCGCAGCAGCCTCCGGCTGTTGATCTGGGCTAATGAGGGCCAGACTGGGTGTTTTTGCTGAATTTCCCCACACCCCATCGGCAGCCGCCTTTAGTTCCAGCCTGGGACATTTCACAACTGGGGGTGGCGGGGGAAGCAGATCCCTTCCTCCCCGCCCCCTCGCAGCCCCTAAGGCCCCAGGATCCGCCCCGCGGCCCCGCCCTGCCGTTCCCCGCCCCGTAATCTCCAGCCAATGGCAGGGCCCCGCGCTGGCCCCGCCCCCCGCTGCTGCGCCCGGGAACGTCGAGTCCCTGCCAGGTTATCCCGGGTCAGCCAGGGGTGATTCGGACACCCCTCCACCCCCCCATCCCACTTTCCTCCTGTGTTGGATGGGGACCCTGGCCTCGGACCCCTCCCCGAGGGTCCTGCCGCCCTCCCTGGCGCTGGCCCCCTTCGCTAACGCCCTTGGCAGCTTGTCCTGCAGATTCCAGGTATCAGCGCCACACTGGCCCTCCGTCCCCACGTTCAGAGCCGCTTGTAGACGTGGGGGAGGATCGACTCTTAATTCTGTGTTTGCCCACCTTCCTGGGTCCCTGGGTGGCACCAACGTCGGGGGTGGGGTGGAGGGGGGCCTTTCCACTTATAGCCCTGGTGATGCAGACTGCTCACCTCAAGGTCGACGGCTCCTGGGGAAAAGGCTGAGGCGGGCTGTTCCTGTAAAGGGAGATAGTCTGGAACCCTCCCGATAAAGGCGCTATGCGCCCAGGTGTCATGGTGATCATGCATTAGGCTACTCACCACAAGGTCGGGAGTTTGAAACCACCTGCCTTCCCAAGCCTTGTAAAGAGTTACAACCTTGGAAGCCCTTGGGGAGGGGGGGCAGTTCGACCCTGTCCTCCACGGTGGCCTTGAGTCGGAATCGACACGCTGGCAGTGAGTTTGGTTTTCAGAGTTTTATGAGTGAGAGTGGACCCCGGAAACCGTGGGTGGGTGTGACAGAAAGGGTCGCCTCTCCAACCCACCCAGCAACCCTGGCACAGAAACGCCTGACGGGCTGCTTGCTGTAAAGATTACAGCCCAGAAAAGTGTGGGTCACTGTGAGTCAGAATCCACCCAGGGGCTGTGTGTGTGTGTGTGTGTGTGTGTGTGTGTGTGTCCACTTCCCTTCCGAAAGGGCTTTCTGAGTCAAGTTTCTGGCCACACACCCTGGGAACCGAGCTGTGGAGCGGGGCTGACTCAGGCTATTCCCGCTATGGAATCTGGTGACCTGGGAAGGATCCGGGTGAGGGACAAGGGGGCGTTTCACAAAGGACACGGTGACTTTGTGGCTCTTCCTGTGCTCCCCTGAGGGCCTGGCTCAGGTCAGCTGAGTGGCACGTGCAATACGAACTGGTGGGCGTTCTCGTTCGGTCTCCGGGTCATAGCCACCTCCCCCCGTGACCTGGCTTGCTCGTTCCTTTGGCTCACCCCTCACCTCCCTGGTCCTTCCCGAGTCTTGTCCTGGATCAGCAGAAAGGATGGGTAGGGGAGCCTTGGGGACCACCTGGAGGACAAAGGGCCACCAGGAGTCACTGGGTGGTGCAAACGGTTAAGTGCTCTCCATCCAGTGGAAAGGCTGTGAGTTCGAATCTACCCAGAGGCCCCTCGGAAGGCAGTCCTGGCCGTCTGCTTCTGAAAGGCCATGACTTTGAAAACTCTATAGAGCAGTTCTCATCCACGTGTTCCTATTGGCCAGGTTGGCACAAGAAACCTATCACATCCACACACATAGGGTCTATATGAGTCACCCTTGACTCAAGACAACAGCTAACAATAATGGTCAGGTTCGGGGTCGGCCAACACCATAGCTGGGGGCCTGGGATGCTCAGAACCAGGGGAAAGTCAACTACCGACTCTGCGGCCCTGCCACCCTTTTGGGTTTGAGTTCTCTCATCAGTAAAATGAGTTGGATTCCATCAGTGTTGCCCAAGCACCTGCTCCGTTAGGGAGCTGGGTGGGTTAGGGAGATGTGTCCCCAGACAACCTCCTGACAAGGAACAGAATTTCCTGAGGACACCTCTGGAAGTCTTCAGGTGTTGAGGTGCATTGGATGGAGTTGTTATCGCAGGGGGTTTCAGAGCACAGAGTTGCCTGAGAACTTTCTTATTGTGTCTTACAGCAATGTGTCTGGTGTTTCCACCGAGGGAGGCCAGGCTAGGTGGTGGTGGTGTTTAACAGAACCCAGCACCGCTCCATCCTGACACCATCCTCACAATTGTTCTTAGGCTTGAGCCCTCTGTTGTACCCACAGTGTCGATTCATCTTGTCAAGGGCTTTTCTCAATTTCACTGCCCCTCCTCTTTACCAAACTGGAAATGCTTCTTCAGAGACTGGTCTCTCCTGATAACATGTCCAAAGCACATGAGACAAAGTCTCACCAGCCTTGCCTCTACAAAGAGCATTCTGACCAGACTTCTTCCAAGACAGGCTTGTTGGTCCTTTTGGACTAGGTGCTTATGAGTCCTCTCAGGCAGACCTGGGAAAGGTGAGCCCTCAGCTGATGCCAGGTATGCCCTGTTCACCTCTGCTGCCCTTCTCCTCCCCCAGCTGCCCAACATGTTTGGTAACCTGCGCTCCACCTTCATGGCCCTCATGATCGGCTCCTACGCCTCTTCTGCCATCACGTTCCCTGGCATCAAGGTAGGCAGCTTTGGGGGGGGTGTCCTCTTGGGGGTTTCTTTTGACCTTCACACAGCACTGGGCAGGGTTAGCCACAAAGAGAACTGCAGTCCTGACACATGCTGCAATGCGGATGAACCTGGAAACAAGTCCTCACAAAAGGACACCTGTGATGTGACAGGGAAATCAGAGGGTATGAGTGGTGACCCGGGAAGGGAGGAGGGTCAAGGGAACCATGTAAGGGACATGGACGTCCATAGTGGTGGCACAGTATGGAAATGGCTAGTGGAGGCGACCACGCAGTATGGTGAGCAACCTCTGAATGACATTGATGTCACCGAGTCAAGGTCTAAAGTGTTGGATCGGCAAATGCTTTGTTAGTCTCTCGTTTTTGACTGAAGGCACCCGATGTGACAGCAGAACCGCAGGCTATGGTTTTCTGGGCTGTAATCTTTACGGGGAGCCTGGTGGCATAGTGCCCATCGCAAAGCCGGCGGTTCAAACGTGCTCCCCAACCTCCCCAACCACACCATGGGAGAGAGATGAAGCTGTCTACTCCCACACGGTTTCCAGCCTGGGAAAGCCTCCGGAGCAGTGCTCCTCTGCCTTGTTAGTGCCAGGAGGACTGGAGAGCAACTCAGTGACAGTGGGCGGCGGCCTTTATGGCAACACACGGCCACGTGTTTTTCCTGCAGGGCAACGGAACAGCGTCTGCCAACAAACCTTTCCATTATCAGCAAGTAGCCATTTGTGCCACTAGGGAATTACAGTGCACGTATTAAAAATATTTAATTATCACACACACACACACACAGCTGGGACAGTGACAGCCGGGGCTCCCGGCCACTTGGTTCGTCTGGTTAGAGGCTGGTTTCCAGAGAAGCACTGAGTCCTCACAGGACAAGCTCAGCCCTGCTGCCGGCTGGGGCGTCTGCCTTCGCCTCCTCCTCCGGGTTCTCGGCCCAGACTTCGTCTTATCTCCTGGACCAGGCCAGGCTGTATCAGCTGGTGGGCCTGTCTCTGATCTTTCCCCCTCTCGTTTGTCACGGAAGCCCTGGCAGGTGCTATCACTGCGAACCAAAGGGTTGGCAGTTTGAGCCCACCCAGAGGCCCCTCAGAAGAAGGAGCCGATACCAAGGGCTCAAGTATCAAGAAACTGTTTTGAGAATGATGATGGCAACAAATGTACAAATGTGCTTGATACAATGGATAGATGTGTGGATTGTGATAAGAGTTGTAGGAGGTCCCAATAAAATGATTTTTTTAAAAAGAAGAAAGGCCTGGGAATTAAAAAAAAACATTTAATTAGGAGCTCTCACATATGTAATTATAATCCATAGGTCCATTAGATCAAGCATAGTTATACCATTTCTGCCATCATACTTTTCAATACATTTTCTTCTTTGACTCCTTGATACCAGCTCCCCTTTATCCCCTCCCTCCCCCATCCTGCCACCCCCCCTGAACCTTTAATATATTTATTATTGTAGGGTTTGTATTTTTTTTACTATAACTTACACCTTCCAATGTATCCATTCACCCAAAACTCTGATGCTTGTTCCTCTTGAGCGGGCTTATACAGTCACCATTGCTATCAGTTCCCCTTCCTCTCCCTTCCCCCCAACTCTTCCCCTACCCTCAGGAATCATTACTGCCATTACTGTTTCCGAGAGGTTTATCTATCTTGGATTTTGTGCCTCGAAAGACCTTTATTGGTATCAATGTACAGATGCAGGCCTAGCGAGATTAGTGAGGTAGAACTAAAGGCATGCTAGTGGGAGGAGGACATTTTAAAGAACGAGAGGAAAGGTATGTGTTCCATCAGTTCTCTACTGCGTCCTGGATATGTCGTCCCTTCCGTGTGGCCCTTCTGTGAGGGATTGGGACATGGTTTTCAAACCAGCCACTGGAGACCCCTCTGGAGCTCTCTGCCACACAGGGTTGCCATGACTCACTGCTTGATTTATTCTGTGGTTGACAAGGCTTCTAGAATGATCTTTCTTAGATCCAGGCCTGGCTCACGCACCCACCAGAACTTCTCCAGAACAAAGTCCAACCTCTGCACACACATCCAAGCCCCCAGATTCTGACCCCAACCAAGGTTTGGACCACATCTCTGACACCTGCCAGACAGGCTGGGTGGCTCGGGTCCAGGGCCCCAAAGCTGGTCTGCCAGGCTAGAACCTGGCTAAGTCAGCCTTGGGGATGAGCCAACTCTGTCTGGTGGAAGTTCCCACTTCTTCCTCTGTTAAACAGTATCAGAGCCGTGGTTTGCCCCTCCGACTCCAGGATCTTGGGCGTGTGTTACATTAGTTAGCTTTGTTAAAACAGCTCACCTGTTAGGTTGGAGGACAGTTGCTCAGAGTCCCCAAAGGAGTTGAGAATGCATGTGGGTGGGCATGATAAGCAGGTAGCAGTTGGCTGCAGAGGGTGGGGTTGAGGACCCGGATCTTCACTCCCATGCCACCTGAGCGGAATCCAAGTGGACACAGAGCCTGCTTGTCCTGGGGTGTGCTGCTCCGGCAGGCACCTGTGAGAGTCGAGATAAGACGTCCCCCGCTGGGTTTACCTTTCCTGGGTGAAGTCTCCAGAAGAGTGCAGCACACACAGCTGCTCCTGGGTTGACCTTAACCACTTGACTTGTTCTCAGGAGTGGCTGAAATGAAATGAAATTTGAGTGTGTGTGCAGACAAACGGACGTGGGAGTCTGGGCCCAAAAAAAAAATGTGTGCCCATTTCACAGGTGGGAATGGAGGCTACAAACCCAGGGGAGCTGGGGGTGGGGAGCCAGCAGCTGCAGCACTTTGTGGGGATGGAATCATCTTTCTCTTGAGGGACTTCAGTCTCAAAGGAAGGGAGAGGGGAGAAGGTAGGGCTTCTAGATGAGGCTCTAATCTCTGGCCTTGGTTAGAGGACACTTGCTCAGCGGAAGTTGGGGGAAGGAGTCGGAAGAAGAGGCCTTTCTGAAGGCCTCTGAGGCCTGAGTGGGAAGAACTGATAGCCATCAACTCAAAGTATCTTTTCAGTGCCTGCCCTTCAGCCTTGGGGCAGTTCATTTGTTAGTTTAGAGAAGGGGTGGGGTGCATCCGGCCTGCATCACAGGCCTTGACAAAGAGAAGCATTTCCAGCCATCATGTGAACCAAACCTAACTGCTACGGAACTGATGCTGGCTCATCCCGACCCTATAGGACGGGGTAGAACTGCCCGTGAGTTTCCTGGACTAGCTCTTGATGGGAGTCGAAAGCCCCATCTTTCTCCCTCAGAGCAGCTGGGGGTTTGGAACTGCTGACCTTGCAGTTAGCAGGCCAATCTGTAACCGCTACACTCCCAGGGCACCTTTGACCACATCGAGCAGGCAATTTTTAAAAATTTTAACAAAGCAATTTATTGGGAGCTCTTACAGCTCTTAGACCAATGCATACGTCAATTGTATCAAGCACATTTGGACGTATGTTGGAGCAGGCTAATTTTTAAGTTGATCATTGTGTATGGCCCCCGAATGATGTTCTGAACATCCAAAGGGCCTTTGGCAGAACAAGGGTTCCCCACCCCTGGTTGAAAGGCTCAGCGTCCCCACGGGAGCTTCAGAGAGTGAACGTGGGCCGGGCGCACCCACCCCTGGCCGCTCCTTCCTTCACAGCTGATCTACGATGCGGGGGTGGCCTTCGTCATCATCATGTTCACCTGGGCTGGCCTGGCCTGCCTCATCTTCCTGAACTGTGCCCTCAACTGGCCTAGAGAAGCCTTCCCAGCCCCCGAGGAGGCCAATTACACGTGAGTGTGGGGTGCTGTGGCTGGCCCGGAGTAGGTGCCCAGAAGGGAGTGAAAGTGGGGACTGCTGCTGTCCTTGTGGGGTTTCTGAGACGGGCGTAGAGTCAGGAAAACCTCAGCCACAGGGCAGCTCCCTGGAAACTCAGTGCAGGGGGAGGGGGAGTATCTGGGTGACAGCTGGCATTTATTGAGAGCCCATTGTTTCCCTGGGAGTTGTCCCTTGCCGTTTGCAAGCAGCCCTGTGCCGTGGCTGCTGTGAATTCCGTTAGACAGGGGCAGAGCAGAAAGGGTCAGGGAGCAAAGGTCATGCCACTGCAAAAGGTGACTCTTGAAGCTCCCTGCTCCCTGGGAATGAATGACCTGTCTGCTCAGCACTTGCTGAGCATCTCTGCTAAGCCCTGGCTCTCAGTGGCTCGAAGTAGGACTGCATGCTGGGCCAAAGGCATCTCAGACCCACCCCTCCCCGGGGGCAAGCTGGGGAGTGGGCTCTTGCGGGGGGGCCTAGTTCCCACATGCTCTGGGCTGCCCACCACCAGGAAGAAGATCAAACTCAAGGGGCTGGCCCTGGACCACAAGGTGACAGGTGACCGCTTCTACAACCATGTGACCACTGTGGGCGAGCGGTTGAGCCAGAAGGCCCCCAGCCTAGAGGATGGCGCTGACGGCTTCCTCCCATCCCAGGATGACCAGGCCACCTTGGAAAAACCTCGGGAGAGTGAGTGTCTGGCTGTGGTGACCATCCGAAGGGCCGGGAGGGCATATCCTGAGACCCAGTGAGCACTCCTGTGGGGGCGCTCCCCCTCTCACCCCTTCAGTGCTCATAGGACACCCCCACCAGAATGCAGGTGGTCGCCCGCCCCCAACTTGTTGCTGTCAGGTGCCACCAAGTCCATTCTGAAATAGTGACCCCCTTATGACACAGCCGAACTGCCCCGGCCTTCCTAGTCTGTGCAGGAGCAGGCTGCCAGGCCTTCCTTACGCGATGTGGCAGGGGTCGGGTGGACTTTCTGGCTAGCATTCGAGCGCTTAACCACTGCACCACCAGGACTCTTTTGTCTTCCTGCTTACAGATGCTCAGAGAGCTCAGGGAAATTTAGATTCCCAGGAAGAGAGAGGGAGGAGCTAAGAGGGGTCGGGGGTGGGGCGTGCAGGGTCTTCAGGCAGAGACACTTGCAACCTTCGAGTCGCTTGCATCAGCTGCAGCCCCCCAAACCAAATAAAACCCTCACTCCATGGGGTCAATGCCAATAGGAAACGGAGCAGCAGCCCAGGGAGCTGCTAGTTGGTTTCCCCCTGCCGGTTGTACTAGGAATTGCACTCTCCCCACATCTCAAGGAGCCAGTTGGGTCATTTCCCAAGGTGCCTAAGATGCAGGAACTGCTAGATTCCTGGTTGAGTGGAAGAAGCAGAGTCAGGAAGATGGGGTCTGAGCCTCAACTCCCTACTTTCAGGCCGCGTCACATGGGTTGATCACCCATTCAACTTTTTCTCATTCCTTAAACCAACCTCACTGCCATCGAGTCGGGCAGACTCATTACCGGACCCAGATAACTTCCCAGGGAAGTGAGTTGTGAGGGTGGCCTGGAGTCATGGCTGTGGGGCACCTCTGTGGGAACTGCCAAGCTATGAGGGGTGACATCCCCCACTGATGATGGAGCTGTTTCTCCCCCGATTTCAAATCCGATTGGCCTGTTATTCCAACCGTTCCCACTCACAGTGAACCCTGTAGGACAGTACAGACCTGCTTCTGTGGATTCTGTGGCTGGGATCTCATCTCCCAGCTGGCGGGTGAGAACCTCGAGCCCAATGCTTAACCTGCAGCACCCCCAGGACCACCCCCAGCCATCATTCAACCTCTAGGGGGTACCATTTCCGCTGTGAAATGTGGGTAGATCCAGGGTGGTTCTGATGGGGCTGCATGCAGCACAGAGAAAACCCACCACCTCATTGCCCCCCCCCCCCAAGGGGTTTCCAGCCCAGGACGACTCCGTATGTGTCTGACACGAGCGGGCTGCACTCTTGGGGTACCCTTTTTCTTTGGGGATTTTAGCTTGTTGAGAATGTGCACAGAAAAACACGCGCCCCTCCAACAGCTTCTCCAGGTACAGTGCAGGGACGTGGGTCCCACCTGCGAGTTGTACAATCCTTCTTGCCCTCTTTCTGAGTGGGTCCTCCCTTGTTAACATAAACACGCTGCCCTCTGAGGTTCCTCTCCCATCTTTCCAGGGGCTGTTGCCAGGCTGATTCTACATACGTGTAACACGTACATAGCACTCCAGAACTCAACACTCCAAACTCACCTCCGTGGAGGCAATGCCGACTCACAGGGACCCTACAGGACAGAGTAAAACTGCCCCTGTGGGTTTCCAAGCCCATAGCTCTTTACAGGAGTAGAAAACCTCATCCCCTTTTTACCTCTTGGTTAGAAGGCCAACATGTAACCACTATGCTATTAGGGATTCTGTGTAATGCTCAAGGTTACCCACCCCTTTTGTCCCACTAGTTAAGCTAAACTATTTTTTTGGTTTTCAGTTGACTTCAGGGGATAGGTTTGGAGTCAGGTTTAAAGGTTACCCCGGCAATCAATTCCTGGTTCATCTACTCTACAGAGCTCCTCAAAGTTGAGAGCTTCAAACGGTGTCCAGTGATTGGTGTTCTGGAAGATCACCAGGCCTGTCTTCCACAGCACTTTGGGTAGACTCAGCCTGCCAGCCTCTGGTTCGCAGACACCTGCATCACTGTGACATATACGAAAGTGTTCAGTGAGTCGTTGCAAGCCAGAGACCTGGCTTGGGTTTCTGGCTGTTGTACCTGTGAGCCATCACGACTTGTTTATCAGTGGAGGCTCCCCTGTTGCTGAACAGGTTTCTGTGGAGCTTCCAGGCTAAGAGAGAGCCTGGTAGCATAAGGGGTTCTATGTTGAGCTGCTAACTGCAAGGTTAGCAGTTCAAAACCACCAGCTGGCTCTCTCTCCTCCAGTCAAGAGTTACAGTCTGGCAAACCCATGGGGGCAGTTCTACTCTGCTTTTGTAGGCTCGCTGGAAGCCACTGGCATTGACTCGACAGCTGGGAAATTCCAGATGAAGATGAGAAAGAAAGGCCTGGTGATCTAGTTCCAGAAGTTCCTGAAAATACTATGGATGGTGAGGGTGTCATCCTCAAGCCGCCATGGGGCTGGGGCAGGGCTGTTCTGATATCCGGTGGGTCTTCATGAGTCAGGAGCCAGCGCAGTGACAGCTCACCCCCCCAGCACAGGTCATGGAGCTGACAAAGGACTTGGAGGTGGGCGAGTCTGAACTGGCCAGGAGGGGGAGGGGGAGAGGTAGGGGAAGGAAGATGTCCTTCCAAACCCAGGAAGTCCGTGTCAAAGGCGCAGAGGACATGGAAGGTTTGCAGCTCAGGAATGCCCCCCCTGCTGTCTCTCCAGAATCTGTCCCCTTCCGCAAGAGCCTCTGTGCCCCCATTTTCCTGTGGAGCCTCCTCACCATGGGCATGACCCAGCTGCGGGTCATCTTCTACATGGCCACCATGAACAAGATGCTGGAGTTCTTCGTGACTGGTGGCCAGAAGCATGGTGAGGCGCTGGGGGCTGGGGGTGGCACAGGGGACCACCCTGGCTAAGCCCCTCTCACCTCAGCTCTCCCCTCCCCACAGAGACCGATGACCTGAAACTAAGGGCAGAAGAGACAGGTAGGCGTGAAGGCTGGGGCCCTCCCTTGTCATCCTAAGCCCTTGGGGGAGTTAGAAACCTGAGGACAGAGGAAGGCTCTTGGAATTGCTCCTCTGCTGGAAGTGGGCGGCCCTGCCCACTGGCACCCACTGGGCCAGCTCCTGACCCCACTCTCCTTTCCGTCCTGCCCAGTCGGGTTCTACTCCTCCATCTTTGGGGCCATGCAGCTTCTGTGCCTTCTCACCTGCCCCCTCATCGGCTACATCATGGACTGGCGGATCAAGGACTGCGTGGACACCTCCGCCGAGGGCACTGACAGGTGACCCCCCCAGAGGGGTGGGGGACAGCAGGAACTCAGACTGGGCTTAGGGCTCTGTGTGCTTTCCCGCTCCTCTGTTCCGAGTCTCGAGTCTCGGGAGAGCTCATTTCACAGAGGAGGAAAGTGAGAGGAAGCAGGAGGCACCTTGCCGAGAGTCTCAGTGGGTCCTCACAACAGCTTTCTGTGGCGGTAGCAGGGTCGTGGTTGCCCCCATTTCACAGGCGGGGGAGCGGAGACATAGAAAGGTGACTAACTGGCTTATTCAAGCCCCAGCAGCCGGGCTGCTGAGTGTAAACAGGCAGGCCTCTGAGTGCTGAGCCTGTCTCCGACCTCCGCAGTCAAGCCAGACGGGCAAGAAAGTGAGTCCCTTGATTGTGACGGTTTTTTGTTGTTGTTGCTTTCTGGCACTCAGAAAGGTGATGTTTATTCTAGGTGGTGGTCCAGGAAGTGTGCATTTAGCACGAGGAAGGGGTTTGAGAGACCGTGAGCCTTTGCAGTATGTCACGGACACACAGGGCACCTGTGCCCTCAGAGTGGGGAGTGGGGGGGGGGAGGGATGCCGCCGGTGGACTTGCCCGACACAGGCTTGCCACAAACCTGTAACATGTACAACTCAAAGTTGGGCAAAGCACAGGCAAACGAGGTGTGTCTGTGTCTAGAACCTTCTTCGGACTAAGGGCATCAGACAGCTGTTGCTTCTGACAAATGACTCCCGTGTCTTGACACCTTAGAAGAACAGGCATTTATTATGTCACATGGGTTCTGGGCAGGGACCTGGGAATGATGGAGGCGGGGTGGGGGTGATCCGGTGCCAGTCTCAGATCCGCTCAGGACTGCAGCTGCCTGGGGTGCTGACTGGGGAGAACCATCTTCTGAGCGCCCTATCAGGGCTATTGACAGAAAGTCCGGCTCTTTTCCACACCTCCCTAGGACCTCTCGCAGCCTGCGAGACAAGTCAGAGAGAGATGGCCCTATGATGGAGCCTCTCGGGGTCTTTTATAACCTAACCCCAGGTGGGAGGTGCCAGCTGGGGCCCTATTCTGTGCAGTGTGGGAATCACATACATAAAGGCCAGCCAAAAGTCGTGAATGCCAGGGACCCTTGGGGGCTGGTCAGTACAGGCCATCTAACTACTCTTGCTCTTTCCGTGCTAGTTCCAATCACCCCTGTTTGTTCTGAGAGGTGGGAGGAGGGAGGTGGCTGGGAGAGAAGGCAGGCATCTGCCCATCTAGTGGCTTCCCTCCCTGCCAACCATGCCCGGCCCTCTGTTCCTGAGAGCCGGCGTCCACTAGCCAGGCCCTTGAGGCCAGGACACATGGGCAGCGGGCCCTGCCTCCTGCCTCCTAAGCTCTCCCCTGGGCTGGCTTGGGAGCATCTTGCTCATGCTGGGCGGGGGAGGGGAGCACTGTACGGACAGCACCTGCTCTCTGCCATCAGGCTGTGTCCCTGGGGTGGAGACGCCTCGCTTCCAGAGGGAGCGAGCGTCCTGTGCCCCACACATCTTCCCTTGCTTTGCTCGTGTCAGGAACACCGAGGTGCAGGGCAGAATACTGATTCCTGGCTTCCACCCCTGGCCATCTGACATGTTGGGCGGGGCCTGGGAACCTGCATTTTCAAGAAAGCCCCCTTCTCCCGATCCATACCCCTGGCAGTGCTGGTGGGGTTGGTTAGGGTCACTAGGTGCAGAGAAGTCCTGAGCAGGAGGTCGGGGAAGGCGGGCCAGTGTGTGTGTGTGTGTGGGGAGGTGGGGGCGGGACGGTGGCTGTTGGGGAGGTTGAGGCAACAGCCTGTGACTCTTCTTCCCCAGGGATGAGCTCACCCCCGGGGCCACCAAACCCCGCGACCGCAAGATCCAGAAGCTCACCAATGCCATCAACGCCTTCACCCTGACCAACCTCCTGCTGGTGGGTTTTGGCATCACCTGTCTCATCAGCAACTTGCACCTCCAGGTACCGGAGCCTACCCACCTGCTGCCCCCTTCCCCTTCTCGGCCTCTCCTGAGAGGCTCCCAGCTTCCAGTGACTTTGAGCACAGAGTAGAACTGCCCCATGGGGGTTCGAAGGCGGAGGGAGGCTGACCGTCACGTCTCCCGTGGAAGCTCAGACCACTCACCTTAGGTTCACAACAGAATGCCTGACCCCTGTGCCACTAAGGCGCCTCCCCCACCCCAGCCTCTGAGGCTCCCCAGAGGGAAGACCTACCATCACCTGTCTTTCTGGTCTTGGGGTTTTCTGGGTTCCCCCGGAAGTGTTTCTATGGGGTTGGTTGGAGGAAGGAGGGGGTTCTCAGCTAGGCCCCACCCCACCCTGCCCGCTGTATTGGCCTCATGCTCCCTCCCTCGGTTTCAGTTTGTGACCTTCATCCTGCATACCATGGTCCGGGGTTTCTTCCACTCCGCCTGTGGAGGCCTCTACGCTGCCGTGTGAGTCCCCCTAAGAGATAAAGGGGCCTTGACTATCCCTTCCTGTCCCCGTTCCCTCGACCCCTGTGTAGTCTCCGTGACCCCAATACTGATGTCTCAGCGGGTAGGGCTGATGGGGATGGGGGTGGATTGCTCGCTTTCTCTAAGGCAACCTGTCCCCTATGGGATGTCCCCCTGTCACAGAGCCCCCCTCCCCCCGAGAGGAACTAAAACTCTTGACGTCTCAGATCCCATAACAGGAAAAAGGAGTGGGGTGGCTTTCATGGACAGAAGCCTGTTCCCTGACAGCTTGTGAGAGCCAGACCCATGGCTGCCGAGCGGATGTCCGTTCCTCGCAGCCCAACTGGACAGGACAGAGCTGTTCCTTAGGCCTTCCAACCTTCACATCTTTCCCCTCAGGGCTGCCGGTGGGTTCGAACACTGGCCTTTCAGTTAGCAGGCGAGCACTTAACCGGTGCTCCACCAGGACTCTCTCAGGTTTGTTTTTAGATGCCCTGAAGTCTGTTCTGAGTCACAGCAGCCTCTCTGTATGGCAGAACAAGACCCTGCTGGGTCTCCCAGCCTCGGGGCCAACCCGTCTCCTCTGGGGCTTCCTCTTTTTCTCTGCTCCTCTCTCTGACTCAGTTTACATCCGACAGTTTCCAATGGACCACTCAGTGGCACTGGTGACATTCTGGGGCTGATGTGACCATCCCCACCCTCCTTTGCTGAGCCTTATGAACTTACTGCCCCCCACCTCCCAAGGCTCCCCAGGGATCTTTTGTCACGCTGTTGTCACTCTGGACCCCAGTTGGCTAGCTCTTGTCGGGGCTCAATGCACAGAGCAGACCTTATTTTTCAATCTCTACAGAATTTATTCAGTGATAGTGGTTACACATTTTTATAATATGGCGTCTTTCTCGGTCATTCCATTCTGGTTGTGCCATTTCCAGGGTTCTAGTTTTCCAACCTCCTTACTTTCTCATCTTTGTAAAAGTAATTTTTGACCACTTGGAGAATAGAGCTCTCTTACTTTTTATTATTAAAAGATCATTTTATTAGGGGCTCTTGTAGTTTTTATAACAATCCACATATCAATTGCATCAAGCATATTTGTACACATATCACCATCATTATTTCTTAAACATTTACTTTCTATTTGAGCCCTTGGTATCAGCTCCCCCTTTTCCCTCTCTCCTTTCCCCCCTCCCCCCCTCAGGACCTTTTTTTTAATGCTTGTTTTTTTTTTCTTTGTATGTTTGAAAGGAACTTGTCTGTCACTAAAGAATTCCAGTCACTTCAGTGGACGTTCCCCCCCATGTATAGCCACTCAGACCAATTTTCAGATCCAAGGGGTCAGGAATTGAGAGGGTTTTTAAGACTGTCAACCTTCACTCTCTCTTTAAGAAGAAAAAAATTAACTTTGTTTATTTTGAGTTTTAGAGAAACATTCCGTGTTTTTCTCTAAAAACGTGCACATATTCTGTGTTTTTCTTTAAAAACATGTCTATCTCCTATCTCAAATCAATAATGGTATCCGGTGAACCCGTGATCCCCTAAAAACTCTTGTTTGGTTTGAAAGAAGACTTCGGGCTAGTTTAAGTTGGAAAGACTGTCTCCAGGCAGCAAGTTCAGGGGTCCATCCAGCCACTGAGAGGTATGAGGCACTCATAATACATGGTTTGTTTTTTAAATCATTTTATTGGGGGATCATACAACTCTTATCACAATCCATACAGACATCAATTGTATAAAGCACATCTGTACATTCATTGCCCTCATCATTCTCAAAACATTTGCTCTCCACCTAAGCTCCTGGCATCAGCTCCTCATTTTTTCTCCTTCCCTCCCCACTTCCCCCTCCCTCACGAACCCTTGATCATTTATAAATTATTATTTTGTCATATCTTACACTGTCCGACGTCTCCCTTCACTCACTTTCTGTTGTCCATCCCCCAGAGAGGAGGTTATATGTAGATCCTTGTAATTGGTTCCCCCTTTCCACCCCACCCTCACTCCACCCTCCCGATATCGCCACTCTTAAGGGATCATCCATCCTGGATTCCCTGTTCATGCCGCACGTTTTTGTGGGACACGGTGCGATCCATGACACTGGCGTAGACAGTGACACTTTGGTCTCAGGCCTACTCTCCACTCCCCTTGTCGGCGCTGTAGACATCTGTAGGCACCAGCCCTTCCAGCTTCATGGCTTTACCATTGTGATTGAGCGGCAGGGAGAGGAGAAGGAAGTGGGCAGAGTGGTGCTTGGGCTAGATCTTACATGGCCTTTGTTGCCAGCTGCCATCATGCCAGTCCCAACAGGGGGCAACACCAACACAAAGGGCCCAGACCACCGTGATCCACAGGGCTTTCATTGGCTGATTCTTCTGTGGGGAAGGAGTTCTCCAGGCCTTTCTTCCTGCACTTGTCTTGGCCTGGAAACTGACACCTATTCAGCCTCACAGCAACATGCCAGCCTCTAAAGGCAGACGGTGGTGGGCGCTACGCGTGAGGTGCTCTGACTGGGACTCGAACCCAGGTCTCTCATTGGAAGGTGAGAGCTCCACCGTGGACCTTTCAGGCCATGGCAAAGCCTGTGGCTTTTCGGTGAGTGGTACTGGGAGCCATTGGGGCTCTGAGCAGAGAAATGAGTTCTTCCTTTCCTTTTGCCCAACAACCCCTGTTCTAGTTCTTTCCCCCGCCAGGCCCTCCTGGGAGGCTGGCCCGGCATGTGATGTGGCCAGAGGAAATCGTTATCAGTCAGCCCGAGCTCACAGCTACCCAGCCTTCCTTCCTTCCGCAAAGCCTCCCTGTCGCCTTCTCCGCACCCTGGCAATCCTCGCACAGAGCACGCCTGGCTTCCTGTCTCACTCGGACAAAGCCAGAGGCCTCAGTGTACCCTACCAGGCCCCGCCACCTCGGAGCCCTGTGCCTTCCACTCTCCCCCATCTTTGTTCTTTCAACCTGCTGTTCCAGACACTCCTCAAATGGGGGCTTTCATGAACAGAAACCTATTTTATCACAGTTTACGTGGCTAGAGTCTCAATTCAGGAGAGGGCTCTCTCTCTCTCTCTATCTCTCCCTCTGGGTCTTGGAGATATCTCTCTCTCTCTCTCTGTCTCTCTCTGGGCCTTGGCGATCTTCCTTCTAAGGGCATGTCCTTCTCGGTGCGCCCTCTGCTCTCCTCATCGCTCGGGGCTGACAGGTTGAAGGCACACCTGCACGGATGTTCCCTCCTTCACCTAACAGAGTCCCGCTTCTATAAAAGGCCATGCCCGTTTGGTTCAGGGGCACAGGGCTTGGGCTCACAGTTATAGGAGGCGCCTTGGTGGCATAGTGGGTTACACGTTGGGCTACTAACCTCGAGGTCCGCAGTTCAAAATCAACCAGCTGCTCTGTGGAAGAAAGGTGAAGCTTTCTGGCACCTGTACAGGGTTACTGTCCTGGGAACCCACAGGGGTTGGTCTACCCTGCCTGGTGGTGCCAGAATGGACCCGGGGGCCATGAGTTTGGTTTGGTTGCAGTTAGAGGTACAAAGCAAACCAAACCGGCGTCCCCATAAGACAGGGTAAGAGCTGCCTGTAAAAGTCTGTTTCTGAGACTGTAAATCTTTACGGGAGCAGCCTCGTCTTCCTCCCTTTGAGCGCTGGTAGGCTGGAACCCCTGGCCAATGCTTAACTGGCTGGAACACCAGGGCTCCTAAGGATTATAGGGTTGTAGGGCACATAACACCCATTGTGTGAGAGGCAGGGGTGGCGTGTCACAGCTTAACCCACAGTTCAGAACTCCTTTTCTGGCAAGCTCATGACAAGACTTCCTTCGGGACTTGACCTAACCATCCTCTGGGCAAGGTCTGCCCTGGCCCTCCTGCTCAGGGCCTGGCACACAGCAGCATCTCGGCAAGTGTGTGTCGCAAGAGTGCAGGGAGCCAGGAAAGGAAGGGGGAGGAAGGGTCGCTCACCCTGAAGAACGCAGTCACTGTGGCAGAAGCCTGCCTGTATATTGTTGGGCTGGTGAGCATCTTGTGGTGTCTTTTCCCCACCCCCTAAAGGAAGGGAGGAAAGAACATGAGCACAGGCCTGGGGGAGTGGGGGGAGGGCCTCTTGAGTGCCCTGCAGTGGATTCTAACTCCCAATGACCCTGTCGGGAGGACATTGCCCTGGGGGGAGGAGGGGGGTGACAGAAGCAGATGGCCACAGAAGCTAGTGGGGTCTGAACTTCAGACTGCTGCCCTTTCAGTTAGCAGCTGAGTGGTAACCATACCCCCTCCCCACTACCTCCAAACCCAAACAAACAAAATACCCATTGAGTGGATTCTGACTTGTGGCGCCTCTGTAAGATTTCCGAGGCTGGACGTCCGTAGGGGAAGGGGCGTCCTCATCTTTCTCCTACAGAGCAGCAGCAGGTGGAGTTTGAGCATCTGATCGCATACACGAGCCATCCATGCTTACTGCCACCCAGTCCATTCCCGCCCAGAGCCGCTGTACAGGGCAGAACTGCCCCTCTGGGCTTCTGAGACTGTACATCTGGACGAGAGTAGAAAGCCTCATCTTTCTCCTGTGGAGGAGGCTGGTGCTTTCGAACTGCTGACCGTGCGGTGGACAGTCCGATGCCTAACCTGTCACACCACCACCATTATCTCACAGAAAGTAGGTGCGTAGTCCGGGGGGCAGGGTGTCGGGTAGCTGAGGCGCAAGCAACTCAAGGACATGCAGAGACATGCTAGAGGTGCGTGTGAGGGGGCATCAAGAGGGCCACATGGCTTTGGGGTGCAGGGGCGGAGAGGGTGGCTCGCCCCTGATGCTTGGGCCCTTCCTTGACAGGTTCCCATCTAACCACTTTGGAACCCTGACGGGCCTGCAGTCCCTCATCAGCGCTGTGTTCGCCCTGCTCCAGCAGCCGCTCTTCATGGTCATGGTGGGACCCTTGAAAGGAGACCCCTTCTGGGTGAGTACTGGGGATGTGGGGGTGGGCAGGGAGCCAGAACTAGGCTGTGGGGTGTCCCAGGTGAGTGGGTAGGGGGCTGGTTTGTGACAGATGCTCTGAGATGTCTCAAAGGCTTCTCACATACCAGAACACCCCCCCACCCCCACCCCCAATCTGGCCAAGAGTGAATCTCAATGAAGTCTCTCCCCTCAGGGCCAGGATCCTGGCTGATATGGAGCTCCTGGTTCTGAGGGCTGGACCTGTCTGTATTCAGGAACT
Organism: Tenrec ecaudatus; assembly: GCF_050624435.1. Classification (NCBI taxonomy): domain Eukaryota; kingdom Metazoa; phylum Chordata; class Mammalia; order Afrosoricida; family Tenrecidae; genus Tenrec; species Tenrec ecaudatus. The sequence goes on from NC_134533.1 coordinate 17,193,959, forward strand.
GCCGGTTCAGTCCCATCCTGCCCAGCCCTTGTGGGGATTCCCTCTCTAGCACTCTAGGAAGGAGACTCCTCCTCTCCTTCCTCAAACACTGCAGGGAGGGGTGCCGGTCACCCCATGAGGCCAACTCACTGCCAAAGGCCCATGGTGATCCCCAGGTGACAGCCGAGCTGCTCTGCGGGGTTACTGGGCTGTAAGGGAAGCTGGTGACCAGGCCTTTCTCTGCAGGAAGGGGTCCAAACCATCACCCTCATTCAGAGTCTAGCATACACTGTCCCTGCCACCCTCAGGAAGGGATCCCCCACCTGTCCGTGTCCCTCCCACCCCGCAAAACGAACCTCCAAACCAATGTCAATTCACAGCAACCTTATAGGACTCCCCCTGTGAGCTTCCAACACTAACGTTACAGGGAGTAGAAAGCCCCATCTTTCTCCCGAGGAGCAGCTGATGGTTTCAAACCGCTGACCTTGAGGTTAGTAGTTCAATGCATAACCACTAGGCCACCAGGGTTCCTCTGTAGGGAGACACCCCCCATCCCCCGTACACAGACACACATACTTTGAAGGCTATGTAAACCTTCCTCCCACAAGAACTGCTGGACGATCAGCCACTATTCACAAAGCACCCCCGTGTGGGCGCCACATACTTTCCCCACTCCATCCTGGCCTGAGCCATCCTGGAAGGAAGGCGTATAGGATTGGGATCACTTGCTCAGAGTGAAGTCACAATGTAAGTGATGGCAGAGCCGGGATGTGGGTGGAGCCAGCCCACTGGTAGAGGCTCCTGTCTGGTGTCTGCCAAGCCTACTGCCCCCCTCATGGAAGTCCCTGTTCCTTTAACTGACCAAGAGCCTCCTCAGAGGACCAGATCTGGCAGTGTCCCCTGAGCCTACAGCTACATTTAGGGAGCAGCTTGGCCTGCCAGAGCCTCCAATGCTGTCTCTTTCCTTGTCCACCCACATGGTTTCCTGCCACCTTGCTGTGTGGGCACTGGTGTCTGCTGAGTTCAAAGCTAGGCCCCACCCTTACTAGATCCCACAGGGTGGCAGACACCTTACAAGGTGGCGGAACATTCAATTAGACACTGCTGATGCAGTGCTTGGCAGATCAGAAGCAAAAACTCAAACTTGTCCAGTCCGTTTCCACTCTCAGTGACCCTGAATGTGACAGTAGATCTGCTCCGTAGGATTTTCTTGACTGGAATCTCTATGGAAGCAGGTGCCCAGACCTCTCTTCCTGGACACCTCGGTAGGCTTGAACCTTCAGCTTTTAGGTTAGTAGGCTCCATCAGTTTTTAGGCTCATAGAGGAGCCCAGGCCGTTTGTTCCCCTGAGAGAAGACCCTGTGCCAATCAAGGGACCGACAGATTGGCACGTGATCAGGACAGACTGGAGCCCCAGGAGCTCAGTGTTACATGTTGGGTAGCAATCCGCAGGGCCAGCAATTTGAAACCACCAGCCACTCGGAGAAAGACAGGGCTCTCTGCTCCTGCTAACAGTTACTGTCTCGGAAACCCATGGGGACAGTCCTAATTTGTCCTATAGGGTCGCTAATTTGTCCTATGGGTCTGTATCGACTTGACGGCAGTGAGCTTGGTTTTTGGTTTGGGGTGGCACAGACAGTGAAGCGCTCAGCTACCAGCCACCCAGAGGTGCCTCGGAAGAGAGGCCTGGTGGTCAGCTTTTTTTTAAACGTTTTATTAGGGGCTCATACAACTCTTATCACAGTCCATACATATACATACATCAATTGTATAAAGCACATCCATACATTCCCTGCCCCAATCATTCTCAAAGCATTTGCTCTCCACTTAAGCCCTTTGCATCAGGTCCTCTTTTTTTTCCCCCTCCCTCCCCGCACCCCCCTCCCTCATGTGCCCTTTGTAATTTATACATCGTTATTTTGTCATATCTTGTTCTATCCGGAGTCTCCCTTCCCCCCCTTCTCTGCCGTCCCTCTCCCAGGGAGGAGGTCACATGTGGATCCCTGTAATCAATTCCCCCTTTCCAACCCACTCACCCTACACTTTCCCAGCATCGCCCCTCACACCCTTGGTCCTGAAGGTATCATCCACCCTGGATTCCCTGTGCCTCCAGCCCTCATATGTACCAGTGTACAACCTCTGCCCTATCCAGCCCTGCAAGGTAGAATTCGGATCATGGTAGTTGGGGGGAGGAAGCATCCAGGATCTGGGGGAAAGCTGTGCTGTTCGTCTGTACTACCTTGCACCCTGACTGACCCATCTCCTCTCCTAAACCCCTCTATGAGGGGATCTCCAGTGGCCGACACTTAGGCCTTGGGTCTCCACTCTGCACTTCCCCCTTCATTCAATGTGGTATACACACACACACACACACACACACACACACACACACACATTCTTTTTTTTTTTTTGCATGATGCCTTATACCTGGTCCCTTTGGCACCTCATGATCGCACTGGCTAGTGTGCTTCTTCCATGTGGGCTTTTTTGCTTCTGAGCTAGATGGCCGCTTGTTCAGCTTCAAGCCTTTAAGACCCCAGACACTATCTCTTTTGATAACCGGGCACCATCAGCTTTCTTCGCCACATTTGCTTATGCACCCATTTGTCTTCAGCGATCCTATCATGGAGGTGTGCAGCTAATGATATGATGATTTTTTGTTCTTTGATGCCTGATAACTGATCCCTTTGGGATCACTCGCTCACTCAGGCTGGTGTGTTCTTCCATGTGGGCTTTGTTGCTTCTGAGCTAGATGGCCGCTTGTTTATCTTCAAGCCTTTAAGACCCCAGTCACTATCTCTTTTGATAGCCGGGCACCATCAGCTTTCTTCACCACATTTACTTGTTCACCCACTTTGGCTTCAGCAGTTGTGTCGGGAGAGTGAGCATCATAGAGTACCAATTTAATAAACGAAAGTATTCATGCATTGAGGGAGTGCTTGAGTAGAGGCCCAAGGTCTTTCCGGGTGGTCAGCTTTTAAAAGACTCACAGCCTCATAAGCCCTTTTGGATCAGCTACCCGAGGGTTCACCAGGGATGGAAATCAACTCGGACTGATGCACACCAGAAAGGCTGGCCGCTCCAGAATTCAGGGGCCAAAGGGCCTACCCTCTTCCCTGTCACAGCCTCAAGCAGGTCTCTGAAGGTCATGACCATGATTCCTTCTTCTTTCTCCCCTTGCCCTCAAGGTGAACCTGGGCCTCCTGCTCTTCTCACTCCTGGGCTTCCTGCTACCCTCCTACCTCTTCTACTTCCGGGCTCGACTCCAGAGGGAGTACGCCGAGAGCTTGCTGGAGCCCCAGAAGATGCTGGCTGGCTCTGAGATGACAGCGATGTAGGCCTCCCAGGCTGGGGGCCGAGGGCAGCGGCAAGGTCTGAGCAACCAGAGGGAGTGTCCAAGCGGCTTTTCTACCTGTTACCGTGTGCACAGAGCCTGGGGCTGCGGATTTATAAATACCCAGAGTTCTATTTTTGTAGGGATTTGCAAAAAGGGAAAAAGGCGGGGGGGTGGGGGGGGGGGAAAGAAGAAAAACCAAAAACACACGTTAAAAAAAAACCCAAGGAAAATCTTGCGAAGCGATGCTCCATTGACTGAAGGCCGCCCCAGTGCGGAACAATCCGCCTTCTGCTCCGTCTTCCCTCCCTCCAGGGACTGGAGGGGACCTGCCCTCTGGGGCTTCCTCATGGGGCTCCTGTTTCCTGGCTCTGGGGACAGCTTGGGGCATCCATCTCTCAGCTGCACAGTGTCAGGAGTATGTGTGTGTGTGTGTCTGTGTGTGCGTGCGCACACACGCATGCATGTACGTGTGCATATGTACACACCTACCTTCTCAGAAGGAAAGGGGCCAGAAGGTGCTGTGTCCTGGAAGGGGGTGTGGAAGCTCCTTGCGGGGGGGACCGGAGGGCAGGTTCCCTTCCCGGTGCTGCTGCTTTACAGGTCTGAGAGGAAATAAAAAGGAAGTGAGAGACTGGCTGGCTGGTGTGTGCCTATGCCCGGGGGTGGGTGGCTGTCTTCCTACACCCCGCCCCCCCATTCCCTTCTCACCCTGGTTCAGCTGGGCATTAAGTGGGGTGCTCTGAGTGCCAGCCTGTCCCCTCTGGCTGTCAGGCTCACTTCCATACCCTCACCCATGCCCTGCTCTTAGTGCCCAGAGGGAGCCCAGATCTTGCCCCTCCCCCCTTTTCAGATGGGCACAGAGAGGCTGGGCCAGGATATGCAGACTCCAGCATGGCCACCAGTGACTGCACCCCTGGGGCTGGGTGGCTGCTGAGAGCAACTGGGCAGTCTCCCAGTTTTTTATCTTGAAACTTCATGCAAATTGAGAGTTCCACTTTATACTATATTTACATTTGCTTTTAGCATTAAAGGGAGGTTTTAAAATTACCTACACCGGAGGGAAAACAACATCTTTGAGGAAAGGTACCTTCCAGGAAGACATGCCTTATTTATCCTGGGCCTTCTGGAGTCCCCCAAGGCGGCACACCTGCTGGTGCCCCTGGGCCCGGAGGCTCAGAGGCTAGCGGGAGTCAGAGCTGGATGGGACAGGAAGGGGTGATGGGCTTTTGAGGACCTACCTGCTCTACACACGTGTTTCATGTAATCCTGAGAGGTGCAGAGGGTTAAGCATTGGATGATCACCACCAGGTTGGTCGGTGGTTCAAACCCACCAGCTCTCTGAGGGAGAATGGGATGTCCGTCTGCTCCCGTAAAGATTTTACAGCCTTGGAAACCCTGGGGAGCAATCCTGCTCTGTCCTACAGGGTCACTGGGCGTTGGCTCGCTGGCAGTGAGGTTGGTGTGGGTACAGTGCAGGGAGTTGGAATTGTCAAACCTGTACTGTCGGCTGAGGAACAAGCCCGGAGGGTTGAGACCCTCCTCTGAGCACGTGCCTTGTCCAGGAGGTCCCGATGGTTTGGCAGTGGAGTTGGCTGAACGGAGGCAGGTCACCTGTAGGACCGTAGCCACCAGAGCCATCAGGGAGCCGACCCCAGCTGCCACTCAGAGCTGAGGGTCCCTTCAAAAGCTCTGTGTTAATTCTACTCAGTGACCCTACTGGACAGAAACCTCAATGGGTTTCTTACCCAATAGGGTTTTTTAATCTATAGAATTTCTTACACAGTAAGTCACCGGAAGCAGGCTACTCAGTTTTCCCTTCTGCAGTGCTTCCCAGTCAAGCCACTCACCTTGCACTTAGCAGCTGGATGCTTGCTCACCTTCCCACCAGGGCTTCTTAAAAACCCAAATGCAAGGCAGCATTCAAGAGAAGTCCTTTCCCCTTCCTTTGTCTTATATTTTCTCGATTACTGAACAAAATTGACCCACCCATCCATTTCCCAGATGAGGGGACCTCCCAGGGGTTTGGAGACCCCACAAACTCTCTTGGCAGATCCTGTGGACTCCCCACCCAACTCAGAGTGGCCTGGCTGTAAAATGGGAGAGCAGAATCGCTCCGAACCCACCAGTGAGTTGGCACGTTCTCAGAGGACCTTTGGCGGAGGTGTGGGTGGGCGGGGTGTATGTCACTGTGCTCCCTGCCCCCGGACCCTTACTTTCTGGGGCACCCAGTAGTGGTGGATGGTTCATGAGCAGTGAGGCCGGTGGGGAAGCCGGCGTGCGCGCCAGGTACGCGGCATGGCAGGCAGGCGGCGCTGCGAGGCCGTGGCTGGCACAGCTTGGGAGGGGGGCTGGGCACTGGGGGTTGCGGGGGCTCCGGGAGCCTGAAGGGGACTTGCTTTCTCCCCTGCACCCACTAAACACGCTCCCCTGGAGTCTGCTCTTTGGAGTCCCAGCCTCCTGACCTCCTGCCCATGGCTTGCCCTGTCCTGGGCGTCCCTAGAGGTGCCCCCCACCCCGAAACCCCGCCCTGCCCAGCGTGGTCCCAGTCCCTTCGATCCTCACGACAGAAGCAGGGGTCTCCCCGACCACCTGGGACTGGGTACACCGGATGGAGGGGACGGGGTGGGGTGGGTGGCGACAGGGGCCTGGGCCACCAGGGGAGGGGCGTCTCCCCCGGGAGTTTGAGGAGGGGGCTGGCAGGGGCGGAAGCGAGCGGGAGCCGTGTTTGTCGCGGCGCTGCCGAGTGGAACAGATGGCTGGGGAGGGGAGACGGTGCGTGGCGGGGAGGAGGGGTGCGGGGGCCGGAGGATGCGGAACGAGGAATTTCGAAGCCCCGAGTCTCCCAGGAGAAGCGCCCCCCTCTCTTCTCAGCAGCGTGGGCGGGGGCGCCCTGGCCTCTGGTCCCCGGCTCCAGCCGCGCCCTCGTCACCCCCCCCCCTCCAAAGCCCCGCGGCACTACTGGCCCGCAGGGTCAAGGCCGCGGGGAGCGAACGGGTCGCAAGGGTTAACGGGGCCGCCAGCGCGCCGGGGGCGAGGCGGCGAAGGGCGAAGGCTGGAGCGAGTTCAGCGAGCGCCGGGCGCCCAGGGAAAACGTGTTAATTGGAGCTTTATGCAGATGAGCCGGGACTGGGGGCGGGGCCAGAAGGTCAGACTCTTGGGGTCCGAGCGGAATTCCGGGGAGAGACAGAGGGCGCTGGCCCGGAGGGTGGTGGCTTTAGATCCCTGTGCCCCTAGGTCCTTAAGCCTGCCCCAGACAGGGAGTGAGGACCTTCCCAGAAGTTCCAGGTCTCTGATCACAAGCAGAGGGAGGGGTGGGGACACCTACTGGTATCGATTTGGGCTTGGGCCTCAGTCTCTTCTCTTCTTCTGCCTCTTTTGTTCTCCTCCACCCTTGAGGCTTCTGCCCTAGAATCCACAAGAGGCTGGTCTGTAACTTCCACCAACTTTTACAGCGTAGGGTGTGTGTGGAGGGGTGGGGCGCGGGTGGGGTGGGGGTGCGATGAGGGGAAGAGGCCTGGGGTAGAAGTGTCTAACCTTCTTTGTTTTCGTAGGCCCTACCCAGGCTTCTGTCCCATGCCCCCACCCCAAGCTCCTCTGAGATGTTTCTCAAACTTGAGAGTCCGTTATAACCCAGCCGGCCTGCAGGTTAAGATGCAGATTCTAGGGTGCCCCCCAGAGATCTTACTCAGTAGCTCCTGGCAGCTCCCACCTAAATCAGATTCAAAGGGTTTTCAGTTTTAGAAGCACTGGGCAGAAGAGGTGCATCTAGAAGGATTAAGCCAGCACCCCCTCTGCTTACCCCACCCTGGCTTTGCACTGCTCAATGCAACCATTTCTGCCCTGCAGAAGGTGCACAGGGGTAGGGGAGAAAGGAGGGAGAACATGAGCAGTCTACTCCTGATTCTTCCCCCTTCTCCTCCTCTGCTGGTCTCCTGTCCTTTCCGCCGAAGAAGCACATCTTCCTCTTTCACTTCATCAGCTAGCCCCCCTTGTCTTATCTTCCTCCCCTCTCATCACCTGAAGTTCTTAGGAAGACCCTAAGATCTTGTAGAGGACAGCTTAGGTGTGAAGGGGGATGGCAGACCTAAAGTTAGGAAAAGACATAGGCCTCTCTGGTTGGAAGAAAATGGGAGGAGGGAGACAGGCCTCCGGGAGAGATGAAAATCACAAACACGCACAGCGAGGTCACCTTTCCACGGGCTACTGCACCTACTGGCCACAGCAGTTTGATTGAGGCAGGTCCCTAACTTTCAGATGAAATGGATGTTAGAGAGGTCCAGTAACTTGCTCAAGGTCACACAGTTAGTAACTAGTCACCTTTGTACTCTCCTCCATCCCCCAAGCCAATGCCCCATGAGGAGCCACTCCTGATCCCAGTGGGCATGCCCTCCTTGCCCCTCCCTCGGGGGCAATGAAGATGGGGAAAGGGCATCATGTCCGGTGATAAAGGGACATGCTCGGGTTTCGGAACATCTGACAGGTCTGGCTTGGAGGCATTAAAAATTCATGTGGAAACCTGACCCCTGTCGGGCCTTGGGCCTGCCACCTGGACCGTCCCTGGCCTCCTGGCCTCTCAGAGCCTGTAGGTGAATGCCCCCTTCTCTGAAAGTCTTTGTATTTCAGAGGGGAGATGGTCTCTCATGAGCTAGGAGCCTAAAATCAGGAGCCAACAGTTCAGAAAGCAGAGCTGAGAATCTTTCCCCCGCCCCAGGGTGGGGTTGGGGAGGGTGTTGTAAGAACCTTAGAGGCTTAAGGGTTTATAAGCCCTGTCATCTGGCATTGTCCTCAGGCAAATAGATGCTCCTTCTCAGGTTAGGATGCCCAAAGGCTGACTGTGCTTCCCAAGGTGGCCAGCAGGGGGAAACAATCCGCTTGGTCTGAGCCTGATCCTCTGAGTAGCTGGGACTGTGAAGGGCGTTACAAGAGCCCCCCCACCTCCCCCATGACGGGTCTGAGAGACCTGGCCTTGGGGAAGGGCTCTGGTGTTTATGCCCCCAAAAAGAGGGGTTTCCTGATTTGGGGGGGACTGAGGAACTCCAGGGAGCATTCAGTGTGGATGTGAGCTTCGAGGAGGGAAGTTTTGGGGCAAGGCCATGGGTGGGGAAGCTAGACAGGCAGTGGGGACCCAGCTCTGCAGGATCTTTGATGCTGCGCTAAGGGGTTTTATAGGCAAAAAGGAGGCTTTGTAGGCTCCTGAGTGACATAATGACACAAATTTTGTCAGATGAATCTGGCCACCATAGGCAGGCTGAGTGGGAGGGCTGCATGTAGGAAATTCAGTGAGGAGGTTATTGCTATTTTCTCCTTGGTTCTAGGCATGAGGTAATGAGCTGGAGCAGGGAGGGGGGCGGGCAGGGAAGGGAAGGGTGGAGGAGGGCTGGGAGGGGGACTGGGGGACTGAGTAGAGATAGGAATTTCCAGAACAGGAGGCATTAACTACAACTAGACTCAGAGCATCCAGAATGCAGCATGGTGTAGACCCACAGGATGTGGGAGGTGAATGAGCTTGCTCAGTTTCTTTCAGGACTGGCCCCTTGTCCTCTTTGGGCTTCAGTTTCCCCATGGGAACATTGGAGGGGCTTGGTCCCTTCTATTTCAGGGTGTGAAACTGTATTGTTTGGAGAGGCTGAGGTGTGTCTGTGCAGCGGGTTTCTTGGGATGGAGGGATGTATGGTCTCCTAGCAGAGGTCCTGGTTGGACGGTTGTGCATGCCTGCCAGTATGTGAGGTGCATCTGCTTGTTTGTGGGGCCCGTGGGTGGCTGGCGTGCCGGCACGTGCCCTGCAGCTCCACTTTGTGTGAGTGTGTGAGAGCGAGCGTGAGAGCGTGGGTGTGCACGTGATGGGCGTCCGTGGGTCTGTCTGGGCTGCTAGTGGTGGGGGTGGGGGTGCCGGAGCGTCGAGTTGGTGCCGGCTGCAGGCTCCCAGCTCCTTCCTGAGACTCACACACTCCCCCTGCTCTCGCTGTTCTGAAATAGCATCTGGACTGAAGGCCCATGAATATTTCACAACGATAATTCTGTGACCTGGACAGCCTGCTTCTGAGCTACCAGCGTCCCCCTCCCCCTCCCCCTCCCCCTGCCCAGGACCCAGCCAGCCCCTCCTCCTCCAGAGCTCCTGCCTGGTTGGTCCTCAGCCCCAGTCATTAGCCACCTCAAAGCCAGCCTGACCCAGACCCCTGGGGAACTAGAGCTCCCCTGGTTGTGGCCAGCTGGTCTCACTCTCTCTCCTCTCCTCCCCCTGCCTTTATCAAAAGGCCACATGCCTCCAGTCTTAAGTGGTGTCTCCTTCCCGTCTGCTTCTCTCTCACTACCATGGTGACTTCCCCTGACCAAGCCTCTGCATCTCAGTGCCTCTTCCTGGAGCCCAGGTCCTCTGTCTTTCACTCCCATCTCCCTAGGCAGGTTCACACCAGACTTCTCCCCAACTGCTTCCTTCTGATTAGACCTACCCCTAACCTCCACTCTACGTCCATCTTCTTTTAATCCGAAGAAAGTTAGATTTTATACTAGCCAATTTACTAAAAAACTCCCTCCACCCTCCGTTACAATGAGTTGGAATCAACTGGGCAGTGAGAAGAGGTTTTTTAACCTGGACTTTTGCTCTCAGGGCCACAAAGTGCTTGGCTGTCCACTGAAAGGGGGCAGCTCAAACCACCCACTCAGAAGCGCCTCAGAAGAAAACCCTGGCCATCTGCTTCCCCCAGGCCACAGCCTGGAAAGTCACAGGGAGTATACAGTTCTACTCAGCAGAAGCATGAGGTTGCCACAGTCAGAATTGGCTCCAGGGAAACTGGTTTGGCTTCTCCTTGTCCCCACACCAGAATGTGTGTGCTGACCACATCTCAGGCCACTGAAACTCCCCAACCTGGGGTTCTTGTCCCTCTGTTTATTCCAGTCCTTGTTACTCCTACAGAACGGAGTCTGGGAGGGAGACCTTAAGGCTGAGGCCTTTTCGAGCCTGAGCAGTTCAGCTCCCAGACGACCAAGGCTCAGCTGTAGCTGCTTCCACCCAGCAATGTGGCCATGAGGTTTCTCCAGGCTTCCCAGCAGCTGGGACTCCTGCATCCCACTTCTCCTCAGGCCATAGCTTTGAGTAATGGGGAGGCAGCCTGGCCATTCCAACCAGCATGAACAACTTGGCTGGCAGGATTTTTTGTGCAATATGTTAAGTGGATTACAATTTTTGTGGATCCCATAATTGACATGGTGACCCCCATGGATGCGGGGTATAACCCCGTAGGGTTGCCAAGGCTCTACCTTTCGGGCGCAGATCACTAGCTTACTTACTCTGGTGGTGTAGCAGGCATCCTCAAACTAAGACTGGCGGGCCACATGAGGCCCTCTGGGTGTTTTTGCCCGGTTTGTTTTACTTCAAAATAAGATATGTGCAGTGTGCATAGGAATTTGTTCGTAGTTTTTTTTAATAGCCTGGCCCTCCAACGGGTCTGGGGGACAGTGAACTGGCCCCCTGTTTAAAAAGTTTGAGGACCCTTGGTAGAGGTGATGAGGGGCTGAGAGCTGCATCGCTGGGATTTCTACTCCATCAACAGGGGAAATCCACAGGGGGTCGCTGAGTCAGCACTGACTCCATAGCTGGGAGTGTAGAGCCTAACCATTGGCTCACCAGAGGCTCTGATGTAACCCTCTTCAGCCCTGAAACCCTTACCGCCCCAAACCCAATGCCCCACTTCCCAGGCCTTCCGCCAACAAATCTTAACAGGAGATAAAATAATAGAATTTTTTAATAAATTTTTTGTCCCCAAACAATTGTTTATGTTCTTCACACAGGGGCAAATGGTGGAGAGGAATGCTCCCTCTAGGTGCCTTAAAAAGTGTCCAAGGGTAGACTTAGGAGAAAAATATTCCTCCAGTGTCGGGAGGCTGGGGGTGGGGTGGGGTGGGACAAAGGGGGCAGGGCTCTGGGGTCAGCGTGGGCGAGACGTCCCTCCCAGTTTTCCACTCTTCTCCGCAGTTTCCTAGTCTCCGCGGCAAGAGCCGCTCTGCAGGCAGATTTGCCCTGGGAGTCCACTGCGGGCCTTGGGAAGGGGTGGGGGGAATCAGCAGCTTTTTTTGGGGGGGGGCTGCCCAACTTTAAAAAGGGGAAGAGTTAACGGCAGGAGTTGGAGGAAAGGGCGGAGCGCCCCGGACACGCCCTCCTGGAGAAGCCATCCACCGGGAAAGGGTGGCCTGGTCCCAGGGACGAGAGGGTAGGGATGGGGACGAGAGGCAGCCAGGCCAGGGGTGGAGACTAGGGGCACTGCCCCAGCTCCAGGGGCACCCCGGTCCCCTATCGTCTCAGCACCGCAGTCAGAGGTGATGGGGCGCCAGCAGCAGGAGGCAAAGGAGAGGGGTGGGGAGCCCGGAGGCGAGCGCGGGCCCGCGGGAGTCCGGGGGCGCCTGGCAGGCGGCGCCCGGGCACGTCTGCTCGCCCCGCTGGTCCTCGCCCCCGTAGCCCCCCCAGTAGTCGTCCTCCGTGGGCGCGTCCCCGCCCTGGCGCCCCCGCGGGTCCTCGGCGGGCAGGTCTCGGTAGAGGGTGGACGGGTCGGCGGGCGGCGCGCCGGCCTCGGCCACGCCGTACAGGTGGTTGGAGGAGCTGTTGCCGCGGGCGCGGCTGCCGGGCCGCGTGGGCACCGCGGGCGGGCAGGCCAGGAAGTCGGCCTCGCGGAGGGTGCGCAGGTCGCGGCCCTGGCGCTCGGGGGGCGTGGCGCACGTCACGTCGGAGCTGGACACGCGCGCGCGCTGGAACCAGGCCCAGAGCGGGCGCGCGCGGCAGTCGCAGGCCCAGGGGTTGGCGTTGAGCCGCAGGAACTCCAGCGCGGGCAGGTCGGCCAGCGCTTCGCCAGGCAGCGAGGCCAGGCTGTTGTTGAACAGGTAGAGGATGGTGAGGCGGCTCAGGCCGCGGAAGGCCGCGCGGTGCACGCCCTGCAGCCGGTTCCCGTGCAGCAGCAGCCGGTCCAGGCTGCCCAGGCCGCGGAACACGTGCTCTGTGAGCAGCCGCAGGCGGTTCCCGTGGAGGAAGAGGTGGCTCAGGTTGGCCAGGTCCGCGAACAGGTCATCCTGTGGAGAGAGGGAGGGGCGTCCATGAGAATGACCCCCGCACCTGGACCTCACCCAGCTGGGCTTCTCAGGAGCCCCACCAAGGGGAAGGGGGAGGAAGGATAGACTGGGGCCACCTTTTGATTCCTGGCCGTGGGTTCGAATCCTGCCTCGCCTCTCCTTTCGGTGGGACAAGCAGTAGACTTGGCGCCAGTGGTTCTCAAACAGCAGCAGCTGCAGAATCCCTGGGCGGGTTCTTTAGAACAGAACTCTCCAGCACCGCCCCCAGAGCTACAAAGCTGCAGGTCTGGGTGGGTCCTTGGCGAGAGCCTGTGGTCCTGGGTGCTGCTGCTGGTGCTGGGGAAACCGAACTGTACAGACTATTGGATCCTGCCAAAGAAGCCCGGGTAGCGCAGCGGTGAAAGCACGTGGATGCGAACCCAACTGTTGGCGAATTGAACCCACTCCTTGGGAGAGAGATGTGGCAGTCTGCTTCTGTGAACGTTGTTAGGGGTCGGTACTAACTCATTCCCGACAGCCCCTATGGCCAACAGAGCGCAACATTGCCCGGTCCAGTGCCAGCCTCAGGACGGCCCACTGTTACAGCCAGTGTCAGTCCATCTCGGCGAGTCTATCCTGTAAAGATACGGGTCTTGGAAACGCTGCAGCACCATTCCACTCTGCCCCATAGGGTTGCTCCGAGTCAGAATTTGAACGGCAGTGGAGTGGCTTCTTCTCTAGCGAGGGGGCCTGGCCACTGCATCCTTACCATTTCACCAGCTTAGGGGCCAGGACTGGGAGTCAGTGCATGGGGACCCCAGCACAGCCCTCTTTTCAGGGTCGGGGTGGGGAAAGGCTTGCCAGAACCTCACAGCCGGAGGCATTGCTGGGTCAGCAGGTGCCAGGAGCTCTGGGTCTGGGGACAGGCATGCCCTCCCTTTCCTGCCTGGGAATGCCCCACCTCCCAGCCCCCACCTTCCTGTGCTCCCGCGGGTGCTCGCCCCCTCCCATCTGGCATCCACTGTCTCCGAGGCAGGAACTAAGCCTGCCAAACACCCTCTTCTTGGCCACATTGAGATCCGTCCCCCCTCAACCTTCATGCGTGCGCAGCCTCTGACACCAGCTTCCCCACCTCTTGCTGCCACCACACCAATCCTGGCTCAGGTCTCCAGCTGGCTCCCTGAACCGCCCCCTCACCCCCCACCCGCCACCTCAGCCCACTCCACCTGACCGTCCAGTCCCTGTGAGTGATGGGGGTTTCTTCTTTTCATGAAATGTCAGCAAGAGAAGGACACGCTCAGTGTGGTCTGGAGGTGGGGAGAGGAGGGCGGAGATGGGGAAGCAGGGATAATGGACATTTCAGAGGCGGGTACAGATGGGAGATCCCAGGGAATTGAGGCGCTTCTAGCCCCCAGGCCCGCTATGCAGACCCCAGAATTCCACCGTGCCTCTCCCCACTTCAGTTCTCTGCCGACCTCGTGTGTCCCTCTTTTCGGAGCCTCAGCCTTGGGGTCTACCCCACGACCCACAAGCTGTTGCCAAATCCACTTCCCCGGATGTAGCGCCCTAATCGGGGCTTTCCTCGCTCCACTGTGAAACCCGTTGTCTGTGCATTAATAAGCTCTTGCCCTCGCCCTTCCCCCACCCCACCTTCTCAGCACATCCTCTTCCGCTGGAAGACCACATCCTCCCCTTCCCAGCACTGGGTTGCTTCACAGCTTTCTGCATCCATTTGGAAGCTCACGGAAGAATCCATCCCATCCCATTCCCGGATAGTGTCCTGCTTTAAGCCTCATCTCCTTCCAACTTCCGGGTTCTGACTCCAGTCAGCCCCACTGGGGGTGTGACCCTGGGCAGCGCCAAGAACCTCTCTGGACCCCAGCTTGTGAAAGAGGCACTTGGGGTTGTTGATCCTTCAGATGCCATCTCATCCGATATTTATGAGTCGGCTAGCCGCCATTCACCCAAGCAATGCTGAGCAGCCACCCTGCCCAAAGGGGCCCCTGCCCAAGGAAGCACCAGCATCAGCACCATCAAGCCTTGACTGAATGAGAGATCTACTGGGGACCACCCAGAGCCCACACTGTCATTGGCCATCCTAACCCTACCGTGCCCGTACCACTGCCAGCGGAATAGAATGGTCCCACTGAATTTCCAAAGCTGTGGTCCCACAGGGGCAGACTGCCTTAGCTTTTACTGGAAATGCAGCAGGTTTGAACCGCTGAGCTTTCATTTAGCAGCGGAGAGCTTAACCACTGGGCCACAGGGCTCCTGGAACCCTACTGTTGTAGTTAGCTACTGTTGATGTACCACAGAAGGAAACCCGCCCGGGGCCTGCTTCAGCCCCGCGGTAGCAATCCATCTTGCCGAGGTTTTCCTTTCCCCCACTGACCCTCGAGGGTCAGTGAACACCCTATTAAAAAAACAAAACAAAAACCCAAATCCAAACACGCAGCCATCGAGTTGATGCCAACTCATAGCGACCTGGTAGGGGCAAGGCAGAACTGGCCGTGTGGGTTGCTCAGACCCTAACTCTACAAGAGTAGAAAGCCCTGTCTTTCTCCCTTGGAGGGGCTGGTGGTTTCGAACTGCTCACCTTACCGTGAGCAGCCCAAGCTGTGACCACCGGGTAATATCATCAGCCCCATTTCAGAGATTGGGGAGTGTGGTCTCAGAGAAGACAACCGCTAACACGTGGTGGGTGATGATTCGAGCTTCACCGACAAGGCACTGAACAGTTTCCCTCTGGAGTGAGCCGAAGAAGAAAAACTTTCAACATCCGAGCTGCCATGTCAATTCTGTCTGGGGGTGACTCCCTCAGTTACAGGGTAGAACTGCCCCCAGGGGCTCGTTGGCTGCAATTTTCACTAAAGCTTACCACCCAGCCTTTCTTCCTTGGTGCTGCTGGCTGGTTTCAAACTGCCAACCTCTAGGTTAACAGTTGAGTGCCAACTGTTTGTGCCACCCTGGGACCCCTGTCGTCAGGCTGAGGTGAGTGCTAGACTGAGCCCCTGACTAGCCTCGACACCCTCGCTGTCTAATGGGGGAGCTGATCAACCGGTCACCACTCGTGTCACGCCAACTCATGGTGACGCCCCGTGTGACGGAGTAGGACTACTCCATAGAGGTGGCAACAGTTGATTTTTTGCACATGGTTTACCAGGCTTTTCTTCAGAGGCACCTCTGGGTAGACTTGACCCTCCAAGCTTCTAGTTAGTAGTTAAGCACGTCACCCAGTTAGACCACTCAGGAACTCTGGAAGGAATGAGCTAAAAAGGCAGCAAAAAAACCCCAACCAACCCCACTGCCATTGAGGGGGTTCTCATTTGTGGTGACGCCATGCAGGGTTTCCGAGAGTATCCCTATATGGGAGCGGGCAGCTTCATCCAGCCGGTGGTTCTGAACCACGGGCCTTGCAGAGGGGAGCCAATGCCTCGCCCATGGCACACCCAGAGCCCCTCAAGGAACATGACCGTTACCATGAGTTGGTAAAATGGGGTCATCGGAAAGGAGGAGGATGGACACAGTGGCTGCATCACCGGCCTTCATGCCATCCACGACTGAGGATGACACAGGACCGGCCAGTGGCTTGTTGGGGGTCAGTGTGAGTCGGAACTGACTGGGCGGCACCGACGAACAGTAGTATTGGGTGGGAGCTTACTCTGAGCCAGACACCAAGCCACGTTCTTTCATTCTCACCACCAACCCCAGCCACCTCACAGATGGGTCCGTTGAGGCTCAGAGAGGTTAAGTCATTTGCCCAAAGCCACACAGCAAATTGGATTCAGACCCAGGTCTGCCTGGGTGCAGAGACGTTCTCCCATACCACGCACGCTGCACACTGCAAAGAGAACCAGTCCCGGTCTTTACCATCTACGTCGGAGTTAAGCTCCGTGAGGGGAGGGTGACTGAGTCCCGGGAACACAGGAGTGGCCACCAGGCAGCAGCAGGCACTCCCACCGATGGGGTGTCCTTGGACCTCCACAGCCTCCCTCCTGGGCAGGCCTGGCTCCCTCCCAGCTCACACCTGCACCCGGTGCCTCTCACCCCAGCCCACGTGTTTCCTCACCTGCCTGTGGCAGCTCCCAGCCTAGTTCCGCCAGGCAGTTCACAGGCAAGAACACTGTTTCTTGCTCCTCTATAAAAGGCCAGGTGTGAAGACACTCCCTTCCCATGATGCCTGGGACCGCTCATGCCAGGGTGTGTGGAACCACCACTTCCCACGCCAGACAGCCCAAGCACACCCCAAGAGGTGGGTCTCTGCCCAGGCTCATCCCGACCTCAGGCCCTGACTGCTGTGGGCCGGAGAGCTGACAAAGGGAGGTTGGGGGGCTGTTGGGTCACAATGACACGATTTATTCCACACAGTGCATGTGCTTTACAAACTCAAACTCACTCCTTGTCGCTGTTCTTTGAGGATGGTGTCACTGTCACTCCCATTTTACAGATGAGGAAACAGGTTCAGGGAGAGGGGAAGCAACATCCTAACAATATCATTAGAACGTCTCAGTGTGAGGATTCAAACTCGGACCCTCTGATCCCAGGCCCTTCCCTGCGACCCACTCAACGATGTGTGTTGGTAAGGAGGTCTCAGACGTAGTAGTACTATTAACACTACCTACTCCACCACCTGTTGCTTAGGGGCTGGCACGGACTCATGGCCGCCCCCTGGGTATCAGGAGAGCTGTGCTCTGTAGAACTTTTAGGGGCTAATTCTTAGGATAGATGGCCAGATCTTTCTTCTGAGGTGCTGCCGGATGGATTGGAACCTCTGTCCTTTCGGGTGTGCTGAAATGCCTTATGTTCTCAAACTCACACTCTTCCCTTAGGTCCGCCATAAAATCACAGCGCTGTTGTCACCCTAGGAGCCCTGGTGGTGTTGTGGTTACCAGTTGGGCTGTTAACTGCAAGGTCAGTAGTTTAAACCCATCAGCAGCTCCTCGGGAGAAAGACGGGCCTTTCTTCTCCCGTAAGAGTCACAGTCTCAGACACTCACCTGGGTAGTTCCACTTTGCCCTATAGGGCCGCTCTGAGTTGCCATCAACTCGGTGGCAGTGAGCTTGGTTTTGGGATTATCGCTGCTGTTTTAGAGATGAGGTGGAGAGGGAAAGGGGCTAAGTAATGTTTCCTTCAAAGGCATCTAGGAGCCAAGATGCCACCCTCAGTCTGGTAGGCCGGGCGGGGCCTCTGAGGACATCCCTTGCCCAGACAAACCCTATGGGGGCCCCTTAGTGATGAAAATGGCCTCGGCTGAGGAGGTCAGACCCTGTGGCTCTCCCATGTGTGGCATCAGGCAGGCCCCTGGGCCTTGGGAACCTTCCTCCCTGTCAAATGGGTACAGCCCTCTCCATGGCCACACTGCTGTGAAGTTCAATGGGATGCTGAGAACATAGAGCCCCCACTCACAGGGACAAGGGTTTATGAGACTTCAAATGAGAGACCGCTAGAGGCCTACAAGAATTAGGGCAGCGATTTCCAACCTGTGGGTCACCACCCCTTTGGGGATTGAACGATCCTTTCACAGGGGCCGCCTGATTTGTAACAGTAGCAGAATGACAGTGATGAAGTAGCAACGAACATAATTTTATAGTTGGGGTGAGGGCACCACGTGAGGAACTGTATGAAAGGGTCGCGGCCTGAGGAAGGTTGAGAACCACTGAGTTATGGAGTCTTAGGACACCCATTTCTTGGCTGGCAAGAAGGATGACAACCATATCCTAACCCCAAACCACCACCATCACCACCACCTAGTGGCCACCAAGTCAACCCTGCCTCAGGGTGACCCCATGTATGTCAGGGGAGAACTATGTGCCATAGGGCTGTTTGGTCATCCCCCATCCCCCCCACTAGAAGGCTGTTTTTCGTAAGTCTGTCCTTTCTTGTGAGGTGCCTCTGGGTGGAGTCAGATTTCCAACCTTTTGGTGAGCAGTGAGCATGTTAACCTCGTGCACCACGTTGGCACCCCCATCTCCTGACGAGATTTGCGAATGAGATGGGGTGCATGGGTGCATTTTGCAAAGGGTGGCCCAAATCCACCTCTGTTGAGTTGATTCCAACTGATAGTGTCCCTGTGGGGGCAGAATAGAACGGCTCCCTGGGGTTTTCACAGCTGTCAATCTCTATAGAAACAGACAGCCTCATCATTCTCCTGGGCAGGAGTGCCTGGTTAAGACCTTTGGGTTGGCAGGTCAGTGCTCAACCTGCCACACCAGCAGGATCCCAGGGAGGCTGTGACGTGCTGAGTAAGTAAGTTAAGGCACGTTAAGGGTGCAGGGTTCTAGGGACCCCCAGGACCTCAGGGAAATCTTTGAAGTTGACTCCAATCTCTAAGTTCATAGACAAGCATGTTCTCAAGCCATCCCCGTAGCTGCTGGATGACGTTTCTTTGGTTGGTTGTTCTTAATAGCCTCTTAACAAGCATTTACATAGTGCTTACCGTATGCCAAGCACTATTCTAAGGGCTTTATAAATTATTCATGCATTTCATCCTTGTAAGATCCCTAGGAGATAGGGGCTACTGCGACCTCCCCTTTTCCAGATGGGAAAACAGAGGCCCAAGAGGTTTATAAGGAAGTCACCATTCTGGCAAAGGGCAGGGTTGAGACCCGCCAAGTGCTTCGCACAGCCCACAGTGTGGGCATGGAATTACGATGGATACAATAATAACACACAGCATAGTTTCCCATCCTACCATGTATTTGACTTCCAGTTGGCCTCCTCCCTTCCTCCACCCCACCCCCCAAAAAAGCTGTCAAGCGGATGTCGACTCCTCTCCGCCCAGTGGGTCACAGAGCAGAGGTGACTCCTCTCCGCCCAGTGGGTCACAGAGCAGAGGCGCTCCAAAGGCTTTTCTTGGCTGAGATCTTTCCAGAAGTGGCTCGCCAGGCCTTCCTCCCAAGGCATGCTGGGTGGGTTCCACTGAGCACAAACCATTTCTGTGTCCCCACCGTAAGGGTATTTCTATGAAGGCAGGGGACTGTTGCCTGTTTGGCAAGGCTGTCCCTCAGTGCCTAGCAGAGGTGGGTCCTCACACGAACAGCACTATCAACCATTGCCAGATCTGGAGACCAGCAGGGTCACCACCCACCCCCGCCCCCCAGCTGGGGATGAGGATTGGCCTCCCAGGTCTGTGGGGCAGAGGTTTTAGATTCCCCCACCCCCTCCAAGTCAGAGGTGGTGTAGAAAGAAGAGGAATTTTTTCCCCCTTGGGTGGTTTGGAGGGGTGTGGCTGCTTCCTGGGGAAATGAAAAGGCAGGAATTGACTGTCAAACAGTCAACATAACAACAACAATAAACAATAATTAGATCGATAATAATCAAGATAAATAAGTGACTGCCATTCCTTCCGTTTCCAGGGCATCCGTGTTCCCTTGCTTTGACAAGTCTGCCTCCCTGCTGCTGTCATCGCTGCTGTCATCGTCTTCCCCCAAGCGAGCAGAGGGGACAGGTTTGAGGGACAAGGCTCTAGAACAGCGGTTCTGAACCTGTGGGGGTCGAAGGACCCTTTCACAGGGGTCACCCAATTCATCACAGTAGCAAAATGACAGTGATGATGGAGCAATGAAAAGAATTTTATGATGGGGGGGTCATCACCACATGAGGAACTTCATGAAAGGGTCACGGCATGAGGAAGGTTGAGAACCACTGCTCTAGAAGGTGGGGTTTCCCTCTGCCCCATTGCCCAGGAGGCTGGTGAGAGGCAGAACCTTTCTGGAACACACTGGGGCAGGTGATTCTGCCCTCTCGCTCCACTTTCCCGGGCTGTGGGAGGACCCAGGTGGGGGGTGGGGTGAGAAAGCTGCCACAGGCCTCTTGGCAGAGCCCCCTAAAGGCAAATGGCAGGTGGGGGGGGGCGCGGGGAACCACAGAAAGAGATGCGTACATACACTCAGACAGACATGGGGGTGTGTGTAGAGTGGGTGTGTGAAGGGAGACAGACAGACGGGGGAGGCAAGTTAGTGGAGAGTGGAGAGCGGCAGAGGGACCAAAAGGGGTAGACCAACAGACAGGCAGAGGGAGAAAGCGAGGGACTAGGAAAGTTGGCGCAAGAGAAGTGGAACCCAAACCCATTGCCTTCAAATGGATTCTCACTCATGGAGACACAGTTACAGAGCAGAACTGCCCAAACTGGGGCTTCCAGCTACTGCTCTCTGGGCAGTGTAACTGATCAGGAGTTGAACCGGAAGCTGAAAGGTTGGCAGATGGAAGCCACCCAGAGGCAGCTCAGAAGACAGGCCTGGCGGCTCTCTTGGAGCCCCTGTCGGGCACACACAGCTGTACCCTGCACACATAGGAGCTGCTCTCAGCGGCAGTGAAAGCCAGGGGTCATTACAGAAATGAATTGCCAGGCCTTACTTCTGTGGGGCTCTGGATGGGTTGACACCACCAACATCTCTGTTTTCATCAAACACAGATGTGTTGGGAGCAGACCGCCTGGGGTAGACCAAGGAAGGCAGATAGAATAGCCGAGTAAAGAAAACGGAGATAGAACTGAGAAAAACCACCACCCCGGTGACTAAATCTTCTACAGGAGCAGGCAGCCTCATCTTTCTCCCAAAGAGTGGCCATTGGGTTTGAACCACTGACCATGCAGTCAGCAGCCCAACAATGCTTATCCTGCTGTACCACTAGAACCCTCTAAAACTTTGGAGGAAAAAACAAACTGCCATCGAATCGATGCCGACTCACAACCACCCCATAAGACAGTGTAGAACTGCCCCTGTGGGTTTCTGAGATAGTAACTCTTTACAGGAGTAGAAAGACTCATCTTTTTCCCATGGAGCGGCTGGTGGTTTCGAACTCCTGACCTTGCAGTTAGCAGCCCAATTTGTAACCACGATGTCAGCCTGGCTCCTTAAACTTAGAAACCCAAGCCTAAACCCAAACTCACTGCCAATGAGTCAGTGCTGACTCCTAGTGGTTCACAAGAGTAGAAAGTCCAGCCTTTCTTCAAGGAGGTGCTTGCTGGTGGTTTTGAACTGCTGACCATGATGTTCACCAGCGCTCCTTAAATTTAGAATTGGAGCAGGGAAATAGAAGGAGCCACTGAGGCAGGAGGGCGATGCGGCAGGGCAGGCTTACCTGGAGGTGGAGCAGGCTGTTCTCCTGGAGGTAGAGGTACTGCAGGCTGACCAGGCCTCGGAAGATGTTGCCGGGCAGGCTGCTGAGCTGGCAGCGGTACAGATGCAGGGACTGCAGCCGGTCCAGGCCCTGGAAGGTGTCGGGCTCCAGGGAGCGCAGGTGGCGGTTGTCGCCCAGGTCCAGCTCCTCGAGCGCCTGCAGGCGGCGGAAGGTGCCCGGGTAGATGGTGGAGAGGTTGTTGGAGAAGAGCCACAGGGTGAGCAGGTTGGGCCCGAAGGTACCAGGCCGCAGCGTGCGGATGAGGTTGTTCTGCAGGAACAGTCGCTGTGTGCTGGGCGGCAGGGACAGCGGCACCGAGGAGAAGTTGTTGGCCTGGCAGCTGACGGTGGGCGGGGACGAGTAGCAGGTACAGAGCATAGGGCAGCTGGGGGCTGCAGGAGGCAGGGCCAGGGCCAGGAGTGTCAGCAGGAGGCAGGCCGAGGCAGGACCTGTGGAGAGAGGGGAGGGCTTTACTGGGCAGGCTGCCAGGGCAGGCGTGCGGGCCACCTGGGGCCTGCCCACTCTGTAAAGGCCAGGGCTAAATTGTGTGTGTTGGGGGGCAAGGAGGGGAAGGGGCTGTTCTGAGTGCAACTTCAGAGTCCCAAGAAGAAGTGCTGGCCCTGTCTCCTTTTTGAGGGTCCTGGTATGTGGAAAAGTAGAGGTGTCCCAGGAGGACATTTCTCAGGGCGCTGGGATGTGTTTCACGTTTCTGGCACACATCCGAACTTTCCACCCAGTCTTTCCCCTCTGTGCCTGGACTGCTTTAGGGACGGGCTTTTCCCTCAGTAGGAACACCTGGCCCGACTGTTTCTGGGGGAGGGGGGGCTGCTGTTGGTAGAGGGCTCAGTGGCAACTCTGTCTGAGCAGATGCCAGCAGACACAGTGGTGGAAGCCAGCTGTCTCCAGACCCTGCCAGCTGGCCCTTGGGCTATATTAATGGCCTCAGGTGAGAGCCACCCAGACAGACCCGAGAGCCTCTGTGAGTAAGGCCACCTGGCCAGCCTGGGGATGGACCGGCTTCGCTTGGTGCCTCGCTCCTGCCTCTCTTCTCTTCCTGCCGTGTCCCTCAAATGGGGAGTCCTGAGGGTCCCGGGCTCATTGGTTCTCCCCACCACTTGCAACCAGCTAGTCTCAGAGAGAATGCAGTTTACTAGGCCCCCACTGCAGAGTCAGCATCCCTGGGTGAGCCCAGCAACCTTCACCGCCACCCCCAGTCACTCTCGTTTACTACTGTCCCCGCCCCGCCCCGCCCCCGCCCCCCCCAAAGGAACTTTTGAGGGTTAGACACAGTCAAGCCCCGCCTGATACAGATGGGGCAGGTCCTATGAGAGCAAAGGGCTGGGGGCTAAGGAGTCTCCCATCACCCCCGGTGTTCCTGTGCCATCACAGGGGGTACAAGTCCCCTCATCACCCTTGCCACCCGCCCTGATTGCAGCTGATAACAATTCTGGAGGAAAGGGTGCCCTGTGCCCCCAAAGCCAGGCAGGGATTCACCTCTATTGCCTAGAGGCAACATGAGAAGACAGAAAGGTGGAGCCTGGCCCTTGATCCCAAGGACCCAGGCTCCCTGGCTCCTAGGCCCAGGAGGGACTGAATGGGTGTTTTTTGGTGTGGCTATTCTGAGGCTGTGCCTTGCACCCGCCGGCCTGCTCCTGGGTGCAGGGCTGCGAGCATCTCCCGCTCCCGAAGTCAGAGTGTAAGAACTCCTCGTGTGCATGTGATTCTGGGGGACTGTGAGCCAGCTGCTCACCACCTGAAGTGCCACCGAGCCAGGTGTGGCCGTGCTCTCCCAGCTGCTCCAGTGGCCACCTCTGGTGGGAACACACACCACAGGGGTGGGCTCAGGGTAGGGGACGATGCGTGTGTGCGCGTGAGAGCGTGTGCGTGCGAGAGCGTGTGCTGGCTGTCCTCCGCGTGTGTGAGCGCCGGGCCCCATGCGTGTGTAGGCAGGGTGTGATGTAATAATACCCAGTGACACAGCCACTGCTGTTCCATTCGTTCACACCGCCTCTGCCTTTCTCGGCCCTTCTCACCCCTCCCCCGGGCGGCGTTTCACGATTACTTTCTCCTCCCTGGTTGCTCGGAGCCACGTGGGGTGGAGGAGCCTGTCTCTCACCCCTCATTCGAACCAGGCAGGGGTGGGGCGAGGGAGCATGGTGGGGGAACCCAGCCCGGTGGGTGTCACAATGCTTGGGGACTGGGGCATAGACATGGTCATAGCAGAGCTGGAAAGATTCTCCAGGATCATCGGGTTCAACCTCCTGCTCCACTGAGGTGGAAACGGGGGCCCAGAGAGGGCAAGTGACTTGCCCAAGGTCACACAGCAAAGTGGTGGCGGGCCCAGGGCCAGAAAGGAGGCTTCTGACACCCAGCCAGGCCACTTCCCTTCCTGTCAGAGTCACCCTCTCAGATCTGCTTCCCCAAGGACTTGACACCAGAGGAAGCCAAATCCTTCCCTGATCTCTTAATCCTAGCCTCCCTCTGGAGGATTACAGAGGAGCTCCCCCACGCTCCCAGGCTGCCTGCTACCTGACAGCAAAAAGGGTCATGGAGGCCCAGAGGCCCCGAGGATAGGGGCCAGTCCCCTAGTTTCTCCAGCTTGGAGGTCTCCCAGAGCTGGTGAGGGCCCCCATGCATCCCTCACCCACAACCCCTACCTCCGAAGTCCTTGATGTGGCCAATGCTCCCCTCTCTCTGACACGTCCTCTCTTGCCCAGTAACCCCCTACCTCACTGCAGCCTACATTCCCCAGCCCAGGTCAGTGGTCCCTGCAGGCTATCTGAGGAGGGACCCTGAGTGGGGGACCCCTGCCATGGCAGCCGCTTCGAGCCAGAGCCAGCGACTCTGTTGCCATTTCTGGCCCTCGCCGCAAAGCAGCTGTAACCCAAGGAGCCTCATCCATAATTCAGGCTGCGGCTCTCACTGGAGGCGAGGAGGAGGGGAAGGTGGGGGGCTCCAGGCTTCTCGGCCCCCAGGCCCAGCTCTTCAGCGCCCTGGGCAGCAGGCGGGCAGCGGAGGCTGGCAAGCTGTGCCTTCCCCTCCCTCCATTCCTCTCATTCCTGCCTGCTGGGTGCCCTTCCCTTTCTGGCCTCAGTCAGCTCCCTTACCCAGCCATGTCTTAGTCTCTTGGCTACCACTTCAGAGCCTCCTTGCTCCACTCCGGTCCCCAGGCTGTGATTCCCAGTAGAGACTGGGGAAAAAGGCACAGGGTGTCAGGGATGGCAGGTGGCAGGGGGACCCCTCAGCACCCTCTAAAGTGACATGTCATCTGACAGGGGGTCCCCTGGGGCTGGAAAAGGGCAGGGCCATTTTCTGAGCGAGCAGCCCAGCCCTTCCTGACCCCTGACAGCCTTGCCTTCTGTATCTTTCTCGGAAGCATTTATCTCATCCGTCCCCCTCGCTTCCCACCCCATCCTCTCCCCAGTCTCCCCACCAAATCTGCTGGTGATGGCCTGACTTGGCAGCTGGGTACATTGGGTAAAGGAGGGTCCCATCATATTAAGCACCTACTGTGTGCCAGGCAGCCTATTTTCACACATCAACGTCTTGATCCAGAGATTAGAGCATGCATCACATATCCCACTGTAAGGTCACCATCATGGTCCCCATTTTTCCCCAGAGGGAAGGGAGGCTCTGGAACAGGCAGTAGGCTGCCTCAGGCCATCAACTAGTTCAAAGTGGAGCCCACATTAAAAGGTAGGGATGGTGAGAGGGGTCTCTCTGGCCTCTGGAGACCAGCTCTGCATGGCCTAGAGAGGAAGTGGGGGCACACACAGAGTCCAGGTGCCTGGGGCTGGGTCAGCCACTAGTCTGTGGCAGGATGGCCTTTTGGAGTCACCGTTAGGAGACCCAGGTACTGTTGGAAACTTTCCTAGAAGAGACGACCAGTGTCCAGAAGGTTTGGCCAGGAAATGTAATAGAGGCCAGAACACGTATCGACTCGGACAACTGAGAGGTCCAGAGCCCCAAAGTATCCATTGCCCTAGGGATGATGGTCAAGGACCCTAGACCAACTGGAGTACCAGGGGTCAGAAGCTGCTCTCACCCCAGGAGTCCCATGGAAGGAAGGGGATCCATTCGAGGAGGGCTGACAGGAGTTGGGGTGCCAGCACACAGGACAGGGGGGGTTGGCCCAGGGTGGGCCCTAGACAGAAAGCTGATGGGGGTCAGGCCTCCGGTCCTGGAAGAGGTAGCTCAGGGCCCTTGTCCAGCAGGCTTCGAGGAAGGGCCAGGCCCTACAGGGCAGATGCTGAGGGGGCCGGGGCTGAGGAGGTGGGAGTTGAGATGGGATGGAGGTGGTGAAGCCAGTGACGCAGGGGCCTGGGGAGGCACTGACGCGGGCGACGAGGGTTAGAGCTGCTGCAAACAGCTTCTCACTCTGCCAGAATGTGACACCCCAAAATAAGCAGCTACTGTGGCGGTGGCTGCAGGCTCCGACGGGGCCCAGAGATATAAATGGCAGCACGAAGCCAGAGTACCCACCCTCTCCCCCTTGCAGCTGCCCCCAAGGCCCTGAGCCCAGAGCCCCCAGCCTGGCCCACCAGCCCCTCCTCAGAGAAGGGGTGGGAGAAACGAGCAAGAGCAGGGTGGGAAGGCAGGGCTTTACACGTGGAAGTGGTTACCAGAAGCTTCTTTGTCTCCTCTCTGGGAAGCCCCCACCCCGTCCCTCTCTCCCACCCTTTTCTTCTCTTCCCTTCCCTCATCTCCAGCCAGCTCCCCGCCCCCCACCAGCCTATCTCCATCTGTGGGTCCCGGGGGGGCCCCCCTCCTCCTGGTCCAATCTCTTCTATTCACCACCCCAGCCCATCTCCACTGCTTTCTGATCCAGTAAGGGGCCGGGGTGGGGGTCCCAGCCGTCATCTTCATCTTTGCTTCAGTAACTCCCCCCCACCCCCAATTCTGGATCCCTGTCATGATGTCTTTCCAGCCCTCCCATAATCTCCTCTCCTTTCCCCTCCCCACTTCAGCTCCATTTCCTGGGCTGTACATCCCCCACCCCTCCACTCACCTTTATACCTCATTTTCCTTTGTAGCTTCTCCCACAGCCCCAACCACTTTCTCCCCCCTTACCACCCTCTTCCCACCACCCCTCCTCTGACCCATTCTCCTCTCAACCCTGCCCCCAGTCGCGGGCCCACACTTGTCCTTCAATCCCTCAATCGGTGGAACTAGCCTGCCATCTGTTCTACAGAGGAGGGCCCTTTGGAACCCTGGCTACACCCCGGACCCTCATAGTCGGTCACCTACCCACACCCTTCACCTCCCAGGTGACAGAAAGTGCTGAGGCACGGGGCTCCAGGAGTTGCTGAGTCGGCGCTTCCCCAGCCGGCCCGAGTCCTCCACGTTCCCGGGAGCAGGTGGAGCCGGGACGGCAGAACCTGAGCTTCCCAACCCCCGGCCGGCTCGGGCTCGCTGGCCCCTGGTGTTCCCCACTCAGTCACGGTCACGAGCACACCGCGCACTCCCGCAGGCTCCCAACCCGGCCGCAACCAGCCAGCGGAGGGGCGGGGGCGGGGCCGGGCGCTCAGCCGGCCCCCTGTGGGGCTCCCCTAACCCCCATGCCTGCCCCACCCTAGGCCGGAGTTGGGGAGGGGCTGCCCTGCTCCCCTCCCCGAGGGGTGTTTCCACTACCCCAGTCCACCCACCTCCGGCCACCCCAGGTCCCTACCTTGCAGCAGGCGCGGGAGCCCGGGCAGCATCTTGTCTCGCCGCTCGGGGGAGGGGGCGGCGGGGGCAGGGCGCTCCCCGAGCCCGCCAGACGGACGGCGGGGACTCCGGGCGGCCCGAGGGTCCTAGGACGCTGTGGCCGGGCCGCGGCGCTCTACCCTGCGCCCCCCGGGCTGCGGGGCTCGGGAGGAGCCATCGGCCCGGACGAGACGGGACGGGCGCGACGGGGCGGGGAGAGCCGGCCGTCGATAGCGGGTGCCCGGCGCCCCCCCAGCAGCTCGGCCCGCGCGGGTCCGTCCGTGCACGCTCCGTGCGCCCCGGTCGCTCGCCGAGGGAGAGTGGGGACCGCGGGGAAGCGCTTCTCAACTACCCCCTCCTTCTCGCACTCGCTGGCTCCTCCCTCGCTTCCTGGCTGCCGCCTTAACCCCTTCCTGGCCACTAGGAGGCGGGAGCGGCTCGCTCGCCCCCTCCATCCTGGCCCCCTCTCCTCCTTGGGGGACCTGGGGAATTGTCTTCGATCGCCTGCGCGGCGCCACGCTTCTAGAGAAATCCCTTTCCGAGGGGGAGCGGCAATGGAAGGGAATCCCGTAGACTTGTCCTGTTCTCACCTCCCAACTGCCTCGTGGGAGCCGGCCACCGGGGTCCGCAGCTCCCGCCCTCGGCGCCCCGCGCCAGCTCCCGGGTCTCTGGGAGCTCCCCGCCCAGCGAGAGGCCGCCTTCCCTTCCTTCCGCAGACCCCAAGCCCAGAGTGCGTGACTGTTAGAATACGCGTAGATGTGAGAGTTGTGTGTGCAAGCGCGCGAGTGAGTAGACGGGCGTGCACGCGCTCGAGGACGCGTGTGCAGGTGGGACTGGGAATGCTTGCGCGCTGCCTTTTATATGGGCCGGGGGCGCGGGAGCGGCGCACCGGGGAGTGTCGGGGGCCCGCAGCCGCCGTCGCGCGCGGCCGGGCCGGGAGAAGGGGCCTGGGCGCGCCAGCCGGGCCAGGGGAAGCGCGAGTGTGTGAGTCCCGGGTGTGGACGCCCCTCCGTGCAGTTTGGAGCAGGTGCAAGTTTGGGCGCGCGTGTGTGTGTGTGCGCCCGTGCGCGCGGGTTTTTGCGCCGACGCGTGATGTGTCTGAGAGAGGGTGTCTCAGTCCACCCTCCGGGGGGTGGGAGGGCAGGCAGGCTGGAAAGAGGGGGGCGGAGGAGAGCCCTAAAGGGGGGAGGGGGAGGCCCGCCGGAGAAGCTAGGCGAAGCTTCTCGCTGGTGTCCTTTACTCCTTTAGAAGGAAGTGAATACTGGTCCCACCGGGACCCCGGGGGTCCCTAGTGCCCGCGTGCCCGCTCGTGCAGGCCGGGATCCCGCTCCGCCTGGCCCTGCCCCGGCCCCAGGCGCCTGCCGCCTGGCTCTCTGGAGCCGTCGGGACGTGGGGCAGGCGCGCAGCCCGAAGGGGAGTCACTTCACGGATGGTCGCCAAGCGGCGCGGGCGGGGTGGGCGCTGCCGGAGCGGCGTGCGCGTACAGCCGGTGCCAGGGCCATCTGCGCGTAGCCGAGCCGGCGCGACCACTCCCGAGGGAACCCCCCCTCCACCCCCAGCACACACACATCCTCTGCCCCTCCCTTCCCATGTGCCCGGGTCCAGCGCAGGGCCTGGCAAACAGACGGCACTTTATAAATGCTCGCCTTCCTGCCCACTCATTCTCGGCGCATTCGGTAGTTCTCGGCTTCGCGCTTGTTGTCTGTCTTCCATCTCCCTCGTTTTCTCCCCCCCCACCCCCGCTCTTATTCAAACGATATGGTCCCCGTCTCCCATTCCCCGCCACCCCCACCCCCTTTGTTCTCCCTCTCATCTCTCTATCTCTTCCTTTTCTCTTTCCCAATCTCTTTCTCCTGCTATGCATCTGTCCTTCTGTCTGTCACTGTCTCTGTGTCTCTGGCACCCTGTTTTCCACCTCGTTGCCCCTAAGGTCATTAACAGGCAGGGCCCTCCTGCTGGGAGCCCTGGTGGCCGTGGTGGGTTACTCCTTGAACTGCTCCCCACAAGGTCAGCAGTTCAAACCCACCAACCGTTCTGCCGGAGAAAGACCAGGCTCTCTCCTCCCATGAAGATGCACAGACTCAAACCCAAAAGGACAGCTGTACCCTGCCCTATAGGGGTCTCTCCGAGTTAGGATTTCATGAGGCACGTGCGTTTTGGTTTCGGGCCACTGGCACCTCCGAGCTCGGGCACCCGCTGTTGGTTCTATCCTCTGACCTTGGGGATTCCAGGCCTTTCTTTCTCGGCACCTAGTTTTCTTTTCCAGGTCAGGCTGGGGCGGACAGGGGCGTTCCAGGGGCTCCTGCCCCCGCCCCCCTCCATCTCGCCTGCGTGCGTTTCCGAGACCCACCCTGCTGGGCTGCGCCTGGGGAGAGGGCCTGGAGGGGGTGGTGGGGAGGGAGTGTTGGGGGTAGCAGGGTGGGATTTGGCGTCCTTCCCCGGAATGAGCCGCGGCACAATCTGTCGCTGGGTTTGTTTGCGGAGCTGCCTCCGGAGCGCAGTGGGGCTGGCTCCCAGGGAGTGAAATATCACAAGATGCGGAGACAGACGCTGAGGGGCGGGTGGGCGGCGGGCTGACTCAGGTGTGCTGTCATCGGCTCCCAGGGCCCCGCTCCTCAGAGGGGGGTGGGGGTGCCCCCGTTCCCCCCCCCCCCGCAACACAGGCAGGCATCCCAACTGGGAGAGGAGCCCCCATCCTGGGGTGAGCTTTAGGAAAAGGGTGCCCCTGCCAATAATCCCTGACTCCAGGACTCTCCTCAAAGCCCGGGAGCTGCAGAGGACACCCTTAATTTGTGTATCCCCCTCCACCCCCCATGGTCACACCTCTCTGCTCATCCCACCAGGAGAATGGCTCTGCTTCCTATACTTATCCGTAGACTGCCCCCATCCCCTATAGACTGCCACCTTTTCCAGGGCAGGGAACTCCTGCCCTCTCTGTGTCCCCAGAGGGTGCTCAGCGAACACTGGTGAATGAAGGGATGAGTGGATGGAGGCTGGCTGGGCTCAATTGACAGGAAATACCACAATTTGCTCGCGCCTAGGGATTATTCTGGCCTTTTTTTCCTTCCCACCCACCCTTGCAGCCCCTCCCCGCCCAGCACAGGGAATTGGACACAGAACTGGCCTTGGAGCCTGATGGCTGTTGTTCTTTGGTGATCCCACACGATGAACTCTGCTCCGAGCCTCAGTTTCGAGACCACTTCCTTACTCCTCACCAAAACTAACCAACCAACCAACAACAAATGCATTGCCATCAAGTCGATGGCGACCCGACAGGACAGGTTAGAACTGCCCCTGTGGGTTTCTGAGACTAACTTTTTATGGGAGTAGAAACCCTCCTCTTTCTCCCGTGGAGCAGCTAGTGGTTTAGAACTGCTGGCCTTGCAGTCCGCTGCCCAACGTGTAGCTACAGCTCCCTGATGAGGTCACAGTAAATCTCCAGACACTTTAGGCAAGAGAAAGTGCTTCAAGGGACGACCCTGCCCATGCCTGTGGCAGTGGCCATTGTCAAGACTGTTTGGGTGGCGATTCTTAGGATTTTCTCCAAGTACAAGCAGGCGCCAGGAGTCCATGAGGCTTGAGATCCGAAGGAGCAGATTGATGGAAGAGTGTGTGGCAGGGCATCTAGAAGGACTGTGTGGCAGGGCATCTAGGCCCATGTCTAGCTGGACACCGGACAAGATCCTGGGGTACTTGGGATGCAGACCTTGGCCACAGGTCTGGCCTGCCCTCTGGTGGCTTTAGGAAGGTTTGCAGGCCTCTGAGACACCAAGGTCCCCTGGAAATGAGGTTTTTCCAGGGAAGCGAAGCGGGTGGATCTGTTGTCTGGAGAAATGTGGACTTTGGAAAGGAAGTTCCACAGAAGCAGCCGAATGTGGAGCAAACCTAGCTAAGTGTCTCCTTCCTCTATGCGTCCCCAGGTATCACCTGCATCTCTACCTGCAGTATGACACTCAACGGCCTTGCTTGCTCTCTCGCGGAGATCCCATTTGGTGCAAGTCCTGGAAACTCCTGGCTTCCTTCCCCCATCGTTGGCATCTTTGCTGTGAAGCACACTTGTCGGTGAGTGTATGAGGTGAGATGGCTCAATGGTGACAGCGTAGACTTTGCTGTTCACACCCTGGCTTGGCAACTCACTAGCTCTAAAACCTCAGGCAAGTTTGAACTTTTCCTGGCCTCCGCTTTCTCATCCAGAAAATGGGAGCAAAATCATGCAGCGTTTGCAGATTAAATGAGATATAACATGCAAGAACCTGACCCCGTGCTTAATCAACACTGCTGTTTGATTCCAGCTCATGCTCTGCAGGGTTCCCCAGGCTGTGACCTCTCAGAAACAGACCAGCAGCCTGTCTCCTGAGGTGCTGCTGGGGGGTTTTGAATCACCAACCTCTCGGCAGTGGGTAATTGAGGGCTTATGGGTTGGTCTTTCCAATAGATTTTAATGATGCGATTGTTAAAAAATGTTCTCTGTATCAATGATCCAGAGAAATAGGTGTTACCGTCTAGTGGCAGGCAGCAAAGCCACGGCCCTGGGTCTCATAAGGACTGAGTGACAGACTCCCGGGTCTAGGTGTCAGTTTGTACTTATGACTTCCTACCCTCTGCACCCAAGCGATTTGCTGGCTTCAGCATCATCGGCAGCCTCCTCCTGGAACATTCCGGAGCCATCCTATAGGTTGAGAGGCCAACTGGGCTCAGGTCCAAGAGCCTGAACTCTCCTTCAAACGGCTGTGTGACTGGAAGAGACCCCTCTCTTCTCAGGGCTCCAGGCCATTAAAAAACGTCATCACAAAGGACCTTTTGGCCATGAGCGTCCTGCCTGCATTTGTGGCTCCCCTGTAGACCCCAAACTGAAAGTGGCTAGAAATGGAGCCTGAGCCTGATGCCAAGGTGTTCTGGTGGTGCAATGCCCAACCACAGGGCCAGTGGTTCAAATCCACCAGCCTCTCCTCAGGAGGAAGATAAGACTTTATGCTCCCATAAAGGTGTATCACTCCAGAAACCTTCAGGGGACAGTACTGCTCTGTCCTATAGGACTCTATACACCAGCACGGACTCCATGACAGTGGGCTTGAGGGGAGGAGTGTCTACTGTTAACATGTCTAGCCTCAGAAACCTACAGGGGAAGTTCCACCCTGTGTTGTAGGGTCACTCTGAGTCGGAATAGGTTTGCTGGCAGTGAGTTTTGCATGTCATTGGTTAGAACCAATCGTGTGTGTTGGATGTCCCTCTGTCAGGGGTGGGGAGAGCCTCTGCTGTATAGACCGGGGCCCTTGCTGGGTGCAGGTTCCATGCTTCCTTTTGCCTTTCTTTATTCTGAGCAGCTGACCCAGCCCTGGTTCAGAGTCGGCCCTGGGAAAATGGTGCTGGCCCAGGGACAACGGGTCTGATGGGGGAGACACTAAATCAAATGATCAGGTGCAAGGTGCTATGGATCATATTGGTGTCCAGCAGAGAGAATGAAGTCTGGGATGGAGGAGCTGGGGGTAGTGTTGGGGAGCCCCACCTGGGGGTAGCTGAAGATGGGGTACCTTAGCTTTATGAGTCTGGGAACTGATGTGCTAATCACTGACTGAGTACTCCCTCACCCTAGCTGCATACCGCTCCCCTCCTTGTGGACACCAAGGGAAAGTGGGTGTGTCTGGTATCACACCCCCGCTCCCCATGTGAAACTCAGTGACATTTCAACCATGAATGGACAGGTCAGTGGCTCAAACCTATCAACTGCTCCACGAGAGATGTAAAGATTTAGTCTTGGAAACCCTACGCAGGGTCACTGTGAGTCAGAGTCTATTTGATGGCATTTTGGTTTCTGTACATCAGAGAGGGAAGGCAAAGAGGAGGGCCAGAAGCTGCATGGTGGAGACATGGACTCCTGGTGGAGGTGGGTTTCCAAGCCCGTGATTCTTGACCCTTCAAAGCCCATCTTTCTCCTTGGGGGTAGCTGGTGGTTTCGACCTACTGATCTTGTGGTTAGCAGCTCAAAGGGAAACCACTACGCCACCAGGGCTCCCTATAAAGAGTTAATAGTCATGGAAACCCCACTGAGCAGTTGTGCTTGGTCTTATAGGACTGCTGGGAGTCAGAGTCATCTCACTGGCAGTGGGTCTGGAGAGGCCTCCTGTCTTTTCCCACCATGATGCCTGTCAGAGTAAACCAGCCTTTAACCACCGAGTGGTTCGTAGGCACAATTGTATGGTTTTAATATATAAAGATCACAGTCAAGTCATAGAAGATAGGAGAGAGAATAAAAAAAAGAGTCCGACACATTTCATTGTAGCATGCTCATCTCCAGGACAACCATGATCTTAACAGCCAGGTCCACACACAGAGAGAGTCTTTACTATCTTGGGGTATTTATAGGTAGCCATAAGACATGCATATTCAGTAGTTACATAGGTCACAAGGTGGGTGGTAACCACAGTAAATCCCTGAACTCAGGGCCAGCTCCAATCCTAACTATGTGGACACCCCCCACCCCAGAAGAAGGCACTTCAGAGGACAGCACTGGGACTACAGCTTGGGGAGAGGGGCATGTCTGATTAGAGCACACGAGAGAAATAAAAAGGGATGGAGAGGGAGGGAGGACATCCTGGCCCTCCAAGCTCCAAGGATGATATTCCTGCTTAGAGCAGACAAGGCACAGAGAGGACCATAGGGCTCGCTCCACCACCAGACACAATGTCCCTCACTAAACCATAGCACCGTGGGAGACAACACTGGAGACACAGTACGGGAATTGTGCACCATCTGACCCCATCACACTGGGGGCGAAACACTAAGGGCGTGCAACAGAGCAGCAAGGGGAGTAAAGCGAAATCCCCGGGGAATACAAAAAATAAACTTTGGAAACAGGGTGTGGCACCCCATCAGACTCGACAGGAAAACACGGGTAAAGGCCAACAAACAGACCTTGAACTATTTATAGGCTTTTCCATTTTTGTCAGTGGCTTTTTTGTTGGTCTTGACTTCCTTTGTTGTTTTATTTGACTTTGCTGGATTTTGCACTTATTACTGTATCTGCATGTCGATCTAGATAAAATAGGCAGGATAAACAATTCAGAGATGAAAAGAACAGAACCAATGGTTCCAGGAGGATAGGGGAGAAGAGGAGGTGGAAGAAAGGAAAAGAAGGGGTGGAGTGGGGAACCAACCCAGGGACAAGGGAACAACAAGTGAACTAAAATCAATGGAGAGAAGGGCGTAGGATGCCTCGTGGGGCTTAATCAAGGGCAATGTAGCAGCGAGGAATTACTAAACCAAAATGAAGACTGAACATGATGGTGGGACAAGAGGAAAGTAAAAGGAAATAGAGGAAAGGACCAGGAGGCAAAGGACATTTATAGAAGTCAAAATACAGACATGTACATATGTAAATACATATTACGAGAGGGGACTAGAACTATGCACTCATATCTATATGTTGCAGATGGACATTGGGCCTTGATTCAAGTACTCCTTCAACCAAAGAACACTTTGTTCTAACAATCTGGCATTCTGTGATGCTCACCTACCTGACACACGATCACTGAAGACAAAATGGGTGCATAAGTAAATGTGATCAAGAAAGCTGATAGTGCCCAGCTCTAGAAAGATATAGCATCTGGGTTATTAAAGGTTTGAAGATAAACAAGTGACCACCTAGCTGAGAAGCAGCAAAGCCCACATGGAAGAAGCACACCAGTCTGTGTGATCATGAGGTGTCGATGGGATCAGGTACCAGGCATCTAAGACCCAGAACAAAATCATACCCGAGGTGAATGGAGATGGGGGGGTCATGGAATAGAGACCCAGTGCCCATCTGTAGACACTGGACGTCCCCCTGCAGAGGGGTCACGGGGAAGAAATGAGCCAGTCAGGGTGCAGTATAGTACCGATGAAACACACAACTTTCCTCTAGTTCTTTGGTGCTTCCTTCCCCCCACTATCACAGGACGCCAGGAAACCATCTAGTCCATTGGAACCAGATTCTTGAAAGTCTCATCACCTTCTGACCTATTCATCTCACTTCTGGGAATGGATCTTAAAGAAATAATATAAACAAAGAGAGAAAGAATTCAACAAATGCAGACAGCCCCAGGCACACCAGGGATACATCAATTGAACCTCCTCCAGTAAGTCGGTTAAGGAAACTGATGACCCAAGTAATATGATTGCAGCCGCAGAAAACAAAACAAGCAAACAAAAAACGCCAGGACGATGACGACAAAGGATATACAGAAGCCTGGAGACTATACCATTGTGTTTGTGGCAAAATTGCTAGAGGCCCAATGTACATGGGTAATGTGATTGCCACCGTGCCAAAGAAGGGTTCACACGGACCTAGTCTACGGCTGAGAGATGTGAAATGAAAAGTTGTGAAAGATCAGGAGAAGTGTGGGAGGCCTGGCTTTTGGGGGAAGAATGTTCTTTGTGGTTAAGATATTTTCACAACAGAAGGAGCAGCTTCTTCTTCTTCTTCTTCTTCTTCTTCTTCTTCTTCTTCTTCTTCTTCTTCTTCTTCTTCTTCTTCTTCTTCTTCTTCTTCTTCTTCTTCTTCTTCTTCTTCTTCTAATGGCAGTGACTACACTGCCTGGGTGTTGGCTACGGTCCAGGCAGTACGGTGAACACGTCACAGGACTGAGCCAATTCAGTTCACCACAGCCCTGCGGGGCGCCAACAAACTATCATCTTCCCCATTTCACAGATTCGGAAGTAGACACTCAGCAAGGTGTTAACCCACGCCTCACTCGACAAAGAAAGGAACAGAGCTGCTGGGATTCATCCCGACTCTCCTTCCCCTCCCAGGGCAGTTGGATTCCAGAATGTTCCGCTTTCATTGCATGCTAATGTACCAAACACTTCCGTCCTTAATGTATTACTATCGGGGCGGTTGAAAATAACTGGCTCACACATCGTGGATATGATTTACTTAATTATTTTTATAGTAACTCATGTTTTAAACATTGAAATGCTTCCCATAGCCTTATCCTCAGCAAGAGTCCCCTTGGAATCATCCATGGAGTGTGCTGGTTATATATTGCAGTGCCCCCCAAAAGGAGACGTTAACAGTACCCAGAACAAGCTAAGGTCATCCTGTACACATCTCTTTGGGACAAATGGATACAATCTGCCCTAAGTTCCCACTCCTGTCTCGCTTCCTCCACATCCCCATCCTTTAATCGTTGCCTGATTAGACGCACTCAGATGGCACCCTCCGCCCAGGTCTTCCTCAATCGGACCAAAGCCATTAATGGACAAAGAGGCTGATATTGCGGCAATTAGATTCAGAAGCCAGACCACTAGGATACTCCCTTTGCATTTATTAAGCTCTTACTGTATGCCAAGAAGGAGCCCTGGTGGCCTCGTGTTGACAAGCTGGGTGGCTAACTGTGAGGAGAGCAATTCGAAAACAACCAACTGCTTCTCCGGAGAAAGATGAAGCTTTTCACGCCTGTAAAGAGTTACAGCCTCAGACCCCACAGAGGCAGCTCTCTCTGCCCCATGAGTCAGATTCGACCCCGTGGCAGTGGGTTTGGTTTGGTTTTGGTATGCCAGTAGATCTGGGGGCAAGGTGGTTAAGGGCTTTCAGCTGCTAAATGAAAGATTGGTATTTGGAGCTTGCCAGTGGCTTCACAGGAGAGAGATGAGGTAGTCCGCTTCCATAGAGATGGACAGCCTATGGGACTGTCTTGTTGGGTCACTATATGTTGAAATGGTTTGGTTGGGTCACTAGATGTTGAAATGGCAGTGTGTTTGGTTTGGGGGTTTACTGAGTGCCAGGCACTATACTATGCACAAAAACTAAAAAGCAAACTCACTTGGAACTGCTGGGGTTTTGAACTGCTGACCTCTTGGTTAGCAGCCCAGCTCATAATTGATACACCACCAGCATTCTCTGTGCTAGGTGCCCAATGACCTCAATCAACTTTTAAGGACCCCCTCGTGGCTGCGTAAGTGGTTAAGGGTTGGGCTGTGACCCACATGGCCGGCAGTTCAAAACCACTACCAGCAGTTCCTTGGGAGAAAGACTGGGCTTTCTAGCCCCGTCATAAACAGTTACCATCTCAGAAATCCATAAGGGTGTTGCCACGAGTCAGCACTGACTCGATGGCAGGGAGTTGGGCTTGGTTTTGTCAATTCAAAATGACTGTGTAGAGTGAGTGTTTTGTTTCTGTTGTATCTGTTAGGTAACTGAGGCTCAGAGAGGTTAAGGTCTTTCCCAGTACACAGCAGCCCAAGAACAGAGTTGGCGTCCAAGTATTGTTTGTGCCCAAAGCGAAGTCTGACCTTTACCACTCTGGTCTGAGGTCTTCTTAATGATGAGGGTTACTTTAACGAGCCAACAGCTCCCTCCTCCTGCTCTCCAAGATAGACCCAGGATAGTCTATAGGGAGTGAAGTAAAGAGTAGCTCTTCATTGTGGGTGTGGCAGTTCATCCCTATGATCACTTGGGTTGACTTTAAAAAACAATGACAGTTTTTTATTCCGAATTGGTGAAAGTTTACAAAGTAGATCCATTTTCCATTCAACCATTCACATACATTTTGTCATGCCTCATCGATTGCTCCCCTACCAATGTAACAATAAATGATTGGACTAATTTATTTCAATCCCTTCCTGTGTTTCCTGTTCCTATTCCTCCTTCTTTGTTAATCTTCTGAACCTTGTCCTTGGGTAGATACTTCTCTTTTTGGGAAAAAGCAATAGCTATTAAACTTGAAAAGGAATCCATACTCTTTGGCCTAGTAATTCAAGTTTTAGCAAGTTTTCCTGCAGTACTTCTTGGCCTGTGCACAAGGAGGTCTGTGGATTGATAGTCGGTGCAGCACTGTTGTAGTGTCATATGTTTGAATGCAGCCTACATAGCACCCAAAGTGATGATAACAAATCACAGGACGTCCAGAGAATCGCAGAACCATTACCAAGCCTGAAGATGCTGCTGTTGACGTAAAGGTACCGTAGAGTGGGTTCTGATTCATACTTACCCTGCACCATCCGCACAGCTGTTGTGTTCGAACCCGTGGTTGCAGTCACGGTGTCATTTCATCTCATTGAGAGCGTCCTCTTTGTCACGGACCTTCTAGTTTACCCAGCATGACGTCCTTTCCCAGGGACTAGGTCCTCCTGGTACAGGAGATGAAGTCTTGCCATCTTCACTTCTAAGGATTGTTCTGGTCGCACGTCTTCCAGGACAGATTTGGCTGTTTTTCTGGCGTTTCATGGTACTTGGATGCACAATTCCAATGCATACATTCTCCTGCAGCCTTACAAATCCATCCCCAGCTTTTGCATGCATATGAGGTGATGAAAAGTCCATGGCCGAGTCAGGCGCAGTTGGTCCTTAAAGTGACATCTTTGGCTTTTAACGGGTAGGAGAGGTCTCGTGCAGAACAACGCTGCACAACGCAGTGAATAATTTGATTTCCTGACTGCTGCTTCTATGAGAGTTGATTGTGGATTCAAGTAAAATGAAACCCTTGACAACTTCAGTTTTCTCTGTTTATCATGAGGTTGCTGGTTGGTCCAGTTGTGTGAATTTGGGGCTACTTTACATTGAGTTGGAATTCCTACCGAAGGCTGCAGGCATGGATTTTCAACAAGTGTTTCAAGTCCTCCTCGCTCTCAGCACGCAAGGTGGTGTCATCTGCATATGCAGGTGGTTAATGAGGCTTCTTCCAATCCTGATGTTGCACTTGTCTCCATAGAGTCCAGTCTCCAAACATTTGCTCCGCATACGGATTGAATAAGTGTAAGAAAGAAATGGTTGTGCGCTGACACACAACTTTCTCCATTTGAAACCATGCATTACCCGCTTGTTCTGGGCAAACAAATGCCTGTTGGTCTAGTGTTATGGTTAAATTTTATGTCAACTTGAAGGCACCTGTGTGGAGGGAGGGGTGGAGGCCAACCTATCAGTTGGGTCAAAGCTTGGGAGGATGGCCTTTTTAGATGGGAAACACCGAGGACTCCTCTCTCCTTTGCCCCTTTCGCCTTCCTGCTTGCCTGGGGTGCACAACTGGCTTGGGCTGGGCTGGCAGACTGCATGGGAGCTGTGGCACCCTGCCGTGCTCCTGCTCACCTTGGTTCCAGTGACGAGGCACTCACCAGCCTGTGATCTCCCAGCTTCCCACTTTGCCTTCCTGCTTCATCTGCCGGCAGCTGCATGAATCTGAGAGCCTCCAACTAGCATCTCGTCCATGGACTTGAGTTGGACTGGGCTTGGCGGATTTCTTGATATAAAATTCTTTCTTATACATATCTGAGTCTCACTGGCTTTGTTTCTCTAGAAAACTCAGCCTAATTTATGTATGTGTATGTTCCCCACGAGCACAATGAAGTGTTTTGGAATTCCCATTTTTCATAATGCTCTCTGTGTTAGTCTGGGTAGACAAGAGAAACAAATTCATTTATATTCATATATATGTAAGAGATAACTTTATATCAAAGAATAATTATATATTAAGAAAACACCCCAGCCCAGTCCAGATCAAGTCCATAAGTCCGATATTAGCCCATATGTCTGATACCAGTCTAAAAATTCCTCTCCAGCCTCACACAACACATGCAATGATGCTGAATGCAGGAAGATCACAGGTCAGTAGATGGAAAGTCTTGTGGATCCAGTGGTGGTGGAAGCATCTCAGCACTGGCTTGAGTCTCCCCGTGTCTCCTCCAGCCTCAGGGATCTGGCTGCCATCAACATAGCTCCATCTGGCTTGTCAGCAGGAAGACAAAGCAAAGGGAGTGTGTCCCCCACCTCCAGGGAGGAAGACAGGAGTTCCCAGAATCCTCAGGAGAAGGCCATGCCCACAAGAGTCATGATTGGCTATGATCTGATTGGGAGGCTAGACTCCACCCCTTTGCTCAAGTTGACAGGGGATTATGTAACTGCCACACTATCCATAGTTTATTGTAATCCTCACAGTCAAATGCCTTGGCATCATCTATAAAACATAAGTTCACATCTTTCTGGTATTCTGTTTTTAGCCCAAATCTATCTGATGTCAGGAATGAATATTCCTCATTCCACATCCTCTTTTAAACCCAGCTTGAATTTTTGCCCAGTCTGTGCCAATGTACTGCTGCAGCCATTTTTGAGTTAGCTTCAGCAAAATTTTACTTGCATATGGTATTAATGATGCTTGAGATAGTTAAGGTTTATTATGCCAACCTGGCTGATAAACACATGTGGATCTAATCGAAGGGCAGAGAGATAAATGGTTCAGTGAGCCTCGCCTTTCTAGTTCTTGGGTCTCTTGCTTTCTGATGGTCGGACCAGAGTGCAGCTGCCTTAGCCAGTTCCCTACTTCAGCTGGCAATGCTCCCTTCCTGCAAGACATCCACAAGGAGAAGCCACATGGACCTACCCTGATGCAGCCTTGAGTGCTGGAGCAGCCTTGTGGAGACCCCTGCCAGCGCTGAGATGCTTACACACTTGCTGATTCGACTTTCCTCCTGCAGTTGGCATCATTGCGTGTGTTTTGTGAGATTGAGGAGGACTTTGTAGATTGTTGTCTGACATACGGGCTAATGTTGGACTTATGGGCTTGGACAGCACTGGGTTGGGATGCTTTCTTAATGTACACGTACCCTTTATGTAAAACTCTCTTATACATATGAGTTTCTGTGAATTTATTTCCCTAGTTTACCCAGACTGACACAACGTTGCTTGATAATTGTCACATTCTGTTGGCTCACCTTTCCTTGGAATGAGCACACATGTGGATCCTTTCCAGTAGGCTGGTCAGGTTGGTCTTCCATATTTCTCAGCATAGAGAAGTGAGTGCTTCCAGTTCTTCATCAACGTGTTGAGACATTCCACTTGGTTAATTTCCGAAGCCTTGTTTTTGGTGATTGACTTCATTGCAGTTGGGAGCCCTTCCTTCAGTACCATTGGTTCTTGCTCATATGCTACTCTTGAAATGGTTGAACATGTATCAATTCTTTTGGGTACCATGACTCTGGGTAGTCTTCCCATCTTCTTTGGCTCGTCATATAGATTGGGTAAGGATGGTAAAAGCATACAACCCTAACACCTCTCCTGATTGTAAACTCTTCATTATTCTTTTGAGAGCTTGCCTCACGTACAGGTGCTGCACGAGCACAATGTAGTGTTCTGGAATTCTGATTCTTCTAACTGGAGGACGTCTACATATTCTTTTATGGGCTCAACACAGTGTACAGGACAATGCAATGTGCCGACCATTTGTGTAGGAAACCTGCGTGGTGAAGTACGTCTGTTATAATGATCCCCGCACCTGCTGACATGTGCAGGTGACCGCTAGAAGAGCGCATACAAACCAGAGATAGTAGTTGCCCAGAGGCTCCTCTTGGAGGGACAGGTTGGGAGAGCAAGTCCCTTGGATGGAACAAAGGGTCAGGACACTTGGCTGCTAACTGGAAATCTGAGGGTTTGCATCCACCCAGAGGTGTCTTTGAGGAGAGGTTTGGGGATTGATCTACTTATAAAAAATCAGCCATAGAATGCTCTGCATAGCACAGTTCTCCAACACACGTAGGGATACTCT
The DNA here is from genome assembly GCF_050624435.1 of Tenrec ecaudatus. Lineage (NCBI taxonomy): Eukaryota > Metazoa > Chordata > Mammalia > Afrosoricida > Tenrecidae > Tenrec > Tenrec ecaudatus. Next base: position 17,235,626 of record NC_134533.1, read on the forward strand.
GAGTTGGAATAGATACCTTGGCAACTGGTTGTTGGTTGAGAAGGGCAGGGACCGAGGCTTGCAGCAGCCGGTGGATCACACATTAGTGTCCAGTGACTGTGAGGGGCTCGAGGACGTGAGAAATGGAGTTTGTGGGACAGCTTGCTCCGCCACCGCCTCCCGCTACCCTCACACCCACACCGACCCCTCCGAAGCACTGTCTGGATGGATGGGAGACTTTCTTTTTACCGTGTCACCTTTTAGATGGTTTGTTTTCCTCTTGAAAATCATGTGCATCTATTAACTCTTTAATAATTTAAAATTTTAAATGAAAAAAAAAAGAAGAATTTCCTGCCGGCGGCAAGACCCTCTGAAGAAATAGGTGGTGGCATTCAGGCTGTTGAGGGGGGTGTCGTCCCCCGTGGGGAGCAGCCGAGGTATCAGGACACTTTCAGGGTCAAGGGCCCTGTCCCTCTATGCATCTCCTCTCGTAGAAAATGGCATTCTTCCTTCGAATGGGCTTGTGGCTTGTGATGGCATTAGAGGCAAGTTTAGGGTCACAACATAGCCCTGTAGCTTTTCGGAACCCAGATTACCACCTCATTAGCATTTCATCTCCTCATTTCTATAATGAGAAGAAGGCAGATCTCCCAGGTGAGCTGGGAGGAGAAAAGGAGCTGGCCAGACTCGTTGGCAGCTGATGATGACATCAACGACGACGACAACAACAGCAACAACAACGACATCAACAACGCGCTAGGACATGACAGAGAGGGGAGCCCTCCATGAACTTGGTGAAAAGGAAAAATTTGACCCTTGAGAGTTACATTGGTGACATAGTGGATGACGTAATGAGCGACTAACCTCAGGGTCAATGGCTCAAACCCATTCGTTGATCTGTGGGTGACCTGCTCTCATAAAGATTTTAAGTCTTAGAAACCCAAGGGGGTAGTTCTAGTCGATTCTACAGGGTCTATAGAATGGATTTGTTTTTCTTAATTTTCCTTGGTTGTCAACAAACAATGGAAGCAGAAGGCAGGCTGCTCCTCAGAATACTTTTGGGGTGCAGTTTACAGTGTATCCGACCCAGACTGGATAAAAGATAAGATGAGAAAACATTGTTTCCTCAAGGATCCCTGGTGGTGCAATGGGTTAAACATTTGGCTATTAACCACACGGTTGTGGCTTGAACCCACCAGCTGATTTGCTGGAGAAAGATGGAGTTGTCTGCTCTTGGGAAGATTGACAGCCATGGAAACCTTATGGGACAGCTCCGCTCTGACCTGCAATAGAGTTTCTGAGTCCAAGTTGACCTGGTGTCAATTTGTGGGAAACAGAACCGGGAGGAGAGTGTAGGGGGACAAACTCTAAACACTCTATGCTAAGGAGTCTGAGAGGCTGGGGATCTCATGGAGGGGTCCCTTCACGTGTCTAAGTTGGAGATGTATGCCAGTCCCATTCTCCTAAGTAAAAGTAATCCCTCTCAATGTCCCCCATAATAATGCCAATTTAAGGTGTTGTTTGCAAACTTCCTGTACTCTTAAAGGTCAACTGCTTGAAGGCTATCTGCCATCAAAATCAATCAGCCCATCTAACCCTAAGTCCAGCCCACTCCCTTCTGATAAGGATCATATTGTTCCCCTAGAGAAGAGCTCAGGGGTGCCTAAGGTCAAGCCAGCTCAGAGACAGCCAAGGTGAGGCTGCCATCTTGACTCCAGAACCCGCCCATCTTGCTATGTATGTACCTTCCAGTCACATGTGTGCCTCTAGTACCTCCCCTTCCTATTGCGTGTACACCCCAGTTGTCCCCCTCCTGTGACGTGTATGCCTCTCGTACAACCCCTTCCTGTTTCATTGGTGCTTACCGTGGCTTTTGTGCTTGAGATGATATAAGCTTGTGAGAATACCTTATGCTCTCTCTCTTCTTGGACCTGGCTCCTGAAGTCATCACGGAGTTGAGCACCCCAAAACCTTTGTCTCTTAATCTCTTCCTTTCAATTACTCCCTCATTCTCGTTCCGGTCCACTTGGAAGAAGTGAGCCCTTGCATACTGTGCCTTGCCTCATGTCCTCATGTCCCTTTCATTCACTCCTCAATTATACAACCCATTCGGTTGTGGAGGCTGGTCCCCCACAGCGATTGGTTTGTGTGTTGTTTCATTTGTTTCCTCACACACCAGGAAAGGTCCAGAGGTCGAGGGCTCCAGGTTGGTTGATTCAGTGGCTTAATGATGTCATCGAGGACCAGGCTCTTTCTGTCCCCTGCTCTGCTAGTTGGAGGAATGCTGGTGGTGCAATGGTTAAGTATTCAGCTGCCAACAGAAACGCCTTTAGTTCAAACCCACCAGTTGCTCCTCAGGAGTAAGGGGTGGCACATAGCTTCCACCAGTCTTCCAGCCTAGGAAACTTTCAGGGCAGTCAGCATAGCAGTTGCTTCCATGGCAACAGGTGGCTTTTGTTCCCTCCTTTCTCGGCCATTCACCGCATCAGCTTCATTCTAAGGTGAGTTTGTTATAAGTGGGCTGCTAGGACGGCTCAAAGGAGCCTAGGTGGCACAGTGGCAAGTTGACCTGCTAACCTGAAGGTTAGCATCAGCAGCTCGATGGGATAAAGATGAGCCTTTCGGCTCCTGTAGGGATTAGGGACCTTGGAAATTCACCAAAATAGTTCTAATTTGTCCTTTAGAGTGCTGCGAGTCACAATAAACTTAATGGCAGTGCTTTTGGTTTTGTTAGGCTTGGGAGAGCCAAAGTTGTTTGCCCCCCTTGTTCATGTTCAGGAGAAGGTGGGTGTTCTTCAATGAGGGAGTAAAAGTCCTCTTTTTCTGGGATATTTTAGGTCAAAACCCATGTAGGAGCCTTGGGGGATATTTATGGCAATTGGCAGAACATAATCGCTACAGATCATGTTCTGTTGACATCCTAGTGCAGTGAGTAACATCTTGGGGTTAAAAGCTTGTCAGGGGTCATGGAAGAAACAACCATTGGTCTCTTCACCTGGCGCATAGGAGAATACAAGACAACAGAAACTCACAGAAGCAATTAGTCCAAAGGACCCATGGTCCACATGCAACACACAGGCTCTTCCAACTTGAGACCAGAAGAACTACATGATGCCTGGCTACCATTACCAGCCACTGACCAAGACCACCGTTGAGGATCTCGGATAGAATGTGTTTTTAAAAACACAGAACACATAAAGACCACCTTCACTAGTCCAAAAAAAACTAGAGGGATTACTGAAGCTAATGTCCTCTCCCCTTGAAACGAAACCTTCTAACGTTGAGAACGTCAAACTGAAGACTCCCCCTCTTGATGCCACCTTCCAGCCAGTCATCGAGGAAACGATAAAACAAACACCGGAGAACATGTTCCTCAGGGCAATCAATGATAGAAGACCAACAGGGCAACATTTGCCCTAAACCAAAGGCGATAAAATAGGGAGGAACAGGAAAATCAGTGAACCGAACAAAGTGGGCGCCCTGCAGCTCAGAGAGAAAACAGGGAGAGTGTTGACACAGTGATGGGATTACTGCCAAGGTCATTGTCCAAATTCTGAGAAAACCAATTTACTGGGTAAACTTTCACCTAAAACACAATAAAATGCTAATAACCCCCCACTGAGGGACTCTGAGGACCTGGAAGGAAGTGCACGTGGCCTGCTCCCAGCGCCACTGTCTGAAATAGGGGACACAATATTCCAGGTAGGACATTTCTCCACAGCCTATCTGACCCTCATAAATATTTAAATAAAGTTGTTTCCTACAGATGCCTGACCTCACGTACGCAGTTAAAGTACACTTATCTCCAAGAACATTGCTCTCCTGTCGCTTACAGAGTGTTTGCCCCTCTTGTCTCTTGCATGCTTTGTGCTCCCTTTGACGTATTCCCTCTCAAGGTTTGGAATACCAAGACAGATACGTCGCCCATTGGTTTGATGTCTATGATTAACAGAAGGATTGATTACCTCAAGAGCTACAAAAACTCTTAGTTGAATAAACTCTGGGTTCTTCTCCCTCTTCTTGCTTCTGAGAATGGAATCGAGTCCCCTGTGCCCCCTTTTCTGTCTTCTTTAATTGTGCATGTCGCTCCTCAGGACTGCTCAGCTGTGGGTCTGGACCCCACCCCTCAGCCCCCAAACAATAAGGCTTGTCACCGGGAAAAATACTGTACGTTGATTGTCTTAAGCTGGGGCTCCTGAACCAATCTCTCTCAAGGCAGGTGCGTTATTAGTTGCCTTTGAGTTGCCATGGTGAGCCCAACAGAAGGAAACACTGTCCAGTCCTGCACTGTCTTCAGGATCACTCACTGCCGGTGGATTGAGTCCAATGGAGAGCGTCACTGCCCACGGGTCCTGAGCCAGTCTCCTTCAGAACAGCAGATGGGTTTGAGCCACCAGCTTCGCGGCTAGTAGACCAGTGCTTACCCAACAGCCCTATGGAGGCTAGCATGTCGCAGCCCATTGTTACAGTCACTGCATATTCTGAGGGTCCTCCAGTCTAAGGGCTTCATCTTCCAGCATTGTATCGGGCAGTGTTTCTAGGGTGATCCATGGGGTTTTCTTTGGTGACCATTTGGAAGTAAATATTCAGGCTTGTCTTTCTAGTCTGTCTTAGTCTAGAAGTTCCACTGAGCCTTCCCCATCATGAGTGGACACTGCTGATGTTGGAAGCACTGGTGACATACCTCCAGTGTCAGATTACATGCAAGCTGCCACAGTAGAACAAACGGACAGACAGACAGATGGGGGGTAGTTACCTCCTTCCCTGCCTCCCTCCCTGCCTCTCTTCCTTCTTCCCTCCCCCCCTCCCTCCTTGCTCTGGAGTCAGTGGCAACTCCTAGTGGTCTTACAGGGCATAGTATAACTGCTCCTGTGGGTATCCAAGACTGTAATTCTTTACAGGTGTAGAAAGCCCTGTCTTTCTCCCATGGCATGGCTGGTGGTTTGGAACTGACGACTTTCCAGTTCAAATGACTTTGCAGCCATCGTGTAACCACGGTGCCACCAGTGCTCCTTTGGGTTAGCTACCTAATGCTGTCACAACACAACAGAAATACCACAGAGGAGTGAATTTAAAGGACAGAAATTTAAATGTACAGAACAGAAACCCCTGGTGGGTTTGAGTCACCGACCTTGTGGTTGGCAGCCCAGTGCTTCTCCGACAGCAAACCTCGGTGTCCTGGGCTTGGAAGTGTGGCTGCCTTTGCTGGGTGTGACCACAGGTAGGGCTTTTTCCTGTGTGTCTGTCTGTCTCTATTTTCTTCTGTGCTTTTTTATATCTCAGAAGTGTTAGGTTTAGGACCCACCCTACATTAGCATGGCTTCTTGTATTCACAGGACACAAGAAATCCCTTATTTATAAACACAGTCATATTCATAAGTCTAGAGATTAGGATTACAATACATAATTTGGGGGACACATCCCACACAACCCCACCCGCCTACCCAAGTCATGTTCCTTCCATATGCAAAACACATTTCCTTTCTCACAGCGGCTGAATTAGAGGGTATGGGGAGGCTCCCCTCCCCCTCACTTTGGGCTCTCTAACTCCGCTGGCGGCCTGGCTCTGGCAGAGGCATGGAAGGGAAGGGAGTCTGTTGCTGATTTGTCACCTGATGGCAGACCAAGAGGGCACCGGAAGTGCATTTCCCTCCACTGCTCTTCCAGAAGCCATTGGCCTCTGACTGCTGAATGGAGACTGGCCTTTTGCACCCCACTCTTGTCCCTATCACCTGTTCAGGTGCGATGCCTGAGACTAATCACTTCATTTGCTATTGGCACCTTTTTGGTGTCACTTTCACTGAGCCCCAGATACCTATCGGGTGTAGCCTCATGAACTACTGATAACACTTCTGAGGTGACTCCTGAGAGGTATCTTCTTTCTGTTGGGGATTCCTAAACCAAGTTGAAAGGGCGAGCCCAGCCCCAGGGCCTCTGCTGACACCACTTCAGCTGGCAGGGCAAGTGCCCCTGTGAGCATCGGTGTGCTCTGAACATCGAAGACCCATTGTCAAGTCCCTCCCAACACAGAGTAACCCACAAGACAAGGGAAAACAGACCCTCAGGGATTCCAAGGCGGTAAATGTTGACAGGCGCAAGCCGGCAGGTCTTTCTCACATTGTTTGGTTATGGACTCCAACTGCCCCCCCTTCAGCGCACAGCTGCACACTCAACCACGGCACACAGGCATTCCTCACAAATGACAAAGAATGGGGGGCCCTGGGAGGTAAAGACAGATAAGTGCTGGCTCCTACCTGAAAGACTGGCAGTTTGTCCACAGGCTTCTCCGTCTGATGATCTGCTCCCCAAAGGTCACAGGTTTGAAAACCCTACAGAGGGAAGTTCCACATTGCCCACGTGGAGGTCATTATAAATCAGAAGCGACTTGAAGATGACGAATAACAGCATTCTGTCTCTGGGTGGGTGATACAAATGGTTTGTGATTGGCTGCTAGCCCAAAGACGAGCGGGCTAAACCCGCCCACCAGCAAGTGAGAGAAAGGCCTGATGACCTAGCACCATGGTTCCCAACCTTCCAGATGCCGCGATCCTTTCATCCAGTTCCTCATGTGGTGGGGACCGCCAACCACCAATAAAATTATTTTCGTTGCTATCTCATCACTGTAATCTTGCTACTGTTATGAATCGGTGACCCCTGTGAATGGGTCCTTTCACCCCCCAAAGGGGTGGTGACCCACAGGTTGAGAACTGCTGACAGAATGGGGAAGAAAACAGGACCCATGAATATGATGCACACAAGCAACACACCCTACACACAAAGACAATAATAGACTAAAACTCGAAGGATGGAAAATATATCAAGCTAATGAAAATAGAAATAAAGGGCACATGGCGCCCTTAATTTTTCTGATGAAATATATTTCACAATAAACTCCATCCTGAGGGACAAAGAAGGGCAGGCATTGTTTTTCGTTAGGTGCCATTGAGTTGGTTTGGATCTATAGTAAGCCTATGCACAACCGAACACAACACTGCCCAGGACAGTGCTGTCCTTCCATTATGAAATGGGCATTGTGCAGTGATTAAAACCACAACTGAACAACAAGACATAACCGTCACAAACATCTATATATCCAATTGTCCCTCTTGCTGGAGGAGACTTTAATATACCCTTTTCTAGGAAGGACAGCTTAACTCACTCAAGACAGAGAAGAACTAAACAAAACAAACAAGCAAGCAATTTGACCTCTTAGACACACACAGAACACTTTACCCAACAACAACACAACATACATTATTTTCCAGGGCACATGGAACATTCTCCAGAAAAGAACATATATTAGGCCACAAAACAAGCCTTACTAAGTTTAAACATATTGAGGTATTACAAACCGTTTTCGCAGGTGACAATGCTATAAAATCATACATCAATAATAGGGAGATGTGATAATTAGTTTTTTGTGTGTACTAATATGGCACCTGGGTGGGGTTTAGCCTGTCAATCAGGTTGCAGCCTAATGACCACGGTTTGAGGTGTGGCTGAGGGAGATAGCTCTCTGGAAGCCTCTCTCTCTGTCTTGACCTTTCTGGTTGCTGGCTCAGACAGCTGCCCGATCCTTGCCATGTTGGCCAGCAACCTTTGATCCAGACAACTTTGCACACACTGGCCTGTGATCTTCCTGCATCCTGCATCATTGCATGCGGCTACATGAGTCTGAAGAGGGACTTATGGACTAGTCTTGGACTTATGGACTTGAGTTGGACTGGGCTGGGATGTTTCCTTGATATATTATTGCTTCTTAATAGAGAGCTCTTTTGTACACATATGTCACTGGGTTTGTTTCTCTAGTCAACCCGGCCTACCACAGGAGATGGAGGAACAAAATCAAATACATGCAAATTGAACAACATCCTTCTTAAAATCTACTGAGCAATTGAAGAAATAAGGAGCACCATTAAAAATTCCTAGAAATAAATGAGAACAAAAATACCACATACCAAAATCTTTTTTTTTAAAAAACATTTTATTAGGGCCTCATACAACTCTTATCACAATCCACGCATATACATACATCAATTGTATAAAGCACATCCGTACATTCTTTGCCCTAATCACTCTCAAAGCATTTGCTCTCCACTTAAGCCCTCTGCATCAGGTCCTCTTTTTTTTCCCCCCTCACTCCCCGACCAAAATCTTTAGGATACAGCAAGCGGTACTCAGAGGGAAATTTGTAGCATTAATGCACACATCAAAAAAGAAGAAACAAAATCAAAGTCTTATCCCAATGTCTTTACCAATTAGAGCAAGAAAAGTAAAATAAACACCCACCAGAAGGAAACAAATAATAAAGATTAGAACAAGTATAAACGAAACAAAACAGAAAAACAAAAGGCAAAACTTATTAAGACAAGAAACTGGTTCTCTGAAAGGATCAATAAAATGGATGAACTACTGGCAAAGTTAACAAAGAAAGAGAAGTTGAATATTACAAATAAATGAAATGGGTGACACCACAACAGAACCAATCTAAATAAAAAAAGATAACCACACAATATTATGAAGACCGTATTCCAACGAACTGGAAAACCTGGGAAAAGAATGAATTTCTAGAAACACACTACCTACCTAAACTAACATGGACTGATGTAGAAAACCTAATGGACACCTAACAGAAACCTAACAGAAGAAACAGACATAGGTCATTGAAGCCTCCCCTCCCCCCACCCAACAACAAAAAGTGTCCAGGACTACAAGGCTTCACCAGGACATTCTACTAAGCAATCAGAGAAGAGTTGAGGCCAATTCTACACAAACTATTCCAGAATATACAAAAGGACAGCAAACTTCCAAACATTTTATGAAGCAAGCAAAACCCTGATCTCAAAACCAGGCAAAGGCATTACCAGAATAGAAAATTACAGGACAATATTCCTAATGAACATAGATGCAAAAAACAAATCCACAGAAACTCATATGTATGAGAGAGGTTTATATATAGGGTAAGTGTACATTCAGAAAGCATCCCAACCCAGTCCAGTCCAAGCTCATAAGTCTGACTTAGCCCATATGTCTGACACTGATCTACAAAGTCCTCCTCAAACTCACAAAACACACATAATGACGCTGAATGCAGGAGAATCACAGGCCAGTGGGTATAAAGTCTTTTAATCTGGTGGCAGTGTAAGCATCTCAGCATTGGCAGGGGTCTCCATGTGTCTTCTCCAGCACCCAGGGCTGCATAAGGGTAAATCCATGTGGCTTCTCCTCAGGGATGTCACTTAGCTGGCAAGTGACCCTTGCCAGGTAAGGCAGCTGCACACTGGTCCAACCATCAGAGAACAAGGGCCCAGAGAACCAGAAGGGCGAGGCTCACTGAGCCATTTATCTTGCCTTCAATGAATCCCACATGTGTTTATCGGCCAAGTTGGTACAATAAACCTTAACTGCCTCAATGGCTATTAAAAGATAAAGCGTCTGGGGTCTTAAAAGCTTGAAGACAAACAAGCAGCCACCTAGCAGAGATGCAACAAAGCTCATCTGGAAGAAGCACACCAGTCTGTGTGATCATGAGGTGTTGACTGGAACAGGCACCCGAAGTTTAAAAATAAAAAATCTCATCGAGGTGATGGAGAGGGGTCAAGGTGGAGACCCAGGGCCCATCAGTGGATAATTTGATGTGCCCTGCATAGGGTCTTCATGGAGGAGAAAATACATCCAGGGGCCAGTGTAGCACCAGGAAACACAACACACCTCCGGCTCTTTAATCCTTCTTCCCTCTGCTCTTATGATCTCAGTCTTACCTTGAAATTCCCACTAGACTGGTGTACATACTGTGGCACAGATGAGAGCTTTCAATATACAGAATTCAGGAAAGACAAACCCCCTCAGAATCAGTAACAGGAGTAACAATTCCAGGAGGGTAGGGGAAGGGAGAGGGGAGGAAGGAAGTGGGGTGGATAGCAATGATCACAGAGTAACCTCCCTTGAGGGGGACGAATACCAGTATAGTAAGTGAAGGGATAGAATGGATGGTGTAAGATATGTATAAATAACAATAACAACACATAATATATTACAGGTTCGTGGGGGTGGCAGAGTGGGATAGGGAGGGGGAAAAAGAGAAGCTGATATCAAAGGGCTCAAGAAAAAGATAATGTTTAGAAATTGTTGACGCCAACCATTGTACATGTCCATGTGATTTAATGGATGCATATGGATTGTTATATTAAGAGCCCCCAATAAAATAAATGACTTATTTATAGAAAAAATCTAGCCACTGGAATTCAACATTAAAAATAATACATTATGATCAAGTGGGATTTATACTAGGTATGCAAGGATGGTTCAACATGAGGAAAACAATCAATGCAGTCCACCATATAAAAAATACTACAGAACAGAGCCATATGACCATATCAATTGATGAATAAAAGGCATTTGACAAAATCCAATATCCACTTTTGACAAAAATACCCAATAAAATAGGAATAGAAGGGGAATTTCTAAGCACAATAAAGGTCATACACAAAACTGGTGGCCAGCATTTTGCTCAATGGGAGAGACTGGACACATCACTCCTGCAAACAGGAACCAGCCAAAGATTCCTTTATCACCACTCATTTAACATCATCCTGGAAGACAGCCAGGGACATTAGACATCAAAATGAAATCAAAGGCATTCAAACTGGCAAAGAGGAACTCAGATTCTGTTTGCAGATGATATGATTCTATATGGAAAAATTCCCAAACATTTGACCAGAAAACTGCTGAAACAAATTGGAAAATTTGACAATGTGCTAGGCTACAAGATCAACATACATACATTGATAGGCTTCCAAAATACCAAAGAAGAGATCTCTTAAAAGGAAATTAAGAAAGCAATAAAATTTACAATAACTATCCACAAGATGAAATACTTAGGAATAAGCCTAACCAGAGAAACAAAAGAATTTACAAAAAAAAAAACACAAAACAAACTACCAAGCATTACTACATGAAATTAAAAAGGCCCTACCTCCGTAAATGGAAGAATATTCCATGTTCATGGATAGGAATACTGTCCAAAGCAGTCTAGAAATACAATGCAATTCTAATCAAGATCCCAGTACCATTCTTCCAAGAACAGAAAACCTAATTGCCAACTTTCCTTGGCAAGGAAAGAAATCTAGGCTCAGTCAAGCACTAGTAAAAAAGGAAGAAAAAAGTAGGCCTCTTATTTCCTGACTTCAAAAGGCATTACATAACTCCAGGAATCAAAATAGCCTGGGAATGGTACAGTGATAACCATATAGACCAATGGAACAGATTAGAGAACCCAGAAATACAACCATGTGCCTCAGACACCTGTTTGGTTTTGTTTTTATTACGGGTCGAAGTACATTTAGTGGGGAAAAGATAGTGTAACAAATGATGCTGGCAAAACTAGGTCCCCGTTTGCAGTAGATGGAAACAGGATCCATATTTCACATCATATACAACAATAAACTCAAGATGGACAAAAAATCTAAATGTAAACCTTATAAAGATTATCAATGAAAAAATAGGAACACATTTAAGAGTCCTAACAAAAGTCATTAGAAAACACATCCAATTCACTGCCATTGAGTTGATTCTGACTCATAGTGACCCTTTAGGACAGGGTAGGACTGTCCCTGTGGGTTTCTGAGGCTATAACTCTTCGTGGCAACAGAAAGCCTCATATTTCTCCAGCAGAGCAGCTGGTGGTTTTGAACTGCTAACCACTCTGCCACAAGAGCTCCTTCATACAAGATATAAACACACTATCAAATACAATGAAAAACATCCGCACAACAGAAGACAAAAGAGAGAACCAGGACCTCCTAAGATCTATAATATTTGTGTACATCAAAGACTTCCTGAAAAAAAAATAGAGGGGATCAGGTATCAAGCATCAAGGAACAAAAATCACATCATTGTGAATGATTGGACAGGGGTGTAGAGTGGGGACCCAAAGGCCATTTGTGGGCAACTGGACATCCCCTTACAGAAGGGTCTCAGGGAGGAGATGAGCCAGTCAGGGGGCAGTGTAGCAACAATGTAGCATACAACTTTCCTCTCGTTCTTAAATGCTTCCTTCCCCCAACTATCATGATCCCAATTCTACCTTACAAGTCCATTTGGACTAGAGGATGTACATTGGTACAGATAAGAGCTGGAAACACAGGGAATCCAGGACAGATGATAGCCTTCAGGTCCAGTGGTGAGGGTGGTGATACTGGGATAGTGGAGGGAAGATGGGGTAGAAAGGGGGAACCAATTACAAGTATCTGCATATAACCTTCTCTCTGAAGGTCGGTCAACAGAAAAGTGGGTGAAGGGAGATGTTGGCCAGTGTAAGATCTGACAAAATAATAATGACTTGTAAAATATCAAGGGTTCATGAGGCAGAGGAAAAATGAGTTGCTGATGCCAGGGGCTCAACTGGAAAGCAGCTGTTTTGAGAATGACGATGGCAACAAAAGTGCTTGACACAATTGGATTGTGATAAGCGTTGTGTGAGCCCCCAATAAAATGATTAAAAATAAATAAAGAGAATGTAAAGACTTTGAAATATATATATATATTTGGCAGTGTTATGACTAATCTAAAAAATTACAGAAAATTGCAATATCTCAACAAGAAAACAAACAGTGACTATTCCAATTTAAAAATGAGAAGGATAAATAGACAATTCACCAAAAATGGTACCCAAGTGGCCAACAGACATGAAATAATGCTCGTGATCCTTAGCTGAGATGTGAACATTGCCCTTCTATTCATGATTCCTAATGTGATGTATTCTGTGTGTTCTGGACTCTGTGCCTGTGTCTATAATCTCATTTTGGATCCCTCCTCTGCTGTGCTAATAGACAGCACGAAGGTGGGGTTAAACCTAGATTTCAGTAGAGGGTGTCAACCAAGCCCAACCCTTAGTTTCCTTGGGGGGTACCATGTGCTGAAAGACACATCAAAGCCATTCCTCTGAATAGAGTCATCTTGCACACGGAGCGAAATCCCAGGGCCGGCCATTGGAAGAAGAGCATGTTTGAGATCTCTGCCTGAAGTGATGGAGGCTGACACCAGAGGTACCAGAAACTGTGGCACAGAGAGTATAGGACAGAGTAAAGGAATCAGGTCAAGACCAGGGGCCGAGGTAAGGAAACCTTGAAACAACAGTGGAGTAGCATTGAGATTATGGGACCATAAGGCAGAGTGACAGGTGGGCTTCCTGGTCCACAGAGGAGGCAGAGGCCAAAGGACCATGTGGTTGAGAGACTGAGGACCACAGAGAAGCTTAGCTCCTGATTGAGGAGAGGCGTCGCTATGGACCAGTGACTGTTTCCTGATCCTGGCTTGTGGTGACCTGTTAACTCCCCTAATTACAAAGAGTATTGTCCGCGTTCTGGGGAGCTCCTGCAGGGAATTTTCAAACTCAGCACAGATGTGGAGTGGTGTGGGAGGAATCGCTAGTGTCAGAATAGATCAAGGAGGATGGAGCATGGAGGCTTGTCCTCATGTACTTCGGGTGTGTTGTCAGCAGAGATCAGTCTCTGGAGGACACCAGACTTGATAAAGTAGAGGGGCAGGAAGAAAGAGGAAGGCTCTCAATGACATGGATAGACACAGTGGCTGCAACAGTGGGGTCAGGCAGAGGAACAATGGCGAGGCTGGTGAAGGACAGGGCAATGTTTGATTCTGTTGTGCATCGGGTCGCTATGATCGGAACTGACTTGATGGCTGCTAAAAACAACCACCACATGAGTGGATACATAGACACTCCAGCTGCAGAGGGACAGGCAGGCGAACGGGACTACATCCTCAAATAAAAAAAAAATCACAGCCAAGATAGCCTACGGAGTTACAGTTCTGCCCTGTACCATGTTGAGTGGATCTCCACTCGAGGGCAATGGGATCGGTTCTTAAATCACCTTCCTTCTGTCTCTTCCCCTTCCTCTCAGCAGGAGGTAACACCCCACGGGGAAGCTCATTCCTTCAAGGAACAAGCTAGTGTCCTCTAGCTTTCCTGGAGGGGAAGTTGTACTGAGCCTGGGCTGGGCTCTGTTCACACTAGGAAATATGGAGGAGGGGTGTGCGGGGAATAGGCAGGGCTGGGCTCTGTTCACACCAGGAGAGGGAGGGTGAGCAGTGGGCAAGGAGCAGGAAAATGTATGACAACAGAGAAGCTCCGTTCCCTCCGGAATTGGCTGCGAGAACTAGAAATCACTAAGCTAGTTGGCATCTTAAAACCAAGAGCGACTCAACTTCAGAGGTGGTTATCACACCTTACAACGCTGCTACTAGGAAGGGATTTTGCTTGGTTAAACCCCGCACTGTGGGTACCTTTTTGAACAGAAATTTGCTTATTTCAAACCGCAGAGAAGTGCGATGGAAGCTGGCTCTTCTCCATCCTTGAACAAGCTCGTTTTAGGACACATTCCAGAATGAACATTAAAGCTATACAGCTTGTGCCTGGCTACCCACGGAAAACTTGGCAGTTCAAAAATCACCCCGTGGTGCTGCTGGAGCAAGCCCTGGCAACCTGCTTCCTCAAAGATCGTAGAAGACACTAGAAGATCAGTTCTGTTCTGTTAACATGGGGGTCGCCCCGAGCCAGACTCCACTCAATGGTAACGGGCTTGGCTTGATTGTATAGGATGGGGTACAAATTCCATAAGAAACTTGACACCAGGCAGGGTTTTCCTGAAGCATGGTCTTTTTTCAATTAACCATGAATTTATTAATTAAATTACACGATGATTTTCAAATATAGCAAGGTACAACTTCAGAATCTTTCTTAGGACAATTTCTAGGCACCCTCTACACTGAACTTGCCATGCAAGTATCCATAGTTTCAAGAACAATGTTTGTGAAGGAGTTTTTTTCAAAAAAACATTTTATTAGGGGCTCATACAACTCTTATCACAATCCATACATACATCAATTGGGTAAAGCACATTTGTTGCCCTCATCATTCTCAATACATTTGCTCTCTATCCAAGCCCCTGGCATCAGGTCCTCATTTCCCCCCTCCCTCCCCACTACCCCCTCCCTCATGAACCCTTAATAATTTATAAATTATTATTTTGTCATATCTTACACTGTCCGATGTCTCCCTTCACCCACTTTTCTGTTGTCTGTCTCCCAGGGAGGAGGTCACATGTAGATCCTTGAAATCGGTTCCCCCTTTCCAACCCACCTTCCCTTTGCCCTTCCAGTGTCGCCACTCACACCACTGGTCCTGAAGGAATCATCTGTCCTGGATTCCTTGTGTTTCCAGTTCCCATCTGTACCAGTGTACATCCTCTGGTTTAGCCAGACTTTCAAGGTAGGGTTCAGATCATGACAGTGTGTGTGTGTAGGGGGGAGGGGCGGAGGAAGCATTTAGGAACTAGAGGAAAGTTGTATGTTTCATGGTTGCTACATCGTACCTTGACTGGCTTGTCGCCTTCCCAAGACCCTTCTGTAAGGGGATGTCCAGCTGCCTACAAATGGGCTTTGGGTCTCCACTCCGCACTCTTCCCGCCTCATTCGCTATGGTAAGATTTTTTTGTTCTTTGATTCCTGATACCTGATCCCTTTGATACCTCATGAGCACCCAGGCTGGTGTGCTTCTTCCATGTGGGCTTTGTTGCTTCTGAGCTAGATGGCCGCTTGTTTACCTCAAGCTTTTAAGACCCTAGATGCCATATCTTTTGATAGCTGGGCACCATCAGCTTTCTTCGCCACATTTGCTTATGCGCCCATTTGTCTTCAGCGGTCATATCAGGGAGGTGAGCACACATTGATAGGATTATTTGTTCTTTGATGCCTGATAACTGATCCCTTCGGCACCTCGTGATCACAAAGACTGGTGTGTGAAGCATGGTCTTTGATTTGCATCGGAATCATCCAGGTATCTCCAGGGAAGGGATCCAGGAACCTGGATTTCAGTTTTAAATGGCAATACATACAGGAAAGGGCCAAAATATGAAGTGTTGTCCGAGTTGATTTTTGATTCTTAGCTACAGTAGACAGATAGAATTGCCCCAATAGAATTTCCTAGACTATAATCTTTATGGGAGGAGATTACTGTTTTTTTGCCCCCTCTCCTTCAGAGCCGTCGATGGGTTGAAAGCACTGCCCTCTTTGGTTAGTGTCTGAGCATTTGACCATCATGCCATGAAACTTCCTTGATTTTAAGGATGCTGTTGGTAGGTGCCCTGGAGTCAGTGCCCGGGCCTGTGCCATGATCACAATCGTTTCTATGTTTGAGCCCCTTGTTGCCACCCTGGTGTCGATCCACCTTTTTTGTTGACCCTTTACTCCACCAAACATGATGCTCTTTCCCAGGGACTGGGCCCGTCCGATAAGACATCCAATGAAGTCTCTGTCCTCCCTTCTAAGAAATACTCTGACTGTACTTCTTCCAATGCAGATTCGTTTGTTCTTCTAGCAGTCCATGCTATACTCAATAATCTTCACCAACACCATCAGTCAGAGGCATAATTCTTTGGTCTTCTTTATTCTGTGAAGACCAGCTTTTGCATACGCATGAGGTACTTGAAAATAGCATGGCTTGGGTCATGTGTCTCATAATCCACAAGGTCACACCTTTGCTCTTGAACACCTGAAAGGGGTCTTTTTGCAGCCGTAGATTTTCCCAACGTGCAGTGCTGTGTGATTTCTTGAGGGAGGCTGCTATGGGTAAGGATTGTGGATCCTAGTGAAATGCAATTCTTGACCACTTCTATGTTATCTCCTTTTCTCGGGATGGTCCTTAGTGTGAGGGTTTTTGTTTTCTTTATGTTGAGGTGGAATCAGCGCTGAAGTCTGGTCTTCATCAGTAAAGGTCTCAAGACTTTAGTGAATTTCAACAAGCTCGATTGCATCACCTACATATTGCAGATTGTTAAGGAGTTTTCCCTCCCATCCTGATGTCCTGTGTAGTCCAGCTTCTAGGATTATTTGCTCAGCATATAGATTGAATTAGTATAGTCAGAGATTACAACCCCGATGCACACCTTTCCTGAATCTAAACCACTCAGCATTCCTTTAGTCTTGTTTGAAGGATTACCTCTTGGTCTGTGTACAGGTTCTGCATGAGTATACAATGAAGTGCTGTGGAATTCCCATTCTTCACAATGTTACCCATAGCTTTTTGTGATCCACACTGTCCAATGCCTTTGCATAGTTTCACACATACACAGGTCCCTGGGTGGTGTAAACAATGTCACAATTGGCTGCCAACCAAAAATGCTGAAGTTTTAGTCCACCCAGAGGGATCTTGGAAGACAGGTCTGGCGAGCTACTTCCAAAATATCACCCACTTAAAATCCCACAGAACATAGTTCCATTCTGACTCTCATGGGGTCACCATGGGTTGGAATAGACTTGATGGTAACTGGTTGTTTATATATATAAATAACACTCCGAACAAGACCTAGAATACTTCTCGCCTTCCCATGGCTCCATCATACTTCTTTCTACCACGGTCTAGCCACTGCTCCCCCTCCAGAAACAATTACCCACGATCCTGACTCATTATCAATACTTTTGGCCTGTTCTTCTTTTTTTAATGGTCAGACTTTTTATTTATTGTGAATTAGGTGAAGGCTTACAGAGCATCCATTGTACATTCAGTAAATCCATCAGTTTTACATTCAGCAATTCATACACATTTTGTTTCATTTAATCTATTTCCATTACCACAATGTATTATCAGTGATCCCACTTCCACCCTGTGTCTTCTGTTTCCGCTATTCTTTCTTTGCTAACTTTCTGAACTCTGTCCTTGGGTAAATGCTGCCTGCTAGATCCTCAGTGGTGGATTATTCCAGCACAGGGGTGAGTCCACTTTCAGACCGGTAGAGTAACTAAGGGGCACAGTCTTGGGTGAACTACTAGGCTCTAACTGACTAGTAAGTCTGGTCTCATTTCTGATTTTGAGTTTTCCCCCACAGTTTTCTCCCATTCTCTCCAGAAACTTCTAATGCAATCCTCCTCTGAGCGGTCGGTGGAGGTGGTTGGGTATGATCTAATTCTTCTGGTCTCAGAGGTGTGGAGACTGAAGTTTGCGTGGCATGTTGGTTGACAGGACCACTTGTTTCCACGTGTCTTTTCATCTTCCCCGCTAGTCTTGACTCTGGATGGGGATCGACCAGTAATTACATCTTAGATGGTTATTCATGAGCTTTTAAAACTACATCCCCCACTAGCTAAAGTAGCATGTAGAGCACTCTTTGTGAGCTATGTTATGCCAGCTGACCTTGTGTCCCTCAAGATTATGGTTCTGATTCCCCAGGACTCATGACTCCTCCCATGAAGGTTCTAAGACGTTAGGACAAAGAAATTTTCATAACTTTGCCGTCTTTCTCCATCGCCACCAGGGATATAGTTGCATAAAAGGCAAATACACATATACAAATATGCTCTGTCAAATCTCTGTTTACTCGTGGGTACGCTCCTGCTTTCCCTCAGCTTAGCCTTGTTCTTGAACTTCATAGAAGTGGAATCGTAGACTCTTTTCTGTCTGCTTTTGCCCTTCCCCTCAACACAATGTCTGTGAAATTAAATTATAGTCGTTCATTTTATTGTCGGGTCGCATTCCATTCTATGAATCTAGGACAGTGTGTTTATCTACAGCCTATGGGTTTCCCAGCTGGGGGCTACTGTAAAGAGAGGTGCTGTGAACATCCTTGTCCGTGTCTTTTTGTGAGCATATGCACGCCCATCTCTTGGGTCACTATCTAGGAGAGCAACAGCTGGATCATAAGGTACCTGTGTTGGCGGCACCAACTCAGCTAAGTGAACTTCTTTTTTGGGTATGCTTCTGCAAATCGGGAGGCGATTGAGAAGATTTGGGGGCCGGGAGGGAAGCAGCAGCCATGCTGGCTGGTTTGTAGCCTATCTGTGTTACTGCCAATTAGTTGATGTGCCTGGTTGGCATGAAGCAGATGCTGGTTCCTCTCGATTCGCTTCCTCCTGGGCTGACTGTATGTGTGTTTGGCTCTATGAAGAGAGACCCCACTTCTTTTTTTTTCTTCTTCTTTTTTTACATTTTATTAGGAGTTCATACAACTCTTATCACAATCCACACATATGCATACATCAATTGTATAAAGCACATCTGTACATTCCCTGCCCTAATCACTCTCAAAGCATTTGCCCTCCACCCAAGCCCGAGACCCCACTTCTGCAAAACCTCACACCATCAACAACAGAGGCAGGCTCCAGGCTTTCGCACCCGTCCATCCTCATAGATCCTGGTCCGTGCTTGGGTTCCAGCCCACTCTTTCCCTCATCTGCTGTATGTCTAGGGGCAGGATACCTAGTAAGCACAATCTTACTCATGTTTGTTTACTCATGGGTGCTTACCTTGCTTACTGGGTACTCTGTTCCTGTCCGGCATTGCAAATTTGGAAATAGGCTTTGATTTAGTATGAAGGTACTGTAGGATTAAGAGAGCTTCTGTCCTAGAAGCAGAATCTTTAATTCGATAAAAAAGTGAAATTGTTCACTGTAGATGAATAAGTAAGCACAAGTAAGTCTGTGCTCTCCTTGCTTTTTGGGGAATCCAACATTGTGTTCATCCATCTTCTGTTTTCAACTGCCCAACTGCCATTACGGTCTGTCCGTCTGTCGTATTCTGATGGCTTGGGTATTGCTGCGATGCTAGAGGCTACGTCAAAGCATTTCGAACACCAGGATGGACACATGTGTCAAGCAGACTTCAATGGAACTTCTAGACTAAGAGATTTAAACTCACTGCCATTGGGTCTATTCGGACTCCTAACAACCCTACGGGACAGGATGGAACTGCCATTATGGGTTTCTGAGACTGTTACTCTTCACAGGGGTAGAAAGCCTCATCTTTCCCCAAAGAGCAGCTGATGATTTTGAACTATTGACCTTGGAGTTAGCAGCGCAACAGATAATCATTATGCCACCAGGGCTCCACAAGTCAGACTAGAATGAAGGAAGTTGCAGTCTGCTTCTGAAAAATTAGCCACTCCAACTTTATGAACAGCAGTGCTCACCAGGTTGGAACATACTCAAATACTACTGAAGAAGAGCTGCTTCCTCAGAGTCGGGCTCACCTCCATGACACGGACAGAGACATGCTTGGGGACCTTTATTTACTGATGTGACACCACTGTATATGAGAAGAAACAGGTGTAAATGTTCATTAAGAATCAGAACATTATTTTAGTTAAATTAAAGTCATGAAATGGAACACTAGAATTTGGTGGCATTTGGGGGCATATATATTCATCAGAGATATTGATCTACAATTTTCAATTCTGGTGATATCTTTGCCTGGCTTAGGTAATCAGGGTTATAATTGCTTCATAAAATGAGTTTGGTATATTCTGTTGTCTATTTGCATACTGTGAACTAGTTAAGACAGGCTTGGTGTTAACTCTTCTCTAAATGTTTGAGAGAATTCCCTTGTAAAAACATCTGGTTCCGGACATTTTGTTGTTGGAATTTTTAAAACATAAATTAACCCGTTTATCACAGGCCAGAGATGTTTCCAATAGTGGGGCTTCTACTGGTCTTTCAATTCCTGCAGTCTTCTGATGGCAGACTCTACTGTGACAGCAGAGGGGGAATGGTAGGTCCAGATGCCATCAGCTACTGTCTTCATTTTGGTTTTGCCGCAGAAGGAGCAAAAATACTTGGCATGCTGACTGATTTCAGTTTTCTTCACCATTTTCCTGAGGGAGGCACCTTAAAGGGGTCCATATTTACCCAGGATCCGACCTTGGTGCGTTTGGCAAGCTAGTTCCAAGCCTGAGAACGATGTTGGGATTTGTTTTTTTAAATGGTCAGATCTATTTATTCTCGTGTTATAGGCTTGTTAACATTTTCTACACCAGGCTGTGGTAATCTAGGTTGATATGCATTTCTAAAAACTGATACATTTGTTCTAGATTTTTTTCACATTTGTTAGAATACATTTTTTTCATAATACTGTGTGATTATTTTTTTTTAAATCTCAGTTGGTTCTATTGTAATGTCACCCACTTCATTTCTCATTCTTTATATTTACTTTTACATCCTAGCCCACCCAGCCTTGACAGAGAGGACCATATGGCCAGCCCCACTATGAGACATGGTGTCCCTCACTGACCTATAGCCCTACAGGAGACAACACTGGAGACACAGTGTGGGACTTGCGCCCGATCGGACCCCACCACACCAAGGCAAAACACTAAGTGTGTGCAACAGAACAGCAAGGGGAACAGGCAAGGAAGTCCCAGGGGAATACCAAAAATAGACTTTGGGGTTAGGGCATGGCACCCCATCAGACTCGACTGGAAAACACACCTGAAGGTCAACAAACAGAAAGAAAATATTTTAAAACTTTTTTCTTGTTCTTTTCTTTTGGTAGGTTTTCCAGTAGTTTGTCAATTTGTTAATCTTTTTGAAGAATCAGCTTCTTGTTTTGCTGATTTTTTCCCTATAAAATTTTCCTGCTTCATTTATTTCTGTTCTAATCTTTATTATTTCTCTTCTTCTAGTGTCTGAGAGGACTTTTTGCTAGCATTTTTCTCCAGTTATTGTAGTTGATGTATTAATTTAAATGTTAGTTTTTTCTTCCTTTTTGATGTGTGCAGTTATGGCTATTAACTGCCCTCTACATATTGCTCTTGCCATATCCCTGAAATTTTGATATACTATGCTTTATTCTAACAGGTTTTAAAGAATTTTAAAAAATTTTGTTTTTTATTTCTTCAATTACCTAGTGGTTTTTGAGTACAGTGTTGTAACATTTCTGTATATTTGACTTTTGGGGGTTAATTGTCCTATGGTTGAGTTCTAACGTTACCGCATTGTGATCTGAAAAAAAATATTTTTATTCTCTTGATGTTTTAAAATTTATGAATCCTTGATTTATGGCCTAAAATATGATCCATTCTTAAGTAGGTGCCATGTGAACTAGTAAAGAATGTCAATGTGTTCTTGTTGGGTGACACGTTCTGCATGTGTCTGAGAGATCAAGTTGATTAGTTGTGTTGCTTTGGCTGGGTTCTCTAGAGGAGTAAAATCAATGATGCTTGCATGTGCTGTATATAGAAAGAAATATATATCAAGAAATGGCTTACACCTACTTGCTGTATTCAGATATGCACTATTCTGGCAGACCTGTTTTGGACATTGTCAGTGAATATTATTAAGTTTTGCCTGGCGACCGATTCCAATTGTTTGTGTAAATAGTACCTGGTTAGTCCGGGTAGACTAGAGAAACAAATCCAAGGAGACTCATTTGTGTATAGGAAAGAGCTTTATATGGAGAATAACTGCACATTCAGAAAACACGCCAGCCTAGTCCAGATGCATTCCCTGAAGACTACAGAAACACAGCCAAGGAGAGTTTGAACCTAGAAGTGAGAAGTGGGTCTTGGCCGGATCGATAGCTGCATATCAGGTACCAGAATTAATTTGCTCAAGCAATGAAACCACATCTGGGACAGCAGCTGCAATTGGACTTGTCACCTGGTTACATTTATGATAATCCACTGTCATTCTCCAAAATCCATCTGAGTTTTGCTCAGGCTGAGGAGGCGAGGTAAATGGAGATATGGTGGGAATCTCCGCAGCTGTATCCGCCAAGTTCTTGATGGTGGCACTAATCTCTTTTCCTTCCAGGAATATGCTATTGCTATTTTCCCAGGCAGAGGCAGTTCTAATGGCTTCCAGTTGGCTTTTCCAACCATAATAGCCCTTATTTCACATTTCTGGGATCCAAGAGGAGGGCTCTGCCAGTTGCTGACTATGTCTAGCCTAATAATCCATTAATAACGTGACCTCCGTATGTCCCATTCTAACTGCGGGGGGGGTGTCTTCAAAACTTTTGGGTGGTCTGGTATTAATGTCAATTCGAAGTCAGTTGCTAATAATCCAAGAAAAGTTTATTTCCTTTGCCAGTTTGTCTATTGTGTGTCAGTCTGGGTTGACTAGAGAAACAAATTCATAAACACTCATGTGTATAAAAATAATATAAAGAATAATTGTACATTAAGAAAAGATCCCAACCCAGTCCAGAGCAAGTCCATTAGTCTGATATTAGCCCATATGTCTGGTACCAATCTATAAAGTCCTCTTCAGACTCATTAAACACATGCAATGAGGCCAAATGCAGGAAGATCCCAGGCCAGTGGGTAGGAAGTCTTGCGGATCCAGTGGCACTGTAGGCATCTCAGCGCTGGCAGGGGTCTCTAGCTGAGGGCGTTAGCATAGGTCCGTGTGTCTTGTCAGCTGCAGTGTCTCCCAGGGAGTGAGCCTGCGTCCTGCCTCCAATGAGCTATTTATCTCCTTAGTGCCTCCACATGAGGTCAGCAAGCTGCCACCTGACTCCACCCCTTCACTATCAATCTTCTCAAATTGACAACAGATTATATAACTACCACATATTGTAAGAAATGCCAACCTGATACCAACCTGATGAGAAGCTTCCGTATACTTCTTCTCCTGACAAAATCGTAGCATGATAGCAAGCACACGATCATGCAGCGTCTCATTTCTCACTAACACTTCATCTATTGGCGGTGCTATTTTGGGTATTAGCTTTGCCACTTCATGCTATGGATTCACAGTGCCCTCTTTACTAATAGTGACAGCCTTGTCTGTGCTTACAGAGGTGGATTTCTCAGTGCCCCTAGGCTGCATTAGACCTGAGAACCAATTTAGAAAACCCATCTTTACAATTTTGTTTCTCTGGGACCACTCCCGGTAACACGTGTGAAGTTGTCTTCTCCAGAGAAGCAAAATCAGTGACACCTGCAGGTGTTGCAGAGAGAAATAAATTTATATCAAGAAGTGGGTTACACCATTGTAGAAACAGGTAAGTCCAGTCTGGTTCAAGTAAGACTTGTCCAAACTCATGGAAGCTGATGAACAGGAAGCGAGAAGGCAATGCAGAGACAGCAGCGGGCACAGGTTGGTAGATACAGAGGCCGAAGTTGACTGAATGAACCCACCATGGTAGTCTGCTACTGGCTCCTGGGATCAGCATGTACTGCGACAGAAGACTGAAAAACTGGACGCAAGGTTCCAGCTCTGACAGTGGGTGAAGGGTCAAAGAGAATTCAACTCTGCTCTCTCTCTCTCTCTCTCTGGTTCTTGTTCAATTGAAGTTTTCATGATTATATAATGACCTTCTTTGCCTCTTATTATGTCTTTTACCTTATGTCTATTTTGTATTGCTACTTCTGCTTTTTCCCCCAGTTAGCAATAATCGCTCCTCAGATAAACCTCACTGGCTATGATATTGTCACTGCGCAAAGCTGGACTTCTGCTTTCTTTGGACTGCCTTAACTTGATATAATTTTCTCATCCTTTGATTTTTGTCTGTTTTCTTTATAGCTAAGGTGTGTTCTTTGTAAGCAGTGTATTAAAGGCTCATGTTTTCTTATTCATGTTGTTAGTCCTTGTCTCTTAACAGGTTAGTTCAATCCATGTACATTCAATTTTGTAATTGATATCTATGATTTTATGGCCATCATTTTGTTATATATATTTTAAGGTGAAATTGGTTTTAATTTTCTGGATAATTTTGTGTGTGTGTTGCAGTCCTTTTATTTATAGATTTTGGGTCACTACTTTCCTTGCTTTTAAATTTTTTACATTACTGTTTAACTTGTTTATCTTTCTTTGAGGTTCTTTTTGGAGGGTGAGGGTAGTTTTCTTTGCAAATTCAAAAGTTTGTTGTCTTTTGTAAATGGCTTGTTATCTTCTCTGTTTGACTATTAATTATCTACTGTCCTCTGTTTTTTTTCTGTCTCCACTGTGGAAATTTTATCCATGGTTTCCTATTTTGATTTGTATAGTTCTGTTTCATTTTGTATATTACTTAAGAAGAATGTTTTCTCCATATAATGTCTTCTATAATAATATTAGGTTGCTTAAGAGTAAACTTCCGGATCAGGTATCAGGCATAAAAGAACAAAAAAATCATATCATTGTGTGCTCACCTTCCTGATATGATTGCTGAAGACAAATGGGTGCTTAAGCAAATGTGGTGAAGAAAGCTGATGGTGCCTAGCTATCAAAAGATATAGCATCTGGGCTCTTAAAGGCTTACAGGTAAACAAGCGGCATCTAGTTGAGAAGCAACAAAGCCCACATGGAAGAAGCACACAGGCTTGTGTGACCATGAGGTGTCAAAAGGATCAGGTATCAGGCATCAAAAAACAAACAAACAAAAAATCAAATCATTGTGAATGAGGGGGAGTGCAGAGTGGGGATCCAAGGCCCATCTGTAGGCAACTGGACATCCCCTTACAGAAGGGTTGTGGGGAGGAGATGAGCCAGTCAGGGTGCAGTGTAGAAATGATGAATCATACAACTTTCCTCTAGTTCTTAAATGTTCCCTCCCCACCCCACTATCATGATCCCAATTCTACCTTACAAATCTGGCTAGGCCAGAGGATGCATACTGGTACAGATAGGAACTGGAAACACAGGGAATTCAGGACAGATGATCCCTTCAGGATCAGTGCTGAGAGTGATGATACCAGGAGGGTGGAAGGAAGGTGGGGTAGAAAGGGGGAACTGATCACAAGGATCTACATAAAACCCCCTCCCCGGGGGACAGACAACAGCAATGTGGGTGAAGGGAGACATTGGAAAGTGTAAGACATGACAAAATAATAATAATTCATAAATTATCAAGGGTTCATGAGGGAGGGATGGGCAGGAAGGGAAGAGAAAAATGAGGAGGAGGAAAAATGATACCAGAGGCTCAAGTGGAAAGTGAATGTTTTGAGAATGATGAGGGCAACAAATATACAAATTTGCTTGACACAATAGATGGATGTATGGATTGTGATGAGTTGTATGAACTCTCAATAAAATGATTTAAATAAAAAGAGTAAGCTCCCAAGTCCCTACTGACATCCATTTTGATATTTTCTTTCTTTCTTGTCTTTTTACCTTCTTCACGTATGCTGTTACAGCACAACTGGAAAGGCCTTTGTTCACTAGTGTTCAATGTTTCTTGAGATGCTCTCTAAATTCAAGTGAACTATATTCCAGGTTGCATTTTTGAGTGTAGGTGAACATAAGCTTTTATTTTTATTTCTTTTTTAATATCATTTTATTGGGGCTCATACAACTCTTATCACAAT
Organism: Tenrec ecaudatus; assembly: GCF_050624435.1. Classification (NCBI taxonomy): domain Eukaryota; kingdom Metazoa; phylum Chordata; class Mammalia; order Afrosoricida; family Tenrecidae; genus Tenrec; species Tenrec ecaudatus. The sequence goes on from NC_134533.1 coordinate 17,261,677, forward strand.
CCATACATACATCCATTGTGTAAAGCACATTTGTACATTCATTGCCCTCATCATTCTCAAAACATTTGCTCTCCACTTAAGCCCCTGGCATCAGCTCCTCATTTTCCCCCTCTCTACCCCCTCCTTCATGAACCCTTGATAATTTATAAATTATTATTTTGTCATATCTTGCCCTGTCCGATGTCCCTTCACCCACTTTTCTGTTGTCCATATCCAGGTTGTAGTTTGTCTCTCGTTATCATCGCCTTGAACTGACACATGAGTCACTGAGATCGGTCATCTAGTCGAAGCCTGGCATTGTTGTGGCTGTGACATTGAGCGTCTTCATCATCTCTTCCTACACATGTGTCAGTTTGATTTCTGTGTATTCCATCTGGTGAAGTCCATGTATATAGTCAGTCTATGTTTTAAAAAAATCATTTTATTAGGGGCTCATACAACTCTTTTTACAATCCGTACATACATCATTTGTGTCCAGCACATTCGTACATATGTTGCCATCATCATTCCCGAAACACCTGCTTTCTACTTGAGCCCTTGGTATCAGCTCCTCACTTTTCCCCTCCCTCCCTGCTCCCCCTCCCCCTGAACCCTTGATAATTTATAAATAATTACTATTTTCTCATATCTTACACCATCCAATGTCTCCCTCACCCACTTCTTTGCTGTCAGTCCTCCAGGGAGGAGGTTACATGTAGACCTTGTCATCTGTTCCCCCTTTCTCCCTCACCCTCCCTCCACCTTCCCAATATTGCCACTCTCACCACTGTTCCTGAGGGGCTCATCTGTCCTGGATTCCCTGTATTTCCAGTTCTCATCCGCGCCTGTGTACATCTTCCGGTCCAGCGGCTTATGCAAGGTAGAATTGGGATCATGATAGTGGAGGGGAGGAAGCATTCAAGAACTAGAGGAAAATTGTATGTTTCATTGTTGCTACACTGCACTCTCACTGGTTTCTCACCCCCCCACAGCCCTTCTGCAAGAGGATGTCCAATTTCCCCCAGATGGTCCCTGGGTCCGCACTCCACACTCTCCCTCATCCACAATGTTATAATTTTTTTTGTGTGTGTCTTTGATGCCTGACATCTGATCCCTTCGATGTCTTGTCATCTCACAGGCTGGTGTGCACCCTCCATGTGGGCTTTGCTGTTTTACAGTTAGATGGCCCCTTGTTTATCTTTCAGCCCATGGGACCCAGATTCTATATATTTTGACAACTGGGCACCATCAACCTTCTTCACCGCACTTGCCCATACACCTGCTTTGTCTTCAGCGTTTGCGTCAGGGTAGGCTGGTGCGCTTCTTTGTAGGACTTTGTTGTTTCTTAGCTAGATGGCCGCCTGATTGTCTTCAAGCCTTTAAGACCCCTGATACTATATCATTTGATAGCCAGGCACCATCAGCTTTGTTCCCAACTTTTGCTTATGTACCCACTTTGTCCTCAGCGATCTAGTTGGGACAGGCCGGTGTGCTTCTTCCATGTGGGTTTTGTTGTCTCTCAGCTAGATGCCTTCTTGTTTATCTTCAGGTCGTTAAGGCTTCAGGTGCTATATCTTTTGGTAGCTGGGCACTATCAGCTTTCTTCACCACATTTGCTTGTGCATCCATTGTCTTTCGCGACTTCAGGTGTTATATCTTTTTGGTAGCCGGGCACCATCAGCTTTCTTCAACACATTTGCCTGTGCACCCATTGTCATCAGCGATCGTGCCAGGCAGGTGAGCATTTCAGACTGCTGAATTGTTAGAACAAAGTGTTCTTGTGTTGAGGGAGTACTTGAGCAGGGGTCCACTATCCATCTGTTTCCTTAATACTTAACCTATAAATATAATTACATAGATCTATTCACCCCTCGTCATATATAAATATATTTACATCTTTATATATCTGTATTTCAATCTCTATGACTACCCTTTGCCTCCTAGTTCTTTCCTCTGTTTCTTTGTACTTTCCTTTTGTCTCACTATCATGTTCTGCCTTCATTTGGGTTTTAGGAATTCCTCTTGGTTGATCCAGCCCTGCCAGACCTCCCACACCCTCCCTGAGACTGATTTTGGATCACTCGTTATTCCCTTGTCCCTGGGCTTGTCAACACCCTCTTCCTTTCCCTCGCCACACCTATGCCCAGGTCTCCCCGGAACCATCATCCCGTTGTTCTCTCTTCTGGCTTGTTTATTCCGCCTATCCCTTCCAGGTAGACATGCTATGTACTATCACAAGATTGAGTACCACAAAGTAACAACGGAAAGTAAAACAATAGCTACAACAACAACACACATAAATACACACACACACACACACAAACATATGAATAGTTCAGGGTCTGTTTGTTTTCCTTCATGAGTGATTTCCAGTCAAATCTGATGGGGTGCCATGCCCTGGTACCTCTATCCCTGGGGACTTCATTGCTCTGCGTCCCCCGCTGCATGCCCCTAGAGGCTGGCTTTGGCGCGGTGAGTTCATGGCAGGCACTATTCCCACTGTGTGTCTCTAGTGTTGTCCCCAATGGTGCTATGGGTCAACAAGGAACACTGTGTCCCATGGTGGGGCCGGCCCTGTTGTCATCCCTGTGCATTGCTGTTCTGAGCAGGAACATTGTCCTCAGGGCTTGGTGAGCCAGGATGTGCGTCACTCTTCTTTTTCCCCCGTATGCCCCCTCATTGACTCCTGTGTGCTCTGCCCAGACCAGTCCCTCTTCCCCTCTTCTTGAGCTGTAGCGTCAGTGCTGTCCTCTGAAGTGAATTCTTCTTGGGGGGAGGGTGGTGCTGTCCACTTAGTTGGTAATGGGGCCGGCCCCTCAGGCCTCTCTATCAGTTTCCTGCTTCATGTCAGTGTGTTGCTTTCTTGTCTTGGAGCTCCGGGTTGAAGTCTTGTCTCTCTTTCCCTGTGGAGACACAATCAACACCCTCCCCCTGTGTGGGTTAGTGCCCTGTTCCCCTAATACCCATACCTTTTTCCATCCTCCCGTTTAATGGACTCCCATATGTATTCCATATGTATCCCTGAGTTTAGTCTGGCCCCTGCCATATTACCTGGGTCTCACCCCAGGGACATATGTATACTTTTGAATTTTTTTTTGAGCTTACCTCAGCGGTCAGTCACTGTTTTTGTTGTTGAAAAAACATTTACAATGAGGAATTCGTCGGTGTTTCAAAAGTCTATCACGTGATCCCCAGCTTTGTTTCTGAAGATAATTAAAGAAATCCTTGCAGCAGTCCATCATCATTAACTGCTAGAAGTACAAGCTGGATTTATGCGAGGTCATCGCTGACATCAGATGAACGGTGTCTGCAAGCAGAGAATACAGAAAAAGACGTTTTACGTGCGCTTCATTTACTTGTGTTTCAAAGGCATCCAACTCTGTAGGTCATAACAAACTACAGATGACATTGCGAATGTTATCAGGGGAATTCCAGAACACTTGTACTCGCAGGGAACCTGTACATAGAGCGAGAGGTGATTGTTTCCACAGAGCAAGGGACTAGGCAATGGTTTAAAATCAGGGAAAGCGTGTGGCAGGGCTGTAATCTTTCACCATATCGATTCAATCTGCATGCTGAGCAAATAATCAAAGAAACCAGACTGCATGAAGAAGAAGGCAGTATTAAGAATGGCAGAAAGCTCATGAACAACTTGTGATTGGCAGATGATACCACCTTACTTGCTGAAATCCGGGAGAAACTGAAGCATTCACGGATGAAGGTCAAAGATAAAAGCTTCTGGTCCCATTGTACAGAGAGTTGTGGTAAGCGAGGACGGATTAGATAGTAGCTAACAATTGTGAGGATCAGTGTTTTGTTTTGTTTTACCTAACCCCAAAACTCACTGCCTCCAGTCGATTCTGATTCATAGCAATTCCATAGGATGGACAGGGTAGGACACCTCCCCACCCCCCGGTGTTTCCAGGTTGTGACTACTAAGCTAAGTAGACTGTCTCACGGTTCTGAGGAGTGGCTGGTGGTTTCTAATTTCTGTCCCGGGGGAATTACAGCCCAACTCGTAACCTCAACACTACCAGACGTCCAACAACAACCCAAACTCCTGGACTTCACGGTGCAGCGTGAAAAACAAAGTCTGTAGCCTTGGGGGGAGGTGGGGAAATGAAGAGTTCAAGTAGAAAGAAAATCTTTTGAAAATGAGGATGGCAACACATGTACAAATGCGCTTGACACAATGCAAGAGCCCCCAGTAAATGACTGAAAAAAAAAAAAAAGAAAGAAAAAGTCTAGCCTGAGAACATTCTTTAACCACCTCCTCAGCTGAAGTAAGGTCAAGTCCTGGAGAAAAATCCATCTGTCCATGTACGTTCTACTTCTCTGCTTGAGCCCTGGCGGACACGGTAGGCACACATGTAACTCAATTTTGGGGGTTGTTGTTCTGTTAGGTAGCTAGCATAGCGACTGGGGCCTCCATTATGCATGCTCAGAGCTTCGAGCTTCTGGCCAGGAAGGGGTGGTACAACTAGGTGGACCTTACACCTGGATTGGCCCATCTAAGCCAGATAAATTCCATTCAGCCAAAGGGGTCGACAGTATTGTCAACCACACTTCCCGATGGGGACCCTGAGCAGGCCAGGGGTTTTACCCTGTCTCTCACTTTCCCAGTGGCTGCTACTCCACGTAGCACAGCCAGGCAGCGGTCCGGAGCGGCCAGGCCAAAGTCCCGCAACTGTGCTGCAGACTGTCTGGCTTGAGTTCCATTTACGGTAGAACCTGAAACTATTACTATTCTCGATACACTCACTTGGATCACAAACCAGGCTTCAGTGTGAATTCTTTCACCAGCGGAGAAAGGTATATCTCTCCCCTAGTGATCTAATAGTTCCAACTAAAAATCTGACAGCCATTGAGTCGATTCTGACTCACAGGACCCTATGTACAACAGAACAAAACCCAACCTGGTCCTGGTCCATCCTCACACTTGTTGCTAGCTGCTCCCTAATCGGTTCTTTGCTGATGACCACCACTGCGCAATGGAACTAGGTGTTTGCACCGCCCTCCTGAGCAGCTGTGGATAGAATTTCTGTGACTCACTGGGTTTTCAGTAGTAGGTGAAACACCTTCTTTCTTCCTAGTTCATCTTAGACTGAGCGTTCTGCTGAAACAGGCTCCGCAGCCCAGCAACCAGACTGTGCCTGACGGGCACTGACTAGACCTCAAACCGGAGTCCCCACATGGAAGACAAGAGTCCTCCCCTTGAGCTAACTCTGTCCTCTGAACTGTGTTAAAAATTGCCAGCAGTTTTCCAAATTGCCCCCCTCCCCACATCGGCTCATTCCACGTGTTCCCTGTCCTCGCCAGACCTTGATGTTGTCTTTCTTTCCTATTTCACCCCCTCAGATGGGTGGGTATCTGCATTCCTAAACCAGTGCTCGGTGCGATTTTTAGCTTTACTTTTTCAAAATGATGTTGAAAGGCTAAGGAAGAGAAGCTTGGGAGAGCGAAGCTTGCAGGAAGGGAGCTTGATTTTGAGCTACAGCCTCATCACTTACTGGCTGTTATGATCTTCGTTGACTTTTATTTTTTTAATCTCTCTGGGCTGCAGCTTTTTTCATCTACAAAATGAATTATTAATCATTGCTAACAAGTATTGAGTGCTTACCAGATGCCAGACACTGTTCTAAGCACTTTATGCGTATTAACTCACAGGCTGCTCTCCACAAATGATTAGGCAGGTGCTATTATTATCCCGAGAGGAGCCTGGTGGCACGGCGGGTAAGCGCTCGGCTTTGCTAGCTGAAAGGTTGGTGGTTCAAAGGCAGGAGCTGCTCCACAGGAGAAATCTGTGGCCGTCGGCTTCTGTGAGGATTACAGCCCTGGGAAGTCGGGGGCGGGCAGTTCTAGTCTGTCCTATAGGGTCCCTCTGAGGTGGAATGAAGGAGATGGCAGGGAGTTTATTTCTACCTCCAGTTTAGAGATTGGGAAACTGGCTGGGGCGGTTTCCTCAAGTTACAGAGCATACACATAACACAGTTGAGATTCAGACTCAGTCTGTCTTCCGAGTTCATGATTTGTGCACCCTCCTGCTCCCTGATGTAAGGGGACCGTGTAAGCCTCGCCCGTGTCTGCCTGTGTGGGCGAAACGCTAGCGTGGGCGTGAAGGCTAAGGGCAGTGCAGTGACAGGGCATTGATTCTTCTTCAATAGGTCTCGATGGAAAATCCCCTTTCAGTTCGATAAGTAGGCAGAAGTTAATATCAACAACTAAAAATGCTACATAGAAACCCACTGCCATGGAATTAATTCTGACTCCTGGCGACCCTGCAGGTCACAGTAGAACTGCTTCCCAGGGTCTCTGAGATTGTCTGTGGTTTTTCTTTTGTTTTTTTTTTTGAGTAGCCAGCCTCATCTCTGCCCCACAGATTGGCTGGTGGGTTTGAACTGATGGGGGTTAGCAGCCCCGATGGGTAACCCACCACACCACCAGGGATCCTCTTGGGGTCTTCATAGGAGCTAAAAAAGCCTCGCACTGTACAGAGGAGCGAACATCCGGAGGTTCCCCGCCTTGCATATTCTGGTCCCTTGGCAGATGGAAGGCTATAGACAGTGTGTCAGGCTTCACCTAAGTGTCACTCCATCAACTCCCTTCACTCTGACTTTGTTCTGAACAAAGAACCTTCTGGTATTGATTTCCTTTCCCCAAAATCATTCCTTCCTGAAAGAGATTGTGCTGACCAGTCAACCTCAGGATTCCCGTCTGCTGGGTGGTTTCAGTTCTCAGTGTAAATGAATAAATCGCATTTCGGGTTTATCAATCAGTCTTTTGTGAGTTTGTTTAGTGTGGGTCCTCCCTGCTCTGGGCCCCAGCTCCCCCACCCCCACCCCCTACCACCCCCATACACATCTAGTCACAATAAACTTTCCAGGGAAAGGCTGGGGAAGAAATAGCACAGGCTAACTTTCCAAAGAATGGTAGGGATGGTGTAGAAAAGGTTGCCGTGAGGTTTAAGAGGTGGGGGCTGACTTTTGGGGAAGGGATGGTTGAGGAAGACTTCCCGGAAGCAGCGGCAGCGCAGGAAGAGAGGCGCTACTGCACAGTGGTTAGCACAGACCCTGGAGCCTGCCTCTCTGGTCCCACTTACTGGTTGTGTGATTGACCAAGTGCCCTCATCTCTCTGGACTCAGATCCCTCGTTTTGAAGTATCACCGTCTCCAAAGCAACCCCCAGCCCCTTGCTGTCCATCCCGACTCAGGAGGTCCCCCGACCATGTGTTACAGAGTCGACTGTGCTGTTGACCGAAGATGTCCAGGCCTTCCTTCTGGTATGGCTGGGTGGGTTTGATCTGCTAACGTACCTGATAGTCATCAAGTGCAAACTGTGCTACCCAAGGACCCATGGCATAAGAGGGTAGCAAGCACTGTAGTTTTAAAATAAAACATATCCCCCTGTCTGCCTGTCTGTCTAGCATCTGCCTGCCTGCCTGTCTTTGTCCATACCCTGGCCCACAAGCAGAAGTCAGCAAATGGCTGTCAAGACTGTTGCCATGATGAATTCCCCAAAGGTGGTTTTCATTGAGGCGGATTCCAGGCAGAAGGGACACATTTCCGCTGACTGCATCCCTGGTGTCCCCGGGGCAATTTTGTCTCTGGGGAGGCGCGCCTGTGTCTGCTTTTAAGACGGCAGGGCAGAAAGCATCTTGCAGGCCATGGCTCTTTCCTTGAGCTCGGTCACAGGCCGACCTGTGGTTTTTCTTAGCCCCAGAGCAGAGAGTGAGCAGCCGGTACAATCTATATGCGTCCATCAGCCTCAGGAACTTCCGTGGTTTCTGAGGCTCCATCAGGCCATTTCAGCTTCCAAGAAGAAACTCCCTGAGGCCAGCTCTTCGGGTGGGTCTTTTCTGCTCTCCCCCATTCAGGGAAGGGGCAGATGGTGCCTGGAGGTGCCTGCTGAACCCTGCTGACCAAAAGGCCAGGCTGAGAGTCACCCAGAAAGAAACTGAAGGCGCAAGGTGACAAGTTGTGCAAGACCCCAGGCCTCCTATTCCCTTGTCTCCATTTTCAGAAGCAGCCTTTCCTGGCGTTGCTGCGGCCCTCTGGGACCCACGCACAGAGGATGGGGAGGGACGGAAGGAGGGAGAGCTGGCTCACCAAGAGGGTCACAGTCACATAGGTGTCCTCCTGGCCAGTGGAGCCTCCCTCTCTCTCCAAGTTCCCTAGCACCCCCTCTCCTCCTCCTGCTCCACCAGCCCCAGGGAACCTGTTCCAATCTCCTCCCTCTACCTCCCCACCCTCCCGCCCTATAGAAGTAGGATGTTCCATTGGCTCCTGCTTTTCCTGGGGGAGCTCTTGTCACCCGGGAACCCAGTCTCCTCCTCAGGGATCCCTTTCCTCTTTCTGTGTGTGTGCATGTGGGTGGCCGAGTGGGCGTGGCTGGGTGCCTAGGTCTGAGAGACACAGACCCAAGGGTGGCATTGTCACCCTCCCTTCTGAAAGCGGGTAGGAGCCCTGGTGGTTACTGGTTATGAGTTGGACTGTGATGCCCCGGTTGGCTGATCGAAACCACCAGCAGCTCCGAGGGAGAAAAGACTGGACTTTCTACTCCCATAAACAGGTACAGTCTTGGAAACCCACAGGGGGTCGGTATGAGTCAGCATTGACTCTATGGCAGTGAGTGTGGTCTGGTTTTCTGACAGTGGGGTCCTTGGGTGACACAAACATTTGCACTCACTACCAACTGGTAAAGTGGCAGGGCAGTGGAAAAGAGGAAGGCCCTTAATGAGATGGAGGGACACAGTGGCTGCAACAATGGGCTCAAACATAAGAACAATTGGGAGGATGGCACCGGAACAGGAGGCGTTTGGTTCTGTTGGACATAGTGTTGCTATGAGTCAGAACCAACTAGATGGCACCTAACCACCACCACCAACTGAAAGGTTGGTGGTTCAAGCCTCCTCTCTGCCACCAGTAGTACTACAAAAGAAACCAAAGGGAACAGGTTTTACTGGGCTGCAATCTTTTTGTTTTTAAATAGTTTTATTAGGGGCTCATACAACTCTTATCACAATCTATACATACATCAATTGTATAAAGCACATTTGTACATTCATTTCCTTCCTAATTCTCAAAACATCTGCTCTCCACCCAAGCCCCTGGCGTCAGCTCCTCATTTTTGCCCCTGGGCTGCAGTCTTTACAGAGTTAGGAAGGTGGCCTGGTGGCTTACTTAATTGGTTAAGTGTTTGGCTGCTAACTGAAAGGTGGGCAGTGTGAAACCCCCAGCTGATCCACGGGAGAATGGTATGGCAATCTGGGGGGTTCCAGCCCCCACAATTGAATGGGTCCAAGGGGTAGTTGTATAATTGAGAGGTAAAATGAAAGAGACACCAGACAACATAAGGCATGCAATTGCTCACTTCCCGGACAGCCATGATCTCAGCAGCCAGGTCTGCACAGAGCGGGATGAGAGTGTATATTTCCAACCACGGCATATGTACACTTTCAGGGACATGGAAGGCCCCTGATTAAATCATAATGGGAAGGGGTTGTACAATTGGCATACATCAATTGGAGGGGGACAAGCTTGGGGTACACATCCAATTGGAAGGGCGGCACTAAGGGTACCCATGTGACAAGATGGGCGGACCCAAGATTCAAGATAGCAGCCTGGCTTTGGTCCTCCTTGAGTTGGCTTGACCGTGTCTCTGGGCTCTCCTTTAAGAATTCAATCCACTATCTGTGAGAAGTAGAAAGATTTCTCCCAAGTTGTCTCCCCCAAATATGTTAGACTTAGGCCACTGCTTGTAGCTAATGATAAAAATTATTTCCCTTGAGGCAATCACTGCCAGACTACTGTCTCTCCCCACCAAGGGGTGGGCCTGCTCCCTGCTGCTGGGGAAAATGGGCTAAGGCTTGAGACCATTAGCTTGGTTCCTGTAGGTGGGGTTCATACCCTACTGATAATGGTTTCTATGGAGATCCAGCTGCCATCCTGACTCTAGGACCCGCCCATCTTGTCACATGTGTACCCCCAATCCCTTCTCTTCCGATTGTGTGTATATCCCTAGATTGTCCCCCCTCTCATTGCTGTATCACCTATAGTGCAACCCCTTCCTGTGACGTATGTCTTTACCTGTAATTAGTGGGCTTGCACGCTCCCAAAGGTATATGGGCCTGGGTTAGCAATAGAAGTCCCTTGCTCTCTTGGCTCCTTCCTTGACCTCTTGTCCGCTCCCCCTCTCCTCTTACTGGCCTCGCTCCCCTGTTCCCTTTCCCCTTGTCCTCCTTCCCCTCCTCCTCTCTCCACCTGGGCCACCAAGCGGGGCTGAGGTGAGCTTTGTTACCATGAAATGTGTCTGACTCTGTTATTTGACTCTCTCTTCTATCTCTCATGTTCTCTATAACTTTAATATAATACTTATATATCTCAACCATGGAACTGTGCTTACTGAACCCATGATTAGTGGTGGGGGGCTGGCACTCCCCAACTTATACCACAACTATCCTTATCAGCAGGGAGTAGGCCCTACTGAGGGTGGGACAGACTATATATAGAGTCTGATTGTTCTAGATGGTTGATAATCCCCAGGGAGATAACTTCTAAGTAGCTGATGTTGACCTCTAAGTGTCAGCTCCAACGGTCATTTACCATGTGTTGCATGCAGTGTCTTAGATTTGGTATATATTTGGGGGACACTGGGGAAAAACCCTTCTGCATCCCACAGCGATCTGCTTACATAAAGAGGACAATCTCAGAAAGCCGATAGGGCATTTCTACCCTGTAACATATGAGTTGGGGTCAATTAGACAGGCATAGAGTTGATGTTTGTCAGGGTACAGGGGTCCCAACACTCTAATGGGTCTTCAGGAGCGACTTTGCAATTGTGGGAAGTAATAAAGACAGACAGCGGAGCATATGGGCTTCTTGTCCCTATGTCAGGACCAAGAGAATGAATTTTCCAATGGGTATACATACCCATTGGGGTTTACAGATCTTTCAGAAGGCATATTTGTCACCCAGAGAACCTATTACATAGTCAGTGGGTAATATCATAAGCAGGTAACATAATAAACACGCTTTGACCCTTAAGAGAGAGAGAAATGTGCTGCCACCCAGTTGATTTTTAGCACATAGTGACCCTATAGGGCAAAGTTGAAATGTCTCTTTGGTTTTCCAAATCTTTTCAAGGCTGCATACTGACTGGTGGATTTGAACCACTGACCTTGTGATTGGCAGCTCAGTGCATAACCAAGTAACCACCAATGGGTTCATATATAACTTCCCTTAACACACACACACACACACACACACACACACACACACACACACACACAAAACCCAACCCAACTCACAGACATTGAGTCAATGCTGATTCACAGTGACCCTAGAGGACAGAGTAGAACTTCCCCCTATAATTTTCCAAGACTGATACCTTTTTAGTCTTATCCTATAATTTGTGGGTTGGCATTCTTCTCACATTTAAAATTAGGATAATAAATTAGAATTCCTTAATAGATGAAACATAGTGGAACATGATTTCTAAGAAACTAGGGCTGATGCAGTTTATCCAATGCAATTTTCTGAACCAGGGCCCCAAATCACCCCAGGACCAGGTTTAAAAACCAAGACATGAAGAACAATTTATTTTAATGATATGTATTTTTCATCTCTTTTCCCCATCTTTTTTTCTTTGTAATATTTTTTTCCTATATCACATGTTGGCTTTTTTTCTAAATTTTTCATCATATTTGATAAGGGCCACATTTTCTAGTCTAAATAGTTTCTGAATAATAATTTGAGAGAGCTTCGAGATATAGTTTAGTAGCAAATGGTTTCACGGATGTCAGTATAGGTTAGTTTCGATAGATCTTACCTTGGCATAAAAGACTATATACATTTTAAAATTAGCTGAGCATCTTTAATCGTTTGCTTGTTGATTTGGTATCTGTTTTGCTTGCATTTTAGATGTGTGTTCACCAAGCTCTTGTTATTCTTTAAAAGCACCGAATGAAATATTCCCCCAAACTGCTTAGTCTTCCTGGAAGAGATTTAAAGTACATTTCTTTAAATTAAAAAATAAACAAGCATTGAGGGCGAGTCTTGTTAATGACCTAATGCTGGTTGAACTCTAAGCCCCTGAGTCCTCCCCAGGGAAATGATCTATCAGAAGAGTTTACTACGTTTTATAGTGGGCTGACTATGGAACCTGACAGCTCTTATCTACAGGTTACCTTCAGGCATCGTGAGTAGCCAGGTACAAATACGATTTATCTGTTATGGAAGCACCTTCACGACTGCTCCTCGATGGAGAGGTATTGGGGAAGGGAGGGTCACATCATTGGCCTGGAGAACTTGTATTGGAAAACATTTCTATCTTGGAACAATGGAGCTCTTTCTCCAAATGGGGCTAGTTTTCTATGCTTGTGATTGGCCAAGCCAGACACACTCTATCAAGTCCTCGGTTGTACTGTGTTGTGTTTCTTTTCTGAAGCAGAGTACCCACTCTTCATTCCTATAAATAATACAGATCACAGAACCCCAGTCTGCCCACCGCCAGAGCTCAATGCCTGAGGAGGGCCCTCAGGGAGGCTGGGTTGGGGCCATTAAGAGCATCAGCCCCTACTGTCAGCCCTAGTTTCTCCGGCCCTGCCACTCTCCCCCCCTGTGCCCTCGGGGGAGTTGCTGAATTCTTTGGGTTCAGCAGGGCCTCCATGGACTAGAGAATGGGTGGTCCTCACCAGCCTTATCTTCCGTCACACTGTTGACAGGCTCTAGGACAGTGGTTCTCAACCTGTGGGTCGTGACCCCTTTGGGGGTCGAAAGACCCTTTCACAGGGGTCACCTAAGACCATTGGAAAACACATAAATATTTTACAATATGTAATTTCATATTGCTTTGTGATTAATCACTATATCTTCATTATGTCTATGTTCAGTTTCTATCAATGAAAATATATCCTGCATATCAGATATTTACACGACGATTCCTAATAGTAGCAAAATGACAGTGATGACGAGCAACCAAAATAATTGTATGGTTGGGGGTCACCGTGACATGAGGAACTGGATTAGGGTCGGGGCATTAGGAAGTGCTAGATCTCTCTCTCTTGTGGGAGAGATATACCTCGGTCCTTGGCTTTGCGCAAGAAAGAATTCACGCTGAAGCCTGGTTTGTGACCCAAGTGAATTTTACAGAGAATGATGTGGCACAAGTGCATGGGGCAGCGGCTCAGCCGCTCTGGGACCACAGCTGGGCCACGCTGCACTGTGCCTGAGCAGTCTGGCCTTTTCAAGGGCCCTGTTGGGAGGTGTGGTCCACAATACTGGTCGACCCAACTAGCTGAATCAAGTTCACCTGGCTTAGATGGGTCAATCCACGTGTAATACCCACCTAGGTGTACCACCACTTCCTGGCCGGAATCTTGAACCTATCAGAAAATTGAGAACCACTGCTCTAGAAGAAATGCCAGCATCTTGCTCAGGGGTGTTGTTATGACCTGGTCGTCCTCAGGGACCGACTCTGCCTCAGTGCTTACTCCAGGCCCCAGCCTGGTCCTCTGCTTCTAGCAAGGTCCCCGTGGGAAGGTGAGTTGCCAAGAGATGGTTGCTGATGACCATGGAGTTGGAGCTGGTGGAGGGTGGTGGGCAGCAGGGGCCCATCATGCTGGGGAGGGATGTGGTACAGCCCAGTGCTCCCATCTTGGGGCTTGCCTCAAACGCTCCCCTGGTTGGTCTGGTGAGACTCTTCTCTGGAAGGTACTGAGAGGCCTGGCCTGGCTGCACCTCGTGCTGCCTCAAGATCTACCATGGGCAGACAGAGCTGGCCATCCGGACTGGATTCTTTGAACCTACCAGGAGATAGCCGGAGGAAACACGCCTCCCCCCTTTTCCGGTCCACTTTGTTCAGGGGCAGACTCCCTTCCTACAGCTTTCAAGATGGTCAGCTAGGCTGGGGTACAGCCGCTCACGTGAGTGGGTCACCTGAGTTTATGAGCACATGCATTTGGGTGGGAGGTCAGTTCTCCAGAGTGGACTTCCTACATTGACTAAGCGGATCCATTCTAGGGTGATTTTGGTTCCCTGACTTGTTCCTCTTTTTAGGTTAAAAGCACATTAGTTATTGCTTCATGTCTGACCTCATCGTTTCCTCTTGATTTTCCAGTTCCTGCTGGGTTTTTTTTTGGTATTGGCAGGGGGAGGGGTGTGTAGGCAGCCTGAATACACCCAGGAAGAAAGTCCTGGTGAGCCCTTCTCAGAAAGCTGGCGGTCCAGAAGCCCCCCAGGAGCACCTCCACTCCGCCACACACACGCGAGGTCTCCACGAGTCAGAATCAGCGTCACACCAGGCACGCGCTGGGCCGACTTCGTCTGGTGTCTTCAATCCAGACAGCAGTGTGATACCCGCCTCGCAGACGAGAAGACCGGAGCTCAGAGGCCCCTAACTTGCCACATCTCCATGTACTTTCCCTTTTCTTTCTCGGCCACTGGCTGAAGATCATGAGCCCCTCTCTCCTGCCCCCAGTGGAAATTTAAAAAAAAAAAAAAGCAAAGGGTTGACCTTTGACCTTTTGGTTTCCAAATTAAGCTCTTGAAGCCTAGGCTTTGGAGACCTTATCTAGGAACATAAACATTAATTTCCATGAACCTGAGCTTAGAAGAATGTTTCTTTATATGCTCTCTCTTGGTTGCTTTGGTTGGCCTATCAGAAGTCAAAGCCTGCTAGATACAGGCCTAGCCATTCATTGACCTGGGGAAATGCGGAAAGGGATGGATGGGGACAACAAAGAGTTTGTGGATCTCACCTAGAGAGGGGCTGTGGCAGATGTGGTGGGTGGAGGGGTGTAGGGTAGTGGAGTGGGGGGTGTTGCTGCATGGGGAGGTAGGGCCAGTGAGGGTCAGCTGTGACTGGGACCAGGAAGCTGACTCCGTGGAGCTCATTCTTAATGTCCTGTTGGTCCTGGCCTGACAACATGGCAGGGGGCTTAACAAAAAAAAAGCTTGTGGGAGAAGGTAATGAAATGAAAAGCAAATGGAATTTCCCCATGAGCTTTCTGAAGCCTCACTCGCTTCTAAGGAGTCCCTGGGTGATGCCAACGATTAAGTGGAAAGGCAGGCAGTGTGCACCCACCCAGAGGCACCTGGAAAGACAGACTGCCGATTGCCCTCTGAAAGGTCAGCTCTGGAGTGCCGTCCATCGGGAGTAGAGGGGATTCACCCATGCAGCAGGATGGTGGTGGGTGGCTGGGAAGGAGGGACACAGTGGCTGGGTGAGAGAGGAGGAATGTCTGAATAGGGCGGTGGCCAAGGAAGGACCTGACAGATATTAAGGAGGGGAATCAATAGGACACGATTGATTGATGTGGGCTGAAGTCCAAGCTCCTTCTCTTAGGCGGCCATTCCAGTCTCTGTTCTGGCTGCTTCCTGAATGGGCCTGCTCTGTCATGGCGCCGCGTCTTAGCGTGTGGTCTGCTGGACACTGCCTGGAAGACTGTGCCTGGGCTCCAGGAACCACGGGCTTCTTGGTCTGTTCTCTCCCCATCTGGAGAACTCGCTCCTTGAGGGGAGGCACCTGAACCTCCTCTCTCTGTCTCCCGGGACTGGGCACTGAGGCTGGATGGGCCTCGCACATTCGTTGAGCGCAGGGTGAAGGGGAAGAAGGGAGTCTGAGGAGAGGCAGACCTTCGGTGCTCATTAGAATAACTCCTTTGTTGTTACACATTAATCCTCATCAGAGCGAGGCATGGAGTGAGTGGTTGGACCGGCGCCAGCCTCGGCTAGCTGCCGGAACTTGAAGGGAATAAGAAGAGGCTGGTCCAGAGGGTGTTCTGATATTCGGTCCCAACAGTTTTAGGCAGACTGGTGCGTGACTAGAGGCGTGGCCTTCTGCAGACACGGATGAAGTGTGAGGTCGGGCACAGAGCCTCCAGGGGCTCAGAGCAGGTGGACAGAGCCCTAGGTGACCTGTCCCAGTAGCCTGAGAGATGGGCTTTTCAGAAGGCTCCTGCCCATTTATATTCAAAAACTCTCCTTTCTCTCTTTGCTTCGACTTAGTTCTGTTCCTCCCTTGCTGCTTTCACACTTCCTGATCCCCTCAGGTCCCCAGGAGAACAAAATGTAAGCCAGGGCAGGAGAGAGGGCTTGAATTCATTTCAGTGTCTTGCAGTAAAATTGAAAATCTTGCATCTAAGTTCTGCTTGTCCTGGACTGCTATATTTTTAGAGTCTTTTTTTCATCAATTAATTTTCTCTAGGAAAAAAAAGATCGCTTTTCTCCCAAATCCACTATTCCACTGTGCATGCTATGCTCTGCTGTGGCAGTGACCTTGGCCACGTCCCTTTGCGGTCAGCCCCCACCCAGAGCTAGAGGAATGAAATGGAGCCCCCAGCACCACAGCCTGGACCTGTCCGCTCCTGGGAGTCCCTGCGTGGTATAAATGGACGTCTGGCCATGAATGGGACGGTTGGCAGTTCAACACCAGCCACAGAGGCCTCAGAACAGAGGCTTAGTGGTCTGGCCATCTGCTCCTACAAAGTCACAGTGGCGGACACCCCGCAGAATGCCATTCTACTCTGCGGCCCGCCAACCACAAACGATCAGTATAGAGGCTTGGTGGTGCAGCGGTTAAGTGCTGCGGTAGGAAAGGCTGGCTGGCTCTGTGGAGGAAGACCAGGCTGTTTTTCCCAGCAGTTTAGAAAACTTCACAGGGGGCGGCCCTTCTGTGTCACTTGGAGTTGCTATGAGTCAGAATCCTCAGGCAAAGGTACCAAGCCACACCCACGGAGGCAGCTGCCTTTTGACATGCGGTGGCCACGAGGTGACACGGACTGAGCAGCAGCTGGCTTGGGGGTTTGGAGCCTTGGTCCTCATGGTACCTGTGAGGCAAATCCCTCCAACGGAGTGACTGGTGAGTGCATGTGTCTGTGTAATCGCGGCTGGCCTGTCGCTCACGCCTGGCGCTCAGGGTGACTGAGCTCCTGCCTCCATGGCTTCTTTTTAAGGAGGGGACTGGGCTAGGAAGGGCTGAGTTCCCGTCCCAGGGGGGTCTGCAGGCTCTCCTATTCACGGAGCTCTCCCTGCAGGTGAGCTTAGGAGGGGATCCAGCCTCTCGGGCCCAGGGCGATGCCGGCTGGCTGGCTCAGAGAGCCACACAGCTGGTGACAGCGGCCAGCTCCGGCAGATCAGAAGCCGGCGGGGCAATTAGTTGGCTCTTTGATTAATAAAAAATGGGGCGAGGAATGAATACTTAATCAGCGCGGTCTGGCTGGGACTCTCAGAGCCGGCGCTGGGGTCGCGGCAGGGAGCGATCAATCAGCGGGGGTCCTTGGGTGGGGGGTGAAAAGAAGGGAGGCTGGCTGGTGAAAAGTCCGCCTGGGGGGGCGGGGGTCCCAGTTTCCGCGGCTCGGGGAGGGGTTGGGGTTCCGGGCCGGCGCGGAGCGGACGGTAAGAGGGCGAATGGCGCCCACTTGGCGGGAAGGGACCGGTGGGGCGCGGCGGGAGAGGCGGGGCAGGGGCGAGGGGAGGCGGGGGCCGGGGCCCGAGGGGTGCAGGGGCGGTGGGAGCGGGCCGAGGGGCGTGCAGCATGAGGAAGTGAGCGGGGAGGGTGGGGAGCAGCGGTCCCGGCCCTTTCCGGACTGGCGGGAAGGAGCTGCCGGCCGCCGGCGCGAATCCAAAAGGCGGCAGCTGCGGCGCGGTAGGACGCGGGCGGGGCGCGCGGGGAGGTCCCCGGGGCGCGGGCCGGGGGTCCCGGTGGGGGACCCGCGGGGACTGCTGCGCGGGGCGGCCTCGGGACTGGCCCCCCTGGAAGCTGATGGGTCTGGCGGCGGTCCCCAGCCATCCCTGGCTCTGGACCTTACCCTCTGGGGCTGGCCGTGACTTTGGGCACTGGGTGACTTTGGGCAGGTTAATATTGAACCGAACGGGGACTCTCGGGGTTGCAGGAAACCGAATCCATCCAACCGCACGCTCTGCCAGCCTCTTGTGAGAATTTGGCACAACATACGCGCTGCTCCGCAGGAGCCTGGTGGGTCTGTTTGTTGGTTTGTAATTGCAGAGGGCGGCCCTCAAGGGTTACAGTCCAAAGTTCCAGCTTTGCCACCCGCTGCCCGTGTCACTCTGGGTCAGCTCATCTGAACTTGAGGTTGGCCCAAACCAACCCAGTTACTGTTGCGTTGATTCTGACTCATGGCAACCTCGCTGCCTGCCTCAGAAAAGGGCTGTACTCTGCAAGGTATTCAGTGGCTGGTTTTTCGGAAATACATGGTCAGACCTGCCTTCCTCGGCACCGAACCAGCTCTCTACCTACCTGTTCCGGCCCCCAGTCTTCCTGAGCTTGCCTGTCAGAACTGTGTTCTCAGCTGCCCAGCTTGTGTGTGCACGTATTTCCCGACCAGGTGCCAGTGATGGACACTCGGTTGGGGATGCTTCTTGCAGCTGTTTCCAACGGCTGGCCTCCTCCAGCTGAGAGGCCAGCAGCCTGGCCTTCTGTTCCCTCAAAGACCCCTTTGTCCTGTTCTTTTCCCACAATCCTCTACCGTTCCCACAATCCCCTTCTACCTTCCCCACAATCCTGTTCCAAGCCGCCTCTGCCTTCCTTATTTTTCAGAATCCTGACAACTGTCCACCAGTGGCTCCTGCCCAATCCTGAAGTAGCCAGAGCCACGGAGCTGCCCACAGCAAAGGACTCCACAGAGGGAGTTTTCCAAGCACGTAGAGGACAAGAATTGCAGCTCTGTGGTCATTCCGGGAGGTGGGAAGAAGTGGAATTTAAGGGCCTGCGTCACCTGGAGCCATGGAGGTGTCAGGCCAGGCCCTTCGAGTGGCCACTTTGCTGTCCGGTCTGCTTGAATGCCTGGGCTTTGCCGGGGTTCTCTTCGGCTGGACCTCGCTGGTGTTTGTCTTCAAAAGGGAGGGCTACTTTGAGGACCTGAATAAAACCACTGCTGAGCTGTTGGACCTGGGCAACGCCACGGAGCAGGCTGGCGAGGGTAGGTAGGGATGAGGAATTGTCCTGAGCATCTGAGGCTGCAGCCCTGGTGGTGCAGTGGTTAGCCAAAAGGCTAGTGGCTTGGACTCTCCAGCCTGTTCCTCACGAGGAAGACTGCTATGGCAGTCGGCTGCTTTACAGCCTTGCCTCATTGATGACTGGCTGAATTCACATCAGCTGGTTCAATTTTCAGCTAACAATCCACACGAAAAAACAAACTCGCTGCCTGCCATGGAGTCAGTGCCGATTCACAGTGACCCTATGGGACGAGGTAGAATGAGTTTCCGAGACTGCTCATTCTGGATGGGAGTAGGAGGCCCAGTCTTGTCTCTCTCCCTGGGAGAGGCTGGAGGTTCCGAATTGCTGACCTTGCAGCTAGTAGGCCAACTGGTAACCACTATGCCACCCACCAGGACTTCTACAGGACACAGGGCCATCAGGTGAACGTTAACACCAGGGGAACACACACGCACACACAGCATTTGCTCTGAGACAGACCGCAGCGGGCTGGAAGGGATGGGAAAGAAGGACCAGTGGACACAGGGTATCCAGGAAGAGGGCCGTGACATGGTGAACTTTGCGATCAATGTCAAGTCAAAAAGTGGGTGTGAATTGTTGAATGGAAAGCCAGGGTGCTTTGCAAGCTTCCACTCAAGTCACCAAAGTTACCAAAGGATTGCAGTCTTGGAAACTCTATGGGCCAGTTTTGATTTTGCTCCAGGCAGTGGGCAGGGGGAGGAAGGGCTTCACCCCTGCTTTCCCTGCCATCCTTTTTAGGGTGAGAGGGAGGGACTCTGCCTAGGAAGGCTAGTGCCAGGTCCCGAGGGATTCAGCCCTTGAGTCGATTAGGACTCAGCTGTGCTTCCAAGTGTCACCATGCAGTGTCCTCTTGGCCCTAATCTATGGAGGCGCAAATCTCCAGGCCTTGCTTCCTCAGAGTCTCTAGGTATGCTTGAACCACCAACCTTTCAGTTAGTAACTGTGCACCAGCTCTGCACCACTCAGGGAGCCTCTGAAGAGTCGCTGGGATGGGGACCAGGGGGTGATGGGCCGATTCACTAGGCAAGCTGTCTGGGATGGAAGAGGCTGTCTCTCCTTCCAGCTGGGCACCCACCTGGTAGGAAGGGGGATAGCTGGGAGGGAGAGTGCCTGAGACCCTGCTTCCTCTCCTCAGGGTTCGAAGCCCAGGACCAGAAGTTCTTGCTCATCTTCATGCTGGCCTCTTTCATGAACAACTTTATGACCTTCCCTGCTGGCTACATCTTTGACCGGTTCAAGACCACCGTGGCCCGCCTCCTAGCCATGTGAGTCCCCCAAGGCCCTACGTGGAGAGAGGTGGGCGACAGGAATCTTTCAAACTGCCGGAGCCCAGCTTTGAGGGGAACTTGGGCCAAATCACTGGACATCCCGGCCAAGCTCTGCACCAGGTGCGGGCTCACCCTAGAACCAGTTTCAATGCCCACCACAGTCCTGGGGGTTTGGACCCTCCAGCCTGTTCCTCCAGAGGAAGACAGGTGGGGTGGTCGGCTTCTTTAAGTGCCTTGTCTTTTTTGATGACTGGCTGGACTCTCACAAGCTGGTTCAACTCCCGGCTAATACAAATGAAAAACCAAACTCGCTGCCATTGAGTCGATGTCCTTATGGGACAGGACGGAGCTGCCCAGTGTGAATTTCTGACATTAATTTTCCCCACCTGACATCCTGCTTCCTGGTCCTCACTTCCTTCCCCTGCTCCAGGGAAGCGAGTCTAAACTGGACATGAAAGGCGTTAAATTCCTGGGAGGCCAGGCCTGGCCTGGCGCCTGAGTTCCTAACAGTCAGAAAACCAGCAGGGCCGCTCCCTGCCTTGGCTGCCGGGCCCTTACCTGCTCCTCCCTCAGACGCTTAATCTTTATCCTGCTCCTCCACAGGGCGTCACAGAGTTCACGAAAACATGGAGTGTTACAAGAGAGGGGCTTTTTTTTTTTAATTATGAAAATCCTGACTTTTTACAATAGTGGACGCCCTTTTGTGACTGACTTATTCCAGCCAACCTAATGTCCTCTGGGGTCACTCTGTCCTGAGGTGTTTCAGAGTATGTGTGTGTGTCCGGGGTCATCGTGTCCTGAGGTGTTGTGTGTGTGTGTGTGTGTGTGTATGTGTGTGTCTCCTCTGGGTTCATCCTGTCCTAAGGTGTTTCAGTGTTTGTGTATGTATGTGTGTATCCTGTCCTGAGGTGTCTCAGTGTGTGTGTGTGTGTGTGTGTGTGTGTCTCCTCTGGGTTCATCCTGTCCTAAGGTGTTTCAGTGTTTGTGTATGTATGTGTGTATCCTGTCCTGAGGTGTCTCAGTGTGTGTGTGTGTGTGTGTGTGTCTCCTCTGGGTTCATCCTGTCCTAAGGTGTTTCAGTGTTTGTGTATGTATGTGTGTATCCTGTCCTGAGGTGTCTCAGTATGTGTGTGTGTGTAGTGTGTCTGTACAGCAGCAGTTCTCAACCTGTGGGTCTTTGGGGGTCGAACGACCCTCTCACAGGGGTCGCCCGATCCATAACAGCAGCAAAATGACAGTGAGAAGTAGCAATGAAAACAGTTTTATGGTTGGGGGGTCACCACCACATGAGGAACTGTATGAAAGGGTCGCGGCGTTAGGAAGGTTGAGAACCGCTGCAGTAGAGGCTCTGATGACACACCTCTTAAAGCCTGCTAACCGGCTAACCAGCAGGCTGGCGGTTCACACCTACCACTCAGTCACGCTGAGGGCCAGAGCTGGGGCAGTCTGTTTCTGGAAGATTGTCAGCCTTTGGCAACCCCGAGGGGCCATTGCGCTCTGTCGTCTAGGGTTACTGTGAGTCAGCATTGACATTGAGGGCAGCAGGTTTGGCTTCTGGGTCTGCAAGGGGCCAGTGGGGCCCCCCCATGCAGAGTCAGGGTGAGGAGCGATGCACACTCAGAGAGTATGCTGCTGCATGGGGACCACTGATATGTGGTGGCCTGCCAGGGGCTGATAGGGCACTGGGCGTGCCAGGCGCCCTCTGAGCGGCCTCCTAGAGGTTAGTGTCAGCAAGACATCCTGGAGGGACCTCGGGCCTGTGGAAAGCCAATCCCTAAAGCCAATCCCTTACGCTCCCATCCTCAGTCTCCTATGGCCTCTGCCTCCCTGCCTCCCTCTGCCTCTCCCTCCCGCTCTTAGTTTCGCTGTGAGGGTATGGCTGTGGTCACTCTCTGCTTACTCAACTGCAGGAGGACTCTGAGACCTTCCATCTTGGAGTTGGACTCACTACGTCTTCTGCATCTGACTCAGTGACCCTATAGGACAGAATAGAGCGGCCCCAAAGAGTTTCCAAGGTATCCCTCTTTATGGAAACTGATGGCCACAGCTGCCTTCTACAGAGCAGCTGGTGGATTTGAACCATTGACCTTTCGGTTAGCAGCCAAACACTTGAGCCCTGCCCTTCCAGGGCTCCTTAGCTTGGAGTCAGATCCGTCTAATCGTTTCCTTTGCTAGGTCAGACTCCTGAGGTTCAGAGAGGTTGGTGCCTTGCTGTGCCGAGGTCCCACAGCAGAGAGGAATTTTGCAGACCAACTCCTCCCCCAGTTCTCCACCAAAGGCCTCTCTAGGCCAGTCAGGACTTTAGGACCTGGGCTACCCCTAGCTAATAAGCCCTGCCCTGTCCCCTGCATAAATCATGTCCTCACTGAGCTCGCTGCTCAAGTCTTCTCCCTAGCATTGGACTTTGTTAGCTGCCACTGAACTGGCCTTGGACCTTGCTATTCTGTCGTCCGATGACATTGGGTTTGCCCTCTACTCTCGTGGCCCCATGGACCCCACAATGACATGCTACCCAGTCCTGTGTCAGCCCCATGTTCTGCTGGTGGTCCCACCATTGGGCTCCATAGGGCTTCCTTGGCTACTTCTCAGAAGGGGCTCGGTCACCAAGCCTTTCTCTCCAGACTATCTTAGCATAGAAGCTCTGCTGAAACCTGGTAATAGCCAGCAAGCGTTTCCCTGATAGACACGTGGTTGCTGCCTACAACCACTAGTGGTGCATTGACTGGGAATCGAACCCACATCTCTCCCGTGGCGGGCAAGGAGTCTATTGCCAAACCAGATGCTGCTAAGTTGATTGACTGGGAGTGGCCCACGTGTGTCACAGGGCGGGGGTAGGGTGGGGGTGAAGTGCCTTCCAGTCTGTCTAGAATCATAGCAATCAATGAATAACAACCAGTGTCAGTCTGTCTCATTGAAGGTCTTTTTAAAAAACATTTTTTCACGAACTCCCTACCAAGTATGATGTCCTTCTCCAGGGACTGGTCTCTCTTGATAACATGTCTAAAGAATATAGACAGACGCTTGCCATCCTCGCCTCTCAGAGCATTCTGGCTGTATTTCTTCCAAGAGAGGGTTGTCGATCCTTCTGGCAATCCGTCCTTGAGTCTGCATCCTTTTTATTTTTTTCCGAACAGTTTTATTGGCACACAATTTCCATATTATACAATTCAGTAATTCAATTGTTCAATCATATCAGGGAGAGTTGTACAATTATTACCATCTCACTTTTAGAACTTTCTTCCCCCCAGCGTGAAATCACTTTAACAGGAGTTGTGCATTCACAATCTGTTCCAGGGCTCCCTCCCCACTCCCGCAGATCCGGGATTCCTTTACACCATAACTCAAATACGTCATTTCCTCTCTGGTCTTCCGTATTCACCGTCCAGCTTTGGCATGCATGACGCATGTGAAAATACCTTTCTTGGGTCAGGCACAACTTAGTCACCAAAGTGACATCTTTGCCTTTTAACAACCTAAAGAGGACTTTTGTAGCCGGTTTGCCCTTGGAGGAGCCCAGGTGGTATGATGGTTATGTGTTGAGCTACCAGTCAGTCGCAAGATCAGCAGTTCAAAACCACGAGCTGCTCTGAGGGGGAGCGAGGAGACGTTTTACTCCTGTAAAGAGTTACAGCCTCAGAAACCCACGGAGGCAGATCGACCCTGTCCTACAGGTCCTCTGTAGAGTCCTATAGAGTTGGAATCGACTTGCTGGCAGTGAAAATAGTCCCTTTGATTTCTTTTTTTTTTATTAACTCATTTTATTGGGGGCTCTTACAGCTCTTATCACAATCCATCCATCCATCCATCCATCCATCCATCCATCCATCCATCCATCCATCCATCCATTGTGTCAAGCACATTTGTACATATGCTGCCATCTTCATTTTCAAAACATTTTCTTTCTATTTGAGCCCTTGGTATCAGCTCCTCATTTCCCCCCCCCTCCCTCATGAACCCTTGAAATGTATAAATTATTATGTCTTCTAGTCTTACACTGACTGATGTCTCCCTTCACCCACGTTTCTGTTGTCAGTCTCCCTGGGAGGGGGGTATATGTAGATCATGGTGATCGGTGTCCCCCTCTACCCCCTTCCCCTTCCCCTCCTGGCATCTCTACTCTCAATATCGGTCCTGAGGGGTTTATCTGTCCTGGGTTCCCTGTGTTGAGAGCTCTTATCTGTAGCAGTGTACATGCTCTGGTCTAGCCAGATTTATGAGGTAGAATTGGGGTCATGATAGTGGTAGTGGGGGGACATTAAAGAACTAGAGGAAAGTTGTCTGTTTAATCAG
The DNA here is from genome assembly GCF_050624435.1 of Tenrec ecaudatus. Lineage (NCBI taxonomy): Eukaryota > Metazoa > Chordata > Mammalia > Afrosoricida > Tenrecidae > Tenrec > Tenrec ecaudatus. The sequence continues at coordinate 17,286,189 of NC_134533.1, forward strand.
TGCTATACTGCACCCTGACTGGCTCATCTCGTTCAATTGTATTAAGCACACTTGTACATATGTTGCCATCAACATTTCTAAAACATTTTCTTTTTACTTGTATCAGCTCCTCTTTTTCCCCTTCCCTTCCCCACCCTCCAGAATCCTTGGTCAACTATATATTATTGTTGTGATTTCGTGTCTCACACTGTCCCTTGTTTCCCTTCACTTACATTTCTGTTATTTGTCCCCCTGGGGGGTGGGCTATATAGCCAACCTTGTGATGGCCTCCCCCTTTCTCCCCCTCCCTCCCTTTGATTTCTTCATTACTGCTTCAAAAAGAGTTGACGGTGGATCCACACAGAAGGACATCTTTGTTTTAATTAGTTGGGATTTAATACATCTATCATTCCATATTTCAATCATGGCAACTAGAACTGTACAGTTGCCACCACAGTCAATTTCCAACCCAAATGAAGTCTTGGAGAGCTTCAGTGCTTTCTCCGTTTGTCATGATGCGGCCCGTTGGTCCAGCTGCGAGGGGTTTTATTTTCATTTCTTTGCGTTGTGATCCTTTCCGAGGCCGTAGCCTTGGGCCTTCCCCACGAAGTGCTTTCCCTGAGCAAGGGCGAGCCTCTCTCCAGTCTCGCTCTATTGTGGTAAGCTTCCTCAACCCAAACCAGACTCATTGCCAGCCGGTCAGTGCTGACTCCTGGAGCCCCCTAGAGGACAGGGTAGAACGCCCCCCCCCAGGGTTTCTGGGACTGTCACTCATATTATTTATTTATTTATATCATTTTATTAGGGGCTTGTACCACTTATCACAATCCATACATACATCAATCGTGTAAAGCACATTTGCACATTCATTACCCTCATCATTCTCAAAACATTTGCTCGCCACATAAGCCCCTGGCATCAGCTCCCCATTTTTCCCCTCCCTCCCCGCTCCCCCCAGGACTGTTTACAGGAGCCGATGGCCCCATCATTCTCCTGTTATCCTGCATAGAGCCCAGCTTGTCAGATGATTGCCCAACACACGCATTTCCTGATCTTAAGCCCAGCCCTTGTTGTCTTGGTACGACTGCCTCTTGATCTGTGGACAGGTTCCCATGGGCACAATTCAGCGTTCTTCACAGAGTGGGCTGGGCAAGATGCCATGGGTCTGTGAGGCGAGGTCAGGTCCCCAGCTTGATCACATTCCGGCTTCTTGCACCTGGCCAGGGGCTGAAGGGTGTAGGGTCAGAGGCCAAATGTGGAGGTGGGGTAAGCAGAGTTGTGTTTGCCCATCATGATTCTCTTTTCCTGACACAACTCCCCCGCCCCCCCCCTTAACTGTTCTCTTTTTCAGATTTCTGTACACCACCGCCACACTCATCATAGCCTTCATTTCTGCAGGTGAGCGCTGGGGGAGGGGGGCAGAGGAGGGGTGGGGGTGGAATGGGCTCTGGAGCACCTGGTGGGGGCGCTGGGTGCAGGTGGTGGGTGGGAAACACTGCCCCACTGTGGTGATTCAGAGAATTGCCTGCTTTGGCCTGAGTGGGAAAGAATCCTTGAGAGCTGGAATTGTCTGCATCAGCTGGGAAATTCCGACAGTGAGGGAGAGTCTCTTCAGAGAGCGGAATGGCTTCCCAAGATTGGGCCCTCCCTTTCGCGTGTGTGAATGTTCTCTCTCTCCCCAAACATTTTAAAAGAAATAACGATGTGAATGAAAGTTTTTTGCTTTTGGAAAGTCTCACCTCAGCAGGCAAAAGTTGACAACAGCATTGTCAGAAATTTTCCTTTTAAGTTCACTAATCTGTAGAACCCAAGGGTACTGTGGGGGCTGGGTGCTAGAAGTCTTGCCTTGCCAGATGATGAACCTGGAGTGTGTGGGGCTGCCCGGGGGCCCGCTGGCTATCAGCGTTGCTGTGACTGAACAGGTCTCAGCTGAGCTTTCTGACTAAGACTAGGAAGAAAGACCTGGTGGTCTACACCTGAAAATACGCCAAGGAAAAACCCAGTGATCCAACCCACTGCTCATGGGGCTGGTGCAGGATCAGGCAACTTTTAGTCCATTCCCTTCATCCCATATTTCTTGGGATTGCCCGGAGCTGGGGGCTGATGCTTTAGAAGCTGAAATCAGTAAACTTCGCAGAGTAGTCTGGGAGTTCCAGTCTGGTTTGCTCCCAATCCCTCCCCATTGGGTCCAGTTCCCCAAACTCACTGCATTGCGTTGATGCTGGCTCATCGTGACCCTGTAGGGCAGAATACAACTACCCCCGTGCGTTTCTGAGACCTTTACTCTTTAGGAGTAGAAAGCCTCATCTTTCTCCTGAGGAGTGGATAGTGGTTTCAAACTGCTGACCTAACCACGCTGCCACGGAGCTCCTCCTCCTGTGGGTAGAAGAGGAAATAAAGGCCAGAGAAGGACCTGCTATTTGAGACCCCAGAGAAAGTTGGTGAAAAGGGCTGGGGACTCGATCTCCCACCCTCTGGCTTGGGTTATGCTGGCCTGAGGTTCCTTCCTCTATTCCGCTGCCCTCGTGTCAGACCACGGGGCTTAATTTCGGGGTTAGAACAGTAAAGTCCATAACTAGTGGGGGGGGGGGTTTCCTGTCCTGACAGCAAACATTGTCAGGCGGTCGCCTCTCCTTGCCCTTGGCAGACTCAGATGCAGCATGTCTTTGAGCAGCGCTCCTGAGAGAGCCCGGCACCCCCAGCCCATTATCTGCGACCACTCCGCATCAAAGTGGCTCCCTGGCATCTAAAAGCTGGTACACGGTTTCTTAGTGGCTGCGGTGGAGGCAGCGGCACCTGCGTTTGTGAACCACTTGAGTAGTAGTAACACCTACTCTGCACCCTCCCCATCCCAGCCCCCCCCCCCCGTCCCCGAGAAAACGGAGGCCCTGAGTACAGACTGAGTACAGGTGAATGAGCTCACTCGGTTATCTATGGAGGAACTGGGGGTTCAAGTCCGCACATGCCCTCATTAGGAAGGCCTGGTGAGCCTCTGAGACACCAGCCCCTGAAAACCCCAGTTTGATTCTCACACACATTGGGGGCGCTGTGAATCACAATCTACTCAGTGGCAGCCAGACCCCATGAAGACCGGTGCAGGGCTTTGAGGCCACAGTGAGCCGATTGCATTGGGAAGCTCAAGCGACCTTCAGTGGACAAACTTATAAAGACCGAACATCGAATCGGGCTCCGTGAAACTCATCTGAAATCCGTACCTGACAGGGCTTCTGGAGGTGGTTGGCCGTAGCTCCTTCAGTGGATAGGAGTGGGCCCGAGAGTTGGTAGGTTCACAAGCGTTGCTCTCAACACCCCCATCCCCTCCTCCACAGCAAGGGCAGGCTTCAAGCTTTCTTTGGGCCTGGGGAAGTTTGGCTATCATGGGCGAATCTTGTCTCCCTCTCATTGCGTTTCTCTTCTGTTCCTTCCAAGCATCACAAGGACTCTCATAGACAGTAGTGACACAAAGTTTCCCATAAAGAGTGATTTCTTTAGGGTGGGGTGCGGGGCAGGGGAGACCCTTTGAAGAAGACCATTTTGTTGCGGAAGATGGGCGTGTGCGCCGTGGCCCGAGTCATGAAGGTAGTAGCAGAAGTCTGTGGTCTGGGACAGATAAGTTCACCAAAGGCTCTCCATCTCCCGGCCCTGCTGAAAGGATTTGTTTGCTGGCTGCATCTCCCGGGCAGGGATGTGGTTCGCTCACCCTGCATCACCAGTGCCAACCCCGGTGCCTGGAATGGACGAATTGCTCAAAGCACCATGGACAGAGGACTTGGCGAAGGCACTGCTGTGGGTGCATGCGTGACTTTGAACCCGCCCCAGGGCCCTGCCCCGGGGGCAGGGGGAGGCCTGCTCGTCTATTCTGTAAAGGTGACAGTCGACCCAGGGAGGGCAGTTCTACTGCGTCTGCAACACACAACGCCATCGCCAGTTGGACTGGATTCCACAGCAGCGGCTTTGGGATTCTCTGGCTCAGTTCTGGAATGGGGACCCAGATGCCAGGGATTCCTGGAGGGAAGAGGACCACGTGTCAGAGTTTGGGGCTGCGTGCTGGGTGACGCACAACGACCCTTCCTCACCTCCCTCTCTGGTGGTTTCAGACTCGGCCATGCTGCTCTTCCTGGCCATGCCCATGCTGACCGTGGGTGGGATCCTGTTTCTGATCACCAACCTGCAGGTGCGAGCCCGAGCCTCCCTCACAGCAGGCACCTGGGCTTGGGGGTGGAGGGGGTGGGGGAGAGGAGAGGGATGGGAGGGAGAAGTAGCTCTTTCCTATGATTGGCTGCACCAGGTGGGCCTTGCCCAAACCAGGGTTGTAACTCTTGTGGCAGAGGGCGGGTGTGGGCATTGGGAGGATGAATAAGTGACTCAGGCTGGTCATGTGTCCTCCAGGTTGGGAACCTGTTTGGCAAACATCGCTCCACCATCATCACTCTCTACAATGGGGCCTTTGACTCCTCCTCAGCCGTCTTCCTTATCATCAAGGTAACACTAGCCTGGCCACATGTCCACCGACCCCGAGGCCCTGTCTGATCGCCGCGGTCCAGAGGGAGGGCTGAGGTTCAGCTGAGGCTTGCTCGGGACCCAGCCACAGCTAGCAAGCATCGTGCTGGCACCTGAACCCGGCCCTGTCTGGCTCTCAAGTTGGAGCTCATAACCCTTAAGCCCCGTCTGCACACTTACTTAGGATTGGGGGGGCAGAGGCTGAAGGAAGGGGCATGGCCAGGGCCCGCTAGTGGACCCCCTTTGGGATGGGTGGCCAATGCTGTGAGCTTCTGGTGTGGACATGGCGGTGGAAGGTTGCTCGCTGGGGTAGCAGGGGCAAAGGCAGGGGGCCCAACTGACACTAATGATACTAGATCCCCCCCCCCAATAGTCATTTCACTGTCTTCGGTGCTAACAGTTTCATCTGGACAATCGAGTGCCAACCCACCTGTGACCATCTGACTTCTTGTCGGTGATGAGTTGAGGCGGGCGTGAGACCTAGTCCTGGTTAATGAAATGAAGGGGGTGTGGCCAGAGGACTTGAGGCGGGCATCATCCACCCTGATCAAAGGAGAGAGTGGAGACAAAAGGAAGGCTGAGCTACTGGTGCCCCCTCTGACCTCTCCTCTTTGAAGGCTGCTAGAGGAGGTGGAAGAGCAGGGGTTGTGGCAGCCTTGAGGTGACATAGAGGCAGTCAGCTGGAGGACGAGGAGCCCCGGCAGTGTGGTGGTCACGGGTCGGGCTGCGATCCGTAAGGTCTACGGTTCGAAGCTGCCAGCTGCTGGGAGGGAGAGAGACAGGGCTTCCCACTCCCATCCTGAGTTCCAGTCTCGGAAACCCACAGGGGTAGTTCCACCCTGTCCTCCAGGGTCGCCGTGAGTCGACTCAATGGCAGTGCACTTGAGTTTTGAGCAAGCTGGAGGACAAAAACTAACACTTGAAAGGTGACAGAAAGGAAGGAATGGAAAAGTGTGGGTCCTTGACCCCCAAGCTGCCCTGTCTGGGCTGTGTGTTAGGCCAGGGACAGCTGACACAGTGTGGGCCATGGCAGACATAGGAGTCACTAAGCCTGATGCGTATCTAGTTTGGACCCATGAGTACCCTAGCTTGGCGACACCCAGGGTCAGTACCTCAAGCTTTCTACTCCTGGTGCGGGGGTCCCCTTCCAAGTTCCCCCTCCTGCCCCTGGGTACCAACCCCCAAACCCCAGCAGGTGCTGGAGTTGTTTAATCAGCCCTGTGTCTGCTGCTCTGACCTTGGGTAGCTCACTGCACTCCCTGGCCCTCCGTGTCACCATCTGTGTGAGGACATTGGGCCACCTCAGGGATTCCAAGTTCAACCCTGTGGGATGCTTGGGCTTCTCTCAGATGTCTGTGTGGGTCACCAGTAGGGGCGGGGGCAGGGGTGGCCTGGGAAGCTCCCTATCACTGTGACATAAGTTGAATTTGTGTGCACGATTGTGTTTGGACAAAAGGACTTTGCTGCCATTGAAGAAGTGGCCCAGGGCTGGAAGCCGCCTGAGGAGCCATGCTCAGAGGCTGCCCAGGGCGTAAGGTGGGCGTCGAGGTGCCTGCCCCATCGCTGGCAGGGCCCTCAGCTGAGGGTGAAGGGGAGTGTGTGTTCCAGGTGGCCTTCATCAGCTGGCAGCCTGGTGGGCCAGAGTCTGTGCCAGGTTTGCCTTTCGGAGTGGGGCTCCAGTCCCTGCCTCTGATGCCCACACGTCCCCCCATTTTCTCCACAGCTCCTGCACGAGAAAGGCGTCTCCCTCAGGGCCTCCTTCCTCTTCCTCTCCTTCTGCAGCATCTGGCATGTCGCACGCACGTTCCTCCTGATGCCTAGGGGCCACATCCCCTACCCACTGCCCCCCGGCTACCGCTATGGGTAAGGACTGGGACCTGGTGATTGTGGGCAAAGCGCCAAGACTGGCCTAGGGCTGGAAGCAGGGGTGGATGGACACGGTGACAAGGGACAGGAGCCGTGTCACAGGACAGGAGACCCAGAGCAGGGCTGTAGCAGTGATTGCTGAAGAGCTGACTCTCCAAACCCACACCAACTTCCCCACCATCAAGTTGATGCTGATTCCTAGCGACCCTACAGGACAGGGCAGACACTGCCAGTTTCTGAGACTGTCACTCTTTATTACGGGCATCTAAGGCCCTCTTTCTCCCTCCTAGGGGCTGGTGGTTATAAATGCTGGCCTTGCCATTAACAGCCCACACAGAGCCACTAAACCAGCAGGGCTGGCTTCACACTGGCTGGAAATGCAACACAGCACCTGATGCTTTTCATGAGGAGTCGCTGGGTGGCACTTGACTAAATCCGAAGGGGCGGTTCATGCCCACCCAGAGGCACTGCGGAAGAAAGGCCCGGTGATGTTGCCTTCTGCTAGATCACAGCTTTGAGACCCTCATGGGTGCCGCTTCTCCTGTGAGCTTGGGGCCGCCAGGAGTCGCAGCCAACACACAGCAGCTGGTTTGGTGCTTGTGGCTCCTCCGGCTTTGGCCTGTGGTCAAGGTGTGCTGGTCAGGGCCAGAGGTAGATGAGGTAGATGATCTTGGCAGGGCTTGACCTTGTGTCTGTGGTCCTTTGGAGGGTCAGCGGGGTCTGGCTAGTGTGTGTGTGGGGCGCATCACTCATTAGGTTTGCCCAGATTGAGTGACAGGTGGCTGGGTAAGATGGCTTGGGCTTGTTCACATGTTGGTTACGGGACCTGGAGGGAGTGAAGGGACAGGCAGGGTTCCCTGAGGTCCCAGCCAGGAGTCAGCACAGTGTTGCCGCCACTGCTGCATCCATTGGTCTGAAGCTGTTCCTGAGGGCCCTGGGATCCAGGTCTTCCCAGGTCTCCTCAGTGGGTGGCGATATGGGGGGTGGGAAGAGCGGTGACCACCTCTGCAGGGAGTGACCAGGAGCAGAGGGAGGGCAGGTGCAGGTCAGTGGCTCACCCACATCTCCCTATCATCTTCAGAGATCCTCCCACTGCCGTCCTGCCCTCTCAGCCTCACAGTGCCGTGCCCCGCACCCCCAGGACAGAAGAGATGGGCCCAGAGGGCTTCCAAGGCTGTGAATCTTTACCAGAACAGAAAGCCTCATTTTCCCCCCTCGGAGCAGCTGGTGGTTTTGAACAGCTGACCTTTTAGTTAGCAGCCCACCTGGTCACCCACTAGGCCACCAGGGCTCCTTGGAAGAGCAGGGAGCTTCCTTTTTTGCCTGAGTCGAAATGGGCTGTGGGTTTGAACCGTCAACCTTTCAGTTCGCAGACCAATGCTTAACCCACTAGGGCTCTCTTATCCCTTTGAGTCGAAACACAAAGATACACTCACTGCCATCCATCAGGTTGATTCCGACTCAGCGACCCTATAGGCTGGAGTGAAAACCTCTGTGGGTTTCTGAGGCTGTAATTACGGGAGCAGAAAGCCTCGTCTTTCTCCCAAAGATTAGCTAGTGCTTTGGAACTGCCGATTTTAAGATGAGCAGCACAAGTGGATGTAATCCACTTCACAGGATATCCTAATTTCCAATTTCCAAAGGGGAGAAACGGGCACTTGAGTCGGAGCCGTATTCCGACAGCTGGGATTTCCACCCAGGCCTTTTGACTCTTGGCATTTCCAGCAGTTCCTGTACTCTGCACAGCAGAGCGAAGCGAGGCCCGGCCCTGTGCCGTCCTCACAAGCCACTGCAGCTCCAATCATTGTGATCGGTAGGCTTTCATTGGCTGATTTTCAGAGGTAGATTGCCAGGCCTGTCTTCCGAGTCTGGAAGCCCCGCTAAATGCTCCTCAGAACACACAAGGGCATCTCCACTGACCTCTTGGGGTGCACTCAGGCGCACGGGTAGGAATTGAACACAGGTCTTGGGCATGATGGGCAAGAATTCTACCACCGAACCAACAAAGCCGCCTTGCACAGCTTTAAAACAAAAGCTGGTTCCCACCCCCAGGCCTTCTGATTTCAATTGGTCTGGGTTGCAACCAGCACTCACAACACAGACACACACAGAGAAAGAGATTGTGTGTGTGTGTGTGTGTGTGTGTGAGAGAGAGAGAGAGAGAGAGAGAGAGAGAGAGAGAAAGAAATATACATATACACCCTGACCGGTTCCCGTGTGTGTGTGTGTGTGTGTGTGTGTGAGAGAGAGAGAGAGAGAGAGATAAATACACATATACACCCTGACCGGTTCCCGTGTGTGTGTGTGTGTGTGTGTGTGTGTGTGTGAGAGAGAGAGAGAGAGAGAGAGAGAGAGAAATATACATACACACCCCGACTGGTTCCCATGTGAGTCACGATCCTTTGCACTGCCCTACCCCGACCCCCTGCCTGAGTCTTGGGCTCAGTTCACATTTCTGGGGCCGGGTTGGTGGAACTTTTGTCTCCGTAGCTTGTGCTCTGGATGTGGCGCCAAGGAGAAGGAAATAGTTGAGTCCAGGAAGACGGAGCAGCAGTCCAAGGAGCTTCTGTCCCTGAAGGATGGTGAGCTCAGCCCAGCCGCCCATCTCCCCTCAGAGTTGCTAGGGGACTTGATAGCCGAGCAAGGCAGGCTGAGAAAAGACCTTGGGGTCATCTTGTCAACCTCCTCACCTAGGCAGGGACACTGAAGCCAAGCTCTCAGCTACTCCCACCCTCTCTGTCCCATCTCCTCGCTCCTCTGACACATCCCCCCCACTCCCCTCACTGCCTAAGTCTCCTTTCCAACGTTTGCCTCCGGCCCACCCTCTTCCTGTGTTTCCACTGCATTGTCTGGCTCATGTGCTCCAGTCCTGAGGTCACCCCAGACTTGAACTCACTGCTGTGGAGTCCATTCCGATTCATGGTGACCCTAACTCTATGGGACAACTGCCCTGTAAGTTTCTGAGACGCTCCCTCTTTACTGGAGCAGAAAGCCACCGCCTCCTCCTGGAGCAACTGGTGGTTTCGAACTGCTGACCTTGCTGTTAGTAGCGCACTGTGTAACCACTATGCCACCTGGGGGCACTGTAGGTACCATGTGATTTATAAATCAGAGGCCTATGGCAAGCCTCCACGGAGCAAGTCTGTCGGCACCATTTTCCCAGTGGCACGTGCTGACTTCATGTCTGTGTCACTCCTTGGCCATGCAAGCCACGTGTCCAGCGTATTCCTGCACTGCTGCAGGAGCACCAGACGACAGCAGAGTGTAAACATGCGTGCGCGCTGGGAAATCAAAGACTCCGAGTCACTGGCTTTACGGCAGCATTGGGTTTGTGGCGCCGAGATCTGCCCCTCTCTTTGGATCCGGGTGTGAAAGATCAGACTTTCAGCAGGCAGAGAAGGGGGTGGGTGGGATCAAAGGCTGGGTAGGGACAGCTGGGGGACCATGCCGTTGAGTTGTGGTAGAGGCTGCGAGATAAGCTTGGTGCTCAGTCCTCCCTGCTAAATCAAGCCCTGCCCTCTGCCCCTCACTGTCTTCAGAGGACCCCAGGCCGGGCCAGCGGCAGGAGCCCCGCACCTTCTGGTACTATGCCTTCTCTTGGCGTTTTGCCTGGCACCTGGTGTGGCTGTCGGTGATACAGCTGTGGCATTACTTCTTCATCGGCACGCTCAACTCCCTGCTGACCAAGCTGGCCGATAAGGACGGGAAGCTAGGTATGTGGTGGGACACAGAGATTGGGCTCTGAGGCCGGCAGGAGGGGGGCCAGGCAGGGCCTGGCAGCCTGGGGGAGTCCTCTGGAAGTTATCTGCTCATCCCTCCCCCTTGCTCTCTGCCCTCCACAGTCAGCACCTACACCAACGCCTTTGCCATTACTCAGTTCTTTGGGGTGCTGTGTGCCCCCTGGAATGGCCTGCTCATGGACCGGCTCAAGCAGAAGTACCAGAAGGAAGCACGGACAGGTGCGACCCGGGCCCCAGACCATCGGGGACTGCCATGGAGAGGTGGTTCCTTTCTTCCCCACCTGCTTTGTTCTTGCCGGGCATTCATCTAGCCAGGAGCTGTTGTGGTCCGCTGCGGCCCCATCCCCCTCAACTCACGGCAATGGAAGGAATGCCACCCTGCCCAGAGCCACCCCCCAGGGGCTGCCGACCAGGCGGCTGTGATCTGCAAGGCAATCCTTGCCTGGTTCTTGGAAGTCGACTGCCATCGTTGGGAAACTCCAGTTTGCTCAGCATTCGCCTGGGTTGTACTGGGTGCCTCCATGAGTTGAGGGTTCGCTTGTTGGCAGCTACCACCACCACCACCACCGCCACCACCACCTCTCACAACCCAATGTCCTGATCAACCTCTCAAAAAATAACAGTAATTTCTTAACAGCGTCGATCGATAATCACCCCTCAAAGGCCCCACCAACAGTGGCTGGTGGCTTGCAGCCCATCCAGTGGTTAACAGTCCAGAGTCTGCCCCACAGTGCCACCTGGCGCTTGTCTCAACTACACCCTCCCCACCCCCCACCCCCCACCCAGTCTGTGGCTCTCATGCCTTTGATCTCATTCAAGGTCTCTAGCCGCCTCCCTCCATTCTCCTGGTCAGTTAAGTGCTGAGGAAGCTGGGCCTTGGATTGGTCCTATTGAGTTTGTCATTCTCGTCCCATGGGAGGGATCTGGCGGTCCTCTTGAGAAGTCTTTGATTGTTTCCTGTAAACAGGCAGATGAGCTGCTTGTGGGGGGGGGGGCGGGAATCCGGATCACTCCCCACCCCCTCCCTGCAAGTGTCATCTCTAAATGGAGCTGTGGGCCACTGCTGGTGTCCCACCAGGCCCCTGGTACCTTTTGCTTTGCCTCTTACGCCGTGGGGATTGATCGGTGGGCAGGTTCCAGCCAGGGCCAGCTCCAGCCATCCGTTAGTTTCCCATCAGCTGGCTGCCTAATGATGTCAGCAGCCGCGGATGATCAATGCCGGGAGACGCCTTCTTTCATTAGGGTGGCAGAGTGGCGAGTTTCGATTTCTGGCATCCTTTCAGCCTTGAGTAGCTAGAAGAATAGCCCCTCATTGACTGAACCTGCTGAAATCCAGGTGGGACAGGGGCGGAATGAATGCGTCTCCCCCCTGCTCCTGGGGTGCCGGCCCCCCTGCTCTTGGGGTGCTCTCTCTGGAAGTCTCACTCGCTTTAATGTAACTGACAGGTTTCAAGCCACCTCTGGCCCTGGGCCTGCATTGATCTGGCTTCTCTGTCCCCGGCACGGAATCCCATTCGCCTTAGGTAGCGTCCCGACTTTCCTGGTTGGTCCAGGAAGATTAGAGCATGGCTGTCAGCCGTCCGCTTTCCCAGGTTTCTCCCTGCTGGTCCTCCGTTCATGCTCGCCCCCAACAGCCTCTTCTCTCACCCGGTACAGGTTCCTCGGCCTCGGTGGTGGCCCTCTGCTCGACAGTGCCCTCGCTGGCCCTGACGGCCCTGCTGTGCTTGGCCTTTGCCCTCTGTGCATCAGTCCCCCTCCTCCCCCTACAGTACCTCACCTTCATCCTGCAGGTGATCAGCCGGTCCTTCCTCTATGGGGGCAACGCAGCGTTCCTCACTCTCGCGTAAGTGCCACGGCAGACACGCTGTGGGAGGGGCGTGAGCTGGAGGTGGCACAAATGGGAGGTGCAGGTGGGCACGCTGTGGGAGGGGCGTGCGCTGGAGGTGGCGCAAATGGGAGGTGCAGGTGGGCGTGGAGGCGGTCAGGTGAGGGCGATAGGGATGTGGCAGCAGGTCTAGAAAGGGAGGATGCCCGGAGGTGGAAACGGAGTGCTCACGCCCTGAGCCTTTGCCTCCACCATCCCACTGGCCTCTTGCTGTCTGCCAGGGAACTCCTGTTCACCCTCCAAAGCCCGGTGCCACTTCTGCCCCAGCCTCTGGGAAAGCCGGTTTCGTTCCGTATTTCTCTTCTTGCTCCCCTGCTGCGGGGCACACACTGGCAGGCATGTCCTGCTCTGTCTGTGCCTTTCCCTTCTGTGGCGGGCTCCCTGGGGCTCAGTGAGTCCCTTCCATCTCCCCAGGGCTCCGCACAGTGCCTTTGCCAAATTCTGTGGTTTCAGGGTCCAGGCCGAGGAGGGGGTGGGGGTGTGAGGACTTAAGGGGTGTAGGGGGATAGGCCTGGATCGGGTGGTTGGGGCGTGAGCGGGCGACCCTTGATGAAGCTCACTGGAAGCCCTGGCGGTCTCCCTCTAGTTTTCCTTCTGAGCACTTTGGGAAGCTCTACGGGCTGGTGATGGCGTTGTCGGCCATTGTGTCGCTACTCCAGTTCCCCCTCTTCGCCCTCGTCAAAGGACCCCTTGGGGACGATCCGCTTTATGTGAGTACCCTGGCCGGCCTCTGGGTGGCGGTGGGGGAGTATTAAGCCAGCGAGGGTCACCTAGGAGCATTTCCAAGGGGTCCCATGAGGAGGCGCCCAAAGACCTGGCCTGGTGGGGTCCCCATAGGAACTTCCCCCTGTGCAGGCAGCTCATTGGTCTTGTTCCTCAAGTGTAGTGGGGCTGGGAGGTGCCTTCTGACTTGGCAGCCTCTGGCCGGCTTTGGCTTTGGCTGTCCGCCCAGCCCAGCTACCTGGGATCCACCCCAGGGCGCACCAGGCCCCAGGCAGAGGCAAAGCAACCGACCCAGGAGGCCAGAGGATTCTGTTGGGAGAGCTCCCACCTGGTGCTGCCCACTCTGTGAGGTTTGGATTTACCCCACCCCGCCCTCCACTCCTTCCACTAGGTGAACGTGACCCTGCTGTTGGTGACCCTGCTGACGTTCGTCCACCCCTTCCTGGTGTACCGGGAATGCCGTGCTCAGAGAGGAGGCTGCTCTGCAGCCTCCTAGCCCACAGCCCCCCTTGTGCTTCTGCTCGCTCCCTGCCGTGGAGGACCCCGTATCCAGAAAGACGTTGCTTCCCAGAACCGGTTTGCCTCCCAGAGCTCCCAGCTGCTGTCTAAGTAGCTGATCTAGTTCTTAAAGCAACAAAAACAAGGAAGCCGCGGAATGGCCAGTACAGACTTGTGGCCGGGAGCGCAGAACCTCAGCACACACGCGGCTTGATATCCCCCGGACCCAAAGCCTAGCACGTGCATGTGGACCCAGCAGGGAGGGGAATGTGCCAGAGGTGGAAGGGGACATGTCACCCGCGGCTTCTGTCGGTGTCCCTGTGTGCCTGCGCCAGGTACATTTCCAGGTGAAGAGCAAGTTCGTTGCAATGCCAGATGGCTGCTTTGGAGCTGTGCCATGTAGTGACCCCACATACAACAGACTGACCCACCCCCTGGTCCTGTGTCGTCCTCACCATTGCCGGCATGGCTCAGTCCACCCTTGAGGCCCTGTGCCAATCCATCTCACCACACCAGCAGTCGCCTTCACCACTCCCTCAGTAAGAGAACTCCGGAGGTTCCCTAGGGCTTCCCTTGGCTAATCTTCCGTCAGAGATTGCCAGGCCTTTCTTAGGCTGTCAGCCCCACTGAAGCCTGCCCGTTATAGCTGTCCACACTGACATGTAGAATTCTGGCATTTTTCGCATTCCAGCAACGCAAACCGCTACCACAGCACAGCCGACTGAGGCGTGGGTGGTGGCGGGCCTCAGCTGGACCACCCTGAATGTAGAGGTGGTACCCGCGGCAGCCCTGCCCGCCCTCCACGGGACAGCCTTTGGTTAGAAAACTGGCAGGAGGCTGAAGGGCACAGGACCAGGCAAGGTCCCGGGGCCCGATGATTGATGGAAGGTGTTGGCCCTCTCTGATGTGGGCATCAGTTTGGCCGTCTGTAAGATGAGACTGCTGGAGCTTCTCTCCCAGGTACCTGTGCTGGGAGTTAAGAACTGACATCAGAGTCCGACCAGCCAATGGGCCGTGGGGATCAGCCGAGCTGCTTGGTCAAGGACTTTGATGAGCCTACTTTGGGATATTTGCCTCTTCAAGGGGTGGCTGTTTATTCTGGGTATTTAAAAGGGGCTTTGCTTTTTCCCTCTAGGAAATGATTTTATAGAAAAATGAAGTGCCTTTGAGTCACTTCTGCCTCCACTTTGGTCCTGGGATGTGTGAGTGATTGTGGGTCTGAATGAGAAGCCACGTCTCTGGGAGGTGCAGCAGCAGTGGGGGTGGGGTGAGGCTGGGAATCTAGCTTCAGCAACCTTTTGGGTGGGGCATGAGCAGTCATCCCTGAAAGGTCCTGGAACTCAGGCTTAGAGATGCCCCACCCCCAAGAGCCCCTCCCTTTACCCCCTCTTTCTCACTATGCCCTTAACCTCCTCCCGGACACCCACACCCTCTCCTCACTCCACTTAGCAGCTGGCAAGTGCTTAGACTGCTCCGAGTCACAATTCCTTCACCTGCAAAGTGAGGCTCATCATCTCCGTGCGTGCTGAGGGCGGCTGTGAATGTGCAGGAGGCGGAGCCGAACAGCACAGAGGTGGGGGCTCGGGGGAGGGGGGTGCGAGCACGCTGGGTGCTGAATCCTGCCTGCAGGGTAGAAGGGGAGGGAAAGGAGTTGAGTGAGGTGGGAAAGTGAACACCCCAAGTGTCTGATGCCACCAGCCCAGGAAAGGGACTCCACAAGAGGAGGGAGGGGCTGGCAGGCAGTTCATTTATTCACCTACCTGTTCATGCATCCACCCATGGTGCTGACTAGCACTGACCACCGTTCTGAGCAGAGGATGTGAGGATGGGGCGTCTGGGCATGGGTTCTGAGGTCTGAGGTACAACTCCTCCTCGTTCTTGTGGGATGACCAGGCCAGGCTTCCGGAGACCTAGGAGCCAGGCTCTGCAGATGGACACCAGAGTTCACGTAGCTTCGATTCTGTTTTCCACGTGCGGTTTGGAATCAGCTGATTTCTGGCCAACCCACACGTGTTAGAGTAGAACTACTCCATACAAAGGGCTGGTATTTTGGAAGCAGATAACCAGACCTTTTTTCTGAGGCACCGCTGGGTGGACTCAAGCCTTCCATTACCTGGTTCGTGGCTGAGCACATTAACCCTTTCCACTCTCCAAGAATGCCTTGTTCTTGAACCCTGTAGGTTCTCTGCTGCCCCAAAGAAAAAGCCCAGATTCTAGGATGACACACAAAGCTCTCAGGAGTGTGGTCCCCACTTCTACCCAGCCCTCTTCATTGCCCCACCTCCTGGAGGACAACCATCATCCACCCATTACTGTGGACCAAACACCCCCAACACTCCTGGCCTCTGTGTCTGTAGACACCCTGAGACCTTGGCAGGGAGGCATGACTCACCCAATCCCTGCTTGGGAAATCCATCTGGTCCTCTGGGGTCCTGCCCAAAGTGCCTCCTGCTCTGGGGACCTTCCCCTGGCCCTCCAGCAGCCCCATGGCACCAACACTGGCCATGCTCTTCCTGGGGACCAGCACATGCCTTCTCACGTGCCAACCTCCTTGGCTGGGTTGGGAGTCCCAGGAAGACAGGGTCTGGGTTCCACCTGGCCCGGTGACTAAAGAGTGCTACCACCCACCTGGTGCCAGTTTGGGTGGAACGAGCGCTGAGGGACTGAGTGGCTGCCTTCCTGTCTGGCCTGGGAGTCATTTGGCAAGCAAGGACGGGGCATGCAGATATGGGTCTTGATGCTGCACACAGAGTTTTTTGTTAAGGGATGTTCAGTGGACTGTCCAGTAGACTCTAACTCATAGTGACACCCCACCCCCCACCCCAGGCTCAAGCTGTCCCCTAGGGCTTCTTCTCCTGGTTGTATTATTCGTGGAAATCCACCGCCAGGTCTTTCTCACGAAGATCCTCTGGGTCAGTGGTTCTCAACCATCCTCATGCCGTGACCCTTTCATGCAGTTCCTCATGGTGGTGACCCCCCAACCATAAAATTATTTCCCTTGCTACTTCATCACTGTCATTTTGCTACTGTTATGAATCTGGCGGCCCCTGTGAAAGAGTTGTTCGACGCCCACATGTTGAGAACCGCAGCTCTGGGTAGATTCAAACCACCAACCTTTCGGTTGGGAAAAGTATGGGCGCTCCCTTTTGTTCATCCCAGGTTTTTGCTACTTGCTTGTGTGTGGCCCAGTAGGAGCCGCAGGCAGGTCTCCTAGCTGTCGTGAGGATGGGAAAATAAGTCGGCTTGACATATGTATGTACTTGGGGTCACGGCCGTCTTTAATATCTGAATGCCAGGGGATGCCAGTGCCTGTCCACTGACGGAACACCAGAAGGTGGCGGCATGCCCCCCGAGGGAGCGTCCCTCAGGCATCACAAGGGAGCCCTGCACCACGGTCGGACCTGGAACATGGCATGCCGGGCAGAAGAAGGCACTCACAATGAACTGTGCTGAATGGGTCCATTTATAAGAAAGGCTCAGAATGGGCAAGTCCCTGGAGACAGGAAGTAGATTAGTGGTTGCCTGCCGAGAGGGCTGGAAGGAGGGAGTGGAGTGAGACTGCTAATGGATCTCCTTTGGAGGGGCGATGGGGATTTTCTACAATTGATTGTGGTGACGGTGGCCACAATTCTGTGAATCTCCTGAAAACCAGGGAAATGCATGCTTTAAATGGACGACTCGCATGGAGAGTGAATCGCATCGGAATCAAAGTGCTATTAAGAAGTCCTGGTGGCGTGAGAGGTAAGCAGTGGACTGCTCACACAAAGGCTGGTGGCCAGGACCCATGAGCTGTTCTGGGGGAGAGAAGGGGAAGAAGCTGCTTCTGTAAAGATCGACAACCTTGGAAACCCCGCAGGGCAGATCTACGTTGTCCTCTGGGGTCCCCATGAGTTAGTGTCAACTTGATGGCATGCAGCAACAGTTAAAAAACAAACCAGATGCACCGCTGTCAAGCTTGTACCAACTTAGCAATCCTATAGGACAGAACAGAATCGACCCCGTGGGATTCTAGGACTGATTTTTCTATGGGAGTGGAAAGCCTCGTCTTCCTCCCTAGTGGCTTTGAACCGCTGCTGACTTTGCAGTTAGCAGCCCAATGCCACCCAAAACCCACTACACTTGGTACATTAAAAAAACCCCAAAACAACAAAAAACCTTGATTCACCAAGAGTTTAGAGAACACATCCTTGGGGAGCCTCAGATGATTTGGGGAAGATGGACTTTGGGCCAGCTCTCAGAGGGTGCCCCGAGAGCCTCTCCACCTGCAACGTCTTCCAACTGCTCTTTGAAATGAGGAAATTAGCAACCCAGAGGTTTCACAAGTTTAGATTTCATTCAGCAACAGGCTGCTGCCATAGCCCTTTGCTCCAGCTGCCAGCCTTTCCTGAAGCACATCAGTCCCCACCATCCCCATGGTACTAGGCTGGGCCTTTCCCAGGCAGAAGACCACACCCAACACCCTTTCCCCCAACTAGAGGGAGCTTGCCATTTAGTGGGCACCCAACAGTCTGGATAAGGAGGGCAGGGGTGGCTGGTTGGTAGAACTCATCTTCCGTGCGGGAAATTCCAGTTCCGCTCTCGGCCAATCCCCCTCGTGTGCAGCACCCCCATTGTCATGGAGGTTTGCGAGTTGCTCTGATGCTTGAACAAGTTTCAGTGGAGCTTTCTGATTAAGAAGGACCAGGGAGAAAGGCCTGGTGATCTACTTTGAAAAGTCAGCCAGTGAAACTCCCAGGGATCACACCAGTCGAATCTGAAACTGATTGTTGGGTTAGTGCAGGACTGAGCAGCGTTCTATGTCATTGTACCCAGTCTTTCTCCTGAGGAGCAGCTGGTGGTTTTGAACTGCAGACCTTGCAGTTAGTAGCTCAGAGTATAACCACTATCCCTACCAGGGATCCTTGAAGGGTTTTTATTTAGGAACAATTTACAACCCAAACATCTGCTGAGCATTCTATTCTGTGTCCAGTGTGATCTCTGAGCCCTGGCTAGAGTGTGGTGCATGGGAAAGGCTTTGGGCTCTGGAGGCAATGAGCAGCTGTGCAGCCTGGAAGGAATCTGCAAGCCTCAGTCATGTTGCAGCTCAGTTGTCTTAGCTGAAATGGAGAGAAGAGCCCTCGGGGAAAGAAGTGTGAAGAAGATTGAAGACACATGAAAATAATTAAGACAGTGGACCTTACAAACATCGACTTCCATGGTTTCTGAGACCAGAAGAACTAGATGGTACCCAGCTACACTGACTGCTTAGAAAGAGGTCACATCCGAATGTCCTGGATAGAAAAAAAAGCAATTGCCAAAAAATGTGGAACAAGACTAAAAATTATTAAATAATAATAATAAAAATAATTTTACTAGTCAGAGAGACTGGTAGAAACCCGAATCATCCTTCATACTTCACCCCTGTGGCTCAATTTTCAGCTAAGCAATATCGTTAGTTGTTGTTAGGTGACATAGAATTGGTTCCAACTCACAGTGATGCTATGTACAGGAGAACAAAACACAGCCTGGTCCTGCGCCATCCTCACCATTGTTCCTATGTCTGAGCCCACCGTTGCAACCCCTGTGCCAATCCATCTCATCTTTTTCACTCTCCTTATACCTGAACAGAGGAAATACACAGAAATCAGATGGACTACATCTGTGGAAAGAGATGATAGGGAAGCGCAATATCATCTGTCAAAAGGAGGCTAGGAACTGACTGGGGAATAGACCACCAATTGCTCATATGTAAGTTCAAGTTGAAACTGAAGGAAATTAAAGCAAGTTCATGAGTGCCAAAATATGACCTTGAGTCTACCGCACCTTAACCTCCATAACATCTGAAGAATAGACTTGACTCATCGAACACTAATGAGGGAAGACCTGATGCCCTGCGGGAGGACATCAAGAACGTAAGACACAAGGAAAGCAAAGGTCACTAAAGACATGAAAGAACGAAAAGATCAAAGTAGATGCCCGAGGAGACGCTGAAACTTGCTTTTGATTTTAGAGTAACAAAGCCAATGGAGGAAATGAAGAAATAAATGAGCTGAACAGGAAATTTCAAAAACTCGAGAAGGCAAAGTAAAGTATGACAATAAAATGTGCAAAGACTTCATGTTAGAAAACCAAAAAGGAAGGGCACTCAATATATCAAGCTGAAAGAACGGAAGAAAAATTCAAGTCTGAAATTGCAATATTAAAAGAATCTATAGGCAAATACTGAATGATACAGGAAGCGTTTAAAGAAAATGGATGGGAGAGAGGAGGGAGCACAGGAAAGGATTGTGATGAGGCAGACGCAATTCATTAAAAAGCAATTTAACCATGGACGTGTATGATATGTGAATACCATGTCAAGAAAACTACTAACAAAAGAAAAAGAAACCAAACTTGACCGATGGTGCCCACGGGTGAAGGAGAAAGAGTTGCTGCTTAGGGGCATTGAGTTTATGTCCACGGTGGTGGAATCGTTTGGAAAGTGATATCAATAATAGTTGTATAACACAAGCAGTGTCCTAAATGGCACCGAAGTATACATGCAGAAGATTCAGAATTGGAGAATGTTGTGGATATTTTTGCCACAATTAGAAAAAATAATTACAGGGATAATAATGAGTACAAGGAAGAAGAACATGGTCTAGCATGTGGTGATTATTGTAGCATATCACATCTACTTGATATGATTGAATTATTGGGTTGTATGACATGTAGATGAAGTGTTAATAAAATTGCTAAAAAAAGGAACATGGAAGTCATACACAGAGTCATCATTGTATCAAAAAAGACTAGTCATCGTTTATCCTGTTGAAAAAAAGACATTTTGTGATGAATAAGTAGTGGGTCTTGCAAAATTCTATCATGCTATCTCCAGCTTCATTTTTATCACCGAAGACCATATTTTTCTATTGTTCCTTTCTCTTTATTTCCAACTTTCCCCTCCCAATTGTCAATAATTACCCATGCAGGTCTACAAAGGAACAGCAGCACGAGTGAGGAATGCCCTTTGTAGAATAACCAGCCACTGGGGATCAAAAGGTCAGCAGTTACCCAAAGTTGAAGTTCAGAAAGGTCAGGACAGAAAGAGCAATACAGATGACAAACCTGGGGCAGAAGTATGGATTGCAATCAATGGTATGCAAAAAATGTGTATGAATTGTTGAGTGGAAAACATCTCTGTAAACCTTCACCAGTTCACAATAATTTTTAAAAATCATGGGGAAAAAAACCCCTTCAGGGGCTTATCGGGAAGTTAAGGAGAACATTTTGGGAATAGCAAAAGGAGAGACAACTTGAACTTCCCAACTCCCAGCTCCTTCCCACATGAGCTCTGAGACTGAGAGTCATGCTGCCTCGGTTTCTCCATCTGTCAAGTGGGGATAACACTACAGCATGGTATGGCGAAGATGTGATTTACTAAGTGTCAATCACCTAGAAAGGAGACTGGGTGGCACAAAAGCTAGTGCTTGGCTGCTAGCGGAAAGGGAGGCACTTTGAACTCATCCAGAGTCTCCATGGGAGAAAAAGACCACTCCTTTAAAGACGAAAGCCTCCCCCCTACCCCCACCCCGCCCCGGCCTCCAGAATCTCCATGAGTTGGGATCACCTCAAAGCACCCGGTGAAAAACCCGACCCAGACCTAGTGCCACTGAGTTGATTCTGACTCATAGGAACCCTATGTAGGATTATACATCAGAGATTATACGTTTATGGGAGCAGACAGCCTCATCTTTCCCCTCAGGAAAGGAAAGTGGGTTTGAACCGCTGACCTCACAGCAGTCCAAAGCTTACCTTACAGCATTCTCCAGGGCTCCTTCAAACACCAGGCATTTAAGCACATGGTAAGAGATCCACACCGATGCCTGGCGTGCAGCGGAGGCAGAGGGTGGGGGGATTGACGCATGGCTCCTTGAGGTCGCAGTCATGCCGATGTTACCCTGGAAGAGGGTAAAATGAGGTAGTCCCCTGTCTCTCCTGGTGGAGTCTAGTATGTCACTCTCTTTGTTCAGACAGGAAAGACCCCTGCCGGCAATTGCCCAGGCTTGCTCTTGCTGCCCAAAGAAAACAGCATAGATGCTCTCCCCTTGCTGGACCGAGAAAACTTTAAAGAGAAGATGATGGTTTTCTAACACCGGGGATCTTCAACCGAAGCCGATAAGGAATATCCATCTTTCTGCTGAGTTTCGACTCACCTCTGCTTCCCCAGCAGTCAGTGCTGGAAAGCCACGTACGTGCTGGGAAATGCCAGTCACCAGTGATGGCCTCTTACTGTAAAGCTCTCAGAGCCCCGGGCTTGGGGCAAGGGACATCTTGGCCCTCCATTTCAGCCAGCTGCCTGGAACAAGCTCGCTCTCTCATTACAAAACAACAAACAAAAACATTTTCTTGTGAATTGAGTGATTTGCATCTCCAGTGACTAATGATCATAAATATTTGATAATATATTTGAATGCCTTCTTTGGTGATGTGTCTGCTCATGTCCTCTGCCTTTAAAAATAGTTTTTAACAGTTTTGTTGACGTATAATTCACATACTGTATGATTCAATGGCTTAAATATATTTCAAAGTGTTGTGTAATCATCACCACAATCAATTTCAGAATGTTTTCTTCATTCCTGTCCCCATTATTTTTAGCTCTCCACTATCACCTAACTTCCCCTGCTATTACTTTTAGGGACCATTAATCTAGTCACTATCTCCATAGTTTCACTTATGCTTGATTTCATATAAAGAAAATCACACAAAAACCTCCACAAGGACAGCAAAATAAAACACACAAGAACATCAAGCCAAGAGAAAGCAGGAGATAACAGAAACTAGAACAACTGAAAAACGAGTCAAGTGAGAAAACAAATGATAATACATTAATTTTTAACCTAATTGCATTAGAAGTAATCCACTTTCTAATGCACCCTGTCTGAGGGCAAGACTATTCACAAGGTCAATGGTCTGAGGGAATTCAGTGAAGGCTTAGTCCTCAGGAGGACTCCACACATGTGTTTTGGGAATTCTCTGTCACCCACAGCCTTCTGCAAAACCCAGAATGTAAGCTCTACAATTCCCTCCTCTGATCTTAGATTTTATTATTTACAATCCTTGGATCATGAGGTCTCTTCCCTCTTGGTGTGTTAGCTTCCTCACCTGAGAATGGGACTTTTGTGCTTACCTCAGAGTGTGACAAGAAGTGAGGTTCTGCATGAAAGACCCTTGATGCTGGCACGTAGTTGGCATTGGTGGCTGCCAACTTAATTCTGACTCACGCTGACCCTGCATGTGCAGAGTAGCTGTGCTCCCTAGGGCCATAAAACTGTGACCTTTGGGAAGTAGACCCTCAGTTTTGTTTGCTGAGGCACCTATGGGTGGGCACCAAGTGCCACCCTTTAGCCTGTAGTTTAGAATTTAATCATTAGTGCCACCAGGGACTTCTCTGGCATGTAACCCCACCCCCCAACAACAATAACAAAATCCACTACCATGGAGTCGATTCCAACTTACAGTGACACTATACATAGAGTAGACCTGCCCCGATGGGTTTCCAAGATGGCAATCTTTAAGGGAGCAGACTGCCTCATCTTTCTCCCCAAGAGCAGCTGGTGGGCTTGAACCAGCGAGCTAGCCCAATTCTTAACCCACTGAGACATCTCCTTTATAGTAGACCCTTAATGAACTGTAGCTGTTCATTTCTATCACAAGATGCCCAATCTTGTTAAAAGCCAAGTGCACTCCTGAGAAATTTAGTGGTTGCCTTATCGCTCCATACCTGGCCATAATGAACACCTACAGACTTGCACTCTTAGCTTCGACTCTTACTCCCCCACACCTACTACTAGACACAGGTTTTCTTAACACCAGGTGCCTCTCCAGCATGGAGCTACCACAATCACAGTTTAATAGACAATTAAAGTATAATGCATGTTGTCTATTAGGCGGTGGCCTCCACGTGGACAGTTATTGTTATTTTCCTGTTTGCCATCTCCCTGGGGCTTTGTACCCTCCTGGCACAGAATGGAGGCTCAATCAATACTGGATACTTGAATGAAAGCAGGAAGGGAGGGAAGCAGTTGGCTATTGATACATATTTAACAGGAGGAAGTCATTGAAAAATTTTAGTGGGATTGGTTTAGGAATTTAGAAAGCTCATTTTGGCAGTAAATCAGATTTGGGGGAGCCTGGTAAGATGAGAGGCAAGAATGAAATTCTGAAGTCACTGCAAAGATTCAAGGCAAAAGTGATCAGCAGTGGACTAGGAAAATGGCCAAGGAAATGCAGACGAGGAGATAAAGAAAGACTGCAATGATGTGGGAATGATGGAGCAGGACCTGTCAAGGGTGGTCCCAGAGGGCCTAGATGGAAGATAATGTTTTGAAAAGTGACCACCAGAAGAGGGGTGGGTTTGTGCTAGTGTGTGTGTGTGTGTGTATATGTGTGTTGAGTTCAGTCAGATGTGTTGATTTTATAATGCTCATGGGACTTACAAGTAGAGCAGCTTATTCGGAAGACAGGTATGAGAATTTGCAGCTCAGGAGTGGTCCAAGTCTAGAGAAGATTTCGGAGTGCGGAGTACCTATCTGGTACTTGAGGTGGATGAGAAAAGTCATGGAGAATGGACAGGTCATGGTAAGAGAGAAGGGCACCAACAAATCAGGTTGTCACCTGCTGTTGGGTCCCCGGAAGAGGAAGAGGGGCACATCAGCAGAAGCTGAGCAGGGAGAGCTAGAAAGGGTGGTAAGCAAGGAGACAGCTTTCAAGAAGAAGGAAATGCAATATCACATATTACAAATGGCAAATCGGATAAGAACTAAACAGTTTCTGTTGGCTTTGGCAATATTGATTGGTCAGTGGGGACCTTGGCAAGTTTTGGTGGAGCAATGGAGCGAGCAGAAATCAGATTACTATGGTGTGAAGATTAAGAAGAAGTTGAGGAATTGGCCAACAATTCTACACTACTCAGAGGGGGAGCTGGGTTTTGAGGCAAAGCAAACAAGCCACTATATTCTTTGGCTTAACCTTTAGGAAAAACCAAAGCACTCACATTTTCGCTCAAATTCCAGTCATGTCAGTCCTTCAGAGTCCAGTCCAATGCTGTCTACTGAATGAAGTTTTCTCTGCCTGCCCTCACCTTTCTGGGTCTCTGGTGGTACTGCCTGTGCTTTTCATAAGGTAGGTGGGTAGATGACCTAGCCCAGCCTCTATGTATCACCCGAGGAAAGTGGCTCACCCTAGTTCACACAGGCATTGGATTGGACCTACATGTCCTGAACCCAAGCTCAATACTCTTCCTGCTTCCTCAGTGAGATACCTCTCCATCTCCTCGAGGGCACCTCTAAGTGTCCACTCAACACAGTACCTTGCTTTCTTGACTAATGGGTCCGTCTGTGCATTACCAGATGCATTAAACACACCTTGAGAGGGGAGACTACTTTTGCGTATATGTTGAATGACTGAATTACTAAGAGCACCGAACCTGACCCAGAACAATGTTTATGGGTCAGAAAATACCTACAGAGGTGCCATGGATAGATTTATACTCTTATCTAAACTCAACTTTACTCTCTCCAGGGGGTGCTGTTCAAGTTGATCGATTAATTTAATATATGATTGAACTCTCCTCCTATGAGTAAGGGATAGGTCTAGGTAGCAAACAAGAGGGGCAAGGTCCTTGCTCTCATGGAGTTCCCTTCTTATCGGAGGAGGAAGACAATGAACAAACAATCCAATCCACAAGCAAGATTGTATCACTTTATTAAGTACTCTAGTTAATTAATGGGATAAAGTGGAATAAAGTTACTGGAGATGGAAGAAGTGGCCTTCGTTAGAAAGAGTTCTTAGAGATGGTTTCTCTGAGGAGGTGGTTTTGAGCTGAAAAATAGACAGATGAGTTAGTGCAGAAACTCTGGATTGGCCAGTGGAGCTCAAATTGGTACAGTAAGGGTCACAGCAAGAGGGTGGATCATCATATCAGAGTCTCATCATGGGAGACATAGTTTAATGCATGTTGTCAAACATGGTGGCTTAGGGTGGAGAGGTGGCAGGAACGATGAAAGGAAGTAGATGGACTGGAGACATAAAATGGTGCTTCAAAAAGCTCGTAGAAAATTTCATTATCTTCTTATTTCATTTATCCATGAAACTTTTTGAAGTTCCCACCTAGCCGAGGTGGAAGATAGGGCACGAGGTGGCATCAACTGAAAGAGTCATCCTAACTCTGTTGAACACCACTTGTTTGTCATCTTGTGGCATTGGGGTGGCTTGTATGTTGCTGTGATGCTATGTCACCAGTATTCCAAACACCAGCAGGATTATGCATGGTGAACAGGAGTGGGCAGGGTTTCCAGAAGGGTTTCCAGACGACTAAGAAGGAATAGGCTGTCCACCTCAGAGGGATTAGCCACCGAAAACATTTTGAATAGCAATGAAACAATGTCAGGGGTTAGTGCCGAAAGATGAGCACTTCAAGGTGCCTTCACTTAAGATACAACTGAGGAAGAGCCGTCTTCTCAACGTCAAGTTGACCATAAAGATTTGGATATAGTAAAGCTCTGAGGCCTTCATTTTATGATGCGATATGCCTCAAAATGTGAAAAAACAGTTGCAAGCAGCAGAATATACAATGCATGAAATATGAATCTGGGAAACTTAGAAGTTGTGAAAAATGAAATGGCATGTCTAGAGATTGATGTCTTAGTCATTAGTGAATGGACATGGACTGATCTTGGCCACTTTGAGTCAGATAATCATATCTGGTTTACTATGTTGGGAATGAAAACTCCAGAGGAATAGAATCACCGTCATCATCAAAAAAGGACATTCCAAGATTTTCCATCTGTGACAGGGTCATATCTATATGTCTAAATGGAAGTCCAGTTGATAGAAGTATTATTCAAATTGTGCATCAACCACAAAAGCTAGTGATGAAAGAAATGAAGGATTTCATCTAAATGTTCCATCTGAAATTGATCAAACATGCAATCAAGTTGCATTGACAGTTGTCGACGATTGGGAAGAAAATGTTGGAAACGGAGAGGAAGAGATAGTAATCAGAAAATATGGCAATGGTAATTGAAATGAAGCTGGAGATAGCATGATAGAATTTTTGAAGACCAATGACTTCCTCATTGCAAATACCCTTTTTGACAACATAAATGACTGTACACGTGAACCTTAACAAACTGAAGGAATGAGAATTCTAGAATACATAATTGTGTTCATGTGGAACCTAGAGAGAAAGAGAGGTAGTCTCATGAACAAAGCAAGGGACTACTTCACAGTTTAAAATCAGGAAAGATGTGCATCCGCGCTGTATCTTTTCACCATATTTATTAAATCTGTATGCCGAACGAGTAATCTGAGAAGCTAGACTATATGAAAAAGAATTTGGTATCAAGACTGGAGGATGACTTATTCACAATGTATGATATTTAGATGAGACAGCCTGGGTTCCCAAAAGTGAGGAGGATGTGAAGCATTTGCTGATGAAGATCAAAGACTACAGCCTTCAGTATGGATGCGAACGCAACGTGAAGAAAACTCAAATCCTCCCAACTGGACCCAGAGGGAGCCTCATGACAGGCAAGATTGACGTTGTCAAGGATTTCACCTTGATTGGATCTACAATTAATGCTCATGGAAGCAGAAGCCAGGAAGGCAAAGGGCATATTTCATTGGGCGAACATGCTGCCCAAGATCGTGTTAAAGTGTTGACGAGCAAGGATGTGCTTTTGAAGGCTAGGATAAATCTGACCCAAGGGGTAGTATTTCCAATGGTTTCCTATGCTAGACACCGAATAAGGAAGAACGATGAATACATTTGAATCATGGTGTTGTCAAGGAATATTGAAAGTATCACGGCCTACCAGAAGAACAAACAAATCTGTCTTGGAAGAGATACAGCCAGGATGCTGTTTAGAAGCAAGGATGGCAGGACTTTGTCTCATGGGTGTTGGGCATGTTATTAGGAGAGACCAGTTCTTAGAAAAGGACCCCAGGCTTGCTTTTAGAGAGAGGCGTCAGAAAAGCAGACGGCCTCCAGGGTACGGGATAACGCAGTGGCTACAAAAATGGGCACGCACATAACAGTGGCTGTGAGGAGGGCGCAGGGCCAGGCAATGTTTTGTTCTGTGGTACATGGGGTTGCTGTGAGTCAGAACTGACTCATTGGCAGCTAATGGCAATGAATGAAACTTGCAGAGTGTTCGTAGTCTCTGGGAGAGGCAGCACCTGGCAGGGAGTAGAATGGTATCTCACTGCGGAAGCAGGAAAAGCATTGAGCTGGGTAACAGGACTAGGCCTGTGTGAACGTAGGCGGGTCACTTTCTACATGTGGAAACTGAGCTAGCTCGCCTCTCAGGGCCCTTTCAGCTCTTAGGCTACGTCAATTGCTCGGGGGCATCTGAATAGGGAAGTGCGGAGGAGATGTTGTGGAGGCTGATTTCACAAAGTAACGACCTAGGTCTCTATCTCTGGGCCATGTGCCCTAGGAATAGTGCTAGCTCTTTCACCACTTCTTATCTGCCCCCTGGGGATATTGGCCAAACCTAGTTAGAAGGCAGTTAGTTGTTCAGTACTGAGCACATGGCCCCAGCAGCTCATCACCTCCCCAAATGCAGGGAGAGTACTTCTGAGCAAAACCTGGAACTAGAAGGAGCTGCCTCGTCTCTTCTGGTCTGAGTGGAAGATGGGTGGGCCCTGTGTCCCAGATGGAATCCCTCTTTTCTCTTTGACCATCTTTCCTGTCTTGCTGCCCCAGGGTTCTTTGGTAGCAGATCCTGGAGTCCATTCTTAGACACCCCTCTGTGTCATCAATCCCCTCCATCAATTGCACCAAGTAGGAATTTCACCCGGTGAGGCGGGTAAAGATGTTGGCCTGGAGGGCTGCATTGGTTTTTTTCTATGCACAACCCAGGATCACAACAACTTAAAGCAACACACAACTTAAAGGATCACAATAACTTAAAGCAACATCATAGCAACTTGAAGTAACACACCAGTTAGTTTATAGTCCTTCATATCTGAAATCCGGGGATAACATGGCTAAGTTTTCTGCTCAGGATCTTTCAAAGCTAACGTAAAATCGTTTTCTGTGGTGTGTTTTCATTTGGAGTTCAGGGCCTTCTTCCAAGGTCATATGATTGCTGGGGAATCGGTTCCTTGCTGTTGTAGGACTGAGGTCCTGGTTTCCTGACTGGTTGTCAGCTGGGGGCCACGTGGCTCCTAGAGGCCATGCTGCCCACTTTCCATGTCACGTGCTCCCTCCATGCTCAGAGCTCATGATGGAACGTCTCCATCATGTGGAATCTTCCTCACACTTTAAATCTCTGACTTCAGGAGGATCCCAGACCCAATTAAGGGCTGACCTAATTATGGCAGACTCACCCAAGACAAGGTCCCAATTCTTAAAAATCCTCATGTCATATAACATAACCTAGTGGTAGAGTCTGGTGTCTTTCAGTATATCTTACTGTGACGGTTTTTATGTTGCTGTGATGTTGGAAGCTAACCATTTGAACACCCCTAGCGAGCGGAGAGGAGAGAAAGGATCCCAGATCTTTTCACCCTCTAGGTTTCCCATCCCTGGTGCCCTGAGCTCAGCAGGGATAGACTGGAAGATGGAGAACAAATCCACACTGCCCAGTCAGGATGCTACAGAGTTGAGCCACCACCTTCACTGCCCACTGGCTCTTGGCAGGGTGATCTGCAGAAGTCAGGGACAGGGGCAGTGATCTGGAGAAGAGAGTGCTTGCTGGTCTCTCCGGGCTGTAGTGACTTTGGCTGGAGCTTGGGAGGTTACATTTGTTTTTTCCATTTAAATTGCTGTTGAAAATGTACATAGCAAAACATACACTAGTGCACAATTTCTGCACATGTCATTCTGCAGCATAATGTTCTTAAAGTCATGGAATCGTTCTCACTCCCCATGTTCAAATTGTTCATTGCTATTGATGCAAACTCACTCATGGTCGTAGGCTCAGCTATCTTCCTTCCTGGCTGAGGTTTTGATTGGTTGTCAATTGGATCTCTTGTAGCTGGTTCTTCAAAAGAGGCAAACTTTCCCTATCAAGTAAGCTACCACGCGGTTCCATTTGAAGAAGAGTTCAAGAGGTGTTTTTGGTCGAAGGTGCAAAGATAATCTCAGGTCAACAATTTCCGGGATTCATCCAATCTCCATGGTTCCAGGAAGTAGGGATGCTATAGAATTTGGAACCCTGTTCTGCATATTTCCCCATTTGGATCACTGATGCTTCTGTCGAATCTCTCAACATCTTCAGTCATGATATCGGGGCCCCATCTCATTTTTCTGGTCTTAACGTAAAGGAGCAATTCGTTGTACCATCCATTCTCTTCTTCCTGATTCTCTCGCTTCCTCTGCTGCGCCAGGTAGGCAAAGACCAGTTGTCATACCGTGGATGGCAGCTTGGAAGCTTTTAGGATTCTAAGCATTACTCTATAAACACGGAGGGAGAGCCAATTCACAAATTCCCATTGTCTTTCAATCAATTCTGGCTCATAGCAACCTGATACGAATGGAGGAGAAATGCCCCTCAGGGTTTCCAAGGCTACAAATCTTCTTGGAAGCAGATCTCCACGAATTGGGTTGTTGTTAGATGCTCTCCAGTGGGTTCTGCCTCATCGTGACCCTCCACACAACAGAACACAGCCGTGCTTGGTCCTGTGCTGTTCTCACAATGTTATTTTATTTTATGGTGGGAAACAAGGCTGCCCTGTTTTCCTTCTGTGAACTGGAGTCTTCCATGTGCAGTGAAGACTGTACAAAAGAAAGACTGTCTGAAGGTACAGCCACCTGACCTGTCTCGCCACAGGTCTAGGCTGAGGCCAACTTCGTGGAGGGAGATAGCCTCTTGGGAGATGAGATTGTGTGAGGGAAAGGGTGCTCATAACCACGGTGTGGGTGGAGTCACTGAGGGCCCTGTCACTTGCAATGTGGTCTGTCTCTGTTAGGTTTCTTTTTAAAAAATAATTTTATTAGGGGCTATACAACTCTTATCACAATCCATACATACATCAATTGTGTAACGCACATTTGTACAGTCATTGCCCTCATCATTCTCAAAACATCCGCTCTCCACATAAGCCCCTGGCATCAGCTCCTCATTTTTCCCCTCCCTCCCCACTCTCCCCTCCCTCATGAGCCCTTGATAATTTATAAATTATTATTTTGTCATATCTTGCCCTGTCCGACTTCTCTCTTCACCCACTTTTCTGTTGTCCGTCCCCTAGGAGGAGGTCACATGTAGACCCTTGTAATTGGTTCCCCCTTTCCAACCCACCCTCCCTCTGCCCTCCCAGTATCGCCACTCACACCACTGGTCCTGAAGGGATCATCTGCCCTGGATTCCCCGTGTTTCCACTTCCTATCTGTACCAGTATATATTCTCTGGACTAGCCAGACTTACAAGGTAGAATTGGGATCATGATAGTGGTGGCGGCGGGGGGCACGGGTGGAGGAAGCATTTAGGAACTAGAGGAAAGCTGTATGTTTCATCGTTGCTACATCACACTCTGACTGGCTCATCTCCTCCCCAAGACCCTTCTGTAAGGGGATGTCCAGTGACCTACAAATGGGTCTCCACTCCGCACTCCTCCTCATTCACTATGATAAGATTTTTTGTTCTGGTCATGCCTGATACCTGATTCCTTCGACACCTCGTAATTGCACAGGCTGGTGTGCTTCTTACATGTGGGCTTTGTTGCTTCTGAGCTAGATGGACGCTTGTTCACCTTCAAGCCTTTAAGACCCCAGACGCTATATCTTTTGATAGCCGGGCACCATCAGCTTTCTTCACCATATTTGTTTATTAACCCGCTTTGTCTTCAGTGGTTGTGTCGGGAAGGTGAGCATCACAGCATGCCAATTTGATACAAGAAAGTATTCTTGCATTGAGGGAGTACAAACCAGGCTGGGTCATCTGCATAACGCAATTTGTTAAGAAGCCTGCCTCCCATTCCGATGCCACAGCCTGATGGTGCATTGGGTAGTGGGTTTGAATTGTCAGTCTTTTGGCTAGTATTTGAGTGCTTGCCTCACGGTCCCACCAGGACTCCTTGGAGGTAAAACAGAAGCAGTACAAATATAAGGCCAATTACTCAGCCATTCCATGAAACCATGACCCTAAACTGGACAGGTTATACTTAGATATTTATTCAACATGGCGATTTTGGCTTTGATTTAGGTTTTACAAAATATATTAATCATTATTTGTCTTAAATATGAAATTTTTAGTGCATCCTTAAATTTTGTACCCGAAGTAAAGGGCAACATTCCCTGCACCTTTGTTCTTGCCTTAGTGGTGGCAGGGAGCTGTGGGATGATGGGGTTAGCATCTGGGGAAGTGAATCACATAGTGTTTAAATGACTGTATTTATTCCATCTACTGCCACCCTGCCAGCCCGGAAGAAACGTCTTGAAGATTGGACAAAATAGCATGTGAGTCTCAATAGGATATAACTTGGGGTCCCCCTTAGCTCCTGTGATTCTCCACTTCATGTCATGGGGTGTGGACCAGTGGGAAGCTGCTCCTGGAGTTAAGGGGTATTGTTCAGGTGGGACACTTTATGGGGAAAAGGATCAATTTTGTATGACAATAGGAAAACACCAAGGCTTTGGGGAGCAAACCTGGACATACGGGTCCCAGAGGGCAGCAAGCCCCAGAAGGAGCCGCACCAGGGTTGAAGAAAGTGAACACGTTTCTTGTTATCAGCTCCACTGCATGACCACAGCCTGGAGAAATCATAGGGACCTCTTCCCCCTTCCCCAAACATCCAGTATAAGGGGTGTCTCATAGAGGGAGGGTGGGGTGGAAAGGGGGAACCTATTACATATAACCTCCTCCTTGGGGGATGGACAACTAAAAAGTGGGTAAAGGGAGACATCGGACAGTGTAAGATATGACAAAAATAATAATAATTTATAAATTATCAAGGGTTCATGAGGAAGGGGGCGTGGGGAGGGAGGAGAAAACGAGGAGCTGATGCCAGGGGCTTAAGTGGAGAGCAAATGTTTTGAGAATGATGATGGTAACAAATGTACAAACGTGGTTGACACAGTGGATGTATGTTTGGATTGTGATAAGAGTTGTACGAGCCCCCAATAAAATGATTTTTAAAAAGGGGGTGTCTCTGGTGCACAGCTGGCAGAGGCCTTGAGGGGAGGTCTCAGACTCGGAGAGGGGTGAGTACATCCGGGATACTCAGGGAGGAGCAAGTCAGCACCTGGGAGGAAGGTGGGCATTGATGGACAACACCAGAGGATCACATTGACCGGATGAACTGAGCTCTCCGCCGGAGCCTGTGCGTCCCTCAGGGCATGGTCTGGGCTGTGTTCTTTCTTGGGAGTAGAGGTGGCACTTCCAGGGATAAGAGCTTCCCATCGCCCACGGCCTTTCCCTGGAGGTCCAGCTAAGTGTCTGTTCATGGGAGGAGGAGCAAACTCTTTAGTTTGTCCTCGAATCAATCAATTAATTAAGCATACTTTTGCCTTTTCACTGTGTACCAGGGAGTGTGCCTGCCCAGAAGGCCAATCTCCAAGGAAGGAAGATGGCATTTGTCTTTGCCACAAGACTCAGGAGCTGAAGTGCCCTCCGATGATCCTGCTGCTTCTCTTGCTGGGGCCAGTTTCTGCTCTTCATCTGAGTAAATCCCGCCCGTCTCACCTCATCCATCTTTTTCTCTTCTTTCCCGCTCCCCACTTTAAAACAAACAAACAAACAAAGTCACAATCTTCTTTCTGCAGTTCTCAGACCGTTGTTGGTCAAATTTCTCCCAAACTCTGAAGTGTGATCTGAACTTCCTGTTCAGGACTGGGATTTCTTCAGACTTAATGCAAACCATAAACCAGGCGCGAATCCATTTCCATGTATAAACCAAGCGAGAATCTCACCCAACTCAGAAGGGAGTGCCAGGTGTGACCTTAGGTGCTGTCCCTGGTCCTGGAATTAGCATTTATTGATTGTACTTGGTGGTAAGTTGCCCTGCGCATTCTTTTCTCAGAAGATAATGCCCCCCCGCCCCCGCCCCCCACCAAATGGAGAGCCCAGAGACAATGGCAGACCTGAGCCAGGATCTGGAAGGCTCAGGGGAGCAGTTTACCTTACGGAGAAGGCGATTCCATCCTAGAATGAGACGTGTGATGCTTCTGGGTGTGGAGACTGCCAGGAGGATGAGGAGCCCATGGATTTGCACTGGGCTCCTTTGGACAAAGACCTGCAGTGCCCTCGAGATGAGGTCCCAGTGCATGTGTTGGGAAGCCCAGAGTGCAAGAACTGTGCATTCCGCTTCGTAAGAAGACCGGAGATGTTTCAAAAATGCTCAGGTAATTGGCATAAAGGCTACTTCGGCATATCTGAGGGAGGAGAAAAAAGTGGATCTAACCTACTGTTGCCTGTTCACTGACATTAAAACCAATGTACTTCTATCAAGTCGATGATGATTCATAGTGACCTTATAGGGCAGAGTAGAACTGTGCCTTTGGGCCTTACATGACTGGAAATCTTACAGGATCAGGCTCTTTCTCCTATGGACGGTCTAGTGAACTTAAAACACCTTCCTGTGGTTAGCAGCCCAAGGCTTAACCCCTTGGGTCACACACAGGGCCTCTTGTCATTTACCTTTATGGTCATCAAAGGTCAGAATGCTTCAGAATGACTTGGTGGCCAGGTTGCAGAAATCACAACTTCTGATTCATTAGGTCCTGGATTTCCACTTAGAACAAATTCCCTGGTGCTGATAATATGCCTATTTATTGAGAAACAGAGTTATATAATAGAGTTATTAGGTGTACACGTGGCAAACCCATGCCCTGCCTTTTCTGAGCTGTGCAACCTGGACAGGTCACCTCACCTGTCCCAGCTTCAGTGTTTTCATTAGTAAAGTGGAGCCAGACAGGAGTAGCTTCTCAGAGTTGTAAGAGGATGCTATGGGATTGAGGAGGACCAGTAGGTTCCTGAGTTTTGACCGGAAAAGGGAAAGGGAACTCTCTTCTGGAGACTCAGGGACAGAAGACAGGTGAGGGTGATCTCTCCACCAGCCCCCCCTTCCCATCATGCCCTCTTCTCTCTGCAGAGGGTCTGCCGGAAGTGCTAGAGAGGCAACCTTGTCTCCATCCATAACCCCAACGTCAACTCCCGGATCCGGTGTATGGCCAGTGGGCTCGACCAGTGCCTGTTGTGGATTGGAGGCATCAGGAGAGGCTGCATAAGCGAGGGGCCAAGTCCTGGGTCCCAGAGTGTTTTCTGAAAGACTGCGGGAACCCGTGTTGCTGCCACGTCTCAGACCAGCTGCGGGTGTGTCTTGAGAGCAGCAGACAGAGATGGGTTGTGTGTCTCCTCCCAAATTCGTGCTCAGTGAGTTCATTGTCGGAGCCTGGAAGCCACCATGGTGGGGATATTTCCTTACTTTCTCCGTCTCTCAAATGGGTACCTCCTCTTGGAATAGCCCTGAGATTATGGCTGAGCAAGATCGCTTTTTCCTTTTGGTCTTCAGAATTCTATCAATAAAGCAAAACTATCAGCACCACTTGGTACCTTGCTCGAAAGCAGAATCTTTGGCTCCACACCAGATCTCCTGAGTCACGAGCCATAGTAAACGTGTTCACACAGTAAAGTTTGAGAAGCCTCATCTTTGTGATGGCTGGGACTGATGACTGATCTTCCATCGTCATTACCCACAAACCCTCAGGGATGGGTGTGCAGGGTATTTGTCTATTGGACGGGTGTTCAGTGAAAGGAGTCAGCAGGGTCGTGCTCTGAAGTAACTGTACTGTCTGTTCTTAATTTCTGTCCTCTGGCCAGACTTTCACTTCTCTAGAGCAAAAAATTTCACTGGACGGACAGACGGGAGCTGCTGGAATTACATAAGTTGGGCCCCGGGGCATCCAGGGTGTGGGTGTGGCAACTGTGTGGCCCTTGGCACTAGAGTTGAGTTACACAGAGGAAATATGTGGCCAAGATGAATCATACTGTCCTTCCCTCTGAGCTACTTGGACAAGCCTCCTTCAAACTCACCCCCTTCCTCCTTCTGGAGAAGCAAACAGCTGCTTGGGAGGGGGCCTGAGATGGAGGGAGCCCTCAAGTCCAACGTGGGTGATGGGGCTGCCCATCCTCCTGGCCAGGTCTGGGTCCTCCTCTGATATGACTGTGACATTGTGAGGGACTGAAGTGACAGACGAGATCGGATAAGATGTGGCGGGGGCACCAAGGGGAGATGTGGGTGGCTGACAGATAGGGTGCCAGCTGTGAACAGATGTGGGCAACAGTAGGGTGCCCGATGTGGGGGACTTTGGCAGTGCGGCTAAGACCCTCTGTGCTGGAGTGAGACACAGTCACCTCCACAGAGCCTCAGTTTCCTCATCTGTGCTATGGGCATGAAGGCAGGGGGGATTCACGTGACAGCACTTAGAGCACTGCCTGCGATCGAGTGAGAAGTAACGATGATGGCAGGTGAAGTGGGCAGAGGAGGGACCTGAGCAGGGAAGAAGGGGAGGGGCCCTCACACATTGGCAGCTGACAAACTGTCCCCTCCCGCTAGGGGGCCAATGGCAACTTCGTGCAGAAGACGCCTGCCCTTCGTCTGCTCCAAGTAAGCCAGGGCGCTGAGACCCTCTCGCGCCGCCCCCTCCCTTCAGGCACTCCTGGCCCAGCCTGCCCCACCCTGGGCTCTGGCTCCCCCTCCTGCTTTTCCTGGTAATAAACCCAGACTTCTCACAGCGCGCACTGGCTCTCCGAGGGACCCCGCCCTAAGTTGGGGAGCCATGGTGGCGTAGTGGTTATGCGTTGGTTTGAGATCTTTAGGACCAGAATTTCGAAACCACCAGCCCGCTCCTTGGGAGAAAGACGGGGCTTTCTACTCCCGTGAAGGGTCACAGTCTCGGAAACCCACAGGGGCAGTTCTGCCCTGTCCCATAGGGTCGCTAAGAGTCGTCGTTGACTCGATGGCAGTGAGTTGTTGAGTCTGAGTCCCAAGGTTGGAGACTCTGGGAGCGTGCCAGAGAGCAGGGCAATGAGGGGTGGGTGGTGCAGGGTCGTGTCTCAGCAGCACCGCCCGAGGGTATTGGGTGGAACTGGCGGTGACCTATCCAGGGGCCTTCTCAGTCCTGGCCAGAAGGTGAACATTGGTCAGCAGTTCAAACCCACCAGCTACTCCTAGAGAGAAAGTTGACGCTATCTGCTCTTGTAAAACAAGACCAAAGCCTCGGGAATTCTATATAGTCTATTCAGGGTCCCTATGCAGCAGAACTGACTTGACGGGAATGAGTTCAGCTTTGTTCTCAGCCCTCGTTGGGGTTTCCTTCTTCCCCCCTCAGATGCTGGTGGGGGAGTTCATTTCACAGGATGTGGGGGAACTGATGTCTGCTAGATCTGAGTTCAGTATAAAGTGAGAGAGGGGATTCGCTTTAAAAAACGTTGGTGATGGAGCTGATTCGTGATTGGGGGTGGGGATAGATGGCAGTGCGATCTCAGCTGGAGACACCACGTGCAAGGGGGAGAAAGGATAGTGTGTTGGGCTCTCCCAGAGATCAAAGCCCCCTGCTTATTTGGAGATGTGTGCGGGGTCCAGTCCTGGGAGGGCGGCCATCTCCTCTCCCAGACTCCCAGTCCATCTCCAAGGAGGGACCATATTCTCAGGGGAGTGTGCCTCCCATCCTAGAGCTTTGGGGTCAAGGGAGGCCCGGGCTCCCACTCCTGGATCTACAGCCCCTTAGTTCCGAAGCTTTCCCTGAGCCCACTTGCTCAGACCCCGAGGACATTCAAAGAGAAAATGGTTGCTGCTCTAAACTCCCTCTTGGCGGGTGGCAGTCTCCAGGCAGGACATGGGGTGATGAGGCAGGAGGGTCAGACCATCGTGGTGTTCAGAGGCTGAGAGCTCAGGGTTGGGGGGGGGGGAGTCTATGTGTGAGGGAGGCTTCTTGGGGATGTCGTTCTTCCTGGGGTCCAGGGAGAATGCCCAAGGATTTCTGTGTGTGCACATGAATATGTGTTTATCAGTGTCTGATGTGTTCATGTTAGTCCATCTTAGTATACGCGTGGACCCCTGTGTACATGGAGATCTGTACAGAGGTGTGTAAATGTGCATACAGATGTGAACGAATCTGTAGGAGTCAGCGTGCACTTATATATTCTGCATCCTTTTGTATTTATGTCTAAACCTGTGTGTCTGTGTACATCTATGAGTGTGTATCTTTCTGTCCAGCTTTGCACCCTCATGTGCCTGAATCTAAGGAAGGCCTGGGCAGGGGCATACAGTGTTAAGCACTCACAAGACTGGCAGTTCCAACCCACTCAGAGGTGCTTCAGAAGATGGGCCTGGGACTTTTCTTCCAGAAGGGCACAGTCCTGAAAATCCTGTGGAGCAATTCTACTCTGCCCTTGAATGGACTTCATAACGATTAAAAGCAACATCATGCCTGAACCTGTGTGTGCATGCCTTTATGTGTACCTCTGTGCTGTTGCCCTCAGTGGGAGGGTGTGTACACTTCAATATCGCTGAGCACACGTAGGCACATGACTATGTTTATTTGTGTGCACAGATGTCTATCGTGTAATAGCTATGGTGCTGGAGGAGAATCTTGAAAGTCCCATGGGCTGCCAAAAGAACAAACGGACCTGTCTTAGAAGAAGTACAGCCAGAATGCTCCTTAATGGCAAGGATGGTGAGACTTCATCTCAGGTACTTTGGATGTGTTGTCAGGAGAGGCCAATTCCTGGAGAAGGACATCATCCCTGGTAAAGCAGAGGGGCAGCATAAAAGAGGAAGACCCTTGCTTGACAAAGGGAATTGAATTGACCAAGGGGCTGCCGCACATGGGTTCACACATGAGAACACTTGCGAGGATGGGGCAGGACAGGGAAGTGCTTCATTCTGTTGCCCATCGGCTTGCTGAGGATCGGAACCGATTCAATGGCACTCAACAACAGCAGCACATATGTGTATATCTGTCTGGTGTGAGATGGGATTAGAGTTTGACTGACAAAGGGTGTGTTTGCCCAGATGGGCTGTTTCCAGAGGGCTGGAGTTGAGGGAACAGGGCAGGATCACTGGACCCAGGGAGATGTGGGTGGTGAAGATACAGCAAGAACGAGGCTCCTGAGTCCCAGAAGTCCACTGGCAACCAGAGAGTGGGTCCTGGCCTTACCATGCAGGCTTGAAGGAGAAGGTTCTGGGAATCCCACTCCTTCCCCCCGCCAACAATGCAATGAGTCAATTCTGGATGCTTTCGTTGCTTCTGAAAGAAGATTGGAATCTGACTGTGAGGGTGGGAGGGCTTGTCAGGCAGGGAAGCTATGCAGAAGAATTCATTCTCATCAAGCCCAGCAGTGCAACATCCTCCCAGTCAACACCAGGGATGGAGACGAGGAAGGGAGGGAGCCTCAGCCCCCATTCAGGCTCAGAGGAGCTTGTAGCAGTAAAGAAGTCTTTACATGACTGTCTTTCATGTCCAGGAATATGTTACCAGGATTTCGTTTAGAATTCATCCATTCTATGCCCACTCCTTTGTGTTTTGAATTTTCAACAGTCTTTGATTAGAAAGCCGTTACTCCTGGGAGAACAAACTTCTGAGAATGTGATGGGTGAATAGCCCAGGGAATTGCTAGCCTGCTGGCTGACCGCAGGGTTTTGTAAGAAGGAGCCTGGAGAAGAACGGAATGTGAAGTCGTCCAGGTGGAGACGAGAACCCATTAGAAGGGAGTTCATGAAGAAGAGACAGTGCTGTGTTCACCATCTTCTCTTCCGTGAGGCCCAGGCGACTGCATTTCCCAGTATCCCTTGCAATCAAGTTGGGCTGTGCAACATGCAACTATGTTCTGGTCATTGGAATATTGTAAGGAGTGATGGAAGCCAGTTCCAAGTTTTGTATTCAAGGGATTCCCCAGGGTCCCAGGCCTAAATTTCTCTCCAATGACTCTTCTGGGAATCTTTGTGTCTCAGAAGGCATAGCCAACCAGAGGGAAGAAGACTGTCTCACCTCTTTGTTATATCTAAACTTTGAGATGGGATTTGCTACATGTTTACTTGCTTTGCTACATGTACTGTCTCTGAACATGTAGTTTACCTATACTTGTAACTTTAGAGGGGCCAAAGCTATGAAGACATCTCAGCCATAACTAAACATCTTGGGAGAATGGGTCATTGGGCTTGGGGCCAGAATGAAGGTCTTGAGGATTACCAAGCTCAACTGGCATAAAATAGTCCACAAAGACAATATTCTGCATCCTACTTTGGTGAATCAAGACTGGGGTCTTAAAAGAGCAAACCAGACACTTGAGTACCATGGGTGAAGGAGGAAAAGTTTTTGCTGAGGGGGCACTGGGTTTATGTTAATGGTGATGGAATAATTTGGAAAAGAATATCAGTCATGATTGTACAACACAGAGAGTATAATCAATGGCACCAAATTATACATGTAGAAGTTGTTGAATTGGCGAATATTTGGTTGTGTATATTTTTCCATAATTAAAAAAGTTACATGAATAACAATCAGTACAAGGAAAAAGAAAAATGTTCTAGAATTGATTGTACAACTCTTCTTGTTATGATTGAATTACCGAATTGTAGGATATGTGGATTAAGTGACAATAAAACTATTTTTAAAAAAACCATGAGCAGTCATCTAAAGTTTAAGAATTGATCCGTCCCCATTCAGAATAAAGAAGAGTAAAGGAATTCAAAGATGCTTTTAAATAGCCAACTCAATGGACTAAAGGAGCATGTTATTATCACCCTCCGCAACCTTGACTTCAGAAGGACTAGCTGGTACCTGTTGACCATTAGATTCTATTAGAAGGTTCTAACTCAAGTGGGAGAAAACTATGGAATGAAACTCAAAATAATAAAAATCGCCAGTCTGATAGATTGGACAAAGGCTAGCAGAATCCCTGAGATTATGACTCTTAGTGATAAGAGTCATTAGGGTTAGGGCTAGGTCTGGAAATGAACTCACACCCATGGTTCGAATTTTACCAAATAATGAACAGGTGTAGAGAGGGAACAACAACACCCATCACAATAATAACGACAATCCTAGTGCTAGCGTTTGTCCAAGGACAACGTTTAGAAGGCTCAGCAAAGACTGAAGAATAACTGGAAAACGGGGTGAAAGTAGGATAACTGATGTCATGTTGTTGGGATTACAAACAATGACATCAAACACAAATGTTTTTGAATTGTGGAATGGAGAACGGATTTGTCTTCACCAAATTCATGATCAAAAGGATGAAAAAAATTCATGAGCTAGCCACTCTGCTGTGCGTTTTATAGGAGGCTCCTTAGGAATGAACGCAGGGGTAAAGAAAATGCAAAAATGATACAACAAAGAAACTAGCTTTAGATCCCAAAATATAGATCTGTCTGTACTTTGTT
Organism: Tenrec ecaudatus; assembly: GCF_050624435.1. Classification (NCBI taxonomy): domain Eukaryota; kingdom Metazoa; phylum Chordata; class Mammalia; order Afrosoricida; family Tenrecidae; genus Tenrec; species Tenrec ecaudatus. Next base: position 17,326,728 of record NC_134533.1, read on the forward strand.
TCTTTTCCACAAGCTATTAAATAAGCTCTGTGGAAATAAGATCTCATCTTCAAGCCGAAATCCCTGGAAATCACAATAATCAACCAGAGGGCTAGCATTTGCCCAAGGACAGCCTTTAGAATGGTTAGGAGAGACTGATGCCTGTGGGATCAAAGCGGGCACGTGAAGAAGCCTCAGATGCTGTACAGCTCAACATCTACTCACTGCTTTTTCTTTTCTGTTCTTTTCCACGTTGCGCCAGAGCTGATACATTTTGCCTTGAAGAGCTTATTCAGCTCATTTGTTGCAATCCCATCAATGAACCTATTTCTTTGGGAACCACACCCAGTTCCCTGGGGCTTGCGTGAGACAGAAGGACGAGGACCACAGTGAATTCCATGTTAGGCACAGTTGTGAGAGTTTCACCTGAGCTGACCTCATGGAGGTGAGCTCTATTCTTACCCTCCATTTCGAGAAAATGATGCTAAGACACTGAGTGGCTGACTCTAGGACTTGTTCACAATGCTGTGTGGTACAGCTAATGATGGAGGTGGCCCTGCGCGAGGCAGTGATCTGTTCTACTGCACTTGGTGGTGTGATGAGCCCAGGGTTGACTCAAAGGGAGCGAATAACAATAAAAACGCAAACAAAGCAAGACAAAACTCCCAGGTCCTGCATAATTGGGGTCTGGATTGAAACGGGACAATATGCAGAGTCTGAAACCCATATGAACATAAATGCAAAGAGCAAGCCAGACAAGTGGAGTTCCGTGGAAGCTGAAAAGGTTCCAAGAGCGCCAATGGATAGACGTTCTGGATCAAGCACATTGGATCGTGTTATAGAAAGTCAAGTGTTAGGAGTGAGTTAGACTTTGGTCTACCCACTAGTCATGACTTACTAGCTCTACGAGCTTGAGCAAGTTATTTATACTCTCCCAGCATTTGTAGTACAGATGGTAATGACTAATTTTTAGATAATGAATGTCAAAGTCTTAGTGAAGCCTAAGTGTGTCATTTTTCGTGGTGAACCTTCAAAATATGACTTCCAGTTTTGTATCTTACAGGCATCATTGTGGTCCTTGAAGGGCTGTTTGAAGTCACCGGGTGGCAGTGCCAAGACATGGGTTTCTGTGCAAAGAGAGGTGGCTGGACATGACAGAGAGAACAGCCTGCAGGGAAAAGAGGCCATTTAAAGGGAACTGGAAGAAGGTTGCTGTGGGTAATAAAGAGGCAGAAGACCTGGTTCAGACCTGTCTCTGACTTGCTGTAATATAGGGCATCTCAGAGTTTAAACTCTGAGAGGACATTTCTTCATCAGTAAAAGGGGGCATTCAAATGAAACAATATGCATAAAGCTCAACATGGGGCTGACCTTATTGGTCTCCCCCCACCTCACAGTGAAAGGCACTTTTGGCCTGGGTCCCAGGATAGGGGTAAATAAATGAGAAGTTCTAACCGTCCACCATCTTCTTTACTTGAAAAATGCGAAGCTTGAAATTGAGAAAACAATTTTTGGACTCTGGGATTGGCAATCTCCCCATAGTCAGGTAGATAAGTTCAGGGTCAGGTCTGTTGGGTGGAGAGATAATGGTGAGGGCCGTTACTTTGCAATTGACCCAGATACTTCTCCATTTGAAGGCCCTTGATGAGAGGAGAGGAAGGGAGGAGGGGAAGGCAATCAAGGAATCCAGATCTGTCTCGCCCTCCGGGCTCCCTATTTCTGGTGCCTTCACTCTGCAGGGCCAGGCTGGAAGTTGGAGAACAAACACACTGCCCAGTCAGGATGTCACAGAGTTGAGTCACCCCCTGACTGCCCACTGGCTCTTGGCGGAGCGACCCAGGGAAGTCCGGCTCAACACATTCTGGCTTTTCTCTGGACCGTAGTGCATTTGGCTGGCCCTTGGGTGATTATATTTGTCTTTTTCAATTTTAGTTGTTGTTGGCAGTACACACAGTGACCTAATGTACAGTAAAAAAGAAAGTACACACATCAAAACTTGCACCAATGCAATGACTTCTGAAAATACATGTCTGTAATGTTGATTCCATCCTTCGATTGGACAAGCACTCTCTCTTTTCAAATGTTTTGTTGCCCATTGACAGAAACACAAGCTTCCCGAAAGCTTCTTCTCCGGAGATTTCATTTGCTGTAGTCAGTTTGCACCCATGTAGAGAGATCTTCCGAATGCCACGGTATTTCACGCAAGCCTTCCTGGCTACATAAGCTAACACACTGTGCCATTTAAGGAAGTGGCGCAGGATTGAGTGGACTAAACTGGCTAAACCTTAATGATGACCTAAGGTCAATGATGCTCAGGAATCATCTAGTGTCCAAGGCTCGAGGAGGCGCAGTTTCTCTAGAATTTGGCAATCTGTTCTGTATATCTCTCCCCCTTGTTCAGATGTTTTCCTATAGAGTCTCTGATCAAAATATGTCATTAATCATGGTTGAATAGCACCCATTCTTCCGAGCTCACAGAAAAGGAGGCATGTGTTCCCAGGAATGATTAGGCACATATTGCCCTTTTCCTTTTATTCCCGATGCTCCCTCTTTTGCTCCAACCAAAGAGAGACCAATGGTTGTGCCTCAAATTTTGAAGCTTGCCAGCCTTTAGTATCCCAAGCAGGATCCACAAACTAGGAGCCAACCTCTAAACACCCTTTGCCATTGAGTCAATTCTGACTCATAGTGGTCATGTAGGGTCAGAGTAGGAATGGCCCATCGTTTTTCCAAGATGACAACTCATGACAGACGTACACTGCTACCTCTTTCCTTCAGGCATTGGCTGGTGGATTGGAACTCTCGACCTATTTGTTAGCAGTTAAACCACACCTAATTTGCCACCAGGGTTCCTTCGAGGTAAAAATTGTTGCTGTTGTTGTACTGTGGCACCCTCACAATTGCTGTTAGGGTTGAGACTATTGCTGCTGTCATTGTGTCAACTCAGCCCACCCAGGGGTTCTTCTTTTTCATTGAGCCTCTACCAAGTATGGTGTCCTTTCCCAGGACCTGGTTTCTCCTGATAACATGTCCAAAGTCAAAGAGAGAAAGTTTTGCCATTCTTGCTTCTAAGGAGCATTCTGGCTGTACTTCTTCCGAGACAAATTTGATTGTTCTTCAGGAAGTTCAGGATACTTGCAATATTCTTCCCCATAACATAATTCAAATGTACCATTTCTACATTCTACTCCAGATTTTTATTCATTGTCCACTTCCTCAGGCATATAAGTGATTGAAAATACCAAGGCTTGGGTCAGGTGACATCCTTGCTCTTTAAAACTTTCAGGAGTTCTTGTGTAGCAGATTTGTTCAATGCAACGCCTCGTTTGGTTTCCTGGGTGCTGCTTCCATGAGCACGGACTGTGAATCTAAGGAAAAGGCAATCTCTGACAACTTCAGGTTTTCTCTGTTTCTCATGATGTTACCTATTGTCCCAGTATATTAGTCTGGGTAGACTAGAGAAACAAATCCACAGAAATTCGTATGTGTATAAGAGAGAGTTTTATATAAAGGGAAATTTTACATTAAGAAAGCATCTCAACCCAGTCCAGTCCAAGCCCATAAGTCTGATATTAGCCCAATTAGTCAAATTGTCCAATACCAATCTATAAAGTCCTCTTCAGACTCAAGAAACACAGGCAATGATGCTGACTGCAGGACGATCACAGGCCAGTGGGTAGAGAGTCTTTGGAGTCAGTGGCATTGTAAACATCTCAGGATTGGCAGGGGCTTCTCCGGCTCCAGAGGTCTGGTTGCATCAGGGTAGGTCCATGTGGCTTCTCCAGCTCAGGGCACTATGGTAGTTCCATGTGTCTTGTCAGCTGCAATATCTCCCAGGGAGTGAGCCGAGAGAGAAGAGTCTTCCACCTCCAACGAAGAAATACAGGATTTCCCAGAATTCTCAGGAGAAGGCCATGCCAACACAGAGGCCTCATTGGCTATAATCTGATTGACAGGCTAGCCTCCACCCCTACATTCTGAATCCTCAAAATGACACTAGATCATGTAACTACCACATCCAGTTATGAGGACTTTTATTTACATCAAGTTACAATCCATACTGCATGCTGTGCTCTGAATTTCACCAGCAAGTGCTTCAAGCCCTCTTCGCCTTCAATAAGCAAAGTTGTGTCACCTGCACATCACAGGCTGTTAATGAGCCTCACCCCAATCTGTGAAGGCACCTAGCAACATATTTTCTCCAGACAGTCTAGCTTCTTGGATTATTTGTTTAGCATACAGCTAGGAGAAATATGATGAAGGGATACCACCCTGATGAGCTCCTTTTGTATTTTAGAGCACACTGTAGTCACTAGTGTTCAATGCATCAAAGTTGTTCTTGAGATGTCTTCTAGATTCAGGTGGGATATAGTTGAGGTTGTATTTTGCCCTTGTGGACTTGCTTAAAATTTTTTTCAGCCTCTTGCCTTATTTGCACCCATGATATTGAATTTCTCCATCATCTTTCACCACAGATATAGTTAATTTAATTACTGTATCTTTCACCTGGTAAGATTCATGTGTATAGTTACCATATACGTTGTTGAAGAAAGGTATTTGCAGTGAAGAAATGCATGTTGCAAAACTCTATCTTGTTATCTTCAGCTTTGTTTCTGTCAGTAAGACCCAATTTTACAACTCCCCATCCTTCCTTTTCATTTCCAACTGTTACATAGCAATTGCCAGTGAACAGTAATGAATATCAATTGTATATTTGATGAATTTTAGACCGAAGAAGTTGTTAGAATGCTTTAATTTCTTCATCACTAGCTTGATGATTGGTATATAAACTTCAACAATAGTTGTAATAGCTAGACTTCTTTGTATGTATATAGGTATTATCCTATCACAGACAGCAGGATACTTCAAGATAGATTTGGAAAGGGTTTTTTTTTTACTATAAATTTGATGCCATTCCTCTTCACCTGTCATTCCTGGCATAGAAAGCCACATGCTTGTGGTTGTCTGAACCCAAAAGACTAGTCTCAGTCCATTTCAACTCACTAATGCTTAGGATCCACCACTTGTCTGTCAGCTTGTCATATTGTACGGCAGTGGCTTGTGTGTTACTGTGACGCTGGAAGCTGTGTCAGTGATATTTCAAATGCCAGTAGGGTCACCCAAAGTTCACAAGTTTGAGTGGTGCTTCCAGACTAAGAACAGACAAGGAGGAGGCATCGGCTGTCCACTTTGCAGGAACTGGAGTCTGAAAACCTTATGCAGAGCACCAAAACATCGTCAGGTCCCGAAGGCCTAATGAATCAAAGCAGAGCGTTAGCTGAGATAGCGCCAGAAAAGGGCATCACGCCAAAAGGCATTGAAAATGTGACCGAGGAAGAGTTGCCTTCTCAAAGTAAAGTCTACTACTAGGGCGTGAGTGGAATAAGGCCTCAGGACCTTCATTTGTTGATGGGGCATGATTCGAAATGAAAAGAAATAGCTGTAAAAATCTACTAAGAATCAGATCTTGGAATATACAAGGTATGATTCTAGGATGATTGGAAGTGATCAAAATTTAGATAGAAGGCATAGAGATCCATATTCTAGGCATTAGTGACCTGAAAGGGATTGGCACTGGCCATTTTGAGTCAGAAAATCATATGGTTGTCTGTCCTGGGAATGACACCACCAAGAGAAACAGCATTTCATTCATCTCGAGAAAGAACCTTTCATTCCCTGTCTTAAAGTACAATGCTGCCAGTGATTAGATTATATCTATCCACAACTATTATTCAAATTTATGCACAAACAACTAAAGCCATTAATGAAGAAATTGAAGAATTTTACCAATATCTTCCATCTGAAATAGAGCAAATGTGCCATCAAGATGCATTGATGATTATTGGCAATTGGAATGCAAAGTTAGAAACAAAGAGGAAGGACTAGTTATAGTGAAATATGGTCTTGGGGATAGAAAGAAAACTGGAGATCGCAAGACAGAATTTTACAAGGTCAACTACTTGTTCATGGCAAATACCTTTTCCAACAACATAAACAGCGACTACACACATGGATTTCTCTAGATGGGATACACAGAAATCTGTGTATCTGTGGGAAAAGATGAATCTGTGGGAAAAGATGATGGGGATGCTCAATATCAGCAGCTAAATGAGACCAGGGGCTGACTGTGGAACAGACCATCTATTTCTTGTATGTAAGTTCTGTTTGACACGGAAGAAAATTAAAACAAGTCTATAAGAGTCAAAATATGACCTTCAGTATATATCATCTGACTCTTGATAGCATTTCAAGAACACATTTGCTACATTAAGTACTAATGACAGAAGACCTGTTGAGCTGTGGGAGGACACCAAGAACGTCATTCACAAAGAGAGCAAAAGGTCATTAAAAAGACGGAAGAAAGAAAATATCAAAGTGGATGTTAGAAGAGACTCTGCATTGGCTCTTAATAGTCAAGGAGCTAAGGAAATTGAGGTATCAAGGTGAAAGCTATGAACAGAAAATTTCAAATGGAAGCTAAGTAAAATATTATAATGAAATGTGCAAAGATTTAGAAAACCAAGGCTCTCAGCATATTTTAAACTTAATGAACTCAAGAAAAATTCAAGTATTGAATGACACCACTGAAAGATTCCATGGGCAAAATATTGATGATGCAGGAAGCTTCAAGAGAAGATGGAAAGAACACACTGAGTCACTGTATTAAAGAGAATTAGTCAATATCCACCATTTCAAGAGGTAGCATATGACCTAAGGAAGAAGTTTAAGCTGCATTCTAAGCATTCGCCAAAAAGAAGGCTCCAGGAATTGATGGAATATCAATTGAAATACTTCAATAATCTGATAAAGTGCTGGAAGTACTCAATGGTCTATCCTAGGAAATATGGAAGACAGCTACTTGGCATACTGATTGGAAGAGACCCATATTTGTATCCATTCCAAGAAAATGTGACCAACAGAATGCTCAAATTATAGAACAATATCATAATGATTACATGTAAATATTGGTAACACTTGGCTCAAGGTCATCCAACAATTGTTGCAGCAGTATATTGAAAGGGGACTTTCAGAGGTTCAGGCAGGATTCAGAAGAGGACATGGAACAAGGGATCTCATTGCTGATGTCAGATGGATCTTGACTCAAAGACGAGAATACCAGGAAGATGTTCACTTGTGTTTTATTGACAGGCCAAGGCATTCTATTGGGTGACTCTTAGCAAACTATGAAGAGCCTTGAGAAAAATAGGAACTCCAGAACACTTCTTCATGCACATGCAGAATCTGTACATGGACCAAGAAGCAGTGTGTGAACACGGCAAGGGTATACTACCTGGTTTAAAATCAGGAAAGATGTGTGACAGTGTTTCACACTATTTCAATCTGCATGCTGAGCAAATATTCAGAGAAGCTGGCTTATCTGAAGAATAATGTAGCATCATGATTGGAGGAAGGCTAATTAACATCGTGTCATATACAGGTGGCACGACCTTACTTGCTGGAAGGGAGTAGGACTTGAGGTACTTATTTATGAAGACCAAGGACTACAGCTGGATTACCATTTCAATGTAAAAAATTTAAAAGCTCACTGCCGTTGAGTCAATTCTCACCCATACTGACCCCACCGGGCAGAGTAGACTATAACCCTTCACAGGAATAGAAAGTCAAGTCCCTTTTCCTTCAAAGTGACTAGTGGTTTCGAACTGCTAACTTTGTGGTTAGCAGCCTAACGGGTAACCACTTTGAAGCCAGGGCTTCTAAATGTACAGGAAACCCAAATGCTCACAACTCGACCAGTATGTCACATCATGGTAAATGGAGAAGAGATTCAGATTGTCCAGGGTTTTGTCTTGCTTGGATCTAGAATCAGTGCCCTTAGAAACAGGAGTCAAGACCCATTGCAATGGGCCACCTGCTGCACAAGACCTTTTCAAAGTGTTGAAAAGCAAGGATGTTACTTGAAGGACTAAGGTGTGCCTAGACCAAGCCATGGCATTTTCAGTTGCCTCCGATTCATGTGAAAGTTCGACATTGACCATGGGAGACTGAGGAATCGGTGGGTTTGTGTTATGGTGCTGGGAAAGAATTTTGTAAGTATCATGGTCTACCAAACGAACAAACATATCCACCTTGGAAGAAGTAAACCAGACTGCTCTTTAGAGACAAAGATGGCAAGACTTCATTTCATGGACTTTGGACATGTTGTTAGGAGAGACATGTTCCTGAAGAGGGGCATCATGCTGAGTAAAGTAGAAGGGCATCAAGAAAGAAGGCCCGGGATAAGATGGCAGTGTTTCACTCTGTTATTCATAGGGTCACCATGAATTGGAGACGATTCAATGGCACCTTACCACACCACCAATAGAACTACCATATGCCCCATTGGAATGACTTGTAATGATCACCAATACAAGAAGAATGTCTATGAAGTGAACCCAGGGCATATATAAACCATACATACATGAATGAATTCTGAGCTTGCACTTAATCGTAGCCCTAAATTAAGAACAACAGTTCTGAGGACATGGCCATATTCATATTTGCCTCACAAAGATATCAATGAAGATATGGGTCCCATACCAAAGTGTGGTGAAGAAATCAGATGGTGCCCGACTATCAGAAGCATTAGCACCTGAGGTTTTAAAAGCTTGTTTTAAAACAAGTAGCCACCTAATTCATTGACAGGTAAATCCACACAGAAGAAGCACACTTACCTGTGTGATCCAAGGATTGCAAATGATAAAATCTAAGACTGGAGGAGGGAACAGTATTGAAGCTTAAATTCTGAGCTGCCTGCTTGTAAGCCATGGGTGACTGAAAGCCCAGTCCATTTACAGGGCCCACACGTGAAATGAGGTGCCTGTGAATCCACGTTGCCTGTTGACCAGGGATGTGAGTAACCTTGTTATCAGACAGAGTGCGCTGGAAAGTGACTAATGTACATGTAATTTTGTGAAAATGCAGTACCTTATCATTTGAAATTCCACACCTTGTCATTTGTTCTCCTTTTGACTCATGTAAAACTTGTTCTAGCTTTTATTATTTTCTGTTATCTTTTCCACTGAGGTTTTGCAATGTTTTGTTTAATTGCTTTGGAGTTTTTAAAGATATGTTTTGCTCTGTAAGAAATCCAGGATAGGTACATCTACAGTGACAGGAACTGGACTGAGATCTTTTGGGCTGATAGCAGAGGAGGTTGGGGGAAATTTGTTGCTGTTAGGTGCAGCCAGTTGGCTCCGACTCACCATAACCCTATATACAACAGAACCAAACACTGCCCAGTCCCGAGCCATCCCACCAGCCTCCTTAGGTTTAAGCCCATTGTTGTAGCTACTGTGTGCCCCCACCTTGTCAAAGGTCTTCCTTTCTTCACTGGCATTCTACTTTAACAAGCATGATATCCTCCCGGGACTAGTGTCTCCCGAAAACATGTCCAAAATAGGTGAGACCAGGTCTCACCATCCTTGTCCCTAAGGAGCATTCTGGCTGGACTTCTTCTGGGAGTCCATGTACGTTCCTTATTCCTCATCAGCGCTGTCATTTAAACGTATCAATTCTTCTTTTCTCTCCCTTTATCAAAGTCCCACTTCCGCATGCATACGAGGTGAATGAAAATTCCGTGGCTTGGGTCAGGTGCACCTGAGCCCTCAAAGTAACACCCTTGCTTTTCAACACCTTGAAGAAGTCTTTGCTGCAGATTGACCCAATAGAACGAGTCCTTTGATCTCTCTCTTTTTAAAATTATTTATAATTCATCTTATTGGGGGCTCTTACAGCTCATAACAATCCGTGCATCAATTGTATCAAGCACACTTATACATATGTTGCCATCATCAATTTCAAAATAGTTTCTTTCTGTTTAAGCCTTTGATATCAGCTCATCTTTATCCCCCTCCTTCCCTCACCTCCCACTCTCATAGACCCCTGATAAATTATAAATTATTATTCTTTTCATATCTCACACCACCTACTGTCTCCTTTCATCAGCATTACTGTTCATCCCCCCTGGGGAGTGGGGAGGTAGTTATATGTCATTGTAGTTGTTTCCCCATTTCTCCCTCCCCCCTCCCCTGTCAACCCCCTACCCTCATGGTATAGCCACTCCCACTGCTCTTCCTCAGGGGTTTATCTGTCCTGGATTCCATGTGTCCAGAGCTGGTATCTCAGTCTAGCCGGATTTGTAAGGTGGAACTGGGGTCATGATAGGGTGGGTGGGGGGGGGGCGTTGGGGAGAAGCATTAATGAACTGAAGGAATGTTGTGTGTACTGTTGGGGCTGTGCTGCACCCTTTTGATCTCTTGAATGCTCTTTCCATGAGCACGGATTGTGGGTTCAAGCAAGTCAAAGTCCCTGACAACTTCAGTCTTTCTCTGTTTATCGGCTGGTACCCACTGGTTCAGTTGTGAGGATTTTGGTTTCCTTGACATTGAGTTGTAATACATTCCTTGGTCTTCATCAGCAAGTGCTTCAGGCCATCCTTTAAGCAAGCAAGGTTGTGTCATCTGCATATTGCTGGTTGTTAATAAGGCTCCTCCAATCATGATGCCACCTTCTTCATATAACCCAGTGTCTCTTGACTATTTGCTCAGCATACATATTTAAAAAGCACGTTGAAAAAAAGAGAAAAAGCATGTTGAGAGGATATGACCCTGAAGTACACCTTTCTTGATTTTTAAATGATGCAGTATGTCCTGTTCTGTTCACACAACTGCCTCTTGATTTGTGTACAGGTTCCTCATGAGCACAATGAAGCATTCTGGAACTCCCATTATTCTCAATGCTATCCATAATTTGTTATGATCTGCACAGTCGAATGCCTTTTCATAGTCATTAAAACACAAGTTAATATCTTCCTGGTATCTCTGGAGTTACTCAGAAGCTGCTTTGAGCCAAGACCCATCTGATATGCTCATTAATATCTCTTGTTCCATGTCCTTTTCTGAATCTGGGCTGAATGTCTGTCAACTCCCCCCACCCCTTTTTAATAACTCCCTTTGAATGTACTGCTGAAACAATTGTTGGATGTTCTTCAGCAAAACAATAACGAGTTCAAAAAAGAAGAAAATATTTTTAAAATATGGTTGTTGCACAACTATTTTTAATTTGTTTAAACTGATTAAATTGTAAAACACGAGTTATATGTCAATAAAACTGTTCAAAAATTTTAAAAAGGAACAAAGATCAACTTAATATAGATGACCAGGCTTATTGATTGGATAGCCACCAGTGAGACCCCTGAGGTTATGGCCTTTAGTCACCCTTTTGGTCTGGAAATGAACTCACAACATGACTCAATTTTCTACCAAATAATAGGCCTGAAAGTGAAACTCTCCCACTCAGAAAGTAGGGACTACACAGGATAATTACCCCTTTGAGACCAAGGGGTAGCCGTGTCCCAAAGACAAAGTTCAGAAAGGTTAGCAAAAAAGGAACAATGGATACAGGAAATGGAGAGGAAGCAAGATAAATGATGTGACATTGTGAGGATCAAAAACAATGACATCAAACAAAATACTGATGGATTGCCGATTGGTCATGTAAACTCACCAAATTCACACTAAAACAGTTAAAAAAATTTCACAAGCTACGCACACTCTTCAGTGCATACTATAAGATGCATTTTAGGAATTATCAAAATTGTTTAAAAAAAGTAAAAATTATGAATAAAGAGGAGTGGCTTTACATTCCCAAGCACAGATTTGTGTGCACTTTTATCATCGCCACAAATTCTTAACAAAGCTCTGTGGAAATAAGACCATGCCTTTAACTCAAACTGGAGTTGCTCAGAAGCTGTAGCACACACAACAGGAGCTCAATCAATAGTCATTAATTTGGTATTTTTAAAAACTTTCTTACTAAATATTTTTATTGTGAATTAGGTGAAGATTTATAAGGCAGCTCATAGTTTTTACATTCAACGATTCATACACATCCCAACTCAAATTATCCCTTGTGATTTCACCAATATATTGATATCTTTTTTTCCCCCCAGTCATTTTATCAGGGGCTCTTACAGCTCTTATCACAATCCATCCATCCATCCATTGTGTCAAGCACATTTTATAGTGCTATCTTGATGTGAGTCATAGTTTTAGCTTCTGGTTTCCTGATGAGGGTTTCATCCAGCTCCACGTGCCTTGCATCCGAGAAGGGGCCACTCTGGGACCACCACGAATTGCTTGGGAGTTTTCCTGGAAGTGGCCTCAGGTGTATGGATAGACGGGTCAATATGCAGTTGGAAACACATATGAACAGAATTGCAAAGAGTAAGCCAGACAGCAATGGATGCTATAAAGGTTCTCTGGTGGCACTGGCTAGATGTTTTTTGAGGTAACACCTTGGGCCAGGACTTGAAAGTTGGATAGATGTTGGTCCAGTTACTTGTCATTATTCACTATAGGTGTATGAGATTCTCCACTCCCTGCCATCGAATCAATGCTGACGCAGCAATTCCCAGTGGGTTTCTGAGGTCGTAACTGTTTACAGGAGCATGAAGTCCGGTCTGTCTACTGAGGAACTGCTAGTGGTTTTGAACTGTGGACCATACAGATGGCAGCCCAATGCTGAACCACTATACAGCCAGGGCTCCTGTGTGCGCTTAGGCGAGTTATTTACATTCTCTCAGCTTTTGTAGTAAACAGGTAGATTAGAGGCATATTGTTGGACTGACCTTATGGGTCATCCTCACCTATCAGTGAAAGGCATTTCTGGCATGAGTTCTAGGATGGAGGAGAGAAATGGGGGGAGGGGGATAGGTGTAGTCGTCCACCGTCTCCCCCACATGAAAAGTTTGAAAGATGAGGTTGAGAAATCAGGGGTTGAGTCCTTGAGTTGGAGTGTCCCCACAGTCAGGTAGATAAGCTCAGAGGATCGTCCGTTGGGTGGGGGAGATAATGGTGATGGCCGTTACTCTGAAATAACAAGAGGCCTCCCTCGTACTTCTCCATTTGAAGGCCCTTGGGGAAAGAAGAGTACAGAAAGAATCCCAAACTTCTCCCACTCTGGGCTCCCAGTCCTTGGTTCCCTGAGCTCTGGAAAGCCAGGCTTGAACAGGGAGAACAACGACACACAGCCTACATAGGAAGTCATAGACGAGTCATCACCTAAGTGCCCCCAACTCTCCGGTCCGAGAGATCCGGGGAAGTCAGGACTTGGTTGAGGTCTGCCTTTCTCAGGACTGCAGTGAATTTTGCTGGAGTTTGGGTGATTGCATTTGTCTTTTTATTGTTGTTAGAAGTATACAAAGCGTTACATACACAAATTCAACAATGTCTGCATGCACAAGGTGTAACATTTTCCAGTGTGGAAGCACGCTCACCCTCTCTTTCAGAATCGTCCACTCTCCATTGATGTAAACTCATGGATCCCTAAACCTCTTCCCTAAAGTTTGAGTTGCTCTTGTCAGTTTGATCCCATGCAGACAATCCTTTAAAAGGACAGCATATTTCAGGCAAATATTCTTTATCAAATACATCAACATGCGATCCCATTGGAAGCAGACTTGGGGGGTATTTTGCATTGAAGGTGGACTGGTGATCTCAGGGCCACCCTTTGGAGGACTGATTCAGCCTCCAGGGTTCCAAGAAGTATAGTTTCTATAGAATTTAGCAACTTGTTCTGCATGTTTCTATTGTTGATCAGAGATTCGCTAGAATCTCCTATAGAATCTCTGATAAAAAACTTCCATAATGGTATCTGGTATCATTTCATTCTTCACTTCTCAGGGCAAAGGACATATTTGTTCATGGAAATAATTAGGCACTAATTTCTCCTGCTTTTCCTGACTGTTCCTCTGCTACTCCAAGCTAATAGAGACCAAGTTTTGTCCCCTGAATAACTTCTTGTAAGGGTATAGTATTCCAGGCCACTCAGCCACCTAGGAGCTAGAACCAACCCCAGAACATCTTTTGCTATTCAGTAAATTCTGTCTCGTCGGTGCAGAGTAGGAATTCCCTACCAGGTTCCAATTATTATAAAATCAAAATTCTATATCCTTCTACCATATATTGGTGGGTGGGTTGGAACTGCCACGTGCTTTGTTATCAGAAGAAGACTTTGTCTACTGAACTGCCAGTGCTCCTCTGAGACAAAAGAGAAGCACTAGAAACGGTATCAGTCCATTTGCCTCAGCAGTCTCACTAAAACATGACCCTGAACTTGACTTTTTAATTTCTTAATATGGTTAACTGTGGGTCTTTTTGATTTTGTTTCACTTATAAAACACAGAATTAAATGTTATTTTTATTGAACACTCTTTTGCATTTCCTTAATTTTTGTACCTGAGGCAAGGCTCTCACTCACTGCATCCTAGTCCTGGCCCTGGTGGTGGTGGAGACCTGGGGAAGATGGGGCCAGGTCCCTGGGAAAATGGGCCACATCATGTTTAAAGAACTCTATTTTTTATTTCAGCCACTGCCTCTTTGCCACCACTTAGGTTTGGCCTGTTGGCATATTCAGGATGAGGGATCTTCAGCCAGCAGCATTTTTGTCTCCCGTTTGTCATTGCCATGACTTGGGGGAGGTGTTACTGATATCAGTGGGCAGAGACCAGGGAGCTGTAAACATACTATAGTACACAGACCACGGTCCAACTAGATTGAACAATATGACCCTAAATGTCAAAAACACTGAAGCTTAGGATCTTGATCTAGAAATCCACAAGAAAAGGCAAGATTATGGGGTTTTTTTCTTCCCTATATCGCAGAGAGAAAGACAGAGAAGAATAGAGAGGTGCGAAGGAGGGAGGGAACAAGAGGGTTAAACAAAAGCTAAAGACTAAAGAGAGAGAAGATCTTAGGGACAAAATTACTTAGAAAGCCAGGTTCCCTCACTGCCTGTTTGGCTTCGGAGAGTTACTGTGCCTCTCTGGGTCTCATTCTTCTCTTCTGTGAAGAGATGATAATAATATATTTTGGGTGGTGTTGAGGCGGAGGTGCAGAATCAGGGTTGTGATGTATAAAGAAAGGACCCATCTAGGTAAGGATTACTGCCTACTCCCTCTTCCATCCCTTCCCTGCTACCCACTTTCCATTGGGAGTCCCCATGTCATTTCCTGGCATGTGAACCAGTGGGAAGCTGCTCTTGGAGTTAAGGAATATTGTTCAGACAGGGACACTTGAAGGGGCCAGAGTAGCTCTCCTTTGTGCCTAGACGATGGGAAAAGACACAGGGCATTCTGGATCAAACCAGGACATAGGGAGGCCCCACGACTACAGGCTCAGGAATGGTCCTTGGAGTTCCATGAGAGAGCAGAACCAAGGGGGAGGAGATAGAGCAAACTTCTTGTTATCAGTTCTGCTGCTCCACCCACCCCTGGGGTAATGCCATGCTGACCTCCCCCCACTTCCCCAAAAGCCCAATATAAGGACTCTCTCTGGTGGGCAGCAGTCAGAGCCTTTGAGGAGACTTCTCAGACTCTGTGAGGGGTGAGTACACCCTGGCTGCCCAGGGAGAAGGAATTCAGGGTCTGGAGGAAGGTGGGCATTTATGGTGAGCACCTAGGGACAGATTGAATGAATGGACCAATGAACTAGCTTAGACCCTGAGCCTGTGTGTCTCTTGGGGGAAGGACTTGGGTGAGTACTGTCTTTGGGAGCAGAGAAAGAAGTCTCAGGGACAAGGGCTGACCTTTCCCCATGTCTTTCCCTGAAGTTCCAGTTCAGGGTCTACACAAGAAAGGATGAAGATCAAGCACTCCAATGGGACCCTGAATCAATCAATTAACGAAACACACTTTTGCCTTTCTCACCGTGTACCAGGGTGTGTGCCTGACACAGAAGGACTAGGTCCAAAGGAAGGAAGTTGGCAGCTGTCTTTGTCACAAGACTCGGGAACTATGAAGTGCCCTCCAGTCCTGCTGCTTCTCTTGCTGGGGACAGTTTCTGCTCTTCATCTGAGTAAGCCCTCCCTGCCTCATCTCGTGCAGCATCCTTCTCTTTCCTTTGATTCCTGCTCCTCCTTGTAGGGCAGGGCCAGAATCTCCTCCTCGGCCGTGAACGCAGTCCATTCCTGGTCAAATGCCTCTGAACTGAAAACTGTGGTTTGAACGTTCTGTTGGTCACCGGTGATATCTCCCGGCTTCTTTCTCACAGTTACTTCCATCCAACTCACACCTTTAGTCTCAAGCAGAAGCCAGGGTCTCATAAATGTGTAGCTCTAAACCAAGAGAGGGAATTACCCAGATACCTAAGGAATCTTCTCGCTATGGCTCAAAGTGGGAACCCTAGGAACTGTCTGTGGTTCTGGAATAAGCATGCCCTGGGCTTCATGGGACATTTATCTGTTCATTCTTTCCTCAGGAAAGGATGCTCCCAAACTGGAGATGCCAGAGACGGTGGCAGATCCGAGTCAGAATCTAGAGTGCTCGGGGGAGCCGGAGGGAGAGTTGGCCCTCGCTGCGAAGGAGATTCCGTCAGAGGGGGAGGCGTCTGAGACTTCTGAATGTAAAGAGTGCACTGAGAATGAGGAGCCCCTGGATCTAGATTCAGCTCCCGTGGACAAGGACTTGCAGTGCCCCAGAGAAGAGGAAACCGTTCGAGTGGTGGGCACCCCTGGATGCAAGAACTGTGGATACCGGCTGGTGCTAGCACAGCACACATTCATAAATGCTCAGGTAATTGGCAGGAGGTTGGGGAGTGGGGTGGGGTGGGGGAGAAGAAAGAAAATTTAATATCCTGTTGCCTGTTCATTTACATGAAAACCAACTCCCATCCACCAAGTTGATTCTGATTCCTAGTGAAGCCATAGGACCGAGTAGATCTCTTCTGTAGGGTTTATGAGACTCGAATCTTCGAGGGAGTAGAGAGTATCCAATTCTCCCACAGATGAGCAGGTGGACTTAAACCCCTGAGGCATCGCTGGGGCTGCCTTTGTTTACATTGGTGGTTGTCCAAGTCCAGAATGCATCGGTTACCTGGGGACCACGTGGGAGCAGCTTGCTCCCCAATGTCTGATTCAGCAGGTGTAGGGTGGAGCTGAAGTTTGTGTTTAAAAGAAATTCCCAGGTGATGCTGAAATTAATTGTCTAGGGGTTATTCATTAAGAAGCGATGATTTAGACAACAGGATTTGGTGCCTGAACTACACGTGTTAAACCCGTGGTCTGCCTTTCATTGACTGCTACCTGCACAGGTCACCTCGCCCTGCCCAGCTTGAGCGTTTTCCTTTGTAAAGTGGAGCAAGCCAGGAGCAGCCTCTCAGAGTTGCAGGCAGATGCCATGCACCATATTTAGGAAGTGTTTGGATTGGTCCCTGAGAGATGGTAACTCTCAGGGATGGGTGGCTACCATGATTAGAAGAATTATTTCTAATATCCTGCAGAGAATGTTCTGACAACTGATAAGGAGCAGGAGGTGGGATTGAAGAGTGCTAGTCGGTTCCTAATTCCTGTCCTGAAAAGGAAAGCGGACTCTTTCCTGGAGCCTCAAGGACAGAAGATAAGTGAGGGCGAATCCTCTACCCCATCTCTTCCCATCGTGCCCTCTTCTCTCTACAGAGTATCTGCCAGAGGTGCTATGGAGGTAGTCTTGTCTCCATCCATAACTTCCGCTTCAACTCCCAAATCCTGTGTGCCGCCAGTAGGGTGAACCTGTGCCAGGTCTGGATCGGAGGCTACCTTAGGGTAAGTGAGGGCCCCAGGCCTGCGTCCAGGAGTGCTTTCTGCTTGATCGAGGGAATGCTTATTGTTGCTCCATCTCAGACTAGCTGCTGATGCATCTTCAGAGGAGCAGACTGCGCTGTGCTGGGGCTTGAGTGCCAGGGCTTTGGACTGTGTGCCTCTCTTCCCAACTTCATGGTCATTGGCATCACGCTTGTAGCTGGAAATCCACCGTGGTGGGAGTATTTAAGAAAATTAATAGTTGCTACAAATTTACACTCCATGGCCCCCAATCCTGCCTTGTTAACTCCTCTCAGAGTTGGCTGTTCGAGATTTTCTAACCTACCCTTGGGCGCACTAAATGCAATGGGTAGTCAGAAAGTATTGCCATGAAATCTCTGCCATACAAAAATATCATCATGGGAGGCTATGATCCCTGACACACCCTCTATCTAGGTCTATAAACATCTAAAAGTGATGTGTCCCTCTCTCTAACCCTTCTCCGAAGAATTCTGCTGTCTTCGGTTTATAGGTCACACTGGCAGTTTGGGGAGGCACAAGGACCTCAGGTCATTTTTCCTTTGTTAGACACCCTAACAAGATTAAGACTGATGTTTTATTGAGAGAACATGTCTGTAACCATCTATGGAACACAGGGATGTGCTTCCCTACTTGACCTTCATGAACCCATGCATGTATGAATTGGATTTGAGAAGCAATACTTTCTGACATACCCCTCCTAGCATGCAGACTCCACTTGGCTACTTACGGGTGGTTTTTAGTCAGAGCCTCCGTTTTCTCATCTGTAATATGGGAGCCTTATCTCAGCCCATCTGTGGGCTTGTAGTTGGATGAGGGCTCTTTCTTTTTGCTCCTCCGAGTTTGATCCACAAAACAGTGGTCCCAGAATCATCACTTGGCAGCTTGTTAGAAATGCAGGATCTTGGGCATCTCCCCTAGAAGATCCTCCAGTAAATTTGTACCCACACTAAAGTTTGAGATTGCTCTTGGGATGATGGGGCGTGAGGACTGACCTTTCATAGTCATTCCTCAAAACCCTCAGGGATGGGACCCTGGGCTAGCTGTGTCCTGGTTGGCGGAGCAGTGGGAAAAACCAGCAGGGGCCACTCTCTAGGGCCCCTGGATCGGCCTGCCTCTCTCCATCTTTGTGCTCTGAGCCCAGACGTTCACTTCCCTAGTGCCTAAACTTTCATTGGACTGATGGGAGCTGCTGGAATTATGCCAACTGGGCCCCAGGACAGCCAAGGTGTGGGTGTGGCAACTGTGTGTCCATGAACACTAGAGGTGAGTTACTCTGGGCCCCAGGGGAAGGAGAAAAGTAGCAAGAAGGACACTTACAAATGGTCCCTTCGAGCCCCCTGGACACATCTCCTCCAACCTCTTACCCACTCCCCATCTGGAGAGCCAAACTCCTGCTTGGGTATGAGACTGAGAGGGAGGCGATCTTCCAGGCCAACATGGGTGACATGCGCCACCTTAGGAGAGCCACACATGTGCCCCCATCCTCATGGGTAGGCCTCTTCCTTCCTCTGCTATGATGGTGACATTGTGAGCGACTGATGACAGAAGGGATGAGAATATGCTGTGAATGGGCACCAAGGGAAGAGGCGGGCAGGTGATAGATAGCTGCCATCTTTGAACCAATGCGGACAACAACACAGGCGCCCGATGTGGGGGATTTTTGTTGTGTGGCTCAGGCCATCTGTGCTATTCGGACAAGGTACTTCACCTCCACAGAGCCTCAGTGTCCTCATCTGTGATAGGAGGACGATGGCAGGCCCTCGTGTTATCACTGGGAGGGCTCATAGGCCAATCCATGGAAAATCCTTAGCTCGTGACCTAGCTCCTGGACCCTTAGTTAGAAGGGGTCTTGGGGAATGAGCGGGTGAGAGATCAAGATGGTGGCAGGTGAAGGGGAGGAGGAACCCAAGCAGGGAAGAAGGACCAGGGGGCACTGAGAGGTTGGTAATTGACAAACTTGCATCCTCTTCCTCTAGGGGGTGGCTGGCGACGAACTCCATGCGTACAGCCTCTGCCTTTCGTCTGCTCCCGCTAAGCCAGTGAGGCCAAGACCCTCCCTTGCAGCCCTCTCCCCGCAGATGCCCATGGCTGGCCCTGACCCACTCTCGGTACTGGGCTAATCTCCCAGCTCTTCCTGATAATAAATCCAAATAGCTCACCACATTCACTGACTCTTGTTTCTTCATTCTGGGGGACCCCTGCCCTGGTTGGGAAGACCTCAGAAGCATTGCCCTTCCGCGGGGCAGGGCATAGAGGAAAGCAGCCAGTGACTGGGCAGGGTGGGCGGTGCTGAGGGGTTTGGTTGCAGTGTCACCTGAAGGCAGTCACATAGACCTGGTGGTGGCAGGTCCTCTCAACCGTGGCTAGAGGCATACCATTCCCATCAGATGCCGGTAGGAGAGCTTATTTTAGGTTCGCTATGGACGTGGGAGTTCTTCAGTGGCCGTATCAATCCTTGCATCTCTTTGCCTTAAGCTTTCCCCCGAGAAGGGAAGGCCTCTGATGGATTGATCTTAGAACTCATATTCCACATTTTAATCCTGGAGCAGTAGGAAAAGCAAGGACCATGGCTTCCTTGGAAGTTCTACAGATGAAGGGAACTTCTCTCCAAACTGGAAAAGTCCAGACTAACTGGTCAGATAGGGACCGGTAAAACCCTTGAATGAACCTTATCACCCTTCCTGTCTAGATATGAACTCATCCTCCTGGTTCAAAGTTAGGCTAAGATAGACCTAAGGTGAAGGCACCTTATCACCACTAATCAAGTCCATTAGATCAAAAGGCAACATGTGTTTAGGAATAAAGCTCAGAAGGTAGGAATGGACAGGAAAGGACAGATGGAGATAGGAAACATAGGTAAGTAGGTTAAGTGTGGTTACCATGTATAAGCCAAGTTTTTCAGCACATTTAAAATGCCATTTGGGTGGTAAAATTAGGTGCCACCTTCCCAACACGATTGCTGAAGAAAAATGTGTGCATAAGCAAATGTGGTGAAGAAAGCTAATGGTGCACAGCTATAAAAAGATATAGCATCTGGGGTCTTAAAGGCTTGAAGATAAACAAGTGACCATCTAGTTCAGAAGCAACAAAGGCCACATGGAAGAAACACACCAGCCTGTGTGACCATGAGCTGTCGAAGGGATTAGGTATCAAGCATCAAAGAACAAAAAAATCATTGTAAATGAGGGTGAGTGCAGAGTGGAGACTCAAAGCCCATTGGTAAGCAACTGGACACCCCCTTATGGAAGGGTTATGGGGAGGAGATGAGTCAGTCAGGGTGCAGGGTAGCAACAATGAAGCATATAACTTTCCTCTAGTTCTTAAATGTTTCCTCCCTCCCTACTATCATGATCCCAATTCTACCTTACAAATCCGGCTAGACCAGAGGATGTACATAGGCACAGATAGCAAGTGGAAACACAGGGAATACAGGACAGATGACTCTTTCAGGACCAGTGGTGAGAGTGGCGATGCCTGGAGGGTGGAGGGAATGTGGGGTAGAAAGGGGGAACTGATTACAAGAATCTACGTATAGCCTCCTCTCTGGGGAATGGGTTCATGGGGTAGGAGGGAGTGGGGAGGGAGGGGGAAAATGAGCAGCCGATGTTAAGGGCTCAAGTAGAAGGCAAATGTTTTGAGAATGATGATGGCAACAAATGTACATATGTGCTTGACACAATGGATGGTTGGATGGATTGTGATAAGAATTGTACGAGCCCCCAATAAGATGATTTTAAAAATTAGGTGCCTCGGCTGATATTCGGGTCGACTTATACTCGAGTATATACAGTATATGGCAGGGATTGCAACCATGTCATAAATTAAAGTGTGTACGAATGGCTGAACGCACAGTTTGGTCTGTAAGCTTTTGCCCACATCACAATAAGAAGTTAACATACATAAATATATGCTTTAAAATGAAGATGATGGAACTGATTCATGATTAGGTGAGGCAGTGAGACTCACTTGGAGATGCTCCAGGGAAGGGGGAGGAAAAAGAGTGTGTTGGGCTTGACCTACTCCTCTAGTTTGTTTTTCTGGCTTCCAATTGTGGCCCACCTCCCATTCCCCCAGCCCTCTCTGGGGGAGCTCAAATCCCCCAGCTTGTTTTGAGATGTATGTCTGAGTCCAGTCCTCGATGGATCATCAACTCCCCTCCGGGACTCCCAGTCCATCTCAAAGGAGGGACCAGATTCTCCCATCCTGTGGCTTTGGGATCAAAGTCAGCTCCTAATGGTAGGGCCTTGGCTCCATCTCCTGAGTTTACGGTCCTGTTCTCAGCTCCTGGCTCTTCCCTGGCCCCACTTGCTCAGATCCTGTGGACATTGAAAGAGAAAACGACTGCTGCCCTTAACGCCCTTTTTGTGAGGTGGCCGTCTCCAGGTAGGGTTTGGATTCATGCGGCAACTCACAGATGGTACAAAGAGGGCAAGAGGCCTGCCTTCGGGAATGTTGTTTTTCCTGGGGCATGGAGAGAGTGCTCACGTATCTCTGCGTGTGCACATGTCTGCATACGTGTCTGGTGTGCTCAGGGCTAGTTAGTCCATCTTTGTATATGTGCGGACACCTGGGTATATGGAGATACAGGTAAAGGTATACAAATGCGAATCAATCTGTGCGAGCCAGTGTGTGCTTATGTGTGTTCTATACCTCTGTGTGTTTATGTCTAGGTCTGTGTCTCTGTACATTGATGAGAGTGTTTGTCTGTGTCAGCTTTTGTTCTCTCATGTGCCTGAATCTAAAGAATGCTTGGGCAGCATAAGCTATTAAGCATTCAGAATATTGGCCATTCCAACCCACCCAGAGGTGCTTCAGAAGCTTGCCTGGTACTCTGTTTCCAAAACATGACAGCACTGGAAAGCCTAGGGAGCAGGTCGACTCTATCCACTTGGGATTCCCGCGGGACAGGACGGACTTCATAGAAAATGAAAGCAACCTCACTCTTGAACCTGTGTGTGATGGTTAGATTTTCTGCCAACCTGGCAGATAAGTGTGATGGTAGGGGGCGAGCTCAACCTTTCAATCAGCCTGATAACACATCCTTGGGGTTGTAGCTCTTTTATAAGAGACACATGGAATAGAACTGAGCTCTTCCTTGCCCTGCTCCATTGTTTTCCTGTTTTTTGGATTCTGAGTCTGGGTCCAGCAGAAGCACGTGTGGTCTTCTGTCCCCAGAAACTGAGGGAGCCTTGCTGGTGCTCTGCCATGTTCTTGATGACCTTGAACTGAACCCACCCACCCATGACCTCTTAGCACCTGATCCATAGCCTTGAGCTAGACTGGGCTAGGGTGTTGTCTGCATAGGCAATTCTTTATTGATATCAAATAATTTGTTACATACATATGGATGTCATTGGCTTTGTTTCTCCAGACAATCTCACACAGTGTGTGTGCAGGCATCTGGATGTACCTCTGTGTTGGCACCAGTGGGACGGGTGCATACATGTTAATAGATATCAGCATAGCTAGCTACACGTCTATGTTTATTTGTGCTTCCATGTGTGTGTCATTCTCCAGGGACTAGTAGGATTGGGGTTTGGGCAACACAAGGAACAGTGTGCCCAGTTGTGTTTTTTCCAAAGGCTGAAATTGAGGGAACAGGACAGGATCAGCGAACCCACGGGGACGTGGGTTTTGAGGAACCAGCAAGAATGAGAGCCTTTAACCTGGGTAGGCCACTGGGAAGCAGCCAATGGGCCCTGACCTTACAGTGACCTGCACCAAAGATTTCATTGAGTTGTAATCCATCCCCAGGGCTGAAATCCTTGATCTTTATCAGCGAGTGTTTCAAGTT
Source organism: Tenrec ecaudatus (assembly GCF_050624435.1). Lineage (NCBI taxonomy): Eukaryota > Metazoa > Chordata > Mammalia > Afrosoricida > Tenrecidae > Tenrec > Tenrec ecaudatus. The sequence goes on from NC_134533.1 coordinate 17,350,096, forward strand.
CTCCTCACTTTTACACATTGTGAATCAACCTTCCTCCAATCTCGATGGTGAAGCCCCTCTGCTTCTTTGCCCAGCACACAAATTGAAGAAGTGTGGTAAGAGGATACATTCCTTTCCTAATTTTAAACCACGGATGATTCCCTTGTTCTGTTTGCACAACTGGCTCTAGATCCATGTGCAGGGCCCACATGAGCTCAAAGAAGGGTCCTGAAATTCTTGTTCTTCAAAGGCTGTTCATAGTTTGTTATGAGCTACACAGTCGAATGCCTTTGCATGCTCGATAAGACGCAAGTACATATCCTTCTGGAAGTCTCTGCTTCGAGCCAAGAGCCATCTGCCATCAGCAGTGGTATCCTTTGTTCTATGTCCTCTTCTGAATCCAGCCTGAATCTCTGGCAGCTTCATTTCAATGTATTGCTGCAACCATCATTGGATCTGGACAGGACTAGGGTGTTTTCTCAATATACAATTGTTTTTTTTATTTAAAGCTCTTTCTTATACAAATATGGGTGTCTATGAACTGGTTTCTCTAGTCGATCCAGACTAACACAGGAGCGATAGTACTAAGGAAGCATGCAACACAGAATAATCACCCCTCTGACATCACAGGAGTACTGTTTCCCCAAGGCCAAATTCAGAAGGCTTAGGAAAGAAGGAGAAATGGATACAGAAAACACGCGGAAAAATGGATTAAATGAAGGGACATCAAACAAAACGTTTATGAATTATTGAATAGAAAACTGATCCGGCTTGTAAGCCTTTACATGAAAAAAAGGTTTAATCTATTCAAGAAGTGTCCACATTGCAGTAGGCATATTACAGGATGCATCTTGGGAATTCACGGGCGTTGTTGCTGTGAGGTGCCATCAGGTTGGTTCGGACTTGGAGTGATCCTGTCTACAACAGAACAAAGCACTGCTCCGTCCTGCGCCAACTTAACCATTGTTCCTATGTTTCAGCCCATTGGCACAGCACGCTGTCAATTCATCTGGTCAAGGGCCTGCCGCTAGACTGCTTTTCACTGCCCCTCTACTTTACCAAGCATGCTGTCCTTCTCCGGGGACTGGACTCCCCTGATAACATGTCCAAAGTACGTGAGATGACGACTGGCTATCTTTGCCTCGAAGAACAACGCTGGCTGTGCTTCTTCCAAGACACATTGGTTTGTTTGTTGTTGTTGTTTTTGGCATCCCGTTGTACTTTCAATATCCATCACCAGCGCCATGATTCAAATGCACCAATTCTTCTTCTGTCTTCCTTACTCAGTGCCAACCTTTCACATGCACACGGGGCAATTGGAAATGCCATGGCTTGGTTTTGCGTTCAACTTGTCTGTTGCATCTATTATTTTTAAATAAGGAACATGGTTCTAGCTTTCACTTCCCGATGAGGGCCACGTCCAGCGATACGTGCATTGTGCTTGGTGTGAAGATGAATGGCGACCACCAATTCCATTCACCAGATACTATTCTGAGAATTTTACTTGAGCTGATATCACATAATCCTCCCAACAAGCTTTAGAGGTAGTTTCTCATTTTAGAGAGGAGGACACTGAGACATTGGGGTGCTGACTCTGGAATTCGTTCATTATGATCTGAAGAGCAACCAATCTTGGGAATGGTCCAGGAATAGGCAGTGATCTGTCTATTGTGCTTGGGCTGTGATGAGTCAGAGGTTGACTCAATGGCAGCTAACAACAACAGCAACAAAAACAACAAAACCCAATGTACTACCTCTCAATATGGAGAGATCATATTCTCCATCTGCATAATATGGGTCTTGATAGACATTTAGGGCAATAAGCAGTGCTCCATACCTATATGAACACACACACAAACATTAAGCCCAATACTTGGAATTTCATGGATGCTGAAAAGGTTCCATGGCTGTCATTGGCTAGACTTCCTGGACGTAGTACATTGCAGTGTGTTAAAGAAAGCCAAGGTTTGAGAGTTGGTTAGACTTGACTTTGGCTGATTTACTCTCCACAACTTTCTAGTTATGGGAAAGTTATTTATCCTATCTCAACTTCCATCGTAAATATGTAGACTAGAGGTGGTAATGCATAACTAATGGACAATGGATTTAAAATCTGACATGATCTCTGAAGACAAAATGGGTGCATAATAAAATGTGCTGAAGGAAGATGATGGTGCCTGACTATTAAAAGATATAGTCTCTGGGGTCTTAAAGCTTGTAGTTAAACAAGCAGCCATCTAGCAGGGAAGCAACAAAGTCCACATGTGATCATGAAGTGTTGATGGGAAAATGTATCAGAAATTCAAAAACAAGCAACCAAATCAATGTGAAGGGGTGAGAATGTAGTAGAGACCCGAAACCCACCTGTAAGATAATTGGACAATCCTTCTCAGAAGGGCCACACAGAAGGGATGAAAAATCCAGGGTGCAGTGTAGTACTGATGAAACACATAACTATCCTCTAGTTCATTAATATTTCATCCCTTTCTATTATGGTTTTTGTTTGATATAGCTCATTAATCATGTTAGACTTGCATACATTCATTTTTATAATTAAGATAATTTGATATATGAAAGTCAAGATAGATAACCCTTCAGAAACAGTAACAGGAGTAATGGTTCCCTGAGGATAGGGGAAGAGCTGATAGCACTGATGACTGCATACCCCACTCGAGGGGAGTGAATAACAGAATTGAATGTGAATGGGTAGATTAGATGGTGTAAGATACATACATATATACATAAAGGTTCCTGGGGGGTAGGGTGGGAGAGAGAGGGAATAAAGGGGAGCTGATATCAATGTGTTCAAGAAGAAATAAAATGTTTTGAAATGGTTTGTGGTAGCAATTGTACAATAATGCTTGATATGATTGAACTATGGAATGTTTTGATAGCTGTAAGGTCTCCCAATAAAATGATTTTAAAAATAAATAAGGAGCATGAGTGTGTGGTCAATGTAGAACCTTTAAAAATGTTCTTTCCAGTTTATATCAGAAAGGCATGTTTGTAGGCACTTGAGGGCTGCTTGAAGTTGCTGAGTGGCAATGTCAAGGGCCGAGTTTGTGTACAAAGCAATGTGGGTGAACATGCAAAAGAGCACAGGCTGTAGAGAAAGGAGGTGACAAAATGGGCCTGGGAAAAGGCAGTCATGGGAATAGGGTGTCAGAAGGCCTGACTTCGGTCTGTCTCTGACTGGCTGCGATCTAGGGCAACTCCTTGAAACTCTCAGATGACATTTCCTCATCAGTAAAAGGGGGCATTCAAATGAGGAAATATGTGTAAAGCTCGTTTGGTGGGCTCTAATTGGTCATCCTCACTTACCAGGGAAGGGCATTTCTGGCCAGGGTCCCAGGATGGAAGAGAGTAATGGGAGACAGGACTCACCCTCCAGTAGATGTGCTAGCTACATAATCTGGTGTCAACTTGAGACTTAAGAGTTAAGGGGTGGTGTCCAGTCTGTTAATCAAGTCACAGCTTGATGTCCTCATTTAGAGGCACAACGGAGATATATAACTCACTGGAGGCCAGATACACTCACTCCCTGTGAGACATTCCTGTTGACAAGCCACATGGTACTTCGTTGATAGATACAGAGCCCTGGAGCTGGAGGAACCACGTGGAGACCCATCCAATGCTGAGATATTTCCACCACCACTGGATCCTCAAGATTTTCCACCCACTGGCCTGTGATTTTCCTGTATTCAGTGTCATTGCATGGCTGTGTGAGTCTAAAGATGAATTTATGGACTAGTATCAATATATGGGTAATATCAGACTTATGGACTTGATCTGGAATTTATGGACTAGCATCAACATATGGGGTAATATCAGACTTGTAGATTTGATCTCGATTGGGCTGGGATGTTTTCTTAATGTACGATTTCTCTTTGATATAAAATTCTCTCTTACACACATATTCATGCTTGTGAATTTGTTCCTCTAATGAAGCCAGATTAACACACTAGAAAAGTCTGAAGTTTGAAATTGAGAAATCGGGTTTGGAGCCTTGAATTAGTAGTCTCCCTACCGTCAGGTAGATGAACTCAGGGCGTGGCCCATTGGATGGGAGACAGTGATGATGACCATTTACTTCTCCATTTGAAGGCCCCCTTCTAGAGGAGAAGAAAGAAAGAAAGAAAGATAGATACCAGCTTCTCAGCCTCCGCGTCCTCTGTCCCTGGTTCCCTGAGCTCTGAAGGGCCAGGCTGGATGATGGAGAACAAAGACACACCACCTAGCGAGGCTGTCTCCAAGTGGAGGCCCCACCCTGACTACCCCTTGCTTTTGGCAAAGAGATCCCATGAAGCCAGTATTCAGTGCTCCGTGCTCCGTGCTCGCTGCCCTTTCTCTGAACTGTCGTGAATTTGGCTGGACTTTGGATGGTAACATTTGTCTTTCCTATTGTAATTGTTGTTGAGAGTATACACAGCGAGTGACACTGATCCAACAATCTCTGCTTGTACATTTCTGGAGCACTGATTACATTCTTCATGTGATGCAATCCTTCTCACTCTGCCTTTTAGAATTTCTCACCCTCCATTGACATGAACTCCTGGATCCCTCTTCTTCCCAGCTGAAGATTTGAGTGGGTCGTATCCATCTGACCCCAGGTACATGGGTTAATGAAAAGACAGGCCATTTCAGGCAAATATTCTTTACTAAATAAGCTAACTTGCTGTCCCACTTAAAGAAGACTTTAGGAGATTTGGGGAGGGGTGTTGAAAGTTTAATGATTTCAGGAAAACAATTTAAAAAAAATTCATTCCATCCCCTTGGCTCCAGGCTACATGGATCTCATGGTATGTGGAATCTGTTCTGGATCGTCTGCTATAGAATCTCTGCTCAAACTGTTCCACAATGGAAGCTGGGGTCCTTCCTGTTCTTCGGGTCTCTCTCATAGTAGAAGAGACGTGTGTTCCTAGAAGTAATTGGGCCCACATTGCCTCTCTCTCTACTCCTGTCTCTTTCTCTCCTTCTGCTGCTCCTAGTAAACGCATACCTGTCACTGTGCCTTGAACGACTGTTTGCAAGCTTTTAGTATGCCAGGCATTACTCAACCAAGAGGTAGAAGCAGCCCCCAAACACCCTTTGCAACTGAGTTAATTCTGGCCCCTAGGAACCTTATAGAACAGAATAGAAATGCCCCAATGAGTTTCCAGGATTGTAAATCCTGACAGAGAGACACTGCCCTATCTTTCTTCCATGCATCGTCCGCTGGGTTAGAACCGCCAACCTTTCTGTTAATGGTAGAGCATTTACCTATTGGGCCACAGGGCTCCTTGGAGCTAAAATTGTTGTCTAGAGCCGTCCTCACCATTGCTGTTCTGTGTAACCCATTGCTGCAGTCAGAGTGTCAGTCTGTCCCTTAGGGGGTCTTCCTCTCTTTCGTGGATCCTCTCCTTTACTAAGCAGGATGTCCTTTCCCAGGGATTAGTCTCTCCTAATAACAGGTCAAAATACGTGAGATGAAGTGTTGCCATCCTCACTCCTAAGGAGCACTCTGCTTGTACTTCTTCCCAAGTGGTTTATTTGTTCTTCTGACAGGTCACAGGTCTTTCCACTATTCTTTGCTAGCACCTTAATTCAAATGCATCAATTCTTCTGTGGTCTTCTTTACGCATTTTCCAGCATTCATATGCATACATTGAAGATACCACGGCTTATTGAAAGTATCATGGCCTGCCAAAAGAACAAACAAATCTGTCTTGGAAGAAGTAAAATCAGAATGTTCCTTAGAGGTAAGGATGGTGAGACTTCATCTCGCATACTTTGGGCATGTTAGCAGGCGAGGTCAGTCCCTGGAAAAGGCAGCATGCTTGGTAAAGTAGTGGGGGCAGTGAAAAAGAGGAAGGCCTTCGACAAGATAGATTGGCATGCTAGCTGCAACAATGATTGTGCAGATGGCACAGGGCAGAGTGATGTTTTATTCTGTTGTACATAGAGTCTCCACGAGTCAGCACTGACTGGACAGTATCTAACAACAATACTAAAGTCCTCGGCTTAATAGAGCCTGATGAAACCTCAAGACTTTGGCCTCTAGTTACCCTTCAATCCTTGAACTGAACTCTTCTCAAATGCCCCACTCTCCTTCATGGTTCCACTTTCAGCAAAACAACAGGTAAGTGTATAAGAGAAACAATAACACTATATAGTGAGCAATAACACTAAGGACGTACATACTTCTTACAACAATCAACCACTTGAGAACCCAAGAGCAGCATGTACCCCAGGACAAAGTTTAGAAGGCAAAAAGAATTAGGAAAAAAGATGGAATGGAAACAGGAAAGCCAGAATAGAAGTGTAGGGTAAATGATGTTACATTGTGATGGTTGCAATCAATGACATGAAACAAAATGTGTATAATTGTTCAATAGAAACTGATTTGTTCTGTATACCTTCATCCAATTAAAAATAAAAAGTGAAAAAAAAAAGAAAGAAAATCCCATGGGTTGAGTTAGGTGCACCTTCGACTTGCTTTCTGATTTTTTGAAATGGGCTATCTTTGAGGGTGTTAGGTGATCTCTCATAGTTGCTTTAATTTGCATTGTTTTTATGGCTAATGATTGGGGACATTTTCTCCTGTTTATTGGCCATTCCGATTTTGGCTCTTGTGAAACTTCTGTTCCGGTCCCTTGCCCCCTCCTCAGTGGGCAATTAGTTTTTTTTTTTTTTTTTTTTGGACGCTAGCAGAGTATTGTAGATTTTAGTAATAAGGCCTTTGGCTGATGTGCCATTGCTAAAGATGTTTTCCCAGTCCGTGGGTTCTCTTCTCTTTTGGTGAATTCTTTCGATGTACACAGGTGTTTTATCTTCAGTATATCCAACTTGTCGACTTGTGCCTCCTCTGTGTTTGTGTCCTTCCCTATTTCTGATAGTCAATGTATTCCCTGCACCAAAGTTCTCAGGTTTGTCCTAATTCCCTCACTGATGGCCCTAATAGTTTGGGGTTTTATATCAAGGTCTGTGGTCCACCTTGAGTTTATTCTTGTGCCAGGAGTGAGATAAGGGTCTTGTTTCATTTCTCTGTAGGTAGATATCCATTTTTCTAGCACCACTTGCTGAAGAGGGCATCTGCTTCCCGTTTGATATTTTTGGGGCCCTTATCAAAGATCAGCTGTCTGTATGTTGATGCTTTTATTTCTGGGTTTTCAGTTCTTTTCCATTGGTCTGAGTATCTGTCATTGTACCAATACCATGCGGTTTTGACAACTGTGGCTGTATAGTATGTGCTAAAGTCAGGTAAAGTAAGCACTCCCACTGTGTCCTTATTCTTGAGGAGTTCTCTGCTAACTTGGGACTTCTTCCCTCTCCATATGAAGTTGGTAATCCATTTATCAATTTCTTTGAAGAAAGATGAGGGTAATTGTATCAGGATTGCATTAAATGTACATAGCACCTTGGGCAGAACTGACATCTTTACTATATTGAGTCTTCCAATCCACGAGCATGGGATATTCTTCCATTTGTTGAGGTCACTCTTGATTTCCTGTAATAGTGTTCTTCATATAAATCTTTTGTTCTTTTAGTCAGGTGTCCCTAGATATTACAATTTGTACTTGGCTATTGTGAAGGGTACCACCTTTTTGATCTTCTCTTCGGTGGTCTTATCCAATGTATATAGCAGTCCGATAGACTTCTATTTGTTGATCTTGTATCCTGCCACTCTGCCATATTCCTCTATTGCTTCCAGTATTTTCCTTGTGGAGCCTTTGGGATTTTCCATATACAAAATAATTTAATCTGCAAATAATGATACTTTCACCTCTTCCTTCCCCAGAAGAATACCTTTGATGTCTTTTCTTTGCCTTATGCTGTTAGCTAAAACCTCTAGTAAGATGTTAAATAAGAGTGAGGACAAGGAGCATCCTTGTCTGGTCCCCTTTTTTCAGTGGCATTGTGTTCATCTTTTCTTCATCGACTACCACATTGACTGTTGGTTTTTCATACATAGCATGTGTTTCCTTCCATTCCTATTTTCTTGAGTGTCTTAAACAGGAATTGGTGTTGGATGTTGTCGAATGCTTTTTCTGCATCTATCAATATTATCATGTGGCTCTTATAGTTTTTTCTTGTCAATGTGGCAAGTGATACTAATGGTCTTTCATATGTTGAACTATCTCTACACATCCTTGTTAAGAATCCTACTTGGTCATGGTGAATTATTTGTTTTATATACTTTTGTATTCTATTGGCCAGTATTTTGTTAAGGATATTTATTGTTCTGTAGTTCTCAATTCTTGTGTGATCCTTGCCCAGTTTTGGTATTCAGGGTTATACCATCTTCCTAGAAGGAGTCCAGCAGTTTGTCATCTTTTTCTATGTTCTGGAAAAGTTTGTGTAGGATTGGTGTCAGCTCTTCTCTGAACGCTTGGTAGAAATCTTCTGTGAAGCCATCTGTTCCAGGGGATTTTTTGTTGTTAAACTCTTGACAACCTTGTCTATTTCTTCTATTGCTATGGGTCTGTTGAGATTCTTGACGTCCATCAGGGATAGTCTAGGGAGGGATTGTTTTTCCAAGAATTTGTCCATGTCTTTCAAGTGGTTGAATTCATTGGAATACAATCTTTCATGGTACTGTGTAATTATACTTTTGATTTTATTAGGGTCTGTAGTAATGCCCCCTCTTTCATCCCTTATCCTTATTATTAAGATTTGTTCCCTCCTTTCTTTGGTTAGGTTTGCCAGTGGTCTGTCGATTCTGTTTATCCTTTCAAAGACCCAACTTTTAGCAGCATTTTCCCCATAGTTTTCTTAATTTCCTTCTCCTGAATCTTAGCCCTGAATTTTACTATTTCTTTTCTTTTGCTATTGGTAGGGTTGTCCTGTAGACTCTACTCTAGTTGTAAATTTGTGCCTGCATATCAATCATAAATCTCTTTTCCTTTTTCAGGTGTGCATGTATTGCTATGACATTTTCTCTGATAACTGCCCTTGCTGTGTCCCATAAGTTTTAGTACCTCGTGTTCTCATTCTCCTTGGTTTCTAGAAATTTCCTAATTTCATCTCTGATCTGGGCCAGTATGCACTCCTTTTGCAATAGAGAGTTATTCATCCTCAAATTGTTTGCTCTTGTTTTCTTTGTCTTCCTTTTGCTGATTTCCAGCCTTATGGCATAGTGGTCAGGGAGAGAGGTCTTTATGATATCAATATGCTTAACTTTATGTAGATTCACCTTATGCCCCAGCATGTGGTCTATATTCAAATATGTGCCATGTGGGCATGAAAAGAATGTGAATTTTGTTGTATTTGGGTGAAAAGCTCTGTAAATATCAGGTCAAATTGTCTAATTGTAGTGTTTAGATCTCTAGCCTCCTTGCTGAGTTTTTTTCCCCTGTGATATATATTGCTCAGAGAGTGGTGTATTGAAATCATCTACTATAATCGTTGAGGCTGTGATTTATTTTTTCATCTTTTGTTGCGTTTGGTTGATGTATTCAGTGAGTCTGTCCTTTGGGGAATATATGTTTAAAATTCTTAGTAGTTCTTTGTCTACCATTCCTTTGAGCATTATATAGTGGCCCTCCTTATCTCTTTTTATGATTTTCACTTTGAGTCAATTTTATCTGAGATTAGGATCGCAACCTCTGGTTATTTTGAATAGCTGTTTTCATGGTATGCCTTTCTCCAACCTTTGGTTCTCAGCCTATTTTTGTCTGTAGTCTTGAGATGTATCTCCTGTAGGCAGCAGATTGATGGGTTGTGTTTTCCAAGTCAGTCTGCTAGCCACAGTCTTTTAATGCCTGAGTTCAGTCCATTGATATTCAGGGTTACTGTCTCTATCTATGGACTCCATTATATCATCTTATACCTTTTGTGTTTTGTGTTTTTCTACCTCCCTTTCTTATCAGTGTGTTGTGCATGCATGTGTGGATCATTCTTGACTTCTTTCCATCCTTAAGGCAATGCTATCTTGGGGGCTGTTTACTCTTTGATGCCCTCTGGGTGAGGTTGTTCTATGTGTCAGTCTCTTATTTATGCTTGGTGAGTGCTGTTCGTCTGCCCATAATGGGTCAGCAAGGATCTTTTGTAGGGCTGGATTTCTAATTTTTTTTTTTTAGTTTTTCCTTGCCTGGAAAGACTCTTGCCTCTCCATCTATCTTGATAGATAATTTGGCTAGGTAAAGCATTCTTGGGTTTTCGTTATCTTCTTTCAGTTTTTGGAACATGTTACTCCACTCTCTCCTCTTCTTCATAGTTTCTGCTGATAGGTCTGAACGTATTCTTTTTTGGGAACTTTTATATGTGATTGCTTGTTTTTCCCTAGCTGCTCTCATGATTTTCTCCTTTTCCTCAAAGTTGGATAGTTTAACTAGTATGTGCCTTGGTGACTTCTTATTGGGATTCAGTCTGCTAGTATTCTTTCAGCCTCCTGAATGGTTGCCTGGTTTTCATTCATTAAGCTGGTGAAGTTTTCCTCCAAGAATTCTCTCACTTTTGTTGCAGCTGACTTCTTTGTTTTGTCTTCCTCTGATAATCCTCTTCTGATGTTGTTCCTCTTCACAGCATCAGATATAGCTCTTAGGTTTTCTTCAACTTCTCTGATGATCTTATTAGGTTTTTGTTCATATATTTTTGAAGTATGCTTGGCTGTCTTCTAGGCCAACGGTGAAGTTCTCTGCCTCCTCCAGTCGATTGGCCAAGTCTGTGAGTCTGCTACTGGTTTTTGTTATCTCGTCTCTAAGCTCTTGTATTTCCCTTTGGTGTATGGACTTTATCTCCTCTATCATTTCATCCTTTTCCCATATTGTTTTCCTCATATCCTGTAAGACTCCAAGCAGCATTCTGAAAAATTCTTTCTCTGGCAAATCAATGTCGACTTCTATGCACATTGTAATGTTCAGGACATCTTCTGCTGTTACCTTTTGTTTCGCCTGTTTTTTTCATTGAGGTCATTGGGCTTTTTGCTGTTTGCATTGCATTGTTTTAGAGGAGTAAGGTGCTATTTTCCATGGAGTCAAAGAGCACTGATGTATTTTGGGAGACTCGTAGGAATGCTTGTTCGAACAGCCTGCAGGTAATTTCACTTTGGAATTAGCCTACCATTTTATCCTCCTGTGACTTCTCTCTTTCCCTAGTCAACCAGTATTCTGTTATTTGGAGGGCAAGTTGGATGGTCCTCTCAGGGGACTCTGGTTGAGTTGTTGTGGACCCATGAGTATGGATGATGTCACAGGAAACCATGATGATGTGGCCCATGGCAGCTTGGGGTGCTGCAGAGGGTGTGCAGGGGTGCCCATTACAACGAGAGTGCCACAGAAGACTGATGGGTTGCCCGCTTTGGTGTTGAACACCTCGAATGGTGGGCGGAATTGTTTTGGTCAGGTAGATCACTGCGGAGGTTGGGAAGAGGTTCCCGCAGCAGTATGAAATGTTGGTGAGAGTTGGCCGAGTTTCCTTAGGCCATGAGAGGCAATACAGCAGGTGGGAGGGAGTTCCCTCAGTCACACGGGACTACAAAGTTCAGATAGGAGCTTTCCTAGACACACAGGCAGGATTTCCCCCAAAGAAGTTGGGTGAGATTTCTCAGCCAAGTGTCAAGTGCTGCAGAGTATGGGTGGGCAGAATTTCCCTGGAAGAAGTTGGGCAGGATATCCCCTAGCAGAGGGTGGGTGGGCTTTTCCCGGCCTCAGGTTACACTACAGAGGGTGGAGCGCTCCCCCCGGTAGAGGGAAGGCGAAAATGCCTTTGGCTAAGGGGAGTGGCCTGGAGGTCAGCAGTGGCGTGAGAGAAAAGGGAAGAGAAAAAGAAAAGAAAAAATTAAGCCCTCTCAGACTGTGAGGGGGATAGAGAGAAATCAGTGAAACAAAAGTAACAATAGAGCTGAGCCCCAATTCCTACCATGGGTCTGGTTGGATTTAATCCCTGCCCCAAGGCAGCAGCAAGCTATGGCTGTGTTGCAATAAATCCCCTGTGCCCGCCCCAAATGATCCGGCTCTGGCTGAGACAGTGGTGGGGCTAAGGTCAATTCCTAGCCAGTCTCCACTGTGGTAAGTCAAAAGCCCCCAGCCCCTAAAAAACTAGTGGATCTTTATGATGCTCGTCCTGCGACCCGGCAGTGTGGAATTTACCTCTGAATAACTCTTGTGCTGATTTCTGCGGATTCCCTCTGGTATGTGTTACTCAGTTGCCATGTTCCTAGAAGTCTCCTCACAGTCTTTAATTTTCATCAGCAAGTGCTTCAAATACTCTTCATTTTCAGCAAGCAAAGTTGTGTAATATCTTCATATTGCAGGTTAAGACACTTTCCTCCAATACCAAGGGCATATTCTTCATCATATAATCCAGCTTCTCAGATTAGTACAGCATACAGACTGAATAAGTATGGCGAGAGAATGCAACCTTATGTACACCTTTCCTGATTTAAAATCACACAATATTCCCTCGTCCTGTTGAAATGACTGTGTGTTGTTCGTGTACAGGTTGTGCATGAGCACAACAAAGTGTTCTGGAATTCCCATTCTTCTCCATACTAGCTACAATATGGTGTGATCGCATAATCAATAAATCACCAGTAATCATCTTTTTCATATTCTCTGCTTTCCTTCCGTCAACATCCAAATCTTGATTTCAAGTCCTCTTCTGAATTGGGCTTGAATTTCTGGCAGTGTTTTGTGGATGTTCTGGTACAGTGTTTTTGAAATAACTTCAGCAAAATTTTACTCTCATGTGACAGTAATGAGATTGTTCACTAATTTTCTATTCTATTGAGTCACTTCTTTTTTGAAGATATATATATATAGCTTTTTTGAGCTTGCTTTAATTGTCTTCATCTATTAACTAAATTTGCATATGAGTAATTGATTGTCTGGTTCTTAGATGCCCCCTGATCTTGTTTTGGCTGATATTGACCTTCTCCATCATCTCTTCCCACAAATGTAGTTAATTTGATTTCTGTATATTTTAGCTGGTGAGGTCCACATGTACAGTCGTTATTTTTGTTGTTGAAAAGTTATTTGCAATGAACAAGTCTTGCAAAATTCTATCTTGTGACCTCCAGCTTTGTTTCTTCAAGCCTTTATTTTCCAGCTACTGACCTTTCTTCTTTAATTCTAAGTTTCCCATTCCAACCATAGTAACTATTAATTCATTTTGATGGTGTGCTCAATCAATTTCAGACTTAATAAACTAGTGGGATTCCTCAATTTCTTCATCACTAGCTTTAGTTTTAGTGAGTAAACTTTAACAGTTCTGTTAGTGAAGTGGATTACGTTTGGGGTCGCTAATGGCAAAGTCAGCAGTTTGAAACCAGCATTCTACTCCCCTAAAGATTCAGAGTCTCAGAAGTCCACAAGGGCAGTCCTACTCTGTCCTATTTGGTTGCTGTGGGATGGAATTAATTTGATGCCAGTGTGTTTTAAATAAAATCGAATAATACTTGTATTAATTGGACTTCCTAGCACTTGTATAGATATTACCATATCAAGATAGTATTGTATGTCAAAGTAGACCTTGAAATGTTCTTTTTGATGATGAAATTGATGATGCCATTCCTCTTGAATTTGTCATTCCAGGTATAGTAAGTTATATCAGTTCACTAGCACTTAGGAAATGGATCTCATGCCTCCCATTTTATTTTCACTACTTCTGATTTCCTGAGATTCATGCTGCATACATTCAGCTAATTCATGGATGTTGTAGCTGGTTCTTCTCCTTTTGAGTTGTTCCCCATCAACAAATGAAGTCCAAAAGCTTTATTCCATCCACATCATTATGGTCAACTCAACTCTGTGGGGCAAGTAGAGCATCCAATCATTTTGAGTGGCTTCCAATATGAGAGGCTCATCTACTGGCACTAAATCTGACAATGACTCTCCTAATGATAAAGTTTTCAGTGGCTACACCCTTAGAAGTGTACAGTCTTGTCCTGTTTCCTGGTAGATTCTTATTTTAGAAGCTCTACTGAAACCTGTTCACCATGAGTGACCCTGCTGGTAGTTGGCACAGTGATGGCACAGCTTCCAACATGACAGCAACACACAAGACACCACAGAGCAACAAACTGATACAGTACAATGCAAGTGGCAGGGAGGTGAAAGAGAAAGAGAAACATTAAAACAATATTTGTCCAAGTACCTAGATGCCTCATGAAATCATGATCCTACTGGTTGATTATATTTTTATATTGGTTCATCATGGATTCTTTGCTTTCATTTCTGTTTTATAAAACTTTCCATTAAATATTATTTTTCTTGAACACTGAATTTTCTTTAGGTCTTTATGTTGCCTTGGGTCTGAGGCCAGAGCCTCACTGACTATACCTAAGTCCTTTCCCTGGTGGTGGTAAAGAGCTATGGGAAGATGAAGCCAGTTAGCTGGGGAAATGGGACACAAAGTGCTTCAATTACCCTACTCCTGATTCCAGCCACTGCCTCTTTACCTTCTCTGCAGATCTACCTTGAAAATGGGGGGAAATGGCATGTTCTAGATCCATCATGCTGGACCAGAAGCAAATTTTCGGACCAGAGGCGTTTGGCTGGGACTTTAACAGTTCATACAAGGTGCAACCATTGGTCCCTCCACATCCAGAGAAAAGAATAGTGAAGAAACTCAAAGCTATGTGGGTATAATTAGTTCAACAGACGCTCATCAACATGCAATCGTCAACATACATGATGCCGAGTTCAAAGGAACAAATGGTGCCAACCTTTCACTGTCAACTCCTCTGCACATTAGAAGGTCCTAGATTGTAGGGAGGGGAAAAATGAGGAGCTGATGCCACAGGCTTAAGTGGAGAGCATATGTTTTGAGAATGATGAGAGCAATGAATGTACAAATGTGCTTTACACAATTAATGTATGGATTGTGATAAGAGTTGTATGAGTCCCTAGTAAAATGATCTTAAAAAAATAAAAAGGTCCTGGATTGAGTGGGAGAAAAATAAGGAGCAAAACTCAAAATCATGAAAATTACCAAGCTTATCTATTGGATTGAGACTGGTGGAATGCCTGAGGTTAGGGCCCTTAGTGATAACTTCAGGTCTGGAAATGAGCTCACACCTTTGGCTCAATTTTTCAGCCAAATAATAGAAAGGTCTATGCAGGGACAAGGAGCCCTGGTGGTGTAGTGGTTACCAGTTGGGCTGTGATCCTCAAGGTCAGCTGTTCAAAACCACCAGCCACTCGTTTGAGAAAGATGAAGCTTCCTACTACTGTCAAAAGTTACACTCTAGGAAACTCACAGGGTCAGTTCCACAATGTCCTATGGTTTCGCTATGGGTTGGCATTGACTTGATGGCAATGAGTTTTTATTTTTATTTTATGCAGGGACTACATATTGAATATGACTCTTCTCCATCATTGCAACCGGTTCTCCCTTTCTGCCCCCATGTTCTCCTTCATGGCATCACTACTCCCATTACTGTTCCTGAGGGGTTTATCTGTCCTGGATTCCGCGTGTTGAGAGCTCTTATCTGTACCAGTGCACACGCTCCAGTCTAGCAAGATTTGTAAGGTAGCGCTGGGGTCATGATAGGGGTGTGGTGAGGGGAGAAGCATGAAAGAACTAGAGGAATGTTGTGTGTTTCATCGGTGCTATAATGCACCGTCTGACTCATCCCTTCTTTGTGACCCTTCTGTGAGGGATGTCCAACTGTCTACAGATGGGCTTTCAGTCTCCATTCGGACTTCCCTCATTCGCATAGATATGAGCCCCTCCAGGGAGATGAACACCAAAAACGTGAGTGAAGGGAGATAACAGTCGGTGTAAGGTATGAAAATAATAATAATTAATAGGGTAGAATAGGGTGCCTATGGGAACTTAATTGGGGAAGTTGGACTTAATGATCCAAGGAAGAGGATTGGAGTGCCTTTGGGTTGAGGCTTACTGGAGTGGGTGGCTCTAAGCAGTTAATTCAGGGAACTGGGTTTTAGTGACCCACGGAGCTTGAGTTGAATTCCTTCAGGTTAAGGCTTAAACCAGAGTGGTATGCCCTTTGGGCATTTATTAGCAGACTTGGCAGAATTTTGTAACATGATAAACAACTCAACCTTGAGCATTCCTCACTGGCATTACAATTTGCTAACTTCCTTAATAAACCCTTTAATCATGAATTTTGAGAGTTCTGTGGAGCTGTAGAAATGGATGTTAGAAACTACAGGGTAAAATCTAAGCTGTCTTAATGTAATTAAGACATTACAGTCCATAAAGGGAACAATACCATGAAGGAGGTAAAGGTTACATAGATTAATCAACCATTTGAAATCAAGCGGGTATCATTTACCCAAGGACAACCTTCAAAGGAGTTAGAAAGAAAGAGGGATGGAAATGGGCAAGAAGTAGGGTCAGTGATGTTTCAATCAATGACATCAAACAACATCTTTGGACTGATGAATGGAAAACGCTTGCCATGTAAACTTTCACCCTGTTCACAATAAAGCATTAAAAAAATTATGAGCTGTCCACTCCACAGTGCATTTTATAGGATAAGTTTTAAGAATTAACCCACATGTAAACAAGTTATGTAAACAAGTAAACAAAATGTAAACAAGAAAATTAGGAAAGGAGAGGACTGGCTTTACAGCCCCAGACATAGACCCGTGCGTGCATTTTCCCTCTCCCAAGATGTTAACTAAGCCTTGGGGATCATACCTTGAACTTGAAACACCTGGAGCCCCTCAGGTGCCGCAGAGCACATTGTAAGAGCTCAATCAATACTCACTGCTTTCTTTCATTATTTCAAAGTTTCTTATTCAATCCATTAAATTATGAATTAGATGAAGGTTTATATATCAGATGGTACTTTTTTATGCCCACTCTGGATTCAACTCAACCACTAAGGTGGCTGGAAGTCATTGGACCACATAACTAAGGGATGTGTTTGTGTGCAGAGACAGTTGAGTGGACATGAGAGAGCGAGGTTGGAAGGGAGGGCGGTCATTGAAACGGGCCTAGAAGAAGGCAACTAGCACGTAAATAGGGAGTCAGAAGGCCTGGTTTAGGCCTGTCTCTAACTTGTGATCTAGGGCAACTCCTTTAAACTCTGAGGGGCTATTTCCTCACCAGTGAAATGGGGACATTCGAATGAGACGATATGCGCAGAGTTCATTGTGGTGCAGGCTCAGGAGAGTAGCTGACCTTCTTGGGCATCTCATCCCTCCTGCAAAATGGCCCCCACACAGGGTCCCAGGATAGTGGAGAGTAAAGAGGAGTGGGGCTAGCCTTTCACTATCTCTCCCACTAGAAAAGTGAAGTTTGAAATTGTGAAACCACGTTCAGGGTCCCTGGAATTGGCAATCACCCCACCGTCAGGTAGATAAGCTCAGGGTCCGTTGGGTGGAGAGATAGATAATGGTGAGAGCCGTTACTCTGCAATTGGCCCAGAAGTGGCCTCCCACCTACTTCTCCATTTGAGGGCCCTTGGGGAGAGGAGAGGAGAGGAGAGGAGAAGAAAATAGGCGAGGAATCCAAACCTGCGCATCCTCTGAGCTCCCTGGTGTCCTGAGCCCTGGCGGGCCAGCCTTGAACAGGGAGAACAAATGCACACTGCCCAGCCAGGATGTCACAGAGTTGAGTCACCCCCTGACTGCCCCTCGGGTCTCAGCAGAGAGATCCACAGAAATGAAAGACTCAATGCTGCCTGCCTTTTGCCGGACTGTAGTGAATTTTGCTGGCACTTGGGCGGTTACATTCGTCTTTCCAGTGTTCTTTGTTGTTGAAAGTATACACAGCAAACCACACCGATTCAACAATTTCTGCGCGTTCAAGTCTGTAGCACGGATTCCATTCATCAAGTGTGCAACGCTTCTCACTCTGCCCTTTAGACTTGTTCACTCCCCATCGACGTGAGCTCCTGGACCCTTGAACTTCCGATCTAAATTTTGGAATTGGTGTCATCAGTTCAGTCCCATGTAGGTAGTCCTTCAAAGGGCACACGGTTTCAGGCAAACATTATTGATCGAATCAATCCACTTAAACAAGACTTCAGGGGAAGATTTTACTTGACGTTTTAATGATGATCTCAGGGCAGCAATTTTGGGATCCATGCAGTCAGTCTCCATGACACCAAGAGGATTCTACAGAAGTTGGAAATCGGTTGTGCATACTCAGCCTTTTGGACCAGATTAAAAGATCAAAAGATTCCATTATGGTAGGCAAGTAACATCTCGTTCTTCAGGTTTCACAGTCAAGGAGGCGTGTGTTCACGGAATAATTAGGCACATGTTCACGCTTCCTGCGTTTCCTTCCTCTTCCTCTTCTTCTGCTACTCCAAGCAAATAGAGCCCAACTGTTGTGACGTGGCTGCTTCCAGGCTACAGTGCCCCAAGCACAACTCAACAAAGTAGGATATAGAACCCACTCCCAGTGCTATTGAGTCGATTCGAACTCATGACAACACTACAGGACAGCATTGAAATGCCCCATAGGATTTCCGAGGTTGCAAATAATTACAGAAATAGTACTGTCATCCCCTTCTCCCACACATCGGCTGGTGGATTGGAACCACCAACCTTTCTGTTAGTAGTAGAGCACTTTACCAACTGTGCCAGCAGAGTTCCTTGGAGATAAACAAGAAGCACTAAGGTGATATTAGGCCAGTTACCTGGGCTGTCATGTATGTGAGATAATGGGCGAGCCTAGTTTGATATCTGTCCCTCATAAATATCTGGTTTTTCTTTCTATTCCATTCTACAAGACCTTATGCATTAAATATTCTTTTTTCCTTGAACACTGCATTTTTGTGGCTCTGTTATGCTTTGTATCTGAGGCAGGTGCCTCCCTCCCTGCACCCTTGACTTGGCTCAGGTGGTGGTAGAGGTCTGCGGAGAGATGGGGCTGAGTAGCTGGGAAAGTGGATCACAGTGTTTCAAGGACTCTGGTTCTCATTCCAGTCACTGCCTTCTTGCCAGTCCTGAGGACATGCCTTGAGGATTAGGCAGAATGGCATGTGCTAGATCCACGA
Organism: Tenrec ecaudatus; assembly: GCF_050624435.1. Classification (NCBI taxonomy): domain Eukaryota; kingdom Metazoa; phylum Chordata; class Mammalia; order Afrosoricida; family Tenrecidae; genus Tenrec; species Tenrec ecaudatus. The sequence goes on from NC_134533.1 coordinate 17,368,973, forward strand.
TCCTCAACCAGCTGTTTTGCCTCCCAGGGACATTTGGCCAGGTTCAGAGATGTTTTTAAGGCTCACGACTCGGGGGAGGTGCTCCTGACATCAGTGGGTTGAGACTAGGATGCTGGAAAGCATCCTACCCACGCACAGGACAGAGTCCAAGGAGAAAGAATGATGTGATCCTAAAAGTCTTGATCTACAGCAAAAAGGATCAAAGAACTTGTTATGCATTCAGGAGGAGAGGGAGAGGGGGTTAGAAAGAAGGAATACAGGAGGGATAGACAGGCAAAGAGAGAGGAGATCTTGGAGCTCAAAACATTTAGAAATCCGCCCCCTCCTTTCTGTTTGACCTTGGCAGGCCACTTTGTCTGTGAGTCCCCTTTTTCTCCTCTGTGAAGTGTGGACAATCCTGTTCTTTTGGAGTTGAGGTGGAGGAGAAGACTCAGGGCTGTGGTGAGGAAGCACCTGGTCCATGTAAGGGACCGGGAGGGTCAGGACTCCTTTCCGCTTCCTCCCTCCTCTCTCACTGATCCCTGTTACCTCCCTGTGATTCTCTACTTCATTTCCCAGGATGTGGACCAGTGGGAAGCTTCTCCTGGAGTTAAGCTGCTCCAGCAGCACTTTACAGAAAACTAGGGTCAGTTGTGCCTTCTGGAGCAAACTAGGACATACGGGTCCCAGAGGGCAGCAAGCTGCAGAAGGAGCCGCACCAGAGTTGAAGAGAGTGAACAAATTTCTTGTTATCAGCTCCACTGCATGACCACAGCTTGGGGAAATCATAGGGGCCGCTTTCCACTTCCCCAAACACCCAGTATAAAGGGTGTCTGTGGTGCACAGCAGGCAGAGAGCCCTTGAGGGGAGGTCTCAGACTCGGAGAGGGGTGAGTACATCCGGGATACCCAGGGAGGAGGAAGTCAGCACCTGGGAGGAAGGTGGGCATTGATGGGCAACACCAGAGGATCACATTGACTGGATGAACTGAGCTCTCCGCCAGAGCCTGTGCATCCCTCAGGGCATGGTCTGGGCTGCGTGTTTTCTTGGGAGTAGAGATGGCACTTCCGGGGACAAGAGCTTCCCATCGCCCACAGCCTTTCCCTGGAGGTTCAGTTCAGGGCTCTGTTCAAGGGAGGAAGACTAAAAAAAAAAAAAAAAAAAGCTTTCTCGTTTGTCCCTGATCAACCAATCAATCAATTAATTAAGCATACTTTTTCTTTTCACTGTGTTCCAGGAAGTGTGCTTGGCACACCAGGACAATCCCCAAAGAGGCAAGGTGGCATTTGTCTTTGCCACAAGACTCGGGAGCTATGAAGTGTCCTCCGATCCTGCTGCTTCTCTTGTTGGGGCCAATTTCTGCTCTTCATCTGAGTAAGTCCTCCCCGCCTCACCTCATCCATCCTTTTCCCTTCTACTCCCCCGTCAGGGCAGGGCCATAATCCCCCCTCAGTAGTTGACCCAGCCTATTCCTGGTTAAATGTCTCCTGAACTCAGACCTGTGACCTGAAGTTTCTGTTCAGGATTGGGAATTGCCCCCAGCTTCTTTCTCACAGCCACTTCCAGCAGACACCCACTTGTGGTGTCAACCAGGCATCAGGATCGCATAATACATTAGCAGGTGTCAATCGAGAGAAGTCTCGTCATCCAAGACCAGAGGTGTCTTCTAGCCTGAGTGCCAAGTGGAGTCCCTAGGTTGGGACCTTGTGAGCTGTCCGAGGTCCTGGAATAAACCTGCACTGGGCTTTGTGGTAAGTTTTACCGGCCGACTCTTTTCTCAGAGAATGATGCCCCCAACCTGGAGCAGCCAAAGGAGGTGGCAGACTTGAGCCGGGATCTGGAAGGCTCGGGGGAGCAGGAGGGAGAGTCGGCCCTCCCTGAGAAGGAAATTCCATCAGAGGGGGAGGAGTGTGCGACTTCTGAGAATGAAGAACTCCCTGAGGACGATGAGCCCCTAGATTCTGACTCAGAGGCCTTCGACGAGGACTTGGAATGCCCCAAAGAAGAAGACACAGCTCTAGTACTGGGAAGCTCTGAGTGCAAAACTTGTAGTTTCCGGGTGGTGAAAACTCGCAGGACATTTACAAATGCTCGGGTAAGTGGCCGCGAGGCTACCTCAGAGTATCTGGGGGAAGAGAAGGGAGTGAACTGAACTGTCTGCTGCCCTTTCACTTACATGAAAACCAACTCGCTGCCATCCTGTTGATTCTGACTTATAGTAACCCTAAAGGACAATGTAGGAATACTCCTTAGGATTTCCAAGACGGCAAACCATTACAAGGGCATCTAAAGTCTGTCCACCCCACCCCCTCGTGGATCAGTTGGTGAGCTTAAACAATGAACCTTGAGGTTAGCAAGTCTGATGCTTAATTCAGTGCACTACCAGGGCTCTTTTCATGTACATTTCCAGTTGTCAAAGTCTAGAATGAATCGGAATTACCTGGTGGTCAAGTTTCAGAGCTCTGCGCCCACCATTTCTGGTTTAGTAGGTCTAGTGTGGGACCTGTGGAGCCCTGGTGATGGGCTGTGAACTGCGTAGTCGGCAGTTCAAAACTATCAGCTGCTCCAAAAAAGAATGGCTGGGCTTTCTACTCCTGTAAGCAGTTATAGACTCAGAAGCCCACAGGAGATTTCTATGAGTCAACCTTGACTCGATGGCAGTGATTATGGGGTCGGGGATTCCTGGAGGTGTAGGGTTTACTCATTGTGTTTCCAACTGCAAGGTCAGCACTTCAAAACCACCAGCTGCTCTGTGGGAGAAAGACAAGACTTCCTACTCTTGTAAAGAATTAGTCTTGGAAACCCACAGGGGCAGTTCTACCTTGTCCTATAAGGTCCCTATGAGTCAGAATCAACTCGATGACAAAAAGTGTGGGACCCGAAGTTTGCATTTTTAAAAATTTGCAGGTTGTGATGAAACTGTTTGAGCAAGATCTACTCGTTGTGAAACAATGATTGAAAACAATAGGATTTGGTGTCAGAGCTGCATGTTAGACCTGTGGTCTGCCTTTCATTGACTGTGTCACCTGGAGAGGTCACCTCGCCCTGCCCAGCTTGAGTGGTTTCCTCGGTAAAGTGGAGCGAGTCAGGAGCAGCCTCTCCGAGTTGCAGGCAGATGACATGGCACTGTATTTAAGCAGCATTTGGAATGGCCCCTGAGAGATGGTAACTCTCAATAACGGGTGGCCACCAATATCCTGACAACTGATAAGGAGCAGGAGGTGGGGTTGAAGAGAGCCAGTAGGTTTCCAATTTCTGACCGGAAAAGGAAATGGATCTCTCTCCTGGAGACTCAGCAACAGAAGACAGAAGGTGACCTCTCCACCCCACCTCTTCCCATCATGCCCTCTTCTCTCTGCAGAGGGTCTGCCGGAAGTGCTATAGAGGCAGCCTCGTCTCCATCCATAACTCCAGCTTCAACTCCCGGATTCGATGTGCAGTCAGTGGGCTCAACCTGTGCCAGGTGTGGATTGGAGCCATCAAGAAAGGCTGCGTAAGTGAGGGGCCAAGTCCTGGGTCCCAGAGTGTTTTCTGAACGACTGCGGGAACCCGTGCTGCTGCCACGTCTCAGACCAGCTGCGGGTGTGTCTTGAGAGCAGCAGACAGAGATGGGCTGGGGCTGGTTTGTACTGGCCTGGGGACCGTGTGCATCTCTTCCAACTCCGTGACTTCATGCTCGGAGTTTGGAAGCCTCCGTGGTGGGAATATCTACACCGAAGGAATTGGTGGTTGCCACAAGTCAACATCCCACGCTCCCGCTCCCTGCCTTCTTATCTTCCTGGAGAGTTGGTGGGAAACATTTACCAATAGACCCCTGAAGATCAGAGCCTCACTTTTCTCATCAATTAAAGGGGTGCCTTTTCTCAGAACATCCCAGCTGAACCAGATCTGTTTCCCTTTATTACCCTACATTCTACCAAGAAACCAGCAGTAGCAGTAATCACCTGGGACCTTGCTAAGAAAGGCAGGATCTTGGGTTCCACTCCAGATCACCTGAGTCAGAATCTGCTTTCTACTAACAGTAAATGTGTTCACTCAGTAAAGTTGAAGATGCCTACACCATGGGGCGATTGGGTACACGGACTGGCCGTTCATTGTCTTAACCCACAAGCCCTCGGGGATAGGACTCTAGAGAATCTGTTCTGAGTGAAAGGAGCCAACAGTGGTCACATCCTAGGCTTTCTGGATCTGCCTGCCTCTTCCCATCTCTGTCCTCTGACCCAGGACTTCCAATTCTCTAGAGTAATAGGTTTCGCTGGATCGATAGGAGCTGCTGGAATTACTCAAACTGGGCATCAGGACAGCCGCGGTGTGGGCGAGGTAGATGTGTGGCCTTAAGCATTAGAGGTGAGTCACTGTGGTCACCGGGGGGGGGGGGGGGCAAGGAGGGTGGCAAGGAGGACTGTCCTTTTGAGGTGCCTGGACACCCCTTCTCCAAATTTACACCGTCATCCTACCTGGAAGACCCAACAGCTGCTTGGGAGGGGGCCTGAGATGGAGGTAGTCCTCAGTCAAATGTGGGTGATGAGTGCATCCCTGGAGGATTGTGCAGGGGCTCCCCATCCTCCTGGGCAGGTCTGGGTCCTCCTCTGATATGACGGTGACATTGTGAGGGACTGAAGTGACAGACGGGATCAGATAAGATGTGGCGGGGGCACCAAGGGGAGATGTGGGTGGCTGACAGGGTGCCAGCTGTGAACAGATGTGGGCAACAGTAGGGTGCCCAATGTGGGGGACTTTGGCAGTGCGGCTAAGACCCTCTGTGCTGGAGTGAGACACAGTCACCTCCACGGAGCCTCAGTTTCCTCATCTGTGTTATGGGCATGAAGGCAGTGAGGATTCACATGACAGCACTTAGGGCACTGCCTGCCTCCTGGAACCCTTAGCTGGTCAGGGGCCTGAGAAGTAACGATGATGGCAGGGGAAGGGGGCAGAGGAGGGACCTGAGCAGGGAAGAAGGGGAGGGGCCCTCACACATTGGCAGCTGACAAACTGTCCCCTCCCGCTAGGGGGCCAATGGCAACGAACTCCATGCAGAAGACGCCTGCCCTTCGTCTGCTCCAAGTAAGCCAGAGGCGCTGAGACCCTCTCGCGCCGCCCCCTCCCTTCAGGCACTCCTGGCCCGGCCTGCCCCACCCTGGGCTCTGGCTCCTCCTCCTGCTTTTCCTGGTAATAAATCCAGACTTCTCACAGCGCGCACTGGCTCTCGTGTCTTCAGTCTGCCGCGGCGAGGAGACCCTGGGAGCGTGCCCTCCCCAGGGCTGGGCATTCAGAGCAGGGCAATGAGGGAGCCTGGCCCCCAGCAGAGTGGAGGGGTACAGGGCCATGCCTCAGCAGCGCCACCTGGAGGGGGTCCCGAGGAACTGGCGGGTGGCCTGTGGAAGTCAGCTCGCCTCCCTGGGTAGCCGTGAGTTAATGACCCTGCTGCTCTGGAGTCAGCTTAGCGGGTATGTGGGGTGGTGGCATTCCAAAACGTTGGTGATGGAGCTGATGCGTGATGCGGTGAGGCAGTGCGATCTCAGCCGGAGACACACGTGCAAGGGGGAGAAAGGATAGTGTGTTGGGCTCTCCCAGAGATCAAAGCCCCCTGCTTATTTGGAGATGTGTGCGGGGTCCAGTCCTGGGAGGGCGGCCATCTCCTCTCCCAGACTCCCAGTCCATCTCCAAGGAGGGACCATATTCTCAGGGGGGTGTGCCTCCCACCCTAGAGCTTTGGGGTCAAGGGAGGCCCGGGCTCCCACTCCTGGATCTACAGCCCCTTAGTTCCCAAGCTTTCCCTGACCCCACTTGCTCAGACTCCGAGGACGTTCAAAGAGAAAATGCTCTAAACTCCCTCTTGGTGGATGGCAGTCTCCAGGCAGGACGTGGGAGGATGAGGCAGGAGGGTCAGACCATCATGGTGTTCAGAGACTGAGAGCCCAGGGTTGGGGGGGTGGGGAGTCTATGTGTGAGGGAGGCTTCTTGGGGATGTCGTTCTTCCTGGGGTCCAGGGAGAATGCCCAAGGATTTCTGTGTATGCACATAAACAAGTGTGTATCAGTGTCTGATGTGTTCATGTTAGCCCATCACTGCATACGCGTGGACCCTTGTGTACATGGAGATCTACACAGAGGTGTGTAAATGTGCATACAGATGTGAACGAATCTATGTGAGTCAGCGTGCACGTGTGTGTTCTACACCTGAGTGTGTACTTCTAAGCTTGTGTGTCTGTGTCTATGAGTGTGTACATCTGTGTCAAGCTTGCACCCTCGTGTGCCTGAATCTGAGGAATGTCTGAGGGGCATACACTGTTACGCACTCAAAAGGCTGAAGAGGTCAAACCCACCCAGAGGTGCTTAGAAGACAGACCTGGGACTCTGCTTCTCAAAGGTTACAGCCCTGATCCCTGGGGAGTAGGGCTACTCTACTCTGGAATGGAATTGGTGGCAATTCATAGCAACAACATGTCCCTGCCAACAGGACAATGGATCCTGGCACTGCTGTGACCCTCACCGATGCTGGGGCTTGACAGAGGGGGTCAGATCCCCACCCAGGCGAACACTTCAAGAAAGCAATTCCTGATGTTTTATTTGCTTCTGACAAAACCGTGGACTCTGGCTGTGGGGTGGGAGGGGAAGCTCTGCGTAGGAATTCATTCAGGTCAGCCCAGTGGTGCAGCATCCTCCCCGGCCACACCTGGGAGAGAGATGGGGTCGAGAGCAAGCCCTTACTCCCTTCACGCTGACATTTGCTTGTAGCAGCTAGGAGGAGGCAAGGCGACTGTCTTTCACATGCTCCGAGTCTGTTACTGGGTCTAGAACTCAACATTCTATCGTCATGGCTTTGCCTTTGAATGTTGAGCAGCCCTTGAGTGGAAAGCAGCTGGTCCCAGGAGGAGAAGCTCTGAGAGGGTGACCTGTTCTTACACAAGGAGAGCGATTGTGCTTGCTGACCACAAACTTTTGTGAGACGAACATAAAAAGGACACGTATGAAGAACTCCGGTTGGACCTGAGTGGAGACATGACGCCATTGGAAAGGAAGTCATGATGAAAAGACCGGGCTGTGTTCACCAGTTTCTCAAACACTCTATTTCCCAGTGTCCCTTGCAGTAAAGTTGGGCTCTGTATCATCCAACTGTATTGTGGCCATTAGAAAACGGTAGGAAGGGATCGAAGCCAATCACTGACCAGGTGTTCAAAGGATCCCCCATGCCCTCCAGTCCTCAGTTTACCTGCAATAACTCCTCTAGGAGCCATGTGTCTCAGAAGGCATAGCTATCGGTAGAGAGGGCTCTATGGCCTACTTTGTCTATGAATCCTTGAGATGGAGTTTACTGTGTCTTTACTTGCTACGTTGTCTTGTTCTATGCGCCATGTAGCTATATGTGTATTTTACCTACACTGTAAATGCATCCAACCCATAGCTACCCTGTAGGACAAAGCAGAACCGTCCCTCTGGGCTTCTGAGACTGCAACTCTATGAAAGTAGAAAGCCTCATCTTTCTCCTGACCAGCACGTGGTGGTTTTGAACTGCCAACCATATGGTCACAGCCCAAGATATAACCCACTACACTCCCGGGGCTTGCTACGAGTAGGAATCAACTTGCTGGCCGTGCATTTGGAATTCCTGTAAATAAATCCAGGAACGGGGTACAGCATGCAGGGGCTTACAGCTGGGAAAACTTGAGGTGGTGTTTACTTGTTAGTACACCGAGGACCAGAGCATTGGGTACTCTATCGTTTGTGGTTCTTAACCTTGCCCAACCAAGCCTCCTCCCTCTCTTCTTCTGTAAAACGAGGGTAGAATTAGACAGCGGCTGCAAGGTGGCAAGCCTGGTGCTTGGTGAACCCTGTAAATGCCAGCGTCACACCGAGGGATGGCAGGAACTGTGGGGTGTGAGGAAAGGGAGGCGGTTCCCGTTCTAATTTCCATCCAACAGGATTAGTAGTGGAGAACAGCAGCCTGACCAGGGCGAGTGTGTGGGGCCTTGTGATTACGTTGCTCGCTGTGCCCAGGCCAGTACACCACAGATGCACAGAGACAAGGTAGCTGCTGTTATTACACGAACTAGCCCTCAGCCCCAGCACCCAGAAATGGTGCGGGAGTTCCGACACAGGCAAGACGCCTGGCACGGACTGGCACATGAGCGCACACACTTGCCGCAGAGTGAGGAGGGGCTCTTGCTCTCTGGGGACCTGAGAGCGTGAGGCTGGAGGACAGGCAAGGTTCAGGGGGATGGGATCTCTCCAGGATGCAGCTGGCTGGATCCCCTCTCCTGTGAGCAGTTCTGAGATCTGGACTCACCAGGGAGGCCCGGGGTGGGGGGGAGCGGGCTCCCAGTTTAGGACCATGATGCTGTTGTCTCTGATACCTTAGGTGGACAAAGTGAGCCTGGAGGTCTGACCGAGGTGGACCCTGGGGCAATGCTGTGCCCCCACCCCGGGGATGGGGCTCTGGGTGGAGGGAGGACTGATGGACAGTATGTGGAGGTCTCACCCCTTCTCCCCTTGAGTGGGGATCATTGGGGTCAGATCTGCTTGAGGGCCCACCTGTCGTCTCCTTTCCCCATTCCCTTGTACCCTCCAGGAGGGGTCTGCTCTCCATCTGTGAGGCAGCTGGCCCTGCTCTGGCCTCCTGCCCCAAGAGGGAGGACCACTGGGGTCTCTTTTGGTTCCTAGCTATATGACATTGACAAGTAGCTTCCCTGTCTCCGCCCTCAGTTCGCTCTTCTGTCAACAAGAGGGTTGGTCGAGGTTTTTGTGGCTTGTGAGCTTTTAACATGATCAGACGGCCACCTTATGAGGCCTCTGTGGACCTCCAGTTTTGTCCTGAAGCTGGACCCTCCAATGAGAGATGGGACCCCGCACTGCTACCTAACGATCCCCCGCAGATGGAGTCAGAACTCTTGGGCAAAGCATGGACTTGGCCGTGGCCATGCGGACTTGGCCACAGTCAGGGTGGACTTAGTCACAGTCGGAGTGGACAATGCTGAAGCAGCAGAGGTAGATGCTGGGAGCTCATCCTTTCCTCTGGGGTTGGGTCGGCGTGACAATGTCAGACAGACCTGGATTCCTATCCCAGCTCTCACATTTCCTGGCTGTGTGGTGTTGGGCAAATCGTTCTGTCTCTCTGAGCCTTGGTTTATCTTTAAAAACTAGGGAACAAACATCTACCTGGCAGGGTTATTCTAAGGATGAAAGGAGATAGGGTGCCTGAATGCACCTAGCCTGGGAATGCCCTGAGGGTAGGCCCGGAGGCCACTCACTACAGCTATGGTTATCTCATGACATCTCTATGCTTCAGAATGGGGACAGCTCAGGTGTGGCTGCACTGGGGACCTGGAAAGCAGGGAGGGAGGAAGCAAGGCAGGGAGAGGAACCTGTCTGCCATAGCACTGGGAGGCCCAGACACCTGGGTCCTGGCAGGTTCTCTGCTGGGAGGCCTGGAGTCCGAGGGTGAAAATGGGGCCTGGGGAAAGCACACTAGTGGCCGATGGAGTAGGCCCCTGAGTCCGTGGACTGCTTCTCCTCCGGGGTCTGGTCGCTGGGGTACACAGGGTTCGAGGATGCTGTGACCTTCAGCGTGGTCTCATTCACCTGTGGGGGAAGATGAGCATTCTCAGCTCTCTGGGCAGAGTCCTCCCATTGCACGTCATGGCGGGGAGCCCCCTGCGTGCGCAGAGTGGGGCTAGAGCACGTTGTGTGCTCTTGAGACCCTCCACCCACCTCGAGGGGACACAGAAGCCTAGTAGATCAACCCCCCAGTAGGATGTGCCCTGGGAGATGTGGGCAGTGGTGGCCCACAGAGACCCCTAAAGTGTATCTGAATAGCCCAGTTTTGGCCAAATCAGTTCTTGGGACCCCAAATACACATTGAGATCCAATGCCGCCAGAGAGCTCACCTCCTCGAATTTCTTGGCTTTGTATTGGTCAGCCCCCTTGAGGAAGTTGAGCAGGATGATGTCACAGAGGACAGTCCCCTGGAGGAGGGAGGGAGACAGATTCTTCCTGCTGCTGGGGTGGGGGGAGGAGGGTGGCAAGGAAGGGGTGGTGGCAGAAAAACTTCCCTGACAGCCAGCAAGCAGACAAGGGGCCTGGGGCAATCCTGTAGGGTGTCTTCAAGGCCTGCCTTCCCAGCTGCGGGGGCGACCAGACCACCACGATGTGGAGGGGTGCATGGAAGCAGGATCCCTGGGGAGATGAGCCATGTCCCCACCTCATCAGCAGGGCACTGTTTCTTGCCCCGGCTGCTCTGGAAGGTAATGAGCTCCCCATGTCTGGAGGTATTTAAGCCAGGGATAAAGTAGCAGGGAGGTGGTGGAGACGGAAGCACCAGGGGTTGAGATTTCCACTTTCCAGGCAGAGGCAGGACATCACGCTCACCCGGCCCCCTGCCCACCTGTGCCAGCTGGGCCCCACGGCCTCTGCACTCACCACTCCGACAGAGGTGAAGGCTGCCACAGCGCTGATGATGGTGGGGATGATGTTGAACTTGCCCGCCTACGTGCACAAGTGAAGTCCAAGGTGAGGGGCAGAGGCTGGACTGGGAGCCTCAGCCTGAGCCTCCAGAATAGGAGCAGCCCTTGGTGGGTGGGCAAGCCTTCTTGGTGGTACAGGTGAGGAGGTGGGAGATGGGGCAGCCAAGGGCCTGAGAACGCAACAGTGGCAGGACTCGGGGCTCATCGGGTCTCAGGAGACGGGTGCCAGGATCCTCCCGCCCCCACCCCCGCACTGCGCTTGTGCGGCCCCCCTGCACTCACGTTGCCGTACACCAGCACGTCGAATCGGATGCCAAAAGCCTTCAGGAGCGTGCGGTACTCTTGGCCGTTCTCCGTCTTGAAGTACTTGGCAAACCTGGAAACCAGAAACCGGAGCAAAAGGCTGAGGGCGCCTGTCTTTGTCCCAAACCTTTATGGTGTGCTAGAGACCTGGGCAGGATCCCTGGTGGCACCGCAGGCTAAGCACGGGGCTGCTAACTGCAAAGCCGGAGGTTGGAAGCCACCAGCTGCTGTGGGGGAGACAAAGAGAGGCACCCTGCTTCCGTAAAGATTTAACCGCCTCAAAGATTTAACGAAGGTGCGCGCAGGGGACTGCAATGGATGCATTTACTCAGAATGGGTGTGACTTGAAGGTGAAGCTAGGATCTGCCCTGCAGACCTCGGAAGGAGAAAGGAAACTGGCTGCAGAGCCGCGGGTTGCTCTGATTCAGAATGGGCTCTGTGAGCCTCAGGTACCCAGCACCCCTGGCGGACGGCTCCCATGGCCCCTGTGTGAGGATGGCATTCCAAAGGTCCATTTGCAGGCCCTTCGCCCGCACCTCTGGCCTGATCTGGAACCTGCCTGTACAATTGTCTCCCCCAAGTGGTTCAGAAGTGTACTACAGTTAGAACAAGTGCAGGCTCCAAGCTTCATCATCTCTGCCAGTCTGAGCGCCCGTGCCCATCACGGCAGGGCCCCAGGCTCTGCACCCCACAGGGTTCGATTCCTGGCTCTGCTGCTTACCAGTTGTGCCACCCGAGGTCAATATTAACCTCTCGGAGGTTCATGTGTGGCCGGCATTAACCTCTTGAAATGGACGTCGGAGCCTGCAACGGGACTTGACTGCAAAGCACACACATCCGGGACTGAGCCTGGGACTTGGAACACAATAGAGGCTCTTGGCTGCTGTCCTCGCTGCAGGGCACGCTTGTGGTGATTGCCTGGTCTGCAGCGGCAGCCCCAGGAGTCACAAAAGAACTGTTCGTTGAGGCTGCGTTTTCAGAAGTGGATGGCAGGACCTTCTTGCGAGATGTCTTTGGGTAGGTGGGACCTTCTCACATTTCTGTTGTAGTCTTTTCCAGCGTCTTAACCATGTGTACCCCGCCCTCCCCCCCCCGACCTTCAGACCCCTCTCCTCCCTTCACCATGCCATCAGCCTGCATTTCTACTGAGGCTCCAAGGGCGTGAAGTGACTCATCTCCACTCACCCAACTGGCTGGGACTCAAAGGCTGGTGCCTCCCTGCCTTCCCTGCCTTGGTTGCTGGGGACAGGCACTGTGCTGGGTTCGTAGGAGAGCTGTCACTTCCAGTCCGAATCCTCACATGGCTACAACTACTTCTGTTTTGCAGAGGCCTCTGGTTCCAGTTAGTCAGTGCTGGACCAGGGCTGTAAATTGTTTGCTTTTGGAGCCCTAGTCACAGAGTGAGTTAGAGAATGGGCTTCTAAATGAAAGGTCAGCAGTTCAAAACCACCAACCTCTCTATGGGAGACAGATGAGGCTTTCTGCTCCTATAAAGAGTTATATTCTTGGACGCCTACTTGGCAGTTCTATTCTGTCCTACAGGGTCTCTATGAGTTGGAATCGACTTGATGGCAGTGAGTTAGTTTGGGGGCACCCCCTCTATGGTAGTGAGGAAGAAAGGACTGGAGGTTTGCTTCTACCATGATGGCAGTCAAGAAAAGTTCTCTGGAGCCTCCAGTCTGGCTCTGTAACTAATTCCTGCGGTCCCACGGGCGTGGGACCAATTCGACAGTGATGGTTTCATTGGGATTTGGGTTCAGACCATTGGCACCCACCCCGTGAGTTTCACAACATCTGAGTCTGTGTTCCAGCTTTGACAGAGAAGAACGCCGGCCTCGTGTCTCAGAGACATGGCAACTGATGTCCGAGGGGCTGTGCTGGGAGCTGCGTAGGTCACAGGTGCTTGGGACAGGGCCAAGACTGCCAACGGAGGAACATGCCCTGACGTCGACTTGGCCAGCCGCAAGTGGGTATCCTGGGCACTGGCATTCAAGGCGAGGGCTGGCTAAATGTATCCCGGGAAGGACTGGGAAGGGAACAGGGAGAAAAATCAAAGTGGACTTGGTTTTCCTCCAGCGTCTGGTTTCCAAGAGGCAACAAACGGGAAGAGGATTATGTCACCACCCGCCCACCCTCAGAGGAGGCGGTGGTTTGGCAAGGCCTGGGTTTTCCTCCCAGGAGGGAGGGTGGCGGAGGAGCATAAATGGGGGTGGGAGGAGGAGGGAGGGCTCAGGCTACTGACAGGGCAAGGACCCAGGATCTGTGCTCCAGCCTAGTTAGCAGAGACTAGCTCGATGGCCACTGGAGTCCGGGCCTTGGGACAGACTCCCAGGCCCCAGCATCTAACTGGGGGCGGTGGGGGTGGGGAGGGATGACACATGACTAGTTCTTGCCAATGGAATGTGAACAGCAGTGAGACTTGGTGTCTCTGGGCTGAAGAGCTTCTTCAGGCTCCCTCTCCCTCTCCCCTTACCTGAAGGCCAGCTCTGAGACCCCAGGGGAGACTGAGCTACCAGGTAGGTGGGAGGAGCGCAGAACTCTGCATTTCTGTGGAGCAGAACTCCTTTCCCACCCCCACTGGCCTTCAGTGGGTTGTGCTGGGAACAAGTGATTAAAGCCTTTCCGTCCAGCCAAGGAAATGTAGGGTGTTGTCACAGCAGGCCGTGTTATTTGTCCCGACTCTGCTGAGACAGCGGTGGTTCACTGGGAGAATGCTCCCCTCCCACGGGGGAGACCTGGCTTTCACTCCCAGCCAATGGACCTCAAGTGCGGCCACTACGTGTCTGTCAGTAGAAGCTTGCGTGTCACTGTGCTGGCAAACAGGTTCCAGCGAACTTCCAGACTAAGACGCACTAGGAAGAAAAGACCTGGTGAGCTATGCCATTCAGCCCGTGAAAACCCGAGAGACGCAGTGGTCTGGCCTGCAGCTGACTGTGGGGCTGGGGCAGCACCGGGCAGCGTTCGGGTCTGCTGTACACAGACAGGTCACCTGGCATTGGGCTGGAGGTCATGATGATGACACTGTTAGAAGTCCCCATCATTCTGAAATGCAGAGGCGACTCCGTGATGAGGACACTGAGGAGTCACTTGAGTGGAGAGTGAGGACACTGGCTCCTGATGCTGTGTTTCCAGGAATCAACCTCTAGAAGTTGAATTCCCAGCACCAACACTAACTAGACTTTGACCCTGAGCCATGGCCCTGAGCTTCCTACCCACGGCTTCCAAGTGTCTGACCCACTGCCTTTCCACCCCAGATATACTGAATCCCAAAGGACATTAAGAATCACCAGGGGGTCTTGTTAAAATGTAGCTTCTGATTCAGTATGTGTGGGGTGGAAATGCAAATTCTCAGCAGATGTGGGGGGAAGGGGCAGTCAAACCAGGATGAACCAATTTGAAGCCCTCCAGAGTCAAGGGCTGAGTACTCAGGAAGCAAGTCAAGCACAGATTTGTTTGTGCTTACTTGCTGATTGAGTAGTCAAGGCATGTACGTTTGAAAAGAGGCTTTGATTCCAAAGGTGGATGCTGTGGGAAAATGGGACACTGTTCACTTCAGATGAATCAGGAAACACACGGACATCTGGTTACCTTGCTCACTGGTTACACAGACACTACCCAGAGCCTTAGCTCAGCAGACAGCAGAGGGCCCAGGTTCTAATCTGAAGATGCACCTGGACCAGAGAAGAACCCCACATCTCTCATCTGCGCTACACCAAGCCTGGGCCCTGCTATCCCCCACCCCCAGCCCCCTCAGATCCTCACCTCTCCAGCTTTGGTCTTCTTCACAGAAAATTGGGGTTGGTGAGACTGCCTTGGCCTGGAGCATAAACCCTGCCCCGAAACTGGTCCAGTGTACCTTCCTCGTCTCTTTCCTGCTAGGTACCTCAAGTTCAAGTCATAGCACATGACCCCCTTTCCTGTCGTTCCTGATTGCACTCTGCAGGCTCCCACGTCTGTCCATGCCTTTGTCCATGTCTCCTCCCCTTCTTCACCCTACAAAGTCCTGCTCATCCAGCAGGGCCCGGCTCAGTCATCCACGCTCACTCCTTCAGCATTCCCACAAAGCACATTGGAGCACACCTGCTCTACGCCGGGCCGTGTGCCGAGAGCTGCTATCTGTTGGGGACTTCTGCTCAATAGAGGGCACTAGAGAGTAGAAGTGTCAGTGGGATGGTTAAGTGCTCAGCCGCTAACTGAATGGTCACAGGTTCGAACCCACCAGTCACTTGAAGGGAGACATGTGACAGTCTGCTTCGGTAAAGAGCTGCAGGTTTAGAAGCCCTGTCGGACAGGTGGGTATAGGGCTGGGACACTCTCATAAGAGTGGGGAGAGAGAGAGAGAGAGAGAGAGAGAGAGAGAGAGAGAGAGAGAGAGAGAGAAACTATTACCTCAGTGGTTCTCAACCTGTGGTCGCAACCCCTTTGGGGGTCAAACGACCCTTTCACAGGAGTCACCTGATTCATAATAGTAGCAAAATTACATTTATGAAGTAGCAATGAAAATAATTTTATGGTTAGGAAGGGGGGTCACCACAACATGAGGGACTGTATTAAAGGGCCGTGGCATTAGGAAGGTGGAGAACCACTGTATTAACTGGTCACACACTCCCATCAGAGATGCAGTGGAGAGGAACATTCTTAGAGCACATTTAGCAAAGGCTTTGGACTGTAAGAGGGGCCCTGGTGGCACTGTGGTTACGAGTTGAGCTGCAGTCAGCAAGGTCAGCAGTTCAAAACCACCAGGCACTTGTTGGGAGAATGGTGGGGCTCTCCACTCCAGTGAAGAGCGACAGTCTTGGAAACCCATAGGGGCAGTTCTACCCTGTCCTATAAGGGTGCTAGGAGTCAACATTGACTTGATTGCAGTGAAGTGGGATTGGGGGGGGGGGGTTGTTGATAGTTTTGGATTGTAGGCTCCCGAACTTATTTGGCCAAATATACTCAGCAACACACCCATCCCCCGCCAGCAATTCAAACCGTTTGAGCACCGGTGGTGTAGTGGTTATGAGTTGGGCTGTGATTCTCAAGGTCAGTGGTTCAAAACCACCAGTCACTCCTCAGCAGAAAGATGGAGTTTCTACTCCCTTAAAGAGGTGCCATCTCTGAAACCCACTGGGGAAGTTCTATCCTTTCCTATAGGGTCTCCATGAGTCGGCATTGACTCGATGGCAGTGACTTTGACTATTGTTCATAATCTATTGTTCCAGCGCCCCTTGCCCCCAGAGAGCAGTATCCTCCACTTAAGGAGACACTGTTTTAGACCTAGGCTGGCGGGTGGTCGGTCAAGAAAAGTCCCTGGGTGTCAAATGGTTTATACTTGACGACTAACCCAAAGGCTAGAGGGTTGGACACGGCAATGGGACTACTGAAGAGAGGCCTGGTGATCTGCTGCCATAAGATTATGGCCCAGAAACCCTTTGGAGCCACTCCGCTTGGAGCCAGAACTGGCTTGGTGTGATGGGCTTGCAGGGAGGAGGGGTCAAGGAAGACTTTGGTGTGGAAGTGGTGCTAAAACTCAGACTCGAAGGACAAGGAGCCAGAAGGTAAGAAGGTCGGCGGTGGGGGGGTCGATGTCCAGGCTATGGGAACAGTCTCTCCTCTGGTGGCCCTCGCCCCAGAGAAGACATTGTGCCTCTGAGGAAGCGGAAAGAGGCTTGTTGGTGGGCTGGAGCACCCAGATGCCCAGACATGGCCATGACATGGTAGAGATGTCTGTCCCAGCTAGAGGGTTCGATTCCTTTCTCAGCTCCATCTTCAAAGACTTCATGCTATTGCAGCTTGAAATCGACTCGGGTGGAGTATTTACACCAGGGGAATCGCCAACCACCACATATCAAAGTTATTATTTCCCTTTTGTTTAGTCTTCCCATAGGGCTGGTGTACCTGGGTAGAACTGAGGCTAGACAGCACCTTGGGCTGCCTCTCCTATCGCTGCTGCAGTCTTTATCACATCCGGTTGTAATGAATCGATTGTGTTTCTGCTTTCCCTACTTCGCACAGTCTCTGCCCCAGGCCTTGAGCAGAGCGGACTCCACCGCGAGGAGTGGACTCCATGGGTATTGGGAGAATGAATGAATGACTGTCCGTGACACTCTGCGTCTCCAAGGTTGCCTGTAGTAAAGTTCCCCTCCTCCTGACTGGGTTTTCTCTTGTGTCTCCTAATTCTGCAGGTGCCTGGTTGGTACACGGTGGTAACAGCAACATGCGGTTTCTTTACCAAATAGCAAACATTTAGGTCTGGCAGCTGGCTAGGTGGGAAAGTAGGTGCTATTCCCAAGAATTTCACCCCTGTTGGGGGGGGGAGGAGGGAGCTAGGGAGCGCAGACATGGCATGTGGAGCACTTCCTCCTGGGAAGCACGGGGCAGGAGACTTCTCTACCCATTATTTCATTTGGACCTCAGATCAGTAACACAACCCCCAAGTCCCCAACGGGTTGCCATCAAGTCGATCCCAACGCGTGGTGACCCTGCTCCACAGACTCTTCAAGGCTGGGACCTTTGGACTCCGATGGCCAGGCTTTGCCTCCAAGTGCTTCTGGGTGGGTTCTGCCAAACCTCCGGGTTAGCAGGAGAGTGTTTAACTATCTCCTTCGCCTCCCAAGGCTCCTGCTTGGTTGGCTTTAGGGGCTTTGTAAATGAGACAATCCTGTGCCTGCCCCTTTGAGTTTGTTCCTTGGACCATGGGTCAACTACTTCACCTCTTATAGCCTCGGCCTTTCTTGTCTGTGAAATGGAGAGGCTAGATCACTAGGGCTGTTGAAAAGATTAACTGACAAGCAGACCGAGCACAACCAAAATCAAACCCGACGCACTGCCATCAAATCGATGCCGACTCATAGTGAGCCTGTGGGACAGGGTAGACTTGCCCCCTGGGAGTTTCTGAGACTGACTCTTTACAGGAGAATCAAGCCTCATCTTTTGCCCGCCAAGTGGCTGGTGGTTTCAAACTACTGATCTTGAGGTTAGTCGCCCAACGCATGACCTCTATGCCACGAGAACTCCAGGCTGAGCATCGCGTTCTGCCAGTATAGCTGCCAGACTAAGATGGGCTAGGAAGAAAGGCCTGGAGAGCTAGCTCTACCCAACAACCAGCCACAAAAACCCCAGGGGTCACAATGGAACAGCGTTTGATCTGCAACCGATCAGGGGATGGCAACAGACTGGGCAGTATTTCCTTCTCTTGGGCCTGGGGTCATCAAGAGCCTGGATTGACGGACAGCACCTAATATCAACAGTTGACCATTGGGCAGCGCTGTCCCCATCCTCCAGATGGGAAGAGCCAGGTCTCAGAGAAGCAGGGGAGCCTGGCCAGCACGGGGCGCAGCTGGGCTCTGAACTGGTGCTTCTTGAGTGTTTGCATCTGGTCCAGCTGCTCTCCGCTGCTTCCCGGGAGGGGCCAGAGGAGCTTCTTTGCAGGCCTGGCGGGCAGGGAGCTTGTTAAGCATGTGCCCGTGAAAGCACTGCAGCTGTGGAGGGAAGTGTGACTGTGGCAGGAGAGAACAGAGCTGGGGAGGGAGGAAGACCCTGGTGGCCGGGCAGGCCTGGAGCCGTCCGGTGACTGAGCCCCGGTCTGGAGTAAAGTGAGGTGGATGCCCTAGTGGGCCCTGACTCCCCACCTTTCACCACTGCAGCCTGGCCTGATCCCTTCCCCTGTGAGGAGGAGTCACGGTGGCACTCTGGTTAAGCTCACCAGGAGGCAGGCAGTTTGAATTCACCGTGAGTCTGCAGGAGAAAGCTGGCCCTGTGCTTTCGTAAAGATTCCTCACCTACTGGTTCTGAAGCAGACACGTCGATCCTGTAGGGCAGAGTAGAACTGCCCCCAGGGGGTTCCCAAGCTGTAACCTTTATGGGAGCGGATCACATCTTTCTCCCATGGAGCCGCTGGTCTGGTCAGGGTGGAAACCCTGACCTTCTGGTTAACAGTTAAGCGCTTTAACTACTGTGCCCCAGCTTAGAAACCCTAATGGGACAATGCCACTCTGTCCTAGAGGGTTACTGTGAGTTTCAACAGACTAGACTTAAGGGCCCCCTCTGGCAGGCACCGGGAGAGGGCGAGAAGGAGAAGGTGGGATCTTGTCCGCCTCCTGCCTGCCAGAGCTCTGCCGTAGCCCTGTCTGACTGTGGCCGCTGCCCTGCCAGGGACCCCAGGCCTCGCCTGGGCTTCCAGCCTCTGCTGAGGCCGCAGGTCTGAGGGTGGTAACGGCTTTGGACTGTTAGGCCCCAGCGACCTCAACTTCCCTACTGCTGCTGTGCAAAAGGAGCCCTCGTGGCACAGTGGGTGACACCTCGGCCTGTTCACCGCATGGTCAGCAGTTCAAACCCACCAGCCACTCCTTGGGACAAAGATGAGGCTTTCCACTCCTGTGAAGATTTACAGTCTCAGGGTCCCCCGCCGGTGGCAGTTCTCCTCTGCCCTGTAAAAGGGTCAGTGTGAGTCAGAATCAGTTAGATGGCAGTGAGTTGGGGGCTTGTTGGTGTGGGCTTTCTTGTTGTGTATATTAGTCCGCAAGCCCAAGTGGGTCCTTGACCAAGACACCCAGCCTGTGACCAGGACACTCCTGGTGCAGGACCAAACCGAACAGCGCTGAGCTGATGTGTGTGTGTGTGTGTGTGTGTGTGTGTGCGTGTTTCTCATGCCACAAGCAACAGGGGATAAAGAATGAGTAGGTACAGACGTCCATTACCATAATAAATCATTCGTCGGGTGTGTTTCTGCAGGGCAGGGCTGAAGCTCCGTCCCGAGTGAGAGGGCTATCAATAATAGTGCCTGCTTCAGCAGCCCGTCTCCAGCCCACCCCAGACGCCCTCACGCATCAGTTCACTTTCGGGACTCCCAGGGGACTTAGTGATGGGTGCGTTCAACCAGCCCACTTCACAAAGGAGGAAACTGAGGTCAAAACCACACTGAGCATGTGTGGAGAGGCCTGAACATGACACCTGGGCATCCAGGTCTCCTCTGCTTCATCTCGGTGATGCCACACTTGGCCCAGCACAATAAAAATGACAACCCCTTCAGCAGCCACGTGGGGTCAAACGCTGGTGACCAAGCAGGACCCAGGAGAATGGCTCACAGGGCTTCCTGGGCCAGGCAGCATTACAGAAGCAGGGTGCCACACCCTTCTCCCAGGGAGCAGTGGGTGGGCCACACTGCTGGCCTTGCAGTGAGCGGCCCAGTGCTTAACCCACTGTGCCACTAGGGATCCTCTACCAGGGGCTGCAAAAAGCGTGTGGAAATTGTCCATGAGTTGTCCTGTAGCTGTGTGTGTGTGTGTGTGTGTGTGTGTGTGTAAGCATTTTTGGTATTTGGATTTAGGTTTTTCATTTCCACTAAATTCAGAATTTCTTGAACATCAGGACTGTCTAGGTCATCTCTCCGTCAGCCACAAAGCTCAGTGTGAGATCTGGAAGCTGACAGAGAGACCTTCAAAACCCTGCTCACACTGTCCCCCAGGGGTTTGCAGCCACTCCCTGGATGCCTCCAGTGGAGGGAGGCTCACTACCTGTAGGAGCGACGCCCAAGGTTCCCTCCAGGCGGCCCCTCACTGGGTGGACAGGTCGGTAAGGGTTCGCTGAATGGGGGCGAGTTTTTACCACATAAATCCCTTGACTGCGCCCAGGCATCTGCTTCACGAGGATCCTCCCTCCCTCCTGAGAGCTGCAAAACTTCCTGCCGACAAGCGGGGACGCGGAGCTGTCAGAGCAGCAGGGAAAACAGCAGCAAACTCGCAAGATCTGGGTTTCACGTGCAAGGGAACACTCGGGCCTGGGAACTGGTTTCTCAGCAAAGGAGGAGGTGTTCTCAGCAAGGCCTTCGCCTGGCGGGAAGCTGTTCTGCCAGGGGAAACGCATGTTCACATTTGGTTTCCAGCCGCTCGGGGAAGACCGCCAGGCAGAAAAAGACCACCTGGCAGCCTCCTGGCCCCAAGGTTGGCTTAGCGCACCCTGAGCGTGGGGCCTAAAGCTATTGCTCAGCCGCTCATAGCAGAATCTGCCCACAGACATGGTGAAGCGCTCTGCTCAACTACTAGCCAAAAGGATGGTGGTTCGAACGTACCCAGAGGTGCCTCGGAAGATAGGCCTGCCAATCTGGTTCCCAAAGTTCACTGTCTGGAAACTCCTGTGGAACACCCTTCTACTCTGCCCCGTGGCGGTTGCCATGTCAGCAACAAACTGGCCACCACCGCCCTGACTGCCAGCGGCCCGCAGTACACCGCGGTGACGTGTGGGTTGCTGTGATCTTGGAAACGATGCCAGTGGTGTTTCCAAGGCCAGCAGGGCTCACCCGTGGTGGACGGGATTCAGCCGTGCCTCCAGACCAAGACTAGGAAGAAAGGCCTGCCAATCACTTCCAAAACACTAGCCAGGGAAGACCTTATGGGTCACAAGAGACTACTGTCGGATACAGAGCTGGAGGGTGAGCTTCCAGGGTGGGAGAGCAAGTCGAGAACGGACTCAAGGGTGTCGGCTGCCATAGGGATGAGGCAGCACCAGCGTGGCCTCACTTGACACCAGCAATCATCCTCGGAGGCAAATGTTCGACATGGTTTGCTGTTGATTTAAACAAACAAAGCAAGAAACGGGCAACAGGCCCTGAGGTCTCTGCTCGTGGCAATGATCTTTTTCTTAGCCTCTGTTTCTTCATCTGTAAAAGGGGGTCGCCATCCTCGATATGCCCACACTCTGGGACTTGGCTTTGAATCCTGGCACCAGCACTGTGAGTCCCTTCTGAGGGCCATTGAGATCACCCACGCAGAGACTTTGCTGCGTCCTTGGATGCCTGCTCAGTGCTCAGAGAGTGCTGGCCACTGGTTGCAATGCTGGTGGAGTGAGGACAGAAAGCCCAGGACAAGTGTGACTGCCACCGCCACCCCCAGGGGCCGGAGGGTTGGCCCTGACTCCTGGTCATCCCATGTACATCAGAGGAGAGCTGTGCTCTGTAGGGTTCTCCTAGCAGATTTTTCTGAAGCAAGTGGCCAGACCTTTCTTTGGAGGTGCCTCTGGGTGGGCTCCAACCTCTAACTCCACAGCTAGCCGCTGAGCTCATGAGCTGTGTTCCCACCACTGGAGTCTCCAACAGCTACAACGAGCTGGGTGGATTCAGGATCTCTCTCTCTCTCTCTCTCTCTCTCTCTCTCTCTCTCTCTCTCTCTCTCTCTCACACACACACACACACCCCACTCTTGGTTTCTGTAGCAGGTGTGCAGAGGAGGGGTGGGTCAGGGACGATTCAAGCCAATGAGCCTCATGGGAGTTATAGAGCGTGTGGAAACGGTGGGAATGGCTCCTTAGGAAAACACCCATCGGAAGGCTTTTGGAAGGAGAGAAAATCCAGATTGCAGGAAGAACGATCAAAGCACTTGGGCTCTGTCACTTGGCCTCAGATCCTGCTGATCTGCACAAGCTTTGCATGGAGGCAGGACCGGCGCCAACCTCCCTGGCTTCGAGCGAGCTGCTGCGGTGGGTACATTTCCAGCACCAGCCATCACGAGAAACACCTTCGGCACGAGGACGATCTAGCAGCTGCCCTGGTGTTCTCATCCCAGATACCACGAGGCGACCCAACCCAGCAGCGATGCAAAGCTGTGCTTGCCGGGGAGTCTCGGAGACTCGGGAAACTGGGCCGCTTCTCTCCCTTCTCTTCAGTAACCATCACCCGGTATTGCTCTTACCACTACTCCTCCCAACCCCACCCACCCCTTTTCTTTTCTCGCCAGCAACACCGTGATGATGGAAGGTGTGTTGGGAGCGATGGTTCTGGACCAGGTCCTGGGGATTGCATCCTGATTTGTCTCTCAACAGACTGTGTCATCTTGGCCAAGTGGGTTATGCCTTGGGCTGCTAACTTCAAGGTCAGCAGTTCGAACCCACCAGTTACCCCCATGGGAGAGAGACGAGGCTTTGGAATCCCATAAAGATTTGTAATCTTGGAAACCCACAGGGCCGGGGCTTTCTGTCCTTATGGGGTCGCTGTGAATCTGAATCTACTCGATGGCAGTGAGCTTGGCTGTTTGGTTTGCTTGTTTGGTTTTGGTGTGATGCCAGTGGAAGATAGAGGAGGCTTTCTGCTTTCCTAAAGATCCACAGTGCTGCTCTGTCCTCCAGGGTTGCTATGAGACAGAACTGACTTGATGACAGTGAGTTCTTTGGCTTGACCTGCTGTCGTGGAACCCTGGTGGGGTCGTGGGTTACGCTAGACTCAAAATGAGCAGTTCGAATCCACCAGCTGCTCCAAGGGAGAAAGATTAGACTCTCTGTTTTAAAGATGTATAGTCCTGGAAACTTTAAGGAGCAGTCCTACTTTATCCTGTCGGGCCACTAAGTGTCGGAATTGACCGGGCGGCAGTGTGTTTGGTTTTGACTCATGTACTCTTCAGTTGACGCTGACTCATAGCACCCCTAGAGGGTTGGAGTGGAACTGCCCCATCGGGTTTCCAGGCTGTAATCTTCTGGAACTCTAGTGGCATTGGGTGGCCAACCACAAGGTTGTTGGAAGCCACCAGCCGCTCCATGGGAGAAACACGAAACTTTCTGCCCCCATAAAGAAGTATTGACACATTGGAATTACGCTGCTGGCAAAGAATACTGAAAGTACCACGGACTGCCAGAAGAACCAACAAGCCTGTCTTGGAAGAAGTCCAGACACATGCTCCTGAGAAGCAAGGATGGCAAGACTTCATCTCACCTACCTTGAGTATGTTACCAGGGAGGCCAGTCCCTGGAGAAGCATCGTGGTAGCCTGCGTGGTGAAGCAGAGGGGCAGCCAAAAAGAGGAAGGCCCTCAAGATGGATTGACACAGCGACAAGGGGCTCAAACATGCGGACCGTTGTGCAGTGGCACAGACCAGGTGGCGGTTCCTTCTGTGGGCGCTATGAATAGGGGTGCTAAGAATCAGAGCCGATTCAATGGCACCTAGCAACAACGAAATCGACGGCCTGCGAAACCCACGGGGGCAGGTCTACTCGGTCCTCCTGGGTTGCCAAGAGTCAGAAACAACTCACCATTGGTTATGAGTTAGGCTGCTAACTCAAAGTCAGAACTGAGTCCATAGCAGTGAGATTGGACATTGTTGACGAGGCAGAAAGCCTCATGGTTCTCCTTTGCAGTGGCTGTTAGAGTTGAACCACCACCCTCGAGGTCAGCAGCCCACTGTGTAGTGAGTAACCCACTGCTCCCATCACCAGGGCTCATTCCCTTTGAAACAGCCCCTTCAGCAAACGCTTCTCGAATCCCCCAATTTGAATACGCCATCTGTTTCCTACTGGTACCCTGACTGAAGAAGTATTTTTAATCTGTCATTGCACCGTTTCTGCCTGTGCACGCACACACAATCACACATACACCCGTCCATACTAACTCACAAACATTCACACTCAGATGTTCACACCACACCCACTTACTGACACACAACACACACATGTGCTCTCAAGCTCACTCAGCCTCACACACTCATTCACATTCACCCATCCGCACCCGCTAAACCACACACACACACACACACACACACACACACACACACACACACACACATCCTCTCTCTCTGTCTCCCCCTACTGTCAGCTTCCAACACCGGGGGAGATGCAGGAATCCCTCTGTTGGAGTCTTGTTCTGAGAACCCAGTCTGTCTCATGCAGGAGTCCCTCACACGGGGACAGAAGCCCCCGCATCTAAGCTGCAGATCCTGCCTCCTGCTGCTGGGGGCACCTTCCCCTGGGTGCCGCTGACTTGGCACTCGTGCCAGGGCTTGATTTTAGAACAGAGGCCCCTGGTGGGTTAAACGCTGCTCTACCACCTGCAGTATTGGCAGGTGGGGCCCACCCACCACTCTGCTGGAGAAAGAACCAATCTGCCTCCTTCAAGGCTGTCAGCCACAGAAACCCCAGGGCCCAGCGACTCTGTCTGACCCGTTGCTAGGAGCCAGCATGGACTGGGCAGCAGTGGGCCTTCGGGGCACCTTGGCCACCACAAATCCAGGCCTCCCTAACAACTACACTCCCAAAGGGTTTGGAGAGGAGCGTCACATAGACACTGCATGGACTGGCCATGGGGTCTTGGTGGCACTTCGGGTAGGCGCTGGGCTGCCAACAGCAACGTCGGGGGCTCCGACTCCCCAGCCACTCCTCCATTGGCCCTGGAAGCCCTGCAGGGTTGCCGGGAGTCGGAGTCCACTGGGTGGCAGTGGGTTTGTTTGGGGAGAGGGGAGTCTCCCGCCGGGCAGAATACACCAAGTGAAAATAAAATCTTTCTGCCAAATTCTTGGTGTGGTGGGGCGCAGACTCCTTCAGAAGACCACATAGGATGACTAATTTAAATGGGCACTACCAGGGACCCGGGTGGAGTTGGAGAGAGAAACGTTTTGGCTTGGTAAGAGGTCACCTTCCTGATAACGGGAGCCATCTGGTCAGTGGTGATCGAGGCCCCATGCCAGAGGGCAGGCAGGAGTGACCTCTAAGGGCACTCTAACCTACATCCAGGACCTTGGGCATGCCACCTCCCCCTTTGGAGGTCTGCAGGATGACACCTTCGCTCCAGGAGTCTCTGAGGGGCCTTGATCAGCTCTCAGTTCTCTGTCTGAAGTCAGGGAGCTGTAAAAAAAGTCAGGGTATTTGGAGAGGAGCTGTATAGCTGCCTCTGGATGCCCGAACTTACAGGTTAAAACACGGCCGAATCTTGGCCGGGTAATTCCAGTCCCGCCAGTGTGAAACAGCAGTCATGGGGCCATCAGCATGGGGCTCCATCGGAAAGGAAGAAGCAAGGGGATTTGTCTGGGGGACAAAAGGCCAGGCTTTCGGTTGGGCCTCCAAGCCCAAACCCAAACTCATGGCCGTCGCGTCGGTGCTGACTCATAGCAACCTTACACATAGGTGTATAGGACAAGGTAGAAGGACCTCTGTGAGTTTCTGAGACCGTAACTCTTTAGAGCAGGAGAAAGTCGTGTCTCTCTCCCAAGAGAGAGTGGATCCTGTGGATCACAGGGACTTTGTTTTCTAAATGGGAGCAAGAGTATCGACTGTTTAGGGGTGTGTGTATGTGTGTGTGTGTGTGTGTGTATGTGTGTGTGTTTCCTGAGGGTTAATACACCTGACTCTACTTAGCCTTCCAACTTGGGGTGGAGAGCATCCAAGCACAGGCGTGTGAACCCAGGCTCCCACGCTCACTCACCAGGTGACCTGGAAAAACTCATTTCACCAGGTAAGCCTCAGTGTTGGCATCTGCGAAGTGGGCGCGTGGCAGTGCCGGCTGCCTTTCGGGTTGGTGCAGAGCACACACGAAGCAAGGCGCACACAGAGCTTTGCACACAGACTGCCCTCAGCCCTGAGTAGCAGGTACAGCTGCTGTGTGGGCTTCTACAGGGCAGCCCAGAGGATGTGGAGTCACAGAGATGGCGCTGGCGCCGAGCCGGGTTTGTGAGACTTTGTCTCTAACTGGAGGCTGCAGAGCGAGGCCTGATGACGGGAAGGGTGTAGAGCTAGCCGCTTGAAGGCTCTACGAGGTTGGTGGACAGAGGCCTCTGCTTGTCGTTGTTGCTGGCTGCACAGGACACAAACTGCTGCCCGGTCCTGTGTCAGCCCGTGTTGGACTGTTGGGATCTGTTGGTTTCTCCGTAGTTGCTTTGCAAAGCGGCTCACCAGGCCGTCCTTCCTAGTCTGTCTTCATGCGGACTCCACTGAACCCTGCTCACTGTCATCCAAAAATAAATAAAAACCCACTGCCATTGTGTCCGTTCGACTCCCAGGGACTCTCGGGCGGCGTGAAGGCTTCTGCTGGGAGACTGGTGGTGGTTCCACTTGAGCTGTGTTGGTTGGGACTCAAACCTAGGTTTCCCAGACGGAAGGCAAAAGCCCTGCCCCGGAGCCTTTCCTGTGGACGTCAGATAGTCCTGCACGCCAGCGTTATTCCTTGGGCCTTGGAAGCACTGTTGATATCTATGGACCAAGTAGCTTCAGACATTGGTCTGGGGGGCTTGGCCGAGGGTCTTAAAGGGGGCCTCCGCCTTTCAGTAAATTACACTGGTGGGGTTCTCAGAGGTCGGGGGCTTCTGTCTTCTCTAGCTCCCTTGGACCAGCCACGTTTTTGTCTTTGAGCAGGTCTGTCTTTTGACCTGCTGTGCCTGGGACACAGGCGAGGGGAAGGGGCCGCCACAGCACCCTACAGTGGAGATAAAACACCCCAAGCAATTCTTTGACACGAAAGCCTTTGTGCTAAAACTGCATGACAGCAATCATTGGGGGGGGGGGGCGGGCGATGTGTGTGTGTGTGGGGGGGGTCTTCATGATATTCTTCAAACACTTTGCTGCCACATGAGTTGTCTGGAGGCCTGAAGAATTGCCAACGATCCGAGCGACGTTATGAAGATGAAGACTTACCTTTTGAATCATGAGACTTATTAACATACTCCTATTTTAAGCCGCCATACGACTATCCTTTGTATTGATTTCAGTGGGATCCACCGACTGAATAAACATGCCAATTTCTGCCAGGGAGCCAAACAGTATTTTTAACCTACTTTAAAATATGTGTTGTTTCCTATGGGTTTTTTTTTTAAGTTTGGAGTTGACTATGAAAGCATTTTCAATTTTTAAACCTTCTTCTCTCCAGGGAGCACGCACAGACATTTTGAACGATTAAACATAAAGCTGAATGGGGTGGGCCATTCTTTTGGAAAGCTGCAAATCAAAATGGAAAGAAGGCGACGTGGTGATGCGTGCTGTTGGACATCATTCCGTGGCCAGACAACACTACAATGAAGGGGGCCATGAGACAAGAGACATCTGAGTAGACGTTCTTTGAATGCGGAATGAGAATGAATTCTTATATGGATTCCACTCTCCTACATCCCTGCCACTGTCTATTCACCTGTTTAGTGTATAATGTTGTGTAGTTCATCATCGGCATGCCAGAAATGGCTGTGTTTTCAAAAAGGAAGGGAAGAAAACCAGACAGACAGCAGGAGCTTTTCATTCCCTGGTTCATAGATTCTTCAGATCGCAATAGGCGCCCTTGGTGGCCTTGTGGTTATACACTGGGCTGTGGTCCCCTAGGTCAGCAGTTTGATACCACCAGCTGCTCCAAGGGAGCACATGGAAAAAACCAGCTGCAGTCTCAGAAACTCACAGGAGCAGCCCTACCCTGTTCTACAGGGTCCCTGTGAGTCAGCACCCACTCGAAGGCAGTGAGAGGTAGGATAACGATGATGTGATCCCATTTCATGAGAGTCTCTGGGTGGGGCCAACAGGTTGGCCATTTGAGTCAAACCAGGGGTGCCCTGGAAGAAAGGCCTGGTGATCTACTTTGAAAAACTAGCCACTGAAAACCCTGCCGAGCACATTCTACTCTAGCTCTCACACATCATGCGCTCGGACCATTCAAGGGCAGCTGCTGTTGAACATTCTGCCATCGAGCTGATTCAGTCTCCTAGCCAGCCTGTAGGACAGAGTACAACCGCCTCTGCGGGCACCTGAGACTGTCAATCTTTGGGGGAGTAGAAAACCGGGACTTTCTCCTGTGGAGTGGCCGGGTGTTTCCAACTGCTGAATATCATGTCCTAGAAATGGAAATGAGGGTGGGGGAAGGGTTGCTTGCTCCTGGATGTTCAGCTGGTTTAAAATAATTTCTCCTCTCCCCTGTTTTTTTTTAATCTCTTTCCCTTCTGAGATAGTTAATGTTTATTGTGCCAACCTAGCTGATAAACGCATGTGGGGTTAATTGAAGGGCGGAGGGATAAATGGCTTGGGGAGCCTTGCCTTTCAAGTTCTTAGGTCTCTTGTGTTGTGATGGTCAGACCAGGGTGCAGCTGCCTTAGCCAGTTCCCTGCTTCAGCTGGCAAGGCTCACATCCTGCAAGACGTCCCTGAAGAAAAGCCACATGGACCTACCCCGATAGAGCCCTGGTGGTGGGGGGTGGGGGTGGGGTGGGGGGCTGGAGCACCCGTGTGGAGACCCCTGACAGCGCTGAGATGCTTACATGTTTACTGATTTGGCTTTCCTCCTGCAGTCGGCATCATTGTGTCTGTTTTGTGAGATGGAGGAGGACTTTGTGGATTGGTGTCGGACATATGGGTTAACGTTGGACTTGTGGGCTTGGGCAGCACTGGGTTGGATGTTTTCTTGATGCTCACATAACCTTTATATAAAACTCTTTCTTACACGTGAGTTTCTGTGGATTTGTTTCTCTAAAGTACCCAGACTCACACACCTCCTTCCAGTGGGAAAACAACCACCACGGAACCCACAAAGATCCCCTTCACCTCAGGCCCTTAGGAATAGCAGTGAGGTGAGTTTTGAGGACTGGCTTGAGCTCTGCGTGGCAAGCATTGAAGAAGAACCAATGGCCATCATCCTCATCATTATTTTTGAGTCAGACGAAATTGGCTCCATTAGGAGCCAATCGCTGCTCTTGGGTCAATTCTGACTCATAGCTGATCTTACAGGGCAGAGTAGGACTGCTCTGTAGGCTTGCCAAGGCTGTAAATCTTTATACAAACAGATCGCACGTCTTTCTCCTGTGGAGCAGCCGGTGGATTCGAACCACTAATTTTTTGCTTGGCAGCCAGGCACTAGGCACTTTAACCACCATGCCACTAGGACTCCTTGGTTATAGACAGAAACATGTAATCACCATTTTTCAAAATAGTATCCGTTATTGCACTTACTTTGTGGAGCAAGAATCTGCACAAAATCCAGGCACGGGGGAGGGAATGGGGTCATCTGAGAGGGACTCAGGATGTGACAGCTTCAGAACCAGGTCTGACAATGGGGATCCAGAATCACAGCACACCAACATCTCAGGAGACCCTGGCCATCTGAGCTGACTTCCAGCCAGAGAGGCTGTATTGGGCACACACCTGGTGATGGGGGAACCTGGGCCTTTCCTTCCCAATATGCACTGCAGGCTGAGACACCAAGCCCTTCCTCTGAATCCGATGTCCCAGGGAGCCTGGGGCTTACCTGAAGTTGTAGCCTGGGGAGAGGCTGCTCTTCTGAGAAACGCCATCAAGCCGGGTGAAGGTGTACTTGGGGATGCATTGGTCCCAGGTCTTGTCCAAGTCGCATACCCAGCCGATCTTTATGCCCAGGACTCCACCCTGAAGACAGTAGCAGAGGTGAGCATCCCGCAGAGCTCCGACCCACAGCCTGCCGGCAGAGGCCTGAGGTGGGGGTGGGGGCACGACTGGCCATTTCTCGCCATTTTCCAAGTGGAGGACTGAGGTGGGGAGGAAGACAAGTGACTTGTCCTGCGTTGCTAGGTGAAGACGTTTGGAGTTAAGGTGGAACCCCTTAAGTGCATGTAACACAGGAGAGTGGCCAGAGACCTACTTGTCCCCCATCTGGGCGGTGAAGCCTGCAGGTGAAGAGCAGGGGTTGGGGGGGCGGGAAACTGAGGTTTGAGGGGTAGGGATTGGGAGAAACAAGACCACTCAGGGCAGGGAAAAACTCAAAAGGTAAACACACTGCCACAAGTCTGTTCTGACCCATCGTGACCCTGTAGAGCAGAGCGTGAACTGTTGCTAGGTGTCTTTGGTTGGGGGGCTGTAAATCTTTTGGGGAGCAGGTAGGCAGAATTCAGGCACAAAGCCAGTTGCAGGCATGGGATGGCCCCACCAGATGGCGCTGCTTCACTGTACCTCCCCCCTGTCCTGGGTATCCCTGTCCTGGGTAGCCCTTCTTCCTGCCCCCAATTTCCGCAAAAGGCTGCGTGCGCCCGTGTCCTCACCGTGCTGGCCAGTTTGGCAAAATCCTGCCCTGCAAACTTGACCACATCCCCCACCCGCAAGATGGGGCAGAAAGGTGCCTTGTCGGGGTGGAAGCGGCACGTCTTCAAATCAGCAGCTGTCAGGTTGGGAAGGAGGTTTCCCCTGTGGAGAGAGGCCCGGGGGTTAATGCCCAGCCCAAATCTAACACACACCCAACACAAACACACAAACAAGCAGGCAAGCAGGAAGCCGGCTGCAGCCCACGGTGACCTTGTGTGTGTGTGTGCAGAGAGACAGGGTGCCACAGGGCTTTCTTGGGGTGGCCTTTAGGAAGCAGATCGCCAAGCCTCTTCCAAGGAACCACTAACTGGCACTAACTGGAACCACTAACCTTGCAGCTAGTAGCCCATTCAATCCCCTCCCCTTCTCAAAAAGGAAAAGAAAAAAACCGTGTTGCAGGGAGTCAATTTTGACTCGTGGTCCCCCATGGAGCAGAGCAGAACAGCCCCATAAGTTTTCCTGAGTTGTCATTTTTTAAAAAACATTTTATTAGGGACTCATACAACTCTTATCACAATCCATACATATACATACATCAGTTTATAAAGCGCATCTGTGCATTCTTTGCCCTAATCCTTTTCAAAGCATTTGCTCTCCACTGATGGGCTGTCATTTTTGGGGGGGGGCTGTCATTTTTATGGACTCTGTAATCTTGATGGAATCTCTAAGGACCTTACTTTTGCACTTCCCCTGGGTGGGTTTGAACCTGCAACCTGTGGGTTGGTCTTGATGCAAACCTCTTGAATCACCCAGGGAGCGCCAACAGGAAGGCAGCCCAGACAGACGCACGTGTTGCCTCAGCGGGTTGGTTTTTTTTTCTCCCTCAGGACTCCCCATGCCCAGACAGGCATTGTCATCCTCTACCCAACAAAAGGGGGATCTGTGTCCACACCTAATCTCCAGCTCCTAGGCCAGGGGCTGCAGGCGGTGGAGCTCCCCCACCCACCACCCAGTGCCCGGCACTGTGGCTTGCACACAGCCAGTGCCCTCCGAGTCAGCGGTGAATGACTGAGTCAATGAAGGCAGCAGGCTGGCAGAGAGAACAGCATTTGGTGAGTGGAGAGTAAGCGGATGGGCCTCTGGGGGTGTCCTGGGTCTCAGGCTCACATGTAAGCTGTTCCCAAGTTTTGAGCCCCAAAATGGCCCTGAGGACCTCCTGGGGGCCAGGGTGGGGTCAGGGGAACCCTGGGGGGGGCCCTCTTCTGAAGAACAAGCAGGTAGGAGCGCTGCCTCTTGGCTCGAGGGAGGGAGGGAGGAAGAGAAGACTCACTTCTCAAAGTTGAAGAGAGGGAAGCGGATGCTGTTCTTGATGAAAATGGTGAAGTTCTCGGCTTCCATCATGACCGGCCTGGAGGGAGAGCAGAGGCTTGCGCTCCTTGGGACCATGAGGAGGGAAACAGGGCCACCATTCCTGGTGGAAATCTCCCCAGGGTGCCAGTCACAGCTTCACCCCAGACACATAGGCCTCTGAGAGCCCCAGCTAAGGACTAGAGGGGCCTGAGGGTGAAGGGGGAGGCATGGGGGACAATACCTGGAGCCACTTCCCCAACCCACGAATGAGCACTTCGAGGGACCGTCAGAGCCTCGGCAGGACTCCCACACTGGCTTAGGGGCGCAGGTGGGTCCCCTCCCCTCCTTACATTTCCACTGTGTCCACCTCAGTGGGACACCAGCCCTGGATCTCACAGGTGCGGAGTGCCGAGCTGTAGTTCACACAGTGGCCAGTGAGGATCCCTGTGAGGGGTGAGACACAACGCCCGCCGCCACTTCTTCCTCACCCCCCTCCTCATCACCTCCTCTCCATACACCCCTTACGCTGCCACCACAGCACCCGACCACCACCTACCCCCACCCCACACCGCCACCACTCCCACCCCAGCCCTACCCCATCCAGGGGCCCCAGGCAGGAGTGAGTCACAGGCCAGGATTTGGGGGAGGGGGCGAGCTGCAACACTTTCACCCTGCACAGGGTGCTCTCTCGCCCCCACATCTTAACAGGCTCCAAGCGCCTGTACCCCCTTTCTTCCCACCACAGCCCACGCTCCTTGCTTCCCAGCCTTCTACCATCTCCAGGCCCTGCCGACCCCGCCCACCCTCAGGGCCCAGACCAACCTCCCTGCTTTGTGAAGCCACCCCGTGGGAACCCATTTCTGGTCCGTGCCTCAATGGCAGCACCTCATGGCTATTGTCCGTCACTCCACCCTGGACTGGACACTGGACACTCTGGGCTTGGCGCCCAGAGGGCATCCACACATGCCCAGGACTATACACAGGGCAGGCAAGGTCTTTGGCCTCTGCCAGCCTGGGGTGGGGGGTGCTACCCTCAGAGTCCCAGCCCCTTCTAACACTCTGGGGTCAGGCCCTCCAGGGGGTGGGGAGGTGGGAAAGGCCGCACTCACCCCCGCTTGCAAAGCGCTCGGGCCGGCACTGACTGTCCGATACGCAGCGGAACTTCTCCTCGCTCTGTGGACACACAGACAGGTGTGCAGCAGGTGTGAGCAGGCACAGATGACTGCGGGGGGGGCAGGCGGGGTGGGGGAACACCCTCACATGCAGTAGGCTCAGAGCGCAGAGCCTCTCTCAGCCCTGGCGCCACCCCCACCCACCCGTGGTCCATCTCCTTGGCCTGCTCCCTGGCCCTCACCTCGGGGCAAAGGCCTTGCGTCTGGTTCTCAGTGACTATCAACTTGGTGATGATGACGAAGACGGAGGTGCCCTGGAGGAAGGAGAGGCGAGAGGGAAAACACCAAATCCCATCGGTGGGGCAGGCACTCAGAGTAGCCGTGCTCGGCAGAGGGAGACCGAAGCGCTGGCCACAGGGCTACGAAGGGCAAGGCTGGGGCTCAAATCCACTGTCTAGCCACTGCAGGGCTGTTGTCAGTCCGTGTGTGTGTGTGTGTGTGTGTGTGTGTGTGTGTGTACTTGGGGGTCCCTGGTACCACTGAGGGTGTCAGGGAGCAGCTTTCCTGGATGCTTGGGACAGGGTGGGGTGGGGGGGGGTGTGTTCCTTCTGGGATCATTTGGCTTGGGAGTCCCATCCCAGTTTCCCTCCTAACTACCTAGCATCAGGAGCCCACCCTGCACCACGGCGGGCTTGGGGACACCGTACCTGGGGTGGGGTCACATAATCAGACACGTCCATGATTCTGTTGGCGTAGCGGCCAAAGCCTTTCACCTTGGTCACCACCGAGGACTCGATGGCCGTGTCCCGCACCTGGTACGCCTTCTCGTGCAAGAAAACCCACCTGAGTTGGGGCAGCAGGGACGCAGAGACAGGGAGAGAGTCCACGGATCCCTCAGTCAGGCTGTCCAGCAGGGCGGCCCAGGTGCCCGCCAGAGCACTTGCCCAATAGCTCTGCCTCTGCCACCACCCCCATGACTCACAGCGCCCCCAAGGATTGTCCTAATCAGCCCTGCCCCCTGCCCCGGGAACACCACAGAGAGTTATCCGTGTCTGTGGGCACAAGCTGTTTGCATTTGACTCAACACAAAACAAATCCCCTGCCACTGAGTCAGCCCTGATGCATAGCGACCTACAGGACAAAGCAGAGCTGCCCCTGTGGGTGTCTGAGGCTGTCCACCGTGGTGGGAGCAGAAGGCCTCCCTTCTCCCCCAGAACAGCTGGTGTGTCCAACTGCTGACCTTGGGAAGAGCAGCCCAATGCGCTGCCCACTGCACTTCCAGGGCGCCCTACACTCGACAACTGACCTACAAATGGAGCCCGTGTGGCGTAGTGGTGGCCAAGTAGGCTGCTAACTGCAAGGTCGGCAGTTTGAAACCGCCAGCTGCTCTGTGGGAGAAAGACGTGGCTTTCTACTCCTGTGAAGAGTCAGTCTTGCAAACGCACAGGGGCAGTTCCACGCGATGGCGGTGCGTGCCTTTGGCAGCTCCTCTGCTAGCAGTTGGAACTCACCCGCAGCTCTGGAGCACAAAGCTAAGGCAGTCGGCTCCAGGAGATTACAGCCTGGGGAACCCGGTGAGGGAGTCTGCTCTGCCCTGTGGCTTCCTTAGAGTTAGAATCGAATGGAGGGAGCCCCCCGCTAGCCTCAAAGGTGGTGGTTTGGACCCACCCCGAGAAGCCCCGTCGGAGAAAGCGGAGGTTGTCTGCGCCCATGAAGCTTGGCAGCCTCAGAGACCTACAGGGAGAGATTTGCCGTCTCAGAAACCCAATGGGGGCAGTTCTACTCTGTCCTCAAGTGCCGCCCGGAGTTGACTTGATAAAGGCTGTGAGCGTTCAGGGCATGGTGCAAGGTGCCCTTGGTGACTAATAACAAGGCTGCAGGCTGGAGTCTACCTGGAGGTGCCTCGGAAGAAAGGCCTGGTGGTCTGCTGCCCTCAGTTCGGCTCTTGCAACCCCCAGGGAGGCAAGTTTTTCCTGGCCCGCATGGACTTGCCCGGAGTTGGACTCCATTCCAGGACAGTAACTGGTTGTGGGGTGGGGGTGGGGCTGGGATGATCAGATTGCTCCTGGGGAGACTGCCCAGTTGAGTCATGCCTGCAAGGCACCCAGCAGGGGAACCTAGACCTCTCTCCATGCCTCCTATGATTTGCTCAGGGTGGACCCTCAGTGCCTGGCACGATGTCTGCGGAAGTCCAGAAAGTATGTGCTGAGTCCGTGACGGCACTTGGGGTCTAGGGAGTTGGCCATCACGCAGCCGCTGAGGATAGAGGAAGGGACCAGAGTTGGATTGGGCAGGGAAGGCCCGCCAACCACCAATTTTATTATTCCTTGGATTGTGCTGCCACCCAGTGGCTATTTACCTGTACTGACGCTGCCTCACAGTCTCCAGGCACGGTGGAGGCCTGGGGCTGAGTGAAGGGTCCATCTTCCTTGCTTACTTCCACACCTCCTTCCCGATTCTCCCCAGCAGCAGGGTCGGATGATCCAATAAGCAAGGGAGGCGCGGGCTTCCTCATGCTTGCTTATTAGTGTGTTGTGAACGGTTGGGACTCGTGCCCACCCGCCCCGAAGCTAAAAGGGCCTCCTTGTCAGGGAGGCGCCTGCCTTTTCATCTGGGACCGCAGATCCCAGGCTGGGAGGCTCCGGCTACCGTCCAGGCCGGGCCCGGGCTGCATCCTTCTCTAACGGCACGCCCAGGGCCAGACAGATGTCTGTGCGGTTAGTGCACGGGGCTCATGACCTCCCGGCCCACAGTGGAGCGAGATGCAGCGGGGTCCAGTGCCAACCCCGTGAGGAGTCCGGGTCGGAGTGTTGGCTCCACAGGGTTTTCACTGGCTGATTTCAGAAGTGGTTCTCCAGACCTTTCTTCCTAGCCGGGCTCAAGTTTAGAAGCCACGCCCAAGTTCACGTCTTTTCTCCCAGGGAGCTGCTAGCAGGTGGGGAATCCCTTTGCCACGAGGCCGAGTGCTTCACCATTGCACCGCCAGGGTTCTCTGCATGAGGTGCACTGGCCGGGGATTGAACCGGGGCCTCTCTCAAGGTAGGCCAGAATCCAACCACCGAGCCACCCATGTCCCCCAAATGCTGCTATGGCCCCCGCTTTACAGAGGGGGAAAAGCTCATCAAGTACATTTGGCCAATGCTGCCTGCTCCTCCCCCACCCCCGACCTCCGCCCGCGAGACCAGTCCACGTGGGTGATAAACAAGCACAGGAGCATGTTGCTGTATGCCTGGCTCTGTGGCATGTGCCCGGCTCTCTCCTTTCCCACTCCCCTTTGATCAAGGATCCCTGTTTGGGAGAACTCCTGGGTGTCAGCCTCGGGAACGGGAATGGAGGACACGGTGGCTTTGGGTGGTGGTGTGTGTGTCCCAGGGTGAAGGTGAGCGTGCCCAGAGGCGAGGTGAGGTGAGGCGAGGCTGAGGAAGGGCTGCTGGGAGGTCGTACAGGGAGGTAGAGCCCTAGAGCTCTGGTCCGCAGCCTGGGCGGCTTCGGGAGGCAGTGAGCACCCCATCTCAGGACAGACGGAATCAGCAGAGGTCTCGAGCCTCCTTCCAGGTGCACTGAGAGGTGGAGGGTGGGCTGTTGGAAGAGGGAGCGGCTCCCTCTGGCCAGGTCAGCAGGCGGGAGGGAGGGGGTACCATAGGCAGGTTGGCTGCAAACCGTGCTGGGTCTGCAAGCAGGTGCCTGTTTGGCTTTCAGTGGACAGTGTCTACTTCCTGGAAGTCAGACCACCTTTATCGAGTGGTGGGGGGCAGTGTGTGTGTGTGTGTGTGTGTTGGGGGAGTCGGGGAGGAGTAGGG
The DNA here is from genome assembly GCF_050624435.1 of Tenrec ecaudatus. NCBI lineage: Eukaryota > Metazoa > Chordata > Mammalia > Afrosoricida > Tenrecidae > Tenrec > Tenrec ecaudatus. The sequence continues at coordinate 17,405,667 of NC_134533.1, forward strand.
GGGGGGACCACAACCCGTGTTGGCAAATGGCTCCTAACAGGCTCCTTCCTTCATTGCTGCTGCTGGATAGGAGGCAACCTCTCGGTTAATGCACCATTAAGAGTTATTCACGCGTGTGAACAAAGCTCTTACGAGCATCACGCTTCTCCGGGAGCCTGCGGTGGCGAGCACCTTCCCGCCTCACTACTCTCTTCTCTCTCTCGGAGGGGGAGGGGGCGTCCGTGGAGAGCCTGTCTTGTGCAGACATGTTACCCGGGACAGGAGTGGAGATCTTGTCCAAATGCTTCACTGTTGGCTTTGGACCCTCGGCTGTGGGGTCCAGGAGCCCTGTTCTCTACTCCCGGCCGAGGGGCAGCCTGGGAGAAGCTCACCCTCCTGGGACTGCTGTCTGTGACTAGCCACAGAAGGGATTCATCTCTGAGTGCCGAGCCAAGGACCGGTTTCCTGAGACCCTTAAACCTCAGGACCCTTTGCAGATGACAAGCAGAATTTACACCATAGGTTTGCAGGCTTTTTTGGCCGACGGCCCCCTTTTCAAAAAGAGAAACAAATAAATTTAAGACACCACACCCCTTGCAATTAAAACCGTTTTTAGGATAGCCCAGCATCCAGGATAAAGTGTAGGCATCTCCTTCTACAGGCCCTGTGGATCATTCCAGCCCCCCAGGGGGGCAGGATCATCCACTTTGGGAAACACTGGTTTGGAGAACTGTTATCACCTGGCCAAGACACCATGCTGGGTGCTTTATGCTAATTCTTTTCATTAATACCCAGATGAGGCAGCGTCTGTTATTAGCCTTAGGTTACAAATGGGGAAACAGAGGCATGGCGGGATGTGCTAACAGTCAAGATCCGACAGCCGGTATGAGGGTCCCTGAGAAGGCACGCCACAAAGACAGGTTGACACAGTGGCTTCCATAAAGAGCTCAAATATCAGAACAAGAACGGCTCAGAATCGGGTTGCTCTGAGCCAGAACCGACTCGATGGTACTGAACAGCACCACCCAGGCAGCAGAACTTCCAACGGTTCAGCCTGGTTGCGTCATGGGTGCCGGACAAGGTAACACCAGAATGGACCTGAAGTTTTAACATGGGGAACGCCACTGGAGCAGCAACAAAATGAACCTCATCTCCGTTGTAGAAAACAAGGGCGTTGGGCGTGTTGCATTGCGATCTTGACTGGCTGAATCAGAGACAATGGTGCCCCAGTTCACAGAGGGCGGCAACTGCACACTTTGAATGTGTGTCACTTTCCAGGGTGGATTACCCAATCAGTAAGGCAAGCACGGGCTCACTTGTGCTTACTGACCTGTAGCGAAGACATTTCTGAGACTTTGATTCTGACTGGCCATATCTAGAAGCGGAATCTCGGCTGTGGTGAAGATAATGTGGAATTATTCATGATCGATTGGTAAGTCGGTCTGCGCTTACTGGGTAACCTGGCACGGGCTGTGCTCCACGCAGTCAGTCCTGGCAACAATCCAGTCTCCAAAGGGCATCACGAGCACTTTTCCCGAGTCTCCCAACCCTGGGCCTCGGCTTGTCATCTTCCCATTCAGGGCTGATGTTCCAGATCACCTGAATCTGTCCCAGGTTAGTGTTGTCATGGCTGAGCTGGTTTGAACCAGTTTAGGGTCCTGCTCCACCCTGCTCTAGTGCACTCAGCCATCACACTGAGGGTGCCTCCAGCTGGGCCCCCCGGGGTAGGACCTGCTCACACTGCCCCCTGGGCTGGCTCCTGTCCTGCCAGCATCTATCTGCTCCATCACCTGGGAGAAGAACTGGTGCAGGGGAGTCTCAAGAGGAAGGGCCCAGGACAATGAGCCAACTCTTCTCTCTTCCTCCTCACCTCTTCTTCCCAGGCTCTGTCTCAAGTTCAGTGGGGAGATGAGGCTGCATCAGAATCCTCCCGCCAAGTTAAATAATGAGCGGAAGAGTGTCAGCGGCCCCGAGGGACCGGAGGATATCATGGAGGCAGCTCATCAGCAGCGGGCGCGCTTCGTTTCCAGAAAGGAGGGGCTGGGTCTGTCTCCAGAGACCAGGGCTAAGGAGATGGGGCAGGACCCAGCCTTGGATTCTTGGCATTTACTCGGCGGCACTGGTTTCTTATTTCCCCTGGTGTCCCTGGTTTATTATTTATAGAGCAGAAGGCGGATGGCGGCTCCTTGGTAGGTGGGACGTGCAGGAAGGAGGCTGGAGCAGGTGGAGCTCCGGCACCTCTGTCCACCACCGAGGAGTCACGGGGGGTGGGGGGAGGCCAGGAGTGGGTGCCAGCAGGGGTGGGGGTGAGAGGGACCCGGCGAGAAGGTGTCCGCTGGGCAGAGGGAGAGGGGGAGGCGTGCTGGGCATCGATGCAGCCGTAATAGTGAGTCACCCCTCCCAGGCTGGCCAGGCGATACATGGCACCTCCCTCCCCACAACATCACGAGAGATGGTATCCTTCCCCCGCTTCCCAGATATGGGGCTGGAACTTAGGAGACATCTAAGGCCACTCTGCTTAGTTTGTGGCTTTGGGCCAGATGCACAGTGCTGCATATTCCACAGGGCTGTCCGCTCCCACAAAGACTTGCCATCTCGGAAACCCGAGAGAGGGTCACTGTGAGTGGGGACCAACTCAGGGGCAGCGGGATCCTTATGGAAGCAGGCAGCCAGGCTGGGCTTTCCGGACCACCACCTTTATGATTTGCAGCTGCAGGTGAACTATTGGTACCCTCCTGGAGATGGCAGACAAAAGAACTCTGGGGACAGGTGTCATCTGGATGCTGTGGGGCTGTTTTGTGTCAGAACTGACCCCCCAGGCGATGGGCTTGGCTTTCTTTTTTTTTTTCGAAGCCCAGTAGCTCCCGGAGCTCAAGGCTTGGTGTGTAGGAGTTCTACCCAGGAGCTAAAAGTAGGCCGAGTATGATGAACCAAAGGCAAGGGCCCTGTTGGCTTAGTGGGGTAAGCATAGGGCGCTCATGGCAAACCCACCAGCTGCTGGGGGGCGGAGGGGGGGATGAGGCAGTCTGCGGCTGTAGGCACTGCGGTCTCAGGAACCCAATGGAGCCACTGTGTGCTGTTTGACAACATTCAACTTGACGGTAGTGGGTTCATTATGACCCACACGGGGTGCGTTTGTGAATTGGGGCTCTCAGGGGTGTGAGCAGCAGAGCAGGGACAAGAGGGCTGTAAATGATCTGAGGGTACACCATCATGGTCTTTCTTCAGGTGACTAGAGCCTCAAAGGGCCAGGAATGCCCTGCCCATTGGCTTGCAGCGAGGCTGTTTCCTCCACAGATCTAGAAACCAATCTGGCCAAGGACTCCAGGGCCTCCAGTCCCAGGAGTCTCCCCCTCCTCCCTCCTCAGGTGCCCAGAATGGGGGACCCTGCCCACAGTGGAGACTGGAGATGATCACCAGGACCCAGAAAAGGCGTCAGGAGCACCAGCTCTGCCCTGGCTTCTCTGCACCTGGGCTGGGTAAAGGCGCCCAGTGCTGACGCAGGCTCAGCCACAGACAAGCAGTCCAGGTTAGCGGCAGGGCTGGGGTGTGTGTGGGGATTCCTGGAGGTGGGGTTGAGGTTGCTGTGAGTCCATCTGAGAGGTGACAGCCACACCTGTGCTAGGTAAACTTGGGCATTTTGTCTACCTGGCAGGGATACTATAGAAGAGATGCAATATCGGTTTAGCTTTACTGTCCCAAACCAAATGGAACTCACTGCCATCGAGTCAATGCCACCCCCTAGTGACCCTATAGGACAGAGTAGAACTTCTCAATGCCCCCACCCAGCACCCTGCCCTGGTGAGGTTTTGAGACTAAAATGACAAGCTTGAATGTAGTAGAAAAAGTAAGACCAGCGGCAAGGATGGCAAGACTTCGTCTTCCACACTTTGGACATCTTGCCAGGAGAGAGCAGTCTCTGGAGAAGGGCATCGTGCTTGGTGAAGTGGAGGGGCAGTGAACATGAGGAGAGCCCAACCCGAGACGGATGGCCACAGGGCTGCACCCATGGGCTGAGACAGGAACAATTGTGAGGATGGCGCAGGGCAGGGCTGTGCAGTGTTTCCTTCGGTGTGTACAGGTCGCCAGGGGTTGAAGCCGACTTGATGGCACCTCACCACCACAGTTCTCTAAGGGAGTAGAAAGTCCGTCTGTCTCCTGAGGAGTGGCTGGCGGCTTCAGGCAACGGGCCCTGCTGTTAGCAGCCCAACAAGAGTCTCCACCACGCCCCCAGGGCTTCTTAGCTTTAGGGTCACAAGTCCAAATCCTTTCAAAGTGTTACGACTGCAGGCTTCCTCCATGCCTGCTGGGTCTCCTCACTGGTTTCTCAGCAGCCACCCCTATCTCCATCGTTGTTAGCTGCTGGGGAGTTGACCGGACTCATGGGGACCCCATGTGGATGCAGTAGAGCTGTTGAGGCGGGTTCAAGCTGGGACCTTTGGGAAGCAGATCACCAGATTGCCTCCCAAGGCCCCACTGGCTGGATTTGAACCACCAATCTTTGGGCTAATAGTACAGAGTCCGCATCACCCGGGAGTCCTTCATCTGCTCCTACCCGTCTCTAGCCCATTGTTGCCACAGCCAGAAGGCTGGAGTCAGTTTCCCTCCACAACAGTCAATATTCTCTCTCTCTCTCTCTCTCTCTCTCTCTCTCTCTCTCTCTCTCTCTCTCTCTCTCTCTCTCTCTCTCTCTCGTTTACCACATCAGTTGCTTCTCATCTACAAGAGATCTTGAAGTCTCCCACCCAGGGCTCACCGCCCCATCTCACACCTCCTTCCATGTTGCTCCTTCATTTCGGCTATAACGACCTTCTTCTCTTCCTTCCACGTACCAGGCTCTTTCCCTGCGTGGAGATAGTTTCTTTGCCTCAGACACTCTTTCTTCCCTCTGTCCCCTTGGCTCTTCCTGCTCACCCTTCGGCTCTTAGCTTAGATGCCACCTCTCCAGAAAGCTTTCTGTGGGTTCCCGGATCAGGACAGATGCCTCTGTGCTGGCGGGGCTCCTACAACTCTGCACCCCATCTGCAAACCCGGAGCCACAGTGGAAACTGGACGTCCGTTTGTGGAGATGATCTGGATGCATGTTCATCTGTTGCGCAGCATTGTCAACGCCACAAGGAGAAAGTCGCTCTGGTTTTGCCTATGAGGCATCCTCCGTCCACAATGCCTAAGCGGCTCCTTGTGTTTTTAGCTGAATGAATGACAATGGATTCCTGAAGTTGAACTGTTCTGGGGTTCCAGTGGCCTGAGATGGGGTTCCGGCAGGCAGGGGGTGGGTTGGGCATCAGAGTGCACTGATGCAATTGGGAGGAGCTGCTCTGTGGGGACCTGTCAGGCACTGAGATGGATGGGTTGGGTATGGAGACGCAAAGGAGCCTCTCCCACCCCTCCCACGGGCTGGGCTCCAGCCTGAGATGGGATTTGTAATGAGGGAGAGACAAGTGCAGGGGGTCTAGTGCAGCAGCCGCCTGTCTCCATCCTTGATCCATCTGCCACCTGAGGCCAGGAGAGCCAGCCCAGTCCCCCAGTGTGCTGAGACAGCTTCCACATGAGCAGGGACCAAAAATACCATCTCCTGGATATAAACAGTCACAGCGTTCTGTACACATATGAACACGGAAGAGCCAGCGTGGAGCCGGGAGTGGAGGGGTTGACCCGGAACGTTGGCAAACATCATGCCTCCGAACACCTCCCACTTGAAAGGGACGACTGGAGCCCACTACAACCCCTTTCTTAATGTCCCCAAAGGCAATGGGTGGACAGCGTTGCCCACAGCAGCTGCAGAACCCAAGCTCTCACAAGCACGCGGAGCCCCAGAATCACTTCACATGCATCTGCCTGCCTATTCCGCATACCGCCCCCCCCAAAAAAAACTCCCCCACACCCTCACACAGCATCCCAGCCTATCAGGCAGGGAGGGCCACTCACACACCAATCCCCAGGGTACATGAACACAGGAGTCATCTCCGACTCGCGTGCAGGAACTAACTCATGACAGTTAGGTACTCGCTGTGGTCTCTTACCCACAGACCCATTGTCTCAGGGAACTCAGAGTCTCCAGGAGACCAGCAAACACACACACACACACACACACACACACACACACACACACACACACACACACTAAAGAAAGCCAGGGAAAGACTTCCTGGTGCCCACCTGGGAGTGAAAACTATCAGGAAGAAAGAAGCTGTGTGGCTCCCCCAACCCCCTCCATTGTTTGCTCCCTAGCCCTTTGTGTGTGGGGAGCCTGGCAGGACTCTGCCTCACCTCCCCATAGACAAAATCAGGGAGAGGCAGGAGGGACTGGATGCACTTCCAGACTCTTGGGGAGGGATTCCATACTATTTGCAGAAAACCACTTTTCTCTTCAGCATCCCCCCCCCTCACCGTGCTTTTCCTCTCCCCCCCCACCCCCACAGGGTAGTTAATCCAGATGAATCCTCCTCCCCAAGAGAGAGAGTTTTGCTCCCTCAAGCTCACCTCCTCCAAGTTACAAGGGAATTCCTTACATCTCCACAGATCCTTCCTGACCAGAGAGCCCTCTGTTCCATCCTGTCACTGACCTCATCGACCTGTCACTAGCTCCCTTGTTTCAGGGTCTGCTTCCTCCGCCCACTCCCCTCCCCCCACCTGCCCTGGGCTCTTTAATCTTTTGAGACCTCAACGAATGAGCAGATGTGAGGGGTGGTGGTCTGTGGGCCATCAGGGAGCCCTCCCCGGTGGAGGACTCTGCTCCTCAGAGTGGGTCTCTACCCGCTGCCGATGACTTACTGGGGCCTCAAACTCATCTGGAGACCAGATCCTGGGTGGACATGACAGAGCTTAGACCTTTAGGAGGTGGGTTCACAGAAGAAAACCCACCCTACCCCTACCTGCCCCCACCTCCCAGTTCCAAGGGGGGCAGCTCAAGAGGCTGCAGACTAAGACTTCCAGGCAGTCCTTCCCACCAAGGGCCTCAAGAGCCACACACTCACCCAACAAAGTAGGAGATGATGAGAAGCTGAACAGCCCGGTTGATAATCCCAATGGTCCAGCTTTTCACAACCACCGACTTCGTGGTCTCATAGGTGAAGAAGTCGGAGAGGCAGTTCATGCTGAGGGAGTGCTCAGGGGTCACCCAGAAGGGGCCCAGGGGCAACCTCAGGAGGGAGAGGTATTCAGGGTAGGGAGATGGAGATGGGGAGAGGTCTGGAGGGGGCAGCTGAGAGGGGTCGGGCAGGGGGAGCCTATTCCTTTAAGCCCAGAGCCCACGCTCTCTCTGCTCTTGACACTGTGGATTGCCAAGAGTCTAGGTCCAGGGTGGGAGGACCCCCTTTTTGTTTGTCTCCACCCCACTCTGCTGTGATGTCACGGCAGGGCTGGGTCTCCAGTCCTGGGCTCCTGATTGCTTGGGATGCAGCTGGCTAGAGCCCTCTGGGACTCATGTTTTATCTGCATACTGTCTACCGTCTCTGTTCCCTTCTTTCGCTGCAGCTGACCAGAGCAGCTGCTTCATGCCCTCTCTAAAGCCCCTGGTAATGTCCCACCCCCAGCCACCTCATAGCCTCTCTCAGCCCGGTAGCCCCTTCATTCCTGAGAGGATGCCTAATGCCATCCTATTCTGCGGGCATCCCCTGCCTTCCTGAGTTGCAGCCTGGGACAATGGGTGGGGGTGGGGGGGTCTCTTGCATGTTTATTAAGTTCTCCTGAAAGGCAGCTGGAGTGGGGGAGTAAAGAGCCACATATTTCTCAAGGCACCTGGCTGAAGTTCTACCTGGAGCATGGCAATTAACACCTTTTAAAACAATGGTCTATTTATTGAAGCCACTCATTAGATTGTGTGCTCCTGGAAGGCTGGGCTATTTCCACTCTGTTCACAAGCCTAGAAATGTGTTGAATGAATACTAAGGTATGATACATGATTTGATGCAATTGAATTTGCTTAGGTTTATCTGGAACAGCCACTCTCCTGAGGTTAAAGGCATTAATTCAGGGGCCAACAACACATTCTCCCTTTGTCTCTTCCTCCAGGGTTGTTAGTAGGCTGACTGCTTCAGGTAAGATAGTCCTGGACATTTTGGATTAAAATATTTTGGCCTAATGTCATACATCTCTTGTCAAGTATTCAAAGGTAGAGTCACTGTGATTATGACTGGATTGGGACAGGGAGGTCAGCTGGACTCTCATCTTCAAGTCATGCAGTTCTAGGAAGCGGCTTTCCGTGCCAAGGTTTTCACATCTGTGAAAGGAGGTTGGGCTTCCTTCAACTCAGATGGGTGTCTCTTCTGGGTCTGGTCTTCTCCGGTTTTGCAGGATACACCCTGGGACTAACAGGTGGGGTCTGGCTTTGGTAGCCAGACTGATGGCTCCAAATCAGTTCTGGCTCCAAGGTGAATCTGACACCAACACTTGAACTCGGTATTGCCGTTTGCCAACCTTTTCCGAGTCCCAATCAAACCCACAGCCACTAGGTCCATTCTGACTTATACAACTCCTACAAGTGCAGAGTAGAATTGTCCCACAGCGTGCATAGGCTGTATATCTTTATGGTACAACATGGGAGCAGAAGGTCTCATCTGTCTCCTTAGGAGAGGCTGGCGGGTTCGAACCGCTGACCTTGTGGTTAGTAGCCCACTGCCATTAGGGTTCCTTAAACTGCGATTATGGGCGTAAGGTTCCTAGGTGCATCCTGTGAATGAACTCCTTTTAAGGAGGGGACAAGTCCCACGCGGCACACTGTCACATTGCCACCAATACCGGCATTCTCTTTGCAGCCAGTGGGAGAGGTCCTTTTCTCCGCAAGTTGAAATATTTTTCTTCTTGTCTCACAGACTCCTTTGTGCTCCACAGAAACCCCTATTGTGCAGGAGAACGGAGGCGCTCGCAGCGAACACACACGTTAAGGAGAGTCCGATGAAGCCAACCTCACGGGTCCCCACTAGAACCCAACAGTCCCCTGAGGAGCAGGGGCTGTAGCATTCTGAAGCCCCCCACTCCCGCCCCCGTGCTCCCCCCTTCTGGTCGCAGCCCACCTCGACTGGCGCGCCGACTTCACCACGCCCTCGCCTTCCCCCGGAAGGGCGCTCTAGGCGACAGCCGCCCCGGCGGACCCAGCCAGCGCCCCTCTAGCCCGCTCCGACTCTATGGTCCGTGCGCGGCTTCCGGTGGCGGGACGCGGGGCCGCGCACGCGGGAAAAAGCTCCCCTGCGTTTCCCCCGCCCCGCCCCCCCTCGTCCCCCAGCGCGCCCACCGCCCGCGCCGGGGCCCTCGCGAGGCTGCTGCTTGAGGTGGGTGGTCGTCGACCTCGTGCCCCGGGAGGGCGCGGGTCCCGCTCCCCTGCGGGACGCTCGAGATGGTCCGTTCCGCGTTCGAATCCGCGGGAAGCGGACGATTCCATTGGCGGGGAGGAGGGGAGAGCGGTGGGTCTGGGGCCGGGGCCTCGGTGGGAGCCCTGGAAGCGGGAGCCCTGCACCCTGAGTTGTATGGGGATGCGTGTGAGGTGCGGGCCCCGAGCAGAGAGCCCGCTGCTCGTTGCCATGGCGCCCGCTGGAGCTCCCGAGCGGGGGTGGGATTGGGGTGTAAGCGCTACTCCAGGCCCGGCTTCCGAGTCCAGTCTGGGCCTTGCCCCGCGGGCTGGGGACGCCGCTGGGACAGCCAGGAGTTGCCACCTGGCTCCGGCGAGGTGTTGTCTTTAACGATTATCTGACCTCCCCCCCCCCCCCCCGCCCCCTTCCATTCAGATTCTTAAGCTGCTGAGTATCTGCACAAGTGCGGAGGAGTTGGAGCCCACCTCCCGCGTCTCCGGTTTCCCTTTGTGCAGCCTGGGGCTCCACCGAGGGCCAGGTCAGCATGGCAGAGACGCTGGAGTTCAACGAGGTCTATCAGGAGGTCAAAGGCTCCATGGTGAGAAGCGTTGGCCTTTAACTCCGTGTGTGTACACGCGAGCGAGCTTGCTCTATGGAGGGAAGGGGAAGTGTGCGCGTGTTAGTTAACGGAGCTTGCTTTAATGATGCTTCCTACTCCGCCAAGAGAGGATCCCGCGGATTCCCTGTCAGACCTCTGCAATAAAGTGGAGATCAGAATAAAGCAAGTCACAGCTTTCTTTTTGGCTGTTTCCCGGCGCACAGAGAGGTTTTAGTCATGCCGTTGGAGGTGTAGAGTAGTATGATGAAAAAGCTGGAGCTCCCGTGAGGAATAGCGAAATGTGATAGTGCGCGCACACAGTGGCCGCAGAAGCCGTTGCTAAAGGATAGAAGCAACCGCTGTATCTGCAAAGTGCATTGGAGAGGTGATCACATAAGGCGCACCTGGTGAATTCCTAGTAAAGGCTGTGTATCTTGGGGTAACAAGGCAACTTAAATGCTCATCCTTCCTGAATCCTGTCACAGAAAACTAGGCCTGCCAGGGTGCGTGGGGTCTAGTGCCAGGCTTAGACCCCTGGCTTCCTGCTGGCCCCCACCTCTTTAGCTGCTGTTCACTGGCTGTCCCACGCACAGCAGACTGGGGTGTTGGTGTGGCATGTTACCTCCCTGCATCTGCGCCTCCTTTTCCAACAGAATGATGGTCGACTCCGGTTAAGCCGCCAGGGCATCATCTTTAAGAACAGCAAGACGGGCAAAGTGGACAACATCCAGGCTGGGGAGCTGACCGAAGGCATCTGGCGCCGGGTTGCCCTGGGCCACGGCCTTAAACTGCTCACCAAGAACGGCCATGTCTACAAGTACGATGGCTTCCGAGAATCGGTGAGCTGCCCTTTTGCAATAAATCCCACTCTTTGCTGTGCTGTCTGGTAGCTTTTAATCTCTTAGAGAGCTCTGGGGAGCCCTGTGTCGGATAGTCATGTCATTGCCTTCTGGGGCCTTGAGAGCAGGCCAAGCGTCATTTTCAACTACTGGCCACAGATCGGTGATTTGAGCCTGACGTTGCAGTGCTACAGAAAAGAGGCCTGTCCATTGCTTCCCCAAAGAACGACTAGGCCTCAGAAGCCGGTGGAGCAGTGTTAGTCTGTAATGCTGGGGTCACATGGAGTCAGAATCAACGTGGTGGCGGTGGGCCCTGGTGTTGACTGTTGGAGCGGGGGCATCTAGGCCACCGAGCTGTCAGGACGCCGTCAAGGGTCTTGTGTGCCTCAGCTCCGGAAGATGCCCTCTTCTGATCAGATGGCGGGTTTCACACGCGGCCCTTACGCCGATCGAGCGTCTCAGCATTGTAGCTTTGCTATTCCGTGTTGAGCTGCTTCTGAGTCGGGACTTCGCCTCATTTTGATTCCACTTAACGTGGTACCTGTGCAGAATTAAAAGTCTGATGGCACTGAAGGCCCACCACCAGGAGGTCAGTTCCTAATGTCTCCTTTCGCCCAGCATGAGGTTCGTTTCCCCAAAGCAATCTTGGTCAACAGCCTTGTAGACGCTTTCTTGCTGAGACTCAAAGAAAGCATCTGTTGGGGCGGTTTCTCAGAATCAGCACCATGGGCCATCCAGGTCTGTTTCAGGGCACGGCCTTACTGGGGTGTTTTCCTCCCCTCCCCCCCCACAGGAGTTTGAGAAACTCGCAGATTTCTTCAAAACTCACTATCGCCTTGAACTGATGGAGAAGGATCTGTGTGTGAAGGGCTGGAACTGGGGGACGGTGAAGTTTGGTGGTGAGTCCTGGGGGGCCTGATGTTTGGGGACAGGCTCACTATTCCCTGCCACAGTCTCTGGCTGGTGATCTGCTTGTGTGTTCTTTGTGCACTGGGGTGCGGCGTGAACAATAGCTTGCAGCGCTCACAGTCTGGTGGGGATGGCGGCGGGGTTCATGCAGGTTCCAGAAAGAAGTTTGTGGCTTGATTCCACCCCCTCCTCCTTACAGGGCAGCTGCTTTCATTTGATATTGGTGACCAGCCGGTCTTTGAGATCCCCCTCAGCAACGTGTCCCAGTGCACCACGGGCAAGAACGAGGTGACGCTGGAGTTCCACCAGAACGACGATGCCGAGGTCTCCCTCATGGAAGTACGCTTCTACGTGCCTCCCACCCAGGAGGACGGTGTGGACCCCGTGGAGGTGAGCCCCGCCCCTGGGACGCTTTGGGGGCAGACGGTGCTGAGCAGGCCTTGGCTAGGCCGGGAGCCGGGCTTGCCGTCCCCTAACCCAAGGGCTTCTGCAGGCCTTTGCCCAGAACGTGCTGTCCAAGGCCGACGTGATCCAGGCCACCGGCGATGCCATCTGCATCTTCCGGGAGCTGCAGTGCCTGACTCCCCGAGGCCGGTATGACATCCGCATCTACCCCACCTTTCTCCACCTGCACGGCAAGACCTTTGACTACAAGATCCCCTACACCACCGTTCTCCGCCTCTTCTTGCTGCCCCACAAGGATCAGCGCCAGATGTTCTTTGTGGTAAGCAGCGTCCACTGGTGGGGGCCTGGCCCATGCTCGGGGTTCTGTGTTGGTGGAACAGCAGGTTTCTGTGGAGCATGTTGGTGCTTACCCTCACCCCGTCTTCTTACCAGATCAGCCTGGACCCCCCCATCAAGCAGGGCCAGACCCGGTACCACTTCCTGATCCTCCTCTTCTCTAAGGACGAGGACATCTCCTTAACTCTCAACATGAATGAGTGAGTGCCTCCTGGGACTGGGAGATACTGCTGGGGTCTGGCCGGGTGGTGGGACTCCCTTGGCAGGTGGCAGTGCTCGTGTTGCGACCTCTCCTCTGATTCCAGGGAAGAGGTGGAGAAGCGCTTTGAGGGGCGGCTCACCAAGAACATGTCGGGGTCCCTCTACGAGATGGTCAGCCGCGTCATGAAAGCCCTGGTGAACCGCAAGATCACCGTCCCGGGCAACTTCCAGGGGTGAGCATGTGGCCAGGGGCGGGGGCCTGGGGCCATACGTGTGTGTCACAGCTATTGGAGGGTCCCCTTGTGTCGCCCACGCTCTGGCTGGTGGGTCAGTGTTGGCCAGCTTCCCTGTCCCCCTCACCAGGCACTCTGGGGCCCAGTGCATCACCTGCTCCTACAAGGCGAGCTCGGGGCTGCTGTACCCGCTGGAGCGGGGCTTCATCTATGTCCACAAGCCGCCTGTGCACATCCGCTTCGATGAGATCGCCTTTGTCAACTTCGCCCGCGGCACCACCACCACGCGTTCCTTTGACTTTGAGATTGAGACCAAGCAGGGCACTCAGTACACCTTCAGCAGCATTGAGAGGTAAGCACCTTCTGGCCCACCTGTGCCTGGGAAGTCGCGTGGCCGCCGGCCCTGACCTGACTTCTCCAGCGTTGGGCTAGGTTGTTTATTGGGCTTCCGGCTCTTCTCCGGAGGACTCTGCATCCAGAAGCCGTGCCGGCGGTTCTGCGAGCGTTCCGGTAGCTGTCCTTGTTCAGTGCCAGCCTTTCTCCTCCTTCATTCCCCTCTCCCCCATGGAAATGCTATCTCTTTCCTGGAACGAGCTTCGTTCTGAGAACACAGCAGCTGAGGCTGACGAGGGCTCACTGCAGGCTAGATACTTGATAACCATCTTTACATCTTGTCCCTCTACAGCATCCCTCTGGAGGAGGAGACGCAGACCAGCAACACACTGAAAACTCCCCCTTGCACGGCGCTCTCACTGGGTTGTGTTCTTTTAGGGGCTTCAAGATGTTTGCAGGGGGAAATCCTTTATCTCCTCATCCTGTTCTTCACGAACTCTGAAGCCCCTTCAGATATGTCTCCCTGCCTCACCTGGCTTCTTGTCCAGGACTGTCCTGAGCGTCTCTGAGCTGGTGGCTTAGACATTTGTGCCCAGAGTGGGGTCTCCCCTCCCTGGCCCCCATCTGCCCTGGCCTGACCCACTTGGTCACCGGGTATGTCTCTCCTCACAGGGAGGAGTATGGGAAGCTGTTTGATTTTGTCAACGCCAAGAAGCTCAACATCAAAAATCGCGGACTGAAAGAGGTACCTGTGCGTGGGGGAGGAGGGGACTCTCGCCTGCCCTGTAGGTGGGGAGAGGCAGGGAGTTTCCCGACTTCCTTTTCCCGACTCTTTCTTCTCTTCTCACCCTTATAGAAAAAAGAGGTGCGTGTGACCCCTTCCCCTCCTGGTGCAGGTTTCCTCGGCATGGCCTTAGCTCAGTCTCTGCAGCCCCTCAGGGCTCCGTGGGGCTGGGGCAGGGAGGGGCTTGGGCTAACCCAGCCGGGCAGGAAGTACTCGGGGCACAGGCCCTGCACGTGGCTGTGTGTGGACACCCTAGCCCCAGGGCCTTCTGGGGCTGCTGCTCTGACCTTACTCACAGGCATGGGGGCGTGTTGTTTGAGTGCAGGGGTGCCAGAGCCCGGGCGAGCCCAGGACCTCAGTCCCCGGTCTTCTCTGACTAGGGCATGAACCCAAGCTACGACGAGTATGCTGACTCAGACGATGACCAGCACGATGCCTACCTGGAGCGGATGAAGGAGGAGGGCAAGATCCGGGAAGAGAATGCCAATGACAGCAGTGATGACTCTGGAGAAGAGACTGGTGGGGGCTGGGTGCCCCTTGAGTGCTGGGCGTGGGGCCTGGGTCCAAGCTGGTTGTCTTGGTGAGGCAGCAGGCTCCCCACTGAGGCAGAAGCTGATGTACCCTGTGTTCTTTGTTTTCAGATGAGTCATTCAACCCGGGTGAAGAGGAGGAAGATGTGGCTGAAGAGTGAGTTTGGGCTGCACCTTGTTGGGCTGAGAGGGTGAGCTGTGAGTGCAAGGGAGTGGGAGTTGTCTGGACGTTTCCTCGTGTCCTGGCCTCAGGCATTGACCCACGGTAGAAAGGGGACAACCTCCAGTGAGGTGACACCACATGAGCGTGCATCAGAAAGCAGCAAGGGCTGTGTCTAGGTGCGAGGCATGGCTAGAAGCTGGAGGGGGAGCAGTTACTTCCTTGCTTCTTAGTTGGGAGACCTGAGCTAGATGAGTGAACCTCGGTTTCCACATCTGTACAATAGCAGTCATTCCCTCGCTCCCTCATGTTGTGTTTGTTAGGACTCTGGTTGCTCGTGTCAGACACAGAAGTGAAGCTTCTTGCACCTCCAGTGGCAGCCCAGCTCTGGGCAGGCTCCACCCCACTGGTGCAGCACCATGGAGGGAGCGAGTGGATGGCAGTGCGCTGCCTCTGGCGTCTGTTGATGGTCAGGTGTGCGGGGTCTGGTTCTACATCTCGTGGGAGTGCTTCTACTCGTGCGCCTGGGCTGTGGGTCAGGTTTGCAGCGTTCTGGTGGGTGCCCCAACTGGATAGTGCCCGCCTTTAGTCTGCGGCTGGTGGGAAGCTCACGGACCAAGTCTAGGCTGGGTGACTCTCAGGCAGAACTTCTGGGCAGCGGAAGGCCCAATGTCCACCAGCTCTGTGCCCCATACTTCGGAAGGGCAGCAGTGAAACCTTGTGAAAGTGTCCGCACAAAAGGTCAGCCCCACAGGAGAGAAGGCGGCCCAGCGACGGCTGAGGAGGCCGTCTGTGCGGGCAGGCCGTCAGGTGTTCACTAAGTTGGCAGGGCCCCTGGGGCCCCTGGGTAAAACGATTGGCTGCTTATTGGGAGGGCACAGTGGGAGCCCATCAGTCAGTGGTGACAGTGTGGCCTATATGAGTCGGAATCCACACAGGGGCGGGGTTTCCAGTTTATTTTTACTTACTTGTTTTCTCAACTCTTTCATTCACCCATATTCTAACTTAACTCATTCATTTTTTGCTTTTTTCACACAATTTTAATTTTTTTATTTTGTTGGGGGCTCATCCATGGTGCCAAGCACATTTGTACATATGCTGCCGCCATCATCCTTTTCAAAACATTTTCTTTTTTGGTATCAGCGCATTTTTACCCTTCTCCCATCCTCATGAACCGTGATAATTTATAAATTATTGTTTTCATCTCTTACACAGTTCACTTCTGTTGTTTGTCACCCTGGGTGGGGAGTTCTCTGTCGATCATTGCAATCAGTTCCCACTTTCTCCCCTGCTTCCCCTCTACCCTCATGGTACTGTTACTTCCATTGTTCCTCAGGGCTTGGCTGTCCTGCTGGGGTTCCGTGTGTCAAGAGCTCTTACCTGTACCAGTGTACATGCTCTCGTCTAGCCAGATTTGTGAGGTAGAACTGGGGTCATAATAACGGGGGGTGGAGGAAGCATTAAACTAGAGAAATGTTGTGTGTTTTGTTGGTGCTACACTGCACCTGGCTGACTTGTCCCTTCCTTGTGACCCTCTGTGAGGGGATAGGTGTTCAATTGTCTACAGATGGGCTGTGGGTCTCCACCACCCACCCGCACCTTCCAACCCCGTTCACATCAATATGATTGTTTTGCCTGATACCTGATTCTGTTGATACCTCGTGATCACACAGGCTAGTGTGCTTCCATGTGGGCTGTTGCTTCCCAGCTAGATGGCTGTTTCTTTAACTTCAAGCCTTTAAGACCCCAGATGCTACAGCTTTTGATAGCTGGGTACCATCAGCTTTCTTCACCACATTTGCTTATGCACCCTTTTTGTCTTCAGCGATTGTATCTGGAAGGTGGGCATCACAGAATGCCAGGTTATTAGAACAAAGTGTTCTTGCATTGAAGGAGGACTTGTGTAGAGGCCCAATGTCTACCTGCTACCTTAATACTTAATATATACATACATAGGTCTATATCCCTATCGTTAAGTATATATTTACATATGTATGTGCCTGTATTTAGACCTCTATAAATGTCCTTGCCTCCTGGTTCTTAACCTATATTTCCTTTCACTCTCTTCCTAAGCCACTATCATGTTCGACCTTCATTCGGCTCTCAGTAATTCCTTTTAGCTACATAACACTTGATGAATCCCCACCAGGCATCCTACAACCTCTTCGCCATTGATTTTGAAATCACTTGTTCACTTATTCTTTTGTTTTAAACTTGGTTGGGCTGAAAAATTGGATTTCCCAACTTTCGATAGCAACAAAACTGTCCCTTTGGAAAAGGCTAGGGCAGATTAAGGGCATTCACCCACAGGAAGTGGTGACGGGGGTTCGATTCCGACCAGGCTGAGGCAGCCCTTCTGGCTGAGCTACCTGGAGATGAGTCAGACCTTGGCCAGGAGCAGCAGCTGAAACTCCTTTGTGTGTTCCGTTTCCCCTCGTGGGGCCTGGATTTGGGGTCTTCCCGTCTTGAGGCAGGGGCCAGTGTTCTCCTGCCTGAATCCCCGCGTGTTGGCAGGTTTGACAGCAATGCCTCTGCCAGCTCGTCCAGCAACGAGGGTGACAGCGACCGGGAAGAGAAGAAGCGGAGACAGCTCAAGAAGGCCAAGATCGCCAAGGACCGCAAGAGCCGTAAGAAGCCTGTGGAGGTGCGGACTCGCCACCTGGCTGGCGGGTGTTGAGGGAGGCCACTCTCTGCCGCCTCTCCTGCTCTCCACCAGTGAGACCTGTACGTTGGTCCTCCTGGGGCGGCCAGAGTAGGGCCTGGAGGAGTATCTTCTTGGTGATCTTTCACTCTGGTCCGTGAGGTACAATTCAGCTTCTGGGGGATCTGAATGAGGTGCTGGGAGCCTGCTCCAGACTCCTTTGCCGGGCTTTTTAATCCCAAGTCGGGGCTCCTGAACATTTCCTGGGGAGAAGTGAGTCCTTTGGGTGATGGACCCCAGAGACGTGTGGGCTCTCTTGGCACAGGTGAAGAAGGGCAAAGACCCCAATGCCCCCAAGAGGCCCATGTCTGCATACATGCTCTGGCTCAATGCCAGCCGGGAGAAGATCAAGTCCGACCACCCGGGCATCAGCATCACCGATCTCTCCAAGAAGGCAGGCGAGATCTGGAAGGGCATGTCCAAAGAGAAGAAAGAGGCAAGTGGCGGCAGAGGTGGGGAGTGGGTACTGGGCTGGAGGGAGGCTGTGAAACTGACTGAGAGCAGGGAGGGGGCCAGTGGTGGAACGTTTCAGTCTGTATAGGAGGGCTTCCTTTGTGCTGACTTTCCCTTGTGCTTACGACTGTGTGCGACAGGAGTGGGATCGCAGGGCTGAGGAGGCCCGGAGGGAGTATGAGAAAGCCATGAAAGAGTATGAAGGGGGCCGGGGAGAGTCTTCCAAGAGGTGAGTGTCTGGAACCGAATGGCCCGGCAACTGCTCTTTTGGCTGATGCTTCTTTGCAGGTCAGAGTTGAGAAGTGGGGTGTTCAAGGTAGGTAGTAGCTCTGCCGCCCACTGCCTTAGGCTAGTGCGTCTGGGTAGGCAGCTGCCTGAGTGTGGGTCACAAGCTAGGGCCCTCTTGACCCATTTGCCTGGAGGATCACTTTTGTTCCAAGGAATGGAGAATCAGAAAACAGAATCATTACTCTGAAATATAATGCCTAGTTCCTTTAAGGTTCCCTGCCCCCACCCCCCCACCTAAAGATATGACCAGAGATGTCAGATAAGTGCTGTCTAGGGGGCTGCCTCAGGCTGTGATATCTGGCTCTTCTGGCGTGCCTTCACATGTGTTGCTCTGTCTTGGGGTCCCTTGGCTGGCTGTGTGTATCTGCAGTGACATGGACAAGGTGGCTGGGACCAGGAAAGGGCCCTGATAGAGCTAGAAGTTGATGACAGGGGTGTGTGGGGGGGGGTGGGGGTGTGTGTGTGGGGTGGCTGATGACAGGAGGAGCCTGAAAGCCCCTTGTGCCCTAACATAGGGACAAGTCAAAGAAGAAGAAAAAAGTCAAGGTAAAGATGGAAAAGAAGTCAACACCTTCGAGGGGCTCATCATCCAAGTCATCGTCGAGGCAGCTGAGTGAGAGCTTCAAGAGCAAAGAATTTGTGTCCAGTGATGAGAGCTCATCAGGAGAAAACAAGGGCAAGAAGAAGAGGCGGGGGAGTGAGGTGAGCCCGGGTCTGGGCTGTGGGGCCATGCTGGCTGGCTAGAAAGTGGTGGGAGGCCTGGTCTTTTGGGCCTGGGGTTGTGCAAGCATGGGGAGGTACAGAGGTGGCCTTCTGAGGTCCTGAAGGTGGGTGCTGGAGTTGTAGGGAAGGGTTAAGGAATTGGGGGCCTTTGGCCACTGAAACGTGGCTAAGAGGGTAGGGTGTCCAGGGCTTTGCCTCTGAAGAGACCTTTGGTTTTCAGGACTCGGAAGAAGAGGAACTAGCCAGTACTCCCCCCAGCTCAGAGGACTCGGCGTCAGGCTCGGATGAGTAGTGAGGGGAAATGTCCCCCTGCTTGCCCAGTCACACTCCAACAAATCTCCCCACCCATGTTTTGGTACCAGCTTCTCCCCATCACTTGGATTTTGGGCCACCTGTCCAAGGTCTCCTGGCAGTATGCACTTTGCTGGGGCGTAGGTATCCTCTGCTGCTTCACAAGATGGCTCTTTTCATCTGGGGAGAGAGTGGGTGGGAAGCAGGGCAGAGCAGGCTCCAGGACCCCCGGGCCTGCTCTCCTGACCTTGCGGGTGTGCTGCCTTTGAGACCTGTTCAAGGGTGCAGCGGGGGGCATGTGAGGATGGGCCTGGGGCTCCTTGTGGGGGCCTATTTCTACTTTTATTTTGTATTTCTGGTCTGTGAAAATCATTTAATAAAGGGAACTGACTTTGGAGACCATGTCCTGCTGCCTTCTCTGTGGCCCTGCTTTTCCTGGTCTGCGGCACTGCCCTGGCGGGGCAGGGCTTAGCCCACAGCCGGGAAGCAGGTCTCCAGGTACAGCCTGTTCTCTTCCTAGCTGGACAAGCATTGGTTTTCACGCTCTTCTGCCGGGATGGGCCACCTGAGAGTGTAGAAATGAGAGCTGATCTGATTAGGAAGTCTCTCACAGTTCCACTCCATTAGCCTGGCAGAGGAGGCAGCTTCTGGCTCCATCCTGAATCTGAGTCAAGGGTCTTTCTAAGGGTTTAGATAATTGAATCAGGCATTAGAGAATTGAATTTGACCAGGGAAGTGGAAACCTGAGCCTGGAGATTTGGGGAGGAGAAAAGGGGGAGTGAGTGAGTGAGTGTCCCATGGGGATACGGGAATGATAAGGTGTGTGTATGTAAACCTATATTACTAAGGGGGTGGGGGTGCAAATTTGGGGGGGTCGAGAAGCGCTCCAGGAGGCCGAGCAGGAGATAGCGAAGGTAAACAGGCCATCAGTCTTCCTACCAAGCCCACTGCAGGAGGACCGATTCCAACACAGCGACCCTGCAGATTGACGCTGTCGCTTCAGAGTGGCTGGTGGGAGGATCTGCACGCTTGGTTCGCAGCCGACTGCTTTAACCACCGGCCTACCAGGGCTTTCACCAGGGGGCTCTAAATTACACGTGTAGGACAGCCACGTTGTGTACGTGCTCAGGAGGACTCCGAGTGGTAACAGGAAACCACTCCAGTCCGCCCAAAGCTACCTTCTTTCTACCCGGGACTCTATGGTGCGGCCTTGCGTACAGGCGCTTAGGCCTCGCCTTGGCCGCGCAGGCAGCCTCTCTAGGCGGTCGTCTCGGTGGCCGTCATCCCAGCGCTCCTAACGGCCGAGTTGCATCAGTTTCGCCGCGGCCCGGGCTGGGGCGGGCCTCTCATTTGCAACCCTCATGAATAATTAAGCACCAGGGCTCCGCTGTTCGTCGGATCTCGGGCGAGCTCCGCCTAGGCTTCCCACCACCGAGGTTGCAGGCGCTCATGAATGTTGATGAGGCGCTCTGGGGGCGTGTCCGCGGGCGGGGCGAGAGGCGTGGCCCCGCCAAGACTCCCTCTGGCTTGGTCCCGCGGTGACGGCGGCGGCGGCGGCAGTGGCGGCGGGGACTGGCGTCGAGGCGCCGAGAGGAGCGGAGCCAAATCCCCGGGGAGCGCGTGAGTGAGCGGGGGCGGGCGAGGGAGGGGGCGGGCCCGGCCAGGGGCGGGGGAGGGGCATGGGCGAAGCGGCGCCTTGCAGCCGGGGACCTCGAGGTGAGGCGGAGCGGGGGTCTCCGGGAAAGTTTGCAGGGGCGCAGGGTGCAAGGCCTGGAGCTCTTGCTGGCGGGGCCAGAAGAAAGGGGGGAGGGGTCGAGGCCCCGGGCAGGCCGAGCTGCTGGGCGACCCCCGCCTCCCCTCCCCTGGTCCGCGCCGGCCCCTCCCCTTGCCCCTCGGCACGCCCCCAGCCACCCTAGGCCTCCTGCCGGTCCGCGTCCCCAGTCCCCCGTCTGTTCCCCGGCTGCTTCGCCTCCCGCGCTCGGGTCCTCCGCGCTGCCGCCTCCTCCTCTCCGGCTGTCGCCGCCCCCTCTGTGTCCAGAGCTCCCCACTGGGCCCCTCGCCCCGGCCTTTTCTGTTTTCTCGCGGACCCTCCCTTCTCCAATAGTTTGCCCGCTGGCCCCATCGACCTCTGTGACCCCAGATGTGGCCAGACCGCCCAAGGTCCAGAAGGGTAATCCCCCTTGGCCCTGCCCCGGGGCTCTAGTTCAACCCTTCCCAGCCCCTCTGTCTTTGCCCCCTCAGCTGGTGCGCCCGAGGCTTCTGGAGGGTGGGGAGTGGTCAGAGCTGCTGCGATTCTGCAGCTTCTGGTTCCAGTCTGGTCACCTGGGGCACCTGGCTGGGGCCTGTGAGCTGCCGTGACCCCTCCCCAATTGGGGAAACCGGGAACCCACGTTCATGACTGGCTTCCAGGGCAGCTCCGAATACCCCCAGAAACGTCGCTTGGGCCCCAGGTGACAGGGTATTTCGGATTGCCCCCCCCCTTTCGAACCACCCACACCATGTCCCTGGTAGTAATGCTTAAGGACAAGGAAACCATCTCGTGTTTTTTAATTTTATTTTTTTCTGTCGTGGCTCCTCCCCCATGTGCACACTTGGCCAAGGCCCTGCTCAGTTTTTCCCCACCCACAATGGGCAGTCCTGGGTGGTTACTGACTGGCCGACCAGTTGATGGTCCTGGAGTTTCTCCATACCCTTCACACACTTTCTCTTTTATCTGGAATACCGGGGTGGGTGGGTCAAAGGGGAATAGGGTGGGCTTTGCAAAGGTTGCAGACCTGTGGTCCCTGTCCCTCCTTACACCTGGCTCCGCCCTCAGACCAGCTGAAGCATAGATAAGTGGGAGGTTGGAGAAGGTTGTTTTGTGATAAGCACCATTCCCCTTCCTTTTGATCTCAAGGGGCAGGTCTATGCCCCCCAGGCTGTGGTGCCGGAGGGTCCTGTGGGTGGGATGGTGCTCCCAGAGCCGGGATGGGAACTGAGGAGGTGGTGGAGAGTGAAGTGCAGGTGCCTGGACCATGGCGTGTGGGAGTAAAGGAATGGTCAGGGAATGCTGGCAGCTTGGGGTCCGGGGAGATGAGGTGGTTACCAGAGAGGTGTGCTCACGGGGGATGTTGTGAGTGCAATGTCAGCCCTAGTAGCTAATCGTGGTCGAACACTTGTTATCTTTTCAGCAGTTTGCATGCCTAAAAGCGATCCTAGCAGTGCAGTGGTGAGGCTCATAGGCCACCAACTTACCAACTTGCTCCAAGGGAACAAGATACGCCAGTCAGCTTCCACAAAGATTCACAGCCTTGAAAACCCTGTGGGGCAGTTCTACTCTGTTCTGTAGGGTTGCTATGGGTTGGAATTGGCTCAGTAACAATGAGTATCTATGTCATTTGAGTCTCCAAGAGCTTCTAGCCCCATTTTTCAGGGAAGGAAACTGAGGCTTAATAAAAAAAAAAAGCAATGTTCCCAAGGTCACTCAGCTACCAAGTACAGACCCACCCAGCATTTTAGTCCTGGTTCTCTGG
The DNA here is from genome assembly GCF_050624435.1 of Tenrec ecaudatus. Classification (NCBI taxonomy): domain Eukaryota; kingdom Metazoa; phylum Chordata; class Mammalia; order Afrosoricida; family Tenrecidae; genus Tenrec; species Tenrec ecaudatus. The sequence goes on from NC_134533.1 coordinate 17,428,229, forward strand.
GACCCTCTCAGTTTATGTTACGGACATGGAGGAGGGGACGCCCATTTTAACTCTGGTTCCATCCCTCTCCCCCCACCAAAACAAACAAACAAACAACCCCCCACCTCTTTCTACCAGCCCTAGACTGCTGCTGAGTGATTGTCACGGAGCCCCCTTTCCCATAGGCTGTGGCTGTTCACCTTGGCTGTCCTAGAAGGGGAACCCCAGTGAGTTTTCCCCCAGGACACTCCACCCCACCCCCCGGATGTTCTCAAGCCCTGTCCCATTCTCCCAGCCCAGGCCTGGCCGGGCTCCTCCTTCCTCTTGGCAAAGCTCTGGAAATCCAGTGGGAGGCCATTGCTATGGCAACAAGACTAGGCCCTGGCTTTACCTCATCAAATCCTATGCTGAAGCCAAAGCGATTGAGAAATTAAAGAAAAAAAAATGTATTCCAGATGTTTACTTTTTATTCCTTATTTTTCCGAGTTTGGATGAGACAGCTCTGAGGGAGGCGGGAGTAGGGCAGGGATTGGAGAGGGGGGGGTTGCAGGGGGAGAGGGAACCACTCCCAGCTGGAGGAGGCGGGAGAGAGGGGAGGAGGGTGAGCGGGAAGGGGGGGGTTAGCTGGCGGTGGGGCGGAGCCCCAGGTTGGGGAGGAGCGGGTTTTTCCCGTCTCCCATGAGGTGATTCACGCAGAGACTTCAGACTTTGCGGCCCACCTTGCTTTACCTTGCATAGGTAACTCCAGCGAGGCCGCTGGACCCAAGGAGTGCCTTGGGAACGGTAAGTGGGGTGACTTGGAGAGATTGCCAGATGGACGGAGGAGGGAGCAGTGGGTGGCTCTGGGACAGGGCTGGGAAGCACAGGATTTGGCTGCTGGAGCCTCTCTGACCTCCCCCAGCCCCCCATCGGAAGTTCTTCCTGCCCAACTCTGCCTTCTGCTAGGAGGAGGAGCATTCTCTTGGCGGCACCTACTGCCAACCCCTGGCTCTCTCCTTCTCTTCCCCGGACCTCTGCTCCCCAAGCTCATGCCCCTTGCTTCCCGTTCTCACGCAGGGCCTGCTGCATGCGATGAAAGTCTCACCTCTCAGGGAAGGCACAGACATGGCTTCCCCACCATCCCGGGAGTTGGAGGAGGAGCTGGTGCCTGCTGGCTCCGAGCCAGGTACCTACCCATGGGTGCTGGGTGGGGTGGGTGACTAGGGAGGAGGGTTGGAGGGGCTGCACCCCTTTTCCGTCTTGGTGGGTTGTGGGGGCTCTAGCATCTGGGCACCTGTGCAGGAGGCTGTGGAGACCCTGTGGGGATGTCTGAGACCTGTAGGGATCTCCCCCACCAAGCAGATCAGAGCAGCCAGGGTTCCTTGAGATGTTGCTGCTGAGCTGCATGTTGTCCACAGGGGAAACTGAGGCCAGAAGGGAGAGGTGCCTCCTCGCCTAGACTCCTTGCTGACATTGAGTTGCATGAGGGTGACACAGGGCCCTGTGTGAACGGAGGTGGCCATGAGTAATTCCAAGGTCTTTTCTCTGCCTTTGGAATGCCTTATATAGAAGGGCAATTTCTGGCCCCCCTTTTTTTTTTTTAACTGTAACAGATTGCCTTCTGTTTGGCTTAGGTCAATAGTAAAATTGCGTTCTTGATCATACACCGGATGACTGTGGGGAGGCGGGGGCCTGGGAGTGCCCCGGGTGAGGAAGCAGTGGGGAGGCAGGGTCTAGAAGTCCAGCTGGATTAAAAGTTTCCCACGGGCTGGGCTTGGGGTCCAGCGTCCCGTCATCAAGGGAAGGACTGAGATCACAGGCTGGCGGGCAGGTGGACGGGCATGGATCTGTGGACTCATTTGCCCACTTGCTCATTCTTTCATTCTTTTGATAAGAACTTATGCGCCATGCCATGTGGGAAGTAAGCAGAAATGAGATGATAGCTGGGCCCTTAAATAGCTGTAACTTATAAAAGGGGATGACCTAATCGTTTCGGGAGTTTGGAGAAGGGAGAAGATGCTTCCCAGATGCATGTGGGAAACCGGGGAAGGCTTCCCGGAAGAGGTGGCATTTGCCTTGTGCCCAGAAGAATGTGAACATTCTGAGGTTGGACGGTGGGAGATGAGGTGGCACAAGAAGTACAATTTCTACCTCCAAACTCTTCTGACAGCTGCCCCTCCCCACTTTTTGTAGGTGACCCTCCGGCCAAACCACCTGTCAAGCCCAAGCCCCGGACCTTGCCCACTAAGCCGGCCCTGCCGGCCAAGCCCACCCTGCTGGTGCCTGTTGGGCCTCGGCCACCCCGGGGCCCCCTGGCTGAGCTGCCTTCTGCCCGGAAGATGAACATGTTGGCGGGCCCCCAGCCCTATGGTGGAAGCAAGCGTCCCCTCCCATTTGCACCAAGGCCCACTACCGAGACCCCCGATGGGGGAGAAGCTGCTCGAGACAATGGGAAGGACGAGGCTGGCAAGGAGGAAGTACCCCCGCTGACCCCTCCAGCCCGATGTGCTCCCCTGGGTGGCGTGCGCAAGGCCCCCGCCCCCTTCCGCCCTGCATCCGAGCGCTTTGCTGCCACCACCGTGGAAGAGATCCTGGCCAAGATGGAACAGACCCGCAAGGAGGTCCCCGCCAGCCCAGACCGGCTCTGGGGCTCCCGGCTCACCTTCAACCATGACGGCAGTTCTCGTTACGGCCCCAGGACCTATGGTGTCACCCCCAGCCCCCGAGAGGAGGATGGCACCACCGTCTCCAGGGCATGGGCCCAGGAGGGGCCTGAGGAGTCTCCAGCTGAGAGCCAGGACAAGCACAGCAAGACTCCCAAGGAGAGGTGAGGTGTGAGGGCCTGTGGGTGCCGGGGACAGCAGCACTGTGCGCTGTGAGCAAGGCATGCTCTGGCCTGCACGTCAGTCACTCTGTTCTTCTGCCTGCTGACAGCTTCTATGTGCTTATGGGTGAGAGTCCACACGCCCTGTCTGCAAGCTGGCTTTTAGTTTCTGTATACTGAGACCTGGATCCTGTTGAGTGACAGAAATAATAGGCCCATTTCAGAGAGGAAGAGACTGAGGCCCAACAATGACTTCCCACAAGGAGGAGGCGGAGCTGGGGCCTGTGTTTGGGTCTATCTGCGTTTGAAGGCTCTGTGGAGGGCGGGAGCAGGGTGCCAGGCCTGGGCTGGGAGGGGCTGCAAGATGAGTCTGATGGGAGAGATTAGAGGCGCACATTCCTGGGAGGGTGAAGGTGCAAGCTGTGGGATTTAACCTCTGGCACGGGCCAGCAGGCGCCCTTGGGGCGGTGGGCACAGGACAGCGCAGAAGGTTGTGGTTGTGGAAGGAGGGGGCCTTTCCTTGGGGCAAAGGAGCATCAGCTGGAGGCACAGCTGTCCCTCTGGGTGACTGTGGGCCCACAGCTCCCTTCCCCCTGCTGCTGCTGCTGGGAAGGGCAGGGCTGCTGTGGTCCTAGGCCCTCCCCTGCCCTGCCTAGCTCTGCCCAACCTTACCCACCAGCCTTGCCCTTCTGTCACCTGGTACATGCCTGGAGGCAGGGCAGGGCAGGGCACCGGTGTTAACCCTTCCCAGGTAGGGCCCAGGCCAGGGTGCCTAGGAAGTCCCTGCAGCTCAGACCAAGTTCCTTCCTCCTCCCTCCTCCCCTCCATTACTCCAAGCAGGGCTCAAGAGGCACAAGTTCAGCCTTGGAAGTGCGCTCTCTCCCTCCTCCTCTTCCTGTAATCCTTCCAGAAATATTGGCAGGGCAGCTGCGACCAGCTGTAGGCTCCTTGGCTTAGGGACAGCCTTAACCCCTTAGCAGGCAGAGGAGGGAGGAGATGTCTTTTGGAGGACCACTGAGGGGAGTAAGCAAACAGGATGCTTTCTCCAAGGGGAGGAGGTGGCATTAACCCTTGCTGTGCTGGCAGGCAGTTAGCTGGCTTGAAAGTGTACTTTTTCTGTGCACCTCCCTCTCCCCCTTCTCCCTTTCCTATGGGGGGGGGGGGAGCATCTTCTCTCAGTGCGGGAGCAGCAGTAAAAATACCTGAGAATGTTCAGCCTCTGGCCCCTGTTAAAGTTGTTCACAGGCTTGCGGGGGGGGGGGGGGCTCTCCCTATCTGACTGCTTTGTGGGGACCGTGGATATTTCTGGGCCTTCAGTTCCGCCCCTCTCCTCGCCCCCCCCCCCCCTCTCTCACAGGAGCCTGGCTTCTGACGTGGCTTTCAACGGGGACCTGCCTCAGCCGGCCTGCTCTGAACCACCTGCTAGCGTGAGTCCTCCTGGGAGATGGAGGGGGGCAATGGAAGGAAGTTGTCTGTGATGGTCCGTTCCTCCTTGGAGTTCCCGTGGTGGGAACTGGTTGCACCTGAGCTCATGCATCCAGCCTCGGGCAGGCGTCTTAACTCCCTGACCAGAGCTGTCGATCACCTCGTCAGCAGGAGTGGCTCAGGCACTGGCCGTAGGGCTGTCGGGCAGTGTTTCCCGTGATCCATAGTGCTTTCACTGGCTGATTCTGGGCAGTAGATTGCCAGGCTTTTCTTCCTCATCTGTTTAGTCTGTTCGGACGCTCCACTGAAACCTGTCCACCCTGAGACTCTGCTGGCCCCTGCAATACTAGTGGTATCACTTTAGCAGCAGAGCGGTAGGCAGGCCACCATGGTGTGCCTGAGTCAGGGGGCATCACTGTTGATCCGTGCCCTGTGCTGGGCATGTCCCAGCGACAGGAACCCACCTCGACCTAGTCTCCATGGTGACTGAAGTATAGCTTCCCAAACTCACTTGGTCTACCTCTCCCCTTGGCAGGAAAACGAAACAAAACAAACTCAGCCCCTATCCCATCCCAGCAATGAAAACCTTTTGTGCTGTAGCCCACAATCCAGGATAAAGTGTAGATCTCTGCTTTTGCAGTGGCCCCTTGGATCGTCCCCCGCACCACCACCATCCCACCCCAGGGGGTGGGGTGGGGGGGAGGTAAAATGTTAGGTCCTGCAGTTTTTTCTGAGTGAGGATGAGGATGCCCAGGCTCACGGTAGGTAAGTTCTGACTCAGCCCCACATGGGGACTGAAGCAGGGTTTGGGTGGTCTGACCCCGTACCTCTAACTGTGCCTGCTTCCCTGGGTTCAGGCTCATGAAGAGCTCCCCTTTGCAGCTTACATGTCACACACACACACACAGCGTGTCCAGTGATGAAGAGGGTGGCTGCCTTCCTTCTGGAGCACTTGCTGGCTGTCACAGCCCCCTCTAGACATCGGCCTGCAGGGCACAGGCCCACACCATCGTCCCTGCCCTCAAGGAGGGTGGCCCCACACAGACCAGCAGACATACAGAGATGGTGTATCTGATCAGTGCTGCAGGGAGACCAGAGGTAGAGTGTTGAGGCGAAGGTGCAGGGGGGTAGGTCTTGCTGAGAATGTGACATGGGAGGAAGGCCAGGGAATGAGCCAGGGATGTGTGGGGCCAGCATTGTTAGCAGAGGGGACAGCAAGTACAAAGGCCCTGGGGTCTTCCTGGCAAGGAGGCCAGGGCCTCTGGGTCACAGAGAGCAAAGAAGAGATGGATGGTGGGGGACCGGGCCAGGCCCAGTTGCCTGGAGCCTTGTGAGCTGTTACAAAGACTTGGACTTGAGTAGGGGAAGAAGCCACTGGGGAGTTTGGAGGCGGGCAGAGCCTTGTGCCGACTAAGCTTTATCACGTCCTGCGCCTGCTGGGGACAGATTGAAAGTGGAGTGGATGAGTTTGAGTTTGCCCCAGATTGAAGGATGAAGCTGCTGTTTCCTGGGAGGAGTGTCTCGGCTCGGGGACACTCGGGGCAGGTGGTACGGGACATAAGAGGAGCTTGCATTTGGACATGGTGAGTTTGAGGTGCCCCAGGGACAGTCAAGGACCCAAGCCAAGGAGGCGGTGGGACCCACAGGCCGGAGCTAGCCCATGGGTGACTCCGTGCTCTCTCGGGCCCCTCGCCACCGACACTGGTTCTGATCGAGGTCACCGGACCCTGTGGTGGCAGAGTAGAGCAGCGCTCTGAAGGGTTTGATCTTTAAAAGAAAGACGTTGAACCCCCGTCTGCTGTTCCATTTGGTTAGCATCTGCTTTCTTTCACTGCTGTTGAGATGGACGTGCAGGGTGCTGGGCAGTTCGGCCGCTGCTGCGTGTACTGAGCTGTGCCGTGGATGATGGGGAAGCTTGCTGTGCTTCTTGGGTGATGGGCCATGGGCTCGTGGGGCGCCACCAGTAGCCCGACTTGCAGCATAGGGAATGCATAGGGAATGCATAGGGAACCGATCTTTTCACCACGCCAGGATTCCGCTTCTCCGTCTGGCTGTTAGCTCTGTCTCCCTAACTCCACAGCACCCTCCTGCAGAATCAACACCCAATCCCTGCCAGGGAACAGGGTACCCATTAAGCAAGGTAAGCAGCTCCTGTGCGTGCTTACCACTAATCTGTAGCAGACAGTTTTGCATGTTCTTTTCCATATCTGAGACCCATGAGAAACTGTTAGCTACACATTTTGTAAAGGGGCCCTGGTGGTGCAGTGGTTAAGCAGATGAGGAAGCAAATATCAGTCAAGTCCGGGCTTACCTCACTTGTTGGCTGAGCCATCCCTGCCCTTAGCTGATCTTTTGAGTTGTTGTTGTGTGCTGTTAAAAGACTAGGCGGACCCCGGTGGCATAGTGGTTACACAGGGCTCTGCTACCCTCGAGGTTAGCAGTTTGAAGCCACCAGTCGTCTGCCAGGGCAAGTTGAGACTTTCTACTAGTGTGAAGAGTTGCAGTCTTGGAAAGCTGCATGGGCAGTTCTGCCCTGTCCTGTAGGGTCACCGTGAGACAGGAAGGTGTGGTGGTTTTTTTTTTTTTCTAAAAAAAAACGTGGTTCACTGAAGTAGTCCTGGTGGCATTGGGCTGCTACCTGTAACCACAAGGTCACCAGTTTGAAACTACCAGCTGCTCCTCGGGAGAAAGATGAGGCTTTCCATTCCTGTAAAGAGTTAGGGTCTCGGAACCCCCCAGAGGAAATTCTACCATGTCCTATAGGGTCATTCCTACATTGGAGTCAACTCAGTGGCAGTGGTTTGGAGTTTTATGTGATGCAGTGGTGTGAATCCATAGCCCTAGAGCCCCTGTCAGGGCGTTACAAGATGCAGTCAGCCCGACCGCAGTGCGTTGGGGGTTTTGGTGTGCTGTTGGGTTTCAAGAACAGGTTAGAGGGTATTTTGGTTTAAAGTTTAAAGAGTGTGCCTCAGGGCAATAGTTCATAAAGTCTGGATTCCATGAAAATTCTGTAAGGTTTTAACCCTACCCCCACCCCTCCAAAAAAGAAAGAGATACATTATTTTATAGCAATAACAAAGTGTACTTTATTTGGGGGGAAAAATCCGTAAGGTTTTCGGTGGCTGGTTTTTCAGAAGTCGATCACCGGGCCTTTCTTCTGAGGCGCCTGTGGGTGGACTCTAGCCCCCAGCGCTTCGGGTAGCAGCCATGATCTTTAACTGCATGCGCCACCCACGGGCTCCTTCCCCAGGGCAGGTACTCTGGCCACCATCTGGCTGAGATGCCCAGGGAGCAGGCGAAGCTGTAGGAGGGGAGAGGAGCCAGGACCAAGCAAGCCCTTGGCGTTCCTGGATTCAGACAGGGGGAGAAGACTGGGAAGGCAGTGGGAGGAAGCTGGTCGCATCACAGACGGTGAATGTCTTGGAGGAGGGTGGGGCATGCGCCCTGCCCGGCGTGCCCAGTGCTTCTGACAGGCAAAGTCAGATGAGCTCTGAGAGTCATAGGAGGTCATTGGAGACTTCGGCATGTGTGGAGTGGGCTCCAGAGGCACTGGGACAAGAGGAAGGAACTAGCCAGTGGATGTGGGCACTGCATTTGGGAGAGTGGGCCGTAGCTGGAGTGAGTGAGGGGTGGGCTGATTCAAGATGGTGCTGTATTTTTGTGGGAATTAGAGCAGTTTGCTCCTGGAACTGAACCAGCAGGGAGGGAGAAATCAATTATGCTGTTCAGGGAGGAGGAGATGGCCTTGGGATAGGACAGTTCAGCCTGGTAGCCAGGGGCATGGGGTGGGCATGCCGTCTGCTGGAGGTCTCCTTGTTCTTGGGCAACAGGAAGCAAGACCATCATTGAGAGGGAGCATGGGGAAGAGGGGCTCAGGGGAGAAGGTGCAAAGTTGCCCTCTGGGAGAACAGGGGTGCAGCAGGCTCCTGTGGGAGGCTGTCACCGGAGGCCCAAGAGATCATCAAGGCGTGATATGTGCTCCTCTCCAGCCACATGCTGGGGCCTCTGTGCTGCTGCAGGTGGTGGAGAGCCAGAGAGGAGGAAGCACGGGGGGTGAGGATTGTACCCAAAGGTGACTTTAATGGGGGTCAAAAGAGAAGTGAGGAGGAATGGGAAACAGTGGCAAGTAGGTAGGGTCCTTGGATTCCTGGCCAAGGGATCGAGAGGATTGCAAGGGTTGAATGGGCTGGACAGATAAGGGGGGCGGGGCCGTGGGGGACTTGCAGTGAGGTTCGGAGTGGTTGTAGTGATTGTAAGGACGAGGTCTGGGTGTGAACCTGGCAGAGGGTGAGACACTGGAAATCAAGGGCCAGAGAGCCAGGATGGTAGAAGGGGCTGTGTGGCTGCTGGGGTCACCTAAGCGTTACAACAGGCGTCGGTTGGGTTGGAGACGACGTTCCACCCAGCCGTCTGTCCACAGCCGTTTGTGGGCTGCTTTGGCAGAGCTTTCAGGCTAAGACGGACTGCAAAGACAGGCCTTGAGTTCTGCCGGCAGAAATCAGCCAGGGGCGACTCGGTGGGTGGGATCGCTCAGAGCTTCAGCTGATCCTTCCTGGGGCCAGTGCCAGGATCTAGGAGGGTGCAGCCAGCAGAGAAGGAGGGGGTGGCCTGGTCCAGTGGACCACACCACCGAGGGGCTGTGGTGGGACAGGCTGAGAGTGAGAGTGTCCACACTGGTGTTTGTGCTGAGGGGAGGGAATGGAAGGGGCCTGGAGCAGCAAGCCCAGGGCCTGTGGGGTGGCGATGGGGGAGACACAGCACCCTAGGGAGAGTAGCAAGGGAAGCATGACCTCCGGGGGCCAGAGGCCAAAGGACAGATGGAGCCGGTTTCCTTCATTGTCTGGGCACAGGCTGAATGGAGTGGTCATCTGTCCCTTCCCGCCCCTCTCACACAGCCCTTCTTTTGCTGAATCCTGGCCGGAGAGGCCTGGGGTGTGCATCCTGCCCTGATACTTGCCTAACTCTGTCTCAGGGACCTGGTTGCCAGGGTGCTGATTTACAGACAGGGAAGCTGAGGCTCCGGGGTGGTGGTGGTGGGGGGGGCACCTGACCACCGTACAGAAGGACACGCAGTTTGCATGAGGCAATGCCTTCTTGTCGTCCTCCCCCCGCCCCAAGTGGGCTTTCCTGTCCCCCAAGGTCCCCCTGGTCCTCAGGCAGTGTTGGCAGCTGTGGAGTGCCTGGAGTGCCCGTCTACCCTGACACACTGCTTCCGGAGCTGGTATGGAGGGGCCGTATGCTGGCATGCAGGGTTGCCCCGAGCTCATGACCCTGAGTGTAGGAAGCCCTGCCCAAGCCGGGCTTCAGAACCACTTCTAGATGATGAGATGATACCTCCTCCTCCTCCCTCCTGGCCTGTGGGGTCAGCTGATCTCGGCCATCCTGCCCTTGCTGAGAGGTGAGTGATGACTGATGGCTCTTGACCTTTATCTTGCAGGTTTCCAAGCCTCAGGACCCCTCGGAGCTGGCCCTTGCCTCAGACAATGGAGTTTGTGTTGTCAGTCCTGGCGATGTCTCCAGCTCTGTGCCTGATCCTCCCTGTCCAGGCTCACCTGAAGACAGCCCTCCCCACCCCGCTCTGCTCCCAGGAGCCCAGAGCCCTGAAGCTCCCAGGGCTTCTCCCCTGCCCCCAGTGACTCCCGAATCTCCGAGGCCAGCCCTGCTGGACGAAGACTCCTGCCACCCCCCTGACCCAGGGCATCCTGCTGAGGGCACTCCTGAGGTCCCAAGGCCCTGTAGCCTTACCTTGGAGAAGGACTTGGGGTGCCAGAGCCCTGAGCACCTCTCAGCCAGCTCGCTCCGGCCTCTGATCGAGGGGGGCGAGTTCCCGAACCTTACGCAGACATTTTCATCAGAGGAAGCCATGGTGGCTGAAGGTCCCCCAGACTTCCGCCTACCCAGCTTGGCTCAGCGCCGGTTCTCTGAAGGTGTGCTCCGGCCACCCAGTCCGGACCGGGAGCGGCTCGGGGGCTCACTGGCTGCCCTAGCCCCTGCCCAGGAGAACCAGGTGGCCCTGGGTCGGCCCTTTGGGAGCGGCACCGATTCCAACTGGAGCCTCTCTCAGTCATTTGAGTGGACCTTCCCCACGAGGCCCTCCGGCCTGGGCACTTGTCGACTGGACTCGCCGCCCCCCTCTCCCATCACGGAAGCCACCGAGGCTGCCGAGGCTGCTGCTGAGGCCGGCTACTCCCCTGTATCCATCTGTGAAGCAGCCGTGTGTGAGCAGGAGCGAGGGGTGCGGGCTGCGCCCGAGGGGCTGGGACAGCCGAGTTCCCGGCTGCAGGAGGGTGATCCTGGAATCTCCCCTACCCAGAAGGGTGACTGGGTGAGTCACCCTCAGCCCCTGCCTACAGTGGTGGGCCTGTCTGGCCCCGCTACCTTGCTGCAGGCCCAGGAGAGGTATGAAGAGCGGGAGCCTCTGGCCGGGCAGGAGTCCCCCCTTCCTCTAGCCACCAGGGAGGTGGCCCTGCCCATCCTGGAGCCCATCCTGGGGCAGCGGCAACCAGCACCCCCTGACCAGCCTTGCATCCTATTTGCTGATGCCCCTAACGCAGCCGGGCAGGTATTGCCTTCAGAGGCGGAGGCTGTGACCCTGGCCCAGGCTGAGACCACCCAGCCCAGGATGGAGGCCCCAGCCCCCTGCAGGGCCTCCCCAGAGACTGTGGGTCCTGGAAATAGCTCCCGATGGCTGGATGACCTCCTGGCTTCGCCACCACCCAGCACTGGCAGTGCGAGGCGGGGAGCCGGATCTGAGCCGAAGGACGCCCAGACCCCTGGCAGCTGCTCTGAGGTGAGGGTGCAGCCTCAGGGAGGTGCCCTGATGGGTGGGGGTGGGTGGATGGGGCTTCATCCTTTCTACTCCTCTGTTTTATAGGTCAAGAGCTTGGAGTACAGCTGTGAGCAGGGTTTAGCCAATGGGTTGATGGCACTGGGGGCAGTGAGGGTCCAGGACCCCTGGCCTCCTGTGCTCTGTGCTCTGGGATGCTGTCTCTCTTAACAAACCCCAAACCAAACTCCCTGCCATCGAGTCGCTGCCCCTGTGTGTTTCTGAGACGGTAACTTCTCGGCGGTGGAAAGCCATTTCCCGAGCTGCTGGTGGTTTCCCACTGCAGGTCTTGCTGTCAGTAGCCCAGCGCTGAGCCACAGCGCCACCAGGGCTCAGTCCCCATTAACAGGAGATGTGGGAAGTGCTTAGCAGCTAGTCCGGGAGTCCCCTCCCCTCTGAGAGGCAGAGGAGGCAGAGGTGTGGTTCAGTCCCAGGCCCCAACCTTTGCTTAGCCCCAGGTAACCTGGAACCTGTCACCTCTCTTGCCAGGTGCCTTGGTTTCTGCAGTTGGGAAGTGGGGCTAGCTGGTATTGACCATCTCATTGGGGGTCAGTGACTCCGAATTCATGTAAGGTGTAAAGACTGGTGCCTGGTGGGTCTGTGTGCTGAAGAGGCTTTGGCTGGAGGAGCGCTTTCTCTTAGCGCTAAACCCAGGGCCTGCGTTGGAGCTGGGGGCGGAGGCCCATCAGACGCTTAGGCAAGGTTTACCCAGCAAGTTGGGGCCAGGCCGACCCAGTGCCCTTTTGAGTTCGAGGGCTAGAGTCCAGGTGGCTTTTGAAATTTATTTTCCTAGCTGGCCTGGGCTGGTGGGGGCGGGGCAGGAAAGGAGGCGGAGCCTCGGCAGGGTGGAGGGGGGTGAAGGAGGAGGAGCAGGAAGGGGTTAAGGCTGGGCTGGTTCCTGCAGCTCGGGGTTCGGGTGACTCAACTGGCTTCTGGGCGGGGCCGTTGGAGCCGCAGCTGCTCCAGAGGGAACGGGCCCAGGGGCGAGCGGGCAGCTGTAGGACAGGTCCGGGCGAAAGGAGCAGCTCAGCCCTGTCCTGGTGCCGTCCCGCCGCACCCAGCTAGCTGCTCGGGGCGGGCACGCGCGTGGGGCGGGTGGGCGTAGGTCATGGCCGAGACTGGGGAGGCCAGCATGTCCGTCCTGGAGCGGCTGCTGGCCAACGCGGCTCTGCGTGATGAGACCGGCCGGCTCCGCCGGCCTGAGCCCCCGGTGTGCCCTCCTGTGGGGGTGAGTCTGGGAAAGTGGAATGGAGTTGGGGGCGCCCCCAGGCAGAGATGAGAGGACTCCCAGGGCTGCACTAAATAAGCGGTAGTGGTCCCAGAGGGAGGGAGGGTAGCAGGACGGGCAGGGAACTTTGGGGAGACCTGCAAGTTAGGGTTGTGTCAAGAGTCTTGTCTTGGAAAGGAGCTGCTGTGGGACTTTGGGTCCTGAACCTTTCTGGTTGAAAGTGCCCCTTCTACCCCACCCCTCTTACTGGCGAGCTTGCCCCTGGCCCCCAGCCAAGTGTTGCCCAAGCAGGACAGTGGGGCATCCATTGATACCGGCTGCCTGCCACGCACTGTGCTCAGTTCTTGGCTCTGGTGCCCGGTTAATCCTGCACTAGCCCTACACCGCTGTGAGGATGAGGTTCCTGGGCCCAGAGGGGTGTAGGAGTTTGTTCAAGGTCACACAGTTGGGCTCTCACCCAGACTGGTGCAGGCTTTGGGCACTGGGCAGCGCCGTCTGCTGTTCTGGGCTGACCTTAAGCATTGTTTCTTTGTCTCTCTTTTTTCTGGTTCCCAGGGACTCCTAGGCTGGGCCCAGAAAGATCTGCAGAGTGAATTTGGGATTGCCGCGGACCTTCAACCTAGCAGATTCAACTCTTCTAGCTGGTCCCAAGATGCCTCCCAGGAGTACAGCTTTGGGAGTGTGAGCCCCAGAGGAGACCCTGGCCTTGGGGAGAATGACTGGGCCAGCAAGTATGGGCAAGGAGTTGGGGAAGGGAGCTCCAGCAAGTGGGCCAGCCGGTGTGGCATTGGCCCGGAGCCGGAGGCTGGCAGTGGCACGGGGAGGGAGGATGCTGCTGGGGGTGGGCTCGCCGCCCATGACCGGGTGATTGGAAAGCCAAACCTGCTGGGCGCAGCACAGAGCCCCGAGGCCACACCACAGGACTGGGAGTTCCAAAGCCGAGACTCCCGGGGTACTTACTCTAGCCAGGATGCGGAACTCCAGGACCAGGAATTCGGGAAGCGAGATTCTCTGGGAGTGTACACTGGACAGGATGCAGGTCTGGGGAACTGGGACTTTGGGAAGAGAGAGTCTCTGGGTGCTTACACCAGCCAGGACGCCCATGACGAGCAGGACCCTGAGCTGGGGACGAAGGACCCACTTGGTCCCTACAGCAACCCGGATGTGGACCAGCATGGCCCAGGGTTTGAGGAGAGAGAGGCTGCGCTGGGCGCCTTGGGCGGGGTATGTGATGTGGATGCTCAAGGCCTGGCTTTGGAGCCGGGCGTTGGAGCCTGGATGAGTGGCTACAGCAGCGGAGGCAGTGCCGCCCTCCTCGCCTCCCAGGACCGTGGCTTCAGTGCTGGCTTCAGCCCGCAGGACGCCCAGCAGCAGGACGAGGAGTTTGAGAAGAAGGTGCCGGGCGGTGGAGACAGCCGGAGCCAGACGAGTTCTGATGCAGGCCACCTGGAAGCTGGGGAGCCTGGGGCCCTGTTCAGTGCCAGCACCCCCCAGCCACAAGACAGGGTGCTCGGGCCGGGGGAGCCAGGTGGCAGCGCTGCCACCCCGGAGGTCAGTGGGGTGCAGGGCAGGCAGCAGGTGGGTGCCCAGAGTCCTGGCGACCCCGACCTGGCGGAGCAGGAGCAGGGGACGCGGGGCTGGGCTACAGAGTTCAGCCTCGGCGTTGTCCCAGCTCAGCCGACAGCAGTAGTATTCAGTGGCGGGCGTCCAGACTGGAATGACAGCTTCTGCTCCGAGAGGAGCCCCCAGTTTGGCATCATTGGCAACGACAGAGCTGGCAGTGCCGGCCTGAGCCCTTCTGGCCAGGTAGGAGGGGGCCCTTTTGTGCCCCAGGGGAAGACCACAGCCATGGACTGGACTGACCAACTAGGCCTCAGGAACCTGGAAGTGTCCGGCTGTTTGGGTGCTGATGGCCCGAGTGAAGCCAGGGAGGCTGCTGCGGGAGAGATGGGCTGGTCAGACAACCTGGGTCTGAGGGACGTGGATCTGAGCCCTTTGGAGACGAGGGGCTCAGAGGATCCCAAAGCGATCCCAGTCAGGGAGGAGGACTGGACTTCTGATATCAGGGTGGGGGAGGCAGGAGGCCACTGTCAGGCTAGGGAGAGTGGCGTGGGGCAGACTGACTGGTCTGGTGTGGAGGTTGGCGAGTTCCTCAAGTCAAGGGAGCATGGAGTGGGGCAGGCTGACTGGATGCCTGACCTCGGCCTGAGAAACATGGCCCCAGGCGCAGGCTGCAGCCCCGGGGAGCCCCGAGAGCTTGGGGTAGGCCAGATGGACTGGGGCAACAACCTGGGCCTGAGGAATTTGGAGGTGCCCTGTGATGAGGCAGGGGAGTCCCCTGAGCCACGAGGATGTGGTGTGGGGCAGATGGACTGGGCCCAGGACCTTGGGTTGCGGGACACGGAGGTTTCTGGGGGCCTCCCTATAGCCCGAGAGCATGGGGTGGGCGAGGTCAACCAGTGCCCAGAGCTGGACCACAGGAGCAATGGGGGCCTGTCACCAGACCTGGAGGCCAGGGACCTCACAGAGGCCAGGGAGCTGGGAGTTGGTGAGACGAGTGTACCAGAGACCCCCGCCGAAGACGCCGACTCCTCGCCTCCCGCAGAGCCCCCTCCTACAGACCCCAGGATAGAGACAGCAGATGACGTTGCCGGCTGTCGAGCCAGGTAAGGGAATCCTGCCTCTTGGGGCGGGAGGGAATGTGATGACTGGCTGAAGAAGCCTCTTTTCCCAAGGACGCCGAGGGATTGGGAAGCTGAGACATTCTAGCAGTTTAGTTTGGCTTTAGAAATCACTGAAACGTGGTGCAGATAAGTCTGTTCTCTGGAGAGGAATGGCCTGTGGGAGACTTGTGCAGGGGACCGGCTGCTGTCACCCCCTTGTGTTTTAGTTTGTGTAGACTAGAGAAACAAATCCACAGAAACTCGTGTGTGTGTGTGTATGTATAAGAAAAAGGTTTAATACAAGAGCAATTGAATATTGAGAAAACATCCCAGCCTAGTCCAGATCAAGTCCATAAGACCGATATCCCATGTGTCCAATACCAATCCATAAAGTCCTCTTCAGACTCACGAAACACATGCAATGATGCAAAATGCAGGACAATCACAGACCAGTGGGTGCAAAGTCTTCTGGATCCAGTGGCATTGTAAGTAATCTCAGCACTGGCAGAGGTCTCCACGTGCCTACTCATGGTCTGGGTACTAGCACAGTTCCACGTGTCTTGCCAGGTGGTACAAAGTCTCCTAGGGAATGAGCTGAGAGAGAGTCTCCCGCCTTCAAGGAGGAAAATCCAGGAGTTCCCAGAATTCTCAGGAGAAGGCCATGCCCACACAGAGACCTCATTGGTTTTATCTTGATTGACAGGCTAGACTCCACCCCTTCACTCTTAATCCTCTCAAGTCCCAAATTGACACCAGATTATGTAACTACCACACCTCTGGAGGTTCTGTTCTTGTGGTCCCTGCCCGGTGTACCGCAGCTCTTGTGCATCCTTGACCCTGGGGGTCAGAGATGACCCTGGGCCAGGGAACATGTGGCCCAATGCACTGTAAAACTCAGAACTCATTGCCATTGGAGTAGATTCTTACAGCAATCCTACAGGACAGGGTGGAACTGCGGGGTTTCCAAGACTAACTCTTTACAGTTGTAGAAAGCCCTGTCTTTCTCCCTCAGCGTGGCTGGTGGTTTCGAACTGCGGACCTCGTGGTTAGCAGTCCAATACATAACCACTGTGCCACAGGGCTTGTCCAATCCACTATAGGGCGGTGCAAATGGTTAAGTACTTTGACCACTAACCGAAAGGTTGCTGGTTCAGACCCACCCAGAGGTGCCTTGGCACAGGCCTGGCGACCACTTCTGAAAGCTCACAGCTGGAACACCCTCTGGCACAGCCCTCCTCTGCGAAGTAGGGTTGCCCTGAGTCGGGGCTAATGTGAGGGCCCCGCTATAGCAACAGCTCTGCATGGCAGGAGTGGCCCGTGGGTTCTCCCTGACGCCAGGAACTGGGTGCTCCTTCCCGGCTCTGGCACAGGGCCATAAGAGTGTTGGTTTCAGAACCGCCTGAAGGCTGTTGGGACCTGGCTCTTGGCCCCGTGACCTTGGCCTCCATGCCCAAAGCTGTTCAAAGAGAGAGAACTTTGGAAAGAACAAAGTGGATATGTGAGCCAGCCACAGTCAGTCTGACCGACCTTTCTGTTCCGAACCCAGTGGAGGTGATTTCGCTCTAGAAAGGG
Source organism: Tenrec ecaudatus (assembly GCF_050624435.1). NCBI lineage: Eukaryota > Metazoa > Chordata > Mammalia > Afrosoricida > Tenrecidae > Tenrec > Tenrec ecaudatus. The sequence continues at coordinate 17,444,725 of NC_134533.1, forward strand.
TGCTGAAAAGCCATGTGTCTCCTTAGGAACGTTTCTCTCTACCACACATGCGAGGGCTCTGCTCCCTCTCCTGACTTGGAGAGCTTCTCCTGGGCCCGTGGGGCAGAAAGGGAGGGTGGTGTGGGAAGATTTGAGTGGGAGGAGGGGAGAGGGGCCAGGAAGCTTCTGGTACCTGCGGGATCGGAGAAGCTCAGGGAGAGGTGTTAAGCAAGGGAAAGTGGTCAGAACAGGCTCTGGGGCGGAGGGCCTAGGAGGCCACCCAGGGGAGCTGAGGAGGGAGCTCTCTGGGATGCAGGCTTTTGGGGTGAGGGAAGACTAAAGGGTGCATGCACTCAGAACCTCAGTTTCTCACGTGTAGGCTTGGGCTGTCATTTTTTGTCATGGGAGCGTGGTGGGTACGCAGTTGCTCCAGGTGCCTGTGGTACTCAGCCTGTTGCCTGCCCTTGTCCTCACAGCTGCCCTGTGGAGCAGCAAAGGGCGGGAGGGGGGGGGGGATGCTTACCTGCTCCAGTTCCTGGGTGGCGGGGGTGGGGTAGTGCCACTTGCTTCAGGATGCTGCTTCACCTGGCTGCTCTCTGGCATCCTGATTACGAGCTGTTTTGAGGGGTGGCCCCTGCTCGCACCCTGTCTAGGGCAGCAGCAGGGAGAGGGGCCCACAGCCTCCGCCTCCCTTTCTCGAAGAGAGAGCGCAGGCCCTACATGGCCGATTGTGAAGCTACCTGTCCACCCTACTCCCTATTCTGCCTCTGTAGCCAGGAGAGGCTGTCTAGAGGCTGTAGGCCGGCTGGGATCCAGGCCTGCAAGGCTGAAGGTTGGAGTCCCCCCACTAGCACCTGGGAAGAAAGGCCTGGCCTTCTTCTTGTGAATAAGAAGAACCCCCAGTGGAGCACAGTGGCATTCTGACTCATGTGCAGTCACTACGAGCCTCAGGAAGGGCGGGCTGGGGGTAGTGGGGGAGGGCGGAGTGACCTCAGGAGGCCGCTGTAGATTTTCAGTGTGAGTTCTCTGGCTCTGTGAAGGTAGGCCGGCCCGTATGAGTGTGGCTTGAATTTAGCGCACCCCTGGGGGGAGGGGGGTTACCGGTGAACTGTGTGCTTCCCCCATTGCCCTGGAGGGCTGGTCTAAGTTGTGTGCTGTGTTCAGAACACCCATCCATGCGTCACTGTGATCACAGAGGAGGCTGTCGTCTCCACTAGTGTGTGAGACAGTGAGAAGCACAGCCACGGAAACTCCTGTGACCTGTCTAAGGAGCCCTGGCAGCACAGCTAACGGCGAGGTTGGCGGTTCAAGTGCACCTGTCGCTCCCTAGGAGAAAGATGAAGCAGCCTTAGAAACCAACAGGGTAGCCGCGAGTCGGGATCCGGTGGGTTTCAGTTTGGTTGCCGTTCCACCTGGCGTTTCCCAAGGGTGGGTTGACGGGTGCATGCCGTAGGGCAGCTTTAGTCTGCGGCACGTTTCTTGGAGGCCCATCTCCACCTCTGAGACAGGCCTCTTCAGGCTCACCTATACTTCACGGGGCTGCGGTGATGTCCGAGGGACAACACGCCCTGTAAGACCGGGGAGCTGCTCCCTTGGGGGCGGATGGCTGTATCCCCCCTACCCTGCGCTAGTCCCTGGTATTTGTATCTGTTTTGAAAATTGAAACTGACCTGTCCCTACACTGAGATCCTTGGGGGCATGGCTGTCACTGTCTGTCTGTCGGATGAAGGGCCCCGATGGCGGTCGGTGACTGCTGTGAGAAGACTAGTGTGGGAGCAGGGTGGTGTGCGGAGTCGGGGTGGTTAATGCGGCGTGGACTCTAGTGCACGGCGGCCCCACGCTGTAAAACCAAGCCCCTTGGGGCTGCCGATGACTGGTTTTCAGAAGTCCCTTGCCATTTGACAGGTGAAGCAACTGAGCCTTAGAATGCGCCCCTGTCTTGGCCAAAGCCTTGGGTGTCGGAAGTGATGGTCCCAGGTCTGGACCAGGGTCAGCACCTAGCTTCCCAACTGGGCGGGCCTCAGCTTGTGTATGTTCTGGACACCTAAGAGGTAGACAAGTGGGTCCCAAGGTGAGGGTCCCAGCTGGGGACTGAGCTAGTAACGGGATATTCCTTGCCTTCCCTGGGGCTCTCCACCCCCCCCCTCCCCATGGGTACCCCCGGAGCCCACCCAACTCCCACCCTGACCTCTGTCCTTGTGGCTCAGGATCAGTCACCCAGGGAGTTTCACATCCCTTTAGCCCTCTGCCCTCCTCAGCCCTGCCTGGCAATCACTGGGCAGGGCCCCTGGCTGGGTGGGGTATCCCTGCCACCCCTTACTCCCTCCCAAGTCTTCCTGCTTTTCAGCTGTCTGAAGATGAGCTGGCTCTGGGTCCCCGCCAGGGCTCTTCCCAATTCCACTCCCTCATCCTGCTGCGGCGCCACCGCCTCCACCTCCTCCCCACCCCGCTCTACTTCAGTTTCCATCTGTCAGCAGCTTGTGGAAGGACAGACTGACACATGCCCTCTTGCCCTCCCCCTCTTCTGAAGTGGTTTTGACTCACCTGCTTCCCCTCCCCCCCTTTAGTCCTGCCAGGACTTGAGGCTGACTTCCGGGCACTGCCTGGCGGGCCTTTCCATAACCCGCTGTGGGAACTGAGGGACCAGCCGGTGCGTCAGGGTGGGGACACAGGTGTGCTTAGAGGGAGTGACAGCAGAGGACACACCCGGCTGTGTGTGTGTGTGTGTGTGTGTTTTATAGGAGTGACTGGAGGGCACACCCGCTGTGTGAGGTGTGCAGTATGTGTGTGTGGTAGAAATGACAGCAGATAGCATATATACACACACACATCCCATGTGAGGTGTGCTGTGAGTGTGCATTGTAGAAGTGCAGCAGACACACACACCTCTCAAGTGAGGTGTGTGTGTTGTGGGAGTGCTAGCAGAGGGCACCCGGTGCCCTGTGTGAGGTGCGCAGTCAGTGTGTGGGCATTGCCAGAGGGACAGTGGGCAGCCCAGTGGCAGCCAGATACACGCAAGCTCAGAGTAGGAGCTGCATGCGTCTGTGAGAGTGGGCGGGGCGGTGGTGGCGGTAGGTACCACTCGGCCTGCTCCCCACCGACCGTGTGTGCCAGAGGGAAGTGCGGCCTGACCTTGAGCCAGCCTCCCACGAGTTGTCAGGCTGGAGCTTATTGCAGCCATTGGATTCACATATTTCGACGTGGGTCTCTCTCTTTCTTGGATGACCCTGTACTTGACCAAGCCTGGCCCCACCCACTTCTAGAGAGCATTTTGGGTACACTTCTTCCAAAACAGATCCTTTTGTTCTGTGTGGCATAACTAAACGCTTCAGGCCCTGCCCAGCTCTCCCACACGTGGGAGGCAGTGGAAAGGTGCACCTCGGTCCTCACACGGCGTCTCTGCTCTTTGGCACTTTGTCATGGGGTCTTTCCCAGCAGATCTGCCCCGACGGCTGCTTCCTTGGGTGTTGGTTGCTGTGGCCCAGGTAAATGGAACCTTGGACAGCCGCCCTCATGGCCAGGGTGCAGTAATCCCAAGAGGCAAGCCGTGTTGGGGGCCCATGGAGACCTAGTGTCTCTGCAGGCATCTCTGTCCTGCTCCTGTTCGGGCCCAGAGGGCACACATAGTGAGGCCGGCTTTGCCTGGAGGAGCCCGTGGGCAGCAGTGGGGCGAGGCCCGAGGGGGCTTGCCAGGCCGAACTGAGGAGGGGCCATCTCCCTCGGAGGCGGGGGGCGGGGGGCTGGAGGGACAGCTGAAGGCATGGCGTGATGTGCTTCATAGCCAAAGTGTGGCCTGTTCAGAGACACGGCAGCATGCTCTGGAAGTCACCAGTGCCCCGGAGAGGTGTGACAAGGCTGAAAGAATGCAGGAGCTGGGCGGGCATGGACCCAACTCACCCCTGGGAAGTGGCCATCAGCGGGCAGGAACACATTGCCACCTGCAGCAGTAATGGCAGCCGCCGCCCTAAGAGCACAACCATCACCAGTTGCTGCCCTCCCGGCCTGGTTTTCCCTCGGCTGGTTTCTGAGAAGCCAATGGCCAGGCCTTTCTTCCGTGGCACCCCTAGGTAGACTCTGTGAGCAGCCGAGTAGGTGAGCTGTTGGCACCCCATACAGGATACACACTGGGTGCCAAGTGCTGTGGGAGGGTTCTCACCTCTCCGCTACCTAGACAGCAAAGTTAGAGGAAACAGAGGGGTGAAGGGACCGGCCCAAGACACCTTTATGGCACGGCAGGCTGAGGCTTTGAGCCCGTCGATCCCCCTGCCCTAAAGCATCAGGAGAAACAGGGCGGCAAGTGCCATGGTGGGGGATTCAGAACCCAAGCAGTGGACCTACAGGAGCCGACAGGCCCGCCACTGACCACGTTCCCTCTCTGTCCAGGTGCAGCCCCTACAGCTTCCCTGCTCGCTCACCGCCCTCAGGCTCCCAGGACCTGCTGGAGGAGATGCTGGCTGCCCACAGTGCCAAGGTTGTAGCCCACAGGGATTCGGGGACCTCAGGCCACGGGCGCCTGTCGCAGGAGGGATCAACCCTAGCTGCCACCAACCAAGGGGAGCCCCCAGAGCCTGGCACGGACCCTCTGCCTTCCTGGAGACCTCAGCCTGATGGTGAAGCCAGCCGGACCGAAGAAGTGGATGGTGGCTGGAACCCCCCAGGGGCTGGCCGGGGTGAGCAGGGACCGGCCCGGACTCCTCGGCGGCCCCCTCCGTGCCCGATCCCCAGCTCCCCGAGTCAGGACTTCTCCTTCATCGAGGTCAGTGGAGGGGGAGCCCAAGGCAGTGCTGGTTTCTTGTGGGGTGGATCCAGCCCCCAGGGAGGGTCCGAGAGAGTGTGGTGTGCATAGGAAGCTGCAGGCCTGGGAGAGGTCAGCCGGCCCGGTGCTGCCTCTGGGCTCCTGAGGGCCAGAGCAGGGACCAGGGGGCAGCGGTCACACTAGTGGTGCTTTCTCTTGAGCAGGACACGGAGGTCCTTGACAGTGCCATGTATCGGAGCCGTGCCAACCTGGGGCGCAAGCGTGGCCACCGTGCCCCTGCCATCCGGCCTGGCGGCACCCTGGGGCTCTCAGATGCAGCGGACTCGGACGCCCGCCTGTTCCAGGACTCCACAGGTAGGGCCCCGTGTCCCTCGGTGAGGTCTTGTGGGCCCTAGGCGATACAAATACCTCAGTGCCTGTCTGTTAGCCGAAAGGAGTTCAGCCAGAGGCCCCTCAGAAGAAAGGCCTGGCGATCTACTTCTGAGAGGTCACAGCCATGAATACCCCATGGGCAGCTGTCCTCTCTAGTTCACGGGCTCACCCCGAGTTGGAGCCAGCTCCACGGCAACTGGCTTGGTGTCGTTTGGGTGCGGATGTGGGAAGCACTAGGCCTGGGATGCACAGGGCTGGGATGGTCTGGGGGCCTGCCCTGTGCTGGGTGCTGAGCCACCTCCCACCTTCCTGGTTCCTTGCAGAGCCACGTGCTTCCCGAGTGCCATCATCTGACGAGGAGGTGGTGGAAGAGCCTCAGAGTCGCCGGACCAAGATGTCCTTGGGCACCAAGGGGCTGAAAGTCAACCTCTTTCCTGCCCTGAGCCCGTCTGCCCTGAAGGTACCCTCTGCTCATGCAGCCATGCTTCCAGTACCTGGCTAGCTGGTCCCCTGCATCGAGTCCGTTCTTCCCTCTCCTCATCGCCCTCGGTCTCCAGCCTGGGTCCTGTGCACGGTGCAAGCGCTTGCTCCTTCCAGGCAGGGTAGCGTGGCCGTGAGCTGGGCCATAGTGGACCCTGCTGCGGGGGTTTGGGGTGTCACTGGAGCGGTGCAGATGAGGGCCTGCGGGGAGAGAAGTTGATTCATAACAGTGGGGCACGGGAGGAGGGTACAAGGGTAGGCCTCCTGTAAGCACTTGAGCTTGGCTCAGGTATGTGGAGGAGCTTGTACAAAACAGTTAAACACTTGCCTGTTCGCTGAAAGGTTGGCGGCTTGGTCTCCCAGAGCTGCCAGTCTGCTTCTGAGAGAGAGAGTCAGCATTGATAGTCTCACAGACAGACACCAATCACATAGTGATGCACAACGATCTTCCTCCCACCAGGCGGGCTAAGGGGAGCCCTGGGGCCCGGTGTGGTTTGAGTTGGACTGCAACCACAAGGTCAGCATTTTGAACCTGCCGGCCACTCCACTGGAGAGAGAGGAGGCAGTCTGCTCCCATACGGGTTTACAGCCTCGGAAACCCACAGAGCAGCGCTACTGTGTCCTGCTGGGGCACAGAGTTTCTGAATTGCCCGGATGGCAAAGAGTTTTTCGGTTTAGGATGGCTAAGGAGCCCTGGTCGCATTCTGGACGATGCTCTGGGCTGCTACCCACAAGGTCCGTGGTTTGAAGCCATCACCCAGTCACTGCACAGGAGAAATATGAGGCTTTCTGTTCCCGTAAAGATTTTCACCAAAGGGCCATTCTATTCTGTCCTGCAGGGTCATTGCCAGTTGGAGTTGACTGTGTGGCTGTGGGTTTGACTTGGGATTTTGATTTTCGGATGGCTAAGATAAAAGCAAAACAAAACCCAGAAAAAGTAACAAATGCTGCTGAGGATGTGGGCGAACTGCAACCCTTGTCCAGTATTCGTGGGAATGCCAAACGGTACAGCCACCGTGGCAGTTCCCCAGTAACCTGGCTCTAGAGCCGCCCCACCCAGCAGTTCCGCCCCACAGCTACGTGCTCTTGAAAGCAGAGACCCAGAAAGAGGCTCGTTACACACATGTTCCCTGCTGCACTGTCCACAGTAGCCAGCAGGTGGAACAACCGAAATGCCCATCAACAGAGGAAGAACCCAAACCGAGAACCAAAGGTGGTACTTTGCCCGCAGCGGAGTAGTCCTCTGCCCGTAGGAGAGATGAGGTCTTGATACACACTGGGGTGGCTGGAGCTTGGTGACAGGCTGAGTGAAAGGAGCCAGTCACACAATGAGAAACACAGTGTGGCCTCACTTACATAGAAAAGATCAGAAGAGACAAATGTATAGAGGTCAAAGGTTATTAGTGATTTCCTAGGAAAGAGGGGGTGCAGGGAGTAACGGTGATTGTAAGTACTGAATGTTGTACACTTGTGAATAAGGTGGACTGGCAAACACTATGGTCTGTGGGGGCTTTGAAAAGTTCATGGGAAAATGGAGTGAAAAGACAAAGGGATTTCCCTGCGTACAAAGAGACAAAGTACTTAGGAGGCAGTCTTTGTAGAGCCAAACCCCCCTCATGGGATTTGGCTCCTGGTTTGGAGATTTTAGGGTCATGGTTTCAGGGAACATCCCAGTTAATTGGCCTATTTCAGTGTTTCGTGCTTCTGTTGTGCCTCCTAGTGTGTGGTGTGTGGTGCCGGGGTCTTGTAAGTGGCATCCAAGGCACAAGTCACCTGGAACAGAAGAGGAAAGGATACAGGGGGTCAGGAGCGGAGGGGGTATGGAACCTGTGGCTTACTGAACTCCATTAGCAGCTGCATCCTTTGCCAGGAAACCAGAAGAACTGGCCGGTACCCGGCTACCATAATTGAAAAGGTTTGATCATAGAGTTCTGTAGAAGAATCTGGCTCCAAAGGGAAGGGGGGAAATGCACAGCAGGATTAAATTCTTGTGGAATACAGGCTTTCTGGAGCCGTGAAGGGTGACTGAGGCCCTGAAACTATTCTTCTGGGATAATCTTTACACCTTAGACCAAGAATAGACCCCGAAATCATCTCTTCAAACTGAGCAGTTTAGCTTAACTAGTAAAAAAAAAATTTTTTTAAGTCTGCATTGTGCATGATGCTCTTAGAAGAATCATCTACATGGGATCAAACCGACCACGGTAAACAAAGATGAGACAGGAGCCTTGGGGGCAGTGAGCTTATGTTAGTGAGGGACGGACGTCTCAGGAATGGAGGGTGAGGAGGATTACGTGGGACTGTAATCGGTGTCACTGAATTGCTCAGGTGTATTTTGCTCTGATTGGTCTAACAACAAAATAAAATGTAGGAAAAGCCCCAAACCCGGATGAAGCACAGCTCTATTCTGACCCGGCTTTCCTGTGGGTCAGCATGGCCTCAGCGCTGACGGTGGTGATTCTTCTCTTTGATGAGTCTGAAGGGCGGCAGGGAGACACTCCAGGGAGAAGGAACAGAACAAGGGCGCATGGGTAGAAGTCACCCTGGCTTTGTCCCATCTGACACAGCCGAACTCCAAACCAAACTCACTGTTAGCCACTCGATTCCGGCTCAGAGCGACCCATGCTACTGCGTGGTTTCCAGGGCTGTACGTCTTCCCGAGGGCGGAAAGCTTTGTCTGTCTTTCCCCCTGAGTGACTGGTGGGCTTGAACCGTTGACCTTGTTAGCAGCCCAACCAGTAACTCACTGTGGTACCAGGGTTCCTTTGGTCCCACGCATTTTGTAAGAGTTCAGTACAGCGGTGCCTCCCGAAGACCTACGGCAACAAGGCTTGGCTCAGCTGCGCCAGGTGCTGGCCTTGTCTCTGTCTTGATCTTCTGAGTGATTCTCCCCGCCCCGCGGGGTAAAGGGACCACAGAGGGCTGTGTACCTGATTTGGGGGTGTCCTCATGCTCTTGCCTTTCTGGGCTTACATCTCTCTGGATCTGGTCTTACCTCACAGGCAAAGCTGCGTTCCCGGAACCGCTCAGCTGAGGAAGGGGAGCCGGTGGAGAGCAAGTCATCCCAGAAAGAGTCTGCGGTTCAGCGCTCCAAGTCCTGCAAGGTCCCCGGGCTTGGGAAGCCCCTCTCGTTACCTCCCAAGCCAGAGAAGTCCTCAGGGTAGGTTACCTAGGCTCTCGGCATCAACTGGCCTCATTGTACTAGCCTGCAAAGGGAGACCTGTTGCAGATGTAGAGTCGCTGCAGGAAGCAATTTGGCTTGGTTCTTTTGAGCTGGGGCAACACCTGAGGTTAATGAGTGAGGACCAAGCAGATCAAGGACCACCTGGGAGCCTCATGGTGACTGAGCCTCAGAAGGCACCATGACCCTGTGGGGAGACCAATCAGAGACCTGAATCCTGAGGCTCAGGAGCTTCCTGGTTGGTGCCCCTGTATGAACACAGCATGCCCATCATAACTCTGTGCTGGGGGCCCTTCCCAGACCTCACCCTAGACAATTCTTGTTGGTATCTGGTGTGGTGGTAACAACACTGAAGCTGTGGGAATGGTGTGCTCCTGTGACCGCTGTTCCATTCCAGTGCACTCATAGGCTGGGAGTCCCCTCGGGCTGGCCTCTGCCTGTGTGGTGTCCTTCTGACTCGGGCACTCTGGCTGGGGTCACAGTTGGAAGTGCCAGGTAGGCGGCTGGCTGGCGTATGGGATGGAGAAAGGCGGTGGTATGAGGACTGGATGCACCCCCACATTTGGTGGGGTCGATTCTACGCTGTTGGCAGCAAAGGTGTCGGGAGCACCTACTGTGCCTCTTGCTTAGTGCACCCACTTTACGGGGGAAACTGAGGCCCAGAGAGGCGGTTGACCTGCCGTGTTTTGTTTTTGTTTGTTTTTTAACCTGCCCATGTTTTTAACTGGCTGTAGTTGGTGGCAGAGTTCTGGTCGCTGAAGCCAGCTGGCTCTTTGGTTGGGGAGGCCTCCTCATTAGGTTCTTTTGCCTTCTGCACTTTATCTTCCTTCTTCCAGGTCAGAAGGGTCATCCAACTGGCTGCAAGCCCTGAAGCTGAAGAAGAAGAAGGTCTGAGAAGTCCCTGAGGTGGGTGCAGGTGGCCGGGCTCAGGCTGGGGGGTGGGGAGGTCCCAGGGCAGGGTAGTGCCTGGCATGGAGGAGGAGGACGACGACGACAAGGACTTCCATCCCTGCTTCCCTGCTGTCTGCACTCAGGGACCATTTCCATGTGCTAGGGATGGCATGAGCATGGTTCTGTGGCCCTTTCTGCCTGAAGTCCCAAGAGGTTCTCCAGGACCTGGTGGGGAGGCCAGCTTTAAGCAAGTCACAGCGAATCCTCACCACTGTAGGGTGGGGGGGAGGGTAGACACTGAGGTGGTCCCCTGACCCCTGTTCCTTCCTCTGCTGCAGGCCCCTCCCATCTGCAGTCTCAGGCAGTGCTGTTCCTGTGGGGTCCCTGAGCAAGGAGACAGCTGGAACCATCCAGACCAGGCTGCAGCCTCTGCCCCTCCCACCGCTGAGGAGGCACATTTATGCACTTTGTACCCCTTCCCTCCCCACCACCCGCCTGCCCAAGCCACCCGGGCTCAGTCATTAGTGGTTGAAGGTTTCCGTCCTGTCCCTGCCCCTGCCCCTGCCCCTGTCCCTCCCTCTGCTCCTGCTCTGCTTCCTCCTCCAGCCTCATGTGGGTTTTCTTTTGATACCAATTTATAGCATTTTTTATAAAAGCCTTTGATTTTTGTAATGGGTGGAGCTTGCCCCAGCCCCACCCCTCTTCCTCCACGCCCCGTCAGGTGCCCCACCGAGACCAATGACGTTTTGCCACTTGAAACAATAAAGATTTTTGGGAATCGCTGCTGCCCAGGCTGTGGTGTGTGCTCGGGCTCCCCAGCCCTCTGGCCAAGGTGATGTTGGGAGGTCCGAGGTCAGTGGTTCTCAACCTTCCTATTGCCGCAGCCCTTTCATACAGTTCCTCATGTGGTGGTGACCCCCCCACCATAAAATTATTTTCGTTGCTACTTCATCACTGTCATTTGACTACTGTTATGAATCGGGCGACCCCTGTGAAAGGGTCATTCGACCCTCCCCCCCCCCCCCCAAAAGGGATTGCAACCCACAGGTTGAGAAGCCTCTGTCCTGGTTCTTGCTCCAGAGCTCACTGTGACGTTGAACTTGTCCCTCCACCTCACTCTATGTATTGTTTGCAGAATGGGTTCAGCCTCCAAATCGCCGCTTCATCTGACAGTCCTGTTCCTTGTCACGATATGAACGAGAGCTATGGCGGGGGTGCTTTCTGCCTCATGGTCCCTCAGGTGACCCAGGCCCTGCTCTGTGTGGCTCAGTCTTCTTCGTGGGAGGGCAGAGAGTCAACTCATTGCCGACTGCAGGGAAGACTGGGAAATGTTTGGCTGTGTGGCCAGAAAGATAGGACCAGCTACCAGGGAAACTCCCTTCTCACCAGGGGGTTGGTCTCTCCGATCCATAGGGGTCCTTTAAGCTCAGACATTCTGGAGTGTTCCTTAGGGAGGGTCATAGCCTTGGAGGGTATCTCTGACCTCCACCCAAGCCCCTGGCTATTGCCCTGCTGTCCACCTGAGCCTAGTTTCCTGGTTTTGACTCACCTACCGGCCTCTTCCAGGGCCAGGATGGTCTTTCTGTGAGGTTCCTTGAAAGGAGAGGACCCAGCCATCTCACCTTGATGGGCCCTCATTGTAGGAGGGCAGAGCGCCTGCTGAATTTCAGAATCACCTCACTCAGTGCTTCTCGGGTTATAGTTTTGTAGGGGTGGGTGGAGTGGCCACAGACCGAATTTGATAATCTTATCAAAGATGCAGGCTCCTCTCCAGAAAAATGCAGAGTCCTGCGTTGGCAAGCCATTCCCAGCCATTTCTCAGCCCTTCCTAGAACTGCGTGGCTCCTGACTTCTCAAGCTGCCCACTCCCAGGAGAGAGGGGCGGGCTGCCCCTGATCTGCTCCCGGAAATAGAAGGAGAGGCAAGAGGCCTCCAGGGGGCACCAAGCTGCACCCCAGTGTATATGTGTGTGCCAGGCGGACCTGTGCCAGCCCTCCCAGGGCCCGCAGAGTCGAACTGGCACAAGCTCTGGTCCCTTCTCTTCTGCCCCCTCCCCCCTGTGGGGCTGGCAGGAGCCCAAGCCAAACACTTAAGACTCATTAGTGGAACAAATGGAGCCTGGGCCGGTCTCAGTGGCCAGGTTCTGTGCTGGCAGGAGAAGGGGCTGGGGCTCCACTTGGAGCCCAATCTGGCTTGCCAGTGGGGGTGTCCACGCTGCCCCTCTGTCTGGGGAGGAGGACGCGCACACAGGCACACACGTGTGAACACACTCTGACGGCACACTGAGTGGGTGCTCCCTGAGAAAGTAGCTTCCTTCTGGAGCTTGTTTTTGTTGCTCAGAACAAGCCTGGGGCTCTTGGGCGTGGCCTCAGAGGGACATGTTTTGGGTTTGTGGATCTGGATTTTTTTTTTTAATTGGGGTGGGGGGGTGTAGTCCTTACACACACACACACACACACACACACACACACAGAGACACCCCCCCCTCCACCCAAAGTTTAGTTTACTGTAATTTGAGTGAAAGCTTACAGAGGAAATTGCTTTTCCATTCAGCAATTTGTACACATACTGTTTGGTGACATTGTTTGCAATCCCCACGAAGTAACGTCACTCTCCCCACTTCCTCCCTGGATTTCCATTCCCATTTGGCCTTTCCTGCCCGCCCTGCCTTCGGAGCCTCCTCCCTGGGCAGGAGTTGCTCTCTTGATCTCATGGCTGATGGTGCTAAGGCAGTGGGTCTCAACCTTCCTAATGCCGCCACCCTTTCATACAGTTCCTCATGTGGTGGTGACCTCCAACCATGAAATTATTTTCATTGCTACTTCCTCGCTGTCATTTTGCTCCTGTTAAGAATTGCAGTGTAAATATCTAACGCAGGATGTATTAGGCGGTCCCTGTGGAAGGGTTGTTCGACCCCACCCCACCCCCAAAGGGGTCTCGGCTCACAGGTTAAGGAGTGTATGCATGCCCTCTGGTGCATAGGCCCCCAAACTTATTTGACCTACCCCGTCCCTTTTCAGAAAAAAAAAAAAAAAAGACTCTGTGCCATGCACAGAGTTAAAATCTTTTCTGTAGAACCCAGAATAAAAGATGAATGCGGGTGGGTGTCTGCTTTTACAGCCCCCGCCCCCTGGGATTCTGCCTGTAGCCTCTCCCCGTCAGCCGGTGGTAGTTCACGGTGCCTTGGGCGGTAGGGGAGTGTGTCTCACTTTGGGAAACACTGCTCCAGGTTACCGTTCTCCCTTGGGCCCACAAGCTTGTTTGGCTGAAAGCTGAGCTGTGGGGCAAGTTCATTTCCAAGCTGGAAGAGTAGCTAAGATCCAGAGCTTCGGGGTTCTGCCAGTCTATCCGGCCAGTAAGCCCGGTCTGTTTGCTTTTTAATGATGCTGACCTTTGTTCCAAGTTGTTCTGCCCGTCTCTCCCAGACCTATTGTGATCTCTTTCAGATGGGTGTGAGTTTTGAGAACAGCTGGAAGTCACTGGGATGCCTGCTTGGGTGACTGTGTCTGACCAGAGGCAGCTCTGAGCTTGGGCAGTTTCTGAAGAGCCCCTAGATGAGGTGCACAGACAGTATTGCGTTTCTCAGGCAGGGGTGCTGGTGCTATCTCACAGGCTATCTGGCCTCACTCATGACAATGAAAATGCCCCACCGCCATGTCCCCCCTACCTGAGGGCCACCCCCACATGAGCTGGGCTACCTTTGGGAACAAGGAGCTGTCCCAGGTGCTTGCTCTCACATGCCCTATGAGCCGGAAGCTGGACTTGGGGCTTGGGATGGGTTAGGGCCCCAGAACCTGTGGTATTTATCAAGAGGCCCTTGGTATTTGGGGGAATGACAGTAGGGTGCTGAGAGAAGCCTGCCTAGCGGTTGTTCCTCTTCCAGGGTCCTGTCCCTGAATGTGGCCAAGCCACCTGCTGTTGTCATAGCCCACCTGTCTATTATCCAAATAACCTGAGAGCCAGGTGGGCCTCGTAAACCACCCAGCCCTTCCTGCTGGGCATGCCGCGTGTGTGCGTGTGTGAGATTTGTGCATTATTTACACAGGTGCATTACATGGAAAAGGGTACTGCTATGACCGAAATACCATAATTATATCTTTACCAAACAAATTTACTTTCTCCCTGTTGAAACTGGGCACTGACCAGCTCAGGACAAGGCATTCTCTCCTCTCTCTCTCTCTTTCTCTCTCTCGGCTCTGGGGTGGGGGGTATCATTGTCTCTCTTTTCAGCTTGTGCCCTTGGCTCTACGTGGCATGGCGATTTCATTCCCCCATCTCTGCTTGCTTCTCTGGCTTATGAGCTCATTTGCACAAGAAAACCCATTCCCAGACAGGAGGAGAGCCACAAGTGTGGGAGTTAGGATTTGCCACACATTTTGGAGGGGAGGGACTCGATCGCCAGTTCTGAGAGGATTAGGGACGCACCTGGCCCCAGGCAAGGGGCTCTGGGAGAGGGGTGGGCAGCTCCGGTTTGTGTCCTGTTTCTTTCTCAGCGGTGGGACCCTCTCTGAGGACCCAGAGACAAGATCTACTTGATGAGATCAGTTTGAGGCCGACATGATGGCAGCTTACAGCACCTGGATGAATCAGGGCATCCTGGCTGTTGCTTTTGTTTGTTTAGAATCCCTGGGTGGTACAAGCAATTACTGTGCTGGACTGCTGATCCAGAGGTCGGCAGTTCAAACCTATCCAGGGATACCTCAGAAGAAAGGGCTGGGGTCGGGCTTACAAAAATCTCACCTGTTGAAAACCCTCTGGGGACCAAGTACACACTCATACACACACACACCACCCCCTACTCGAGTGCCCAGACAGGGTCACCAGAATCAGCTGACTCCAATAGCAACAGCTTGGCTTGTTTGTGAGGTGAGAACTGAAGCTCATTTGCCTCTAGGCCAGTGACCAGAGCTGGCTGACCATTGGCCTGGGAACTGGTCACTGGTTCCTCAGGACTGATTTCCTTGGGGCTTTCTGAGCCAGAGGTTTGTCCTCACTTGGGACAAGCCTTTTGGCCCCAGGCCGAGGCAGCAGCTCCGCTCTCCACCCATCCCCTGCCAGCAGGCAGTGCTTACAGGGAAGGCGGCTGGCTGACTGCAGAGACACCAGCCCTACTAGAGAGCAGGGAGGGTGCGGGCCTAGCAGGCGGAGCTGCCTGGGTGCAGCCTGATAAGCTGGGTGCTCATTGCCGCCCAGGGAGCATCTCTAGCTATACTCTTAGCCTGCCGCCTCCAAAGCGCCAAACTCCCATTCATTCATCTTTTGTTGTAAAAATACAGTATTTTTTACAGGTAATAAAAACAAGTAAATAAAATGTTTTGAGGTAATAAAAACAAAGTATATCCATTTAGACTGCTTAGAAAACAGGAAAACCAAGGGAAGAAGTTGCCAGTCATCTCAACAATTGATAAGCAGCCAACCCAAAAAGCTTATTTTAGAATGCATTCAGACTTTTTTAAGAAGAAGAAACCGAGGGGGTACAGAGAGCTCCCATTCCAGAGGGCTCCCGAAGGCTCATGAGAAAATCCTACCATCTTTTAACTCCATTTGCCCATGACCTTTCGGAAGCCCCACCCCCAGTTTCCTCTGGGATTTCCACTTTGTATTAGTGTGGTTCAGTCGTCGCCCCAGCTAATGAGCCAAATCGATGCGTTATTTTTAGCTGGAGTCTGTTCTTTATTCAGATTTCCTCCGTCCTCACTTCATGTCCTTTTTCGTTCCTGGATGCCCTCCTGAGTTCCATTACACATTACATCGCGTCACCATGTCTCCTGGCTCCTCCCGGCGGACCGTTGTCAGACTTTTCTGGGTTTTCATGACCCTGGCAGTTTGAAACAATATCGGTGGTAAATATATATATTTATATAGACATTTATGTAGCTACCTGTGGTAAATATATGTATACAACACTTGTATATTTATTTATATTTATTACCACATATTTATTTACATTTTTATTTTATTTGTTTACCACAGATTTATTGATAGGCATTTTTATCTTATTTTTTATCTATTCACTACAGATTTCCTTTTAACCTGTGTGTATAATGAAATGTTTTACATGTACAACTTAGCGATGTAAGGTTTTACAATTACCACCATGAATTATCACCTTTAACCTGGTGTCCACTGTGTACCTGTCTAGCTCAGAGATGCATGTGTGTGGGATTGTACAGTAGTGTCCCTTGGTGTCTGACTTGGTTCATTCAACGCAATGAGAAGGACATCCTGCTTGGTGAAACTGACGGTCAGAGAGTGACAAAGAGGGAGGCTCTCGCCCAGGTGGACTGACAGCGCAGCTGGAACAGGACTCATGTCAGGATTGTGAGGATGGCGCAGGGCCGGGTGGTGGTTTGCCCTGCGGTGCAAGAGTCAGCTGACTCGACAACGCCTGATAACAAGCAGCCCTTCCCAGCTTCCTCCGTGCTGTAGGATGTGTGTACCCAGACTTGGTTGACCTTGATGGTTTCATAACATTTTGCGGCATGTACCTCCTTTTGAGCTTGTCTAATTGGTGTGTGTGTGTGATATTTGGGGAGGAAGCGGGTGTGTGTGTGTGTGTCATTTAGGGAGGAAGCGGTGAAGTGTGTGCATGTGTGTGTGTGTGTCATTTGGGGAGGAAGCAGTGAATGTGCCATTTGGGGAGGAAGTAAAGTGTGTGCGTGTGTGTGTCATTTGCTGAGGAAGCGGTGAAGTGTGTGCGTGTGTGTCATTTGGGGAGGAAGCAGTGAAGTGTGTGCATATGTGTGTGTGTGTGTCATTTGGGGAGGAAGCGGTTGTGTGTGTGTGTGCGTGTGTGTGAGGCATTTGGGGAGGAAGCGGTGAAGTGTGCATGTGTGTGTGTGCGTGTCATTTGGGGAGGAAGCGGTTGTGTGTGTGTGCGGTTGTGTGTGTGAGGCATTTGGGGAGGAAGCGGTGAAGTGTGCGTGTGCGTGTGCATGTGCGTGAGGCATTTGGGGAGGAAGCGGTAAAGTGTGTGTGTGTGTGTCATTTGGGGAGGAAGCGGTTGTGTGTGTGTGTGTGTGTGTGTCATTTGGGGAGGAAGCGGTTATGTGTGTGTGTGTGTGCGTGTGTGAGGCATTTGGGGAGGAAGCGGTGAAGTGTGCATGTGTGTGTGTGCGTGTCATTTGGGGAGGAAGCGGTTGTGTGTGTGTGCGGTTGTGTGTGTGAGGCATTGGGGGAGGAAGCGGTGAAGTGTGCGTGTGCGTGTGCATGTGCGTGAGGCATTTGGGGAGGAAGCGGTGAAGTGTGTGTGTGTGTGTGTGTGGCATTTGGGGAGGAAGTGGTGAAGTGTGTGTGTGTGCGTGTGTATGTGAGGCATTTGGGGAGGAAGCGGTGAAGTGTGTGTGTGTGTCTGTGTGTGGCATTTGGGGAGGAAGCGGTGAAGTGTGTGTGTGTGTGCGTGTGTGTGTGTGTGAGGCATTTGGGGAGGAAGCGGTGAAGTGTGTGTGTGTGCTTGTGTGTGTCATTTGGAGAGGAAGCGGTGAAGTGTGTGTGTGTGCGTGTGTGCGTGTGTGTGGCATTTGGGGAGGAAGCGGTGAAGTGTGTGTGCGTGTGTGTGCGTGCGTGTGTGTGTGGCATTTGGGGAGGAAGCGGTGAAGTGTGTGTGTGCGTGTGTGTGTGTGTGAGGCATTTGGGGAGGAAGCGGTGAAGTGTATGTGTGTGTGTGTGTGTGTGTGTGGGGCATTTGGGGAGGAAGCGGTGAAGTGCCACTCCGTGAAGGCGCTGTTGTCAGCAGGACGTCTCTGTTTATGTTGGCTGCAGGCTGGAGTTGGTCAGCTTCTCCATTAGAATAAAGCTGCGCTGCTCCCCCTTCCCCGACTGGACCCTCTGGAGGGGAGCCGTCAACTGCTAGCATTCTCATAGATATTTCAGTCTAAACCACCCTCCCCTGCTGGAAGCAAAAGCAAACCCCCCACATTTCTGGGGATCTTAGCACGTTGCCACGTATTACCCAAATGGGTGTGTTAGGCCGGGCTGACTAGAGAAACAAATCCAGTGTAAGAAAGAACTTTAGATCAAGTAGTAATTATGTAGCAAGAAAACATCCCAGCACAGTCCAACTCTCAAGTCCTTAAGTCTGATACCAGTCCTTAAGTCCCTCTTCACACACACGCAGTCACAGACAATGATGCAGAATGCAGGATGCAGATTGCCAATTGGGCGCAGTCGTATGGATCCGTAGCAGTGCATGCATCACAGGGCTCTGGCAGCAACCTGGGTCAGCCAGCAGGAAGGTGAAGACAGAGAGAGAAGTTCAGGTTCCCAGGGCTCTCCTTATGAGAAGGCCATGTCCACAAGGAGGCACCAGCAGGCTGTGACCTGATTGACAGGTTGAATACCACCCCTATAATTGTATATATAAGTTGACATGAAATTATGCAACTACTACAATAGGTCTATGCCTTGGATTTAGCACTCACTAAAAACAAAGTTATTGAGCATATCATATGTGCCAGGCCCCTTGTTGAGGGCTTTCTGTGCCTATTGCCCCTGTGACCTTTGCTGGACCGGATGCTCCTGCTCTGTGTTTTGGAGGAGGAAACGGTGCTTTGTGAACGTGCAGTGAGTTGCTCAGAGTCACCCAGTTAGGGGCAGAGCCCAGATCTAGACTTTGCTCCGTGGTTCCAGAAGCAACAATAGCAACCTCATATGACCTCACAGTGACCTTATGTGAGGTCCCTGAGGCCATGCGTCTTTATGGGAGCAGAAAGCCTCATCTTTCTCCCTCTGTCATTCCAGAACTCAGCACTGAAAACCCCGCATAACCAGACTAGTCGAGTGCTCATAGAGAGGAGAGGTTCGGAGTGTAGGTTTGGAGGTTTGAACCATGACTTCCACCTCTTTGGCTGTGTGGTGTGGGCAAGGATTTTACATCTCGATGCCTCAGTTCTCTCACTGTTCAAAGGGAATAATAACAGCATCTTCCTCATAAGGTTAAATTAGTTACAATAGTTCTTGAGGTCAGCACTCATTGAAGATTGTTGTTATTGCTATTGCTGTTTATTCATGTGCTTATCCATCCACCCATTCCTCTTTCTCTCCCTCCACCCTGCCATCTGTTCATTTATTCTCTCAGCTTCCCACCATCCCCTCATCCATCCATCCACCTACATTCCCATCCATTCTTCCACATGTCACCTAATCATCCGTAACTCCAATTCTCTCTTCATTTTATTCATCCATCCACTCATCCATCCATCCATCTATCCACTCATCTGCCACTTGTGCATCCACCTACCCATTCTCCATTCTTTCACACATTATCTGCTCATTCCTTCCTCTGCCCTTCTCTTCCCTCCATCTGTACGTCATCCATCTATCCCCCATCCACCCATCCATCTTTCCATCTACCCATCCAGGAACAACCCAGCCCGCTCTGGGCCCAGCTTCCTCATCTCCAGTAGAGGTTGAACTCCAGTAGAGTTCTCACCCTGCTTTGTGCCATTTATTTCTTAATTATGATTTATTAATTCATTAAATAACAAGACAGGCAGGTCCAACTACAACTATAATTTTGAAGTAGTTAATAATAAGCAATATTTTAAGGATTCTGCAAAGATGGTAGTAAGATCTGAAAAATACTCCTCATTACTCTTGGTGACAAAGTCTCATGCTTTTCTGCTACTGTGGCATTTTGCCTGTGTTCATAATAGAAAAAATTTTAAAAGCTAAATTTCAGAGAGAGTTGAATTCTTCTACAAACCCCAAACTGAAAAAAATTTCTGAATCATAGTGACCCCATGTATTACAGAGTACAGTTGTGCTCCATGTGGTTTTCTTGGCGGTAACATTTAGGGAAGCAGCTTGCCAGGCCTTTCTTCTGTGGAGCTGGTGGGTGGGTTTGAACTGCCAACCTTTAATTTAGCAGCCAAGCACAAACCATTTTCATGACCCAGGGAGTCCTGGGCCTCAGATAAAGAACTCTTGCTATGGAGGAAACCTAGGATCTAATCTTGGGGACACTCTGAGTGAGGGGATCCCTTTGCTCTTAGGATGTTGACCTCAGCACTGTCCCCTGTGGAGCCTTTGAGGCCCTGGGCAGCCTTTCAAGGATGGGCCTGTTCTAGATGTTTCAGAGAAATTGACTGGCAGCTCCCGGAGGGAACCTTTGCCCTCCCTGATCAATGGCTGTGACTTCAGATCTATTGACCAACCCTTTGTTTTCGGGAAATAGCCTTTCTCTCATTAACCCCCGTCCGCCTGGCCACAACAACATGCTTCTGTGTCCAAGGTGGACAAGACCCTGATCTGCAGAGGTTGCCCAAGGAAAGAGAAGTGCACTTTCCCAAGGTCTGCACTATGCTGGGTCTCCACCTGCATGCTTGGTTCACTTCATCTTTCCAAGAACACCTGAGAGCCTTCTAGAGAGATTCTCCACAGGTGGTCGAAAACGACCTTCACTTCGAAATCCAAAGGACCGCGGCTTCAGTTTTTTCAGGGTACCAGGACCCCTACTTCACTACACAGATGAATTGGCCCTTTCTACAACACACACACACACACACACACACACACACACACTCCCCCCCACCCCCGTGTCAGGTATTGGTCACCCAGCAGCAGAAGGGTGCATTGACTCAAGCTTCGGAGTGAGTGCTTGGAGGTGAGGCCTCCTTTCTGCTACGTCTGCCACTTTTCAGCCCCAGGCAGCCTATGTTGCCATCACCAACTGGTCATGTCTTTGGGTTGAGTGCTGGCTTCCCCTCTACAGTATCTAGGGAAGGGGCCTGGTGGCACTGTGGGGTAAGTGTTGGCCTGCTAATGGAAAGGTCAGCTGTTCAAAACCACCAGCTGCTCCAGGGGAGAAAAGAGGAGGCTGTCTGCTCCCATAACAAGATGTACAATCTGGTGAACCCTATGTAGTTCTGCTCTGAGTTGGAATCGATTCAAAGGCAGTGGGTTGGATTGGGTTTAGTTTGGTTTGCCTTGCCTTGCTTTGGAGGGAGAGAGGGAGTGATGGAGGGAGGGGGAAGGGAGAAGATGGGGGAGGAGGAGGGAGGGAGGGAATGAGAGCAAGTCAAGAGAGCAAGAGAGATACCAGTTGCCACTGAGTCAGCTCCAACCCCTGATGACTTGTATGTTGCAAAATAGAACTGTATCTCATGGGGTTTTTTATGGCTGATTTGGGTCTGGGGAGGAGTTGGTTGCCAGCCCTTTCTTCTGAGGCTCTTCTGGATGGACTTGAACCTCCAACCTTTGGTGAGCAGCTGAGCACGTTAACTGTTTAGAACACCTCAGGGACTTTATACACTGTCCAAGGCGGGTGGTAATTCTTCTGACCCTGAAGCCTTCCTTAGCCTTTATGTAGTCTCTGAAGGGGAAGCTGTGGGCTTTGAGGGCTAGGGGAATGTGGAGGTTCTCAGAGAACTCAAATCATTTCAGTTCAGCAGCCAGGGGGCAGAGAGACAAGCGGGGCACAGTGCCTGTCTCTAGAGGCCAAGGCTAGCAAGGAAGACAACCAGAGGTAACCTAACAGGCGGTGTCCTAGGGACTATCCTGGGGGGAGAGCACATGCCCCTGAGCAGATTGCAAGGCCTGGCAGCAGGACCCGTTGGAGGTTGGAAGAAAGGAGAGAACAGTTCAGGCAGAGTGTAGACACGGGTGGCTCTCAGACTATGGGTCTTGACTGTGTGGGTGGAGTGAGAGGGAATGAGGGGGAGGAAATGGGGAAGGACCCCAGATCAGGAGAGGCCTGTCGGGTCACCATTCACTGCTTGATGGATTGCTGGAGCTTCACAGTGTGGCCTCAGGAGGGGACCAGGCGAGGAGCACCTCATCATCTTGGAATGCCTTTGTTTTCTTTTCCCTAAAAGCTTTTTACGTGCATTGGACAATGGAGAGGTTTACAGAGCAGATCACCAGTTTGCCATTCAATGTCCAGGCGCGTTTTGTTTCATCTCAGTGACTGCCGTCCCCTCCACGTCTTCTACTTTGTCTCCCTGTGTTTTCTGCGCTCATCCCTCCAGTTCTTCTGAGCTCCGTCCTGGAATGAACGCCGCCCTTTTGATCTCAGCTGGCTCACCACAGACGGGCACACACCTCTCTGGTGCTGCTGTTCCCTTCCCAGACCTGGCTGGTGCTTGGCTGCAAATGGGGATCCCGAGGCCCGGGAGGGATGAGGAGTTTGCTTCCAGACCTGAAGGGTGACTAAGGGCTGTTGGCTCAGAGCTTCCTACAGTCTCGAGCCAATCCAGAAGGCTGGTGATGTTCAGGATTTTGAATGTGGCTCCCCATCTTCTGATTGATTCTCTCCGGGATCTTCTGACACAGCCCTTTCCCTGGTAATTCCTTAGGAGTCTTCTTTGTTGCCAAAGTTGGGTGAAAATATGCAGAGCAGAACACTCAGGAAATCTCATTCCATTCTTCAACATGGGCTGCACATCTTATCTTCTCTTGACCCAGATTGTTTTTCCACCAGAACCAAACCAAACCCGTGGCCACCTGTGGCCATCGCACTCACAGAGACCCTACAGGACAGAGTAGAACGGTCCCCACTGGATTTCCAAGGCTGTTTCTTTAAGGGGTGGACCACCACGTTTCTCTGGTGGATTCAAACTGCGGACCTTTTATTGAATGGTTGAGCACTTTAACTAAACATTGTATCTTAAAAAAAATTTTTTTTGTTAGGGTTGGGGAGAAATCTTACAAATCTTAGAATAATCCATCTGTGTTAGTCTGGGTAGACTAGAGAAACAAATTCATAGACACTCATATGTATAAGAAAGAGGCAAGAGCAATTGACTATTGAGAAAATGTCCCAGTCCAGATCAAGTCCATAAGTCCAATATTAGCCCGTATGTCCGATACCAGTCTATAAAGTCCTTTTCAGACTCATGAAATACATGCAGTGATGCCGAATGCAGGAGAATCACAGGCCAGTGGGTTGGAGGTCATGTGGATCCCGTGGCGTTGTAAGCATCTCAGCGCTGGCAGGGTCTCCACGTGGTTCCTCAAGCTCCCAGGGTTCTGGCTGCATCAGGGTAGCTTCATGTGGCTTCTCATCAGAAATGTCTCCCAGGGAGTGAGCAGAGAGAGTCTCTCCAGCCTCCAAGGAGGAAATACAGGAGTTCCCAGAATCCTCAGGGGAAGGCCATGCCCACACAGAGGTATCATTGGCTATAACCGGATTGACAGACTAGACTCCACCCCTTCACTCTTAATCCTCTCAGGTCCCAAATTGACACCAGATTATATAACTACCACACCATCATTCAATTGTATTAAGCACACTTGTACAGATGTTGCCATCAACATTTCCAAAACATTTCTCTTTCTACTTGAGCCCATGGTATCAGCTTCTCATTTTTTAAAAATCATTTTATTGGGGGCTCATACAACTCATCATAATCCATACATACATCTATTGTGTCAAGCACATTTGTACATTTGTTGCCCTCATCATTCTCAAAACATTTACTTTCTACTTGAGCCCTTGGTATCAGCTCCTCATTTCCCCCTTCCCTCCCAGCTCCCTCTTCCCTCATGAACCCTTGATAATTTATAAATTATTATTACTTTGTCATATCTTACACTGTCCAACATCTCCCTTCACCCACTTTTCCTGTTGTCCGGTCTGAGGGAGGAGTTTATATGTAGTTCCTTATAATCGGTTCCCCCTTTCTACCCTACCTCCCCTCCACCCTCCCGGTATCACCCAATAACTCCCTGTATCGTCCTGAAAGGATCATCTGTCCTGAATTCCCTGTGTTTCCAGTTCCTATCTGTACCAGTGTACATGTGCTGGTCTAGCCAGATTTGTAAGGTAGAATTGGGATCATGATAGTGGTGGGGGAGGAAGCATTTAAGAACCAGTGGAAAGTTGTATGTTTCATTGTTGCTATACTGCACCCTGACTGGCTTGGTTCCTTCTCCAGATATCAATTGTATCAAGCATATTTGTAATATGTTGCCATAATTATTTTCTATACATTTACTTTCTATCGAGCCCTTGGCATCAGCTGCACACCCTCACCACTACATTGTATCTTGTCTTAGTCACTACCCCCAAAAGTTCTCATCTTTGCCCTAGAGCAGAGGCTCCCAAACTCATTTGCCTACTGCCCCCATTTCAGGGAAAAAAAAGAGAAAAAAGTACTTGGAGCCCCCCTCCCCAAGGCATTTAACAACATCTGCACTATAGTCCATCTCCAGGATGAAGTCTAGTAGCCTTTTGCAGGCTCCCCCTGGATTTCTCCAGTCCCCCTCCCCCACCCCCTGCCTCTGCCCAGGCGTGGGGTGGGGTGCCATATCACTTTGGGAAAGGCTTCCCTAGCATTACTGTTGAGCATGTGATCGCGTATGGACAATCCCTGGGATCTTATTATATCCAGGATTCTTTATAAGAATGTATGGCACTGCTCTGCCAGGCCAACAGCAATTAGTTGTTTAGTTTGCAAATAGCTTCAGTGCTTAATATCAGTGCCTGGTTTGCAGATCTGTTCACTAAGATAGATTTGGGGTTCTTCCCCTCTCAAGAGATCCAGCAAGTCTAGAGTCTATAAGAATTTGAAATTCTGTCCCAAGTGGATTTTCCCCCGTGGGGTGTCTGCTTGCATCTCCATGCTCTGATACTTCTGGGAAGGGTGAGCTCTCCCCAGCCCACAGCCCTCAGGGGTAGTCCTTGGGCCTCGAGGAGCGGCCAGCACTGTCCTCTGCCTGGAGCCTTAGCCCTGGTCCAGCGAGGGGGTCCCCGAAGTGAATGGAAGAGGAGGCTTTCCAGAAACCCCCATTTGAGTGGTTGTGGCACCTGGAACAACGTGGGCAGAGCACCCAGCCCGAGGAGTGTGATTCTGATTCTGCCTTTACGGCCAGCCTGCCTGCCATTCTGGGCATTGGAGGAGCTGGACCCCATCTGGACCTGCAGGGCCATCTGGTGGGGGTCAGGAGGCTTCATCCTGCTTCCCTGGGTATACACACAAGCCCTCCCACCTCCCTCGTCTTGCCCTTTTCTGCTCCTCTTTAAGATGGAGTTTGGATTTAAAGAGTTGAGGGCCTGGCTTTTCTGACACTGCCACTAGGATTCTGGATCTGAGGACCGAAATGGGTGAAGGGCTAGAGGAGGGGATGGGAACACTTTCTAGGGGTGGGGGTGGGGTGGGGTGCATGTGCGTGTGTGTGTTTTACCAACCTGCTTGGGAATCTGCTTCCTGGGATGTGCCAAGCTGATTGGAGGTAGCAGTGGAGAGTAGAAGGCTCCTGGATGGGTAATTAGTTTTAAAACATTTTGTTGAAAAAAACCCAAAACTCACTGCCACGATATCAGTCATGATTCACGGAATAGAACTGCCCCTATGGGTTTTTGAGACTAATTCTGAAAGGAGGTAGAAATCCTTGTCTTTCTCCTGAGAAGCAGCTAGTGGTTTTGAACTTCTGACCTTGTGGTTAGCAGCCCAATGTGTAACCCAGTACACAACCAGGGCTCCTTGTTGAAGTGCAGAATATTTAAACATTTCAAGTGTATGAATCATGTGAGTTTTTAGCATCCATACATCGATGATCACCACTGGCATCAAGATGTAAACATAGAAGACCAGAAAGTCCCCTCCCTTGTGCCACAAA
Source organism: Tenrec ecaudatus (assembly GCF_050624435.1). Classification (NCBI taxonomy): domain Eukaryota; kingdom Metazoa; phylum Chordata; class Mammalia; order Afrosoricida; family Tenrecidae; genus Tenrec; species Tenrec ecaudatus. Next base: position 17,469,942 of record NC_134533.1, read on the forward strand.
CAAACAAACAAACAAACACAAACCCTCTGATACGGAGTAAGTCCTGACCCCGAGTGATCCAAGTCATCTAGAAATCTTCCTGGGACCAGATGGCTTCGTTTTCTCTGGTGGAGCAGCTGGTGATTTTCATTGTTGAGAAAACCTTAACACCAACGTCTGTTTTAACGTTTTCTCTTTGACAACACGTACAGGTGGAATAAGGAACCCTCGTGGTGTGGTGGGTTAGGCATTAGACTGCTCATCGAAAGGTTGGGGGCTCTAACCCACTGGTCGTTTCATGAGAGAAAGACTGAGTCACGGTAACCCTACGAGGTAATTCTACTCTGTAGGGTCATTATGAGTTGGAATCTGCTCAGAAGACACAGGCAAGAGGGGGAATTTTTGAGTCAGGGGCCATCTCCGACTCATAGTGACCTGATGTAAAATAGAATGAAACACTGCCTGGTCTTGCTTCATCTTTACGTTAGCGCCCACGCTTGCAGCTACTGTGTCAAGCCATCTTGTTGAGGGCCTTCCTCCCTTTTTTGCTGCACTTCTACCATCCCCTTGTGGTTTTCTAATTCTAGGTCTTTGCACATTTCATTGTCTTATTTGACTTTGTTTCCACCAGATGGATTAGCACTGTGGCTGCAACTGTGGGCTCTGGCAGGAACCACTACAAAGGTGACGTAGGACCATGCGGTGTTTTGTTCTGTGTGCACAGGGTCACTATGGATCGGAACCAACTCGATGTCACCTGATAACAACAACTCCTTTATCAAGGGAGCCCTTGTTGCATAGTGGCTTATGTGCTGGCCTGCTAACCATCAGGTTAGCAGTTCAAGACCACCAGCTGCTCTACAGGAAAAAGAAGAGGCTATCCACTCTCGTGAAGAGTTACAGTGTTGGAAACCCATGGAGGCGGCTCTACCCTGCCCTATAGGGTCTCCGGGAGTTAGAATTGACTCGATGGCAGTGAGTTAAGGGTTTTACTTTATCAAGCGCGATGCGAGGAGTAGCTAGGTTTATTTAACCTTTTGAGAGAACCCTGTTTCCAAAAGTGGTTGCATCATTTCACAGCACCAGGGGTGTTTGAAGCTTCAGTTTCTCACCAACACTAGTAACTAGCTGTCATTTTGATCAGAGCCATCCCAATGAGTGTAAACTGGAGAGCTAGTGGCACCGTGGGTTACATGTTGGATTGCTAACTGCAAAGACGGTGGTTCAAACCCACCAGCTGCTCCTCGGGAGAAAGAAGAGACTGTCTACTCCTGTGTGGATTTACAGCCTCTGACACATTATGCAAAGTCGATCTGAGTCTGAATCAACTTGATGGCACTGGGTTCCATTGTTGGTCTGCTTGGTTTAGTGGGTGTGAACTTGGATTTCATTGTGGTTCTACTGTTCATTTTCCGAACAGCTAATGGTGCGGAATAGCTTTCCAAGGGCTTCATTGGCCTTTTGCATATTTTTGTTGGTGAAATGCCTATCCAGATTCTTTGCCACTGTTTTAATTGGATTATTGTCTTCTGATTACTCAGTTGTTGTAGCTTATTACAAAGTATAGCTGCAAGCTCCTGATCTTGGTTTATTTGTAAGGGTCTGAGAGGTTGTTAGGAGCCCTTAGAGGCTATGCATTGGGCTGCTCACCGGAAGGTCAGCAGTTCGAAACCACCAGGCACTCTGCAGGAGAAAGACAGAGCTTTCTACTCTTGGAAACTCCCAGGGGCAATTCCACCCTGTCCTGTAGGGCTGCTCTGAGCCGGCGTCACCTCGATGGCACTGGGTTTTCTCAGGTGCCATGGAAGCGTTCCCTGATTCCTGGTGACTCCTTGCACAACAGGTGGAAACGCTGCCTGGCCCTGCACTTGTCCCGGACTCAGTGGCAGATCACACTTTTGGACCCCATAGGGTTTTCACTGACTGGTTTTGGGAAGTAGATTGCCAGGCCTTTCTTCCTAGTCTGTTTTACTCTGAAAGTGCCACTGCTCAGTAACACAGAAAGAAACACACAAGCCTCCACTGACAGAAGGGCAGCCCTCCTGCAGGGAAGCTGGGAATTCTACCCCCGGACCCATCCCTGCCCCTTTAAGAATATTTAGGCAGGGGCATTTCATAATGCTCCTCTTCCGTGTTTACTGATTGGAGAATGGTGTCAGGAACAAAAACATTGGCTCAGCCTCAAGGCCAAGATGACGCACCTTGGCAGCAATTGCTCACAAGCATTCCTGGTGCTTGTGAAATCAGACCGAGTCCTCCTTGGCCCCCACCTTACCTCTGTGCCACCCTCCCTTGTCTTGGTCAGCTGAGCCTAAATCAGTGGGTTTCGGGTGACAGAGTGGAGGGATGTATCAGAATCACTTGTGGGACTTGCATAACCTCAGCGCCCTCACTGTCTTGGAGAAGAGCCTGGTTGTTTGCCTTGTCCTTTGACTGTCCAGAGGGCCTCTAATGGTGCAGTGGTTGTGAGTTTGGCTACTCACAAGGGCAGCAGTTCGAAACTACCAGCCGGGCTTTCTACTTCCTTCAAGAGTTCCAGTCTTGGAAACTCCCAGGGGGCACGTCAGCCCTGTCCCCTAAGGGCCACCAGGGGTTGGCACCCTCTCGATGGCCACGAGTTTTGTAAAAAACAAGGCAGACCCACGGAGTTCCAGTTCTCACAGGTTTCACTGTGTGTTTTTAACAAGTCATGGTTAATGCACATAATCAATCACTTGTCTTGTTCAACATTCTTTAAGGGTACAGCTCATGAGTCAGTGACATTAGTCATGCTATCCTATTGCTCAACCATGATCATTATCCCATTCTAGCGTTTCCCCATTCCCTTGAACAGAAACTCCCAGTCCTCTGCACATATCCTCCCCACCCCACTCCCCCCACCCCCATCTCCCCCACACGAGTTTACTCTGGGGGGACATGAAATGGCCCCGGGGCAGCAGCAAAACAGAGAAGAAGGTCCGGGGACGGGTGGCGATGGCTCGTGCTGATTCCCAGAGAAAGGAAAGAACATTCCCGTCAGGCTGGCAGCAGCATGTGAAGCTGGGTTAGGGGATCAGTTTGTCCTCGGCAAGAAGCCAAGAGTCACCTACTTGCCCTGGGAGTGAGAAGAAGGATGTGGGCATCCGAGACAGCCTTTCTTGCTGCGAATCTCTGGACAGTCTCTGGACATCATGCTTGGGAAAGTAGAGGGTGGGCGCAAAAGAGGAAGCCCCTCCACGAGGTGGATTGACACAGGAGCAGCAATGACAGTCACACGTAGCCATGATTGTGAGGATGCTACAGAACCGGGCAGCGTGTTGTGCGTGGGTCGCACTGAGCCAGAGCTTACAGCGGCAACAAAGCACGATGCACTGGTAAGGCAACTCGGCTGCTAACCAAAAGGCCAAAGGTTTGAACCCACCATTGGCTCTACCGGAGCAAAGACCAGGGCATCTGCTTCCTAGATGTGAGGCCACTCTACCTTGTCCTTCCGACAGAGTCACAAATGACTCCATGGCACACAGCAAGAACAAAGTCATGTCAGCTAGGGTCAGTTACCTGCCAACCGTCAACCAGCTAGCAGGGCGATCCAAACCCAGGCCTTCTGCCTTCAACCTGTTCTTTTAACGTCCTCTGCCTGGAAGCCCTAGGGTGGCATTGTGTTTTATATATATATAGCCTGGTAACTGTAAGGTCAGCAGTTCAAGGCCACTAACTGTTACTCAGGAGAAAGAAAATGAGGCTTTCTACTCCCTCATAAAGAGTTACTGTCTCTAAAAAAAAGAAATAAATAAAAAATAAAAAAAGAGTTACTGTCCCAAAGGCAGTTCTATGAGTCATCATTGACTTAATGGTAATGATATTTTTCTGCTGGGGGCTGTGCCCAAGGAGGCCTGGTGCCATCGTGGGCTACAGGTTGGGCTGCTAATTGCCAGGGGAGCGGTTATAAACCACCATCTGCTCCTCGGGAGATAGGTGGAGTTGTCAACTCCTGTGACGACTTACAGCATGCGAAACCTGCCGGAGCAGTTCCAGTCTATCTGATAGAATCCATGCGAGCTGGGATCCACTCGATGGCAGCAAGCTTGGTTTTGTCTGGGTGTCTAGCACACCTAAGATCTTGAATCCCAATCCCCTTGATGCCCGTGTCCACGGCGAGAATTTCCACAGACAGTGGTATGGGAAGCAGCTCGACCAAAGGGGTTGTAGCCTGGTGCCTCAGAGCCTGGTGCTGAGCAGTAGATACTTTAGAAAGTACAGGCTTGATGTATTTTTGTAGTCAATGACATCATTTTTGTGTGTGAGTCTAATGTTTCTCATTGTGCACTGGAGATAGTACGGACCTACGTCACAGGGTTATTGTGAGGGTCAGATGAGATTATGGCTTGGAGTCTGATTTGTGAACTCTCAAGTTTGAAAAGTCAGGGACTGCTAATCATGTTACATTGTTCCCTTAATTCAGGCCAAATCCTGTAATTAACCGCCTTGAACCTAGATAACAAGAAACCCCAGTCTTAGCCAAGAAATTCAACTTTGGCTCATTTCTAACGAGGAATCTGGAGAACAATAGAAAAGGGTTACCACCCAAGCACTGGTCTGTGGAGTCAGTGGTACATGCATGCTCCCAGAATCCCATTCGCCCTCTCACCCCCTAGTCTCCAAGCACCAACCTGGATCTTACACTGCTGCCTCTGTCTAACCCCAGTCTGTACTCTCTGTCTGCGCTGGCCGATGCTTTATCTTCTGCTTGTCAGGAGTTTCAGGGTAGTGCAAAGAGTTCCCAGCCGAAAGTTTGGCAGTTCAAATCTACCCGGGCGGTGCCTGGCGATCTACTTGCAAAACCAGGAACCGTTGGAAGCCCTGGGGAGGGAGACCTGCTCTGGTACACACGAAGTCACCGTGAGGCAGCGGTGGCTCTGTGGCGGTGGGTTTGGCAGAAGCTGTGTGTCTTGCCAGGAGTCCTGGTAGTGTCGTGGTTAGGTGTGGGTCAGCAGTTCAAAACCACCAGCCGCTCTGCAGGAGAGAAGATGAGGCTTTCTCCTCTGATAACAAGTTACAGTCTCACACGGGGCCGGGACGTGATGAGTCAGAGTCGACATGATGGCCTTGAGTTTGGGTTGGGACAGGATGTGTTCAGCAAATGGTCACATCCCAGGTCCCTTGCAATGAGCTTGGGCTGCTAGATCTGCGTCGGGGTGGGGTTGGAAATGTGAGCAGAAGGGACAGTTGTCCCTTGAAGGTGGGGCGGTAAGTCAGCGTTCTCCTCCCCGGCCCCCTTCCCCTGTTGCCAGTTCACCAGGATGGAGTAAAGTGACTGAGCTCCCGGGTGCTGAGCTTTCTTGTCCTCAGGGCCCTGGAACGCAGCCAGGAAGGCCACACGCTTGGAGCCGTGGCTCTGTTGTGGCTTGGCTGGGCGTCCTGGAAAAATAGGCAATAACAGCGCCCAGACCACGGAGTTGGTGCAAAGTTGACATGAAGGCTTACCTCAGTGCCCAAAACAGAGGAAGCGCCTGAGCAAAATGAGCTGTGCCCCGCGGTGATGATTCGGGAGGACTGGGAAGCTGCTTTCAGGGGAAGGGAAAGTGCTTTCGGTTTTCACAGTCCTCCGGAGCCGCCAGCTGCCGGCCAGTCAACCCCACGCGTGACAGAGCAGAACTCTGCTCCACGGGGGTTTCAACGACGGTGCGCTTTCTTTGGGGGAACTCAAACCGCCAAGCCTTTGGTGCGCAGCTGAATGCATGGACTGCACCACCCAGGAGGGTACGTCTATGGAAAGAGGAGGGGCTAGAGTGTTCTAAGGGCACCTAGATGAATTCATTCGCCATTCCATCCATCCGTCCGTCTGTCCGTCCATCCATCCATCCATCCATCCATCCATCCATCCATCCATCCATCCATCTATCCATCCGTCTGTCCACCTACCCAACAGCAAAATCCTGAATGCTTGTTAATCTGCACCCTTGATCAATCCCAACATGGAGACAGGGTGTGAGACCCCCTTTGACAGGGCAGCTGTCTTCTGAACAACAACTGCGGGAAGGCGGAAAGGGCAGGAAGGGAGCCCGGGCCTTGACGTCCTGATAGGGAGGGCAGGACAGGAAACCTGCTTCAAGGCTAAGTGGTTTGGGGGCAGGACTCTTCTCTGCCTGTGGACCACGCGGGGAGTCTGTCTGTGGCCAGTGCATCCTTACCAAGGGAAACTCCTGCTTGCAGTCCACCAGACTTGTAGGGGCTTATGGCCATCGAGTCAATACTGACCCGCAGTGACCCTATAGGACCGGCTAAAACTGCCCCTGTGAGATTCCAAGACTGTAACTCTTTACGGAAGTAGAAAGCCCTGTCTTTCTCCTTTGGAGCCACAGGTGGTTTTGAACTATCGGCCTTGAAGATCGCAACTCAATGTGTAACCACCATCGCAGGGCTCTGCAGGCTGGTGTGGGACAAATGCGATGATGGTGGGAATGCAGGTTCTGCTCGGCAGAAATGAAGTCTCAGAGCACCGGGAGTGGACATCTCCCCCATTGGTCTCTGCAGTAACACCTCTGGCGGCCTGTTAGGGGCATCGGGAGTCCTCATGAGCAGAGCTGTGAAGACTGGTCAGAGTGGACATGGTGGGCTGGCCTACCCAGAACTCACTGCTCCACTTTAAATCTGTCTGCTTCCGTGGAGCTGATTCCAGGGCCACGGAAGGGCAAGTGATCTGGCCTGAAAAATCAATTCTTCAGGCCATGGTGATTGGGGTGGACCTGTGACCCAGATCAGTGCAACGGGATTCGATGTGTGAATCTTGTTCACAGACTTATTGGGGGAAATAGACCTCTTTTCTCTGAACTCACAGATGGGAGGACATGGACCTGGAGCTTCTGGAAGATTGCTCAAGGAGAGAATCTGCCCAAGAGTGAGGCTGGCATGACAAGACATACTGCTGAGAGGAGGACAGAGGCTGGGGTGAAAGTGGGCCTTGGGGTGACGAGGATCACCCCATCATCAGCCCAAGGCTTATTCCTGTGAGCCGGAGGTCACACATGCCTCCACCTTCCAGCCTGCTTTACTCATCCTGACATCCACTGTCCCTCCCACAGTACTCTGTATTTCTCTCTTGGATTTGAGAATCCCTTCCAATGACCACACCAGACTCACAGACATTACTCATGATTATGAGGATTGTTGGGGAAATTAACAGGTTATATATAGTTCAGGATAAAAAAAATGCCCAGGATGCAGTTCCTCACATCAGAAATTCCTGCCCCCCCCCCCCCCCAGTCATACCTGTAGGCATGCTTGTTTCTAGTCCTTTGATGTCTCAGCCTATGGCCCCTTGACTTCTGCCTTGTCCTGGTTCATGCTAGGAAGCTCTGTTGGTGCTGCTGATAAATGACCCAAGGGCACCCTACTCCACAATAAGGCTCTCATCCTGAAGGTGCTTGACTTTCTCATTCTGTGAGCCCTGTGTGGTAGTTACATCATCTGGTGTCAATTTGAGGATTAAAAGTGTAGGGGTGGAGTCTAGCCTGTCAATTCGGAGATAGCCAATGAGACCTCTGTGTGGGCATGGCCTTCGGCTAAGAATTCTGGGAACTCCAGCATTTTTTCCCCTTAAAATGGGAGACATTTCTCTCTCCCTAATAACTCCCTGTAATACACTCTACTGACAAGACACATGGAACTACGCTAGTGCCCTTAGCTGGAAAAGCCTCGAGGAGACCCTGCCAGCACTGAGATGCTTACACCAACACTGGACCCCAAGACTTTCTACCCACTGACCTGTGATTGTCCTGCATTCAATGTCATTGCATGGCTTTGTGAGTCTGAAGAGGACTTTATAGATTGGTACCAGCCACATGGGCTAATATCGGACTTAAAGGCTTGGTCTAGACTGGGTTGGGATACTTTCTTAATGCACAATTACCCTTTCTATAAAACTCTCTCTTATACACATATGAGTCTCTATGAATTTGTGTCTCTAGTCTACCCAGACTAACACACCCTGCTGTGTAAGCATGGCAGAGTTCCTTTAGCACTGCTGATAAATGTCCCAGGGGCATACCACTCCATGATAAGCCTCAGCCCGAATACATGCGGCTCTAGTTCTGTGAGTCAGCAAATCTATCTTTCCTGTTTAAATGCCTGGAGGCAGCCCACTCCAAAGTAGTCCTCTTCCCTGGAGCCACTCATCTTTACGCCTCTGTGGATTGGAAAATCCACTGCTCTGCCTCTTGCTCTGGCTCTTGATTGTGTTGCCTCTGTTGCTGTCAATTGTCTAATACTCGGTGACTGCTTCCCCAGCCCTCTTGTCTCCTGGACTAAAGAGGTTTCATGCAGGGAGCTGAAGGGAGCACTCCATTCCTGGCTCTTCCTTCTTGATGATCATAAGACCCCTGGTTGTTGCTTGTTGGGTTTGTCTACGAGCATCATGGCAAAACTGACCAATCCCCATGTTAGAGTTTCATACACCCTATTTGCATGTCTCTACCCAATCATTTGGTGGGACTTCTAAAGACTACAGCTAGAAGACAGGTAAATTTCACACATGGACTGATACTGTTTTGTGTGAGTCCCTGAATCCAGTTATACCTGAAGGTTGACTGTGCTTTTGAGTTACTTTAGAACCCTGGTGGATATCCAGGTTCTTGAAAGCGCACCGTTATCTGTCCAACCACTACCAGCTAGGGATCTCAACAAGTTGCATTTTCACCATTCATCCTTCCACTTAGTTCACAACTAATTGTAACAATGTCTGAACTGGAATCCTGGGATACAAAAATGAAAAAGACCTGGATGACGTCAGCCTCAGGTCACAGCCTAGAGGAGGCAACAAACATAAGTAGAACAGCTCTGTAAAGATGTGCTGGGATGAAATAAAGGCATAGTGTCGTGGGAACTGTGGTAGCTACATAATCTGGTGTCACCTGGGACTGGAGAGGATTAAGAGTGAAGGGATGGAAGTTTAGTCTGTCAATCAGGCTATAGCCAATGAGGTCTCTGTGGGCATGGTTTTCTCCTGAGAATTCTGAGAAATCTGGTTTTTCCTCCTTGGAGGCAGGAGGGACTCCCTCTCTCCGCTCACTCCCTTGGAGATGCTGTACTGACAAGACACATGACGCTACGCCCTGGGAGCTGGAGAAGCCACATGGACCTACTCTGAAACAACCAGGCCTCTGGGGCCAGAGAAGCCACATAGAGACCCCTGCCAGTGCTGAGATGCTTACAACGCTACTGGATCCAGAAGACTTCCAACCCACGGGCCTGTGATTTTCCTGTATTTGGCATCATTGCATGTGTTTCGTGAGTCCTATGAGGACCTTATAGATTGGTATCAGACATATGGGCTAACATCTGACTCATGGACTAGATCTGGACCGGGTTGGTATGTTTTCTCAATATTCAATTGCTATTGTATCTAAACCTCTTTTTTATACACATATGGATGCCTATGAATTTGTTTCTCTAGTTTACCCAGACTCACACAGAAACTAAGAAGAGCAAGAAGACCTGCATCTCAGGGAGAGGGGAGCATCAGGTAAGGTTGCTGAGAGGAGGCAACATTCATCCGTTCATTTGTCCCAGCAGGCTTTTTGAAATGTTTTACTGACATAATTCATGAATCATCTAGTTTAACGGTTTAATTGCATTAATCCCTGGTCAATGGTCAGAAGAGATTCGCTGGAGGCTTAAACCACATGGGGACCCTACAAATAGATTTTTGGATTTCACTATCATCATTGCCTCTGCAAACTGAGTGCTCATAGTTTAAGCTCTGATATTGGTCCCTTATCTAGTCTTGGATTTTATTATTTATAATCCTTGGATCACACGGGCTGATTGATGTACTTCTTCCGTGTGGACTTTGGTGACATCTCACTTAGTTGGCTGCTTGCTTTAAGACAAATCTTTAAGACCCCAGACACTATTCTGTTTGATAGCCAGGCACCATATGGTTCCTTCACCACATATCTGCAGGTGGTTTTGAGTATCTGCTATGGGGCATATGCTGTGTAGGCTCTGGAGATGTAGTGTCTTTAATAAACAGAGACAGTCCCTGAGCCCTAAAAGCTGGCGATCTAATAGGAGCAGGTTCTCAACTTAACAATAATCTATTATATAGGGTAACAAAATGGTTTCACAGGAATAAATAACAATGGAACTAGACATTGACAGACAATCTCCTCCTCATTAAATGGGAATAAGAGCACCTAGCTCAATGAGGGGGAGTGTGGAGTGGAGACCCATCCGTAGACAATTGGACATCCCCTTACAGAAGGGTCATGAGGAAGAGACAAGCCAATCGGGGTGCAGTATAGCACTGATGAGACATACAACTTTTTTCTAGTGCTTTAATGCTTCCTCCCCTCCACTATCATGATCTCAATTCTACCTTACAAATCCGTCTAGGCTAGAGCATGTACAATGCTACAGATAAGAGCTTGAAACACAGGGAATCCAGGACAGATAAACCCCTCAGGATCAATAATGAGAGTAGCAATACCAGGAAGGTAAAGGGAAGGTGTGCGTGGGGGGAATGATCTACATATAACCCCTTCCCAGGGGGATGGACAACCGAAAAGTGGGTGAAGGGAGACAGTGGTTGTTGTAAGATATGAAAAACAATGATAAATTATCAAGGGTTCATGAGGGAGGGAGGGAGGGAGGGAGGGAGGGAGGGAGAGGGAGGGGGAAATGAGCTGATATCAAGGGCTCAAGTAGAAAGAAAATGTTTTGTAAATGATGATGGCAGCATATGTACAAATGTGCTTGACACAATGAATGGATGGATGGATTGTGATGAGCTGTAAGAGTCCCCAATAAAATGATTAAAAGAAAAAAAGATCACTTATCCCCTTGGGTTGTTGTAGAGTGTGAATAGGTGAGCACACACCAAGTGTTCAGAGAAGCAAGCACCTGGCACAGAGTGTGACTACCAAAATCATTCTCTCAGAGCCTCGCTCTTACATTGGTGGTGGGAGTGGAAAGGACGTTTCTGGTCTCACAAGATGAAGGCTGAAGGACACTGACATGAAAGAACTGGACAAATGTCAGCAGTTGCATTGTCAGCTTAGTTCTTTCCTAGTTCGGTCACTGTTCTTGACGTCTTAGCCTCTTAGTCATTTCTATAAGATGCTGCTGTGGACTCTCCATGCCCCTGCCTGCCTCACAGAGCGTGAAAGGCAAACGCGACCATGGTCTTGAACCATGCTGTAAAACTGTTCATCCCTGACCCATGGTGAGTTATGTGCACACCCCCATGGACACAATGGGAGCGAGCCTTGCTTGAGTGTTTGCCCTTATTGAGCATCATTGGTATTCATTTCTCATTTAGTCTTCACAACAGCTCCAGGACCTGGACCCTACAGCTTCCATTTCTTAGGGGAGAAAATTGAGAACCATAGTGGTTCACCGACTTACCCGAGGCCACGGGAAGTGGAGGCATTGTGTGGACAGGATGAGTTTTAGGGCGTACACTCTTCGTCACAGGGCCAGTCCTACTCCGTCCAACTTTCTGTGATGATGGAAATGTTCTACAGCCGCACTCTCAAGGGAGGGTGAACCAAGCCATCTGCTGGGTTCTCGGAGTGGAGTGATTGGTTTAACTATCAAAGGTTGGTGGTTTGAAGTCCACCCAGAGGGTCCACAGAAGAAAGGCCTGAAGATCTGCTTGGGTAAAGATGACAGCCAAGAAAACCCTGGAAGCCTGGTTTTCTTCTGTAGCACAAAGTGTCTCCATGAGGCAGCATCAGCTCAGTAGCTCCTGGTTGACCACGTGCTATTGAGCACTCGGAATGTGCCCAGTGAAACTTAAGGCCAAATTAAAAAGCTATTTTGTTGTCCTTGTTGAGAATAGACATAGCAGAATGCACACCCATCCAACAGTGTCTACACCTGCAGCTGAGGGACATTGAGTAAAGTCTTCTTGTTGGGCAACCATTCTCATCCTACCCCGTGGAGGGGTTCCCTCCCCACAAACATACACACACCATTTCCCAAGGTTCCTGGCTAATCTTTGGGGTGATTGTCATTTTGATCTCATGCAGTTCTTCAAAGAGTGTCATTTTCAAGGAGGACACTTCTTTACGAAAACCTGTTAAATTATTGTTTAATTTTTAGAAGATTTCAGGATTTTTTTTTTTAGTGTCAACTCTACAGATTATTTTATGACAGTCATCCCTGGCGTTCTTGGGTCCAGAACGTCTAGTCCGTGAGAGTTAGGCATTCAGCTCCGCATTTCCCCCCTTTTGATCAGTACTGTTCGATACCGGGGACTTCAGAAAGTTGGTGGAAAATTGCACTGATTCCCCCCCCCAAACTTTAAAAGTTTCCTTGTATAATCTTGGGTCAAACCTTTGTGGAATGATGATCCAGGTGCCATCCAATCCTTCACTCACAACAAAAACGACACTTGTTCATGGAGACAACTTGCCACCATTCTGCATCTGCTTTCTATTTGAAGGCCCAAATCTTGATGAATTTTTAAATAATTAAAATTTCAATAATCGCATGTGGCTCATGGCCACGGTGTTGGTTAATGACACATGAGACTGTACTGTTCCCTGGAGGCAAGGAACATTCTTACATCCTTCAGACATGCTGTCAGGAGAGACCAGTCCGTGGAGAAGGGAGGACATCATGCTTGGTAAAATAGAGGGGCAAGGGCAAAAGAGGAAGACCCTAGACAAGATGCATGGGCACAGTGGCACAAAGCATGGCCTCTAATATGAGAACAATTGTGAGGATGGCGCAGGGCTGAGCGATGTTCCCTTCTCCTGTACACAGGATGGCTATGCGGGGAGCCTATCCAAGTGCATCCAACAACAGACCGCACTGCCGCCTTCAGATGCGTGTGCTCCAGCGATGTTTCAGTTGAGAAAATAGGCCACTAGAGGGGATTCTCTGGCCTCGTAGACACTAAGCCACGGAGCTCTGTCTCCAACTCCTCATTCCAGGTGTGGTGTTAACCCTGCCCGAAGTCAGTCCTGCCTCTTCCCTGGCGGCTCTGTAAAAAACAGGCTCATGGCTGAGCAATGAGAAAGGTCCAGGGACTTTCCCAAGGCAAGATTCAGATCCCCTACTTGCCTGATGGCTCACAGAAGGGGCTGTTGAGCCCTTACTTGGTCTAAGGGAAAGGGAGGGGGAGAGGGGAAAGAGAGAGGAGAGAGTGAAGGAAGGAGGGAGAGGGAGAGAAAGAAAAAGGAGGAGGAGGAGGGCTAGAGGTGGGGAGGGTTGGGGAGGGGAGAGGAGGAGAGGAGAGGGAGACCCGCTCAGCTTCCTAGCTGAGAAGAGGCTCCTGCGTTTCCTCTGAGCTGGGAAGCCAACCTGGCTGGGGCTCAAGGCTTAATTAGCTGAAATAACTGCGAATGATGATCTTTAAAATAATAGTGGTTAAAGCTCAGGCCTCGCTGCTTCTGGTTATTCAGCCTCCCATCATGAGCAGCCCCTTGCCAGCTCAGCCGTGCCAATGTGTCTGCCAGGAAGGCTCCATTGTACCCTGCCGAAACTCTCCGTCTACCATCCTCAGTGTGGCAGCAGAGGTGAGGCTCATGTCTGGGGCGCCAGTCTGCACCTGTTAGATGAAGATCACGCTCACTGTGATGGTGGTGAGGGGTCCATGAGGGGCTTTGCAAGCCACAAACACTCCCCAAGAATGACAGTAGGACGGGACTGCCCGGGTGTCACAGACAAGTGGCCTAGACTGCCGCAAGCCTTGTCTCTAAGCTGGTTTCCTCTCTGGGAAGTGGGGGATGCTCAGTTTTTAAGGTGATCTTGGAGGGTTAAATGAGCACATGCATGCTCAACCATTTGGCCCATGCATAGCAAATGTTCAACTAATACCGCTTTCTCCCTCGCTTTTCAGCTGGATCTTGGGGGAATTTTGCGAGTGCAAGATGCGAGGGAAAGACTTGCTTGGAGGTTGAGGGACCTAGATTCCTGGCTGATATAAAATAGCAAGGCGGGCGACTTTATAAGACAAACACCTCTGGAGGTCTGAAGTCAGAGTGTCTGCAGGGCGTTCTAAGTCTGGAGGGGACGAGCCCTCCTGGTCTCCTGCTCCTGCAGCCCCGGGGGTTCTGTAGCTTGTAAATGGATCCTCACATACTCCCTCCCCAATGCGTGTGGCTGCTTCTGCGTCTGTCGCCCTCTTCTAGAAGATGCCGTTCAGCATGGATTAGGGTTAGGACCCACCCTGCCCTAGCATGATTGCTGACTATTGATACCAGCCCCGGTGGTGTAGTGGTTACATAAGTACATGCGTACATACGTACATACGGAGGTGCTGGGCTGTGATTTGCGTGGTTGGCAATTCACAACCACCAGCACAGCAGCTCCCAGCTGTCAACAGCTCCTCAGGAGAGACTGGGATTTTTTTACCCCATCAACAGCTAGAGTCTCAGAAACTCACAGGGGATGACCATGAATCAGTATTGACTTCACGGAAGTGAGTTTGGTTTGGTTTGGTTTGGAGCCACTCCCCAGGAGAAAGATGAAGCTTTCGACTCTCATAAAGAGCTCCAGTCACATCCCTTTGCAGAGGGGTTGCAGGGAGGAGACGAGTCTGTCAGGTTGCAGTGTAGCAATGAGGAAACATACAGCTTTCCTTTAGCTCCTAAATGCTGCTTCACCACCACCCCCGACCCCTACCGCAATCCCACCCCACCCCACTATCATGATCCTAATTCTACTTACAAATCTGGCTAGACCAGAGGACGTACACTGGTACAGATAGCAACTGGAAATCCAGGGAATCCAGGAGAGGTAATCCCTTCAGGACCATGCTGAGAGTGGCGATACCGGGAGGGTGGAGTGAGGGTGGGGTGGAAAAGAAGAATTGATTACAAGGATCTACATGTAATCTCCCTGGGAGATGGACAACAGAAAAGTGGGTGAAGGGAGACATTGGACAGTGTAAGATATGACCAAATAATAATTTATAAATTATCAAGGGTTCATGAGGAAGGGGGGGCAGGGAGGGAGGGGAAAATGAACTGATGCCAAGGCCTCAGGTAGAAAGCAAATGTTTTGAGAAGGATGAGGGCAACAAATGTACAAATGTGCTTGACACAATGGATGGATGCATGGATTGTGATAAGAGTTGTACGAACCCCCAATAAAATGATTAAAAAAAGAGAGTCCAGTCTTGGAAGCCCACAGGACTCTGGTCTATAACGTCTCTTGCTATGAGACAGAACCAGCTCAATGGCAGTGAGTTTGGTTTGTGGCAAAGAAAACCAAAAAGGCCATATTCACCAGTGCAGGGATCAAGACTTGGATATATTTTTTTCAGGGGATACAATTCAGTTTGTAATAACTGATGTCTCAGAAAGAAGGATTGCCCTCAATTCCTACTATGACTTTCTCGGAGGGTTTTGGAGTTTCAAGGGTGCTTCAAGGGTGCAGCAATAACCGGTGGTGAGGTAACATTCTTCTCTAGAACTCATCAGATGAGGAAGCTGACGGTGAAGCCAACAGGCAACTTTCCACCATAATGTTATTAGGTTGAACTACATAAAATTTCCCTTTTTCAAGGTCAAAGATTGGTTGACTATAAACAAGACTTGTAATATAAATAAGACCACTTCACTTGACTTGAATAAATTATTTATATTAAATATGCATTAAGCAATTTACCGCTTCTTCTGGCCTTCCTAATGACAGAAGAAAAAAAAAGTATAAATATTTTAATAATGAGATTTAAATAGCCCTTCAAGACACAATAGGAGAGAGGTTGTCAGGCAGGAAATAATTGGTAAGTAATTTAAAAGTGAATGATTGGGAATGGTGGGGAGGATACTCCAAAGTAAGGTGGGCACTCCCTTTCCATAGAGGTTGATGTGTGTAATGGCCTCCAGCATTTCTCTGGGCCTTTGTTCACAATATAACCTTGAGTGATCTTCAAGGTCAAGCATTTCCTTCTTTGACCAGTTCAAATGTACTGATTTGAGCTCCTCTAGTGATTTTTTTCATTTCAGTTATTGAATTTTTTAACTTCATAATTCCCATCCGGTTAAAAAAATAATTTCTATTTCTCTTTTGCATATTCACTACCTAGAGATAACTTTTTATTGTGATTTGGGTGAAAGCTTATTGCTGTTCCCTAGTTAATGGACATTGTTATTATACTCTACTTCTTTTAGGTGGGGGGGTGGGCTCTGGTGGCACAGTGGGTAATGCACTGGACTGCTAACGGCAGGGTCAGCAGTTGGAAACTGACAGCTACTCTGCAGGAGAAAGATGAGGCTTTCTACTCCTATGAAGACTTCCTGCCTTGGAGGCCCACAGGTAGGCAGTCCTACCTGTCTTATGGGGTCACTGTGAGTCAGAATGGAATCGTGGCAGTGAGCTTGTTTTTTGGTGTGCTTCTTTTGGTCTTAGAGGACATTGATAATGGACGTTTTGAATTATTTTTTCTTGTTAAAGCTAATGACTGGCCCGTCTCAAAAGCAGTTTCTGTTGCTGTTATTTTGCCAGTGTGGGGCACATTTTGATATTTCTGTGTATGTTTTGGAATTCTTGGTTGAAAGCTGAACATTTTAGTTAATGTATTGGTTAATTCTAATAGCGTGTGACCTTTCTGGACAGTGATGTCGCTCGTTTTCCAGAAGTTGCTGCTGCTGGATACTTATTTCTTTTTGCTGTTGGAGTTAGTTCCAATGAACATCAAGCCCATGTATAATAGAATGAAACACTGCCCATTCCTTTGCCATCTTCACAACTGTTGATATGGGTCCATTGCTTTATTTCTATTTACTTTTAAAAATAACTTGGCTGGACAAACTTGGTGAGGTTTATTTTCCCCTCAGTGTGCACCTCAGAGGGTACATACGCACAGTGGTTTTATCAGGAGTCTGAGCGTCTCTTTCTGACTTCTCCATTATATTTTCTGACCCGCTGGTATTAAATCCAGTTTTTAGGTTCTACTAATTGTACATAAACCTCCACATGGACCTCACCAGATGGAATATATAAGAATCAAATGGACTGTGTCTGTGGGAAGATACGATGGAGAAGCTTAATAGCCTCAGCTAAAACAAGGCCAGAGGCAGACAGTGGAACAGGCCATTAATTGCTTATATGCATGTTTAGGTTGAAGCTGAAGAAAATTAAGTCCAGGAGAACTAAAATAAAACCTTGAGCATCTCCTACCTGGATCTTGAGAACATCTCAAGAAGAGATTTGGTGCACTGAACACTAATTACAGGGGACCTGATGAGTTGTGGGAACACCTCAAGAACATCACACTTGAACCATGAAAAAGGTCATTGTGTTAGTCCTGGTTGACTGGAGAAACAAATTCATATATGTGTATAAGAAAGAGCTTTCTATAAAAGAGTAATTGTATATTAAGAAAACATCTGAGCCCAGTCCAGATCAAGGCCATAAGTCTGATATTAGCCCATATGTCAGTTACCAATCTTTAAATCCCTCTTCCAACCCATGAAACACATGCAATGACACAGAATGCAGGAAGATCACAGGTCAGTGGATGGAAAGTCTTGTGGATCCAGTGGCAGTGGAAGCATCTCAGCACTGGCGTGGATCTCCACTTGACTTTTCCAGCTCCAGGGTTCTGGCTTTATCAGTGGTGCTCCATGTGTCTTGCCAACAGGAATGTCTTGCAGGAAGTCTGTATCTGGCCTCCAGTGAGATGTTTTATCTCCTTAGTGCCTCCAAATGAGGTCATCAAGCTGCAACCTGATTGACAGGCTAGACTCCACCCCTTCACAAGTAGACATCAGATGCTATAACTACCACAGTCATTAAAAAGACAGGAAAAAAAAACCAAAACAAATCAAAGTGGATGTCAGAAGAGACATCCATGCTCTTATGCTCTTAATCATTGAGTAGCTAAAGCAAATAGAAGAAATGATGGAGTCGAAGAGCTGAATAGAACGCTTCAAAGGGTGACTTGAGATGCAGTGGAGGACTGTAATTTAATGTACAAAGATCTGGAGCTAGAAAGGGAAAAGGGAAGAACAAATCCAGGGTGTCTCCCACTGAAGGGACTGAAGAAAACATTCAAGCCTCCAGTTGAAAAACGGAAGAGGTCTATGGGCAGAATCTTGAACTACGCAGGACGCATCCAAAGAAGATGGAAAGAATACGCAGAACCACTATATCAAAAATGAACCGATCGACCACCGACCTTTCCAAGCAGTAGCATGTGGACAAGAACTCATGGTACCGAAGGAAGAAGTCCAAAATGCACCAGCGGCATTAGCAAAAACCCAACCTCCAGGAGCTGATGGGATCCTAATGAAATGTTTCAACAAGCCGATGAAACCCTGGAAGAACTCACTCAATTATGCCAGGAAATTTGGAAGACAGCTACTTGGCCAACTGACTGGAAGAGATCCAGATTTGTGCCCATTCTAGAAAAAAGTGACCCAATGGAACTTGGACATTATGGAACAGTATCAGTACTGTCAAATGCAATTAAATTTGTACTGAA
This sequence comes from Tenrec ecaudatus, assembly GCF_050624435.1. Classification (NCBI taxonomy): domain Eukaryota; kingdom Metazoa; phylum Chordata; class Mammalia; order Afrosoricida; family Tenrecidae; genus Tenrec; species Tenrec ecaudatus. Next base: position 17,488,339 of record NC_134533.1, read on the forward strand.
GATAATTTTTAAAATGGTTTCAGTAGTACACACATGGAAATTCAGGCCAGATTCAAAAGAGGATGTGGAACATGGGATCTCATAGCTGACGTCAGATGGATCTTGACTGAAAGCAGAGAATATCAGAAAGATGTTGACTTGTGTTTGTTTGTTTGTTTTTACCATGCAAAGGCAGTTGATTATGTGGATCATAATCAATCATGGACATAACAAACATTGCAAAGAACGGGAATTTCAGAACACTTAATTGTGTTCATGTGGAACCCATACATATCGTAAGAGGCAGTCCTTTGAACAGAACAAGGGGATGCTACATGGTTTAAAGTCAGGAAAGGTGTGGGTCAGGATTTCATCTTTTCACCAAACTTATGAATATGCTGAGAAAATAATCCGAGAAGCTGGACTAATATGAAGGAGAATTCAGCATTAGAATTGGAGGGAGGCTTATTAGCTTCCTGGGTGATATGCAGATGACACAACCTTGCTTGCTGAAGTTGAGGAGAGCTTGAAACACTTACGGATGAAAATCAAAGCCTGCAGCTCTGAGTATAGATTAAAACTCAATGTAATGAAAAAAAAAATCTCATACCTGGAGCAGTTTCTACAATATGATAAATGGAGAAAAGATTGAAGTTGTTAAGGATTTAATCTTTCTTGGATTCCTAATCAATGCTTATGGAAAAGTGGTAAAGAAATCTAATGACATATTGTACCAGGCAAATCAAGCAATTGAGGTTGCTTTTAGAACTTGGGGTTCTTGATATATATATATGTATGTATATATAAATATATATATATAATCAGATGGACTATGAGCCTCTACTTAAATCTTACCTCAGTACAAGAACAGGTTATTTGAATAATGTGGCAATATATGATACGCACCGTACTGACATGATTGCTAAAGATAAAATGGGTCCATAAGCAAATGTGGTGACAAAAGCGGATGGTGCCTGGTTATTAAAAGATATAGTGTCTGGGGTCTTAAAGGCTTAAAGTTAAACAAGCAGCCATCTATCAGGGAAGCAACAAAGCCCTCCTGGAAAAAGCACACCAGTCTGTGTGATCATGAGGTGTCCACAGGAATAGGTATCAGAAGTTCAAAAACAAGACATCAAATTGCCATGAAGGAGCGTAGACAAAGTGGAGACCTCAAGCCCACCTGTAAGATAATTGGACAGTCTCGCAGAAGGGCCACACAGAAGGGATGATATACCCAGGGTGCAGTACAGCACTGATGAAACGCATAATTATCCTCTAGTTCTTGAATATTTCCTCCCCTTACTATTATGGTCTTAGTTTTACCTCACTGATCTTGCTAGGCCTGTGTATGTTCATTTGTAGAATTAAGATAATTGGATGCATGAAATCTAAGACAGATAAACCCTTCAGAAAGAGTAATGGGAGTACTGCTTCCCTGAGCGTACGGGAAGAGAGGGGTGGGAAGGGAGAACTGATAGCAATGATGGCTGTATAACGGTTATAACCCCACTTGAGGGGAATGAGTGACAGAATTGTAGGTGAATGGATACATTGAGTGGTATAAGAAGTGGCAAAACAAGGCGAAAAGAAATATATATATATATATACATATATAAAAATAATAAGGGTTCCTGGGGACAGGGTATGGTGGGGGAGGGAGGGGACAAAAGGGAGCTGATATCAAAGAGTTTAAGAAGAAAGAAAATGTTTTGAAAATGCAGAATTGTGCAATTATGCTTGATCTAATTGCATTATGGATTGTTATAATATCTGTAAGAGCTCCCAATAAAATGATTTTTTTAAAAAGAAAGAAAGAAAAAGAGGAAGGCCCTCAAGGCCCCCAGCTGACCTGGACGCTGCAACAGTGGCTCAAGCCTTGTGCGAATCGTGAAGGATAGGGCGTTACTTCATTTTGCTGCGCGTGGGGCCGCTCTGAGCCAGAACTGACTGGATAACCAGGCAGCAAAGACAATAATTGCACTGTAGTTTACACAATGCCCTAGGGCATATACTGCTTTATAGCGAATTCAATTCTATCTGTCCTCCTTTAAAGAAATAGTTTTAAGGCAAATTCTTGGTTTGTTTGGAAGAGCTGCTCTTAGTTATCCCTCCTCCACCGCCCCACCTCCCCGTCCCCCGGCTCTCTCTGGTAAACTAAGTGGCGTCGTGGCCCATGTAGCTTCAATAAAACTATCAGCTTTCTCTTAATTGCTCACCACTAAAATCCCTATTTTTTTGGAGAAAATTCTTGAGATTGAGCTTCCCCACATTCTGTTTCAAATACCATCAATTCTTTGGGGAGCACTTCAGGGCTCTCTGTTCTCATTTACTGCCTTTTCCTCTGGATAAACTCTCCGAACCTGTGCCTCAGAGTTGAAGGTGGGGACAATGGTCCACTTTGCTCAGATGGAACACCTGATTTATGAACAGGGTGCAGGATGGAGGCAGTAGAAGGACAGGTCATGGCTCAAGTACCACAGACTTGCGCCATTTTTACCACGGTTGAGTAGAGTTTGTTTAATGTAGATGTTTTCCATCTGCTGTGTGTCATTTGGATATCTTACTGCAACTTTAAACAATTGTTTAAGAAATAAGTTTCAACCATCATGGTTGTTTGCCGAGGAGCAGGGATCTTGAGCTTCTTGTGCTGCAATTCTGGAAGCCACCATTGGCTTTTAAGCAAGGTCAAATCTTCCGTCTTATAAACAAAAACAAAATACCAAAAGAACAAAATCATCTTGTTCCAACTACTGCTCTATTTCTGTTTGTTCTCTTCACTGCCAAAATACTAGTGACAATTCTCTATTCCTTCTGTCCAGCTCAATGGATTTTCCAGGACCAGCAGTCTTGAGAAAGCAGCTCATCCTAAGGTCTACCAGTGACTTCTATGTTTCAAAAGCATCAACTGTTTTCTTTTCATTCCTCATCTTATTGGACCTGTCAACACAATCCCCAAACTGTTGGCTGTTCATTGAACTGTCCATTTTCTTGGCTTCTGTGACTTGGCTTTCTCCTGGATTGCTTCTTACCCTTCTGGCTGCTTCTTCTCTTCTTCCTTTATAGGCGTGCTCCCGTCTACCAGTAATCAAAGGAGGTTTAGATGTAGGCTCTGTTGATGCGAAATAAATTGCCCCCAAACTTAGTGACTGATTATGGAAGCAATTGTATAATGATGTTTAAAATGATTGAATTATGACATATTTATGGACTCCCAATACATATGTTACAGCAATACATATGTTACAGGAAACAAAGAAACAAAAAAAACCATAGATCCAGGAATTGGTTGGGCTCACACTAAATCTTAGCTTCAACTTAAGAACAATCAATTCTTACATCATGGTCCTGCTCAATACTCATCTTTATGAAATGATCCCTGATGATAAGGGTGCTACAGCAAAGTGTGGTGAAGAAAGTAGATGGTGCCCAGCTATCAATTGGAACAGTGTGTTGGGTCTTAAAGGCTTGTATTCAAACAAGTAGCCATCTAAGTGAGGAGTCAACTAAGTCCACATGGAAGAAGCACACCAGCTTGTGTGATCCAAAGACAACAATTACAAAATTTGAATACGATGAAAAGTATCAAAGCAAAAATTATGAACACCCAATTTGTAGAAGGCTATGGAGGACAGTGGGTGTCCCAAGCCCACCCACAGTGTATCTAGTCAGATGGAGTCGCTGGCAGATCTGCTCTAGCCACAGGCAAGAGTCTTGAAGAGCCTTACTCTCAGGCAGAGATCATTGTAATCGTGGTTATGCTGGATCAAACTCAACACTTGGCCAGTTGACCTCCCTAGAGTCACGACCTAAATTTGGTCTGGGTGCAAGTATCTCTTATTTGCTCCACAACAGAAATTTCTTCCCTGGCTTTTTGAATGTTGATGGGGTCTTTTCCTTCTTCTGCATCATTTGTATTTTTGTTTTTATACTATTATGAATTTATCCTTACCACCTTAGTGTGGTTTTGTTTTTTATTGTTTTCTGTTGGGTCTCCCAGCTGTGAAACACAGGAGGAGTGGAGGCATAAAGAAAATAACTGATACAAGGAGATATAGGGAAAACAGTGGTGGGGGGTGGGTGCCAGGGAGGGAAAGGGGACCTTAAACAATGAAGGCAGGAGGGGGAGGGAGCACTAGGACTGACGGTGATTGCACAGCTTATTTTAAAGGTGGTTTCACCATGAGGGTGGGGGAATGCTCTAAAATCGATGTGGTAGTGGCTGTACAATTCTCTTTGAAAGGTTTGAATGATTACACTATTGAATTGTATGCTGTGTAAATTATATGCCAATAAAACTGTTTGGGGAAAAAACGTAGCAACTTAGAGCAACAAAAATTCATTACATCATATTTTCTCTATCTCAGGAATCTGGGTATGGCTTGGGGTGTCTCTGGCTCAAGAGTTTCTCAGAAGGTTGAATTCAAGATGTTAACCAGCACTTCAATTATCCACAGCATAGGTGCTCTAATTTATTTAGCTTATCGTCCTTTTTTCACTAAAAAAAAAAAAAAGACTCAGTGTCCAGCACTTCTCCTCCCACTCCCCACAATAAAAACCTTTTAAGCTCACAATCCAAAATAAATCTCAGGCATCTGCTTTTGTAGCCCCCTTGGATTGGACAGTTCCAGCACCCTTAAGGGGGGGTATCACCCACTTTTGGAAACACTGGTCTAAAGGCTCAAGTGGACTATAGAATCCACTTCCAAGCTGTGCCATGTGTTTGTTGGCAGGCGTAATCTCTTCATGGGTTGTTGGACTTCACGCACCTGCTGGCCAGAGGCTTCCCTCAGTTCTTTGTTACATAGGTCTGTTCATGTGACTGCTGGTTTCTCTCTGAGTGACTGAGAAAGAGGCACCCCAAAAGAAGCCAGGCTTTTTTTTCTTTTGATCTTGGAAATGCTACCCCATCAACATTGCAATGTTCTGTTCTTCAGAAGCAAGCCCTTCGGTCTAATTCACATCCGAGGGGAGGGAAAGGGGCTATACTTAGAAGGAAGAGGGGATCGTTGAGCCCATCTTAAAAGCTTTCCTTTCCCCATGTGTTCTTGTTCGCTCTCTACCGTCTTCCTAGACCATCTCAGACACATCCAGGTTTTAATTACCAGCTACAGACGAGAGGAACCTCATTCAGAAACGTGTATTTCCAAACCAGACATTTGCTCTGAGCTCCAGGCTCATATTCAACGGACCAGTTGTCATTTTATTTGAATTTCTCAAAAGGCCCTTCAAATGCAATCTGTCCCAAACTGGACTCATAAGTTTCCTTCAAACCTGGCCGTGTTCCACCATCCCATAGGTGGGTGATAGTTGTGGTACATGAAGACATGAGCCAAAGAGACAGGACTTGAAAAGACATTTCTGTCTAGGTAAACAATCCATAGGTAGTGGTCCAGTTCTCCTGCACAAGGGGTCTGGTTGCTTCTCCATCGTTTGAGAGTGACCTTCATCTGCACGATCAATGCTAGTGTATTATTTCCAAGTCCACGTTCCAACCCACGGGGCAAAGGAAGGAAGTGAAGGTTAAGAATGTTCTTTAAAAAAAATAATAAAGTTTTACTGGGACCCAATCTAAATCATATCATTCAAGAGTTCAATCGTATCAAAAAGAGGTGTACAATCACCACAATCAATTTTAGAACGTTTTCTTCTCTCTTGTGCTCCTTGTTATTAGCTCCCCAGTTTCCCCCACCCCACTTCCCCTACCTTACCCCCAAGGAATCTTTAATCCAGTTACTGTCTCTGGATTTCATATCTGAATAGCCTTGTTATCATACAGAGAGTATCGTAGAGACGATTACAGTAGATATAGCCAGGTTAAAACGTGACATCTGATTTGATTCCCCTTGTGACCCATTTCACAGAAATGCACCTTTTCAAGAATGGGACCCGATAGAAACACACACCTCAGTTCCCCACGCATTTCCCACTGACTAGTCGTAGGCCACAGCTAGTTGATTGGGAGGCTGAGAAATCCAGTGTCTAGGTGGGCAGCCATGTTCCCGCTGAACTTGGAGGATTATATCATTGTCTTAGACTGAGTTTCCTACAAGGCAGTCCGAGGCAGAAGGCTGACATGTTCTTTTTTTATGTTCAGGACTAAAACCCCAGGAAAAAGAAGTAGCAAGGGGATTAAAGCAGTAAGGAGGAGTGTGTGTGTGTGTGTGGTGGGCTAATGGTGTTTGTATCAAGTTGGCCAATCTATGGGACGACAATGCCAAACTGGAGAAAATGCCCCAGATCACCAGCCCTCTGGAGGAGGATGGGGAAGGAAAATTTCCACTGGCTTCTGTCTCCTATTGGCCAAAAGTTAGCTCCCTGGGACCATCAACTCTTTCCCATGTGTGAACACAGGCCAGTAGAGCCCATCAGTAACAACAGGGAAGGCTTGTTTCGGGGCCCGGCGTGGACCAGAGGTGAGGAGCGAGCAGTCTGGGCTTGCTTTAAATCTACTGGAAGCCCCACAGAGCTGGGTCAGAAGCGAGGGGAGCCTGGGAAGATCCAAAGGGAGCCTTGAGAGGACTCTGATTCAATCGCTAGAGGGAGGAGAACATTGGCTATTGGAGCACAGTGACCACACCCTGTTTCCCTGAATGACACCCTTATTCATTTCGTTCCAGCAAGTGAGAACCCCAAGAGGCTTCATGACAGCTCTCCTTTCCTTATCCCAGATCCAGTCCTAGGTGTGTCTCCACTTGGACCACTGCATCCTGCATCCACATTCTGATCAACCCTCAGGGGGCCTAATGGCTCCTAATGAGTCTGTCCACATCCACTCCCCTCTCCTTCCTATTCATTCCCCCCAACAACAGCCAGGGTGGCTTTTCCAACGCACTAGTGGATCACACTTCCATGCCTTGCTAAATTAAAACTTTTTAATGCCTTCCCGTAGCCTGGAGGATAATGACAAAATACCTCAAGGCGGCCCAGAAACCCCCACATGGTATGGCCTCTATCCTCCTCTGGTAACAAAGTCCCCATTTGTCCTCTGTGCCGGTCACATTCACCTTCTTCTGGTCTTGGACTTCCCTGTGCTCCAGGCTGCCACAGGACCCTTGCACGTGATGTCTGGCTCCTGCTGTGAACTTCTGTCACTCTTCAAACAAACTCACCTTTTCATCCTGTGGCCTTTAGCCCAGCTACATTTCCTCAGGAACATCGTTCCTGATGAAGTCAAACCTCTATTGCATATAGGTTCAGTCTTGGGTTTCCTAATAGGAAGATCAAGGGTATATTTTGGGCATTAGCAAGGCTGAATCACTCCCAAGGAATACACAATCACCAAGGAAGTAATGATGGGATAATTTTGGGGGAGATTTCTTTGCACTTACTTTAAAATTGTTTTCATTTTAACTTGGTTATGGAGGGTAGAATGTAAAGCCTCTAAAATCAGATATTAAAATGAGGACTGTGGATCGAACGATAACCGGCTTTGAAATACTTCCCACAGCTGCAGTTTCACTTTTTAAATTCCATTAGCTAGTAGATAGCTTTCTCCTCTGCAAGGCTCCAATTTACTCCCAGAAGAGGTCCTTGTTGTTGTTTTCAGTCGCCAATGACCCTAATATCAAAACCCAGATCCGTGGCCATCCAGTCAATTCTGACTAACAGCGACCCTATACAGGGTTTTTGAGACCATACATCTTTACATGAGCAGACAGCAGCCTCATCTTTCACCCCTGGAACGGCTGGTAGGTTTGAACCACTGACCTAATGGTCAGCAGCCCAAAGCCTAACCCACAGCGTCCCCTCACCAAAAAAAGGAACCCCTCATACGCACCTGTGGAACCCCAGGAACCTGTCTCAGCCCTGGTTTGTTCATGGTTTAGCTCTGTCCACCCTTGTCTGTGCCCTAAAATGTACTCATCTGGTTTGAGTAGCTGGTGCCCAAGTTATAGGGGAAAAAGTATTTCCAGAGAATTCACACACGCACGCACGCACGCACACACACGTTAAAGAGACAGTAGAACTAATCGTGGTCGGTGAGTGTGGCTGCAATAGCTTGAGGGGATTGCAGAAGACGACCATCTCCGTTTACACAATCTTTGGCCTCTGCTGACTCACCATGCATCTTCAGCTTTTTCAAAATCCAATTTAGGGCAGCCCTGGGGGAGATTTCAGTTTATTGAGCACTATCACTACCTGCCTTAACCGGCCCTAAAAAAGGAACCGAGGTGAGGGCCGCACCAGCAAAACTCACCAGGAGGAAGTGGGCACTGACTGGGAGTCTGAGCTTGCTGTTTCACAAGGAACCGCCAGGTGGTGCCTGGTGCTCAGCAATAGCCTTTCCCTCCAGGGACCTGCCTTGCCTACTAACTTTTAATGTTCGCCCTCTTTTGTCAAGTTCAGTGTCAGTTTCTTATGATCTTTTTAAAAGTTCTAACCTCTTTTAGTCCATAATTTTCCTCAATAAAAGAGTCACACACGTTTCCCCACGTAACGTGTTGTCTCTCCCGAGCGACATACTTGACGAAGAGTTATGAATAATATTTCAGATGATTCAACCTCGGCTGGTTTCACTCCTGCGCCACCCAAAGTGAACATGACACGGCGAGACCATAATTTCCTAGCTCAGTGACATAATAATATGATAGTGAGTTATTACAGGTCTGATGACATTTTAGGAGAGAAGGTTGTTCAGCATTCGGAACTGTGCCCAGGCGCTTAGGGCTTGCTTCTCCAGGCAATGGAAACCTGAATTAGGGATCTTCTAGAACCTGTTCAGCCTCAGACGGAGCTACTGATCTGATCGTAGGGAAATGTCCTTTGGGGAAGGGGGGTGGTGGTACAGATGACGTTCAGGTGTTCACGGACAGGCTGGAGGTGGACATCTGTGGAGGAAAGGGCCAGCCCCCCACAACTAATCACAGGTTCAATAGGCACGATTGTACGGTTAAGATATATAAATATTACAATAAAGTCATCGAGGGTATGGGAGAAAGATTGATTGAAATAATGGAGTCAGACACATTTCATAGTAGCATGCTCGCCTCAGCCCCGCTTGGTGGTCCACATGGAGATGGGGGAGGGGAAGGAGGACATGGGGAAAGGGAACAGGGGAGCGAGGACTGGAGAGGAAGGGAAAACCCACTAGAGGCCAAGAGGGGAGCCGAGAGAGAGCTCTTTATTGCTAACCAGGCCTGTATACCCTTTGGGGTAGTGCAAGCCCTCTAATTACAGGTAAAGACATACGTCCCAGGAAGGGGTTGCACTATAGGTTATACAGCAATGAGAGGGGGACAATCTAGGGACATATACGCAATAGGAAGAGGAGGGGCTGGGGCACACACGTGACAAGAAGGGCGGATCCTAGATTCAGGATGGAAGCCTAACTTTGGATGTCACCAAGCCGGTTTGATCTGTTCTCTGGATCTCCATAGAAACCATTATCAGTAGGGTATAAACTCCACCTACAGGCACTAAATCATTGACTGTAAAGCCTTTAGGGAGAAGTGGCCCATTGTCTTTAATAGCAGGAAGCTGGCCCTACCAGTCCAGACAGTTGTTTGGCAAGTGACTGCCTTCAGGGTAAATGACCATCATTTACCATTAGCTGCAAGCAGTATCCTAAGTCTAACATATTTGGGGGAGACGATTTGGGGGAAATCTTTCTGTTTCCCACACACATCCATCTAGCTGTACCTCTGAAGAAATACCTGGTGATCTACTGAAAAACCAGCCATCGAAAAGGCTGTGGAGCACAGTTCTGCTCCAACACACATGGGATTGCTATCAATTGGAGCCCACATGACTGCAATATTTAAGGGTTAAAAGTCCCTCAGCTAAGGGTCCCTCCAGCGCCAAAGCTGTAGGATTCTGGGATGACAATTCGAGTTGTCACGGGAAGCCAGATGAAGGAGAGACCAGGCTTAGCTGAGCCCTCTGGGGACTGACCGCAGGAGGCTCAGTGGCTGCGACAGGGCCTGGAAGTCGGTATTGTGAATTCCTGGGACTCAAGGAAGGCCATGCTGAGTACCAGCTGGTCTCCAGCAGAGGTCAGCATCACCAAGCAGCCAGAGGCCCAGCCGGAATCCAGGCTAGACCCTGGGAGCAGCTTTGGGCTTGCAGGCTGGCAGGGACTCCATTCAGAGCTGATTTCCACCGCTCCCCGCATCTCCTCGATGAGACAGGTGACACCGTGGATGTAACCAGGGGCTCAAACATACCTACTCTTGTGAGAACGGCACAGGACAGGGCAACTTTTTCTTCTCTAATACATTGGCTTGCTGTCAGAACTGATCCCATAGCACCTAGCACCGCCACTACCTTGCCCTAGCCTCCAGCACCAACCTTGTGCTTCTTGGCAAGGGCAGGTGCTGTGGGATTCCTGTGGAGCCCTGGGGTTGATGAGTAGGTCATCAGCCCAGACCTGAGGTCCATACAGGCAAATAGCTCTCTGTGCTCAGACAAGGCAGCTGACTATCCTATCAACTATTGTCCTAGTCAAGCTGTTGGACAGGCAGAGCAGGCATATTGCACACCTCCATAAATTAAGGAGGAAGGTTCACTAAAGAAGAACCAAAAAAAAAGAATATGGCTTCAAACTGCTCAAGGCCATGCACTGTATACTATAGACCCCAGGACCTGTCGAGCTAGGTTTGAATCCTATCTTGCCCCTGTTGGGGTGTACAGCCTTGGGCACATTGTATAGGGTTGTTTTGAGTTGGAATCAATTCAATGGCAGTGGCTTTGGGTTTCTAGAGAAGCCTCTTCCTATCCTTGTGCTTCGGTTTGTGCATCTGTGCAATGAGAACACATTGCCATTGCCATTTCTGACTGTTGACTCTCTCTAGCCCACAGGCTGCCTGTAAGATTAGAGGATAGGATTGTATCACCATACAGTAGGCAATCTTGACTGAGCGTTTACTCTGTGTCAGACGCGGACCCGGATCATAACGCGAACCTACCTACTGCTCCTGGGTCCGTCCTGACTCCCAGTGATCCTGTAGGACCGAGTCGAAGCACTCCCCAGCGTTTCTGAGATGCACATGTTTATGGGAGCATGCAGCCTCATCTTTCTCTTGAGGATCGACCTGGGAACTGCTGACTTTGTGGTTAGCAACCCAACTCGTAGCCCACGACACCATCAAGGGCTCTGTCTTAATGTCTAGTATCTCCCAACTCTGACAACTCTATACCATCAGCCCCATTTTGTAACGGAGGCTTGGAGAAGAGCAGTCGAGGAAGCAGGAACTGAAAGCAGCTAGTTGGCCTCCAGAGTCGACTGCTCTAATTATGATTCTCCGTTAGCACAAGGCCTGTGGACACGAAGCATGACCGTTTATTCAGATGACTACTGTCGGTAGATGCCGTAGAGTCAGCTGGCTCAGGGCGACCTTACGTCTGATCTTCATGATCACTGGTATGCGTGAGCCCATTGCTGTGGCCTTGCCCATCTGCCTGAGTGGTTTTTGCGCTTTTCACAGACTCTCTCTCTACCTTGCCAACCCTGATAACCTGGCCTTTCCCGGTGATGTAAAGGAGCCACAGCCCCACCATCCTCGCTTCTGAGACACATTCAGGTTACGTTTCATCTAGCATGGCTTTGCTCCTTCTTTTTCCAGCTTTGGGTGTTATTTTATTATAGTGACATCATTATTAACTACCACGATGATGAAGTTGTCCTGGCCTTGATCCCACATTGACATGGATTGGGCACAATCACAATCGTCTCCCTTTACCATTATCATGACCAGCCCTGAAAGGTTGGCCTTTCTTTACTTGACCTCACCACCCACTACAGCCTATTTCAAATTGGGCCAGCGCAAGCATACAGGAGAGTGGGGGCTTCATCAAGGAGATGTCTCGATGCCCACCTTCTGTGAAGTGTTGAAGGAAGGCCCTTTGTTGGGAGAGCCCACCCTGGCTGAAGCCCTTTCAGGCGTCTAGCAGCAGAGCTGAGGATCCGAATCTTTTCAGTTACACAAAAGCCAAGAGATCCTGAGCCAATGATGTAGCTTTCCAAACCTCAGTTTTATTTTTTTTATAAATTATTTTATTGGGAAGGGCTTAAGTGGAGAGCAAATGCTTTGAGAATGATTAGGGCAGGGAATGTACAGATGTGCTTTATACAATTGATCTATGTATATGTATGGATTGTGATAAGAGTTGTATGAGCCCCTAATAAAATGTTTTTAAAAAATTATTTTATTGGGGGCTCCTACAACAATCCACACTTCAATTGTGTCTAGCACATTTGTGCATATGTTGCCATCATTTTCAAAACATTTTCTTTCTACTTCAGCCCTTGGTATCAGCTCCCCTCTCTCCCCCACCCTCACACCCACATGAACCCTTGATAATTTATTATTATTATTTTCATATCTTACACCGTCCACTGTGTCCCTTCACACACCCTCGGGTTGGGGGTGGCAGTTATATGCTGATCATTGCGATCGGTCTAACCTGTTTTCTAATGGGTGAAATGGGAAGCATCATGTAAATTACCTTATGGCATTAAACACACACACACACACACACACAAACACTTTTTATTGTGAAGTAGGTGAGGGTTTACAGAGCTGATCATCCTTTCTGTATTTACTAACTTACCAAGCTTTCCAATAGCTTGCCTTGCTTCCATCATGCTTTTGTCCATTTCCCTCTCATGGCATATTATCTTCCCCTTGCAGCAAGTTTACACTCACCTACCCTCTAGCCCAGTAGTTCTCAGCCTGTGGGTCGCGACCCCTTTGGGCCTTGAGTGAACCTTTCACAGGCATCGCCTACGACCATCGGAAAACACATATTTCCGATGGTCTTAGGAACCGAGACACCGCTCTTCTATCCATCTCCAGGAGGGTCCGCCCACATGCAGATACGCCCACCTACGAGTACCCGGCGTGAAGACTGCTACCCATGCTACACCATGCTTCAAGACAAAATTTCATTTATTCGTCATTTGAAATAAATATTTCACAATATATATTGACATATTGTTTTGTGATTAATCACTATGCTTTACTTATGTTCAATTTGTAACCATGAAAATACAGCCTGCATATCAGATATTTACATGACGATTTGTAACAGTAACCAAATGACAGTGATGAAGTAGCAATGAAAATCATTTTATGGTTGGGGGTCCCCGCCACATGAGGAACTGTCTGAAAGGGTCACGGCGTGAGGAAGGTTGAGAACCACGGCTCTGGCCTATGAGGAGCCCTGGTGGTGTAGTGGATTACCCACTGGGCTTCTCACTGCAAGGTCAGCTGTTCAAAACCACCAGCAGCTGGGGCTTTCTACTCCCATGAAGCGTTACAGTCCTGGAAAACCGGCGAGGACGTTTCATGGCGAGGTTGCCATGAGTCAGCATCGACTTGGTGGCAGTGAGTTTCATTTGAGTTTCGGTGCCTATGCATTTCCTGTTCCCCCTCCCTTTGCTATCTTTGTAACCATCACGTCTTGGTGTGAAACGCTTTTCTTGATTCATTTTGGCCTTGTGGACTCATATATATATATGTACTTTTGTGATCGAGCAGTATCTGAAACACCTCATGACATGGATGCAACTGGAGGACGTTGTACTTGGAAGAAGTACAGCCAGAGGGCTCTTTAGAGGCAAGGATGTTGAGACTTCATCTTATATCCTTTGGACATGTCATCGGGAGAGACCAGTCCGTGGAGAAGGGCATCGAGCTTGGTTGAGTAGCGGTACACTGACACAGAGGAGGGTCTTCAACAAGATGGGCTGACTGTGTTGAGGGGCTCAGGCAGAGGAACAAGGGTGAGGATGGCGTGGGACTGTGAAGTGTTTCGTTCTGTTGTGCACAGGGTCACCGTGGGTTGGCACCGACTCGAAGGTACCTAGCACCCACAGCAACAACGTGCCTAGTGAAATCAGTCTTATGACGTTTGTATGAAAACACATATAAACGTGCGGATGCAATGCCAATACCTTTCCCACTAGGTGGTGATACTCTGCCTCTCACTGCTTGTGATGCTCCTGAGAGCACATTTCACACCTCAAGAAACTGAGATGGAAAGTGTCATTCAAGGAGAAGGGGGAAAGGATATGTCCTCAGAGATTGATGGAGGGCACGAGCCCTAGGCTGCAGGCCCCACAGCCAGCCAGGCTTTGGCTCAGAGAAGAGAGAGTCACATCTTGCCACCACTTCTACCTTGTGATAAACTACCGGGACTGAAATCGGAATCACCTGGTTCACCCACAATTGCACCTCTCTTTGCAATGGATGTGCACAGCTCCCTCTGCAATGGATGTGCTCAGTTTAGAGCCGATCCCATGGTTCTATGTTGTCCAATAGGAATACGACGCAAGCCACATCGGCACCGTTAATTTTTCTAGTGCCCACGTGAAAACAGGAACCAGGAACCAGCTCTAATGAATTTTAATGGTATGTTTTCTTAACCCTCCAAAGCCCAATCAACCCCCTTGCCGTGGAACTGATTCTGACTCGTGAGGACCCCAGGGGTTTCAGAATGGGCCCCATAGGGCTTTCATGGCTGCGACTTTCGGGAGCTAGAAGGTTAGTCCTCTCTTCTGATGGGTCTCCGGATGAGTTCGGATGTTTGGTGAGTGGCCCAGTGCCTAACCATAAGTACGACCTCAAAAAAATAGCAAACGCTCTCACTGTCTCTCACTGGCGTTGAGTCGATGTCACCTCATAGGGATGCTAGACCTCTCTCTACATTACAGTCTCTGGACGCCGTGTACTCGATCCCTATCTAAGGATGTGTCCAAAGTAAGGGTGTGTTATCAGAAAGGGCCCATCCCTGGAGAAGGACATCACGTTTCGTGAATGGGGGGGGGGGGCAGCAAAAATGAGGAAGACCCTCAAGGAGGTGGCTTGATACAGTGCCTCCGACAATGGGTTCAAACATAACGACAGTGGGGAGGAGGGCTCAGGACCAGACGGAGTTTCCTTCGGTTGTGCATAGCGTGGCTGAGGTGCAACCGACTCAATGACACCTAACAACAAAAGCATATTTCAATTCATGCTCTCAAAAAGTGATTGTTTTCACATCGCTGGGGGGGGGGGAGATTCATAAAATACTTCAACAAGATTTTGTATATTATTAGGATAGGTCAGGATATCATTATTATTTGCTTATTTGTCTATGATTACAGGTGGTAACCAATACCACCTATTAAAAAAATTTTCCAAAACCATTTTATTTAGGAGTTAATACAGAGATCATGTCGTATCATTCCCTAGTTCAGTCACCTCAGGCAGTCTTGTGTAACTGACACCACAATCCATTTCAAAGCCTTCTTTGCCTTCCTGAACTCCTTGACATGAGCTCCCCTTTCACACCCCTCCCCCCAATGTACCCCCGAACCCCTTATTCTAATAGGTTCATCAGTCCTGGTTTTCATATACTGAAACACAGAAAAACATATCACAAAAATTCAAGAGGGTCACCCCAAGGGCATAACACATCTGAGATCAAGCCCAATATAAACAAACAGCAAACAGAAAATGTTGCAAACCAGATTTGGCCTAACCTGATAATGTACAAAATAATAATAGACAAATATACAACTAATAATGATATACCAATCTATACTAATAATATGCAAATAGAACAATATACTAATAATATACAAAATCTTGTTGAAGTATTTGATGATCCCTTTTTGTACTGCATCTCCCTCCCCCCTCGGCCAAATTCCTGCCTTTTGAGTTTTATCCCTGGGCAAGTGCTGTCCTTGTGGTCTCATATGGTTGATTATTCTAAGGCTTTGCACCTCGCTGGTGTTATTCCACCCTATAGGCTGGTCGATTGTTTGGTTGAAAGCTGAATGATGGGGATGACTTTTGTTTCAGGCCTGAAGAGTGACCAAGGGGCCACAGTCTCGGTCTCGGGGGTTCCCTCCATCTCTGCCACACCAGCAGGCCTGACTTTGCTTGCTATTTGGGCTTTCCTCCTTCTCCGTTCCAGGACCCTCTAGTGTGATCCCGTTAGAGTGGTAGCTGGGCACCATCTAGCTTTTCTGGTCTCAAAGTCGGGGACATTGAGATTCTTATGCTTCTGTAGTCTCTTGCACCAATTGATTCTCTGTGTCTTTGATTTTTTCCACTTTTATTTGCTTCGGCCAGGCAGGGACCGATGTGATGCACCTTCAGCATGTCTCTATTCATACTGGCCACATGTGGTCACAGGTGGAACATGGCTGGTATATGGGGTATTGCAGAGCTAGCTCCTTGATGGCCTCTTATCCAGAACAAAATGGTGGCAGGCTATTTAAACCTTTATCTCATTCTAGCCCCAGGGCATTTAACATTCGCTCACATCTTTGTGCTCTGCTTGTATCTTTCTGCTTGTATGGGGTTTCTGGTGTCGTGGGTCCTTCATCCCAGCATATGGATGAGAACTGGGCTCCTTGCCCGTGTCAATGTGACTTGTGAGTGCCAGCCCTGGTCAACAACTTCAACATTGATGCCTCCCCTGTGCCCATGAACCATCTCCTTGGAAGGATTCTATAAGGTTTATTTGGATGCGAAAACAGAATCAAAGACCCAATTAACGAAGTGTTAGAAGCAGGCTTTATTGAGAAGCTTGCCGGCGGGTTCAGCAACTCAGGGTATTGAGCTAGTGAAGCCGCGCCGTGGGAAATTTTTGCTGTGTTTTTTATACCCCCTGTTGGTAGGCACAGCTGGGGGGGGGGGCGTGCTTACAGAAGGGTTCTAAAAAGGGGAAACAGTCGTTAAACATTTTCTGGGAATTGGGTAGGGGTTGAGCAAGCAAGCTGAGCAAGCATCCTTCTAGTGAGAACATGCCCTTTTGGACATTTGTGGTTTACCGAAGGGAGGGGGAGGTTGGTGAGGGGTAAGTTTCAAGAGCTAACATGGAAGCGCCTGATTCAAAATGGAGTTTCTTGTGCCAAGGCCAGACAGATTCTATTTCTCTCACTCATTCTATTCATTCAACCTTAACCAGTCCCGTCTCCCCACTTAGTACTCTGCTCTACTGCAAGAAGAACTTTTGTATGAACAGTGATACCCCAAAACTAGCATGGGGACAGGCTGCCAGGGACAGGGGAAATGCCCGCTAAACAGTGCCCTTTGACAGGAGCCCTGGTGGCATAGTGGATCACTAATCGGTCCACCGGTTACTCCATGGGCGCTTTCTGTCCCCATAAAGATCTACAGCTTCCGAAACGCACAGGTCTTCTCTGTCCTGTCGGGCTGCTGCGTCAGAGTGGACTAGATGCCAGCGAGGTTGCGTTTTGGAGTGGGCGACCTTGATATTGGCGGGCAGTAGAAGGGGTCGTGCACTGGATCGGGGGGGGGGGGGGGCAAGAGGCGGCTTGATCATGCTTTCTGCAACTCTGAGAGTCGGGGATGTCTGCCCTTCATCAGAGATGGTCTGGATGGGCAGTGTGGGTCTCCAGTGCCTGCGCGCGGGGGTGGTGGGGGTGGGGAGGGATTGGCTGGGTGTGGGTAGAGTGGCTGGTTTCCTCTCTTCGCCTGTCCCTGTCCCAATCAGCCCAGTGCAGACACATGGCTGATTGTGTTGGTCTTCTCCCCCGGCGGGCCTAACGTTACATCCTCCCATTGTCACCGCTGATACAGTACCTCATTAATTTAGACTCACTGTAAATATTTTTGGAAACGCCTGCGCTGCTCTCCTGAAGGCTGGTAGGAGCTGGGTGTGAGCCCGACCAGGATCTTGTCTGCCTCTTCCTGACCTCCTTCCTGCCTCTGCTGTTTCCTGTCCTTGCTGCCTCCTGCCTAAGCCCCTCCTCTCCAGCAAACAAAGGGCTGCTCCCTGGAGAAAGACTTCCTCTGGAGGCGATCCTGAGGGATGGGTGGGGTGATGGGGGTGGCACAGGGGGCAGCGCTTGCCTCTAGTCAAGACACCTGGACCAAATCCTTCTTCCTCCCCAAGTCTCGCTTTCCTCATCAGTAAAAGTCAAGTGTGCGGAATAGATCAGAAGCCACAACTTTTTTGCCATCAAAGGCCACTTTGTTGCTCCTGTGTCTACCCCGCAGTCCCCTGTGCATTCTCTCTTTGGAAGGACGGTTTAGCAAATGGACCCCGTTTATGAAATCATGATTCATCTAGCTTCTCATTTCTTATTCCTCAGAGGCCCTCTGGGCAGTATGAGGTTGATACTTACTCCTGAGCTGCCAAGGGCTGGGGAAGAGCTTTTCATGGATACCTGCGTCCCTGGGTGGTAGATTCGACCCCACCCGGCGGCTGTTTGGAGGAAAGTTCTGATGATCGGCTTCTGTAAAGGGCATGGCCAAGCACGCCCTATGGAGAAGCTCTACTGGGTCACCCCCGGCAGCACCGTGAGTTGGCATCAACTCGATGGCAGTGGGTTTGCTTCTTGGTTTAGTTCAAAGGGTACAAGGTGCTTTTTTTGTTTTGTTTTGTTTTAAATCATTTTATTGGGGGCTCATACAACTCTTATCAAAATCCATCCATCCATCCATTGTGTCGAGTACTTTTGTATATTTGTCTCCCTCATCATTCTCAAAACATTTGCTTTCTACTTGAGCCCTTGGTATCAGCTCCTCATTTTTTCCCCTCCTTCCCTGTTCCCCTTCCCTCTCCCCCATGAACTCTTGATAATTTATAAATTATTATTACCTTGTCATATCTTACACTGTCTGACGTCTCCCTTCACCCGCTTCTCCACTGTCCATCCCCCAGGGAGGAGGTTATATGTAGATCCTTGTAATCTGTTCCCCCTTTCTCCCTCACCTTCCCTCCACCCTCCCAGTGTCACCACTCTCACCACTGGTCCTGAGGGGTTCATCTCTCCTGGATTGCCTGTGTTTCCAGTTCCTATCTGTGCCAGTGGGGTACAAGGTTTTTTGTGGGAGTCATGGCAACATTCTAGGACCCGAGGAGGGTGGCAGTTGCATGGGGTTGTGCATACACTACACAACACCATACTGCCCATGTTAAAACCTTTCCCTGCACCCTTTTATGAATTTGCATGTGCCATTCACAATGCATTTAAATTGCAGCTTCATGCATTTCTTTAAAGTTTTTAAAAAATTATTGTTTTAAATAGAAAATGGAAGAAAGAAGGATGTGGGAAAAATCTAGACAGTAAATTTGCACAGATGGAAAATCCAGCCATGGGATCGCTCAGCTACCCTTGTATGTAAGAAATGTGGACGAGAATCTAAGCTACTCAGCGCCTTCACCTCAGGATGAAGAAGAGGTGCTGAGAAGGTGGGCTTCAGGGCCTCCTTCAGAAAGATGTCTCTTTCTCTGCTCCGCAAAGACATTCGCACAATTGCAAGTCCTGCCTCAAGAACCACTCTGAGCATGAAGCTGTCCATGTTTGCTCCAAATCGCTGTCAATGGGAGCTTAATCCCCTCCCTCAACTGCTACAGCCACATAGACACAGATTAAACATGTACATGGGGGAAAAGAAAAATCCAAGTTCGAGGTGCTGGTACTTGGCATCTAGAGGGCCTACGGTGCAGGGGTCCATGTTGGGTTGCTAAGGTCAGCAGTTTAAAACCACCAGCTGCTCTGTGGGAGGAAGACGAGGCTCTCTACTCTTGTAAAGAGTCACAGTCTCAGAAACCCACAGGGGCAGTTCTATTCTGTCCTGTAGGGCTGCTATGAGTTGGAATCGACTCAATGGCAGTGAGTTTGCTTTTGGTGTTTTGGGGGGCTAGCTTGTTGAGGTGGTGGGGTTTTGATGCTGGTGGTGTATGCACCATTTCTAAAGGGGCACAGTTTTACTCTGCAGCACGTGAGGTCTCCAAGACCAGAATCTCCTCTAGGACAACTGGTTTGTTTTTTTGGCTGTTGTGTCTAGAGTCCTGTGCTGAATACTAGGGGCTGGGTGAGTGGTGGTGGCTGATCAGGAGAGAAGGGGTGATGGGTGGGCAATAAAGGAAGAAAGGATTTCAGACCCACATTGTTGAGACTAACCTGTAATCTGAGGTTGTAGTGGAGAGAGTGGAATCTTTCTAACCATTGGGACTTTGTTTACTCCCTGTTTTGGCCACTTTGGGAGTCCTGGTGGCATTTAAATGTTGGGCTACTAACCACAAGGTCAGTGGTTCAAACCCAGCAGCAGTTCTGAGGGAGAGAGACGAGGCTGCCTGTTTCCAAGAGTCAGAGTTGGGAATCTTATGGACTTGAAGACAGAGGTTTGTTTTTCTTCTTCTTCTTCTTTTTTAGGGGGTGGGCAGGCAGGATTTGACCTCTTGAGCAAAAAACCCACTTCTCCACTGTTACAATTAGACTTGGTTGGAGATAGAGTGGGTTACCCATCAGGCTGCGAGCTGCAAGGTCGAATGTTCAAATCCACCAGCCCCTCTGAGGAGGAAGATGAGCCTTTCTGCTCTTGTAAAAAATTATGTCCTCAGAAATCAGAGGGGGGCAGTTTTACTCTGTCCTAAAGGGTCTCTATCCATCAGAATCAATTCAATGGAAATAGGTTTAATTCTATTTGCCCAACAGTCTCATGTATAGATGGGATAATTGAGGGAAAAAGTCTTGACCTGGGTCACACACAGCAAGCTGGTCATTTAAGTTTCAGTCTCAACCCCTCTTTCCATTTATTCTCCCAGTCTAGTGTTCTCTGTACTTTATCACTGAGCTCACTGTATTTATTTTGTGTGCCTGCTCTCCTGTCTTCCCCACATCTAGAGTGTAATTGCGGGAGAGAGCGTGGGGCGTGGTTTGAACTGTTCACACGGTGTTCCCAATGCCTGCATCAGACTTGTACATACCCACTGCCACCGTGTCAACCTGACTCCAGTCATCCTGTAGAGCAGCGGTTCTCAACTGGCGGGTGGTGACCCCTTTGGGGGTCGAATGACCCTTTCACAGGGGTCGCCCAAGGCCATCGGAAAACATGTAAATATTTCACAATATATAATTAGATATTGTTTTGTTATTAATCACTATGCTTTAATTATGTTTGCTTATGTTCAATTTGTAACAATGAAAAGACATTCTGTGTATCAGATATTTACATGACAATTAATAGCAATAGCCAAATGACAGGTATGAAGTAGCAATGAAAATCATTTTATGGTTGGGTATCACCACAACATGAGGAACTGTCTGAAAGACTTGTGGCATCGGGAAGGTGGAGAAGCACTGCTGTACAGGGTTTCTGAGAGACTGTCAATCTTCACAGGAGCAGATAACCTCCTCTTTTTTTTCTTCAGAGCTGCTGGAGAGTTTGAACCGCTGACCCTGTGATGAGCAGCCCCATGTGTAGCCTACAGCTTCACCAGGACTCCTGGGTGTCTGGTACATTGTACTCAATAACAAGTATTTGCTGAGTGATTGGATTATTAGCCAAGAAGGGGTGGGAACGGAAGATTCCTGGCTCTGGGGCCTGTGGGCTTTCCTGTGTTCGTAGTCCCAGAGTTTAGGGCTCATTGCTTGGGAGCTTGCAGTGGTGCCAAATGGCTGGGGGAGCAGAGCTTGATGGGTGGGGGCGGTGCTGCTGTTCGCTTTAGTAGCCAGAATGCAGCTGGCCATTTGTTTTTGGTCAGATAAGCTGCAAAGTAGGACATGTGTGTGTGTGTGTGTGTGTGTGTGTGTGTGTGTGTGTGTCCAGGGCTGGGAAGGGAGAGGGCTATGCATCTGGAGAAAGGGGAGAAGGAAATTCCAATCCTGAGACTGGGCAGCCAAGCTTCTTTCTGCCCACGTCCCTCCCTTTCCCTCAGACACCACTACCAGCTGTTAGGGACACAGCTGGGACCACCTCTGGGGAAGGAGGGAAAAGGGCCTGGTTACCTGGGTGAGGCCCAAAGCTGTGGAGTTCAAAGCAGACCTGTGAAGTCAGGAGGCCAGAGCAGAGAGCTGGAGGGAGGAGGTGAGAAGTCAGCATCTCTCTACTTTGATGTCCAGGCTCAGAGCTTCTGGCCAGATTGGGGGTGGTGGGGAGAGCTGAGGAGTTCAGCTCTTCTCCCTTCATTCCAAACTCAAAGCCAGATCCAATTACCCCCCACCTCCCCCCTTCCTGGCCTTCCAGGAAGAGGCTGTTTATCCTGATCCTTGACAGCACCACACACAGTGGCCGTGAATGCATGGTGTACGTACAGGTGCAGGTCCAAGCAGACTACATTCACACACACACACACACACACACACACACACACACACACACACACACCACTTTGCACCGTATCTGACCCAAAACGTGGTGCATACAGCTGTATGCAGCCACAGGTACAGGGGCCAATCAGTCTGGACCTTTTGAGCTGGGGACAAACCTGGCAGGGAGAGGATGATGTGTGGGGTGAGCACTACAGAGTCGCGGACTCCTGGAGCCTCCAGCAGTCTGGGCTCTGCTGAAAGAGCTCCACGGTAGGTTTGGACACAGTCCTGCCAGGAATCATTCATCTCAGCTTCATGACAGTCCCCTGAAGAAATCACCCAGGAGAGACAGAAATCCCCAAGGAATCTCCCTCAGCGTCTCCAGGGCAGAAGCAGCCTTCTGCCTTAACTGCTGGTTTGCCAAATGGCTCAGGGTAGGGTGCACGTGAGCAGAAAGGCGCCCTTGTAGGTGCAGTAGTGAGCCCTGGGGTGAGACCCACTGTCTCTGGAGTGAATTTCTCTTGCTTTAGTGAACAGAAAAGTGCTGGTTGGGCTGCTAGCCACAAGGTCAGCAGTTTGGAACTACCAGTCATTCCTTAGGAGAAAGATGAGGCTTCCTACTCCCAATAAGAGTTTAGTCTCAGAAACCCACAGGGGAGGTTCTACTCTGTCCTATAAGTAAGAATCGACTTGATACTAGTGAGTTAGGGTTGGCTAGTTCAGCAGATATGAACCGGGTGCCAAGTTGAGGGGGTTTCAGAGATGAAATGCCAGGGGGAGGAGTCTGTGGTCACAGCTACTCCCTCCCGAGCAGAGGGCCAACTTCCACACTCTGGGGTCACACTGGGTCAGCTTCCAGTGACTGGACCCACTCATCTTTCTTCTTCCGTGTTGGATGGTGGGACATGGCACAGGGACACATCAAGACGGGATCTCAGGTTCCAGCTGGGCCTGGAGCAGTTGGCAGATCTGGCATACAGGGAGGCCATAGCTGGGCGCATGGTGACCATCTGGCATCAGCCAGATGTTGACTGGAGGCTGGATCTTATCAACACTCTCCCCCACCCTTGGTTCCAATCAGTGGCCCCCTCCCAGGCAGAGCCCCCAGTTTCTCCCTTCTTCAGCCTCTTTCCCAGTTCCTTGGGTGGGATTACCATTTCTTTACCCCCTCTGGGGAAGAGAATCAGAGGCCAGAGGATTACAGAGGGATCCATATCCTCTCCCATGGGGTCGCCAGGCCGCCATCTGACCTAGGATCCCAGCCCAGTGACTGGGGCATGGGGAGTGGGGAGGAGAGGCGGGAAACGGGACTGATTTTTGTTACATTCCAGGCTTGTTTTCTTCCCTCCCCTGTTTCTAGCTGCGGAATGCACGGATGACTACATGTTTGTGGGAGACTTCAGGAAGGACTGGGGACACCGAGACTCAAAGCTGACCTAATCCATTATCTTTATTCCCAACAGGGCCATCTTTTGTGATCTCACCTGGAACCAACGGTCCTGCCAAGCTCTTCGATCCATTTGGTGACTAAAGGTCGTCACAGACCTGCCATGACGGAAGATGGACTATTTGCACCCAACCTGGCTGTTAGGTGTTAACCCTAAGGTGTTTCGGGGGTTATTTGTACTCAAGGCTGGGGGCTGTCTCTCAAACATTTAACCAATATGCCGTTTATTCTTCCTTTATTATGATCAAAGATGCCATTCCAACAACCTTCACAGGTATCAAAACCACAACTCCATGGGCATCAAGTCAATTCCAACTCATTGCAACCTTGTATGGTAGTGTAAAAACCTCGGGTTTCCAAGACTGTAAATCATGTAAAGATGAGCAGGAAGCCTCACCTTTCTCCTGCAGAGAAGCTGGTGAGTTTGAACTGCTCATCTTGTGGTCAGCAGCCCAATATGTAACCAACTGTGACACCAGAGGCCCCTTTCTCATGCACCCAACCCAACTCACTGCCATTGAGTCAACTCCAACTCATAGAGACGCTATCTAGGGCTTTGGAGGCTGGAGCACTGGTGGTGTAGTGAGTGACATGTTCACAAGGTCAGAAGTTTGAAACTGCCAGTTGCTCTGCAGGAGCAAGATGAGGCTTTCTGCTCCTGTAAAGATACATAGCTTTGGAAACCCACTGGGCAGTTCGACCTTGTCCTATAGGGTCAGTAGGAGTCAGCATCGTCTCAATGGCAGTGCATTTTTTGAGTGAGAAATCGTTAGGGGAGCAGATGGCCTCAGCAATCTCCTGTGGAGAAGCTGGTGGACTTAACCTTGTAGTTAACAGTCCAATGCTATGGACACATATCCAGCTCAGTGATCTTGAATATGGTCATTATGTTCTTCAACTTCACCATCTTTGAATAGTTCTCAGCAACAGCAGCAGAAGCTCAGAGGGCCCTAAGCCTGGTGTCTTTCTTCCCTTCTCCCTTTCATCTGCCCCTGGAAACCACCAATAAACATTGATCTCTGTACAATGGCCTCTTCTAAATGTTTCCTATAAATGGGACCATGTTATATTTTTCCTCTCGCGACTGACTTATTTCACCCAGCACAATGCTTTCAAGACAATCTATTTTTCGTTGTACACAAGAGAACTTATTTTAAAGACATGTACAGGGATCCTAGCCTTGGTCTACATTTCTGTGTTGCTTCATAGATCCCCAAACCCTTAATGTTAAAAATAACTGAAATCCTTTCTTTGAGGGCATGGTAGACTCAAAGAGCCTGGGTTCAAATTCTGGCTGTTAGTCGCAAGATGGGTGATATTGGCCACCTCCGTATGAGTCAGTTTCCTCACTGTAAAGTGAGGCTAAGGAGTTCTGGTGGTGCTTCCAGTGAGGTATGGACTGTTCAAACCCACCAGATGCTTTGCCAGAGAAAGCTGAGGCTCTCTGCTCTCCTTGGAAATGACTTGATGGCTGTGGGCAGTAAGGCCGATGACCGTGTCTACATTCTTGTGCTGCTGCCCTGATGGAATGAGATAATAAATGCAGGGGAAGTGCTCAAAAGGTCTGGAACATTAGCGAGTGATGGGTGGATGCTGTAATCCCCAAGCAAACCACCAGCATGCTCGTCATTCTTCGTTCCGTTAATCAGCGCACACGGCCTGCCGGTCATCCCAGACGCTCAGGCTCTTTCGCTTCGGCCTTCCATTGCATCCGAAGGTTTCTCCACATTCGTTTCCATTTCTCTCGCTCTGCAGTCACGTCTCTTCCCTCTTGGCCTACCTTCCTTTTATGTTTTCTCATCTGGCATTCTTGGTCAGCCCCGACTCAAAGGCCATCACCCCAGCATGTCGTTTACCTGTGGATTAGTTAGAAAGTGGTGGCACGCCCCGGGGAGACCAATCAGGTAATTTGTCTCATGCAAAATCCAGAATTTGAACTTCTTTGGGAATCTGAAGAAAAGCAAGGTGTATTAATGCGAGGCTCCACATTTCTCTTTCTGTTTGTTTGTTCAAGATGAACTTGTTTGTCACTAAAGACTCCAAGGGCATTTCAGTCTTACTTTTCCTACCCTCTCCCATCCCTCAACCTTACAACTTTTCTTTAGCCACTCAGAACACTATTTAGATTTGAGTGGGATAAGGAATCTGAAGGGATTTTTTCTTCTTTTGGTGTTTAAAGAAACACATCATAGATATTTGCGCAGCCCGTCTCGAGAAATTAAATCAACAACAATATCCTGTTAAACCTCCCTATATGTGGTTCTCTTCCCGGGCCCCCACCCTCATCCTTCCTTTTCTCAATATCCTATCCCTCCCCTCTCCCTTTCCCGCGCCCTTTCCCGCGCCTCCTTGAAGTCATCAAAGTCTTGTCTTTGTTTTTCTTTAAAGTAATGGTAGTGTTCAACATGTATCTTTGTAAGATTGACTAAGTGTGCTATGCATTACTGTTCTCCAGTTTTGTCCATGTCTTGTGGCGTTCAGGAGCATGGTCACTGTTTTTGGTGATGTGCAATATTCTATAATCTGCACATTTTCTCATGGCACCTACAGACGGTAGCCGGGAAGGTCTTATTTTGATGGAGTGCGGAGGTTCGGGTTTGCCCCAGTCTCCACCACTCCATACTGCCTCAAACTGACTTCCTTACCCATATTCACGTCTGATGTGGCTCCTGTCAGAAGTTGAGTTTGTGGCAGTTACACAATCTGTCAACTTGAGGGAAGGGGTGGAGTCTAGTCTGCCAATCGGGTCGCAGCTTGATCTCATTTGGAGGTGAGACAGAGAGAAATAGCTCACCAGAGGCCAGACCCACTCTCTCTGCCTTCCCTTTCCTGCTATTGAGGCGCTCAGAGAGCTAGAGGAGACATGAGGAGACCTGTACCAGCGATGAGATGCTTCCACTGCCACTGGATCCACAAGACCGTCTACCTACTGGCCTGTGATCTTCCTACATTCGGCATCATCACATGTGCTGCATGAGTCTAAACAGGAATTTCTGGACTGGTATCAGACACATGGGCTGATATCAGACTTAGGGACTTGATCTGGCCTGGGCTGGGATGTTTTCTCAATATACAATTATTCTTTTATATAAAGCTCTTCCTTATATACATACATGTCTCTGAATTTGTTTCTCTAGTCAACCCAGACTAACACAGGGTCCCTCCGGAGCATGTCTTCCAGCTTGGAAGCCTTTTGCCTTGGATGAAGACTCATTTCCTGTTTTGACCTCCCTCCCTTGTGTCTCAACTTCAGGTCACCTCCCCTCTTTTGGATGGGGAAGAGATGAAGAATGTGCATTTCCACCCTACCTTGTCCTTCCTTCTCTCTTCCTTACCCAAAGGGAAAGAGGGGACCAGTTGGGGCTGAGTGGGTTTTGATGGGATGGTGTCCATGGGAGCTGCTCACTGACTGCTCCCTTCCTGTCTTCTTCGTCTAGTTGCAACATCCTGTCCCCCACTTGGTCTTCTAGAATCATCCCTGTCCTGGGACAAAAGAAGACCCCTGCTGTTGTAGGTTAGGTGTTAGGTGCTAAGGAAAGGTTGGAAGTTGCTGCTCTATGGGAGAAAGAAGAGGCAGACTGGCAGTCTGCTTTCCTAAAGATTGACAGTCGGGGAAACCCCATGGAACAGTGGCACTCTACGTGTGGGGGCACGATAAGTCAGAATTGAGTTGATGGCAGTGGGCTTGGGCTTTGGTTTGTTTGGTCCATGGAGGGTAGAGAAACCAGAAGAGGCATCACGTAAAAGCCCGAGAATGGTTATGTATCCCTGATTTTCAAATCACTCTTAAACTTACTGCCACCGAGTCAATTCTGACTCATAGGGACTCCAGAGGACAGTGGCCATGTGGGTTTCCAAGATTGTAACTTTTTACATGAACAGAAGACCTTGTCTTTCTCCTAAGGAGTGGTTTAAAACTGTTGACCTTTTGGTAAGCAATCTAATGAAAAATCACTATGACACTGGGGTTCCACTTAGTCATTCATATACTTTTTTCTGCTTTAGCCAAAGTCCTCCCTGTCCACTCACTCACGCACCCAACGAATCCCTTACCGATCACCTATCTTAACCTAGCCACTGAGTTATGTGTTTGAAAAAGAAAAGAAAAAAAATAAAGAAAAACCACAACAAGAACCTAGCTGTAATAAAACTAACTCTGAGATCTTGGGCAAGGCATTTCCCTTGAGGGGCCTCGGTTTCCCCATAGATCTAACATCTCAAAGAAGCTCCTTTGGTCTGTGGTTTCTTTCATCCCTGGCCCCTCTAACACCCACCCTTCAAAGCAATCTGCAAA
Source organism: Tenrec ecaudatus (assembly GCF_050624435.1). Classification (NCBI taxonomy): domain Eukaryota; kingdom Metazoa; phylum Chordata; class Mammalia; order Afrosoricida; family Tenrecidae; genus Tenrec; species Tenrec ecaudatus. The sequence continues at coordinate 17,516,059 of NC_134533.1, forward strand.
CTGCCATTTGCCAAACATTTTTTGACTTCTGGGTGAAGAAGTCATCCTTGGGTCTGCAAACCACAGAGCGTCTGGAGAGAGGGTTAGGGCTGAACCACACAGGGAACGGCCGTAGGAGGACAATGGGGAAGATGGAGTGCAGGAGGGAAGGTAAAGTGGGGGTGCAGGAGCGGAGCAGCAGACTCCTGGAACAGACTCACCTACTGGAGTGCCTGCGGCAGAGGCTGGGGCCGTCCAGCTAAACCTCACACCCTCCTCCCCTCTGGCCCCAGCTCCGGTGGCTGAATTTCAATCTGCATAATTTGCCCCTGTAAAGTGGGTGTGGGAGGCAGTGAGAGGACTGAGGTGGATAGGCAGGGGGATGGTGACCAGAGGAAATCCTTGGGGGGCAGGGACCCAGGCTGGGGTGAAGGGGGTTGGAAGGCAGACAGAGGAGGTGGAGTCAGGAGGAGCACAGCAGCCTGCAACTCCCAGATAACATTCTGCCCAGTACAGCAGGGGTCAATTTGATCCACTTTGCCTGGTGACAAGAAGGGTGGGGCGGGAAAGCAAAAAAAAAAAAAAAACAAAAAAAAACAAGTGGGCTGTAACTTAGAGATCTTAAGCTTTGCAAGTGAGGGGCTGGTCTTGAGGTGGGAGGAGGGAGTGGCGAGCCAAGAGGAGACAGAGACTCAGGAGGGCGCAAGGAAGTGTCTTGGCTGGGCTGGAGGCTGAGGAGGGTGGAGGGAAGCCCGCAGATGAGAGGCATCCTCCAAGGCCCAGGCCATCCCAGAGGGAGCTCCTGGAGCTCAGGGAAGGACTGTGTCCATCTTCAAACCTTGCCCACTCTCTGAGGCTGCACCTAGAAGTTCAGGGCTCTTGCTGGCTAAGCGTGGGCTGCGACCAAGCCTTTCTGTGCGCTCCCCAGCATGGAGGATAGCGGGGATGATTTCGACAACTACTATGGGGCCGACAACCAGTCTGAGTGTGAATACACAGACTGGCAGCCCTCCGGATCGCTCATCCCTGCCATCTACATGCTGGTCTTCTTCCTGGGCACCACGGGCAATGGTCTGGTCCTCTGGACTGTATTTCGGAGCAGCCGGGAGAAGAGGCGCTCAGCTGACATCTTCATCGCCAGCCTGGCGGTGGCCGACCTGACCTTCGTGGTGACCCTGCCGCTGTGGGCCACCTACACCTATTGGGATTACGACTGGCCCTTTGGCACCTTCTCCTGCAAGCTCAGTAGCTATCTCATCTTCGTCAATATGTACGCCAGTGTCTTCTGCCTCACGGGCCTCAGCTTCGACCGCTACCTGGCCATCGTGAGGCCCGTGGCTAATGCGCGCCTGAGGCTCCGGGTCAGCGGGGCTGTGGCCACTGCTGTCCTGTGGGTGCTGGCCGCCCTCCTGGCCATGCCGGCCATGATCTTACGCGCCACCGACCACCTGGACAACAGCACCAAAGTGCAGTGCTATATGGACTACTCGCTGGTGGCCTCCGACAACTTTGAGTGGGCCTGGGAGATGGGCCTGGGGATCTCGTCCACCACCGTGGGCTTTGTGGTGCCCTTCACCATCATGCTGACCTGCTACTTCTTCATAGCCCAAACCATCGCCAGCCACTTCCGCAAGGAGCGCGTCGAGGGTCTGCGGAAGCGGCGCCGGCTGCTCAGCATCATCGTGGTGCTCGTGGTCACCTTCGCCCTGTGCTGGATGCCCTACCACCTGGTGAAGACGCTCTACCTGTTGGGCAACCTGCTGCACTGGCCCTGTGACTTTGACCGCTTCATCATGAACCTCTTCCCCTACTGCACCTGTATCAGCTACGTCAACAGCTGCCTCAACCCCTTCCTCTACGCCTTCTTTGATCCCCGCTTCCGCAAGGTCTGCACCTCCATGCTCTGCTGGGACCGCTGTGGGTGTGGGGGGGCCTCCCACAGCAGCAGTGGGGAGAAGTCGGCTAGCTACTCTTCGGGGCACAGCCAGGGGCCCAACCCCAACCTGGGCAAGGGCGGGGAGCAGATGCAGGAGAAGTCTATGCCCTACAGCCAAGAGACTCTTGTGGTTGACTAGGCCTGGCATCCCCGCGTCCTGGGGCTCTGCCCCCTTGCCTTTGCTTTCTGAAAACCAGGTAGAGAGACTCTCCTTCCTTCTGGCCTGCCTTTGCACCTTTCCCTGCCTCTCAGATAGCTCTGTCTGGCCCCTCTCGTACTTACTTATTTCCCAGGGGTTTGGGTTGACTGGAAGGAGACCGGTCCTGTGGACTCTGGTGCTCAGTACCTGCTAGACGGTGTGTGCACGGCCTCAGAGCCTCGGTGTCTCCATTTGTAAAAACCAGGGGTGGTCACCCTGATCTCAAAGTATTGATCTTAAAGTAGTGAGACTTTGCTTCAGTCGGAGCAAACTCTCCTCTGCCTCCCACCCCCTTTCTGGAAACTTCGGGACATTTTCTCCCCGCAATCTCTCCCCTCCGGGCCATCTCCCGCTTCCCCAGCATTTTTACACTCAGTCCTCACCCTCTGCCCCTGACTCCCTCGCCTAGATCTTTCCTCACCCCTCTGTTGCTCCTCCCCACTTTTGCCTCTTCCTTCTGAAGACTCCAAAGGGTTAAGGATCAAGCAGCTGGCAAGCTTGTTCCCCGGGGTTAGGGACTGGAGTGGGTGTGGGAGCCAGCTGGGAGCTCCAGGATGCTCCCTAAAATTGGATCAGGTCAGAGTCCTTTCGGGCTCTGGTGCTAACAGCAATATCCAGCTCCTTTTCAGAAAGGGTTTCTTCCCGGGAGCCCCTCTGTGCATACTGTAGTTTCTCCAGGCCCCTTCATTTGGCCCCTGTTTTCTGCGGGGCTAGGAAGATACAGGGCTGATAAACGCTGACACCAAGGATGGTGTCACCCCGCGAATGCGGCTTTGGGGAGGGAGAAGGAATGCACAGCAAGTGGGACTCACGGAGGGGTGTGTGTGTCTGCCCCCCTCCCCAAATCCTGGCCCTCCCACCCCTTTTTCAGGTAGCTAGCGGCGAGCTTCTCCCCCAACTCCCCACCTCCACCCATCACCCTGGGCTGGTTTACTTGGGTTCTGGTGCTACTTGGTACCAAGCATCACTTTGACTGGGCTGGGGTGGGGAGGCTTGCTCTTTAGCTGTATGTATGCACATGGCTATTCATTACCCACAGAGCAATGGATCTATCTGTGCAGAAAACCCCCTTCCGCCCTTCACACACCACTGCCTCTGTCTGCTTCGCACAGTCTGGAGGGATATCACTGAGTCCACTCCCTGCTGGATTTGGGGGCTCCGACGGCTGGTCCGTGGTCTGCTTGCACTGGGATCTTGGCTAGGAGGTTTCCCCGTGCAAGGGTCTGGTGCCCAAGGCTTAGGGAATTCAAATGAGCTGTTCCCTGCTGGTTTCTTAACTCAAGGAGGGAACTAGACATCTTTTAAAAAAGTGTCCCTGGCCCCCTTTCCTACTCCTCCTCACTCTGCTTTGTGTTGAGCATTTCTCTCTTTGATCTTTCTGCTCCTAAGGAGGCCATGGGGTAGCAAGTGGGGTGTGTTCCCCATTGGGATGGGACTGTTGGCCTCTCCTGCTGGGCTGGGGGTTGGGCACGTGTGTGCGTGCGCGAGTGCGTGCACACACGCTGATGGACTGACGGCATCCGCTCTGCTGGAGAAACCTTGAGGAAGAAACTGATGGGGGATCCTTTGTGAGATGGGTGCTGGGTATGCATTCCCGGCTTTGTTTCTGGAAGACTCGACACAAGGACAAGACAAGAATCACAGAGGCAGGAAGAGCCCAGCTTGATGTGCACGGACGCCCTGAAGCTTCCTGGGACAGAGCCAGGAGAGGGCAAAGGTGTGCTTTCAGCAAAGTCCCTCCATCACAGATTAACTAGAATTTTCCACAGACTCACCGACTTTGCCCAGAACTGTCCTGAAAACATCCAGTCAGAGCAGGAGGAAGCTTCAAGAATGGGCAGAGGGTACCCCTCTGGGACCCCACAGAGACTGCTTGTCTGGGGAGGGGAGGAGGAGGAGGATGCTTCAGGCTAGGCGATCCCCCCCCCACCTCCCTACATCCTGGCTCTTCTTGGGAATGTCTGCTATTTTCTGACCTTGTTAGTCATTGTGGTTCATCCAAATAAATCTGTTTTGTGAAACGGTTGTGTCCAAAGCCTTCTCTCACAAAAGGGTCTTGGGAAAGGAGATTGCCGCCAGTTTGCAAATGGTGCAGTAGGGCAGACACAGGATGAAAATGGGGTTGGGGAGGGGGAGAAGTGGGACCTAAAAGGAGGGATTTATGTGGGAATCTGGGGTGGGGGGGATGGCAGAAAGGGGGAAGAAGACGGAGGGTTCAGACTGTTCCCCAGGAAAGGCAACAGATGGGAGTTGGATTGGGGAGGACACAGGAATAAAGAACCTCTTAGACTCAGAAAAGCTACAGGCCCTGCTCCTGAGCTCAGAGTCTAGCCCAGACCTGAGGTGAGGGTGGGGGTGGGGAAGTACCACCATCTCTTCCTATCTTTCCTCCACTCATGCATACCTTTGTTCATTCATCACCCCCTGTGGATGCATTCAAGATCCCTGGGGTCCTGCAAAGGGTTGACTGTGGGCTACAAACCCATAAGAAGGTGGCTGGAATCTACCCAAGGAGGCCGGGGAAGAAAGACCTGGCAATCTACTTCTGTAAGGGCTCTAGCCAAGAAAAGTCGATGAGGGCAGTTCTCCTGTGACACCTGGGGCCACCATGAGTTGGCATGGACTTGATGACCACTGGCATGGTTTGGGTATGGACTCCACTCATTCATTCACTCATTTGTGCATCTGTTCATTAGCATGAAGTGAACATCCACCCAGTTTGAACCACAAGTTTGAATCTTGCTATCCCAATAGAGCCCTGGCTGTTTTTTGTTGTTGTTTTTTTAAAGTTAACAAAAACAATGTGAAAAAAGAAAGCTCAGCCCTCCTGAAGGGATCCCTAGTGGCTCCATCAGTTGGGGGCTCGACTGCTAACCACAGGTTGGTGGCGCAAACCCACCAGCTGCTCTCTAGGGGGGAGGAGGAGGAGGAGGAGGAGGAGGAGGAGGCGGCTGCCTGCTTGCATTCAGATGGACACCATGAACCCTGATGTCAGGCGTGCTCTGGGGTGGAATCGACTTGAGGGCAGTCTGGAACTTTACAATGACAGTCTGCTGCCCTTGACCCCTTACACAATGCCTAGCACACTGACTTGTGGGAGAGGCCACGTTTGGAGACACCTCCACCCGGAGAGATTCTCCCCAAGTTAAAGTGGGCACAATAAACCAAAAAGGGTCGGGACTTGGGTGCTGCAAGGTGACCACTTTGGGGCATAAAGGGGTGCAGTGACCATTAGGGGGCCACGTTTCCGTCCAGAGCGGTTCCCTACCACTAACCAAGGCCTCTGGGGCACTATGCTTACAGATGGTGTCAGGCGATCACTGAGCAGAACCGACGACCACGGGAGAGGCAGCAATTTTTTAGCTTTGCATGTTGGGCATCTTCCAAACATTGTCTGCTTTGGTCCTTGTGGCTGACTTCTGGAGGCGCATTTGTACCTCATTTTGCTGAGAAGGAAACTGAGGCTTAGAGAAGGCCCTTGACCAGGGTCTCACAAGGAGTTCCTGCAAGAGCCGGGGCTGCAACCGGCAAAGTGTCCAGCCCCACAGCCCGAGATGCTCTTCTCAATGCACAACAGAGGCAGCACGGTGGCTGAGGCGGTGGGGAACAGGGAAAGTGTTCAACGATGAGGAAGGGGAGGGGAGCTGGAGAAAGACGGGGTAGCAGGTAGGAAGGGATTGGTGGAAAAGGTGTGTGTGTGTGTCAGAAAGGCAGAGTGGGGAGAGAGAGAGAGAGAGAGAGAGAGAGAGAGAGAGAGAGAGAGAAAAGAAAAGACAAGTGGAGATAATGTGAGGAGTGAGGGAAAGAGACAGACAGACAGCACTGAGGAGAAAGACAGATGCAGAGAGAGATGAGGAGGGGAAACTGGGAGGGAGGGAAGAAGACTGGCTCGCAACATTTGTTTTCCCGATTTTGAAACCACCAGGGAAAATCCTGACAGAATTGACAACGGGAACAACAAGCCACTTGAGCTGTTGTTGTTGTTGTTTTTCCAAACAGATGTTGTAAAAAAGTTCACCAACCCTCTTGGGAAATGTCCTGTAAGTTCCCCAAACAGTTATGAGAGCAGAGAGCACTGACTTGGTAATTCGTTCATGCGTTTCTTCACTCCCTCCCTCTCTTACCTCCTCCTGTGTCCATTCAACATGTCCTTGTTTATGACTCACGCTGTGCTGGACCCTGCGCCCCAGGAGCAAATGGTGACTGCTATAGTTTATTGTGCCAGCCTGGCCGAGAAACACAAGTAGGATTAACTGAAGGGCAGAGGGATAAATGGCTCAGTGAGCCTCACCTTGGTTGTTCTGTGCCTCAGTTTAAAGGGGTACACTACCTCTGGGATGCCTAGCCTGTGGACTGTGTCGCTGTAAGTTGAGGTCCCTTTAAGCCCACACGATTGGAATGCTCATCTCTGGAGCTGGGGACTGACAGTTGATGACACTTGGGGACCTGCCTTGCTGTTTGCTGCCTGGGGATATATAGCCCAGCTCTCTCTACAGAAGGGGACTGGCAGCTCTCAAAACTTGAAGGACTGCTAGTGTCTCACTGCTTTATAATTTAACTGTTAATTTCTTGTATTATCTATCTGTATATTATTTAACAGTTTATTTCTTGAATTATATATCTATCTTTATAAATATATTTATATATAATTACTAGCAATCTGGTTTGTCTCTCTAGAGAACCCTGTCCAATACAGTGACCCACACCCAGTGGGCTCAGAGGCTGGCGGTGGAGACCACAGTTCAGGGAGTGATTCTCATCAAGGGTGAGGAAGTGTTGAGGGGAAGTTTGTCTAAAGGGCTGGGGGGCCCTGAGGGAAACAGTGGCATGAGTCTAGGTTGGTGGCCTCCAGAGTTCTCGATGGAGGGAGAGACAGAGAGAGAATGCCAGGAGCCTGCTCTTCTGGAGGGCAGGGGTGAGGTGGGAGGTTAGTAGGGACCAGGCTCTGAACAGAAGGCACACCAGGGCTATGAAACCATAGCCCCTTGGAGGACTTGGAAGAAGACCCATCCTTGTTTTCACCAGGCCTCTCCCTACACCTGCCATCTGAGTGGTGGGCCAGTCAGAGATAGCTAGAAAATGCCGTTGGAGTCTCAGCGTGTGGAGGACAAGCGGATTGGGGGCTAGGGCTAGAATCTGGGTCTCTGGGTAATTTGAGGGGCCAGGATTCTTTACTTCTTTTGGATGACTTCCAGTGTTTTCTTCCCCTGGGACTGAGCTGTTTTCCTCTAAAACTTCCTCCATGGTCTCCTGAGCAGAGCTTGGGAGTTCTTCAACCTCTCACTTTGGCTTCTTTTTTCTTTTCATAACGAATTAATAGAATCACTTAATAATGAATAAAAAATAGTAATCATTTTTTTTTTCCAGAAGGAGAAGGTGAGGCAGGCTATGCATTTTAATTTGGTGCCCCCGAGCTACTGGGTGTGGGTGTCTCAATAAAACCCTGTGTTCATCCGGGTTGACTAGACAAAAAAAGTCATAGACATTCATATGTGTATAAGGAAGAGCTTTATATGAAGAGTAATTGTATATTAAGAAAACATCCCAGCCCAGTCCAGAGCAAGTCCACAAGTCCGATATTAGCCCATATGTTTGATACCAGTCTATAAAATCCTCTTCAGACTCATGAAACACATGTGATGATGTGAATGCAGGACGATCACAGGCCAGTGGTTGGAAAGTCTTGTGGATCCAGTGGTGGTAGAAGCATCTTAGCGTTGGCATGGTTCTCTAGGTGGCTCCTCCAGCTCCAGGGCTCTGGCTGCCATCAACATAACTCCATGTGGCTTGTCAACAGAAACGTCTCCCAGGGAGGCAAGCAGAGAGTATCTGGCCTCCAATGAGCTATTTATCTCCTTCGTGCCTCCAAAATGAGGTCATAAAGCTGCAACCTGATTGACAGGCTAGACTCCACCCCTTCGCAAGTTGACAGGAGGTTATGTAACCACCACAATAGCTTTGAAAAGAAAATTCCAGGTTTTGGGGTATTCCCTTGTATATATATTTGTGTGTGTGTCTGTGTGTGTGTGTGCGTGTGCGTGTGCGTGTGTGTGCGTGTGTGTGCACGCGCACGTGTGTGTGTTGTGTTAGAGCAGTTTGACTAGAAAAACAAATCCAGTGACACTCATATGTGTAGGAGAGATCTTTATATCAAGAAGTGGTTATGTATCATGAAACATCCCAGCCTACTTCAACTCAAGTCCATAAGTCGAATACTAGTCCATAAGTCCCTCTTCAGACTCATGAAGCCACATGCAATGATGCACAAAGCAGTACAATCACACACAGGCCAGTGGGTGAAAAGCCTTGTGGATCCAGTGGTGGTGGCTCTGGTAGGTCTCAGAGTGGCTTGCCAGCAGGAAGGTGAAGACAGAGAGAGAGAGAGAGAGAGAGAGAGAGAGAGAGAGAGAGAGAGGAGGTTCCCAGGACCCTCTCCATGTGAAGACCACGCCCACAAGAAGTCACCATCAGGCCGTGACCTGACTGACAAGTTGGATACCAGCCCTACACTATTATATATATGTAAGTTGATATGAAATTATGTAATTCCGTCCCCCTACCCCCGACACAAACACATATGTGAACCACACTCACTGTTATCAAGTCAATACTGACTCATAGTGACTCTCCCGTGGGTGTCTGAGACTGTAACTGTTGACTGGATTAGAAAGCCCCATCTATCTCCTGAGGAACTGCTGGTGGTTTCAAACTGCTGACCATTTGGGTAGCAAGCCCAGTGTGTAACCAATACAGCACCTGGATTCCATAGATATATATATATGTTATTTGCTTAACGCAATATATATTTGTTTGAAGCAAACAAGCTGATTGCTTTTCAAAGAGCTCCGAATGAGGAAGTTGAGACTGGTGTTAGAGATGCCGGACTGGGTGTGTGTTACGATTAAGGAGTCCCCAGCCTGCCCTCCCCACAGAAGAATTTCCTTCAGAGAACAGCACTGAAGCTACAGCTCAGGGAGAGGGATATGTCTGATCAGAGCACACAGGAGCAAATGAAAGGGGAGGAAGACAGAGTGGAACACATCCTGGCCCACCAAGCTTTGAGGATGATATCCCCGCTCAGAGCAGCCAATGCACAGAGAGGACCATATGGCCACCCCTACTATGAGACACGACATCCCTCACTGACCCATCGCCCTACAGGGGACAACCCTGGAGACACAGGGTGGGAATTGCTCCTGATGTGACGCCACCACATCGAGGCAAAACAATAAGGGTGTGCAACAGAACAGCAAGGGGAGCAGTGCAAAGAAATCCTGAGGGAGTACCAAAAATAGACTTTGGGGCCAGAGCATGATGCCCATCAGACTCGACTAGAAAACACTCCTGATAGCAAATAGTCCTTGAACTATTTATAGGATTTTCTTTTATTTTTGTCATTGATTTTTGTTTTTGTTTTGTTTTCTTTTGTCGCTTTGTTTTGCTCTGTCTTGTTTTTGTGCATATTATTATCTCTGCAGGTCTATTTAGATAAGATATGTGGGAAAAACATTCTGGAGGAGATAACAATGGGATCAATGGTTGCAGGGGGACATGGGAGAGGGGGAGGTGGGGAAAGGAAGTGGTGTTGAACCTAGAGACAAGGGAACAACAAGGGATGCAAAATCAGTGTCAAGGAGGGTGTAAGAGGCCTGGTAGGGCTTGATCAAGGGCAATGTAACCAAGAGGAATTACTGAAACCCAAATGAAGACTGAGCATGATAGTGGGACAAGAGGAAAGTAAGAGGAAATAGAAGAAAGAACTGGGAGGCAAAGGGAATTTTTAGAGGCCTAAATAGAGACATGTTCATATGTAAATGTATTTATATATGATGAAGGGGAACTAGATCGCTGTGTGTATATTTATAGGTTTGGTATTAAAGTATTTAGTGTAAAGTATCAGATGAACATTGGGCCTCCACTCAAGTACTCCCTCAGTGTAAGAACACTTTGTTCTATATTAAAGTGGCATTCCATGATGCTCACCTTCCCAACATGATCCCTGAAGACAAATGTGTGCATAAGTAAACGTGGTAAAGAAAGCTGATGGTGCCCGGCTATCAAAAGATATAGCGTCTGGAGTCTTAAAGACTTGAAGGTAAACAAACAGCCATCTAGCTGAGAAGCAACAAAGTCCACATGGAAGAAGCACACCAGCCTGTGTGATCACAAGGTGTCAAAGGGATCAGGTATCAGGGATCAAAGAACAAAAAATCATATCATTTGTGAATGAGGGGGAGCGTGGAGTGGGGACCCAAAGCCCATCTGTAGACACCTGGACATCCCCTTACAGAAGGGCTGAGGGGAGGAGACAAGCCAGTCAGGGTGCAGTGTAGCAACGATGAAACTGACAGTTGTCCTCAGTAAACCCATTTTGTATTAAACAAACATTCTTCACCAAACCCTAGGTGTGACCACAGGTCTTATAACATTCTCAGAAAAACCAAGTAACCTCTTGTTCTTGGAACTAGCAGCAGGCCACCCTGCACCAGGAAGCTGTGCTTAACCACCCAATCACAAGATCTGCTTCTGTACCAGCTTGCTTGCATAGCTGCACAGCTCAATTGTTTGCTTCAACCCTATAAAACCCTAAGTCTGTAAGCAAATGGGACCAGCCAGCCAGACACCCTCTTTCTTTTAGGCAGCTGGTCCCTGTACAGGTTTTGTAAATAAACTCCTTTAATTCTTTCAATCTCGTGCCTCAGTTGTTCTTGTCTGGCTTGTCTGGCTCATGTACAACAAAACATACAACTTTCCTCTCCTTAAATGCCTCCTCCCCCCCATTATCATGATCCCAATTCTACCTTACAAATCTGGCTAGACCAGAGGACATACACTGGTACAGATAGGAACTGGAAACACAGGGAATCCAGGAGAGATGACTCCTTCAGGACCAGTGGTGAGAGTAGTAATACTGGGAGGGTGGAGGGAAGGTGGCCTAGAAAGGGAAACCAATTACAAGGATCTACATTTAACCCCCTCCCTGGGGGATGGACAACAGAAAAGTGGGTCAGGGTAGACGCCAGACAGTGTAAGACATGACAAAATAATAATTATTTATAAATGATCAGCAGTTCATGGGGGTGGGGGGCGGGACGGGGAAGGAGGGGACAAAATGAGGAGCTGGTACCAAGAGCTCAAGTAGGAAGCAAATGTTTTGAGAATGACGAAGGCAACAAATGTACAAATGTGCTTGACACAATGGATATACGTATGGATTGTGATAAGAGTTGTAAGAGCTCCCAATAAAATGATTAAAAAAAATGAAAACTGAAAAAAAAAAACAACGTAGAAAAATGTTTTGAAAATGATGATGACAACGTATGTACAAACATGCTTGATACAATTGATGTATAGATTGTAAGAGCCCCCAATAAAATGATTTATTAAAAAAATTGTATAAAAAACCAAAAACCGGAATCCTTGAGGGTGCAATGATCCGTTGAACCCACCGAGTTGCTCCTTGTGAGAAGACCGCGGCAGTCTGATCCTGCAAGGATCACACACTTGGAAAACCAAGAGGGCAGTTCTATTTGGTTTTCAAGGGTCGCCATGAGTCTGAATGGATTTGATGGCTTTTTTTTGGTGTGTGTGGGGGGAGTTGGGTGGTCCACATGACTAACAAACCCATTAGGTTGCTAACCAAAAGGGTGGAGTTGTGAGTCCCTCAGAGTCCCTCAGAGAAAAAGGCCAAGCTATCTACTGCGGAAAAACTAACCACTGAAAATCCTATGCAACAACACAACTGAACCTCCTGTGACACTCACACACCCACCATGAATCAGAATTGACTGGAACTTTTTTGATATGGTTTGCTTACAGTTAAGATGATTAACCACTGGCCTACATAAACGAAATAGCCTGGTCATCTAAGAGCAAGCTGGGCTGTATTTTGGGACTGTCTCTGATAATTTCATATTGCGATGTTGCTGTCACCCATTCATTGTTTATGTTGGAAACTCTGTGTTCCAGTCTTTTTGGCTGTTTGCTGGATTTCAAGGCTGGTTGACTTCCTGGGAAAGTTATTGGGAGCCAACTGGAACCGACGCTGAGTCAGAGGTTTTGGGAATCCATGCCTAGACAGTCACCGTTCATGGAGGAAGGATCTTGGGATGGTGGGGGATGTACCGATAAGATGGAAAACAAAATCCCGGACTTCCCCCGCTTATTATAAAAATACTCAGAGAAAACTTCTCTTCCGGCCATGGAGAAAATCGCAGCCAGGTTTAAGGGCATCCAAGAGGTTTTGGCCGTCTTTCTTTTGCGTCTGGACTATGTTCTCGAGTTCAGGAGGTCTTCCTGTACGGTAGGGATGAGTGGCCTCTGGTGGAAGAGAGGGACCCAGGCTTCACTTGAGGTGACTGGGTCAGGTTTCTTTGGCAGAGAGTGGACTTTGGTCTCTGTGATGACTGCTGCTTAGAGCCTGGGCATTGTCAGGACTGGCAGATGCTGGAATTGCAGAACGTGGAGGCAACCCCTGTTCACAGGCTGTGGAATGCACCCATTTGGTGGTTCGTTGATTTCTGGGATCGGACTTGGAAATCCCATGTGTATCCCTGGTATCCAGCTGGCTCTGCACTGGGGGTGTTGTCAGGCTGTTAGTTAGGATCTCTGGGAGGTAGTGATTATTTGTGGTGCTAATAATACGATCTGTATCAAGCCATGTTTTGGGAAAGCAACACAGCAATTACCAAAGGAGTTGTCTAAAGATAGGCATCGCAGGAAATGGTTTCTAGTCAAGTTGTGTCAGGTGCCAGGAAGCCCAGCGTGGTGGCAGAAGAAACACAACATAATGGAGCTTGAAAGGATTGTTCAACCCTCCCACCTCACCAGAGACGAAAGCAAGGCCCCAGGAGTTTAAGTGACGTCTTTAAGACCACTGTTCAGCATGGGTTGGCTTTCTTGGTTGGTTCTCTTGATCCCCAGGCCACGCTTTCCATGTTCTTCAGTGGCCTCCTTTATAGATACGACTTTGGAAGGATATTTGGTGAAGTAGACAGACAAGTAACCAAACATGGATTTGACATACCCAAGATGTCTTAGCAATCACTTGACTTATACAAAACTCTGGCGGTGGTAGCTCTGTGGTCCATCCTGTTGGGAGCACAGACAGCCTGATCTGGTGTGAATCCTGATTCTCCCACTTGGTTGGTTCTGTTATCTAGACTGGTATTTCACAAAACTTAGTGTGCACCTGGGGATGTTCTTAAAATACAGATTCTGATTTTGTCGGTCTAGAGTGTCCCCCAAGCCCTGGTGGCATAGTGGTCATGCGTTGGGCTGCGATCCACAAAGTCAGCTCCTCGGAAGAAAGACTGGACTTTCTACTCCTGCAAACAGTTACAGCCTCAGAAACCGACAGGGGGTTGCTATGAGTCAGCAATGACTCAGTGGCAGTGAGTGAGAGAGTGTGTCCCAGGTCCCTGGGTGGTTTGCATTCGATTACTAACCCAAAGGTGGATGGTCTAAACCCAGCTAGTGGTCCCACATAAGAAAGCCCTGGCCATCTGCTTCCATAAAGATTACAACTAACTAAGACCATCTTATGGAGAATTCTAAATCCGTACCACCCAGGGGCACCATGAGTCGGGTCAATTCCAGCAACGATGAGTTTTGGATTTAGGGCGTGTCACAAGAATCTTGTTTCCCAAAGAAGCTAGGTAAAACCGGATACTGTGGGTCCATGGACCAGAGCAGCAAAGATTGAGGTCACAATACTCCTAAATGGACTGCTGGCCCTGATGTAAAATGGAATGACAGCAGTAAGTACTCTGTAGAATTGTTTTGAAGGTCAAATGAGGTAAGCCTTTCAGGAATCCTGCACAGTCTCTGGTACATGTAAAATAATCAGTAGGCTTTGATTTTATTCTGTCTTCTCTTTCCACCTCTCCTCTACCAGAACAATGATTTGATGAGCGCCTTCCCACTTTTGAGTTTCTGAGGGGGTCATTGCCGTGAGAAAAAGAGATCCCGGGGAGGAAGGCGTGCTCAACGCAGGCGATGTTTTGGCTGGTAATTCTTCTTGCCTTTAAAATATTTAAAGTATTTTCATCTGGCTGGCAACAGCCAAATCAATCCAGAAACATGTGACCAGACGTCTGCATATAAAATTAATCTTGTCAGAGATTTGTTGGAAAGGCACGATAAACACTAATATACTCTGATTTCCTTTTCATTTAAAATCCATCATCTCAGTAGACTTGGAAGCCTGTGTAACAAATCTCTTCCCCTCTTTCTAGGGGGCTAGAAAGACAATCTGATATAATTCCACACCAGCAATTCAGAGGCATGCTTTCTGTTCTCAATCAAGGGAGAGGACATAGGGAGACTCAACTTTGACAATTTTTCATCGTAAATACACTTGTAGCAAAACGTTTGCTATTTCAACAATTTTCACACGTATAGCTCAGTGTCATTAATTATGTTCACTATGTGGTTCGTTATCCTTGTCTCTTCCCCAATTCTACCATTCTTCCCAACAGGAACTCAGTGCTCCCCTAAACATTGAGTCCTCCTTTGTTTCTTCCTCCCACCAGCCCATGATCTGCCTTTGATAGAAAGAGAGGATGCAACTTCAGTAGATCCGGAAAGAAGTTGCAGAGGTTGGGTTAAGTCACAGGTTGTATGGTGGGTTTCAGTGGTAGGAAGGTGAAAGTGTCTTGGTTTTGTATGGAACCCTGGTGGCACTGTGGATAAAGTGTTGGGTTGCTAACGGCAAGGTTGATGGTTCAAACCAACTAACTACCCCAAGAGAGGTGAAGCAGTCTGCTCCTATAAAGATGTAGTCTAGGCAATGTTACATAGAGTACCCACTCAATGTCATTGGGTGTGGTTTGGACTTTGGAATTTGGAAGTAAATTATAAGTGAGTGACTGGGGGAGCCCAGAGCACACGCTGACATTAGGTTCAAAGGAGGCTGGGAGAGCTGGTTCCAGCTGTGGCCATCAGCTGAGGATGAAGTACGTGCAAACCAATAAATCAAACCCATAGCCTTTGAGTGGACTCTGACTCCTGGTGATCTCACACGTTACAGAACAGAACCGCTCCATAGGCTTTTCTGGACTGCAATCTTTTCAGAAGGAAACCACGAGGCATTTTTTTCTTTAGTGTTGTGGGGTGGGTTTCAACCTTCATTCATTTGTATGGGAAGTTTTCAAGGAATAATTATCTTGGAAAATGAAAAAGCACAATCCCTAGGAAATCATACCACTCTGGCTGATTCTCCACCTGAAATTTGTGTGGATGAGGTTAAAGTGAACTCACTCGGACTGACTCTGTGGTTTTTCTCTGGCAGCATTTAGATGCTGTGGTAGGCACAGAACAGGTGCTTAGCTCGTGTTGGCCTTTTGCAAGGTGGCTGTGACAGAGAAGAGAGATGGAAGGGTGTTGGTGGGTGCAAGAGAGTCATTAGAAGAAGGACAAGAGGATCCAGGTTGTGTCAGGAAGGAAGCAAAGACTGGAGGGGACTGCTGGAGCGGGGACGTGTGGTGGGATCAATACATGAGTGGTCAGGATAAGGAACAAGAAATGTGGGAGTGGAGTGACTAGATCCAGTGAGCAAAAGGACTGGAGAAAGAGGTCAAAGAAAAGACTTTTGAAATAGGGCATTCTGGTCAGAATGGGGTCCATGGTGTGGCTGTTGACTGGGTGATTGCAGTTGGGTGGAGAGAAAGGTTGTTGGGGTGGAAGACATCCAGGAAATGAGAGGTTAGGAGGCTGGGTGAGTTGCAGGGCTCAGTATGGAAGATTTTAAGGTTTGCTGTAATAAGAATATCATCATAGTAAGGAGCTAAAGTCTGCAATGATGAAGGGAATGCCCAAGAGGTGGGTAGAATGACTTCAATGAAGAGGAGGGATGCAAGGGTGTGAACGAGGTGCAATTTAGAAAAAATGCTTCCCCTGCAGGAGAAGCAGCCCCACCCCAGATGCACACAATTGAGGGAGTGTGGGTTGGACCCAACCCATACCCCACTTGGGTGTTATTGGTTCTACACACAACCTACCTACTTGCACAATCTGTGAAGCCAGACTAGGGGCCTTGGGTAAATGAGAGAGGCATCAATGGAGTCTTGAGTTATTTAAAGGACAAATGATCCTTTAAGTAGAGAGAACAGGCAGTGAAGATCACGCCCTCATTTTTTTCCCCAGAAAGCAACGGAGGCCCAGGGAAGGGACATATCTCAAACACATGGGAGGCTGGTGGCTTGGTTGGAACTCTGCTCTGCTCTTCTGATTGCCAGTTCTCTCTTCCATGCCCCACAACAGAGCTGATCTTTCAGCAAACGCTCCAAAGTTGCAAATTCAAAACCATGTTGCCCCTCAAGTCGCTTCTGCGGGAGGTGACAGACTTCTTTTTGGTGCTGCTGCTATTGTCCCCCCATTTCTAGATGCTCCTTCAGAAAAGCTCTTTTCAGAGGCAGAGTCTGAGTCACGAAAGAGAACCCACTATGATTTCATATCTGGGGAGGGGCAGTCCGCTGCATTCTCTGGTGCTGTGTCTGAGATCCTGAAGTGCAGCCTGGGAACAAGGTCCCTCATGGCCTCTCTTCATTATATATCTATGAGAGAGTTTGTATCTAAGGAGCCCCGGTGGGACAGTGTTTAAAGGGTTTAGCTGTCAGCTGAAGGGTTGATAGCTCAAATCCACCAGCCATCCTGTGGGAGAAAGACGTAATGGTTAGCTTCTGTAAAGATTACAGCTTGGAGACTCTACGGGTCAGTTCTGCTCTGTCCTATAGGCTCACCATGAGTCAAAATTGACCCCTGCAATGGGCTCGTGTTTGGGGTTTTATCTTGTATTTATCCTGTCCCAGGCCCATGGAGATGCCAGTCTAGATGGGGAATCAGATCTTACTGAGAGTTCTGGGCAGTCTGTACAGCTTTTGTTTTGCCAGGCTGGCAAGTGTGTGGTTGGCATTTTACAGTTATCTTAGACACAGATAACAGAACCTTCCACCCCTGCTATAGTTTATTGTGCCAGCCTGGCCAATAAACACAAGTAGGATTAACTGAGGGGCAGAGGGATAAGTGGCTCGGTGAGCCTCACCTTGGTTGTTCTGTGCCTCAGTTTAAAGGGGTACACTACCTCTGGGATGCCTAGCCTGTGGACTGTGTCGCTGTAAGTTGAGGTCCCTTTAAGCCCACACGATTGGAATGTTCATCTCTGGAGCTGGGGACTGACAGTTGATGACACTTGGGGACCTGCCTTGCTGTTTGCTGCCTGGGGATATATAGCCCAGCTCTCTCTACAGAAGGGGACTGGCACCTGGCAGCTCTCAAAACTTGAAGGACTGCTAGTGTCTCACTGCTTTATAATTTAACTGTTAATTTCTTGTATTATCTATCTGTATATTATTTAATGGTTTATTTATCGAATTCTATATCTATCTTTATAAATATATTTATATATAATTACTAGCAATCTGGTTTGTCTTTCTAGAGAACCCTGTCCAATACAACCCCCAACTCCGCCCGCCCCCCCATTCCCACCAGAGACTTGCCCAGGAAATGGATTTAATGAAGTAGAGTAGAGTCAGAATTATTCAACTCTAGGTTGTTATGATTCTGGATTGACTCAAAAGTAGTGAGCGTTGAGTTTGGGTTTGAGCGAGGCCAGCTGGTGGTTCAGTGGTAGAATTCACACCTTTCATGAAAGAGACCTGAAGTTCAAATCCCAGCCAATGCATCACATGTGCAGTCCCTACCTGTTGGTCACTGGAGGACTATATGTTGCTAAGACACCAAATAGGTATCAGTGGAGCTCCCTGGCTAAGATGGGCTAGCGGGGACAAAAAAGCTAGTGATTTACTTCTAAAACTCAGCCCAATCCACAGTCAATCACAGGGAAGACACTGCACTAGGTACTGTTGTATTTGTTTCATTTTGGGTGGATGCTGTGAGGTGTTGGTTGACTTCATGAAAGCTAACCACAAGAACCTCGGTAGGGACTTCACTACTTACAGGATGAAGTCTTTGCAGATTTATACCATCAGCACGTGCCTCTCCTGTCTCTGAGATTTCACTGTCTGTCATCCTCTCCCACCTTAGTCAGAAAGTAGATTTCACACAGCTCCTGCATCCGCACTCAGGTTGTTCTCTTGTAAAACCAATTCATAAGATTGGTGGAGCCCAGATAGTGGGACTTGGGCGGTAGCATTCAGACTTCAGGACTATCCCCTAACGTAGGCATTCTACCACAAAGTAGGGACACCACAGGCATAGCAAAGGTTGGCTATAAAGTTGTTGACTTGGGCCTTTCTGGGAAACCTCCCTCTGAGCGTACAACTGTGAATGTGGCATGCCCTTTCTGAGCTCTTAGTTCATCTTTGGGAAGCACGATCACCAAGCCATACATCACAGTACAGTTGTGCTCTAATGTACCTTTAGAATTTCCCTCTTAAACTAGAGCCTTGGTGGTGTGGTGGTTATAAGTTGGGCTGCTATCCATATGGTCAGCAATTCGGAACCACCAGTGGCTCCTCGGGAGAAAGGCTGGACTTTCTACTCCTGTAAACATAGTCTTGGAAACTCATAGGGGGTCACTATGAGTCAGCATTGACTCAATGGCAGCATGTTTGGTTTTTAAGCTAGTGTCATGTTCTTGGGTGGTGCAAATGATTAACGTGCTTAGTTGCTACATCAAAGGTTGGTTCAAGTTCACTCAGAGGCCCCTCAGAAGACAGCCTTGATGATCTGCTTTTGAAAACCCCATGGAGCACAGTTCTACTCTGACCCACATGGGGTTACCGTGAGTCCGAATGGACTCAATGGCGAATGGTGGTGGTTTACACAAATGTACTTCAAAGGGAGACACCAAACAAATGGATAGTTATCAAGGTTAAATCCTCTTTTGGTGGACCAATGTTTGGAGAAAAAACAGGGATTTTTTTTACATGGGAAGGTTATTCTTTAGAATCTGGAATCTCTTCTCTCTAGTCTATACCATAATCATAAAAAACAAAGCCAAAAAAGCAACAACCCAGCAGTTAGCTCCCTGTACCTGTGCAGAAGGACTCCTGGCATGCTTGCTAAGTATCAGACACTTACTTGAGTCTGGGTCAAGAGGGTGGTATGAGGTTTCAGAGATGATTAAGATGGGGTCTGCTTACAGGAAGCTCACTCAAGTGTGGCAGACAGACAGGCCTATGTCTAACTCTGTGTCGATGAGGTATGGGGAGCATGGATAAAAGGCTGTACGTTTTTCAGCTTTGGCGCTACTTCCTTCAAGGTGGTTTTGAACTGCTCTTCTTCTCTGAAATGTGGGAATAATAAGATTTAGCTCATATATTAGTTCAAGAAATAAGCAGTATAAAGTGTAAGCCAGTAGCTCTTGCTTGGCACACAGTAGGCACTCTGAAAGTAAGTGTTATTTCTTCCCTTGCTCGTTCCTAACTTCTCTTTACTATCAAGCACGATGGAACCATATAGAAAGTTCTGTTTGCTGGATTTGGCTGAGCTTTTACTGATGACAGAGGGTTGTTCTGGCAGGGAGGAGAAGCACCAGCCTCAGGTAGTTTCTATACAATCACAACCATGGGCTATTATGTCCAGGGCCCAGGGAACTGAGTGATTGGTTTGAGGTCTGTGAGTGGGAGAGAGGACAGGCTTGTGGTGAATCTCAGAAGGGGTTAAGGGCAAGATGAGTCATGCTGAGGGCCTGAATGTTCTCCTCTAACTATGGTGGCCAATGAAGGCTCCAAAGGCAGAGGGCTGCTCAGGAAAGGCCAGAGCAGCTGCTATTTCGTTGGTGAAAATGGGAAACAGTTCTGGATTTGGGGCTTCTCTGTATCTCTATCTTGTAAGATAAGGATGGAAGAATGGCCTGCTTCTTGGCCTGGCCCACTTCAGCCTGGGAACGTGGATGGTTAGATATCTTGGAGATGTTCTTAACACCATGACTAATTCACATATGAACCATCAGAATTCATTTGTTGAAGATCTACTGCTCTTCAATATTCTGCTAGGTATTTTACATAAATGATCTCTAATCCCTTTAACAACTCTGTAATGGACACATTCTCATATCCATATTGCAGAACACATTGAAACTCAGACATGGTAGGCAATTTGCTGAAGGTCATAGCTAGTAGATATCAGTGTCAGGATTCAAAATCAGGTTCGTTTAATTGCAAAATCACTGCTGGCTCCACGGTGCCATTATTTCTGAATATCACTGAGTATCCGATTGACATGAAAGCTCAGGACAGAAAAAATCTTTACTTATAGCTTTCTCCCTATTGCTTCAGGAGCCCTGGTGGCACAGTGGGCTTGAGTTGGTCTACTAATTGCAAGGTTAGTGATTTGAAACTACTGACTGCTCCTTGGGGGAAAGAGTACTCTGTCTACTCTTATCAAGAATTGCAGTCTCAGAAACCCACAGGGGTAGGTCTTCCAGGTCCTTTAGTGTCCCTAGGAGTTGAAAATTGACTCAAGAACAGTGAGATATATGCCTTTCTATGTTGTTATTAGGTCTAAGTTGATTTCAACTCATAGGGACCCAATGTGACAAGAACTGATTGACTTGACAACAATGAGTTAGGTTTATGTATGTAATGATTCTCTCTTAACCTCTCTCTCTCTCTCTATTTATATATTATCTATCTAGACTCTCCCACCATCCCTCTAATTACCTACATTTTATATCCATCCATCCATCCATCCATCGACTCGCCCACCTACCCGTCCATTTATATAACGGAATGACAAAGACTTTACCTGTTGTTGTGTGCCATCAAGTGGATCCAAACTCACAGTGACCCTACATGACATAGTAGAACTACCCCATGGGACTTCTTAGGCTGAACTTTTTATGGGAGCAGATTGCCAGGCCTTTCCTCCACTGAAGCCACTGGGTGGGCCTGAACGGGCAACTTTTCAGTTAGCAGCTCAGCACGTAACCATTGCACCACCAAGGATCTCTTTTTAATTAACTATGAACATCTCTTGCCTTCTCTTCCAAATATCTCTGGGATGTCTGGCAATTCCCATTCATTCTCATTTGGGGGCTGGAAAGACGGCGTATGGCTAGCTGTTGGCTTTAAAGATATGCTAGAGTGAGGTGTCCTGCCTGCCACCTCAGTCAGGGGCAGACCCAGAACTGGTCCCATGAGAAAGATATTTGGGGATCTGATGTTTAGCATTTGAGAGAGATTTCTCAGGCTCCCCATACGGCTTCCTCCAATTACTCCATGATTCCAGATATCCCTTTTGTACAAACTTTGGACTTGTAGAGACCTCAGGCGGAATCTCAGCTCTATTTTCATTAGTGACTTGGGCCTTGGGTAAGTTATAGAGTGCTTATGAACCTCATCTGTTAGCAAAATGGGGATAGTATTAAATCTACTTTCCAGATTGCTATGAAAACGAGTGAGTTGTGAATCTATCTATCTATCTATCTATCTATCTATCTATCTATCTATCTATCTATCTATCTATCTATCAGCTGTTGTCAAGTTGGCACGTAGCTACCCTATACATGACAGAAGGAAACACCGCTCAGTCCTGTGCCATCTCACAATCACTGCTATGCTTGAGTCCATCATTGCAGACACTGTGCCAATTCATCCTGTTGAAGACCTTCCTCTTTAATGCTGACTTTCTGTTTTACCAAATAGGCCCTTTCCTGGGATTGACCCCTTCTGATAACATGTCCAAAGAATTCGAGACAAAGTCTCGCCATCTTCACTTCGAAGGAGCATTCTGGTTGTACTTCTTCCAGATTTGTTTGCTTTTCTATTTCATACTGAAAACTGCAAATGACACGATGCCTGTAAAATTCCAGGCAAATGGAAGCCTGGTAGCTTCCTTCTTTAGGTAAACTTTTCTTTGTCTGCTAACACTCCTGGGCTGGAAATATACCAAGCCATATTAGGTGGTCATTTTGGATAATGTTCCTGAGCCTCAACCCCCTGGCCCCCACTAGCTTTTTGTGTAAATCGAGTGATCTTTGTAGAGTGAATCGATTTTCCATTGCATAATTCATGCATATTTTATTTCATGTCATGGATTGCAATTCCCATAAAGTCACATCATTTATCTCCCTCCCTCTCGGTTCTTCCATTTCTCCTTCTTTCCCAAATCTACCTTTGTCCTTGGGCAAATGGTGCCCTTTTGGTCTCAAAGGTTGATTATGCTAACGAGTTTATACCCTAGTGTGATTTATCCAAATCCCTTTATTCAAAACCCACTCCCATGAAGTCAATCCAGATTCATAGTGACCCTAAGCAGGGTTTCCCAGGCTATAAATCTTTACAGTAGCAGACAGTCTAAGCTTTTCCCTGTGGAGTGGCTTGTGAGTTTGAACCATAGACTTTTGAGGGTAGTGACTGTGGTCGTTACATAATCTGGTGTCAGTTTGGGACTTGAGAGGATTAAGAGTGAAGGGGTGGAGTCTAGTCTATCAATGGGGTTATAGCCAAGGAGGCCTCTGTGTGGGCATGGCCTTCCCCTGAGGATTCTGGGAATTCCTGTATTTTTTCCTTGGTGGCAGGAGATCCTGTCTCTCTCAGCTCACCCTGAGAGAGGCTCTACTGACAAGACACATGGTACTATGCTGATAGACCCAGTTCCCTGGGAATTGGAGGAACCATATGGAGACCCCTGCCAGCCTGAGATGTTTACAACACCACTGGATCCACAAGACTTTGCACCCACTGGCTTGTGATCTTCCTGCATTGAGCATCATTGCATGTGTTTTGTGAGTCTGAAGAGGACTTTATAGATTGGTATCTCAGACCTATGGACTAATATCAGACTTATGGACTTGATCTGGACAGACGTTTACTCAATATTCAATTGCTCTTATATATAAAGCTCTTTCTTACACACATATATGAGTGTCTATGGGTTTGTTTCTCGAGTCTATTTGGATGAACATAGTGACCTAGTGACCAACCCACAGCATCCCCAGGGCCTTTTGTCCACATTATGGATTTGCCCTTTTTTTTTTTTCTGGGTGTTATCTTTGAGATGGCAGAAAGTAGTTTAGATCATAAGGATACTTAGCGATGGCAGACAAGCTTTGGGCAAGATTGGAGGGTAGAAAAAAGGAAGACAGAATAAAGAAAGAGCTCGTGAGAAGCAAAGTCTATTGACTGCAAAATTCATTCAGGATTCAGGCCCATGTTTGCCGTGAAAGTGCAGCACAGATGGGCCTGAGCAGCTCCCTTTGAAGCTGATTATGTCCCTAAAAGGTAGGAAGAAATCTTCATCGAGTCCTAAATATGTTTTGGACTTGAAACATAACCTTTCCTTAAAGGGGCAAATGCTTGTGGTGACTTTATTTGGGTTTCCCTGTGGTGGGTGGCAGCTCCCAGAGGCTCCAGACCGGAAGTAACTTAGTGGCTCTTGGCCAGGCCGGTGGAGACCTCTGACCTTTTCTCTGGTCCTCAGGAACTTCTGCTTCCCTGGGAGGAAGGTAGCAGGAGGAGGAGGGGGAAGGCATAATTGAGGCTTTCAGGAGGAAGGGGGAAGTGCAAGAGAAAGGGAGGCAAGAGACTGAGCCTTAAGCTTTAACAGGCTCCTTGTTGCTTCTCACCTTCCGTTCTTTTTTTGGTAAAAACCATTTTATTGTGGTTTCAGTGGAAATTCACAGGGTACCTTTATTTCCCATTCAATGATTTATACACATTTTGTTTCACGACACTAGTTGCAATCTCTTCACTGTAATAGCCCTCTTTCTACTTCCTCCCTGGCTTCTTGTTTGCATTCACCCCTTTTCTGTTCAACTTGCTTTCTGAACTTTGTTTTTTTGGGGACATGCTGCCCTTTTTGTCTCTGAGGGTTGGCTGTTCTGAGGAGTATGCTCCTCACCTCGTATAGATCTGTCGATTGTTCACCTGAAAGGTTACCCCAGGAGTGGGTTCCTTTCCAAATTTGGATGGCTAACAGCCAAAGGCTCAGGGGTTCCACCTGTCTTTATCAGGCCCGCAAGTCTGGTCTTTTCCATGATTTTGAATTTTGTTTTACGTTTTTTTAACCCAACTCTGTCCAGGCCCGTCTATTGTAATCCCTGTCATAGTGTTTGGTAGTGTTAGCCGGCACCATGGAGGTTTTCTGGTTTCAGGTTTGTGGAGGCTGTGGTTTGCATGTTCCATTTGTCCTTTAGATTCATTGTTCCTTGAGTCTTTGGTTTACTTCACTCTAGACATCTCCCTTTGTTCTCTGTAGATCCTGAAGATCGTTATTGAGCACTAAAGGACCATTGGATCTCATGTGGTCATTTGCCTGATGTAGCACAGGCGTGGATGGGCCAAGTGGGGTGCCCAGGGTCACTTTCCAGTTCTGCTCTGCTCTGGTGCTAGTATGACCAGATCCATGTTCACAGCTGACAAATGGAGGCTCAGAAGGATGAAATAAACTGCCAAACAAGAATGAAAGCAGTAAGTAGTGTGGATTTGAACTTGCATGGGTCAGATCCAGAGTCTGAGGATGTCTCCACCATGATATTCTACTGCTCGTTAGAAGCTTCTTATTCTACTTATCCTCTTCTTGGAGGGCACACCTGCTTAATTCACTTGGCTACTAACAGAAAGGTGGACAGTTCAAGTCCACCTACAGGGACCTCAGAAGAAAAACCTAGTCTACCTCCAAAAAATCAGCCACTGAAAACCCCGTGGAGCATGATTTTGTGTTGACATGTATGATGACGTTCTCAGTTGGAATGGATGTGAGAGCAGTTGGTTTGTTTACTTGTTGTTCTTCGAAAGGTCTTGTATATAAGGGTCAAGTTGCTTTATTTACATACGAATGACAATGTTTTACTGTTCTGTTTGGTACTAAGAATAAATATCCCACTCATTGCCATCAAGTAGATTCTAATGCATTGCAACCCTGAAGGATAGGGTAGAACTGTTATGGGTTTTCAAACTTGCAAATAAAAAAAAACCATTTTATTAGGGGCTCTTACAGCTCTTATTCACAATCCACACATACATCCATTGTGTCAAGTACATTTGTACCTATGTTTCCGTCATCATTTTCAAAACATTTTCTTTCTACTTGAGTCCTTGGTATCAGCTCCTCATTTTCCCCCTCCCTCTCCTCTCCCCGCTCCCTGATGAACCCCTTGATAATTTATAAATTATTATTTTGTCATATCTTACACTGTCTGACATCTCTCTTCACCCACTTTTCTGTTGTCTGTCCCCCAAGGAGGTAGTTATATGTAGATCCCTGTAATTGGTTCCCCCTTTCCACCCCACCCTCCCTTCACCTCCTGGTATTGCCACTCTCACCACTGGTCCTGAAGGGATCATCTGTCCTGGATTCCCTGTGTTTCCAGTTCCTATCTGTACCAGTGTACATCCTCTGGTCTAGCCAGATTTGTAAGGTAGAATTGGGATCATGATAGTGGGGGTGGAGGAAGCATTTAGGAACTAGAGGAAGGTTGCATGTTTCATTGTTGCTACACTGCACCCTGACTGGCTTGTCTCCTCCCAGAGACCCTTCCATGAGGGATGTCCAGTTGCCTACAGATGGGCTTTGCGTCTCCACTCCACACTCCCCCCGATTCACAATGATATGATGCTTTATTTTTTGATGCCTGAGACCTGATCTGGTTGATACCTCGTGATCACACCAAACCTATAGATCTTTACAGGAACAGGTGCTTCATCTTTCTCCAGTGGAGCAACTGATGGGTGTGAACTGCCAACTCGGTGGGTAGAAGCATTAAAGCCCCAACCAAATCCACTGTTGTTCTTGTTAATTAAACTAAAATTCTTTTTCTGTATGTGAAATCCAGGATAGGCAAATATACAGAGAAAGTAACAGCATCAATGGTTCCTGGGGGGAAATGGTGGGGAAGTTGGGAGGAAATGGGGGCTAATATTGACGAGTACAAGAATGAAGAAGATGTTCTAAAATGGAGTATGATGATAATTGTGCACTCTTCTTCTTGATGTGATTGAACAATTGACTTGTATCATACATGAATTATATTCCAAAAAGACTGTTAAAAGCAAAACAAAACAAAGTTAATTTTCATGGTCATGGAAGGGACTGGCTTTATTTATTTATTTATTTATTTCCCAGTACAATCACTGAAACAAATTTATTGTGTGTTTTCCCCATAGTTGCACATTCTGTTTCTGATTCCCCCCTCCCAAATTT
The DNA here is from genome assembly GCF_050624435.1 of Tenrec ecaudatus. Classification (NCBI taxonomy): domain Eukaryota; kingdom Metazoa; phylum Chordata; class Mammalia; order Afrosoricida; family Tenrecidae; genus Tenrec; species Tenrec ecaudatus. The sequence continues at coordinate 17,542,281 of NC_134533.1, forward strand.
TAAAATTATAAATTATATGAGGGTTTACATTCCAAATACGTATGGGTCATCACCTTTTCAAATTTATTAATCATTTTATTGGGGCTCATATATCAATTGTGTAAAGCATATTTGTACATTCGTTGCCCTCATCATTCTCAAAACATTTGCGCTCTGTGGGGAGAGGTCAGACGCTTACAGACATCCTCCCCAGGGTAGTTAGTCACCAGACTACAGGGTAGGCCTCTAGGACAGTTAGTCAACCAGACTATATGGCAGGCCTCACTCCCTGCTACTGGGACGATAAGCTATTCCTCCCTGAGGCCTGCAACCAAGTGTTCTCACCCTACCAATAATTATCTCTATCAGATGAGTCGGGGAACAGGCCAAACGGACTCTGTGACATCCAAAGTTAAGGTATCTGCCCATCTTATCACATGTATACCCCCAATTCCTCCTCTTACTGTTGCATGAATGTCCCTAGACCACCCCCTCTCATTACTGTATTACCTATGGCACAATCCCTCCCTGTGATGTATGTCCTCACCTGTAATTAGGGGCTTGCACGTCCCGGAGAATATAAAAAGACTGGGCTAGCATTAAAGAGAGACTCTCTCCCTCCACGTGGACCATCTAGCGGGGCTGAGGTGAGCATGCTACCATGAATCGTTGTCTGACTCCATTTACTTCAATACTTCACTTCTATCTCTCATGCTCTCTATAACTTTACTATGATCTTTACTTATTATCGCTGTACAATTGTGCCTACCCGTAATGATGTGTTAGGGGCTGGCTTCCCCTGACAGATCTCCACTTAAGCCCCTGGCATCAGCTCCTCATTGTTATCCCCTCATACTCCACTCTCCCTGACCATCAACTTTTTATTGAACAATTTAAACTACTCATCAACAGTCCTCATCTCCCACTAGTTTATCTTTTACCCGCTCCTTGATTTCTTTTCTCCTTCCTGTGGACTACTATCTTCCATTAACCCAAGTTAACACCCTCTAGCCCATTGCTTTATCTTCCTCCCTTGTCCTCTTCTTTGGCAATCTCCTAAATCTATTCCCTTTGGTATGACTGCCTTTCTCTTTTTTCTCTCTCTCTATAAGAGTGGTCTCAAATGATATTTGCCCTTTTGTGATTGGCTAATTTCACTCAGCATCATGTTCTCCAAGTTAATTTATGCCACGAGGTGTTTTTTAGGGACACATGGTATGTTATCAGGCAGATGTACAAAAGTTTCTCTAGCCATCCTTGTAATGATGGGAATTTAGTTTTATCTCATCTTCTAGCGATTGTGAACAGTGCTATGATGAACATAGGTGTGCATATGTTTGTTTGTTTTATTACTCTTACTTCTTTTGGATGTACTAGAGGGTACAAAAAAACCTGCAAGCCAATCATGCCAGCACCATTTGTTGAAGAGACTATGTCTATCCCACTTAATGCTTTTAGCCCTTTGTGAAATATCAGTTGTTTGTAGGTGGTTGAATTTATTTCTGGGTTTCCATATTTTGTCCATCTATTATTGTATCAGTACCAGACTGTTATAACTATTATGGCTGTGTAATACATTTTGAAGTCAGGAAGTGAGTGGCCTCCTATATTCTTCTTCTTTGTCTTAAGTTCTTTGCTTATCTTGGGTCCCTTCCTTTCCCATATGACATTAATAATTCTTTTTGATATTTCTTTAAGGAATGATGTTGGCCTGTGGATTGGAATTACGTTGTACTTATAAATTGTTTTAGGTTGTATTAACATTCTCATAATATTAAACCTTCCTTCCATGAACATGGAATAGTCTTCCATTTTTTTTTTTTGGAATCTTTTGGCTCCTTGGATCAGGGAACACACATGCGCTAGGCATTTTAACAGTCAACATCTCATAATCTTTGCAGCTGTCTTGGAGGAGGCGCTGTATTATTATGACATTTTTGCAGATTACATTATGACATTTTACAGATTACAAATTTGTAATTTGCCCTGGGCGATACTAGAAACATAAGCGTCAGGTTAGGAACCCAGAAGAACAGGATTTCACAAACCTATTACAACAAGCTTCCTCCTAGGGGTGGGTCACAGGGTTTAGAGAACCAGATTTATATCTACTTTGAATACTGGGGTGAGACCTAGACAGAGGAAAGAGAGGGGTTGCTTTTGTTTCTAAGTATTTTATTTTTGTAGTTGAGAATATCGATATACCAAGTTCAACAAGTTTTACATGTACTATCCAGTGACATCAACTACTTTCTCCCAGCTGCACAACATCTCACCCCTATCTTCTGGATCATTCCTCCCCATTAACACAAACTTATTGCCTCCAAAACTTCCTACCTCATCTTTTGGCTTGCAGTTGTTAAGTTGATTCTATATGGACAGATCTTAAAAGAGTACAATGCTCACAGCAGACATTCCTTACTGAAAACTAAGAAGACCTGCTAGTCCTTGAGTCTGTGTTATCTTAATAAACGTTCTCTATTTTCTCTCTCTAGGATCTAATATCCATTGCAATGACTACACAAGACTGACAGAATTCACGATTCAAGGTTATATTAAGGAAGGCAACAAGTTGCAATGCCCGTGAGAAATTCTCAAGTTTGAGTTGTTTTTCAGGGCATGTTACAAAGTTCTTTCAAGTCTGCTAACAAATGCCCCAAAGGGCATACCCCTCAACTGTAAGACTCAACCCCTCAACTGTCAGTCTCAACCCAAAGACATTCAGATCAAGCTCTGAGGGTCAGCAACACCAGCTCCGTGAATGAAGTGCCCACAGGTACCCTACGGAATCAAGCCTCAGACCTAAGGCACTCAGCTCCCTCTTCTGTGGGTCAGCAAGCCAAACTTCTTCAATTAGGTGCCCAGAGGCACCCCACTCAGCAAGCAAGCTTCTTGCACAAAAGCACTCCGCTCTACTTGCTCTGAGGGTGGGGAAGTCCATCACTGCTCCATGCTCTTGACTCCTGGTTCTGCTGCTGTGCCTCTGATGTTATTATAGCTGTCTTCTGGATCCACTGTGCAAAGACCTTGGGGCACTCCACTCCTGCCTCTTGCTGTTATTGAGATTCCCTCCTCCTGCTTCTCAGAGGGCTCATTTTATACACAGCAAGATGGAATTCTGTTCACAATTACTGATAGGTGAATCACATCAGTACCTTTGTTCACCTTCTTATCGCATACAGGCAGGAAAGGTCATTTGGGGGATGAGTTAGAGACTGGTGAAAAGAGCCACATTAAATAATTCACTTGCAAGTCTATTTAACTCATAGAGATCCTTTAGGACAGAAGAGAATTGGCTCCTGGGATTTCCATGGTTGTAGATGGTCATGGAAGTGGAGTGCCACATACTTTTCCCATGGGGAAACTGGTGGGTTGTGACCTCTGATGTTTTGGTTAGCAGTTGAGTGCTTAACTACTTTGCCACCAGGGCTCCATTCTTTACTTATTATTGCCCTCTCTATTTTTTCCTGTTATGGACAGCAGAGTTTTATTGCAAACTAGCAATAAAAAGCAAGTGTTATAAAGCACGGAGGCACTGCCTCAGGGTCTTGGACCAGTGTTTACCCCACCAAGGACTCTCTTTTTATTGCAACAAATATATAAGAAAACATTTTTCATATTTGCAATTTTACATGTACGTATTCATCATGTTCAACAACCACCCTTAACAGTTCCTGAATTTTTCCATTACTCTTAACAGAAGCCTAATGTACCCCTGCCTCCTGCCAGCCACCTGGTCACCAAAACACTTTGATTGCTATCAACCCACTGCCAGGAGTCAGTTCTGACACATGCTGTTACATGCCTTTGATTTGGCTCCAACTCTCAGAGACCCCATTTACAGAGAATGAAAGACTTGCCAGCCTCACAATTGTTATATTTAAGCCCATTGTTGTAGCCATTGTATCAATATCTGTTATTGATGCCCTTTCCCAGGGACTAGCCTCGCATGGTAAATACAAAAAAATCACGGCCACTGAGTCATTTCTGACTCATAGTGATCTGGGAAGACAGAGTAGACCTGCCCCGTGTGAGTTTCCAAGACTGTAATGCTTTTTAAAGATTTTAAATCATTTATTGAGGGTTTGTACAGCTATTATCACAATCCATCTATCCATCTCTCCATCCATTGTGTCAAGCACATTTGTACATACGTTGCCATCATCATGTTCAAGACATCTTCTTTCTACTTGAGCCCTTGGTGTCAGCTCATTTCTCCCCCCCCCCCTTCTTGCTCACTCTCTCTCTTCCTCCCTCATAAACCCTTGGTAATTTATAAAGTATTTTTTAATGTCTTACACTGACCAACATCTCCCTCCACCCACCTTTCTGTTGTCTGCCCTCCAGGGAGGGGGTTATATGTAGATCATTGTGATTGGTTCCCCGTCTCTCCTCCCACCTCCCCCTTCCCCTTCCCCTCCTGGTAAGCTACTGTCGTTATTGGTCCTGTGGGGTTTATCTGTACTGAATTCCCAGTGTTTCCAGCTCTTATCTGTACCAGTGTACATTCTCTGGTCTAGCTGGATTTGTAAGGTAGAACTGGAGTCATGATGGGGGGGGTGGTGAGGAGGGGAAGAAGTATTAAATAACTAGAGGAAAGTTATATGTTTCATCAGTGCTATACTGCACCCTGACTGGTTCATCTTTTCCTTGTGACCCTTCTGTAAAGGGATGTCCAATTGTCTACAGATGGGTTTTGGGTCTCCACTTTGTGCTCCCCTTCATTCACCTTGATATGATTTTTTTTTTGTTCTGGGTCTTTGATGCCTGATATCTGATCCCATTGACACCTCATGATCACACAGGCTGGTGCACTTCTTCCATGTAGGCTTTGTTGCTTCTCAGCTAGATGGCTGCTTGTTTATCTTCAAGCCTTTAAGACCCCAGATGCTATATCTTTTGATAGACGGGCACCATCAGCTTTCTTCACCACATTTGCTTATGCACCTGCTTTGTCTTCAGAGATCATGTCGGGAAAGTGAGCATCATGGAATGCTGGATCATTAGAACAAAGTGCTCTTGTTTTGGTTGAGGGAGTACTTGAGTAGAGGCCCAATATCCCTCTGCTACCTTAATACTTAACATATAAATATATGCACATAGATCTATTCCCTTATTGTTATATAAATATATTTATATATGTACACGCCTGTATTTAGACCTTTATAAATGTCCTTTGCCTCCTAGTTCTTCCCTCTATTTCCTTATACTTTCCTCTTCTCCCACTATCATGTTCAACCTTCATTTGGGTTTCAGTAATTCCTCTCAGCAATACTGCCCTTGATCAAGCCCCACCAGGCATCCTATACCCTCCTCATCATTGACTTAAGATCACTTGTTGTTCCCTTGTCCCTGGGTTAGTTGACACCTTCATTCCTTTCCCCTGCATTCCCCTCTCCTGTGGCGCCCTTGAACCATTGGTCCCATTGTTTTCTCCTCCAGATTGTTTATCCTGCCTATCTTATTTAGATAGGAATGCAGAGATAATAAGCACAAAAACAAGACAGAGCAAAACAAAACAACAACAACAACAAAACAATTTTAAAAAAAGGAAGAAAGAAAAGCCTATAAGTAGTTCCAGTTCGGTTTGTTGACCTGTAGGAGTATTTTCTGGTTGAGTCTGATGCGGTGCCACGCCCTATCCCAAAAGTCTATCTTTGGTATTTCCTGGGGACTTCATTGCTTTGCTCCCTTGCTGCTCTGTTGCAAGCCCTTAATGTTTTGCCCCAGTGTGGTGGGGTCAGATTGGGCACAGTTCCAGCTCTTTGTCTCCAGTGTTGTCCCCTGTAGTGCTATGGGTCAGTGAGGGACATCATGTCTCATGGTGGCACTGGTCCTATGGTCCTCTCTGTGCGTTGGCTGCTCTGAGCAGGAATATTACCCTCGGGGCTTGGTGGGCCAGAATGTGTTCCACTCTTTCTCCTTCCCTCTTCTGTTTGCTCCTGTGTGCTCTGATCAGACTCGCCCCTCTCCCTGAGCTGTAGTTTCAGTGCTTTCCTCTGAAATGAATTGAAGTAATTGGGATTGGGCTGGACCTATAGACCTCTCTCTTGGTTCCCTGCTTCATATGCTTCGATATGTTGCATTCACATCCTGGTGCACTGACTTGACGTCTAGTCCCTCTCTCCCTCTCCTGTGAAGATATAAACAACGCCCTTCTCTTGGTTGGGTAAGTACTCTGTTCCACGGCTACCCATAGACTGTAAGTTTTATTGTAAGTCTTCATGGGAGTAGAAAGCCCCACCCGTCTGGTGGTTTCAAATTGCTGACCTTTTGGTTCAAAGCTCAATACATAACCATGACAACAAAACTGCTTCCTAGATGAATTCATCTATCAACAACAAAAATTCAATGGAGATCGCATGACTGCCAACCACAATACTGGAGTGCGCCTCAAGGGTGATGGGAATCATCTGGGTCACTCTTACCCATTTTCAGTAGACACTGCTTTCCTTCAGCCTGTCCAGTGTCCACTGGGATCTGGACCCATCTCTGCTCTGGGATTACTCCTAGGGACCTGGCTCTCCAAGCTGGACACCATCAGAGTGGGGAAAGAGGTGCTTCTGGCTCTCTCTTTAATCTGCGTTCCCTGCCCTCAGTTCAGTGCAGGGTGATGGCTACAGCTGGGGAGGGACTGGGCTGGGTAGCTCCCCTGTCACCAGGCATTCCCAGAAGCCTGGAGCAAAGTTCTCCATGCATGGGTTTTAAGGCTACAGAGGTCCCGAGGGACAAGCTGATTTGGGGGCCCTGGAGGGTGGGGCAGTTCTGGGAGGTCACAGGAAGGGCTTTTACATTCTGGGATGAGCCAGCATTGTTCTCACTGCAAGGCCAATTTAGGGAAGGTTGTTTTTATTTTATTTTTTTTTTAAATCATTTTAATTTGGGTGGGGGGTGTTCTTACAGCCCTTATAACAATCCATGAGGGTTGTTTTCTTTGTGTGTGTGTGTGTGTGTGTGTGTGTGAGAGCGAGAGAGAAGGATGTGTGTATGTTTGAATGTGTACGCACACTGTGTATGATGTGTATATGTGTGAGTGTGTCTGTGTGCGTGTGGATGTGTATCTGTGTGTCAATGTGAGATTGTTTTAAGTGAGTTGTTGTGTAGATGCGAGTGTGTAATGTGTATTATGTGTGAGTGTGTGTGTGTGTGTGTGTGAATGTCCCCACTTCTCCATTCATTTCCAAAGCTCAGGTTCTTATGCGTAAACCGGCGTTCTGCCAAGATGGAGAACAACCACTGCCCAGGGAGAATGAGTCCCAAACCAGAAAGCTGACTCGCTGTCATTGACTTGAAGCTGGCTCAGCGGCCCTAGAGGATGAAAGTGTAGAATTGCCCCTAGAATTACCCTGTTAAGTTTCTGAGACTGTTTATTGGGGTGGTAAAGCTCATCTGTCTTTCTCCTGAAACTGGGTACATCTTTACATAACTGTGAAGTTACACCTCTGCTTCACAGCCAACCCACTGAGAGTCATGGCTGGGGCAAGTTGACCCGTGATCACCTTTTACCACTGGAGGAGCTTTACTGTTGCTCCACACCTCGGTGTTTGTTACTGCCAGAGATGTCTGCTGATAATGTGCGAAATAGTCGGATAATAGATTTTTTTTTTTTTACTGTGGTAGTAAATGTGAAATGTTGGAAAACTCGACAGAGCTAGTTGATTAGACAAAGGTGTTTACATGTGTATACTTGGGAATGTACACATGTACCATTTGTTCCATGTGCATGTGAATGTATGTGTATGTGTGTGGATTTTGTGTGTGTGTGTGTATGGGCATGGGTTCTGTGTGTGAAAATGTGTATTTGTGTGAGTGTATATGTTTCTCTAGGGCTGCCGGGCAGGGAGGGTTTGAACTTCATCCAACAAAATCCCTTTGAAGTGGAAATCAGAAAGCTGTCTCTTCATCCCAGACCACAGCTTGGGAGGGCACAGGGAGGCATTCATAAGCCTTTTTTCTCACTTTCATACTGTCTCCTCCGTCCCATATCCGTCCCTAATGGTGGCACAAACAGTGTTTTGTGAGAGACCCCTGGCAGCTAGGCCTTTCTGGTTTCCATGGAAACCAAGAAGCCCACTCAAAGGCGGGGTGAGTGAAGAGGGCCAGAGGAGGGAGGCTTCCTCTCCAGACAAAGGGGGAGGAACAAAGGCTGGGGGATGGGCGGGAGAGTGTCACCAAGATGGGGTTCACTGACCTTGTGGGGCTCTCAGAGTGGATTACAGAGCCATGGAGCTTTAGGCCTGTGGGTGGGGGTGGGCGTTGAAGGCAGACCTTGAGGCCCCAGTGGGATTCAACTAGGGAGGCTAAGTGGCTGGAGGAAGGGTGTGTGTGTGTATATGTACGAGTGTGCATGTGTGTGAATGCATGTCTCTGTGTGAGGGTGTACATACATGTATGATTGTATACAGATGGGTGTGAGTACATGTGAGAATGTGATGTACATATGTGGGTGTGCATATGTGTGTCTATGAATGTTTATATGAGTCTGTGTGGGTATGACTATCTATGTATGTGAGGGTGTATGCTGGTGGATGTGTATAGGTGTGTGCATAGTATATGTATGTGTGTGTATGTGTGCATGTGGGTGCAGGTGTTTATGGGTGTGAATGTGTATATATGCATGTGTGTGTATGTGGGTATGCGTGTGCATGAGTGTGTCAATATCCACGTGTGACATGTGTATGTGATGAGAGTGGGCATGCCTAGGTGTCAATGTGTGCACACACCCCACACTCGTTGGGTTGCCATTCATAGCGCTGTCAGGGTCTGACCCCGTCAGCGCGCCCCAGCTTCCTTGGCTGGCAATACCTGCCTGGAGAAGCAGGTTTCCTCTCTGATGGCACCCTACAGCATCATGGGCCTTGTGAAGGTTACTCCGCCAGGGCAGCGGCCTCCTCTTGTCTGTCTGCATCTCAGTGCTTGGCCTGCGTCAAGTGATTGCGTGTGAAGCCTCCATCCAGCCCCTTGTCTGTGCTCTGACTGAGCTCCTTGCCCCTCTGCATACAAGTCCAAGCCCTCTTCAAAGCCCGACATCCAGCTCCCCTCTCTCCGTGATTCCACATTTTGACCCATGTCCTCAAAAGGTGGATGGGAGTGTTCCTGGGCTTGCGAAGCATATTAATATATGATTTTTCTGAACACTGGTGTCTGTATTTAATCACAGACTATTTGCTTTTAACATGCAGGCTCTCTCCTGCCTGCTGGAAAGGGCATGGGATGTGGACAGCGATCGTATCAGCATTAATCCAGTTACTATCGTAAGGGCTTGGCATACAAGGTCTCCGTGGAAGTTAAAAAAGGCCTCCGTTCAAGGTTTGGTCCTGTGCTTATCTTTGGCGAGACATTTCAGTCCTGTGAACCTGAGCTTTGTTATTCGGAAAATGGAAACAAGCCCCGTGTTCAGAGAATTGCTTGAAGATCATAAGTACTGTTAATAAGAATGCTGCTGCTGTGGTTGCTGCTAGGTTCCTTTAAGCTGGTTCCGACTCCTAACGACCCCAGGGACAACAGAATGAAACAGTGCTTGCTCCTGGGCTTGCTCGCAACCATTGCGGTGCCTGAGACGATTGTTGCGGCGCCCGTGTCTGTCCCTCTTCCTGAGAATATTCTTCTCTTCGCTCTCACCTTCTGGTTTATCCAGCATGACGTGCTTCCTTGGGACTGGCCCTCCTGAGAACAGGGCCAAAGCATGAGACAAGGTGTTACTATGCTTGCTTTTCAGGAACCTTCTGGTTGAATCTCTTCTGAGACATATATGTTTTTCTGGCAGTTCTTGTGATAGTCAAGACTCTGCCAGCACCGTGATTCAAATGCATCTGTTCCGCTGTGGTCTTCCTTATTCATTGCCCAGCTTTGGCACGCCGAGGAGGTGATTGAGAACACCATGGCATGGGGTGGGCACACGTTAGTCCTCAAAGTTACATCTTTGCCTTTTAACGCCTCAGGAGGTCAAGAGGTCTTTTGCAGCAGACTTGCCCAATGCGGTATGGTATTGAATTTCTTCACGGCTGCTTCCCCAGGCGCTGTCGATCCAAGTGAAAAACAAATCCAAGGCAGCTTCCCTCTTCTCTCCATTGACCACGATGCTGTCTACTCATCCGGCTGTGAGGATTTTTATTTTCTTTACGGGGCGGTCCAATCAAGTCACACTGAAGGTGGTCGTCTTCGATCTGCATCAGCATGTGCTTCAACTCGTCTTCATTGGGCTGCATCATCCCAGCTGGTTAATGAGTTTTCCTCCAATCTGATGCTGCCGTCTTCTTCCTTTAGTTTTTGATGATGTGCCCAGGGTACAAAATGAATGAGTATGGTAAAACGATACAACCCCGATGCACACCTTTCCTGATTCTAAACCTTGCAGAATGACAGGTTCTGCATGAGCACAATGAAGTGTCCCGAAATTCCCATTTTTCATGATGTTATCCATAAGGCGCTATGATCCTCACAATCAGACGCCTTTGCATTGTTAAGAAAACACAGGTAAATATCTTTCTGGTATTTTCAGCTTTCAGTCAAGATGCAGCTGATGTCAGCAACGATACCTCTCACTCCTCAACCTCCTCTGAACACAGCTTGGATTTCGGCAGTTCCCTGTCGATCTACTGCTATAATCGTTTTGAAAATTATCTTCAGCAAAATTTGACCTTTGTGTGATATTAGTGATAACTCAGAAACCAAAGTCATGGCCACCAAGTCGAGGCCAACTCATAGAGACACTACAGGTGAGGGTAGAATGCCCCAGTGGGCTTCCAAGACTGTAACTCTTGACACGTGCAGAGAGCCTCATCCTTCGCCTGAGAAGCAGCTGTTGGTTCCAAACTGCTGACCTTGAGGTTAGCTGCCTAATGAATAACCACTATGCCACCAGGGCTCTGATATTAATGATATTGTTGGACAATTTCCACATTATGTTGAGTCATCTTTCATTGGAATGGGCACAAATATGGATGTCTTTCTGTTGGTTAGCAAGGTAATTATCTTCCGGATTTCTTGATGTATCCAAGTGAGTGCTTCCTGAATTGTATCAGTTACTGAAGCATCTTAATTGGCATTTCATAAATTTCAAGAGTCCTATTGTGGCAGTTACATAATCTCCTGTCAACTTGCAAAGGGGTGGATTCTAGCCTGTCAATCTAGTCAATGAGGCATCTATGTGGGCATGGCCTTCTCCTGAGGACACACTCTCCCTGCGAGACATTCCTGTTGACAAGCGCATGGAGACACACTGATGAGGCCAGAGCCCTAGAGTTGGAGGAGCCAAGTGGAGACCCACACTAGCACCGAGATGCTTCCACCACCACTGGATCCACAAGACTTCCCACCCACTGGCCTGTGATCTGCCTACATTCAGCATCTTTGCATGGCTGCATGAATCTAAAGAGGAATTTATGGATTAGTATCGGACATATGGGCTCATAGTTGGGCTGGGATGTGTCTTAATATACAATTGCTCTTTATATACAACTCTGTCTAATCCACATATCAGTGTCTATGAATTTGTTTCTCTAGTCAACCCAGATGAACACACCTATTTTTCACCAATACCTGCAGTACAGTTTAGGCTTCTTCCTTTAATACCGACAGTTCTTGATCACATACTACCTCTCAATATGGTTGAATATTAACCAGCTCCTTTTGGTACAGTGATAGTGTATCCCTTTCATCTTCTTTTGATGGCTCCTGTGTCGTTCAAACCACGTGATGCTGTTCTTCATGAGGTGTTCCCCTGGCTAACTTCTTCAGAAGTAGATCAACAGGTCCTCCTTCCTTGTCTGTCAGCTCTGCTGAAATCTGTCCATCAGGGGTGACCAACTGGTATTGGAAATACTGGTGACATCGCCTCCAGCTTCATAGCAGACTGCAAAGTCACCGCGATACAGCAAAGGGACAGACGAGTGGTTGATGAGTCAGAACGGTGGTTTGAAACTGGGGAGATGTGCTGGTGATGTGAGTTTGTGGCTGTCTGAAGATCTCTGAGTACAGGGAACAGGCCTTAGTGATCTTATGACATTCTCCGTGTCCCTCTCTGTGCACCATTATTTCAGGCACTGCATCCAAACCAAATGTTTGAGTTGATCTAAATATTTACGGAGAAAATGGCGTTGGCAGAATTGGCAGAGCCCAGGTGGGAAATCCCATCATATGGAATTTGGGGATGGTTAGGATATTGGGGGGACTTTGCCAGAGTAGCAGAACTCTCATGGTGACAGCTTAGAGCACTACAACTGCTAACAGAAAATTCAGGGGACAGAGCACCATGCAGCCTAAGAAATCGGGGTGAGGGGCCTAGGGAAGCGTCCCTGTTTAAAATAATTTGGAAACCTGTTGGCTGTTAGCCACTTCCTTGTAATCGTCCTCATCTGGGTACACCCCTTTGGGAGCTAATTGTTACTATCTCCATTTTAAGGGTGAAGACACCAGATTAGAGGATTGTTTTCCCTGCATCCTGTACTTCCTGCACAGTTCTCTATGACCTTCTTGGGCCTGTGCCGAGGTTTTGAGACCTGGTAGGCCGCACGACATGAGTGTAAGACCCATGGAGTATCCCCAAGGGAGGGAAAGCCAATAGGTGTGGCAACTGGAAGAAAACATTTGGTTGGAAATCCCAGCTTGTCAACCAGGAGTGAACTCACCCCAGGGAGAAGAAACTCAATCAAGCTTCCTGCGCTGTTGCCCGGTGGTCCTGCTCTCCCTGCCTGCCTGTGTCATTTAACGCATGAGCATCCATCACTGCAGGCGTGGGTGGGGTGACGTGGCGGGGCAAGGAGCATGGGGGGAGATGGGAAAGCCAACTGGTGATCACTCACAGCTGGTCTCCCTCTGTCCCTCCCCCCTTGGACCCAAGGTTCCCAGGGGCAGGGGGGAGTCTGATTAAGAGCCGTCTGTCAGGACATGCCCACCAGCTGCCGGGTGACCTCAGAGGCTGTTTTATGTCCAGCCACACAATGTCAGTCACCACCTTTGGCCTGTCTGCGCGGTTGGAGGATGGAGCTTATTTCAAAGAGGAAAACATCTTTAAAATAGCCGCCCTCCTCAGCCCACCCCCGGCTTTTCCTGCAGCTTCAAGACTCTCCTTGGCAGTCTGAAGACGGGTGTTTTCCTTACTTCAGCCAAGCCAAGCGAGGAGGCAAGTGGGGAATTAACCCAGTGGAGTGGGGACCACTGGGACCAGTTGTTGCCCTGGAGTCAGTGAAAACATTGTAATTGTCAAGGAAATGTATCGGAGAGCCCCCTGCCCATTTTATGAAAGGGGATCTCCAATGGGGAGGCCCTCCCTCTCCTGTTTTCATTCATCGGGCCCTGCCTGTTAACCAGAGGGGCAGTGAGCACACCCGGGTCTTAGATGAAGAAGTCTAATACAGAAACCACGAACCACATGAAGATCCCTATCTACACACATCTGTACCATCACAAGCCACACATATACATATATTTACCTTGTTTGAAATTAAGTACGAAAAACGAGTTTTTTCAGTTGCCCTTGCCACTTTTCAGATACTAGAGACTCGATGTGCCTTTCCAGTTGCTACATTCCACCCCCAAACACAAAAACCCCAAACTCATTGCCGTTGAGTTGATTCTTACAGCAAGCCTGTAGGACAGAGGAGAACTGCCCCCTTTGGGTTTCCTGAGCTGTAAATGTTTGAGAGCAGAAAGCCTCATCATTCTTTGGAGGAGTTATTGGTGGGTTTGAACGGCTGCCCTGTGTCTAGCTGACCAATGCATAACCCACGGCGCCACCAGGATGCTTCTGGTTGTCAGGCAGATTCTAACTCATGGCCAACTCAGGTGTGTCAGAGTGGAATGGCTTCTTGAGGTTTTCTTTCATTAAATAATTGATTTTCTTATTTGCTATAGATGTTGATAATACAACACAGAACACACACCTATTCGACAATTGTTGCAGGTACTCAGACTCTGTCATTGAGTCGGTTCCAACTGATATCAACTTTACAGGACAGGGTAGAACTGCCCCTGTGGGTTTCTGAGACTGTCACTCTTCACAGGGGTAGAAAATTTCATCTTTCTCCTGAGCTGCCACCGGTAGTTTTGAAGTGCTGATCTTGCAGTTAGCAGCTCCATGCTTAACCCACTACATCAGCTGTTCTCAACCTGGGGGTCGAGACACCTTTGGGGCTCGAATGACCCTTTCACAGGGTCGTCTAAGACCATATTTCCGATGGTCTTAGGAACCGAGACACGGCTCCTCTATCTGTCTCCAGGAGGGTCTGCCCACATGCAGATACCCCTACATAAGAGTACCCGGTATGAAGACTGTTGCCCATGCTACATCATTCTTCAAGACAAAATTTCATTTATTTGTAATTAGAAATAAATATGTCACAATATATAATTACATATTGTTTTGTCATTATTCATTATGCTTTACTTATGTTCAATTTTGTAAAAATGAATCTTGTGTATCAGATATTTACATTATGATTCATAATGGTAGTAAATTACAGTTATGAGGTAGCAACGAAGAAAATTTTATGGTTGGGGTCACCACAACATGAGGATTTGTGTTAAAGGGTCGTGGCTTTAGGGAGGTTGAGAACCACTGCACTACATCATCATGGAAATATATATATATATATTTTTTTGCAAAGAGAATATATATGTATATATATATATTTGCAAAGAGACGTATGACTGATTTTATTTAGGATCATAAATATAATTTTGATGTGAAGCGTTCTGCATTTATGAGCTCCTGTGTTTTCTTTCTTTTTAAAAAATATTTTATTGGGGGCTCTTACAACTCTTGTTGCAAATCATACCTCAATTATATCCGACATATTTGTACATATATTCCATCATTCTTTTCTAGACATTTAATTTCCATTGAGCCCTTGGGATCAGCTCCTCCTTTCCCCCCCCTCTTCCCACCCCCCCGTAACCCTTGTGCCCCCCTGATAGAGTGTAGATTGCTAATTATTTTCAATCTCACTCTGACTGCCGCTGTCTCCCTTCCCCCTGCAGCTCTGTGGTATTGATTACATTCTTCTAGTTGTACAATCATTCAAATTGGTTTACTACAGTTCAACTCCCTACGGAGAATTTGCATTTCGTCACCAATACAAGGTATCAGAATTTACAGTTCATTAAGAGCCCTAGGTGATTCTTATGTACACATTAGACTCTATGAGAATCGCCTCGGGATCTCATTAAAATGTCAATGCTGATTCAGTATCTTGGTGGTGAAAATGTAAATTCTCACCAGTGAGCAGAAAAGGCGGGAACTGGTGTAAAGCCCTGCTCCTAGGTTTCCTAGGATCTCTGAAGTTCTTTTTGACAGTTTGAACCCATCTACATAGTCCTTTAAACTATGGTCTGGTTTTAAGAGGCCTTCAGGGGTGCAATGTATTATTTTCAATGGAAAAAATGTCCGCAAGGGAGTAGTTGAACTAGAGGTGAGATATGAAGGGCGAGAAACTTTAGCTCCTCCTCCTCCCCCACCTAACCTACCAGTAGGATTGTTCGTGGTATTTTTCAGAAGTCAATCACCAGCTCGTTCATTTGAGGTCCCTCTGCATCCTTCACCCTCTGGTGAGTAACTAAATGTGATGGGCACTTGTACCACCATGGCTGCCATGTTGGACTGGAGACCTATCAAACATTTCCATCGCTGCAGAAAGCTCCTTTGGACAGCGTCTAGCGTGGAACAGTGGTTCTCCACCCTGCCTCTTCAGTGGAATCATCTGGGGGAGCTTATGAAAAGTCCTGGGGCCTCTGTCCGTCTAGACTGTGGTAGGACTTCTCATAAGTGCGTCCCTATGCTTCTACTCTGTAGCCAGTACTGATCCAATATATTGCAAACTTACATGGGGCTTAAAAACAAAACACAAACACCAAAAAGAGATCCCTCAGAGCTAAACTAAAGGTCCATGGTTCGATCTACTCATTGGCTCCACATTACAAAGACCTGGCGAATTGGTTCTGTAGAGATGATCGATAAGGACATTCCCCGGGGCAGTTCTGCTGTCACATCGGGGTCTGTCCTGGGTCAGAATGGGCTGGTTGGTCTTTCGGAGGGACTGAGTTGGATGCATGAGTTGACCTTTTGACCTTCATATCTCTGCTCTTTCCAACCCAACATTACCCAAGAGAAATTCATCTTCTCATTATTCCCAGTTTGGGGTTACCCTCCTCCGGATCCCAGGAGGGATGAGCCGCTGACAGGCTCTCTCCTCCAGGGATGGAAGTGCTTTGGGTTTGGGGAAGGCCTGAGCAAACACAAGACTGGCCTTATCTCACTGACCCATCTCTGTTCTACCTCTTTTCTGGGAAGGAGGGGAGAGACTGTGACCTCCAGGCCCCCTTCAGCAAAATGATGGCTCCTAAAAAGGTCTTTCTCCAGTAGCTCATGAGGGTTCTCTTCTCACAGAGAACAAAAAGCAGCACATGGCTAGACAAGCAGGCAGGGAATCTCGGTGCACGAAGAGAAGGGGTGCTGGAATCAGCTCAACTTGTATTTGGATCCCTTCTCAGTCCTTTATTGCTGTGTGACCTTGGCCATACCATTTAACTTTTCCGAGCCCCCACCGACTCTACTGTAAAACAGAGAACAATAGTAATATTTATCTTTTGACTGCTGTGGGGGTTACATCAGATAATGGCTGTGGATGCCCCAGCCTTGCTGGCTGCGCACAGAGGCACGTAGCCATAAGCCATTTCTATCTGTGATTGTCGTTACCAGCCACCCAAGGAGCGATGCAGTGGCACGGAGGGGGAGCTGTCACGTGCCATCTGGAGTCGCCCAAAGGCCCCTTTCTCTCAGTGTTGATTGGGGACAGAGGAAGAGGGGGGTTGGTCCTGGAGAAAGGACCAAGGCCCTTTAATGAGCTCAGGAAAGCCCATCTCCTGACAATAGCTGACCAAATCTCTGCAATAACATCCTGCCAGAAGAGGCAGTGACAGGATATGTGCTGGGGGTGGGAGCGTGTGGCAACCCCACGCCTGCCTCCCTGCCCATCCGTAGTTCTCTCTGCTCCAAGGAAACTCGGGAAGTAGCAGTTAAGTTCAGAGGGAAATGAAGACTATCCCCTTCCCAGGCAGCTTGGGCTGATGTGGAACCTGGGAGATCAGCTCTTTGGATGGACAATCCCACTGGGCAGATTGCTGACACTCACCCTGTGAGCTGATCCCACCCTGTCACTGTCTCTGCCTTGGCTGGAGCTGCCATCTGGGGTCATGCTCCGTCACCTTTGGTGGTCTTCCTGGGCCCGGGAGCAGAACTGTCGAAGGGAAAGGACTCCATCTGCCATCTGCCAATCCAAACTCCAGTATTTAGTGAAGGCGTCCAGGGGTTGAGTGCAGAGCTTGTTTGGCAGTGAGAATGCAATGATTCTGGAGAGCCATATGGTTCCTGCACTTGGGGTCCTTATGGCTGGGTGGCTAAGGGTCTCAGTGAGTTGAATGGAAAAACTAGAAGCGCAGATTGCTTTGGGGCAGTGGTTCTCAACCCTTGAATATAGTTCCTCATATGGTGGTGACACCCCCAACCACAACATTGTTTTCATTGCTACTTCATAACTGTAATTTTGCTACTATTATGAATCAGGCGACCCTGTGAAAGGGTCGTTTGACCACCAAAGGGGTTGCGACCCACAGGTTGAGAACCACTGCTTTGGGGGGTTGTGGGAGATGAGAGGGCAGCAAGGAAAGGTATCTGGAGGAGGATGAGCATCTAGTTCAGTGCTTCCCTAAAGGCATGATAGTAGAATGATCCGGGGTGGGGGAGTGGGGGGTGGCCTTCAAAAGCAATACCTATACTTTAACCTGGATTATGGGCTATAGTACAAAAAGTGTTTCCTTGCCAAGGGTTGCCGAATACTTTATTCTTTTTTTCCTGGAAAGGGGGCCGTAAGCAAAACGTGCTTGAGAATCTATGATCTAGCAGATGGATAAGCAGATGTTGCCAGGTGTGTGAGAGCAGCTGAGAAGGGGTGATAGGGGCTACAGCTTCTAATTCCAACGACTGCAGGTGGAGAGAAAGTCGAGTTGGAGGTGAGGGGCTTTACAGACTGAAGGATGAACTTGGAGGTAGGGCAAAGCCACTGAAGCCTTTTGGGCCGGGAAATGGCTCGAGGAGATGTATGGTTTGAATCTTGTCCCATCAATGGGCAAGACTTGACAGAGACCTGCTTGGCTCTCAAGCTCAGACTGGACAAATGTGTTTTCATGGGAGGACGGAGCCCAGCAAAATAGAGGAGGGAGATCTGTGTGGGACAGAGAGGACCCTGCTTCTGCCAGTCATTCCCACAGACTTGAGCAAGTCACGTTTGCCTCTGGACCCCAATTCCCACATATACACAGAGATACTGGTACTAGGTGAATTCTACAGGTCTTTTCAGATCATCTATTCATGACAAATGGTAGAATGGCATACATGTTAGGCGAGAATACTGGCTAATTCCTAGAGATCATATGGTTACATCTATGGATTGTTGCCACTGTTAGTTGCCTGCTAGTGGCTCTTGTGTAGAGTCCTCCAACCAAAGAGACTCATCTTCCAGCGATATATATCTGGCGATTTTATTTTGTGAGCCACAGGACTTTCACTGACAACTGTTCGGAGTAAATCCCAGGTCTTGCTTCTAGTCTGGGAGCTCTGTCCCTCACAGGGGAGTCTTGTTGGTTCTGGAGATACTGGTGGCATATTTTTCAGCATCAGGGCAACAGCAAAGCCATCATAGCCCAGCCAATTGATAAAGGAGTCATGGGCATCTGTGGAGGAGGGTACAATGCTTTCTGTTTTTTTGGTCTGCAGAGAAGGAGGGTATTGCCGAGATGTGTTCACCTCCTGCTGGAACCGAGGTTGGGTTCCCCATTAATCCTCATCTTGGGGGAGATCAGCTTTTGCCGTTAGACATCTGAGGGGATCCAACAGGCCCTGTCTGCACCCCACCCCCCAGAAGAGTTGAATAATCTTGCCTTCTGGGCCCTCTTTTTGTGGTAGTACCGTAAATAGTTCCCATTCCTGCGATGTTGGGGAACAATGAGGGAAGATGTCAACTTGAAGTCACAGACTTGGCTTCCCCTCTTGCTGTGTGACCTTGGACATGCCACTCTCACTCTTGCTTTCTGCAACTAGTCTCCTCAAAGTTGTTTTTTTTTCTACTAGTGATAGTAATATGCCAGGCACGAGGTGCTGCTGATAATTATGGAGAGGCCTGGGTTCCTTCCACCAGGTAGTCTTCAGTCTAGTGGTGGTGCAGGTGCATCTGCTGAAACACATACATTCAGTGTAGTGTGCTAAGGAGAGTGCTATCGGGATGTTGAGGGGGTGTGAGAGAGCAGACTTGGATCCCTTTGTTTAGCCAGGGAGGTGTATGAAGGCCTCCTGGAGGAGGAGGCCTCATTAATGAAGCTCTGTATGATCAGTACAGACTCTAGAAGAGTGGTTCTCAACCTGTGGGTCACGACCCCTTGGGGGTTGAATGACCCTTTCATAGGAATCACCTGATTCATAACAGTAGCAAAATTACAGTTCTGAAGTAGGAATGAAAATAATTTTATGGTTGGGGGGGGGTCACCACCGACATGAAGAACTGTATTAAAGGGTGACAGCATTACGCAAGTTGAGAACCACTGCTCTTGAAGGAAGTGGGCTAAATGAATTTTGGACAATTCCCAAAGAATAGAATTCTATCTGTTTATTATGCCTGTCCACAGTATACACGCTGGCTGTCCAAACCCCCGATGTTCCTTGAGTGATTCCGCTGGCAAGGGGGCAGCCACCACCAGAGGTCTCTGAGGCTGGTCTTCTGAGCACCCTGGGCCGGAGGGGACATTGAGCACAGTCAGCATTATACTTGATTTGAACAGAATTTTTTCAGTATTCAAAGACTTGGAGCTGGGGTTAGTGTTGGTCTTTGCTAGAGTTTTCTGGAAGAGATGCCGTCCTCAGGGCTTCCTGAGTCATAGACAATTCAATCCCACTTACCTAGATTCTGAACATTCATTGAATATCAACTGTGTGGTGGATATGGGTCCTTTCCCCACAGAACCTACATGTAGCTCCAAGTATAGGAGGGTGTAGTAGACAAAAAAAATGAGCTAGTTTGTGGATGAGTGTGCGCGTAGAAACAGATCATGACCACCTGTGGAAAAGTGGACTGCTCTATGGGTGGGTCTGACCAGGGAATCTGAGCTATCTTAGCTAGTTGCCAAAAGAAGGGATGTTTGAGGTCTGATCTAAAAGAGAAGAAAAAGTAAATAAATAAAAGAAGAGAAGAATTCATTAGTTGACAGGGACTGATGAGCTAGTGAGGGGGAGGACCAGCACTCTAGACGACAGGGGCTTGGGAGCGTTGTCCTTTACAGAGGTGAAAGAAGGTCAGGTGGCCAGAGAGCTGAAGGCAGGGGAAGGGAACGTGTTTCCATGTGGAAAGGCTGTCTTGAGCCAGTCTTGGGTTCTTTCAGGCTGCACTAGGGTTTGGGTCTTGACTCTGACAGCAGTGGGCATTTACAGCAGTAGGGAGTGAACAGGAGAGGGTTGTTGTTTTGAGAAGATGAGTCACCATGGACATCTCGAGGACAATGGATCGTGGTAGGGAATCAGCTAGGAGGCTATGGAAGTGGTCCAGGAGGGAGGTAATAGCAGCCTGGATTAGGGGTGGACGTGGAGAGGCTGAGATGGGTCTAGTTTTGAAAGTGACCGAGAGTTGATAAAGTGCAGGCAGGTGTTATGAGAAAGGGTTTGTCCAGGTTTTTTAAATGTGAGAGCTGTGGCAGACTGAAAGATGATCTAGTCTATCCTCTCATCTAATGCCATGCGGAAACGGAGGCTCCGAGAGGCAGGAGGAACTTGCCCAGCCGGAAGAGTGGGGCCAACGTTAGAGTTAAATCTCATGCTTGCTTTGCTTGATGACAGCTGGTATAGCTACCGCCAAGCTGACCCCTGACTCATGGCGACCTTACATGCAACATATCCAACTGTTGTCACTCATAGGGTTTTCATTGGCTAATTTTGAGTCTAGAAGCTCCTCTGAAATCCATTCAACATCATAGCAACACACAAACCTCCATTGGCAACATGAGTGGGGGTTATACCCGAGGGGCATTGGCCAGGAACATAGAGGGTGAGAGTGGCATCACGGAACCTTCACTGTCCCTCATCGATCTCAGTGGAGTCGAGAATCATAAAGAGTTGGAGCTGGAAGTCCCCTTAGATGTCAGCATGTCTACTTCCTAACTATATATACATCTGTCTATCTATCTATCTATCTATCTATCTATCTATCTATCTATCTATCTATCTATCTATCTATCTATCTATCTATCTATCTACCTATCTATATTGAAGACCAGGATGTGAATGGGGCTTTCCACAACCGGCTGCTCTCTAATAAGGCCCCTTTGTGCCAGTCATTCTTGATTCCACTCTAAACATGCTCCCTTCTCCACCTCTGTGCCTTGGGTCCGACTTTCCCCCTACCTAGAATGCCTCCATGACTGTCCTTACTTGTGGAAAGAAACCCACCTATCGCCTTCAGATGTCCACTTCTCCCTGACATCTTCCTTGATACCTTCAAGGGGATCTGATCTCCCTCCTTCTACATGTGCACTGTGCCTGAACGTTTCTTCCTTCTGTCCTTGATTGCTTCTGCTTTGTCATCTGTCATCTGGCAGCCACAGTGTTCCTCTCCTATGAGACTGCGAGCTCCTTTAGGGCCTTGGTCCTGTTTCAGACGGACATCAAATGGGCTGTTGTCTTGCACACGGGCACCCAAAGCAGGATATTGCTTGTGGATCTGAGTGGAATTGATGGAATTGGTATAGACCTCTCCAACTGTAGGGGGACCAGCCTCCCCACAACAGAATGGGCTCAAGGGGCGGTTGTGGGATTGAAGGGTAAATTAATGGGACATCAGACAAGACATGCAGGGACTCACTTCTTCCATGGCAACCAGAACCAGAATTAGGAGTAATGTATTCTCTCACAAGCTTAAATAATCTCAGGCAGGCAAGCCACGTTAAGCACATGTGTAATAGGAAGGGGTTGCATGACAGACATACACAGAGAGGAGGGAGCAAGCTAGGGGTATACACACAATGGGAAGGGAGATGCTAGAGGGATACATGTGACAGGAAGGTACATAACAAGAGGGGCAGGTTCTAGAGTTAAGGTGGCAGCCCAGCCTTCGTCATCTCTGAGCTGGCTTGACCTTAAGGGCCCTGAGCTCTTCTTTAGGGGAAAAATGTATGATCCTTATCAGAAGGGAGTGGGCCCTAGTTAGGGTTAGATGGTCCAACTCCTTTTGATGGCAGCTAACCTTTAGGCAGATAGCCGTTTGCCCTTCAAGCATTTATAGTAGCAACCATGTGCTTACAAGCATCCTAAGATTGGCATTATTATGGGGGACATGATGGGGAACAACTTTTACTTGCGAGCATGTGACTGGGACGCATATCCAACCCACGAATGTGAAGGTCTCCCTCCATGGCAGGCCCGGTCTCCCAGCCTCCTTAGAACAGTGGTTCTCAACCTGTGGGCTGCAACCTCTTTGGGGGGTCCCTTTCACCAGGGTCACCTGAGACTATCGAAAACACAAATTTCCAATGGTCTTAGGAACCAAGACACCACTCCTCTATCTGTCTCCAGGAAGGTCTGCGCACATGCAGATACGCCCACTTGCGAGTACTCCTCATGATGACATCATCCTGTTAATCCCATTACATACACTCTCTACAAATACAGGTGTATGGGACAGGGTTGGCGCCATAATGTACTAATGCAGTCCAGTCACACATGGTAGAAAGCAGCTACTCTGTTAAAAGCAGCTACTGTGTTGAAAGCAGCAGTATTGGAGGTAAAATGAGACTTCATGAATTATAATTAATGGGTAAATGTAAAATAATGTACTGTAAAATCATCAACTACTGCAAAGGATGCTGATTGGTCTTTTCATATTTAGCTGTGGTTATGTTCAATTTGTAATGATTAAAACACTTCCAGCATATCAGATATTTACATTATGATTCATAACAGTAGCAAAATTACAGTTAAGAAGTAGTAACAAAAATGACTTTATGGTTGGGGGTCACCACACATGAGGAACTGTATTAAAGGATCGCATCATTAGGAAGGTTGAGAATCACTGCTTAGAATATGAGCAGAGAGCATTTGTCTTCCCAGTTTCCCACATCCATTGTGGCTTCATTTCCATCCTCTGCACAGGTCTTGTACTCAATTAGTCACTGGTGGTTTGGTGGTAGAATTCTTGCCTTCCATGTCAGAGGCCTGCATTCGAGTTCCAGATAGAATATTCTTCTCAGTCACCACCGGCCTTTCAGTGACAGCTTGCTTGCATTTTGTCATGATGCTAAACAAGTTTCTGTGGAGCCTACAGACTGAGCTAGACTAGGAAGCAAGGCCTGATGATCTATGCATGGGAATCAGCCAGTGCAAGTTCTGTAGGTCTCAACGGTCTGGTTGGATTGGAACTGATCATGGGGATGCTGCCAGTCAGTCCTGTGTTTCATTTCTATATACGTGAGAGAGGGATCGATGACATGGCCGCTAGCAAGAAGCCTCAAGGAGTAGAGCTAGAAGCAGGCAGGCACGGCGGAGGGAGGACCTCTGCTTCTTCTCTCCTCCCCTCCCCAGCAGAGTCTGTTTAAGAGCCGCCCTCTCCTGGGGCCCCTCTGACCTCGGCTGACCTTCACCAGGGCTGTTTTCTCATTCTGCTGGACCGGACTGGGAAAAACAGGAAGAATCATTAAGAGTCAGAGCCTTCCGAGCCAGCAAGATGATTACTGATTCTTTTTACAGACACTGTCGATGGCGTTGCCATTTGACACAAGAGGGGGCTTTTCCTGCCGGCCTGGCAGAGAAGCCTCCACCAGTCGCCTGGACCCATCCAGGCACCACTTCCAGCTACCCGCCCCCGTTCACTTCCTTACCTTTCCACCCATAGTCTCTAGTGTTTTCTACATTAAAAAAATAAAAATTAAAACATAGCCTTGGAGGCCTCTCAGGTGTATTCCGACACTCTTTAGAGACCATCTGCCCTTGGCTATCAAATTGTGGTCTGTGGACCAGTGATGGCTTTAGAGATGTCGCTCACAGGGGCTCTCCGCCCCGCCCCCCCTTCTCCCTACCTGTTACCATGGATTGTGACTATGGAGTCAGGACCTGCCCCTTCACAATATTCCCAAGTGATGTTCAAGTTGGAAAAACTCCATCCCATTCTTCAAACATTTCCTTCTTAATCAGAGGTGACCTATGCATCCCCAAGAGAGACGGTGGCCTGCGGTTGAGTGGCAAGATGAAGACCAATTCAGTTTGTCAAGCACTTGTTGAAAATGTGACTGTGCACCCAGTTCCACGCTACACACGGCAGATAGCAGGGGGAAGTAGGTTTTCAGGTCTCTTGGGTAATTTTTTCATGTTTCTAAACATGGCCAGATGAGGCCTTCAGTGAGTGTCTGTCGAGTGAATGAGTCTCTTGAATTCCAGCCCCGTTCTTCTTCTCCTTCGCTACAGCTGCTTTCTATAATTACCAGCCCCTTTGAGTCGCGTGTAGCATTTTCAGACAAAAATAAACACAGTCTTTAAGGAGGGATTCAGACAGTGAGCTGGCAGTCTCGTCTCTGTCTCACCAACTCTGGACAGTAGAGGTTCCATGTTCCATGCAATGCACACACCCATATATATCGTTTGATAGAAGGGGAGGCTCTGCACTAGAGCGACGAAGCAATAACGAAGCTAAGAACAAACAACCACTTGTAATGGACTTAAACATCTTTTTGAAAGGAATCCCGGTGGAGCTGTGAGTTGAGGCGCTGGGCTGTTGACCTTGAGGTTGGCTTCAAACCCACCAGCTGCTCCACGGGGTAAAGAGAAGGCTATGTGCCTTCTCAGAAGTGCTCTAGAGGATTGCCATGAATTGTAACGGACTCATGGAAGTCAGTTGAGTAGGGTGTGGGGTGAACATCTTTAAAGAAGCAGTGTAGGGGGGCGTCATACGGTGTTGGCTTGGATGTGGCTGTGGTGTTGGGAGGTATGCCACTGGTGTTTCACATACCAGCAGAGTCATCATGCATGATAGGTTTCAGTGGAACTTCCAGACTAAGACAAATAGGAAAGAAGACCAGCTATTCTACTTCTGAAAATTAGTCAGTGAGAACCCTATAGATCCAGACTTTTTGGAGCCTGAAGTTCGACTGGTATCACATACTCCACAAAGACAATGTTCTACATCTTACTTTGGTGAGTAGTGACTGGGGTCTTACATTTTATTTTTTTTAACTTTTCATTATGAATCAGGTGGAGTTTTTATAGAGCAGATTATTAATTTTGCATGTAACAATTAAGACCCACTTAATTTTAACTTATGCATCACAATTCCCTCAATGTACCATCACTTAGCCCACTCCTTCTCCTTTCCCGATACTCTGCACTTTGCTTCAGATGCATCTCAAATGGTTAATTATGTAACATGGGGATGAGTTGAATTCCAGACCAGAAGGGTGATCAAGGGCCACATGTATCTTTTGGCTGCTATATTCTTTCTGGAAGCTCAATATTTATTTACTACTGTGGAGTTGGAATCCCTAGGTGGTGCCGTCAATCAGTCATTGTCCTTGGCTGCTAACTAAAAGTTTGGTGGTTTAAGTCCACAAAGAGGCTCCTTGGAAAAAGGCCTGGAGACATCTTTATAAAAATCAGTCATTGAAGATCATTTTTAGACTAGACTATTATCTGGGGTTGCCTTTGTGTCTTTTTAAGAATGTGCTTGTCCCATTTCAAGCTGTCCTGGTGATACCCTTGTCTAGGCATTTGGCTATTAACCACAAGGTCAGATGTTCAAGATCACCAGATTCTCTGAGGGAAGAAGATGAGGCTATCTGTCCCCATACAGCTTTACAACTTGGGACACCCTACATGGAGTTGACTCAATGGAAATAGGTTAAACTGATTTTTTTCTTCTATATCTGAGTAAGGGTTATTTCACAGAATCACCACTACAGCGCTATGAGACAGGCAGTATCCCCATTTTACACAGGAGGAAATGAGTCATGGAGCTATTGAGTGTCTCTAGCTAGCTAGTGGCAATAGCAGGATATGGATTTTGGAAGTTTGACCTCAGAACATGGGCAGTGATACTGTATCCGACTTGCTTCTGGGATTGGATGGTTTCTCTGGTTTTCAGCCTGTTGTTGCAGACACCTTTTTGTCCCCAGGAAGCCTGCTTCTCATAGGCCAGCGTTTCAGCTGTCCACTGCTAGATAACATATCACCCTGAAGCACAGAGGCATAAGATAACTGGCTATTGGCCACTCCTAGAGCTCAACTGGACAGTTCTTTTGCTGGACCCATAGGCCAGCAGAGTGGCTGCATCTGAAATGTCTACAATGGATCCTCTCACGTGCTCCTGATGCCTTGCAGGGATGACTAGAAAGCTGCCCTTGGCCGGGATGCTTAACCCATTGCCATCAAGTTGATTTCCATTCACGATGACCTCATCTGCTCAAAGAACCGCTGCCTAGGCTTCCTGGGTGGTGGTGCGAATGGTGAATCGCTCAGCTGCTAGCTGATAGGTTGGACTTTGGAACTCACCTCAGAAGATAGGCCTGACGATCTGCTCTGAAGGGCCCCAGCCTTGAAAAACCCTCTGAGCATAGTGTTTGACGCTGTGCACTTGGGGCTGCCATCAGCAATCTGAGTGGAAGCTGAGGCGGGTTTGAACTGCTGATCTCAGGTTGGCAGCTGAGCACACACCATTTGCATCACCTAAGGACAATGGGCTCAGACTTACGAACAATTGTGAGGCAGGCGCAGGGCCAGGCAGTGTTTTGTTCTGAAGGTACATCTCGTCTCTGTGAATTGGAATCAACTTGATGACACCGAATAAGAACAACAAGAACACAACAACAGCAACAGGGACCTTGCTGATATCCTTGAGTGCCTTTCCTCTCCAGCTGGTCCCTCTATGTAGTCTCTCCAACAGGGCAACTGTATTTTAACCCATGGTGGCTCAGGGTCCCCAAGAGCCCCAAAGCAGAATCCTTTTAAGGGTTGGATCTGGACCTACTTCCACCACCTACCTTTGATTACACCAAATCATAGCTGGGTCAGCCCAGCTTCAGTGTGGAAGAGGACTCCTCAAGGGCTTAGATGCAGAGAGGGAACTCACTAGGTAAAGAGCCCTGGTGGCGTAGTGGGTTACTCACTGGCTGCTAACCACAAGATGAGCAGTTCGAACCCTCAGCCACTCCCTGGGAGAAGGCTGTGTTGGAAAGCCTAGGGAGCAGTCCTATTCTTCCCTGTAGGGTTGCCGTGAATTGCAATCATCTTGGTGAGAGTGAGTTCACTAAGTATCCAGTGTGGAGACTGACTGCCACACCTTACCACTGCCACACCTTACCAACATGACCACGGTGGTTCGGCCCAGTGGCGCTGGAGGACAAGTGTAGATGAAAACTCTGCCTTCACCACACACCAGCTGTGTGAGCCGGAACCAGAGACTCACATCTTGTAATCTCTAAGTCTTCCCTTTAAATGAGGGATGATCATAACAGTTCCTGTCTTTCATTGAAGCTCTGGTGTCGCTACCCAGTCAGTTCTGGTGGCAGTGACTGCTAACTCATGTTGATTGTTCAAACCTACCTATCACTCTGTGGGAGAAAAGTGAGGCTGTCTGCTCCCGTAAAGATGTATAAAGCCTGGGAAACCCTAGATATGGTCACTATGGCTTTTAACTAAAGAGGTGCAAAAGGGAGGTGCAAAAGGTTCTGGCCTCCACTAGTAGCTGAGAGGTCGGTGTTTCAAACCCACTCACAGGCACCTTGGAAAAAAGGCTTGGCAATTCTCCTTTCAAAGGTCATAGCTTCAAAAATTCCATTAGAAAACAAAAACAAAGCAAACAATGACTCACTGTCACCAAGTCAATTACAACTCACGGTGACCTTATAGGACAGAAGAGATCTTCCCCTACGGGTTTCTGACACTGTAACTCTTTACAGGAGTGAGCAATCTCATCTTTCTCCCACTGAGATGCTGGTGGTTTCAAACCTTGTGGTTTGAAGCCCACCACATAACCCCTGCATCCGCAGGGCTCCTTAGATAAAATACAAGCCAGCCAACAACCAACTAACCCACTCACCCGCCCACCCTGTAGAACAGCTCTAGTCTACACATATGGGATTGTCGTGAGTCGGAATCAACTCGATGGCAGTAACAGTAAAAACATTGTTGTTCTAATATGCTTACCTTAACAGGCACTGTTCTAATCTGTTTACATAAATAATCTAACCTAATTCTCCATAGATCCCTTATGTAGTAGATACCATGAGCTACCCAAATGGAAAGCGAATTGAAAGACAGGAAGACATGAGCTCTCTGTCTCTCTTAGTTCCCTGGGGTTGTGACAGCAGGAACATCTCACAAGTAGGTGCCTTTAACAAACAGAGTTCTCTTTTCTCATGGATGGGGAGGCTGGGAATCTGGAGGCAGGGCCCCAGCTCTATCAGAAGAGTTTCTTTCTGTGTTGACTCTGGAAGATGGTTCTTGTCTTTTCCGAGTTTCTGCTCCTGGACTGTCTTTATCTGGTTTGACATCTCTCTTCCCCTGTCTCTGCTCGGCTGGCTTCTTTCATCCCTTCTTATCTCAAAAGAGATGGACTTAAGATGTACACTACATTATTTCTGCCTCATTAACATAACAAAGCCAACCTATTTCTAAATGGGATTATAACCACCATCATAGAGACTGCAATGCATTTTGTATGTGTGGCAGGGGTGGAGGAGGTGGGGGAAGGACAGAATTCAATCCATAACACTGCTTAAAGCCACATAGTTGGCAAGTGGCAGTGTTGGGATGTGAACCTAGACACTATGGGTCCCAAGTCCATGCTTAATAGGAGCCTTCTCCCAGGGTTGTGTTCAGAATTCCCTCAGCCGTTGCAAACAGAGCACTTGGTGCTGCGTGTGGTACCAAGTAAATGCTCACACTCTGGAGTGCTCCGGGATGTTCAGGGTATTAATGTCACCCCGAGAGACCCAGCCCGTCACAATCATCTCTCATCCTGTTGCTAAAATGAGCACAAGCTGTTTGCTCCCACTCGTCTTTATATGATTTTACGCAGTTTCCCAGTCCAGACATTTTTGGGCCCATCTTAATAATTGTTTCCTGGATTTGTTTATCGATCTACAGCCAAGAGAGTCTTATACCTCCCTTCTAGAAAATGACTTTAGATGGATGTTCTGCCTCTAGCACATCGCCGTGGATGCACAACTAGCACATCTTTGAAAATGCTGCTGATGCCTTAGGTCTGAACTCGATTGCCTGAGCCCCACGGCTCTGTTTAAAGCTCTGCAGGGGTGCTTGGCTGGATCCTGCAGTCTTAAAACCAACTGTATGGCGTCCACGTTTGCTACCCAGGCTCTGGGCCTTGAGCTTTGGGCTGTTTCCTGAGATTATAAATCTGTTTGCATATCTGCTTCCTTCCTGCCACTTCTAACTAATTCCTGGGGCTTCTCTGATTTACTGATTATGGACAGTCTCTTGGTAGTTTTTCATGGAATTAAGATAGTGTTTCTGCTGCTTGTATCTGGCAGGGCATAGCTGGAGCTGGAGCTGGAGCTGGAGCTGGAGGTGAAGAGAGAGAGAGAGAGAAAGAGAGAGAAGTTATCCTTGACTCTTTTTTTTTTTTTGCCTTGTCTTCCTACATCTAGGGCATCAACATGACCCACAGGCTTTGCCTCCAAAACAGACCTACAATCTGTCCCCTTCTCCATCACCTCTGTTGCTACCCTTTCAGAACACCGTCACCTAGACCCAGGCAGAAGGGTCCTACCTGGTGCCCTGGTTTGCATACTTTGCCATCTATTGACCATTGCCCATCTAGTCTCTAGATTAGTCTTGGACAAAGAGAAGCACATCAGATTATTCACTTGCCTAAAATCTTCCAGCTGTGTCCCATCACCTTGACCTTAAATGTGATGTCCGATCAAGGCCAAAGGAACTTCTGCTTCAACCCCAGGTCCCAACTCTCTTCCTGCTACGTTTCTGTTGCAGCACTTGCCGTTCTTCGGAGTTACATGCTTTTCTCCTTGTTGTCCAGTCTCCTCTCTCCCGACATAGAGAGTAAGCTACGTGGAGCCAAGACTTTTTGTGCATGCATAAATTCCTGCCTTCATCTGCCACACTGCCAGTGTTAAGATAGTGCCTACCACGTGGAGGCGTGTGATGAACATCTTGAATGAGTGAGCGATTAAATAGCTCCTTGAGATGATAAAGGAGCCCTGGTGGCACAGTGGGTTAAGCGTGGGGCCATGACCCGAAAGGCTGGCAGTTGGAATCCATCAGCTAGATGCTCCACTGGAGAAAGATGAGGCCACGGTATCTGTAAAGATGTCTGCCTTCGAAACTGCACACAACATTTCCTATTCTGTTCTATGGGGGTCCTATGAGTCTGAACTGACTTGATGGCCTTGGGCTTTTGGGTTTATCTGGGTATCTAACTCTCGGCTGGCTACTCTTTCTGTTTTATTGCTTTTGCCATAAATTTACATGGCAATACCCAAAGGTCTCTTTTGGATTCTGGTACAATTTCAAGTATGGAATCTTCAGGGTTGTAAAAAATCAGCCCATTATCAAGCACTTCCTAGAACGTTCCCTCATGTACTTTGGGTGCGTCATTAGAAAGGACTTGTCCCTAGAGAAGGGACACCAGGCTTGGTAAAGGTCAAGGCCAGTGAATAAGAGGAAAGCCATCACCAGATGTGCTGGCACAGAGGTTGCAACAATGGGCTCAGATGCAGGAATGACAGGTGTGTGTGTGTAGGGGGGGTCAGGATTGATGGTATTTCTCTCTGCTGTACCCAGGGCTGCGGTGGGTTGGAACTAGGAGAAGACCTCCATGCTGTATATTTCTCATTGATCCCACAACCTAGGTGTAAGGGCTTGGAATAGCTTGACAACAGACTTTTCCTATTAGCCTTGCCACAGTGGTGTTTTATATCTCCCAACAATATCTGTCCTGGGGAAAGGGGAGGCTTTCTACTCCCACAGAGTGACAGTTCCAGAAACCCACAGGGGCAGTTCTATCCTGTCCCACAGGGTCACCAAGAGTCAGGCGTGACTCCATGGCAGCGAAAGGAATGACATCTGCTGTTCATGCGCAGTGAACCTGTTAGATCTCTCTGGAGCTAGAGTTATACCTCAGTCCTTGGCCCCGTGCGAGAAGGAATTCACGCCGAAGCCTGGTTCGTGATCTAAGTGAGTTTTATGAGAGTTAGAAGAAGTTTCTGGTTTACACGGCACCCATAGGACTCCTCCTGACCATGCAGCATGGCGCAAGCTGCTCAGTGTCACGCAGACAAAGTCTCTCTGAAGTCTGGGCTCCTGCCTTTTCAAGGTTTCCATGGGGAGGCATGGTAGACCACCCCTGATTGACCCCATTGGCTGAATTGAATTTACCTGGCCTAGGTGGGCCAATCCAGGTGGGCCAATCCAGGTTTAGCGCCCACGTATGCCTACCGGCGGGAAACCTGAACCTCTGAGCATGTGCAGTGCGCCACTCCTTTGTTTCATGGTTGGCTCTCTGGGCATGCGTTAATGGACATTCCCAAGCTCTGCGCTAGCCTACCGAACGAACCTAATGCTTATTAGCTGCGCAGTCTCAGGCAGGTACTTGACCTGCCTGTGCCTCAGTCTCTTCATTTGAAAAATGGGCATAAGTATAGTATTTAGCTTGTAATGTTGTATTAGGTGACTTAGTCATACTAAGCGCTTAGCACACCATCCAGCACATAACAGGTGCTCATTCCTCCCCTTGCTCTTCTTCCCTCTCAGGATCTCTAGTGGCTTGGTACTGAAGACAGCACACAAGTTAGTCTTCTGGGTGACTCCTGTGTCTTATTTCAGGATGTTTATTTTTGATTGTTTACTTGCGCTGTAGTATTGCTATTAAAGTTTAAGAGAAAATGTTTGCCTCTCTCCAGTCTGCTCCATGGGCTATGGTCTTCCCAGCTGAGTGCCCTGAGTCAACCCATGTGACCTCTTTAGTGGCTTCATTCTGTGGGTGCCACCTTTTAATGAACCCTGTGGCCGTTGGGTTGGGGGCCACAGGGGAGGTCGCAAGTGCTATAAATGCTATTGGAAGAAGCTTAGAGAGCCACTTCCTGCTTAGAGTCGCTTCCTTTTTGGATCAATGTCTCCATCAGTCATTTCCTCCTGAAGTACGGAGATACAGATGGTTGCTATCGTACTTACGGATGGGATCTCTCCTCCTGAGTCCAGCATTCCCAAGAGATACTCCCCAGCCATCGCATTTCCATGTTGTGCGGACATTTCCATGACCCGATAGATTTAGGCATTCCCTTTCTTCGACATGAACCTTGAACTTAGACTGAACTTATGCAATGGATGGGATCTTTCAACTCTCACTCTAAAGCATTTCGATGCCTGGTTTTCCTCCTTGCTGAATCTAGTATCCCTTTCCCACACTAGCTCCCTGGCACACACTCCCCAGTGATGCTAACCACACGGGCACCCCCACTTGTCTTGGCATGTTTCAGGGGTGACCCAAACTGTAAACCCCAACATGTATAAGACATATGCTCTCCTTTTTGTGTCGTTTCAGGCACCAAAATATGCCTACACATAGGGGTGTGTGCATACAGACACACGCATCTTCCTTTTTGCCTGGTAGAAATCTGCTTCTCTGATGTGCCTTCCCCTCCCACACATGCCCCTCCGTGGCTGGCACTTCTCCTAATTATTTCCATCGACTCCCTCCCCATAGACCTTTTGTGTGTATATTTTGGCACACATTCTCTTGGTTCTGCCTAGTTCCCCCTCCCTCCCCACCTCTTTCTTTCTTTCCTTGCTTCCCTCCCTCTCCCTCCTCTTCACAACTCTTCAGAAAATTTGCTAAACTATACACTCTTTATTATTAATGCGCATTTATGAAAAATTCTTCACAGTTACAAAAGTGCATGGTTATAAAATCATCTCCATACAAAGGTTGGCATCTTCCCCTGTCCCACCCCTCCCTCCCCCAGACATCAGCACTCCACAGGGCAGAAAGTTAGAAAAACTGAGAGCTATTGTTGCTCCAGAGTCTCTACCCAGTGCCAGCAAACACAATGGTGATTTATGAAGGACCTTGCTACCCGCCTCCGTCATTTCCTTCTTGCCTCTTTTTAGGGTGGTGAAAGCAGACGAGTTCCTTTAGCTTTGAGAAGATGTCCTTGTGAGTAGTGGACAAAAATGGTGTCCCCTTAAATTCTTCTAGAGCGGGAAAGGATGCCAGAGCTGTGTCAACCACGTGGGGGTGGGGACTGCAGATCTTGCTTGATGGTTGAAGAGAAATATTTGCCTTGGTCATTGCGAATTGTATACATCAAGGCCCTTGAAAGGAACTGGAAAACTACAATATGTCCAGGGACCTATTTTCTGGAGAAGCAGAGATGAGAGTGTGTCTGAGGGTGACCAGAGGCAGTTGGTCTAGCGTGGTGTGAATCTGAGATCTTTTCAGAGGACAATTTTCTTGGCTTAGATTGTGATCATGGTAGTCCTAGTGCGCTGGTTACACTTGGATCTTCTTGGATCAAGCAGGAGAGAGGCGCCTACGAGTAGGGCAGGTCTTTGCGGGATGGAGAACCGAGGGTCACAGGAAAATGTCAGAGTCTCACTAGGCTGCATGATTTTTTTTTCTCTCTCAGATTTTCTAAGCAGCCAGTCCAATTCCAAGCCTGACTGGTTTCCATCTTGGCATATCAAAAGATGCAACAGACAGAAGACTGAGTAGATTGTGTCAACGGACCGAGTGCAAATTCCACAGAGATCTGCTTGACATCTGTGGGTACCCAAGACATAAAGAGCCTTACAGTAGAGACAGACAATGACTCAGAAGTACCCCAACACATCCATGTTGACCAGTCTGGAAAAGAAATAATGAAGCCTGTGGGAATACCCTGATGGATTCTCAGTCACCAGGGAACATCAGTAGGAGCAATTCTCACTAGGATTTCTAGATTACCTCTAGAAGTGTGCTTATTTGTTGCTTCTGACAGTCAGAACAAGGCGGTAGTGGTGGTGATGGTGGTGGGGTAGTGAGCAGGGAATGGATTCCTCGCCAGTAGGGAGGTCAATACACCAAATCACTTCCCTCCTTGTAGTTCAGTGAACTGGGGACCTTTTAGCTTAGAAGTTAGAGAAACTCTGTTCTTTAAAGCCATCTCTCTTTCTCAGAAAGGGTTGCCATGAATGGAGACCAAATTATCTTACCAGAAAACAACAACAACACTGATCTTAAGGGATAATTGTCATTTTGCTAGGTCCTAGTTCTATGCAAAAAGGGACATATCTTGAGATATATTACCTATATATTAGTATATGAGTCCCTAGGCTATCATGAATGCGCATGGCGTTCCTCTATGGGAGGTCTAGTTATTTGCATCAGGACTATTATTTTGATGAGCTACTCCCTCAATACTTGAGCCAATCAGCTGGATTGGTAGACAGCAGCCCTAATCCTCCCCTCCTTGGGTGCAGAAGGAGAGACACGTTGCCGTTGTGTCTCAGATGTCATGGGAGCAGAACTCTACCCCCAGTGCTGTAAGATGATATTCAAGGGACACAGGTTCTAATCTCCCAAGCCTAGCAAACTCTTTGGTTGACTAGTCCAGGGAAGCATTCCCCAGTTGCTATTGAGTCCATTCGGATTCAGGGCACCTCTGTGCATGGTAGAGTAGAGCTGCGCTCTCTAGAGTTTGCAGGGGTTGACTTTTTTGAAAGTCGATCTCTGGCTCTTTCCTTTGGGGAGCATCTGGGTAGCCTCAAACAAACCTCCCACTCTGTGGTTAGCAGCAGAGCCCATTGACCATGTGCACCACCCAGGAACTCCTAGTGAGGCATAGGGAGGAAAGACTTTCTGGAAAGTAACATATTATACTTCATAGGCCTTGCTGGGCGCATGGGGTGATGGAAGCCTACTGGGGCTGGGGACATGGCAGAGAGCTACCGTTCCGATTCATTCCAGTCAGTGTTGCCAACACAGTAGACCACGACTGTACTTTGAAGTCTTATCAAAGATAAGCTAGCATCAATTTTCTTTTAATCTAGCCCTCCTTTAGGGTCTCATTATACGCCACCTAACCATCAGAGCCTGGTTTCTCTTTAGTCTTCATTCCTCTTTCTCATTACACTTAATTCTTCTTACAACACAGCACCTCAGGTGCTACGTAGGAATGGCTTACAGAGCTTCCTCTCCTATTTTTCACATGGCTGCTGCCACGACCACTGGTGCTGATGCTGCCTCTGTGCTTCAGAGGGTGTGAGTTGTGCTACAACGAGCCGATCTGAACCTGCCCAGCAGCTCAGGCTCACTGCCCTCTCTTTAGTCCATCTGCTAACACTCTCATGACCGCTGATCTAGGGCTCTACTCCCCACGCCCTCACCACGGTCTCTTCTCCAAGCACTGCACAAAACACCGGAAGGAGAACTGTGTTGGATTCAGAAGCCCCAACCCTACTGCTTGAGCAAGCCCTACCTCTCCAGCCTCTGTTTCCCCATCTGCATAATAGGAGCAATGAAGTTTAGTTGGCTTCTCACCCAGGATGGTGGACAGTGAAAGAGCTGTCCTGGGATGACCTGGCATGACCAAATCAAGTGAGGAATTTAAGAAAGCTGATGGAGATGATGGCCAGGATGATGGCAACCTTGTTTGGTGCCCAAAGTGACTTACTTTTTGAATGACCCATTTCCATGGATGGGGCTCCCTATGGCCTTCCTAATGCCCTTAGCAAGATATTCTGGGGTCAGAGACTCAGCTCTTAGAGCTGCAGATGATTTATCTGAAGAACGGGGTAAATGGTGCTGGGAGAGTGGAAGTACACCCGTCACTCTGTAAAAGTGCACGGCGTGGTGCCTGAGCTTTAGCAGAGCCTCATCAACATTACTGGAATGCCAAGTGCACAGTGATCAGTGGAGAGGAAAATGTGATGCTCTACCGCCCCACCTGAGTTTGTGAACACTTGAGAACCTTCATTTCGCTCCTTAAGGAGTGACTGGAATCTCTCTGGGTCTCCATGTCCCCATACCGGGACCCATCTGCAGAGAGAGCTTATCACAGTGCCTGGCACTGGCTGGTGCTCAGTAATTAATCACTCTCTCACCTAGGTGGCACAGATGGTTTGTGCTAGGCTACTAATCTCAAGGTTGGTGGCTTGAACCCATTCAGTGTTACCATGGAGGAAAGGGACTGGGAATCTGCTTACAATAAGCCTACAGCCAAGAAAACCCAATGGAGTAGTTCTGTAGAACATGGCGTCATGATGAGTCAGAACCACGCCCCTCAGCTTGCTATCTGAGACCTCACCAGCACGCTGCAGTTGGCAATGAGACTATGGGGAGCACTCCCTGGGAGGTGGTCTCACCTGGTAGCTTCTGATAGGGGAAAGGTGAGCAGGCTGGCGGGAAAGCTTTCTCCCTCTCTAGAAGCAGTGGTTGGCAATGCCCAGAGCTGATAGATTGAGTGTCAGAGGGAAAGTTTGGGTCCTGAACCGTTCCCCCTCCCTACACTTAAGTTACAAAGGATGGTTAATAATGTGCAACCTACTAGGCACCTTTTGGCCTCTGTCCTTTGCGCATGTTCACCCTCCTTGACAATTTTCTACTTGACCATGTCCTACTCATTCATCATCGCCCAGCTCCCAAATCACCTCCACTTTTATAATTCTCTCAGACTCTGCTAGGGACATCAATAGTGCCCTCCTCTGAGCTTTCAGAGCTATGTGCTCAGAGTACTGACCTGTCATCCTAAAGGGAACCGGGCGCAAATCTTGCTCCCTTGCTTAAAATAAGCACCTGGAGAGCGGGGGCTGGGTTAGACATATCTCATGCTTCCAGTTCCCAGCACTCAAGTGCCTGGCCCAAAGGTCATGCCCAGGTAAAGTGAGTTTCCCCAACTTTGTTCCTGTGACAATGGTGGTCAAGGCATCATGCATCGAATCAGAGTGGGCAATGAGCAAAGGTGCAGAGCGGTCAGTGGCAGCAGTGGTCGGCAGCATAGAGGGGTGCGAGGCTCGTCTGTCAAATCTCTTCCTCTTCGCTGGCTTTGCTCCAGCGGTGGCAGCAGTTGGCTGTGATGCCCAGAAGAAAGTTGGTGGCCACGGATGCAATGGAGACCACGAAGCCCACGAAGGCGATGAACAGGTAATCATCCAAGGTCAGTGTCAGGTGGCAGGCCTTGAAGCTCTCGTCAGTGAGGGAGAAGAGTGGTGCGCCCTCAACTTCGGGGGGACCCCGGCACTCAGCCAGCTGAGAATCTGCAACACAGGACCCAAGGGGGGTGAGGCCCAGGGGAGTCAGTTAGAGAGTTCCCAGCACTCCCACAGGAAGTGCCAGAAACTTCCTTGTGCCAAAACATCATTTATCCAAATAACCCTCAAGGCACCTATTTTTATTGATGATAAAATCATGATTTGTAGAATTTCATAACCTGTTGAAAGTACTGCAGCTACCACTAGTGCTGGGTCTAAGGAGCCCCAGAGGCATAGTGGTTATGAACTGGACTCAAGGTTCACAGTTCAAAGCTACCAGCAGTGTAGTCCCATCTTGACCAGTCCCTGGGCTCTCCCCATTTCACCTACTTGCTTTTTCTCTCTCTCAATAATCCTCATCACTGTAAGACAATTCATAATGGGTTTATTTTCTATCTCTTCTCCCTGGAGTCTTATTAGCTCCTTCCAGAGTATCTTTGGCATCAGAACTAGGTCTTATCCACACTAAGTGTTCAATGAATCTTGGTCCAAAAATTATATGAACGAATGACTCTGTACAACTTCAGGGCATTGGATCTTTCTTCTCCAGCTAGCTTTCCCACATACACGAATGATAGAGTTAATGAATAGCCTTGTTATCATGCAGAGTACATCAGAACATCTATTAGTGTACATGCAGTTTGGTGGAAATTTAACATCTCGTATTAGTTCCCTTTTGAGCCATTTAAAATTTGTTCTAGTTTTACATATTTATGCTTTCTTTTTCATAGAGGGTTTTCTGTTTTACTTTGTTATTGTTGTTGGGTTTTCATGTTTTTTCTGTTTATGAAATACAACATAGATATATCTATAGAG
The DNA here is from genome assembly GCF_050624435.1 of Tenrec ecaudatus. Classification (NCBI taxonomy): domain Eukaryota; kingdom Metazoa; phylum Chordata; class Mammalia; order Afrosoricida; family Tenrecidae; genus Tenrec; species Tenrec ecaudatus. Next base: position 17,580,355 of record NC_134533.1, read on the forward strand.
ACAGTAATGAGATTTTTGAGGCTATGACAGGGGAGGTTGGGGGGAAATGGAGAGCAAATAACAATGAGTATAAGGAAGAAGAAAATGTTCTAAAATGGATTGAATTACTGATTATACAACTCTTCTTAATATGATCACACTATTGAATTATATGATATGTGAGCTATATCCCAATAAAACTGTTAAAAATGGGTATGGATTCTGGAGCTATTGGCCAGGGTTCAAATGTCCTTTCCATCTCTCACTAGTTGTGTGATTGCGGGAACGCTATTTAACTGCTCCCTGGTTTCGTCTTCTGTAAGATGGGGCCAGTTATAGTCTATAGGAAAAGGGAGAATGTCTATGAAGTGTATGTCCCTGGTGCATCATAAACCCCACGGGGAAACCAAACCAATGGCTGTCGAGTCGACTCTGACTTACGGTGACTCCATGTACATCAGCGTGAATGTCTATAGAGGTCAGCAGTAAGTGTCCGTGAAAAAAGAGGACGACCCTCAGTGAGAGGGAAGCCCCTCAGTGAGATGGTTTGAGCTGAAACAAAGGGCTCAAACACGACGGCTCTGAGGATGGTGCAGGACCTGGTAGGGCTTTGGCGAGGCCACAGGAGTTGGACACCACTCAATGGCACTTAGCGACAATGGCAATGGAAGCAGGGAAGAACTGGGCTCCAGGGGGCTTTTAGTAGCTGATCTTCAGAAGCAGATCACCAGTTCTTTCTTTTGAGGCACCTCTGGGTGGACTCACACCTGCGGTCTCTTGGTTAGTAGCTGAGCATTTCCACTGTCTGCACCAGCAGGCGATGCCCATAAGCACTAGGGATGTGCATGGTTTCCTTCTTAACCCACATTGGACTTTCTTGGCACGTCAGTGTGTCTGTGTGTGGTCATGCTCTGCACAGAAACTTCTCTAGGAAGGAGGTGGGGGGTGGTGTTCTCCTTCTATGGGACTACCTTTCTCTCCAACACTGATAGTCTCACCTCATCTTCCCAGGGTCACTTTAATGGACATCAATGTTCTCATCTTACTTTCCCTTGTAAGTCAGGGTGGCGATTCTGCCACAGAATGCCAGACCCTGGGCAGCTGGTGTGGCCACCGCCTTCCTTGCGGGCATCATAGCCACCTTCTGCCATCCCCAGAGCAAGGCCAGTAAAGAGGAAGCTTTTGAGATGCCGGTCACGCCCTCATTCTGTGGGTAAAGACGCCTCCACCTCTCACCTTGGGCAGGTTGACATTGGCCTTCATGCTCTTCTTAGATCTTCGAATTGTCTAAGAAGATCAATGTAAAGACCGTTTCTAAATCATGTACTGTGCAAAGACTCTTCATTTCGTCTGTGGCTTTTGAGGGCAGAGAATAACAAGATTGGTTTGAATGGACCCATTTGAGATTTGAATGAGCATCATTACCTCTAGAAATGGGAAGTCAAGTTTAGAAGCAGCTTGCCCCAAGTTCCAGGCCAAATGGTCCTTGTCGGCTGAATACATAGTACCCCAAATCCAACCCAGGCTGAGATGGCATCTAACCTTCAAGGGCTCTCCTTTGGTGACCACAAAATACATTGTTCAATTGTGTGTATGCGTGTGCGTGTGTGTGTGTTGGGGTGGTGGTGATAAGAAAACGGAGGCTGGAGGACATGGTGACATGAATATGAACCAGGCAGAGAAGACCAGAGTGTCATGGCAGGATTCCAAAGGAGTGACAGATGGGGAGGACATGGGCCTGATATTGCTTTCCGGTGAATCAGGGGGCCATTCTTGATGGGGAATATCTTCTGACAGTGCACTTAGGTCCCTCTCTCTTAGAACGTGTCTAAAATCCATGAGGAATTATGGGAATTGCATGACAAAAAGACACGCAGGGAAGAGGATCACCCAGTCCTACCTCCCCTGGCTAGTTCTTGGTCCCTGAGAGGAAAGACCCCGGCGGATGTGAGGCACTGCCAGTTGGGCTCTGAGAGAAACAGGGACCGTGGGTTCTTAGCCGTGGCTGCTTCTTTCTCCTCTGCACATGGGATCTCAGGCCTTCGCTCGTCCCTGGGGGGTCTGTGATTCTTTAGAAGTGTGGTGGAGACCTCAGAGGAAGATAATCCCATGTGTCTGAGGGAAGCGAGGTGCCCAGGACTGTCCTTTCTGTCCTTAGTGCAAGGGAGGCATAGAGGGGGAACAGGCAGGGAGACCACTCTGATAGTGTCCCCCCTCCCTATCCCCACCTTCATCCCATCTCAGCCCCCAGCTATTTTGGTCCTAGAGAAGGTCCTCCCACAGCTCTGTGCAAACACTGGAATCGTGACCCACAGCCCCCCTGAGCTATTTTGGTCCCCGGGCTCCCCACTCAGTTCTCCTCTTCCTCCTACCTCATTTAACATCCATTCTTCTGAGCACACACAGAGCCCAGGCAGCAGGAAAGTCCCTGGGACCAGAGCGCCAGGCTCTTATGTGGTTTAACTGCAGGGGCCATGTCCCTGCTCAGTGGTTCTGACAGTGGGGCCACAACGGAACATTGCTTGTCACCTGGCCAGAGACTGCACTGCTGGGTGAGGCCAGCCTCTATCATACTCATGTGGTTTTGGCTTCTTCAGCGCCCAATGCACCTTCCAATTTGGAATGGCTGGCTAGACTGCCAAGCCTTAACTCCTCTTCTAAGCTCCCCCCCTGCACCCAGCCCTCACTCAGATCTGCTGAGCCTCTCTGATCTGCCCAGTACTCAGACCCCGACTCTTCCTGTTAGTCCAGAGCCCGACGCTTCAGGTACACCACAGGAGGGCCAGGCTGACCATTGGGTTTGACTTCTGTCTTTACTTAGCAACTATGTGGCTTCAGACAAGTTAGGGCACCTCTTTTTCCCTAGGTATTCCTCCCTGCAAGGTGGGGATTCCTGAGGGTTCTTGTGAGGTGAAAGGACATGCTTACAATAGGTCCAGCACAACAGTTAACACTAGAGTAGCCTGTGTTGGCCACTACCATGTCTTTGAGCATTTGCACGGCGCTCAGTAGGCTGAAGAAGAAATCTGGTAGGGCAGGAGAGAGCAAAGGTTTTCACACCAGAGGGAATAGTATTGACAGCTTGCCAAGAGGTGAGGTTGGGGGGACGATGAGGCTCTCTACTCTCACAAAGAGTTACACTCTTGGAAACCCACAGGGGCAGTGCCACCCTGTCCTACAGGGTCACCATGAGTCAGAATTGCCTCGATGGCAGTGAGATGAGGCGGGAGGCAGAGAGCAAGGGAGCGGCGTTGAAGCAATAGTCTAGAGGGTTTACAAGTACGAACCTGGGTGGAGGGGAAAGTATGAATCCACAAGAGGGAGAAGAGAAGTCAAAGGAAGGGGGTAGGGTGAGCGATTACAGGGTTTAATAAGCAATTTAAGCTGCTGAATAGAAAATTGATTATCTGAAATGTAACCCTCCACTTAATTCACAACACAAAAATTGCTTTTTAAAAAATGTCAAGTAGACTTGGGTTTTGTCCTTGTCCCTGCCTGGTTCTCTGAGTACCACCGGGAATGCCTTCTAATTGTTCTAAAGTTTGGCTTCTTCATGATGCTACTTGAGCCCTGTCCGGCTGACTCGCGATGACCCCATGTCTACCTGCAATAGAACTGTGCTCTATCGAATTTAAAGTGGCTAGTTTCTTTTGGAAAGTAGCTCACTATGTCTTCTTTCTGAAGAGCCTGTAGATGGTTTTGAACTTTCAGTCTTTTGGCTTGCACCACCCAGGGATACCGGGGATAATAGGTGGGGGGCAACCCAATAGCGCAGGCCTACTGTGTCCTATAGAGTCATTGTGAGTCAGCATCAACGAGACAGCACACAGCTACAACCTTTATGGGGCAACCCCCCAGGTCTTTCTCCAGAGCCGAGGCTGGTGCTAACCATTGAGCTTATGGGTGAAGAGAGACAGCAGATGGTATAAGAGATGAAAATAAAAATAATTTATAAATGATCAAGGGTTCACGACGGTGGGAGGGTGGGGGAGGAAGGAATAAAAAGAGGAGCTGATACCAAGGGCTCAAGTAGAAAGAAAAGGTTTTGGAAATGACGATGGCAACATAGGTACACATGTGCTTGATACAATGGCTGGATGGATTGTTAGGAGAGTGGTAAGAGCCCCCCCAAAATAATGGTTTATTTAAAAAATAAAGAAAAACCCCATTTTGCTAGCAGGGTAGAACTCATTTATACACTATCGACTACTAGCTATTTGTTACTATCTGCCTGCCTGCCTGTTAACTGTAGGAGCCCTGGTTTCACGTGGGTTCCAAATTGGGCTGTTAACCACAAGATCAACAGTTCGAAACCACCAGCTGCTCCTCAGGAGAAAGATGAGGCGACTGACAGTCTCAGAAACCCACAGGGTCAGAGGACATTCTACCTTGCCCAACAGGGTCACTATGAGTTGGGATTGACTCAGTGGCAGGGACATGAACAAACAGGCACCATAGGGAAAGGGCCTATTTTATGAACGGATGGGAGACCACAGTCCCTAGCTCAGTGGTTCTCAACCTGTGGGTCGCGACCCCTTTGGGGGTTGAATGACCCTTTCACAGGGGTCACCTGATTCACCACAATAGCAAAATGACAATGATGAAGTAGCAGTGAAAATAATGTTATGGTTGGGGTCTCACCACCACATGAGGAACTATTAAAGGGTCGTGGCATTAGGAAGGTGGAGACCCACTGCACTCGCTGACGTGCTGAATGATAGAGCTGTCAGCCTAAAGAGGCAAGCAGAGAGCAGGACACACAGTAGGTGCTTAAGAGCTCTAAGCCTGCCTCCACTTTGAGAGTCTTTGTTTCCCGCCAGACAAGCCCTCCCCCTTGCAGCTCTGTCCTGTCCCACTCCCTTACCCGCTGTGCAGCGCTGGATCCGATTCCGTAGCCACTTCAGCAGGGGCTCCATGGTGCAGCCGCACACCCACGGGTTGCCACCAATCTGCAGGGTCACCAGCCCCGGTAGGCCCTCGAGAGCCTCCAGGCTGAGAAAGGCCAGGCCTCCGTAGCTGAGGTCCAGGTCTCGGAGCTGCACGAGGCCCTGGAATGCCTGGGGGTGCACCCTGCGCAGCCACGGGTTGTGGCTCAGGTCGATGTGCACCAGTCCGTGGGCTGCCCTGAACATGTCGGCCGGCACGTGGCTGAGGTTGTTGTAGCTCAGATCCAGGTGTGCCAACCGCTTGGCGTGCAGGAAGAGGCCGGGAGGCAGCTCGACCAGGGAGTTGTTGCGCAAATCCAGCACCCAGAGCTCCATGTAGCACGTGAGGTAGCCAGGCGGCACAGCGGTGATGCGGTTGTGCGCCAGGCTGAGGTTTCGGGTGTCCATGGGCAGGTCTGGGGGCACGGAGAAGAGCCGCTGGCCACTGCAGTCCACCACCTGGTTATGACACGTGCAGAGGACTGGGCAGCTGGTGCCAGCGTCCGAGTGCCTCATCCCAACTACCAGGAGGAGGGAGAGGAGCAGCATGGCTGGGTGGGGTGGCCCAGGCCACGGCAGCTGGGCCCCAGAATCTCCCATCTTAGCCAGCTGGGAACAGCAGTGTAGAAGGGAGCTCCCTGGGGCTGGGGCTGTGTCCATGGACTCAAGAGCCAGTGGCACAGGAAGGCAGCTACACCAGGGGCCAGCAGCCTGGAAGGTGGGGCCTCGCAGCGTGTGGTCTCATGGCTGAAACCTTTCCTGGGAGTCTGGTCTCACAGATGGCTCCCCAGGTGAGCCATTTGGAGCCTAGGGGGACAAGAAACCCAGGCGAGGCCCCCCAGGGTCTGGAAAGATGATCAAAACTTGAGGCAGGAAGGGCAAGAGGATGGGGCTGGGCCAGCTGTCAGCAATTCCTGGAAGGCTCCCTGCAGGTCTTCTGTGTGCCTCTGGCCCATACCTGCTGGGCCCTCGCCCTGGGTGCTCTGCACTAGATGTGGGAGCCAGGCGTTGAAGGAGATACAAGGTGCCCTTGGAGAAGTCCTGGCACTTTCCCCAAGAAAGCCTGCCCCCAATCTTTGACTGATTAGGCGAGCAAGTTTGCATCTGGGCCCCCAGCAATCAAGCCCTCAGAAGGTATTTCTCACAGTGGCTTTGGGGGGCTTGAGTCCGAGGGGGTCCCGTTGTGGGCATTGTGGGCAGAGAACTCAGAGAGAAGGAGGCCTCCATGGACCTGGGAACGTGGGAGCCCTTAGCCTGAGTGGCTGCTAGAGAGCCTGAGCAGGCCATTGTCTCCCTGGGGTGGGGAGGACCCCCATCGGTGTCCACCTTGAAGACTACTGAGGCTAAGAAGAGCCATTTGTCCAGGAGGGCGGGGCTGGGCGTCAGCTAGGAGAGCTCTGGCCACTTCTCCAAGCCAGCACCTTCTGCTTGCCTCCGGATTTCACAAGCAAGGGCAGAATTCCCTCTGTGAAGAAGAAAAGTCATCCAGTACAGACGCCTGTGTCCCCTCACCTGGATGCCAAGTCCCACCTCTCAAACTCACCCTCTCTCCCTGCCAAACCTCCTACCCCTTTTTGCTCTCTTGCCTCAAAGTTCTCAGCTGAGGGTCCTGAGGTGTGGCCACCCTGGGGTCCCATTGTTGTCATCTACCCAAATCTTCCCATTGGGACCTGCACTCACCAGGCTGGCGTGTTGAATGCATTTTCTCCTCCTCAAAGCCCCACACCCCATCATCTCAAAACACCCCGCCCATGTGCTGCCCTTAAGAAAACAAGCCTCCCCAGCTCTGACCATGTTGCACACCCTTTTAGATACGCCCAGCCTCTCTCTCTCTTAAACACACACACACACACACACACACACACACACACACACACACACACACACACACACACACACACACACACACACACAACCTTTCCCAGGCTTTGCTCTGCCTCCCGCTGCCAGCTCCCCAATGCGCCCTCCTGCTCCTCCCTCTGCGCACCCCACAGGGCTGAGGCCCCTGGCCAGTGGCTCCCACCATCTCGCCCCCACTGCAGACCCCAATCCCAGCATCCCTTTCCACAAATACTCCACTCCTCGGCTTGCTGCCCCGCAGCAGCGGAGCACTCAGTCCCCTCCTCGCAGGCCCAGGAAGAGGAATGGTGACATCCCAAGCATCCTAGCTAGCCCGCCGTCCGTTCTGTCACAGTGCTCACCTGCTGTCCTGGCCGGTCCTCTCCTCCTCGATGGCTGCCTCGCCCCGCGCAGCCTCTCCTTCCAGCCTCAAGCCGCCTCTCGGGGACACCACCCCAGCTCCCCTTCAGCCAGATTACTTCCTTGGAGGTCTCTCCCGCGCACATCCACAGCGCCCCCCCCCGTCCCCCCCTCCTCCCGCCCGCCGAGCTTACTCACTCTGGTCCAAGGAAGCAGCCATCAATTTGCCTCCGGCACGGGTCTCCCCTCCCGCACCCCAGAATGCCCGCTCGCTGGTGGCTTCACCAGAACAGATTGCCTCCCTGGCTCTTCCCCTCCCCCGGCCTCTCCTCCTCCATGTCTCCTGGATCCCGGGGCAGCATCCTCTGGTGGCTTCCTGCCCCGATATCCCAGGGTCGCCCCTTGTACCCCAAAGGGGGATCCGAGCGAGGACGCTTAGAAGAAAGTTCACAGACTCGCAATCCTTCTCCCAGAAACTAGGCTCTTGCGGAGGCTGCCTGTGTAGGAGGCTTCCGCCAGGTCTTCCCCTCCTCCCCCTCTCTTCTCCTCCTTCCATCCCTCCTCTCGCCCTCCCTTCCCCTCCCCTCTTCCTTTCTCGCTCCCCTTTTTCCTCGAGGGCCAGGTACTGACGTTGCACTGTCTCTTAGCAACTGCCTCCACATCTCTGAGCAACTGGAGAATGGGCGATGGACCCCCACCAAGATGAGAACTAGGAACAAGAAGCAACCCCAGAATCAGCAAGGACCCTCAGGATCCCAGGGCAGGGCAAAGGTTGAAAGCAGAGGCCAGAGGCTGGGCAGGACTTCAGCAGGGGGAGGAGGTGCAGCCATGGGTAGGGTGGGGGCAAAAAGACCTCGCAAGAGAGGTTGGAAATAGGAGTAAAATGGGGTGAATCTGGAATTTGAGATGGGATGGGGGTGTTAAGGGTATTAGATCCAGAGGGGAAGGTAGAACTTGGCAGGAGAAAGGGGGACGGCAGAAAATCAGGGGTGGCTGAGAGACTCAGGAATAAGGATGGAAGCAAGGACAAGACTGCCACCGATAAGTTTGGACACTCAGGGATGCAGGTACAAACCCAAAGGGTCGGAAAGAGGAATTCATGACAACCAAGGAGTATTTCCTTCAGAAAGGCAGAGCTGGCCAAACCACCTTACCACAGAACTGAAATAAATTTTTTTTAAAAAAGGGGAGAAACCTTATTTACCTCAAGAGGAGCTAAGAAAAGTACTCAGCACACTTCAATAGTTCATGTTGATGAATGAAAACTTGTCAAAAAGAACAGAGGTCGTCTTCTTGTGCAAAGTACATACGTTTCCCTTGTATCCTCTGCTCTCTTCTTCCGTCTCATTCATTCTTTTCTCCTCTCTTGTGCTTCACACCTTATTCCTCCTTTTTCTTTCTTTTTTTTGGGGGGGGGGTGTAGGAGGGGGTGGGGTCAGCTTTATTACCACCTCAAATAGGTTTGGGAAATACTGAACAACTCCCTCTGGACCACCTCGTGCTTAGATGTCTTCACTTTCACCACTTGCACTAGTAATTGGGAGCTCCCGAGGTCATGATTTTACACAAAGGAATAAAACTTACACAGAGTATCAGAGTTATTATATAGGTGGATAAGAAATCCATGTCCAATTGGGCCTCTGCTCAAGTACTCCCTCAATGCAAGAATAATTTGTTCTATTAAACTGGCATTCCATGATGCTCACCTTCCAGACAAAGCGGGTGCATAAGCAAATGTGGTGATGAAAGCTGATGGAGCCAGTTATCAAAAGATATAGCATCTGGGGTCTTAAAGACTTGAAGGTAAACAAGCGGCCATCTAGCTCAGAAGCAACAAAGCCCACATGGAAGAAGCACACCAGCCAGTGTGATCATGAGGTGCCGAAGTGATCAGTTATCAGGCATCAAAGAACAAAAAATCATATCATTGTGAATGAGGAGGAGTGAAGATTAGGGACCCAAGACCCATCTGTAGGCAACTGGACATACCTTACAGAAGGGTCACGGGGAGAAGACTAGCCAGTCAGGGTGCAGTGTAGCAACGATGAAACATACAACTTTCCTCTAGTTCCTAAATGCTTCCTCCACCCCCACTATATCATGATCCCAATTCTACCTTACAAATCTGGCTAGGCCAGAGGATGTACACTGGTACAGATAGGAATTGGAAACACAGGGAATCCGGGACAGATGATCCTTTCAGGACCAGTGGTGTGAGTGGCAATACTGGGAGCGTAGAGGAAGGGTGGGCTGGAAAGGGGGAACCTATTACAAGGATCTGCATGTAACTTCCTCCCCGGGGAACTGACAACAGAAAAGTGGGTGAAGGGAGACGTCGGGCAGGGCAAGATGTGACAAATAATAATAATTTATAAATTATAAAAAAATTATCAAGGGTTTGTGGGGGAGGGAGAGTGCGGAGGGAGGGGAAAATGAGCTGATGCCAGGGGCTTAAGTGGAGAGCAAATATTTTGAGAATGATGAGGGCAATGACTGTACAAATGTGCTTTACACAATTGATGTATGTATGGATTGTGATAAGAGTTGTATGAGCCCCTAATAAAATGACTAAAAAAAAGGAAATGTACTAAAATAAAAGTGTTCTGGGATTCTCATTCTTCTCCGTAGTATCTGTAGTTGGTTATGATCCACAGTCGAATGCATTTTCATGATCAATAAAACTCAAGTACACATTTTATTGTTCTGGGATCTCTTGCTTTGAACCAAGATCCACCTGATGTGAGTAATGATAATCCAATATTCCATGTGGTCTTCAGAAACTACCTTGATTTTCTGGCAGCTCCTTGTCAATATAATGCTGCAAAGGTTTTTGAATGATCTTCAGCTAAAATTTACTTGCTTGTGATATGATATTTGGGGATAATTTCTATATTCAGTTGGGGCATCTTCTTGGAAAGGGGTACAAATATGGGTCTTTTCCAGTCCATTGGGCAGGTATCTGTCTTCCAAATTTCAAGGCATAGATGAGTGAGTGCTTCAAGTGCTTCATTAGCTCATTGAAACATTTAAATCATTATTCTCTGGACCGTGGAAACTTGATTCTTGCTAATACCTTCCGTGTAGCTGGGAACTTTTCTTTCAGTACCACCAGTTCCTAATCATATGCCATCATTGAAATGATTGAACGTTGACTAGTCCTTTTTGCCATTGTGACTCTGCATTCCTTCCATCTTCGTTTAATGCTTCCTGCATAGTTCAATATTTTGCACATAGAATCTTTTAATATTACACCTTGAGGCTTGAAAGTTTTTCCTCAGTTCTTTCAGCTTGTATATGCTGAGGGTGTCCTTTGCGTCTTCTAACTCCAGGTCTTTTCATATTTCATTATAATATTTTACTTTGTCTTCTCAAACTGCCCTGTGAAATTTTCGGTTCAGTTCTTGACTTCATCATTTCTTCCATTTGCGTTAGTTCCTCTACAATCAAGAACAGATTTTAGAGTTTCTTCTGACCACGTTCATCTTTCTTTCTTTCATGTCTTCTCAATAATCTCTTGATTTCTTCATGTGTTACATGTTTTATGTCATCCCCCAGCTCTTCAAGTCTTCTGTCATTGGTGTTCAATGACATCTTGAGATGTTCTTGAAATTCAGCGATTATTTTTATCCATTTCTACATCGTAGATTCAGTATTATATGGCAAAAATGCTTAAGTTGGTGCTTTAAATTCATGCATCAACATCACAGGAAAAAATAGATTTTCTGATCTTGATCCATCAAGGCTGAAAATAAAACCCTATGGGACTGTATTATTCTGCCCCATGGGGTCGTTATGACTCAGAATTGAACACCAGCCATGGGTTGGGTCTGGTTATTTATGTAATTTTGGATAATGAAAAATTACTTCCTAAAAGTAGAGTATATCCCATGATCATTGTTTAAAAGGCAAATATTGAGTAATGTTGAATCGTTATTATTTGGCAGCATTTATTTTCATCTATTAGGCAAATCTTCCTTCACTACTTTTAAATATTTCTTTTCATCAGCGTCAATACAATTTTCTTTATTAAAAATCTCTGCATTCTTGCCCATATTCCACCCCGTTTGCTCACCAGATTTTGCTAAATACTTCACTGACATATTAAAGTTTCGAAAGCAGAGTTCATCTTTCTTACCTGGGACTTTCCCAACTGGTGATATTAGCTTTCATTTCTGCCTGAACTTTCACTCCATTAAAGTTGCATAATTTCCTCTAAGTACATTGTTTTTGTGGTGGCTTCTATTAATTCCTGTGCATTCAGAGGCTTTCTGGCATTAGCACAACTCATCTATCAAGCAAACCAGGAAATCATAATAATGGAAACGATTTTCAATTCTTTCTGCATGCCACAATGCTCTCATTTCTGTGTGAAGCCCGTGACACTCATAGATCGAACAGTCACAGTTTCAATCATATGCAAGCGCATCCAGGAGACCATGATATATAATAATTGATTACTTTGCTCTACCTCAAAATTGAATCACACCCTCTGTAAGGCCGATATGGAGGAGGAAAATCACTTTGTTAAGAGAAGTAGCCAGCCACCCAGCAGGTGCAATTCAACATGGATTTCTTTTCTTTTTAAAAAAAATCATTTTATTGGGGGCTCGTATAACTCTGATCACAATCCATACATCCATCCAGTGTGTCAAGCACATTTGTACATTTGTTGCCATCTTCATTCTCAAAACATTTGCTTTCTACTTGAGCCCTTGGTATCAGCTCCTCATTTTTTCTCTTCCCTCCCCCCTCCTTCCTCCCTCATGAACCTTTGATAATTTATAAATTATTATTTTGTCTTATCTTACACTGTCTGACATCTCTCTTTACCCACTTTTCTGTTGTCCATCTCCCAGATAGGAAGTTATATGTAGATCCTTGTAATTGGTTCCCCCTTTCTACCCCACCCTCCCTCCACCCTCCCAGTATCACCACTCTCACCACTTGTCTGAAGGGATCATCTGCCCTGGATTCCCTGTGTTTCCAATTCCTATCTGTACTAGTGTACATCCTCTGGTCTACCCAGATTTGTAAGGCAGAATTGGGATCATGTGAGTGGGAGGCTTGGGCAGGGGCGGGGGAGAGAAGGAAGCATTTAGGAACTAGAGGAAAGTTGTATGTTTCATCGTTGCTACACTGCACCCTGACTGGCTAATCTTTTCCCAGTGACCCTTCTGTAAGGAATGTCCAGTTGCCTACAGATTGGTTTTGGGTCCCCAATCTTCACTCCCCCTCATTCACAATGATATGATTTTTTGTTTTGATGATGCCTGATACCTGATCCCTTCTACACCTCGTGATCACACAGGCTGGTGTGCTTCTTCCATGTGGGCTTTGTTGCTTCTGAGCTAGATGGCTGGTTGTTTGCCTTCAAGCTTTTAAGCCCCCAGGTGCTACATCTTTTGATAGCCGGGCACCATCAACTTTCTTCACCACATTTGCTTATTCACCCACTTTGTCTTCAGCGGTTGTGTTGGGAAGGTGAGCATCATAGAATGCAAATTTAATAGAAGAAAGTATTCTTGCATTGAGGGAGTACTTGAGTGGAGACCCAATGTCCTTCTGCTACCTTAATACTAAACCTATAAATATATGCACATAGATCTATTTCCCCATCTTCATATATACATATATTTATATATGCACATGTTTTTATCTAGACCTCTATAAATGACCTTTGCCTCCCAGCTCTTTCCTCTAGTTCACTTGACTTTCCTCCTGTCCCAATATCATGCTCAGTCCCCACCAGGGTTTCAGTAATTCTTCTTGGTTAGATTACCCTTGATCAAGCACTACCAGGCCTCCCACATCCTCCTCACCACCAATTTTGATCATTTGTTGTTCCCTTGTCCCTGGGTTTGTTAACACCACTTCCTTTCCCCTGCACCTCCCACTCTCCCAGGTCTTCCCGGAACTGTCGGTCCCATTGTTTTGTCCTCCAGATTGTTCATCCCAGAACACTTTTTTGCGTGCTCATATATTAAGAGGCAAAAGTTAAAACCGAACAAGGGAAGACTGCATGGTTTAAAATCAGGAAAAGTGCGTGTCATGGTTGTATCCTTTCACCATACTTATCCAATCTGTATGCTGAGAAAAAAATCAGAGAACCTGGCTTATATGAAGAAAAATGTAGCATTAGGATGGGAGAAAGTGTTTTTAATAACCTGAAATATGCAGATGACACAAACTCGCTTGCTGAAAGTGGAGGATTTGAAGCACTCTCTGATGAAGATCAAGGAATGCATCATTGAATATGAATTACAACTCAGTGTAAAGAAAACAAAAATGCTCACACTGGACCAATATGTAACATCATGATAAATGGAGAAAAGATTGAAGTTGTCAAGGATTTTGTGCTTAGATCTACAATAAATGCTCATGGAAGTAGCAGTCAAGTGATCAAATGACAGATTGCATTGGGTATATCTTCTGCACAAGATCTCTTAAAAGCGTTGAAAAGCTGTCGGACAGTGCATGAAATGACAAAATAATAATTTATAAATTATCAAGGGTTCGTGAGGGAGGGAGAGCGGGGAGGGAAGGGAAAAATGAGGAGCTGATGCCAGGGGCTTAGGTGGAGAGCAAATGTTTTGAGAATGATGAGGGCAATGAAAATACAAATGTGCTTTACATAATTGATGTATGTACGGATTGTGATAAGAGTTGTATGAGCCCCTAATAAAGTGATTAAAAATATGCAGGGGGGACAGCAAAAATATGTTAACCTAAATAAAGAATAACTATAAAACAAACAACCCAAAAGCTTTGAAAAGCAAGGATGTTACTTTGAGGACTAAGGTGCACCTGACCCAAGCCACAGTGTTTTCAAACACCTTGTATGCATGCAAATGTTGGATATTGAATAAAGAAGTCTGAAAAAGAATCAATGCATTTGATTTTGGGGGCTGGCAAAGATTAGTGAAAGTAACCATAGACTACCAAAAGAACAAACAGATGTATGTTGGATGAAGAATCGTCAAAATGCTCCTTAGACGGGAGAATGATTAGACTTCGTCTCATGTATTTTAGACATGTTAGTAGAAGAGACCAGTACCTGAAAAAGGACAGCAGACTTGGTAAAATAGAAGGAGAGAAAAAAGAAGATCCTTTAAGTGACGGATTGACACAGTGACTTCGACAACGGGCTCTTAATAAACAGCACTTGTGAGGGTGACACAGAACAGGTTGGTGTTTCGTTCTGTTGTACATAGGGTCATTACTCGTCAAAATGAACTTGACAGCACCTAACAACCACATGGTAGGATGTATTAGTCTGGGTACTTTAAAGAATCAAATCCACAGAAACTCATGTATGAGAGAGTTTTATATAAAGAATAAGTGCCCATCAAGAAAACATCCCAACCCAGATTTGGTTTAGTACAGGAGTTTGAGTCAGAGAGTGTGTGTTGGGTTGTAGGCAAGAGGGATGTGGGTGAGTTGGAGTCAGAAATGAGATAGAAATATGGAAGCAGAGGTAGAGGATTTCATATTTGCTGTGTTTGAATTCGAAGGAGGTGGTCATGAGCCAAGGAATGTGGGCAGTCTCTGGAAAGAAGAAAAGACAAAGAAACAAATTCTCCTCTAAAGGTCCAAAAGGATTGTAGTCTTTTCTGATCATCATAACTGTAGGATAATACCTTGTGTTGTTTTTCACTGCTAAATTGTGGCAACTTGTGATAAGAATAATAGGAAACGAATCGAAGGGCTTCCAAGATTCCTGCTCTTTGGTGTATATTCTGATTATAATCTCCTCTCCTTGAGTTTGGGCAGAACCTGTGAATATAATGGGAATTGATTAATGTGTTAGTCTGGGTACTTTAGAGAAACAAATTCACAGAAACATGTATAAGAGAGAGTTTTATACAAAGGTTAAGTGTGTATCAAGAAAACATCCCAACCCAGTGCTGCCCAAACCCACAAGTCCAACATTAACCCATATGTCCGACACCAATCCACAAAATCCTCCTCCATCTCACAAAAGACACGCAATGATTCCGACTGCAGGAGGAAAGACAAGTCAGTGAAGGTGTAAACATTTCAGTGCTGGCAGGGGTCTCCACACAACTGCTCCAGCACCCAAGGCTACATCGGGGTAGGTCCATGTAACTTCTCCTTGGGGATGTCTTGCAGGAAGTGAGCCTTGCAAGCTGAAGCAGGGAACTGCTAAGGCAGCTGCACACTTGTGCGACCATTACAAAGCAAGCGACCAGAGAACTAGAAAGGCTAGGCTCACAGAGCCATTTATCCCTCCACCCTTCAATTAACCCCACATGTGTTTATTGGCCAGATTGGTGCAATAAACTAACTACCTCAATTAATATTCAGCAATTTCAAGAGGTCAGATGTGAGTAAGATTGATCAAAAGCCCAAACTGCACTGAAGGCATTGGCAAAAAGTGAGGTTCCAGAAACTGATGGACTATCAGTTAGGATGTCTTCAACAGATATATCAACTCTGAAAGCACTCACTGCTTTATGCCAAGGAATTTGGAAAACAGCTGCTTGACCAACCGAGTGAAAGAGACCCATATTTGTGCCCATTCCAAAGAATGGGACTAAATAAAATGTAGAAGTTAATGTAGCTGTACTGTACTTGAACTTCTGGTCTATAGAACTTGAAGATCATGAATGTGTATTGTTTCAAGTTTATGGTAACTTTAGGCAGTATTTGATGAAAATCAAATATTACAGCCTTCGCTATGGATTCTAACTCCACGTGAATAAAACAAAAATCTTCGCAAGTGGACCCATGATAACAAACCATGATAAACAGAAACTATTGACATTGTCAAGATGTTCCTTTTACTCGGATCTAAAATCAACCCCCATGGAAGCTGCAACGAGGAAATCAAACGACATCTCTCACGGGCACATCTGTGTCAGCAGATCCTTTAAAATGTTCGAAAGCAAAGATGTTGCTTAGAGGACTAAGATGTGCTTGACCCAAGTCACAGTATTTTCAACCACTTCTTATGGATGCGAAAACTAGATCATGAATCAGGAAGATATATCAAGTAAGCACTGATGTCTTTGAAGGAATGCTGGTAAAGAATATTGACTATACCTTGGGCTCAAACGACAATTGTGTGGATGGTACAGGACCCGGGGATGTTTCGTTCTGTTGTACATAGGCTTCCTACGAGTCACAACTGACTCAAAGTCACTTGATAGCAACAAGAACAAGAGAAAGCTAATACAAACATCATGTGAAAAAAGTATGTGGTCCTACTAGCAAGGAAAGAGATGAAAATAAAAACCAATGTGTCATAATACTAAATTATCAACAGTAACTGCATCCCTAAAGTTCCATTTTCTGGGTCTGAGGAATGCAGATAGACATACACTTCCTAAAGTTGCTGCAGACTGGCTCAGGTACATGTAGGAAATTGTCAGTCACTTTGGCTTGGTAATTAGTAAGAAATTACCGTATATACTCGAGTATAAACCAACCCGAATATCAGCCGAGGCACCTAATTTTACCACAAAACTGCATTAAAAGTGTGCCCAAAAGCTTGGCTTAACACGAGTATATATATATGATAAATCATACCAAAATATTCATAGCAGGACAATTTGTGATACTGAAAACTCTGACAAAAATGTGAATGCCCATTAACAGACTATGCCAAGCAAAGCAAACACCACGTTACCAAAAAAATGCCACGAACTGCCACCCTGATGGGTGGCATGGCTGCCTAGCAAGTGCGTAGAATCAAGCTAAATAATGAAAGCAGTGTCCCAATACGCTTGTATTTATTCCACTTACCTCTACGTATCCCTCTCCCTCGTTCATGACTGTGTGCTTTGACCTTTGTTACTTATCTGCATCATGCTCATTTCCCCATCTCTGAAGTGGGCACGATATTAATGAGAACTTCACAGTGCCACTCTGAAATTCAGAAGAGACAATACCTACAGAACTTGGCTCAGTTCTCGGTCCTCGGAAAACGCATTGTGGTGCTAGCCACAAGGTCAGCAGTTCGAAATCACTAGCCTCTCTCTGGGAGAAGGAGGAGGCTTTCTATGACTGTATATTGTTTTATGTGAATATTATTAAGGAGCGAATTGGATGCCGTCTATTTCTGGTGCTTTAAAAATCTCTTGATTCATATGTACAAGCGTGCTTGACACAATGGATGCATGGACTATTAGAAGAGCTGTAAGAGCCCCCAGTAAAATGAGGCATATTATATACTTATACTTATATACTTATGGGAGACTGCATAATGTATTGACTATGAGCAAGGACCTCGGGATAATGATAATGGAAGTAACAACAACACTGCAATAATAATGTATGGCTCATGAACTTGTTGAGAGTATATGAGCCATGTCAAATGTTTCGCATAGCACCTGTCACACAGTCAACTGTCAACACACCTTAGCTATTATGATTCTTATTTTCAGCTGGTTGGTTGATATCAATATAGAACCACATCTCAAATAATACCACCTGTTCATTAGGCAATTACCTCTAACTCATCTTTTTTTCCTCATGACAAGCTCGCTCCTTTTTTTTCTGCTGCTTCTTGGTTTCTGAGCTTCTTTTTTTCGGCTTTAAAATATTATTGAATAGATGAAGGTAAGTAACAAAGTGTTCCTATAAAACCATAGAAACATTTATTAAACAAATATATCAAACTGTGAAGCTGTGAGTTTTCACCATATCCTCCACTCAGGTCTATGTCCCTCTGAAGGTGGTGTTTCCATCTCTCTCACCTTCCCTAAGAACCCTGTGCTCATCAGCAGACTCCAGGCCCAAACTTTACTTTTGGTATCTGGGTGGGCCACAAATTGCATTTTTCTTTTTTTTTTTAGTTTGGGGAGGGGGCAAGGCTGAGGGGGCAAGATGAAGTCTGAAGGGTGGGTGGGGTAAGGCCTTTTAACAAAATGATCCCAGCACAGCTCTTGCTACTCTCAAAGAACGAGTCGGTGCACTGTCATGAAGCAAAACACTCCTCTGTGCAACTTTCCTTGTCCTCGCCCGTGCACTTTTCCACGTTCTTAATACGCATTTATACTAAGCCTCCATGATTGCCCTGTGTCCTTCTAGAAAATCGATTAAGAGAACGCCTTTGGGATCACACAAAACAGTGGCCACAACATTTTGAGCTGAACTCTTTGCCTTGAATTTAATGGGCAAGCAGGGCCCTTCAGAAGCCCCTGCCGACCTGTTGAGCGCATTTTGCTTGGGATAAGCCAGTGCACGTATGAACTGGAACCCTAGTAGCAAACGTTTTAAAATTATCCTCATATGATAAATAAACGGCTTGTATATCACATGGATGTATGTGTGTAGTGAGCGAGCAAGAGAGAGAATCGATTTTCCTTGATGAGGCCAATAGTTAATGCACTGCAGCTAACCGAAAAGTTGGAGGTTTGAATCCTCCCGAAAGCACCTTGGAAGAAAGGCCTGGTGGTCTGCTTCTGAGAATCAGCCACTGAAAATCCCATGGATCAGACTTCCACTCACACACCTAAGGGGCTGCCATGAGTTGGACTTGGCTGGTTGCTGGTTATGCTGAGTGCATCTCTCCACCTACATCCTAAACGTTCTTTAGAAGGACGGATGGTGAGAGTTTGACTCACTTACTTTGGATGATCACCAGGTAAGACCACTTTATAGAAAAGGGACACGATAGCTGGCAAAGCAGAGGGCCTACCAAAACGAAGAAACCCCTCAATGAGCTAGAGAGATGCTTAACTTCAGCAATAGACTCAAACATGCCAATGTTCGCGACGATGGTGCTGGACCAGGCAAAATTTTGTTGTGAAACACAAGGTTGCCTTGAATTGGAGTTCACTTGAGGGCAACGAATAAAGCAGCATCTAAGTGACATGATGGGGTGTGGGGGGGAGACCTCCTGAAGAGTCACGTATTAACGGAGAGCTGAATGGGTTCCTTCTGTATGTTCCTGGGCCCTGTGTGGCCTTCATAAGATCACTGACTTTGAAAAGCAGTCCTCTTTCCTGTATACCTCACTATATTTCTCCACTTGCATTTCCTGCTGAGACCGGGCCCTTTTAAGCTTGTATCATGTGTGTTGTTGATGCTGTCCAGATGCACTGAGCAGTCCTGGCCCTTGACCCGACAGTCAGCTGCTCCCATTAGCAGCCACTGACTCTGAATCATTCCTATGATTCATTACTTCAGGGCAGTTTTCCTTCTTCCAGACATATTTAGAATTATGGGAAGAGGGTGGTGGGAGAGGAGCCCAGTTCCTGTCCTGGGATTTCTTTTCTTTTTTTTAATGAGAGCAGTAGTGTCTAAGGAGGAAGAGAGAAGAGGGAGGAATTGGTTGTAGGCATCCTTCCTTGGCCCTCAGGATGTGGTATCTCTTTCAGGAGGGTCCTCAGTAAGTGAAGCTTTACCTGGAAATATCCTGGAGCTGCAATGAGGTCATGCTTACCCACCTCTGTGACCTATGCCTTTCCATTCTCCCTCCGTGTACACGGAGGGAAAGGTGCTCCATCTCCTGGATCAGACACAGCACATCTGCCACACACCGACGATGCCAGCTAGGCTGCCACTGGTCATCTCTTCTCCTTCTGCTACGCATGCCCAGGACCCGCTGAATTAGAACCAGAAGACCTTGGTTGGAGACGAAGCTCTGTTATTTTCTGACTCTCTGCTTTTGGGGACTTCATTGTATAGTTCATAGTTATGAACTATTGCCTTATGCCAGGCACTAATTTGAGTGATTTACATATATTATCTTATCTCACTCTGATGGGGGGGCTACGTTTGAGTGGGGTGTTCTGTCCATCATCCCTTTTGAAATAAAGATGAAACAGATACTAAGGGCTCCAAGATGCCTTTTCTGCATTCCTGAGAGAGCACCCAATCAGCCATTCACCCACTTGATTGCTAGGTTCTCCACTACCTACTATGTGCCACGTCATGGATTTTGCGCTGGTTTTTGTCTTTGCCAGTGACCGACATTGACCAACGGTAACTCAGAACGATTGCACTCAGACTGTGATTGAGTGCAACGCTGGATGGGGACCGGAGGGGCATACATTCTACAATGGAAACTGAAGGAGCGAGAATCCTCAAGGAAGGCCTCCTGGTTGAGACAGGACTTGGGAAGGACTGAGACAAGCAGGAAGGCACATTTTCAGTTTGCAGATGAGCAAATTGACCAGTGAAATAAATTACTCAGGTCAAGTGTAGAACTGGATTCTAACTCTCACATATCGGGCATGTCCAGAGTTCATATGGTCACTATGAGTCTGCATTGGACTCACTAGTGGGTGGGAGGATGGGGGGCACTCCTAACCATAAATGATGGAACTGCACAAGGGAACAGCGAATGGTTCAAAACCAGAGGAGGGAGGGGAGGGGAGGACTGGAAGGGAGTGACCAAGAGCAAGGTAACTGAGAGGAACTACTGAATCCAGAATGAAGGCTAAACATGGTAATGGGTCGGGAGGAAAGCGAAAGGAAATAGAGGAAAGGAGTAGGAGGCAAAGTGCATACAGAGAAGCCTAAATACAGACATGTACATATGTAAATATATTTATGATTATGGGGGCAATAGATTTATATGCATATATTTATAGGTTCAGTAGTAGGGTAGCAGATGGACATTGGGCCTCCTCATGCATAATCCCCCAATACAATAGCACCTCGCCCTGCTAAGCAGCCATTGCAGGATACCCATCTTCCCGACACGATCACTGAAGACAGCCGTGTGTGTAAGCAAATGTGGTGAAGAAAGCTAATGGTGCCCGGCTATCAAAAAAAGATATAGCGTCTGGGGTCTTAAAGGCTTGAAGGCAAATAAGTGGCCATCTAGCTCAGAAGCAACAAAGCCCACAGAGAAGAAGCACACGGCCTAAGCGAATACAAGGTGTTGAATGGACCATGTAGCAGATACAAAGGAACAAAAACAATCATTGTGTGATCACCTTCCTCACATAATGGCTGAAGACGAAAGTGTGCATAAGCAAGTGTGGTGAAGAAGGCGGATGGTGCCCGGCTACTGAGAGATATAGCGTCTGGGGACTTAAAGGCTTGAAAGCAAACAAGCGGCCATCTAGCCCAGAAGCAACCGAGCCCACACGGAAGCAGCACACCAACATAGGTGACCATGAAGGACAGAGGAGACCAGGTCTCCAACATCAAAGGTGGGGTGGTGGTGAGAATCACATCACCGTGAAAGAGGGGGAGTGCATGATGGGGACCCAATGCCCACCTGTAGACAGCTGGACACCCCTTCCAGAGGGGTAGTGTGGAGGAGATGGGCCACTCAGGGTTCAGTGTAGCAACAATGAAACTCAAAACCTTCCTCTAGTTCCTGAACGCTTCCTCCCCTCCCAATCATCATGACCCCAATCCTACCTTGCCTTGCGGACCTGGTTATACCAGAGGATGTACAGCGGTGCAGTGGGGATCTGAGGCACAGGGTATCTAGGACAGACAAACCCCTCAACACCAGCGGTGGGAGTGGCGACACCAGGAGGGAAGGGCATGTAGAAAGGGAGAACCGATCTCGGAGATCTATGTGTAACCTCCTCTCTGGGAGATTGTCAAGGGGGAGGCGGGTGAGGGGAGACGCCGGGGAGTGTAAGATAAGATAAAATAATTATTTATAAACTATCAAGGGACCAGGGGTGGGATCGGGGAGGGAGGGGGATGGAGGGAAAAAAGGGAAACTGAGCTGATTCCAGGAACCCAAGTGGAAGGTGAATTATGAGAGTGACGAGTGCAACGAATGTATAAGGGTGCTTTGCTCACTTGATGTATGTACAGATTGTGATAAGAGCCTTAGGAGCCCCAATAAAAAGATTAAAAAAAAATGATGAAACTGCATGGGATAGTTCCCATTGTCTACCTAGGATGAGAAGGTGGGGAGAATGGAAGGAGGTTAGGACCAGTTAGAACAAGGAGTTAAGAAATTTATTTCCCTTTCTTCTGCTTTTCTATCTCCTCAAAAGGGGCATATGAGGCCAAGTTGATTCTACCTGGGAGCTGCCTTTGACCTGGAGAACTGAGAAGGACTATGGAAAGGTGGAGATCTGGGGGATGGAAGTTTTGGCTCAGACTCTGAATCAAGACGAGAAAGTGGGGCTAAAAGCCCCATCATGTGGTCCCCAGTTGTCTTAGTTTCTCAGTGCTTCTGTAACCCCAATGCCCAATGTAGGTGATTTTGAAGTAAAACATAAAAGTTTTTTCTTCAAGTTCTGGAAGAAAAACTTCAGATCTCAGCCATATCAGTTCTTCCCTTGTTTGTAGCTCTGAGTGTTTCTTGAGTGACTCTGGCTTATAGCAGATTCTCCCATGGCATCCGTCTTCTCTCATTTGTATATATTTCTCTGTCTCTATTATGATCCTTTTAGAACTCAGAAGCGATTCGGTTAACGATCCACCATTCGCTAGGATGACGGCAACGGATTGATTGTCTCACAGTGCATTATGGAATATAATTGCATTATATGATATTCTGGAAAGTAATCTGTTCTAGATGACTAGATGGTGTAAATGATTGAGTGCTCAACTCCAAGCTGAACTATTGGTGATTTGAGCCCACCCAGAACGGCTTCAGAAGACAGACCAGGTGACCTGCTTCTGAAAGGTCACAGTTTTGAAAATCTTCTGGAGCAGTTGAACTCTGCACACCTGTGGTAACCACGAGTCAGAATTGACTCAACGATAACCAGCACCACCACCACCAATCTGCTTTATCCAAGGTCAGCTGGTTTACTCATGAACCTACTCTCTGAAAGAAACCCAACTGGGCAAATAACTGGGATCACGCTTTAGCCAAATCATCACACAAAATTTAACATCGCACCGATACAGCATGTAAGTGCAGGATGCAGAGTTAGAAAAGAAATCTACACCTGCAGCTCAACAAAAAATATGGAGGCGTCCAGGCCAAGAGCTGATCCAGCAAAGGAGAGTCTAGTTCCACCTGCTCCTGAAGAGGGAGATGGTGATGCCTAGTGTGAGAATCAGAATCATCAGAATCTTTACCTGGCTGCCCAGGTTAAGACATTCTAAATGGAGGTTTTTAAGTTCCCTGTAGAATCTTGGGACAGTTTATGTGTATTTACTGGGTCTCCATGACCTCATCTGTAAAATGGGACGTTTGGATCAAATAGTTCTGAGGTTGATTGGGTGACTTTAGAGTTCCCATAAGGACAATGACTCAGCAATGTACAATGATTCCAAGTGGTATTAAATACTTTTTTTTCCCACTAAGGGTATAAATCTCTTTATCCTGACTGTTGGGCTTTGAAGTCTCAGGTCTCAGATCGGTGTCAACAAGGCAGTGGAGAGAGGACAAGGGTCTCCCTGATCTTCTGGGGAAGTGAGGACAGGCAGGCCAGGGTGATGAACACCCCTTCTTGCACCCAGAATAGCTGTAGTCTTCCTGGCATCTGCTAGCCTGGCTGCAAACTCTCATCCCATTGGCTGCTTCCGATTCCTGCCATCTGGCAGGTGAAGCTTTCCAGGGTTTTGTGGTACCAATGAGGCAGCCCTCCTTCTGTGCTGCGGTGTGCTGGCTGCTGCTTTTAGTGGCTGGCTCGCCATGCCCCTTCTCTGCTTCTCTCAAGCCCACCTCACTTCTCTTTCCTGATGACAGAGGATAATTCAAGCAGATCCTTTTTGGGTTTTGTTTTTAAAGCAGATCTTATAAGGGCAAAAAACGGCCCAGAATTTGTGCCAGGGGTCTTGAATTCTTGTTGCTCTCACACCACGTGCCAGTTGAAACAATTCTCTATCCTCTAGTAGCTTCATCTGGCAAATGGGTATAATTATCCTACTATTCCACTGGTGTTCACCAATGTGGCCGGGCTAGTGTTTCCTAGCTGGGTCCATTCTGCTGAAAGTGCCCACCGCATTCTGGTTTTCACATTTTTAGAATATCACCGTGGGGGATTGTAATTGCTCCCAGGTTTGGTGTACGTATTCAGTGTCAGTAGATAAAGGATCGGAACAAGTGCTTTGAGAATGGTAAAGCCACACTCAAAATGTCGACTACACCTTTCTTTCCAGTGTCTATTTGTGCCCTTCATCTTGGATAGCAACCGAACCTCAATTTTCCACTCCCCATATGGCTTAGATAGAGCTCACACCACAACTAGCTTGAAGTCTGCATGTGACCTAGGCCTGGGAAGCCAAGCGTGTCTTCTTCTGCTTCACAGTGACAGAATGGAGAAGGCACCCAGGACCCGTACCCAATCAATAGGTTTCACTAGAGCCCATCCTGAGAGAAAACACAGACCGGACCAATAATATACAGCTCCTTGCTGTGGTCATATGACCTATGAGAGATGGGCATGTGATCCAAGTTAGACCAGTTAGATTATTTCTCTGGGATTATTCTTTCTTGAGCTGATGGGAAAGACCTCTTTGCTCTTATGGGGCAAGCTTTAAACATGTAATTCAAGGCGTCTCATTCAGGTGAAGAAAGGTGTCTGGGTGGAAGAGAATAAAGCCAAATAGAAAAGACAAGAAATGAGAAAGGAGTCAGAGGAGCATTGAGAAGGAGGAGGAGGAGGAGGAGGAGCAGCAGCGGATGAAGAAGGAAGAAGGATCTATCTATCATATATCCATCTATCTATCAATCATCTATCTGTCTATCTATTGAAACTGAGTGACATTACACCCTGACTCTCTCTGTCCCAAATACATGGGTTCCTATAATTCTTCCTGAAAGCAGAGTAAATACAGAGTCGTAAGAGGTGAGGCATCTATTTACTGTTTCATTGTGGTAATGAGGGAATGCTTCTCTGATAAAGTTAAATATAAATTTAGGTCTGAATACAGGGATTAATAAATATTTTTTGTTAGATGGCTAGAAATTATTTTCTTCTTTAAACTCCTCTCTCTTATTTTTTTTAATCAGTTGTAACCAAAGGGCTCTTGAATCTCGATGAAAAGTTTGCAGAGTGATCCTTCCCATGAACAGTGCTTGACAGTTTGCAGAGCATTTTCACATTCATTGAAACCCGGTGACTACACAGGCCTAGAGAATTCCACCCAGAGGAAGTAGAAAGGGAGAATGCCTTGAGTCCTGGATGTCTTGGTACATTCAAGAAGCACAAAGAAGTCAAGTGTGGTAGATGCTACGTGAGAAAGTGGAAACTTATCTTAAACGCTCAACCCGGGGAACCTCAGCTTAGTTTTTGTCTGAACTTGAGTTTGTGCTGGAACCTGCATCTATAGCTCCAAAGGATTTTGTGTCTATATATATAGCTGCCATGGGTGGAAAAGACCTGACACCAGAATCAAGACTTATGCGATCTCTGTAATTGTATGTCAGGTAATATCTAAGGGGTGTGACCTTCTTCAGCATCCTCTTAAAAAGCTACCTAGGATCTATCATTCAACTCCTATTTCTGCAGGCATCCAGAGAAGGGGGGTGGGGAACCCCTTGTGTTTAGAGTAGACAGAAAAGCTTCAATGGAAAGGATTTCTTTCATTACAATTGCTGAGGTGTGACATTCTATGAACACATGCCAATTTGATTCCTCTGTGTTTGTTCCTTTCCTCATTCATTTAGCAAGAATTTATTGAGTATTTGATATCTGCAAAGGTATACAGAAAGCCACTGAGTACACAAGGATGAATCAGTCACAGTTCCTGCTTTCAAGGATCTCCGTCTGCGGTGGATGTGGAGGAGGCAGCCATGTAAACAGATAATTAGAGAGACACATGGGAGGCGCTGAAACCGAGGTTGGAACTCAGTGCTCGCTGCAGAGCCTTGAGGGTGGGGTGGTGGTTTAACCTGGAAGAGTCGGGGTGGCCAACGCCGAGGATGTGAACTCTGAGCTGACATTGAGAGAGTGAAGTCTGCCTAGTGGAGAGCTGCTCTAGAGTCAGTGTGTGTGAGAGAAGGCAGGCACACACACACACACACACACACACACAATGCCAATGTTTAAGACAGAGGGCTTCAGAACTTGAGCTGTTGTTAGTCACTGCAGGAGTAGAAATGCTTCACAGGGCTTTCAATACCATTGCCTTTCCCCCTCAGGACCACTGTGGAGAGTAGCCGTACCAGGAGGGGAAGGGGACGGTGGAGGAGAAAGGGAAAACCAATCGCAATGATCTACCTACAACTTCTTCCCAGGGGGATGGACAACAGAAAAGTGGGTGAAGGGAGACATTGGTCAGTGTAAGACATGAACAAATAATAATACTTTATAAATTATCAAGGGTCCATGAGGGAGGGCGGGCGAGAGGGTGGGCACAGGAGGGGAAAAATGAGGGGCTGATACCAAGGGCTCAAGTAGAAAGTAAATATTTTGAAAATGATGAGGGCAACACATGTATAAATGTGCCTGACACGATGGGTGGATGTATGGATTGTGATAAGAGCTGTATGAGCCCCGAATAAAATGATGAAAACTAAATAAATATAGGTGCTCAGATAGAGCCCTGATAGAGTACACACACACACACACACACACACACACACACACCCCACTGTTACCTTTCAGAAACAGATTCCCAGGACTGTTTTCTGAGCTACTCTGGGTGGTTCAAATCTCCAAGTCTTTGGCTTCCCTGTTTGTGCATCCCAGAGATAGTCTTGTAGCTTAAGTGTTGGTAGACAAGGTAGCAGAAAATTGAGCTCAACCCAGATGGCACTAGATGTTTAGGGCTTGTTCTGTGGTTTTCGAGAATCCACATGGGAGATATCTAAGTTAGAAAGTCATGAAATCCGATTAGTTAGTAATATTATGTTGTTAGCGACCATTGGGTTGGCTCCCACTAATGGCAACCCATGTGCAACAGACTGAACTGTTACCTGATTTTGTACCATGTCCACAACCGTTGACATGACACGTTGTTGTTGTTAGGCGTCATCGGGTCAGTTCCAAGTCATAGTGTCCCCTACTGCAACAGAAAGCAACACCGCTTAGACCTGTGCCATCAAACCACTGCTATGGTTGAGCTCTTTGCTGTGGTCATTATGTCAACTCATCTCGGTGAAGAGCTTTCTCTTTTTCACGGACTTCTACTTTATCCAACACGAAGTTTTCCCCCGGGGATTGGTCCTTCTTGATAACATGTACAAAGTACACGAGACACAAAGTCTCACCTTTCTCTTCTAGGAACCCTGGTGGCGTAATGGGTTACAAATGGGGGATAACTACAAGGCCGGCAGCACAGACCCACCAGCTGACTCTCCGAAGAAAGATGTGGCTTCCTATGCTGATAAACAGTGACAGTCTTGGAAATCCACAAGGGTCGTTCTAGCCTGTCCTATAGAGTTGCTGTGAGTCAGAATTGATTCTTTGACAGTGGGTTTTTCTCCCTCCCCCCCCCCCTCACCGCAGCCCATGATATATTAAAAAAAATTTTTTTTGGCCAACACCATATTTCTTTAGTTCATCATTTTCCATGGCTCGGCTTTCACGTGCATATGAGCCAATTGAGAGGACTATATGGCCTGGGTCAGGTGTATCTTACTACTCAAAGTGACATCTTTGGAACAATTTAAAGAAGTCTTTGGCGGCAGATGTGCCCAGCACAAGAAGTAATTTCATTTCCCGACGGCTGCTCCAATGCCTGTTGATTACGGATCCAAATAAAAGGAAATCCTTGACAGTGCCAGTCTTTTCCCACCCCGGTTTGTCACGAGGCAGCGTACTGGGTTGGCTGGCAGTTTCCCCTTCTTCATGTTGCAGTGTAATCAACACCTAAATGAAAGCCTTTGATTTTTATCAGTCGAGAAAGTTCCCTTCACTTCAAGTTCCCTTCACTTCCAGCAAGGGAGGTTGTGCACATAGCAAGTTTTTAATGTTTTTTTCTCAACCCTGGTGCCATATTCTCTTCCAATTAGTTAAGCTTCTCAGATTAGTTTCTCAGCATATAGATTTATTAAGTATGATGAAAGGATACAACCCTGACACACACCTTTCCTGATATTAAAGGACTCAGTCTCTCCTTGTCCTGTTTTAATGACTGCCTTTTGGTCTATGCGCAGGTTTGCGTTGAGTCAAATGTCATACAATATGATGTGATGTGGTATGATATGATATGATATAATAAAATATAGAATGAATCCCTGGATGGATCGATTAGTTAAGTGACGACTGACCAAAAGCTTGATGGTTTGAACTCACCCAGAGGTATCTTAGAAGAAAGGCCTAGAAAGGCCTAGTGTGTTAGTCTGGGTCGACTAGAGAAACAAATCCAGAGACAATCATATGTGTGTAAGAGAAAACTTTATATCCCAGAGGAATTGTAGATTATGGAAACATCCTAGCCCAGTCCAGGTCAAGTCCATAAATCCAATATTAGCCCATATGTCTGTACCAGTCTATAAATTCTTCTTCAGACTCACACAGCACATGTAATGACACCAAATACAGGAAGAAAGATTACCGGCCAGTGGGTGGAAAGTCTTATGGATCCAGTGGCAGTGGAAGCCTCTTAGCACTGACTTGGTTCTCCATGTGGCTCTTCCAACCCCAGGGCTCTGGCTCCATCAGTGTAGCACATCTGGCTTGTCAGCAGGAAGATGAAGCAGAGAGTGTCTCTCACCTGCAGGGAGGAATACCGGAGTTCTCAGAATCCTCAGGAGAAGGCCCTGCCCACATGGAGGCCTCATTGGCTATGGCCTGATTGACAGGCTAGACTCCACCCCTTCTAAAGTTGACAGGAGATGATGTAACTAAGATACCTTGTGATCTACTTCCAAAAGGTCACTTTCTTGAAAACCTCTTGACTACAGTTTTACGCCACATCAAATGAGGTTGCTATCAGTCAGAACTGATTTGAGGGCGACCGGTTCTCTGGTTCTAAGATAATATCATGTAAAATATAAAACTAAAGGGAGATAATAGGAAGAGTTTGTCTTGGTTGAGATGTATCACAAGCATAATGCCAATGAGGACTATTTGAATAACCTAGAAGAACAAGGAAATCAATAGGTCATGTTACCTACTGTCCGATGTCTGAAGGTGCTAGTCAACTTGATTGATTATTGCCTAAGGAGAAACTCAAGTCCAACATCGTTAGAGTTCCTGACTTTTTTTTTTTAGGGTTCCTGAATTTTCAAGAGCATCTGGAAATCCAGATCTTTATGTAAAAATCTCACCATTTTTAATCCTTGGCAACTAATTTAAAATTTTACAAAACTCTGTGTCACCAAATGTAACACATCTGTCAACTTGATTTGTCGGTGGGCCATTGGTTTATAACTTCTGGGTGGAGAAAATAACTTTCGTCTAAAGAGATATCTAAATGGTTTTCATCCAAAGATTAGTGCCTGAAATGACTTTCTTCCATCCTTGAAGATCAGTGCTGACTCATAGTGACCCCCTGTGGGTTTCTGAGACTGTAACTCCTTACAGGAGTAGAAAGCCCAGTCTTTCTCCCAGAGAGCTGCTGGTGGTTTCAAACTATTAAGCATGCAGATCGCAGCCCAACGCATGACCACTACCCCACCAGGGCTCCAATGGACACTGTTCACTTCTCCTCTGCTATGCTTCTCCTGTCACCCCAAACACTCCAGTCCACTGTACAACCACTAAGCAGCCATCATTCCTGTGTGTTCCACTTGTCTCCCACATGCGCTGATACATACTTGAAAAACAAAAGCGGCAGATAAGGAGAGAGGCCAGTGCCAGAAGAGAGTCCTTGATCTGCGGCTGGAGTCGTGGCTTGTAGAAACAGTGACAGCTCAGCACAGGTCCTTAGAGGCCACAGTTGCTGCCTAGCCGGACCTCATCCGGGATTGAAAGAAGCAAGATCTGAAATGAAAGGTGAGATACGCAAGAACAGGTTGAACTTCGGGGTCTTCAGAGAAGGCTCGACACTATGAGGTTCTATACGACTTGATTTTCAAGCAGAGCTGTGTACCATTCTTCCATCTGTAAGGCCTCTAGTTATCATGAGTCTGCGGAGACCAGGCAGACTGACCTGGTTGTTTTTGTGAAGGGATTGAGGTTAGGGGGGTGGAGTGGACATCTCTTGTCCAAACTGCTTTCATCCTTCTTTGGGTTCCTCTGGGGATTATCCTCCCCACTTCCAGTCCATGTGCATGACTCCGACATGAGTAATCAAGTTTTCATAGTCCCTTGATCTCGTGATCCGTTCCAGGGGTGGTTACATAACTCAATTAAAGTCAATGAATATTAGATTCAAGATGCTTATTTGAACTGGCAAGAGAAAGACATTTTCTCTTTTCTGCTGTATTTGAGCCTGAGAAGGTCACGGTCTAGGACAGCTGGCAGTGGAAGCCAGGATAGAGGGGAGAAGAGCTGAGAGAGGGAGAGAGATTTGGGTACAGATGATATCATTGGGCTCCTTAAACTATACCTAAAGCTATTTAAAACTCCAAGTCTTGTTATGTAGTTAATAATTTTTTTTCTTCCGTAAACTATTTTGAGTCATATTTTCTTTTGTCAGCTGCAACCTGCACCTTTGTAACTCAATCAAAGGCATGAAAATCCTGTCCCGTGAACAGTGCTTTGGAGTATGTAAAGCAATTCCATCTTCATTGGTCTTAATTGATTCTCTCAAGTCTCCTGTGAAGAAGTTAAATCAGGAATTATTATTCACATGTCACAGAAAAGGTCACCAAAGCTTAACGAGGTTAGGCCCCATAACTGGATAGGTAGGAATTCCCGGATGAAATTCCATCCCTCTGAATCTAATTTCAGAGCTTCTCGGGGTTGATAAGCCACACTAAATTAAACCCTGATGATGCTGAACTGGATTACAGTAAAGTACCCCTAGAAATAGTCTCTCAGGCTCAGAATTCATGCTGGGTAATTACAAAATAACCTTCTTCTCATTATTTTCCTACTTACATATCTCCCAGAGATGGGTTGATGATAAATGTCAGGGTTGGCACAATTTAGGTAATTTTTTTAATGTCTGCCTGAAGGATACATTTTATCAGGGTGCTTCTATCTCTGATTTTAACCTCTTCTTGATAATCAAGGAATCAGGGATCCTCTATTTATGTTCTCCACACAAGTCAGATTATTTTGTGAGGAAATTGTTGAGAGCCTTCCTCACGCTATTCCGTCTCTCTAGAATGATCATCCCCCTGCCCACTCTTCTCATCTACAGCTTTTGCTTTCCCTGAACCTCTGCGCTATTGACTGAGTTGTCTTCTTTGATTATTATTTTGTAAAGGATTTTTCTTCTCCCATCCTCAATTTTATGCATCTTAAAAAAAAAAAGCCATGGGGATCGCCTCCATTCTGACTCGTGGAGAATACACGTTTTACAGACGAGATCTGAGCTCTCCGGGTCTCCTGGCTGCTGTCCATATGGAAGTAGGCCTTTCTTTGGTAGAGTCCCGAGGCTTTCGATTCATAGTTGAACCCTTACCTATGTGCCCCACTCAGGAACGCCTTCCCTCCATGCGAGGCCATATTGTGTTCTCCATAGCATTTTTTCATAATTAAAACTCTCTGAAGAAAGAATAGTTCTTTCCAATAGAAACTACCACAGCATATAAATTGTGCCTTTCTATTTCTAGCACCCAGTTAAACATCCGGCACATAGTAGGTGTGTCTTAGATATTTGTTGATGGGATAAATCAGTGACCAAGCGGTGGCTTAAGAAGATTCCAGTGAAGGGGAACTGATAGCCTTTGCACATGTGGGGCAGATAAGTTCTGGGCTGGCGGGTTTAGATGCAGTGAGAAAGCAGAGGAGAATCCTGAGGGAGGATTGGCATGGTGGTGCCAAGGACTGGGTCCTAGGATATGGAAAAGCCATGGAAAGGCACAGGGCTGGCAGAAACCGTGTGCTGGAAGCCAGAGTAGGAGAGAGCTGAGGGGGAAGAGGGGATTGACAACATACCCCGACTCCATGCCAGGGCATCTGATTCACACCTGACTTCCTTTTCTAATTATTTTTGCCCTGATTGTAGCTGTTGGCAGATCTCCAAGTGGCAGTGCGATTTTGTTTGCTGCCTGCAATTTTCACCTCTCCAGGTTAGCAGGCATGGGTCCTCTGACCTTGCCAGCGAAGGTGACAACTCTCAATTTAGCTCTATTTGCAAATGTCAGCTGAGATGGCGTGTGCTAGTTCCACTGGGTCTTTAAGAGCAGTCGCAGGAACACACACACACACACACACACACACACACACACACACACAGATGCTTCCTTTTCCACATCTTTTGCTCCATTTGCAAGTGAGGGAAAGGGTATGGCAGGGGGATGGAAGGATCTGCCAGACCTCTATTTTAATCTGATTTACAACCCATCTACTTGAGGGTCTTTGTCAACCTTCTGTTCTGTTATCAATTGAATTGTGTCCTCCCTCCAAATATGTATGGTAGACCTCTATGGTTTGGGTTATGACCCCAGTTGGGAATGGGTTGTCTTTCTTATGTTCAAGAGACAGGATTGTGTGGGGTGTGCTTTAAAGTGATCCCTTTTGAGATATGAAAGAGATTAGACAAGTCAGGGAGAGCAACAGAGATGAGAGAGATGTCACGCTACATGAAGATAATCTAGGCGCAGAAGCTCAAAGAGACAAGGATTCTCCTCCAGAGCCAACACAAACAGAAAGCCTTCCCCTAGAACTAGTGGTCTGAATTCAGATTTCTAGCTTCCTAAACTGTGAGAAATAAATTTCTCTTTGGTAAGACCACTCATATGTGACATTTCTGTTTTAGCGGCACTGGATAACTAACTCATAGAGACCCTGTAGGACAGAGACAAACTGCCCTTGTGGGTTTCCTAGATTGTCACTCTTTACAGGAGTGGAAAGCCTCGTCTTTCTCCCACAGAATGGTTGGTGGCTTCAAACTGCTGACCTGGAGGTTAGCAGAGCTGGAATCGACTCAATGGCAGTGAGTGAGATAATTAAGACAGATATTATGGTGTTAAATGGAAAAAGGACATACTTTGAAGGGAAAACTCTTAAATCTCAGGTGTTTTCAATGATCTTTCGTGCATGTGAAAATTGAACAAGTAATAAGGAAGACTAGATACATTGCAATTGATACACTTGAATCCTGGTGCTGGTGAAGAAGATTGGAAGTGCCGTTGTGGAGTGCCAGAAGAGAAAGCTCTCTTGGAGGAAGTATAGCTAGAATGCTCAGTCAAAGTGAGGATGGCGAGACTTACTTTGAACATGCTCACGGAACTTTGAACATCCTATCAGGAGAGACCAGTCCCTGGAAACAGACATCGTACTTGGTAAAGTAGAAGGTCATTGAAAAAAAAAAAAAGAAAGAATTCTCTCAATAAGATGGAGTGACACCATGGCTTCAACAATTGGATCAAACACAACAATTGTGAGGATGGTCCGGGATTGGGCAGTGTTCTGTTGTGTATGGATGAGTCAGACCTGACTTGACACCTAGCAACATCAAAAACAGCATGTGGTTGCAGATAGAGGGTCTTGGAAACAGAGGTAGCCCATCAACAAGAGGACTTGACCTAGTGGCAGCAAGAAGAGGGTCAAACAAAACAACTGTGAGGATGGTGCCGGACAGGACAATGTTTCATTCTGTTGTACATAGAGACGATTTGAATCAGAACTGACTCAACAACACCCAACAACAATAACAACATGGAGAGAGACAAAGCTGGGTCTTTATTCTTCTAAGGCAGTGGTTCTCAACCTATGGGTTGCAGCCCCTTTGAGGGTCGAATGATCCTGTCACAGGGGTCACCCAATTCATAACAGTAGCAAAATTACAGGTATAAAGTAGCAATAAAAATAATTTTGTGGTTGGGGCGTGTCACCACAACATGAGGAACTGTATTAAAGGATCACCGCATTAGGAAGGCTGAGAACCATGGTTCTAAGGGGTCTGCTATAAACTGAATTGTGTTCCCTCCAAAGGTTGTTGAAATCCTATTCCCTGGTGCCTGTGAGTGGATGTAACCTTGTTTGGAACAGGTTCTTTGAATGTTATCGATGAACATAAGGTCATACTGGAACAGGGTGGGTTCTAATCCAATATGAGCAACAGTGCTAGAAAAGAAATGCTGATCCAGAGGGTCACAGAGGGTAATGCAAAGACAGGCAAACATTGGATCTGCAAGCCAAGAAATGCCTTACCAGGTAGGAGAGCGGCATAGGGCAGATTTTCCCTCAAAGCCTCAGAAGGAACCAGAATCCTCATTTTGTATTCTCAGACCCCCTAACCTGTGAGACTATAATCTCTGTTTCTTGTAAACCATCAGATTTGTGGTCCTTGGTTACATCTCAAGAAATGACAGAGCTGAGTCCTCCCCCTCCAGAGTGACACTCCTGGTCCCTTGTTCCCTTTTGGAGAGAAAAGTCCTCAGCAATCACATACTGGTGACAGTCAGAGATTTTCATTTTGAGACCTTATAATAGACTCAGCACTACATTAAACTCTGTGAAGGAGCCCGGGTGTTTCAGTGGGTTATGCATCGGCTGCTAATCACACGTTCAGCAGTTTGAAACCACCAGTATCTCTGCAGGAGAAAGATGAGACTTTCTACTCCCAGAGTTGCAGTCTCAGAAACCCACTTCTACCCTGACCTATAGGCTCACTTTGAGTTGGAGGTGACTTGATGGCAGTGAGCCTGCAGCTTTATTTTACTGAGTCTTCCTTGGGACCCTGCCTGGTCAATGGAAGGGCTCCCTCCCTGTAAGGGATGAGAAAACCCAGATTCAGAGGAAGTGTGATATGACGCACTCGAGACCACATGGAATGTACGGAATGGAGTTGGGGATTATTATGAATTGAATTGTGTCCTCCCTAAAATATGTGTGGTCTATCTTAACCCTCTGGTGGTGCAGGGGTTAAGTGCTTAGCTAACCAGATGTCTGGTATGGACCTGCGTGGCAGTCTGCTTTGGTAGAGATTTAGGCTATGGAAGCCCCTGGGGGCCAGATCTACTCCAGGACTCCTGTGAGTTGGAACCAACTTGATAACAATGGGTTAGTTTCTTTTTTGAGTATAATCTCATTGGGCAATGGGTTTCTTTGTTAGGTTTATGAGGCAGCATTAGTGATTTAAATCAGTGTCTTTTGCGATCTGAAAGAGCAGATGAAGCACACAGGAAATAACAGATGAGGAAGCTGGATGCCAATGCTCACAGAGATCTTTGAGGAGCCCAATGAATCCTCTCCTACAATCGAAAAGAATGCATTGGAAAGTGAATTACAGAAGATGCAGCTAGGTGGAAATTTGATGTCCTGTGGGACCTGTTTAAATTTGTTCTAACTTTTAATATTCTTTTTGCTTTCTTTTTGATTGGGGTTTTTCAGTATATGAAATCCAAGATAGGTAAATCTATAGAGACGGTAGCTGGGCCAGTGGCTGCTTGAGGGCATGGCAGGGGAGGTTGGGGGAGATGGAGCGCTAATCACAATGAGCACACGAAAGAAGAAACTATTCTAAAGTGGTGATGATTGCACAACTCTCCGTAATCGGATCAAGCTATTAAACTGAAGGATATGTGAATTAAATGCCAATAAAACTTTTTTTTAAAAAGGATCACCCATGAGCAGAAACTGAAAAGGGACAAAGATCTTCCTCAAGAGAAAAGAGAGAGAGAGAGAGAGAGAGAGAGAGCGAGTGAGTCATTGCCTTGGATTTAGACTTCCAGACTCTTGTTGGTTAACCAAACAGAGTCCTGTTTGTTAAAGCCACTCACGTGTGGTATTTCTCTTATTGCAGCGCTGAGTACCCAGGACAGGAACTCAATTCAGATTTGCTTTTCCCATGACCCTACTTTGTTGACAGAGACACTGAGCCTTGCTGCATACCTGATGCAGATCGTCAGTGCCTGTCCCTGGGCGGTGCAAATGGTTTGTGGGCTTGGCTGCTAACCAAGTGGTTGAAGATTCAAATCCACCCAGAGGCAATTTGAAAGAAAGGCTTGCCAATCCACTTCTGAAAAAAAAACAAAACAAAAACGAGTTATCCCTAAGCCTATACAACTTCTACTCTGACGTACATGGATTGCCACGAATCAGTGTCAACTCACAGACAGCTGTCCTTGTTTGTTTGTTTCTGTAATTGGTGAACTGGGTCCTGGCCTTGTGCCTGAATATCAGTGAGAGCCACTAGCTGGCAGGCAGTGCCCAATGGACAGCCTTTCTCCATCACACCCTCTCCTCTACATCTTTCCAGAACCATCCAGGGTCCCTGCTTCCTGGTGGGGCATGGGATGTCCACTTCTTAAAGCGGAAAGGGACTCTTTTCCCCGCCGAACATTCAAACAGAAAGTCAAGCAGAATACAACCCTGTTTTAGACAGAGCTTGGTGGGATTGCCCAGTCAGTCTCCCAGGGAGAGCCTGAGCTCTCAGTGTGATTGGCAAAGAAGAGGTGGATGGGGGTGTCCTGGATGACTCGGGAGGAACGTTGACCACCACTGCAAGGTTGCCCGTTCTCCGGGGTCCCATCAGCCTCTGGAAGGTGGTCAGTGAATCAACAGGCAAGCAGCTTTGGAGAGGGACGAAAGAAAGGCATCTTCATATGCAGGAAGAAAGAAGGTGCAAGGAGACAGGTGAAAACAACAGCAACTGTGAGCAAAGCAGTGAGTGTCCTTGGTTGATCCTGGAGCAGCTGATAGAGAGGTGGTGGGATTGGCTTCAGACATGCCTTCTGTCCCCGCCCCACCGTTATCTGCCCCACCTTACTTCCCTAGGCTATCTTCTCTGTTACCAGGAAAGGAGGCGTAGGGGACTAGCCTACACACTGGGGAACTTGGTTACCCAACCTTCCTCGCTTGGGTGTACTTTCTTGCCCCGGAGCTTTGAAGCCACGCAAGTCATTTCTGCCATGTCTGCTTGCTACCCATGTGCTCCTCCTTTAAGCTGCCCACCTCCCTGCCATGGAGTTGATTCTAACTTCTGGGGACCTTAGAAGTCAAGGTAGAACTGGCTCTGTGGGTTTCTGAGACTGTACCTTTTTATTTTATAGGAGTAGAAAGCCTCTGCTTTCTCTCTTGGGGCCACTGATGGTTTTGAACTGTTGATCTCATGGCTAGCAGCCTAACAAGCCACCAGTACGCTACGAGGGAGTCTCATTTTAAGCTGCCAGAACCATTTTACACCAGGTAACAGCAGCTTTCAGGTATTGTGACAATCTGCTTCTGGCTCTCTGATGCAGGGGTCTCCCTCACCACCCAGTTTTCTGTCTTGCTGCCAGGGAACAAAAGCAGTACGCGGCCCAGTGGCATAGCAAGGTCAGCAGATTGAGATCACCAGCCAGTCTGAGGAAGAAAGATGAGGCTTTCTACTGCCGTCAAGAGTCTCAGAAACGCAAAGGGGGCCCTTCTTCCTGTCCTATGATCTCATTATCAGTTGGAATTGATTCCACGGCAGGGAGTTGGAGGGAGCTAGGGCATAAGGCTGGAGTCCAGGGAGCTCTGTTGTCCCCCGTGGACAGAAAGGTGGGAGGGGGTGATCCAGTGTTGGACCAAACCTTTGCATCAGTGGGCAGTGACCTCAAGAGTCAGTTTTTAGAGGGGACGCATCGGGGTTTTTCCTGTGTCCCGGGGCCTCCCTGTGGCTTTTTGAGTTTGGTTTTTCATGAGACTCTGCGTGTCCCGTGATAACCACGGAGCCCTGGTGTCGCAGTTGTTCAACTCTCAGGTGTTACCACCCGTGATGTGAACTTACCAGCTGCTCCCTGGGAGGAAGATGTGGCAGTCTGCCCCTGAGCTGGTTTCCAGTCGTGAAACCACCAAGGGCAGTCCTGCCCTGTCTAAAGGCTCTGGAGGGACAGGAATCGACTTGGCAGTCAGGGGTTAATGGGTCCTGACATGGACAGGAGGAAAAGAGGCCTCTTCACGTGGACTGCTGCTGCTGTTGCTGCGCATGTTGAGTCCTTTCTGACTCCTACCGGCTCTAGATGGAATAATTACACCCCCATAAAACCCCTTCTTGGTTCCTGTAGCCCCTCCTCCTTCCTCTTTTGCAATAAGCCATTTCTAATTTCCCTAATATGCTGCTGCCGCAGGCAGTGACACTGGGCACTGATATCTGTTTTTCACCTGCTCTGTGGCGGGCTCTGGGCTGTGTAACCTCTGCGCCTGATCTTGCTTTTCACTACAGCTCTGGGAGTTCGGTGCTGCTATGACTCCAGTCTTACAGCGGCAGCCTCGGCAGTGCAGGGAGGGTGACTTGCTTGAAGTCACAGAAAGCAGGTGGAGCCAGGCATATACCGGAGGAGCTCAGCAGCTGTTTTTTGCAGGGACCCAGGTGTTTTGGGGCTGAGGACAATGGGCTGGGCAGGTGTACTGGCCAGGGCTGGGGGGCTACTCGACACAGATTCAGGCAACCTTAGGGGGACTTTTCCAGTAGCAAGAGCCCGCAGGTAGGCTCCTTGAAGGCTCAGCCTCGGCTAAAGGCCATCTCAGTAGGAATATTTCAGAAAGGTGGTGAGGCCCAAGTGGCTTCAGGGTGACCTTTAAGATTTCTTTCCACTCTGAGATTGCGAAGTTATTCTTAAGATGCCAATAAAACCCTTTGCAAATATGAAGCACACTCTGCCCCACCTCCATCCAGTTCTTAACGGGAGCTGAGCGGATGTTCATGCTGGAGCAATGCATGCCAACGCTGATGATGTTTGCACCCTGGGGATCAATATCAGTACTCACTCATCCAGGGGCAATATTAACAACAGCCGACATTTATTGAATGTACCCGGCATCACTATAAATCCCTTACATGCAGAAACTTAATTCTCCTAGCAAACCTGTGAGCTTAGTATAGTAGTCAGGCAAACCTGCAGTAAAAAAAAAAGAAAGAAAGAAAAGAAAGGAAGAAAAGAAAAAGAAAAAACTAAGACCCCCAAACTGATCTTTTAAAAATTAAACCTCAGAGAATTCTTTGAAAAGGATGATGGCAACATATGTAAAAATGTTCTTGAGACAATGGATGTGTGTATGGACTGCGATAAGAGTTGTATGATCTCCCAATAAAATTATTTAAAAAAAGTAAACCTCATAGGGATCCAATGAGTAAGTTATGTAAGTTATGGCAACTCCCCCAATAATAGTAATGATAATAATATAATTTATTAATGGTTCAGGGGGGTGGCAGTGTGGGAGATAGAGAAGATAAAAGAGAGCTGATATTAAGGAGTTCAAGAAAAAAGAAAATGGATTGTATATGAAGGTGGCAATAATTGTACAACTATGCTTGGTCTAACGGAACTATAGATAGTAACAATGAAAGAGCTCCCAATGAAATGTTAAAATAATAATAATTTAAAAACATCTCGGTAGCTTAACACAGTGAGGTTTACTTCTCTCTCCCTCTCTCTCCTTTTAAAGTGCAAGGGCAGCCAAGTTATTGATTTATTTATTTCGGTTTACTCTGCATGAACCTGTGGCTTCCCAGGATGCTGCAGCACAGAAGGAGATGGAGGAAGAAGGGGAGGGGTGTGTTGTGTGCAAACCCAGAGCTCTCAGTGACGTTCGTGTGTGGACACCCATTGGGATAGTGGAATGACAAAAGTAGACACGGGGCATCTGGAACCACTCAGCAGGAAATGATGACCACAGGTTAATGGGGATGGTAACAATGATCTATAGGACCAGCAGGGGAGGGGGGTCTGGAAGCCAGACACTGAACACCAAAGTGGGACAGGCAGACAGGAGGAACCTGACCGGAGTGCAGCCCTCTCTCCTTGTCTGGACTCATCCATGCCTGTCCTTGACTCAGACGCCATCCTGACCTGTTGTTGGTGCTGTTAGATACCATCGTGTCCGTTCCGACTCACAGTGACCCTTCACACCACGGAACGAAAAGCTGTCTGGTGCTGCACCAAGCTCACATTCGTTGCTTTGCTCAAGCCCATTGTTGCAGCCACCGTGTCAGTCCATCTTGTTGATGGTCTTCCTCTGTCTTACTCACCCTGGAATTGACCAAGCATGACGTCCTTCTCCAGGAACCGGTCCCTCCTGATAATGTGTGCAAAGTATGTCAGATGAAGTCTTGCCATCCATGTTTCTAAGGAGCTTTATGGATAGACTTCTTCCAAGACAGATTTGTTCGTTCTCCTGGCATGTTCAATATTCTTGGCCAATGCCATAAGCAAATGCAATTCTGACCAGGGCATCTCAGTCCAACTTCTGCCAGGGGCCTGGCGACTGTTCTTCAGCCCCTCCTCCTCCTACATGCCTCTCTTCCTGTGGCTAAGCATATGCTATGGCATTTTTGTTCGGTGCCTATTTATTTATTCATTCTATCATTTATTTATTTTTGCTGGGACTAGAGCCTTTCCTCTGTCCATCACCACTTACCACTCTGCCTGGCCCAGAGCTGTGATTCTGGGAGTGAGGGATTAAAGAAGTGTCTGCTGTCTCAGCAGCTCTTCCAAGAATACTCTTTTCTCTGCTGCTGTGCCTCATATAACCTACTGTCCTCAAGACAACCCTCATCCGCTCCTGTGGCAGCTCTTCCCTTGCCACCTGTCTTGTGGCCTCATGCTTGAGTCTGTCTGAGCCAAGAATCTGAGAACTTGGGAAGGTGCTAAATTTTATTCAGAGGCAGTTTGGCAGAAGGGTTTCCAGTTTGCTTTTAGAGTTAGACCGCCCGGATCTAAGTCCTGGTTCGGTGGTTTTGTTAGGTAGCTTAGCCTAGGGAAGTGGGAAGTCCATTTACGCATGCCCAGGAGAGCCAGCAAAGGACAAAAGCTGGATTTTCCCATGGGTGGGCCCAGATGGGCGTTACACCTGGAGCAGCCCACCTGGGCCGGGTGATTGCAATTCAGCCAATGGGATCGACCTGGGGTCGTTCACCACACCTCCCCTGGGAACCTTTAAAAGGCAGGGACCTGAAGGGAGAGGTGCTCTTGGGCTCTTGGGCTCTTGGGCTCTTGGTCTCTTGGTCTCTTGGTCTCTTGGTCTTGTCTTGCCTTGCTTGGGTGGTCTGGTCGTCTTCGTGGGAGGGGAGAGATCCTTGCGTGTCCCGGAGCAGTCTCTGCCAGGCCGCATGGTCAAAGGAATCCTATGGGTGCCGTGTAAAACCTGATGCTTCTTTGAACTTTCATTAAAT
The DNA here is from genome assembly GCF_050624435.1 of Tenrec ecaudatus. Classification (NCBI taxonomy): domain Eukaryota; kingdom Metazoa; phylum Chordata; class Mammalia; order Afrosoricida; family Tenrecidae; genus Tenrec; species Tenrec ecaudatus. The sequence continues at coordinate 17,621,391 of NC_134533.1, forward strand.
TCACTTGGATCACAAGCCCAGCTTCGGCATGAAATCTTTCTTGCGCGGAGCCAAGGACTGAGGATGAGATTTAGGCCGAAGAGAGAAACCTAACAGTTTCTTGCTGGATCACATTGGTCATGTGACTGGTGTCCCAGCTTCCTGGTGGTGTCCTGGGTTACCAGCTAGGTGGTTACCCTAAAGGTCGGTAGTGTGCAGTCACCAGGAGAAGGACGAGGCTGTCATTTCCCAGAAATATCTACAGCTTCAGAAACCCACAGGGGCAGTTCTACTCTGAACACTAAGGTCCCTGTGAACTGGATCGGACTGGATGTCAGTGAGTTTTTTTTGAGTTTTATTTGAACTAAGAGGGATGGTTGAGAAGTTGCAATGAGATAATCTGCAAAAAGTGAAAATAAGAGTGTCCAGAACCACAGTGTCCAGAACCACAGTGTCCAGAACCTCTGGGCCCCAGGAATAACGCGTCAAACAGAAAGAAGTGGCTGTTGAGTTCGCGCCAACTCACATATGTGTCAGAGCAGAACTGCGTTCCACAGCATTTTTCCACGGCTAACTTTTGGGAAGAAGATAGCCAGGCCTTTCTTCTGGGGCTCCTCTGGAGGAACCCACACTTCCAACCTTTCGGTGATGCAGCAAAGCACGCTGACTGTTTGTACTACCCAGAGGCTCCCGTATGCTAATGCATCTTCGCTGCCGTCCTAAAAATACGTCTCATTATTATTCTAATCCAAGTCTGTCTATCTAAAACTTTTGCCTTCCCACTCTATCTCACTTCACCAAAGGATCTCTTGATGGAAAGCCAATCTGGGAAGCAGAATTTTGCATTTTCTCTGGATGCTGCTAAATTCACAGGGGATACTGGAGAAGGATATTTTTAGGAGGCATTACTGAGAAGCACAGCAGGTGGCCAGATGGTAATGACAGGAAATATGGTCCCTTCTGTCTGCAAGAACAACTGAGTGGTAGTCAGGTGTGTAATAAGATAAACTATGTTTCTTGAGACATCATACTAGCTCCAAGTGGGAGCAGGGGTACCCTGGAATATTGCCAGAAAGCGTAAAGTCTAGGAAGATATCAAAAACAATCTGTTCTCCGGTTGTCCTTTCCCTGCCTTGGCTTTGACACTTGGAAATTCCCACTTGCCTGCCCCCCCAACCCCCCCGCCCTGCCCTTGTCAAGGTTCTCCTACAGGGGCTGAGGACTGAAGGTAAGATCGTATGCTGGCTACATTCTCTTGAGGTTTCTGCTCCTAACAGTGCCACCTTCATTTACTGAATCTGGAGCGTTGCTGGAAAATTCGATGATTACATCGGCGATATTATCTCTTGAGGACAGACTATTTCCTTGGGTCTAGCCTTTCTCTCTGGTGTCGCATTCTTCTGCTCTGGTTTTATTTGATTCTACTTTTATTTTGTGATAGAGGGCGATAGATCTAGTGGGCATTATCCCTTTCTTGGCTGACTGGTATTCATCCCTTTTTCCAAGACCATGCTCCCAAATGTTGTGGGTCTTCAACCCACATACCATTGTGTGGACTGGTCTTGATGGGAAACACAATTCCCCAGGGTCTACCTTCTTCCTCCAGGGAAGTCATGGAGGATCACTTGCTTCTTTTTCCACACTTAGGAAAAACCCAGGGTGGACAAGGTCTAACCCCACCACAGAGGTGCACCTTTGATGGGACTTTGAAAAGTCAGTCTAGGAATAAGGTTGTGGAGGTGAGTGAAGACTGCCTGAATTAGGTAACTCATGGGCAAGTCTAGTTGGACCATGGTGCAGTTGCCTTAGCCAGTTCCCTGCTTCAGCTTGCCAGACTCACTTCCTGTAAGACATCCCCAAGGAGAAGCCACATGGACTTACCCTGATGCAGCCCCGGGTGCTGGAGCAGTTGTGTGGAGACCCTGCCAACACTGATATGCTTAACATCCACTGACTTGGCTTTCCTCCTGTAGTCGGCATCATTGCGTGTGTTTTGTGAGATGAAGGAGGACTTTGTGGATTGGTGTCAGACATATGGGTTGATGTTGGACTTGTGGGCTTGGGCAGCACTGGGTTGAGATGTTTTCTTGATGCGCACTTAATCTTTATATAAAACTCTCTCCTACACATGAGTTCCTGTGGATTTGTTTCTCTAAAGTACCCAGACAAATACAGGCCTCTTTCTACTTTGACTCATTTAGATTGTTGTTAGTTGTCATCGAGCTGGCTTTGATTTGTGGTGACCCCACGTCCAGTGGGACTGGGCTCTTGTGATCCATAGGATTTTCATTGGCTGGGCAGCTCCATGGATTTTTCTTCCTAGTCCATCTCATCCTGGACACTCCACTGAAGCATGCTCAGCATCACAGTAACAGGCAAGCATTCAGCAAATGAAGCAATAGGCTGAGGCGAGGCTTTAAGAGTGAATGACTGAACCCCAGATGCCCTCCCAGCACTCATGTTACATGCTCCCAATCACCTAAGAACCTTTCCTACCCCTCCATCAGGCCCAAATGTCTCGGTTGTCTTTTGTGCTTTTCATAAAGAGGGAAGTTAAATGGCTTGTCCGAGGTCCCCTAGGAGCATCTATTGGTGGGACCTGAGACCTAGGCTGGCAGGCAGAGGGATATTTTCCTGCAATGTTCTTGCAATGCTCCTTCTGTCGTCTCGTGTGCAGGCACCGACTTTTTCAACTGGGCTTCCTCTACTCCACTGCTTGGTCTTCCTTATAGCTGGACTTGGGCTGAGACACTTTCATCTTCCCTCCTCCCCCCTTTAGACAAAGCTGCCTTGAGTAAAGTCTATACGAGTGAATTGCCTGGAGAAGCCAGCCATTGCTCCCCACCCCCATCCCTTCTGTTTCTTCTGTGGTGCCTGTGGTCTCTGATGCTCCTGTTTGTACTCCTTGTATCTCCAGGCAACACCGTGGTGGACCAGCATGGGCATGTGAGGTTCCCCAAGGAGACCCAGGTCACAGGCTTGAGTGGGCTAAAGCATCCTGGGCCTGGACAAAGAAATATCTGTTATTTGACTGTGGGACATGAACTAAGAGGCCACATAATGTTGAGGTCAGAATTTCTGCCATTGCAGATCAAAGCTATGTGTCATTCGAAGATGCTGGGGCACACGGGAGCCCCCAAATCTGTTCTGCTCCAGGAAAATAGAGAGGGAGAGAGAGAGGGAGAGAGAGAGGAAGAGGGAGAGAGAGGGGGAGAAGGAGAGGGAGAGAGAGGAGAGGGAAAGGGATTATGACCCACAAGAGACTGATCTCACTCCTGTTCTCATGTGCTCCTTCATCGCCTGCCCTTGCAATCCTGTTGCGTCTGAGCTACGTAGGCCTACCTAAATCAGACTGTGGAGTCAGAGAGCGCTCTAGGTTCAAATTATAGTTCTGCTCCGGATACCATAACTATAGGCAAGCAGCGGAACCAAATTGAACCTTGGTTTCTTCATTGTAAAGGACAGTCTGAGCCCCTCCACCATCTGTCTGCCAGTTTGCTGTCCCGTGGCGGAATGAATGTTGCTATGACGGCAGAAGGCACGCCACCCGCATTTCATGTTCTAGTGATGTTACTCATGGTGGATCGATTTCAGTGGAATTTCCAGACTAAGGCTAGGAGTAAAGATATAGTAACCGACTTCTAAAAGTTAGCCAATAAAATCCCTGGATCACGACAGAGTATTGGCTGATAGAGTGTTGGGAGGTGAGACCCCTAGATTTGAAGGAACTTCAGCTGCACAGTGACCTCAACAACGCACTCAAGCATACCAGGGATCCTGAGGAGGGTGCAGGGCGGGGTAACGTTTTGATCGGGTATATGTGAGGCGTCTGTAAGTTGGAGCCGACTAGCTAGTAACTGACAACAACAACGTAAGCACCGTATATACTCGAGGATAAGCCGACCCGAACATCAGCCAAGGCACCTAATTTTACCATAAAAGCCGCATAAAAGGTCTGCTGAAAACCTCGGCTTGTACACGAGTATATATGGTACCTATTTCCTTGGGAAGCTTGAGGCTAGATAGTATGACAGCAAGCACAGACATTAGCTTGGAATAGTTTGGAACGGTTTCCCCTTCTTTTTCCTTTTTTTTATTTTCCAACTAAGAATTCAGGACAAAAGCAAAGGCCTGTGGCTGACTTATCACTTTTGTCCCGTGTCTATGCATGAATGGGCTAATTTCCCTAGCTGGATAGATCTCCTCCTAGAGCCCGGAGTCCACCTTCCCTCCTCCGTGGACACGGAAATTGAGGTCTGGAGAGGGTATGTCCAGAGGGACAACGAGGGGGGCTTCGCTGCTGCTCCGCTGACACTGACCCTGAATTCAGTGCTCCTTCCTTGAGCACACACCAGGCTCTTTTGGAATGATGGACTGGACCTCTCCTCCTCTTCCTTTCCCTCTATGTGGGATGCCCAGTGTGCTTGAAGAGCCTTCCAGAAGGCTTCGCGGATGAGTTCCTATTTCTTCTCACATGAAGAGTTGGCCCTTCTGACCTCCATATTCGAAGTGGTGCCAAACATGCAAATCAGCAGCACCAGGGTTCGTAAAAATAGCTCAGCAATGTTGCTCTCTCCTCCCCGGCATCTGAGCTCCTGTCCTTCATCCACCCTCCTTTCTTGTTTCTTCCCTTTGCCTCATTCCAGGCCACCTTTAATCACTTCCCTCCCTCGTGCCTCGTCTCTCTTTGTTCTCATTCCTCCCCCAACCCCCTCCTGCACCTCTTATCTCTCCTTGCCTCTGTCCTTCCCGTTTCTGGCTTTCCCTGCCTTCTTGGCTTCTTGGCCAGGGCTTGTTGAATGAGAGGACAAGATTCTTCACCGCCTCTTCGGCAGACGGGAAGTGTAACTGACTGGCATTATTTTGAGGAGTTCTTGCACCCTCTCGGCCCTATAAAAGGAGTCCTGGTGGCGTAGTGGGTTTTGCATTGGGTTGCTAACCACAAGCTCAGCAATTCGAATCCACCAGTGGCCCCATGGAAGGAAGGCGAGGCTTTCTGCTCCTGTAAAGATTTACAGCGTTGGACACCCAAAGGGGAAGTTCTATTCTGTCTTTTAGGGTTGCTATGAGCTAGACTCGCCACAATCGCAGTGGACTTGGTTTGAGTTTAGTGCGTCCTGGGCCCTGTAGAAGATGCGGTACGGTGACTGTGCTCTGGGCTCTGCAAGCAGACCACCAGGATCAAGTTCCAGCTCTGCCTTCTGTTGGGATAATCTTGGACAAGCATTTCAACTTTTCTGAGTCCCGGTACCTTCACCTGTAAGAGTGTCAGTAATGGCAGAATCTGCCTCCTGGGCTCGCTAGGAGAATCACTTGAATTTGTAGAGGTACCTCGTTCAGAAAAATCAGCCCACGACGACCAGTATTGTGCTAAGCAAACACTTTATATGGATTAATTAATGCTATGTCCACAGCATCTCTCTGAGGCAGGCACTACTACCAATCTCATCCCCATTTTTCTGAATTAAAACAATTATTTGTTGTTATTGTTGAGAATCTACACAGAGGGACACACACCAATTCAATCGCTGCCATGTGTCCGGTTGAGTGACATTGATTACATCCTTGGAATGTGCATCCTTCTCTTCTGCGTTGTTTTTCCCTCCGTAACATAAGCTCAAGCGACCCAAGCTTCCTATCTTATCTCTCTAGATACCGTTGTCATTTTGATCCCTTATAGATACTTCTTAAAAATGTTCAAGGCAGGCTTTTTATTTATACTTCAAAAAACAGTAGTTAGATAGGCTACTGTTTGGTTTTAAGAAGACTTCAAGGGAAATTTTTGGTTTCAGGTTTAAAGATTCTCCCAGTGCAATAGATTCCAGGTTTCATTCAGCCCTCTTGGCTCCAGAAAGTCTGGAGTCCATGAGAATTTGAAATTGTGTTCTGCATTCCCCCTTGTTGATTGGGATTCTTCTGTGGACTCTTTGATCACAGTGTTTAGTAATAGTAGCTGGGCACTGCCTTAACCCCATTCGATAGATCAGGAACCTAAACTAAGCATTCTTAGAGTATTTAAGCAATTTGCTCCAAGTCACCCAGAAGAGAAGCTGGGACTTGAGCCTGAGAGCGCGCAAACTGGAGCATTGAATTATACTGCCTGCAACTCGAATATAGAAAGCCCTGGGGGGTGCAAATGGTTAAGCTCTTGGTGACTAACTGGAAGGTTTACAGTTCAAACCCACTCAGAGGTGCCTCGGAAGAAAAGCCTGGCTCTAGGTTTCCAGGTCATGGCCTTGTGACCTTGGAACGCAGTTGAACTGTTTTGCAGCACTTGGGCCTGCTCTGAGTCAGAATCAACTTGACAGCAACTGGCTGGTATGTTAGTTTCTTCATTTTCGTTAAACGCCGAGAAGCCATTCCTGAATGACTGCTGACGCGCAGACTCAGAGGACTCAGAGCAGAAGGAACCAGGCATCCTTCCTGCAGACAAGGGCACTGGCCTGGCCTGGAAGGGTGAATGGGATTTAGCATATGGTAATTAGGTCAAGGACGAGTCTGGCAGGTAGAGGGGGCAGTTTGGGTAGATGCTCCCTCATCCCCCTCTGCTTCCATCACCACCACCACACATCCCGCCCCCCTCCCCCCCCCACCACCCAACTTTAACAAAAGCCAAAGTCTCCAAACCACAAGAATAAAAAAGTGAAAAACCAAGCCCACTGCCATTGAGTTGATGTCAATTCCCCGTGACCCTGTAAGATGGGGTAGTAGTGCCTCGTGACTTTCTGAGACTGTAACGATTTATGGGAGCAGAAAGCTCTATCTCCTTCTGAGAGGTTGGCGGTTCCGAACTCCTGATCTTTTGGATCATGGCCAACTCATAACCACTCATCACCAAGGCTCCATTGCCAATATCCCCTAGGGGCAAGACCATCCTCCTTTTTTTTTTTTTTTTTGAAGTGGGACCTCTTTTAAATGAAGGGGGGAAAAAGTGGGACCTCTTTTAAATGAAGGGGAAAAATAAATAAAACAAAACAAACAAAGGAACATGCGGGCTGAGGAGGTTTTCACATCAGCAAGTTAGTGCTTTCATGACTCTGGGAAAGGTGCTTTCCCTTTATGGGCCTCGGTTTCCCCACCTCCTATATGAGATTACAGTGGGTGGTCCCTCTCTCTAAGGGCTGGAGACTGGCCCCTGAGGGAGTGTGATCAGCTGCTCCATTATGCAGTGCAATGACACCCGCAGCACCTCCGGGGAGCCTGCAGTCTCTGCTGGATGGGTTGGCAGCAGCTGGTCTGTATGGAGCCTGGGCAGGTGTGTGAAAGGCACTTGGTGCCACTTTCCACAGCAGCAGCCGGGTGACATCCCTAATTATAGTCAGATCAAGGAGGGCTCAGGGGGTGGGGGTGGGATGAAGTGTTCTTGGGTGTGAGAAAATGATTAACACCAGTATGCTCTGCAAGTGGGGCTGTTGAAGTCATTTCCTAAGGGCCTCAGGGAAGAAGTTTGACCCTCCCATTTCTTTGGGGGAAACTTGGTTCTTACCTCCACCTTTTGTCCTGGGAGCCAAGCAGATGTGGTGAGGACAAGGGCTTTGCCCCATGTACTTTGGTTTTAGAACTGGCCACCTGCAGAGGGGATGCTAAGCTCCTCCTTTGTGCAGCGGAGCTGCTTGGGAAGAGTAGGGGGATCTCCAGGCAGCCCACTGCAGAGTGATGGCTGCAGAAGGAGTATCGGACCCCCAACCCCCGTGATCCATTTGCCATGCAATATCTGTGGCTCCCAGGCATCTTGGAGGGAGATGATCTGAAGCTCTGGTCTGTAAATCAGGCAGAGAGAGTTGGAGCCAGTTCCCTAATGTCTCTCAGCAAGTATGTAGTGGAAAAATGACTCAGGCTCCAGAGGCAGGGTTCCAACTGGGGCTGTTTCCAAAAGCCTGTGTCCTGGGATGTGACCGAAGGCCTGCTCCCAGACTCTGCAGGCCTGTCAGTCATCTCCTCCATCAGTCACTCAGAGCCTGGAATGCTCATTTCTGAGCTCTTGCTATTTACTTTGGGCCTCTATCAAGAAGACAAAATAAATAAATAAATAACCCAAATTAAATAACAGTGTGTGTGGGCGAGAGGATGAGCAGATTAGGGGCAGTGATGGAGCAGGGACATCTGATAAGGAGGTTGGAAAGCCCAGAGGAAGCAGATATGGGTGGGCTGGGGGCAAGGGTAGGATAAGGGGCTGGAGTAGATTCAAAGGAGCTGGGAGGAGGGTGATGGAGGAGAAGAGGTAGATAAGGTGGTGGGTGAGGGGTGGCCCCTGAAGAATAACAGGGGTGGGCATTAAATGGAGAAGGAAAAGTAGATAAGAGGAGACAGTGGGTGGAGGGAGACAGACATAGGGAAAGACATGCGGTGCTGGAGCCCCTGTTCCCAGATAGCCAGGCCTGTCTGCAATATCTGTCATGACCTTCGTTTCTTTTCCCTAAAAGTGAGCCCCTAGCTTCTCCAGGTCATGTTAGGGTACAGCCACCACAATGGAGAGTATGGCTATGAATTCTTCAGGAATAAAGGCACCGGACAAATTCCCTCCTGTCTCCTCAGTCCAAAGAATGGCTCTCTCCCTCTCTGCTTCCTTCTTCCCCTTTCTTATTCTTCCTTCATTTCATCCATTTGGAATCTGATGGCTGAATTCAGCCCCAGGTTCTGAGGCTACCACAGTTGATGGAGATTGAATAGTGACAGTGAGATTGGTCAATTAGGTGCCTTATTTAAGATGACCGTGCCCGCCATGAGGAAAATAGACTGTGTGATGACAGGAGTGGGAGGTGGGGGTTACTTTGGGCTGGGTGGTCAGAGCAGGCCTTGATGGGGAGGTGACGCTTGAGCTGAGACTGAATGCAAAGAAGGAAATGCCCACGAGAACCCTGGAGGACTGCTGAAGGAAAGGCAAAGGCAAAGACCCTAAGGTAAGAGTGCACTTGGTACATGGGATTGCATCCTTATGAAAAAGAAGAGCACTATATAATGGAGTTGGAGAGCTGTAGGGACCAGACCCTGGGACCTCGGAGTTCAGCTTTTATGCTGAGGACGGTCAGAGCTTCATTAGGAGGAGACTCAGGATGTCTTTCGTAGGTAGAGTCCTAAGGGTGTAGTGGAGGGAGTGCTAGGAGGCTCAGGAGATCCAGGTGCACAACGAGCAAGGCGACCTTGAATGAGCACTGGGCTACTGTCACTGTTATCTGTGAGCCAGAAGAATGAGACTCAGTGGTCTCTAAAGTCTCAGTTCTAAAGTTCAGAGGACATTTGAGTGGAGCCAATGCAGGACACCACATGGAACCCTATGCTGCCCCCCTCTGTTTTACCATATGTCATGGTGCATGAGTTCAAATCTTGGTTTACCACTTAATCTGTATTTGACTTTGGGCAAGGGGCTTAATTTCATCTGTAAATTGAGAACAGTGATTGTATCCACCTTAAGGGATTGTCATGGGACATTCTATGTGCATTGATGCACAGTTCCTGGTGCAAAATAAGCTATCATTATTTGTGTCAAGGACTCCCAAGTCTCTATTGTGAACTCTTCCAAGGTTGGGTCAAAATGTCCACCTATTGGTTGATCATGACTTCCTAGAAACTAATGTCCTATTAGTATTTTCAAATATTAGCTCACTGTCATCGGGTCAATTCCAACTCATAGTGACCCTATAGTACAGGACACAACTGCCTCTGTGGGGTTCAGAGACTGTCACGCTTCACAGGACTAGAAAGCCTCCTGTTTCTCCCTCGGAGTGGCCTGCAGTTTTGAATGGCTGATCTTGTGGTTAGCAGACCAGCGCATAATGACTAAGCCACCGGAGATCATTACATTTTCAACCAAATGTAGTCAAAATTAAATTAGCCACCTGCCTTCCCCCACCCCACCGCCCCCCGTCCCCATCATGTTCTCTTCCAACCCTATCTTAGCCATGGCACCATCATGCTTCCAGACACTCATGCTCAATCTCAGAGTTATCTTGGACTTCTTCCCCAAGTCCAATCAGTGGCCAAACCCTATCACTAATCTTCCATAGGGTCTCTTGCCCTCTCCTTCATTTTCCTTACTCCTGTTACTTCATGCTCCCTTACACTTCACCTAGGACACTTTCTGAACCAGCCCTCTTCCTTGTTTTCCTTCTCCCTGCTCCTATCTGGTCATTTATTCCACCACTTTTCAAACCCTGTCACCAGAGCGACTCAACACGCATCTTCAAGCAAGTTGCATTTCTGCTTCAAAGCTCTCTATTGCTCACTGAACAAATTTCTGCCATAGGATAAGACCCGTTGCCCAAAACTGTTTCCTAAGTCTTTCATGACTTGAAACCACAGCCTACTTTCTAGGGCGCTTTGTGGTCATTATCTCCTAACACTTCCTAAACTTTAATTACACCTTTCTGCTTAGCTGGAGCATGTGCTAGTCTGGGTACTTTAGAGAAACAAATCCACAGAAAATCAGGTATAGGAGAGAGTTTTATATAAAGGTTAAGTGCACATCAAGAAAACATCCCAACCCAGTGCTGCCCAAGCCCACAAGGCCAACATTAACCCATATGTCCGACACCAATCCACAAAGTCCTCCTCCATCTCACAAAACACACACTATGATGCTGACTGCAGGAGGAAAGCCGAGTCAGTGAACGTGTAAACATCTCAGCGCTGGCAGGGGTCTCCACACAGCTGCTCTAGCACCCAGGGCTTCATTGGGGTAGGACCATGCGGCTTCTCCTCGGGGATGTCTTGCAGGAAGTGAGACTTGCCAGCTGAAGCAGGGAACTGGCTAAGGCAATTGCACCCTGGTCCAACCATCAGAAAGTAAGAGACCCGAGAACTTGAAAGGCGAGGCTCACCAAGCCATTTCTCCACCCTTCAATTAACCCCACAGGTATTTATCGGCCAGGTTGACACAATTAACTTTAACTATATCAGAGCATAACTTAATTCTAGAGACCCTCAACTTAAGATACCTTTTTATCTTTAATACATATACATTCCGTGCTGCCCATTCACCTTTGGAATGTGGATTTGGGGTCTCCCAATTCCATGGAGACTTTTTAGACCCTCATCTCCTATCTCCTGTCAGCTTGTGAATGTTCCCTCCCCACCCCCCATGCTCTCATATGATTTTAAATGACCTACAGTCATCTACTCATTCGGATTCATGTATACATCCTTCTCCCCTACTCAACTTGTAACTTCTTGGTACATGGGGACTCGGCCTCACTCATCTTGTTATGCTTGACGCAGTGAATCGTTGAAGAAGTCTGACAAGACTCTGAAATCGAGGGGCTCTGATTCCACGCCCGTCTCTGTCCCATTTTCTTGGGAAATTCTCTTCCTGTTCTGGTTTTCTCTTCTTCGGGAACAGCACCATCGTCCATCCAGTTGTTTAAGCCTCAGACCTTGCAGTCACCTTGGTTCTTCCTTTTACACTTTCTCCCACCCCACGTCCAATCTTTCAGTAAGTTAGCTCTACCTCCCAAATCTTCCTTTTGTGCACTTCTCTCTGTCGACCCCACCACCACTTTATTTGAAGCCCGATCACCCCTTCCTTTTGAACGATCAGAGATGTCCAACTGGCCTCCTTGCACCTGCTCCTGTTGCCCTGTGCCCTATTCTCCACCCTGAAGTTAGACTATTACTTTAAAATGTATCTTACATTATGCCACTGGATCACTTAGAATCCTCCCTTGGGTTTCTAACACATGGGATAGGATGCAGATATCTTTGCTTTACGGAGCTGTACACAGCGACTTCTCTAACTACATTGTAGACCGCTCTTCCCAAGGCCTGTGCCATACCCACCAGCCACAGTAATCTGCATTTTCCCAACTTGTCAATCTTGTGGCTTCCTCGGTGACTTCACACTGGATTCTCTCCCTGCATTGCCATGATTTCCAATCTTCATGAGGCTCTCTTGTCTTGTAATGTAGATTTCATCTTGTATATAACTTCCCCAATCCATCTGAATTGCTCTCCTAGTCAATGTATCCTAACATGCTAGGCTACATCACTGCTTAGTACTTATTCCACTACAAATGGTCTCACTCTGGTTGCTTTCTCTGTGTTATTGTTGTCGTTAGGTGCTGTCAAGTTGGTTCCCTTTGCACAATCGAACAAAACACTGCTCGGTGTTTCAGTATCCTCGCCATCATTGTTCGGTTTGAGTCCAATGTTATGGCCACTGTGTCCGTTCATCTCATTGAGGGTCTTCCTCTTGTTTGCTTACCCTCGATGTTGCCAAGAACTCAAAAACAAAACAAAACTCACTGCCATTGGATCAATTCTGATGCATAGCAACCCTGTAGAAGCCCTGGTAGTATAGCGGTTACGTGTGGAGGTGCTAACTGCAAGGGGAGCAGTTCAAAACCACCAGCTGCTCTTTGGGAGAAAGATGAGGCTTTCTCTTTCTGTAAAGAGTCAGTTGCCTGGGATAGCAGTGAGTGTGTTTGTTTGTTTTTTCCCTCAGGAACTGGTCCCTTCTTATTACACGTCCAAAGTACTTAAGGCAAAGTCTTACAAGCCTCTCTTCTAAGGAGCATTCTGGATTTCAATGTACTAGAGTATAAGTAAACTCTGAGCTTAGGGGATTTGTTTTAGACGGCCCTGTAGTCCTAGTGCCTGGGATAGTGCTTGGAACATAACAGGAATGTATTGCAGTAGAAGGAATTATTACAATTATACATAAAATTAATGGTATACCTACTATGTACGAGGAATTTATGCAGTGAAAAAAACTGCATTATTATTTTTGATCATTTTATTGGGGGCTCATACAATGCTGATCACAATTCATCCATCCATCCAGTGTGTCAAGCATATTTGTACATTTGTTGCCATCACTATTTTCCAAACATTTGCTTTCTACTTGAGCCCTTGGTATCAGCTCCTCATTTCCCCGCTCCCTCTCTGCTTTCCCCTCCCTCATGAACCCATGATAATTTATAAATTATCATTTTGTCATATCTTACACTGTCTGATGTCTCTCTTCATCCACTTTCTGTTGTCTGTTCCTCAGAAAGGAAGTTATATGTAGATCCTTGTAATCTGTTTTCCCTTTCTACCCCATCTTTGCTCCACCCTCCCTGTAATGCCACTCTGTCCACTGTTCCTGAAGGGAGCATCTGTTCTGGATTCCCTGTGTTTCCCATTCCTATTTGTACCAGTGTACATCCTCTGGTCTAGCCAGATTTGTAAGGTAGATTTGGGATCATGATAGTGGAGGGGGAGGGGAGAGGATGCATTTAAGAACTAGAGGAAAGTTGTATATTTCATTGATGCTACACTGCACCCTGACTGGCTTGTCTCCTCACCATGACCCTTTTGTAAGGGGATGTCCAGTTGCCCACAGATGGGCTTTAGGTCACCAATCTGCACTCGCCCTCATTCACAATGATATGATTTTTTGTTCTGGGTTTTTGATGCCTGATACCTGATCCTATCAACACCTCATGATCACACAGGCTGGTGCGCTTCTTCCATGAGGACTTTTTTGCCTCTTGGATAGATGGCTGCTTGTTTATCTTCAAGTCTTTAATACTCCAGGTGCTATATCTTTTGATAGCTGGGCACCATCAGCTTTCTTCACCACATTTGCTTATGCACCTGCTTTGTCTTTAGCGACTGTGTTGGGAAGGTGAGCTTCATGGAATGTCAGGTTAATAGAACAAAGTGTTCTTGTATTGAGGAGTACTTGAGTAGAGGTCCAATATCTATTTGCTACCTTAATACTAAACCTACAAATATATGTACATAGATCTATTCTCTCATCATCATGTATAAATATATTTATACATGTACATGCCTGTATTTAGACCTCTATAAATGTCTGTTGCCTCCATTTTTCCCTAGCTCTTTCCTCTATTTTCTTTTACTTTCCTCTTGTCCCACTATCATGCTCAGCCTTCATTGGGTTTCAGTAATTCCTCGTGGTTACACTGCCCGTGATCAAGCCCTACCAGTCATCCTCCGACCTCCTCGCCAACAATTTTGGATCACTTGTTGTTCCCTTGTCCCTGGGTTTGTTAACACCCACTTCCTTTCCCCCACCTCCTCTATTTTATTTGACATTGAGTTAAAATTCATACTGAATACTGCCGTCTTTGATCTTCATCATTAAAGGCCTCAAGTCCTCCTTACTTGCATCCAGTAAGGTTGGGTCAGCTTTGTATCACAAGTTATTAACGAACCTTCCACCTTGATGCCTTCCAATTGTGAAGCTTTGATCTTCATCTATTCCAGCTTCTTGGATTTTTTGTTCAGCATTCAGATTGAGTAAGTATGGTGAAAGCATACAACCCTGATGAACACCATTCCTGATTTTAAATCCCGAAGTATTTCATTGTTCTGTTCTAAAGACAGGTTTATGAACAGGCTTGTCATGAGCACAATGAAGTGTTCTGGATACCCATGCTTCACAATGTTATCTGTAGTTTGTTATGATCTACACAGCCTTTTATAGTTAATAAAACACAAACCAACACAGTCCTCATCCCATGTAGGTTTTAAAAAACACTTGTCACTACTGTGGAGTTGCTTCTGACTCATAGGTATCCCACAGGACAGGGTAGATCTTGCCCCTGTGGTTTCTACGGTTGTAAATCTTTGTGTGTGTGTTTCTTTACCATTTATTTAGAGATTCTACAACACTTTGTTAAAACAAAAATAGTCACTGATTTGTTTTTTGAGCACGGTGGCCCCAGCCCTGATTTTCCTGTGGGATTCTGCATGCAAGTCTTGGAACTCTTATGGCCTGTGAGGGCAGAACCAACTATGTGAGGCAGAGACCGGAGAGAGGGGCCCACAGGGCCTGAAAGAAGACAGCCTTGGCTCTTTTACAGAAAAGGCTGCTCACTGGGTTCAGCTCCCCTTCTAAGCTCATCCGCCCTGGATACAACAGGCTGTTCTAACCCACAAAACCATCCGATCCAAGAAATCGGGGTCCACTTTATTCCAGAATCTTTACTGAGATCTGATGGTGGCTCTGGGCTATCAGCCTGCACCCCGTGGCCATCAGAAAAGACCTGTGTCCATAGGCCTTCCCTCCCTCTCCAGGCAGGGGGCCAAGGGCAGAGGAGGGCGGGGCCCCACCCCAGGCGACAGCAACTTCTTGGCCACAAAGACTGATGAGCAGCAGAGGGAGGAATATAGCCAGCACCAGGGTCACTATCACTAGTGGGGTAGACGGGGTGGGGTGGGGGGTGGGGTCACACCCTTCTCACAATTGTACTCAAAACAATAAATTAAAATGCCATCTTCCTTCAGCACTGACCCCTCTCAATCACAGGAGAAGCTGGAAGGAAAGGCGAAGGAAGGAGGAATTGGTTGTCCCTTCCCCCTCTGTTCATGGCCAAGGTCCTTCTCTAGGAGCAGCTAGGAGCACGGACTATGTCTATGCTTCTGTCCAGAGTGTGGCGAGGGGAGCTGTCTGGGTGGTGCCCCCTCAGACCTGTCCATCACAACGTCGGAAATTTCCGCTTCAGAAGGACGCCAATCCAAATGCAATAAGCCCTAGATGGGGTCAAGACCCTAAGAAGGCATGGGGAGGCATTTTGGCATTTGGGAACATGAAAGCCTCAGAGAAGCGGACTTCTGCAAGGAATGCTCGTTGCGCTTGTGTTTCTCGGATTAAAAAAAATTATTTTATTGGAAGTTCTTACATTTATCATAACACTCCATCAAGCACATAAAACTGTATTGTGCAATTGTTACCAGAGTCGGTTTTAAAACATTTTCTCTTTTTTTTACATAGATGGCATATAATATTTTTAAAAATACCATTAAACAATGTATTATTTAGGGTTAAGTATAATATGAGGGGATTTTTTTTACATTTTATTAGGGACTCATACAACTCTTATCACAATCCATACATATACATACATCAATTGTATAAAGCACATCCATACATTCCCTGCCCCAATCATTCTCAAAGCATTTGCTCTCCACTTAAGCCCTTTGCATCAGGTCCTCTTTTTTTTCCCCCTCCCTCCCCTTTCCCCCCTCCCTCATGTGCCCTTGGTAATTTATACATCGTTATTTTGTCATATCTTGCCCTATCCGGAATCTCCCTTCCCCCCCTTCCCTGCCGTCCCTCTCCCAGGAAGGAGGTCACATGTGCGTCCTTGTAATCAGTTCCCTCTTTCCAACCCACTCGCCCTCCACTCTCCCAGCATCGCCCCTCACACCCTTGGTCCTGAAGGTATCATCCACCCTAGATTCCCTGTGCCTCCAGCCCTCATATGTACCAGTGTACAACCTCTGTCCTATCCAGCCCTGCAAGGTAGAATTTGGATCATGGTAGTTGGGGGGAGGAAGCATCCAGGATCTGGGGGAAAGCTGTGTTCTTCATCGTTACTACCTCGCACCCTAATTGACCCATCTCCTCTCCTGAACCCCTCTGTGAGGGGATCTCCATTGGCCGACACTTGGGCCTTGGGTCTCCACTCTGCACTTCCCCCTTCATTCAATATGGTATATATATATATATATATATATACACACACACACACACACACACACACATACATATACACATATATACATACACACATATATATACATATACACACATATATCTTTTTTTTTTTTTGCATGATGCCTTATACCTGGTCCCTTTGGCACCTCGTGATCGCACTGGCTGGTGTCCTTCTTCCATGTGGGCTTTTTTGCTTCTGAACTAGATGGCCGCTTGTTCACCTTCAAGCCTTTAAGACCCCAGACACTATCTCTTTTGATAGCTGGCCACCATCAGCTTTCTTCACCACATTTGCTTATGCACCCATTTGTCTTCAGCGATCCTATCATGGAGGTGTGCAGTCAATGATATGATTTTTTGAGGGGATTTTTTAAAGTGTAGAAAAAATGATTGAAAATATAATGGCATCTTCCCACTTTCCTCCACTTTTTCTGTTTTAAAAATCATTTTATTAGGGACTCATACACCACCCAAGCAGCCCGGATCACCCCAAGCTAGAGTCCGGAAGGAAGTGTTCAGCTAGAGGAAGGGGGAGGAGCCTGACCAGCCACCCAATCACTGCTGGCTGGCCCAGCCCCTTAGTGCACAGTGCAGGGATAGGTAGCTCCTGGCTCATAGGCTAGAAGTGAGGTGTACAAGCGGAGCCCCCTCAGGCTTCATATGTGGTTTGACTAATTCTCACAGGGCAGGAGGTGGGGATGGGGGTAGTGTCCCCTCCTCTGCTCCTGGTGGCCACGTGAGGGGGCCTCACCGAGGCTACAGGTTGAGGGCTGTGACATCTGTAGGTGTGCTGGTCTGGCTGGGCTCCTGGCTGGAGCCGCGGAGGGCCTTGGGCACAGGACTGGAGTTGGAGCCGGATCCCTGAGCTCCGTTTTAACCTGCTCCTGACAGGCCCGCAGGCAGTCCACTTCAGTGCTGGTGATCCCTGCCAGCATCTCCGTGAGCTCATCAGCCGACAGGGAGGTGGCACCCAGGCCTTACACTGCAGCCCCCACGCTGCCCGTGGCAATCGTGGATGGCTGATACTTGGCAAACGTGTAATCAGTTGGTTGCACTGAGCCAAAAAGGTCTGGGCGAGCTTTCTGACCAAGTCCTGCCAGTCGCTGGGCAGGGTGAGCCGGTGCAGAATCAGAGGCAGGAATTCGTGATCAATCACAATGGCCAGGTCCCACTTGAGCCTGCCCAGGACCAGCAGCTTCCAACCCAGAGGCAAAGTACTCGGTTGTAAATCTTTACAGAAGTGAAAAACCTTATTTCCCCCCTCAGACAGTGGCTGGTGAGTTGGAACCTGTAATCTTGCGGTTAGCACAACACGTAACTCACTACCACACCACATCTCCTTCCACGTAGCTATCATGGTTCAAATAAAATGAAGCACACGTGCACACCACAATGACCATCTTACAGTAAGTCAGAAGTCCAGTAACTGGGCTAATAGGCAGGTGTTGGCATAGACACATTTCTTT
Organism: Tenrec ecaudatus; assembly: GCF_050624435.1. Classification (NCBI taxonomy): domain Eukaryota; kingdom Metazoa; phylum Chordata; class Mammalia; order Afrosoricida; family Tenrecidae; genus Tenrec; species Tenrec ecaudatus. The sequence goes on from NC_134533.1 coordinate 17,639,280, forward strand.
CTAGAGGCTCTAGGGAAAAATCAATTTCCTTGCCTTTTCCAGCTTCTAAAGGCCTTTCTCATTTCTTGGCCGATATCCTACTTCCACCCTTCAAAGTTAACTATAGAAGGTTAAGTCCTTCTCATGGTGCACCTCTTTTTGATGTGGTTGGGAAGGGCTGTCTCCTTTCAAGGACTTGTTTAATGGATAATTCAAGAGAATTTATATCAAGGTCCTACCCATAAACACATCTGCAAAGTTCCCTTTGCCTTGTAAGCAAAACATATTAATCAGATCTGAGAATTAGGATGTAGACAACTTTGGATGGGGTGGGGCATCATCCTGCCTACCACACACCTTCAGCCAGGAAGGGTTTTGTGCTTTTTCAGTGGTTCATTCAAAGGTCAGCCAATTTCTTAGTCCTCTCCTGCTTTTTTTTTTTTTTTAAAACTCTCCACTAGGCTATTTTGTGTCTTTCCTATGTGTGTGGTCAGTTCCCTGGTCAGCCAAAGATGTGTGGAGGTTTTACCATGCCCTTCCATGTCCGTCTGTCTTCCTGGATCTCCTTGTTAAATTCCTAACTAGTTCTCCTGCCTCCATTGGAATACAATCGATCACAACTGACTAGTTCTTTTGTGCTCCTACATGGCGATTGACTACCCTTCCAGTTTAAGACATGCTGAGTGCGTCCTTCCTTTTTGGGTTGTACATTTCAGGAGGATATTTGACTTTGTCATCTCAAGCTACTCTTTGAGATTTTCCGTTCAGACCTTAGACTTCATTATTTCTTCCATTTGTTTTAGCTACTCTACAATTAAGGGCAAGTTTCAGAGTCTCTTCTGACACCCATTCAGAACTTTTCTTACTTTCCTGTATTTTCAGTGATCTTTCGCTTTCTTCATGAATTACATTCTCCATGTCCGACCTCAGCTCATTAGGCCTCCTGTCAGTGTTCAGTGCATCAAATCTGTTCCCGAGGTGCTCTCAACATGAAGGTGGATGGACTCAAAGTCTTATTTTGGCTTTCATAGATTTGTTTTAATTTTCTTTAGCTGTAACCTGAAGACAGTCCCTGGCCTGGTTTTAGCTACTGATATTGTTTTTTCATCACCTCTTCCCACAGGTGTAGTCAATTTGATTTCTGTGTAGTCCATCCGGGGAAGTTTGTGTGTACAGTGACTATTTGTGCCATTGCAAAGAAGTATTTGTGATGAAGACGTTGTTGCGTTTGCAAAGTTCTGTCATGAGGTCTTCAGCTTCATTTTCAAAACAAAGACCACATTTCCAACTACCGTACGTTCATCTTTGTTTTCTCACTTTTGCATCCCAATAATCAATAGTTATAATGCATCTCGATTGCATGTTTAATGAATTTCAGACTGAGGAAGTTGCTAGAATTCTTCAGTTTCTTCATCACTAGCTTTAGTGGTTGGTGCTTAAATGTGAATAATAGCTGCATTGATTGGATTTCCTTGAATGTGGATGTGTTAGGCCGGGTCGACTAGAGAAACAAATCCAAGGACACTCATGAGTGCAAGCAAGGGCTTTATATCAAAGAGCAATTACACATTGAGAAAACACCGCAGCCCAGTCCGGATCAAGTCCGTAAGTCCGATATTAACCCATGTGTCCGAGACGAGTTCATAAATAACTCTTCAGACTCATGCAACGCATGCAATGATGCCGAAAGCAGGAAGATCACAGGCTGATGGGTGGAAAGTCTTGTGGATTCAATGTTGGTGGAAGCATCTCAGCGTGGGCGTGGGCCTCCAAATGGCTCCTCCTGCTCTCTGAGTGTGGTTCTTCCACAGGAAGGTGAAGCAGAGAGAGAGAGCATGGCCAACCTTTAGGTGGGAAGAATACTCATGAGAAGGCCATGCCCACAAGGAGGCACCATCATGCCACCTCTATACTCATTCATAATGTTGACTTGAAATGATGTAACTACCACAGTGGATCACCGTTGTCCTATCACAGACAGCATTGTACTTCAAGATAGATCTTGAAATGTCTCTTTTGACCATGAATGCAACGCCATTCCTCTTTGTTGTGTCATGCCCACCATAGTAAATCATGATTTTCTGACTCAAATGGTTAACACCATTCCATTTCATCTCACTGACACATCAGATATCAATCTCTCTGCATCCCATTTTATTTTTTTTATGACTTACAATTTTCCTACGTTCATTCATCACTAGTTCTGATTAGTAGTAAGTTTCTGCAGCTGCTTCTGGTCACTTTGTGTCATGTTCCACCAGCAAACAAAGGTCCAGAAAGCCTTCTTCATACACATCATTATGGTCAACTTTACTTTGAGAAGGCAGCTCTTCCTCAGTCATAGTTTAAGTGTCTTATGACTCAAGGGAGGCATCTTCTAGCACTATCTCTGACAATTTTCTGCCTCTATTTATTTGACCTTGAGTATCCGGTAATGTGTTCATGTTATGCATAAGGTTTCAGTGACTAACCTCCAAAGTGGAGAGCCAATTCCTTCTTCATAGTGTGTTGAAAGATTCTAATAGGGCAAAATATTGAATAACGCAAGAAGCATCCACAAAAGATAGAAAGAATACACAGAGTCACGGACCCAAAGAGTACTAGTGTCCATTGCACCATCTCAAGAGTTAGCATAAGAGTAAGAACCAGTGGTCCAATGGGGGCTTCCACTTCAGGCTAGTAAAGCCACTGGTTTTCCATATGCTTGTCACTAAAGTAGCTAATTTTACTGACAAATATACTGACATACTCCCCCGGCCCCTAACCCCTTTAATTCTAAACAAAGAGGAGCCCCGGTAGTGCCATAGTGTGCTTGGCTTGTAAGGAAAGAGCCCACTGTCCAAACCCAGCAGCCACTCTGCGACTGCTTCTGTACAATGGCAGTTGGTTTCTGTAAAGATTAAAGCATTGATAACTCATTCTAAGGGGGCAGTTCTAATTTGTCCAGTAGGGTTTGATGAGTCCGATTTGTCAATGGATTTGGTTTGGGTCTATTTCAAACACAGTGAGTTCCTTCTGCTGGTAGTTTTATAGGTAGCCCTAATCTTCTGGAACTACATCCTGATGGAGCTAAAGTGAGGGGGAAAGAAGTTCTAAGAAAAAATGCCACAACCTCCCATTGTTCTTACACAGGCTAATAGCTTTTCTAAATAAAAATTTCTCCATTTGTTGCATGTTTTTGGCTGATTTCCAGAGTCCTAGAAAGGACAAATTTGCCTTCAATTTTATTCTTATGTTTTGGATAGAGGATTTTCTCACCCTCTCATTCTACGGTACTGCATCTTACCTCCTGTCTAATCGGAGAGCATCGTACAATTACATTTAGAGTAGCTATTGCTATGGTTGGATCAAAATCCCTTATTTGCTGTTTGTTTTCTATTTGTTCCATCTGTTTTTTTCTCTCCTTCTCTTCTTCCTTTCACACCTCCTTTTGCGTTAATCAAATATTTTTTTGCAGTCCATTCTAATTACTCTATTGGCTTTTAAAGAAAATGATAACAGTCTTTTTGTTAATATTGCTTTAGGCAATACATTATGCAACCTTAATTTTTCAAGCCTACTTGCATGAGTCCCCACGGTCTGTCAGTTTGTGGTTCTCTGATGACTTGGAGGAAGTGCGAATGCCCTTTAGACTAGAGCATGGTGAGAATCCATCTCATGGACTTTGGGACATGTTATCAGGAGAGACCAATCCCTAGAGAAGGACAGTATGCTGGGAAAAAAAGAGGGTCAGCAGCAATGAGCAAGACCCTCGACAAGATGGATGAACACAATGGCTGTAAAAATGGGCTCAAAGATAACAGTGGTGGGGATGGTGTTGAGCCAGGCAGGGTCTCATTCTGTTGTGTATAGGGTTGCTATGAGTCGGAACCAACTGGACCAACCAACAGCAGCAGCAGCAGCAGCAGTAGCAGCAACAGCAATAACAACCTTGAATTCATATTGCATGGCTTCATGTAAAAAGAAGAACCTTTTGGCAGTACCACTCACCTCAATCCATCTTTTATGCTTATTGGTACGGATACCACATTTAAATATGTAATTTACCTCATAATAACATTTTTTTTCTCCCTTGTAGATCCACATTTCTGTCTGGTGTCATTTCTCTTCAGCCTGAAGAACTTTCTTCAGCATTTCTTCTAGTGCAAGGCTGCTGTCAATTTTCTCACATCCTGCTTATCTAAAAATAACTTAATTTTATTCTCACTTTTGAAGGATAGTTCTACTAGACATACATTCTGGGCTGCACATAAAAATTTTCTGCATGTTAAGTTGTTTTTCCATTGTCTTCTTGCTTCTACTGTTTATTCTGAGCAGTCAACGGACACTGGTATTGTTGTTCCTCCACCACCCACACCACCCTGCCTTTGGCTTCTTTTAAGATTTTATTTTTATCTTTGTTTTTCAGCAGTGTGACTGTGATATGTGTGAGTATGATTCCTTTTGTATAGATCTTGTTTGGGGTTTGCAGAACTACTTACATCCAAAGTTGAGTTTTAAAAGATCGGATCAGGGACAACATTGTTCACGATCTCTTCAAACTTATTTCTTTTTGAAGAGTTCCCCTCTTATTTCTTTCCAGCCCTCCACTGATGAGGGTAAGTAAACAAAGCATGGCTATGAGGCTTCCAGTTCATACGTGTACAGGTCTGTTCCTAACAAAATATGTCTAACATGTCTCGGTAATTAGAAGATGGCCACAGGAAAGTGCCCTGAACAATGCATCTGAGTGTCTTCAACAAAGGGGGATGTGTAAGTCAGGGTTGACTAGAGAAACAAGTCCATTGACTCTCATGTGTGCAAAGAAAGAGCTTTGTATTCAAAGAGAATTGTATATTGAGAAAATTCCCAGCCCGGTTCAGATTAAGTCCATAAGTTTGATATTAGCCCACATGCCCACTACTAGTCCACGTAGCACATGCAATGATGCCAAATGCAGGAATATCACAGACTGGTGGGCAGAAAGTCTTGTGGATCCAATGCCGGTAGAAGCATCTCATCGCTGGTGTGGGTCTCCAGGTGGCTCCTCCAGCTCTCTGAGTGTGGCTCCTCAACAGCAAGTCAAAGCCCAGAGACCTCCACGTCGGAAGAGAGGAAGTTCCTAGAATCCTTATGAGAAGGCCATGTCCACAAGGAGACATTATCAGGGTGTGACTTGATTGTCAGACTGGATTCCACCCCTATACTTATTTATCAAGTTGACATGAAATTATGTAACGATCACAGGGACCAATCAACAGTGGCCTCTGAGGGGATGTGTTGGACAAGTTAATTTCAAAGCAGAGAAGTCAGCTTGGAAAGTTATGGCCACTTGATTTTTGGGATCCCAAAGGAGTAATCTTCATGATTTCTCCAAGGACACAGGGTAATAATGGGGGGTCTTGTAGTTTTAAGGAAATTAACTATACTGGTGAGAAAAAGTCTAGAAAAAGTGCCCGAGAGTATTTTTTTCCATCACCATGCATCTGCTCATTTTAATAGTGTAACAAGGGCTGTCTAATGATAATTTTGTGGGGAAAATCTATGCCACTCACTAGATAGCTCTGTTCTCATTGCTGCAGATGTCTTTTTGTTCCTCAAACTCAGAGAACTTTTTAAAGGAATGCAATTGATGTCCCTGGAGGTGACTGAGACTGCCATTTGCTACAGCGTGAACTGATGAGTGCAGGATTCTTTGACGAAAGGGGAGAGAGATTGAAACACTGCCTTCAGCTATTGAACTAAGCCGAGAATATGTCAAGAAGCAATCACTTCAAAGTTTGGTGTCTTTCTTTAATGACGTTTTCCTCTAATTTTGTAGCAATGCTTTTTGACTCATAGTTTCTGTCAATCTGATTGATATCGTCAACAGGTCACGGAGGTTCTGTATATCTATGTTTTAAAAACAGTTTTTTCTGCTTGCTAAACCTTTCTTCCGCGGCCTGTTATAATGAGCTACGGAAGCCATGCAGTGAATTTTCAATTCAGGTATCCGCACTGTACTTTTCTGTCTACTTTTAAAACAATAGTTTCTATTCTACAACGATTCCCCAGTTTTTCATTCATTATGACTATCTGTCCCTGTAAGTTCTTGGAAAGTTTTATAATAGCTATTTCAGGGTGCTTGTCTGCTGTTTCAACTGTGTCAACTTGAGGTGTGTTTCAATTGGTTCCCCTCCCTTGATTATATATGCCATAAATTCCTATTGTTCCCCATATATGCAGTAATATTTTTAAATTGCTTTATGACCTTCTGGATGATATGTTGTACAGAGCCTGTATTATGTCCTTTTCTTTTATTGGATGATGATGTAATCAGATATTTACATTACTTATGGATCCCCGACTCTGTCAGCCTTGATTTTATTCTTTGTCAGGGTGGATGTATTTCATTGTAGAATGTAGCCCAAGGTGTAAACCTAATTCCTAAGATTGGCCTTTCTTTGGTTTGAATTGAGTGTCTGAGGTCTAAGCAATGTTTCTCTCTTCTGGCTAGTTTAGAATCTCCAACCTCTCCCAGGATTGTGTTGCCATTTGATGTTCCCATTCAGTTCTTGGATTTGTAGCACACACTCTTAGCTTGGCTCTGTAGAGTCTTACCCTGGAGAAGGACGTCATGGTTGGTGAAATTGAGGAGCATCAAAAAGAGAAAGGCCCTCAGCTAGATGGATCGATAGATGGTCGCAGCAAGGGGCTCAAACATAGCGAGGATTCTGCGGATGGCCCAGGACCGGCAGTGTTTCGTTCTATTGCACACAGAATGCCACTGTGAGTTGGAATTTTATCCATGGCACCGAGCAAAACCCAGGGCCTACCACAAAACCTTAAAAAGATCGATTGAGAGAATGGATCAGTAGTAAAATAGAAAATTATCGTGCATTTAAATTGAAAAAAAAAAACATTCCTCCCACCCAATTACTTTCTCTGAGTTAATTGGTGTTAGTATTTCTTGTACATTCCTCCATCGTTTTCTTGTATATGAATAATTATATGTGTATAGAGGTTTTTTTGTTTTGTTTTTATTTTCTAAATCAATGGGGCCATACCATGGTGCTGTTCTGAAACTTGCCTTTTATGTCATTCTTTCTTAATTTTGTATTTTGGGCATAATTTCACCTTTGTATCTTGGATGCATTTTCATACTAATACATATAGACAATCCTCATTCTTTTAAAAAGCTATGTAGTTTTCTGTAGTAGAGTTAGAATATTAAGTAAAAAAAAGTATCCATACTAGGATTCTAGTTAATAAATGCATGTATTTATTCTGAACAAAATGGTTCAAGGCATGTCTCTGAAAGTAGTGCATGGTTGTAGACAGGCTTTCTCAGAAGGTCACTATTCTTCTCAAAACAGAAACAAAGACGAATAAACAAAAAGCCCTCACTGCCATTGAGTTGATGCTGACTCAGAGTGACCCTAAAGGACAGGATGGAACTGCCCCTATTACAAGATGTTAATTCTACGAGAGCAGAAAGCCCCGCCTTTCCCTCTTGGAGCAGCTGATGGTTTCGAACTGTTGATCTTAGGTTAGCAGCCCCAAATGGAACCACTAGGCCACCACGGCTCTTCTTCTGAGGGTATTTTAAATTAAAAGGCTACATTTTGTGCCATGGGAAAAAATAATTTTGAGATCAGGGTGAATATAAAGTTTTTACCAAAACTCAAGTGGATGCCATCCCAACCCACTGCAGCTTTGCAAAATGTTTATGGGCACATCGCCTCCCACCAAGCAACCATTTGCAGAGATCATGTGCTTTAAGGAAGGTGGGGAAGACTGCAAAGATGCCTTGAATACGGAGAGGTCAGCGCAGGAGGTGATGGCGTCTGGTTTTGGATTTCCAAAGGGAAAAATCATGATTTTTTTTGAAAGATACAGAACAATCATGGAAGCTGATTAAGAAGAAGCTTTAAGAAACTTGAAATTTTCGTTGGTGAGAAAGAGGTTAAGATATTAGTGCGGAGACATTTTTTTCTCCCATCACAATGCCTCTGCTCCTTCTTTGAGGGCAGCAAGGGCTTTCATGAGAATTTCATAGGGAAACGTCACCTCATCCACCTTTCAGCTCGGATTCTGCTCCTTTGGACCGCTTTCTGTTTCCCAAATGGAAGAGAACACAGTTTGAGTTTCTGAGGACGCTACAATTACCATTAGGATGTGCTGTACATGAAAGAGCCCAGAGGTTTTTGAGGAAAGGTTAAAAGAGATGCAAACACTGTCTTCAGAAGTACATAGACCTAAGTGGAGGATATGTCAAGAAAGAATGGTTTCACATTGTGATAAAAAATTTAAATAAAGGAGCTATGATTTTTTTGGTAGCGGTACTTTTTGACTCGTATCCCATAATTTAGTTAACTAGCCTCCAATTGATCTACTTCTCGGGGCTTCACTAGATTGGAGTACTGTAGATCACCTGGAAAAGATCTTAAATTCCTCAGACTACAGTTAGTCTCAGTTTTCCACATTCATCAAACGATCAAGAATGCACTGAAGGTTCCTTTGGTATTGAGGATACGCTGCGAAAACATTCAGATGGGGTCTCTTTTCCCTGTATACAAATGACCGCCCCACAAGGCAGCTTGTGGCAGGTGGGTGGAGAGGGTCAGCCAATGGTCTGGGAAGCACTTATCAGAGTGAAATAGGATTTTTGTCTGCAGGCAAGTAGTCAGGATTGAATGGCTTCATGGTGCTAGTGACATTTAAATTAGATCAGTAATGGGCCCAGGTTTGGGGAAGATGCTTCTCCAGGTGGTGAACAGTGTGAACGCAGGGACTACAAAGGCCCGGAAGAAGAAAGAAGTTGATCTAAGGATCCTATGTGTGACTAAAAGCAAGGAGAAAACAGAGAGAAGGAGCCAGACCAGGTGGCACGGAGGATTAAGTGCCAGGCCAAGGATCTGCTGCGGGAGGAATGTGGAGCGGCTGAGAACTATTGTGTAATTCTACTGGGTAGGGGTCCTTTCTGGGTTAACACCTCTTAGATTCAAAGCAAAATGAAATACATCTGATGCAGAAAAAAATTCCTCTCTTTCCACTTTCGTTATCTGGGTCCGTTTTAGGTGTGCTGGGCAGCTGCCGAGGCGGACCATGGGCCCACACTGCCTCCCTGTGCTGGGCTTGGGCATAACAGCCAGCTTAACCACTCCCTCATGCTCCAGGGGATGAGAGGGCCCAGGGAGGCTCTGTCCACTCCCATTCGCTCCGTTTTTCAGACGGGGAGACTGACTTTGTTTGCAAGGCCACCAAGACGATCATTCATTCCATGTTCCTTTTCTATATTTAGGCGTACCAAGGTGGGGATTGAGAATCGATCCCGAGTACCAACTTCCTTAGGTCCTACCCTGGGCAAGGGATGGGGACTTCTGGTAGTCCTGTTGACACCTTCCACAGAATGCTGCCCTTTTGATTTAAGCTGTGGGGAGTCAGCTTCTGCCCCCTCTTCCTTTTTCCTTGGCTTCTTTTCTAATTTCAAGGAGAATTTCCGACGTAGTTTCAGAGCCCTTAGGGAGGTTTGGGATTCAAAATGATCCTAAAATGCACAAGGAAAACGGTTTTGAACCTACATCAAGTCCCAGTGCCTTCAGCTGAACATAACCATCCAGAGCTGGTCATGCCTTTATGTATTTAATAAATAAAGTCTCAGTGATTTATGTATTTAATAAATCATTTCATTGGGGGCTCTAACAACACTCAGCACAATCCATGCATACATCTGCTGTGTCAAGCACATTTGTAAATATGTTGCCATCATCATTTTAAGAGCATTTTTCGCTACTTGAGTCTTTGGTGTCAGCTCCTCTTTCTTCTTCCCTCCCGCCCCCCATCCTCCCACGCTCATGAACCCTTGATAAATGATAAATTATTATTTTCATATCCTACACCATCTGCTGTCCCTTTATCCACATTTCTATTGTTCATCCCCCTTGGGGTGGGGGAAAGTTATACGTCGATCAATGTGATTAGTTCCCCCTTTCTCCTTCTGAAAACCCCCTCTCCCCTCATGTTATTGCTACACCCATTATTGTTCCTGAGGGGTTATCTGCCCTGGATTCTGTGTGTAAGAGCTCTTATCTGTACCAGGGTACATGCTTCAGTAGGTGGATTTGTAAGGTAGAACTGGGTCATGATAGTGGGGGCGGGGGGAGGAAACATTAAAGAACTAGAGGAATGTTGTGGGTTTCATCCATGCTATACTGCACCCTGGCTGACTTGTCCCTTCATTGTGACCCTTCTGTGAGGGGATGTCCAATTGTCTGCAGATGGGTTGGGTCTCCACTCTAACTCCCATCATTCGCATCAATATGATTATTTTTGGTCTTCTGATGCCTGATATCTGTTCCTGCTGATGCCTTGTGATCACACAGGCTGGTGAGCTTTTTCCATATCAGCTTTGTTGTTGGACTTTATTGACCAGCTTTGTTACTTCCATGCTAAATGGCCACCTGTTTAACTTCAAGCCTTTAAGACCCCAGACACGATATCTTCTAATAGCCAGGCACCATCAGCTTTCTTTGCCACATTTGCTTATGCATCCATTTTGACTTCAGTCATCATGTAGGGAAGGTGAGCATCACCGAATGCCAGGTATTTCGGACAAAGTGTTCTTGCATTGAAGGAGGGCTTGAGTAGAACTTGCCTCAGTTCTTGACACTTCAGCACTGGTCATCATGCCATGAAACATTTCAAATCTCTGAAGATATTATTCCTTCTGCCTGGAATATTCCAGCCTTTATATGCCCCCTTTAGAGAGTTCCTGCCTGTACATTGAGACTCCTATCCAACATATCATGTCTGCAAGTCTTTCTGAGCTAAAGTCAGTTACATTTCACCCTCAGGATCTCTAGGGCTTAATCTAGTGACCTAGAATACTGTCGGCATGCATTGAATGGTTTTTGGGGTAAAGGCATGAACTGTCTCATTCATGCTAAATGGTGATTGGTCAGTGGACAAAAGAGGAAGAAGTTTAGAGAGAAAGAGGCAACCATAGAACAGATGCAAAAAAACAAAAAAAAGCGCTCCTTAAAACCCCATGTGCCCTTTCTGTCCGTCAACATCAAGGAAGAGAATGGGATTTCTTTTCCTCATTCCAGAATGTCTTATGCCAATTTCTTTCTGAGTTCACAGCTATGTCTTCACTAGCTTGGCCCACGCTCCATCTTGAATCTAAATTGAGTTTGAGGATTAAATGTCTAGGATGATTTTGAGGTCCTGAGTACATAATCTCTGGGATCCAAAGACCAGGCTCAAACCTAAAGTGCCCATTTTTTTTTGTTGATGTGGGATCTTGGCAAATGTTTTCACCTCTTGGAGCCTCAGTTTCCTGAATTATAAAATGAACCCTGTAATTTTTCTTCCCGTGTCTCAGGAGGCTGCTTGAAGACTGTCTCTGATAATGGATATGTAAGTGCTTTGTAAGCTTGGGAGAGCTATAATTAATGATTTAAAAATGATAACAGATAAAAATAAGTGCATAGCATATTCCTATTTTTTTTGCATTCTTTCATGAACGTTGAAGCCAAAAGAAAAGTGGAAGGAATATCACATTGGCCAACATGTTGAATCAACTGGAGGAGATCAAATACATCTTTAGGGCTCTTGACCTTTGTTCATTTGTATATTAAACAAGTATCAGTGGGCTTCAGTCTGAGTCAGTCAGACACCCCATGCCAGTCTGGAAGCAGCATGGAGTTTGAAGTCAAATGATGTGGAATGAAGTCACAACTCTACCAATTGGGCAGTTACTTAAGCAATGGCTTCTTTTCGATGTGCCTCAATGTCTTTTCAGTAAAATTAGAATAAATTGAAAATGTGTTCTTGTCTAGTAGGAGTCCCTGGGTATTAAGTGCTCAACCACTAGCTAAGATATTGATGGTTTGGATCCACCTAGAGTTACTTTGGAAAAATGTTTGGTCACCTCTTTCTGAAAAATCACAGACTTTAAGACCCCTGGAATTCTTATACTTCGGACACTTAGGGTCACCAGGAGTTGGAATTGACCTGATGGTAATGAACAACTGCAGCAGCAAAAATTTATCTAGATTTGTGACTGTATGCAGCAATCCCCGAAACACTCCGCTCGTGGCTGATGTGCATTACATGTCAGTGTTGATGATCTTCTGCTCATGAGCTTTGCTTTTGTCTCCATCTTGAATAAAGCAACAGGATTCAACCATGATTACACAGAAGCCAAATAGAAATGAATCTAATGAAAGGCAGGCCAATACTCCCCAATACAATCACTGAAGACAAATGGGTGCAAAGCAAATGTGGTGAAGAAACCTGATGGTGTCCGGCTATCAAAAGATATAGCGTCTGGGTCTTAAAGGCTTGAAGGTAAGCAGTGGCCATCTAGCTCAGAAGCAACAAAGCCCACATGGAAGAAGCACACCAGCCTGTATGATCACGAGGTGTCGAAGGGATCAGGTATAAGGCATCATCAGAACAAAAAAGTCTTACCATAGTGAATGAAGGGTGAAGTGCAGAGTGGAGACCCAAAGTCCATTTGTCGGCCACTGGAGATCCCTTTGCAGAGGGGTATAGGGAAGGAGATGAGTCAGTCACGGTGCAATGTAGCACCGATGAAGAATACAGCTTTCCTCCAGTTCCTAAATGCTTTCTCCTCCCTAACTATCATGATCCAAATTCTACCTTGCAAGTCTGGATAGAGCAGAGGATGTACACTGGTACAGATAGGAGCTGGAGGTACAGGGAATCCAGGGAGGATGATACATTCAGGACCAGGGGTGTGAGGAGCGATCCTGGGAGGGTAGAGGGTGAGTGGGTTGGAAAGAGGGAACCGATTACAAGGATCTACATGTGACCTCCTCCCTGGGGGATGGACAATAGAAAAGGGGTGAAGGGGGACGTTGGACAGGGCAAGATATGACAAAATAATAATTTATAAATTATCAAGGGCTCATGAAAGTGGGAGGAGTGGGGAGGGAGGGGGAAAAAAGGAGGACCTGATGCAAAGGGCTTAAGTGGAGAGCAAATGCTTTGAAAATGATGAGGGCAAAGAATGTACGCATGCCAGGCCGTGATGATGATGTTCCTGAGTAGAGCAGCCAGTCCACAGAGAGAACAACATGGCTGGCCCTACTATGAGACATGATGCCCCTCAGTGACTAAGGGCAATACAGGGGACAGCACCGGAGACACAGTGTGGGAATAGCACCTGATCTGATCCCACCACACCGAGGCAAATCACTGGGGGAGTGCAGCGGAACAGCAAGGGAATGGAGTGGCAAGGTCCCCAGGGAATGCTGAAAGTGGACTTTGGGGCCAGGGCGTGGTGCCCCAACAGACTGGACTGGAAAACGCTCCTAAGGGCCAGCAAACGATCCCTGAACTAACTACAAGCTTTTCTCTTGTGAAAAAAAAAAAAAGAATGTACGCATGTGCTTTACACAATTGATGTATGTATGGATTGTGATAAGAGTTGTATGAGTCCCTAATAAAATGTTAAAAAAATAAAGAGTTGTATGAGCCCCTAATAAAATGGTTAAAAAGAAAGACTGGCCAATAACAGAACATAGAAAAGCTCTTAGAAGCTCGTCAGTGTAATTCTTCCTTTTAACAATGGAAACGCTGGGGCTTATCAAGAAAATGTATTTTCCCCAAGAGTTCCAACCAATTTTGTTCAATTTATTGATGATTTTCTCATGACTATGAGAATGCAAACATTATCCATAAACACAGTTGCGTGAAAACACTTCAGGTCTGTTCACGATGGTTCCCAAGGTGGGCTGCATGCCAGTTATCCTGGTCAGAATTTAGTCAACGCATACTGGGTTGCATAAGAGGAAGCACCATCTTTGTCTTCTGCTTTGCTCATTGATGGGAGGGTGTTTTCTGTGCAGCCTGCGACAGAAGACTTGCCCCACTCTTAGAGAGCTTCTCGTGGGATTTGTGCTCTGTGGTGCATCCTATGAGAAATGTAACTAACTCTTGCCAGAAGTTCACAGTCTTTGGGGAAGAAATACATGAGAACACATGTTTATTGTAATGGAATGAAGAGCAGTGCCCAGGCATACCTGTCCCTTAGGGTATACAGGGCACAAAGCACACTACTCACTGCCTCACCAACTCTCTGTCACCTTACTGTAATGTGGTGGCTGGCATGTTGCCATGAGTCTAGAAGCGATGCCACTGATATTCTAAATACCATAAGGTTAACGTACTGGTGGGCAGATTCCTAGGAAGAAAGTCTGGTCATTTGCCTCAGGAAAGCAGCCAATGAAAACCCTATGGATTGTAACAGAATATTATTTGATACAATCTTGGAAGACACTAACATAGACTGTGACCACAACAATGAACTTGAATTTGTGACGATGACACAGAACCTGGCAACATTTCCTCCTGCTCTCTATGAGGTCCCCAGGCATCCAAGTCCATTCGATGGCAACTAACAAAAACAATAGCCACTACCTGGTGTCTTTGTATAGATTAACTCTCCTTCCAAGGAAGAGTTAAGAGCAGCCATCCAAAGTTCAAAAGTACATTCCTTAGGCACAGCGGGCAGACAGCAGGAGGACTGAAGGCAGAAGAAACAACTAGAAGATAATGATAAGAAGGAGGAAAAGGATGCTCGTTGCTCCTTGCGTGATGATTACAAGGCTGAGTTTTACTTGCCATTACCTGAATGAACACATTGACTTGTCGAGCCATCGTTCGAAGTAGGCGCTATTATTACCGCTATTTTATAGGTGAGAGAACAGACCCAGATGGTCCGATGTCTCACTCAAGGTGACGGTCCAGCCAGTAAGTGGAAAAGCTGAGGTTTAAACTCCAGCAATTGACTTCACTCTCAGCTTGGAACCATGTATGGAAGGAGGGGTGGCTTTGGATCTGCCCATATTTTACTGGAAGACAAAGGACTAAATACTCAAGACGTTGTACCTCTTAGGCACTTTGATCGGCCATAAATTATAGTCACTGGGGTGGAGGGATTAAACTTGAGATAGGTAGTGCAGCTAGGTTGGTGTGGGGGAAGGGAGTGGAACAGGTCTTCCTACTTGTGTTTACCTTTCTACTATTCCAAGGCTAAGAAGCCTGGCTGTGCAGAAGATTAAGTTTTTGACTCAAGTGAAACTGCTAACTCTTAAGACTGATAGTCTCTGAAACCACATGGAAAAGTTCTACTTTCCTGAAGGATTGCAGAGAATTGGAATAGATGAGAGTGCAGTAAGGGGCCCTGGTGGTATAGTGGTTACATGTTGGGCTGCTAACTATGAAGTCAGCAGTTCTAAGCCACCAGCTACTCCACAGAAGAAAGATGAGGCTTCCTACTCCCATGAAGTTACAGTCCTGGAAATTCACAGGGGCAGTTCTACCCTGCCCTGTCGGGTTGCTGTGGGTCAGAATCGACTCGAGTTTGTTATTTTGAGAGTGCAGTAGATTTAGTTTGCTTATTCCCAGGGCTTGCTCAGATAGTACTTCTCCATGAGTACTGTCCTCCCTGAGCTCAGTCTAGCCGGAGGTGGGGCAGATATTTTGCACTCAGCAATGAACCTAAAGGTTGGTACGGTGTTTGCTTCCATAAAGATTGTAGCCAAGAAAACCCCGAGGGTTCATTCTACACTGCAACACATGGGCTCACGGTGAGGGGGACTCGCCTAGAAGGCAATGGTTTTTGGATTATGGCACGTCCCCTGTTAAACCTTATTTTAAAGATATTGGCAGCACATCCCCTGTTAAACCTTATTTTACAGATATTGGCATCAATTGATGCCCCTTTGACGAATCATAAGTTAGTTGGCGGCAGATGTCATTCTATTTCCAGACGGCCTTTCTGAGTCACTTCAGCTACGGAACTAAGCAGATTCCTTAAGATCAAGAACTAGAACAAATATAAGGACCTCCCATCGTTTAGTGTTACTGCTTCCATCCAGACGCATGATCAAAGGACGCTTCTTCATCTCTGTTGAGATTAGATATGGTCATGTGACTTGCTTCAGGCAATGAAATGTGAGTGGAAGGGGTATGAATGTTACTTCTGGGGATGAAGGGCCATTGGGTAATTTTTCTCTTCCCTCTGCTGTGATGATGACAATATTTCAGATGACGACACCTCCACAGACCTGAGCCACCACGTGACTTGGAAGAGAGCCCACCAATGGGACACAGTGGGCCTGCAGCAGAGGCAAACAGTGAGCCCTTGCCATTTTAAGCCACTGGGAGTTGAGCACTGTTTATTTCATCCCCGTAACGTCAGTTCTCCTGTTAGATACACCATATAAGATCATCCTGGGAGATGGAGATGAACAGCATGTCTACTGAGAAGAGAGAACAGAGCAGACATGGCAAACTCAGCCCAGAGGCAAAACTTTGTAGCTACACATTCAAAATTGGGTGTTAAGGATGGTAGAGGGGTAGCAGAGGAGCCATAAGTGTTGGGAGCTTTAGACATGTGTGTTAGTCTGGGTAGACTAGAAACAAATTCACAGATACTCATGTGTGTAAGACAGAACTTTATATCAAAGAGTAATTGTATATTAAGAACGCATCTCAGCCCAGTCCAGTTCAACTCCATAAGTCTGATATTAGCCCATATGCCTGATACTAGTCTATAAATTCCTCTTCAGACTCACGAAACACATGTAATGATGCCAAATACAGGGAGATCACAAGCCTGTGGGTGGGAAGTCTTGTGGATCTAGTGGTGGTGGAAATATCTCAACACTGGAAGGGGTCTCCATGTGGCTCCTCCAGCTACAGGGCTCTAGTGTAGTTCCATGTGTCTTGTCAGTAGGAATGTCTTGCAGCGAGTGAGTGTGTGTCCCACCTCCAGCGAGCTATTTGTCATCCTTAGTGCCTTCAAATTAGGTCATTAAGCTGCAACCTGATTGACAGGCTAAACTCCCTTCATTAATAGTCTCAAGTTGACAATAGATTATGTAACTACTACAACATGTTCGGCAGAACTGGAAGAAGTATTGGGCCAATGAACCATGAACAGGGATATCGTGGGGAGCTAAAGACGAAGAAGATGTCTGAAGGAGATGGTGATGTGCAGAGGTAAAACATGTGGCTTGTGTTGTTTTGCCCATATGGTGTTTTCAAAGTGTGAATTACTTGTTATTATTTAAAATCCAGATATTTGGCATCTCTGGAAAATCGGGAGATTGTGTATACATGCCACTGCCTGTGGGCAAGCACACTTTATGCATCCCTTTAGCCATCTGATCCTGGTAGCCTCTGGAATTGGAGACCCCATATGGTTTAAATTACCAGATGTGTTCTTCCATGGACCTACTGGGTGGTTTTGATCCATCAACCTTTAGGATGGAGCCCGGTGGCACTGTTAGAGAAGCACTGGACAGCTAACTGCAAGGTCAGCAGTTCAAATCCAACTCTGGGGGAGAATGTTGAAAGTATCTGTTCCTATAAAGATTTATATCCCTGAGATTATATAGGATTTCTAAGAGTCAGAATCAACCTGATGGCAGGCATCCCTGAGTGATGCCCATCCTTCAGGCACTCAGCTGCTAATCAGAAGGTTGGAGACTCAAGCTCACCCAGGGCTTTAGAAGAAAGGCCTGGTAATTTACTTCTGAAAAATGAGCCGTTGAAAACTCCAGGGAGCACACAGTTCGACTCCAACACACTTGGGTTTTCTGGGAGTCGATGATGACCAGTGGTAACTGGTTAGTATGCTTTTGAGATTGGAATACTTACTCTCAAGGGAAAGAGTGCACATTTTTCCTGCCCTGGTGTTTGAGAGCAGTTGCCTTCTCCAGCACGAAGCCACCATTATCCGACGGTCAGGTTCAGGACCCAGACAACCTTTTGATGCATCTTGATGTGTGTACGACCAACAATACTGGGTTGCCAGATTCAATATCACTATATTAAAAGGAGGAGCTTTAAAATACCGTAATGGCTTTGGCTAGAGAAGATTGGGAAGGAGTTGGAGTCATCCACTGCTTGCCAATGGATTCCCCCCACCCCCCACCCCAGCACACACCAAATGGGCATGGCTGAGAGAAGGGAAGGGTGAAGGCTGCTGGAAGAGAAAGTGGCAAGTGGGCAGATGGCTTGCCTGAGAGGTCTGAGCGGGAGGAGAAAGTCACATACAGGCTTCAGAGACACTCTTTGGCTGGATTGTTTCGGCTCAGCAGATGAAAGAAGAGGTGGAACAAACAAGAGGGGAACAAAGGCAGAGAGGAAGCCCAGGCAGGATCAGTAGATAACTGGGGGAAGAAGACAAAGGAGCTAAACTTAAACCGGAGAGAAAGGATGCCTCAGCCAGGAGCGGGGAGCAGTCTATAAATACCTTGGAGGCAACAAGCTCGGGAGAGAAAGGAAGGTTTATTCACTGTGTCCCTGAGATGTAGGACAGAGACAGGGGCCAGAAGGAAGCCGAGACAGCCGGCGGCATCAGGCTGCTGGGCTCAGCGAATAAAGCCTTGTTTGTGCTGCGGGAGAGACTGGGCAGTGAGACCCTGGGCCGGTTCCAGGGCTCCGGAGTGGCGGCCAGCAGTGGGATCTGCTCCAGTTCCTAGACCACTGGGGCCTGGGGAACTTCAGAGACAACCCCCGCCCCTCTCACTGTATGTCTCTGCTGACCAGAATGGAATCCTCTCGGAGGAGTTGCAATCCCTTTGGCTTAAGGTGCAGAGACTGACCTTCCATGTCATTTTACTTCTCTACCATCTGTTTCCCTTGCAAAACGGGGAGTGTTTCTGTTCACTGATAAGGATGGAGAGGATCATGTGATGTTTTTACACAGAAGGGTTTGGGCAGAAGTTCTCTCTTGATGCTAATTGTTTCCTTCATTTCCTCAGGTCTCATTCCTAACCCCCTCAGGGACAGTGTTAAGGGCGTAGAAAGGCTTCTTCTTTTCGCAAGCCTCTCCCACCCTCCTCCAGCACTCATTCTCCCCTTCCACACTCCTTCCAGCGGATGTTTAGGATGCGCCAGAGTGGAAGGGCTCACAGACAGCCATACAAGGGAGGCCTGGAGATGTGCTTCTGTAAAGATTACTGCCAAGGAAGCCCCAGGGAGCGGGCTACTCTGTGACAAGTGGGTTACACCAGTGGGAATTGACTTGGTGGCAATGGGTTAGGGATTTTTGGATTACCAATACCTTGAAGTTTCCGGATGGTGCAAGTAGGTTAGTTCTTGGCTACTAACCCAGAGGCTGGAGGTTTAAATTGACCCAGCGGTACCTTGGAAGAAAGGTCTAGTGATCGAACTTTGGGGGGAAAATAAATCAGCCACTGAAAGCCCTTCGGATCACAGCCCTACCCTGACATACAAGGGGTGTCCTCAAGTTGAGGTTGACTCCAGTACAACTGTAGCCCTACCTCAGGTCCTGGAGATAGTCTTCTGAGCAAGCAAATGTTTCTGTCTTTAAGGAGTTAGCGGTTCAGTAGGGTGAGATGGACCTGAACTTGAATAACTCCTCTCTGGTAGGACAGGTGAACCCAGCAGAGGCCGGAGCTTTGCAGTGGATGACCGAGCTTTGATGACCAGGTGAGAGGAACAGCATGTGCTAATGTTCAGAGATGGGAAGCAGCACCCTGACCATTAAAACTTGTTGCTGGGGAGTGAACTTAGACCCATTGCGATCCCATGCACGTCAGAGCACAGCTGTGCTCCACGGAGTTTTCCTTGGCTGAGCTTTGGGGAGTAGATCACTAAATCTTACTTCCAAGGTACTTTGGGTGGACTATGACCTCTAACTTTTTAACTGCCTGACTGCTAGCACATCGATTCCAACTCATAGAGACTGGAGGGCAGATTTCTGAGGCTGTCGAACTTTACAGGAGTGGAAAGCCTCATTAGCAGGCCAATGAGTAGCCCAGGATATCACCAGGGCTCCTTAGCCTTTTGGCTAGCAGGTATTAGCCATTTGCAGCACCTAGGGATCTCACCTAGAGTGTTGGGGGAATTGCAAAGACTTCAGCTGAGGTTGGAACATGGCCGTGTATATTGCAATTAGCCATATGATAGAGTGAAAGATGTGAAACAAGGCTGCAAGGGTATTCAGAGGCCTGCTCCGTCTTATAGGGCTTCATCTGCAGTTAGAGGTGAATTGGCGAAGGGTTTGGAGCTGGGGAATTCACTGATGATTTTTTTTTCATTTTAGGCATTGTTCTTGATAGCCATTGGGGGTAGTTACATATCTGTTGTCAATCTGAGACTTAAGAGTGAAAGGGTGGAGGAGTTTATCCTGTTAATCAGGTTGCACTTTGATGGCATCATTTGGAGGCTGTAAGGAGAAAAATAGCTTGCTGGAGGCAGGAGCCATGCTTACTCCCTGTGAGACATTACTGAGGAGAGGCTGATGGGGCTATGCTGATGCAGCCAGAGCTCTGGGACCTGGAGGAGCCAGGTGGGGACCCCTCCAAGAGCTGAGATGCTTCTACTGCCACTGGATCCACAAGACTTTCTACCAACTGGTCTGTGATCTTCCTGAATTCGGCATTATTGCATGGCTTTGTGAGTCTAAAGCAGAATTTATGTACTAGTATTGGACATATGGGTTAACACTGGACTTACGGACTTGATCTGGACTGGGCTGGGATGTTTTCTTAGTGCACAATTACTCTTTATATAAAGGTCTTTCTTATACACATAGGAGTGCCTGTGAATTCGTTTCTCTAGACTATCTGGACTAACACAGCCATCCATTTGCAAGAGGTGATTTAAGAAACCTTGAGTAACCAGAACACATGGAGAAAGGCAAAGAGTTAACTTCCAGGCTGAGGTGGGACTGATGGGTGAAAGTATTAATCAGCTGAAGGCAACTATCCAGGAAGGGCTGAAGTTGTTATTCCTTCCTTAGACTGAAGAGAATATACCAGAACCACCCAATAATTCTTCTTGAAGGAAGCACCACCCTGAAGTCCTATTTCCATACCTGGGGTGCAGGGCCAGGTGCCTTGTCTAGTTTACTTCTCTTGCCTGTTTGCATTTCTCCCTGAGAAAGCAAGTGCCCTTGCTTTTGTTGTTACACTCTCGACAGTGTTTTGGGAAAGGGTGGGGTGGGTTGTAGGGGATGAGATGTGGGAGCAGGCTGAGTAATTGACTGCTACCAATAAAACCCTATGAATAGAGAGGTTTACCCAAAGGGTAGGAGTTTACTCAGAGAATAAGAAAGCTCTGATTATCATAGGACAATCACATTTTGAGAAGCCTGCCCCAGCTCCCAGTTTAGGCCCTAATAACAATGTGTCTACCCTGCCATCTCCATCCCACATATAGAGAAATGACACCAGGCACTATGCTTTCTTTTTCTATCCTTGACTCTCCAGTCACAGCTGACTGTGCAAGGCATGCATCTTTGATTCAGCAAATCCAACCCGGGAGCTGGCTGGTCCAATGAGACCCTCTCCAGAGAATTGAGAATTGGGTGACAGAGAGAATTGGTTCTTTGTTTGTAGGTCTTGACCTTCTCAGGCATTTTGGTATCATAATTGGACCAGTGAAAGCAGAACAGAGAAAGATCATTTACAGAAATACCAATGTAAAAACATACGAATTATTTGCATGAAAGAGGGAAAGAGCAAAAAAGAGAGGTAGAGAAAGGAAGGAAGGGAGAGAGAAGGACAAAGAAAAGAGGTGGAGAGTTTCTGATGGATTTTTTTTCTTTAGTATTGTTGCTTTTGGCTTCCCGCTTCCTGTAAGTCACTCATATCCATTGAGCACACTCTTTTTTATTTAAATGAACTCAAATAGGTTCTTTGCAACCAAATGATCCTTAAGATCACAACTAGTCTTGTTATTTCA
Source organism: Tenrec ecaudatus (assembly GCF_050624435.1). Lineage (NCBI taxonomy): Eukaryota > Metazoa > Chordata > Mammalia > Afrosoricida > Tenrecidae > Tenrec > Tenrec ecaudatus. The sequence goes on from NC_134533.1 coordinate 17,660,976, forward strand.
CAATCAAGGGAAGCTTTGTTGAGATGTTTCAGGACTCTGGTTTGGAACTGTTGATTGCACAAGGCACTTTTAATATCTCATACTCTATATAGAAAGCCCATCTGAGATTCAGATGAAATGTCTTTTGCTGCATCTCAAGGTCAATTGCCTTTGCTCTAAGATATTATTTCTACTTTATCTTCTATCATCTCCTTTAATTTGCACATAGTAGATATTTATTATGCTTGTATTACATAGAGAATAAAAAAGTTAACAATCCTAAAATGTTAGTTAAAGGAGGAAAGAAAGAGGGTGCTTTTGGGCTACCGAAAAATTATCAGCAGAATAATTTGTCCAAAAATGGTGCAATCTTTTGAGAAAGGTGGCAGAAATTAAGTAAATCGTCATCATTTTGGTTGAAGAATTCTAAGTGTTGAACTGGATTTGTTGATATTAGTTCTTCCTAATAGTCTCACAGCAATTTAGAATTGGAAGGCGTTTCTGAGAATCTGAAAAGATAGCTATCTCAAAGTGAGGATTTTCGAATGGTTGAAGTGTGTTTCCTTATGCCTCATAGGGACTCTGACTGATTGGGAAATTTCTGTTTTTCAGAGTTCCTGGTAAAATGTGCTTCTGAGCACAGATCTCAGGTCTGACAGCTTTTACATTCTGACCTCTTCCCAGAGTGACTTTGACCAGATTGCTTAATCTCTTTGACACTTGTTATTTTTCTGGAAGAAGAAAATAGAAAAATGAAAGTTTCCTGGTTTTAAACAATTGCAAAGACTGCAAAGTGCCATGCCACTAATTTCCCTTATATGTTGAAAAGGCCTTGGATTGCTAGTGAGAGTTTTGTAACGGAGATTCATTGATCCGATGATTCTGTGCGTAAGAGAAGGGAGCCCTGCCAGGCCCTGCCTCAGCCTCACAATTGTGGTTATGTTTGAGTCTGTGGTTGCGGCCACTGTGTCAATCCGGCTTGTCCAAGATCTTCCTCTCTTTCGTCGTCGCCACATCCACTTTACCATGAATAATTTAGGCAGTTATATTCTGATAATTGTTAGTTTTTCTCTGGAGTTTGAAGAGCGAGAGAAGTTGAGCTCACACTTTCTTTCTTCAGAGTTGTAAGTACTGTGACTGGACGGTAAGTACATTGACTGGACGGTAAGTACATTGACTGGACGGTAAGTACATTGACTGGACGGTAAGTACATTGACTGGACGGTAAGTACTGTGACTGGACGGTAAGTACTGTGACTGGACGGTAAGTACTGTGACTGGACGGTAAGTACTGTGACTGGACGGTAAGTACTGTGACTGGATGGTAAGTACATTGACTGGACGGTAAGTACATTGACTGGACGGTAAGTACATTGACTGGACAGTAAGTACATTGACTAGACGGTAAGTACTGTGACTGGACGGTAAGTACATTGACTAGATGGTAAGTACTGTGACTGGACAGTAAGTACTGTGACTGGACGGTAAGTACTGTGACTGGATGGTCTATGCAGTTCAAGTGAGATCCAGAGAGCAGCACACAGCACAAAGGACAAGGTAGAGAAGTGAGGGCGGACACGGGTGTCCATGTGCATCGATTATGCTTGGTTCCCAATTGTGCACATCTCTGGTGAGATCTGCTTTCCTGGCTAGGGATTATAGAATCTGAGATAGGCAGTGTGAGGCTAAACGGCTTCTTCCAAACTTACTGCCTGCGTGACTTTGGTGTATGACCTGATCTCTTCAAGCCACTGTTTTTACATTAAGAAAGTAGCTGGGAATAATATTACCCATAGTAGCAGATACTACCAGAATTAAAAGAGATGACATGTCAGAAGCCCTTAGCACAGTTCTTTGAGGCTTCTCAGGACATTAGAAGTCTTCTTTCCTTATCTTCTACCCTGTCCAGATGAAAGAAAAAAACTGAAACTCAAGTCAGTTCTGACTCACTGTGACTGTACCAGACAGGGTTGAATTGCCCTGTGGGTTTCTGAGACTAACTATGATAGTAGAAAGCCTGGTCTTTCTCCCAGGGTGAAATAAGTGGTACAGAATGTCTGCTCAGGAAGACTCTGAAACACTTCCTTGGTAACATAATCTGCTGTGGTAGTTACATAATAGGTTGTCAACTTGAGACTATTAAGAGTGAAGGGGTGGAGTTTAGACGGTCAATCAGGTTGCAGCTTGATGACCTCATTTAGAGGCACTAAGGAGAAGCATAGCTTGCTGGAGGCGGGACACACACAGACTCCCTGCTACACATTCCTATTGACAAGCCACATGGAACTATGCTGATGGCAGCCAGAGTTTTGGAGCTGGAGGAACCATGTGAAGACCCATGCCAGCGCTAAGGTGTTTCTACCGCCACTGCATCCACAAGACTTTCCACCTGCTGGCCTGTGATCTTCCCGTACTCAGTGTCATTGAATATGTTGGGCGAGTCTGAAGAGGAGTTTACAGACCGGTGCTGGACATATGGGTTAATATCGGACTTATGGACTTGATCTGGACTGGACTGGGATGTTTTCTTAATGTACAATCTCTCTTTATATAAAGCCCTTTTCTATACACATATGAGTGCCTATGAATTTGTTTTTCTAGTCTACCCAGACTAACAAACTTGCTAATAAAGCCAGGAAGAGACTTCATCACAGATTTGCAACAGTGGGGTGTAGTGGATACATTAGAAAATGACTTTCTTTGGTCCTGTCTTTTAATAACCAACAAAACCAGTTTATTGCTAGTGAAATTGTTATAAACGCACAGAAAAGACAGCCCTAATAATGAAAAGTACATTGGGCTAGGGATCAGGACATCTGGGTTCTGGTCTGAGCCTCGTTATGAGATTGGAAAGTTACACAATCTCTTTGGCCTCATTTTCCTTTGACTTCTAATTGGGAGAGATGTCTGCCTTGCCAGCCTAATGGGATAACTTGATTATCACAGGCACTAATGTCAATCAATGTACTTTAAATGAAATGAAATAGCATGCTAATGTTAAGTAGCTCAGCCTTTCAGAGGTTTAAGGAATAATTTAGCAATACTCTGTGAGCTCTTCTCAGTGAGGTGTTGTTGGAGAAAGTGGAGATTTTGATGTTGAATGGACCTGGGATATGATCCTGGGTCTGTCATTTACTAGACATGTGGCTGCGATCTTATGCTCTGAGTCTCAGCTTATTTAGGCATAATAGGAGTTGTTGTGAGGAGCAAATTGAATAGTGAATGACGAGTCAGCGCATGTGTTGCTTTTTTAAAAAATTACAAAATGACTTAGGATAGAGATGATCCTCAGATTATCTTATGCAGGAACATGGATTCAAAGCCTGAGCTAAGATATAGCTGAGCTAAGCTCAGCTGACTTAGACACCCTCTCCCAGGGATGACATGTAGGGGAAAAGTAAGAAACAGAAACCAAGAGGCCATTGGTCTCAACAAAGACACAAAGTTTCAAGATACTAAGGGTGCTCTAGGATCTGGCTTGCATATGAATGAAAAAGTCAAAGTTATGATGTCTAAAGATTACCACCAATTTCCCAGGTGCCTGAGAAAAGATTTTGGAAACCACTTGGTGAAAAAATTGTTGTTGTTAGGTACCATCAAGTTGGCTCAGGCCCATATCGACAGAACAAAGCACTTCATGGTCCTGTGCCAGCCTCACAATTGTTCCTATGTATGAACCGATTGTCATAGCCACTATGTCCATCCGTCTTGTTGAGCCTCTTCCTCTATTTCTAGGCCCCTCCACTTTCCCAAGCATGATGCCATTCATGATGCCATCCACAGACTGGTTTCTCCTGACAATATGTCCAAAGTATATAAGATGCAGTCATGTCATCCTTCCTTCTAAGGAGCACTTTGGGAATAATTCTTCCAAGACAGATCAGCTTGTCCTTGTATCAGTTCATGGTACTTTCAATGTTCTTCTGCAGTACCACAGTTCAAATATATTGATTCTTCTTCAGTCTTCCTTATTCAATGTTCAAATTTTACATGCATGTGAGGCAATGGTTGGGTGCATCTTAGTCCTCAAAATAACATCCTTGCTTTTCAATACTCTGAAGAGTTCTTGTGCAGCAGATTTATCTAATGCAATTTGCCTCTTATCTCTTGACTCCAGCTTCCATGAGAAAATGAACCTTTGTGAAAAAAGTAAACACATGTTTCTGCAGAACTCTTGTGACCTAGAACAGAAACTGTGTCTTTGAATTATTTTGGAATCTTGTTAAAATGTAGTTTCAGATCTTGTAAGCTACGGGGAGCTGGATGTTGCTGGATCCTGGATCATTCTGGGAGCAGAAAGGTCCTAGGTAGCAATCACCACATTTTCAAAAGCACCTGCTTTGTACAGTTGTATGGTGGTATTATTATTTATTTTATTTTTTTGTATGGTGGTATTATTATTATTAGGTGTTGTTAAGTTGGTTAACACTCATAGCAATCCTAGGCACAAAAGCATGAAATAGCTTACATATGGATGTGAATGGTGCTTGTGATAGTTAGGTTTATTGTGAAAACCTGGCTAATAGGAACATGAGGGATTAATCAGGTCACAGTTTGATTGGATGGCAATAAGATAAATGGCTTTGTAAGACTCACCCCCATCTCTCTTGTTCTCTGGTAATCTAACCAGCATGCTGCTGCTTTAGATAGTTCTCTGCTTCAATCTGTGTGCTACACTACCTGTGGGCCAAGCCAACCTGTGGATCATGTTGCAAGAGGTTAAGGCTCCTTTGAGGCCTGCTTTTCCACGCTGCTGGTGCATACATTGCTTGAACTTGAAACTGGTGGTCCTGTCACCTTGCATTGCTTGACTTGGATATCCCATCCGGGTCTGCTTCGCTAAGCTCCCAAGCTACTGACTGTTGCTAACCCACCCTGCTGTTTGTTGCCTGCGGGCAGACTCTGCCTGCCTTGCTTGAAGGAGGACTCTGCTGTCTGCTTCCTTGACCTTGGACTCCACAGCCCACGTGAATTGAAGGACTTCAAGTCTATTAACTGTTCCATGAAAGTGACTTGAACTGAGCCCTCTGTGCTGCTGTGTGGACTAATTAGCTGTTACATTCCTTCTCACTGTATTAATCTATCTATCTATCTATCTATCTATCTATCTATCTATCTATCTATCTATCATCTATCTATCTATCTATCTATCATCTATCTATCTATCTATCTATCTATCTATCTATCTATCTATCTATCTATCTATCTAATCATAAGTGCCCTGGCTTTGTTTCTCTAGAGAATCCTGCCTAACACAGTGTTGGAAGGAGATAATTTTTTAGAATTATTGGGACCTAGAGTCTATACAAAAAAGAATAAATAAAAAAACAACAATACACACACACACAAAGGAAGAATAGCAACAACAACAAAAATAAACCCACAGTCACTGAGTGAATTTTGACTGGGGTAACCCTCTTTTGGCTTTCTGTGGCTGTGCATGTGTATGGGCACAGGTAGCCTCGCATTTATCCCTCAGAGTGGCTTGTGGGTTAGAATCAACCATGTGGCTAGCAGTTTAAACTCAGGAGATATGGGGTCCATTATGCCAATGCTTTAAACATCTTTAGGACTCAGACATTTCTCGAATGTGGGAGGTTCTTTCCTGATCTTTCATTATTCTCCGTCATTTGCTCACTCTTATCATGTTAATTTAACATGATTTTAGTACTCATATGTTTTAGCTAGCAAACCCCATATGCCACTTTCCTTTTTTTGATCCCACCTTCAAAGTATCCCTGTGAAGGGGCAATCTTTCCCCCCTCATTTTATGGGTGAAGACATCCAGGCCTCTCAGCTGATTAACACGTACTTGACACCACAGAAGTGGAAGTGAAAGGACTAGGCAAAAAATCTCACCTCCGGAAATCAAATGCCCAGAAACAGCTCTGTTATCACACATTACTTAGTCATTACAGAGTGGGGAGAAAATTAGAGTAGCTGGTATCATTTCCTCCCACAAATTAAAACGAGGCTTGCATCTTTGAATAAGTGTTTCTTTAGTCTTTCCTGGGGGAGAAATGGTGTGCACCTCTTGCAGGATTTTGGATTTCTGCTATGTGAAGTCCTAAGAGTTGCCCTACATATGTGGGAGCTGAATTCAGTGTGATAGGGTTTGATCAATTCTAATACAATTGAAGATGTGGGAATTGAATGCCTCTTGCTGGGAAAGGGCACAAGAATTTTATTGAGAGGGTTTTTTTCCCCTCCAAGCAGTTATTGCTCCACAATAGGTGAACATGGAATTGAACATGGTTTTTGGAACAAGGAGTAATCTCTCCAAAAATAGACCTGGATCATGAGAAAGAAAGACCTCACCTTTGGGGTCAGGAGGGGATAGCTTTTCATAAACCTTTTCTTTGGGATGCACGATAATGTCAGAAAAGCAATTACCTTACCAGTATTAAAAATTAGATTATTTTACCAGTATTAAAAATATCAGATGATTTTATATGCATTTTTAAAGCTAAGTTTCTTTTGGAAATAAAAATGCATAAAATATAAGCCCTTAGAGCACTGGGCTCCAGTTTACTATGACAACCATGTGCTCCCTTGAAATGAGACGTGCAGTTTTCTGTTTGCCATGCTCCTCTCCATGGAATGCAGTCTCATTACTTTCCCACTGAGCTCAGGACCCTGGGGATATAACCCTGGGGATATAGGAAAAAGCACTGCTCTGGGGGTGGGAGACACGAACACTATACTCCAAAGCCCCAAAGCTCTAGGGGTTTTGGAAAGCCACCTCAAACTCATTCGATCTTGACTAAGTTACACAGGAATAGGGGATATTGTCTTATAAACGTAAAGTTAGTTGAGCCTTACAGCTAATTAATTCATCAGTCCACTCATCCACTTAATCCTAATGGAGGACATACACCATGCTTTTTGGCTGGATTAGCAGTGGTGGGCAAGGCAGATGGCGTGATTCTAGTTTTTTCTTTTTTAAAGAAATGTTTGCGTGCTTTATTGTATGTTAGGTGAAAGCTTATATAAAAATTAAATTCTCATGCAACCAAGTGATTCTTATTATCTTGTGGAAAAATAGTTAATTATGTAAGAAAGGGGTACAGACACGTTCATTATAGAGCCAGAGTGTAGACATGTTACAGGGTCAATTTAGGGCCCAGTCTAAGTTTAGGGAAGGCCTTCAGAAGAAGCGAGGTTAGAACTGAAATGGGCAGGATGAGCAGCAATGATTAAGGCAGGAGCAGAGTGCCTTAGGTACAGAGAAAACGATACATGAAAGCAGGAAGTAAGAGAAAAAAGTCACATTTGAGAAGCCTCCAGGCACCTGACGCAGGTAGGAAAGGATGGAAAGTGAACAGAAAGAGATGGCGTGGGAGTCCAGCGAGGCCACATTATGAAGGCATTTAGAAGTCTTATAAGGTCGAGGAACACAGTAGCCAGTTTTAGTTCAGTTAGGACTTTGGAGGTTGGCTGTTTCTCCAGCTATTGAAGATATTTTCACAGAGGACTATGTAACAGTTCATTACATGGGCAGCATTCAATAAGTGAAATGGTGAGCAGGTCACGGCTATCAGAATAACAGATAGAAATCTGTTCCCTAAGCATAAACGAGTAAACCAAGCATGACCCAATCAATGGGAAATGATAGTTGAGTCTAGTGTAATATCATTATACATTTAGGTATTTGCATCAAACCACATATCCATGGTACCCAAGTAGCAAATAGAAAAGAGAAAACACAACGATGGGTCCTTGCAATAAATTATAATAGAAAAATAAAAACTGCCTGGATCAGTTCCCCTCAGCTAATGTTGCTTGACATCTGTACTTGGGGTTGACATTCAACAGAATTGCTGGCGCAGGACATCTGAAAAATTAATCAGCTTCCAAAAGGATTTCCTGAAAAATCAAACGAGAAAATGTTGTCTGAGTGACATTTAAACATGAAGACAGAAACAGAGCGGAATCATCACTTGGGACTCGTTTAACTTTCAACATGCGACCTCTCTAAGGCACTGAATAGCAACTCGCAACAGCAACACAATCCTGAAAACCTAGACCCTATTGTAGTATAGCACAAGAATTACTTGCATTATAGCTACCAGCTTTCACAGGGCATTTCCAGGTAAATGAGTAAAACAATTTCTCTTATTCCAACGACATTATTCAGTTCTCAGAATTTTTTGGAAGTGAAGAATCAAAAAAAAAAATGCCACCGCTAAATGCCAGTGGTGATGAAGATTGGGAAAAAATGTGTGTGTGTGTGTGTGTGTGCATGTATGTGTGATTGAGCTCACTTTCCTTCCTCAATTCTCTTTTTGGGTGGTTAGCCATGTATAGAACTTTCCAGTGCTCCTTTAGCCAGTTCTGTGGGAGAAAAGGAACATGCCTCCTTCTTCCCTCATTAGTGTCAAGGCGCTTGGCTCCACTCCAGCCCCAATGCTGGTTTTAAATTGGAGCAGAGTATGAGGCAGGTCTTCCCACACATTCTAGAAATTTCTGTTAAAGGGATTATCTGTATTCTAGCAATGGAAGAGCAGCAATCGTGCTCACTTCGACAGCAAATATACTAAAATTGGAAGAGCAACAATCTGCAATTTTCAATTTCCCTTTATCTAATATGTAAGACATCTAGATAAGTCATCAAGGGTCAAGAAACACAGGCAGAGCTTGCCTGTAAGAGTTGCTCACATGATGTGATCAGAGACCCATGAAGGTCTCCAGTACCAATATCCCTTTCAGTAGCTTCCTCTGATGTTATGCATTTCTCCATTAACAGTTCTTTCTTGACTGTAATTTCTTTCTACAGAGAGATTGTATTAGAACTAAATTAATTAACTCAGAGGAAAAAAAACCATTTACTGAAATTAACTCTATGTTCTATCTATTCTCTGATCAAAAACTCACTGCTGCCTGGTCAATTCTGACTCATAGTCCGTGATCCTGTAGAACAGAGTAGAATCATCTTTTTTGCGTTCTGAAGCTGTCAGTCTTTCTGGGAGGAGAACGCCTCCTCTTTCCCCCAAGGAGTGATGGGTGGTTTCAAATCGCAGACCTGGCAGATTTCAGCTCAATGTGAGACCCACGGTGCCACCAGGGCTCGCCACAGTCTATGGTCGCTGTAAGAAATAGATTAACAAACATATGGTGAGCACCACTCTTTACTAAGCACTTACTAAGGACTACTGTGCTAAGCCCTCATGCACACTGTTTTATCTGATTCTTTCAATTGCTTTGAGTGGGACATACTATTACCTTTATGTTGTAGATGAAACCCTTAAGTTTAGAAAGGTCCATGTTCTTGTTCGCAGTTGAAGGCGTCCAACAAGAGTTGGGCAAAGGTATGTAGCAAATCTCATACCGGCTGACTCCAAAGCTAAAGCCCTCAACCAGTAAGATTGTCCTCGAAGAGTCTACCGACTGGTAGAAGAGGAATAAAGGTAAACTAGTAATTATAATAAGTGAGATTTATGCATATAAGCAGTGGTATATGCCCAAGGAAGGAGCTGGGGAAGATATCCAAGTGGCAGTAATATTTGAACTTGACTTTGAAAAGTCAATGAGTTGCGTCCTCTTAGCACAGTAGGGCAGTGAGTCAGTCTCATAATGTGAAGGGAAAAAAGTCAACGAGGAAGCAGTAGTTAGAGAAGGGAGATGAAAATCATACAGGGAGGAAGTTGTAGCACATGCAGAGGATGAGAGCCCTTTGTTCTCCGGAGATGAGAGTTAGTTATTTTGTGATTGGGAAAGTCAAGGAGGAAGAAGGTTGGACTCAAGGTTGGAAAGTTATCATTAGAAAAGAGTTGGCCTTACTTCTCCTCAGGAGCTCACATACGGCCAGGAATAGAGTTGATGCTTCAGTTCGAGTGGAAAAACCTTGTAATAAATGAGGCATTAGGTAAAGTACTTAGAAGGCTATTGTCTTAATAATGGAGCAAAATTAGCCCTGATCCAAAGGTTACTGCAGTCTTGTCTAGCAAAACCTAAAAGCAAAGTCTTGATAAGATTAAAGCATTTCCAAATAATTTAGCTGGATTTGAAACAAAATCCAGAATATTTAAAGGAATACAAAAATATCCAACCCACTAAAAGCTAAAATGTACAATGTCTGGCATCTAATCAAAATTATTAGGCATGCAAAAGAGACAGGAAAATATGGCTTATAGTAAGGGAAAAAAACAAATCAATAGAAATAGACCTCTCTCAGAGACCTAAATGTAAAACTGAAAACTGTAAAGCTCATCAAAGTAAAGTAGGGGGGAAATTTCAGGGTCTCCAATTCATGGCATAAATAGATGATCAAATATTCCTAACGTGCACAAACAGCAAAAGATAAATGAGATGACTGGGCCTCTTAAAACTGAAGCACTGATGGATATCAAAGACATTCCCAAAAGAGTGAAAAGAGAACCTATTTACTGGGAAATTTTTTTTGGCAATGACATATCAGACAAGGAACGGATCTCTAAACTTTGTAGAAAAGTGCAATCCTTCAACAACAAAAAGGAGACAAGTAATCTAATGGAAAAGCCTATCAGAGAACGCGGACAGACGCTTCATCAAAGAAGATTACACATCCCTGAAGAAAATGTGTGAAGGGCTAATAAGTACATGAAAAAACGTTTGCAATCATTAGAAAGATATAAATGAAAACAATCATGAGCTATCATCTTACTCTAGCAATAACAGCAACGTATAAAGAAAAAAAAAAAGAACCCCAAGAGAAAATAACAAATGCGAGCACTAGCTATGGAGACATTTCTTTACATTGCTGGTGGCACTGTAAAATGAGACAGCCATGGGGGAAAACAGTATGGCCCTTTCTCAAAAACTTGGAAATAAAGCATCATTTGATCCAGCAATCCCACCCTCCGGAAATAAGAACCGTGACATGGGTATATATATACACACACATCATACATATATATGTACACCCATGTCAATAGCAGCCTTCTTCACAATATCAAAAAGATGAAGGCTATCTAAGTAGCTATTCATCAGCAGATGAATAAATAAACAACAACGGTGGTACATACATACAATGGAATACTATGCAACCATAAAGAATAATTAATGAAGAATCAGTGAAACAACTCACAATATGGGCTGTACTGGAGAGCATTATGTTGTTGTTAGCTACTGTTAAATTGGTTAAAAAGCCCCTCTACTTTACCCAGCAAGGTGTCCTTTTCCAGGGATTGCTTTCTCCTGAAAATATGGTCAAAGTATGTGAGACAAAGTCTTGCCACCTGGACCTCACCAGAAAGAACACACAGAACGCAAATGCACTACATATGTGGGAAAAGATGTCGGGGAAGCTCAATATTATCAGCCAAAAAGAGGCTGCGTCTGACTTTGGAACACACTAAAAATTGGATATACGGAAATTAAAACTGAATTTGAAGAAAAATAAAACAAGTCCACGAGAGCCAAATATGATCTTCAATATATCCCTCTGAATTTAGAGAAGATCACAAAGCAGATATGACACCTATGATAGAAGACCTGATGAGCTGTGGCTTGACATCAAGAAATTGACATATGAAGAAAGTAGAAGCCAACTCATAGCAACAAGACAGAAAGGAAACATCAGCTTGGAGGTCAGAAGAAACTCCGAAACTTGCTCTAGAGCATAGAGTGCTTAAAGCAACTGGATGAAACGATGAAAAGAGTTGAATAGAACATTTCAAAGGGCAGGTTGAGAATGCAAAGTAGGGTACTGTCATGAAATGTGCAAAACCCAGAGTTAGAAAGCTAAAGAAGAAGAAAACACTCAACATATCTCAACGGAAAGAAATGAAGATACAATTCAAGCCCTGATTTGCATTATTGGAGGACTCTATGGGTAAAATATTAGGTGACGTAAGAGGAATCAAAAGGGAATGGAAAGAATGCACAGTTATACATTAAAGAAGAGACTGATGGCCAATCATCTCAAGAGGGAGCATATGATTAAGAACCAGTGGTGTTGAAGGAAGTAGTTCAAACTTTACTTAAGGCCATAGCAGAACCCCTAGACTTCCGAGACTTCTGGAATACCATTTGACATGTTTCAACAAGCTGATACAGTGCTGTGAGCTATCACTCATTTATGCCAAGGGATTTGAAAGACAGGTACTGGCCAACCATCTAGAAGGAACCCACATTTATGCCCATTTCAAAGAGAGATAACCTAAAAAGAAAATGGAATTAAAAAATGCCAGCCTAGAATTTTATAATCAACGAAAACATCTTACAAAAATCAACCAGTTAAAAAAATACATACAAAAAGAATTCATTGCTAACAGACCTGTCTTAAAGGAATGCTAAAGGAATTTCATCTGGTAGAACAAAAATGATACAAGTTAGACCCCTGGATTGCCACAAGGGATTATGAGTACAAGAAAGAGTAAATTTGTAAACAATTACAAATTTGAACTCTGATCTTATTCCTTAAATCAAATCAATTCAGTCTTCCCCACTCTCCTGTCACTCCAGCCTCCTGATTGCTAAGCTAAAAACCTGGAGTAAGACCAGATTGATCTCTCTCTCTCTTATACTCGAAATCAGTCCTTAATGAAATATCTGTAACTGTAACTGTACCCTGAATGCAGAGTCAGAGTCCAATCCCTTCTCGGTACACTCACTGTTACCATGTGGTCCTAGCTGTTATCATCTCTGACGTGAATACGACAATAGTCTCCTTAAAGGGATTCCTGATCCACCTGTATTGTATTGTTAATCAAGCACATCAAGTCATCCTGGCAAAGCATGAGTCGGTTCATGCTCAAAGCTGCACAATGGGTTTCTAGTTCATTTCTGTAAAAACCAAACCCAGGTTTGGACAGTGGTCCTTTGGTCCTACACGATCTGCACATCCAGTCCCTTCATTTTCCTGGCCACAGTTCTTTCTTCTTTCTCCCTGTCCATTCTGCTCCAGCCACACTGACTGACCTCCTTGAAATTCCTTGGAGTGTAGTGGGAACACTTTGCGAACCTTAAGAAAGTTTCCTTGCTAGACTCTCCTTTCTCTAGATACCACTTGGCTCAGTGCCTCACCCACTTTGAGCCTTTTTAAAATACCACATTCTCAATAAGGCCCACTTTGATCTATTTTTTATATAATTTTATTAGGGGCTCATACAACTCTTATCACAATCCATACATACTTTACATACATATCATATCCACACATACCACTATCCATACATATCACAATCCATACATACTTTACACATCAATTGTGTAAAGCACATTTGTACATTCATTGCTCTCATCATTCTCAAAATATTTGCTCTCCACTTAAGACCCTGGCATCAACTCCTCATTTTCCCCTATCCCTCCCTGCTGGCCCCTGCCTCATGAACCCTTGGTAATTCACAAATTATTATTATTTTGTCATGTCTTACACTGTCTGACATCTCCCTTCACCCACTTTTCTGTTGTCCATCCCCCAGGGAGGAGGGTATATGTAGATCCTTGTATTCGGTCCCCCTTTCCACCCCACTCTTCCTCCACTCTCCCAGTATAGCCCCTCTAACCACTGGACCTGAAGGGATCATCCGCCCTGGATTCCCTGTGTTTCCAGTTCCTATCTGTACCAGTGTACATCCTCTGGTCTAGCCAGATTTGTAAGGTAGAATTGGGATCATGATAGGTGGTGGTGGGGGTGGTGGAGAGGAAGCATTTAAGAACTAGAGAAAAGCTATATGTTTCATTGTTGCTACAGTGCACCCTGACTGGTTTGTCTCCTCCCCGTGACCCTTCCATAAGGGGATGTCCAATTGCCTACAGATGGGCTTTGGGTTCCCACTCCGCACTCCCCTTATTCACAATGATATGATTTTTTGTTCTGATGATGCCTGATACCTGATCCCTTTGACACCTTGTGATCGCACAGGCTGGTGTGCTTCTTCCATGTGGACTTTGTTGCTTCTGAGCTAGATGGCCGCTTGTTTGCCTTCAAGCCTTTAAGACCCCAGACCTCCTACAACCTCCTCACCACCAATTTGAATCACTTGTTGTTCCCTTGTCTCTGGGTTTGTTAACACCACTTCCTTTCCCCCAACCTCTCCCTCTCCCATGTCCCCCGGAACTGTTGGTCCCATTGTTTTCTCCTCCAGATTGTTCATCCAGACTATCTTATTTAGACAGACATGAGGAGATAGTAACATGCACAAAAACAAGACAAAGCAAAACCAAGCAACGATATACAACAAAACAACAATAACAACAACAAGCCAGTGACAAAAAAACAAAACAAAAAAACCCATAACACAACTACAACAAAAAAGAAATGCTTGTAGTTAGTTCAAGGACTGTTTGTTAACCCGCTTTGATCTATTTTCATAATGTCCCTTTCCCTCTTCTTCTTCTTCTTCTCCACTCCTTTATTTAATGGAGGGCTTATTGTTTGTGAATACATTATATAATCACTTAATTAACTCGTTTACTAATACTTTTTTTATTGGATAGCTTCCTCTTAGAAGGCCAGTTCCTTAAGGGTCAGCATCTTTGCTGTTCTGTTCACTGATGTAGCCCAAGTAACTAGATATGCACCTTGCACATTGCAGGTGCTCAGCGTCTGTTGGCTGGTGGCCCAGAGGTCTGCTCTGAGACCCACAGTTTATGAATGTGAGAGCTTTATTTTGAGCCCAGATATTTATTATTAAATCTCACAGTCTCTCTCTCTTTTTATAACCATGTTGTAACGTGGAAAACATAAACACATACTCTGTTTAAAAAAAAACCAACCCATTGTCATTGAATCTGTTCCATCTCATTGCACTTGTATAGAACAGAGTAGAACTGCTCTTTAGGGTTTTTGTGACAGTAAATCTTTAAGGGAGCAAATAGTCTCATCTTTTTCCCTCTGAGTGATTGGTGGGTTTGAAATATTGACCTTGAGGTTAGCCATCTAACGCTAACCTGGGCTATTAGGGCTCCTTTGATAAAAAAGGTAGAGCTCTGTCACTTTCCAAGGACTTTAGTATTCCATTTCAACAATTCCATTATGAAATTAAAAGGGATAATGAAAATGAAAAACGCTTTGTACACTCTGAAGGTGTTTGTGATGGCTCATTGTCACTATTCTTAATGTGACTTGATTTCATCATTGAATCAGTTGATCTGATAGGCAGATGCCACTTTGAGAGTATCAACTTTGTCTCTACAAAGTAAACTTCACAAAATCTTCTTAATCTACATTGCATGTATTGTTGCTTTTTCCATTTCCATATATCTTTAACAATTTTGGTTATTTTATGTACTACTTGTGTTTTTCCTAAAAATATCACATAAATTATTTTAACGGAAAATTATAGTGCCTCATTAAATGAGGCACATAATTCTTGATAAACAGAGGATCCTTTAAATACACCTTAGAATAAATATGTAACTATTAAAAACCCATTAAAAATGGGTCTGTGTCTTTCCTGAAACATTTTACGTTATTTGTCCCAATTTGGGAGACACCTTTCTGCTAAAGCACATTCTAAACAATGATAGGATAAATAGTAATCTATACAATTACTACTACTATACAAAGAAGTCATAGAGACCCTACATCTACTGCCTGCTCCTGAGCCATTGTGACAATTGTTATGCTTGAGCCCATTGTTACAGCCACTGTGTCTATCCATCTTGTCCAGGGTCTTCCTCTTTTTTGCTGCCTCTCTACCAAGTATATCCTTTCCCAGAGACTGGCTTTTCCTGATAAAATGTTCAAAGTAGATGAGAAGAAGTCTCACCATCTTTGCTTCTAAGGAGAATTCTGTCTGTGTTTCTTTGAAGACAGATTTGTGTGTTCTTTTGGCAGTTCATGGTACTTTCAACAAGAGATCCTTGGTGGCACAGTGGGTACATGTTGGGCTGCTAACTGCAAGGTCAGTGGTTTGAAACCACTTGTCACTCCCCAGGAAAACAATGAGGCTTTCTACTCCCATAAAGAGTTCCAATCTTGGAGACCCTCAGGGGAAGCTCTAGCCTCTTGTATAGGGTCATTATGACCAACAAGTCATCAAGTCAGAATTGACTTGATGGTAGTGAGCTTGGTGCTGGTTGGCACTTTACATATTCTCCACAACACCATAATTCAACTGCATTGATTTTTCTTTGATCTTTCTTATTCACTGTTTAACTTTCACATACATATGAGGCCACTGAACATACCATGACGTGGGTAAGGGTCACCTTAGTTCTTAAAGTAGTATCTCTACTTTTCAACACTTTAAATTTAGAGATCTTATGCAGCAGATTTACCCAATGCAATCCTTTAACTTCCCTAATAAACAACCATAATAATGAATATCGGCTGCTAATTCTGTGTGGCCATGGAAAAGGATGATCAGATCCAGCAGTAGAGTGTTGTGGGAGGAGGAATTAGTGCCAGAACAGGGTACCAAAAGATGGAGGTTGGAAGCATGTCTGACCTCTGCCTATAGACATTGGCCTTGGGGCTGCCTTGTGTAGCCAAATATGGCTTCCATACCTTTTACTCATTCTCCTTCTATGGAAGTAACTCTCCTATTATGAAAATGGGGAGATATATTTTAGTGGACAGCTGGCAATCTAGGCCACACTGATCTCTTTTTTAACTGAGAAGAAGCAAAGAAGCAAAATCCTAGAAAGGGAAAATGATTCATCCCTATCACCAAGTCAGTGTAAAATTATTCACTTATCCAGCTAGCCAGCATAGCACATATTTATTGCATGTTCCCTAAGTGCTACCCATTGTCCTGGGCCCTGGAGATAACCAAGACAGACAAGGTCCCTTGTACATTCTTTCTGGTGAAAGCAGGAAACAAGCAAGTGTAAGGAAAAGTGGTTAACTTTCAATGACAGAAGGGTCTCAGGCCTGGGAGGCAGGGGGCCGATTGTGTAGGGACTTCTAGGCTATAATAGTATGGGCTTCTTCCCTCTCCTGGTCTTTTATTTAACTGAGCCCCAAACAGCAGTCCATAGGGCATTAAGAGGAAGGAGCAGCACCCCATCAGTATATGGTAGCTCCAGGCCTGGGTAAAGTCTCAGCAACCTTGTGTTTTATGAGCTTTCCACCCTTACCTCCCATTCCAGGTTTCAGGGTTGGCTCTGTTAATGGAAATTGGCAGCTTTCTTTCAGGATGAGAATTTTGAATTTACCCCAAATGAACAGTGCTAGCAAACAACTAGTGATTATTAGGTGCCTGATGTGACAAGATTTTGATGTCTTAATTTAGTTTCCAGTGGGTGGATCCATGTCATGCAAGCTGCCTAGAGCCACAAAGGGAAAAGTGAGCTGTCTACAGAGGCTGTAGGTGAGAGGCTGAAGATGGAGAACAGCCCTGGTAGACAAGAAGGACCCTGCATGGGACACTGCGCATTAAAGAGACGTGGGCAAAAGGAGAAGAATGAAAAACCTTTCATTAAAGAGGATACGGCCTCTTATCAAAGAGTATCATCCAAACCCTCTAAGTCGTTTAGAGAAATTATATTTATAAAGGGCTGTCAGACAGCTATGCCATCCATTCAGTTCAATTAAAAAAAAGGTTGTTGGTTGTTTTTGTTTGTTGTTGCTGCCCCCCTGCTTTATCAAACATCATGTTCTTCTACAGCAGCGGTTCTCAGCCTGTGGGTTGTGACCCCTTTGGGGGTCAAATGACCCTTTCACAGGGGATGCCCGATTCATAACAATAGCAAAATTAGCTGTAAAATAGCAACGAAAATAATGTTATGGTTGGGAGGGTCACCACAACATGAGGACCTGTATCAAAGAATCGCAGCATTAGGAAGGCTGAGAACCACTGTTCTAACAGTGACTGCTTTTAAAGGTTAATTTTTCGGTCTTTCATGTGGTTAGGTGCTCGTTTTTAGGTTCAGCTTTGTTCTGTTACCTAAACTTGAATGGGCCCCAAACTCATGCCGACTTCATGAACAACAGAGCTAAATGCTGCCTGGTTCAGCACAATTCCCACGATCAGCTGTGAATCAGACTATTTTGATCAAGGGATTTTTCACTGGATGATTTTTGAAAGTAGATTTCCTGGCCTTTCTTCCTAATTCATCTTAATGTGTTAGACTGGGTAGCCAAAGAAACAAATCCAGAGACACTCATATATGTATATCAAAGGGTAAATATATATTAAGAAAATGTCCCAGCCAAGTCCAGATCATGTCCATAAGCCGGATATTAGCCCCTAAGTTCTATTCTAGTCCATAAATTCCATTGCAGCACATGCAATGATGCCAAATTCAGGAAGATCACAGGCCAGTGAGTGCAAAGTCTTGCGTATCCAGTGGTGGTGGAAGCATCTCCAGGACTCTCTCAGGTCTCAGAGTAGCTCCACGTGGCTTGTCAACAGGGATAAAAGTAGAGAGTGAAGGAGGCTGGCCTCCATAGAGTCGTTTATCTTGGTCACCCTCCAATCAAGTTGTGACCTGATGGATAGGCTCACTCCACCCCTTCACTCCTGATACTCTCAAGCTGACATGAGATGTTGTAACTACCACACTTAGTCTGGTGCTTTGCTGCATGATAGCAGCAAACGAGCCTCTGCTGATGACGGGTGGTGACAATGCATCAAATACATTGGCTGGGAATTAAATTTGGGTCTCCCACCTGGAAGGTTAACATTGGTCACCACTGCTCACCAATGCCTTCCAAAGGCCTACTAGACTATAATAAAAGTTCAAGTCATATTTTCTCAGTCTCCAGAGGATTATTTGGTCATGCTCTCAGTCTGTAAAAGGAATGCTACCATCAAGAAGCAGCTTCAAAGCCACATTATTGTATTTGCTACCAGGAATATTTTTCTCATCATAATTGCCCATGACAATGCCTCTCTCTAAGACAGTGCTTCTAGAAGAGTCATTCCCTTCAGGATAAAGGGCTGAGAAATTTTTGACTTGCTCTGAAGGTTTGATATATTTTCTTTTCAAGAACATTGGGCATCTATGACTAATTGTATTTCCTTTTTTCACTTCAGTAACCAGGAATCTCAATGCCAAATTCATGGTTCACTTAGTAACCCCTAGACTTAAATGACCTGCAGCTTATTCTAGTTCCTCAATCTTTGCATGGGGTCGCTGTGGGTCAGAACCGACTCGATGGCACCATCTTTGCTACCAGATTGACCTTCTTTTTAATTTTATATTTTCTTTGGCATTGATCATGTTTACATTCACACTTGCACATTCACATTTCTTTTGTGATCTGAGGAAAGGAATATGAATAAATGAAGAAGCTTAAAGCACATTACACTCTTAGCTGTTCATATTGTCCATGTTAGTTTCCAATTTTGTTTTGTACAACACAAGTTACTGTCACGATTTGGATTCATAGTGTGAGAGGGTCAGGGTTAGAGTAGGAAAAAAGAAGAGAATAGATCTTAAAGGACAGACTGCTCCCTCATCAATGCTTGTGGTCTTTTTCCAACGTTCTAGGAAGGATTCACCAGTCTATGCCCAAACAGCTCTGCTGGAAGGCAAGCTCATTATCTATCAACATGCTTTGTCTCTAGAAAGTACTGACCATTAGACACATTTTGATGTATTAATCAATCTCATGTCACCTACTTTTTGGCTCTATTCTGCAGGTTCCCAGAATAAGTGCTAATTTGTCATCCATTGTTCGATACATTATAAGGAGGATATTTTATTCCTTAAGGAGTTCTTGGGCAGCACAGTGGTTAAGCTATTGACTACTACCTGAGAAATTCGTGGTCCAAATCCACCCAGAGATGCCCGGTGACGTGCTCCCAAAAGGTTACAGCCTTGAAGACCCCATGGTGCAGTTTTACTGTGTAGTGTACCCAGGTTGTCACCATGAGTCAGAATTGACTTGAGGACAACTAACAAACATTGATATTGGTAATAATAAACTTCATATTTACTACTCATTGCAAACTGAGACTAAAATTAAATTGACTGGGAGTGTCCAGAGAGTCAGGAAAGATACAAATTCTGTTCTAAATTAAATGTCCATGAATCTAAAATATAAAAAATATATACATATTAAACATAAGACTTAAAGTTTAACTGGAAAGCAAAGGAGCAAAATTACAGGTTATATGGATTGCTGGAATGTATCAGAAAAGATGGTCTCAAAGGAGAAAAGTTATATTAGGGATTTTGCCCAACTTCCCTGAATCTTTGAGAAAGAATCCTCCTCCTAGCAGGTGAGTTAATTTCCAAACCAAACCCCATCAATTGCGGTGAGACGGATTCCAATTCAGGTGACCCCACGTGTGTCAGAGTAGAACGGTGCTCCATCGGGTTTCCAAAGTTATTTCCCAATGCAGTGTTTTCAAGAAGTTTTGAACACAGAAACGCTTTCTTCATAGAAGTAGGAAATTGCCTTTCACCTCTCCAATGCGACTCTTTGCTGGAGCCCGAATATGAAGTCAGCTCTTTTCTCTCAAGGACAATGAAGCCCTCGTTTCTCCATCTTGTCTGAAAAGTAGATGCGATAGGCCTTTTAGAAGGTCTCGTTGAAGTCCGGAGGCATTGTTTTGTGTTTAAAAAAAAGTTTTTTTTTTTTAAGTTAACATGATGTGAAGTACACATTTATCTACGCGGTCTGTAAGCTCACCATTGTCTCTCTTTATGAAGTATTCCAGCTGAGGTAATTGACCCTGTTTGTTCAGCGCCCCTCTATTGTCAGCCAGTTGGGTTCTTTCCAATCGCTAATTATTATGAATAGGTTTTGAAAACTGGTATGTGGTAGACAGAGGGAAGATTGGCCGCCACTCCTCTGTCATCACACTCCCAGGATGCAGCCCTTCCCTGTCTTTCTGACCTTCTTCTTCCTTATGGCCTTCTGACAATTGCATCAGCAGACTGAAAACATGCTTCATGAAGATATCCAAAGCTACAGCAATCAATTCTTCTTCTTCAACAGTTGTGTTGACACTTCACCCATTTATCATTCAATTCAATAAATAGTTCAATTATATCAAGAAGAGATGTACAATAATTATCATACACCCTGTAAGAGCATTTTCTTCTGCCTTGTTATTAGTGTAATTCTTATTGCTTTTTAAAAATTGTACACCACTGATTTCTTTTCTCTTGAATGGTATCAGAGTAGTACAGAAATTCTAGGTTAGAATCTAGAAATCTTCACAGAGTTGCTATCAAAGGACACCCTTTTCCTCCCTATTTATTTTGTTTTGATTTCCTTTCAAGGTAATTCCCTTCAGTTCTGCCAAATAATAATGCATTTTGCTGTTAATAAGTCAGGAAAATACAAATTATGCTCTAACTTAAATATACATGTCTCTAAAATATAAAAATACATATGTTAAATATAAGGCTTTCTCTGAAAGATGACTCACTGCAGTACATAGACGGTGTATATGTATTACATAATATACATGCTATCTATTATATGTAATGCAGAGAAATTATACAATATTAAAATTAGATGAAATAAAAAAATAAAGGCCACAGTCTGATGTTCCCGGAATTCCCACTATTAACAGCTTGATGAATTGCCTTCCAGTTTTTGTTTGTCTCATTTTTTTCCATTGCATACAATGTAAAAGATTTAAAAAACGTTTTAGGTTGGAGAGAAGTGGAAAGAGTACTTGGCTGGGGTCTGGCCAGCTCCGGTAGAATCATATTTCAAGACCAATCCCATCTTGATCTCTATATAAGTGGGTGGCACAGGGCAAGTCCCATAAACTTGTGATTCTAAGTCCAAGGGTTCTTTGCATCAGAATCTCTTGGGATACTTGTTAAATATATCTTCCCCCCAGCATTGTACACTAGTCTTAGGTGCATTCTCCAGAGATGCAAAACCAATGTGATGTAGGTACACTGTACACTGATATGTGTACAGAGAAGTTTGCTTCAAGGAAATGGCTTATACAATTATGGGTACTGGAAAGTATCCAGGCTGGTTGATGAGATTGCAAGGCTGGTGAACCCAAAATCTAAAGGCCAGACAGCAGACTTCTGTAGGTCAAGCAACAAGAAGAATGTAGAGTCAAGAGTGCTTTGCCAGAAATTCCCCGAAGGAAACATCCTTTTCATCTAATGAGCCGAACACATCAGAACACATCATAGACCTTGCTGACACTAAATTATATTACAGAACAGCAACTCGTCTTGAATTTGGCCAAACCATTGACATTCATGCCGTTGTTAGGAGCCATCCAATTGGTTCTGACTCACAACGACCTTACAGACAACAGAAAGAAACAGTGTCTGGTCCTGCATCATCCTCACAAGTGTTGCTGCTTGAGCCCTTTGCTGCGGCTGCTGAGTCAATCCATTTTGTGGAGGATCGTCTTCCTTTCTGCTGACCTTCTACTGAACCATCATGATGATCTTTCCAAGGACTGGCATGACCTGATAACATATTCAAAGTATGTAAGACAACACATGGCTCTCCTTGGTTCTAAAGAGCCTTCTGGCTGCCCTTCTTCCAAGTGACATCCATTCGGCAGCCCATCGTGCTACTTTCACTATTGTTCACCAGGACCATAATTTGAATGCATCAATCTTCAGTCGTCCTCATTCAGTGTCCAACTCTCACATGCATATCAGGTGAATAAAATCGCCATTTTCTTTTAAAATCAATATAGAGTGGAGCAGGTTGGACTTCTTTCCCGAGGGTTTTCCTGGATGGACTCAAGGGGTCTAAGAATTCTGGGAACTTGTTTGTAAGCCTTATCCTTTCACACTTGTGCAATTGTGTGGTGAGAAGGCCTACAGCTTCAATTTTCTATAGATTTACCAAAGGGGCTCTACCTAGTGAGAATCAGAGCCTTATTTTTATCTAAAATATCTTCCAGATCTCTCTGTCATGGTCATTCAAAAGCTGTGAGAAGAACCATTGCTGTCGCTTATAAATGTCCACCTTCTTCTGCCTTGGACAGCACAGATGTGGGACTCTCCTTCCACTTTTCATTAGTTGTGTGGCCTTTTATGGCTCTCAATTTAATTGTCCTTTTGCAAAAGCTTAATATTATCAATTACCCTTCCACTGCCATTGAGTCAATTCTGACTCATAGCAGCCCTGTATAGGGGTTCTGACACTGCTAATCTTCATAGGAGTAGACAGTCTTATTGTTCTTCCAAGGAGCTGCTGCTGGATTTGAACCACCAACCTTGTAGTTAGGGTCCCAGTGCATAACCCACAGCACCACTGGGGTTATTTATAGTTACAATTAAAAAAACTAAAAGCAAACTCACAGCCATCAAGTTACTTCCAACTCATAGCAACCTTACAGGATAGATTAGAACTGCACTTTTGGGTTTCCCAGGCTATAAATCCTCATGAGAGTAGATGGCCTTATTTTTCTCCTGAGGAGAGGCTAGTGAATTCCAACTGCTGACCTTGGTTAGCAGCCCACCCAGGAGCTCACTACATCACAAGGTTCCTCTATAGTAACATCCCTGCTATATTGCCGGACGATCCCAGGAGCCATCAGCTAATTGCTGGCCTTGAATTCAGTTAGCCGATCTCAGATTCAGTTAGCTCTGCATACACCAGCCTGTGGTGTCTTCCTGCTTCTTGTTCATCAGCCTCTGCAGTTACAATTGTCAGGAGAAGACTTCAGCTTACAGAATTGAACGGGACTTGACTTATCCACTTTTATCATGGTGTGAGCCACTGCTTGCTTTAAATATCTATATTCATACACATAGAAGCTCCCTGATTTTACTCCTCTAGAGAACACAGCGTAACATATCCTTCTTTAGTGACTGTAAAAACAGGCACAGAGAAGCCAAGTAACCTGCTATCAGATGGTACAACTGGGATTTAAAACCATGTCAACCAACCTTCTAACCAACCAACCAACCAACCAACCAACCAACCAACCAACCAACCAACCAACCAACCAACCAAAGTTGCCATTGAGTAGAATCTGACTCATAGTAACTCCATACGTGTCAGAATATATTTTCAATGTCTATGATTTTTCATAAGTAGATTGCTAGGCTATTTCCCCTCAAGGGCCTCTGGGTGGATCTGAACTCCCAACCTTTCAGTTAGCAGCCACTTATGTCACCCAGAGACCCACCTCCCCCCATAAAAATTACATTGACTGCTTCAAAAGCCCATGTTAATAATACTCAACTCAACACTCATTGTCATCGAGTTGATTATGATTCATAGTGAACCTGTAGGACAGAGTAGAACTGCCCCTATGGGCTTCTGAGACTGTAACTCTTAACAGGAGTAGAAAGTCTCTTTTTTCTTCCTCAGAATAGCTGGTGGTTTTGAGTTACTGACCATATGGTTAGCAGCCCACTGTGTCACCACTACACCACCAGATCTCCTGCTAAAAGACTAATAGTACTACTAGTAATAACATTATTGCTAATGAATAATAATACTATCAATATTAATTCTAATGTATATTAATGAATATTGATAATATTATTGCTTATAGTGATACTGGAAGCACAGCATAATGGGATGGAAGGCATGTACTCCCTGGGTAATGTGAACCAGGTGAATTAATTACCCCCTGGAGGCCTCCATTTCTTCATTTGTCTCCTGTAGGTAATGATGGTGTCTACCTGTGTTAGTCTGGGTTGACTAGAGGAACAAATCCAGAGACACTCATATGTGTGTAAGAGTTTTATATCTGAGAGTAATTGTATATTAAGAAAACATTGCAGTCCAGTCCAGATCAAGTCTGTAAATCCTATATTAAACCATATGTCCAATACCAGTCTATAAATTCCTCTTCAGACTCACCCAACACATCCAATGACACCAAATGCAGGAAGATCACAGGCCAGTAGTTGGAAAGTCTTGTGGATTCAGTGGTAGTGGAAGCATCTCAGTGCTGGTGAGGTTCTACATGTGGCTCCTCCAGCTCCAGGGCTCTTGCTCCATCAGTGTAGCTCCATGTGGCTTGTCAATAGGAATGTCTCACTGGGAAAGTGTGTGTCCCGTCTCCAGGGAGGAAGACAGGAAAACTCTCAGAATCCTCATGAGAAGACCCCGCCCACAAGGAAGCATCAGTCAGCCTGAGACCTGATATCAGGACAGGCTAGACTCCACCCCTATAACATTTAACAAGTTGACATGAACTTATGTAACTACCAAGCTACCCCATCAGGCTACTCAGAGGATTAAATGAATTCAATTTTATAAAGCACTAGCCTGCCCCATAATACTGTTCCGTAGATTTTGAGTTTGTTTTGGTCTTACAGAGGTTACAAAAACGCTTAGCACAGCATCTGGCACATTCCAAGTATTTAATAACTTTCACTTCTTTCCTATCCTTCAAACAGGCCATCCCCACAAGCCCCCCCCCCCCGCCCCCACTGCCCCGTCCCAGTCATTGCAAACTCTATAATGCAGAGATCTCAGCTATGATTCTTTTGAGGAAGACCTTTTATGAGATAGATTGACACAGCAGCTGCAGCCATGGGTTCAACCATAACACAGATTGGGAAATGGTACACGGCTGGGCAGGATTTTGTTCTGTCGTACATAGATAGAGTTGCTATGATTTGGAACTGACTAGAAGGCACCAAAGAACAAGAACATTCTTGGGTAAAATACAAGAGCCAGAATTAGGCGACACCCTAGGTACTCTTGGCCCTTTACCCCCTTTTCTCTGCTTTCTTTATCCGTAAAGTGAGGCTGAGGATGGCATTGGCTGAATAAGCTGTTGTAAAGGATACATGTGCAGAGTCACTGGGTGGCGCAGGTGGTGAAGTTCTGCAATACTGGTCACAAGGTTGGTGGTGGAACCCACCCAGAGGGTCCTTGGAAGGCAAGCCTGGTGTTCTGCTTCCCAAAGATTACGAAACCCCAAACCTACAACTGGGGAGTCAATGCTGATTTACAGGAAACCCCCCCCCCCTGGGGGGGGGCTTCCGAGGCTGCCCATCTGTACAGAATCAGATGGTTTCATCTTTCTTCTGCGCAGTCGCTCATCGGTTTGAATTACCAAGTGTCTGGTTAGCAGCCAACCATATCACGAGGCCACCTTTCCAAAAATGGTCACAGCCTGACGCAGCCTCCGAGGCAGTTCTACTCGGCATTCAGTGCATCGGGTGACTAACATCAACAAAGCCAGGGATGTTAGCACTTCCAGATGTTGGCTACAATTGTCATTGTTTGCTCACCGTGGTCCATGGGGAGAGCCCGCATAGGTGCGCAGGCATTGGGAGCTCACTCTGACTGCAGGAGACAGCTTGTCCCCAGCTGCTACCCTGCCACCCTGTCAGTGGGTGCTCCACCCATCCACCCTGCCAGGAGCCACAGGGTGCTGAGGAGAGAGAGAACAATTGTGTGAGGAGGAGGTGTGAGGCCCTGGCGAGCCCACAGAGTCTTTTGTTCCACGAACTGCTTCGACTCAAGCTACCATAGTGGCCTCGCTATTTCTGTGTCTCTTCAGCGTCTATTTTGAGCGTGGGGTTGGCGTGGGAATGTTTTCCTTTATTTTAAGCCATCAGTTGGATAACAGCTGTTTTTGAAGACAATCTTTGAGGCACTGAGAGGTGGCTGGAAAAAAAAAATTTCTTGAATCCAAAAGAGGCTTTCCCTCTTTCTTTGCCTGTTTTTTTCTCGTTCTGGATGCTTTTGTTTGCACTGTTGTTCTCCCCTGAACTCTTTCTTCCTCTGGGAGGTCTGCTCTTCGGTTCCTGTCAGAAGCCCGTCCAACCGACTGCTGCCACTTCGCTTGTGGAGGATTACCTTCTATACCCAAATGCCATGAACACTCGTGTTGGTTTGTCCTAAGAAATCTCCCCTCAGCCCGACTGCTGGGTTCCAGGAAACTTCAAGAAAACTCTCTGCCATCGAGTCCATGCTGACTCAGAGCAACCACCTGTGGGCTGCTGAGCCTGCCATTGTTTGCAGGAATAGAAAGCCCAGTCTTTATGCTGAGGAGCTGCTGGTAGTTTCGAACCACCGACCATGTGGATCACAGCCCAATGAGTAACCACTACACCAAGGTCTGGTTTTATTCCTCACCATCTCCTCACAGTGGCTGACTGGAGTGAGCCTTCATCTTTCTCAACTCATTATCTAAACACCCTGAGTTAGTTAAAATTTTATTGCGCCAACCTGGCCTATAAACACATGTGGGTTAATTAAAGGGCAGAGAGAGAAATGGCTCAGTGAGCCTCGCCTTTCTAGTTCTGGGGTCTCTTGCTTTCTGATGGTCAGACCAGTGTGCAGCTGCCTTAGCCAGTTCCCTACTTCAACTGTCAAGGCTCACTTCCTGCAAGACATCCCTGAGGAGAAGCTGCATGGACCTACCCCATGCAGCCCTGGGTGCTGGAGCAGCCGTGTGGAGACAACGGTCAGAGCTGAGATGTTAACACTCTCACTGATTTGGCTTTCCTCCTGCAGTCGGCATCATAGTGTGTGTTTTGTGAGATGCAGGAGGACTGTGTGAATTGATGTCAGACATATGGATTAATGTTGGACTTGTGGGCTTGGGCAGCACTGGATTGGGATGTTTTCTTGACGTGCACTTAACCTTTATATAAAACTCTCTTCTATTCCTGAGTTTCTGTGGATTTGTTTCTTCAAAGTACCCAGACTAACACACACCCTATCTATTTGAGGACCAGCCCCCCACCTCTTGCCATAGAAGCCCAAATGCCTGGTAAAGACACGGGCAAGGTCTTGGCCAGGGTTAGCACTGCCCATTTCTGCCCAGAACTGATTCTCTCAGTTTTCTACGCTACTAGATATTTCCCCCAAAACTCATTTTCTGTTTTTCTTAATTATTCCTGGCTCCCGTTGCTTGCAGCCAGGAATTCTTAGTAGTATCACGTGGGAACCTCAGAGATGTTTATAAACTTTAGTTCGGTGCAGTCTCACATGGCGCTTATCTGTGGTTTATGCCTCCTCTGCTCGTCAGCCGTTCTGCTACTAGAAACCCGATTTTCATTTTCCAAACTCCCCATCTCCATTCTTCGTCCACGTGGGTTGGGCGGAGGTGCCTCAACTCGTGGTTGTAGAGTGGGCAAAAACAAAACAAAGTGAAATGAACAAAAACTTCGCTGTCAAGTTACTGCCAACTCATTGACACCCTGTTCGTGAAGAGTAGAACTGCGTTCCACAAGGCTTTCAATAGCTGAGCTTTCAGAAATAAGTCTGTCTGTCCAGGTGCCTCTGGGTGGACTCGCACCGCTCATTTTTAGGCAGGCAGCCGAATGCGTTAACTGTTTGTTCCACCCAAGCTCTGGTTAAAGCACTGGTTAGAGTGATTGCTTAGCAATGGGCACATGACTCCACCTAGACCAAGGAGACTGAATCCTTGGAGTTTTGCTAGTACCAATGGGTTCGAGATGCCTTCCCCCTCCCTCCGTTTATGTTTGGGCTGATAAATTGGTCACATGTAAGGCTGGGCTCCCAGGGGTCTCTGTTAGGGCAAGAGTAAACCTGAGTATTTGGCCATCACAGGGGAAAGCAAAGATGTGACAGTCTTGATGGCGTTCCTGAAGGCCCCAGATTGAATTGTGCCTGAGCTGTAACAATAACACGAGACAAGCACTAGACACTGTGTGCCAGACACTGGTATACGCACTCACTTCATCCCCACTGCCCGCTCTTGAAGGCGGTGTGATTATTTCATCACCCTCCTACCCAGATGAGGAAGCAGGACCCATAGAATGTAAATTACTTGCTCAAGGCCTTCTCGTAAGTCTAGATTTAACATGGATCTTAACTCAGATGGCATGGCAACAAACTTAACCACTATGCAAACTTCTCTGAATTAATTTAGAGACACCGCCCTATTGATCCTCTAATTTGCTTCAGCCAGGTTGACTTTCTGTTCTTCGTAATGGATTCCTTCTTCTACCTTTTGTCTGATTCTTTCCTGAACCACCCTGCTCCAGGATGCCACCCACACCAGCCCTCCTGGGGTCGACTCCCAAATTACCTCTCCCTGTTTCTTCCCCTTTCCTCCCTCCACATCAATACTCTTTATGCATCAGAGGTTATCTGTTCGTGCTGTTTGGAGGAAGAAGCCAAATGAGTAAATCAATAGAGAGTGAGACGTGGTTTATAGATTGCAATTTTTCCTTGGGGCTTTTTTTAGCATTTAGAAGCAGATGGTTAACCCATTGCCTCTCTGGTAGAAATATCAGAATTAAAATGAGATGGAAGACTTCAGGCCTAGTGGAAGGGGACTTTCGAAAGGAGTCCTCTTTTTGCATTCTTTTAGTAATTTCAAGCAGATAACATGGGCCGATTCTGATAACCCAGCGTAGGAGTTCTGCTATTGTTTAGTTATTAATTTCTTCTGGAAAGAAAGGATGTTCAGTAGCTCCATTATTGCATTTAGGAAGATGACTGCATTATGTAGGTTAGTCAAGATTTTCTTTGTTTCAAGTAAAATCTGTACCCTCCTTGAAATTCCTTTTGCCCCATATCTGCCTTTCATCTCACAGTTAATTCCAACACCACCCAAATGCCTTACACATAGAAGATTAAAAAAATCATTTATTGGGGGGTCTCTTACAGCTCTTATAAAATGCCAATTGTATCAAGCATATTTGTACATATATTGCCATCTTTATTCCCTACATATGTACTTTCTGTTTGACACAGAAGAGTCTTATCTGACTCCTCCCAGGATGAATGTCTCCCTAACTAGCATCGATCATTATGGAGATCAGCATTGTTTTTAAAGCTAGAGTGAGATGTGCGTAGCTTTTATTCCTCTCATGTTTTCCTCATGAGAAACTCAACTCCCACAGCCAAGGCGTCAGTCCGAGTCATTTTAGTAGCTGATGTGGTATGATCAATGGTCCAGGACTGCAGCTTTGCCATTGGATGGACTGGCATTAAAATGTCCATTTTGACAGTTATTGGTTCTAGGGCCTAAACCGGAACCTTAGCCTCTCAGTCATAAAGTGGATAGCATATCACGTTACAGTGTTCTAGAAGACCCCAGGTGGTACACATGGCTAAGGGTTCCATTCGTAGTGAAAAGATCAATGACTTGAACCCACTCAGAGACTCCTCAGAAGATGAGGTTGGAGATTTTCTTTCAAAAGATCCTAGATTTGAAGACTTCATGACTGTCTGTTTTATTCTACAAACCAGGAGTCCCCAGGACTCAGAACTGATCTACGGTAATGAACGACAGCAACACCATATTCTAAGAATGAAGTGCTATAGTAATTGGAAGGCTTTGAATACAAGTTTATCATATAATAACTGTTCAAAAAAACAGTACTGTTTTCTTGTCCTTTCTACTTTTGCACCCATCTCCCAGCAGAGAAGAGTATCTTGCAAATAATTTAGAGTTTAGCAAATGTGTAAACTCCATTCCTTTGAATACAGCATTTCCAGGCCAATCTGAACACTGCATTTTGGGCTAAGTGGGCCCTATACAGGAGAGTTCTTTTATGTTCAATTTTCATGAATGGACTTTTATTTCCCCACGGTCCTGTGAGCTGAGATAAGGCAAGGCCTTGCTAGTGAGCTTAATTATTGCAGCAGAGCTAAAAACAGCGAACTCAGTTCATCTGAAGTTCCTTTGCTTTCTGAAATTGCTAATTGCAACTTAAACTTTAGGGAGCCATTTGCTTGCTGTCTATTCATGGGGCAGAAGCTCCCTTTTGGCCCTGTTTGTTTAGATTGACTAAATTAGAGATGAGTGGGAAGTCTCAGCCAGGGCACAGGGAAAGCTTCTTTCATGTGGATTCATGAATATTTTATGAGAAACCAGGGAGAAACCACAGAGAAGCTTGGGCCATCTCCTCCAAATAGCATTAAAGAGTTTTCCAGTCAGGCTTGAGTGGGTCGCCATTTTGGAAGTAGCTGGCGAGCTGATGGTAACTCATGGCAGCTTCATGTATCACACATGGGGTTTCTTGTCTGTGAGCCCCCGTGGTGTCATGGAGTAGGTGTTGGGGTGCTAAACAGAAGGTTGGCAGGGGCACCAGAGGCTCCTTGGGAGAAAGACAAGGTTTTCTACTCCTGTAAAGAGTTACAGTCGCGGAAACCCATAGGAACACCTGTGCCCTGTGCTGAGAGTCAGCATTGACTCAGTGGCAGTGAGTTTGGATATCAGAGTTTCATCAGTCATTCCAGCAGCAGAATATGTGGTTTTTCTTCTATTGTACTGTTGGGTGGGATTGAACGACCAGCCTTTGAGGTCACTAACCCAATAGAAACTATGAACCACCTAGGAGCCCTGGTACTGGGAGCCTTAGTGGTGTTGTGGGTTACATATTGGGCTGTTAACCCGCAGGGCAGCAGTTTGAAATGACCAACTGCTCCATGGGAGCGAGATGAGGCTCTCTACTCCGGTAAAAAGTTACAGTCTCGGAAACCCGCAGAGACAGTTTTATCCTGCTCTAGGGGCTGCCTATGAATTGGAATCCACTTGAAGGTCATGGGTTTGGGTTGTTTTTTGAAGAGCCCTGGCGGCATTGAGGTTTACAAGCTGGCAGTTGGCAATTATCAGCTGCTTCACGGGAGGAGGCTGAAGTTTTCTGCGCTCATGAAGATTTATTCACAGCGTTGGAAACCCACAAATGAGTCAGAGTCAACATGATCACAGTGAACTTGGTCTTTGGAGTTTGAGAGGGACTGTTTTGGACTATGCTCAAAAAGAGTCAGGCTTGAGGGCTGGCTCTGACACTCGCTTGTTGCCAAATTTGAAATTTTGGGGGAAAGGCAGAAGTTCTAGTAACTCAATTTCCTGATTAAATGAATTAGTTAACTGATTTATGTACAAATATTTATTAAGTTCTCGCTGTGGACCTGGCACTGTTCTAAGATCTAAAGAGACCATACTGTGTCAGTCTGGATTGCCTAGAGAATCAAATACAGAACACTCATATGTGTATAAGTAAGAAATTTATTTCAAAGAGTAATTGTATATTATGAAAACATCCCAACCCAGTCCAGATCAAGTCCATAAGTCCGATATTAGCCCATCTGTCCAATACCAGTCTGCAAATCCCTTTGCAGACTCACGCTACACATGCAATGATGCAGAATTCAGGAAGATCACAGGGTAGTGGGTGGAAAGTCTTGTAGATCCAGTGGTGGTGGAAGCATCTCAGCCTTGGAGTGTGTCTCCACATGGCTCTTTCAGCTCCAGGGTTCTGGCTCTATCAGAGTTCCATGTGGCTTGTCAACAGGAATGTCTCACAGGGAGAGTGTGTGTATCTGACCTCCAGTTACCTATTTATCTCCTTAGCACCTCAAAATGAGGTCATCAAGCTGCAACCTGATTTGGCAGGCTAGACTCCACCTTTTCTCAAGTTGACAAGAGATTTTGTAACTGCCACAGGAGAACTTTATATGAAACAGCATTTGTATATTAAGAAACATCCCAGCCCAGTTCAGATCAAGTTCGTAAGTCTGATCTTAGCCCATATGTCTGATACTAGTCCATAAATTCCTCTTTAGACTCATGCAGCCATTCAATGATGCTGAATATAGGAAGATCACAGGTCAGTGGATGGAAAGTCCTGTAGATCCAGTGGTGAAGGAAGCATCTCAGCGCTGGTGTGGGTCTCCACGTGGCTCCTCCAGCTCCTGGGCTCTGGCTCCATCAGTGAGTCTCCATGTGGCTTGTCAAGAGGAACATGAAGCAGAATGTGTCCTGCCTCCAGGGAGAAAGACAGGAGTTCCCAGAATCCTCAGAAGTCTATGACCACACAGAGACCTCATTGATAGGCTAGCCTCCATCCCTTCACTCAAGTTGACAGGAGATTATATGACTGCCACACACTAAAGAATAAAAGCAAAAACCTCTGTCTTTCGAAGTGAGCAATAGTCTCAGTTTGAGTCTCTGTCCAAAACCATGTGCCTTCATAAACATAGGTGGCCTTGTTAATAGATGAAAATTTCCTTGAAAGATTTCCAATTTTTTCTTTCAAGGGAGTAGATCATGCGGTTGATGGTTTGCTTTTTAGTACTTCAGCTTTCTTGTTCCTATTGATGCTTCTGTCACCTACTCTCTATCGCCTTGCTTTCTCTGTTCTACATATTAACATACCGCCATTCTTCAGAATCTAGAACGCATGCCATAACTTCTCCATGGAGACCTGAGGGTAAGGGGAAAAAGGCAGTGTTTGGGTCCAATTGTCTTGGCAAGAGGGAAAAGAATTTGAGGCTGGAGAGTCATATGCTAGCCCGCAGTGCCCAGAGCAGTGAGTGCTGCAGGCAGTCTGCTTGAGGATGATGGCATGTCACCTTGTTTAGCAAGAGACAGCCTTCCCTGAGCCCTGATGGGGGAGGCCGAGGTTGGCACTGAGGCTTGGATTTACCAACAGGGGATGTTCTCCTAGTCTGTTACCTTCTGTGCTTTTTGCTTCCCCCAGTGTGTGTGTTGAGTTGAAGGCGGTGTTTATCCCCTTCCCAGAGGTTCGATGAAGGGGATTTACCACTCTAGAGCCATGTCTTAGGGTTGGGCGTTTGTGTCCTGCACAAGGGTGCCTGCCGAGCGGTGAACAGTATTGAAATCCAGCTTGTGCTCTGCTCACTGAGCTGGGCGCTCTGTGACAGCACTGTTCGTCCAGGGAGCCCAAACTAACAAACCAAACCAGTTGCCCTCCAGTCAATTTCAACTCGTGATGACCCTCAGGATTTCACAGGAGAGCTGCTCTCCACAGGGTTTTCAAGGGCTGGGACTTTCCAGAAGATTGCCACGTTTTTCTTCTGAGGTGTTACTCCTGGGTGGATTCAAATGCTCAACCTTCCAATTGGTACTTGGGTTCTTTACTGGTTGTGCTATCCAGGGACTGACTCCTTGTCCAGGGGAAGGGATGTTCTATTTCTGATTTGCACGAAGAATCCAGGCAGGCTAGTAAAGATCTGAATTAATCTCTGACCTGACCACCCACGTGGGCTTATCCACATTTTCCACATTCAAATGTGTATATCTGTCTGATTGTGTGTGTGCTGTCCACTGCCCCTCGCACTCTGAGGAGAATTCACTGAAAAGAATCTGAGATTTTATTCTACCAGCAGGGATCTAAAGCTTCTGGGCTTCCCGATATAATACATTGCTGGCAGAGTCTCGCATATTCTGTGTTAGGCCTATTCTCTCCTGCCCTTCCTCCTGTCCGCCCTTCCACCCTCACTTCCTCCCATCCCCTTTTCCTCTCAGAAAAGGATAAATTTTCACCACTGGGCATATGTTTTCTTGTTTCCTGTCATGCTTACATGGGTTTCTTTTCTTTTTAACGTGGATTCTCCCCTCCATGGGTTTTATGAACTTTTTAATTTGCACGTACTCTTCTGTTGTACAAGAACACTTGCAAAATACATGCTTGTCATTTTGTGTGCCAATCTTTATTTTATGGAACTCACATACGGTTCTACATCTCATGACATATTTTTACCCCCAACTTGGGACATTGTTTCCAAGATCTCATTAAAATTGGTCTTTTCTATTGCTTGCCTACCTCCTCAGTTCTCTTTGGCTGTTTTTTTGTTTATCCCTTGGTCTGTGAAATCTTTCCTCCTTCCTCAATGTTAGAGGCTCCCTCTTCTGGGCCTTCCCAGCATCTCCCCGTCTCCTTTCACTGTATTTCTAGCCTCATTTTGCAAGGCAAAAAAATCTGATTATCTGTGATTATCTGTCAAGGATGAGACAGACATTTATTTGTGTGATCCTAGGACCTCACATAGCTCTTGCCACGTCCATGGATAACAAATGTGTGCTAAATGAATGAATAATAATGACAAGAAACCAGTTGCTGATGAGTTGATCCAGACTCATGGCGACCCTGGGTGAGACAGAGTAGAACTATATACTCTATAAAGTTTTCAGTGGTGGATTTTTTGTGTGTGTGTGGTAAGTGGATAAACAAGCCTTTCTTTTGAGACACCTCTGGGTAGACTCAGTCCTCCAACCTTTTGATTAGTAGCTCATAAGTTAACCATTTGTACCACATGGCAATTCCAATAATGGCAACATTGTTGTTGCTTGGTGTTTCCAAGTGGGTTCTGATTCACTGTTACTGGATATACAGCATACTGTCTAGTCCTTTATCTTTCTCTCAACTGTTGTTATGTTTGGCTCCACTGTTGCAGCCACTGTGTCATTTCATCTCACTGAGGAGCTCCCTCTGTTTTGACGATCCTCTCCTTTACCTAGCAGGATGTCTTTGGCCAGAGACCGGTCTCTCCTGATGTCACGTTCAAGGTACGTGAGATGAAGTCTTGCCATCCATGCCTCCAAAGAGCATTCTGGCTGTGCTTCTTCCAAGATTGATTTGCTTGGTCTTCTGGCTGTCTGTGGTACAGCACTTTCAATATTCTTCATTAACACTGTAATTCAAATGAATCAATTTTTCTGATGTCCTATTATTTTATTTAAAAAGCCCGTCAACACTTACAAGAAGTCTTGTGTAACAGTTTCGTCCAGTGAAATATGTCATTTGATTTCTAGACAGCTGATTCCATGAGCATTGGCTATAGATCCAAATAAAACGAACCATTGACAATTTCGATAGTTTCTCCATTTATTGTGTTACCTATTGGTTCAGTTGTGAGGATTTTCATCTTTTTTTACATTAGGTTGAAATCCATACTGCAAACTGCAGTCCTTAATTTTTACCAGCAAGTGCTTCATCTCCTCCTTATTTTCAGTAAGCAAGGTTGCATCATTTGCATATCACAGGTTGTTAAAAACCCCTCCCCCAATCCTGATGCCCCATTCATCTTCCTGTTGTCTAGCTGCTCAGACTATTTGCTCAGCATACAGACTGATTACGTATATTGAAAGGGCACAACCCTGACATACATCTTTCTTGATTTTAACACATGCATATTCCTTCGTTCTGTGTAAAGGAATGCCTCTGACTAGGCGCTGTATGAGCACCATGGAGCATCCTGGGATTTCCCTTCTTTGCACGCCATCCACAGCTTGTTATGATCTCCACAGTTGACTATCCCCTCATAGCCAACACAACACAAGTAAACATCTTTCTGATGTCAGCAATGACATACCTGTCATTGTCCTCACGATCAAGGAAATGAAGAAATGAAATGTTCAAGTAACTTTTAAAGTTCATTCGCCTTGTAAGATTCAAATGATAACGTAGACAGTAAATGGTGTTGCTGAGAGTCACCAAGGCAGTCTGGCTCCAGGGTTCACATTCCAATGTGCAGTCTAGTGTAGTCCTTAAATAAATAAGTGGACAGCCCCTCAGACCCAGCCCAGAGTGCTTTCTATGCCATCGTGGCCTGCTGCTTTCCACTTCGTTGATATAATTTGCAGATGGCTATCATTAGGCCAGCTTTTCATGAGGAAAGGGTTGGGGTTCTGTGGAACAACGTACATTTCCTGTGCTCTCAAAGGAGCTGCAAGTGGATGAGCCAGGAACTGAACCCAGGTCTGGATGAATTTCACTTTCATACTCCTTGTGCTGTCCTTCATGATCGCCAGAGAGGCCACTCTGGGCCTGCGAGCCTTAGCTTTGTGGGGGAGTGATGTATGTGAAGATGCATGTAAAGATGAAAACACTAAGGCTAAGGGAAACAAAGTAACTTGCCCAAGTGCGTGCAATGTTCCAAGGACAGACCTACAGTTAAGACTCTAGACCTTTAGATGGTCTTTGAGACTTTTGATGACGTCATTCTTTCTGAAACAGTTTCCCCTTAAAACACAAACAAAACAAAGTAAAACAAACAAGCAGAACCTTTTAATTGTGAGTTGGTTGAAGGTTTTCAGAGCAGGTCAGTTTTCATTTCAATAATTCATACAAATTTTGTTTCATGTAATTGATTTTAATCTCCACTTATCCCATTTCCTTTTTGTGCTTCCTGTTTCCATTTCCCCTTCTTCCCTTGGCTTCAAGTAGTTGAGCTTCTAGGGGTGTGTCTCTCACTGCTGTTACGGTTTCCCTTATTGACCCTTCTATTGTGTAGCTGAAAATTGAGACACGGGGCGAGTTCATTTCCATACCTGAAGGGTAGCTAAGGGTCACAGTTTTAGGGGTTCTCCCAGTCTCTCATCTGATCAGTAACCTGTTCTTTTTTTTTTGGTTTATCATTTTATTGGGGGCTCTTACAGCCCTTATCATAATCCATCCATCTATCCATTGTGTCCAGCACATTTTTACATTTGTTCCCATCATCATTTTCTTTTTTTTTAAAAATAATTTATTGGGGCTGATACAATTCTTTTCACAGTTCATACATATACATACATCAATTGTATAAAGCACATCTGTACAGTCTTTGCCCTAATCATTTTTTTCTCTTTTCTTCTTTTACATTTTATTAGGGACTCAAACAACTCTTACCACAATCCATACATATACATACATCAATTGTATAAAGCACATCCATACATTCCCTGCCCCAATCATTCTCAAGGCATTTGCTCTCCACTTAAGCCCCTTGCATCAGGTCCTCTTCCCCCCCCCTCCCTCCCCATTCCCCCCTCCCTCATATGCCCTTGGTAATTTATACATCGTTATTTTGTCATATCTTGCCCTATCCGGGGTAACCTGTTTTTTAAATGATTTTTAATTTTGTTCCATATTCACCTCTCACTTTATCCAGAATCTTCTAATGTGATCCCTTTCTGAGCAGTTGGTCATGATCTCCATCCCATGAATCATCTAGTTCTTCTGGTCTCAGGGGACATGGTTCATTATTTCACTGGAATAATTGTTTCAAATTTCTTCACCCTTCTTTCAACCACTTATCATCTTGTAAGACTGCAGTTGTTACTCATGAAAGTGGATGTAGAACTTGGTGAACTATGTTATACCAATTGACCTTGATGTCCCTCTGAGGGCGACATCAGACTCTAGCTCTGAGTCCCCTGAATCTGTTTTCCCCAGTTCTGTACAGATTCTGAACTTCTCAGAACAGCCTGTGCCCTTTGTCCATCTTTCTGTTTTCCCTTTCTCTCAGGCTCCCACTGCACCTACCAGACAGATGCATCGAATGTGTTTTTTGGGGTCATTTGACTATGAAAATCAGTTAGTCGATTTTTTTTTTTAGAAATTTGAGGACGGAAGTGAACTGAGCTAATGTCGAATACCAAACCAACATGTGCTTCAGACACAGAAGGAAACCTTGCAGGACTTTGATGCAAAATTAGCAGTGTCACCGACAGTGACAATAGTTTCTCTCCTTTCAGAGACAGCTGTGACCTTTAAGAGCTCAGAGTCACCATGGGGCTCTTCTTATAGGGCTTGCCCCCCTGCTTTTCAGTAACTGAAGCCACTCACCGGTGGTCCTCATGCTGAGGTCTGTGGAAGAACATGATGAATGGGTGAAAAGGACATTATAAATGTCA
The DNA here is from genome assembly GCF_050624435.1 of Tenrec ecaudatus. Lineage (NCBI taxonomy): Eukaryota > Metazoa > Chordata > Mammalia > Afrosoricida > Tenrecidae > Tenrec > Tenrec ecaudatus. Next base: position 17,699,099 of record NC_134533.1, read on the forward strand.
GCTGGTATCTCCAAAGGATTATCCTGGGACTCCGCTGGCTGCTGCATGGCAAGTTTTACTTCCTGGCTGTTTTAGGACATTTGAATTTTTCTCCTCCTTATCATAGTCCAGACTTAATAAGTATGAAATATGCATTTATCTGAGTTGAAAAGTCAGCAAGTAAAATAATTTGGGGGGGATATCTATACCTGTATCTTTATACCTACCCAGTATCTATCTATCTATCTATCTATCTATCTATCTATCTATCTATCTATCTATCTATCTATCTATCTGACTAGATTCTTGATGGTGCAAATGGTGATTAAGCACTTGGCTGCTAACCCAAAGGCTGGAGATTCCAACACATCTAGCCACCCCATGGGAGAATTCTGTAAAGATCATAGCCAAGAAAACCTTATAGGGCAGTTCTTCTCTGTCATATGGGGTCACTGCTAATTAAAATAGAGTCAATGGCACCCCACAGAAGCAGTCATAGGCATTACTAGATACATAAAAGGACATATATGAAAGTCTATCTACCCATCTGTCCTAGAGAGATATAGATATATAACATTTTACTGTATTTTGAAAAATTTTTCCTGACAATCACTTTCCAATCATACAATACTCTCCCACTACTCATATGCCAGCTTATTATATTGTAGTGGTATATGAGTTGCTATAATGCTGGGCAAATCGGTCTCAGAAGAAGTACAACCAAAAAGCTTATTAAAAGCTAGGATGGCAAGACTTCATCTCACATACTTTGGAAATATTATCAGGAGGGAGCAGTCTCTGGAGAAGGACATCATGGTTGGTAAACTACAGGGTAAGTGACAAAGTGGACTAGCTGCAAAGGGATGTATTGATGCTCTGGTCCCCATAATGGTCTCAGACATAAACACCTTTGTCAGGATGGCTCAGAACTCAGATATTTTTGTCCTATGGTGTGTAGGGTTGCTATGAGGTGGAACTGGTCTTATGGAACTGACATAACAACACGATGCTGGAAGCTCTGAGACTAGTATTTCAAATACCAGAAGGATCACCTATGATGGCCAGTTTTCACTGGAGTTTCCAAGCTAAGATACTAGGAATAAAAGCCTGGCTATCTAGTTTCAAAATTTCACCAAGGAAAACTCTCAGATTACAAGAGAATACTGTCTGATCTAGGGCTGGAGAATGAGACTCTTCAGTTGGTAGGCATTCAAAGTACACAGAACCTACCACAATGGACTCAATCATATCAAAGATGAAGAGGATGAGATATCATTCGATAATTGGAGTTGACATCAGGGCAACTAAAAACAACAGCAGCAACATTACATTACAGAGGAGAACATAGAGATCCTGTGGGGCTTAGACATAGGGGCTGATGGACAGGGCTCTAAATGACACTGATTTGGACTGGGGACCTGTTCATCAGAGTGGCTAGGAGTTAGCCTGCATTCATTGGACTGGCTCTGGCTCTTCTTGTTATGAATAAGCTGTTACGAAACTGCAGATCTTGGCAGCTCCTATGTCTAGCTCAGATAGAGAATTTCACAGGTTAACAAGGGAAGATAAAAGTGTTCTAATGAGCTAATCACTAGACACGCAGCTGCTATGAACAGAAGTGTTGGATTTCTCTTTAAAGATGATTCACTTTAGTGTCTAGAATCAGCTCTCCAGACACCAGGAATCTTCCTAATGGACACTTTCCGGAATGAATACAAATCCCACAGACATTCTTATGATAGGTCCATTATTCTATATTTTTAATATCGATGATACCCATTTCCTTTGGTGCAATTCTTTTTGTATCTCCAGCTCTTTTCTGTACCGGTCAATCTACTAATGTTAGAATATAGGCAGGAAGAGAGAATTTATATCCCTCTTGTTTGCTTTTGTCCCCACACTTTGCTAAGGATCCAACACACAGACCCTTACCCTCAAATTATTCAGAAAATGCCAGCTAAGATAAAACATCAAATTTTGGGGAGATGGAAGAAGATGGCATCCAGTTAGATTTACCTGGATGGAGTTTCTGCTGCCAGACCAGAAATTTGGAGGTAAGGTGAAGGAGACTGGGAGGAGGAGTCCTGAAATTAGAATCAGGGTACTATGGTATTCCCTGAACCCCGCTTTAAAAAAATTTTCACTCACAAAGTGAACAGAGAACACACTAAATCACTCTAGGTTCTGCATGCTGGGCTTGTGGTCTCTGGCTGAGCAGTGCTCTGGTTTGACAGTGAGTAGCGATTTATCCAGGCTGAAGTCCAAAAGGGAAAATAATCCCAGACACGAGGAGAACCTCTGAAAGCTAGTCACAGGACCCCATACCAGAGCTCCCCACGATGTTAGCTGCCTTGAGCTCATAGCCTGGGGATGGGGTGAGTGTGTAGCCCTAAATTTGGAGCAATTGAAAAGACACAAGGAAATGTACCTGAGTCAGATCAGGATGTGGCAGAAAACAAATGGTTAGTCATAGTCCAGGGGTGAATTCAGTTCCAGTTGGCTGAGAAGATAGCAACCGTTATGATAAGCTAGATCTGCTTCTCTGGGGATCAGCATTACAGCCCCGAAATCAGGGCACACCAGAAGCCCAATATACAAAAGAGAGAAAAGATATTTTCTCAGTAAAAAATTGCAAATACCAGGTTCATTGTTTAACTCCAGGACAGCTGGTAGAACAAGTCCTTTAACATCCATTAGCATAATCAGGGAGCCTGTGCTAAGGAATGCCAGAAGTTAGCTACGAAGTCCAGAGGTTTTCATCATAACAAAGACTCCCCTGGAGCAAGCCTCAATTTCAGAATAACTTAATTCAATTTCAGCTGGCCAGGGGGAAAAAAACAAACCCCTCTTGGCACAAGCTAGGAGAACCCAGCAAGCCCAATGGAGGAAGCTACTGTCTGCCCTCAGTGATTCTACATGCAGCTGGGGACCCCTTCCCTGTCCTGGGGCCCTACAAAGGCCCAAAGAAACTCTCTCCTCCACTGCTGCAGTGCTGCACACAACACAAGGTAGCTATACCAGTGATCTGTGCTCAGCACTGCTGTGGGAATCACTGCCTGGCCTCTGTTGTGATCGTGCCTTTGAGGGTAATTCCAACCAGCATCTGTGGGACCTTCCAACAAGCGGGCACATGAACCCACAACTTTGAAGCAGGGTTGGAACTCCTCCAGTCCCATTGTCAGGCGATCAAGCATCAGCTAACTTCTTACTTACTATTCATTTTCGTCTCTCTTTATTCTCTCTCCCTTCTATCTTTCCCACCACAGTCAGTCTCACAGGTCCAGGTTTTTTTCTCTCTTTCCTTCTTTTTCTCTCTTTTTCCTTGTCTTTCCAGCTCTTTTCTTTCATATGCCATTGTTGACTTCCAGGCCACTACCCTCCACCTAGGGCAACTCCACCCAAACAGCAGGGGGAACACCAGCCTTCCCTCTGTGGGAGTGCTATACACCACACAAGGCAGCTGTGACAGCCCTCTATAGCACTCCACGCTGCCGAGGAAACCCCAGCTGGCCTCTACAGTGATCTTGCTAGCTAGGGCAATTCCATCCAGCACTGGTAAGATCTAGCACTAAAAGTATACACCAACCTACCATGTTGGGGCAGGGTTTAAACCCCTCCAGACCCATGTTCAGATGATCAGGGATCAGTTACCTCTTTACTCTTCATTTTTTCTTCTTTCTTATCTCTTTCCCATCACAGTCAATCTTAGCAAGACTACCATATATGTGTTCTACACCAAGGAGGGTCCCCTCACACACCCTCCACAGCACTCCAGTTGCAGAGGGAAACACCAAATGCCACTAGAGGTGCTCCACGCCCCGTGGGACACACCACTGTGGCTTACTGGGAGATCAGGCAGTGAAACACCATCCTCATGGGTCCACAACTACCCAACCAGTATCCTGTGAGAGGACTATCCAACACACATTCCAAATAATGGAATACTGGTTGACTAGGGTAAGAGTGAAACCACAGGAAGATACAGCAGTAGCCTGACCCCCCCAGCTCAACTACCTGCAGGTAGTTCATAGACGCACTCATATGAATTCACCAAGAGAAAGCCCAGTGTTCTCCAACTCTAGAAGATGGCACTGGATTCCTCTAAAACAACATGTAAACAGCAAAAAGCCCCAACAGCCTCAATAAAAAAGAAGGAAAAACAGAAGACAATGCTGGAAGAAGTCACGAACCTAATGATGTCCATTGAATAAGCAGACGTTGACCTGCCACAGGAAAAAATGTTCAGAATCATGCTTGGAGTCATACAGGATATGAGGGAAGCAATGCAGGAAAAGGATGAACTGATAGAGGACAGAAAGGCAATGCACCAAAGGGAAATACATGACCTAAGTGATGAAATAACAAAATCCAGTAGAAAATTAACAGACTTTGCTAACAGACTTGAGGAGGCAGAGAATTGTACCAGTGACCTAGAGGATAACTAAGCAGACCCCAACAAATGGGAAAAGCAGTCAAATAAGACAACCAGAGAAGCTGAAGAAAACCTGAGAGCCATGTCTGATGCTCTGAATAGGTACAACATTAGGCTAATTGGACTACTGGAACAAGACACAACAAAGAAGTCAACAACGAAAATAGAGAGGGAATTCTTAGAGGATAACTTCCCCAGCTTAATAAATGAAAATCAGTGGGTGTTGACCCAGATCAGAGATGAAATCAGGAAGCTCCTAGAAACCAATGAGAATGAAAATATGATGTACCAAAACCTTTGGGACACAGCAAAGGCATGCATTAGAGGAAGGCTGATAGCAATACAAGCACACATAAAAAAGGAAGAGAGACTTATGGTTGGTATGCTGGCACAAAACTTACACACATTAGAGCAGAGTCAATAGAACAGTCATACTAATAGCAAAAAGAAAGAAGTAATAAAAATTAGAGTTGAGATACAGGAGAGTGAAAACAAGAAAACTATGGGAAAAATTAATATAGCTAAAAGTTGGTTCTTTGAAAGGATTAGCAGAATCACAGACTGCTGGAAAACCTAACCAAAGAAAGGAAGGAACAAATTTCAATAGCAAGTTTGAGGGATGAAACAGGGGACATTACAGTGGACCCTAATGAAATTAAAAGGATAATTACACAGTACTATGAAGGTCTGTACTCTTAAATTCAACAACTTGGAAGACATGAACAAATACTTGGAGAAACAAACCCTCTGTAGACTGTCCGAGATGGATGTCAAGCACCTCAACAGACCTATAGCAATAGAGGAAATAGACAAGGTTAGCAAGAGATTACCAACAAAACAATCCCCCGGACCAGATGGCTTCACAGGAGAATTATACAACGCATTCAGAGAAGAAATGACAGCAATCCTACACAGGCTCTTCCAGAGCATAGAAAAAGACAGCAAACTCTCTAACTCTTTCTATGAAGCTAGTATAACTCTGATAACTAAAGCAGGCATGGATCCCACAAGAATTGAGAACTACAGAACAATATCCCTAGTAGACACCAACGCAAAAATCCTTAACAAAATACTGACCAATAGAATGCAAAATAATATAAAGAAAATAATTCACCATGATCAAGTGAGATTCATACCGGAATGCAGCAATGGTTCAACATACGAAAAACCATTAGTATTATTTGCCACATTGGCATGAAAAATGATAAGAACCACACGATAATATCGATAGATGCGGAAAAAGCATTTGACACCATCCAGCACCCATTCCTGTTTAAAACACTCAAGGGGACGAGACAAGGATGTGCCTTAAACCCACTTTTATTTAACATCATACTGGAGGTCCTCGCTAACAATATAAGACAAAGAAAAGACATCAAAGGTATTCACCTGAGGAAGGACAATGTGAAACTATCATCGTTCACAGACAATATATTATATATCGAAAATCCCCTGAACTCCACAAGTGGAGTATTGGAAGTCATAGAGGAATATGTCAGAGTGGCAGGATACAAGATCAACAAACAGAAATCTATTGGACTGCTATACACATCAAACAAGATCACACAAGAGGCAATTAAAAAGGTAGTACCCTTCACAATAACCAAGCACAAATGGAAATATCTGGAGATATACCTGGCTAAAAAAACCAAAGACTTGTATGATGAAAACTACAGAACAGTATTACAAGAAACCAAAAGTGACCGCAACAAATGGAAGGATATCCCATGCTCGGGGCTTGGAAGACTCAGTACAGTAAAGATGTCAACTCTGCCCAAGGCACGATACAAGTTTACTGCTGTCCCAATACGAATACCATGATCCTTCTTCTAAGAATTGGAAAAATGGATTAGCAACTTCATATGGAGAGGGAAGAAGCCCAGACTTAGCAGAGAACTTCTCAAGAAGAAGGTCAACGTGGGAGGGCTTGTTCTACTTGATGTTAGCACCTATTATACAGCCATAGTGGTCAAAAGAATGTGATACTGGTAAAATGACAGGTATTCAGACCAATGGAAAAGAGCTGAAAACCCAGAAATAAAAAACATTAGCATACAGACAGCTGATTTTTGATAAGGGCCAAAAAATATCAAATGGGAAGTGGATGCCCTCTTCAATAAGTTGTGCTGGAAAAATGAATATCTACCTGCAGGAAAATGAAGCAAGACCCTTACCTCACTCCATGCACAAGAATAAACTCAAGGTGGATCACAGACCTGGAGGTAAAACCCCAAACTATTAGGACCACTAATGAGGGAAATGGGACAAACCTGAGAACCTTGGTACAAGGAATACATACACTATCTGATACAGGGAAGGATACAAATACAGAGGAGTCACAAATTGACAAGTGGGATATACTGAAGATAAATAACTTGTATACATCAAAGGAATTCACCAAGAGAGTAATAAGAGAGTCCACACACTGGGAAAACATCAGATAAAGGCCTTATTACTAAAATCTATAATACTTTGCAAGCTTGCAATAATAAAAAAACTAACAGCTCACTAAGGAGCTGGGCAAAGGACCTGAACAGAAGTTTCACAGGGGCAGAAATCCGAATGGCCAATAAACACAATAGAAAATGTTCTTGATCATTAGCCATAGAGAAATGCAAATTAAAACAACTATGAGATACCACCTAACACCCTCAAAGAGAGCCCAATTCAAACAATCAGAAAGTAACAAGTGTTGGAGGGGCTGTGGGGAGATAGGAACTCTCATCCACTGCTGGTGTACCTGTACGTGTGTACAGCCATTATGGGAATTGATCTGGCAATATCTAAACCAGATAGAGATTGAACTACCAATGAGCCAGCAATCCCCCTACAGGCCATATACCCAGAAGAAGCAAGAAACAATCCATAGCCAGACATATGTACTCCAATGTTCACCGTGACACAGTTCATAATTTCAAGGAGTTTGAGCCAACCCAAATGTCCATCAGCAGATGAATGCGTCAAAAAACTGTGGTACATATGTATAATGGAGTACTACACATCCATAAAAAGCAGCGATGAATGCATAGAGTACATTGCCACATGAGAAGAACTGGAGGAAATCATGCTAAGTAAAGTAAGTCAAGCACAAAAGGACAAATACAACATGAGTCTACTGAAGTAAGCTTAAAAAAAAAACGGGGCACAGAGGAAAAGCTACTATATACATACATCCTTGGGGTGAGGTCCAGCAACTATGGCAGGGGCCAAACCCAATCCAGGGATCCATATAGCAGCCAACTAAATAAGAGGGGGAAAGAAAGAGAGAGGAAAAGAGACATGGGTAGGGGGTGGGGCAGCAGGGCACCAGCCTACCCAAGGGGAGGTTATTGTTATGTCTCCAAAGGAGAGGGAGACAGAGAGCAGGCTTCAACCCAATGCACCAAGACGTGAAGCCAACATAACAGCATGTACCGGGGAACCAATATAGAGGTCTGTGGGCTGGCCCCAATTCCAACTATGTGGACATGCTCCTCCTCAGAATAATGCACTTCAGAGGACAGCACTGGGGATACAGCTTGAAGTGAGGGGCGCTTCCGATTAGAGCACATGGGAGAAATGCAAAGGGATGAATAGGGAGGAGAGGACATCCTGGTCTACCAAGCCCCGAGGACTATGTTCCTGCTCAGAGCAGAGAACACACGTGGAGGACCATAGGGCTGGCACCACCACGTGCCATGGCGTCCCTCCCTGAACCCTGCCTCTGCAGGGGACAGCATTGGAGACACAGTGCGGGAATACTGCAGGGTCTGGCCCCATCATGCTGGGGCAAGGCACTGACAGCATGCAGCAGAGCAGCAGGGGTAGCTGAATGATGAAACCCCATGAAATACCAAAAATGACTTCGGTGATAGTGTGGCACCCCATCAGACTCGACTGAAAAACACTCACTCATAAAGGCCAACAAACAGACTTGAACAGAGGCTTTCCCATTTTTGTCAGTGGCTTTCTTTTTGTTGTTGTTGTTTTTGGTTTTTGTTCTGTTGGTTTTGACTTCCTTTGATGTTTTATTTGGCTTTGTCTGGTTTTTATACTTATTAATGTATCTGCACGTCTATCTAGATAAGGATAGGTGGGGTAAATAATTCGGAGATGAAAATAACGGAACCAATGGGAGAAAGGAAGGGGGTGGTGGAACTAACCCAGGGCCAAGGGAACAACAAGTAAACTAAAATCAATGGAGGTAAGGGAGTAGGATGTCCAATGGGGCATATTCAAGGGCAATGTAGCAGCAAGAAATTACTAAAGCCGAATTAAGGCTGAACATAATGGTGGGACAAGAGGAAAGTAAAAGGAAATAGAGGAAAGGACCAGGAGGCAAAGGACATTTATAGAGGCCTAAACACAGGCATGTACATATGAAAAAAAATATGTAAAACGAGAGGGGAATAGAACTACGTACTCATATTTATATGTTAAGAATTAAGGTTGCAGATGGATATTGGGCCTCAGCTTAAGTACCTCCTTAACACAAGAACACTATGTTCTAACAATCTGGCATTGTGTGATGTTCACCTTCCCGACACAATCGCTGAAGACAAAGTGGGTGCATAAACAAATGTGGTGAAGAAAGCTGATGGTGCCGGCTATCAAAAGACATAGTATCTGGGGTCTTAAAGGCTTGAAGATAAACAAGTGGTCATCTAGCTGAAAAGCAACCAAGTCCCATGGAAGAAGCACACCAACCTGTGTGATCATGAGGTGTCGATGAGATCAGGTATCAGGCATCTAAGACCCAGAACAAAACCATGCCCAATGTGAATGGGGTCGGAGAATGGAGTGGAGACCCAAAGCCCATCTGTAGACAACTGGACATCCCCTCACAGAGAGGTCACAGGGAAGTGATGAGCCAGTCAGGGTGTAGTATAGCACTGATGCAACACACAACTTTCCTCTAGTTCTTTGGTGCTTCCTTCCCCCTACTATCTAGACCTCAATTCTACCTTACAAATGGAATTAGATCAGAGCATGCACACTGCTACAGATAAGATCCTGCAACACAGGGAATCCAAGATAGATAAATCCCTCAGGGCCAACAATAAGAGAAGAGATACCAAGCGAATTAGAAGAGGGTGGGGGGAGACAGGGGGAATTGACCCCAAGGATCAAACTAGAACCCCTTTCCAGGGGGACGAATAATGGAAAAGTGGATGAGGGGTGATGGAGAATGATATAAGATATAGAAATAATAATCTATAACTTATTAAGGGTTCTTGAGAGAGGGCTGGTGGGGGAGGGAGGGGGAAGAAATGGGGAGCTGATATCAGGGGCTCAAGTGGGAAGAGAATGCTTCGAAAATAATGATGGCAGCATATGCTCAAATGTGCTAGACACTCTGGGTGAATGTATGGCCTGTGATAAGAGATGTAAGAGCCTCCAATAAAAGTATTTTAAAAAATTGAGTTTTGAATGTCAAGTAAGATTTCTTTCATTTAATTGTACAGTGTGTACCAGATTGTGCCTTAGAAGCAAGAAAAATGAAACTTCGTCTCAAATACTCTGGACATCTCGTCCAGAGGGATCAGTTCCTGGAGAGGGATCAGGGTCAGTGACTGTAACAATGGGCTCAAACGTAAGAATCGAGAATAGGAATTCTAAGGCTCTGGAGATTAAATGAGGTCCGGTCAGTAAGGCTTCAATGACTCATAAAGAACAGAGGTCATGGTAACTCTGGTTATTCATGTAATTATGGACCTGTGTAATACACAGGAGTAGGAATAGCATGATCTAACACATACTATTATAAATGTTGGTGTCTAACACCTAGATTGAAGACTAGGGTCCAGCTCTCACTTATAAAAAATCCACTTCTTTCCAAGGTGAAGAATATTGACTATATCATGGACTGCCCAGAAGAATGAACTCATTTATGTTGAAATAAATACATACAGAATGCTGCTTTGAAGCAAGGATGGCCAGACTTGGCCTAATGTTCTTTGAACATGTGATCAGGAGGGACCAATCCCTGGAGAAGGATATCATAAGAGATAGAGAGTCAGAAAATGTTAAGAAGGAAGATCAACAATGCGATGAATTGACACAATGGGAAAATGCATCTGATAGTTCTGGAATGCCATAGTGCCCATTATTGGACTCAAGTTATTGCGAGGCTGTCTCATGACTGGGAAGTGTTTTGTTCCTTGATATATAGGCAATAAGGTGGTCTATTAGTCAGAAGTGACTTAACGGCACTTTACAGCAAGAACAACATATACCAGGGTCTATTCTTATCTCATTACTTGTAGATACTATTTAATTAAAAGTACTAGCCTCGTACAGTAATTGTGAATATTAAGTCGAAGAATACATGCAAACTACTGATCCCAGACAAGAGTGTCTGGTGTACGCACACACATATATTTATTATAAATGTTTAATAAACGGATGCCTGTTATATTTCAAGTATAGTCCATGGGAGGCTAGGGTCAAGCATGAAACTAGTTTATATTAAAACAGTTTCTTACCTTTCCCATGTTCATGTCACACACCTGAGGCTATCTTTGGGTTTCCAGTCCTGACTTACACAGTGGAACCCACTTCTTCCTGAAGTGCGTGAGAGGTTTTATGGCCAGGAGAAAATATATCCGATAGTTCTAGAATGCCACAAAACCATCCACCAGAGATGCCGTCCACTAAGAGAGGAAGAGGGAAAAAGGATTGATTTGGGCGTGCCTGAGGTGTGAAATGTTCACCAGGGGTTTCTACAGCATGCTTTACTCTATTAATATTTTGGCTCAGGTCATAGGTGATCTTCTGACAGGGGTATTATAGTCAGAGGTGGGTCATGAGTGGGGATGACTGTCCATTCTTAAAATGAACACATACTGCTTGTGAATTCACTCAGGGAAAATGTAAGCTGAGATCCCAGAAAGCACTTGTGGGAGCTCACTTCCCTTTCACAGAAGGAACAATGGACTCATGAAGGCTAACGAATAATGACTGAAACGAGTATTTCAAGCCATGGGAAACTTCACCCAAATGGGGAGATTGAGTGAATTGGCCAGCTTGAGTCATCAGAGACTTTGTAAAGAAAAAAATGTGTTACATGTACATACAAACTCAAACAGAGTAAATACTATGCATTCCGGTAGACTTTATGCCTAAAGAGAATGATACACAAATGTAGAGTCCCTGTGGAACATGGTTGAACGTTTGGCTGCTAACCAAAAATTTGGAAGTTCAAACCTAACCGGCCCTCTGTGGGAGAAAACACCTGGCTATCAGCTCCTGTAAAGGCAACAACTAGAAACATTTTTTTTTTCCTTTCAGTAGTCTACTAATTCCAGTTACCTTTATAAAAGCACTTAGCCAAGTGTCATAGCGGTTTAGGTGTTAGGTTTCCAATCAAAAGGTCAGCATTCAGACATCCCTGGTTGCTCTGCATCAGAAAGATACAGCTTTCTACTCCCGCAAACATTTACAATCTCGGAACCTCACAGGGGCACTTCTCTGTCCCATGAATCAGAATTGACTCCACGGTAGTGAGACGTTTCCTTTTTGTTTTTTAAAAGATATTTTCCAAGTTATATTCCATGGAATACTGTTCTAAGTGGCTAATATTGTGTTTGTCACATTCTCATGGTATATTAGATAGATGGAAAGATTAATAATCAGTTTAAGGACAATTTTCATTGCTTTATTAAGTGTACACATGAATCTTAAAATCATTCCAACTCCAGAAACACAAATCAAATCCACACTCAGAAACGAGACCATAGATTGGAGAAAAAATGAGGCAGTCAGCTCAGTTTGGGAAATGCTACACACTGTTTTGCTTCCTTAGAGATTTATAATATAAACTATGTAATTTACTTATGGTGAGTAAAAATGCTTTATATTGTCTAACTCAAAACTTTCAGTGCTTCTTGATGTTGGGCATTTTATGTGCCGAACATTTTATAAGAATGAGTTCTTTAAATTCCTTTTTTGGGAAATGTTGGGTCAAGACAAAATTTTTTTAAGGTTCTCTGTATGGTTATCTCAAATTTTATAATGCTGAAGTGAGTTTTTTTGCTAGTCTGTTCATCTTCCTGAGCTGGATGTGTTAAACTTTGTATTAGAGGGTGGAACCAGTTATGAACATTCACTGTGGCAGTTTGCTCTTAGCCATGGTTCTGAAAATATTGTCCAGGCTGCATTCTACTCTACCTCCAGGCTCTCTATTAGTTTCATGCCTTGGCAGAGGACATCTGGATATGACTGAGTGATCGATGTCTTTAAACTAAAGGAATCTGGACAGTTTCCAATTCTTGAGCACTCCTAGAGATTTTGCTTAGTGATGGCTCTTAATGGGACTTTGCATACTTTTTTCATGTTTCATCAGAAGGTCTCCTATTTCTCTTCTAAACCCTTATGTGACGCACAGTGTGCTGAATGTTCTCTTTTCCACTCTTAACATTTCCTGGGAGCTGATGTGTTTTCTCATATTGATATTGCACTAGGGAGCCTTGGTGGTGGAGTGGTTGTGCATTGGGCTGGCAGCTGCAAGGTCAGTAGTTGGAAACCATCAGCAGCTCTTTGGGAGAAAGAGGAGACTTTCTACTTCCGTAACGAGTTACAGTCTTTCAAGGAGGTCCCTTATCTCCGCTCTTATTCAACATCGTGCTGGAGCCCTATGTTGCTACGAGAAGAAATCTACCTGATGACAGTTGATTTTTACATACTCTTCGAATGATGTTGCTAAAGCTTAGTGATTTTTCATATTTAAAAAAGAATCATTAATAAAGGGGGATAGTTCATTAAGTAGAAAGGCTATGTTGTCTTTCCAGATGAATCCATTTCTGTGAACATTTGCGAAAATTTAGGAGCATATCAGCAAGATTTGGAGGTAGTTGGAAAAATTGCTTCAGACAAATAACCCTTTAAAAAACACCAATTTTTACTTGGAAACTTCGGTCTGTCTGGTATTAGAAATTGAGTATCATATTATAAATATATACATTTATAATACAATATATATTGTTATCCCGATTAGGACTTTGACCATTTCCTTGCTTCTCGGGCTATAATAGGAGAGGTCTATGCGCTAAAGCACAATAATAATGCCAGTATTTTGGGGCTTGTTTGAACCAGGTTGTAAATTCACCTAAGAGAGGTCCCTATGAAAAGCTGTTAGATGGGAGCCACAAGTAGGGAGTCTTTTTCTCAGCTCTGAGGACATCTTCTGGGTGACAGTCAGGAATAAGTCTCTTTCAGATCACAGTCCTCATGGACTCTGAGAGACACTGATAAACTTCTAAAAGTGACCACACTGCGTAATTCTCACAGAGATTTAGAAAGTGGAGGCCAGGTCTGGATTGAAGCAAGGCCAATTTTGTTATTGGATTTATTTGTAATTTATAGCTAGGAGTTGGGAAGATTTAAGTGGGTTCAAGAAAGCATATTCAATCATATTGGAAAAGGCGAATTCTCAGCTCTCTTTGTCTTGTTCTTATCTTGCTGCAGACATAATGACAGGAGTGGCCTGTTCTCTGGCTTGTTCCACCTTGGTCATGGAGTGGCCTTGTCTAATTTTGTTGGCAGGCTCCAGGGTTATTTATGTTCAATGGGGTGAGCATTACAGATAGCACGCCAGGTGCCATTTCCAGGGTCATCTATCAAGTTCTCAAGACCACTGATTGTTTTTTCTCTGCATTTATCTTTTAATTTGCTGAATATCAGATAGCTGTTCTAAGCCTGGGCAAAAATCACATTGGCATTGGGACTTTTCTCCTACGGATTCTTCCATTGTCCTTGAATGCTAGAAACATGCATGGGTGAATTGGCGATTGAAATTTGCTTTATTTGAGGATTTCCTTTGGATTTTCTACATTCGTTGTGACCGACTGATTGCTCACCAAATGTCAGCGCTCATAGCAGAGGCCTGTGGGATTAATAATACCCATTCCCTTGAATATTAGTACTCCATGTGCTGAGACGGATCAAAGAATACAAACTCCGCTTTTTTTCTGCTGAAGAAAAGAGATTCTTCGCAGAGGGGGTAATTTTTTATATTCTAAACTTTAGACTGCGTGTGTGTGTGTGTGTGTGTGTGTGTGTGTGTGTGTGTGTGAGAGAGAGAGAGAGAGAGAGAGAGAGAGAGAGAGAGAGAGAGAGAGAGAAGGTTTTAATAATGCCTGTTACATCTATGTTGAAATAAGCCTTCTTAATACTTACTGTACACAGGTCTTGCTATGGGTTGGAACTGACTTGATGCTACCTAACCACACAACACTATTAACATTTGTTGATTTTTATTAGCTCCTGCAGTTATATTATCTGTAACCAACTGATACACTAACAGTATAACTAACATAAAAACATTGTGAGGAAAAAGTACTATTGTGAGACGCAAGGCCTTGAAGACTTAGTGAACTTGCAAAGGAACACGACTGGTGAGCATCAGGGATGGTAAGTGAATCACATTACAAGGGATTCCAAACACCGTGCTCTTCAATAATTACCTTTAGTAAAGCATGCAGTCTTAAAGCAACATTTTATATGTAAGCAATTCCTGGGCTTCAGAAGTCCAACTTACAGCTTGCAGTTATGAACTCACCACTGTGGACTCTATTATATGAAGCTTTTGATGTACACACAATGGTATGTGTACCACTAATCAGTCTATCATACTGTGGAGGCTGGTGTGTTACTGTGATGCTGGAAGCTCTGTCACAGGTATTTCAGATGCCATCAGAGTCACCCAAAGTGAACAGGTTTCAGTTGAGCTTCCAGATGAAGAACAGACTATGAAGAAGGAATTGTCTGTCCATTGCAAGGAGTCATCTGCTGAAAACCTTATGTATAGCAATGAAACATTGTCAAATACTGGAGACATAATGAAGAGAAACGTTCACATTGTCAGCGATAGTGCCAGAAAATGGACCCCTAAGGTCAGAAGGCACTCCAATTATGAGGAAGAGCTGCTTTAAAAAAATAAATGGTCTACCACAATGACAGGGACAGAGTAAAGTCTGCGGTTGTAAAGTCATTGGGACCTTCATTTGCTGATGAGGTACTACTCAAAATGAGAGCACACTTCAAAAATCTACGAATCATCAGAACTTGGGATGTTCAAAGTATGAATCTAGGAAAGTTTGAAATTGTCAAAAATGAAATGGAACACATAAAGACAGCCTAGGCATGGGGGAGCATAAATGAACTGGTATTGGCCATTTGAATCAGAAAATCATAGGGCTTGATATTCTGGGAGCGATACAACGAAGAGGACTGGTATTGCATTCATCCAAAAGGACATTTCAAGATCTAGGAGTACAAGGTTGTCTGTGATAGGATTGTATCTGTATGACTTCAAGGAAATCTAATCAATATAACTGTTATTAAAATTTATGAATTAACCACTAAAGCTAGTGATGAAGAAACTGAAGAATTCTACAAACATTTTCAGTATGAAATTAATTAATCATGCATTTATAAATATGCATTTATAATTATTGGCGATTGAATGCAAACGTTAGGACAAAAAGAAAGGAGAGAAGTAGTTGGAAAATATTGTCTTGGTGATCTAAATGAAGTTGGCAATCATGTGATAGAACTTTGCAAGGCCAAAGACGTGTTCATGACAAATACCCAATTTCAACAACACAAATGGTGACTATACACATGAACTTCTCCAGGTGGAATACACAGAAATAAAATCGACTATATCTTTGTAAGAGATAATAGAGAAGCTCAATATCAGTATCTAAAGTAACGCCAGGGGTTGACTGTGGAACGAATTGTCAATTGCTCATATGTAAGTTCAGGTTGGAATTGAAAATTAAAACCAGTTCAAGAGAGCCCAATATGACCTTGAGCCTGTCCTGTCTAAATTTTAAGAAAATCTCAAGAACATATTTGCTGCATTGAATATTACTGACAGAAGACTTGATGAGCAGTGGGAGGAAATCGACACCATTCATGAAGAAAGAAAAAGGTCATTAAAAACCGACAACAGGGGTGGTGGTGGTGGTGGCGGGGGCAGGAAAGAAAGAAAAGATCAAAATGGATGCCAAAAGGGGCTTTGAAACTTGCTCTTGATCATAGAGTAGCTAAGCCAAATTCAATAAATGATGAAGTCAAAGAGCTGAACAGAATATTTCAAAGAGCAACTTGAGAAGACAAAATAAAATATTATAATAAAATGTGCAAAGGCCTAGCGTTAGAAAACAAAAAGGAAGGGCACCCTTTGCATATCTGAAACTGAAATGTCCCAAGAAAAATCCAAGGCACAAGTTGCAATATTGAATGAGTTTTTGGGGCAAAATATTGAATGATGCAGGAAACATCTGAAGACGATTGAAAGAATAACAGTCACTATACCAAAAGGAACTAGGAGACATCGCACCATTTCAGGAGTTAGCATATGAATAAGAAACTAATGGTACTTATTGACGAAGTCCAAGTTGCATGAAGGCATTAGCCCAGAATAAGGGTCCAGGAATTGATGAGATACCAATAGAAATGTTTCGGCAAGCCGAAGAAGCGCTGGAAGCACTTAGTGAGTGAGTGCTCATAGTAAGTTCTCTTCTATTTCAGGAAATTTGGAAGAAACTACTTGGCCAACTGTCTGAAAGAGATTCATATTTGTGCCCATTCTGAAGAAAGATCACCCAAGAGAATTCTCAAGTTATAGAACAATATCATTTATATCACATGCAAGTAAAATTTCACTGAAAATTATCCAATAAAGAGTTCAGCAGTACACTGACAGGAAGCTACCAGAGGTTCAGGCTGGATTCAGGTGGGACAAGGGATATCATTGCTGATGCCAGATGGATCTTGACTGAAAACAGATTACTTATTGACTATGCAAAGGCATTTGACTGTGTGGCTCGTATGTGGATGGCCTTGAGAGAGTGAGATCTCCAGCACACCTAATTGTGCTCACGTGGAACCTGTACATGGGCCAAAGGCACTTGTCTGAACAGAACAAGGGACTACTGTTACTGCATGGCTTAAAGTCAAGAAAGTTGTGCATAAGGGTTGTATCTTCTCACCATGCTAATTCGTTCTGTATGCTGAGCAAATAATCAGAGAAACTGGTTTATATGGAGAAGAACGTGGCATCAAGAGTGGAGAAAGGCTTATTAATAGCCTTCGATACGCAGATGACACATCGTGCTTGCTGAAAGTGAGAGAAGGACTTGAAGCACTTGTGGATGAAGATCAAGGATTGCAGTCTTCAGTATGGTTTATAACTCAATGTAAAGAAGACCAAAACCTTCACACACGGACCAATTATGATAGAAAAATGGTTGAAATTGTGAAGGATTTCCTCTTGCTTGGATCCACAATCAATGCTCAAGGAAGCAGCAATCAAGAGATCAAAGAGCACTTTGCGTTGGGTGAATCTGCTTAAAGTGTTGAAAAGCAAGGATGTTACCTTGAGCATTGAGATGTGCCTGACCCAAGCCATGGCATTTTCAATTGCCTCATATGCATGTGAAAGTTGGACATTGAATAAGGAATGAAGAATCTATGCACTTGAATTATGACTCTGGAGAAGAACACTGAAAGAACAAACACATCTATCTTGGAGGAACTACAGCCACAATGCTGCTTAGAGGCAAGGATGGCAAGACTTTGTCTCTGGTACTTTGGACATGTTCTCAGGAGAGCCCAGTCCTTGGAGAAGGATACAGTGCTTGGTAAAGTAGAGGAGCCATGAAAAAGAGCAAGGCCCTCAACAAGATGATTGACATGGTGACTGTAACAATGGGTTCCAAGGTAAGAACAATTGTGAGGATGCCACAGACCAGGCTGGTGTTTCATTCTTTTGTACTTTTGGTTGCTATGAGTTGGAACCAACTTGATGGTGTCTAACAGCAATGGTTTGTAAGAACAAATGAGAACTCTTCTGTGAAGGACATAAGAATATTATTTTGTTAAGGGTATAGAGACTTTAGTGTGTCTGCAAGAGTTGTTTTTTTTAAATGTTTTTTTAATACATGGACATGTCCATTGTATATTAAAAAAATTTGAGTAACAGATCTTAGATGTGAACTGTACCTAACTGTTCCTATGTAGATAAAATTCAACTTAAAGGACTTAGGAATGGAACTCTTTCCATGGGCTGCCTGTATATACAAGATAATAATGGTATGTTCTTGATCTATGTGACGATTTGTCATACTGTAATAGATGACTAGTACAAATTTTGTTTAGAATACACATTTATTTCCCTTTTCGCTGGATCTTTACTTCATAAACAATATCACAGTAAACATTTTTAAAGATATAGCCTTATGAACTTTAGCTCAATTTGCAAGAGTATAATTCTGGATTGCTATACATGTTTGTTTTCTTTTGAAAAATACATTGTCAGATTCCTTCTAAAGTAAAATGACACTTCAACTTTCCATTAACAGCATATGAGCATATCCTTTTCTTTACATTATAGCAAGATATAAGGATTATCATTCTTTTAAAATTTTTAACAGATGAGTGAAATAAATTGGTTAGCTCATTTTTATTTTAAATTGAATTAGACTATTAATGATTAATTTAACTATTAATAATATCACCATTGATAAGATGCAACAACTTTCCTATATATCTGTGTTTCCTGTTTGATGCTGATTTTCTAAAACTTGGACTCTCATTTGGTCAGTCTGGTTGTATTCATGTATAAAAAAACCCACCAAACCCATTTCCATTTCGTCGATTCTGACAACCCTGCAGGACAGAGTCGAACTGTTTCTTGGTTTTTCAAAGATTGGAAATCATTACAAAGGCAAACTGCCTTATCTTTCGCCTATGGAGTGACTGGTGGATTGGGTAAATAGCCTGACGCCTAACCCATTGCACCACCAGGGCTCCTTGTTTAAATGTCTAGAGAATTTGAAATGGAAGCTCAAACTAAGAGAGCTTCTTTCTGAGCCCTGTTAGAGCTTCTTTAACTTCATTGTTTCTCAGGCTGTAGATCAAAGGATTTATCATAGGGACCATGATGCCATAAAACACAGAAGCTGCTTTTTCTTGTTCTTGAGTCTCAGTGCTGCTATGGTGTAGATACATGTAAGCCAGCGCCCCATAGAAAATGGAGACAGCTGTCAAGTGAGAGGCACATGTCGAGAAGGCCTTTTTCCTCCCAGTTGTAGACGATATCTTCAGGACAGCCACTAGGATGTATGCATAGGAAATGAGGATCACCGACACGGTGAGCACCAAGTTAAACCCCACAAAGACTGCTAGTACCATGATGCTAATGGAAACATCGGAGCATGCAAGGGCAAGAATTGGAGGCTCATCACAGAAGAAGTGGTTAACTGCATTGGACTTGCAGTAGTTCAATGAAAAGGAAAAACTGACATTTACAGATCCATTTAAGAAACCCATGATGTATGAGCCAAGGAGCAGTTGAACGCAGACTCTCTGTGACATGACTACTGGATAGCGGAGTGGGTTACAGATGGCCACATAGCGGTCCACTGCCATAGCAGCCAGGATGTAGAGGTCACTGGTAGCAAAAATACCATAGACTAGCAATTGCACTAGACATCCTCTGTATGAGATGGACTTGTCCGTACTTAGGAAGTTTTGCAACATCTTGGGCGCGATAGCAGAGGAATAACAGAGATCAACAAAAGCCAAGTGCTGTAAGAAGAAGTACATAGGGGTGTGAAGGCCAGAGTCAATCTTGATGAGAAGGATCATCCCAGTATTACCCATAAGAGAGGTCACATAGATCACTAGAAATACTACAAAGAGGATATGCCAAAATTTGTGTTGACCTGCAAATCCCAGGAGGATGAATTCCGTTATGTCAGTGCCATTTTCTTGTTCCATGGTTAGCCCAGGTTAAATATCAGCTGAAAAATTGCAGATTGAGAACAGAGAAAGCTAAGGTCATTGTGGCCCTCCAACTAATTACAGAATTGGAAATGGTATAATATTTGGTTTCACAGAGGGAGCAGGTAATATTTTCTTTAGTCTAATGGATTTGACTTTTAAAGATAATGCTGTAGCTAAATTAATTTTCTATGTATGGGGAAATGACCATGGACCCGTAACATAACTGTGTTCTCAGTTTGAAAATTGAGGAACATCTCATAGTGAATCAACTGAGGAACATACTTAACATTTGGTTTAGTTCTCCTTTCTTAAAAATGATTTTATCTGGAAACCTTGGTCCCCCTGGGCCTTTTCTATAATTTATCTCCTATTTAATAGTGGCTCTCCAATCTCACATCTCTCTGTTACATATTGATAGCGTATGTGCTAGGATGAAACAGGCTCATGAATGGAGCCATCACTACAAACCTTAAAGATATACAAATGACAATAAGAAATACAATGAGCAGTTTCTGTTTTGTTTCTACGTTGTTGCCAAGTTGCCTCCACCTCAAGGTGACCCCGTGCACACAGGAATTAGACTGTTATGAACCACAGGGTTTCCACTGACTGATTCTTTTTGGAAGAAGATGACCAGGCCATTATTTACGAGGGGTTACCCCTCCCCCGCAAAAGGAATTGTGCTGGGTGGAGCAGATCTTTTGTAGTATGCATTTTCCCTCTAGGCAAGTATCAACAAACTCACCCTGAGTTAGTGTACCCAGTGCCATTGCCTGGGTCGTTTCTCTCTGGTCACAGTGAATTTTTTCATAAAACCAGTTTCGCTCAGACCTAGTTATTTTATTATTTTTTTGGTGATGGCCGATTTAAGAGACCAGCATGCAGCTGTGAAATTTTGTTTCCCACTTGGGAAAAATGCTGCAGAAACCGTTGTGATATTGAACACAGCTTATAAGGACAACCCTGTAGGAAAAACTCAAATGTGCAAGTAGTTTTCTTGTTCAGAAAGGGTGAAATTCAATAGATGACAAACCTCATTCCAGACATCTGTCAACTTCCCGAACAAACAAAAATGTTGACTTATAGTGCATTTGGAGTTCGTTCCACCAGGTCAGACTGTTAATCAAACTTTCTAGTTAGAGGTTCTGAAAAGATCTCATAAAAGTATGTGAAAAAAAAGGGCTGATTTCTGGCAGACAGGAGACTGGTATAGCCACAACAATGCACCTGATCACACAGCCATCTCAGTGAGCCAGTTTCTGGCAAAAAACAGCATCCCTCTCTTGACCCATGCACCTGACCTCACTCTGTGTGACTTCTTTTTGTTTCTGTGACTGAAGAAGGACATGAAAGGACAACAATTTGATGATGTAGAAGAGGTGGGGGAAAAAAACCCAAAACAAAATGGAGAGGTGCTTTCAGCCATCCAAAAATATGTTTGAAAAATGTTTCCAAGAATGGAATTGCAGATTTGACAAATGTATTAAGTGTAATGGAGAGTACGTTGAAGGCACTAAGGTTGGTTTATAAAAATATTTAAATGCATAGCTTTGAAAAAAAATTCCTGTTTTTTTTTTTGGATTCCCCTTTCACAGTCTGGAAACTCAGCTGAAGCAGTTCAGCATTACAACAATACATAAGTCTCTACTGAAAGACAATGGTGTCTCTGCTTGCAATGTAATGACTGAGAATTGGACCTCGGTTTCCTGTATATAAGGTGAGAATTTTTTCACTGATCCACCACCGCCCTCGTGAACACTGATTTGACACATTGGGTTAAATGGATTACTTCATGAAAAATCTTTAATTATTATTTTTAACTTTCTTTTTTAAAAGTCCTTTAAATATTAAGGAAACAATTCACAAATTAAATGATTGCAAAAAAGAAAACACTTTAGAATTCTATAAAATGTTTAAAAAGAATCCACATCAAATCTATACAATCTCTTCCAGAAATAGAAGTAAAAAGAACACTTCTCAACTAATTCTATGAATCTAGTATTACTCTGATAACAAAACAGAACACCAATCATACAAAAACATCCCAAAATAAAACAACAAAAACAAAACAAACAAAATCTACAGCTCAATACATCTCATAAATATAGATACAAAAATATTTAACAACATATTTTAAAATATAACACATATATATAGAAAATTTCACCCTATAACCAAGTGAAATTATTTTTGCAATGAAGCTAAGTTTAATACTTGAAGAGGAATTAATGTAATCTACCATCTTTATGTAGGACAGAGATGGGGCTTTCTACTCCTGTATAGTCACAGAAACCAAAGGGATAGTTCTAATGTGTCCTGTTGGGTAAATATGAGTCTGTATCAGCTAGATGGCAGTGAGTGAGTTAGTGATGTATTTATAGTCTAAGGTAAAAAAATCCAGGATTATATAAAGTGAATTAAAATCATTGACAAAATTCAACATTTAAATTACAAAAATTATTAAAAACACAGAAGGTGAATTCTTTCATTTAATAAAGAGCATACACCAAAAAACTCCATGACATTATACAAAGTGCTTAAAACTGAAAATTTTCTGTCCACACTCCACACTGCATTTCTATACAGTCCTGGACGCTTTTGGCAATGCAATACAATAAGAAAGAAAATTAGGAACATACAGATCAGAAAGGAAGTAATGAAGTATTTCTTATTTCCAGATGACCTATTTTGAGAAATCTACCCCAAACTTCTAAAACTTATTAAGTGAATTCAACAGGTCCACAGAATAAAAGGTAGTCACACACACACTCCCCCACCTTACTGAAGGGTTGCGGGGAGGAGACAAGCCAGTCAGGGTGCATGGTAGCAATGATGAAACATACAACTTTCCTCTAGTTCTTAAATGCTTCTTCCCACCACTATCATGATCCCAATTTTACCTTACAAATCTGGCTAGACCAGAGGATGTACACTGGTACAGATAGGAATTGGAACACAGAGAATCCAGGACAGATGATCCCTTCAGGATCAGTAGTGAGAGTGGTGATACCTGGAGGGTGGAGGGAAGGTGGGATAGAAAGGGGGAACCGATTACAAGGATTTACATATAACCTCCTCCCTTGGGGATGGGCACCAGAAAAGTAGGTAAAGGGAGATGTCGGACAGTGTAAAATATGACAAAATAATAATAATTTGTAAATTATCAAGGGTTCGTGAGGGAGGGAGGAACGGGGAGGGAGGGGAAAATGAGGAGCTGATGTTAATGGCTCAAGTAGAAAGCAAATGTTTTGAGAATGATGATGGCAATTAATGTACAAATGTGCTTGACACAATGGACAGATGTATGGATTGTGATAAGAATTGTATGAGCCCCCAATAAAATTATTTAAAAAAGGTAGGCACACAAAAATAAGTTGTGTTTCCGTACATCTCATGTAGTGATGAATACATGGGAGCCAAAACTGGAAAATTCATTATCATTTAAAACTACTAAAAATACTTAGGTGTGCAAATCTAACAAAATCTCTACAGGGCTTATATATTGAAAATTATGAAATCCTGATCAAAGGAAGCAAAATCTAAATAAACAGATATTCCTGTTCTCGGGCTGGTAAAATCAACATAGAAAAGTTTTAATTCTCCCCAAATTGATTTACAGGTTTAACATGATTGGTATAAAAAAACCTCTGCAATATTTTTTTAGTTAGAGATAGTATTATAAAGTTAGTAAAGAAGGAATTAAACCAAAAAAAGAGAAGGAATTAAATCAGAACAACTAGAATAATACTGGATGGAAAAAAGTATAAAGTGGAGTGTATTCACCAGCGTGTGATCACAATGTGCCAAAGGGATCAGAAGACCCAAAAGAAACAATCATATTGATGCAAACGAAGGGGTTCAGAGTGGGGGCCCAAAGCCCATCTGTAGACAATTGGACATCCCCTCACAGAAGTGTCACAAGGAAGGGATGCGCCAGCCAGGGTGCAGTGTAGCACTGATGAAACACGCAGCATTCCTGTAGTTCTTTAATGCTTCTTCCTCCTTCCCACCCACTATCATGACCCCAGTTCTACCTTACAAATCTGGCTAAACCAGTGCATGTACACTGGAACAGATAAGAGCTCTTGACACACTGAATGCAGGA
Source organism: Tenrec ecaudatus (assembly GCF_050624435.1). Lineage (NCBI taxonomy): Eukaryota > Metazoa > Chordata > Mammalia > Afrosoricida > Tenrecidae > Tenrec > Tenrec ecaudatus. Next base: position 17,723,389 of record NC_134533.1, read on the forward strand.
CAGATTAAACCCCTCAAAAGAATCATGGGGGTAGTGGTACTATGAAGAAAGGGGAAAGAAAGGTAGGGGTACAAGAGGGAGAAAGTGGGAGCCAATTGAATTGATCAACATATAACAACCGCCACCCCCCCCACCCCAGGGGGACGAATAACAGAAACGTGGATGAAGGGAGCAGCAGATGGTGTAAGATATGAAAATAATAATAATTGATAATTTAATCAAGGGATGCAAGGGTAGAGGTGGGAAGGGAAGGGCAAAAGAGGAGCTGATACCAAGAGCTCACATAGAAAAAAAGATTTGAAAATGATAGGAGCATGTGCACAAATGCGCTTGATACAATTGATATCTAGATTGTTATAAGAGCGGTAAGAGCTCCCAATAAAATGATGTGTATATATTATTTAAAAGTGGAGTGTATTTTTCTACCAGGTCTCGAGATTTATTATGGAGCTATAGTAATAAAGACATGTACATATATAAAGACAGAATAGAGAATTCAGAAATACATGCACTCACAAAAAGCCAATGCGATTTTTTTTAAACAAAAGGTGCTACAGCAATGCAGTGGAGGAAGAATAGGAAGAATCATGTTTTAAAAAATGGCTGGAAAAATTTATATCCATAGACAAAAAAGTGAGCCATGGCCTAAGCCTCTTACCTTTTCTAAAATTCATTCACAGTGGAGCCTGGATTTACACATAAGATGGACAACTATACACCTTTCAGAGGGTTTCATATCTTTAAGAACAGAGCATTGGAATCAGAGTCCTAGTGGAGAGTTCTTCAACATGATACCCAAAATACCATTCATTAAACAAAGAAAAACAAAACAAAACAAATTGGTCTCATTAGAAGGAAGACCTCTTGCTTCGACGAGACCCGGCTAACTACATTGGCCCAATATCCCTCTCTCAACAGTCTTAAAAAATCAGTACCAGGGGATAATCCATGACAAAATAACAGAAGATCTTTACGCCGCAGGGAGATGAACCATACGACTCTTTACCACGAATTAACAAGGAGGCCTCTGAAGGGGACCAAAGACAGGGTTAATAAACAAAACAGACAAACATAAAAACCCCATAAATCCAAGAATGGGTTTGGACTCACACTAAATCCTAGCTCCAATTTAAGAACAGTTAGTTCTTGCACATGGCCCTCCTCAGTACCTGCCCTCAGGAAGGAAACGCAGAAAATATGTGCTGTAGCGAAATGTGGTGAAGAAATCAGATGGTGCAGGCTGTCAGTTAAAATAGCATCTGGGGGTCCGAAGGCTTGTTTATAAACAAGGAGCCCTTTAAGTGAGATGCCAGATAAGTCCATATGGAAGAAGCACACCCACACCAGTGGCCAAAGAATTGTAAATCACACAAGCCAAATCCAAAGGAGGCCATAGTCTCAGAGCCTCAATTGTGAGATTCTGGTTGCAGAAGGCTGTGGATGACAGTGGAAGCCAAAGACACATTGGTGAGATAAGCCTCTGCTGATTTCTTTCCCTCGGCTCATAACAGAGGGATGGGAAAACACTGGGTACAAATAGAGTTCATTGAAAAGATGGCTTAGGAGATCAGAATGATCATCCTGATTTGAACGTTAAAATCTTGTCAGCTGTCCCTCCGATGCCTGAGTGGGCAGATCTGTTTGTCTGATGTTCTAGTGAGCCCACACTTACAGAGAGACAATGAGCAGGAGGAATGTGGGTGAAGGTTGCAGTCTTTGCAGTTTACTGTCAATATATTCCATCACCAACATGAGTAGATGCAGCCATGCTAGTGACCTGTATAGGGCTTCTGAGGCTGTGACTCTTCACAGGCGGGAGACAGGCTCAACTTTCTCTTGCAGTTTCTGGGTTTGAACCATCGACCTCACAGCTAGCAGTTCACTGCTTACCCAACAGCATAGGCAGGGCTCCTTTGTGAATATATATTTATTTCAAAATAAGTTTAAAAAATTTCCGGGAATGAAAAGCAAAGACTGCCTTGCAGTGAGGTGAGGTTCCAGTGAGCAGATTTATGTCAATTTCCCAGCACGTACCATGCATTGAATAGGTACTCTACAAACGACCATAAGAACACATGCAAACGATACATTAAGGTAATAAAATATTGATTGATTCATTTATTCACTCAATGAATCAATTATTTATTCACTCCTAACCTTTTCCAGTTAGCACTCAATTCCCTCACATCGTGTCTATTATTAGCAAGGAGAAGATTCTTCTAGGTCTTGGTGTGGAACATGCTGCAGCTTAATCTCTTACCGTTTTGCTCAACTGTTGCCCTTTCAAACAGCAATGACACCCACCTGCTTTTGAAAATGCAATTGTCTTTACTTATGGAAGGGTTTTTCCTACATCCAGTGAAGGCTGGGTGCTCAGCAATCCCTCTCTGTGTGTGGTTCTTATCAATTAGCCACTTTAAAGATGGGAACGAAGGGATTATTATTGCTTCCTTGAGCATCTGAGGCCCCTCAGACTGAGATGTATTTGGGAAAAACAGCATTCGTTAATTATTCTTTGTTGAAGAGACTTAAGTTTTCCAGAGGGAACAAATTTAATCTCTATGTCACTGCCTTCTAGACTTCTTGCTTTCTTTTTTGAGAGTGCTTGTATACCTACCAACTTCTCTTTTCTCCCTCCCTCCCTCCCTTCCCACATTTCTCTCAGTTTAAGGAGTTCCGGTGGTGTGTTGATTCATGTGTTGCTTTATTAACCAGAAGGCCAGCAGTTCCAACCCACCAGCTCCTCTGGGGGAGAAAGATGAGGCTTTCTGCTCCTGTAAAGATTTACAGCCTCAGAAACTCAAAGGGAGCTCTAACCTGGCCTACAGGGTCCCTATGAGTCTGAACTGATTGATGGCCAGTAGTGTCAGTCCTGCTTTCCTGTCTTCTCCAATTCCCACCCCACAAACACGAACAACCACTTAGTGAAAGGTTCAGCAGTACAAGTAACCTACGGTAAAAACCAAGGTCCTCCTCTTTCCTTGAGGTTTTCTATCCCTATTTCCCTCCCTGGAAGTCAGTCACTCTTCTTAGCTCTTATTATTCTTTTAGAGGTTAGCTTTGCATTTGCAATCATGTTACTATGACAGCATATCATTCACATTTTTATGAAACTTGCAATTTTCCTTAGTGTCTCTGTGTGATCTTCTATCTGTATGGTAAGAGACGCCTCATTGTCCTGAATACCGCACTGTATTTTATTGATTTTGCTGAATTTCTTAATTTGTTTAATTAAAGGTATATATAAACTTTTATACTTGACTGGTAGACCTGTGGATTTGTTTCCAATATTTTGCTAATATCAACAGTACTATAATAAATTTGAGCTCAAACTTGACAATTGTGAGGATGCTGCAAGACTGTGTAGTGCTTTGTTCTGTTGCACACAGGGCTGCTGTTGTCTGAAACTATGGGACAGCTCCTAACTGCAACAGCAACGTAATAAACATGAATGTGTATTACGTGTGAATATAGTTCTAGGATTAAAAGATGCTCAGGAGAGGCTTTTTTTTCTTCCTCAAATAAAAATTTTTATTGACTCATTTATTACTCGTTCCAATATATCCCTTTCCTTCCCATACAGTTCTGTTGCTCACTCCCATTGGATAGGGTTATCAGTCCCCCTATTTCCTCCCCCCACCTCGCTTGCCATATCCTCAGGGAACTCACTAATGTCATTGTCTCTGAGGGTCATCTACCTTGACTACCATGTACCAAGTGATCTTAAATGTACACATGAACACACACAAGTCTAACATGACCAATGAAGAGTACAACGGATGGACGATCATAGTAAGTGCAGATAATCATAAAGACCTAGAGGATAGTTATGTGGCTCATCAGGGAGGAGAGGCACCTTCGAGTCACAGAAAGCATTCTGCATTTTGGTGTCTAGTATCCAAATGCATCCCAGAGCGAGGCTCTATCAGTTTACATCTTGTTTAGAAAGAACAGAGTGCATGTTTCTTCAACATAAAGTTAAAATTTTATTAAACGCTGTCAGTATTTTAGTAGTATAGACAGAGAGCACAGATTTATCTGCTTAAAAAAATAGAAAATCCTATAAAGGTTGAAGATGTTTTCAGAGCCATGAAACCGTTAAGATTATTTTTGCTGTAAGCTATTTATGTGTATTCACCTTTTAAAAGTATTTTTCAGAGGAAGCCTGGGGGCTGCTGGGAAGATGGAGCCAGAGGAGAATATGCTACTTTCATCACTCTTAGTGTGACTCAGAGACCAACTGATAAGGAGGCCACGTAGGGGAGCATAGTAGGGCCTAGATTCTTGACACTGTGGGATTGGGTTCGTGTCGGTAAGGTAAGTATCACATATTGCCACATTATTAGAACAAACCGTTCTTGTACTGAGGTAGGATTCAAATCCTACTTTAGTACAAAATATTGACTTTTAAGTGTTCCATTTTATTTTTCATGACCTCTAAATTTGCTAGATTTATGCTTCCCAAATGTCAAGTACCAATTAGTAAACAAAAATTATTGCTGTTTCTTCTCATTTTGCATTGTGCCACATCAACACAAATGGGGGTCCGAAAGCTTTACTGCGTCCATATAGATGTGGCCAACTCTACTTTGAGAAGGCTGCTCTTCTTCACTCATCATTTGAGAGCCTGCTCACCGGAGGAGGTCAGCTTCTGGCACCACCTCTGACTGTTCTGCCACTATCCTCAGGTTTCCGTATCGGATTACGCTCCACTGCTGTTTACCAGGTTTCCAGCGGCTCATTCCTCACAAGCGGTCAGCTTGTTTCTCCATTGAAGTCTAGTCATAGTCTGGAAGCTCAGCTAAGCCTGCTACTTTGGGTGACCTTGATAGTATTTGAAATGCATAGTGTCTGGCACACAAGACCCCACAGTCTGAGCCCCTAGCTTGGTGGAGAACGTTGGTAGTCACAGAAAAACTCAACCAGAAGCACTGTTTCCAGCTGCACTATTCACGATCACAAGGCAGCTCTAACAAGGCCAAAAAGTCCTTCATGTGATTCATTGCTGATATTTCGCACCTATCGCTTCTCAGGAGGATGCTTCTCTTTCGTGGCAGTTAGCAAAATAAAACTGCAATTGAGACCACGGATCTGTTTGGCTAGTTGGCTTTAACCAGAGAGAGAACTATCAATTTGCCTAATGATGCGACCTAGATCCTCTCTATCTTTAAAAATTTTACCCACTTAATTTGACATCAACTAGAAGAAATCACTTAATGTTTGTACCACTATTGTGTTTATTTTGGCATATCTTTTTTGCCCCCTGTATTTTTGGTTCATGGATTTCCATGGATGTATAATATTTATGCCACAGATCTAGTTTTTTTGAGCAAAGGTATATTTAAAAAATTAAGAATGTTTGTATAAGGAGACATGCGAGGAGAGTAAACCTCAGAGGCAGATCCATCTTTTAGAGATGGTCCACAAACGGTAAGAAAGATAAATACCATGTATCCTCTTTCTGGAAAAGATTGCTACCTTCCATTCAAATGTGTATGCCTCTTCCTCCAGAGGTTAGGTTTGGAAAGTCACCAGCAAGCCTTTATGGGAAAACAGTGTTCTAATCAGACATTTCTCACCAAACTACTATGCTGCATAAAAAACTAGAAGGTGGATTTTTGTAGTTTGTTGTGTCTTATGGTTGACTTCCAACCCAGGGTTCTTTCCTATCTCAGAGATTTGGAACTTCTGGAAAGTTTGGGAAAAGTCATTTTCTGCGACACCAAATTTTGCACTGGATTTTCTTTTCCCACGGTGTAACCAGGTGAGTAGTTATAACTGTAGATTTAAGTTAAATTTACCGGTGCTATTTCTTAATTGGTTAGAGATCATGCGGGAAAAGAAAGGGTGTAGATCCCTAATAAGTCAGTATGAGAATCCATTAAACTATCCTTTCTCTCTAAACTTTTTGTTGCCTGTGCAGTTCTTAATCTACTGCACCAACAGGCTCTTTGCCTCCAACAAGCACAGGAGTTCTGAGCTTATTGACTATATATTGGGATAATTAGGAAACACTTTTATATCTTGCAAATATTTGCCACACCTTCTGAGATTGGGAAATATAAAGCACTGGTGGTCTGGTTGTTTAACTGAATTGTCCTGAGAGTTTGAAATTGAAGCTCAACATGAAGCACTTCTTTCTGATCCCCTTTAGAGCTCTCTCATCTCTTGTGTTCTTAGTCTGTAGATCAGAGGGTTTATCATGGGGAATCAAAATACAGACGCTGCTTTTTGCTTCAACTTATTGTCACTGAAGAATACAGCTTTCCTCCAGTTCCTAAATGCTTTCTCCTCCCCAACTACCATGATCTGAATTCTACCTTGGAAGTCTGGATAGAGCAGAGGTTGTACACTGGTACATACAGGAGCTGGAGGCACAGGGGATCCAGGGTGGATGATACCTTCAGGACCAGGGGTGTGAGGGGCGATACTGGGAGAGTAGAGGGTGAGTGGGTTGGAAGGGGGAACCGATTACAAAGATCTACATGTGACCTCCTCCCTGGGGGACAGACAACAGAAAAGGGGGTTTAGGGAGACACTGGATAGGGCAAGATATGACAAAATAATAATTTGTAAATTATCAAGGGCTCATGAGGGAGGGGGGAGCCAGGAGGGAGGGGAAAAGAGGACCTGATGTAAAGGGCTTAAGTGGAGAGCAAATGCTTTGAAAATGATTAGGCCAAAGAATACAGATGTGCTTAATACAATTGATGTATGTATATGTATGGATTGTGATAAGAGTTTTATGAGCCCATAATTAACAAAAATTAAAAAAAAGAAAGTAGCACTTCAAAAAAAAGTAGCGTCCCAAGAATAGAGTGACAGCTGTCAGGTGGGAGACCCAAGTGGAGAAGGCCTTTTCCCTCCCAGCTGTGGAAGATGAAGATCTATGTCGGAAAAGATGAAACCAACACAGTGAACACCAGGATAAACCCACAAAGGCTCCCCGCAGCAGATGCTGAGATGAACATTCATGCAGGAGAGAGCAAGCATTGGGGTTCATTATAGGAAAAGGGGTCAATTGCATTGGATTTGTAATTCAATGAGAAGGTACACCTTGTGTTTAGAGTCATTTAGGAAACCCACGAAATATGAACCAAGTAGCCATGGAATACAGAAACTCTGTGGCATGACAATTGGATAACAGAGTAGGTTACAGGTGGTCACATAGCACTCTACCGCCATAGCAACCAGATGTAGCAATCACTCGTTTCAAAAGTGCCGCTGACAAGCAATTGTACTAGACATCTTACGAGTGAGATGGAGTAGTTGTCCTTATGACGTTTGCAGCATCTTGGGAGTGATAGCAGAGATATAATAGAGGTCAACAAATCCAAGTACTGTAGAAAGAAGTCCATAGGGGTGTGAAGGCCAGAGTCAATCTCTATGAGAAGGATCATCCCAGTATTGCCCATGAGAGAAATCACACAGCTCGCTAGAAAGGCTATGACATGGATATGCCAAAATTTGTTTTGACCAGCAAATCCCAGGAGGATGAACTCTGTCACATCCGTGCCACTTTCTTGTTTCATGGTTAGCAGAGGTTCAATATCAGCTGAAAGTTGTAAATAAACAAAAGTAGAGAAAGGTAGGCGTTGTGTTCCTTTAACTAAATGCAGAATTGGAAATGGTATAATACTTGGTTTCACAAAGGGTCAAGAATATTTTCTACGGTCTGACTGATTTCACTTTAAAAGCAATGCTGCAGAAAAATAATTTTACAGTTCTGGGAGAAGTTATCACAGATCATTAGCTGTGTTCTCAATTCTTTTGCCACTGCTTATGACTTCCTTCATTCATCTGTGAGTCTGTCAGACTATAGTGGCTTTCACGTCGCTGTGCTGCTGGAAGCTTTGCCTCTGTATTCCATGTTCAAGTAGGTTCACCCTTGGTGAATTGGTTTCATTGGAGCTTCCAGTCTAAAGCAGACTACATTTGAGGATTCAGCTATCAATTTCTGAAGAATTAGCCAATGAAGACCTATAAATGGCAGCAGGACATTTTCCAATAAAGTGCCAGAAGATGAGCCACTCCCGTCGGAAGGGACTGTGGAAGAGCTGCCTCCTCAAAGAATTTACCGTAATGATGTGGATGGAGTGAAGCTTTAGGGATCTTTATTTGGTCATAAGACAGGACTCAAAGTAAGAAGAGACAGCTGCAATCATCTACTGATAATTGGAACATGGAATGTACAAGTCTATCCTAATCATTGGTCAGCTGAACATTCACCGGTACAGGCCATTTTTACCCAAACAGATTGTTTGCTAAGATGAGAATGATAAACACCAGAGAAATCATCTCACATTCATTGTCAAAAAGAACATTTAAAGATCAATCTTGAAGTTTGTGATAGGTAGATTTGTTGTGCCAACATGGTCAATGAACACCTGTGAGATTGGTTGAAGGTCGGAGAGATAAATAGCTCGGCGAGTCTCACTTCTCTCTCCTGCTCTTTGATCAAGCCAAGTGTGAGGCTGCCTTGCATGTTCTGTGCCTCCATTTGTGAGCTACACTACCTGAGGGACACCTACCCATGGACCGTGTTGCTGTAACTTGTGGTTCCTTCAAGACCTGCTGTGCCATGTTCCTGGAAGATACATCTCTTGAGCTGAGGACTGTCAGAACCTGTCATTTAGCTGACTGTTGGTGACCTGCTGTGTTTGCTGCCTGTGACCGGATAGCCTGAATTGTTCCAGGGAAGACTACCCCGCGGCCCTCAAGACTTGAAGAACTGTTGGTGTACTAGCTGTCTCACGGAAGTGAGTTGCATTGAGCCATTTGTACTGCTTTATAGATTAGTTAACTGTTTATTTCCTATGTTATCTATCTACATAAATATATACATGAACAAAGAAAAGATATTCAATAAGCACATATAAAGAAAATACACTAACAATCACAAACCTCACTTTTGCAACTGATCACACAGGGTTGTAACTGATAGGTCGAACTACCTTCTTCTACTACCCATTCTGTATTACCTTTGCCCTCAGCAAGTACCTGAGCTGGCTGAGGGAGAGGTTTCCATACAAGAGGAAATGAATTGAGAAAACATTCCAACTCAGTTCAATCCAAGGCCATAAGACTTATTTTAGCCCATATGTCCAATACCAGTCCATAAAGTCCTCTTCAGACTCACAAAACACATGCAATGGAGCTAAATGCAGAACAATCACAATCCACTGGGTAGAAACTCTTTGGGTCCCGTGGCGTTGCAAGCATCTCAGCGCTGGCAGTGGTCTCTCTGTGGCTTCTTCGGCTTCTGCGGTCTGGTTGCATCCATGAGGCTTGTCTTCTGCAAGGGGAGTAGCAGCGAGAGAGCGAGAGGTGTCTTCCACCTCTAAGGAGGAAGTCCCAGATTTCCCAGAATTCTCGGGAGAAGGAAATGCCCACAGAAGTCTCATTGGTTATGTCCAGATTGACAGCCTAGACTCTGTCCCTACACTCTTAATCCTTAAATTGACACCAGATTAGTGACTACCACAAAGTACAATGCTTTCTGGAATAAGATATGATCCATATTTCTACAAGGCAGTCCAATTATTACAACTATTATCTATCAGAAAAACTATGGAGAAAATATCATCAGGCAAATCAAGGCTAGGTATGATAGTGGAACAGATCATCAATTACTCATATCAAAATTCATGATGAATCTTTAAAGAAAAAATGAAAATGAATCTGTGAGACCAAAATACAACCTCAAATGCATTCAACCTGAATTTAGACAACATTTTAAGAACCCATGGGAAGCATAGAATACCCAAGACCACAGACCTGATGAGTTGTGGCATAACATCAGGAATAGTATATGCAAAGGAATCAGAAGGGCATTGTGGCAGTTACATAATCTCCTGCCAACTTCAGAGAAGGGGTGGGGTCTCGCCTGTCAATCAGGCCATAGCCAATGAGGCCTTTGTGTGGGCATAGCCTCCTGAGGATTCTGGGAACTCCTGTCTTCCTCCTGGGAGGCAGGACACACACTTTCCCTGAAAAAGATTCCTGTTGACAAGCCACATGGAGCTACACTGATGGAGCCAGAGCCCTGAAGCTGGAGGAACCTCATGAGACCCCTGCCAATCTGAGATGCTTCTACCGCCACTGGATTCACAAGACTTTCCAGCCCCTGGCCTGTGACAGGCCTGCATTCGGCATCATTGCAAGGGTTGTGTGAGTCTGAAGAGGAATTTATAGACTGGTATTGGACATATGGACTTATTTTGGATTTATGGACTTGATGTGGACTGGGCTGGGATGTTTTTTTAATATACAATTACTCTTTTATATAAAGGTCTCTCTTACACACACGAGTCTCCCTAGATTTGTTTCTCTAGGCTACCCAGAGAGACACACTAATTAAAAAGACAGAAATGAAAGACTGAAATGATTTCCAAAGAGTCTCTGAAACTTGCTCTCAAAAGTAGAGTAGCTAAAGCAAAGGGAAGAAATGATGAAGCAAAAGAGCCAAATGCAAATTTTTAAAGGGCAGCTTAAAAAGACAGAATATTATTATGAAACATATAAAGGCTTGGGTTTAGAAAATCAAAAAGGAAGAACCCACTGATTCCAAGCTGTACTGAAGGTATCAACTAAAACAAGCTTCCAGAAATAGATGAAATACCCATTGAAACACTGGTACAAGCTGGTTAAACACTGGAAGCAGCCAATGGGTACCTGGGGAGGCTAAATGAGGAAGCAGTCCACATTGAGTTGACCAGAAACCGACCAGATGAAGATAAGATTTTTGAGTCTGTGAATTGGTGGATATTGCTGCTGATATTATGAGAGGCCTGACCTGATTTGACTTTGATCATGGGTACAGACCCACAAGGTTCTCAATGGAATGAAGATTCTTCACATCAAAGAACTTGCTTGTCTCCCCCGAGGACTAGGTTCATATAAGTGGGGAGTATAGAAATTGGATACCCAAGATTGGGGGATAAAGTCATGAAGTGGCTGGTTTACAAACTTTCATAGGTGGGAGAATATGTTGATGGGAATATTTTGATAGGATTATTCTGTCGATGTTCACCTAACTGCAATTGCTAGGCATAGAATATTTTTGTTCTGTTCACTTATAGAATATTATGCTTAAATGAGGCGGGCACATTTTGAGTAGTATGCATTTTAGTTGCATCCTGTTAGGTGCAAAGATCATTGTACTATTGTCTTCTTTTTAGGTTTGTTAGCTGTATGTTAGGTGTACATATAATGTCACTAATCTCTGGAAATTATACATGGCTAAAGAATTGTGTACAAGTGCCAAGTTGGTAAGGGGTGTACTGTAATAATTAGTAATAATTAGTGGTTTTTTTTGTACCAACATGGCTCCCATAGGAACATATGGGTGAGGTCTGGCCTGTCAATCGGGTCACAGCTTGATTGGAGGGTGACAGAGAGAAATGGCTCTTCAAGGGCAGGTTCTCTCCTACTGCTGTCACCTGCCTGTTGACCAGCTATGTGCAGTCATGTTGAGATCAACGAGAGCCCTGGGGAAGCTTCCACCGCCACTGGATCCACAAGTCTTTGCACCCACTGGCCTGTGATCTTCCTGCATTGTTCATTATTGCTTGTACTGTGTACGTGTGAAGAGGGATTTATGGACCAGTATAGGACTGATGGACTTGCTCTGGATTGGGTGGGATGTTTTCTTAATACACAATTCCTCTTTGATATCAAGCTTTCTTATGCATATATGAGTGTGTCTGGAGTTGTTTCTCTCGCCCCCCCCCCCCCGCGGTCTAATTATGTCAGTAATTTTGTCCCCAAGGCGATACATTTTTTTCGCTAAAAAATTGTTGTTTTATATAGTAGTTCTGTAATTCTTAAGAAATTACTCATTTTTATCTCTCTAGTAGACATTCCAGGTATGATAACTTTAATACACAGTTAACATTTACTCTAGCCACACTCGGGATTACCGCAAGGGAGGCTAGTCAACCCGGTCTAATACAAATATCAAGTACATTATGCTAATTGAATAAAAGTCAGTGTAAAAAGGTCACATACTCTATAATTTCAGTTGCATAATATTTGCAAAAATGACAAAGTGACAGAATTTGGGAACAGATTATTAATGTGAAGGCTTAGGGAGAAGGGTGAATATGGTCTTTGTAGCTAGCACTAGGGAGATCTTGGTGGTGATGGAATGGGTCTTTATCTTGATTGTGATGGCGATTGTCTAAATCTACACATGGAAGGCTATCCTGGTGGCTTTCTGGGTTACTCCTTACTAGTTACTGCAAGGTCAGCAGTTTGAAGCCATCAGACCCCTAGTCGTGTGAAGCATTCTATTCCCATGAAGAATTACTATTGAACACCCACAGGGCAGTTCTATCCTGGAGTATAGGGTCACTATGCATTGGATATGACTCTATGACATTCTGTTGGTTTTGCCTTTTGAGTGTGATAAATGAGAAAGAAATATAAACACGTGTTTAACTGATACCAAACTCATGGCCTTGATTTCATTTGCGAAGGAATGGTTTTGCTTCCTCATTGTCATGGTGTTTATGCAAATCTACACTTGTGATAAATGTCAGAGAACAATAAACACACATTTTACTGTTACTAAGCTCTTGGCTTTGAGTACCAGTATTCTTATTATGTAAGGATAACCAGTGGGAGATGCTAGGCGAAGGTCACTGGTTTGGGCAACTTTCTCTGACTATATCCCACCTCTGGTATTGGTTCAGTTTCCACTGTTGGACACCTGTGTAGGGTCTCTGAAGCTATACATCTTTACAGGGCGCAGAGAGCCTCATCTTCCTCCTGCACCAACAGGGCTACTTTGGGAACATAGGATTGCTTCTAAATAAGAAATTAAGAAATATGAAGGTCAAGAAAATGTAAAGGTGCGGTTCAAACTAGGAGATATAGGTAAACTTCCCAGCATAGACCCATGCATTGGACTGGTCCTCCAGAGATGACCACAATTACACAGGCAAATGATACATTAAAGTCATGTAAATTTGATTCATCAATGACTCAGTGAATACATGGTTTGTTCATTCATGCGATTTTCTAGACAACATGAAACCCACTTCCCTACTCTATTTCCAATATTGATACTGAAATGATTCTTCAGGTCTTGTGTAGCTTAATCTCCGGTCCTCTTGCCTTGCCTCTGCTCATCAAACTGCAGTGATGTACAGCTGATGCTGAAATAGGGTTGTGTTTTTTTCTTTACTTACACTAGAATTTCTTTCTACTCTGGTGAAGGCTGATTGCCTACTAATCTCTCTCTCTCTTTGGTTCCTTCCAATTAGAGACTTCATAGCTAGGACCTAAGGGATCGGTGTTGCTCTCTTGGGAATCTGCGGTTAATGGGACTGAGATGGAATGGGGAAAACGGCATTCATTATTTATTTATTGCTTTAGAAAGTTAGGCTTTCTAGAGGGAACAAGTCACATTTCTACGTTGCTGCCGTATGGACTTCCTGTCTTCTCTTTCGAGAGTTGCCCTTCTACCCACTAAGGACTCTTTACCACACCATTCCTCACTCCTTTTAGTTTCCTGCCCCCATCCACATACAATCACAAAAATTCAAAAGTTAAAACACCATAGAGTGAAAGCCAACTGCCTCCCTTTCCCTTGATTTCCAATCTTCCCAATTTGCTCTCCTTGGAGGTCTGTCACTCTTACAAGCTCCTGTTATTCTTCTTGAGATCAGCCTTATATTTAACTTATGGTTCTGAAAAGTGAACATTTACTAGGTATGTATGGGTGATCTCTGTACCTACCTGGGAAGAGAAGCCTCATTATTTTGCATACTGTACTAGATTTTATTAATAAGCTGAATTCTTTAATTTGTTAATCAAGTTCCCCCCATTTAGACTATTTCCACTATTTTACTAATAAGCAGTGATATAATAAATTTTACAACAAATAAGGTCTCAGGCACAACAAAAACATTAGGATAGCCCCGGACTGAATAGTGTCTTGTTCTGTTGTACACAGGGCCGTTATTTGTCTGAGATGAGCAACATAGCAAATATTAATATTCACAAATAAGAGTATTTCTCTTGGACTAATAGAATCGTAGGCCAGGCATTTATGAATCATAAGGCATGGAGTAGTTTATATTTTGATACATATTATCCAGAGTTCCCCAGAGAGATAGAGACTCTATTTGTCTCTCATTTCTAGATCAATTTGTATCATTTCTAGAAATTTTACAGTACATAGTTCCCTAACATATTAAGAAAATTAAACCTTGTCAGTAATTTTATAGTACAGAAAAATAAGATGTTATCATTTTATTTTTTCTCCCATGAATATATTGGACATATTTTCATATACCTAAGAACTGCTAGTTTTTACTTTTGCTATGAGCTAAAGAGTTATGGTATTGGAAACCCACAGGGGCAGTTCTACCCTGTTCTACTGGATGGCTATGAGTTGGAATCAACTTGATGGCAGTGAGTGATTTATATATGTTCCCCTCTTAAAAGTATTTAAAAATTGTGTATATACTTTTACATGGTGGCATATATATATTGAAATAGAACATGATTTGTAATATATATATATATTGCTTATGTAATTCAGTGGCTTTCATTACATTCATTGTTTTGTGCAGTTCTCACTACTATTTTCAAACATTCTTACCACTCCTAAAAAAGCTAGTGCCAGCTAAGTGCGATGATTTTATTTCCCCCTCCTTCATACCCAGGATTAGCACCAATAAACTTTGATCCATATACTTTTGTATAATCTGGATATGTCAGATAAATTAGATCCTACAATACAGTCTGCAACCATAGATTTTCATTCTGATGCACAGAGGTCGCTATGAGTCAGAACTGACTTGATGGCTTGCAAGCACAATACAATATGTGTCCTTTGGGATTGACTTATTTCACTCAGTGTAATGTGTTCATGGTTCATCCTGTTTTAGTATGTGTTAAGATTATTCTTCTCCATATTGCAGAGCACTATTCTGTGCATAGGTATGCTATATTGTGTCTATCCTTTCAATTCATCTGTTGATTGGCATTTAGGTAGTTTCTGTCTTTTGGCTACTGTGAGGTGTTTCAATGAACATTATTATGCATGGATCTGCTTGCATTACTAATTTCTATTTTTGGAGGTATATGTTAAGGAGTGGAATTTCTACACCGTATGACAATTTGCGTCTAATTTTAAGCATATCCAAGTACTCAAATATTATACTATTTTACAATTCCACCAACAATGGAAAACGGTTCCAATGTATCTGCAATCTTGCCAGTACCTATTGTTTTCTTATTTTGATCACAGCTATCTCAATGGGAGTGAAAATGATCTCATTGTGGGTTTGAATTGCATGTAATGACTAATGATGCTGAACCTATTTTCATGTGCTGTTGGCCATTTCCATTTCCTCTTCAGTGAAATGTCTATCCAGACCACTTTCTGATATTTTAATTGTTTTTGTTTTTATTGTGAAGCTATAAGAGCACTGTGTTTTTCTGATTATTAAGCACTTGTCAGATACAGAGGGACCACTGGTGATATGATGGTATAAGCATTGGGCTACTAACCATCCTTGAGGTCAAGGATGAATCCCCCTGCTGCTGCTCCCCAGTCAAAAGACGAGGGTGTCTGCCCTGTAAAGATGGACAGTCTTGGAAACGCCAAGGCGCAGGTTGACTGTACCATACAGAGGCAATCTGTAGGCTGTCTTCATTTTTTTGATACTGTCCTTTCATGACAAAAGTTTTTAGTTTTGATGAAGTGGAATTTAATCTATCTCATTTCTTATTGGATGTGCTCTTGAAGTCATAACTAAGAATCTGTTATTGAGGTAAAAATGATCCTATGTTTTCCATTAAGTATTTTATGGCTTTAGTTCTTACATATAGGTCTTACCTTGATTTTGAGGGTTTTTTTATGTGCTTGGTCTGAGGTATCAGTTCAGCTTTATTTATTTATTTCTGGCATATGGAAATCTTACTGTTTGACACCACTTGTTAAAAAGACTATTTTTTATTCTATCAGATGGCCTTAACATCATAGCTAAAAGAAATTAACCATAGACATGATGGCTTATTTCTGAACTTTCCTTTGTGTTTCCTTTCCTTTTAGTGAATATGTCTATCATTAATTTTTATTACCTTCACACTGTCTTTTAAAATTCGCAATCTTTTAAATTTTTTTTTGCATTTTTGAATTTATTATCTTTAAAAGTCTTTCATGAGCCCTTAAAATAGGGAGGTAGAAAGGGAAAAAAGAAATAAATAAAGAAAACAGAAAGATACTTTCTGGTTTTAAGGGTACTACAAAGATGCTGATCAACCCTGCCAAACCTGACTATGATGCTTTGAACAGGATGTCAGTGGTCAAAAGAACAGCTAGTCAGAAGAACAGGATTGTTAGTGGTCAAAAGAACAGCCAGTCAGAAGCAATGTGTCTACCTGGGCTACTCCAACCATGAGGTAGCTATAAAAAGACTATCAATTTCTTCATATGAGTGATCACTGATTTCTTGGTCATAGCTTTTGGATGGTATGCTTATCCTGTTTTGCAGTCAGCAAACTGAAATTGCGATTTTTACTTCATATACATTTGAATAATTAGCTTTAACAATATGGAGTAGCAATATTGACTAATTATGTTAAATACATTTTCTATGAATTAAAACACTCTCAACATAATTTGCCATTGACGGGAAGAAGTGAGAATAAATATTTAGTATTACGACTGCATTTCTCTGTTTCTTTTTTCTCTGTGTGAATATTAAAGCTTTGTCATTTGGTACACAGATTTCTCACGAATTATCTAGTTTATCTGAGTAAAGGTATTTAAAAAGAATTTAAGAATGTCTGTAGAAGGAGACATACCAGAATAGGAAAGCTTAGTGTCAGCTCCCTCCCTGATGATCCATAAATGGCTGTAAAAACAATCTCTTTTTGTCTTTCTGGAAAAGGTTTGCTACATTTCACTCAAAACCTTATGCAGAGATTAGGTCGGGAAAGCCACTAGGAACCCTGTCTGGGCAAAGGGTGCCCTAATTTAGGAGTTTCCCAGCCAACACTCTGCTGCATGAGCAGCGGCGATGTGGTTTTTTTTGGTATGATTTGTCTTATGATTTCCAAACCCCGTGTTTCTTCCTAGTCCCAGAAATTTGGAACTTCTGGAAAGGTGGGGTAGTGATTTCTGTGACACTGAATTTGGCACTGGGTTTTCTTTTCCCAAAGATATAAACTTGTGAGTGGTTACAATGCAGATGTAAGTTATATTTACCAATGTCATTTCTCAATTGGTTAGCAATTAATTATAATAAAGTATTGCCATATAGTAAAAGTCAGTGTGTAGGTTCCCAATGCCCTTTTATTTGTAAAAATTCATTAAATTTTCCTTTCTCTCCTGCACATGTCCTCCAACGAAATGACTCATTTATTTTTTTTTTGCAGTAATAGAAGAGTCAAGCTATGGAAAAGCAACAAGAATAAAATAAAATTTCTGGAAAACTAGAAGAGATTTTTGTTTTGGGGAGTTATTATATTCATGGGGCAGACCTACAAGAATGAGGGCACCTTATTCTTTTTAGGTGGCATGCATGTGAACAAAAGGATCATCAGAAATCTACACGATCAATATTATGCAAACCTTTCACTACCTTTAGTTTTGGCAGAACCTAAGCATAAATCTACATCAATCACCACTGAGTTGACTCTGACACATAGAGACTTTATAGGACAGAATAGAGATGATTTCTTAAGGTTTGCAAGGCTTCAAATCTTTGTGCAAGTAGCCTGTCGCATCTCTGTCCTATAGAGCAACTGGTTGATTTGAACAGTCAACCTTTTTGTTGGCAAACTAATGTTTATTCCACTGCACCACCAGGCTCATTGTCTTCAATGACCACATGAATTCTGAGCTTATTTACTTTTCAGATGATTTCTAAAATAGTCCACATATATTTTATTGAATATATATAGGTATAATTAGGAAACACATTTTTGTCTTACAGACATTTGCCACATCTTCTGAGGTGGAGAAATATAAAAGCAGTGTTGGGCTGGTTGCTTAATCGTTTGTGCTGATTTCGAAATTGAGGCTCAACTAGCAGCACTTCTTCTTGATCCCCTTCAGAGCTTCTCGCACATCCTGGTTTCTCAGGCTGTAGATCAGAGGGTTTATCATGGGGATCATGATGCCATAAAACACAGAAGCTGCTTTCTCCTGCTCTTGAGTCTCACTGGTCCCATGGTGTAAATACATGTAAGAGAGGGTCCCATAGAATATAGTGACTGCTGTCAGGTGGGAGACACATGTGGAGAAGGCCTTTTTCCTCCCGGCCAAGGAAGAGATCTTCAAGATGGCAGCTAAGATATATATGTAGGAAAAGATAACAACCAACACGGTGACCGACAGGTTGAACCCCACAAAGGCTGCTAGGAGCAGAATGTTGAAATCAACATTAGAACAGGAGAGAGCAAGAATTGGGGGCTCATCACAGAAAAAGTGGTTAATTATATTGGACTTGCAAAAGCTCAACGAGAAGGTAAAACTTGTATTTACACAGCCATTTAAGAAACCCATGAAATAAGAACCAAGTAGCAGTTGAACGCAGACTCTCTGTGACATGACTACTGGATAGCGGAGTGGGTTACAGATGGCCACATAGCGGTCCACTGCCATAGCAGCCAGGATGTAGCAGTCACTGGTTGCGAAAGCACCGTAGACTAGCAATTGCATTAGGCATCCTATGAATGAGATGGATTTATCTGTTCTTATGAAGTTTTGCAACATCTTGGGAGTGATAGCAGAGGTGTAACACAGATCAATGAAAGCCAAATGTTGTAAGAAGAAGTACATAGGGGTGTGGAGGCCAGAGTCAATCTTGATGAGAATGATCATCCCAATATTACCCATAAGAGAGGTCACATAGATCACTAGAAATATTATGAAGAGGATATGCCAAAATTTGTTTTGACCAGCAAATCCCAGGAGGATGAATTCTGTCACGTCAGTGCCATTTTCTTGTTTCATGGTTAGCAGAGGTTCAATATCATCTGTGAAGCTGCAAAGAAAAAAAAATAGAGAAAGCTATGGTCAATTAGTTAGTTCAAGAATTGGAAGTAGTATAAAATTTGGTGTCCCAGAGGTCCAAGAGTAATTTTTTAATTACAAAATTAACTTGGATTCCTAAGAATGTGGAAGGTGCCTGACTGGCCTCTGGACTTACATAATTGCATCTATAACTCGGGGACATTGCCATGGACTGTGGCTGTCTTCAGGACACAATAAGTGGGCATCATTAGCATATCAGCTAAGGAGCATATAGCATACATGTTTTCAGTTTGCTTTCTCTTAGGGGTATTTATTTTAATTAAAATATTAAATTCTAAATGCCAACTCTGAAAATATAGATTATTAACCTTGCTTCCCTTCATGTCTTTATATCCATATCACACATTTTCTTTACCTTCTGTTTGGACCATTGTGAAGTCATGACAACAAATGACTTTGTGTCTGCTCATAGGGAATATCTGTTTGTGGTGAATGTCTAAATCCTTTCTAAAACTTGCAATCTATTTTATACTAACAAAATTTTTGGAAAAAGTGATAAGCGGCTGTTTCCAGAATTATCAACATAGTATAATGTTTTCACATGCTCAGTTTTACTTTCTGCTCTTATCTCATTTTAGACAAGGACATTCACAGAGATATAAACGTACATGCACAGATGTTCCAATAACACTGCTGTATAATGTCCATCAACTACAATTTGCCTATCTATTTTCCTATAGATTGGATAACTTGCTTCTAATACAAATGAGTCTATGTGGAATATTCTCTGGAGTATGGTCCTAGAAACAAAATGTTCAGCCTATTCATGCTTTTAGCTTGACCAAGTGTTGATGAAGGAGCCCGGTTGGTATAGTGGTTTCACACTGGGCTCCTGACTGCAAAGTTAGCAGTTCTAAACCATGAGCTGCTCTGAGGGAGAAATATGAGGCCTCCTACTCCCATCAAGAGTGACAGTCTTGGAAACCCACAGGGGCAAGTCTATCCACAGGATCTCTGTGAGCATGCATCAACTCAGTCGCAGTGAGTATGGAGTTAAGTGCTGCTGGATTGTTTCCAGAGTAGATACACATAATTGAGGATTTCTCGTGTCCTCACTTCCTTGTGGACGTTGGCATGGTCCTAAGATATGCCAGAAAAATAGGAGCAGAATGATGCATTATTTTTATTTGTTTTTCTTGATTCCCAAGGATTTTTATCACTGGTTAACATTTTCCTTAAAATCGTGAGATTCTATATTTCTGTAGACTGCCCGCTTATGTAGTTTGCCAAGGTTGCTATTGAATTGTCTTATAGATCTTCCTTATTTATGCTAGAATCTCATTTTCTTACTAGTTGTTAACATTTATCATATTTCTCAGAGATTTTCTCACATTCTATCATCTGTTAGCTTTGTCTATGGTATCCTGTATAGAACACACATTATTAAATTTTAAATAAGAATCAAATTTTTGCTCAATGATTTAAAAAATATTTAAGTGAAATTCATACCTGTGCCTAGCTTAAAACTATGTCTTTCCCAGGGCAGTCAAAGCAATAATAAACTTTATTTTATTTTTTATACTATGTTTTCAAAACAGTATCTTTGTTCTATTATGGTTAGTTAAACCATATATAGTATTCTATAAGTTTAATTTTTTTATTTGATATTTAATCACGTTTAAAAGAAGAAGGCAGATTAAAGAGATTGAGAGATGATGATAATTGTTGTTCTTGTGTGTAGGTATATGTGGGGACATGAATTAATTTAATTTGGAATATATGCTAATGAATGATCTAAAATATATATTTGAGCATGGGCAAGAAGGAAATTATGGCAAATATCCATAAGGGTACTTGGTGGAAGAACACTTAAGGATATTTGCCCCATAATTTCCTGAAAGAAAATTTCAGTGATACAGTTGTTAACTAGAATTGCAAAGTGATGAGTTAGGTAGATGCCAGATAGCCATTTGGCATAGGGCATGGAATCCAGCCTTGGTCACTGAGAATTCAGGTGTGGGTGATAAAAAGTAACATCACCATCAAACAGCAATAGCATCAAGCACATATAGTGTATAACTTCTAAACCAGTGTATGTTCTAATCAAGCTCCTACAAAAGTGATAGGGAAAAAAGGGCCATATTTAAAATATCACCAGTCCAACAAAATGCAGGATAATGGTAATGGCAAGAAGCAGAAGCTGAATAAATGTAAGGAGAAACACAACATAAAATGATAAAATATTTAGAAATAAATTTGTTAAACATAATTATAGAGGAAATGAGAATGAAAGTTAACAAAAGAGGAAATGATTAATAGTTATTGTCAACAAAGTAAAAAATTGGTTTGCTGAAAACAAACCACAAACAACAACAAAACCCCACCCACGATTATAATTGACTAACCTTTAGCACGAGAGAGTAAGAAGAGAAGGCATATGAGGAAGAGGGAACATGATAGCAGACAGAATAGTTCATGAAAAGACATTATGTGGTGATTATGGGCAACTTTATACAAATAAGAACAAATACATTGATTAATTGGACAATTATGCAGAAAAACACAAGTTTCCACAACATAAACAAAAGATGAATTAGATACATTTTTGATATATTAAGTTATTGCTATTTAAAAATTAATTCCTCTAAAAACCTGTAGTTCTAAATATATTAGTGTGATTTTTTTTACCAAGCATTATACAACAACTAGTTTTCCCGTAAGTCTTTACTGGAGCAGAAAGTCCGATTGTTCTCCCTTGGAAGGACTGGTGGTTTTGAACTGCTGACATTATGGATTGCAGGCCAACATTTACCCACTATGTCATCATGGCTCCTTGGAGACCACATAAATGAGTATAAACACATGCACATATACTAATGCATGTACATATGTATATACCTATATACACATATAAGATACATGACAACATTGTCATGGATATGGATTGAGCAATTAAAGAAGCCTGTGAAAAATCAGTGACCAGGATCCACAATATCTGTGTTGATATTTCTCTTAAATAGAACCTTGAGTGAAAGAAACAAGCTTCTAGGTCAGTGGTTCTCCACCTTCCTCAGGCTGCAGCCATTGAATACAGTCCTCATGTGGTGGTGACCCCCCAACCATGAAATTAATTTCATTGCTACTTCATAACTATCATTTTCTTACTGTTATGAATCAAGTGACCCTTGTGAAAGGGTCCTTCAACCCCAAAAGGGGTCGTGACCCACAAGTTGAGAACTGCTAGCCTCAGCAATGTTCATGGTTCTCATAAATCTCAAAGTTTCAGAGGATCATTGAAATAATATTTCTGAGATACAACACAAAGTATGTATAGAGGGTGGGCAAAATTATTTTTTAAAATCTCTTGAAATGTGTGTATCAGGGTATATGTGTATAAAAGTTAGTGAGCAAAATTTTGGGCTGTCAACAAGCCCTGGAAATGATGAATAAAATATGATGGAGAGAAATTAAAAGTAACAACCCACTCTCAAGAAGTGGAGGAATTGCCTACCAGCGGAAGACTGGAATCAAACCAAACGCTATCACCACGTCAAGTCTATTCAGCAGGGATGGAGTAGGACAGCGTCACTGGATTTTCACTGTGAAATCTTTACGGAAGCAGACTCCCACATCTTTTCTTCCTGGAATTGGCTGGTGAATTTAACTTATGACTTTTCAGTTAGCAACCAAGTGCTTTAATCAAAGAGTGCAAAATTCAACACGGTCTCCCAAAGGAGGTAAATATGCAATTTTATAGAATGCGGTTCATGTTATATGGAAAAATGACAAAACAAGTTTCCTAGTAGAATTCACAGTGTGGAACCCTGACAAACACCAGAGTGACTTTCCACCTTGTTCCCATTCTCTTTATACCCAGGATGACAGGTCGGGAAGAACACAGAGCAAACTCTTTATGGTTATCCTGGCTCATCGGATGGGGGAGAGATTGAAATTTGAACCACACATATTCCTGCACTCTTTTTTTTTCTATTCACAATGATTGCACTTGCTTTATAAAGAAACACAAAACCCAGACTCTCTGATTGACCATGTAGGTCACTGCCTCTTAGGGTTTCCAAGATTGTAAACCTTGTGGCAGCAAATAGCTCATCTTTTTCCCGGGCAGTGCTGGGGATTTGAACTGCTGATCTGTGGTTAGCAGGCCAACTTGTAAGGCACTAGAGCTCCCTTTTAAGAAGTAGGGGGAGTGGAAAAGTCAAGTCTGCTTTTCAGGGATGTGATATGATTCTCAAGTAAGCAAAGGCTCAGACATAGAATGTATAGTCAATCCATAGTCTTAACACATAACACATTCAAGTCATTCTTTAAAATAGAACAAAGGTTGATGGGATGAAGAAAATAATTTTAAAGACATTCATTATCTCAGTTGATAATTCAGTTATTTACTCATTTATATCCTTTCTCAGTAAACATCCAGCCCAACACCATTCCTGCTCTCGCTTTCTGTTACATCACCGGTGATGAAGTGATTCTTTCAGGTCTTGGGGAGAAACATACTGCAAAATTGGCCTCTGACTCTTTGGCTCTGTCACTTCCTGCACACGGGAGGATGCTACATGGCTGACATGAAACAGAAAGAGATTCACTTTATTTTACTCACACCAGAGTTGCCTTCAGTTTTTTTTTCTACAGCAGGTATAAGCCGATCGCCTGCTAAGATCTATGTTTGTGGTCCTACCTGATCAGGGAGTTTATACCTGGGGCCTGTGGGATCAGTGTTGCTCCTTTGAGAATCTGTGCTTCTGGAGACTGAGAGCAAATTAGCAAAAACAATGTTCATTATTTCCTTCTGAAGAAATGTTAAACTTTACAGAAAGGACAGATGTTGTTTTTGTCTTACTTCCAAGAGGGATTTTTTGCTTTATTTAAAAATACAAAAACCTCTTATAAAACAAAGATTTTTCTTGTTTAAATAAGTATATATAGTAAGAGCCTTTGTTAAGAACCAGGTAATTACCCCTATTATTCTAATCACCAAAATATATGATTTCTTGAAGAAGAAATTCCAATTCAACTTCTCTGCAGAATACTGTGGGGAGGCTAAAGGACCTAGGGCTCAAGGGAGAAATGGGTCCTATTATTCGAGCATAATTGAAAGAATCATTTTATTGGGGGTTCATATAGTTCTTATCACAATCCATACATACTTCCATTGTGTCAAGCACATTTGTACATGTTGCCATTATCATTCTCAAAACATATTCTTTCTAATTGAGTCCTTGGTATCAGCTCCTTAACTCCCCCCTCCTTTCCCCACCCTCCCTAACCTCCCTCCCTCACGAAAGCTTGATAATTTATAAATTATTATTATTTTTCATGACTTACACTGTGCGGTGTCTCTCTTCACCCACTTTTCTGTTGTCCTTTCCCCACTGAGGGGGTTATATGTAGATCGTTGTGGTCAGTTCACCCTTTCTCCTCCACCTTTCCCCTTGCCCTCCTGGTATAGCTCTCCTTATTGGCTCTGAAGGATTTATTTATTCTGGATTCCCTGTGTTTCAGCTCTTATCTGTACCAACGTGCATGCTCTGGTCTAGACGGATATGTAAGGCAGAATTGGGGTCACGATAGTGTTTTTGTGTGTGTGTGTGTGTGTTTGTGTGTGGGGTGGGAAGCATTAAAAACTAGAGGAAAGGTGTATGTTTCACTGGTGCTATATTGCACTCTGACTGGCTCATCCCTTCCTTGTGACCCTTCTGTTGGGGGGATGTCCAATTGTCTACAGATGGGTTTTGGGTCTCCACTCTGCACTCCCCCTCATTCACATTGATTTGTTTTCTTGTTCTTAGTCTTTGATGCCTTATACCTAATCCCACTGACACCTCATGATCACACAGGCTGGTGTGCTTCTACCATGTGGGCTTTGTTTCTTTTCAGCTAGATGGTCGCTTGTTTATCTTCAAGCCTTTAAGACCCCAGATGCTATCTCCTTTGATAGCCAGCCATCATCAGTTTTCTTCACCATATTTGTTTATGCACCTGCTTTGTCTTCAACAATATTGCTGGGAAGATGAGCATCACCAAATGCTGTTATTAGAACAAAGCTTTCTTGCGTTGAGGAGTACTTGAGTAGAGATCCAATGTCAATCTGCTACCTTGATACTTAGCATATAAATATATGCACATAGATCGTTGTATATAAACACATTTACATATGCACATGCTAATGTTTAGATCTCTATAAATGTCCTTTGCTTCCTAGTTCTTTCCTCAATTTCCTTTTACTTTCCTCTTGTCCCGCTATCATGTTTGGCCTTCATTTGGATTTCAGTAATTACTCTCAGCTATGTTGCCCCACCAGACATCCTATACCCCCCTCACCATTAATTTAAGATCACTTTTTGTTCCCTTGTCCCTAGGTTGGTTAACATCCCCCTTCCTTTCTCTTGCCTCTCCTTATCCCCTGGAACCATCGATCCAGTTGTTTTCTCCTGCAAATTGCTTATCCTGCCTATCTTATCTAGAGAGACATACAGTGCAATAATAAGCACAAAAACACGACAGAGCAAAACAAAACAACAAAAGAAAGCAAAAACACAAAACAACAACAAAAACAATGACCAAAACCAACTAAAGAAACAAACAAACAAATCAAAGCATTTAGATAGTTCCAGGTATGTTTGTCTTACTTTGAGTGTTTTCCGGTTGAGTCTGATGGGACACTGACCCCAAAGTCTACGTTTGGTATTCCCCAGGGACTTCATTGCTTTGTTCCTTTGTTGCTCTGTTGCATGCCCTTAGTGTTTTGCCCTGTTGTGGTGGGGTCAGATTGGGCACAGTTCCTGCACTGTGTCTTCAGTGTTGTCGTCCATGGCGCTATGGGTCTGTGAAAGCTGTTGTGTCTTGTGGTGGGGCCAGCCCTATGGTCCTCTCTGTGCATTGGCTGCTCTGAGCAGGAATATTGTCCTCAGGGCTTGGTGGGCCAGATGTGTTCCACTCTCTTTGTTTTATCCTGTGTCCTCAGATCAGAAATGTCTCTCTCCCTGATTTGTAACTTCATTGTTGTCCTCTGAAGTTCATTCCTCTGAAGGTATGGGGTGGGGTTGGGGGCGGTGTATACACAGTTGGAATAGGGCCGGCCCCGCAGATCCCTCTGTTGGGTCCTTACTTCACGCTAGTATGCTGCACTCATGTTCTGGACCAATGACTTGAAGTCTCACCCCACTCTCCCTCACCTGTGGAGATATAAACAATACCTTCCCCTTGGGTGGTTTGGTGCCCCGTTTCCACTACCATGTCTCTTCTTTCTTTCCTTCGGAGTACTGTGTAATTATCGTTTTGATTTCATTAGGGTCCGTTGTGATGTCCCCTGTTTCATCCTTCTGCCTTGCTTTTAAAATTTGTTCTTCCTTTCTTTGGTTAGGCTTTCCAGCAGTCTGTGATTCTGTTAATCCTTTCAAAGAACCAACCTTGAACTGCATTGATTTTTTCCCATAGTTTTCTTGTTTTCCCTCTCCTGAATCTCAGCCCTGATTTTTATTATTTCTTTTCTTTTGATATTAGTAGGGTTGTTCTGTCGACTCTGGACTAATTGCTGTTAGTTTTGTGCCAGCATCTCAATCATGTCTTTATTCCTTTTTCATGTGTGCATGTATTGCTATTAAAATTCCTCTGATAACTGCCTTTGCTGTGTCCCCAAAATTTTGGTATGTCATATTCTCATTCTTGTTGGTTTCTAGAAACTTCCTAATTTCATTGCTGTTCTGGGCCAGTACTCATTCCTTTTGCAGTCAAGAGTTATTCATACTCCAATTTCCCCCCCGTTTGCTTAATCATTCTCTTCTTGATTTCTAGCCTTATGGCATAGTGGTCAGGGAAAGTAGTCTGTATGATCTTTATGTGCTTGAATTTTACACAGATTTGACTTGTGTCTCAGCATATGATCTATCTTTGAGTATGTGCCTTGCAGGCTTGAAAATAATGTGAATCTATTTTTTATTTCGGTGGAGAGCTCAGAGGTAGTTAGTTTATTGTGCCAACCTGGTCAATAAACACATGTGATGTTAATTGAAGGGCAGAGGGATAAATGGCTCGGTAATCCTTACCTTTATTATTCTTGGGTCTCTTGCTTTGTGATGGTTGGACCATGGTGAAGCTGCCTTATCCAGTTCCCTGCTTCAGCTGGCAATGCTCATTTACTGCAAGGCATCCAAGGAGAAGCCGCATGGACCTACCTCGATGCAGCCCTGGGTGCTGGAGCAGCCATGTGGAGACTCCTGCCAGCACTGAGATGCTTACACATTCCTGATTTGGCTTTACTCTTGTATTCAGCATCATTGGGTGTGTTTTGTGAGCTGGAGGACTTTGTGGATTGGTGTCGGACATATGAGCTAATGTTGGCCTTGTGGGTTTGGATGTTTTCTTGATGTGCACTTACCCTTTATATAAAACTCTCTCTTATACATGAGTTTCTGTGGATTTCTTTCTCTAAAGTACCCAGACTAATACAAGCTCTGAAAATATGTATCAGATCAAGTCATCTGACTGTAATGTTTAGATCTGTAGCCTCCTTGTTAAGCTTCTTTCCCCGTGATCTATATTTCTTAGAGAATGGAGTATTAAAGTCACGTACTATGTTGAGCCTGTGATTTCATTTTTCATCTTTTGGAGCATTTGATGAATTTCACGGGTGTCAAGTTGGGCACGTATATATTTATTATGCTCACTGGTTTTGGTCTACTGTTCCCTTGAGCATTATATAGTGCCCCTCCTATGTCTTGTTATGGCTTGCAACTTGAGATCAATTTTGCCCGAGATTAGTATTGCAACCCTGTTTTTATTGAATTATTATTTTCTTGTTATGTTTTTCTCTAGCCTTTGATTTTCATCCTACTTTTGCCTGTATTTTTAGATGTGTCTCCTAGAGGCATCAGATCTACAGGTTGTGTTTTCTAAGCCAATATACCGGTACTAGCCTTTGCCTTTTAATGCCTGAGTTGTCCATTGACATATAGGATTATTACATCCATATGTGGACTCTGTGATGTCAATCTGTACCTTTTGTGTTGGTTGTTTTTCCACTTCCCCTCTTATCAGTGTGTTGTACATGTGTGTATGTGTGTGATACATTCTTGCCTTCTTTCCACCCTTGGGCCAATGCTATCTTGGAGGTTGTTTTCTCTTTGTTGCCCTCTTGGTGGAATTGTTCTTATTTGTGCTCGTTGAATGTTGTTCTGCCCCCACAGCTTCAGCAAGGATCTTTTGTAGGGCTGGGTTTCTTTTAAGATATTCATTGAATTTTTCCATGTCTGGGAAGACTCTTCTCCATCTAAAAGATGGAGATAATTTGTCTGGATATTCTTGAGTTTGCATTATGTTCCTTCTCTTTTT
This sequence comes from Tenrec ecaudatus, assembly GCF_050624435.1. Classification (NCBI taxonomy): domain Eukaryota; kingdom Metazoa; phylum Chordata; class Mammalia; order Afrosoricida; family Tenrecidae; genus Tenrec; species Tenrec ecaudatus. Next base: position 17,751,740 of record NC_134533.1, read on the forward strand.
GGAATTTGTTACTCAATGCTCTCCTCTTCTTCATAGGGTCCACTGACAGGTCTGAGCATATTCTTATTTATGTGCCTTTATAGGTGACTGCTTGTTTTTGCCTAGCTGCTCTTAAGATTTTCTCATTTTCCTCAAATATGTATAGTTTAACTCTTGTATGCCTTGGTGATTTCTTGGGATTCAGGCTAGCTAATGTTCTTAAGGCCTCCTGAATAGTTGCCTGGTTTTCATTCATTAATCTGGAGAAGTTTTCCTGTACGAATTCCCTCACTATATTTGCCATTGGCTTCTTGTGTCTAATTCTGGTAGTCCAATTATTCTAATCTTGTTACTCTTCATAGCATCAGACATGGCTCTCAGGTTTTCTTCAGCTTCTCTGATTATCTTATTTGATTGCCTTTCCCGTTTGTTGAACTCTGTCTGGTTATCCTCTATGTCACTGGTGCAATTCTCTGTCTCCTCCAGTCAGTCAGTTGGCAAAGTCTATGATTTTGCTACCGGCTTTTGTCATCTCATCTTTTAGGTCTTGTATTTTCCTTTGGTGTGTGGCCTTTTTCTCCTCTGTCATTTCATCCTTTTTCTGTATTGCTTCCCTCATATCCTGTATGACTCCAAGCAGCATTCTGAAGATTTCTTTCTGTGGGAGATCAATGTCTGATTCTTCTGTGCATGTTGTTATATTCAGGCTTCTTCTGACATTGCCTTTTGTTCCTCCTGTTTTTTCGTTGAGGTTGTTGGGGCTTGTTTCTGGTTATATGTTCTTTTACAGGAGCCGGATGACATTTTCCAGAGAGTCAAAGTGCAATGGGCTCTCTCTCTTTTTTGTTCTTTTAAAAACAATCATGTTATTGGGTGTTCTTACAGCTCTTATCACCATCCATACATACATTCATCATGTCAAGCACATTTGTACATATGTTGCCATCATCAATTTCAAAACATTTTCCTTCTACCTAAGATCTTGGTATCAGTCCCTCATTTCCCCCCCCCTCCCTCATGAACCCTTGATAATTTATAAATTATTATTATTTTTCATGTCTTACACTGACTGGCGTGTCCCTTCACCCACTTCTTTCTTGCCTGTCCTCCTGGTAGGGAGTTATATGTAGGCCATTGTGATCATTTCACCCTTCTCCCTCCACCATTCTTATCACCTTCTGATATCACTACTCTCATTATGGGTCCAGAGGGGTTTATCTTCCCTGGATTCCCTGTGTTTACAGCTCTTATCTGTAGCAGCGTACATGCTCTAGTCTAGCTAGATTTGTAAGGTAGAATTGGGGTCATGGTAGTGGGGGATGGGAGAAGGAAGCAATAAAGAACTGGAGAATAATTGTATGTTTCATCAATGATATAGTGCACCTTGGCTGGCTCATCTTTTCCTTGTGACCTTTCTGTAAGGGGATCTCCAATTGTCTACAGATGGGCTTTTGTTCTCCACTCTTCCCTCCCCGCATTCCCATTGATATGATTTTTTGTTTTGTGTCTTTGATGCCTGATACCTGATCCCATCTACACCTTATGATCATTGTGGTAGTTGCATAATCTGGTGTTAATCTGGGATTTGAGAGGATTTAAAGTGAAGGGGTGGATTCTATTCTGTGAATCGGGTCATAGCCAATGAGATCTCTATGTGGGCATGGCCTCTCCTGAGAATTATGGGAATAGTGGTATTTCCTCCTTGGAGGCAAGAAGTAGTCTCTCTCAGAGCTTACTCCCTTGGAGATGCTCTACCTATAAGGCACATGGCACTATGCTGATAAACCCCATGTCCTGGGAACAGAAGGAGCCACATGGAGACCCCTGCTAGAGCTAAGATGCTTATAATGCCACTGGATCCAAAGATGTTCTACCCACTGGCCTTCAATCGTCCTGAATTTGGCTTCATTGAATGTATTTCATGAGCCTGAAGAGGACTTTATAGACTGGTATTGGATGTATGGGCTAATATTGGACTTATGGGCTTGGACTGGGTTGGAATGCTTTCTTAATGTACAATTACCCTTTATTTAAAACTCTCTCTTATACTCATATGAGTTTCTATGGATTTGTTTCTCTAATCTTCAGGGACTAACACAATCACACACTGTGGTGTGCTTCTTTCATGTGGCCTTTGTTGCTTCTCAACTAGATGATCATTTGTTTATCTTCAAGCCTTTAAGACCTCATGCTATATCTTTTGATAGCTGGGCACCATCAGCTTTCTTCACCACATTTACTTATGCACTTATTTTGTCGTCAGCAATCTTGTCAGGAAGGTGAGTATCATAGAATTCCAGGTTACTAAAGCAAAGTGTTCTTGTGCTGAGCTGGGCTCTGTCTTTGGGAGACTCGTAGGAATGCTTCCTCTTGTAGGAATGCTGCAGCTAACTTAACAGGGCGGGGGGAGGGGGTCAGGCTGTTGCTTTATACTCCTATGGTTTCACTCTCCCTAGCCATCCACTATTCTGTTATTTGAAGGAAATTTGGATGGTCCTATTTGGGGACTCTGGTCAGTGGTTGTTTGCCTGTGAGGATGGCACTGCGCTGGATGATCACACAGGACACCATGGTAGTGTGGCCCATGGCAGATTGGAGCACCTCAGAAGGTGTTCAGGGGTTTCTGCTACAATGGGAGTGCCACGGAGGGTGGGTGGATGTGCCCATTTTGGATGTGCACACCCTTCTGATGAAATTTCCCTAGTCTAAAAATCACCATGTAGGTAGTCGGATGTTCCTGCAGCAGTGTAGAGCACTTGAGAGAGCTGTCAGAGCTACCTTCGGCCATGTGAAGCAATGCAGCAGGCAGGAGGAACTTCCTTCTGCCTCCTGTAGGACTGTGGATGATGGGCAAGAGATCCTCCAGTCACCTGAATGCCATGGAAGGTGGGCAGAGGTTCCCACAGCTGAGCAGAGCACAACAATGGACAGGCAGGAGTTCCCCCTACTGCTTAAAGTGTCTTGGAGGGTAGGTGGAAGTTTTCCATCTTTTTGAAGGGGAGATCCCTCAGCCTTTTGGGGTGTAATGGAAGGCAAGTGGGATTTCTCCAGCCACATATAAAGCTGCAGAGATTGGGCAGGCAGGAGTTTCTCCAGCAGCTTAAAGGGCCTTGGAGGGTAGATGGGTGTTCCCTCAGCCGTTTGAAGGGGAAATCTTTATCCTTTTTGGGTGCAGTGGAATGTGGGTGTTATTTCCCCAGTTGCATGTATGTCCACAGAGGGTGGGTGGGCAGGAGCTCCCACAGCTGGGTGGAGGGCAGACAGAATTGTCTTAGGCAGAAAGGAGTGGCCTGATAGCTGACAATGGTGTGTGAAAGGATAGAGATGAAAAAAATCCTGCCAAAAACCCAGAGGGGGTGGGGTGAACTGAGCCTGCTGAGACTGTGGTGGGAAAGAGAGAAGAGAGAGGGGGAGAGAGAGAGAGAGAGAGAGAGAGAGAGAGAGAGAGAGAGAGAGAGAGAGAGAGAGAGAGAAAGTAAAGAAATAGCTGAGGCCCGATTATCTGATCATGTGGCTTGAGGTATTTAAACCCTGGCCAAAGGTTGTGTCAAGCTGTGATTGTGTTGAAGTAAAGCCTTTGGGCTGGCCAAAGAATCCCAGCACCAGCTGAGACTGTGGTGGGGATAAGGGTAAGCCCAGCTGGCCTCTGCAATGGTAAGTGAAAAGTCCACAGCTCTTTAAAACCGATGGATCTGTGCCTACTTATCTTTATGATGCTCCTCCTGTGTCCCGGCAGTGTGGAATTTCCATCTCAGTGACTCTCCTATGTTGATTTTTACTGAGTTCCTCTGGTGTATGTTATTCAGTTACCAACTTGCCAGAACTCAGTTAAGTTGCTTTTAAAAAGTGTCATAAATACAGTATCACAATAAGTTTGAATGCTCCGTCCCCCTCCCGTTTTCATGGTTTTCTCTACAATTTTCCTCAACCTCCCCATCCACCATCCCTGATAAAGCAATGCATCAGTTATTGTCCCTATATATCCACTCCTTTTGTGCTTCATAACCTTGGAAACCTAACAGAAAAAACAAAAATCAAAATGAAACAGCAAGAAGAAAAATAATAACATAAAGGATAAAAGTTAAAACAAAGAATAAGAGAGAAAAAACAACAAAATATATGTTAAAAAGCCAGAGAATAAATTTATCTCATGGAACAAGCAGAAATATTTAAGCCCAGAGCAAATTCAAGTTGAGTCAAGAGGGAGGTCAGCTGACCAAGTATTGTATTATATGGTGGTTCAATCCACCATGATTAAGTTTACAATAATCTCTGTCTGATAGAAAGTTGTTTGAATCCCTCACCTGTGGCCATAGGCGATTTTCCAGAGGCTTAATTTGACTAGATACTCTTCAGATGGAATTTGGGCTGACCTTTACACCCTTCAATAAATTGGGTGTTCACAATTTAAGCTCTGGATGTAGTTGACACCTAACTTAGACACCTGTTTCTATGAATACAAACTGTTAAAACCCCAACTCAAAGCCATCATAGGTACAACCGAATGAAACAACGCCTAGACCTGTGCTACCCTTCAAATTGTTCTTGTATCTGGGCGCATTGCTGTGGCCACTCTGTTAATCCATCTTGTCAAGGATCTTCCTCCTTTTTGATATTTGCTATCATCCAGAGGGAAATTCTATTTTATGTTAGTTTAGAGAAAGATAGCACTTGGTTAGGATATCTACAAACCTTTCCTAAAATAATTGGTTTCATCTTTGGTTTTAGATATATGTTTAGGATTACACCAGGTGGAGATCTGCACTGACAAGGGAGGTGACTTCTAATACTGGAAGTAACTTGAGCAAAAGCATCATGATGGTGCCCTGTAAAGTTTGGGGGCAAGAAGCTCCTTTTGTGTTGCCTTGATTGGTAGTCTCTACTTGATTTCTAGCTTCTAGTATTCATTGCAATGGCTACATAGTACTCACAAACAAAATTCACAATTAAAGGGCTTATTAAGTTAACAGGTTGTAATGACAGTAAGAAATGCTCTGGATAGATGTTTATCAAGACACATGATACAGTTGTTTCGGGTTTGCTAATAAATGTCCAAAGAGGCATACTACTCCCCTGAAGTCCCCAATCTAAATGCATTCATCTCAAAACCCATGGGTCAGCAGACCTAACTCCCTGAATTAAGTGCCCAGGCGAACCCCACTTCACAATCCAGCCTTCTGCACAAAGCACAGCAGCTTTACTTTTTTCTGTGGGTTTGGAAGTCCATCGCTGTGTTCCATGCACTCGCTCCTGGTTCTGCTGCTGCTCTTCTGATGTTATAACTTGTCTTCTGTATACAGGAAGTCTATTGTGCAGGCATTTTAGGACCAGAGGATGCCCTAGACGCCTGCTCTTGCTGGGAATGAAGTCTCTCGTCCTGCTTTTCAGAGGGCACATTTTATACACAGCAGGAAGGCATTTCAGGGACTCTTGTTGTTCACAATTACTCACAGGTGATTTTGATCAGCATCTTGCCATACCTTCTTACTAAACCCATGCAGGAAATGGTCATTCGGTTGGAGTTAGAGACTTTTGCTAGAAAAGCCACATTAAATAATTCACTGCCCCTACACCTTGATATCCAATTAAGTCAGTGTTTCTTTAATTAGCAGCAGTTTCTACATTGAAGTAAAATTATTTTTCCTTTATTCCTTTATAGATAATTCTTACACCCCCTCCACACACCCCCCGTATCTCACACCATCCCACGTATCCATTCGCCTGCTCTTCTGTTATCTGTTCCCCTCGAGTGGGGTTATATAGACATCATTGTTATCAATTTCCCTTTCCTCACCTTCCTAACTTTCCTCCCCCTGCCTTTCCGTACTCTCAGCAAATCATTACTCCAGTTACAAATCCTGAAGGGTTTATCTATCTTGGATTTTATGCATTGAATGATCTTAATTATACACATGAACATATGCATGTCTAACAGAATTAATGAGGTAAAACTAAGACCATAAGAGTAGTAGGAGTAAATATCAAAGAGGTAGAGGATTTTTATGTGCTTCAACAGTGATATACTGCACCCTGGATATAACATCCCTTTCATGTGGCCCTTTTGTGAGGGGCTGTCCAATTATCTTATAGGTGGTTTTTGGTCTCAACTTTGTCTATGCTCCTTCATGTCAATTTGCTTGCTTGTTTTTGGACGTTGGATACCTAGTCCCATCGACACCTCATGATCACAGAGGCTTGTGTGCTTCTTCCATGCACGAAGATTGGAGTATTTGTCTATGTATTTGTATGTGTGGGGTGTGTGTGTGTGAATACAACAACGAGGCAGATGGACTTTATGCCTCTACTTTAATCTTACTGCAGTACAAGAATGATTTGTTCTAATAAGGTGGCAATGTGTTACTCATCTTCCCAATAAGATCACTGAAGACAAAATGGGTATATAAGCAAGTATGGTGAAGAAAGCTGATGGTTCCTAGCTATTAAAGAGACAGTGTCTGGGGTCTTAAAGGATTGAAGTTAAACAAGCAACCATCTAGCAGGGAAGCAACAGAATCCACATGGGAGAAGCACGCCATTCTTAACTAAAGCAATTTTTGAATCTAGACCTGACTGTGGGATATCGGCCCCACAAACAAATGGGTCCAAGAGGTGGTTGTGTAATTGAGGGTAAATCAAAGAGACCCCAGACAAGATAAAGCATGTAAGTGCTCAACTTTGGGACTGCCATGATTTCAGGAGCCAAGTCTGTGCAGAGAGAGAAAATGTATTTCCAACCAAAGCTTATATACTTGTGTGTGTGTGTGTGAGAAAATATCCAAGCCCCCCCGCCCCCTAATTACAGGTTACCACATACATAACAAAGTGGGCTATACCTTTACCCTAAAGGTCCCGGAATATATTGGAGGAGTAACCTAACACCAGTGCCCCAGGCAGATAAAGGGGAGTAGCTGTCTCCAGAGCCTAGAGAGCAATAGTTAAGGCTGCAGGCTAGATGCAATCAGCTATGCGCGTGTAAGAGGTAACCTGAAGGTAGCACTATTATGGTCGGATATAGTGGGGAACAACATTAATTTGGAAATGTGATTGGGACTCACCTGGAACTCACAAGTGTGAGTTGCACCCCAGAAACCCAGCATGCCAGGCTTCTTAATGTGAGAATAAAGGATTCATTCCTATAAGCTCTCTTCCCCTTCTCTGCTCCCCACACCTGACTTACCTCTTGCCCACAGTGTTAGCTGGTAAAGAAGACTGAACAGGCGGTTTACTGACTGTTGACAATGTTCCAGGCATTGTTTTAAGTACTTTATGTCCCAAATAATCTCAACTCGCCTTTGGAAATAAAACACCACACTGTCAAAGATAAAATGCCTGGTGTTTCTTTGGTGCCAGCCTTTGAGTCTTTCTTCTAGACACTCTAGCATTGTTTGTTTGCTTAGAACAAATACAATAGTTGTTGTTGTTCCCTCCCCCCACCCCTACCTGAAATTGTATAAACTAGGATATCCCTTTGTTCATCTGCTGTAGACTGATGGATTCCTAGGTGATATTGTTATATTTGTACAAATGGGGGTTGCTTTGCAAGACTGTGGAATTAAAGCTTGTCCTTACAAGGATCTCAGATGCTAGGGGTTCATTTGAATGTGATTACACAAAAAAAACAAAAAAAAGGATATATTTTTCTTTAGGAACCTTGCATCTTGTTTACTCTCTTGAAGTTAAGGACTACTTGTGCCTGCCTGGAACTCAAAACATGGTTTTGAATTTTTGATCTTCTGCTTGCTCTAAACCTCAATCTCTTTATATGAAAAATTTGGCTGAGCATAGCAGACATGGCTGCTTCAGAGGTGTTGAAAGTCAAGGGAGAAAACACATGTACACACCTTTGAACTGGCAAAGGATTTGCTACGAATGGTCCTATCTGGGTGCCCCCTCCCTGCTCTCACTGTCACTACTGGCACAGACTTCAGGGACTAGATGGGGCCTGGCACAATCACAACCTGCTACTGAAGTCTTGTCCCAACATCAGTTACAAACATAGTTTAAATGTCTTGCTACTGTATTCCAGTTCATTCATGAATAAATTTATTCCAAAGAAAGCCTGTTTCCATGTGTCTCTGCAATTAATGGGAAATGGCAGACAAGTTCTTTCTTGTCTTAGTTTTGGTTGAGTTCAATCAAAACATTGGGCTCCAATTCAAGGCAGCAAAGTCAGCTTAGAAGGTTATGGAAACTATTTTTTCAAATTCCAAAGGAGTTATCTTGATAGCTTTTATCAAAGGTCCTAGGGCAATCCTAGGGGCTCAGTTAGGAAGAAATTTTAAAAAAATTGAAAACTGCATTCATGAGAAAAAGTCGAGGAATTAGTACCAAGGATTTTTTCCCCCACCACAAAAATGCACAATTTTATCCTTCAAGGGTAACATCCTCTGAGAATTTCGCTGGGAAACCTTACTTCCTTTACCCTCTTGCCCTTTCAGACTTATTTTTGTGCCCCCAAACTGAGAAATAATAAAGGGAACATAATTGAGTCCCGCATGGATGTGGGAACTGCCATTTTGATGTGGTGTAAATTACAGAGCACAGAATTCTTCAGGGAAGAGCTAGAGAGACGGAAACAATGTTTTTCAAAGTCAATAGGGCTACATGAAAGATATGTAAAAAAAAACCCAGAAGCTTCACATTTTGGTACTTTTATTTCATAAAGTTTTCTGTGACTTGTAGTGATACTTTTAAACTTACTCCCATGCATGCCTTTCTAACTAAGTTAACACCTTTTATTTAAAAAAATAATTTTATTGGGGACTCGTACAACTCTTACTACAATCTATACATACACCCATTGTGTGAAGCACATTTGTACATTTGCTGCCCTCATAATTCTCAAAACATTTGCTTTCCACTTGAGCCCTTGGTATCAGCTTCTCGTTTTCCCTCTCCCTCCCTGCCCCCCTCCCACACAAACCCTTGATAATTTATAAATTATTATTTTCTCATGCCTTACACTGTCTGACATCTCCCTTCCCCACTTTTCTGTTGTCTGTCCCCCAGGGAGGGGGTTATATGTAGATCAGTTCCCCCTTTGTACCTCACCTTTCCTCCACCCTCCTGGTATCACCATATTCACCACTGGTTCTGAAGGGATCATCTGTCCTGGATTCCCTGTGTTTCCATTTCCTATCTGTACCAGTGTACAGCCTCTGGTCTAGCCAGATTTGTAAGGAAGAATTGGGATAATGATAGTGGTGGGGGAGGGAGGAAGCATTTAGGAACTAGAGGAAAGTTGTATGTTTCATCGTTGCTACATTTCACCCTGACTGGCTCATCTCCTCCACATGACCCTTCTGTAAGGGATGTCCCGTTGCCTACAGATGGACTTTGGGTCTCAACTCCACACTCCCCCTCATTTACAATGATATGATGTTTTGTTCTTTGATGCCTGATCCCTGATCCCTTTGACACCTCATAGTCACACAGGCTGGTGTGCTTCCTCCATGTGGTCGTTGTTGCTTCTCAGCTAGATGGCTGCTTGTTTACCTTCAAGCCTTTAAGACCCCAGATGCTGTATCTTTTGATAACTGGGCACCATCAGCTTCCTTCACCATATTTGCTCATGCACCCGCTTTGTCTTCAGTGATCATATTGGGAAGATGAGCATTATGGAATGCCAGTTTAATAGAACAAAGTGTTCTTGCATTGAGGCAGTACTTGAGTGGAGGCCCAATGTCCATCTGCTACCTTAATACTAAATAAACTTATAAATGTATGCACATAGATCTATTCCCCATCATCATCTACAAATCTATTTACATATGTACATGCCTGTATTTATATTTCTATAAATGCCCTTTGCCTTCTTGTTCCTTTTTCTGTTTTCTTTTACTTTCCTCTTGTCCCACTATCATGCTCAGCCTTCATTTGGGTTTCAGTAATTCCTCTGTTATATTGCAAGCTCTACCAGGCCTCTTACACCCTCCTCATCACTGATTTTGGATCACTTGTTGTTTCCTTGTCCCTGCATTTGTTAACACCACTTTCTTTCTCCCACCTCCTCCCTTCCCATGTCCCCCCCGAACCACCGGTCCTGTTGTTTTCTCTTCCAGATTGTTTATCCTGCCTATCTTATCTAGATAGACCTGCACAGATAATAATATGCACAAAAACAAAACAGAGCAAAACAAAGCAACAGAAGAAAAAACCCCCAACAATTACAAAAAAGCAATAGCACACAAAAAAAGAAAAGCCTGTAAATAGCTCAAGGTCTGTTTCTTGACCCCTTTAGGAGTGATTTATGGTTGAGTCTGATGGGGTGCTAGGCCCTGGCCCAAAGTCTATTTTTGGTATTCCGTTGGGACGTCCTTGCTCTGCTCCCCTTGCTGTCCTGTTGCACACCCTTAGTGTTTTGCCTTGGTGTGATGGGGTCAGATTGGGCATAATTCCCACACTGTGTCTCTAATTTTGTCCCCGATAGGGCAATGGGTCAGTAGGAATATCATATCTCTTAGCGGGGCCACCCATATGGTCCTCTCTGTGCATTGGCTGCACTGAGCGGGAATATCATTCTCCAAGCTTGGTGTGCCAGGATGTGCTCCACTCTCTCTCCCTCCCCCTTCATTTGCTCCTGTGTGTTCTGATCAGACATGTCTGTCTCCCTGAGCTGTAGCTTCAGTGCTGTTCTCTGAAGTAAACTTTTCTAGGGGGAGGGGTGCCTGTTCATGTAGCTGGGATTGGGGCTGGCCCCTCAGACCTCTCTACTGGTTCTCTGCTTCCTATTGGTATGTTGCATGCACATCTTGGAGTGCTGGACTGAAATCTAATCCCTCTTTCCCTGTGAAGATATAAACAATACCCTCCTCTTGGGTGCGTTAGTGCCCTGTTCTCCCACTATTTCTTTTTTGTTTCTTTTGTCTCCCTCCTTCTTACTTGGCTATCATATGTATCCCTGGATTTGGTCTTCCCCCTGCCATACTACCTGGACCTCAACACAGCAATGTATGTGTACAGTAGCTTTTTCCCTATGCCCCTTTTGCATTTTCTTTTTTTAAGCTTACCTCAGCAGAATCATGTTTTACTTATCCTTTTGTGCTTTGCTATCTTTGCTTTGCTTAATTTCCTCCAGTTCTTCCCATGTGGCAAAGTGCTTCATGCGTTCCTCACTGCTTTTTACTGATGCATAGTACTCCATTGTATGTATGCCCCACAATTTTAAAAATCCATTCGCCTGTTGATAGAAATTTGCATTTTTTCCAACTCCTTGAAATTGTGAACTGTGCCGTGATGAACATTGGAGCACAGATGTCTGGCTGTGGTTTGTTTCTTGCCTCTCTGGGTATATGCCCAGTAGGAGGGTTGCTGGGTCATATTGTAACTTTATTTCCTTGTGTTTTAAATTTCACCAAATCGATTTCCATAGTGGCTGTACATACCTACAGGTCCACCAACAGTGGATGAGCATTCCTGTCTCCCCACAATCCCCGCCACCCCCCAGCACTTGTTGCTTTTTGATTTTTTGAATTGGGCTATCTTTGAGGGTGTTAGGTGGTATCTCATTGTTGTTTTAATTTTCATTTCTTTTGTGGGTATTGATCTTGAATATTTCCTCAGATGTTTATTGGCCATTTGGATTTCTGCCCTTATGAAACTTCTATTCAGGTCCTTTGCCCACCTCCTCAGTGGGCAATTAGTTTTTTTTTTTTTTGGAAGCTAGCAGAGTATTGTAGATTTTAGTAATAAGGCCTTTGTGTGATGTGTCATTGCTAATGATATTTTCCCAGTCTGTGGGCTCTTATTACTCCTCCATGACATTTTTATAAATATGTTTTAGTTGCATAAACTGAGTTGGGAATATATAAACTGCAAAGCACACATTATGGTTTCGGATATATTGTATTCAATCTATCGTCGGTAGATTAATGTGAAAATGCTAGGTAGGCAAATAGAAATATGTATTTAAATTCAAGGAAGGGATCAAGACTAGAGATTTAGAGAGCTGGGGGAGGGCAGGCATAAACGCCCTAGGCTAAAGGCAGTTATCTGGAGGTCTGCTGTGATGAGTGAGAGAAAAGAGAAGAGAAAAGGAAAAAGAAAAAAAGTAACACTACAGCTGAGCTCTGAGCCTTGCTTTGGGCCTGGAGGGGTTTCATCTCTGCCCAGAGGCATCAGCTAACTGTAGCTGTGTTGAGATAAAGCCCTGTTCTGGCAGAGACAGTGAAGGCGGCTAAGGTTAGACCCTAGCCCAGCCTCCACTGGGTAAGCCAGAAGCCCCCAGCTCCTCAAAATCTAGTGGATCGGTGCCTGCTTATCTTTATGATGCTTTATGATGCCTCTCCTCCTTTCGGAAGTGTGGAATTTCCCTCTTAGTAACTCTCCTGTGCTGGTTTTCTGTGGGGAGCCTCTCTGGTATGTGTTACTCTATCTTCTGTTTCCGGTTTTTAACTCCTTTATTTTTTTTATTTTAACTTTTTTTTTTAACTCCTTTAATAACTCTGTGATGGCCATTGGTGGAAAGAAGAGCACGGAAGTTTCTGTAGAGTTCCAGACCAAGTTCAGAGAACTCTCTATGGATCCATCTTGAACTAAATTACCAAGCGACTCTATAGGATTGACACCCCTCCCAACCCCCCACCCCCGCCCAGGCAATTGACTCCCTAGAGCGACCCTAGCTGAACACAAATACATTGTCATGAATTAATCCTTTTATGGGCTCCTCTTCTTGTATTTGGTAATGGCCAGTGACAATCATGAATTATTCAATGGCGATTTCCTCAATATTGTTTCTAGGAAGATGGACAAGTTGAACAATTAGATTCATTCTGCCTGGGTCCAAATACTGACTCCAATATTTATTAATTGAATGGACGTGGGCAAGTTGTTGAACCTTTTCAAAACTTTAGAATTCCAGTTTCACAGATTGTATTGTAAGGATTGTATCTCTCATTCACTTATTTAATCAATGTTCACTGATGTCCTCAATAATTTAAATTCGGTCTGTATAGCTATCGAGTACAAGGCTCCAGTATGGTTGCACTTTGTTGGAGCAAATACTGGCTGCAGTAGAATCTCAAGCCAGTACTATGCTGTTCTGAAATGAACACAACTAGATGGATTCTTCCTATATATAAGACTTTGAGATTTGGCTATTTTGTCTACTTTAAATATAATGAGCCTGATCTTAGTAATTTCGTTGACCCCTGTGAAATGAAGATGGCATGACCTGGCTCTGGGGTAGAAGGTTCTTTCTCTTACAAAGACAACCCTTTCTGGAAAGAGTCAGGTCACCTTCCATTGACTACAAGTCATATTTATTTTCTCTTTTGTTAGCATTTATGTGAGAGATTGAATTTTTGAAGTGTATATTTTCCTCTGGTCTACTTCTTGTGCTTTAAATTACAGTGCACATCCTACAAATTCCATATGAAAGCTGACATTAATTTGAAGTAATACTTGCTGTTCACCTAACTTGCACAACACTTCCAGAGATCAGGTGCAGGTTTCCTTCACCTGCTCTCCAACAGGGCATTTCTGAGGTCTAAATATATTGATCGGACCTAAAATGATGAGTACGCCTTTTTTTAATAAATAAATGACCACCCTTTATGTTTTATAATCCATCTTTAGTCTAGATTTTCTATCCCTAAGGGAGAGAGAAATAGAAAGTGTTTGAAAGAGTTCCCTTTCCCTAGAAAATGAAAACATAGATTCAGAATAGAGGAGAACTAATAACAGAAATCAATGTTTTCAAAGGATAGGAAATGTCAGTCACATAGAAATATTAGGTAAAAGGATTTCCCGTGTCACAAGATGTTTTCACAGCTATAACATTTGTTTTAGATTCAGGTCTGTACAGTAATTACAATAAAAGTTATCGAGTGCTTCATTGTGTATAATATAGAAAACCTATCTAAATTCTTGAAAATGTATGAAATTTAATATATATATAGATTATATAGAAAGAGAAGTTTTTAGTATTCAATATTATATTTGAAATACATTTCAACAATTAAATGCTTCATAAGTTGTCTGCAAGAATTTAAATATTATAAATAACCTTGATATGGTTATTCTTCATGGGTATTGTGAGATATATTTCTCAAAGTACATTACAAGTAATATTAATCTGAAGAAATGTTCTTACCACATTTCCCAAATTCTAAAGTCATATGAACAGAAAAAGGTAATTTAAGATGGTGATAGGTTGAATTTCAGACACATTAAGTTCTCGTGTAGTATCTACTAAGCGCTTGGTGGTGCTGAGTTTGACAACTTATCTCCAGTCTAGAACTTCTTTCCCATCACTTTAAGAGCTTCCTTTACCTCCTTATTCCTCAAGCTGTAGATCAAGGGGTTCAACATGGGGATCACAATGCCATAAAATGTGGAAGCCACTTTCATATTCTCTTCATAATTATTTGAGGGAGGCTGTAAGTACATGTAGGAAAGGGTCCCATAGAAAATGGTGACTGCTGTCAGGTGGGAGGCACAGGTGGAGAAGGCTTTTTTCCTCCCTGCAGTGGAAGACATCTTCAGGATGGCACCAATGATATATACATAGGAGAAGATGACGACCAGAGCAGTGAACATCAAGTTAAATCCCACAAAGACGAGGAGCAGCATGATGTTAATGTGGATACTCGAGCAAGACAGGGAGAGAAGTGGAGGAACATCACAGAAAATGTGATTGATGACATTAGACTTGCAGAACGACCTGGAAAATGTAAATCCTGTGTGTACAGAGGCATTTAGAGAGCCCATGACATATGAGCCAACAACCAGTTGGATGCAGACTGCTCGAGACATGACTATGGGGTAGCGAAGTGGGTTACAGATGGCTACGTACCGGTCCAGTGCCATAGCTGCCAGGAGGTAACAGTCATTGGTTGCAAATGTTGCATAAACCAATAGCTGTATTACACACCCCACAAATGATATTGACTTATTTTCTACTAGGAAGTTTTGCAGCATCTTGGGCGTAATGGCAGAGGTATAACAGATATCAACAAAAGCCAAATGTTGCAGGAAAAAGTACATGGGTGTTTGAAGTCTGGAATCCGTGTTGATGAGCAGGATCATTCCAATATTGCCCACCATGGAGGCCACGTAGATCACTAGGAATACAAGGAAGAGGACATACCGGAACTTGTGCTGGCCGCCAAATCCAAGAAGAAAGAATTCGGCTACTTCAGTGTAATTTGCTTGTGTCATGGCTACTGAAAATCTGGGAACAAGCAGGAAAATAATGGAAAAAAAGAAAGGAAACCATTGCAACAGCGGATGACATGTAGCTTTCCTAAAACCAATAGTTTCTCATCCATTTGTAATTTTAATCATAGTCCAAGCCATTGAAAGTTTAAAACAAAATATAATGTTTTCTTAATTCTATCATAGTAAATGAATGCTATTAAACTTTGTGTCCTGTGTCTAATCCCCATAGTTTTACTTAAACAGGATTCAGTCATTTAAGTTTTTTAATATGCAGAAGTGAGCATCCCATGTATTTTAGTCTAAAAAGCTTTCCCGTACTGAACGGTTAAATATAAGGTCAGCAGTTGGAAACCACTAGCTATCTGGAGGAGAAAGACAGTTTTTTCTACTCCTGTAAAGATTTACAGTCTCTAAAATGCAGGCTCTGAGCAGTTTTACCCTGTCCTATAGGGACGGTAGGAGTTGTCATAGACACACAGCAGTGAATTGAATGTTATTATTAGAATTACCAAGCGTCTCATGGAGGGTGTTTACATTATTTCTGCCACTATGGTAGAATATGAGATTTCTCATTTCTCCTCTCTCTCTCTCTCTCTCTCTCTCTCTCTCTCTCTCTCTCTCTCTCTCTCTCTCTCTCTATATATATATATATATATATATATATATATATATATATGTGAATTTTGAGCTCATACTTAACCATAAGCCCTAACCTAAGAACAATCAGCCCCTCTGATGCAGCCCTGCTCAGTGTTTGCCCTCATGAACGGATAATTGTAGCTATGGATGCTATCGAGGAGTAGTGAAGGAATCAGATGGTGCCCAGCTATGCTATCAGGAAGATGAATGTTTGACGTCTTTAAAGCTTGTATTAAAATAAATAGCCATCTAAGTGGGGTGCCAGCTAAAGTCACATGGAAGAAGCACATCAGCCCATGTGGTCCAAGGATTGTAAACAATAGAATTTGAGATCAGGGGAGGGAAAAGTATTAGAGCTTAAATTCTGAGTACTCTATGTGCAGAAAACTATGGATGACAGTGAAAGCCCAAAATCCATGTGCAGAAAGCCCATCTGGATTAGGCCTCTGTTGAATTCCCTCAGATCATTGATCAGGGATGTGAAAAGGCTTGCCTTCAGAATGCATCAGAAAGTGAATTACTGCACATATATTTAGGTCAGAATTTAACATATTGTCATGTTTCCCTTTTTCACTTGTGCTAGTTTTGATTATTTCTGCTTTTTTATGGATTGAGGTTTTTCCATGTTTCAGTTAGTTATTGCTATTATGGTTTTATGGTATGATTTCTTTATATGAAATTCAGAATAGGTAAATATGAAAAGACAGTAACTCATTAATAGTCTCTTAGGGTTGTGAGCATAGAGGTTGTTGGGAAAAGGGAAGTTAATACCAGTGAGTCCAAAGTGAAGAACATTTTCTTAGTTGATGATCACACAGCTCTTCAATGTATTAAAACTAATTGTACCTTAGGTGACTATGTGGATAAAACTGCTTGGAAACCAAGTCATTTGATAGTGTGGAAAACATTAGAAACAAAACAGATGGCTCGTGAGTAAATGAATTGAGGTATAGATAAGAATATAAACTTAAGTGGCAGTAAAAAATTCATTAGAACCACAATTCTCAATGAAAACATTTTTATTTTTTACCTTAATGTAAATTGGATGAAGGCATATAGAGTAGATCAATTTCCCATTCAACTATTGATGTATATATTTCCCACTGAATGCAATCTCTATAATATAACACCCTTCATCCCACTGTGGTGTTTGCTGTTTCTAGTCCTCCTAGAAGTAAACATTTCAAAATGCATTTTAATAGAAATAAGTCAGTGGGTATTTCATGTTAAGTTTTTCAGAGGTGAGATTGACTCCACACTTCTTTATAAGAAAAAGTCTAACTTTTCTTCTAAGAGTTTCTGTGCACAGGGGCAGAAGTTGTCCCATTGTATATAATGAGACTGGTATATTTTAATTTTAATAAAGAGCTTGAACTCTGGCAGACCTGTTTTGTCTTTCAGAATTTACATTGCTGTTTATTGTACCAAACTCACTAACAGTCAGTTCATTACAATTCATAGCAACCCTTTAGGGCAGAGTGGAATTTCTTCTATCAGTCTCAGAGGCTGTAAATTTTTATAAGCAGAAAGACTCCTCTTTCTCTTATAGAATGGCTAGTGGGCTCGATGAGCTAACCTTGTGGTTATCAGTCAAACACACAACCCAGTATGCCATCAGGGTTTCTTATTTATTGTACAGTAACTCTTATTTCGGGATCCCCTTCAGATAACAATACGGAACTGCCTGCTATTCAATTCCTAATAATGGGGAAGTGATACTTGAGAAAATTCCAAGTTCATGTAATTTGTGTTGTTCAAATATATCTTTGGATCAGAGGGCACCATGTGAAGAACAACGTGACCTCAAAGTTTCCTACAATACAGACTACTTTAAATAAAACGAGTGCACCTTTCTTGTCTCTGCTTAGCTAACACTACATTAATATATCCTGATTTCTTTTGGCTGAGCACAACAAATAATGGTATGTGGCATACACACGGTATCTCCAAGATTAGAGTGAATAGGGGGAAACTGGTGGCCCTTTCGGAATCTGTTGGATAAATATATCCAGAAACAGGTCTAACCTTGTAGGAAGCAAATGTCTGTTGTCTAGTGTTAATAGTAGAATATTAAAGATTCAATTACATTGATGATCTTTGACATTCATAGCAATTTAGTGGTTAGTAATGCTTGTTTCTATTCAATATGCCTTCTTGTAACTGTTAAGTATTTCTTAAAAATATGTTAGCCCCTCTTATGTCTGATACAGCACATTTTACAGGCACACTCACTCTAGCATTGACCATACCTATGTTTGGGGCTAAGTGTTAGCTCCCAAGTTATGCTCATGTAGGGACTAACTATGTCCCACAAGAAAATCTTTATCTTAAATTTTGAGATTTGTATTATTTTCCTAGTATTTAGAGCAGCAGCAGTTCAATAGAGAAAAGAATCCAATGACATGGATTTGTTCATACAGCCAAGGAGGGTACGAGTCTTCTGGAGTAATTCCTGAACCATTTTCATCAGGGATATGGAAACATATATGCATCTACCCAAGCAGTCCACATTGAAAGACTACATTCATTCGACTCTATGAGTTCATGGGCATTGGACAACTGAAATCATCCCCAAATCAACCGGCCTCCAAATTATAAAGCAGTCATTAAATCAAAGCCGCACGTCTGCTCAAGGTATTATATAAATCAGGAATTACCATACCTTGACCTAGAAAGTTCCAACACATTAAAATAAAAGTTGAATGTCATGTATGTTGAAAGTTAAGTGCAGAGACTAATGGTCTATTATGGTAATCTCCACCCACCGTTCTCAGACTATTGAGGTGGATTCACTGAGGAAAGTCAGAGTTAGTTGTGGCTAGACGGGGTTGCAAATAAAATGCCTGTTCTCCTTTTAGGGATGGAGCTCATCTGGTAGGGGATCTTGAAACCTTTCCCGAGACAAGCAGCTTCACATTTGCTTTAGGAATACAATTGGGGTTGTACCAGGTAGAGATGGGCAAGGGAAGGCAACAAGCAAAGCTTATAGATGGTGTCCCATAAGCTAATAGCAAGAGTCGAGCCTCATTGATATACAATTAAATCAGTGTAACTCTAATTAGAAGTAGCTTTTATATCCAAGTATGACCGACTCTTCCCCTACCCCTCTCAGAGATCTTAAGTAAAGCGAGGACATGACATCTCTAAGATCCATGAATTGACACCCAAAGACGTTTTTGAATATCAATAGCAATTTGTTAGATGCTGCACACCCTATATCCTTCCCACTCACCAGGTAGCAGGTCTTTCTACTCTTGCTCTACTTTGGGTTTTCTGAAAGTGAGTGCTGAGAAACAGCAAAGATGAAATTCCTGGAGCCTTTCTCTGATGCCTAGGATCGAGATTTCTTTGACACTCCAGAACGTGTGTCTGCTTGACAACAGCAGACTGAATCCAGAGTTTTTCTAGAGAAGTGGTTCTTTAAATCTGAACCTCCTTTTTGACACCTGCTGCCAACTAGTGGCTCCCGAGAGAGACTTTGGCATTGGCATAATTGGGTGTTACTTTGAGGGGTGTGGTACAGAAGTCCATCTCATGAGAATTCCAGACTCTAAGGGCTGAGTTGAGTACACAGAACTCAGATTCCCAGCTGACACCATTAAAAAACAAAAATCAAGTTTGTACCATTGAAGGGCTTCACGTCTTGTTTACATACAAGAGCTTAGAGATCTTTTGTAACAATCAAGGGTTTGTCTAGGATTCTGAAATTCTCAGTAATAAAGCTGCTTCAGTGATGTAAGAGCAAGAGAGGAAACGTGTGCACGTACTTGTAGAACTGGGCAGGAACTTGCAAGGGAAGGATATCATCGTTGAGAGACTTCTCCAAATCTGGATGCCCCTCTTTGATTGCTGTGTTGGTCATTCTTGATCCATGCCTCAAGGACTCTGAGACCTGATGCAGTCTGAACTTGAGATAATGTCCCAAATGAGTGGCGTCATTCATATTCCTTTGTAACTTGCGTGCTACTTTCAGTCCTTGTGGTGGCAATTAGAATGGATCCATGGGTAGGTCTTACTGTGCTGTTCCAGATAATCAGTTCATGGAACTGTCTATTGGTCCAGCTGAGCTCAACTGGCAAGGAACTCTCAAACCAACCCAAACTCATTGCCATCTAGTCAATTTCACCTCATAAGAGCCTCCCCTTTCCTCAAGGAGAAGTTGGAACATTTGAGCTGCTGACCTTGTGGTTAGTAGCCCAACATGGAACCCAACAAGCCACCGTGACTCCTTTTGTTGTTGTTGTTGTTGATAGGGGAAAACTTGCAGTAATATTGATTTACAACAGCAGATCCATACCTACCATACTAATATATGTCATAATGAAGCAAGAGATGCATTAAAATAATAAGTATATGGTAGTCCCAGGCCACCATTCACTGTGCATCCTCAAGGTAGGAGATGTGAACCAAAATCCAATGACCCCCTAGTTCCATGTTCCTGCCAGAGCCACCACCTACTTCTCACATTAGGGAATTTCTGCCTGAAATCCAAGGACTACAGGTCTGGTTGAAGTAAAACCCGTTCACTTAGTGCATGAAGGATGTTGTGCCCCTCAAAAGAACAGAGTGTAAAGTCCCAGTAGTCTATAGCACATAGTCTGGTCACCAAGAGCTGTATAGAACCTAGGTCGAAAGTGTCCATTTAGGAACTTAGTACTAGGCATCTTCTCCCCTGGGTTCTAGATAAGTATTTTTAAATGTTTACCTGGTGGGAGGTTATTCCTCTCTGTTTTCCTACCATAGAAATGTCATTGCTTTACACCAAGACATACAAATCCGCCCCCCCCCCACACACACATCTTGACTTAAATTTTCAGTAAGATTTTCTTATTATTCTAGTAGAAGTGTGTGTTAGTTTAGGGCAGCGGTTTCAACCTGTGGGTCACGACCCCTTCGGGGTCGCCCGATTCATGACAGTAGCAAAATGACAGGCATGAAGTAGCAATGAAAATAATTTTATGGTTGTGGGGTCACCACCACATGAGGAACTGTATTCAAGGGTCGTGGCATTGGGAACCATTGATTCAAGGGTCGTGGCATTGAGAACCATTGGTTTAGGGTAACTTTAGCATAATTTTGTATGGCAGCTCTACAAGATGGAAATTATTTCTTCCCTGGGAAATAGATGCCTTGATAAGGACTTGGGTTTTCTTTTTTCATAAGGAGTCTTGCTAAATGCCAATAAGTTTTTATAGATTCATTTATAATCTCCTCTACTTATATTTGGGGATGCCTTAGTAACTATACTGAAGTACTCAAAGATTGGTTTTACACTTTTGGATTTACGTTCTCTTCCCAGGAGGATGGCCATATTGATGTACAGCTTAGGGTTTGAAAGAACAAACTCCTGAAGTCATTCTTCCTGAGTTCAAATTCTGACCTTGGTATTTATTAACTTTGTGAACACAGGTAAGTTTTTAAAAAATATCTTTGCGAGTTCAGATTTCATGGGTTTGAGGATTATATCCTTCATTCAGATATTTAGCCAATATTTATTCATGTATTCAATACATTTTGAATTTGTGACCCATTATCTGTACCAATTAAGTACAAGACACCATTCTGTTTGTACTTTGATTGGCCAAATACTGACTGGACTGTAAGGAGAAGCCACACTGAAATTTCTAATGGCCGATTGGCATAGTTGATGAAGTACCACTCCTATCTGACTGGTGAATGAAGTGGGAATATGGTGAGGGAAAGCACCTTGACAAAAGGCAAAAGCGTAGAATATGATATCTCTATTCTCTCTTCTATTTCACTCACATGTGACTGAGACAGAGGCGTGGTTAGTCCCCACCAGTCCACCTTTCCTTTATGATGGTGGTGGGCAGTCATTGCCTTCTTACCTTCTAGTAACAATACCTCATCAGACAATTGCTGTGTAAACCATGATGTCAGTAATACAGATGGACTCCTTTAATCCGTGACTCTCCTAGGGAGAGGTGGAAGAGGCAGTACTCAAGCATTCGTTGGCAGAAGTACAGTAGAACCCCCGTACGCGACTGCATCAGTCCTGGACATCATCAGATATCGACGTGAAATGTCAAGAAAATGTTGCCTCGGAGCTCAAACAAACATTGGAACTGACCCGATACACGGGAATTTTGTAAACAAAAGCAATTCATATTTCTTCAGTCACTCAGCATTAGTTGGCGTTGCTTGAAAGCGTTGTTTAAACCTTTCACGGCTCTGTTCCAAGCATTTTCTATCATTTTCGTAGTTTTTGTATTGTTTTTAGATTAAAACACCCAAAATAGAGTTTTTTTTTAAAGAATGCTCACAATAAGGAACTGGTTAACTGTGTTATTGATCTTATTGACGATAATTTAGTGAATTTAGAAAACAGTTAAGGAAACACCAACAGCAGACCATGAGACAGACTTTATCTATCTCCCTATCTATCTATCTATCTATCTATCTATCTATCTATCTATCTATCTATCTATCTATCTATCTATTTCAGAGATAGCTAGCCAGGTCCTAGTGAAAAAAGGCAAAGAAGGGGAAAAACACAAAAACAAAAAACCTCCTGAAAGCAGCTATCAGTTGATTTTATGGAAGGAGATTCCCCTTCCCAACAATGACTCTCTCCATCCCTCCTCCCCACATCCATGTCCACAGATTCAGATCCTCATCAGTCTCAAGGTATGGGCCATAATGAAGTTGTTAAAAACTTTTTTTTAATGTTGTGTTTCTTATTTAAATTATATTATTTAACTCTGAACTTATTTACTTTGACATTTCTGTGGAATATTTTGTATAAAAAGACCAGGGTAGGGTAAAAAGTTGGTGATCGAGAGCGAATTAATCAGTTTTCAGTTTTTCTTATGGGAAAAACTGATTCACAACTTAACTGCATCACATCTCTACGTTCCTTCTGGAATGGATGAATATCAAGGTCTGGGGTTCTGCGGTACACGTTGTTCGTCTGAATTAAAGAACATCGCTTTCCTATACTCTCTTTGGTGTCATTATTACCTTGTTGTGTTACTCTGGGTTGAAAGAGAAACAAATTCATAGACACTCACATATGTATAAGAAAGAGATTTATATACAGGAGCGATTTTACAGAAAGAAAACATTCCAGTCCAGTCCAAATCCACATGTCTGATATTATCCAATATGTCTAGTACCAGTCTATAAGTTCCTCTTCATACTCATACAACGCATGCAATGATGCAATGATGCCAAATGCAGGAAGATCACAGGCCAGTACGTGGGATGTCTTGCGGATCCAGTGGTGGAAGAGGCATGTCAGTGCTGGCATGGATCCCCATATGGTTCCTTCAGCTCCAGGGCTCTAGCGTAGCTCCATGTGTCTGAATGTCTTGTAGGGAATGAATCTGTCTCCTGCATCCAATGAGCTATTTATGTCCTTAGTGGCTCCAAATGAAGTCACCAAGCTACAACCTGATTGAAACGCTAAATTCCCCTCTTCACTCTTCATACTCAAATTGACAACCGAGTATGCAAATACCATACTTGTGCTACTAGATATCTTTTGTCCATGAATCCTTTCTCTCCCTCTGTGTGTATCTTTCTCACTAACATTCACACGCTCAATCTCAAGAGCAAAGCAAATAAAGCAACACAACATCAACAAAAGCAAAAATGAAATGAGGCAAGGAAAAACAATTTTTGAAAAGAGGTATCTGACAGCTTGCTTGAACCACCAAGCTAGTTTTACATGTCTCCTTTCTAAAATGTATCTTATAACTGATAACTTCAAGATATGAAGGACAGAAAGCACCTATTTTCGGTGTGCTCTTTCACCCTACCCTTCTTTATGTAGAATGACAGATCCTTGCTTTAAATTATGAGTCTATGTGTTTTTTTTCCAACAATGCTTGCTATAGGCAGTTGATTCAACCAGAAACTTGGCCATTTCCAACAAATTTTGGTCTTGTTCTGCTTTTATTTAGGAACAACTGTGTTAAAGCAGTTTACTGCTTCTGATTCATAAGAGCATGTCATGTCTAAGTTCTGGTGTGTCCCCTCTTCTTTAATTTACCTATTTATCCATTCAACACATACGTATTGGTATTGGAATTGTATTGGCATAGCAAGGTATTGATATAGGAATGTATTGGTAGGGACTTTTCATTCATTCCAGTGGCAGTGAATCATACCATGATTAGGGGGCCAAAAGAAAAATTAACCATCAGCTATAAAAGTGTATGCTATAACATTTCTGTTGTAACCAGGCACCCCCAAATATCCCTAAGGAGTGCTTTCCTTTCACCTTTCCCTACATGCTATGGTATAGCCGTGACTCTACAAACTAGTACAGTATCAGAATCTCCTGGAAAATTCTTAAGAGTTTCCCATATGCTGAATACTCTAAGGAATTTTGTCAGAGTCCCGTTCTTTTCCAAAATTCCCAGGTAGTGTTCATTCTGCCTTTCCAGTCTGGCATTTGTGTAATATGAACCCTGTTCACATCAGAGTTTTCCTTTGCTCGTACCTACTTACCATGCAAGGCAGATAAGACTGTGTACTAAGTGTAACACATCTACAAAGTTCGGATGTCAGGAGGTACCATTTGTAATTCAGACCATTCTTCCCCCTTTCCTCAGGATTGTTATTTTCGGGAACATTTCCGAATATCTGAATATTTGTCGTGGTTGGTGACGGTGTCACAAGCTAACAGGAGAAGAAGCCATAGCAGATATTGCAAGCAGGGGTTTGATGCTTGTGAAATCTTTTGGGCGATGGAAGAACGGACTTCAGGAATGTGTGAGGTCAGCTGAGACCAATACTCTGGCCAATTGCTGTTGCTACCCCTACTGTTGCTGCCACCACCACGACTGCCTCCCGCACACCTTCAATGACTGCCAGACACAGAACCCAGTCTGACTCTTGTCACTTCTCTCACCTGACTCGTCTCCTTTCCGTGCTTACCAGTAAGAAGAGGTTCTTTGGCTCACTTCTGCTCTCCAAATTCCCCACGAATATATCTGATTTATATCCAGAATTCAGGGGACAAAGACATCTCAAAAATGTGGCCTTGATCTTTCTAACCACTCCAAGTAGAAGGATGGAATGGAATGTAAAAGAGACAATTCATCGTACCAGCTAGAAAAGGCCACAGGATTATTTAAGTGCTTTCTGCTTCTCAGGAGTATTTCCTACTTATGGTGGAACTGGGAGATGTGCTTCATGGGCATTGTCTCAGCTCTCAGCCTGCCTTGACCCCAACTGCTTTCCATCTCATTATCTCCTGGTTCCAGCATCGATTTGTTGTTGTTGTGTGTGTGTGTGTGTGTAGAAGGTGGTTTATCATTTTTTTTAGTGAAGATAACATCTAATTCAATTAGTTGTCTCCAGTGCCTTAATACCGTTGTATGTTGCCACGTCATTTCCCAATTTATAATCCCATGGGTTTTTTTTTTGTGCTGAAATCTTTATGGGGATGGATTACCAAATATCTCTCATGTGAAATTTCTGAGTGCCTTCCAACCACCAGCCTTTTGGCTAGCAGTTGTGTGCTTACCTATTGACCCACTTTGCTGCTATACCAGCCTTCAGCACATGTGTGTAATTTCACGTAAATAAATAAGTGGATGAGTGCTGTATTCATTCATTCAAACTCCGTCGATATTTTCCTTTCATCATCTGTTCTGTCTAGTCTGGGCCCAAACTATATAAAAGTGTAGTTGATTTCATTTCAAATTTATTCCATGTAAAACATAAAATTCTGACTTAGAAGAGTAGTAGTGTATGTGTTAACCTTGTACTTGATGGCAATGAATTTCTTCCTAACTGGATCTCAAATTTCCCCTTTCCGTCTCTTAGACTCTGTGTACTTTGTTGCTGGTCCGTGGAGATATCAGTACCCTGGGATAAATGGTTCTTTCTTTGGTGATGGTAGTCTTTGGGGGATTAAGGGATTTTATGTTGATTAACTTAAAATTATCTTTTTTCTCTTAAAATTTATGAGATATTGGATTTGAAAAAAATGTATCATTTTCTTTAGGAATCCTGGTGGTATAGGGGTCATGTGTGGGCTGCTAAGTGCAAGGTCAACAATTTGAGACCACCAGTACTCCAAGGAGCAAGATCAGGCTCTCCACTCCCTTAAAGATTTACCCTCTAGGAAACCCACATGGGTAGGAAGTTCTACTCTGTCTCATGGATCACTGTGAGTCAGAATAGACTCAGTGGCAGTGAGATTTTGTTTTTCAAATTTTTTTTTTGGTTAGTTAATTAGAACAACTGGCGTTATTTTGAAAGAAAGCTAGCATGGACTTTCAAGAATTCAAATAAGAATTTCCCCACCTATTCTCAATCTAGTTACCCAAACTTACCATTTATCTCGCAGAATTAAAGGGCTTTTGATTCTCCTTGGACTTCCCATGGTATTTCTGCAGTTTAACACTAGAATGATTGATGTGCCTTTTTATAAATGAATGCAGACTCATTAGGTTATAAGATCTATTCACATTTTAGATTCTCTAACTGCTGGGGAGAGATACTAAAGTGCTTACAAGAGTCCTCATGGATTAAGAATAAAAACAGTAACCCATAACCAAAATAAACATTGCTATGTGCTGGAAAGTGCCACTAAAATGGGAATACCAGGTAAACCATATAGCTTGAATATGATCCTTCATATAAAAGAGATTTTATTATATTATATATATATATGTGTTTATGTAGTGATTTGAAGAATTTGAGGAGAATCGAATTGTTGACAACGTAGGCACTTTTCTTGTATAATTGGACATTATGATTTTTATTTTTAAGGTTTATTATGAACAGATAAGTCATTTTCTATTCCTTATGAACATATTGGATGGATACCACAAATGAGTGGATAATTTGCACACTTTAGACATGATGCTTCTTCATGGGTAAGATAAGATACCTTTCTCAAAGTATATTCCAGGAAAAATAAGTCCTGGGTGATACTCTTCCATGCCTCTAAGGTCTAATCTATTCAAAGCGTTAGCGCCAGTAGAACACATGAACATGCTTTCAATTTCAGAAACATTACATTTTTAGAAAGCGTTCATGCTGCATGTTTTCTTGGGCTATATTTTAATTATTTGAGTCAAGTCTAGAACCTCTTTCCCATCAATTTTAGAGCTTCCTTTACCTCCTTATTCCTCAAGCTGTAGATCAAGGGGTTCAACATGGGGATCACAATGCCATAAAATGTGGAAGCCACTTTCATGTTTTCCTCAGAATTTTTAGAGGGAGGCTGTAAGTACATGTAGGAGAGGGTCCCATAGAAAATGGTGACTGCTGTCAGGTGGGAGGCACAGGTGGAGAAGGCTTTTTTTCTCCCAGAAGTAGAAGACATCTTCAGGATGGCACTAATAATATATATGTAGGAAAAGATGACGGCCAGCACAGTGAACATCAGGTTAAATCCCACAAAGACGAGGAGCATCATGATGTTCATGTGGATACTCGAGCAAGACAGGGAGAGAAGTGGTGGAACATCACAGAAAAAATGATTGACGATATTGGACCTGCAGAACGACCTGGAAAACGTAAATCCTGTGTGTATGGAACTATTTATTGAACCTATGACATATGAACTTGCTACCAGTTGGATACAAACTGCTCGAGACATCACTATGGGGTAGCGAAGGGGGTTGCAGATGGCTACGTACCGGTCCAGTGCCATCGCAGCTAGGAGGTAACAGTCAGTGGTTGCAAATATTACATAAACCAATAGCTGTATTAGACACCCGACATATGATATTGACTTATTTTCTACTAGGAAGTTTTGCAGCATCTTGGGCGTAATGGCAGAGGTATAACAGATATCAACAAAAGCCAAATGTTGCAGGAAAAAGTACATGGGTGTTTGAAGTCTGGAATCCGTGTTGATGAGCAGGATCATTCCAATATTGCCCACCATGGAGGCCACATAGATCACAAGAAATACAATGAATAGGACATACCGGAACTTGTGCTGGCCGCCAAATCCAAGCAGAAAGAATTCGGTTACTTCGGTGTAATTTCCTTTTGTCATGGCTACTGAAAATCTGGGAACAAGCAGGAAAATAATGAAACAAAAGAAAGGAAACCATTACAACAGCCGATGACAAGTAGCTTTTTTAAAACCAATATTTTCTCATCCATTTGTAATTTTAATCATAGTCCAAGCCATTGAAAATTTAAAGCAAAATGTAATGTTTTCTTAATTTTTATGACATGTCTTGGTTTTTCAGACATAGTTCTATCATAGTAAATGAATGCTATTAAACTTTGTGCCCTGTGTCTAATCCCCATAGTTTTACTTAAACAGGATTCAGTCATTTAAGTTTTTTAATATGCAGAAGTGAGCATCCCATGTATTTTAGTCTAAAAAGCTTTCCCATACTGAACGGTTAAATATAGGGTCAGCAGTTGGAAACCACTAGCTATCTGGAGGAGAAAGACAGGTTTTTCTACTCCTGTAAGGATTTACAGTCTCAAAAATGCAGGCTCTGAGCAGTTTTACCCTGTCCTATAGGGACGGTATGAGTTGTCATAGACTCACAGCAGTGAATTGAATATTATTATTAGAATTACCAAACGTCTCATGGAGGGTGTTTACATTATTTCTGACACTACAGTATAATATGAGATTTCTCATTTCTCCTCTCTCTCTCTCTATATATATATATATCTATGAATTTTGAGCTCATACTTAACCATAAGCCCTAACCTAAGAACAATCAGCCCCTCTGATGCAGTCCCGCTCAATGTTTGCCATCATGAAAGGATAATTGTAGACATGCATGCTATCGAGGAGTAGTGAAGGG
Organism: Tenrec ecaudatus; assembly: GCF_050624435.1. Classification (NCBI taxonomy): domain Eukaryota; kingdom Metazoa; phylum Chordata; class Mammalia; order Afrosoricida; family Tenrecidae; genus Tenrec; species Tenrec ecaudatus. The sequence goes on from NC_134533.1 coordinate 17,780,281, forward strand.
ATCAGATGGTGCCCAGCTATGCTATCAGGAAGATGAATGTCTGACGTCTTTAAAGCTTGTATTAAAATAAATAGGCATCTAAGTGGGGTGTCAGTTAAGATCACATGGAAGAAGCAAATCAGCCCATGTGGTCCAAGGATTGTAAACAATAGAATTTGAGATCAGGGGAGGGAAATGTATTAGAGCTTAAATTCTGAGTACTCTATGTGCAGAAAGCTATGGATGACAGTGAAAGCCCAAAATCCATGTGCAGAAAGCCCATTTGGATTAGGCCTCTGTTGAATTCCCTCAGATCATTGATCAGGGATGTGAAAAGGCTTGCCTTCAGAATGCATCAGAAAGTGAATTAATGCACATATATTTAGGTCAGAATTTAACATATTGTCATGTTTCCCTTTTTCACTTGTGCTAGTTTTGATTATTTCTGCTTTTTTATGGATTGAGGTTTGTCAATGTTTCAGTTGGTTATTGCTGTTAGGGTTTTTATGGTTTGATTTCCTTATATGAAATTCAGAATAGGTAAATATGAAAAGACAGTAACTCATTAATAGTCTCTTAGGGTTGTGAGCATAGAGGTGGTTGGGAAAAGGGAAGTTAATACCAGTGAGTCCAAAGTGAAGAACATTTTCTTAGTTGATGATCACACAGCTCTTCAATATATTAAAACTAACTGTATTTTAGGTGACTATGTGGATAAAACTGCATGGAAACCAAGTCATTTGATAGTGTGGCAAACATTAGAAACAAAACAGATGGCTCATGAGTAAATGAATTGAGGTATAGATAAGAATAGAAACTTAAGTGGCAGTAAAAAATTCATTAGAACCACAATTCTCAATGAAAACATTTTTATTTTTTACCTTAATGTAAATTGGATGAAGGCATATAGAGTAGATCAATTTCCCATTCAACTATTGATGTATATATTTCCCACTGAATGCAATCTCTCTAATATAACACCCTTCATCCCACTGTGGTGTTTGCTGTTTCTAGTCCTCCTTATTTCTTAGCCTTCGGAACTCTATCCTTAGGTAAATGGTGACCTTTTAATTGTAGATAGTTAACTATTCTAAGGGGTGCAAAACCTCCCTAGTGTTACTGTTCCCTTTGACACTATTTATTAAAACCTTAAAATCATTATGTTGAGAAAAGAATTTATCGAAACAGGCCAACAATGGAAATATTTTTTCTTGGTGTCTTGGTTTTTAGGCATGTTTCTGGGGCTATTTGGGGATCTGATTCAAATATTGCATTGGATAAACTCAATCAGCTCTAGTTTCTTAAATATGACCTTCCCCTGTATTTTCTGTTAAGTTACACTTATTTCTTAATTTATCATCATAGTTTTAAATGTGAGAATAACTCAGACCCATCCATTACAGGATAAGACAAAAACGGAAAGAAGTATTTGAAAAAGAATTACATAGGTATTACAGGACTCCCGAACAAATGTGTCTATGGTCTCTTCTTGGCTAGTTGGTTACGCATTGAGCTATCAAGGCAGTGGTTTCAACTCACCAGCCACTCTGCAGCCTTTATAATATTTAAGGATTTGGAAACTCACAGGGGTAGATCTCTCATCTATAAGGTCACTATGGGTTAGAATCCGTTAGGTGGCAGCAGGTTTTTCCATTTTGGTATGAGAGGATGCAATATATACAGACTGCACGTTGGATGCTGCAGATCCAAAACACAGCTTCAGAAGACTGGGAAATAAAGAAAGAAATTCAAGCAGCACATAGATAGCAAGTGAGAGGACAACTTAGAGTATTGAAAACATAAGATCTAGCATTTTCATAAATATTTTAGAGATATACATTTTTCTTCAAATTGTGAAGTAAACATTTCAAAATGCATTTTAATAGAAAGAAGTCAGTGGGTATTTCATGTTAAGTTTTTCAGAGGTGAGATTGACTCCACACTTCTTTATAAGAAAAATTCTAACTTTTCTTCTAAGAGTTTCTGTGCACAGGGGCAGAAGTTGTCCCATCGTATATAATGAGACTGGTATATTTTAATTTTAATAAAGAGCTTGAACTCTGGCAGACCTGTTTTGTGTTTCAGAATTTACATTGCTGTTTATTGTACCAAACTCACTAACAGTCAGTTCATTACAATTCATAGCAACCCTTTAGAGCAGAGTGGAATTTCTTCTATCAGTCTCAGAGGCTGTAAATTTTTATAAGCAGAAAGACTCCTCTTTCTCTTATAGAATGGCTAGTGGGCTCGATGAGCTAACCTTGTGGTTATCAGTCAAACACACAACCCAGTATGCCATCAGGGTTTCTTATTTATTGTACAGTAACTCTTATTTCTGGATCCCCTTCAGATAACAATACGGAACTGCCTGCTATTCAATTGCTAATAAAGAGGAACTGGTACTTGAGAAAATTCCAAGTTCATGTAATTTGTGTTGTTCAAATATATCTTTGGATCAGAGGGCACCATGTGAAGAACAACGTGACCTCAATGTTTCCTACAATACAGACTACTTTAAATAAAACGAGTGCACCTTTCTTGTCTCTGCTTAGCTAACACTACATTAATATATCCTGATTTCTTTTGGCTGAGCACAACAAATAATGGTATGTGGCATACACACGGTATCTCCAAGATTAGAGTGAATAGGGGGAAACTGGTGGCCCTTTCGGAATCTGTTGGATAAATATATCCAGAAACAGGTCTAACCTTGTAGGAAGCAAATGTCTGTGGTCTAGTGTTAATAGTAGAATATTAAAGATTCAATTACATTGATGATCTTTGACATTCATAGCAATTTAGTGGTTAGTAATGCTTGTTTCTATTCAATATGCCTTCTTGTAACTGTTAAGTATTTCTTAAAAATATGTTAGCCCCTCTTATGTCTGATACAGCACATTTTACAGGCACACTCACTCTAGCATTGACCATACCTATGTTTGGGGCTAAGTGTTAGCTCCCAAGTTATGCTCATGTAGGGACTAACTATGTCCCACAAGAAAATCTTTATCTTAAATTTTGAGATTTTTATTATTTTCCTAGTATTTAGAGCAGCAGCAGTTCAATAGAGAAAAGAAGCCAATGACATGGATTTGTTCATACAGCCAAGGAGGGTACGAGTCTTCTGGAGTAGTTCCTGAACTATTTTTATCAGGGATATTGAAACACGTATGCATCTACCCAAGCAGTCCACATTGGAAGACTACATTCATTCGACTCTATGAGTTCACGGGCACTGGGCAACTGAAATCATCCCCAAGTCAACCAGCCTCCAAATAATAAAGCAGTCATTAAATCAAAGCCGCACGTCTGCTCAAGGTATTATTTGAATCAGGAATTACCATTCCTTGAGTAAGAAAGCTCCAACACATTAAAATAAAAGTTGAATGTCATGTATGTTGAAAGTTAAGTGCAGAGACTAATGGTCTATTATGGTAATCTCCACCCACCGTTCTCAGACTATTGAGGTGGATTCACTGAGGAAAGTCAGTTAGTAGTGGCTAGACGGGGTTGCAAATAAAATGCCTGTTCTCCTTTTAGGGATGGAGCTCATCTGGTAGGGGATCTTGAAACCTTTCCCGAGACAAGCAGCTTCACATTAGCTTTAGGAATACAATTGGGGTTGTACCAGGTAGAGATGGGCAAGGGAAGGCAACAAGCAAAGCTTATAGATGGTGTCCCATAAGCTAATAGCAAGAGTCGAGCCTCATTGATATACAATTAAATCAGTGTAACTCTAATTAGAAGCAGCTTTTATATCCAAGTATGACCGACTCTTCCCCTACCCCTCTCAGAGATATTAAGTAAAGCGAGGACATGACATCTCTAAGATCCATGAATTGACACCCAAAGACGTTTTTGAATATCAATAGCAATTTGTTAGATGCTGCACACCCTAAATCCTTCCCACTCACCAGGTAGCAGGTCCTACTACTCTTGTTCTACTTTGGGTTTTCTGAAAGTGAGTGTTGAGAAGCAGCAAAGATGAAATTCCTGGAGCCTTTCTCTGATGCCTAAGATCGAGATTTCTTTGACACTCCAGAACGTGTGTCTGCTTGACAACCGCAGACTGCATCCAGAGTTTTTCTAGAGAAGTGGTTCTTTAAATCTGAACCTCCTTTTTGACACCTGCTGCCAACTAGTGGCTCCCGAGAGAAACTTTGGCATTGGCATAATTGGGTGTTACTTTGAGGGGTGTGGTTCAGAAGTCCATCTCATGAGAATTCCAGACTCTAAGGGCTGAGTTGAGTACACAGAACTCAGATTCCCAGCTGACACCATTAAAAAACAAAAATCAAGTTTGTACCATTGAAGGGCTTCACGTCTTGTTTACATACAAGAGCTTAGAGATCTTTTGTAACAATCAAGGGTTTGTCTAGGATTCTGAAATTCTCAGTAATAAAGCTGCTTCAGTGATGTAAGAGCAAGAGAGGAAACGTGTGCACGTACTTGTAGAACTGGGCAGGAACTTGCAAGGGAAGGCTATCATCGTTGAGAGACTTCTCCAAATCTGGATGCCCCTCTTTGATTGCTGTGTTGGTCATTCTTGATCCATGCCTCAAGGACTCTGAGACCTGATGCAGTCTGAACTTGAGATAATGTCCCAAATGAGTGGCGTCATTCATATTCCTTTGTAACTTGCGGGCTACTTTCAGTCCTTGTGGTGGCAATTAGTAGAATGGATCCATGGGTAGGTCTTACTGTGCTGTTACAGATAATCAGTTCATGGAACTCTATTGGTCCAGCTGAGCTCAACTGGCAAGGAACTCTCAAACCAACCCAAACTCATTGCCATCTAGTCAATTTCACCTCATAAGAGCCTCCCCTTTCCTCAAGGAGAAGTTGGAACATTTGAGCTGCTGACCTTGTGGTTAGTAGCCCAACATGGAACCCAACAAGCCACCGTGACTCCTTTTGTTGTTGTTGTTGTTGATAGGGGAAAACTTGCAATAATATTGATTTACAACAGCAGATCCATACCTACCATACTAATATATGTCATAATGAAGCAAGAGATGCATTAAAATAATAAGTATATGGTAGTCCCAGGCCACCATTCACTGTGCATCCTCAAGGTAGGAGATGTGAACCAAAATCCAATGACCCCCCAGTTCCATGCTCTTGCCAGAGCCACCACCTACTTCTCACATTAGGGAATTTCTGCCTGAAATCCAAGGGCTACAGGTCTGGTTGAATAAAACCCGTTCACTTAGTGGGGTTTCCACATCGAGTCCTTCTGCTGTTGAGCATGAAGGATGTTGTGCCCCTCAAAAGAACAGAGTGTAAAGTCCCAGTAGTCTAGAGCACATAGTCTGGTCACCAAGAGCTGTATAGAAACTAGGTCGAAAGTGTCCATTTAGGAACTTAGTACTAGGCATCTTCTCCCCTGGTTTCTAGATAAGTATTTTTAAATGTTTACCTGGTGGGAGGTTATTCCTCTCTGTTTTCCTACCATAGAAATGTCATTGCTTTACACCAAGACATACAAATCCGCCCCCCCCCACACACCTTGACTTAAATTTTCAGTAAGATTTTCTTATTATTCTAGTAGAAGTGTGTGTTAGTTTAGGGCAGCGGTTTCAACCTGTGGGTCACGACCCCTTCGGGGTCGCCCGATTCATGACAGTAGCAAAATGACAGTGATGAAGTAGCAATGAAAATAATTTTATGGTTGTGGGGTCACCACCACATGAGGAACTGTATTCAAGGGTCGTGGCATTGGGAAGGTTGAGAACCATTGGTTTATGGTAACTTTAGCATAATTTTGTATGGCAGCTCTACAAGATGGAAATAATTTCTTCCCTGGGAAATAGATGCCTTGATAAGGACTTTGGTTTTCTTTTTTCATTAGGAGTCTTGCTAAATGCCAATAAGTTTTTATAGATTCATTTATAATCTCCTCTACTTATATTTGGGGATGCCTTAGTAACTATACTGAAGTACTCAAAGATTGGTTTTAGACTTTTGGATTTACGTTCTCTTCCCAGGAGGATGGCCATGTTGATGTACAGCTTAGGGTTTGAAAGTACAAACTCCTGAAGTCATTCTTCCTGAGTTCAAATTCTGAACTTGGTATTTATTAACTTTGTGAACACAGGTAAGTTTTCAAAAAAATATCTTTGTGAGTTCAGATTTCATGGGTTTAAACATTATATCCTTCATTCAGATAATTAGCCAATGTTTATTCATGTATTCAATACATTTTGAATTTGTGACCCATTATCTGTACCAATTAAGTACAAGACACCATTCTGCTTGTACTTTGATTGGCCAAATACTGACTGGACTGTAAGGAGAAGCCACACTGAACTTTCTAATGGCCGATTGGCATAGTTGATGAAGTACCACTCCTATCTGACTGGTGAATGAAGTGGGAATATGGTGAGGGAAAGCACCTTGACAAAAGGCAAAGGCGTAGAACGTGACATCTCTATTCTCTCTTCTATTTCACTCACATGTGACTGAGACAGAGGCTTGGTTAGTCCCCAGCAGTCCACCTTTCCTTTACGATGGTGGTGGGAAGTCATTGCCTTCTTACCTTCTAGTACCAATACCTCATCAGGCAATTGCTGTGTAAACCATGATGTCAGTAAGACAGATGGACTCCTTTAATCCGTGACTCTCCTCGGGAGAGGTGGAAGAGGCAGTACTCAAGCATTCGTTGGCAGAAGTACAGTAGAACCCCCGTAAGTGAGTGCATCAGTCCTGGACATCATCAGATATTGCCGTGAAATGTCGAGAAAATGTTGCCTTGGAGCTAAAACAAACATTGGAACCGACCTGATACACGGGACTTTTGTAAACAAAAGCAATTCATATTTCTTCAGTCACTCAGCATTAGTTGGCGTTGTTTGTAAGCGTTGTTTAAACATTTTGCGGCTGTGTTCCAAGCATTTTCTATCATTTTCATAGTTTTTGTACTGTTTTTAGATTAAAAAACCCATAATAAAGTTTTTTTTAAAGAATGCTCACAATAAGGAACTGGTTAACTATGTTATTGATCTTATTGACGATAATTTAGTGAACTTAGAAAACGGTTAAGGAAACACCAACAGCAGACCACAAGACAGACTTTATCTATCTATCTATCTATCTATCTATCTATCTATCTATCTATCTATCTATCTATCTACCTACCTATTTATTCCAGAGAAAGCTAGCCAGGTCCTAGTGAAAAAAGGTAAAGAAGGGGAAAAACACAAAAACAAAAAACCTCCTGAAAGCAGCTATCAGTTGATTTTATGGAAGGAGATTCCCCTTCCCAACAATGACTCTCTCCATCCCTCCTCCCCACATCCATGTCCACAGATTCAGATCCTCATCAGTCTCAAGGTATGGGCCATAATGTGTTGTTAAAAACTTTTTTTTAATGTTGTGTTTCTTATTTAAATTATATTATTTAACTCTGAACTTATTTACTTTGACATTTCTGTGGAATATTTTGTATAAAAAGACCAGGGTAGGGTAAAAAGTTGGTGATCGAGAGCGAATTAATCAGTTTTCAGTTTTTCTTATGGGAAAAACTGATTCACAACTTAACTGCATCACATCTCTACGTTCCTTCTGGAATGGATGAATGTCAAGGTCTGTAGTTCTGCGGTACACGTTGTTCGTCTGAATTAAAGAACATCGCTTTCCTATACTCTCTTTGGTGTCATTATTACCTTGATGTGTTACTCTGGGTTGAAAGAGAAACAAATTCATAGACACTCACATATGTATAAGAAAGAGATTTATATACAGGAGCGATTTTACAGAAAGAAAACATTCCAGTCCAGTCCAAATCCACATGTCTGATATTATCCAATATGTCTACTCCCAGTCTATAAGTTCCTCTTCATACTCATACAACGCATGCAATGATGCAATGATGCCAAATGCAGGAAGATCACAGGCCAGTACGTGGGATGTCTTGCGGATCCAGTGGTGGAAGAGGCATGTCAGTGCTGGCATGGATCCCCATATGGTTCCTTCAGCTCCAGGGCTCTAGCGTAGCTCCATGTGTCTGAATGTCTTGCAGGGAATGAATCTGTCTCCTGCATCCAATGAGCTATTTATGTCCTTAGTGGCTCCAAATGAAGTCACCAAGCTACAACCTGATTGAAACGCTAAATTCCCCTCTTCACTCTTCATACTCAAATTGACAACCGAGTATGCAAATACCATACCTGTGCTACTAGATATCTTTTGTCCATGAATCCTTTCTCTCCCTCTGTGTGTATCTTTCTCACTAACATTCACACGCTCAATCTCAAGAGCAAAGCAAATAAAGCAACACAACATCAACAAAAGCAAAAATGAAATGAGGCAAGGAAAAACAATTTTTGAAAAGAGGTATCTGACAGCTTGCTTGAACCACCAAGCTAGTTTTACATGTCTCCTTTCTAAAATGTATCTTATAACTGATAACTTCAAGATATGAAGGACAGAAAGCACCTATTTTCGGTGTGCTCTTTCACCCTACCCTTCTTTATGTAGAATGACAGATCCTTGCTTTAAATTATGAGTCTATGTGTTTTTTTCCAACAATGCTTGCTATAGGCAGTTGATTCAACCAGAAACTTGGCCATTTCCAACAAATTTTGGTTTTGTTCTGCTTTTATTTAGGAACAACTGTGTTAAAGCAGTTTACTGCTTCTGATTCATAAGAGCATGTCATGTCTAAGTTCTGGTGTGTCCCCTCTTCTTTAATTTACCTATTTATCCATTCAACACATACGTATTGGTATTGGAATTGTATTGGCATAGCAAGGTATTGATATAGGAATGTATTGGTAGGGACTTTTCATTCATTCCAGTGGCAGTGAATCATACCATGATTAGGGGGCCAAAAGAAAAATTAACCATCAGCTATAAAAGTGTATGCTATAACATTTCTGTTGTAACCAGGCACCCCCAAATATCCCTAAGGAGTCCTTTCCTTTCACCTTTCCCTACATGCTATGGTATAGCCGTGACTCTACAAACTAGTACAGTATCAGAATCTCCTGGAAAATTCTTAAGAGTTTCCCATATGCTGAATACTCTAAGGAATTTTGTCAGAGTCCCGTTCTTTTCCAAAATTCCCAGGTAGTGTTCATTCTGCCATTCCAGTCTGGCATTTGTGTAATATGAACCCTGTTCACATCAGAGTTTTCCTTTGCTCGTACCTACTTATCATGCAAGGCAGATAAGACTGTGTACTAAGTGTAACACATCTACAAAGTTCGGATGTCAGGAGGTACCATTTGTAATTCAGACCATTCTTCCCCCTTTCCTCAGGATTGTTATTTTCGGGAACATTTCCGAATATCTGAATATTTGTCGTGGTTGGTGACGGTGTCACAAGCTAACAGGAGAAGAAGCCATAGCAGATATTGCAAGCAGGGGTTTGATGCTTGTGAAATCTTTTGGGCGATGGAAGAACGGACTTCAGGAATGTGTGAGGTCAGCTGAGACCAATACTCTGGCCAATTGCTGTTGCTACCCCTACTGTTGCTGCCACCACCACGACTGCCTCCCGCACACCTTCAATGACTGCCAGACACAGAACCCAGTCTGACTCTTGTCACTTCTCTCACCTGACTCGTCTCCTTTCCGTGCTTACCAGTAAGAAGAGGTTCTTTGGCTCACTTCTGCTTTCCAAATTCCACACGAAATATATCTGATTTATATCCAGAATTCAGGGGACAAAGACATCTCAAAAATGTGGCCTTGATCTTTCTAACCACTCCAAGTAGAAGGATGGAATGGAATGTAAAAGAGACAATTCATCGTAACAGCTAGAAAAAGGCCACAGGATTATTTAAGTGCTTTCTGCTTCTCAGGAGTATTTCCTACTTATCATGGAACTGGGAGATGTGCTTCATGGGCATTGTCTCAGCTCTCAGCCTGCCTTGACCCCAACTGCTTTCCATCTCATTATCTCCTGGTTCCAGCATCGATTTGTTGTTGTGTGTGTGTGTAGAAGGTGGTTTATCATTTTTTTAGTGAAGATAACATCTAATTCAATTACTTGTCTCCAGTGCCTTAATACCGTTGTATGTTGCCACGTCATTTCCCAATTTATAATCCCATGGGTTTTTTTTTTGTGCTGAAATCTTTATGGGGATGGATTACCAAATATCTCTCATGTGAAATTTCTGAGTGCCTTCCAACCACCAGCCTTTTGGCTAGCAGTTGTGTGCTTACCTATTGACCCACTTTGCTGCTATACCAGCCTTCAGCACATGTGTGTAATTTCACGTAAATAAATAAGTGGATGAGTGCTGTATTCATTCATTCAAACTCCGTCGATATTTTCCTTTCATCATCTGTTCTGTCTAGTCTGGGCCCAAACTATATAAAAGTGTAGTTGATTTCATTTCAAATTTATTCCATGTAAAACATAAAATTCTGACTTAGAAGAGTAGTAGTGTATGTGTTAACCTTGTACTTGATGGCAATGAATTTCTTCCTAACTGGATCTCAAATTTCCCCTTTCCGTCTCTTAGACTCTGTGTACTTTGTTGCTGGTCCGTGGAGATATCAGTACCCTGGGATAAATGGTTCTTTCTTTGGTGATGGTAGTCTTTGGGGGATTAAGGGATTTTATGTTGATTAACTTAAAATTATCTTTTTTCTCTTAAAATTTATGAGATATTGGATTTGAAAAAATGTATCATTTTCTTTAGGAATCCTGGTGGTATAGGGGTCATGTGTGGGCTGCTAAGTGCAAGGTCAACAATTTGAGACCACCAGTACTCCAAGGAGCAAGATCAGGCTCTCCACTCCCTTAAAGATTTACCCTCTAGGAAACCCACATGGGTAGGAAGTTCTACTCTGTCTCATGGATCACTGTGAGTCAGAATAGACTCAGTGGCAGTGAGATTTTGTTTTTCAAATTTTTTTTTTTGGTTAGTTAATTAGAACAACTGGTGTTATTTTGAAAGAAAGCTAGCATGGACTTTCAAGAATTCAAATAAGAATTTCCCCACCTATTCTCAATCTAGTTACCCAAACTTACCATTTATCTCACAGAATTAAAGGGCTTTTGATTCTCCTTGGACTTCCCATGGTATTTCTGCAGTTTAACACTAGAATGATTGATGTGCCTTTTTATACATGAATGCAGACTCATTAGGTTATAAGATCTATTCACATTTTGGATTCTCTAACTGCTAGGGAGAGATACTAAAGTACTTACAAGAGTCCTCATGGATTAAGAATAAAAACAGTAACCCATAACAAAAATAAACATTGCTATGTGCTGGAAAATGCCACTAAACTGGGAATACCAGGTAAACCATATAGCTTGAATATGATCCTTCATATAAAAACGAGTTTTTCTATATTTATATTTATGCAGTAATTTGAAGAATTTGAGGAGAGTCTAATTGTAGACAACGCAGGTACTTTTCTTTTATAAATGGAACATTATGATTTTTTAAGGTTTATTATGAGCAGATAAGTCATTTTCTATTCTTTATGAACATATTCGATGTATACCACAAGTGAATAAATACATTGCACACTTCAGACATGATGCTTTTTCATGGATAAGTAAGATATCTTTCTTAAAGTATATTCCAGGAAAAATAAGTCCTGGGTGATACTTTTACATGCCTCTAAGGTCTAATCTATTTAAAGCGTTAGCGCCAGTAGAACACATGAACATGCTTTCAATTTCAGAAACATTACATTTTTAGAAAGCGTTCATGCTGCATGTTTTCTTGGGCTATATTTTAATTATTTGAGTCAAGTCTAGAACCTCTTTCCCATCAATTTTAGAGCTTCCTTTACCTCCTTATTCCTCAAGCTGTAGATCAAGGGGTTCAACATGGGGATCACAATGCCATAAAATGTGGAAGCCACTTTCATGTTTTCCTCAGAATTTTTAGAGGGAGGCTGTAAGTACATGTAGGAGAGGGTCCCATAGAAAATGGTGACTGCTGTCAGGTGGGAGGCACAGGTGGAGAAGGCTTTTTTTCTCCCAGAAGTAGAAGACATCTTCAGGATGGCACTAATAATATATATGTAGGAAAAGATGACGGCCAGCACAGTGAACATCAGGTTAAATCCCACAAAGACGAGGAGCATCATGATGTTCATGTGGATACTCGAGCAAGACAGGGAGAGAAGTGGTGGAATATCACAGAAAAAATGATTGACAATATTGGACCTGCAGAACGACCTGGAAAACGTAAATCCTGTGTGTATGGAACTATTTATTGAACCTATGACATATGAACTTGCTACCAATTGGATGCAGACTGATTGAGACATGACTGTGGAATAGCGAAGTGGGTTGCAGATGGCTACGTACCGGTCCAGTGCCATAGCTGCCAGGAGGTAACAATCAGTGGTTGCAAACATCGCGTAAACCAATAGCTGTATGACACACCCCACGAATGATATTGACTTATTTTCTACTAGGAAGTTTTGCAGCATCTTGGGCGTAATAGCAGAAGTATAACAGATATCAACAAAAGCCAAATGTTGCAGGAAAAAGTACATGGGTGTTTGAAGTCTGGAATCCGTGTTGATGAGCAGGATCATTCCAATATTGCCCACCATGGAGGCCACATAGATCACTAGGAATACAATGAATAGGACATACCGGAACTTGTGCTGGCCGCCAAATCCAAGAAGAAAGAATTCGGCTACTTCAGTGTAATTCGCTTGTGTCATGGCTACTGAAAATCTAGGAAAGAATCAGAGAGGTCCAAGAAAAGAAGAAAAATCTTTGTGATGTCTTGAAATGAAAAGACTTTTATGCCACCTTATGATTTAGATTTTCATACAAACACAGCAATGTTTACTGATTTCCAAATTATTCTGTATGTTTGATAAAAAATTCAGCAGATAAGCAGTAATGCGTGAGAATGGATTTATTTGCATAGAAGATGATTTTTAACATGTCCTGAGAAACAGATTGACAAGCTTTCCAGTTCATGAAGCAAGTATTCATTATTTATACAATGCTCAAATATGATTATGCACTTTTTGGATAACTGATAGTGTTTCTTAGATATTTTAAAGTTTTATTGACATGTAATTCATATATCATATACTTTAATATTTTAATAATGTCAAAAGAAAGTTGTATAATCATCACCACAATCAGTTCCAGAACATTTTCTTCCTTCTTATACTCATTGATGCTAGCTCCTCATTTCCCTACAACCTCCCTTCCATGTCCCCAATAATCCATTAATCCAGTGACTGTCTCTATATATTTACATATCTTGAATTTCCATCTCTATTTTTGTTTCTCAGATATTTATAAATTTAACATAATCCATGCTCTTGAAAGGATAAGAATCAAGCATTGCTTTTTTTTAAGTTTAGAAGAATTAATGGAATTTATAATCAGTTAGTACAAATGAAGACAAAAAGTCAATAAAAGGGAATCATAGAAAAAGCCAAGATAAATAGAAATTACATGAGATGGCATAAATTAATCCACATCTATTAGTAAAGAAAATAACTGTAAAGAGAATAAATTGATTAAAATCGAGACACGATCAAATTAGATTAAATAAAAATGAAGCTACTTGATAAAAATTGAGCAAAATGAATAATTGAATATTAAATAAGTCATAATAGACAAAAGAGAAGGACATTTTATGGTAGTGGAAATGAATTCACTAGAGCTACAGTGATGAAACCAAATCTTAATGTCGTAACATGGAGGAGGAGTCGCTTGACAAATTATAGCACGGTATAGAATGACGTCTCCCGTGATATTGATGATAGCTTAAGTGGGAGTTATTTAGAGGCATTAATAGTGCAGTTTTGAGTACCTGGAAAATAGCATCCTGCTTGGTAAAGTAGGTCAGTGAAAGAGGAAGATTTTCCAGGAGGTGGAGTCAGTGGCTGCAACAATGGACATAAGAAACAATTGGAAGGCCAGTGCAAGACAGGGCAGTGTTGCTTGTGTTGTTTACAGGGTTGCTGTGAGCTGGAACTGAATCAATGGCCGTCTAACAGCAAAATCCCTATTCACTGAGAAGCCAGGGTGACACAATGGGCTAAAGTTGAGCTGCTAAGTGTAAGGCCCTAGATTTGAACCCACTAGCTGTGCACCAGAGAAAAATCGGGCAGTTGGCTCCCGTAAAGCTTTACTTCCTTGACAGCCATCTGGAATAGTTCTACTCTACCCTGTAAGCTTGCTATCAGTTGGAATCAGCTTGACCGCAACGAGTTTGTTTGTTTGTGTTTTGAGTGTGCACGAAAGGAGCCCTGGCAGTGTCGTGGTTAGGCGCACAGCCAGAACTTGGAACCATCACACCCTCACCAGGAGAAAAGACCCGGTTGTCTGTTCCCCTAAAAATTATAGCTCTGGAAATTCTACAGGGTATTTCTCGTCTGTTATATAAAGTCATTATGAATTGGAATCAGTTCTGCCACTCACAACAATACAATGTGTTCCTTGTACATTCCTTATGCCTTTTGTAACTGTGAGGTATTTCCTGACTCTAACAGTTCCTCTAAGGCACAGTTTACAAATGTGAACTGCTGCCAGTTTCGATGGTAGCACTAAAAAACAAATTGCTTTCTTGGGAAGGACGAGGTTCCAAATGAAAAATCTTGATTTCCAAGTTCTCGGTTAGTATTCATTCTGCAGGCTATACAACTGCAGCCGTTCAATAGGTAAAAGGAGCCAAAGAGATTTGGTTTGTTCATAAGGTTATGTCAGTCCATGGAAATGATTCTAACATGTTTTCATCGGCAAGAAGGAAGCAAATGTGTGTACTCCGAGCAGTTCATATTGAAGGACTACATTCACTTGGATCTATGAATTCAGGTGCCATGCCCAATGAGAATGTCCCACAATCCAAACGAAACACAAAATAATAAAGTAGTTCTAGTAAATCAAATCCACACAATTCATAAGGTATTAGAGAGACTGTCATTGTTCTTAGGGTTTAAAATGAAAATTCAGTGGAAAAATAATTTTTGCATGTTGAAATTTACATGCAAAAACCTAGGTTCTCTGATAGCAAGTCATAGCCATAGCCCTTAAGACATTTAGGTCACTTGTCTGTCACAAGAGTTGAAGGAAATAATGTCCTACAGGAGATGTAGTCTGATGGCTGTTCCAGGAAAGAATTTATCTGGTTAGGAACTATCGAAGCTTTTATTGCAATAAACAGCTTCAGATTTGGTTTGAGGGGTGTGTCTGGGATTGTGCCAAGTGGAGGTCACCCTACCAGAGATGGCAACTGGAAATAGAAAGTCACTTGAACAGAAGTCTAATTAAACGGGAGAGACAAAAGACACTTCCACTTATACACAGTTAAGTCCATTCTACTTTAATTAGCAGCAGTATCTACATAAAAGTACAATCGACTTTTCTTGTAATCCCCTTAGAGGTAGTGTTTAAAGAGTAGTTTTATTGGCATATACCACACATATCGTCCACTTGAAGCCATCACACGAAGAAGAGGTGTGCAAACATCGCCCTGCTCCATTTCAGAGCCTTTTCATCTCACATTCATTGCTGTTAGCTCCCCATTTCCCCAACCCTCCCCTTCCATGTCCCTAGGTAATTATTAACCCAGTTACCGTTGCTATAGATTTCCCTACCCTTGATTTCATATACAGAAAATTATGTAAAACACTATCAGGAAGCAGATAAACAGGGGTACAAATGAACCACAATTCCCAGGTTCAACATCGAAAAGCTGCAATCATAAATAAAGCAGACAATGTTAAAAATGGAAAGCAACTTTAAAATAGATCCAAAGGGAGATCAATTGATAGGTTCTTACGTTGACTTTACAATGTTCCCTGTCTCATTGTAAGGTTATTCACATCCCTAGATCATGTTCACGGGGCATTTACTGGAGGCTTCATTCACGTGAGGACCCTGCAAATGGACTTTGTCGTCCAGATAGTCTTCTACAAACTGACGATTTAAGCCGTGATACCACTCCCTCCTCTGGATTTGGATTTTAGTTTTACACTCCTTGGGTCACATCTGCTAATGTAGTTCTTTTCATGTGGACTTTGTTGAGACCTCACTTAGATGGCTGCTTATTTTATGAAAAGCTGTAAAATCCCAGACAGTATTCTTTCTGAAAGTCTAAATTCGATTTCTCTCTTTCCCACCCAAAGTGTTAGCTGGCAACTAAAATGAATTACTTTACTCAAAAGACTCGTATTGGACACGGAAGGCATGGGAAGCATTTTTCTAGGTGCTGAAGGACCATGATCTCCACTCACCCCTGTAGCGGATCCTTCCCTTTGTTTCCACTTTTGATTTTCTGGATGTGAAGTGTTGAATGAAACAAAATTAAACATCTAGTGTTTTCCTCTGATATCTAGACTTCTACTATTTTCTTCCAGACATTCTTCCAGAATGTATGTCTGCTTAGGAAAAAAACACAAGAGCTGCTTTTCTTAAATTAGATTCATGTTAGCATATCCCTTCCAACTCCTCCTTCAGGTTGATGGCTCCCAAGGTGACAGTGGGGCAATCACTTCAACTAGGGTTTTAATTCTTTAGGACTGTGGGACTAGGAATTGGTCTCAAGAGGCTCTCAGACTCTGGAAGCTGAGGTAAGTACAGAATCTGGATTCCCAGGAGAGACTATATGATTATGAATTTATTCCAAGTTTTGGTCCTTTGGGGACTCTGCATTTTATTTCCATCTATGATCTTAGGGATTATTTGGCCCAGTCTGATGTTGGCCTTGAATTCTAGACTTAATTAAGTCAGCACTTAATTCTGACTCCTGGCTCTTCCACTTCCTATAACCCAGAGTCTTTTCTCTCTAACCCCGAGCAGTGATGGCAGACGTGGCTGCCTTAGTAGTGCTGTCATAGTAAGTAAAGGAATCCTTAGTCACAAAGCTGCAGAACACAGAAGGGGGTTGCTGGGAAAGATTGTCATTGTTAGACACTTCTCAAATGCATGCTTTTCCCCAAGAGGCCTTTTGAAGCTCTCTGCCTTGTGCTATCTTTTACTTACCCACAATTCATCTTTCTCCTGTCTCATTCACACTCATCCTTTAATTCGTGAGTCAGCCAGATTGTGCATCTGATCCTCCCTTCACTCTTGTGATTTAAAGCTTTCTCTGTTTCTTTCCACCACTTCTGAGCATATTCTCTACATTTAAGTGGGCTGTAAAGAGCTTGCCGAAAAATGCATTATTTTTAATTCCATGTTCCATAATTTTCTGAAGCTGCCTCATATGTATATACATATATTCCCTGTGTACTAATTATGGGTGTGAATCATTTGTTTATACTGGGGAATGAGCATCTTAGATGCAAGCACACTTATTTCCTTTGTGCGAGCAGTGCCTAATAAAGTATTTGGAACCTGTTGTTGAGTCGTTTCCATCCATAGCAACCTCATGCAAAACATAATGAAGCCCCGCCCAGCCCTGTGCCATTTTCACAACTCTACATAGACATGAGTCCACTTGCAGCCACTGTGGCAGTCCATCTCCTCGAGTGTCCTCCTCTTCTTCACTGCCCTTCTGCTTTACCAAACATGTTGTCTGTCTCCATTTTGGTACACTAGAGAAACAAATGCACAGAAACTCATGTATGTACATGAGAGGGTTTTATATAAAGGGTAATTTTACATTAAGAAATATCCCCACCCAGTCCAGTCCAAGCTCATAAGACCGATATTAGCTCATATGTCCGATACTAATCTATACAGTCCTCTTCAGACTCACAAAACATATACAATGACACCAAATGCAGGAAGATCACAGGCCAGTGGGTAGAAAGTCTTTGGATCCAGTGGCGTTGTAAGCATCTCAGTGCAGGCAGGGGTCTCCACGTGGCTTCTCCAGCTCCAGGTCATGGAGTCTATCAGGGTAGTGCCATGTGTCTTGTCCTAAGTGATGTCTCGCAGGAAGGGAGAAAAGGAGAGAGAGAGAGAGAGAGAGAGAGAGAGAGAGAGAGAGAGAGAGAGAGAGAGAGAGAGAGAGACAGAGAGAGACAGAGAGAGACAGAGAGAGACAGAGAGAGACTGTCTCCCATCTCCAAGGAGGAAATTCAGGAATTCCCAGAATCCTCAGGAAAAGGCCATGCCCACACAGAGGTCTCATTAACTATGATCCAATTGACAGACTAGACCCCAACTCTTCAATCTTAATCCTATCAAGTCCCAAATTGACCCCAGATTATGTAACTACCCCATTGCCCTTCTCCAGGGACTGTTCTCTCTTGACAGCATGTTCAAAGTATGTAAGACAAAGTCTCACCATCCTTTTCTGCAAGAAGCACTCTGCTCATACTTTTGCCAAGGGTTTGTCCTTTTAGAAGGATAAATATTCGATATTCTTCTCTAGCACCACAATTCAAATGGATAGACTTTCCTTCCATCCTTATTTAATTTCCAACTTTCACATGCACATGGTGCAATGGAAAATACCATGGCTCGAGTCAGGCACGTCTTTGTCCTCAGAGTCACATCTTTGCTTTACAGACTCTAAGGAGGTCTCAGGCAGTAGTAGATGTACTTGATGCCATGTGTCTTTTGAGCTCCTGACTTCTACTTCCGTGAACATTGATTGTGGATCCAAGCAAGACAAAATCCATGGCAACTTCGCTCTTTTCTGCATTTATCCTATTGTTACCCAATGGTCCAGTTGTGAGGATTTTGATCTTCTTTACATTGAGTTGTTATCTATACTGAAGGCTGCAAACTGATCTTCATCAAGTGCTTCAATTCCTCCTTTCAGCAGGCGAGGCTGTGTCATCTGTATATCTCAGGCTGTTAGTCAGCCTTCCTCTAAGCCTGATAGTACATGTTTCTTCACATAATCCACTTTACCTGGTTATTTGCTCAGCTTCCAGATTAAATAAGTATGGTGCGAGAATGCAACGTGGTCACACATCTTTCCTGGTGTTAAACCATGCAGTATTCTCTTATTCTGTTTCCACAACTGCCTTTTGATCCATGTACAGCTTGGGTAGGAGCACTATGAATTGTTCTAGAATTCTCATTTGTCTCAAGGTTATCCATAGTTTGTTATGATCCACACAGTCAAACGCTTTGGCATAGTCAAGGCAATACATGTAAACATATTTCTGGTATTCTTTGCTTTGGGCTCAGATCCATCTGAAGCCAGCAATGATATTCCTTGTTTCACATTCTTTTCTGAATCGAGCTCGAACCTCTGGCACCTCCCTGTCAATGTACTGCTACAGCTATTGTTGGATGATTTTCAGCAAAATTTTACTTGCATGTAATAATAATGACATTGTCCTATAATTTGAGCACTCTGTTGGGCGTTCAAATATTTATGGAATAAATCAATGTGATTAAGAGAGGCATGTTCTCTGATAGAGCAATGTACCACATTTTTACATTACCATGAAAACAATAAATTCTTTAATAATTCAGAAATATAAGCCTCATAAAATCACTTTATAAGAAATAGTGTCAGTTCAAAAATACCAGGAAAAATGCACTCATTTTTTGGTTTCATTTGCTAAAGCTACTTTCTGTTTAATTACTGTCACCATATTATTAATTAAGAAATGCTGAAGATGACCCAAACCAGTAGACAGAACACAGATAATACATGTACCTAATCTTCAAACTGTTTCTTGTCTTCTAACACTCTTTTTGCTCAAATTACACCCACTTCTGATTTACCAACAGTGTTAGTTTCCAAAGGCCAGGTTGTTAGGTAAAATTGACATCACCTGTGTGTCCATCTCTATGCCTTTCCCCGCCCCAACTAGCTCCCCAACCCTGCTTTCTCGGCACATCTCAGGATGTGCATTGGTGCAGGACCCCCCTTCCAGTACCACAGAGCCTGCTGCATTAATGGTGGTCAGCTCTTACCCGCTGGCCACTGTATCCTAGTATCTGATTTGGCCTCACAGCATCACAATAGTGCTCTCCTTTCTCCTCTCACCAACTCACTGACACCTTTGGATCTCTGCCCAGTACCACCTGGATCCCTGCTGGTTCTAGGCCCTCATGCCAGCCCTTGTCCTCTATAGCTGGACTGACATATTGCAGAGTAATGAGCGAAGACATCTGAGGAGGGTCAGCTGCCATCCTTCAGCTGCCAGGGTCCAGGATATACTTTTCAGAGGTCCAGGGAGGACACCCCAGGCCGGGCCACACCCAGCAAGGAGACCAGGCCAGAGGCATGATCTGAGACTTTCTTCAAAATGATCAGAAATGCACAATGCTGGATGACAGAATAATCAACAAACGATGAGCTGATGTATTAAGACGTTTAAACTTAGGGCTATCTTCTAAAAAATCACTGAAAAAAAGATAGTCAGCAGCTGTTTTTTGTTTGTTTTGTTTTCAACCATAGAATCTGGGAGCATAAATGATACCACATTTATCTTCCAGTTGTAAGCAAATAGGGGTAAATCCTGCCAAAGGAAATGAACTGTAGGTTAGTTTTGAAGGCATGTTTTATTGTGTTTAATACTCAAAGAAAGTAATCTGCATATATGCATTCTTTTTCTTCTCTGTTGGAATCAGTAAACAGAACCTTGTTATATTCAAAAGGTAATCTAAGTGAAAGGTACATTTCAGGGGGCATACTTAAAAAAATTAGCTTTGCTATTATCCTTGAATGAACTAAGAATGCCCCTCACTGAAGTAATTTTTCATTTCAGTTGTTACTGGACTAAACAAACCCTTTTCATTCTCTCTATAAGCTAAATCTCAGTCCTAGCTCTCTCTTTTCCTCATCCACACCTTCACTTACATATGCACATGCAGATCTGACTTGAGGAGGTGCTTTGCTTTGTACCCCACAGAAGGAGAGAGGAATTAATCTAAATTTCACTGTCATGAAATGAGGTTTACTAATCAGGTTTATTTAAGACCATGCACCACTCCATACGGTCAGCCTGCTATTGATATTTGAAACAGTGTATTATAAGTGTCCTTTAGCTCTTTGTAACTTTGCCTAAGGATTAACATTGAGATAGCAGCATCACCCCCATTGCCCCACCTGCAGGTAATTCTTTTTGAACCAAGGATCTCAAAGCACTCCTGGGTAACATCTCATTCTAACGGTAATCCACTCGATTCCAGAACTGTACGACACCACCAAATGGACTGAAGATGGAGACTTGAGAAAGAGAGTTCTAGTCTCAAGATGATTCATGACTTCTAAGAACTTATAACTTAACCCTACTGCAAAAACACCCCTTGTAAAATATGAAAAAATAAATTGCTTTATAAGGATTCCGTATAACACGGGTGTTAAAACACAGGTGTAGGCTCAGGCAACTTAAAAATATGTTAATAGATCAACATTTAGTATCTGCAAAAATATTCATTATGTACTAAACATGTTAAATATGTTAATGAGTTTGCATTTGAATATGTGAGTCAATCAAAAATAGTGTCTGGAGACAAGACTGATTGATTTGCTGGATTGCAAGCGGTCTTTTTATTAGGATCTTTGCTATTTAGATGGCAGATGTAAGAAACTAACAACAACAACAAAAATCAGGTGAATGTATTCTTGACGATAGTCCCCAAAAGGTTAAAGTACATGAAATTTCTATGCCCTTTTGTAAAAGTCTCCCAATTCCACTTTTGTTCTTAAAAGAAACTCTTCCTTTGGTTTTTTGGAATTTTTCAGTGCGTCTTCCCTTTGTTTCTCCCATTTTCTCTGTGAGAAGCTCCTTAGTCTCTTCCACCCTGCGCTGTAGATATTTCTTAACATCAGGAGGTATTAACATGGAGTCATGACTTCCAAATACTTCAAAGTAAATGATGTGTCTCCCAGAGCCACCATGTCTGAGGTCCGTGTTGCAATCTTAGCAGGGCATGTGCTGTTAGTGCATTTCCACTCTGGGCATTTAGGGGGGGAATGTTTACGACCGACGAGTTCTATATGGGTGCATCATAAAATGTCCCAAACCAAGCACCGGAGGTGATTAGGTGTACTGAAATTAAAACCTTTTCATACTGTCTAACTATCGCTGACACATCTTGCAAAAGATCAAGTTCTTCCATTTTCCAGTGGGCGTTCCTTGGGATGTGGCCTTGGATGAAGCAACTCTCTTGGGTAGATGATCTTGCTCTTGTTTATGGGGCAGAACACCAAGTAGGGCTGGTTCAGAGTGGAACGACTTCCTTTCCTTGTCAATACCCTGGGCAGCAGACAAGTGTAGCCATTGTTTCTGTGGGTATTGTACCAATATTATTTTGGATTCAGCATTATACAAAGTAAGAGTCTTTTATGCTTCGATGGTATCCAAGAAGACCAGCTGTAAGTAGTTTCAAGTATGTCGGATGTACCAATGGACCAGCCCAGTTATAGTCCTTAGTACATCCCATTGCATTTTGGAGAATGGTGATTGATGGATATAAGCTTCTACAGAGACTGCAAGGGTGGTGATATGTGTGGGGGATTAGACCAGCTATCCCGCATCAAGCTGGGTCCAAAATGCGGCGTGCAGATGAAAGGAAAAGAAAGAGATATATACAAAGTATGGGATAGGGAGGACTTCAATCTGATGGACTGAAGTCCAGAGTATATTCAAAGCTTGGTTTTTATACTCTTCTTACAAGGGATTGGTTACAAAACAAACATCAAAAAACATTCTTAAACTCTTATCTATGCAAATGTTACTTAACTAGTCACACTTTCTTAACATTTGAATAATAAAAGCACTATGTTCTAAGACAATCACACGGATATACAAGATTCAAAAGAATTTTAAAAGAGATCATAAATAACTGAGTTATCTCTTATTGCTTTTAGCAGCAAGTTCACAAATAACAGTCATTTTGCAATGCTTTTGTCTTCAAAGACACAGAGGCACCAAGGATTAAATGGTCACCCATAATAAACACCTTGATCAGCGGATGCCTCCTACAGATGTGACCACACAGACTGAGAGACAATTTCTTGGGTACCACAAGGGATGTCACTTCACAGAGTACACCTCTCCTCTTCTAGGCTTGGACCTCACTATCTGGGTCAGGTGTCTAGTCTGAGCAAACCTGATGGTGGTAACTTTCTACCCCAAATCTACCACTTCTATATCGGATGATAGCTACTGATGGTGTTGAGGGCAGAAGGGTCTGGTATCGCTTGTCTTTGTGTCAGTCAAAGAACGAGAAGAGGTTAATTTGAGAGACTCGTGTTGATTCTGCAAGCCGGAGGCAATAGGAATCTCCGGGGTTTGCTCCCTCTAAAGTACTTTGAAAATCCAATGACAATCCAGCAAGCTATATACCCTAAATGATGCAAATTTTAAAACCATCACAGGAAACAATCATCTATATGCACATTTCACCAGAATTTACCAGACCACCCGTCCCAGAAGCCCCACAACCCATTGCTTATCTCAGTGAGGGATGCTTAGTGCCTGGGACCTATCTTTTAAAAAAATTAATTAATTATATTATTTTTTCATTGATTGATTACAATTTATATCATAAGAACATAAGACGCTTTACAACTTCCATTAAGACCACCAATGTTCAGACAGCATATATCGCTTTCATTTGGGAAATTGAACAAAAGTATAGTAAAGAAAAATGTATAATAGATGTGATGCTGCAAGTGAAAGGAACAAAGAAGGACATGTACAGAACTCTCAAAGCTGTGTTATTCATTTTTTTTACATTTTATTAGGGGCTCATACAACTCTTATTACAATCCATACATATACACATATCAATTGTATAAAGCACATCCGCACATTCTTTGCCCTAATCATTCTCAAAGCATTTGCTCTCCACTTAAGCCCTTTGAATCAGGTCCTCTTTTTTTTTTACCCTCCCTCCCCGCTCCCCCATCCCTCTGAGCTCTTGATAATTATCTATTGTTATTTTGTCATATCTTGCCCTATCCGGCGTCTCCCTTCACCCCCTTCTCTGTTGTCGTCTCCCAGGGAGGAGGGCACATGTGGATCCTTGTAATCGGTTCCCCCTTTCCAACCCACTCACCCTCTACTCTCCCAGTATCGCCCCTCACACCCCTGATCCTGAAGGTATCATCCATCCTGGATTCCCTGTGCCTCCAGCTCCTATATGCACCAGTGTATAACCTCTGCTCAATCCAGACTTGCAAGGTAGAATTCAGATCATGGTAGTTGGGGGGGGAGGAAGCATCCAGGATCTGGGGGAAAGTTGTGTTCTTCATCGGTGCTACGTCGCACCCTGACTGACCCATCTCCTCTCCTAAACCCCTCTGTGAGGGGGATCTCCAGGGGCCGACAAATGGGCTTTGGGTCTCCACTCTGCATTTCCCCCTTCATTCATTATGATATATATATATCTTTTTTTTTTTGCATAATGCCTTATACCTGGTCCCTTTGGCACCTCGTGATCGCACTGGATGGTGTGCTTCTTCCATGTGGGCTTTTTTACTTCTGAGCTAGATGGCTGCCCATTTATCTTCAAGCTTCCAAGACCCCAGACACTATCTCTTTTGATAGCTGGGCACCATCAGCTTTCCTCACCACATTTACTTGTTCACCTGCTTTGGCTTCAGCAGTTGTGTCGGGAGGGTGAGCATCATAGAGTGCCAATTTAATAAAAGAAAATATTCATGCATTGAGGGAGTGCTTGAGTAGAGGCCCAAGGTCCTTCCACCACCTTAATACTAAACCTATAAATATATACACATAGCTCTATTTCCCCATCCTCATATATATATTTGCATGTACATATCTTTGTCTAGACCTCTATAAATGCCCTTTGACTCCTAGCTCATTCCTCCATCTCCCTTGACTTTCCTCTTGCCCTACTACCATGCTCCGTCCTCACCTGGGTTACAGCTATACCTCTTCTTTACGTAACCTTACCCTTGATCATTCCCTACCAGGCCTGCCACTCCCCCCTCACTACCATTTTGGGTCCCATGTTGTTCCCTTGTCCCTGTGTTTGTTAACACCACTTTCTTACCCCCGCCACTTCCCCCTATCCCAAGTCCCCCTGGAACTGTTGGTTCCATTGTTTTTCCTCCAGATAGTTCATGCAGCCTGTCTTATTCAGACAGACCTGTGGAGACAATAACATGCACGAAAACAAGACAGAGGAAAACAAAGAACAGTCTACAACCAGACAACAAAACAACAAACCACTGACAAAGAACAGAACAAAACACATCAAGAAAGAAAAGCTTGTAGTTAGTTCAAGGATCGTTTGTTGGTCCTTAGGAGTGTTTTCCAGTCCAGTCTGTTGGGGCACCACGCCCTGGCCCCAAAGTCCACTTTCAGCATTCCCTGGGGACCTTGCCACTCCATTCCCTTGCTGTTCTGCTGAATTCCCCCAGTGCTTTGCCTCGGTGTGGTGGGATCAGGTCAGGTGCAATTCCCACGCTGTGTCTCCGGCCTGTCCCTTGTATTGCCCTTGGTCACTGTGGGGCATCATGTCTCATAGTGGGGCCAGTCATGTTGTTCTCTCTGTGGACTGGCTTCTCTAATCAGGAACATCATTCTCATGGCCTAGTGGGCCAGGCTGTGCTCCACTCTCTCCTCCCCCCCCCCCTTCATCTGCTCCCGTGTGCTCTGATCAGACATGTCCATCTCCCAGAGCTGCAGAATCAATGTCGTCCTTTGAAACAAATTCTTCTCAGGGGGAGGGGCAGGAATCCACTTAATTTTTGGTGCTGGGGCCAGCCTCCCAGACCTCTCCACTGACCTGGGTACCTATCTTAAAGGCCTTGCTTCCTGCCTTCCTGAGTTAGAAGACCATCACTACTGATGGTCTTAGAAGTTAGAAGTTTTTACAGCAAGGGAGTTGTTACATTTTGAATTTCCAACAAACTAAAAAATTAAATTGTTAAAATTTTAGTATTTTAACTAACAGCAGACTAACTCTTTCATCTTATTGTGTTAGGCTGGGTTGACTAGAGAAACAAATCCAGTGATATATATATATATATGATATATATATGATAAATATATATAATTATTTCTTCATATAAAGCTCTTTCATATATATATATGAAAGAGCTTTATATGAAGAAATAATTATGTATTGAGGAAACATTCCAGCCCAGTCCAACTAAGTCCGTAAGTCTGATACTAGTCCACAAGTCCTTCTTCAGACTCATGCAGCCACAGGAAGTGATGAAGAATGCAGGCATATCAGAGGGTGGTAGGAGCAAAGTTTTGTGGATTCAATGGTGGTGGACACATCTCTGGGGCTCTGGCAGCAACCAGGGTCAGTCAGCAGGATGGTGAAGGCAGAAAGGAGGGGTGGGTAGGTTCCCAGAAACATCCTTAAGAGAAGGCTATAGCCACAAGGAGTCTCCATTAGGCAGTGACCGGATTGACAGGTTAGCGTCCACCCCTACACTCTTATGCATCCTCATGTCGACATGAAATTATGTAACTACCACACCTATCAATATGACAAAAGCGACATCAAGAATTGTAGTCATGCTTAATGAGGGCTAGTCATTTAAGTGGGATCAAGATGAGGCTTTCTACTCCCATAAAGATTCAGTCCTGGAAAGCCACAGGGGAAATTCTACTCCACCCTAGAGAGTTCCTATGATTCCGAATCAACTTGATGGTGGTGAGTTGGGTTTTGTTTGGGTCATTTCAAGGCACTTGACTAAAGAGTTTTACAAGTAGTGTCTTGTTTCGTGTGCACAAAAATCTTTTGTGTGGTAAATATTGTTATTATCCAAATTTTACAGACAAAGGACTTGAAGCTCAGGGAGGTGAAGTGACTTAGCCATAGTTGTAATACTGTATAAAATGTACACTAGAGAAACAGTTTCACATAACTCATTTTGAATTCAGAATTTAATATCTAAATCATCAGATTGAGGTAGATTGAACATTCGCCTAAATAGTAGCCCAAATAGGGGAAATATCAGTCTTTCGAAGGCAAAGCATACATTCAGTGATTCTCTGTTAATGTATTCTATGTTAATGTAACAAATATTACTGAGCACCTACTATGTGCCAGGTACTGGAAACACATAGGAGATAGGAATACAATGTCATTTGAATTTGAAAGTATGGGAACAGAATGGCGTCAAGGAAACTCATAAATGAGCAAAATAATTTCTCACAGGATAAATAGTACAAGGAAATAAAATTCTGTGGAGTTATGGGAACTTGGCGGAGCCACCACTTCATCTGGGGGAAGATAACACTGGGTTTGAAATCCCAAAGATGAGAACTAAGGTGAGCCTGACCCAAGCCATGGTCTTCTCAATTTCCTCATGTGCACATGGCAGTTGCACAATGAAAACAGAAGAAAAATCAACCCATTTGAGTAGGAGTGTTAGTGAAGGTTATTGAATATCAAAATATTTCTGCTTACCCAAAGAGCAAAAAGATAACCTACAATTGGGGAAAATCTGTGGGAGTGACATCTCTGATAAAGGTCTAATCTCAAAAATATTTAGAAAGACTGTTGGAAGTGAGGCTGGGTATCTGGGACAGTGGAAGCATCATGAGTGTGTTGTGTGCTCCTCTCTCCTGATCCCTACGGAACCAGGTCCCTGGGTCTCTACCTCACTCCTTAAGTTGATTACTTTGTTCATTTGTGCTTTATGGTATTTTCATGACTTCTGAAGATGAGCAGACAAGTCCTTTACAGTCTCTTGGATCTTGTAGCATAGAGCTTACCAGGTGATAAGGACTCACCTATATGTGACCCAGAAGAGTTCCCTGTGGGCCTCTAACCCACACTCTTCCATGAAGCCTTTTGTGGTAGGTACATAATCAAGTGCCAATCTGAGGATTAAGAGTGTAGGGTTGGAGTCTAGGCTGTTGATCAGGATATGGCCAATGACATCTCTGTGTGGGCATGGCTTTCCCCTAAGGATTCTGGGAATTGCTGAAATTTCTTCCTTGGAGGTGGGAGACTCTCTGCTCACACCCTGGGAGGCATAGCAGCTGACAAGACACATGGACCCACCCTGATGTAGCCCTGGATACTAGAGAAGCCATGCAGAGACCACTGCCAGAGCTGAGATGTTTCCAATGCCACTGGATCCAAGGACTTTCTACCTACTGGTCTGTGATCTTCTACATTCGGCATCATTGTATGTGCTTCACGAGTTTGAAGAGGACTTTATAGATTGGTATCAGTCATGTGGGCTAATATTGGACTTATGGGGTTGATCTGAACTGGGCTGGGATGTTTTCTCAATGTTCAATTGCTCTTGTTTATAAATCTCTTTCTTATACACATATGTGTGTGTCCATGGGTTTGTTCTCTAGTCTACCCAGACTAACATACCTTTGCTGCGAGACATTCAGACTGTGATGGTGGTGGTCCAGGTCTACCACTTTGTTGCCTTTGTCTGGATTCTCCAAGGGACTAGTCACTCAGTAAAGACAGCTCAGAAGTGATGCTGGATGTAGTCCTTGCTGACACTGCTTGCCCCTGGTAACAGTAGATGTGGGATGTAGCATTATGCAGTGGTCACTGGAGATGTGGAGAGTCCCTAGATATTGGCTTCTATCGTTGCTAGAAATTGCTCCAGAAAAGCTATGTCTGCATGCAAATATTATGTTCCACATAGTTTCCAGGTTCTTTGAGATTATTAGAACACATGTCAGATTTGTTGCATCATCTGGAGCTGAGCCCCCGCAGACTGAAGAGTATCCACCTCCGTGTCATTGTATCTGCTCTGCTTCCACCCCAACCACCTGGCCATCTCTGATCATCTCCTGTCCAAGTTGGGTGCCATGCACATGGTGCAGCAATTGACAGTGCTAAAGAAACTGAACAGAGTCTTGGTGGACTAGTAGGTTATGGGTTGGGCTGCTAACCACAGGGTCGGCAATTCAAAACTCCCAGGTGCTCCAAGGGAGAACTATGCAGCTTTCTACTCCCATAAAGATTTACCATCTAGAAAACTCACAGAGACAATTTTACTTTGGCTTATAGGGTCACTATGAATCTAGGTCAATTCAAGACAGCGAGTTTCTGAGTCTGGAGAGGGAAACTAGTGAAATATACTGTCTCAGTTGAATACCTTTAATATAAGGGGGACCACGGGTAGCTTAATATTGATAGAGTGGAGCTTGTGTGCGATTTTACACCAATGTTGTGTCTTTTGTGGTGGTCTGACATAGAGTTGAGAACTTCTCTGTCATTCTTCCAGTGAAGTAGAGGAAGCAGGCATGGTAAGGAGGAGATCAAGTTAGGGCAGAGGTGGGGACAGCTGTAGCAACAGGCACTTTGATCTGCTAATTTTACATGACACTTTGAAAATAATGGAATAAAACAAAATCTCACTGACATTGAGCCAATTCTGATTCAGTAACTCTGTAGCAATGCCCTTATGTGTTTTAGAGACTGTAACATGTTTATGAAAATAGAGAGTCTCAACTTTCTCCTGTGGATTGGCTCACTATACCACTTTTTAATAATGGAATCATTAAATATATATATGTAACTTTAATAACTCATCAACAAAAAGACAATTTGATTAAAAATGACTGAGAATATGAATAAACACCTCACCAAAGAAGACATTCAGGTGGCTAACAAACAATGCTTATTTACCAAACACCATGCTTGGTTAAGTAGAGGGGCAGTGAAAAAGAGGTGGACTGCCACAGGGGCTGCAATAATGGACTCAAACATAACCACAATTGTGAGGATGGCACAGGACTAGACAGTGTTTATTTTGTTGTGCATGGGTCATTATGAATTGAAACCAACTCAATGGCACCTAACAACAACAAATAAACAAATAATTAAAATAATGACCATTAGCTATCAACCAAAACAAACAAACAAACAAAAGAACCAATGCTGTCAATTATGATGCATAGTGACCCCACAGGACAGAGTAGACTGTAAATCTTCAGAGAAACAGACTGTCACATATTTTTCCCAAAGACCAACTGTTGGGTTTGAACTGACAATCTTTGGGTTAGTAGCAGAATGCTTTACCATTGCATCACCAGGGCTCCCTCATTGCCTCTGAGAGAGATGCACGAGAGGTGCAAATCAAAACTACAATGAGATACCATCTCACTCTTTAAAAATGGCAATGATCAAAATAATAACAAGAAATTGAAAACAAATGTGACAAGGTTGTGGGGACTTTGAGACTCTGCAGGTAGAATTGTAAACGATATTATGTTGAGTCAAATCAATCAAACAAATATTACAAAGTCTCCTTTTCAAAATAAGATTGGAGTAGGTATACACATAGAAAACAATGTCCCTTGATGGTTACCAAGGACAGGAGAGGGAGGAAGAGAAATCCCTTCGAGATAGAAGATAATTGTTACATTTTGTGGAGGGAAAGGCAATCTTCAATATGCGTGAAGTCTGCACAACTTGACCAAGGGAAGCGATGGAACTCACAAGTGCACAAAAAGAAGAGCCACATTTGGTGACTGTTATGACATAAACAGGCACACCGCACTTTAGTGGGCTTCACTTTGCTTTTCCCACATTACGTTTTTTACGAATTGAAGGGCAGTGTATAACTGTTTGTCCCGACCCAGTTTCAAGAAAATTCAATGGAGCCTTTTTTTTTCTTTAAGATGTGCTCACGTTGTCTGTTTTTGGCACATTGTGGTAATTCTTACAGTATTTCAATTTTTTTTTCATAATGTTACCATTGCATGCTTAATAGATTACAGCATGGTGTGAACATAGTTTTCCATGCAATTGAACCTACAATATTTCCAAGGTATGGCTGTATAATTTTGTGACAGTAATCACAACCAAAATGTGTGTGGTTACATAAGTATTTAATATATGCATACCTAAGATTAGGAATGCAAACAGGATTATGTGGATGTTCACGCATAGGTGTATCTATAGGCATATACCTATGCATGTATATTTGTGCTAAATATCTTTTGGTATATATAATAAAACTCAGAGGAGGCACAGTTGTAATCAAGTATTAGACATAACCAAATACGACACGGGTTTAATTTACTGGGTTTGAAGGCTTAGAACTGAGAACAACTAGGTCAATTGATACATTTTTCATAAAGATATTATTCTACATCCTAGAATAATGAGTAGTATTCTGGTGTATGAAAGCTTTTGAGCAGCTATCTACAGTATAACTATTGATCTCTACTTTATCTGAAGCCAAAGCGAAAGAAGGAACCACAAGACTTGAAGAAGAAATTCGTTACAAGACCAATAGTTCAACCAAGTCATGACCTCATCTGTTCGGAGGCCAGAAGGACTAGGTGGTGTCTGGCTACCACTAACAACCATTCTGACCAGCAACACAATAAGCTCACGTCTCATTTACTGACATGGTTAGGCCTCATAGACCAGGTCATTATGAAAAAATATAATATGAACACATTCAGTCACATAATGGAGAGTGGCTTTATCATTGAACAAGTGGAAAATTTCATTATTACATAACTGCCGAACCTCTAAGAATCATGGCCCAAGTTGACACATTACAGCCAACATTACTTTCACCTTGCACCTCAGCATTTGTTATGGCCAGATGTAATGATTAAGGATTGTGTCAACTAGACACTCCTGGGAAAGGGTAGAATGGAGCTCATCCTATCAATTGGGTTGCAGCCTGATGACATTTTATTGAGCTGTTGACCTATCGTATAAGAGAGAGACTGAGCAGAGTAGAAATCTCTTTGACCCTTTGCCTTCTGTTGGAGCTGGATCTTGACCTGGTACCTTAATCTTCTGTTGGGTCACCTGCTGATCACTGGAGCTGTCAGCAGACTGCCTATGGTGGATTCATTCAGCTGATATCAGATTCATTTACCTCTGCATCTATCAGCCTGTGCCCCCACTGCCTTTTTTCATCATCCTTCCTTCTGTTTATCAGCTTCCATATGTCAGGAGAAGCCTGACTTGAACTTCACTGAACTTGCCTTCCTCTACAATTGTGTAAACCATTTCTTGATATAAATCTCTTTCTATATAGAAACCTTGGTGGCATAGTAGTTATGCATGGGGCTGTGATCTGTATGGCTGGCAGTTCAAAAACCACTACCAACTCCATTGGAGAAAGACTGGGATTTCTACTCCTGTAAACAGTTACCATCTTGGAAATCCACAGAGAGGTCACTATGAGTCAGCACTGACTAGATGGCAGTGAGATATACAAACATATACAAACGTCCCTATTTTTTTCTTCTCTAGAGAACCCAATCTAACACACCAGACATGCATTGTTAATGCTGGACAGTATGTTACTTTCTCTAAATGTGAAATGCCAGATAATAAGGTGGTCGATGAGTGAGGAATAGGTCTAGGTGGTTGTGCATAGAATGAGAGAAAAATGTGGAACAAATATAAAATTTCAAAAAAATTCAGATTTACTGAACAGGTAGAAAAACTTGAAATTTTTGAGACCGTAGCCATAAGATATCCTTTAAACTGAGCATGCTCCTGAGATCATCTTTCAGCTAAATAACAGAGAGTCTCTTAAAATAAAAAATATCACCGTGAGTATAGTGCACCTTTAAATTAGCATGCATTCGAGACCAAATGGTCAATATTTACCCTAAGCAAAGACGAGACAATAAGAGGTAGCAGGAAACCTGGGGTAATGGAAATCGTACAGGAAGATTGGAAATACTGAGAATTTGTACAGTCTGTGGAAAAGATCACAATGTCACGGACAAATATGTGTGTTGTTTGTTGCTAGGAGTCATCAGATGTCCTCCGACTTATAGCAACTCTGCATCACAGAATGAAACACTGCCCAGTCCTGTACCAGCCTCACACATGTTCTCATTTGGGAGCCCATTGTTGCAGTCATTGGGTCATTAGAGAGCCTTCCTTTGTTTCTCAGACTCTCTACTAAGCATGAAGACCTTTCCTGGGGACTGGCCTTGCTTAATAACACGTCTAAATGTATGTGAGGTGACATCTCACCATCTTGCTTCTAAGGAGCATTGCAGCTTTAGATTTTCCAAAGCAGATTTATTGGTCCTACTGGACATCCAAGGTACATCCAATATTCTTAGACCATGCATAAGTAAAATGTATCATTTTCCTTACTAATTGTTTAACTCATGCATATGCGATGACTGAAAATACCATGGCTTTG
This sequence comes from Tenrec ecaudatus, assembly GCF_050624435.1. Taxonomy (NCBI): domain Eukaryota; kingdom Metazoa; phylum Chordata; class Mammalia; order Afrosoricida; family Tenrecidae; genus Tenrec; species Tenrec ecaudatus. The sequence goes on from NC_134533.1 coordinate 17,813,184, forward strand.
GTCAGGCGTACCTTAGTCCTTGCACAGCCTTGCTTTTTAACATTTTCAAGAGTTCTTGGGCAGCACATTTGCCTAAGGCAATATGCTATTTGACTTCTTCCAGGAGCATTGCTTGTGGATCCAACCAAGATGAACTCCTTGACAGCTTTTCTCCTTTTCTCTTGTTATCAATTGGTCCCAGTTGTGAGGACTTGTTTTTACACCGAGCTTCAATGAATACTGGAGCCTGCACCGATTGATCTTCGTCAGCAAGTGCTTCAAGCCCTCTTCATTTTCAGCAAGCAAGGTTGTGTCATCTGCGTATTGCAGGTTGCTGATAAACTTTCCTTCAATCCCGATGCCATGTTCTTCTTCATAGACTCCAACTTCTCAGATTATTTGCTCAACATGGAGAGAGAATAAACATAGTGAAAGGATATGGACAATGTATATAGGAATTGTTAAATGGGAATCTAATTTGCTCTGCAAACCTTTAGTAAAAAAGTTCAGTGCAATAATAATAGTAGAGCGAGAATAGAGCCAGAATGCACTTCGGAAGTGAATATGGCAAGACTTCAATTTGCTTTCTTTGGGTATGTCAACAGGAAGGACCAATTGTAAGAAAAGGGCATCCTATTTGGAAGTGGGTCAGTGAAATGAAAATAAATCCTTAAAAAGATAGATTGACACAATATCTGTAACACTGGCCTCAGGCATACCAACAATGGTAAGGATTGCATAAGACTAAGACGTGTGTCATTCTGCTGTATGGAAGTTTGCAATGACACAGTGCAGATTTGATGGTACCACAAAACAATACAAACGATGAGAAACATACAGCCATGCAAAGTTCAGTACAAAAAAGACAACTTACTAAAGGAAAAGAGACTTTAACATTTTAAGGTAGGCACTGGAAAAAACATGGATTATTTGTGTCCTCCAACTTCTTGAAAGCTGGTTGGAGGGACTGAAGGATGTCATGGTACACAGTGGGTCTGAGACCCGGCCAAGTCTTTCGGGTCTTGGTGAGGAATGCGGAATTTATTCTAAGTGTCATAGAGAATTATTGTTGCATAAGTGGAAGAAGGGACAGGGTCTTCATTTGATAGATCACACTCGCAGCTAATTGGAATGTATATTATCAAGACAAGAATGGAAGCCTGGAGATCACTTAGATGAAGTTCATCTAACCACTGTATATATCAAATTCCATCTAGTTGATTCCAACTCATAGTGACCTAAAGGACATGGTAGAACCACTCTTATAGTTTTGCCAGACTGTAAATCTTTATGGGAACAGGAAGCCTCATCTTTCACTTTTGGAGCAGCTGGTGAACTTGAACCACCAACCTTGTGATTAGCGATCCAATATATGCTGGTGGTTAGCAATCCAATATATAAACTGCTACAGTACTTGGGCTCTTTGATGAAGCTTATGCAGGTGTCTAATTCAGAAATAACAATGGCTTGGATTTGGGTAGTTTATGGAAACTGTATAGAGCAATACCTACTTGTACCATTTTAACAGGGGCAAGTTTTTAGGAATGGGTTTTCAATTGAAGTGAAAGAGTTGTGAAGTGAGAGAGAGAAAGGTGCTTTACAACTTGAATCTTGTTCTGATCAACTCTCTGGATGGTGGTGCCCTTTAGCTGTGATGTAGAAGATGAAAAGAAATGTAGGTTAAGACAAAGTGGATAAAATGTTACCAAAAAAAAAAAAAGAAAAAAATAACTTTAATACAATTGAAAGACATAAAGAAAAAGCTTTGGAAAGAACTTCGCTAAAATTGAAAGTGACTGAATTTACTGAAAATGGTTGATTTTACTAGCAGGGGTCCAGGGGGGTTTGAAGAAGAAAGATGAGATGCCTTTGACATCTACGAGACTTACTTTGTAGCTGAATCATGAACAATCCCTGAGGCAGTGTTCAGGGCATGGGGTAGGGAGTGGCCCAGGCAGGCTGCAGCTAAGCAGGTCTTCAGACAGGTTCAAACCAGTTCAGCGGTGGCCTATGCAATGAAATTGGAATACACCCAGGCTTGTAAAATGTGGGTGTGCCAGAATGATAACCGGATGGGAGAAATTACTAGTCAGAGCTCTGGAATGGGAGACAGGGAAAAGGCATTTTGGAAAACAGATTCAGGAGATTGGATTTTTTCCCTGGATTGTGCAGATCAACAAGCATTCAAAATAGAGTAGCTGCCATCTTTGAAAGGGGCAGTGATGTTCCTGATACCATTGATTGAGAGAGTCTGTTGCCATCAGTGTCAGATTACCCAGAAAGCAAGGTAAGCATAGGCATTCTTGTGCTTACTTACCAATATTTAGTCAACAATTTCACGTCACCACCACATCACAGCTTCTTCTAGGTCTGCCTGCACCTTCCTATTGAATCAAAGCCTCTTTTCAAATGTACACCTTTTAGGAGAGCTAGTGTACCCAGTAAGCAAGAAATGTTTGGACTTATTTACTAATCGGTAGTGTACAATTTCATATGGGTTTCACCACATCCTAAGTGAGCAATCTGGGGCAATTATCACCTACAATACAAACCTGGGGTCTTTAGACTGTCCCCCGTAAGTAATTACTTACATTGTTCTGAGGACCCAGACTCCGCAGTGTATATTCATCTGTTCCTTTCTGTTCCATATTTGGTGTCTCTAGGAGAACTCAGGTTCTCGTGAGCTCTCATCTGGGTGGTTGTGATAGTCATGTAGTTGGTCGCCCTCCTTTTCCAATCTTCCTTTATGTGGCTGCAAGATGAAGCTTTTTAGAGTCCAGTTTTCATTACACCAGCTATTGGCTCAAAAATCTACTGAGCCAAGGACATATACTTCACACTTCCACATTTTAGTTTTGTTTATTAATTTTGCACCATAAAATTGATTTAACATTCTAAGGCTTATCTTTGTTTGAATTGGTTACCTGCTGACATGATGATAGAACATCCATTTTATAACAGCAGTGGACTGGCTCTAGAGATAAAATAATGAATAGCAATACTCACAGTGACCATCATCATGAGGTTGCCAGCCTGTGGTGGTACAGACAGAGATCAGTGGTATCCGTAAGGTACACAGATTGTAAGAGCTTATAAGGGGGCGTTAGCTTGACCAGGTAAGGATGGGATGACTTCTCTCAGAACTTAGTGCCTGACTTGAGTGAGAAGGTTGAGTAAGGCTGACTGGTCAACAAAAAGGAGGAAGAGTTTTCCAAGTAGAGAGTAGGGAATGTGCAAAGGGCCGGTGGTGACTGCATGGGAGACAGCATTTGGATGACAGCATGGAGAAAGAGGAGATAGGCATGGGCTCTGAGTAGGTGACTACATCAATGGGCCCTGTAGGGTCCTTAGTTCTCTCTCTTTGTGGATAGCAATTTCTTTGGAAGACTTTACACAAATTCTATACTCTGCCCAGGACTCTAGTGGCCTAGTGGGTTATGCAGTGTGTTGCTAACTGCAAGCCAGTAATTAAAAATCACTAGGCGCTCCTCAGGAGAAAGACGACTTTTTCTACACCATAAAGGTATACAGACTTGGAAACCCACTCTTGTCTTGTAAGGTCATTATGATTCAGGTTCAATGAAACGGCAGTAGCTTTTGGTATTCTCTGCCAAAACCAGGCTAGTAGTGGTTCTCTGAACATGCCTGTTATGAGTTGAATTGCCCAATGTCCCCAAATTATATATGGAAATCATAACTTCTATAATTCTATTTATTACCCTTTGCAAAAAAGGCGGGCTTACTTTAATCTTATGAGGTCCTACCAGAGCAGGGTAGGTCCTAATGAAATCATTTCAGAATGGATGAGATCCACCCAAGGAGACAACAGATTCCATGATAAGACTGCCCTACAAGAAAAGCTCACCAAGGATTGTTGGTCGCTACCAGGACCCAGGAGAAGGAATCACAGAAAGAACTGGACTTTGAGCTTCCAAAAATGTGAAGAAATCAATCCCTATTCTTCTACCAAACCAAACCAGTTGCCATGGAGATGATTCTGACACATGATAACTATGTGTCAGAGTGGAATTTTGCTCCACAGGATTTTTAATAGCTGATATTTTTCTGCAAGTGATTTATCAGACCTTTCTTCCAAAGAGTTTCTGCCTGGACTCAGACAGCAGAGAGCATTCACTGTCTGTACCTGTCAGATTTACCTTGGGTTAAGCAAGATATAAAAAAGAAGAAAATAAATGATTTAAGCAAATGGTATACACCGGGTGCTTCCCTAAATACTACACATATTTTCACTTTTCATCTTGGCAACCATCCTCTGAGATAGACTTAATCACCATGTAATCAATGAAGAAATGGATGCAAAGAGAGGTTAAGTACACTTTCCAAGATTACACAGCTCATAGGAGGTGGACAAAGTAGCTATGGACATTTCTTAAATCACTTGTATCTCCCCTGAATCGTTTGTTGTGGTTGCACATGGCTTTGCATATACAAAATGAGAGCCTCCCAGAAATGGTGACCAAGCGAAATGCAAGTTCAAGTCATCCACCTTGTGTGTCTTTCAAACATTTCCTTGTTGAATGTGAGGGTGGGCAGCTCTCTTCAAGCAAATGTACATGCGATTTTTGTCTACAGTATGCATATTGCTTGGACCAGAGGACAGAGACACTCAGGAATCCTCACTTTCATTAAAAACAGAACAACTCCCCCCCCCCCCCAGCAAACCAGTATGTGGACCCAGATCCTTGAGATGGCAAATGCTGCTTGCACACCTTTTTGTTTTCCTTTCAGTTATTGGACATGGATGACTCCCAGAAGGGTGGGAAGAACTCCGAACTTAGAAGAGGAAGACAAAGAACTGTGTTATACGCCAATACCAACCTATGGCTTAAGTGGGTCCTGGTTCTGTGACTTTGGGTCATGTACTGACAGGTTCCAGTTCTCTCCCAGTCTCTCCTGTCCTGGAATCAAGAATGCTCCCTGTGAACTGCTGAGGGAATTTCAAGAGGTAAGATGATGGAGCTCATTAAAAAAATTAATAGCACAAAATCTTACACACATAGTTGAAACCGATTTTGAATGCTGGTGAAAAGTCAAGTAGAACTATGCTTATGAAGAAATGATGCTTCAGCCAGTGAGGAAATGACCTTGCAGCACTCTATGTGCACACAGGCTTCCTAATTTGGTCTTTGAAGAGAGACGTGTCCTGTCCCAGAGCTTTTGCATCATGGTCTCACGATCATGCTCCTTGGGATTCTGGGACAGATTCTTGCTACTCTTGTCATGTTCACCTGTCCTGATTGCCTCATGCAAACTACTTCCCTGCCTATTATCTCCCACAACGTCCTGTTTATTTTCGTAATATGTTATCTTCTTCCTTCTACCTGTTTATTGGCAGCCAGCCCTAGTGGCAGAGTGATTATGCTTTGGGTTGTTAGCAGCAAAGTCAGCAGATCTATTCCCACAAAGAATTTTAGTCTTAGGGACTCACAGGGGCAGCCCAACTCTGTCCTATAGGGTGACTATGAGTTGACACCAGACTGATAGCAGTGAGGTTAAGATCTCCATTAGAATCTATCTGTCCGGGACCAGGGCTCCTGCTTCTCCATAAGTTCTTGCACATTGTAGATGCTCAACAAATGTTACCAAATTAATGAATGTATGCATGAGAAGATAGTTTCTTCTGTTTTGAGTTAATAATTGATTTTTCATAAAGGTACTCAGTTGTTATGGAGTCCATTCAGGGGCATGCTCCATAGGGTTTTCAATGGCTGATTTTTCTGGAGGTGGGGGTAGGGGTGGGTAGAAGTAGATGGTCAGGTATTTCTTGGAGTGGACCCGAACCGTTAACCTTCTGCTTAGTAGTCAAGTGCATTAACTATTGGTAGGAGGGATTTCTGTAATCAGATCAAACTCAAAATTCAAATTCACTACCATTGAGTGAGTACCAATGGGTGAGTTCCAATGGCTGATCTTTAACTATCTATCTATCTATCTATCTATCTATCTATCTATCTATCTATCTATCTACTTAAATGGTTTTATTGGGGGCTCCTACAATGCTTATCACAAACCATACATCCATCCATTGTGTCAAGCACATTTGCACATTTGTTGCCATCATCATTCTCAAAACATCTGCTTTCAACTCCAGCTCCTGGCATCAGCTCCTCATTTTCCCCTCCCTCTCGAATCCTTCCCTCCCTCATGAACCCTTGACAATTTACAAGTCATTGTTTTGTCATATCTTACACTGTCCAATGTCTTCCTTCACCCACTCTTCTGTTGACCGATCTCCAGAGAGGAGCTTATATGTAGATCCTTGTAATTGATTCCCTCTTTCTACCAACCTTCCCTCCACTCTCCTTCTCTCATCACTCTCACCACTGGACCTGAGGAGTTCATCTGTCCTGTATTCCCTGTGTCTCTGGTTCCCATCTCTACCTCCGGTCCAGCTGGATTTATAAGGTAGAATTGGGATCATGATAGTTGGGGGGAGGAAGCATTTAAGAGCTAGCATAACCCACTTCACAGAACTGAGGGAAGACAGTGAGACATTGCCCATAGTTTCTATGGATCATCAGTCTTTAACTTAGCACCCGATTATGAACTTGGAGAGGTCACGTACATGCCTCAAATCTCAGTCTCCAACTCTGAAAAGTGGGTGTGGTACTTATTACTACCTGGCCAAGGTGCATCATGGTGTGATTGTAACAAGCAAATAGACAGGTTTCATAAGCCAGGAACGCCCATACAGATGATGGTTACTGTTATTATTGTAATGAGAGTTCCTCCCATCCCAGACCCGCCCACAGTCAAGGAAGACCGATGAGTTACATGAACCCATGGGGAATCACTTTAACAATGGTAGAGGCACCTCCCTACAGATGAGAGGCTATGAGTCACAAGTAAGGGAATAATTTCTCCTATTTCAACAAGCGACGCCCATGTGTCACCTCCACTTCTGCCTCCTTTGCTTCTGAAATGAAGAATTGGTGAAAAAGGTGTAACCATTTTATCCTTAAAGGAATGTAATGGTGATACATTAGGCTGCTAAATACAAAAGTCAGCAGTTAGTGACCTCCCCCCTCTTCCCCCCACCACCTGCCACTGCACCGGGGAAAATGAGCCTATTTGCTCCTGTCAAGATATACAGCCTTGGAAACCCAAAGAGGCAGCTCTTCTCAGTCCCGGAGAGTCATTATGAATCAGAATCCACTCAGTAGGAATGAATTTGGTTTGGGCCTCTCCCCATCTCCTGACAAATAGGTTGAAAGTGTGATGCAGCATTTCGCCATCTTCATTTCTGTGAAGCATTCTTGCTGTGCTTGGCGAATTGATTCTTCTGACAGACCATGGTACTTTTACTATTATTCAGCAACCCCATAGTTGAAATGCATTAATTCTTCTGCTTTTTTCCCCGTTACTTATATATAGTGCTTGAATGTCTCTTTGTATCTAAAGTCTGGGAGTTGGTTCAGGTGAAACACAGAAAACCAGTCCCTGTAACCCACTCCCACTCGCAACCCCCGTTTCAGGCAGGAGAACCCATCTAAAGATACCACCAGGGATTCTTCACTATTTGACATTATTATAATATTATATATTATAATTTCAACGTCCTTTCCTCCCAGGAAACCTATGCCTCTTTTCCTAGCTTTGGCATGACTAGTTTCCCAGGAAGTTGCCCTGGTGACTGGTGCTAACTGCAAGGTCAGTAGCTTAATCCCACCATCTGCTCCATGAGAGAGAGATGTGTGCTCTGCTTCTGTAAAGATGGTGGCCTTCGAAACCTGTGGAGTGCTTCCACTCTGTCTGAGTTAGAATCCACTTGACAATGGCTTTGTTTGGGGCTTAGTTTAGTTCCCCAGGAGCTGTGAGTGGTTCTATGCATTTTCCTTCACTGGGGATTTAATAAGTGCACAATCCAACAAACTTGTGAAAATTTGTTTTGAGTCCAGGCAGCTAATGCATATTGGTAGAATTTCAGAGAACAGAGATAAGCCAATATCTCTGATGATTTGCGTGGGACTAAGGCATAGGAGAGAACTTGAGACCACTTGCAAGTTTGAAAACAAGGACTTTACTTTGAGGACTAAGGTGTGTCTAACTCAAGCCATGGTGCTTTCAATCACTTCATATGCGTATGAAAGCTGGGCTTTGAATGAGGAAGTTCAAAGAAAACTCATTGCATTTGAAATGTGGTGTTGGTGAAGCATCAACAAACCCATCTTTCTTGGAAGAAGTAGAGGCAGGATGCTGCTTGGAGGCATGCCTGGAGAGGCTTTGTGTCACATACTTTGGACCTCTGGGCGTGGTATTAGGAGAAACCAGTCTCTGGAGAAGAACCCCATGCTTGGTAAAGTGGAGGGGCAGCGAAGGAATGGAAAACCCTTGACAAGATGGACTAATACCACAGTTAGCACAACGGGCTCCCACTGAAGAACACGTATGAAGATGGTCGAAGTCTGGGAGGCATTTGCTCCTGTTGTGCACAGGGCTGCTATGAGTGGGAACCAACTCCAGGGGACCTAACAGCAACAACCACCAACGAGGGATAGGCTTGTTCTCTTGTGCTTTTCCTCCCTGCAGCTAAGGTTAACTTTAACTGTGTCTTTATGAATAAGAGCCCTGGCGTGTTCCATAGATTTTTCCCAGGGCAATTTTTGGAAGTAGATAGCAAAGTCTTTCCTCCGGATTGGTTTAGTCTTTCAGCTTGGCTGAGACGTGTTAAGTTAGCGTCATAGTAACAGGTAAACCTCCACGGACAGACAGGTCGTAGCTGCATGGGAGGAGCAGTGGCCAAGAATTGAACCTAGGTTTCCTGGAGGAAAAGGAGAAAATCTACCAGTTGTCCCTCTCTTCTCTCATTTCAAGACATGCTCAATCTGGCACCAAGTTAGCAGAACGTCTTGACACATGGTGAGACATAAAGAAAATAAAACGTTCTTTTACCAGAGTCGTTCATAACAAGCTATGGTGGTTCTGCTCTCATGGTGGGGAATGAACAGTCCAAATGTTTAAGTCAGCAACAATGTATTGCTTAAGAGAACACTCCAAAGCCACTGCCATTGAGCTGGTTCTGACTCCTGGGATCATGGATGGGGGTTCTACAACTGTAAATCTTTTCATCTTTCTCCTGCAAAGCCACTGGTGGATTTGAACTCTCAACCTCATGGTTAGTAGTACAACACTTACCTGGTTGTGCCACTAGGACTCATTAGGAGAACACAGGGTACCCTTTAAAAATAAAACCTTAACTTTTTTACCACTTGCTTTTGAGACTGGATAGAAGAAGTTCCTTTAAGATACTTTATCAGAAATTTTTAATGTCTCCAATTGGAAACAAAGGTATATAATACACTCATTACATATACAAAGGCCTAATAATAAAAAAGTGAACGAATATTGAAAGATTTTGAAAGGTTTTTAATGCTTGTTATTTTCCATTTTCATAGAAACGATTAACTAATTATAAAGAAATGAACAACATTTGCATTTCTCCAGGTACTTCGTAGATGGTGTATGTGAGTCTTTCCAAAGTGTCTCATCAGAAGCCTCTCCTCTGGCACACTTCTTCCTATGGCCACTTTATAAGTCCGGCTAGATTCTTTGTGGGATGAATTTCAAGATTCCATCGCAAGAATAAAACCATTGAACCCTCACTTCCCTTTTGCGAGTCTGGTCAAACCCCTTTTGCGTCTCCTCTGATTTTTATCTAGAGAGAAGACATCATCAGAAAGATCTCTCTACTTTCTTGGATTCATGCCCCTGGTGTACGTGTATAAATCAATGCACCAACAGCACAATCATCAGCCCTCCTGCCATCATGTGGTGTAGTAGGCGTCGGCCCAGATAGCTCCGTATTTCTTCAAGGCCCTGCAAGAGGAGTAAGCAGAATCATCAAGAGGTGAGCTTGCGATCGAAAGAGCTTCCCCATGGGACATCTACCTTGTTCAGGGCAATGCTGTCATGTTCTACATCGTAGGTCTTTCTTGCCTCCTGGTGTCACAGAGAAGCACAAACCATTTGTACCAGCCAGGGATCTTAAGGATCCAGGTTCTTAATGTGACCAACATGATGCTCAGAAGGAAATGGAATGTGCTAAGCAAGAGTGTGGTTTAGGTTTCTGGGGGCCCCACCGCTCTTGATCTGTCACCCCACCAGTTTGATTGTTATATTGATGTCCCATCACACCATACAGTACAGAAGTTTGTAAACCTGCACCGGATCATGTGAAAATTCTTCCCACCGTTAAAGTCCTCCAGCCTGTATAAGGCGCTGCCGGGTCCAGTGACATATAATATACAATACTGGTTTCAAGCAGCTTCCACTTTAGTGGACCATAGGCGCCCAACAACAACAACAATCACTGTTGGTAGTATTTCCCATAGAGCCTGTAACCAGGCTGGACGCAGAGGCTCCTTTCACACGGCTTGCTGGGTGAATAATCACAGCACAATGAACAGTCTGGAAAATGAGAGCTGTGAGCTGAGAGCGAGCACGTCATTACCTGACGATATCTCCAAACGCCTTCAGCATGGGCTTATCCACGTACGGCAATCCATGCTTGGCACAGAGTGACCTCACCAGTGGTGCCACTTTGTGATAATTATGGCGTGGCATTGTGGGAAACAGGCTATAAAAACAGAGACGAGGAAATAGAAAGCTTAGACCAACAGATAAATGCAAATGCGTTTTCTTTTCCTTATTACCAAATAAAATGATGTCAACAATGGCCTGCCCAAAACTTATTTTCTGGGAAGTTCAAGAGCTCTTGCCCAAACACTTACCCCCTAACCCTCTGCACACCATCTGGGTGGCCAGAAGCTCTTGGGAAATGCTAAGAGGATAAATATCAGCCCCAATAAGTATCGTTAATTTTGCAAGTTCACCTGAAGTGCATGATGTTGCCTGCCATTCTGAGTTATCTACATGGGACTACTTCTCTCTCCATTTGACTCCTACCTCATGAAGTGTTGAGCATTCAGTGAATTCTAATCATTGTGTTTGTGGGAAAGTCCTAAGACTAATGAAGGAGATGTGGTTCTTACTCAAGCTCTTCTATTAATCATCCGGGTTATTAAGTTTGAGGTAATCTCCTCTTTGATAAAATATGATTTTATTTCTGCTCTGTTGAGACTTTAAAGGACAAATATAAAAGAAAGCCAAGGAATCTAACACCTGGGTATAAAATCTCATTCTTTCTCTGAATGCAGGTAGTTCCCAGTCTATGGTGTATTTGAATTATTGCAAGCCACACTTAATGACCTCTTTTTACCAGTGATCGCATCATTAGTGATATGTGCTATGTATGCTGTTTTGACATGTAATTTTCAGAGATTATCACCCTCAGATGTTCACTTGTACATGCCCGATGTTATGATTTACCGTTCAAAACAGAGTTGGAGAGCTGAAGATGAAAACTGAAGAAAATCACAAAAGCGGTATTCTGCTTATGTCAGAAATGACTTGCAACCAAGTCGGAATTGTCAGGTGGGGACTACCTGCATTCCAGAAAGGCCTTAGGCAAAGGCTACACCAAGGTTCTCCCTGGAAAATTCGGGAGAGATTGATTTTCAGTGTCTTTTCCTTTCCCTTTTTTAGGGCCTTCCCACCGAGCTAACACGTGGGGGAGGTACTTCCAGACAGCATTGGGAGATGGCAACACGGACTGGATTTCCTGGCTGACTATTTTGTAACTTCAGATCGGCAAAGACAGATGCTTAAATTAAGCTGGAGTTAAATAATTATATTTAACACAACTCGGTTACTCCAGTAGTACAGATTTTCCCAACAAGCCCTGGGCGAAGAGAGCAGTCACCAGTTCCTGAGCTGATAGGGATTTGGCAACTGAGTCATTTTGCCAAGACTCCACTCTGTTTACTCATCCTTGTCACCCTGCCTTTCGTCCTTCTTTCTTCTGTCACCGAGCCTCGTAGGAAAGCGACAGCCTTTGCTGACTTTTCATGTATTTGTTCTCCCTGAGATTTGGAGTCCAGGTTTTACTTTGGTCTTTATGGTGCGTGGTTATACTTGATTGCCCCTCCTCCGTATTTATGGACTATTTCTATTTGACTTACTGGTGCTCAATTTGGAAATTCAGATGCCCAGTGAACCAGTCATTGAAAAAGGATTGCTCAACGTTACAAGTGGCCAGGACCTGCAAAGGAAATATTTTACATTAGATACAAATGGGCCTAAGTGTGCAGCAAAGAAAACATTCTTGTATGTAGTCAATCATTCGGCAAGTGCTGATTGCACAGCTTCTTTATATAAGACTCCATGAAAGGCATAAAATATATGCAGCCCTGGGCCTCAAAGGGGCTTACAATTTAAAGAGGCAGTACAACATTTTTCTAAGACTAGACAAGTATGCCTGATTCGAAGGGACCAAGGAGCTAGTGGAATGGTGGTTGGTTCTAACCTACTAACTGCTTCATGGGAGAAAGATGAGGCACGATGCTTCTGTGAAAATCCATAGCTTTGGAACCCCTGTGGGACAATTCTATTCCATTCCACAGTTGCTATGTCAATGAGAGTGAGTTTTTAAAGCATATCTTTGGTAATCTTAGGCATTACATTTGATAAATATAAAGATTATGCTGAGGAAGAACGCATACAATTTTCTTCAGATGGCCAAGGGGCTTATTAGACCAAAAGGTTAAAAATCACCATTGATGCAACTGTTTCAACCTAATTGCACCTACCTATGGCTTATTTCCAGTCTCAAATTTGAAGTTGTTGCTATTTTGAATGCTTTTTTAGTGGTTGTTCTATGCCAACATTTCTCAAGCTGTGTGTCACACAATTTGGAGGTTTCCCTGTGACTTTTCAAGAGATCTGCAAAATTAAAAGTCTTTTCATATGTTTTATGATTTTATTTGACCTTTTCATTCTCATCTGCTTCCGCTTTTATTGTGGAATTTCCAAGAGGCTATTAAGTAGGGCTTGTAGTGTTACTATGTGTTGGTTTTATTTTCAATATTTAAAAATGAATTAACATATATTTTTAGTCGACCCGTTTTAATTTCAAATATAACAAATCTCTATGTTTATAGCCTAAACAGAGAAGAAGATTTTGGGGTCTCTCAATAACTCTTAAGGGTGTCAACTGATTCTCTAGGCAAATATTGTGGAAATTTGTGGTTAGCCGCTCATAAACCAATTAACTAACCCTATTGCCATCAAGTTGATCCCGCCTCATCGAAACCATACAAAATAGAGTAGAATTGCTCCATAGGATTCCAAGGCCTGTAAATATTTACAGAAGAAGACTTTAGTATCATTCTTCCGTGGAGTGGATGGTCGATTCAGGCCATTAACTTTCTCATTAGCATTCATACATAAATAAATGAGCATGCTTATTTTCCAAAGTAGCACTCTATTTACAGAAAGCAGCAATGGCTGGGTTTCGTTCTCAGCTGCAGTTTGCTGAACTCTAGTTTAGAACAAAGGTTTGGAAATCAAACTCCTGCCTGTTCCCCTAACATTCCCCGACTGTGTCTTTGTACAGGTTCCTAGTCCTCACCGTGCATCCATTTTATCATGTTTCAAGTGGGCAGTGTTTGGAGTGTTGACAAAATGGACAGAGTCACATTGCCTAGGTTATACAGGTACACTTGCAGTGCCAAGTCTGAGGTCGGAACTGAATACGCCGAGTCTTTGTGATTGGATGTGACTATTCAGCATGATGTGAAGACTGTCTCTGGGGAGTTCCAACATTACCTGGATGCTGACCCAGTCCTGGTTCTCTTCTTGGCCCATTTTCATTGGTAAGTGACTCATCTGGGTCACATATGCGATCCAAGGACTTTCAAGAAACCTTTTGGGAAATAGAAGGAGGGAGTGATGACTCTTTGGAATATTTCTATCTCAATTACTGGGCTTACTTAATCCCTGGCACGACTGGCTGGACATTCGAGGTTATGAAAGGGAGTGAATGTTTCCAGTAACATGATGGCCATTCATTGTTCTACTTGGCGGTTACTGTGGAACCCTTCATACTAGAGACGGAATGCGGATCATGCAGCCACTGAATCAATAATAGAAAAGATCCCAGGATAGGTGGAAGGTGTATGCAAAGTGGCTGACAGCCTGGGATTCGTCATCAGATAGCTCTGAGTTCCAGTTCTGCATGGCACTGACCCTGGAGTGAACTTCCTCCTTGACGTTAGGCAAGTGATTTAATCTCTCTGAGCTGCAGTTTCCTTAAAGGAAACATAAAGATGGATACTACCTTACAGAATTGTCTGAGGAGGACATCTAAAAAGACAGAGCATGTGAGCCTTTAGCAAAGTGCCTGCTGACTCTTAGCTCCCGTTACCCACCGTGGGGTTTAGAAGAATAAGGCAACAGAATGAGGGAGGAGTTATTTGGAAAGTCGGAAAGCTTCCTTAGTCAAATTGTACTCTGACATTATTTTGATTTGGTGAAAATCTCTAGTCATAAAAGAATGTAACAGAATTCCTGTCCCTGCATGATATTTGGCATAGATTACGTTATCCAAATGGATGATAATTTTTTATCATTTTATTGGGGGCTCTTCCAAGTCTTATCACAATACTTATATATATCCAATGGACTGTGATTCTAAAGAATTTAGGCATCAGTTGAAATACTGAAATTGGGAATTTTAAAAAATGGGGCTAAATGGAGATTGAGTGAGTACAGTTTTATAAGGAGCCAGTCTTGTCTTCAACCTGGAATGAAACACCTGAACCATCTCTCCTTGCAACCCCTTGCACTTGAAGGATGGTAGGGCCTCTCATGGTATAGGGGGATTGTGTCTTCTGAGTTTCTTGCAAGAGACACGTCTCTTGAATTTTTCTCTAGTATAAAGGAACGCTAGTGGCACTGTGGGATAAGTGTTGGTTTGCTCATTACAGAACTGGTGGTTCATAGCCACTGAGAGCTCCTCCAGAGAGAGATGCCAGAAGAAGACTGACTGTTCTCGTAAAGACGTACAGTCTCAGAAGCCATATATAGGGTAACTTGTTGTTTGTTTGTTTTTTAACTGCATGTCCTAAAATCACATGGTTCACTTTCACTCTGACCTTTGGTATACCTCACTGATTTGAACGGGTTAATTTGAAAGGGAAGATTTTAGCAAATCCCTTTAAAACCTAGATATAGAGTGTGACCTCTTACCAGCAGCATCAACATCACCTAGGAGCAGAATCTCAGACTCTATATTTTAATAGCAACCCAAAATAACTAGGCACACGAAAAGCTGAAAAAGCACTACCCTTGTCTATATCTAAGCTCCTATCAGCTTGAATCAATCTATGACTTAGGCACAGCATGAAAAGAGAAGACCAAACAACGCAATGCCATCGAGATGATCCAGGCTCACAGTGACCCTGTCGGACAGGATAGAACTGCCCCTGTGGGTTTCAGAGACTCTAAGCCATGTCTTTCTCCTATAGGGCAGCTGGTAGGTTTGAATTGCCAACCTGGCGGTTAGCAGCCCAATGCGTAACCGACCATGCCACCAGAGCTGCACAGGAAACGCATAGCAGTGTAGAAAGAGCATTCGGGTGAGAGTCAGAAGATTTATCACTAATTAGGTCTCTCTTTCGGACTCTCAAATGATCCATTTGTAATAAATTCCAATTCTTGTCTCTTGAAGTAGGCCTCAACTCAGCCACTCATTTGTACAGCCATTCTAAGCCCGATTTACACAATCCATTCTAACGCCAATATTGACCTTGTTTAAAGCCCGACTGCTTTAATCAGTTATTTGGTTACATAGTCAGCAGTGTGAGCCCATTAGCTGCTCTGTAGGAGAAAGAAGAAACTTTCTACTCCTGTAAAATTATATCACCACAGGAACTCCAAGGACCAGGTATACTCTATCTTAAAAGGTCTCTATAAGTTGGATTTTACTTAATAGCAGTGGTTTATTTTGGGGCGGGGAGGGGGCAGGTAGAATAAAAGAAGTTTTATATATATAATATAACTATATATTTATAAATTTATATTATATATAACTATAACTATAAAGTCTCTGTTCCAGGGACTTTTGCATGGTGTCATAATCTTTGTTAACGTCCCAACAATTCTGCTAAGGAAGGTGAGAGAATCGCTTGGGTTATGGGAATAAGAGAATATTATTGCTTTCTTACTTGACAATATATATAAGCAACACAGTCCCGAAGATTCCATAGAATGTGCCAAATGTGATGAGGTAGCGGATGTAGAAACTGCTGACCCAGACAATGTCCTACGGAGAAAAACACTTGAATGTTAGATGACCTGACCATGGCTTCATTTTCTTTCATTGGAATGAGATCCCTTTTTTTATAGGATAGATAGCAGGCCCTGGTAATCAAGGATGCTGTGTCTTGGAAGGAATATTTTAATTTCTCTTCTTCTGCCTGACTTTGGTTTCAGAGAAAGACAAATTACTCACCATCCAATACCCTCGAATAAACATCACCTGTATGGACTGCAGATTGAAATAGACCGGCATGAGCAAGGGGAGAGCACCTGCGAAAGAACGGAAAGAGACAGTGACTCAGTGAAGAGGACGTCAGCAAGAGTCTGGCTCCTGAACACGCTATCCTTGGAATGTTGACTTTGAGGAGAGATACGAGGTGGAGAACTCATTCTGGACTCTGACAAGCATTCCGAGTCTCTAAGGCTGAACCAGAAAGCCAGAAATATCAGTGACTGTAGCTCCAGGTTCAATCTCCCTTGAGAAGAGCAGGGAAGGTTTTGGAAATTTGAATTATTCTTGAAGGAAAGTCCGGCAAAGTGTCAAGAGTTTTTAAGCCCTTACAAAGGCCATAAGTCCATTCAATCTCCACACTTCTTGGGAATGGGTACTAGTAGCGTATATTTGGGGGACAGAAATAAAGACATCATATATCTTGGCCAGACCGTTAGTTCCTTACTTCTCCCCCAAAACCTGTGAAACTGCTCAGAGCACAAAGGAGCCTTGTGGAGATCCTTTGACTTGGATCATGACTCAATTGTACTTGAGACACTAAGCTGGTATGTGAAAGAAAGGGGCACAATGAAAAAAAGTGCTTGGTAGCAGGATTTTCTTTGATGTGAGCATTTGCTGTAAACCCACACCATTCATTTATCTTTTGTGATTTAAAAGCATATCGCTCTGCTACAGACAGGAGAGTTAAGGCTCACTTTTCTTTTGTTGTTGTTGTTGAGACCTTTTATTTTATTTTTAAAATCATTTTATTAGGGGCTCATACAACTCCTATCACAATCCATACATACATCAATTGTGTAAAGCACATTTGTATATTCATTACCCTTATCATTCTCAAAACACTTGCTCTCCACCCAAGCCCCTGGCATCAGGTCCTCATTTTTCCCCTCCCTTCCTACTCTCCCTTCCTTCATGAACCCTTGATAATTTGTAAATTATTATTTTATCATATCTTTCTCTGTCCCATATCTCCCTTCACCCATTTTCTGTTGTCCATCCCCCAGGTAGGAGGTCACAAGTAGATCCTTGAAATTGGTTCCCCCTTTCCAACCCACCCTCCCTACACCATCCCAGTATTGCCACTCACACCACTGGTCCTGAGGGGATCATCCGCCTTGGATTCCCCATTTCCAGTTCCCATCTGTATCAGTATACATCATCTAGTTTAGTCAGACTTGCAAGGTAGGATTCAGATTATGACAGTGGGGGTGGGGGGTGGGGAGGAAGCATTTAGGAACTAGAGGAAAGTTGTATTTTTCATCATTGCTACATCGCACCTTGACTGGCTCTTCTCCTCCCCAAGACCCTTCTTTATGGGGATGTCCAGTGGCTTACAAATTGGCTTTGGGTCTCTACTCTACACTCCCCTGCTCATTCACTATGGTAAGATTTTTTGTACTGATGATGCCTGATCCCTTCAACATCTTGTGATTGCACAGGCTGGTGTGCTTCTTCCATGTGGGCTTTGTTGCTTCTGAGCTAGATGTCCGCTTATTTACTTTTAAGCCTTTAAGACCCCAGACGCTATATCTTTGATAGCCAGGCACCATCAGCTTTCTTCGCTACATTTGATTATGCACCCATTTGTCTTCAGTGGTCATATCAGGGAGGTGAGCACACAATGACATGATTATTTTTTTGTTCTTTGATGCCTGATAACTGATTCCTCAAGTACCTCTTGGTCATACAGGCTGGTGTGCTTCTTCCATGTAGGCTTTATTGCTTCTGAGCCAGATGGCCGCTTGTTTACCTTCAAGCCTTTAAGACTCCAGACGTTATATCTTTTGATAGCCGGACACCATCAGCTTTCTTCACCACATTTGCTTATTCACCCACTTTGTCTTCAGCAGTTGTATCGGGAAGGTGAGCATCATAGAATGCCAATTTATATATTTATATATGAGGATGGGGAAATAGATCTATGTGCATATATTTATAGGTTTAGTATTAAGGTAGCAGAGGGACATTGGGCCTCCGCTCAAGTTACTCCCTCAATGCAAGAATACTTTCTTCTATTAAATTGGCATTCTAAGGCTTACTTTTCAAGAGCGTTCAGAAAAGAAACTCTAGCTTCTTCTTCTTATGCAAACACAGGTGGAAGTAGGATGGGGAACAGCTGCTTTTCAAAATGGGCCATCACTCTTCTTGTCTTTCTCTTCAGACATGAAGGAAAAGGAGCAGGTAGTTGATGCAAGGTAAGGGTTGTCAGACTCCAGCAACTAGGAGGCTGCAGAGGTGGCTGGCCACCACAACTCAAAAGTTAGTCCTGTAGGGCCACCATTGTTAGGGATGTTTAGGTTGCTTCAGGTGGCCTACCAGATGACCAAAAACAGCTTTCTCAATCTCAGAATTATGAGCTATTGACACCAGGCTTGGCTACTCCTTTGCTACTGGGAGACTTCTATTCTGCGTATGGTAGAAGGGATCCTTAGCAGTATCCCTGGCTTCGATCCACTTGGTATCAGCATCACCCGTCCCACTTTATTATTTTGCCAACAATATTCCTAGAAATAGCCAAATGCTCCCTTGGGACCAAAGTGTGTTTAGTTAAGAACTATGATTTTGCATGGAATATTTCTTTCTTTCCTTGATTTTGGTTTATGTTTTCAAACACGTAAGCGTGCTGTCGATGAGCAGATTTGGGGTTCCCTTGAAGTCTTTTCTTGTCAGCTGTCATGATATTGGTTTTCCTGGCTACTCAGATGCCTTATTTCTTTTTTAAAAAAATCCTGGACACACATTCAGACTTATGAAAGCTCTGTCAACATATCTCCTACAGCTCCACGTCGACCATAGGAAGAGACAGATTTCTTCCACCTGGAAGATCCATAACCCCCCCCCCCAAAAAAAAAAAACAAAAAACAAACCAAACAAACCCAAGTCCACCCCACACCCAATTATTAGCCAGAGACCCTATAAGACAGACAAGACCAGACCCTGTGAGTTTCTAAGGCAGTAAATCTTTATGGGAGCAGAAAGCCTCATCTTTCTTCCATGGCGCATGTGGTAGCTTTGAATCACTAACCTTGCACTTAACATCCAACGAGTAACCCATATGCCACCAGAGCTCCTGGGCCTTCACCTTTTCTAGCACCACATTGTATATATTCCAGTATTTGTTTCCGATCCCTCGTCTCTCCCTACCCACCCCACTGTGTCCTTTCTTCTTGATAAGCGTTTAGTATTCCAGGAAGAGAATCCAAGATGCAGAAACGTCTTCTTTGGTATTCTACCTTCCATTCCTCTTGGATCAGTTTTTCCCTGCCTGAGACCCAGAGTGATGAGATGCCTCTTAAAAAGGCTATGTCATTTCTGCTTTTCTTTCCAGATTTTTACTCCAGTGGATGTGAAATAAGTTACGCTGTTTTCTTGGTAACAATAAGACACGGACAAATATTTACATGAGAAGATGTCAGTCATAACTTCTGGGTTGGCAAGTGATTACCTCAAGGAAATGGAATATACGGAAGACTCACCTATGTAGAAGTACAGGTGTTGCTTTTCATAATCAAGGTATTTGATTTTCTTTTTGCCATACTGATGGAGAGAGAATAAAATGAAAAGAGAAAAAACCCTTTGGTCAGCACACTCTTGTACATATGAAATCTCTATGGAGATTCCTCATCTAATAGCCATCAATTTATTTGGTGTGGTAGTTACATAATCTGTTGTCAATATGAGACTTAAGAGTGAAGGGGTGTAGTGTAGCCTATCAATCAGGTCACAGCTTGATGACCTCATTTAGAGGTTGGAGAGGCAGGACACACACAGAGTCCCTATGAGACCACAGAGTCCCTATGAGACATGCTTGTTGACAAGACCCATGGAGCGACGCTAGAGCCCTGGCGCTGAAGGAGCCACGTGGAGAACCCCGCCAGCTCTGAGATACCTCTACAACATTGGATCCTCAAGGCTTTCCACCCACAGCCTGTGATTTTCCCGAATTCGGCATCATTGCATGTGTTTCATGAGTCAGATGCGGAATTTATACATTGGTATCAGACATGCGGGCTAATATCAGACTTATGCACTTGACCTGGACTGGGATGTTTCCTCAATATTCAATTGCTCTTGTATATAATGTTTTCTCTTACACATATGAGTGTCCCTGGATTTGTTTCTCTAGTCTACACAGACTAAAATATCTGGCTATCAAACTTGAGACACTAGAATAACCAGAACCAAAATTGGAAGACGTGTTATGGCATCTTTAATTAAATGTAGGTGGTTCTTTCACATGTTTCATAGTCAGTTGGACCGCGGAGATTGTAACTGTTTATTCCCGTGGACAATATTTTGGAGGGCTGTGCTGACTGGCAAGGGACAGAGCATTTCTACGGAGCTTCTCTAGCTCCTTTCCAACTGTGCTGTACAGAATTCTGCTTGCAGTTCTAGCTCCATTTGCATTTAGTCATTCAACTGATGGTTTGTCGCGCTGTTGTGCAAAAGAAAGATCGAGGCGTGGCCACTCACATATTATACCTAGTGAATCTCATTCTGTGGCATATTAGATGGTTTTCTATTTAGGAGATAGTCTTACTCAATGCATTGATCTTTCCTTGCTGGATGAACATACCTCCATGTTCTTAGTACACTTTGGGGGGCCATTATCATCTCCAGCCATCTGGTTCCACTATCTAGCATTAGCTTGTGTTGCCTCACAGATGGTCATGGGCTCTAGGCAGGGACCCTCATGTGACCAGAATTGTTCAAGCAGAGCACATTTCTTCGTCTATCACATTTCTTCCTGTGGAAGGTTTGATAGGATGACCTCTGAGTTTATAGAGTCCTATATTCAAATCTCCCTCTCTTCTTACAACTCTAGATCCAGTTATTTTATTTATTTATTAATCATTTTATTGGGGGCTAGTACAACTCTTATCACAATCCATACATCAACTGAATCAGGCATGTTTGTACATATGTTGCCTTCATTCTTTTATAGACATTTACTTTCTATTGAGCCCTTGGTATCAGTCCCCTCCCCACTCCCCACTTCACCCCCAACCAAGATCCAGTGTTTTGAATTCTTTATCCTGGATTTAAAAGTTGGAGAGAAGCTCCCAGATGTACTTGAAACCAGAGCTTTCAGCTTTAACTTCCCCAAACTGGCTGCCATCGTTTAAGAATCTACTTTGAAGTTATTAGTGCCCAAGATTCAAGATGTACCTTGACTGGCTGCAAATCTCCAAGCACAAAAAGTGGGCCTGTGTTAATATCTGGGTCTTTGGGGTAGATGTTCGGTTTTACATGATGTTGGAAGTGTCGATAATTCCACCAGTTTGCTGACAAACCCTGAGGAGAAGAGAGGGCTCATTAGTTTAAAGATGTCTTTTCTGTGAAATTCTTCCTTATCAGAGTTTTCTGCATGCCACATTCAAAGTCAAACTAAGACAT
The DNA here is from genome assembly GCF_050624435.1 of Tenrec ecaudatus. Lineage (NCBI taxonomy): Eukaryota > Metazoa > Chordata > Mammalia > Afrosoricida > Tenrecidae > Tenrec > Tenrec ecaudatus. Next base: position 17,834,971 of record NC_134533.1, read on the forward strand.
CTGAACTTCCAAATGTGCCCCATTTTCCACAATGAAATAAAGATTCTCATGGCCTATGAAGAAATAATTATTGGATCCAGCAATACACTTTAGGTTGTAACTATTCCAGGTGATTAAAATAATAATAATAAAACATTAAAATGAAATGCATTTTTCACTACATTTAAAAATTTGATCTTCATTAAAAAACACATTAAAAACTTTGAAGGTAGATTGGGGCAGAGATTATGATTCCCATTTTACAAATAAAAAATGTTAGGCCTGAGATTTTAATTAGTTGTGGGGAAGAAAGTGGCCCCAGGTCTCTTACTTTAATGACTATTTCAAAGAATCATGGATCTGAAGTGATCTCCAGAGGGAAGTTGGCTCAGATTGCTGCATGTCCAGGCTGCAATGCTTTCAAATCAAAATAAATCGGAATGAAATATTTCTAGCTGGTGTCAGGCTTGAATCATCTCAGATTAGGTTCATTGTTGCTCTTTCCCTCTCTCTTAATGACAGTCTGCTGGCTGAGGTAGGACAGCGGTTTTCAAAACATATTGCTTTATCTCATAGAGTGACTCTGCAAATGCTGACTCTGTGATTTGGGCAAATCAATTATAATTTTTGAGACTCAATTTCCTCCCCAGCAAATCAACGTTATGACATTTACTGCATGGGTTGTGGGGGGAGCATGAGCTACTGTACATATTGGAACTCTATGATGCTCACTCTCCCAACACAACGGCTGGAGCCAAAGTGGGTGAACAAGTAAATGTGGTGAAGAAAGCTGATGGTGTCCGGCTATCAAAAGAGATAGTGACTGGGGTCTTAAAGGCTTGAAGATAAACAAGCGGCCATCTAGCTCAGAAGCAACAAAGTCCATATGGAAGAACACACCAGCCTGTGTGATCGAGTGGTCCCGAAGGGATCAGTTACCAGACATCAAAGAACAAAAAATCATATCATTGACTGCACACCTCCATGATAGGATCGCTGAAGACAAATGGGTGCATAAGCAAATGTGGTGAAGAAAGCTGATGGTGCCCGGCTATCAAAAGAGATAGTGTCTGGGGTCTTAAAGGCTTGAAGGTGAACAAGCGGCCATCTAGCTCAGAAGCAAAAAAGCCCACATGTTAGAAGCACACCGGCCAGTGCAATCACGAGGTGCCAAGGGACCAGGTATAAAGCATCATGCAAAAAAAAAAAAAGATATAAGTGTGTGTATGTATATATATGTGTGTATATGTATATATATGCATATATGCATATATATACATATTAAATGAAGGGGGAAGTGCAGAGTGGAGACCCAAGGCCCAAGTGTCGGCCACTAGAGATCCCTTCATAGAGGGGTTTAGGAGAGGAGATGGGTCAGTCAGGGTGCAAGGTAGTACCGATGAAGAACACAGCTTTCCCCCAGATCCTGGATGCTTCCTCCCCCCAACTACCATGATCCGAATTCTACCTTGCAGGGCTGGATAGGGCAGAGGCTGTACACTGGTACATATGAGGGCTGGAGGTACAGGGAATCCAGGATGGATGATACCTTCAGGGCCAAGGGTGTGAGGGGCGATGCTGGGAGAGTGGAGGGTGAGTGGGTTGGAAAGGGGGAACTGATTACAAGGATCCACATGTGACCTCTTCCCTGGGAGAGGGACAGCAGAGAAGGGGGGGGGGGAGACTCCGGATAGGGCGAGATATGACAAAATAACGAGGTATAAATTACCAAGGGCACATGAGGGAGGGGGGAAAGGGGAGGGAGAGGAAAACAAAAAGAGGACTTGATGCAAGGGCCTTAAGTGGAGAGCAAATGCTTTGAGAATGATTGGGGCAGGGAATGTATGGATGTGCTTTATACAATTGATGTATGTATATGTATGGATGGTGATAAGAGTTGTATGAGTCCCTAATAAAATGTAAAAAAAGAAAAGAGGAGAAAAAAATGATTAGGGCAAAGACTGTACAGATGTGCTTTACACAACTGATGTATGTATATGTATGAACTGTGATAAGAATTGTATTAGCCCGAATAAATTGTTAAAAAAATAAAATAAAATAAAATAAAAATAAAAAAGAAAAAGAAAAATGAGGAGCTGATACCAAGGGCTCAAGCAGAAAGAAAATGTTTTGAGAATGATGATGGCAACAAATGTACAAATGTGCTTGACACAATGGACGGATGGATGGATTGTGATATGAGCTGTACGAGCCCCCAATAAAACGATTAAATAAAAAAAATTGTTTAGAAAAATAATGTCGCATAGAAACCATTCAATATCTCTTTAGTCCACAATAATTTAAGGAATAATCTATTACAGAATAACAAGCGGTAGCATCAGTTCTTTATTTCATATTTGACACCTACAGTGAGTCTGTATATATTTTAATTTTACACTGTCAGACACAGTGGCTACTAGCCCTATGTGACTATTGAGCACTTGGAAGGTAGCCACTGCATTAAGATGGGCTGTAAGTGAACAACACATGAAGTCTTGACGCAAGGATAGAAATACAGAAAGAAAAACCTCATCAATTGTACGCTGCTTGGTGCTTTTGAGTCAGTTCTTACTCTTAGCAACACCGTGCATAGCAGAATGAAACACTGTCTGGGGCTGAGCGGTTCTCAAATTGTTATGTTTAGCCCATTGCAGTCACTGTAGTCACTGTAGTCTATTGAGGGTCTTCCTCGATTTCATTGACCCTTTACTTTACCAAGCAGGATGTCCTTTTCTAAGGATTGGTCTCTCCTGATAACATGTCCAAAGTATGTGAGATGAAATCTTGACACTCTTGCCTCTAAAGGAGCATTCTAGCGGTACTTCTTTTCAGGCAGGTCTGGTTGCTCTTTTGGCAGTGTACGGTACTTTGAACAGTCCTTAACAAATTGCTTATATTGGATATATTAGGAAATAAAGTTAACATTTTAAAAGATGTAAGGCATTCTTCAGGATTATATCCTTTCATATTCAATCTGCGTGCTGAACAGAAATTTCAGAATCTGAATTATATGTAGAATATCATGGCATCAGAACTGAAGGAAGGCGCATTGGTGATCTTCAATGTGCAGGTAACATAACCTTGCAAAGAGACTTGCATCACTGACTGATCCAGATAAAGAAAACAGTCTCCAGTCCAGCTTGCACCTCAAAATAATTAAAGCAAAAAGCTTCATGTTTGGACTAATAAGCAAGATTTTTATAAAAGGGGAAAGATTGAAGCTGTCAGAATTTCATTTTATTTGGATCCACAATCAATGCTTACGGAAGAAACAGTAAAAAAATGGAATAACACCTTGGTTGTAGCAAATCTCCTATAAGAAAATATAGGTAAAAAGTGTGTGGGGGCGGAATGGAAAAATGAGAACTGATACCAAGGGCTCAAATAGAATGTAAATGTTTGGAAAGTGATGGCAGCAACATATGTACAAATATTCTTGAAACAATGGATCTATGGAATGTTATAAAAGATGTAAGAGCCTCCAATAAAATGATTTTTAAAAGTGTTAAATGGCAAGGGACTAATCTTTAAAATATACAGAAAATTACAATATCTTAACAAGAAAAAGATGAATAATCCATTTTTTAAAATGGGTAAAAGATATGAACAGGCAGTTCACCAAAGAAGACGCCCAGGTGGTCAATCTGGATAAGGTACCACCTTTTGCCAGCACAGACAACAATGTTCAAAAACCAGAAAATAACAAATACTGAAGAGGCTGTGGTGAGTTTGGAACCTTCTACACTCTGGCGGGACTGCAAAAATGTACAATCATAAAAGAAAATGCACAATCACTGTGAAAGTGATATGGTGCTAACTCAACAACTAGGTATAGCAATTGCATATGATGCAGCATTCTCTTTGCTGGGATACCCTAAGGAAGTAAGAAGCATAACATGATCAGACATATGCAGGCCCAAATTTATCACAGGATTGTCTACAATATCAAGAAGATGGAAACAACCGAAATGCTCATCAGTACAAGAGTGGATAAATGAACTTGGTACATACATACAATAGAATACGATGCGTCGCTAGGAATGATGTGAAACTGGGAAGCATCCCGAGACTATGATGCTGAGTGAGTTTAGTCAATCACGAGAGGACAAGCATTGCATTAGACCACTTATACAGAAGGAAAAATAAAGAGAAAAACAAGACAAAGGTTTTCAGACCAAGTGAAACAGATTTGATGATTACAAAGGTGGGGAGGGCGAGGGAGGGCAGATAAAACTGGTAGAGCAGTGGTTCCCAAAGTGGGTGACACAGCCCGGGGGCTCTGGAATGATCCAGAGGCTGCAAAAGCCAATAGCTACACTTCATCCTAGATGTTGGCTGTAGTGCAGAAGTTTTTAATAGACAGAGGGGTGCTGAGCATCTTTTTTTTTTTTCTGAAAAGGCAGCAATACAGTAAAGTTTTCTCATCTACCATTGTGTATGCCTCCCAATCATGGTCCTTTTCGTATTTCTGTAATACCACCTAAGGCAGCGATAAACTGATCTGCCACAAATCATGATTTTGTGAGGATTTCTTTGTTTTATAACTTTCCTAATTAGCCAGAAGGCTACAAATCCTTTGGACCCCATCTGGACTCATACTGGTGGTCTTCCTCATGCTGATGGCTTCCCTCATGCGAATGATTTCTTTTTGTCTTATCTTTGTCCTGTGGAGATTTCATAAAGGTATATCTATGCAGCATGCTTGAATGAGGGGCCTCCAACCTTCTAGAACATAAGGAACAACAAGCTCATCACGCTTGTTGCTGTTGTTCTTTATGTAATTATGAAACAGTATAAGCCAGATTTTCTAGGAAGGTCCAAATCTTGAATCTCCTGCAAGAACATTTGATTCTTACAGTTTTCAAATTGTGCATATGGGTACAGGTGTTAAAAAAAAACCATGCTACAGGGGCTCTATTTTTATTTTAGTGTTGCATTAAAGTCCAGAATATATGCAGACATGTTGAGATGGAATTCCAGAAGGCTCTTTCGCTGTGCAAACACAGCAAAGACCAGAACACCTATAATCATCTGCACAGCTTATAAACGAAGAATCCATAAAACCTCAAGTAGCTATACCATGTCTGGGGGGTGGGGTGGGAGGTGGGTTCATTTGAACCACTTGGGGTATAGACATATTACTAGGTGAATCCAGATCTAACTCTCTTTTTAAATTTACTTAAACCCTATGGCGACCCTGGAGGACAGGGTAGAACTACCCCTCTGCGTTTCCAAGAAGATAACTCTTTATGGGAGTAGAAAGCCTTGTCTTTCTCCTGCTGAGATCCTGGTGGTTTTGAACTTGCAATGTTGCAGTTAACAGCCCATGCGTAACCCACTATGCCACCAAGGTTCCTAAACCCCAGTTTGTCCAACAGGAACAAAGGTAGGCTAAGACTGGATGAATGCAAGAATGGTCCAACTTAGTGACGTTCGCTCTGCCTTATGCTTTAGTTCCTTATCTCATTAATGCCATCACAACCAAACACTTTTGGCTTCTCATTTTGATACATGGAAACATTGCTCCTGATATTAAAACAGTGAATATTTATTGAACATTCTCCAGATACTAGGCAGTGTGTTAGCCGCCACACACATATTGTATGTAATCTTAACTGCATATGAAGTTGAAGCCATCACCTTCTTGGTGTTTCAGTAAAAACATTTTTTTTGAAGTTAAACAACTGACCTTCTAGCAGAGAAGCAACAAAGCCTACATGGAAGAAGCACAGCAGCCTGTGTGATCATGAGGGGTCAGCAGGAATAGGTATCAGAAGTTCAAAAACAAAAAGCAAATTGATGCGATCGAGCATGGATAAAGTGGAAACTCAAAGCCCACCGGTACCATAATAGGACAATCCCTCACAGAAGGGCCAGACAGAAGGGATCATATATCCAGGGTGCAGTGCAGCACTGATGAAACACATAACACTCCTCTAGTTCTTGAGTATTTCCTCTCCTTACTATTATGGTATTAGTTTTATCTCATTAATCTTATTAAGCTTGCATATTTCATTTCTGAAATTAAGACCATTCAATGCATGAAATCCAAGAGAGATAAACCCTTCAGAAATAGTAATGGGAGTAATGACTCCCTGAGGGTACAGGAAGTGGGGGGAGGGGGAACCAATAGCAATGATGACTGTATAACCTCACTCAAGGGGAAGGAATAACAGAATTGTAGGTGACTGGATACATTCAATGGTTTAAGATAAGGCAAGATATAATAATAATACATAATATCAAAATGAGGGAGGGGAGAAAGGGAAGCTGATATCAAAGCGTTCAAGAAGAAAGAAAATGTTTTGAAAAGGATGGTGGTGGAGGTGGTACAATTATGCTTGATATAATTGAATTATAGATTGTTATAATATCTGTAAGAGCTCTCAATAAGATGATAAAAAATGATAGTCAAATAAACAAATTACTCCAGCAATATAGTGACTGAGTTTCCACAGAAGTCTCTTCTGCTGTTATAAGTTCTCAACACTGGTTTCAGGTTAGACTTGCCTGGGGAAATTTTGTAACTATGAAGATGAATTAAATCAGAAGCTCCCGAGATGGAGCATAGACTTAGGTGAATTTTAAAAGCTTCTCAAGTGACCGGAGAAACCGTCTTCTAAAGCCCACAGTATTTAGTACTATACTATTAATTCTTCCATTTACCAGTATATAGGACCTAGACTTAAATAGTTAATCCATTTGAACGTGTCTCAAGTGTATAACAAACAAACAAACAAAGCAACCCTAAATCAGTTGCCACTCAAATTCCAACCTAAGGTGACCCCATGTGCTACAGATTAGAATTACTCCATAGGGCTTTGAAGACTGTGACCTTTCTGAAGCAGATACCTAGTTCATCATTTTTTTCATTCTTTTTTTTAAACAATTTCATTTTTTTCACTCTTGTAAAATTTGTTATTAGCTCCCAATTACTCCCAACCTTCCCTGCCATAGCCCAAAGGAACTATTAATTTAATTATTGTCTCTATAAATTTAACTATCCTAGATTTCATATAAGAAAAATCATACAAAACCACCATAAAATGATAATAAAATAAAACATAGGAAAACTTTAATTCAAGAGAAAGCAGAAGATAATAGAGACCAGAATAATTTAAAATTGGGCCAAAAAGGAAAACAAATTATATGTTAAATTTTCACCTAACCTAATCTATGGTAATTCACTTTCCCATGCACTCACTCTGAAGTCAAGACTATTCACATCCCTGGTCAAGAGTCCACCTGGGGACTCTCCAAATGGACTTTGAGTTTTCAGTATCATCTCATCCATACCTTTTTTCAGACTAGGTGCTCCAAATTTAAGTTCTAATATAAGCCCTCCTCTGATCTTTGATTTTATTATTTACAATCATCACCCAAGGATCTTACCAGTACATTACTAGAATTTATCTAAATTATTAGTATATATGTTAGTATATTATACAACCTAGATTATTAGCATATTTACACATATATAGGGGTTGTGTATAAGCAGCTTTTATTGATATTAATGCACCATAGCAAAACTTAAAAAGCACTCTTTTAAGGAATGACGCTTAAACATTCTCAACCTACTACTCCCAGAACACCCTGTACCTTGAGATGGCACATCACAAATTTGTGCATCAGGTGGTTCCACTTGGACTTCTTAAAAATGGAAAGATGTCCTACGTCGTGTTGCAAAAATGAAGCCTGAGCCTAAGAGAACAAAAGATGTTGTTAGAGAAGTTAAGGAGAAATCAACAAATGAGTCTGTCAGTGTAGGAGCGAGCTTGCCAAGAACACTGGGCAATCTTGGACCTCAAGCCAAGTTTACTTGATTTCCCACCACAGAGTATCCTTTCCCATCTCTTTGTCTTTGCATAGGCATCAGTCTAGAAAGCTTCCCTTGTCACCATCAAAGTCTCCTAGCATGGAGCAGAATGGGAATGGAATTTAGTTTCAGACAGGTTTGGATTTAATGGGTTTCCGCTCTGCACTGCTTAGGAGCTGTATGACTTCTTTTAAGTTACCAGTTGCTCTGAACCTCAGATCCTCATCTGACAAATCTGGTAACAGCAACTGGTTCACTTGTCGAGCAAGTTAAAAAATCATAAAGTGTCCTGCTCATCCTAAGCATCAAAAAAATGTTTGGTTTTGTTTATAAAAGTTACTCTTGAAGGAGAAAGAAAAGTCAGTTGGTTTTTCCAGGAGGTGGGGGAAACAGTGATACCTGGACACACATTAAGAACAAGGCCTTGTGCAAGGTTGGTGGCCCAAACCCACCCGTTGCTGCTCAGGAGAAAGATGAGGCTGTCTTCTCCTGTAAAGATTTACCATTTTGAAAACCCAATTTTGGCTAGCTATGGATTGCAATCAACTCCATGACAAGGGTTTTTGGTGGTGCACTGGTTAAAGAATTTGCCTGCTAACCAGAATGTCTGCAGTCCCACATCTATGAGCTGCTCTTTGGGAGATGTGGAGGTCTATTTATGTTGGATTTGGCCAACAGATTTTTTTGGTTTTTAACTGTGTCTGCATTGTGACAAAACCTTCCTCAGTGCTCTGATCAAAGTTGAACGCCTCTTTGTGCACCAACAGCACGTGGCGGGCTCCTTGCCCTGGCACAGCTGTCACTCTGTTAGATAATGTATTTAGATATTTACATTATTGTCTCCATGCTGGATGCCATGCCTCCTGAAGGAAGGTTTAGGTATATTTCTATTTCCATCCACAGCACAGTGGGGGTGGGGTTAATATTTTATTCAGAAAACACCTATGAAATTTTAGTGTCAGTTGGGTTATCATTCATATGTCCTACATTCCAGATAAGGAGATGCAGCCAATGCCCTTTAAGAACTCATGGTTTGAAGCACTGATTGATTTGGGTTTGTTACTAAATGAAGGAACTAATGAGTGTAGTTTGGTTGAAGATGGATCTCCAGGGACTGGACTTGTGTAAAAATATGAGGGCTAATGGTCTCAGATATCAGAGTCCCTGGGTAGCGCATGCTCATTACGACTCTATAGGACAGAGTAGAACTGTCCTGTGGGGTTTTTCAGACTGCAACTCTTTATGGGAGTTGATAGCAGTGAGTTTGGTTTTAGAAGGTAGTGCAAATGAACAATGTATTCAGCTGCTGAATGAAAGATTGGATGCTAACGACCCCCCAGAGGTTGCCTCAGAAGAAAAGCCTGGAATTCTGAATTAAAAAACTCAGCCAATAGAAATCCTACTCTAACATTCCAGGGATTGGAGTCTATGAGACTAGTGGCAATTATCATTAATGAACTACATACATATGATGGTAATGGGTTAGAGAGTTTACATTTTTTTCAGTTCTCCTAGAATAATTACATGAGGAAAAATTATTACCCCACTTTTATAGACAAGGGATCTATGGCTCAGTGAATTCTGGTAATTTGCTCTTAAGTTTCAGACATTGGCAATTAGTTGGTCAAGAAGTGTCAGGCAGTAGCTGACACCAAGAGACAACAAAACTTCCTGAACTTTCCTTGAGGCCACTGCCTGGGTTTCATTACTAACGTACCTGAGAAATAGTAAGAAGGAAGGAAACGAGGATTGTAACCATCCAGCCACTTCCCAAATTCCACAGTAATAGCCAAGCCACAGCTTCCAAAATCAAGATCTGGATCAGGTGAAGGGAGAAGAACCCCAAGTTGGCCTTGAACATGTTCTTATCCTCTAAGGACCTCCGAAGTTCTTGGAAATCTTCTACCAACTGTGACTGTGACAAAAATATTTAGAGAAAGAGTCAGTTACTTCAGGGAAAAAGGAACACAAGAGAACACAGTAATAATAAAAAACGCCGCCACTTGTGGAGTTTTGCAAGCTGCTAGACACTGTCTGAAGTGTTTTAGATAAATGTTTTAGTTAGTAGGTTGGTACTATTATTTTGAAATTAAAGGAACAAATATCTCATATATCAGGAATTTTATGTGGACAAATATCACTAATTAAATCTGAGGTGTTCATTTCCAAAATGCTTGGACTAATTGGCCAGAAGCAAAACCCCAAGCAATGATTATACAAACAAAACTTTGGATTGTGATTTTTTTTTGGGGGGGAGGGGGTGGGAGGAGGAGAGATGAATAGTATCTCTCCATGGTCCACCTGCTGGTCTATTAATGCTATACTTTGGTGCTGTACTTGGATGTTACTATGATACCGGAAGATATGTCACTAGTATTTCAAATGCCAGCAGGGTCGCCCATGGTGGAAAGGTTTCAGTGTGGAACTTTCAGACTGAGACAGACTAGCAAGAAAGGACTGGTAACCTATTTAGGAAAATCAGTCATTGAAAGCCTATGGGCAACCACAGACACTTGTCTGATGTACTTGCTTTGGACACATCATCAGGAGGAATCAGTTGTTAGAGAAAGGCATCGTGTTTGGTGAAATTGTGGCCACTGAGGGCAAGGACGAGTCTTGAGGGGATAGATGGGCACAATAGCTGCCCTGATGGACTGGGGCGTGGGGGTAATTGTGAGGATGATGCAGGATGGGGCAATGCTTTGTTCTTTTGTACGTAAGGCCGCCATAAATCAGAGTCAATTGAATGACAGCTCGCAGAAAGCTAGCTCGCAGGAGGAATTTACTGAGATTTGTTCAACACAGCCCTAGAAACAAAAGAGATTCCCCAGCGGTGTTAGAGTTTGCGTGCTCAAGGGAGGGATCCTGGACCTCAGAAGGGTGTGTATACGCCATGTGAGTCCATGTGCAATACTGAGATTGGTTTCCAATATCTCCATATCACAATACGCTGGGAAGAAATGTCTCTTGGCTTAATGGCTGAAGTAGGTGTGTAAGCAGGACAGTTGAAAGGGTGAGCAAATTATGGGGAAAAGGGCAGGGTTGTGAACTCTTAAGAACAGAAAGGGGGAATTGAAAAAAAAAAAGCTATAACAATAATTCTAGAAGTAAAAAATAATCACTACAATATTCACAGAGGCAACCCTTAGCGTATCCTTTGCCTGTGAGGACTGGATGGGCTCATTTCCCAAATGCATGTGTGCAAGAGTGAACAGCAGGATACATGGCAGGCCTTTACCCTCAGGGGATTTTAGCTGATCATTAAACTGTGGCATTTTTTTCCTCTTACAGAACACTTTTAGAAACAAACATGACAAAATAATAATTTATAAAGTATCAAAGGTTCATGATACTTTATAAATTAGTTGGGGGGGGGGGGCAAAGAGGTGCTGATACCAAGGGCTTAAGTTGAAGGCAAATGTTTTGAGAATGATGAGGGCAACACATGTATAAAAGTTCTTGACATTGATGGACTGTGATAAGACTTGTATGAATCCCCAATAAAATGATTAAAAAGAAAACGAAAACAAACAGACCAACAAGTGAACTTTGCACCATCTTTTTTGTTGTGACCGTGTCTCCTTCCCTCAAATGGGGTACACATCTGGAGGTCTGTGAATCCCTAGTGCTCCCCTAAGTCTACCATACTGGTAACCTCTCAAACTTACTGACCATCTGCAATGTTGCCATGCATCAGAGACGATCCTAAGCATTTTAAAGGCCTCTAACACTTGCCATGGGCCCCCAGGCAGTCAATTCTAATACTGGCACTGTTTTATAGAGAGGGAAACTGAGCCACAGGGAGAGGCTGAGCCACGGAGAGGTTTTGTGACTGGCCTGAACTCATGCCACTTGAGAAAGGCAGGACTGGATGTTAGTCTAAGATGCCCAAATCCAGAACCCATTCTCCTAAGCACAAAGCTATGCTGCCTAACAGACGGTGGGGTGGACTGTGTGTGTGTGTGTGTGGGGGGGGATCTGTTAGTTTCAGCTCTGCACATGATTACATCGATGTTTTTAGTTTAATCACACTTCTTCTGTGAGTCTTTCTTCAAGAGAGAATAAAATCCTGACTCAATCTGTCTCAAAATAGTATATTGATCAGCAATTAGTACAATTTATTTGAAAGGGATTAAGAACCACACAATGTAAGCTAGTCTAAATAATGAATTTCTCAATATTGAGAATTATTTTAAGCTTTATGTAAAACCATCAAGGACACTTTCAACCTTACAGAGACCCTGTACTTCAGAAGATTACCTTTCATGTAGCCAAACACTAAAGAGAAAAGGGTTGGTGTTGCTCCTCAGGAATACCTAAAGGCTTTGGGGTGTGTGGTAGTTATATAATCATCTGTCAAGTTGAGAGGATTAAGAGTGAAGAGGTGGAGTCTAGCCTGTCAATCAGGTCATAGCCAATGAGGCCTCTGGGTGGGCATGGCCATCTCCTGAGAAATCTGGGAACTTCTGTATTCCTCCTTGGGGCAGAGGACACTCTCCCTCTCTGCTGACTCCCTGGGAGACATTGCAGCTGACAAGACACATGGAACTACCTTAGTGCCTTGAGCTGGATGAACCATGTGGAGACCCCTGCCAGGACTGAGATGCTTACAATGCCACTGGATTTTATCAGCCTTGTCCCCATCTTCCACACAACCAAGGGTTGTGAGGGCTCACTCACACTTTTGTTTCTCTCCTGAGAGGGCTCTTCTGGAGCAAGCTCTCCGATGAGCAGTGGCTTAAGGTAGACTCTCACAACATCAAGGTCCAAGTGCATGGCCCTGAAGGCATCCTGTAAATCAGAGAGATTGGTTAGAGGCTTAGAGAAATAACCGTATATCCTATGATGAGTATACACATCCTGTAAACCAGTCCAGAGTCCTTTGTAGGATTTTCTTCTGACTCCAAGTTGATGGTTCAAATGGATTTATCATATTTACCCTGGGAAACTTGTGACATGGCCTTAGGCTGGAAACCCACCGATTAGATCCAGTTCTTTACTAGTAAACACAGCTAGATTTTCCTCTAGCACTGGACAGGATTGCTGGTTCTTTTATGGAAGTAATATTTGTCTTGAGTTTATGGGCCATGATGAATCTTTAAACTCAACCTCAGTCTTAGTGGGGAAGCTTCTCACATGACCAAGATGGAGGACACAGAGTATTGCTCCATTGGAAGCTTCTCTTGGTACTTGGCCAAAGCCCAAGGGCATGATGTCCTTGAGTTAATTATATATAGAGAAATACAAGCCACAGTTGATGACAGTGGGCTTAAGAAAAAGGCTTGAAAATATCTGGGGAATGGTCCTTGATTAGGGTTGACTCAAGTAGAAACCTCTAGGCTGTCTTTGGCATTGAAGGAGTTACATCACTATCCTTCAAAACCACAAATGAACAAAAAGCAAATGTGGAATCCTGGGACCAGAATAAAGTTGACCAATGGTATTTTTCCATCTGAGATTCATATTCCATAAGAGGCAGTGGTAGTTTCTATATCCTGCTTATGTTTGGGAGTAAGAACTGCTTTCCTCCCTCCTTAGCATTTACATTGTTTTAGGAGAAGAATGGTTCTTTAAGAGAGAAATGCTGGACCTTTCAGTAATATGGCTTGTGGCTCGTGTTGGTGAGCGGTAAAGAGTGGAAATATAAGACTAAGACAGTGGTGCAGTAGGGATCTGGAAACACAGGGAATCTGGGACGGACGAACCCCTCAACACCAGCGGTGGGAGTGGCGACACCGGGAGGGAAGGGGGTGTAGAAAGGGAGAACCGATCTCGGAGATCTATGTGTAACCTCCTCTCTGGGAGATGGACAATGGGAAGGTGGGTGAGGGGAGACACCGGGCAGTGTAAGATAAGATAAAATAATTATTTATAAACTATTAAGGGAGCAGGGGGAAGGAGGTAGCGGGGAGGGAGGGGAAGGGGAAAAAAAAAGGAAACCGAGCTGATTCCAGGAACCCAAGTGGAAGGCGAATTTTGAGAGTGACGTTTGTAATGAATATATAAGGGTGCTTTGCTCAATTAATGTATGTATGGATTGTGATAAGAGTTGTATGAGCCCCAATAAAAAGATTTATTTTTTAAAAAAGACTAAGGTTGTACCTTGACTATATGGAAGATGCGCATCTCACTAGACAGGTGGTGCTGCATAGTACTGGTTAAGAAAGTGACTTCGGAGTCAGATTTCCTACATGGACATGCAGGCCTCACCACGACTATCTGTATAACGGTGTGCATGGAGCTCTGGTGGTGTAATGGTTAAGCGCTCCACTATTGACTGGAAGTTCAGTGGTTTGAGCTCACCAGCTACTCCACGGGAGAAAGATGCGGCAGTTTGCATCCACAAAGATTTATAGCCTTGGAAAGTCTACTTGGGCACTTCTACTTTGTTCTGAAGGGTTGCTGTAACAGTTCGCTTTTATGTCAGTTTGCACTTGTATAAAAATGGAGGCCAGCCTGCTAATCAGGTCACAGCCTGATGATGTCTTCTGAGAAGTGTGGTCTTTTTTTTTTTTTTTTTTTGCTGGGAAGAGAGAAACTGGGAACTTTCCCTTTTCTCTCTAGTCCTTCGGCTCCCTGCTTCTTGGAACTCTGTGCCAGTCTCCAGGGGCAGCCCCATGAAAGCGGATGGAGCCTTGCCATGTTTCCACCAACTTTGGATGCACGTGGCTCTACACTCACTGGCCGATAACCTCCCTGCTTCTTGCTTCACCTGGACTCATCCTTAATCTACAGCTATGTGAGTCGGAAGAGGGCTCCGGCGAGCATCAGACCCATGGACTTCCGCTGGACTCGGCTGGGTTACCTTCTTGATAAAAAGTTCTTTCTTATACATAGATGCATGTCACTGGTTTTGTTTCTCTAGACAACCCAGACTTAACACAGTTGCTATTTTGGGAGCAAATCTCACAGGTTTTCTGTGCTTCCATTGTCCTCTCCCCTAAAGTGGAGGTGATTATCGCCCAAAACTTAGTGTTCTTGAGCCAATTCTGACTCATCGTGACCCTATGCCACACAGTAGAGCTACCCTCGAGGGTTCCCATGGTTGTGAGTTTGATGAGCACACGCTGCTCCCGCCCATGGAGAAGTAGCAAGAACGTTTGAACCACCAACTTTTCAGTTACCATCCGAGCACACCAGCCACTGCACCATCAGGCTTCCTCAGATATGAGGATAGTAATAACCACAAAGTTAATAAATGATTATGAGGATAAAAGTAATTATTAGAACACTATTTGGAATATAGTAAATTAAAATATTTATTAACTCTCCTTCCCATAGAGGGGTAAAAGAAGGTAGGCCAGTGGTAGAATTGTCATCCTTTATAAAAGAGATCTTTTTTTATTGGGTTATTAGTTGTTTTTTTTTCAAGACTACTTTTCTTTTTATTTGGTTAAAATATTTGTGCCTAGTTGAAACAACGATTTCCTATGTACCATTTACCCAAACTACAAAGCTTTCAGAAGAAAACAAAATAAAATAGTTTCATGACTGAGGTAGTCCAAACCGTCTTAGTGTGTAGAACATAAGACTTAGAAGATGAAAGAGATCTTTATTCGACTCCCAGCCACCACCCAACTTCCAGAAGGATTACATGTTGCTGTGAAACTGAGACTGTTCCCATGGATTTCCCACGCTGATGGATGGTGGGAAGCAAGGTCTGGTCATCTACTTCCAAAAAAAAATTACACAACAAAAATTGTATGGGCACAACGGTCTGATTCCATTGGGCGTGGGGATGTCACTACTTGGGACTGACTCAATGAGAGTGAGCAATAGCATCTTTATTATATGTATACTTCTTGTGATAAATGCTCGCTGTTCACCTCGTCCTGTACTCAGCAGTGACCTAACAACTCGGAATCTGACTATCGATTAAACTCTAAATGCTTTCAGTGAATATAATAAATTCTTCTTCAAATCTTAAAGCAAGTTTAGATATACTCAAGAACTACATGTGAGTCTACAGAGAAGAAGGTTCTTATAGAACAAATTGGGTTAACTACAAGGGTGTGGTATCACAGTTTAAACTCACATCACCGAAGAGTCTTTCGATTGGATTATTCAGAAACAGCTGTGCACCTGCTAGAACAAGCCTGGCGTCGACTGTTCCTTCTGTAGCATACTCCATCTGAGCCTCCCGGGAAATGCTGAGTGAGATGTTAGCAAAGGTGTTTTTCGCTGTTATAACCCATGCTTTGAAAGCTTAGTTCCCCTAAACAGGAAGGCAGCGATTCCATGTTTAAGAGTGTGATTAAAAAATCTCAGCGTGATCAGTACTGAAAGATCATGTTATGCCTGTTTTTAGGAGCAAGTTTCAATGAAAAGCTCTCTGTTGGATTAGGATCAGGGTGTAGAGGACACATAAACTGTTGCAATTTCTCCTTACTCTGGGCAGTCATCCCATTGGGTGCAACAGTGTGTTCATGATGATCCTTTCTAGGTTCATTGTTTCTTCGGATCTCCTGTAAAATTTACAGCTCACGACTGTAACAACCATTACTGAAGAGCTATAAAATTATCCCGAATAGGCCAACTATGCGAAACTCTTCATTGCTTTCCTGGGCTGTACAAACTTGGATAGTCCTAGAATGGTCTATTATCAGAGTCTCTCTTGATAAAGTCTAAGTTATTAAATCTCCATATTCAAAGGCCTGCAAAATGAGTTCTTTATCAAGCTCCTTGGGCAGATATGAACTTGCTAAAGAATGAAGAGGGACTCAAATGAGGAGTGAGAGGAATGATGGCAGCATTTCTTGAGTGTGTCTTATGTACAAGGTCCTCTGTGGGCCCACTCACAATCAAAACCTTAGTTTCGTGCGCCTCTCTCACTGCCCTGCAGGTCAACACTAGACTAGTAAATCGGAGAGCTAGAAGTGACGTGAACTCATGATTATGTGATTCTAAAGCCAGGCACCATAAGGTCCACTCCAACCTTAACATATAATTCCCTTTCTGAAAGGCCGCTTGAGAAAAGAGTGATGCTGGATATTTCTGGATAATGATAAACCAAAATGTATCTACTGGGGAGAGAATTAGGGTGTCTCTCCACCTCTTAGCTTTTAGTCACTTGGTGCACCTTTCACATTTGACTCCAAACTGCCTCCCCGGCCTTGTTCCTTATGCACCGCCTTCTCCACTGGATCTCTCCTCATTCAAAAAGCACTTCCTGCCCATCTACTGTTGGGAAATTTTGTACGAGCAAATTCTTTTTCGTTGACTACTTCCTTCCATTTTATTTTTTACATACCAGCTCTCACTCATCCTTTAACACCCAGGTTAACTCTTGTCTGTTTGTGTGGCCTTCTTTTGTCTCCAATTCTCCAGGCAGGGAGCAGACACCCTCATCCCAATAGGGAGAAAGTTCAAGGGAAAGAAGAGGTCATGGGTACTTAGCAAATTCAAAATCCAACAGGGAGGAAATTTTCATTAAAGCTAAAGTCTTGAAAATAATGGTCTGTTCTTCATGCCAATTTGGGCAATAACCGTGCTTTTAGATTCTGGGCATTGGTACCCACCCTCCGGAGTCTGGGTAACAGTCTCTTCTTTCTGGGTCTGGACTTGCCCTTCTGTTTTCTGCCTGTGGGATCCCAGGAAGCAGACGATTCTCCTTCACCTATTCATAAATTTATATTACATCTAAATATCTCATTCAAAAACTGACTATGATTCATCTATACTTTGATATTTCCAGAACAATAGCAATGTAGGAAACTTGCCATTCTTTCTTTACATTCACAAATTTACAAATTGCTTGTCTATGTGTATGTGTGTGTGTATGAAACCATTGTGTGCGTATATAGTCTTGGAAACCCATAGGTGGTCACCGTGAGTCAGCATTGACTTGATGGCAATGAGTGTGTGTATCTATCTGTGTATGTGTGTGTGTGTGTGTGTGTGTGTGTGTAGTTGCTGTTAGGTGCCATTGAGTTGGTACTGACTCCTAGTCACTTTAGCACAACAGAACAAAACACTTCCTAGTCAGGAGATATCTCACATTTTTTATGTGTGAGTTCATTACGACAACCACTGTATCTACCCATCCTGTTCAAGCTCTTCTTCTTTCCCTTGTCCCTCCACTTTACTAAACATACTGATCTTTGCCAGGACCAGGGACTGAGTTCTTCTGATAACATGTCCAGAGGAGTTCAGTAGGTTTCACTCTCCTTGTTTTTAAGGAGCATTCTGGTCGTACTTCTTCCAAGAGAGATTTGTTTGTTCTTCTGTCAATTCACAACAATTTCAATATTATTTACCAACATTGTAATTTAACTGAAAAAATTCTTCTGCAGTCTTGTTATTCATTACCTAACTTTCACATGCATATTCAGTTATTGAAAATGCCATGGCTTGAGTCAAGAGCATCTTGATTGTCAAAATTATATCCTTGCTCTTTAACACTTTCAAGGGGTCTTGTGAAACAGATTTGCCCAAGGCAGCCCTTCATTTGATTTCTTGAATGCTGCTTCTTTGCGCATTGATTATGGATCCAAGCAAGATGAAATACTTGACAACTTTGATTTTTTTCTGCATTTATTGTGGTCCTACTTACTGGTTCAGTTGTGAGGATTTGGGTTTTATTTCTATTGAGTTGCAATCCACACTGAAGATTGCAGTCTTTGATTTTTATCAGCAAATGTGCTTCAAGTTTTCCTTTTAGCAAGTAAGATGTGTCATCTGCATATCATGGGTTGTTAAGATGCCTTCCTTCAGTCCTGATGCCGTGCTCTTCTTCATCGAGTTCTACCTTGTCTATACTTTTGCTTAGCTCACTGATTGAATAAGTATGGTGAAAAGTACAGCTGTGACACACACCTTTCCTGATTTTAAACCATGAATATTCTCTCGTTCTGTTTGAATAACTGCTTCCTGAATTATGTGAAGGTTCCACATAGACATTACGAAGTAAACGCACACACATGCACACACAAATAAACACACTTACTCCAAACATTTGTGGAAAAAAGGAATTGAAAAAAATAAAACTTCCATAAACGTTATATGTATAAAAATACATATACGTACATACATATACATATATATGTTATTAGTTAAAGGGTGAAAAGATGTTGGTTACTGCTAAGGCAGCAGGCCTGAGATAAAATCCTTCCATTACAATTCAATAATTAAATTCAAGTTGAGATCTGTATAAAGGCACCAGGCCAAGAGGGCACCTTGTGTACTGATATACAGCTGGTACTCTGTTTGCCCAGCCTTGTTCCAGTGGGGTTGTAATCTCCCAAAGAATGTGCCTTTCCCTATTTGGCAATAAGACCGGTGTGGGATAGGGATAAAAGAAATGAAGGTTGTGTGACAATGGACAAATTACTACTGTGTTCCAGCTGTAGTCCTTCTTCGAAACATTGTTACTGCACTATCCAGTTTGCCTTAAGATTCCATTCTTCCATCCATGCAGTCATCTATTGGGGAACTAGCCTAAAAGTTAACAGGTAAGGCTTTAGAATTAAACATCAGTAAGTGGTAGTGATAGTATGTACTTGTTGTTACTTTGTACATCTGAGTAAATTGAAATTCCCTAAAAAGAAGTTTACTAAGAAACATAAATTGAGATAGGACTGGTCAATGTGTACACATATGTACATTGAAAAATGATAAAACCCAAAATACAGTGTAATCTAACCTCAAAGAGCCCTCCTTAATATCCACTAGCCAATCTCATCTGACGACCCTGACTCCCACATCTTTGGGTAATTCCTCGTCTCAGATCTCACTGTCGCTATGGCAATGACCAGACCAACAGCTTCCTGATATTTTTAGTGGAAAGTGAGTGATGAATATGCCTGTTTGGGAACAATCAACAATCTTTCCCTGTTCTGGGAGAGAGTTGCTTTGGAATGAACAGATCATCTAGACTCCCCGC
Organism: Tenrec ecaudatus; assembly: GCF_050624435.1. NCBI lineage: Eukaryota > Metazoa > Chordata > Mammalia > Afrosoricida > Tenrecidae > Tenrec > Tenrec ecaudatus. The sequence goes on from NC_134533.1 coordinate 17,854,647, forward strand.
CACCTGCAGGGATAAGCAGAGGGTTTGGATTTTTTTTTTCCACTGAAACTGATTTCACTAGTTGAGAAAACTCATCTAGTGGCCAGACGAGACACTGTTTGAGAACTTCCATTATTGGGAATTTCTGAGAGTTTCTATGGTGCTTTAAGCTCAGCTTCAGTCTCAACTCTCTCTCTCTCTCTGTCCATTCTGTCTTTCAAACTTGTTCATCCTCTGTTTCCATTTCCTGTCATGGGCTCACCACCCACTTCGTTGCCTAAACCAATTACCCATGCATCAATCTAGAGTCCTTCATCCCACTTACACATTCAGCCATTCACCAAGCCTGATGCATCCAGTCTCCTAGAGAGCCATCACACCATCTCTCAATTTCTGTTACTGTCTTGTTTGGACTGTAATTGACTCCTTCCTGGTCTTCCTTCTCTTTAACTAGCTCTTCTCAAGTTTATGTGTCCCTCAAATACCAGACTAGCCTTTCCAAAAAGCAGTTTCTCCTCTTGGACCATGTTCATCTGTTAGCATTTCAACTCTTCTTTCTAGTCCTCAATTTACTTTCAATCAGGAGCCACAGCTCCATTAAAAGATTCTGTATGGCATCTTAGTGACCTAGGAAATATGCAATTATTACTTTTCTTTTGTCCACAATGTAGATATCTGGGTTGATTTCTGTAGTTGGTGATGATGATAATGGTAGGGGTGGAAAAGGGTGCAGTGCTAGGAAAGTGTCATCGTGACGAGAAGGTGGGGATGAAGACATGCTCCTTTGAACAGGAGAACCGGTGGCACAGTGTTTCCACATTGGGCTGCTAACTGCAATATCAGTTCAAAACCACAAGCTTCTCCTTGGGAGAAAGACAAGGATTTCTACTTCCATAAAGAGTTACAGTCTCGTAACTCACAGGGGGTAGTTCTGCCCTATCTTCTAGACCCACTACGAATTGATTCAACAGCAGTGAGTTTTCATAGTTTAGTCTGGACAAGCGCCTTTAAGAGTCCAAACCTGATCTTCCTGTTTTTCAGAGCACCAGCTCTTATTGTAGGGAAGCGTTGGACCTTGGTCTTGTCTGACTTAATGTCTCATCCTCCTTCAATAGAGAGCAGGATTCTACCCCACCAGATAGCTCTCTGTTCCTAACCAAATAGAATTGGGATTTCTAAGCTGGTGCTGGATGCAAATACACATATCTCTGAGGATATGAAGGCTAGTGGTTTAAGTAATAATAGCCATGCTTAAACCTACTCGTATCATGTGTCTGGCACAGTGCTAAACACTTTGTGAGCATCGGTTTCATTCAGCTCTCGCACTAAACCAGGAAGCTCAGTCGTGCCGTTTTCGTTTCCAGGTGATGAAGCCAGGGTTCAGAGCATTTTAGGAACTTCCCCATGTTCACCCAGGGAATTTCAGAATTTTCCCAGAAGTGATTTCAATGTGCCTGCTACCAGTACTGTGCAGCCACGGCGTTCTGTGGGTTTCAGAATTCTGCTGGCAATCTCCCATTCTTCCTGAGTCATCTTCCCTTGGGCAATCTTTCCTCTGAATGTTGTGTTTCCCTAAAGTCTAAAGTACACTGCTGAACGCGCTTGGGAGGTTTCCTCCATGACTCTTATGATGGGGGCATGGCTAGTATCCTCAAAGGTGATTGCTTCTATGTTATTAACCAATTCCTCCTCAGTGGCTGCAACTGAATGCATAATCATGATGTTTTAAATAATTCACGAGAAATAAAAATCGTCAACAAACCACTGATTTACCGGATGGGTTAACTTCATCAGGCCCTTCTTCAAAGGTACCTCAGGAGAAAACTCTGATCTACTTCTGAGCCACTGTAAACTCTATGGAGGATGGTCCTACTGAGACAGGCTCGGGGTCTTCAGAATCCACTCAGCAGCAACTGTTCAGTTCTTTATTTACTTAATTTACTTTATTTTCGTAATCACCTACAACAAACTACTGTGAAGATCGAATGAGTCACGGGATACAGAAGCGTTCTGAACACTCTAAAAGATTTGATAATTTACCACTTTCACTATTTTAAAGAGCACTTTGATGCCCACTGGGTAAATTTTTTCTTCTTCTTCTAGGAAACCCAATATAGAAGTTTGCAAAATATCTACCGCTACCTCAAGGCAGACATGGCCCCCTCCCCCACTTACACAAAACAAAACCAACAAAAACAAAAGGCAATCAAAGAAAACTAAGCCACCGTCACAACAAAAATAAGAACACCACCAAACCAGGTGTGTATCGGCATCTGAGCTCATCTCAAACCTAATGACAATGATAGATTTTTGAGGCTTAATTTGCTTCTGAGTTCTTGCTGGATAGAAATCCTGAAAATTGCCTTGGGAGCCTGAGCACTTCCCTGGATGCCTTTGGGAAGAGAGACAAGCCCTCCATCTGCCCTGCAGCTAGAAGAGAGAGAGAGAAAGTAGAGTTTTAAGGTCCTTACCGTGGCGTCTTCCCCAGCGTAGTGCTGGAGGACCAGGCGCCCACCTGGGTGCCTGTGGATCCAGTTGGTGATGTTGTAGACCTTGCGATTGATCACCAGCCACTGGTCAGCCTCCTGATTGTGCTGCTGGATCTCCTGCCAGGTGTACCTGTTGAGACTTTTCCCAGACAAGCTGAGCTTCCCATTTGCCTCCTGCTTTACATGGTCTTCCACTTTCCCATTTGCTTTCGGCTTTCTGTTCACCTGAAGCTTATCACCTAGGTATGGCTGATTCTTCCCTACCAGGGTCCCCTTGCTCTCATGTTTTCCTGTAAACTTCATCCTCATTGAATGTCTCCTGAAATTTCTTCTACTCTACTCCAATAGAAGCACAAAGTTACCAGCTCTCTCTTCTTTCACCTATTGCCATAGGATCCACACTGGAAATATCTCCTTGTCAGTCTAGTTGTCTAGCAGTATGCACCTTCCCAGACTGTCCCTACTCTGCTTCCTTGGCTTTCTGTCCCTCTGAGAAGCCGGTCTGTTGTTCTGTGTGCCTGAACCTCCTCTCTCTCGTTACCTCTCCATTCCTCGCTAGCTGGCTTCGTAGTAGCATCCTCCTTCTTCATTAAATGTCCCTGAGTAAAGTGCTGGGGCCAATCAAGTCTGGTCAGATGTTGCTGCCTGCCACAGAGGGGTGGGGCTAAGCCTGATCTGAAAGATTCTACTGTCTGTGTTTGGTTTGGTTGTTTGGCACTAGATTTCCTACATGTCTATCAACGGAGGCATTTCGATTTATTAACTTGATATATGACGCAGGAGTAGAGGCTTTCAAAAGTTTCAGAATGGCACCTATGCTTGGTAGACTTGGGAAATATTATAATGACAAGTGCATTTTTTCCTTAGGACTTTTACACTTTGAAGACATCACCCACAAACAAACCAAAAAAGAACAAAAAGTTCCAGCTTCATTTGACCAAAAAAGCAAATCAGAGGAAACCTGGTTTTCGCTCCTGTCAGTTCCCTCCAAGAGCCATTTATATCTATATGCAAGCAAACCTAAAGATAATAGCAGCCGACTTGTTGGAACAAAGGCGATACCTTGTCACATGTTTTGCCTTTTTTAATCCTTTCATCAATATTTGAGGCAGGTGCTCTTAGTGCCCTACTTTTTAAGGTAAGAATGCAAGCTTGAAGGTCTGAGGTAGCTTTGCCAGAATCAACTTGTGACCGAGAAGTGCACTGGTGTATGATTGCAGATTCCAAATTCCAGCCTCTTTCCCTTCTGCTTCCAACACATAGAGTCTAGCTATATATGTGAATAACTCGACTCGTTGTTTAGAAATAAGGCAGAAGAAGAAAGACCAGGGTGAGGCAGAGCAGGAATTAGTCTGACAGCCTATCATTTTATAGATGAATTTTCAGCAAAGAGGCATCCAGAAATAATAGAACGTGCATTCTCATATTTTGGAATCCACCTGAATGAAATCAGCCTGATTTAGGTACTAAGGACTCAAACTGGATTGCTTTAATAATTAAGAATCATAAACAACCTAACTGTCCACATATCATGAAGGAGTCTGCATTGATGATGTCCACGGAATGTTTATAGATATTGAAATGTTTTATAGAACTTTCAATGCCATAGACTTGGGCTTGCAAAATAGTTGGTAAAAAGTGAGTCTATAAAATGAAATATACTTAATTACGCGTGGTTAGAAGGAATTATACCAAAGTATCACTACTAATCCTCTGAATTGTGATGCTACTTTCTCCATTGCTTTTGGTGGTATTTGCCAAAATTTCTATAAATAGCATATGTTACACTTGTTTGGAAAAAGCAGAGACTTTTTGAAAAGTAGGATATGACACAAAGGTAGGATATGACACAAAAGGCCTTGATAGTAGAGTGAGATGATGGCAGGATCACAGTTCGGCTACCATTTATTAGCAGTAGGATGGTAAGAAAATTCCATCACTGTTTCCTTCCCCTGCCTCCATCTGTACACTGATGAACATTGTCAAATTTCAAATGAACATTTTCAGAAATTCTCAGTAGTTTCTGGAATTTTTCTATGGGACTTTTAGAAACCCAACATATACCCATCTGCAAATGTAGACTAACACCATTATTATCACATGGAAGACTAAAGTTCACCTGACCTCAGACATTGCATTATTCATTGCCGCGTATGCCTGTGGAAGTTGGACCGTGAATCAAGGCAATGGTAGAAGAATCTATTTGAATTATGGTGTTGGCAAAGAATATTGAAAGTACCGTGTTCTGTTAAAAGGACAAAAAACATTTTTTTCTTGGCAGAAGTACAGCCAGAATGCTCCTTAGAAGCAAAGAGTGTAAGATTTCATCTCACATACTTTGGACATGCTATCAAGAGAGACCAGTTCTTAGAGAAGGACATAATACTTGGTAATAAAATGGACATGATACTGGGCATCCAACAAAAGGCAGACACTCCAGCCGAAGGATTGACATACTGGTTGGAGCGATGGGCTCAAACCTGAATGTATAGGTCCAGTGAATAAATTATAGTAGTTCTAGAATGTCAGAATTAAGAGGGGTTTGAGAACTACAATTTGGTTCGAAACCAACCCAATGGCAATGCAGTTTGTTTGTTTTTATTTTTCGAGGCAGCAAGGTATTTCCCAATATCAGAAATAGAAAAGGCTTCGTGGCCAGGAATATCTAAGTTGAATAGTCTTGTACAAGATTCTTATTATCCCTGTGCCCCATTCTGTAGGCTAGACTCAAAACTTTATACTTGTAAATCTGCAGAGAGGATTATGTGATGTTTGCAAAGAACTTGGTAATGCCTAATACTTGGAGTTCACATGACAGCTGCTATTATTGCTATCACATCTGTTTCTTTCCCTGTGTGGAATGTAATTACCTAAGCTTTACTCACTTATGTGTGTTGTCTTATGTTATCTTAATAGGTGTTACTATGAACGTTTTCTGTTCTGGAATGTAATTACCTGTGCATTATTTACCAGACCAGGTGGTGTAGAGACTACTAGGTCAACAATTTGAACCCACCAGCTAAACTTCAAGAGGAAAATTAGGTTGTCTAGTCCTGTAAAGATCTAAAGTCTCAGAAACTCAAATGACAAAGTTCGACTCTGTCCTACAGGGTCTCTGTACATGGAAACCTACACAGTCTCCTCATTTGAAGCAGAAAATGGAAATCAATGAACTCTAATGGACCTGTAACACTTAAAATGTGATCAGACTATGTGCCTTTTTATCTCTTTTGAGAAGAAAGTCCAACAGTGAACTTCTGCATGTCTGGGTGTGCAAATAGAACACGTGTTCAAGACCGAGGACTTTTCATTCTAGCATATTGGTCTGGATAAATGTTCTACCCTCTCTGCTTCCTCATTTATAAAACAAACGTTGGTATTAATGATGTATGTTTTTGGTGAGGACGAAATGTGCGGATAAATATAAATAGTAACCGTTCTTCTTTTGAACAGTTTTATTGGCATCTAACGCACACATCAGACAATTCAATAGTCCAGTCCCATCAAGAAGGGCTGTACAATCGTCACCACAGTCAGGTTGAGAGCATTTTCTTCATGCTGACACTTATCCCCCCATTTGTACTTAGCTTGTGTGTCGTGCCGCATCTCCCCCAACTTCCTCTGCCAAGCCCTCAAGGAGCCATTGATCTCGCTGTCTCTATAGATTTACCAATCCTGGGTTTCATACACAGGAAAACATTTTAAAAAACAAGAAGAACAAGGTAAAACCTAAAAGCCTCAAGGGAAGAAAATGCAGAAACGATTAAAAACTAGAACAAATTCACAATGGATCACAAGGAAGATCAAATGACAACGTGCTGAATTTAACAATCCACTTTCCAGTGCAGTATGCGTGAGTAATACCTACCGTGTTTAGGTTTTTGGGAAAAGTTAACTTCTGGCATTACACTTTGATTTCTGAAACACAGTATTACTCAACTTTAGAAAGTATTTGATGGGTTCTTACCATTTCCAGGTACTTTGTGTTCTCCCTAATTCAGTTTTCTTAAAGAAAGCCAACTGTCCGAATGGACCAGAGAAAGAGATACACCAGGGGAAGTCAAAAGGTATCAGTATGAATCTTAGAAACATTATTAAATAAAAATTTAATAAAATTTCATGTGGAGCTATTGTGTTTGGGTCTTTTGGATATAGACCTTTGTCTAAGTCTATACACGTTTGAAGGTGGTGTTTTCTTCTGCTTAACCCTACCCCGAAGAACCCCTCCCTCTTTTATTTATGCCTTGTCAAATTGGACATCCTTGGAAAGAAGCAAAATGTTCTTGGAACTTGGGGAAGAAAAAGAAGCCTGAAGGGGCTGGAGGTAAATGAGAAGAGGTCTTCCAGCAGAATTCTCATAGACCTCCATTGCCATCATCCTAATGGAAGAGAATTTCCTTGGCATAACTTTCCTGACCTTTTTCTCACCTACGCAGTTTTCAGTTTTCTTCAAACCTCTCCATCCTAAGCTAAGTCCCCATGATATTCCTGGGGCCTTGGACAAAAAGCTATCAAGGTGATCTTTGTGATCTCCCACGACAGTTACTGTAACCTTCGGGGCTAACTTCTTTGCCTTGAATTTAATGGGCCCACTAGATCCCCTTGGAAGCCCCTGCTTGGATTGGATTTTTCTTTTTTAAATCACACTGAGACCAAGACAGTGTATCCTTAAGAGAACTTGCCTGCAGTCATTCCACTGATCCCAGAGAGATGTTTATACACATTGTATTTGGAATAAACCCATGCATATATGTTCTGTATTTCTTTTGAATTCCCCTTGTACATGGATCAGCTTAGAGAATGAAGCTGGTGAGGGTATGTGAAAGTATAAATCATCGGTGGTGAGATGAGGTTGATCTTTTTTCCTTCTACTGTGGTTCTCTGTGTGACAGTCGTTAGAACTTTGAATCTTTCTACTCCATGTTCCTTGTCTCCTTTTTTAATGAATAGGTGAACTTTCCTAACTCTGTAATGTTATACACCAGGAAAATAAAAAAGCCAAGGCTTCTGAGGCTATGAATAATCCTATAATCCTATCTTTATGTCCTCAAAACCAGTGAATTTCTATTTTAAGTTAAAAAGGTAGGAAAGGTTTTGAAAGAAATTCTCCAACAAGCTGAAGTGCCACTCGATGCCATCTCTAGCTTCTGAGGACTTCAGCTCTGTAACTAACTCCGGGGGAGGAAGTGCTTCTGTGGATAGACAGCCCAGAGAGGGAAAATACGCTGATGTTTGCCATCAGCCAAACTTCGTGTTCATGCTTCTTTTTTGCTATGTCCTTTTACAAAAGCGATGCGTGGTTATGGAGCCGTGCGTGCATGGTGCAAGCGGTGACCGTGCTCAGTTTCAGTTCACCTAAACTTCAAAAGGCCTGTCTACTTCTGAACAGCAAGCCGCTGAAAATCTTATGGAAGACATTTCAACTGTGACACATGGGTCGCCATGAGTCAGCATGCAGTGCCAATTGCCATTGGAACTAGTACGTCTCTGGAAAGTCTTACTCTTAGTTTCCTTCTTTATTAGTAGTGGTGTAATGATACCTATTCTCCCATCTGTAAAGGGTTGCTAAGTGGCTCAAAAAGGATAATAGGGGTGGAGTTTGCTCCTGCAAAACCTGTTATTGCGATGATTGTGGTTTTATGTCACCTGTAAGATAAGCCATGTTCTCCACGGGCAATATTCCAACTGGTTCCTTTGTGTCACAGAGCAAAACGTAACCATTCTTTTAGCCTCACAGCTCGATGCAAATACAAAACAGAGTATAAACGGATGCAGTTCGTGATGACTGTGCATTACCAGTGGGTCTCTCCCTGTCTATCTAAAAGTGCTCCTTGAGGGATGACTTTAGATAAATGGATATTAATTTAAGTGCTATCATCACTGGCTGATATGCTTTCCAGGTGCGTTAATTTACTTGGGACATATCCTGGTACTGTGTGTGTAGAGTTATTTCATAAAGTCCCCATCCACTTTTCCCAGGTCAACTGCCTTGAGACATTTCCCTATCACTTCCGCAAAGTTATAACAACACCCAATTAGCGATCAGTCCCTTGGCTTAAAATCACTTCATTGTCTTAATGCAGACATTCAGGAAGGACAGCTTTCCCCAAGATGCCCCAGGACTCAGCTGGTTCCTATGGACTTGCTGTGGGTCAGCCCTAGTCTTGCAAAGCACAAGACTCAAAATGGGAGGATTTCTTTGCTGAGGCAATGTGACCAGGTTTGCTCACAATGCAACAGAATGGTTTACCCTCTTAGTTCCAGCTCCTATCTTATTTCAAGTGATCAAAGAAGAAATGAAGCCACTATGCTAAAAAGGAATAATCAGCTAAGATTCTACATTCAGCCAGTCGCAGAGGAGATGAGAAGGGATAGAGGAATGAGCAGTGCATTACATTCTAATGTTCAGGAAGGCAGAGGTTTTGTCCCTGGGGGTTCAATGGTCAGAAACTATCCTAATGGTTGGAGGCTTAAGTCTACCCAGAGGGGCCATGGAAGAAACGTCTGGCAGTTTCCTTTCAGCAAAGTTGCCATTGAAAACCCCATGGAACATCGTTTTATCCTGACACAATGTGAAATCAGCATGAATCAGAATTATCTCAATGGCAACTGGTTTTGTTTCATCACTCTGTTTATGAATCTGGCATTAGATAGGTCCTCACGACATGAAAAGAAAAACAAATGCATGAACAAATGACCAGGCAGTTGGACCTTGGTTCGGGGTTTCAGAATGTAAGCATATCCCTCAAGCATCTCACTGTAGGAGTAAAAGTGGAGAAGAGACCTTGTCATCACCTGCCATACTCACCTCGCTTTATTGAATGCTCACCACAGTGATTAAACCTATTTCTCAAGAAGGAAAAATCACATTCACAGAGATCAAATATGGTGCCAATAGACGGCTTAAACATAAATGAGATGGATGTGACCTCTCAAAACGTTCCTGTTGCACATTTCAAGACTCAATATTTAGTCAGCATGGGTTCTGAGAGGAGTGATGTAATGTGGGAATGGTTGTCAGTGACAGTTAGGGAGCCCTGGTGGCATAGTGGGTTATGTGCCGGGCTGCCAACCATAAGGGAAGAAGTTTAAAACCTCCAGCCTCTGCAGGGGAGAAGAGATACAACCTGAGAAACTCACAGGACCAGCTCCTTTCTATCCTATAGGGTCACAAGAGTCAGAATCCACTAGATGGCAATGAGAAGGGTGATGATAAACACAGTAAATGTCACTAAACTGTATATGTGAAGATTTTAAAAAATAGTTGAAATATTTTGTTACATATACATTTACTAAAATATTGAAAAAACCCTCTAATATTTATGGAAAATATATGATGCCCTGGGGCTAGGCTGTGAGTGGCTTTAAGTAGCTGGTTAATATAGCTTGATTTTACAATTTTATAGTCATATTACTTTCTGATCAATAATGCTAACGATAGACTTACCATGATTTGGGGAGATGAAGCTGTTTAGCCCTGTCATTTCATGTGACCCTTGACCCATGATCCCTGTTTCGGTGAGCTTAGGGCAGTATTGTTTGGTTTTCAGGACCCAGAGGTCTTTAAACACCCCCCCCCCTATAAAACCACTGCAGATGCCTGGGGGAAACGTGAAATGTTGTGACTTAATGAAGCAGTAAAAATGCCAGCTCTACAATGTATTGGTCCTCTCCGCTCTTACGTTTCTATTCTGTGTCGTCTTATTCTCCCCTCCCATTTCCCCCTTCTCCTCTTCCATTCTCTTTTCTTCCTTCTCTATTTTTGCCTCTTGTTTCTGTGAACTTTTAAGAAAACATCAAAATATCTATAGTCGACGGGCCAAATAGCTTCTTCTTTGAAGTGTTTTACTGAGTCACCTAGTTTTCAAGGTGATGTTTGTCTCAAGGTGATTCAATAACATGCCCTCTAAATTTGGAAGATGTTGGACATGCCGGTAATGGCTCCATGGTTGAAAAACGAACTCAAATGAAATGGATGCGAGATAAATGATATTTATTAGTTCACGTAACTTTATTAAAAGAGAATTTAGAGCTCAAGAAATTTAAAAGCTCAGGAACACACAACTTCAGACACTACTATACCTAAGAAGCAATTCATGTTCTATCCTGACTACTCCTAGACATATTTTTCCTTGGTGCATGCTGAAAGCTTGAGTTTGAAGTACATATAGGAAGCTTCTTTTGACCAATAGTGGGGGGGGGGATGATAATTCAAATTGATCTTTTTATGACCAGAGGAATAGAGATACTCTGTTAGTTGGTCCAGATTGTGGATGCCACTCATGAACTAAGCTCAAGAACTCACCACCATTTACCTAATGAGCTGACCTCCCTGGCCTATACTGATCAATCCTGGAGAAGTAGCGGCTCACAGAATAATATCCAGCACTATTATCAGACGCTTTCACTTGTCTGTCAGTTTGTCATACTGTGTTGGCATGTGTTTCTATGATTGTGGAAGTTATGTCACCAGTATTTCAAATACCAGCAGAATCACCCAAAATGAACAGGAGGTTTCACCAGCACTTCAAGGATAAGAGCAGAGGATGAAGGAGGGAAAAACTGTCCACTTCTAAGTAATTCGCCACTGAAAACCTTATAGAGAGCCGAAGAACCTGATAAATAGCAGCAGAACATTGGCAGAGATAGTGCCAAGATGAGGTCCTCAGTTAAGAAGGTCTCAAGAGACAAGCAAGGAAGAGGTGCTTTTTCACATTGGAATTGACCATAATGATGTGGATGGACTAACGCTTGCAGGAGTAAATCCATCAGGACCTTCATGTACTGATGAGGCTTGACGCAAATACGAAGAAACAGCAGCAAATATCTACTACAAATTGGAACTTAGAATGTACAAAGTGAGAGAGGGGGAAGATGGCCGACAGGGACACCCGCATACTCTGAGAGCTCCTCCAAACAAAGCGGGATTGGCGACCAGGTAGCTGAATAGTAAGAGTCTGGTGAGTGAAATATCCCCCTGGGACAGCACCCCAGTCCTACCCCACGTATTTGTCCGGAGAAGGGGTCTAGGTGAAAGAGGACCGGACTAGTGGGACATCTCTGGCCACTAAGCTGCCATGAGCTCACTGGCGACCGGCTTAGGCTCCATCCCCAAACCGGACGCCAGCCCAGAGCCGCTTGCCTGCCCTGCCTACTCCAGCGGCCCACTCCCCACTCCCCACTCGCGGATCCCCACTGGGAGAGAAGCTTTCCTCTCCCGCAGTTCCCCTCTCCCCGCAGGGCAGCGATCTGCCCTCGGGCCCACGTCCCTCCCTCCATTCATCCAAGCTCAGGGGTCCCACGGGGGACCATCCACCCGCACCGCTGCCACGGACCTCTCCACCTGCCCTCCATGCGCTGGCCTCCCACCCCCGCCCACCCCCTCCAGCCCCTGGCAGCCTAGCGCCAGCTCCACTCCTGGCGGGGACCCTGCGCTGAGCATTTCCCGCCAACAGGAGCCATAGCCCAACCCGCGCCTGTCCCGGACCCTGAGCTTCCGCGGAGCGCCCCGCCCCGCACTGCTGAGTCTGCCCACCAAGGGCCCCCCCCTGCGCAAGGCACAAGAGTAGGTGCCCTCCCCAGGGTGCTGCGGGGACCCCGGCGGCCGCGACTCTGAGCCAGAGCAGAGGAAGGGCGCCATTGCCCCCTGCGGTTTCGCGCCAAGCCTCCTTTGCTGGCGCCATTACCCCCTGCGGTTTCGCGCCAAAAGGGCGGAGAGCGAACACCATTGTTCCCTGCAGTGTCCCGCAGCTGCCTGCGCAGCTATCCAAGGGGCCTCCCCGCGCCCGCTCACAGCCCGGGCAGATCAAACACTCCACCTGCAGTGGAGCCTGGGTCTCCGCTTTGCAGTCCCTGAGGAGCCGTCAGTGAGCTCCAGCCAGCTCTCACCACCTGGGGCCCTGTTGGGTCCCCAGTGCCAGCCCTAAGCCTGCCGCAGCCCGCCCCAGCCACCCCAGGAGACGGCACAGTGGCCTGAGCCTCCACACAATAAGGTTACTCCTGTCTCCCAGAAGCATGGGGCCTATTAAAGGATCAAGGAAAAATCAACAGACCACATCACTCCCAACAAAAAAATCAGAGAAATGAGGCACTTTAACAGACCTAACGTCACTCATAGAAGAAACAGATATAGATCAGCCACAAAAGGAAATCTTCAGAACTCTGCTTGCAGTAATACAGGAGCTAAGAGAAGCAAACCAAAATAAGGATGCAACGATAGAAGGGATGAAATGCACAATAGAGGGGATGAAGTCCACAATAGAGGGGATGAATACTATCCACCAAAAGGAACTGCAGAAACTAACAGAGGAGGTAGCAGAGGCCACACAAAAGGTCACAGAAGCTATATCTAGGCTTGAGGAGGCTGAGAACCGTATCAGTGAACTCGAGGACACTCAAACCAAACGAAGCAAGCGAGAAAAACAATCAGATAGGAAAATTAAAGAAACAGAAGACAGCCTGAGATCAATGACAGATGCTATGAAGAGGAATAATATTCGAATAATCGGTCTACCGGAACACAACATAACACACAAATCGACCGCCAAGATAGCAAAGGAATTCCTGGAAGAAAATTTCCCCAACCTAACAAAGGAGAAACCGACTCTCATACAGGAAGCAGAGAGGACGCCGGGTAAGCTAAACACCAAGAAGAACACGCCAAGGCATATAATTGTAAAATTATCCAACTTAGAGGAAAAAGAGAAAATTCTACGAGCATCAAGAGAAAGGAAGACAGTCACATACAAAGGAGCGCAGGTAAGAATATGCTCAGACTTATCAGCTGAAACCATGAAGAGGAGGAGAGAATGGAGCAACATCTTCCAAAAACTGAAAGATAAAAATGCCTCCCCCAGAATCCTATACCCTGCCAAGTTATCCATTAAGATAGAGGGTAAGATAAGGGTCTTCCAGGACAAGGAAGAACTCAAAAAATATACTGCAAGTCACCCGACCCTGCAGAACATACTGGCTGACTCACTATGGCCAGAAGATCAAGCTCCAACTAGAACCTCCAGGAGACCACCATATAGCCCATCTCCATCTAGAAGCCAACATGCCAGCAACACGTACCAGGACAACACGGTCTCAGATGAAAAAGAGGACAGGATAGAAACCCTCCACTCAAATGCAGTACACTGATATGAAGGAAGATAGGCAAAGACCCAAAACACAAAACAGAATATGGCAACCATGAAGCCAGAGATTGTAATAATCACTCTGAATACAAATGGGCTCAATTCATATGTTAAAACAAAGAGGCTGGGGGACTGGATTAGAAAACATAACCCATCAATCTGCTGCCTGCAAGAGACACACCTTAAGCAAGCAGACAAGCATATGCTGAGAATAAAGGGCTGGCAGAAAGTATACCAAGCAAATGGTAACTCCAGGAAGGCAGGAGTGGCTATCTTAATCTCCGACAAAATGGATCTCAAGATCCAAAACATAAAAAGAGACAAAGAGGGACATTACATAATGCTCAAAGGCTCAGTAAACCAGGAAGCAATAAGCATACTGAATATTTATGCACCTAATAATGGTGCGGCAAATTTCGTCAAACAAACTATTAAAAAAATGACAGAAGAAATCACGGAAACAACAATAATAGTGGGGGACTTCAACACTCCACTATCAGAGAAAGACAGGTCACAGGGAAAGAAGCTCAGCAAAGAGGCCAGAGAGCTAAACAATGTAATTAGGCAACAGGGCCTGATAGACATCTATAGAGCCTTTCATCCAAAAGCAAAAGGTTTCACATTCTTCTCCAATCCACACGGATCTTTCTCAAGAATAGATCACATGCTGGGGCACAAGGCCAGCCTGAGTAAATTCAAACACATAGATATTATCCAGACGTCTTTCTCAGACCACCATGCCATAAAGCTGGAGATTAATAGGAGGGCACCCAGAAAAGCAAGGGTCACCAATTGGAGAATAAACAACGATCTCCTGCGACATGAATGGGTTAAGGTCCAGATCAGAGAGGATATCAGGAAATTTCTAGAAACTAATGAGAACGAGCATACAACATATAAAAACTTATGGGACACTGCAAAGGCAGTTATCAGAGGTAGCTTGATATCACTGAATGCATACATGAAAAAAGAAGAAAGGCGTATGACAGATATGTTAACACAAAACCTCCAACAACTAGAACAGAGTCAACAGAACTACCCCTCCAATAGCAAGAGAAAAGAAATAATAAAAATCAGGGCAGAGTTAAACCAGTGGGAAGACAAAAGAACAATGCAAAGGATTAACAAAACTAGAAGCTGGCTTTATGAACGAATTAATAAAATTGACACTCCCCTGGCAAAGCTTACCAAAGATAGAAAGGAGCAATCATCAATAGCCAGGATGAGGGATGAATCGGGGGCAATAACAACAGACCCCAATGAGATAAAAAGGATAATCACAAAGTACTATGAAGGTTTGTATTCTAATGAATTCAGAAACCTGGAAGACATGGATAAATATTTAGAAAAACAATCTATCCCTAGATTATCTGAGACAGAGATCAAGAACCTCAACAAACCCATAGCGAAGGAAGGAATAGAGAGTGTCATCAAAAACCTACCAAGGAAAAAGGCCCCAGGGCCAGATGGCTACACAGCAGAATTTTACCAAACATTCAGGGAAGAGCTGACACCGATCCTCCACAAAGTATTCCAGAACATAGAAAAGAACGGCAAGCTCCCAAACTCATTTGACGAAGCCAGCATTACTTTGATACCCAAACAGGGAAAAGACCCCACAGGTGTAGAGAATTATAGACCAATATCTCTAATGAACATAGATGCAAAAATCCTTAACAAAATATTGGCCAATAGAATACAAAGGAACATCAAACATATCATTCACCACGACCAAGTAGGATTCATCCCAGCGATGCAGGGATGGTTTAACATCCGAAAATCCATCAATATCATACACCACATCGAGAAGAAAAAGGATAAAAACCATATGATAATATCCATAGATGCAGAAAAAGCATTTGACAACATCCAGCATCCATTCCTAATCAAAACACTCATGAAGATAGGATTGGAAGGTAAGTTCCTCAAGCTCATACAAGCTATCTATGAAAGACCAACAGCCAACATCATAGTCAATGGAGAAAAGACAAGAACAATACCACTGAAAAAGGGTACAAGACAAGGATGCCCCCTGTCCCCTCTTCTATTCAATATCGTTTTGGAGGTTCTGGCTAACAACATAAGACAGCGGAAGGACATCAAAGGGATCCAGTTGGGAGAGGAGGAGGTGAAACTATCGTTATTTGCAGATGACATGATCCTATACATTGAAGACCCCCAAAACTCCACAGTTGGAATACTTACAGCAATAGAGGAATACGGAAGAGTAGCAGGATACAAGATCAATAAACAGAAGTTGGTAGGGTTTCTGTACACATCGGACAGGGCCATGGAAGAGGCGATTAAGAGGGAAGTACCCTTCACAGTAGCCAAGAACAAATTGAAATACCTAGGAATATACTTAACAAAAAATACTAAAGACCTATATAAGCATAATTATAAAACCCTATTACAGGAAACCAAAAGTGACCTTCACAAATGGATGAAGCTCCCCTGCTCATGGTTAGGTAGGCTGAACATAGTAAAGATGACAGTTCTTCCTAAAGCACTCTACAAGTTCAATGCTATACCAATCCAATTACCATCAACCTTCTTCAAAGAATTGGAAAAACTGACCACCAACTTCATATGGAGAGGGAAGAAACCCAGAATTAGCAGAGAACTCCTTAAGAAGAAGGACATAATTGGAGGACTCGCCCTACCTGATTTTAATGCCTACTACACAGCTACAGTGGTCAAAACAGCATGGTACTGGCACAATGATAGACACTCAGACCAGTGGAAAAGAATAGAAAGCCCAGGAGTAAAATCATCAGCATATAGACAACTGATCTTCGACAAGGGTCCCAAAAACGTCAAGTGGGAAGCAGATGCCCTCTTTAATAAGTGGTGCTGGAAACAATGGATATCCACATGTAGAAAGTTGAAACAAGACGTCTACCTCACCCCATGCACAAGAATACACTCAAGGTGGATCACAGATCTAGAAGTCAAACCCCAAACCATCAGGACCATTAAGGAGGGAATGGGGACTAATCTCAGAGCACTGGCCCAGGGAGCACATAGGCTCACTGCAACAGGGAAGGGGACACACACAGGTGATCTGGAAATCGACAAATGGGATCTAATAAGAATAAAACACCTGTGCACCTCGAAAGACTTTGCCAAGAGGGTGACAAGGCAACCCACAGACTGGGAGAAGATTTTTAGTAATGACACGTCAGACAAAGGGCTCATTACTAAAATCTACAACACCATCATGACCTGCAAAAAGAGGAAAACAGTTAACCCCCTAAGGAAGTGGGCAAAAGAAATGAGAAGAACTTTCACTAGAGAGGAGATCAATATGGCCAATAAATATATGAGAAAGTGCTCGAAGTCCCTTGCCATAAGAGAAATGCAAATCAAAACAACCATGAGATACCACCTAACACCCCTGAGGCTAGCCCAGATCAGTAAATCAGAGAGCAACAAGTGTTGGAGGGGCTGTGGTGAAGTAGGAACCCTCCTCCACTGCTGGTGGTCGTGCAGATTTGTACAGACACTGTGGAAAGCAATCTGGCGATACCTAAAGAAAATGGAAATTGATCTACCTTACGACCCAGCCATCCCTCTACTGGGCATATACCCGGTTGAAGCAGCAAATAAAACACGACCAGTCATATGCGCTCCAATGTTTATTGCGGCACAATTCACAATAGCAAAGACTTGGAAACAGCCTAAGTTTCCATCGATAGACGAGTGGATTAGCCAACTTTGGCACATACACACAATGGAGTATTATGCAGCACTAAAAAGCACCGATGAGCACATGAAACACGTTATTTCATGGGAAGAGCTGGAAGGAATTATGTTAAGCGAGGTAAGCCAGACCCAAAGGGACAGGTACAACATGAGTCCCCTGAGGTAAGTACAATCAGCATGACAGAAATGGGGCATTAATCCACCCAAGGGGAGGGTATGGTTTATATCTCCACAGGGAAAGTGGGACCAGACTTCAACCCAGTGTCGCAAGGTGTGAATGCAATATCCCGGCGTGGAGGACGGAACCGGTGGAGAGGTCTGGGAGGCTGGCCCCAGCACCATAAATTAAGTGGATTCCTGCCCCTCCCCCGAAAAGAACTTTTTCCAAAGGACGACATTGACCCTGCAGCTATGGGAGATGGACATATTTGATCAGAGCACACGGGAGCAGATGAAGGGGCAGGAGGAGAGAGTGGAGCACAGCCTGGCCCACCAGGCCGTGATGATGATGTTCCTGAGTAGAGCAGCCAGTCCACAGAGAGAACAACATGGCTGACCCTACTATGAGACATGATGCCCCTCAGTGACTAAGGGCGATACAGGGGACAGCACCGGAGACACAGTGTGGGAATTGCACCTGACCTGATCCCACCACACCGAGGCAAAGCACTGGGGGAGTGCAGCGGAACAGCAAGGGAATGGAGTGGCAAGGTCCCCAGGGAATGCTGAAAGTGGACTTTGGGGCCAGGGCGTGGTGCCCCAACAGACTGGACAGGAAAACGCTCCTAAGGGCCAGCAAAGATCCCTGAACTAACTACAAGCTTTTCTCTTGTGAACTGTTTTGTTCTGTTCTTTTTCAGTGGTTTGTTTTGGTTGTTTTGTTGTCTGGTTGTATACTGTTGCTTTGTGTTCCTCTGTCTAGTTTTCGTGCATGTTAGTGACTCCACAGGTCTGTCTGAATAGGACAGGCTGGATGAACTATCTGGATGAAAAACAACGGGACCGACAGTTCCGTGGGGACTTGGGGTGGGGGGTAGGGGGGGTAAGGAAGTGGTGTTAACAAACCCAGGGACAAGGGAAAAACATGGGACCCCAAATGGTAGAGAAGGGGGAGTGGCAGGCCTGGTGGGAAATGATCAAGGGTAAGGTTGCTTAGAGAAGAGGTATACTCTAGCCCAGTTGGCGATGAAGCATGGTAGTAGGGCAGGAGGAAGGTCAAGGGAGATGGAGGAAAGAGCTAGGAGTCAAAGGGCATTCATGGAGGTCTAGACAAAGACATGTACATGCAAATATATATAGGAGGATGGGGAAATAGATCTTTGTGTCGATATTTATAGGTCAAGTATTAAGGTGGCGGAAGGACCTTGGGCCTCTACTCAAACACTCCCTCTATGCATGAATACCTTCTTTTATTAAATTGGAACTCTATGATGCTCACTCTCCCGACACAACGGCTGGAGCCAAAGTGGGTGAACAAGTAAATGTGGTGAAGAAAGCTGATGGTGCCCGGCTATCAAAAGAGATAGTGACTGGGGTCTTAAAGGCTTGAAGATAAACAAGCGGCCATGTAGCTCAGAAGCAACAAAGTCCACATGGAAGAACACACCAGCCTGTGGGACCGAGTGGTCCCAAAGGGATCAGTTACCAGGCATCAAAGAACAAAAAATCATATCATTGACTGCACACCTCCATGATAGGATCGCTGCAGACAAATGGGTACACAAGCAAATGTGGTGAAGAAAGCTGATGGTGCCCGGCTATCAAAAGAGATAGTGTCTGGGGTCTTAAAGGCTTGAAGGTGAACAAGCGGTCATCTCGCTCAGAAACAAATAAGCCCACATGGAAGAAGCACACTGGCCAGTGCGATCACGAGGTGCCCAAGGGACCAGATATAAGGCATCATGCAAAAAAAAAAAGATATAAGTGTGTGTATGTATGTGTATTTATGTGTATATGTATATATGTATGTGTATATATATTATATTAAATGAAGGGGGAAGTGCAGAGTGGAGACCCAAGGCCCAAGTGTCGGCCAATGGAGATCCCCTCATAGAGGGGCTTAGGAGAGGAGATGGGTTAATTAGGGTGTGAGGTAGTATCGATGAAGAACACAGCTTTCCCCCAGATCCTGGATGCTTCCTCCCCGCAACTACCATGATCCAAATTCTACCTTGCAGGGCTGGATAGGACAGAGGCTGTACACTGGTACATATGAGGGTTGGAGATACAGGGAATCCAGGGTGGATGATACCTCCAGGACAAAGGGCGTGAGGGACGATGCTGGGAGAGTGGAGGGTGAGTGGGTTGGAAAGGGGGAACTGATTACAAGGAGCCACATGTGACCTCTTCCCTGGGAGAGGGACAGCAGAGAAGGGGGGAAGGGAGACCCCGAATAGGGCAAGATATGACAAAATAACGAGGTATAAATTACCAAGGGCATATGAGGGAGGGGGGAAAAGGGAGGGAGGGGGGGAAAAAAAGAGGACCTGATGCAAGGGGCTTAAGTGGAGAGCAAATGCCTTGAGAATGATTGGGACAGGGAATGTATGGGTGTGCTTTATACAATTGATGTATGTATATGTATGGATTGTGGTAAGAGTTGTTGGAGTCCCTAATAAAATGTAAAAGAAGAAAAGAGAAAAAAATGATTAGGGCAAAGACTGTACAGATGTGCTTTATACAATTGATGTATGTATATGTATGAACTGCGAAAAGAATTGTATCAGCCCCAATAAATTGTTAAAAAAAATAAAAATAAATGGAGGAAAAAAAAAAGAATGTACAAAGTATGAATGCAGGCATCTTAGAAGTTGGAAAAATGAAATGGAATATATATCAATATTCTAAAATTTAATGAGCTGAAAAAGATTGGTATTGGCCATTTTGAATCAGGCAGTCACATAGTTTACTATACTGGGAAGGACCTGGCATTCAACATCAAAAAGACCATTTCAAGATCTATCTTTAAGTACAGTGCTGCCTATAATAGGATAATATGTAACCTCTGACAAGGAAATCCAGTCAATAAAACTATATTGCAAATATATGCACTGAACACTAAAGGTAATTATGAAAAAATTGAAGAATTTTTTAATCGTTTTATTAGGAGCTCATACAACTCTTATCACAATCCATACATACATCAATTGTGTAAAGCACATTTGTACATTCATTGTCCTCATCATTCTCAAAACATTTACCAACACCTTCAGTCTGATATTGATCAAACATGCAATTAAGCTTGAATTGGGAATTATTGGTGATTGGAATGCAAAATTGTGAATGAAGAGGAAATAATAGTAGTTGTCAAATATGGTCTTGGTGATAAAAATGAAGCTGGAAATTTCAAGACAGAGTTTTACAGGACCAATGGCTTCTTCATCACAAATACCTTTAAAAAACACATACACGCGAAAGGCAACTATACATATGGAGTTCTCCAGAGAGAAGGTACCGAAATCAAAATGACTACATCTGTGGGAATAGAAGGGGAAGGAGCTCAATATAAAAAGGGAAAATAAGGCCTGAGGCCAATTGTGGAACACACCATCAATTGCTCATGTGTACATTCAAGTTTAAGGTGAAGAAAATTGGAGAACCAAAATACGACCTTGAACATATCTCACCTGGATTTCCAGAACATCTCAAGAATAGATTTGCTGACCAATTACAGAAGACACAATGAGCTATGGAATGACATCAAGAATATCACATATGTACAAAATAAAATGTCATTTAAAAGACAGGGAAGAAAAAGTGGATGTCAGAAGAGACTCTGAAACTTGCTCTTAATCAGTCACTAAGACAAATGGATGATATGATGAAGCTAAATAACGGAACGGAAAAATTTCAAAGGGCAGCTCAAGAAGACAAAGTAAAATATTATCATGAAAGGTGCAAAGACCTAGAGTTAGAACACCAAAAGGAAAGGACACACTCAGCATCCCTTAAACTGGAAGAACACAGGTAAAAAGTTCAACCCCCGCCCACCTCCCAATGTACAATATATATTGTAAACCCAACTCTTACATAATTTAACCTAATCCTATTTGGTACCAAGGGCTTCTTTGCTATGTTAATGTAAGGTTTATTTTGAAACAATGACTTTTGAAATATAAAGAACAGATTAAGCATAGAGGGAGCAAGCACTAAAGGGGAAACCCAGCTGTCAGATATTCACCACCAAGGCACAGAAATGCCTGAGCTCCTGAAGCTAAGATAAGGATTTCCCCCAGAGCCAACAGAAAGGGGAAGACTGCCTTCAGTGCCTTGAATTTGGATTTCTTCTCTTCTAAATTTCTGTGCGGTAAAGCCACCACTAGTTGTCATTCTGTTAGAGAAGCATTAGGAAAGGAAGACAACACCTTACTAGTAAATTGCTCGGTGACTTTCCCTTTCAGGGTGTGGAATGGTGTGCTTATGGGATGTCTGTGGATTCATTTCTGTTGACAATGTGTAAATTGCCTGAATCAAAGCAGAGTAAAAAAAATAAACTGGGTCTATCTGTTAAGTATGCAGGAGGATTTCTTCTGGGCTGTGTTGCCTATTGGTAGTCTCTGATTTAGGGGAAAGTGCACTTTTGATGTCAGTGTATCTGGAACAATACATTTTCGTGGGAAGAAGTTATGGGAAAGAGCATGTAAGGAATATGTGGGGAGCTGGGAGGGAGTATTCCTGAGTTATGTACACATACTCCAAGCATTTGATCAAGATAATATGATGGAGGAGATAAAATAGAGAACACGTCCATTTGTTAAGAATGCTGAATTTAGAATTTGAGATTACCACTGAGACACAGCTCACAGATGACAAAGAAGGGAATTAGCACATCAGTGCTAAATGGATTTAGAAGAGGAAAAAATGATGAAAACGAAAGAATGAGGAAGAAGACTGCGAGAAGTTGCCAAAAACTCTTAGTGTGGAAGGAATCACAATTAGTTACTTGAAATCATGGACCCACATTCTCACCCTTCACTAAAGTTGTTAGGCAGATTTGTGAAGCCATGAGATGTTACCCCAAAACATACTTGGACACCTTCCCCTCCTCCCAGAAGAATTCACTTCAGAGGACAGCACTGAAGCAACAGTTCAAGGAGAGGAACGAGTCTGATCAGAGCACAAGGGAGCAAATGAAGAGGGAAGGAAAAAGTGGAACACTCCCTGGCCAACCAACCACCGAGGACAATATTCCTGTTCAGAGCACCTAATGCACAGAAAGGACCATGGGGCCAGGCCCATCACGAGAGACAACATCACTCACTGACCCATAGTGCTTCAAGGGACATCACTGGAGGCACGGTGCTGGAATTGTGCCCAATCTGACTCCACCACACCAGGACAAAACGCTAAAGACGTGCAAGCAAGCAGCAAGGGGTGCAAAGCAATGAAGTCCCCAGAATACCAAAAATAGAATTTGGGGCCAGAGTGTGGCAAACTGTAAAGCAGTCCTAAAGGTCAACAAACAGACCTTGAACTATTTACAGGCTTTTCTTTTTTTGTGTGTGCCATTGCTTTTATGTGATTGTTGTTGTTTTGTTTCCCTTTGTTTTGCTCTGTCTTGTTTTTGTGCTTACTATTGTCTCTGCATGTCTATCTAGATAAAATAGGCAAGATAAACTTTCTGGAATTAAAAACAACAAGACATGGGAGAAGGGGAGACGGGGGGGGGGAAGGAAGGGGAGAGCCAACTAACCCAGGGACAAGGGAACAACAAGTGATTTAAATTGATGGCAAGAAGGGTATAGCATGCCTGGTAGGGCTTGATCAAGGGCAATGTACCTGAGAGGAATTACTGAAACCCAAATGAAGGCTGAACATGATAGAGGGGAAAGAGGAAAGTAAAAGGAAATAGAGGAAAGAACTAGGAGGCGAAGGACATTTAAAGAGGTCTAAATACAGGATTGTACATATGCAAATATATTTATATATAATGATAGGGAAATAGATCTATGTACATGTATTTATAGGTTTAGTATTAAGGTAGCAGAGGGACATTGGGCCTCTACTCAAGTACTCCCTCAATGCAAGATCACTCTGTTCTCATAAGCTGGCATTCCGTGATGCTCACCTTCCTGACATAATAGCTGAAGACAAAGGGGCTGCATAAGCAAATGTGGTGAAGAAAGCTGATGGTGCCCAGCTATCAAAAGATATAGCATCTGGGGTCTTAATGGCGCAAATATAAACAAGTGGTCATCTAGCTGTGAAGCAACAAAGCCCACATGGAAGAACCACACCAGCCTATGTGATCATGAGGTCGTGATGGGATCAGGCATTAGGCATCAAAGACTCAAAACAAAAACAAAAATATCATTGTGAATGAGGGGAAGTGTGGAGTGGAGACACAAAGCCCAACTGTAGACAATTGGACATCCCCTTACAGAAGGGTCACAAGGAAGAGATGAGTCAGTCAGGGTGCAGTTTAGCACCCTTGAAACTTACAACTTTCCTCTAGTTCTTTAATGATCCCCTCCCCCCAACTATCATGACTCCCATTCTATCTTACAAATCTGGTTAGACCAGAACATGTACATGGGTACACATAAGAGCTGGAAACACAGGGAATCCAGGACAGATAAAAAAACCCCTAGAGTATTGAGAATAGCGATACCAGGAGGGTAAGGGGAAGGTGGGGTGGTGGTGAAGAAAGGTAGGACCATCACAAGGATCTACATATAACCCCTCCCAGGGGGGTGGACAACAAAAAAGTGGGTGAAGGGAGACATCGGTCAGTAGAAGACATGAAACTTAATGATTTATAAATTATCAAGGGTTCAGAAGGGAGGGAAGATGGAGGAGGGAGAGAAAAATGAGGAGTTGATAACAAGGGGCACTGATTTAAAAAAATTATTTTATTGGGGGCTCATACAACTCGTATCACAATCCATCCATGCATCCATTGTGTCAAGAACATTTTTACATTTGTTGCCATCAGCATTTCAAAGCACTTGCTTTCTACTTGAGCCCTTGGTATCAACCCCTCATTTTTCCCCTCCCTCCCCAACCCCCTCATAAACCCTTCCTAGTTTATAAATTATTATTATTTTGTCATATTTTATACTGTTTGACATCTCCCATCACCCACTTTTCTGTTGTTTGTCCTCCAGGGAGGGTGTTATATTTAGATCCTTGTAATCAGTTCCCCCTTTCTACCCCTCCTTCCCTTCACCCTCCTGGTATCGACACTCTCAGCTCTGGTCCTGAGGGGTTCATCTGTCCTGAATTCCCTGTGTTTACAGTTCCTACCTATAGCAGTATACATCCTCTGCTCTAGCCAGATTTGTGAGGTAGAACTGGGATCATGATAGTGGGGGGTAGGATGGGGAAGCATTAAAGAACTAGAGGAAAGTTATATATATTTCATCGTTGCTACACTGCACCTGACTGGCTCGTCTCCTCCCATGACCATTCTGCAAGGGGATGTCTAATTGCCTACGGATAGACTTTGGGTCCCTACTCTGCACTCCCCCTCATTTGCAAAGATATGATTTTTTGTTCTTTGATGCCTGATACCTGATCCCATCGACACCTCATGATCACACAGGCTGGTGCGCTTCTTATATGTGGGCTTTATTGCTTCTGAGCTAGATGACCACTTGTTTACCTGCAAGCCGTTAAGACCCCAGACACTATATCTTTTGATAGCCAGGCACCATCAGCTTTTTCCCAACATTTACTTATGCACCCATTTTGCCTTCAGCAATCCTGTCAGTTAGAACAAAGTGTTCTTGCATTGAGGGAGTATTTGGGTGGCGGCCCAATGTCCATCTGCAACCTGAATACTAAACCTATAAATATATGTACATAGATCTGTTTCCTCATCATCATATAAAATATATTTCCATATGTACATGCCTGTAATTAGACTTCTATAAATGTCCTTTGCCTCCCAGTTATTTCCTCTATTTTCTTTTACTTTCCTCTTGTCCCACTATCATGTTCAGCCTTCACTTGGGTTTCAATAATTGCTCTTGGTTACCTTGCCCTTGATCAAGCCCTAGCAGGCCTCTTACACACTCCTCACCACTGATTTTGGATCACTTGTTGTTCCCTTGTTCCTGGGTTTGTTAACACCACTTCTTTCCCCCACCTCCCCCTTTCCAATGTTTCTCCGGAATCTTCGGTTGTTTTCTCCTCCAGATTGTTTATCCTGCCTATCTTATCTAGATAGACCTGCAGAGATAATAATATGCACAAGAACAAGACCCTCATATAATCCAGTTTCTCTGGTTATTTGTTCTGGATACAGATTGAAGATGAACAGTGGTGGTTTGCTGTACAGTTAGCCACTGGCATGGTTTTAGCTGCTGATATTGAGCATCTCCATTGTCTTTGTCTCTGCACAGATGTAGTCGATTTGATTTCGCTGTATTCTGTCTAGGGAAGTACATGTGTATAGTTGCTGTTTGCGTTGTTCAAAGTAAGTCTTTTTTCTGAGAAAGTCATTTTTCTTGAAAAATTCTATCATGTGATCTTATATTACCAAGATCATATTTCCCAACTACTGTTCTTTCCTTTTTGTTTTCAACTTTTGCATTCTAATTACCAATAATTTTCATTGCATCCTAATTGTATGTTTGATCAATTTCTGACTGATGCTGCTTGTAGAATTCTTTAATTTCTTCATTCCTAGCTTTAATGGTTGGTACATACATTTGAAGAATAGTTGTATTGATTATATTTCTTTGAATTGGATAAATCTAATCCTATCACATGCAGCATTGTACTTCAAGGTGATCCTTGAAATGTCTTTTTTGACAATGAATGCAATCCCATTCCTCTCTATTTGTTTCCTTTCTGGCATAGTAAGCCATGCTATTGTCTAATACAAAGTTACCAGTCCATTTCAGCCCACTAATGCTAGAATATCTATCTTTATGTATTCCATTTCATTTTTGATGACTTCCACTTTTCCTAGATTTATTGTTATACATTCTAAGTTCCCATTATTGTCAATTTTTGTAGCTATTTCTTCTCATTTTGAGTTTTACCCCCAAAGCAAATAAAGATGCTGCAGGCTGACTGTATGCCCACCGATTTATTCCAATCATGTCAGCATGGTCGGCTCTCCTTTGAAAAGCCAGTTTCTCGTCAGACACATTTTAAGTGTCCTCCTACCCAAGGAGTCCATCCTCTGGCACTATCTCTGACAGTGTTCTCCTTCCATTCAGTAAGTCTTCAGAACCTAGCAATGTGTAAATGCTATACAGAAGATGTTCATAGTCTACTTCCTTTACAGTGGACTGTGAATCCCTTTTTCATAGACTTTTCTTGCTGAAATCAGTTCGCTGTGGCTGACCCTGTTGACATTTGAAATACCAGTGACCTAGCCTCCAGCAGCACAGAATAACACAAGCTACCAAAGTATGACAAACTTACAGACTAGTGGTGGCATTTGTAGAGTACTAAATCTCCATGTAGCATCTAAACAAGTTGACAAATCTACTCTTTCTCTTGGCATTTAGATATGGAATTCTCCTGATTATTTGTCTTTCCCAAATCTATATTCCTCATCTCATTCCTCTCCCATCACCCCATAGCAAATTTCCTGAGATCTTTCCTGGTTCACACCATACATTCTTTCCTTGGGCAATAGTACTGACCCTAATTACTTCACCAACAGTGTGTCTCAAAGTCATTTTTCTCTGATTCTGATATTTTACTATGATTTTATGCTCTACTTGGAAGTCTATGGAAATATTATTGGAAAAGGTGTTTTTAATTGCATAAAGTAGAGCCCATGGGATTAAAAATAAACCAATTATGTTAAAAATATGATGAAGAATCTGAGGACCTGCCATCTAAATCCAGTATAATTTTCCATGATATCTGTGATACTCACTATTAAGCCCGGGCCACATACAAATATCAAGGCTGTGAATTTAAATTTTTATTAGGTTGTTAATTAATTTAAATATAAATTAAATTTAAATGTAATTTAAATTAAATGTTACTCGTAATAGAGTAACAATTGGATATAATAGTATCAAATATTGTATAGCACAATGTTAAATATTTAATTCCCCATTTCTACATATGTCAAGCTGGAAGAATTAAAGAAAAAAAATTCAAGCCTCAAATTGCAATATTAAAAGATCTTAAAGATAAAAGTATTGAATATTGTAGTAGGCCTTTAAAAAACAGAAGGAATATATAGGGATTCGTTGCAAAACAGAACTGGTTGTCATCAGACCATTTCAAGAGAGAGCATATAATCTAAAATCAATTATGCAGAAGAAAGTAGTCCAAGCTGCACTGAGGCATTAATGAGAAGTGATGTTTCAGGAATTGAAATGTTTCAACAAGCTGATAAAACACTGATAGCCCTCATTCATGTATACCACAAATATGGAAGACAGCTCCTCAGACAATCAATTTGAAGAGATCCATATTTTCAACTATTCCAAAGAAAAGTGACTAAGTAGATTACCAGAATTATTAACAGTATCATTAATACCACATGTAATGAAATTTTGCTGAGGATGAGTCAATAATTTTTGCAGCATTATATCAACAAGGGACTTCCAGAAATTCAAGATAATTCAGAAGAGGATGTGGCATGAAGGATATCATTGCTAATGTCAGATGGAAAGCAGAGTACCAGAAAGATGTTTGTTGTATTTTATTGGCGGTACAAAGACTTTCAGCTGTGGGGATAGCAATGAACAGAATGGGAATTCCAGAACGCTTCATTGTGCCTGACAATTGTTACAAAAAGGTGTATAACCAGGAAAATTGTACATCATGATTGTGTCCTTTTGCCATACTTATTCAAACTGTATGCTGAGCAGATAATTTGAGAAGCTGGCCTATATAAAGAGGCACTCGACACTCGGATTGGAAGATGTCTTACTAGAAACCTGCAATATGCAGATGACACAACCTAACTTTCTGAAAGTGAGGAGGTTTTCAAGTACTTGCTTATGACGATCCATGACTACACTCTTCGGTGTGGTTTGCAAGTCAACCTTATGATAAGTGAAGAAAAATTAAATTTTTTTTCAAAGTTCTCATCTTGCATGGATCCACAATCAGTGCTTATTGAAGCAGCAGTCGAGAATTCAAATGAGGACATTGGACATTGTGGCACAAGATTTTCTTGAGAGTGTTGAAGAACAAGGATGTCACTTTATTTTATTTTTATGGGTTTTAAAAAATATTTTATTAGGGGCTCATACAACTCTTATCACAAATTGTGTAAAGCACATTTGTACATTCACTGCCCTCATCATTCTCAAAACATTTGCTCCCCACCTTAGCCCCTGGCATCAGTTGCTCTTTTCCCCTCCCTCCCTGCTACCGCCTCCCTCATGAACCCTTGATAATTTATAAATTATTATTTTGTCATATTTTGCCCTCACTGACGTCTCCCTTCACCCACTTTTCTGTTGCCTCCCCCAGGGAGGAGGTCACATGTAGATCCTTGTAATCAGTTCCCCCTTTCCAACCCACCCTTCCTCTACTCTCCCAGTATCACTGCTCACACCACTGGTCCTGAAGGGATCATCCACCCGGGATTTCCTGTGTTTCTGGTTCCTATCTGTACCAGTGCACATCCTCTGGTCTAGCCAGACTTGCAAGGTAGAATTGGGATCATGATAGTGTCGGGGGTGGGGGGTGGGGGAGCATTTAGGAACTAGAGGAAAGTTGTAATTTTCACCATTGCTACATCACACCCTGACTGGTTCATCTCCTCCCTGATACCCTTCTATAAGGGGATGTCCAGTGACCTACAAGTGGGCTTTGGGTCTGCACCCCATCCTAGCCCCACCCCATTCATTATTATAAGATTTTTTGTTCTGATGATGCCTGATACCTGATCCCTTCAACACCTTGTGATCACACAGGCTGGTGTGCTTCTTCCATGTGGGCTTTGTTGCTTCTGAGCTAGATGACCGCTTGCTTACCTTCAGACCTTTACGACCCCAGATGCTATATCTTTTGATAGCTGGACATCATCAGCTTTCTTCACCACATTTGTTTATGCACCCATTTGTTTTCAGCAATCATATCATAGAGGTGAGCACACAATGATATGATTTTTTGTTCTTTGATGACTGATAAAACTGATCCCATCAGCACCTGGTGGTCACACAGGCTGGTGTGATTCTTCTACGTAGGTTTTGTTGCTTCTGAGCTAGATGGCCACTTGTTTACCTTCAAGCCTTTAAGACCCCCAAATGTTATATCTTTTGATAGCCAGAAACCATCAGCTTTCTTCACCACATTAGTTTAGTATCCATTTATCTTCAGCAGTTGTGTTGGGAAGGTGAGCATCATGGAATGCCAATTTAATAGAAGAAAGTATTCTTGCATTGAGGGAGTACTTGAGTGGAGGTCCAATGTCCTTCTGATAGCTTAATACTAAGCCTATAAATATATGCACATAGATCTATTTCCTCATCCTCATATATAAATATATTTGCATATGTACATGTCTTTATCTAGACCTCTATAAATGTCCTTTTCCTCCTAGCTCTTTCCTCTATTTCCTTTGACTTTCCTCCTATTCCACCATCATGCTCAGTCCCCACCTGGGTTTCAGCAATTCCTCTTCCTTACATTACCCTTGATCATGCCCTATCAGGCCTCCCACACCCTCCTCACCACCGATTTGGATCACTTGTTGTTCCCTTGTCCCTGGCTTTGTTAATGCCACTACCTTCCCCCCCCCCACGTTCCCCTGAACTGTTGGTCTCATTGTTATCTCCTCCATATTGTTCATCCAGCCTATCTTATTTAGACAGACCTGTGGAGATAATAACATGCACAAAAACAAGACAGAGCAAAACCAAGCAACAATATACAACACAACAGCAATAACAACAAACCAATGACTAAAAACAAAACACAACACAACAAGAAAGAAAAGCTTGTAGTTAGTTCAAGGATTGTTTTTTGACCTTTAGGGGTATTTTCCAGGCCAGTCTGTTGGGGCACCATGCCCTGGCCCCAAATTCCACCTTCAGCATTCCCTGGGGACCTCACTGCTCCATTCCCTTGCTGTTCTGCTGCACCCCTTAGTGTTTTGCCTTGGTGTGGCAGCATCAGATTGGGTGCAATTCCCACTCTGTGTCTCCGGTGTTGTCCCCTGTAGGGGCGTCAT
This sequence comes from Tenrec ecaudatus, assembly GCF_050624435.1. Classification (NCBI taxonomy): domain Eukaryota; kingdom Metazoa; phylum Chordata; class Mammalia; order Afrosoricida; family Tenrecidae; genus Tenrec; species Tenrec ecaudatus. The sequence goes on from NC_134533.1 coordinate 17,885,063, forward strand.
GTCTCATAATGGGGCCGGCCATGTGGTTCTTTCTGTGGACTGGCTGCTCTAATTGGGAACATCGTCCTCAAGGCCTGGTGGGCCAGGATGTACTCCACTCTCTCTTCTTCCCCTTCATCTGCTCCTGTGTGCTCCAATTAGATATGTCCCACTCCTGGAACTTCAGATTCAATGCCATCCTTTGAAATAAATACTTCTGGGGGGAGGGGAGGATGTCACTTTAAAGACTAAGATGTTCCTGGTCATAGTCATGGTACTTTCAATGACCTCATATGCATGTGAAAGTTGCACATTGAATAAAGAAGACCAAAGGAAAATTGATGTATTTGAAATGTGCTGGTGAATATTATTGAGAGTACCAGGAACTGCCAAAAGAACTAATAAATCTCTCTTGGAAGAAGTACAGACTGTTTCTTGGAAGGAAGGATGGAGAGCCTTTGTGTCACATATTTTTACTTTTGATATGTTATCAAGAAAGATAAGTCCTGAGATAAGGATATGTGCTTGAAAAAGTGGGTGGTTAGTGAAAAAGCGGAAGACTCTTGATGTGATGGATTGACACATTGTCTGCTACAACGGGTTCAAACATAATAACAATTATGAGGGTGCCTCAGGACTAGGCAATGTTGCTTCTTTTGGGGAGAGGGTGGCTGTGAATCAGAATGGACTTGTCAGGTCTTTACAGCAAAAACAGCAATAGATATAACCAACGTAATACACTCAATGTGCCTCAAAACTAAACATTTGGGGTTTTTTCCTGCTCTAAAACAAACTTCTTTTCCTAACATCTCTCTTTAAAAACAAAAACAAAACCTTTTATTAGGGACTCATACAACTCTTATCACAATCCATACATGTACATACATCAATTTTATAAAACACATCTGTACATTCTTTGCCCTAATCATTTTCAAAGCATTTGCTCTCCACTTAAGCCCTTTGCATCAAGTCCTCTTTTTTCTCCTCCCTCCCCACTCCCCCCCTCCCTCATGAGCCCTTGATAATTTATTTTGCCACATCGCTTGCCCTATTAATGTATTATCTGTCTCCTAGACTTAGAACCTCATTCGTGTTTGATACCACCCTCTTATTTGCCATTTTCTAAAAGTAACCAACATTCATTAAGTATTCACTGTCTTGGACTTTGTGCTAAGTGCTTCACATACGTTATCAAATTCAAAATCTTAAAAGTATGAAATAGATATATTTGTTAGCTAAAATTTCAACAAATTAGAGGAGATAAATAACTTACCTGATATTATGCTCATATAATTAATTGGAAGACCTACTGTTTCAAGTGCTATTTAAAATATCTGATTTGTCATGTAAGATCCACTAATTTGGTCTTTTTGCATTTGGCTGGCATGAATTCAATTCCTGGAGATAGTATGAGCTATCACATGCTGATCAAAGAATCAAGTGATAGTTATTTATGTCCTTGAGACATAAAAGTTGGGAACAGAAATTTGCCTTCCAAAGAAATAACGCATAATTAATGAAAATATTTATTTGAGTAGTCAATGTGTTGAGGTACAAAGATGAAATATTTCTATTTCTCTCGTACATAGTTGATGGGAATGTGAAATGTTACAGTCTCTCAAGTAAACATACACTTATCATGTGACCCATCGAATGCACTCCCAAACATTTATCCTGGAGAAATATTTACACAAAATGTGTATACTTACACAAAACACAGATACAGATGTTCATAGCAACTTTATTTACAGTCACTAAAGCTGTAAACAACCTAGAAATCCTTCAATAAGTAAATGGCCAAATGAGCTGTAAAGTATCCACAGTGTGGATAGAATACTGTTCCATACAAACGACGGACAGCCTTAAGAAGAATGGGAATTCCAGAGCGACAGTTCATTGTGCTCATGCGGAATTCTACATGGATCAAGAAGCAGTTGTGTAAACAGAGCAAGGAAATACTACAGAGCTCAAAATCAGGAAATAAGTGTATCGGGGTTGTATGATTTCACCATACTTATTAGATCAGTGTGCTTAGCAGATAATCAGAGAAGCTACATTACATGAAGAGAAAAGTGGTATTAGTATTGGAGGAAGGCTTTTTAACAACCTCTCATATGCAGATGACAAACCTAAGTTGCTGCAAGTGAGGAGGACCTGAAGCACTGGCTGATGCAGATCAAGGATTGCAGCCTTCCACATGCATTACAACTCAATGTAAAGAAGACCCAAATCCTCACAAATGGACCAGTAGGTAACAATGACATATGGAAAAAAGACTGAAGTTTTCGAGGATTTTGCCATGTTTGGATCCACCATCAATGCTTATGAAGCACCAGTCAAAAGATCAAAAGTTGCATTGTATTAAGTAAATCGGCTGCACAAGATCTCCTTAAAGTGTTAAAGCGAAAGGATGTTACTTTGAAGACTGAAATGCACCTAACTCAAGCCGAGGCATTTTCAATGACTTCTTATGCATGTGAAAGTTGAACATTGAGTAAAGAAGACTGTAGAAGGAACTAAACATTTGAATTCTGATGGTGGAGAAGAATGTGGGAGTACCACGGACTGCCAAAAGGACAAACGAATCTGTCTTGGAAGAAGGAAAGCCAGAGTACTCCTCAGCGGCTGGGACGACAAGACTTCTTACATATTTTGGACATGTTGTCAGTAGAGACTGGTCCATGGAGAAAGACATTATCTTTGGTAAACTAGAGGGCCAGCAAAAAAGAGGAAGGACCTAAACAAATGGATTGACACAGTGGTTGCAACAGTGGACTCTATCCTAGGGACAATGGTCGGGATGGCTCAGGCCATGTTCCCCCAGAGCTGTTGGTCCTGTTGGTTTCTCCTTCAGATTGTTCATCCAGCCTATCTGATTTAGACAGACCTGTGAAGATAATAACATGCACAAAAAAAAAAAGACAGAAAAACCAAGCAACAAAATAAAACAAAACAGCAACAAGCCGATGACAAAAGAACAAAAAAAAAAAAAACACAACAAGAAAGAAAAGCTTGTAGTTAGTTCAAAGACTGTTTGGTAGCCTTTAGGAATGTTTTCCGGTTGAGTCTCATGAGGTGCCAAGACCTGGCCCCAACGTCTATTATTGGTATTCCTTGGGGACTGTGTTGCTCTGTTCCCCTTGCTGTTCTGTTCCACACCCTTAGTATTTTGCCTCGGTGTGGTGAGATCATATCAGGCATAATTCCCACACAGTGTCTCCAGTGTTGTCTCCTGTAGGACTCTGGGTCAGTGAGGGATGTCATGTCTCAGATTGGTGCTGGTCATATGGTCTTCTCTGTAGATTGGCTGCTCTGAACGGGAATAGCATCCTCAAATCTTGGTGGGACAAAATGTGCTCCACTCTCTCTTCCCCTTCATTTGCTCCTGTGTGCTCTGATCAGACATGTCCCTCTCCAGGAGCTGCAGATTCAGTGCTGTCTTAGGAAATAAATTCTTCTGGGGGGAGGGCCAGGTGTCCTTGTAGTTGGGATAGGGGCCAGCCCCTCGGACTTCTCCAGTGGTTCCCTACTCCATGCTGGCATGTTGCATTCACATCTTGGAGCACTGAGTTGAAGTTTGGTTCCTCTTTCCCGGTGGAGATATAAACAATACCCTCCCATTGGGTGGGTGAGTGCCCTGTGCCCACGTTACCCATTTCTTTTAAAATTTTTTCCCTCCCCCTCTTCCTTTTTAGTTGACTACCATAAGTATCCCTGGATTTTGTCTGGCCCCTGCCATAATACTTGGTGCTCACCCCAGGAATCTTTGTATACAGTAGCTTTTTCCCTATGCCCCTTCTGCATTTTTTTAAAGCTTACCTGAGCAGACTCATGTTGTACTTATCCTATTGTGCTTCACTTACTTCACTTAGCATGATTTCCCCTAGGTCCTAAAAGCTTCTTCCCCACCCCCACACCCCAATATCATGATCCCAATTCTAACTTACAAATCTGGATAGACCAGAGGATGTACACTGGTACAGATAGGAACTGGAAACACAGGGAATCCAGGGAAGATGATCCCTTCAGGACCAGTGGTGAGAGTGGTGATACCACTAGGGTGGAGGGAGGATAGGGTGGAAAGGGGAAACCAATTATAAGTATCTATATGTAACCTCCTCCCTGGGGGATGGACAACAGAGAAGTGGGTGAAGGGAGGCATCAGACAGTGTAAGAAATGACAAAATAACAATTCACAAAATACCAAGGTTTCATAAAGAAAGGTGAAGTGGGGAGGGAGGGAGGAAATGATGAGCTGATGCCAGGGGCTTAAGTGTAGAGCAAATGTTTTGAGAATGTTGAGGGTAATGAATGTACAAATGTGCTTTGCACTATTGATATATGTATGGATTGCAATAGGAGTTGTATGAGCCCCTAATAAAATGATTAAAAAAAGAAAGAAGAAAGAAGAAAATGTTCTAAATCAATTGGGGTGATAATTGTATAACTGAATTGTATGATTCAACTGTGGACTTGTATAATGTATGAATATATGCCAATAAAACTGTTTAAAAAAAGAAAAGCAAGCATTTCATAACTAGATCAATAGGTAACATCATGATAAGCAGAGAACAGAATGAAATTATCAAAGATTTTATTATCCTTGGATGCACAATCAAAGCTCATTGCATTGGGCAAAACAGTGACACAAGTCTTTAAAAAAGAGTGTTCAAAAGCAGGGAAGTGATTTTGAGGACTAAATTGTTCCTGGGACAAGCCATAGTATTTTCAATTACCTCATGTGCATGAGAAAGTTTGACATTGAATAAGAAGGACTGAAAAATAATTGATGTATCTTAATTATGGTGCAGGTGAAGAATATTGAATGTACCATGAACTACCAAAAGAATAAAGCAATCTGCCTTGTAAAAAGTGTTGCCAAAGGCAACCATTCAGGAGGAGGAAAGACCACCAGCTTGACTGAATACCAAAAAGAAGTCAATAAGGCACATAATAGTTAAACTATCCAACTTTGAGGAAAAGGAGAAAATCATGAGAGCAGCTAGGGAAAAACAAGCAATCACATATAAAGATTCCCAAATAAGAATATGCTCAGACCTATTAACAGAAACTATGAAGAAGAGGAGAGAGTGGAGTAATATATTACAAAAATTGAAGGAAAATAATGCAAACCTAATAATACTCTACTCAGCCAAATTATCGATTAAGATAGATGGAGAAGTAAGAGTCTTCCCAGACAAGGAAAAACTCAAAGAACACATTAGAAGAAACCCAGTCCTATGAAAGTCCCTTGCCGACCTAGCATGGACAGAAGAACGACACTCATCAAGCATAAATAAGAGACTGTCACATATAAAAAACCTCAGCCAGAGGGCAACAAAAAGGAAACAGACCCAAAGATACCATTGACTTAAGGATATAAAGTAGTCAAGAATGATCCACAACACACACACACACACACATACATTCACAACACACTAATAAGAAAGGAAAGTAGGTAAACATGACACACAAAAGGTAGAAGATGACATCACAGAGTCCAGAGATGGAGATAATTAGCCTGAATATCAATGGACAGAACTAAAGCATTCAAAGACTGAGGCCCATCCATGTGTTGCCTACAATCCATCCACAACCCATGCATCTGTTGCCTACAAGAGACACATTTCAACGCTACAGACAAAAATAGGCTGAGAATCAAAGGCTAGATAAAGGTATACCAAGCAAACAGCAATTCAAAAAAGTGGGTTGCAGTCCTAATTTCGGATAAAATGGACCTCAAAGTGCAAAGCATAAAAAGAAATAAGGAACAACACTATATAATAGACAAGCAACCATTAAGCATTGAACATATGTATTCCCCGAATGAGAGACCCTCTGAATACATAAACCAAATATGCCAAAAGATCAAACAAGAAATCACAGCCTCAACAATTATTGTGGGTGACTTCAATATACCACTCTCTGAGAAAGATAGATCACAGGGAAAGAAACTCAAGGCTAGAGATCTAAACACTACCATCAGACAATTTGACCTGATAGTTATTTAGAGCTTTTCATCCAAATATAAATAAATTCACATTCTTTTCAAGCCCGCATGACACATATTCAAAGATACACCATATTCTTGGACATAAGACGAATCCATATAAATTACGCACATTGAGATCATACAAGTTTCATAGCAATATATGCACACCTGAAAAAGGCAGAAAGACTCAATATGCTGATCAATGTGCTGGCTCTAAATTTACCACAACTAGAGCAATATAAGCAGTAAAATCCTGTTAATAGCAAAGGAAAGGAAATAATAAAATTCTGGGCTGAGATTCAGGAGAGGGAAAATAAGTAAACTATGGAAAATATTAATGCTAAAGTTGCTTCTTTGGAAGGCTAAGCAGAATCGACAGACCACTGGCAACCCTAAACAAAGAAAGGAGGGAACAAATTTCAATAGCAAGTATGAGGGATGAAAGAGGGGTCATTACAACTGATCCTAATGAAATCAAAAGGACAATTACACAGTACTCCAAAGATTGCACTCCAATGAATTCAACAACTTGGAAGACATGGACAAATTCTTGGAGAAACAATCCCTCCCTAGATTATCCCCAATGGACGTCACTAATCTCAACAGACCCATATCAATAGAAGAAATAGACAAAGTTATCAAGGGATTATCAACAAAAAAATCCCTTGGACCAGATGGATTCACAGGAGAATTCTACCAAGCATTCAGGGAAGATCTCACACCAATTCTACACAAACTCTTCTTGAACATATAAAAAGATGGCAAACTCCTGCACTCCTTCTATGAAGCTAGTATAACTCTGATACCAAAACTGAGCAAGGATCCCACAAGAATCAAGAACTGCAGACCAATATCCCTAATGAACATCAATTCAAATCTTAACAAAATACTGGCCAATAGAATAAAAAAAATTAAAACAATTAATTCACCATGACCAAGTGGGATTCATACTAGGGGTGCAGGATGGCTCAACACAGGAAAGACCATTAGTATCATTCGCCACACAATAATATCGATAGATGCAGAAAAAGCCTTCAACAACATCCAACACCAATTTCTTTTAAGACGCCCAAGAAGATAGGAATGGAATGAAAATTCCTGAAGACAATAAAAGGTATATATGAAAAACCAACAACCAATGAGGTAGTCAATGGAGAAAAGACAAACACAATCCACTGAAAAAGGGGACCAGACAAAGAGCCCCCTTGTACCCACTCTTATTAACATTGTACTGGCTGTTTTAGGTAACAGCATAAGGCCGAGTGTAGTGTAGCAACAAGGAAACATACAATTTTCCTTTAGTTCTTGAATGCGTCCTCCACCCACTATAATGATCCCAGTTCTACCTTACATAACTGGCTGGATCGGGAGATGGATAGAAACTGGAAATATGGCGAATCCCGGACAGATGAGCCTCTCAGGCACAGTGGTGAGAGTGGCAATATCGGGAGGGTGGAGGGAGAGTGAGGGAGAAAGGGGAAACAGATGATAAGGTCTACATGTAACCTCCTCCCTGGAGGACTGACAGTGGAGAACTGGGGGAGGAAGACATCGGATGGTGTAAGATATGATAAAATAATAATTATTTATAAAATATCAAGGGTTCAGGGGGAGGGGGAGTAGGGAGGGAGGGGAACAAGGAGGAGCTGATACCAAGGGCTCAAGTAGAAAGCAGGAGTTTTGAGAATGATGATGGCAACATATGCACGAATGTGCTGGACACAAATGATGTATGTACATATTGTAAAAGAATTTTATGAGCCCCTATAAAATGATTTTAAAAATCAAATATGCAAAAGCTATTTAGCACTGAAGAGAGATAGCCTAAAATTTAGAAACTAGACTTGCAGAGCACCTCTTAGTACATTATGTTAAAGTTTTATTAGTGTCGCAGACTTAAAAAAATGCTAGCTTAAATGTAGAGGCATTCTTCGGAAAGAGCTTCGATAATGTACTTGCCTGGGGAAGGAAGAGGTGAAACTATCATTATTTGCAGATGATATGATTTTATATATGGATAATTTCAAAAGCTCCACAAGGGGAGTACTGGAAGCAGTAGAGGAGTTTGAAAGTGTAGCAGGAGACAACAAACAGAAGTCCATTGTACTGCTATACACATGGGACCAGACCACCGAAGAGGAGATCAAACAGGTAGTACCCTTCACAATAGCCAAGCACAAATTGAAATATCTTGGGATATACCTGACTAAAAGAACAAACGAGCTATATGAGGAAAACTGCAGAACACTATTACAAGAAACCAAGAGTGACCTCAACAAATGGAAGAAGTTCCCATGCTCATGGATTGGAAGACTCAATATAATAAAGATGTCAGTTCTGCCCAACGGAATATATAATAAGTTTAATGAAATCCCAATACAATTTCCCTCATCTTTCTTCAAGGAAATGAAATAACTGATTAGCAACTCCATATGGAGAGAGAAGAAGTTCTGAATTAGCAGAGAACTCCTCAAGAAGAAGGACACAGTGGGAGGGCTTGCTTTACCTGACTTTAGCACAGATTACACAGCCACAGTTGTCAAAACTTCATGGTATTGATATAATGACAGATAGTTAGACCAATGGAAAAGAACTGAAAACCCAGGAATAAAATCATCAGCATACAGACAAATGATCTTTGATAAGGGCCCCAAAAAGATCCAATGGGAAACAAATGCCCTCTTCAACAAGTGGTGCTGGAAAAAAATGGATATCTCCCTGTAGAAAAATGAAGCAATACCCTTATCTCACTGCATGCACAGGATTAAACTCAAGGTAGATTACAGACATTGAGGTAAAACCTCAAACTATTAGGGCCACCAATCAGGGAATTGAGACCAACCTGAGATCTTTGGCACAGGGAATACATAGGCTATCAGAAATAGGGAAGGATACAAACACAAAGGAGGTACAAATCGACAAATGGCATATACTGAAGATAAAACAAATGTGTACATCGAAAGAATTCACCAAGAGAGTACTAAGAGAGTCCATGGACTGGGAAAACATCTTTAGCAATGACACAAAAGACAAAGGCCTTATTACTAAAATCTACAATACTCTGCTAGCTTCCAAAAAGAGAAAAACCAATTGCTCACTGAGGAGGTGTGCAAAAGACCTGAACAGAAGTTTCACAGGGGCAGAAATCTGAATGTCCAATAAACATATGAGGAAATGTTCCTGATCTTTAGTCAAAAGAGAAATGCAAATTGAAACAATAACGAGATACCACCTAGCACCCTCTAAGATAGCCCAATTCAAAAAATCAGAAAACAACAAGTGTTGGAGGGGCTGTGGGGAGACAGGAACTCTTATCCACTGCTGGTGGACCTGTAAGTATGTACAGCCATTATGGAAATTGATCTGGTAATTTCTAAAGCAGATGGAAATCGAGCTACCATATGACCCAGCGATCCCCCTACTGGGCATATACCCAGGTGAGGCACGAAACAAACCACAGCGAGGCATCTGCGCTCCAATGTTCATCGCGGCACAGTTCACAGTTGCAAAGAGTTGGAAACAACCCAAATTTCCATTAACTGATGAATGGATTCAAAAACTGTGGTACATACATATAATGGAGTACTACGTATCGCTAAAAAACCGAGATGAACATATAAAGCACATCATTGCATGGGAAGAACTGGAGGAAATTCTGCTAAGCAAAGCAAGCCAAGCACAAAAGGACAAGTTCAACATGAATCTGCTAGGAAGGCTTAAAAAAATGCAAAAGCGGCAAAGGGAAAAAGCTACTGTATACAAACATTCCTGGTATGAGGGGCCAGACCAAATCCAGGTATGCATATGGCAGCCAACTAAAAAGGGGGTGGAGGGAGGAAAACAAAAAGAAATGGGTAGCGGGGGAAGAGGGCACTAACCCCCCCCAAGGGGAGGTTATTGTTTATATTGCCACAGGGAGAAAGGGACCAGATGTCAACCTGGTGCTCCAGGATGTGAATGCAACATACTGCCATGGAACAGGGAGCCAGTGGACAGGTCCAGATTGAGGGGCCGGCCCAATCCCAACTACGTGGACACCTGTCCCTCTCCCCAGAAGAATTAATTTCACAGGACAGCACTGAAGCTGCAGCTCAGGGAGGGGGCCATGTCTGATCAGAGCACACGGGAGCAAAAAAAGGGGGAGGAAGAGAGAGTGGAGCACATCCTGGCCCGCCATGCCTTGAGGACAATATTCCTGCTCAGAGCAGCCAACCCACAGAGAAGAGCATATGGTCACCCCGCTATGAGAAAAGACATCCCTCACTGACCCATAGAAATACAGGGGACAACACTGGAGACAGTGGAGACACAGTGCGGGAATTGCACCCGATCTGATCCTACTACACCGAAGCAAAACACTAAGGGTATGCAACAGAACAGCAAGAGATGCAGAGCAATGAAGTCCGCAGGGAATGCAAACAATAGACTTTGGGGCCAGGGCTTGGAACCCCATCAGACTTGACTGGAAAACACTCTTAAAGGCAACAACCAGTCCTTGAAATAACTACAGGCTTATCTTTGTTGTTTTTTGTCATTGGCTTTTGGTGTTGGCTTTTTTCTCTTGATGCTTTGTTTGACGCTCTGTCTTGTTTTTGTGCATGTTATCATCTGTGCAGGTCTGTCTAAATAAGGTAGGCTGGATGAATAATCTGGAGGAGAAAACAACAGGACCAACAGTTCTGGGGGACATGGGAGAGTGGCAAGTGGCGGGAAAGGAAGTGGTGTTAACAAACCCAGGGACAAGGGAGCAACAAGTGATCCAAATCAGTGGTGAGAAGGGTGTAGGAAGCCTGGTAGGGCTTGATCAAGGGAAATGTAACCGAGAGCAATTACTGAAACAAAAATGAAGGCTGAGCATGATAGTGGGACAAGAGGAAAGTAAAGGGAAAGAGAGGAAAGTACTAGGAGGCAAAGGACATTTATAGAGGTTTAAATAAAGGCATGAGTATATTTAAATATATTTATATATGAGGAAAACTTATTGCATACAACTCTTGTGGTATGACAGTGACTGAGATCTAGAGGCTTCATGAGAAAATGACTCTTTATGTTGGGTTCATTATTATATCACAGGATGTGGCATGGTAGGTGATTAACACTTATTTATTAAATTGATGAGTATATAGATTTCTAAGCAAAGGAAACTGCTGAGTGAAGGATAGGGCAGCTAGCTTCAATGGCATTGATCCTAGAAGGTCTTAGATCTAATGTGAAAATATAATTGACTTTCATAACTGATCTCCATTTAACTTTAGAACATTTGTCTCTAAAAACATGGCACGGAATCTTTTGGAAAGCCTGGATAACCACAGCTGTCTCCTAGAAAGCATTTGTAAACACTGACTTCTGAGTTCCAGCATATGAAAATTCTGATTTCATCAGCCTGTAGAGTCAGCGAGTTTGCATTTCCCCCCAAAGTTTCCCCATAAGTTTCTGCTCAACTATCAGTTTCTTAGAGTTCCAGGCATCTGCACACCCTGCCAACTACTCATCTCTCAGTTCTTAGTCTGTGTTTATCAAATTAAGTGGGCACTTTGTTGTTGTTAGGTGTCCCTAGAGTCTGTTCTGACTCATAGTGACACGATGTTCTACAGAACTTAACACCACTAATCCTCTACCCGCCTCACAATCATTGCTGTTGTTATCACTACTAGGTCAATCTTTCTGATTGAGGATCTTCCTATTTATCATTGCCACTTTATCAATCATGATGTCCTTCTCCAGGAATTGGCCTCTCACTAATCCACATGAACCGTACATGAGATATTCCATCCTAGCTTCTAAGAAGACGTCTGGCTGTACTTCTTCCTATATAGTGTTTGAATGGAGCCTGAAATATAGTCTCTCTTGGTCCATTCTTCTGACACTGCACAGTGTAGTCAATATACTTCTCCGACAGCATAATTCAAATGAATCCAACAGTCTTCAGTTTTCCTTATTCATTGTGTACGTTTCACATGCATTTCAGGTCATTGAAAATATCATGGCTTGGGCCACACACGTTAATCCTCAAAATGGTATCTTCTTCCCCCCGCCCACCCCTCACCCCCACTTTAAAGAGGTCTTTTGAAGTAGATTTGACAATTTTGACATTTTCTACATTCATTTTGAAGTTATTTACTGGTCTAGTTGTGGGGAGTTTTGTTTTCTTTGTTAAGATTTAATACCTACTGAAGCCTGTGGCATAGTGGTTAGGCATTGTGCTGCTACCCACCAGGTCAGCAGTGAGAAACACCAACTGCTCCATGGTAGAAAGATAAGAATTTTTACTCTTGTAAAGTGACAGTCTCAGAAACTCACAGGGGCGGCCTGTCCTGCTCGATAGGGTTGCTATGAGTCAGTATTGAGTCAGTTTGAGCTTTGAGTGTGTGCTTCAAGTCCTGTCCATTTTCAGCAAGTAATGTTGTGTCACCAGCTCATCACAGATTGTTAATGTCTCTCACTAACCCTAGTGATTTCTATATAGTCTTGTTTCTTTGATTATTTGCTCAGAATATGTATTAAATACCATTTATACTTGAATATAAGCTGAGTTTTTCCAGAAATTTTTATCTAGCTTTTGTGGTAAAATGTGGTGCCTCGGCTGATATTCAGGCCGGCTTATACTCGACTATATACAGTTTTTGTTCTGTTAGAATTAATCCCTCTTTCTATGTACTGGCTCTGCATAAGCACAATTAATTGTTCTGGAGTTCCCCTCCTTCACAATATTATTTATTATTCATTATGATTCACACTGTCAAATGCCTTTGCATGGCCAAAACCCCCCAGGGAAACACCCTTGTGATATGCTCTACTCTCAGTCAAGATCGATTGGATATCAGCAATGATATCCCTTCTCCAAAATCTATTCTGAATTCAGCTTTAATTTCTGACACTTCCCTGTTAATGAATTGCTATAACCATTTTTGAATTATTCACAGCAAAGTTTTACTATGTGTGATGTTAATGATATAGCTTGATAATTTCTGTATTCTGTTTGATCAACTTTCCTTGGAGTGGACATGAATATGGCTCTCTCCCAGGTGATTGGCCAAGTAGCTGTCTTCTCAATATCTTGGCACAGATGAGTGAGTGCTGCCACCATTGCATCTGTTTGTTGAGGCTTCTCAATTGGAACTCTGTAAATCCCTGGAGCTTTATTTTTCACCCGTGCCTCTAGTTCAGCTTAGACTTTTTCTTCCATACCATTGGTTCTAGATCATGTGCTACTTCCTAAGATCGTCGGCATCAAGCAATTCTTTTTGGCATGTTGACTCTGTGTAGTCTTCACATATTCTTTTGTTCTTTCTTGCTTTGTTCAATACTTTGCCCATTGCAACTTAAGGTTTGAATTTTTCTTCACTTCTTTCAGTTTGAAACATGCCAAGTGTTTTGTTCCCTTTTGGCTTTTTAACTCCAAGTCTTTGCACATTTTATAAGAATACACTACTTTGTCTACTTTTACAATAATACTTTACTTTGTCTAGTTGAGCCAGTCTGAAATCTCATAAGATTTCAAACTGTGCACATACAGTTCTTTTATTTCATTGTATCTTCCTTTTACTTCGGCTGCTTTACTTTCAAGAGCACGTTTCTGACATCCATCTTTGTCTTCTCTTTCTTCCCCATCTTTTAAATGGCCTTTTGCTTTCTTCATGTATGCTATCCTTGATATTATTCCATAACTTGTCTGGTCTTTGGTCATTCATGTTCAGTGAAAAAAATCTATTCTTGAGATGGTCTCAAAATTCAGAAGGAATATAGTCAAGGTTCTACTTTGGCTTTGGAACCTGTGATTTTCTTTAGCTTCTCCTTTAATGTGCATGTGAACAGTAGATGGTCTCTTCCTCAGGAAGCTCCTGGCCTTGTTCTGGGTGATGATATTGAGCAGTTCTATCATTTCTTTCCACCAAAAACTCCCAAACCAACCAAACAAAAACCGCAAAACTCACCATCCAATGCTGACTCAGTGACCCTAGAAGACAGGTTAGAATAGCCCCTGTGAATTTCTCATATTTTAACTCCTTACAGGATTTTAAAGTCCCATCTTTCCTCTGAGGAATGGCTGGCGGTCTCGAACTATTGACCTTGCAGTTAGCAACTGAGTATGTAATTCCTGTGTATTACATCTAGAGAGGTCCACGTGTATAATCACTCTTTATGCTGTAGAGAAAAGCTTATTTGTAGTGAATAATTATTTGTTGCTGCTGTTAGGTGCCATCAAATCTATTTCAACCCAGAATGAAACACTGGTGGTCCTGCAGCATCTTTCCAATTAGTCCCAGGCTTAGGCCCATTGTTGAAGCCACTGTGTCCACCCATCTTCTTTTGAGTCTTCCTGTTTTTCACTGCCCCTACATTTTACCAAGCATATTGTCCTTCCTCAGGCATTGGTCTACCCTGACAACATGTCCAGAGTATGTAAGACAAATCTGGCCATCCTGACCTCCAAGGAGCACTCTGCCTGTACTTTTTCCAAGACAGATTGGTTAGTCCTTTTGATAGCCACTATTCTTCTGCAGGACCACAATTCAAATGCATTGTTTCATCTTGGTCTTATTCAAAGTCTAACTTCCTTATTCAATGTCCACCTTTCATATGCACATGAGGCAATTGAAAAATGGCTTGGGTCAGGCTCACCTTAATCTTCAAAGTAACATATTTGCAAGTCTTCTGTCTTGTAAAATTCAATCAAGTAATCTTCAACTTCGCTTCTATCACCAAGGCCATATTTTCCAGTTGCTGATTCATTGTCTGCCTTTCTAATACATCACATTCCAATAACTATTATTAGCAATCCATGTTAATTGATTGGATCAATTTAAGACTTTAGAAGTTGGTAAGAATCCTTAATATCATCATTATTGGCATCAACATTGTTTAAATTTGAACAATAGTCATTAATTGGTCTTCTATGTAGGTATATAGATATTATTTTACCACAGACAGTATTATATTCCACGCTAGACCTAGAAATTCTCTTTTTGATGAATATGATACCACTCTTCTACAACTTGTTGTTTCTGACAGAGTAGACCATGATTACCAGATTCAACCTGGCTATAACCAGTCCATTTCAGCACACTGATATTGAGGATATGAATCTTCAAAAGTTCCATTTCATTTTTGACAACTTTAAATTATTTTAGATGCATACATTGCACATTATACATTCCGGTTACGAATGGATTTTGTTTCTTCTCATTCTGAGCCATGCCATATCAGCAAATGAAGGTGCCCGAATTGTCACTCTATATTCCTCATCAAGGTCAACTCTGCTTTGAGAAGGTAGCTTTTCCCCAGTTGTATTTTGAGTGTTTTCTAACCTGAGGGACTCATAACGCTAGATCAGACCTTGTGTGCCTTCGATCCCTAAAGTTTCCACTTGTTACATTTTTTTCAGATATATATCTCTAGGTTCTTCTTCCTAGTATGTCTTAATCTGTAAGCTACACTGAAACCTGTCCACCATGACTAACAATGCTGGCATTTGAAATACCGGAAGCATAGCTTTCAGTCCTACAAGTCACATAAGTCACAAACCTACAAACAACTTTATATAGCATCAATTCACTCAGCATCTACTTAATAAGTATTAATTATATTTTAGGTATAACATATTAAGCATCAATTATAGAATTAAATGAAATGTATAGCACACATTGATTTCTTATTTAGGAAAGCTGCTAAGAAAGCAGCAATTACCTACACTTAATTAAAAAAACAACAGTACAATACATTCCAAGTCTGAGGGCTAATGATACCAGGTTCTCACAATGTAAGTATAAATCCTTCCTAGATGAGTAAAGTCAAATTTCATAACATAAGAAGGTCAAGGGAATTGTTTAGTCAGAAAATATTCCTTTGCTATTTCAAAAGTATTTATTTTAACCTCTTTTTTCCACCGACTCTTTCTCAGAGACATGGAGACACAGATTTAGTGCAAGATAAACAGAAGCTGAAACTCTGACATTAAAGAAAAATAGCACCTTTGTGACTTGTGAGTTGAATTGCAAACTCAGAACTGCATTTAGCAATTCTGGGACTGGTGGTTGTCTATTTAAAGTAGTGACTGAACTGTGATACAGAAAAATTGATTCAGATATCCTGTGTTAGTCTGGGTAGACTAGAGAAACAAATCTAGGGAGACTTATATGTGTCTCAGAAAGAGCATTATATAGAGTAATTGTATATTAAGAAAACATCCCAGTCCAGTCCAGATCAAGTCCATAAGTCTGATATTAGCCCATATGTCCAATACCAATCTATAAATTCCTCTTCAGACTCATGCAGCGCATGCAATGGTGCCGAGTACAGGAAGATCACAGGCCAGTGGGTAGAAAGTCTTGTGGACGCATCTTAGTGCTGGCATGGGTCTCCATGTGGCTTGTCAACAGGAATGTCTCACAGAGAGTGAGTGTGTCTGGCCTCTAGTGAGGTATTTATGTTTGTAGCCCCTCCAAAATGAGGTCAACAAGCTGTGACCTGATTGACAGGCTAGACTCCACCCCTTTGCAAGTTGTGAGGAAATTATGTACCTGCCACATATCTGTAGGGTTGTAGTCCCCTGACTGACCAGCTGGATGACCATTATAATGTTACTTCCCTTCCCTGGGTCTTCATATCCTCACCAACCATTTTAGGGAATGAGTCAGATAAAGTTATTATCAAATTTGAGGACATCAGGACTCAGAGAATACTGAATTATAAAGAAAACTGGCAATTAGGATGATTATTTGGTGTCACAATGTCCAATACCACAAACATTAAACTCTTCCCAAAGTTACAGGGCAGAGTTTGATTATAATGTGATCATCATGATGTTCATGATTTTTGCAAATTTGATAAAACTACAATTGTTTTCATAGAGTGCTTTGGAATTCCAAGTTAACAAACATGGCAGTAGGTTAAAATAAATACTGCAGTTGATGAAAGGGGAAGTCCAGTCCATTTTACGTGCGGTGGAAATTCTTCAAAATGTTTCTAAGTGGCCTGACTGCCATCAGGTAATCTTTAGTCATCTAGCCTGACCATAGATAAAGAGTACTTTCCATTCTACTTCACCAGATAATGGAGATTAAGTGCATAGATAGAATTAGATTTAATAATAAACAGTCATGGATAATATATTATGTGTCAAGCACAGGTCTTTTTGAAAAATGTGCACAAGAAAGAAGAGTGTGTTGTCTCTGCCCACCTGTAGTTTATCATTTGTAACTCACATTTTCTGAACTCCCACCACTTCTCAGGAACTAAATCACATATAGTGTCACAAAAAAGCTACAGTGCCTTTGCTTGTGTGAATTCATTTATTGCCTGGAGCAATAGTCCTTCAAAAAGATAATGGAAAGACGTTGGCGGGTTTACTTCGGACATGCTTACTGGGAAGACTGCTCTCTAGAAAGAAAAATCGAAAAGCAGAGAGGATTGGGAAGATGGCCGGCAGGGACACCGGCATACTCTGAGAGCTCCTCCAAACAAAGCGGGATTGGCGACCAGGTAGCTGAATAGTAAGAGTCTGGTGAGTGAAATATCCCCCTGGGACAGCACCCCAGTCCTACCCCACGTATTTGTCCTGAGCAGGGGTCTAGGTGAAAGAGGACCGGACTAGTGGGACATCTCTGGCCACTAAGCTGCCGTGAGCTCACTGGCGACCGGCCTAGGCTCCATCCCCAAAGCGGACGCCAGCCCAGAGCCACTTGCCTGCCCTGCCTAGATAGGCGCAGCAGGTCACGCTCCCCTACTCCAGCGGCCCACTCGCAGATCCCCACTGGGAGAGAAGCTTTCCTCTCCCGCAGTTCCCCTCTCCCCGCAGGGCAGCGATCTGCCCTCGGGCCCACGTCCCTCCCTCCATTCATCCAAGCTCAGGGGAGCGGACCCGCGAGTTGTCTGGCGACCCCCACGGGGAACCATCCACCCGCACCGCTGCCGCGGACCTCTCCACCTGCCCTCCGTGCGCCGGCTTCCCATCCCCGCCCGCCCCCGCCAGCCCCTGGCAGCCTAGCGCCAGCTCCACTCCTGGCGGGGACCCTGCGCTGAGCACTTCCCTCCAACAGGAGCCATAGCCCAACCCGCGCCTGTCCAGGACCCTGAGCTTCCGCGGAGCGCCGCGCCCCGCGCTGCTGAGTCTGCCCACCAAGGGCCCCTCCCTGCGCAAGGCACAAGAGTAGGTACCCTCCCCAGGGTGCTGCGGGGACCCCGGCGGTGGCGACTGTGAGCCTGAGCGGAGGAAGGGCGCCATTGCCCCCCTGCGGTTTTGCGCCAAGCCTCCTTTGCCGGCGCCATTACACCCTGCGGTTTCCCACCAAGCCACTACGGTCCGCGGGGTTCTGAGCTCAGAGCAGGGCGGAGAGCGAACACCATTGTTCCCTGCAGTGTCGCGCAGCTGTCTGCACAGCTGTCCGAGGGGCCTCCCCGCGCCCGCTCACAGCCCGGGAGATCAAACATTCCACCTGCAGTGGAGCCTGGGTCTCGGCTTTGCAGTCCCTGAGGAGCTGTCAGTGAGCTCCAGCCAGGTCTCACCACCTGGGGCCCTGTTGGGTCCCCAGTGCCAGCCCTAAGCCTGCCGCAGCCCGCCCCAGCACAGTGGCCTGAGCCTCCACACAATAAGGTTACTCCTGTCTCCCAGAAGCATGGGGCCTATTAAAGGATCAAGGAAAAATCAACAGACCACATCACTCCCAACAAAAAAATCAGAGAAACGAGGCACTTTAACAGACCTAACGTCACTCATAGAAGAAACAGATATAGATCAGCCACAAAAGGAAATCTTCAGAACTCTGCTTGCAGTAATACAGGAGCTAAGAGAAGCAAACCAAAATAAGGATGCAACGATAGAAGGGATGAAATGCACAATAGAGGGGATGAAGTCCACAATAGAGGGGATGAATACTATCCACCAAAAGGAACTGCAGAAACTAACAGAGGAGGTAGCAGAGGCCACACAAAAGGTCACAGAAGCTATATCTAGGCTTGAGGAGGCTGAGAACCGTATCAGTGAACTCGAGGACGCTCAAACCAAACGAAGCAAGCGAGAAAAACAATCAGATAGGAAAATTAAAGAAACAGAAGACAGCCTGAGATCAATGACAGATGCTATGAAGAGGAATAATATTCGAATAATCGGTCTACCGGAACACAACATAACACACAAATCGACCGCCAAGATAGCAAAGGAATTCCTGGAAGAAAATTTCCCCAACCTAACAAAGGAGAAACCGACTCTCATACAGGAAGCAGAGAGGACGCCGGCTAAGCTAAACACCAAGAAGAACACGCCAAGACATATAATTGTAAAATTATCCAACTTAGAGGAAAAAGAGAAAATTCTACGAGCATCAAGAGAAAGGAAGACAGTCACATACAAAGGAGCGCAGGTAAGAATATGCTCAGACCTATCAGCAGAAACCATGAAGAGGAGGAGAGAATGGAGCAACATCTTCCAAAAACGGAAAGATAAAAATGCCTCCCCCAGAATCCTATACCCTGCCAAGTTATCCATTAAGATAGAGGGTAAGATAAGGGTCTTCCAGGACAAGGAAGAACTCAAAAAATATACTGCAAGTCACCCGACCCTGCAGAACATACTGGCTGACTCACTATGGCCAGAAGATCAAGCTCCAACTAGAACCACCAGGAGACCACCATATAGCCCATCTCCATCTAGAAGCCAACATGCCAGCAACACGTACCAGGACAACACGGTCTCAGATGGAAAAGAGGACAGGATAGAAACCCTCCACTCAAACGCAGTACACTGATATGAAGGAAGATAGGCAAAGACCCAAAACACAAAACAGAATATGGCAACCATGAAGCCAGAGATTGTAATAATCACTCTGAATACAAATGGACTCAATTCATATGTTGAAAGAAAGAGGCTGGAGGATTGGATTAGAAAACATAACCCATCAATCTGCTGCCTGCAAGAGACACACCTTAAGCAAGCAGACAAGCATATGCTGAGAATAAAGGGCTGGCAGAAAGTTTACCAAGCAAATGGTAACTCCAGGAAGGCAGGAGTGGCTATCTTAATCTCCGACAAAATGGATCTCAAGATCCAAAACATAAAAAGAGACAAAGAGGGACATTACATAATGCTCAAAGACTCAGTAAACCAGGAAGCACTAAGCATACTGAATATTTACGCACCTAATAATGGTGCGGCAAATTTCGTCAAACAAACTATTAAAAAAATGACAGAAGAAATCACGGAAACAACAATAATAGTGGGGGACTTCAACACTCCACTATCAGAGAAAGACAGGTCACAGGGAAAGAAGCTCAGCAAAGAGGCCAGAGAGCTAAACAATGTAATGAGGCAACAGGGCCTGATAGACATCTATAGAGCCTTTCATCCAAAAGCAAAAGGTTTCACATTCTTCTCCAATTCACACGGATCTTTCTCAAGAATAGATCACATGCTGGGGCACAAGGCCAGCCTGAGTAAATTCAAACACATAGATATTATCCAGACGTCTTTCTCAGACCACCATGCCATAAAGCTGGAGATTAATAGGAGGGCACCCAGAAAAGCAAGGGCCACCAATTGGAGAATAAACAACGATCTCCTGCGACATGAATGGGTTAAGGTCCAGATCAGAGAGGATATCAGGAAGTTTCTAGAAACTAATGAGAACGCGCATACAACATTTCAAAACTTATGGGACACTGCAAAGGCAGTTATCAGAGGTAGCTTGATATCACTGAATGCATACATGAAAAAAGAAGAAAGGCGTATGACAGATATGTTAACACAAAACCTCCAACAACTAGAACAGAGTCAACAGAACTACCACTCCAATAGCAAGAGAAAAGAAATAATAAAAATCAGGGCAGAGTTAAACCAGTGGGAAGACAAAAGAACAATGCAAAGGATTAACGCAACTAGAAGCTGGTTTTATGAACGAATTAATAAAATTGACACTCCCCTGGCAAAGCTTACCAAAGATAGAAAGGAGCAATCATCAATAGCCAGGATGAGGGATGAATCGGGGGCAATAACAACAGACCCCAATGAGATAAAAAGGATAATCACAAAGTACTATGAAGGTTTGTATTCTAATGAATTCAGAAACCTGGAGGACATGGATAAATATTTAGAAAAACAATCTATCCCTAGATTATCTGAGACAGAGATCAAGAACTTCAACAAACCCATAGCGAAGGAAGAAATAGAGAGTGTCATCAAAAACCTACCAAGGAAAAAGGCCCCAGGGCCAGATGGCTATACAGCAGAATTTTACCAAACATTCAGGGAAGAGCTGACACCGATCCTCCACAAAGTATTCCATAACATAGAAAAGAACGGCAAGCTCCCAAACTCATTTGACGAAGCCAGCATTACTTTGATACCCAAACAGGGAAAAGAACCCAGAGGTGTAGAGAATTATAGACCAATATCTCTAATGAACATAGATGCAAAAATCCTTAACAAAATATTGGCCAATAGAATACAAAGGAACATCAAACATATCATTCACCACGACCAAGTAGGATTCATCCCAGCGATGCAGGGATGGTTTAACATCCGAAAATCCATCAATATCATACACCACATCGAGAAGAAAAAGGATAAAAACCATATGATAATATCCATAGATGCAGAAAAAGCATTTGACAACATCCAGCATCCATTCCTAATCAAAACACTCATGAAGATAGGATTGGAAGGTAAGTTCCTCAAGCTCATACAAGCTATCTATGAAAGACCAACAGCCAACATCATAGTCAATGGAGAAAAGACAAGAACAATACCACTGAAAAAGGGTACAAGACAAGGATGCCCCCTGTCCCCTCTTCTATTCAATATCGTTTTGGAGGTTCTGGCTAACAACATAAGACAGCGGAAGGACATCAAAGGGATCCAGTTGGGAGAGGAGGAGGTAAAACTATCGTTATTTGCAGATGACATGATCCTATACATTGAAGACCCCCAAAACTCCACAGTTGGAATACTTACAGCAATAGAGGAATACAGAAGAGTAGCAGAATACAAGATCAATAAACAGAAGTCGGTAGGGTTTCTGTACACATCAGACAGGGCCATGGAAGAGGCGATTAAGAGGGAAGTACCCTTCACAGTAGCCAAGAACAAACTGAAATACCTAGGAATATACTTAACAAAAAATACTAAAGACCTTTATAAGCATAATTATAAAACCCTATTATAGGAAACCAAAAGTGACCTTCACAAATGGATGAAGCTCCCCTGCTCATTGTTAGGTAGGCTGAACATAGTAAAGATGACAGTTCTTCCTAAAGCACTCTACAAGTTCAATGCTATACCAATCCAATTACCATCAACCTTCTTCAAAGAATTGGAAAAACTGACCACCAACTTCATATGGAGAGGGAAGAAACCCAGAATTAGCAGAGAACTCCTCAAGAAGAAGGACACAATTGGAGGACTCGCCCTACTTGATTTTAATGCCTACTACACAACTACAGTGGTCAAAACAGCATGGTACTGGCACAATGATAGACACTCAGACCAGTGGAAAAGAATAGAAAGCCCAGGAGTAAAATCATCAGCATATAAACAACTGATCTTCGACAAGGGTCCCCAAAACGTCAAGTGGGAAGCAGATGCACTCTTTAATAAGTGGTGCTGGAAACAATGGATAACCACATGTAGAAAGTTGAAACAAGACGTCTACCTCACCCCATGCACAAGAATACACTCAAGGTGGATCACAGATCTAGAAGTCAAACCCCAAACCATCAGGACCATTAAGGAGGGAATCGGGACTAATCTCAGAGCACTGGCCCAGGGAGCACATAGGCTCACTGCAACAGGGAAGGGGACACACACAGGTGATCTGGAAATCGACAAATGGGATCTAATAAGAATAATACACCTGTGCACCTTGAAAGACTTTGCCAAGAGGTTGACAAGGCAACCCACAGACTGGGAGAAGATTTTTAGTAATGACACGTCTGACAAAGGGCTCATTACTAAAATCTACAACACCATCATGACCTGCAAAAAGAGGAAAACAGTTAACCCCCTAAGGAAGTGGGCAAAAGAAATGAGAAGAACTTTCACTAGAGAGGAGATCAATATGGCCAATAAATATATGAGAAAGTGCTCGAAGTCCCTTGCCATAAGAGAAATGCAAATCAAAACAACCATGAGATACCACCTAACACCCCTGAGGCTAGCCCAGATCAGTAAATCAGAGAGCAACAAGTGTTGGAGGGGCTGTGGTGAAGTAGGAACCCTCCTCCACTGCTGGTGGTCGTGCAGATTTGTACAGACACTGTGGAAAGCAATCTGGCGATACCTAAAGAAAATGGAAATTGATCTACCTTACGACCCAGCCATCCCTCTACTGGGCATACACCCGGTTGAAGCAGCAAATAAAACACGACCAGTCATATGCGCTCCAATGTTTACTGCGGCACAATTCACAATAGCAAAGACTTGGAAACAGCCTAAGTTTCCATCGATAGACGAGTGGATTAGCCAACTTTGGCACATACACACAATGGAGTATTATGCAGCACTGAAAAGCACCGATGAGCACATGAAACACGTTATTTCATGGGAAGAGCTGGAAGGAATTATGTTAAGCGAGGTAAGCCAGACCCAAAGGGACAGGTCCAACATGAGTCCCGTGAGGTAAGTACAATCAGCATGACAGAAATGGGGCATTAATCCACCCAAGGGGAGGGTATGGTTTATATCTCCACAGGGAAAGTGGGACCAGACTTCAACCCAGTGTCACAAGGTGTGAATGCAATATCCCGGCGTGGAGGAGGGAACCGGTGGAGAGGTCTGGGAGGCTGGCCCCAGCACCATAAATTAAGTGGATTCCTGCCACTCCCCCAAAAAGAATTTGTTCCAAAGGACGACATTGACTCTGCAGCTATGGGAGATGGACATATTTGATCAGAGCACACGGGAGCAGATGAAGGGGCAGGAGGAGAGAGTGGAGCACAGCCTGGCCCACCAGGCCGTGATGATGATGTTCCTGAGTAGAGCAGCCAGTCCACAGAGAGAACAACATGGCTGGCCCTACTATGAGACATGATGCCCCTCAGTGACTAAGGGCGATAGAGGGGACAGCACCGGAGACACAGTGTGGGAATTGCACCTGACCTGATCCCACCACACCGAGGCAAATCACTGGGGGAGTGCAGCGGAACAGCAAGGGAATGGAGTGGCAAGGTCCCCAGGGAATGCTGAAAGTGGACTTTGGGGCCAGGGCATGGTGCCCCAACAGACTGGACTGGAAAACGCTCCTAAGGGCCAGCAAACGATCCCTGAACTAACTACAAGCTTTTCTCTTGTGAACTGTTTTGTTCTGTTCTTTTTCAGTGGTTTGTTTTGGTTGTTTTGTTGTCTGGTTGTATACTGTTGCTTTGTGTTCCTCTGTCTAGTTTTCGTGCATGTTAGTGACTCCACAGGTCTGTCTGAATAGGACAGGCTGGATGAACTATCTGGATGAAAAACAATGGGACTGACAGTTCCGGGGGGACTTGGGGTGGGGGGGGTAGGGGGGGTAAGGAAGTGGTGTTAACAAACCCAGGGACAAGGGAAAAACATGGGACCCCAAATGGTAGAGAAGGGGGAGTGGCAGGCCTGGTGGGAAATGATCAAGGGTAAGGTTGCTTAGAGAAGAGGTATACTCTAGCCCATTTGGTGATGAAGCATGGTAGTAGGGCAGGAGGAAGGTCAAGGGAGATGGAGGAAAGAGCTAGGACTCAAAGGGCATTCATGGAGGTCTAGACAAAGACATGAAAATGAAATATATATAGGAGGATGGGGAAATAGATCTATGTGTCTATATTTATAGGTCAAGTATTAAGGTGGCGGAAGGACCTTGGGCCTCTACTCAAACACTCCCTCAATGCATGAATACCTTCTTTTATTAAATTGGAACTCTATGATGCTCACTCTCCCGACACAACGGCTGGAGCCAAAGTGGGTGAACAAGTAAATGTGGTGAAGAAAGCTGATGGTGCCCGGCTATCAAAAGAGATAGTGACTGGGGTCTTAAAGGCTTGAAGATAAACAAGCGGCCATCTAGCTCAGAAGCAACAAAGTCCACATGGAAGAACACACCAGCCTGTGTGATCGAGTGGTCCCAAAGGGATCAGTTACCAGGCATC
Organism: Tenrec ecaudatus; assembly: GCF_050624435.1. Taxonomy (NCBI): domain Eukaryota; kingdom Metazoa; phylum Chordata; class Mammalia; order Afrosoricida; family Tenrecidae; genus Tenrec; species Tenrec ecaudatus. Next base: position 17,910,132 of record NC_134533.1, read on the forward strand.
AAAGAACAAAAAATCATATCATTGACTGCACACCTCCATGATAGGATCGCTGAAGACAAATGGGTGCATAAGCAAATGTGGTGAAGAAAGCTGATGGTGCCCGGCTATCAAAAGAGATAGTGTCTGGGGTCTTAAAGGCTTGAAGGTGAACAAGCGGCCATCTAGCTCAGAAGCAAATAAGCCCACATGGAAGAAGCACAGCGGCCAGTGCGATCACGAGGTGCCCAAGGGACCAGATATAAGGCATCATGCAAAAAAAAAAGATATAAGTGTGTGTATGTATGTGTATATGTATATATGTACGTGTATATATGTATATATATATCATATTAAATAAAGGGAGAAGTGCAGAGTGGAGACCCAAGGCCCAAGTGTCGGCCAATGGAGATCCCCTCATAGAGGGGTTTAGGAGAGGAGATGGGTTAATTAGGGTGTGAGGTAGTATCGATGAAGAACACAGCTTTCCCCCAGGTCCCGGACGCTTCCTCCCCGCAACTACCATGATCCAAATTCTACCTTGCAGGGCTGGATAGGACAGAGATTGTACACTGGTACATATGAGGGTTGGAGGTACAGGGAATCCAGGGTGGATGATACCTTCAGGACCAAGGGTGTGAGGGACGATGCTGGGAGAGTGGAGGGTGAGTGGGTTGGAAAGGGGGAACTGATTACAAGGATCCACATGTGACCTCTTCCCTGGGAGAGGGACAGCAGAGAAGGGGGGAAGGGAGACTCTGGATAGGGCAAGATATGACAAAATAACGAGGTATAAATTACCAAGGGCATATGAGGGAGGGGGGAATGGGGAGGGAGGGGGGGAAAAAAAGAGGACCTGATTCAAGGGGCTTAAGTGGAGAGCAAATACCTTGAGAATGATTGGGACAGGGAATGTATGGATGTGCTTTATACAATTGATGTATGTATATGTATGGATTGTGGTAAGAGTTGCTTGAGTCCCTAATAAAATGTAAAAGATGAAAAGAGAAAAAAATGATTAGGGCAAAGACTGTACAGATGTGCTTTATACAATTGATGTATGTATATGTATAAATTGTTAAAATAAAAAATTTTTTTTAAAAAGTAAAAAAAAAAAAAGAAAGAAAAATCATGTTTGAAAAATCATTGACAACTAGGGAAGTCCTCAGGGAGATGGATTGACACTGTGAACACAAACATATCCAATGAGCACTGGATCTCTTCCTGCCAGTTGGCCAACTAGCTGTCTTCCAAATTTCTTGGCATAGAACAAGTAAGTACTCCCAGTGCTTCATCAGCTTGTTGAATTATTTCAACTGACATTCCATCAATCCCTGGAACCTTGTTTTTGACTGATGTTTCCAGTGAAGCTTGAATTTCTTCTTTCAGTTCCATTTTGTTCTTTTTTATATGTCCTTCTGAAAGTGTTGAATTTTGACTAGTTCTTTCTGGTACATTGACTGTATATTCTTCCAATCTTCCTTAGATGTTTTCTGAATCATTCAATGTTTTTCCCAGAGAATCTTTCAATATTGCAACTTGAGGCTCAATTTTTTTCTTGTGTTTTTTCAGTTTAAGATATACGGTGTGTGTCCTTCCTATTTGGTGTTATAACTCAGGTCTTTGGGCATGTTGTTAGGAGAGACCTGTCCCTGGAGAAGGACCTTATGCTTGAAATGGTAGTTACATAATCTGGTGTCAACTTGCGAAGAGGTGGAGTCCAGCCTGTCAATCAGGTCACAGCTTGATGACCTCGTTGGAGGTACCACGGAGATAAATAGCTCACTGGAGGCCAGACACACTCTCTGTTTCGTCTTCCTGTTGACAAGACACATGGAGCTACACTAGAGAGACCCCTGACAGCGCTGCGATGCTTACAATGCCACTGGACCCAAAGACTTTTTATCCATTGGATTGTGATTGTTCTGCACTTGGCTCCATTGCATGTGTTTCATGAGTCTGAAGAGGACTTTATGGATTGGTATTGGACATATGGGCTAAAATCAGTCTTAAGGCCTTGGAGTGGACTAGGTTGGAATGTTTTCTCAAGGTTCAATTCCTCTTGTATGTAAACCTCTCTCTCAGCCAGCTGAGGTACTTGCTGAGGGCAAAGGTCATACAGAATGGGTAGTTGAAGAAGGTAGTTCTACCTATCAGTTACAACCATGTGATCAGTTGCAAAAGTGAGGTTTGTGATTGTTAGTGTATTTCTTTATATGTGCTCATTGAATATCTTTTCTTTGTTCATGTATATATTTATGTAGATAGATAATGTAGGAAATAAACAGTTAACTAATCTCTAAAGCAGTACAAATGGCTCAATGCAACTCCCTTCCATGAGACAGCTAATACACCGGCAGTTCTTCAAGTCTTGAGGGCCGTGGGGTAGTCCTACATGGAACAATTCAGGTCAACTGGTCACAGGCAGCAAACACAAGTAGATCACCAACAGTTAGCCAGATGAGAGGGTCCGACAGTCCTCAGCTCAAGAGATGTACCTTCCAGTAACACGGCAAAGCAGGTCTTGAAGCAAACTCAAGTTATAGCAGCACAGTCCATGGGTTGGTGGCCCCCAGGGAGTGTAGCTCACAAATGGAGGCACAGAACAATAAGGCAGCCACACACTTGTCCGATGATCAAAGAGCAAGAGAGAGAGAGGTGAGGCTCGCTGAGCTATTTATCTCTCCAGCCTTCAACCAATCTCACAGGTGTTCATTGACCATGTTGGCACAGCAAATCTACCCATTACATACTTCAAGATAGACATTTAAATGTTCTTTTTGACAATGAATGTGAGATGCTTTCTCTGGTGTTTATCATTCTCATCTTAGCAAAATACAGGGTTATCTGGGTAAAAATGACCTGTACCAGTGCATGTTCAGCCCACCAATGATTAGGATAGACTTGTACATTCCATGTTCCAATTATCAGTAGATGATTGCAGCTGTCTCTTCTTATTTTGAGTCCTGTCTTATCACCAAATGAAGTTCCCTAAAGCTTTACTCCATTCACATCATTAGAATACAAAACTCATACCGTATATACTCTAATATAAGCTGATCCGAGTATAAGCCAAGTTACCTAATATTACCTGGGAACCCAGAAAAACCAATTGAGTATAAGCCTAGGGTGGAAAATGCAGAAACTATTGGTGAGTTTCAATAATCAAAACAAATGAAAATAAAATTACTAAAAATTGAGACATCAGTGGGGTAATGTATTTAAATATTTATTTTAAAAATCATAAATAAAAGGACAAGTCATTTAACATTAGTAAACCAGCACAGTAAGTGTAAAATAGATTCAACAAAAACAATAAGGTATCAACAATGATACCTTAAAAGTACTATTCCCTGAGCTCAATCAGAAACCACGATGAAATGTAGAGTTAAAACCCATCAAAACTGGATTCCTCATCATCATCCTTATCCCAATGCAGAGCTTCAGTTGGTGTGAGGTCATCATAGACACTGTCCTCACTGAGATCGCCATCATCACCATCACTGCTGTCATTTTCATACAAAGCACAGTCTTCACTGCCATCCATAGCATTACTAATACTACATTTCTGGAAGTCACGTTGCACCATGTCTTCTGGAATGTCTTCCAATGCATCTTGAACCCACTTTTCTATTAACTCTTTGTCAGGCTTCATGAGATTTCCTCCTTTTGTAATCAGGCTTGACCAGATGACATCCATTCATGCCACGTCCTTCGCACACGGTCTTTAAAAGGCTTATTCAAAGATACATCCAGAGGCTTCAGTACAGATGTAAGCCCACCTGGAATAACAGCTAAAGTAACTTTACTAGATTTTACCAATTTTTTTTATGTCATCCAATAGGTGGGCTCTGAACATATCTCAAACAAGCAACGATGTCTTTTTCTTTAAGGCTGCTCCTGGTTGTTGGTTCCAAATTTCTTCCAGCCATTTTCCATTCCATCTTCATGCATCCAGCCTTTAACATGTGCATGCACAGAAATTCTTGGTGTCAAATTGATCTTTTTAGGCAAGGTCTTTCTTTTAAAAATAACGACAGGAGACAACTTAGTTCCATTAGCCAAACATGATAGAACAACTGTAAAGTTTTTTTTTTCATTTCCTGTGGTTTTGAGAAAAATGTTTTTTCTCCTAATCTTGCCACAGTTCTGTTGCTTGGAAGATTAAAAGTCATGGCAGTTTCATCCATATTCTCAATATCTGCCAGGTCATAATTATAACTCCTTCTTTGTTTTATAATAAATGACTGGAATGACATAATTTTTTCTTCAAGTTCTTGTGGCAATTTCTGGGAAATCTTTGTTCTTTGTCTCAAACATAGTAGGCCAAACCTATTCATGAAGCAGGTACACCATCCTGCTGACACAGCAAATGTTTCAATGCCTGGTGCTTTATATTTGTCATCCTTAGCCATTTGTAGAGCACATATGTGGATTCCCATGGATGTTATGATGTTATGTAGTAACCATTTTGATGACACTCCATAACCTATTCATGCAATTCACTCTCTAAAGCCCCATTAAAAGACGGTAAACCACGATGAGCTTTTTGAATCTGTTCCAAGTCAGCCTTCATTTTCCACCACTCCTTCACTTGTTTTTTATCAACACATAATTTCCTACTTGCAATACTGTTATTCCTCTCTTCTGCTCTTGACACAACCTTCATTTTGAAACCAGCCTCATATGACCAGCATTTTTGTTTCGGTTCAAGAGTATCCATTTCTAATAGGATAAAAAAACAAGACTCTGAAAAAGAACTTTCACTATAATCCTTGCCCACACCCCGCGATGTGAATTAACACAGAGACCAGAGGGGAGAGATGGAGCGCAGCCACAAACACATCCTTACCAGTTCAGCTGCTGGTGTAAGTGAATCACTATGGGTGCTTCTGCGAATTGGAGCCGTCCACGTCATAGGATGGCTCTGACTGGTTAGCTGTGAGTAAACAAACATACAAAGCCCTGCAGTGTCAGCGGGGCTTTGAATGAACAGTGGAGAAATTGCAATCACCCGCAAGATAATGGGCACTCGTCCCATTACCTGGGGGGGCGGAGGTGGCAGCGAGATATTACACCTCACTGGGGTACCACTGATCCGTGTATAAGCCAAACCCCAGTTTTTCAGCACATTTTTTGTGCTGAAAAACTCTGCTTATAGACCAGTATATATGGTAATTCACCATGAACAAGTGGGATTCATAACAGGGATGCAAGGTTGATTCAACATTTAAAAGACCATTAATATTATTTGCCACATTGACATGAAAAATTATAAGAACCACATGATAATGTCGATAGATGCAGAAAGAACATCCGACAACATCCAAGACCCATACCTGTTTAAGACACTCAAGAAGATAGGAATGGAAGGAAAATTTCTCAATATAATACAAGCTATATATGAGAAACCAATATCAACGTGGTAGTCAATGGAGAAAAAAGCTAAAATAATCCCACTGAAAAAGGGGATCAAATAAGGATTCCCCTTGTCCCCACTCACTCCTATTTAACATCATACTGGAGGTCATACCTAACAACATAACACAAAGAAAATACATCAACGTATTTTCCTGGGGAAAGAAGAGGTGAAACTATCATTATTCACAGATGATATGGTTTTATACATGGAAAAATCCCAAAAAATTCTACAAGCGGAGAGCTGTAAACTACAGAAGAATATGGCAGACTGGCAGGATACAAGATCAACAAACAGAAGTCTGTCAGACTGTTATACACATTAGACAAGACCACAGAAGAGGGGATCAAAAAGGCAGTACTTTTTACAATAGCCAAGCACAAATTGAAATATCTAGGGATATACCTGACTTAAAAGAAAAAAAAATATTTGGATGAGGAAAACCACAGAGTACTAGTACAAGAAAACAAGTGTGACCTCAACAAATGGAACATGCCATTCTCGTGCATTGGAAGACTCAATAGAGTAAAGATGTCAACTCTGCCCAAAACAAATACCATCATCTTTCTTTGAAGAATTGGAAAAACTGATTACCAAATTCATATGGAGAAGCAAGAAGCCCAGAATTGCAGAGAACTCCTCAAGAAGAAGGACAAAGTGGGAGGACTTCCTTTACTTGACTTTAGCAACTATTATACAGCCACAGTGGTCAAAACAGTGTGGTATTGGTATAATGATAGATATTGAGAACAATGGAAAAGAACTGAAAAGTCAGAAATAAAATAATCAGCATACAGACAATTGATCTTTGATAAGGCCCCCAAAATATCACATGGGAAGCAGATGCCTTCTTAAACAAGTGGTGCTGACAAAAATGGAGATCTACCTGCAGAAAAATGAAGCAAGACTCTTACCTCACTCAACGCAGAAGAATAAACTCAAAGTGGATCACAAACCTTGACATAAAACCCCAAACTATTAGGGCCATCAGTGAGAGAATTAGAACAAATCTGAGAACTTTGGTGCAGGGGATACATAGGCTACTGGACACACACACAGAGGAGGTATAAATTGACAAGAAGGATATAATGAAGATAAAACATATGTGTACATTGAAAAAATCACCAAGAGAGTAATAAGAGAGCCCACAGATGGGGAAAACATCTTTAGCAATGACACATCAGACAGAGGCCTTATTACTAAAATTGACAATACTTTGCAAGCTTACAAAAAGAAAAATACTAATTGCCTATTGGGAGGTGGGCAAAGGACCTGAACAAAAGTTTTATAAGGGCAGAAATCCAAATGGTCAATATATATATGAGAAAAATTTCCTAACCATTAGCCATAAGATAAAAGCAAATGAAAACAACTATTAGATAATACCTAACACACTCCAAGATAGCTCAATTAAAAAAATTAGACAGCGACAAGTGTTGGGAGGACTGTGGTGAGATACGAACTGTCAGCCACTGCTGGTGGACCTATAGGTACATACAGCCATTATGGGAATCAATATGGTGATATCTAAAACAGTGGGAAATCAAGCTACCCAGCAAACCCCCTACTGGGCATATACCCAGAAGAGGCAAGAAACAAACCATGGCCAGACATCTGTGCTCCAATGTTCATCACGACACAGTTCGCAATTGCAAAGAGTTGGAAACAACTCAATTTCTATGAACTTATGAATGGATTAAAGAACTGTGGTACATACATACAGTGAAGTACTAAACGTCCCTAAAAAGCAGTAATAAAGGCATGAAGCACTGCGCCACATGGGAAGAATTGGAGGAAATGATGCTACGTTTAGTAAGCCAAGCACAAAAAGACAAATACAATGTTGTTTTGTTTTGCTCTGTCTTGTTTTTGTTCTTATTATTGCACTGTATGTCTCTTTAGATAAGATAGGCAGGATAAGCAATTTTCAGGAGAAAACAACGGGGTCAATGGTTCTAGGGCATAGGGGGAGGCAGGAGAAAGGAAGGGGGATGTTAATCAACCCATGGACAAGGGAACAACAAGTGATCTTAAATTGATGATGAAGAGGGTATAGGATGTATGGTGGGGCAATGTAGCTGAGAGTAATTACTGAAATCCATATGAAGGCCAAACATGATAGTGGGACAAGAGGAAAGTAAAAGGAAATTGAGGAAAGAACTAGGAAGCAAAGGACATTTATACAGATCTAAACATAGGCAAGTGCATATGTAAATGTGTTTACATATAACGATAGGGAAGTAGATCTATGTGCATATATTTATATGTTAAGTATCAAGGTAGCAGACGGACATTGGACCTCTACTCAAGTACTCCTCAACGCAAGAACATTTTGTTCTAATAACCTGGCATTTGGTGATGCTCATCTTCCTAACAAGATTGTTGAAGATAAAACAGGTGCATAAACAAATATGGTGAAGAAAGATGATGATGGCTGGCTATCAAAAGAGATAGCATCTGGGGTCTTAAAGGCTTGTAGATAAACAAGCGACCATCTAGCTGAGAAGAAACAAAGCCCACATGGTAGAAGCACACCAGCCTGTGTGATCATGAGGTGTCAGTGGGATTAGGTATTAGGCATCAAAGACCCAGAACAAGAAAACAAATCAATGTGGATGAGGGGGAGTGCAGGGTGGAGACCCAAAGCCCATCTGTAGACAACTGGATATCCCCCCAACGGAAGGGTCACAAGGAAGAGACAAGCCAGTCAGGGTGCAATATAGCACCAGTGAAACATACAACTTTCCTCTAGTTCTTTATTGTTTCCCACCCCACACACAAACACACACACACATTATCATGACCCCAATTCTACCTTACAAATCCGTCTAGACCAGAGCATGCATGTTGATACAGATAAGAGCTGAAACACAGGGAATCCAGGACAGATAAATCCCTCAGGGCCAATAATGAGAGCGATACCAGGAGGGCAAGGGGAAAAGTGGAGGAGAAAGGGTGAACTGATCACAACGATCTACATATAACCCCCTCTCTTGGGAAAAGAGGGTGAAGAGAGACATTGGACAGTGTAAATCTTGAAAAAATAACAATAATTTATAAATTATCAAGATTTTGTGAGGGAGGGAGGGTGGGAAAGGGAAAGGGGAAATAAAGAGCTCCTACCAAGGGCTCGAGTAGAAAAAAATGTTTTGAGAAAGATGATGGCAACAAATGTACAAATGTGCTTGACACAATGGAAGTATGTATGGATTGTGATAAGAGATATATGAGCCCCCAATAAAATAATTTTTTTCAAGAATACTCAAAAACAGAACTCTTACTTCTCCCTTGATCCCTAGGTCCTTTAGCCTCCCCACAGCCTTCTGTAGAGAAGTTGATTTGGAATTTCTTCTTCAAGAATCATCTATTTTGACAATTAGAATGATAGGGATGGTTATCAGGATCTTAACAAAGGCTCTAACACAATATATATATATATATATACATGTATGTATAATATATATATATCAAGAAAAATTTCTGTTTTATAAGAGGGTTTTTGTTTTTTAAATAAAGCTAAAAATCCCTCTTGGAAGTAAGACAAAAACAACATCTGTCCTTTCTGTAAAGTTTAACATTTCTTCAGAAGGAAATAATGAACATTGTTTTTGCTAATTTGCTCTCAGTCTCCAGAAGCACAGATTCTCAAAGGAGCAACACTGATCCCGCAGGCCCCAGGTATAAACTCCCTGATCAGGTAGGACCACAAACATAGATCTTAGCAGGCGATCGGCTTATACCTGCTGTAGAAAAAAAATCTGAAGGCAACTCTGGTGTGAGTAAAACAAAGTGAATCTCTTTCTGTTTCATGTCAGCCATGTAGCATCCTCCCGTGTGCAGGAAGTGACAGAGCCAAAGAGTCAGAGGCCAATTTGCAGTATGTTTCTCCCCAAGACCTGAAAGAATCACTTCATCACCAGTGATATAACAGAAAGCGAGAGCGGGAATGGTGTTGGGCTGGATGTTTACTGAGAAAGGATATAAATGAGTAAATAACTGAATTATCAACTGAGATAACGAATGTCTTTAAAAATCTTTTCTTCATCCCATGAACCTTTGTTCTATCTTAAAGAATGACTTGAATGTGTTATGTGCTAAGACTATGGATTGACTATACATTCTATGCCTGAGCTTTTGCTTACTTGAGAATCATATCACATCCCTGAAAAGCAGACTTGACTTTTCCACTCCCCCTACTTCTTAAAAGGGAGCTCTAGTGCCTTACAAGTTGGGCTGCTAACCACAGATCAGCAGTTCAAATCCCCAGCACTGCCCGGGAAAAAGATGAGCTATTTGCTCCCGTAAGGTTTACAATCTTGGAAACCCTAAGAGGCAGTGACCTACATGGTCAATCAGAGAGTCTGAGTTTTGTGTTTCTTTATAAAGCAAATGCAATCATTGTGAATAGAAAAAAAAGAGTGCAGGAATATGTGTGGTTCAAATTTCAGTCTCTCCCCCATCCGATGAGCCAGGATAACCATAAAGAGTTTGCTCTGTGTTCTTCCCGACCTGTCGTTCTGGGTATAAAGAGAATGGGAACAAGGTGGAAAGTCACTGTGGTGTTTGTCAGGGTTCCACACTGTGAATTCTTCTAGGAAACTTGTTTTGTCATTTTTCCATATAACATGAACCGCATTCTATAAAATTGCATATTTGCCTCCTTTGGGAGACCGTGTTGAATTTTGCACTCTTTGGTTAAAGCACTTGGTTGCTAACTGAAAAGTTGTAAGTTGAATTCACCAGCCAATTTCAGGAAGAAAAGATGTGGGAGTCTGCTTCCGTAAAGATTTCACAGTGAAAATCCAGTGACACTGTCCTACTCCGTCCCTGCTGAATAGACTTGACGAGGTGAAAGCTTTTGGTTTGATTCCAGTCTTCTGCTGGTAGGCAATTCCTCCACTTCTTGAGAGTGGGTTGTTACTTTTAATTTCTCTCCATCATATTTTATTCATCATTCCCAGAGCGTTTTGACAGCCCAATTTTACTCACTAAGTTTTATACACATATACCCTGATACCCACATTTCAAGAGATTTAAAAAAATAATTTTGTCCACCCAGATAATGTGGTTCCTGGTCACTGATTTTTCACAGGCTTCTTTAATTGCACGATCCATATCCATAACAATGCTGCCATGTAGTCTTATATGTGTATATGCATATGTACATGCATTAGTATATGTGCATGTGTTTATACTCATTTATGTGGTCTCCAAGGAGCCATGGTGACATAGTGGTTAAATGTTAGCCTGCAATCCATAATGTCAGCAGTTCAAAACCACCAGTCGTTCCAAGGGAGAACAATTGGACTTTCTACTCCTGCAAAGAATTACAGGAAAACTAGTTGTATAATTCTTGGTAAAAAATTCACACTATATATTTAGAACTAGAGGTTTTTAGAGGAGTTAATTTTTAAATAGGAATTACTTAATATTTCAAAAATGTATCTAATTCGTCTTTTGTTCATGTTGTGGGAAGTTATATTTTTCTGCATAATTGTCTAATTAATCAATGTTTTTGTTCTTATTTGTATAAAGTTGCCCATAATAACCACATAATGTCTTTTCATTAACTATTCTTTCTGATATTATGTTTCCTTTTCTTTATATGCCTTCTCTTCTTCTTACTCTCTCGTGCTAAATGTCAGTCAATTATAATCGTGGGTGGGTTTTTGTTTGCGGTTTCTTTTTAGCAAACCAATTTTTTACTTTGTTGACAATAACTATTAATCATTTTCCTCTTTTGTTAACTTTCATTCTCATTTCCTCTATAATTATGTTTAACAAATTTATTTCTAAATACTTATCATTTTATGTTGTGTTTCTTTTTACATTTATTCTGCTTGTGCTTCTTGCCATTACCATTATCCTGCATTTTGTTGGGCTGGTGATATTTTAAATATGGCCCTTTTTCCCCTATCACTTTTGTAGGAGCTTGATTAGAACATACACTGGTTTAGAAGTTATACACTATATGTGTTTGATGCTATTGGTGTTTGACGGTGATGCTACTTTTTATCACCCACACCTGAATTCTCAGTGACCAGTGCTCGATTCCATGCCCTATGCCAAATACCTATCTGGCATCGACCCAACTCATCACTGCAATTCTAGTTAACAACTGTGTCACTGAGATTTTCTTTCAGGAAATTATGGGGCAAATATCCTTAATAGCTCTTCCACCAAGTACCCTTATGGATATTTGCCATAATTTCCTTCTTGCCCATGCTCAAATATATATTTTAGATCATTCATTAGCATATATTCCAAATTAAATTAATTCATGTCCCCACATAGACCTACACACAAAAAACCCAATTTTCATCACTCTCTATCTCTTTAATCTGCCTTCTTCTTTTAAAAGTGATTAAATATCAAATAAACAAAAAATAAAACTTATAGAATGATATATATGGTTTAACGAACCATAATACAACAAATATCCTGTTTTGAGAACATAGTATAAAAAATAAAATAAAGTTTATTATTGCTTTGACTGCACTGGGAAAGACATAGTTTTGAGCTAGGCACAGGTATGAATTTCATTTAAATGTTTTTTTAAATTATCAAGCAAAAATGTGATTATTAGTTAAAATCTAATAATGTGTGTTCCACACAGGATACCATAGACAAAGCTAACAGATGATAGAATGTGAGAAAATCTCTGAGAAATGTGAAAATTGTTAACAACTACTAAGAAAATGAGATTCTAGCATAAATAAGGAGGATCTATAGGACAATTCAATAGCAACCTTGGCAAACCGTATGAGCGGGCAGTCTACAGAAATATAGAATCTCACGATTTTAAGGAAAATGTTAACCAGTGATAAAATTCCTTGGGAATCAAGGAAAACAAATAAAAATAATGTATCACTCTGCTCCTATTTTTCTGGCATATCTTAGGACCATGCCAACGTCCACAAGGAAGTGAGGACACGAGAAATCCTCAATTATGTGTATCTACTCTGGAAACAATCCAGCAGCACTTAACTCCATACTCACTGCGACTGAGTTGATGCATGCTCACAGAGATCCTGTGGATAGACTTGCCCCTGTGGGTTTCCTAGACTGTCACTCTTGATGGGAGTAGGAGGCCTCATATTTCTCCCTCAGAGCAGCTCATGGTTTAGAACTGCTAACTTTGCAGTCAGGAGCCCAGTGTGAAACCACTATACCACCCGGGCTCCTTCATCAACACTTGGGCAAGCTAAATGCATGAATAGGCTGAACATTTTGTTTCTAGGACCATACTCCAGAGAATATTCCACATAGAGTCATTTGTATTAGAGGCAAGTTATCCAATCTATAGGAAAATAGATAAGCAAATTGTAGTTGATGGACATTATACAGCAGTGTTATTGGAACATCTGTGCATGTACGTTTATATCTCTGTGAATGCCCTTGTCTAAAATGAGATAAGAGAAGAAAGTAAAACTGAGCATGTGAAAACATTATACTATGTTGATAATTCTGGAAACAGCCACTTATCACTTTTTACAAGTTTTGTTAGTGAAAAATTGATTGCAAATTCACCACAAATAGACATTCACTATGAACAGACACAAAGTCATTTGTTGCCATGACTTTCAATGGCTCAAACAGAAGGTATAGAAAATGTGTAATATGATTATAAAGACACGTTTAATGTAATTAAAGACAAGTTTAATATTTTCAGGTTTATCATTTGGAATTTAATAATATTTTAATTAAAATAAATACCACATAAGTGGAAGCAAACTGATAACATGTGTGCCATATGCTCCTTAGCTGATACACTAATGATGCCCATTATTTGTGTCCTGAAGACAGCCACAGTCCATGGCAATGTCCCCAAGTTATAGATGCAATTATGTAAGTCCAGAGGCCGGTCAGGCACCTTCCACATTCCTAGGAATCCAAGTCAATTTTGTCATTAAAAAATTACTCTTGGACCTCTGGGACACCAAATTTTATACTACTTCCAATTCTTGAACTAATTAATCGACCATAGCTTTCTCTACTCTTTTTTCTTTGCAGCTTCACAGATGATATTGAACTTCTGCTAACCATGAAACAAGAAAGTGGCACTGACGTGACAGAATTCATCCTCCTGGGATTTGCTGGTCAAAACAAATTTTGGCATATCCTCTTCATAATATTTCTAGTGATCTATGTGACCTCTCTTATGGGTAATATTGGGATGATCATTCTCATCAAGATTGACTCTGGCCTCCACACTCCTATGTACTTCTTCTTACAACATTTGGCTTTCGTTGATCTGTGTTACACCTCTGCTATCACTCCCAAGATGTTGCAAAACTTCATAAGGACAGATAAATCTATCTCATTCGTAGGATGCCTAATGCAATTGCTAGTCTACGGTGCTTTCGCAACCAGTGACTGCTACATCCTGGCTGCTATGGCAGTGGACCGCTATGTGGCCATCTGTAACCCACTCCGCTATCCAGTAGTCATGTCACAGAGAGTCTGCTTTCAACTGCTCCTTGGTTCTTATTTCATGGGTTTCTTAAATGGCTGTGTAAATACAAGTTTTATCTTCTCGTTGAACTTTTGCAAGTCCAATACAATTAACCACTTTTTCTGTGATGAACCCCCAATTCTTGCTCTCTCCTGTTCTAATGTTGATTTCAACATTCTACTCCTAGCAGCCTTTGTGGGGTTCAACCTGTCGGTCACACTGTTGGTTGTTATCTTCTCCTACATATATATCTTAGCTGCCATCTTGAAGATCTCTTCCTTGGCCGGGAGGAAAAAGGCCTTCTCCACGTGTGTCTCCCACCTGACAGCAGTCACTATATTCTATGCGACCTTCTCTTACATGTACTTACACCATGGGACCAGTGAGACTCAAGAGCAGGAGAAAGCAGCTTCTGTGTTTTATGGCATCATGATCCCCATGATAAACCCTCTGATCTACAGCCTGAGAAACCAGGATGTGCAAGAAGCTCTGAAGGGGATCAAGAAGAAGTGCTGCTAGTTGAGCCTCAATTTCGAAATCAGCACAAACGATTAAGCAACCAGCCCAACACTGCTTTTATATTTCTCAACCTCAGGAGATGTGGCAAATGTCTGTAAGACAAAAATGTGTTTTCTAATTATACCTATATATATTCAATAAAATATATCTGTACTATTTTAGAAATCTTCTCAAAAGTAAATAAGCTCAGAATTCATGTGCTCATTGAAGACAATGAGCCTGGTGGTGCAGTGGAATAAACATTAGTTTGGCAACAAATAGTTTGGCTGTTCAAATTAACCAGTTGCTCTATAGGACAGAGATGCAACAGGCTACTTGTACAAGGATTTGAAGCCTTGGAAACCCTAAGAAATCACCTCTATTCTGTCCTATAAGGTCTCTGTGGATCAGAGTCAACTCAGTGGTGATTGATGTAGATTTATGCTTAGGTTCTGCCAAAACTAAAGTTAGTGAAAGGGTGCATAATATTGATCTTGTAGATTTCTGATGATCCTTTTGCTCACATGCATGCCACCTAAAAAGAATAAGGTGCCCTCATTCTTGTAGGTCTGCCCATGAATATAATAACTCATCCAAATAAAATTATCTTCTAGTTTTCCAGAAATTTTATTTTATTCTTGTTATTTTTCCATAGCTTAACTCTTCTATGACTGTAAAAAAATTGAATGAGCCATTTCTTTGGAGAACATATGCAGGGGAGAAAGGAAAACTGAGTGAATTTTTACAAATAAAGGGGCATTGGGAACCTACACACTGACTTTTCCTATATGGCAATACTCTATTATAATTAATTGCTAACCAATTAAGAAATCACATTGGTAAATATAACTTACATCCCCAGTGTAACCACTCACAAGTTTATACCTTTGGGAAAATACAATCCAGTGCCGATTTCAGTGTTACAGAAAATGACTTCCACCTTTCCAGAAGTTCCAAATCCCTGGGACTAGGAAAGAACACGGGGTTTGAAAATCATAAGACAAATCATACCAAAAGAAACCACATCGTAGCTGCTCATGCAGCAGAGTGTTGGCTGAGAAACTCCTAAATTAGGGCACCTTTTGCCCAGACATGATTACTAATGGCTCTCCTGACCTAATCTCTGGAGATAGAAGCATAAGATTCTGAGTGAAATGTAGCAAATCTTTTCCAGAACGACAAAAGGAGATGGTTTTTTACAACCATTTATGGATCATCTCCAGGGACGGAGCTGTCTCTAAGCTTTCCTATTCTGGCATGTCTCCTAGAAACATTCTTTTAAAATATTTTTGAAAACCATTTTATTGAAATATAATTCAATGTTTTAAACATATTAGAAGAATTGCATAATCATCACTGCAATCAATTATGAAATAATTTTTTCTTTCTTTTTTAAAACATTTTATTCGGGGCTCATACAACTCCCATCACAATCTATTTATACATCAGTTGTGTAAAGCACATTTGTACACTCATTGTCCCCATCATTTTCAAAACATTTGCTCTCCGCTTAAGCCCCTGACATCAGGTCCTCTTTTTTCCCCTCCCTCCCAGTTCCCCCCTCCCTCATAAACTCTTGATAATTTATGAATTATTATTTTCTCATATCTTGCCCTGTCCGAAGTCTCCCCTCACCCCTTTTTCTGCTGTTCATCACCCAGGAAGGAGCCCCTGAAATTGGTTCCCTTCTTCTAACCCCCTCTCCCTCTACCTTCCCAGTATAGCCACTCACACCACTGGTCCTGAAGGGATCGTCTGCTTTGGATTCCCCGTGTTTCCTGTTCCCACCTCTACCAGTGTACATCCTCTAGTCCAGCCAGATTTGTGAGATAGAATTAGGATCATGACAGTGGGGGTGGAGGGAGGAAGCATTTAGGAACTAGAGGAAAGTTGTATTCTTCATCGGTGCTATATAACACCATTCTTTTAAAATACCTTTACTCAGATATACTAGATAATTCAGAAATGTGGTATATTCATGGAAAATCTGTATACCAAATGACATGGCTTTAATATCCAGACAGAAAAAAAGAAACAGAGTAACACAGTCGTAATACTAAATATTTATTTTTCACTTCTTCCCATCTATGGCAAATTATGCTGACAATGTTTTAATTTATAGAAAATGTATTTGACATAATTAGTCAATATAGCTACTCCATATTGTTAAAGATAATTAGTCAAATATATACGAAGAAAAAATTACAAGTTCATTTTGCTGACTACAAAACAGGATAAGCATACCATCCAAAAGCTATGAGCAAGAAATCAGTGATCACTAATATGAAGAAATTGTTAGTCTTTTATAGCTACCTCGTGGTTGGAGTAGCCCAGGTAGACACACTGCTTCTGACTGACTGTTCTTTTGACCACTGACAATCCTGTTCAAAGCATCATAGTCAGGGTTGGCAGGGCTGATCAGCATCTTTGCAGTACCCTTAAAACAAGAAAGTATCTTTCCGTTTTCTTTCTTTCTTTTTTTCCTTTTCTATCTCCCTATTTCAAGAGCTCAAGAAAGACTTTTAAAGATAACAATAAAGTTAAAATGCAAAATTTAAATAGATTGTGAATTTTAAAAGACAATGTGAAGGTAACAAAAATTAAGGCTAGACCTATTTATTAATGGTAAAATTGAGAGTTCAGAAATAAGCCAACATGTCTATGGTTAATTTATTTTAACTGTGATGTTAAGGCCATCTGATAGAGAAAAATAGTCTTTTTAAAAAGTGGTGTCAAACAGTAAGATTTCCATATGCGAGAAATAAATAAATAAAGCTGAACTGATACCTCATACTAAGCACATTAAAAAACACCTCAAAATTGTGCTAAGCCCAAAATGTAAGAACTAAAACCATAAAATGCTTAAGGGAAAATATAGGATCATTTTTACTACAATACCAGATTCTTAGTTATCACATCAAGAGCATATCCATTAAGAGATGAGATAGATTAAATTCCACTTCATCAAAACTAAAAACTTTTGTCATGAAAGGAAGTTATCAAAAAAATGAAGACAGCCTACAGATTGCCTCTGTATGGTACAGTCGACCTGCGCCTTGGCGTTTCCAAGACTGTCCATCTTTACAGGGCAGACACCCTCGTCTTTTGACTGGGGAGCAGCAGCAGGGGGGTTCATCCTTGACCTCAAGGATGGTTAGTAGTCCAATGCTTATACCGTCATATCACCAGTGGTCCCTCTGTATCTGACAAGTGCTTAATCAGAAAAACACAGTGCTCTTATACCTTCACAATAAAAACAAAAACAATTAAATATCAGAAAATGGTCTGGATAGACATTTCACTGAAGAGGAAATGGAAATGGCCAACAGCACATGAAAGTAGGTTCAGCATCATTAGTCATTAAATGCAATTCAAACCCACAATGAGATCGTTTTCACTCCCATTGAGATAGTTATGATCAAAATAAGAAAACAATAGGTACTGGAAAGCTTGCAGATACATTGAAACAGTTTTCCATTGTTGGTGGAACTATAAAAT
Source organism: Tenrec ecaudatus (assembly GCF_050624435.1). NCBI lineage: Eukaryota > Metazoa > Chordata > Mammalia > Afrosoricida > Tenrecidae > Tenrec > Tenrec ecaudatus. The sequence goes on from NC_134533.1 coordinate 17,927,978, forward strand.
AGTATAATATTTGAGTACTTGGATATGCTTCAAAATTAGACACAAATTGTCATACGGTGCAGAAATTCCACTCCTTAACATATACCTCCAAAAATAGAAATTAGTAATGCAAGCAGATCCATGCATAATAATGTTCATTGAAACACCTCACAGTAGCCAAAAGACAGAAACTACCTAAATGCCAATCAACAGAGGAATTGAAAGGACAGACACAACATAGTATACCTATGCACAGAATAGTGCTCTGCAATATGGAGAAGAATACTCTTAACACATACTAAAACAGGATGAGCCATGAACACATTACACTGAGTGAAATAAGTCAACCCCAAAGGACACATATTGTATTGTGGTTGCAAGCCATCAAGTCAGTTCTGACTCATAGCGACCTCTGTGCATTAGAATGAAAATCTATGGTGCGGACTGTATTGTAGGATTTAGTTTATCTGACATATACAGATTATACAAAAGCATATGGATCAAAGTTTATTGGTGCTAATCCTGGGTATGAAGGAGGGGGAAATAAAATCATCGCACTTAGCTGGCACTAGCTTTTTTTAGGAGTGGTAAGAATATTTGAAAATAGTAGTGAGAACTGCACAAAACAATGAATGTAATGAAAGCCACTGAATTATATAAGCAATATATATATATATTACAAATCATGTTCTATTTCAATATATATATGCCACCATGTAAAAGTATAGACATAATTTTTAAATACTTTTAAGAGGGGAACATATATAAATCACTCACTGCCATCAAGTTGATTCCAACTCATAGCCATCCTGTAGGTGAGGGTAGAACTGCCCCTGTGGGTTTCTAATATCATATCTCTTTAGCTCATAGCGAAAGTAAAAACTAGCAGTTCTTAGGTATATGAAAGTATGTCCAACCTTATTCATAGGTGAAAAAATAAAATAAAATGATAACATCTTATTTTTCTGTACTGTAAAATTACTGACAGAGGTTAATTTTCTTAATATTATGTTAGGGAACTATGTACTATAAAATTTCTAGAAATGAAGCAAATTGATCTAGAAATTAGGGACAAATAGAATCTCTCTCTCTGGGGAACTCTGGATAATATGTATCAAAATGTAAACTACTCCATGCCTTGTGATTCATAAATGCCTGGCCTAAGATTCTATTAGTCCAAGAGAAAGACTCTTATTTGTGAATATTAATATTTGCTATGTTGCTCATCTCAGACAAATAACGGCCCTGTGTACAACAGAACAAGACACTATTCAGTCTGGGGCTATCGTAATGTTTTTGTTGAGCCTGAGACCTTATTTGTTGTAAAATTTATTATATCACTGCTTATTAGTAAAATAGTGGAAATAATCTAAATGGGGGGAACTTGATTAACGAATTAAAGAATTCAGCTCATTAATAAAATCTACTACAGTATGCAAAATAATGAGGCTTCTCTTCCCAGGTAGGTACAGAGATCACCCATACATAACTAGTAAACATGCACGTTTCAGAACCATAAGTAAAATATAAGGCTGATCTCAAGAAGAATAACAGGAGCTTGTAAGAGTAACAGACCTCCAGGGAGTGCAAATTGGGAAGATTGGAAATCAAGGGAAAGGGAGGGAGTGGCTTTCACTCTATGGTGTTCTAACTTTTGAATTTTTCGTGATTGTATGTGGATGGGGCAGGAAAGGAAAAGCAGTGAGGAATGGAGTGGTAAAGAGTCCTTAGTGGGTAGAAGGGAACTCTCGAAAGAGAAGACAGGAAGTCCATGCGGCAGCAACGTGGAAATGTGACTTGTTCCCTCTAGAAAGCTTAACTTTCTAAAGCAATAAATAAATAATGAATGCTGTTTTCCCCATTCCATCTCAGTCCCAGTAACCGCAGATTCCCAAGAGAGCAACACCGATCCCTTAGGTCCTAGCTATGAAGTCTCTAATTGGAAGGAACCAGAGAGAGAGAGAGATTAGTAGGCAATCAGCCTTCACCAGAGTAGAAAGAAATTCTAGTGTAAGTAAAGAAAAAAAACACAACCCTATTTCAGCATCAGCTGTACATCACTGCAGTTTGATGAGCAGAGGCAAGGCAAGAGGACCAGAGATTAAGCTACACAAGACTTAAAGAATCATTTCAGTATCAATATTAGAAATAGAGTAGGGAAGTGGGTTTCATGTTGTCTAGAAAATAGCATGAATGAACAAACCATGTATTCACTGAGTCATTGATGAATCAAATTTACATGACTTTAATGTATCATTTGCCTGTGTAATTATGGTCATCTCTGGAGGACCAGTCCAATGCATGGCTCTGTGCTGGGAAGTTTACCTATATCTCCTAGCTTGAACCACACCTTTACATTTTCTTGACCTTCATAGTTCTTAACTTCTTATTTAGAAGCACTCCTATGTTCCCAAAGGAGCCCTGTTGGTACAGGAGGAAGATGAGGCTTTCTGCACCCTGTAAAGATGTATAGCTTCAGAGACCGTACACAGGTGTTCAACAGTGGAAACTGAACCGATACCAGAGGTGGGATATAGTCAGAGAAAGTTGCCCAAACCAGTGACCTTCACCTAGCATCTCCCACTGGTTATCCTTACATAACAAGAACACTGGTACCTCGAGGCCAAGAGCTTAGTAACAGTAAAATGTGTGTTTATTGTTCTCTGACATTTATCACTTGTAGATTTGCGTAAACACCATGACAATCAGGAAGCAAAACAATTCCATTGCAAATGAAATCAAGGCCATGAGTTTGGTATCAGTTAAACACGTGTTTATATTTCTTTCTCATTTATCACACTCAAAAGGCAAAACCAACAGAATGTCATAGAGTCATATCCAATGCATAGTGACCCTATACTCCAGGATAGAACTGCCCTGTGGGTGTTCAATAGTAATTCTTCATGGGAATAGAATGCTTCACACGACTAGGGGTCTGATGGCTTCAAACTGCTGACCTTGCAGTAACTAGTAAGGAGTAACCCAGAAAGCCACCAGGATAGCCTTCCATGTGTAGATTTAGACAATCGCCATCACAATCAAGATAAAGACCCATTCCATCACCACCAAGATCTCCCTAGTGCTAGCCACAAGGACCATATTCACTCTTCTCCCTAAGCCTTCACATTAATAATCTGTTCCCAAATTCTTTCCATTTGTCATCTTTGCAAATATTATGCAAATGAAATTATAGAGTATGTGATCTTTTTACACTGACTTTTATTCAATTAGCATAATGCACTTGATATTTGTGTTAGACCGGGTTGTCTAGCCTCCCTTGCGGTAATCCCGAGTGTGGCCAGAGTAAATGTTAACTGTGTATTAAAGTTATCATACCTGGAATGTCTACTAGAGAGATTAAAATGAGTAATTTCTTAAGAATTACAGGCCTACTATATAAAACAACAATTTTTTAGCGAAAAAATGTACCGCCTTGGGGACAAAATTACTGACATAATTATACCGCCGGGGGGGGGGGCGGGGTGAGATAAACAACTCCAGACACACTCATATATGCATAAGAAAGCTTCATATCAAAGAGGAATTGTGTATTAAGAAAACATCCCACCCAATCCAGAGCAAGTCCATCAGTCCTATACTGGTCCATAAATCCCTCTTCACACGTACACAGTACAAGCAATAATGAACAATGCAGGAAGATCACAGGCCATTAGGTGCAAAGACTTGTGGATCCAGTGGCGGTGGAAGCTTCCCCAGGGCTCTCGTTGGTCTCAGCATGACTGCACATAGCTGGTCAACAGGAAGGTGACAGCAGTAGGAGAGAGCCTGCCCTTGAAGAGCCATTTCTCTCTGTCACCCTCCAATCAATCTGTGACCCGATTGACAGGCCAGACCCCACCCATATGTTCCTATGGGAGCCATGTTGGTACAAAAAAACCCCACTAATTATTACAGTACACCCCTTACCAACTTGGCACTTGTACACAATTCTTTAGCCATGTATAATTTCCAGAGATTAGTGATATCATACGTACACCTAACATACAGCTAGCAAACCTAAAATGAAGACAATAGTACAATCATCTTTGCACCTAGCAGCATGCGACTAAAATGCATACTACTCAAAATGTGCCCGCCTCATTTAAGCATAATATTCTATAAGTGAACAGAACAAAAATATTCTATGCCTAGCAATTGCAGTTAGGTGAACATCGACAGAATAATCCTATCAAAATATTCCCATCAACATATTCTCCCACCTATGAAAGTTTGTAAACCAGCCACTTCATGACTTTATCCCCCAATCTTGGGTATCCAATTTCTTTTTTTTTTTTAAACATTTTATTAGGGGCTCATACAACTCTTATCACAATCCATACATATACATACATCAATTGTATAAAGCACATCTGTACATTCTTTGCCCTAATCATTTTCTTTTCTTTCTTTTTTTACAGGATTTTCCTTATTTTTTTTTAACAATTTATTGGGGCTGATACAATTCTTTTCACAGTTCATACATATACATACATCAATTGTATAAAGCACATCTGTACAGTCTTTGCCCTAATCATTTTTTTCTCTTTTCTTCTTTTACATTTTATTAGGGACTCAAACAACTCTTATCACAATCCATACATATACATACATCAATTGTATAAAGCACATCCATACATTCCCTGCCCCAATCATTCTCAAGGCTATTGCTCTCCACTTAAGCCCCTTGCATCAGGTCCTCTTTTTTTTTCCCCACTCCCTCCCCTTTCCCCCCTCCCTCATATGCCCTTGGTAATTTATACCTCGTCATTTTGTCATATCTTGCCCTATCCGGGGTCTCCCTTCCCCCCTTCTCTGCTGTCCCTCTCCCAGGGAAGAGGTCACATGTGGCTCCTTGTAATCAGTTCCCCCTTTCCAACCCACTCACTCTCCACTCTCCCAGCATCGTCCCTCACGCCCTTGGTCCTGAAGGTATCATCCACCCTGGATTCCCTGTACCTCCAACCCTCATATGTACCAGTGTACAGCCTCTGTCCTATCCAGCCCTGCAAGGTAGAATTCGGATCATGGTAGTTGGGGGGAGGAAGCATCCAGGATCTGGGGGAAAGCTGTGTTCTTCATCGATACTACCTCACACCCTAATTAACCCATCTCCTCTCCTAAGCCAATTTCTATACTCCCCACTTATATGAACCTAGTCCTTGGGGGAGACAAGCAAGTTCTTTGATGTGAAGAATCTTCATTCCATTGAGAACCTTGTGGGTCTGTGCCCATGATCAAAGTCACATCAGGGCAGGCCTCCCATAATATCAGCAGCAATATGCACCAATTCACAGACTCAAAAATCTTATCTTCATCTGGTCGGTTTCTGGTCAACTCAATGTGGACTGCTGCCTCGCTTAGCCTCCCCAGGTACCCATTGGCTGCTTCCAGTGTTTAACCAGCTTGTACCAATGTTTCAATTGGTATTTCATCTATTCCTGGAAGCTTGTTTTTAGTTGATACCTTCAGTGCAGCTTGGAATCAGTGGGTTCTTCCTTTTTGATTTTCTAAAACCAAGCCTTTATATGTTTCATAATAATCCTCTGTCTTTTTAAGCTGCCCTTTGAAAATTTGCGTTTGGCTCTTTTGCTTCATCATTTCTTCCCTTTGCTTTAACTACTCTACTTTTGAGAGCAAGTTTCAGAGACACTTTGGAAATCATTTCAGTCTTTCATTTCTGTCTTTTTAATTAGTGTGTCTCTCTGGGTAGCCTAGAGAAACAAATCTAGGGAGACTCGTGTGTGTAAGAGAGACCTTTATATAAAAGAGTAATTATATATTAAAAAAAACATCCCAGCCCAGTCCACATCAAGTCCATAAATCCAATATAAGTCCATATGTCCAATACCAGTCTATAAATTCCTCTTCAGACTCACACAACCCTTGCAATGATGCCGAATGCAGGCCTGTCACAGGCCAGGGGCTGGAAAGTCTTGTGAATCCAGTGGCGGTGGAAGCATCTCAGATTGGCAGGGGTCTCATGAGGTTCCTCCAGCTTCAGGGCTCTGGCTCCATCAGGGTAGCTCCATGTGGCTTGTCAACAGGAATCTTTTTCAGGGAAAGTGTGTGTCCTGCCTCCCAGGAGGAAGACAGGAGTTCCCAGAATCCTCAGGAGGCTATGCCCACACAAAGGCCTCATTGGCTATGGCCTGATTGACAGGCGAGACCCCACCCCTTCTCTGAAGTTGGCAGGAGATTATGTAACTGCAACAATGCCCTTCTGATTCCTTTGCATATACTATTCCTGATGTTATGCCACAACTCATCTGGTCTGTGGTCTTTGGTATTCTATGCTTCCAATGGGTTCTTGAGATGTTATCTAAATTCAGGTTGAATGCATTTGAGGTTGTATTTTTGGCTCTCACAGATTCATTTCATTTTTTCTTTTAGATTCATCATGAATTTTCATATGAGTAATTGATGATCTGTTCCACTATCATACCTAGCCTTATTTTGCCTGATGATATTAAGTTTCTCCATAGTTTTTTCTGATAGATAGTAGTTGTAATAACTGGATTTCCTTGTAGATATATTGATCTTATCCTAACCCAGAAAGCATTGCACTTTATGGTAGTCAACTAATCTGGTGTCAATTTAAGGATAACGAGTGTAGGGTGGAGTCTAGGCTGTCAAGCTGGAGACAGCCAATGCAACTTCTATGGGCATGGCCTTCTCCTGAGATTTCTGGGGAATCTGGGACTTCCTCCTTAGAGGAGGAAGACACCTCTTGCTCTCTCTCTGCTACTCCCCTTGCAGAAGACAAGCCTCATGGATGCAACCAGACTGCAGAAGCCAGAGAAGCCACGGAGAGACCCCTGCCAGCTCTGAGATGCTTGCAACGCCACTGGACCCAAAGGCTTTCTACCCAGTGGATTGTGATTGTTCTGCATGGATTGGTATCAGACATATGTGATAAAATCAGTCTTATGGCCTTGGACTGGACTGGGTTGGAATGTTTTCTCAAGGTTCAATTCCTCTTGTAAGGAAATCTCTCCTTCAGCCAGCTCAGGTACTTGCTAAGGGCAAAGGTAATACAGAATGGGTAGTAGAAGAAGGTAGTTTGACCTATCAGTTACAACCCTGTGATCAGTTGCAAAAGTGAGGTTTGTGATTGTTAGTGTATTTTATTTATATGTGCTTATTGAATATCTTTTCTTTGTTCACTTATATATTTGTGTAAATAGATAACATAGGAAATAAATAGTTAACTAATCTATAAAGCATTACAAACAGCTCAATGCAACTCCCTTCCATGAGACAGCTAGTACACCGGCAGTTCTTCGAGTCTTGAGGGCCATGGGGTAGTCCTCGTGGAACAATTCAGGCCAACCGGTCACAGGCAGCAAACACAAGCAGGTCACCAACAGTCAGCCAGATGACAGGGTCCGACAGTCCTCAGCTCAAGAGATGTACCTTCAAGTAGCATGGCACAGCAGGGCTTGAAGGAACCACAAGTTATAGTGACACAGAGGGTAGGTATCCCCCAGGGAGTGTAGCTCACAAATGGAGGCACAGAACATGCAAGGCAGCCACACACTTGTCCGATGATCAAAGAGCAAGACAGAGAGAGGTGAGGCTCATTGAGCTATTTATCTCTCCGACCTTCAACCAATCTCACAGTTGTTCATTGACCATGTTGTCACAACAAATCTACCTATCACAAACTTCAAGATTGATCTTTAAATGTTCTTTTTGACAATGAATCTGAGATTACTTCTCTGGTGTTTATCATTCTCATCTTAGCAAACTATAGGGTTGCCTAGGTAAAAATGGCCTGTACTGGTGCATTTTCAGCTCACCAATGTCTAGGATAGACTTGTACATTCCATGTTCCAATTATCAGTAGATGAGTGCAGCTGTCTCTTCTTATTTTGAGTCCTGTTTTAAGATTAAACGAAGATCCCTAAAGCTTTACTCCATCCACATCATTACGGTAAATTCTTTGAGGAGGCTGTTCTTCCACAGTCCCTTCTGATGGGAGTGGCTTATCTTCTGGCACCTTATTGGACAATGTTTTGCTGCCATTTATAGATCTTCATTGGCTAATTTTTCAGAAATTGATAGTTGAATCCTCAAATGTAGTCTGCTTTAGGCTGGAAGCTCCAATGAAACCAATTCACCAAGGGTGAACCTACTGGAACATGGAATACAGAGGCAAAGCTTCCAGCAGCACAGCAACGTGAAAGCCACTATAGTCTGACAGACTCACAGATGAATAAAGGAAGTCATAAGCAGTGGCAAAAGAATTGAGGACACAGCTAATGATCTGTGATAATTTCTCCCAGAACTGTAAAATTATTTTTCTGCAGCAATGCCTTTAAAGTCTAATCAGTTAGACCATAGAAATTATTCTTGACCCTTTGTGAAACCAAGTATTATACCATTTCCAATTCTGCATTTAGTTAGAGGAACACAATGCCTACCTCTCTCTACTTTTGTTTATTTACAACTTTCAGCTGATATTGAACCTCTGCTAACCATGAAACAAGAAAGTGGCACGGATGTGACAGAGTTCATCCTCCTGGGATTTGCTGGTCAAAACAAATTTTGGCATATCCATGTCATAGCCTTTCTAGCGAGCTGTGTGATTTCTCTCATGGGCAATACTGGGATGATCCTTCTCATAGAGATTGACTCTGGCCTTCACACCCCTATGGACTTCTTTCTACAGTACTTGGATTTGTTGACCTCTATTATATCTCTGCTATCACTCCCAAGATGCTGAAAACGTCATAGGACAACTACTCCATCTCATTCGTAAGATGTCTAATACAATTGCTTCTCAGCGGTGCTTTTAAAACGAGTGATTGCTACATCTGGTTGCTATGGCGGTAGAGTGCTATGTGACTACCTGTAACCTACTCTGTTATCCAATTGTCATGTCACAGAGTGCGGGAATTCCATGGATACTTGGTTCATATTTCATGGGTTTCAAAAATGACTCTAAAAACAAGGTGTACCTACTCATTGAACTTTTACAAGTCCAATGCAATTGACCCCTTTTCCTATAATGAACCCCCAATTCTTGCTCTCTCCTGCATGAATGTTCATCTCAGCATCTGCTGCGGGGAGCCTTTGTGGGTTTATCCTGGTGTTCACTGTGTTGGTTTCATCTTTTCCGACAATCTTCATCTTCCACAGCTGGGAGGGAAAAGGCCTTCTCCACTTGGGTCTCCCACCTGACAGCTGTCACTCTATTCTTGGGACGCTATCTTATATGCATCTGCACTATGGTGCCAGTGACTGTAAAGGGCAGCAAAAAGCAGCGTCTGTATTTTGATTCCCTGTGATAAACCCTCTGATCTAGAGACGAAGAGCACAGAGGTGAGAGAGCTCTAAAGGGGATCAGAAAGAAGTGCTTCAATTTCAAACTCCCAGGACAATTCAGTTAAACAACCAGACCACCAGTGCTTTATATTTCCCAATCTCAGAAGGTGTGGCAAATGTTTGCAAGATACAAAAGTGTTTCCTAATTATCCCAATATATAGTCAATAAGCTCAAAACTCCTGTGCTTGTTGGAGGCAAAAAGCCTGTTGGTGCAGTAGATTAAGAAATGCACAGGCAACAAAAAGTTTAGAGAGAAAGGGTTGTTTAGTGGATTCTCATACTGACTTATTAGGGATCTACACCCTTTCTTTTCCCTGTATGATCTCTAACCAATTAAGAAATAGCACCGGTAAATTTAACTTAAATCTACAGTTATAACTACTCACCTGGTTACACCGTGGGGAAAGGAAATCCAGCGCAGAATTTGCTGTCGCAGAAAATGACTTTTCCCAAACTTTCCAGAAGTTCCACGTCTTGAGACAGGGAAGAACACAAGGTTGGAAGCTAACTGTAAGACACACCAGATCACAAGAAGCCACCTTCTAGCTTTTCATGCAGCAGAGTCGTTTGGTGAGAAATGTCTAATTAGAACACTCTTTTCCCACATAGGCTCGCTGGTGTCTTACCCAACCTAACCTCCGGAGGAAGAGGCATACACATTTGAATGGATGGTAGCAGATCTTTCCAGAAAGAGGATACAAGGTCTTTATTTTTCTTACCATTTGTGGACCACCTTTTATGGATGGATCTGCCTCTAAGGTTCACGCTCCTCACTTGTCTCCTTATACAAGCATTCCTAATTTTTAAAATATCTTTGTTCAAAAAAACTAGATCTGTGCAGAATATTATACATCCGTGGAAATCCATGAACAAAGAATACAGGGGGCAAAAAAATACGCCAAAATAAACACAATAGTGGTACAAACACCAATTGATTTCTTCTAGCTGATGTCAAATTAAGTAGGTAAAATTTTTAAAGATGGAGAGGATTTAGTTCCCATCATTAGGCAAATTAATAGTGCTCTTTATGGTTAAAACCAACCAGCCAAACAGATCCATGGTCTAAATTGTAGTTTTATTTTGCTGGTTGCAACGAAAGGGAAGCATACTCCAGAGAAGCGATAGGTGAGAAATCAGCGATTAATCACATGAAGGAGCTTTTAGTCTTTTTAGAGCTGCCTTGTGATCGTGAATAATGCAGCTGGAAACAGTGCTTCTGGTTGGGTTTTTCTGTGACTACCAACGTTCTCCACCAAGCTAGTGGATCAGACTGGTGTCTTCTGTGTTGTTGTGATGCTAGACACTAAGCATTTCAAATACCATCAAGGTCACCCAAAGTAGCAGGCTTAGCTGAGCTTCCAGACTATGACTAGACTTCAATGGAGAAACAAGCTGACCGCTTGTGAGGAATGAGCCGCTGGAAATCTGATAAACAGCAGTGGAGCGTAATCCGATACGGAAACCTGAGGAATAGTGGCAGAACAGTCAGAGGTGGCTCCAGAAGCTGACCTCCTCCGGTGAGCAGGCTCTCAAATGATGAGTAAAGAAGAGCTGCCTTCTCAAAGTAGAGTTGGCCACATCTATATGGATGCAGTAAAGCTTTTGGGATCCCCATTTGTGTTGATAGGGTACAATGCAAAATGAGAAGAAACAGCTATAATTTTTTTAATAATTGGTACTTGAAGTTTGCAAAGTATAATTCTCAAAAATTTAGAGGTCATGAAAAATAAAATGGAACACTTAAAATTCAATATTTTATACTAAGGTAGGATTTAAATTCTACCTCAGTACAAGAACGGTATGTTCTAATAATGTGGTAATATGTGATACTTACCTTACCGACACAATCCCACAGTGTCAAGAATCTAGGCCCTACTAAGCTCCCCTACTTGGCCTCCTTATCAGTTAGTTGTTCTCTGAGTCACACTAAGAGACATCCAAGTGCATATTCTCCTCTGGCTCCATCTTCCCAGCAGCCCCCAGGCTCCCTCTGAAAAATACTTTTAAAAGGGGAACATATAAATAGTTTACAGCAAAAATAATCCTAACGGTTTCATTGCTCTGAAAATATCTTCAACCTTTTCAAACTTTATAGGTTTTTCTATTTTTTAAAGCAGATAAATCTGTGCTCTCTGTCTATACTACTAAAATACTGACAGCCTTTAATAAAATTTTAACTTTATGTTGAAGAAACATGCACTCTGTTCTTTCTAAACAAGATGTAAACTGATAGAGCTTCTCTCTGGGATGCATTTGGATAATAGACACCAAAATGCAGAATGCTTTCTGTGACTCGAAGGTGCCTCTCCTCCCTGATGAGCCACATAACTATCCTCTAGGTCTTTATGATTATCTCCACTTACTATGATCGTCCATCCGTGATACTCTTCATTGGTCATGTTAGACTTGTGTGTGTTCATGTGTACATTTAAGATCACTTGGTACATGGTAGTCAAGATAGACGACCCCTCAGAGACAATGACAGGAGTAAAAGTTCCCTGAGGGTATGGCAAGCGAGGTGGGGGGAGGAAATATAGGTGGGTCGATAACGCCATCCAATGGGAGTGAGCAACAGAACTGTATGGGAAGGAAAGGGATTTACTGGAATGAGTAATAAATGAGTCAATAAAAATTTTATTTGAGGAAGAAAAAAAAAGGTGCTTCTCCTGAGCATCTTTTAATCCTAGAACTATATTCACTCTGATACACATTCATGTTTATTACGTTGCTGTTGCAGTTAGGAGCTATCCCATAGATTCAGACAGCAGCAGCCCTGTGTGCAACAGAACGAAACACTACATAGTCTTGCAGCATCCTCACAATTGTCAAGTTTGAGCTCAAATTTATTACAGTACTGTTGATATTAGCAAAATATTGGAAACAAATCCACAGGTCTACCAGTCAAGTATAACATATATATATATAAACCTTTAATTAAACAAATTATGAAATGCAGCAAATCAATAAAATACAGTGCAGTATTCAGGACAATGAGGTGTCTCTTACCATACAGATAGAAGATCACACAGAGACACTAAGGAAAATTGCAAGTTTCATAAAAATGTGAATGATATGCTGTCATAGTAACATGATTGCAAACGCAAAGCTAATCTCTAAAAGAATAATAAGAGCTAAGAAGAGTGACTGACTTCCAGGGAGGGAAATAGGGATAGAAAACCTCAAGGAAAGAGGAGGACCTTGGTTTTTACCGTAGGTTACTTGTACTGCTGAACCTTTCACTAAGTGGTTGTTCGTGTTTGTGGGGTGGGAATTGGAGAAGACAGGAAAGCAGGACTGACACTCCTGGCCATCAATCAGTTCAGACTCACAGGGCCCCTGTAAGAACCACACACAGATAGGGATTGCTGAGCACCCAGCCTTCACTGGGTGTAGGAAAAACCCTTCCATAAGTAAAGACAATTGCATTTTTCAAAAGCAGGTGGGTGTCATTGCTGTTTGAAAGGGCAACAGTTGAACAAAAGGGTCAGAGATTAAGCTCCAGCATGTTCCACACCGAGATCTAGAAGAATCATCTCCTTGCTAATAATAGATACGATGTGAGGGAATTGAGTGCTAACTGGAAAAGGTTAGGAGTGAATAAATAATTGATTCATTGAGTGAATAAATGAATCAATCAATATTTTATTACCTTAATGTATCGTTTGCATGTGTTCTTATGGTCGTTTGTAGAGTACCTATTCAATGCATGGTACGTGCTGGGAAATTGACATAAATCTACTCACTGGAACCTCACCTCACTGCAAGGCAGTCTTTGCTTTTTCATTCCCTGAAATTTTAAAAACTTCTTTTGAAATAAATATATATTCACAAAGGAGCCCTGCCTATTCTGTTGGGTAAGCAGTGAACTGCTAGCTGTGAGGTCGATGGTTCAAACCCAGAAACTGCAAGAGAAAGTTGAGCCTGTCTCCCGCCTGTGAAAAGTCACAGCCTCAGAAGCCCTATACAGGTCACTAGCATGGCTGCATCCACTCATGTTGGTGATGGAATATATTGACAGTAAACTGCAAAGACTGCAACCTTCACCCACATTCCTCCTGCTCATTGTCTCTCTGTAAGTGTGGGCTCACTAGAACATCAGACAAACAGATCTGCCCACACAGGCATCGGAGGGACAGCTGACAAGATTTTAACGTTCAAATCAGGATGATCATTCTGATCTCCTAAGCCATCTTTTCAATGAACTCTATTTGTACCCAGTGTTTTCCCATCCCTCTGTTATGAGCCGAGGGAAAGAAATCAGCAGAGGCTTATCTCACCAATGTGTTTTTGGCTTCCACTGTCATCCACAGCCTTCTGCAACCAGAATCTCACAATTGAGGCTCTGAGACTATGGCCTCCTTTGGATTTGGCTTGTGTGATTTACAATTCTTTGGCCACTGGTGTGGGTGTGCTTCTTCATATAGACTTATCTGGCATCTCACTTAAATGGCTCCTTGTTTGTAAACAAGCCTTCGGACCCCCAGATGCTATTTTAACTGACAGCCTGCACCATCTGATTTCTTCACCACATTTCGCTACAGCACATATTTTCTGCGTTTCCTTCCTGAGGGCAGGTACTGAGGAGGGCCATGTGCAAGAACTAACTGTTCTTAAATTGGAGCTCGGATTTAGTGTGAGTCCCAATCCATTCCTGGATTTATGGGGTTTTTTTGTTTGTCTGTTTTGCTTTTTAACCCTGTCTTTGGTCCCCTTCAGAGGCCTCCTTGTTTATTCACGGTAAAGAGTCTTATTGATCATCTCCCTGCAGCGTAAAGATCTTCTGTTATTTTGTCATGGATTATCCCCTAGTACTGATTTTTTTAAAGCACTATTGAGAGAGGGATATTGGGCCAATGTGGTTAGCAGGGTCTTGTACGAAGCAAAAGGTCTTCCTTATAATGAGGCCAATTTGTTTTGTTTTGTTTAATGAATGGTATTTTGGGTATCATGTTGAAGAACTCTCCACTAGTACTTCGATTCCAATGTTATGGTCTTAAAGATACGAAACCCTCTTAAAGGGGTATAGTTGTCCATCTTATGTGTAAATCTAGCCTCCACTGTGAATGAATTTTAGAAAAGATAAGAGGCTTGGACCATGGCTCACTTTTTTGCCTATGGATATAAATTGCTCCAGCCAATTTTTTTAAACATGATTCTTCCTCTATTGCATTGCTTTAGCACCTTTTGTAAAAAAAAAAAATTCCATTGGCTTTTTGTGTGTGCATGTATTTCTGAATTCTCTATTCTGTATTTATATATGTACAAGTCTTTATTACTATATATGTCTACTATATATATGTCTACTATATATGTGTCTACTATATATATTTCTACTATACATATGTCTTTATTACTATAGCTCCATAATAAATCTAAAGACCAGGTAGAATAATAGACTTGACTTTTTATAATATATGTAAATCATTTTATGGTGGGTTCTTATAACAATCTATATATCAATTTTATCAAGCACATTTGTCCATATGTTGCTATCATTTTCAAAACTTTTTTTCTACATGAGACCTTGGTATCAGCTCCTCTTTTTCCCTTCCCTGCCCACCTCCTAGCCTTGCATCCCATGATAAATTACAAATTATTATTATATTCATATCTTACACCGTCTGCTGCTCCCATCATCCAAGTTTCTGTTATTTGTCCCCCTGGGGGGTTGTTATATGTTGGTCATTTCAATTGGTTCACCTTTCTCCCTCTTATACCCCTAACTTTCCCCTTTCCTCATGGTATCACTACGCCCATTATTGTTTCTGAGGGGTTTAATCTGTCCTGCATTCAGTGTGTCAAGAACTCTTATCTGTTCCAGTGTATATGCACCAGTCTAGCCAGAATTGTAAGGTAGAACTGGGGTCATGATAGTGGGTGGTGAGGAGGAGGAAACATTAAAGAACTACAGGAATGCTGTGTGTTTCATCAGTGCTATACTGCACCCTGACTGGCTCATCCCTTCCTTGTGACACCTCTGTGAGGGGATGTCCAATTGTCTACAGATGGGCTTTGGGCCCCCACTCTGAACCTCATGTTTGCATCAATATGATTGTTCGTTTTGGGTCTTCTGATTCCATTGACACATTGTGATCACACGCTGGTGAATACACTCCACTTATACTTTTTTTCCCTCCAGTATTATTTTAGTTATTCTGGTTTAATTCTTTCTTTACTTACTTTATAATACTATCTCTAACTAAAAAATATTGCAGAGGTTTTTTATACAAATCGTGTAAAACCTGTAAATCAATTTGGGGAGAATTAAAACTTGTCTATGTTGAGTCTACCAGCCCAAGAACAGGAATATCTATTTATTTAGATCTTGCTTCCTTTGATCAGCATTTCATAATTTTCAATACATACTGTATATACCCAAATATAAGCTGATCAGAGTATAAGCTGAGGTACCTAATTATTACCTGGGAAACCATAAAAAACTGATTGAATTGAGTATAAGCCTGGGATGGGAAATGCAGAAGCTATAGGTAAGTTTCAATAATCAAAACAAATGAAAATAAAATTACTAAAAATTGAGACATAAAAGCATAAGTAAAAGGACAACAAGTCATTTAACATTAGCAATCCAGCACGGTAAGTGGAAAACAGGTTCAACAAAAACAAAAAGGTATCAACAATGATACCTTAAGAGTACTATTCCCTGAGCTCAATCAGCAACCAAGCTAAAATGTAAAGAGTTAACATCCTTTAAAATTGGATTCCTCATCATCATCCGGATTACAATGCAGAGCTTCAGCTGGTGTGAGGTCTTCATAGATGCTGCCCTCACTGAGATTGCCGTCATCACCATCACTACCGTCATTTTCATACAGAAGCACAGTCTTCACTGCCATCCATAGCATTACTAATACTACATTTCTGGAAGGCACGTCCCACCATGTCTTATGGAATGTCTTCCAATGCATCTCAAACCCACTTTTCTATTAACTCTTTGTCAGGCTTCATGAGATTTCCTCCTTTTGTAATCAGGCTTGACCAGATGACATCCATTCATGCCGCATCCTTCACACACGGTCTTTAAAAGGCTTATTCAAAGATACATCCAGAGACTTCAGTTCAGATGTAAGCCCACCTGGAATAATGGCTAAAGTAACTTTACTAGATTTTGCCAATTTTTTTATGTCATCCAATAGGTGGGCTCTGAACATATCCCAAACAAGCAATGATGGCTTTATCTTCAAGGCTGCTCCTGGTTGT
Organism: Tenrec ecaudatus; assembly: GCF_050624435.1. Classification (NCBI taxonomy): domain Eukaryota; kingdom Metazoa; phylum Chordata; class Mammalia; order Afrosoricida; family Tenrecidae; genus Tenrec; species Tenrec ecaudatus. The sequence goes on from NC_134533.1 coordinate 17,944,503, forward strand.
TGGTTCCAAATTTCTTCCAGCCATTTTTCATTCCATCTTCATCCATCCAGCCTTTAACATGTGCATGCACAGAAATTCTTGGTGTCAAATTGATCTTTTTAGGCAAGGTCTTTCTTTTAAAAATAACGACAGGAGACAACTTAGTTCCATTAGCCAAACATGATAGAACAACTGTAAAGTGCCTTTTTTTTTTCATTTCCTGTGGTTTTGAGAAAAATGTTTTTTCTCCTAATCTTGCCACAGTTCTGTTGCTTGGAAGATTAAAAGTCATGGCAGTTTCATCCATATTCCCAATATCTGCCAGGTCATAATTATAACTCCTTCTTTGTTTTATAATAAATGACTGGAATGACATAATTTTTTCTTCCAGGTCTTGTGACAATTTCTGGGAAATCTTTGTTCTTTGTCTCAAACATAGTAGGCCAAACCTATTCATGAAGCAGGTACACCATCCTGCTGATGCAGCAAATGTTTCAATGCCTGGTGCTTTATATTTGTCATCCTTAGCCATTTGTAGAGCACATGTGTGAATTCCCATGGATGTTATGATGTTATGTAGTAACCGTTTTGATGACACTCCATAACCTATTTATGCAATTCACTCGCTAGAACCCCATTAAAAGACGGTAAACCACGATGAGCTTTTTGAATCTGTTCCAAGTCAGCCTTCATTTTCTGCCACTCCCTCACTTGCTTTTTGTCAACAAAGAATTCCCTACTTGCAATGCTGTTATTACTCTCTTCTGCTCTTGACACAACCTTCATTTTGAAACCAGCCTCATATGATCAGCGTTTTTGGTTTGGTTCAAGAGTATCCATTTCTAATAGGATGTAAAAACAAGACTTTGAAAAATAACTTTCATGGTAATGCCTCCCCACCCCACCGCGACATGTTAGTTGGGAAGGGGGGGGGATGTCCATGTGGCTGGGGGATGCAGAATGTGAATTAACACATTCATAGATGATGAGAGGAGAGATGGAGTGTAGCCACAGACACATCCTTACCAGTTCAGCTGAGGGCTTAAGTGAATTGCTACGGGTGCTTCTGCGAACTGGAGCCGTTAGATTGAATTGATTAGCTAGATGTTAGTAAACAAACATTCAAAGCCCTGCAGTGTCAGCAGGGGCCCCAGCGATATGTTATACCTCGCCAGGGTACCACTGACCCGTGTATAAGCCAAACACCAGTTTTTCAGCACATTTTTTGTGCTGAAAAATTCGGCTTATACATGAGTATATACGGTATTTACAGAGTGAGTGGCGAATCCATCGAGTTTAATATCTGAACACATTCCACTGTACTTATCATATGCTCTTCAAGAGGGACTGGGCTAGACTTATGACTACACATCTCAGTCAATGTATCAATCCCTCCACTACCTTCTTTCACTATCAATCTTGATCACTGTCTTCTTTCCTGATTATAAGTGTCCTTAGGTCTTTCATGGCAAGTGTATAGTTAACACTTTTTTGGGGGGGGCTATTTATTCTCTCGTGTCATCTGCATCATCTTCCGTGCTGATGATAATTGCAGAGCCTGAAAAACACTTCTCTTGGAGGAAGAAAGGTGCTTTTAGAAGGCCTAATGAATTCTTCAGATGACAAGATACAACTCTAAACCTTCATTTTTATAAGAGGTATTTGGCCTCCGGGGCTGTTTAGTGCCTTGGCAGGCTCATGTTGAAGAGTAAACCTTCCCCTCTGAGGTTGATAGTCCTATTCTTGTAGGCATCGTTCTACTTTTTAGTGCATACCCACTATTGTTGTTGTTACATGTTGACAAGTTGGTTCCCGTCCTGCACCATCTTTGCAATTGTTACTATATTTGAGTGTTTATATTGGAGCCACTGTGTCAATTCATATTGTTGGGTGTCTATCTTTTATGTTACCTATCCCTCTACTTTACAAGGGACTGGTCTCTCTTGATAACTTGTCTAAAATACCCGAGATGAAGTCTTGCCATCCTTGCTTCTAAGGAGTTTTCTTTTAAGACAGGCTTCTTAATTCTTTTGGCAGCTCCTGGTACTTTCAATATTCTTCGACAACACCATAATTCAATTGCCTCGATTCTTCTTTGGTCTTCCTTATTCAATGTCCAACTTTCCTATGCATATGGGGCAATTGAAAATACCATGGTTTGGTCTTTTTAATACATGTCTTTTGTGTTCTAAAAACATTAATTGCCGTGAAAGACCCTCACTGAGATGGATTGACATAGTAAACTTTAACGCAACAATGAGCTTAAACACCACAATGATTGTGAAGATAGTGCAGGACAGCTCATTGCTTTGTTCTGTTGTTTAGACAAGTCAGATTCAACTTGGGTTGTCCTTAACAACAACAAGAACAAAATTTATAGCTGACTCCCTAGGAAAATAGTCAGTTCTATTTTAGAGGTGAGACCCAGAACTGCTTATAGTCACGCAGCCAGAATTTAATTGGGCTAGGATTTTGACATGGTGCCATCTGTAACTGTGTTTAATGTTATTGGTTGTCTATGGTGCTGGAGAAGAATATTGAAAGTGCCATGGACTACTAAAAGGACAAACCAATCTGTACTGGAAGAAGTAAGACCAGAATGTCCTTAGACGCAAGGATGGCGAGACTTCTTCTTAAATACATTGGACATATTATTAGGAGAGACCAGTCCCTGGAGAAGGACGTCATGCCTGGTAAAGGGGAGGAGCAGTGAAAAAGAGGAAGGCCCTCAAGAAGATGGATGGACAGAGTGGCTGCCTCAATGGGGTCAAGTGTGGGCACGATGGTGAGTGCTGTGGAGGACTGTACAGTATTTTACTCTATTATGCACGGGGTTAATGGATTGGATCTAATTCGGTTCACCCAATAACAACAGCAACAACATTCATAGCAAAACACGTCTTTTTAACTTTCTGTCTTTTCCTCTGAGTGGAGTTTGTGAAGAAAGGTTCGTTGGTGATTTTCGATATCTTCATCATGGGATTGGTTTTAAATCGGAAAAGTTGAATTTTCAGGATGTCTCATCCCTGTCTTTTAATTAACGATGTATTGAACACTTGCTGTGACTGAAGCCTTGTACTAGGATATGTAGGGATATGACATTAATATGTTATTTCTGTCCTTAGTTCATAGTCTTTAATGGATGTCAAATAATTTCACAAGTAATGACACCCTTCAGTGTCTGAAACCACCATGAATGCAGAATAAAGAACAGAAATTCAAAGAATTTTCCTTTGCATGACATGGTCAAAGAACTTGCAACGATCAAACGACAGCATGTGGGCACAGGTAACAAGATGAATAAAATACAGAGCATAGCGCAGTACTGAGGGAAAGAATCATAGTTTCTGGATCATAGAAAAAATAAGTGCAGGAATTTTATGATAAAATGGAATCACCATGTTAGTGTTGGATTGTTAAGTGTTTATCATGCCAAGTTTATGTGATCACATCTTAATATTCTTGGAAATTCTGTGATTTTTGTTTTATTTGGTATGAAGATTTGCTAGGTGGTACACACAGTTGAAATAGAAACTTGGCTGCCAACTTAAAATTGGAAGTTTAAGCCCACTCCTGGGAACATTGGAAGGAAGGGCAGATGATCTACCTCCTTAACATCTCCAGCCTCCACGAAAAGGGATTGAAAATTTTCCCAGCATTGGGTCATTGACTAAAAAAAATCCTTATGATAAAAAACAGATACTGTATATACTTGAATAGTAGCTGACACAAAAATAAGCTGAGGCACTTAATTTTACCACAGAATACTGGGAAAATGTATTGACTTGAGTATAAGCCTAGGGTGGGAAATGCAGTGGATACTGGTAAATTACAAAATAAAAATAGATACCAATAAAATTACATTAATTGAGGCATCGGTAGGTTAAATGTTTTTGAATATTTATTTCAAAGAAAATTAGTAAACTAGCTCTGTAAGTGGAAAAGGGTCAACAAAAACAATATGGTATCAACAATCACTACACACGCTGTGTTACTGCATGTGCTGCATTACTGCCTTACCGCATGTACACAACACAGCTTATATAGTTTGAGGCCTAACACAAGCTGACGGTATTCCAGAATGTGATGACATGACTGTTTGCATAGGGAAGCCCGTGTTAGGGCTCGTAATACACACCCTGAGTTGTGTATACACTGTATTACTGCATGTGCTGCATTATTGCATACACAGCATTACCACATATGTATGGGAAGTGCTAACACGACACAGGCAGTAACAGTGTGTACACAATGCAGCGTGTATATTATAAGCCCTAGCACAGACTACTCTATGCAAGCATAGTCAACACTGGATCTAGATAGGGGTTCAGAAGAAAATAAAAAATAAAATATAGCAGACTAAGTACTGTAAATAATACACCAGCAATATACCAGTACTTGTATTCAGCAATGCATCCATGGAGCAAGGGGGCATGACCAAGCACGGGTAAGACGTAATGGCTACCTCATTGGTCACAGCCCTGGAGAAGAGCTGGTGAAGAAGAGCGGCTGCATCAACATTCTTTAATGTCATTCAAGGGCAATGTAGAAGCAAGGAATTACTAAACCCGAATGAAGGCCAAACATGATGGTGGAACAAGAAGGATATAGAAAGGAAATAGAGGAAAGAACCAGGAGGCAAGGGACATTTAAAGAGGCCTAAATACAGTAATATATATATATATTAAGAATTATATATATATTAAGAATTAAGGTTGTAGATGGACATTGGGCTTCAACTCAAGTACTCCCTTAACATAAGAACACTTTGTTATCACAATCTGGCATTCTGTGATGCTCACCTTCCTGGCACAATCTCTGAAGACAAAGTGTTTGCATACGCAAATGTGGTGAAGAAAGCTGATGGTGCCCGGCTATCAAAAGATATAGTGTCTGGGGGCTTAAAGGCTTGAAGGTAAACAAGCGACCATCTAGCTGAGAAGCAACCAAGCTCACATGGAGGAAGCATACAAGCCTGTGTGATCATGAAGTGTTGATGGGATCAGGTACCAGGCATTTAAGAACCAGAATAAAATGATGCCCAATGTGAATGGGGGTGGGGAGACATGGAGTGGAGACCCAATGCCCATCTGTAGATAATTGGACATCCCCTTACAGAGGGGTCACAGGGAAGAGATGAGCTGGTCAGGGTGCAGTATAGCACCGATGAAACACACAGCTTTCCTCTAACTCTTTGTTGCTTCCTTCACCCCACTATCATGACCTCAATTCTACCTTACAAATCAGATTAGACCAGCATGCACACTGTTACAGATAAGAGCCCACAACACAGGGAATCCAGGATAGAGAAACCCCTCAGGGCCAGTAAAGAGATACCAGGAGGATTAGGGGAGGGTGGTGGGAGAAAGGGGAAATTGGTCACAAGGATCCATCTAGAACCCCTTCCCAGGGGGATGAATAATGGAAAAGTGGGTGAGCGGCGATGGAGGATGATGTAAGATATGGAAAAAATTATCTATAACTTATCAAGAGTTCGTGAGGGAGACCTGGCAGGGGAAGGGGGGTGGAAATGGGGAGCTGATAACAGGGGCTCAAGTGGGAAGAGGATGCTTTGAAAATGATGATGTCGGCATATGTGCAAATGTGATTGACACATTGGATGAATGTATGGATTGTGATAAGAGATGGAAGAGCCCCCAATAAAAGTATTAAAATAAAATGTGCTAAAAAAACTCAGCTTATACACGAGTATGTACAGTAAGTGGAAAGTGTACTGGTGATGGTACATCAATAGTTTGAATTTTGCTCAACCTCTGCATAAACAACCATTCCTGCCAGTGGCTTCCACAGGTCATTGATAGAAATCCAATGAGCATTATGGATCATCAGAGAATCTCTTCATAATTATGCATCAATCTTTAAACACATTGAATTTCTTCATACCTTTGTATTACTTGAGTTTATTAAAGGACATTAATAATATTCGGAGTAAGGGACATAATAGAAGTAAATCTAATGATACTGGAGACTAAGAAACACATTTCTAGAATTCTCCAGAGCAAGGACGAGGGCCGGGGTTGAAGAGAGTAAAGACAGAGATGCGGGGGGTGGGGTGGGGATTGTGACAGGAGGTCAGACTGTCGTTGTTAGGTACGATTGAATCAGTTCCAACCCATAGCAACCGTATGCACAGCAGAATGAAATATTGTCTGGTCCGGCACCATTCTCACAATGGTTCCTATGCTTGGGCCCATTGTTGCAGCCACTGTGCCAATCCATATTGTCAAAAGACGTCCTGTTTTTCACTGCCCTGCAACTTTACCGAACACGATATCCTTTTCCAGAGACTGGTATCTCTTTAAAATATGTCCAAAGTATTTAGGATGAAATCTTGCCATCCTTGCCTCTGAGGAGCATGCTGGCCATCACCTCTTCCAAGACAGATTTGTTTGTCCTGTCGTCAGTACTTTCAACATTCTGTGCCAGCACCACAATTCAAATATATCGATTCTTCTTTCATTTTCAATGTCCAACTTTCATATGCATATAAAACAATGGAAAATATCATGGCCTGCATTAGGCACACCTTAGTCTTTAAAGTAACATCCTTGATTGTCAATCATCTAAAGATGTCTTGTACAAAAGATTTACTCAATGAAATACATCGCTTGATCTCCTGACTGCTGCTTACATTAACATTGATTTTGGATACAAGCAAGATGAAAGCCTTGACTTCAATCTTTTTTCTCTTTATCACGATGTTACTAACTGATGCTGTTGTGAGGGATTTTGGTCTTTACATTGAGTTGCAGTCCATACTGAAGGCTGCAATCCTTGAACTTCAGCAGTAAATGCCTCAAGTCGTCCTCACTTTCAGCAAGTAAGGTTGTATCATCTGCATACTGAAGGTTGTTAATACTCCTGTTTCTAATTCTGATGTCATGTTCTTCTTCATATACTTCACCTTCTCTGGTGATTTGCTCAGCATACGGGTTGAATAAATATGTGAGGGGATAAAACACTGACACATACCTTTTTTGATTTTAATTCATGCAATATACCCTTGTTCTGTTCACACAACTGCTGCTTGATCCATGTACAAGTGCCACATGAGCACAAGGAAGTGTTTGGACGAACTCTTGCCAATGCTACCCACAATTTGTTATGATCTATACAATACCATGTCTTTGTATAATCAATAAAACACAAGTAAACATCTTTCTGATATTTTTTGCTTTCAGCCAAGATCCATTTGATGTCAGAAATGAGATCCCTTATTCTACACCCCCTTTTGAATCTGGCCTGAATTTCTGGAAACTCTTTTAAAAAATTCATTGGTGGGGGCACTCTTACAAATCTTATAACAATCCACCATTCAGTTGTATTAAGCGCACATGTACATATGTTGTCCTCAACTTTTACAAAATACTATCTTTCTAGTTGAACCCTTGGTATCAGCTCCTCTTTCCCCACCCTCACCCTCCGACCCTCCCATCTTGATCAATTAATTATATGATAGTCAACAAAATTTTACTTATATAATGCCAGTGATAGTTTTCTATACTTTGAGCATTCTGTTGGGTCACCTTTCTTGGTGATGGGTATGAACATAGATAACTTCCCATCAGTTGGCCAAATAGCTGTCTTTCAAATTTCCTGGCATAGATTAAGTGCTTCAACTGCCGCATCAGTTAGCTAAAACATTTCATAGGTGTTCTCTCGATTCCTGGAGCTCTGTTTTTGGCTAGTGCTTTGAGTGCAGCTTGAACTTCTTACTTTAGTACCATTTGTTCTTGTCCATATGCTACTTCCTGAAATGGTGGAATGCCAACTAGTTCTTTTTGGTACAGTGCTTCTGTGTGAAATTAAGATTAGCGAGGCCAAACATAGGAAATTCCATAGAAACAACCAGAGATCTACCATTTTTGACTGCCCATTAGACAAAAACCCAAAAGTATATCTCATGCTCCACTGATGAGTCTTTGGGAAAATATCCTGATGTACTAGTGGGAGTAAAAAATTCTACCAATTAAATGGAGGAGAATATGTTACTGTCTATCAATTACTCTGACCCTGCGATCTCACTTGTGCAAAATAGCTGATGCTCAAGGTTATCCATTGAAGAACTCTTTGAACTGGCACTGATGATTTAAAAAAACCTGCTTATTCTGACTCAAGATAACCCCATGTGAGTAGAGCATTGGGCTTCCTACGGTTTTCTAGGTCATGCCCATATTTGGGGGTGCATCTGTAGTAGTTCAACCCACCACACTTGCAGCAAATTTGCCTCCGTAGCCTAGCCCATGAAAGTTGGAATGTACTCTTAGCTCAGGTCATTTACATCCTGTTCCTTCTTTGATATATGCAGTACCTCTGGGTTTTGGAAGAACTTCTGCTTTGGATTACTCACTCAGCTTGATTGTTTATTTTTCCAGAGAAAACCCTCTCTGGCCATTCTACACAATAGAGCCTCTGACACTCATTCATTTGTCTCTGTTTGTCTTCTCGGTTTTATTTTGTTATCACTTTAAACACTTCGTGTGTCCTTTTCTGCCTCATTCAGTGTAATGTAAAAACCACCAGTTGAAACCATTGCTTGCTTCTGCCATTGTGGAATGCCAAAAATTCAGAATTGTGCCTCATGTTTAAAATATTTGTTGAATGAACGAATTTTGGTGCCCAATACAAAATCTAGAGAAGAGAACAGAAAGCAATAAAAGCTGTCTAGTCAATTCTCATTCATGAGACTCCTACAGGGGAGAGTAGAACTGTCCCATGGAATTTCCAGAGCTCTAATCTTTAGGGATGGAGGCCTGGTGGCCTAGTGGTTAAATGAAACATTCCAGTGCTAAGTGAAAAGTCAGAGTTTCAAGCCCATCAGTCGCCGAGGGAGAAAGATGTGGCAGTCTGCTTCCAAAAAGCTTCAAAAACCTGATGGTGCCATTCCGCTCTGTACTGTAGGGCCACTATCGAGGAGTCAGAATCAACTAGACCGCAATGGGTCTTGCTTTCAAGTCTTTTTGTAAATGATATTTGCACCCCTTCCACAGGCTGCCGTATTTTTCTAGTAGCCAAGTGACTGAATCCAAAGGGCCAGCCTTCCAGTTAGTGACTGAGCATTAACCACTGTGCCACCAGGGATCCTTGCCTAGAAGAGCCTCCGTCGCTTTTAGCTATTTCTCCCAGTGTTTGCATATGTGGTTTCAGACTGTGGCTTGCATTATCTCAACACGCTGCAATTGCCCAATGTATTCGTTTGTAAGAATATGTTTCTCTATTTAGCTATAGCACTCAAGCCAAATTCACTGCTATCGAGTCAGTAGTGACGCATCGTGGCCCTGTCAATCTTTATGAAAACCTTGTCTTCCTTCCTTGGAACAGTTGGAGGTTTGAAACCTCTGAGTTTACAATTAGCAGCCCAACATGCAGCCCAGTGTGCTCTTTCACCTTAGCACTTAGAGCTTAAGTTAGAGGAATATCATTTGGAGTAAGAATTAAAGAGGAAGAAAAAAAAGATTTTCTGAAAGTAAGAAGGACTTGGCTCCCAGAACTGCCCCTTTCTATGGACACGCTTCAGAAAGGAAAACAGAATTAAAAGATGATGGACGTTCCCCACAAACTTTTGGAAGAACCTTGTCTTTAGTTAAGTCTGTGGATTTCTCAGAGCTTTCTCATAGCGCAGCCTGACTTTGTTCCAGAATAGCCAGACACCCTAGCACCCTGCCCTCCCTCAGAGGTAGGCTCAAAGAGAGAGCAGCCCAGCAGCTGCGTGTAATTGCCGTCAGATAATTGCTCTTAATTAGTTTGCATATCCAATCAGAGGGAAGGTGCCTAATTATCACCTCCCTCTGCACAATCTCTGGTGAGAAGGCTCAGTGCTTGGTTTGCTTTTTCTCCTGCCTAAAAAAAGTAATATCTTTGAACTTGATTTCACCTTGGGGATGCAGGCAGAGGAGAAAAAAGCGTCCATTTGTATATATGTTGTTATTGGGTGCTGTCGTATCTGTTTTCACTCATAGTGACTGTATGCAATAGAGTAGAACTACTCCATAGGGGCCAGGTTCCCAAAGTTGGCTAATCCTTGGAACCACATGGGGATCTGGTGAATATGCAGATTCCATGGAAGCTGCTGCCTACAAATCCAAGCACACACTTTTATATAGTACGCTTCTGACTTATAAGAAGATAAGTTCATACTAAAATAGTGGTAGAGAGTTTAGTGCAGTGTATACACAAGACTGGGTAAATATTGGGCTGCTAACCACAAGGTCATCAGTTCAAACCCACTAGCTCCTCTGATGGAGAAAGATGCTCCCGTAAAGATTAACAGCCATGGAAACCCTATATAGTGTCCCTCTCTGTCAGAATTGACTTTGTGGTAGAAGGGTTATCAAGAAATAAGATGGGGCTTTTTTTAGCTCTTGGGAAAATGGAATTAAAAGATCATGGAGTTTTCTCAAAGGTAGAGAGAGACAGAGATAGATAGATAGATAGATAGATAGATAGATAGATAGATAGATAGATAGATAGATAGATAGATAGAGCAAGCTAAAACTTAGGGGAAGGCCTATAGAACAAATTGACCAGTTTTACATTAAAGACTCACCAAACTTTTAAAGCCCCTGTGTGTATTACAGGTTCTATTTGTTAGGCATGGAAAGCTGTAGTGTTTGCTACATCTAGTTACATCTGATACATCTCTTTCTCTGATCATGATTTCTGAACTCCATTATACCCTACAGGACCACCAACCTACGTGTGGTTGGCTACTGTACAGATGGACATGATGTGGCCCAAGTAGTACTCCCCTCATTTTATAGAGTAATGTGTAGAATGGTGTATGGGAGAGGCTTAAAAACACCACGTGTGCAGTGCAGTGGTTGGGGTGGTTTCTCAATGTTCAATTCCTTTTGTATATAAATCTCTTTGTTATACACATATGTGTGTCCATGGATTTTTTTTTCCCTCTAGTCTACCCAGATTAACACAGTACTCTCAAACGCAACCAACTCACAACAACCATATGCAGGATTTCTGAGACTTGAAAGTGTGGCAGGAGTAGATAGTCTCACCGTTCTTCTGAAGAATGGCTGGTAGGTTTTAGCCTGACACCCACCTCACAGCACTACCTCACCTACTCCGTTCTCTCCGACTCACATATTACTCCCTCTGAGACTGCTTTCCTCATGTCCGTGCATGGTGAGGCCTGTGCAAGACTTGTCTTTATGAAGACAATATTATATTAATTTTACATTTATATATGCATAATACATACATATATATAACTAGCATGCATTGTTTATACTTCAAAAAATTCATGAGAACATTAAATTACTGTTTAAAATGAATTAAGTGAAATGAAATTTTATACCCTGGCATTTGTATTAAAGAAGATAACAACCATGAAAGCTCTGGGTGTATCTTCTTTTTTAAAATCATTTTATGGGGGCTCATTTAACTCTTATCACAATCCACAGATATATCAATTGTGTAAAGCACACTATACATCGTTGCCCTCATCATTCTCAAAACTCTTGCTTTCCGCTTGGGCTACCAGAATCAGCTCCTCATTTTCCTTCCCTCCCCCTGCCTCCCTGCTCCTCCCTTCTTCATGAACCCTTGATAATTTAAAAATTATAATTTCATCGTATCTTATACTGCCTGACGTCTCCCTTCACCCACTTTCCTGTTTCCCATTCCCCAGGGAGGAGGTTATATGTAGATCCTTGTTATCCGTTCTCCCTTTCTACCCCCACTTCCCTCCCTGTATCGCCACTCTCACCACTGGTCCTGAGAGGTTCATCTGTCCTGGATTCCCTGTGCTTCCAGTTCCCATCTGCACTGCTGTGCACCCTCTGGTCTAACGAGGTTTGCAAAGTATAATTGGGATCATGATAGGAGAGGGAGGGCGTGGAGAAAGCGTTTAAGAACTAGAGGCAGGTTATAAATTTCATTAATGCTACACTGCACCCTGAGTGACTCATCTCCTCCCCACTATCCCTCTGAAAGGGATGTCCAGCTGTCTACAGATGGGCATTTGGTTCCCATCAGGTGCTCCCCTCATTCACGATGATATGATTCCCACCCCCCTTTGGTGCTTGATACCTGGTCCCCTCAATCCTTTGTGATCATACATGCTGGTGTGCTTCTTCCATGTGGCCTTTGTTGCTTCTGGGCTAGATGGCTGCTTGTTTACTTTCAAGCCTTTAAGATCCCCAGACACTATAACTCTTGATAGTTTGGCACCATCAACCTTCTTCACCACACTTACTTATGCACACATTCATCTTCAGTATTTATATGGGGAAGGTGATCACATGATGATGGTTTTTGTTCTTTGGTGTCTGGTACTTGATCCCTTCATCACCTTGTGATCACACAAGCTTGTGTGCTTCTTCCCTGTGGACTTTGTTGCTTCCGAGCTAGATGGCTGCTTGTTTACCTTCAAGTCCTTAAGACACCAGACGCTGTATCTTTTGATAGCCGGTCACCATCAGCTTTGCTCACCACATGGGCTTATGCATACGTTGGTCTTCAGCAATCATGTCGGGAAGGTGGGTATGCTGGAATGACTGTTTAGCTGAGCAAGGTGCTCTTGTATTAAGGGAGTGTGCGCACAGAGGCCCAATGTCCACTTGCTACCCTACTACTAGACCTATAAATATATGCACATAGATCTATTTCCCCCATAATCATAGATATATTTACATATGTACATGTCTGTGTTTAGGCCTTTATGTATGCCCTTTGCCTCCTACTCCTTTCCTCTATTTCCTTATGCTTTCCTCCTGTCCCACTACCATGTTCAGCCTTCATTCTGGTTTCAGTAATTCCTCTCGGTTACATTGCCCTTGGTCACTCCCTACTAGTCCTCCCATCCCCTCCCTCCACTGGTTTTGAACCACTCGTTTTTCCCTTGTCGCTGGGTTGGCTAACATCTCCTCCCTTCCCCCACTTCCCACTCTCCCATGTCTCCCTGGGACCATTGGTTCCATTGTTTTCTTCTCACATGGTTTATCCAGCCTATCTTATTTAGATAGACCTTCAGAGATAATAATATGGGCATAAAATTGCAGATGGCATCGACAGCACCAAAGTGGCACATAAGAACATAAGAACATGGCGATGACAATGGCAACACTGACAAACTAATAAATAAAAAAAGCCACTGACATATAAAATCTAAACAAAGAGAAAAAAATAAAAAGAAAGAAAGAAAATCCTGTTAATAATTCAAGGCCTGTTTGTTGACCTTTAGGAGTGTTTTCCGGATGAGTCTGATGGGATGCCACACCCTAGCCTCAAAGACCATCCTTGATACTCCCTCGGGACCTCCTTGCTCTGCTTCCCCGCCGCTGTATTGCACGCCCCCAGTGTTTTACATCAGTGTGGTGGGGTCAGCTCGGTCACACATCCCACACTGTGTTTCTGGTGCTGTCCCATGTAGGCTCATGGGTCAGTGCATGATGTCGCATCTCGATGTGGGGCCAGCAATATGGTCCTCTCTGTGCATTGGCTGCTCTGAGCCGGGCTATCGTCCTTTGAGCTTGGTGGGTCCTGGTGTGCTCCACTCCCTTCCTCCCCTTCGTTTGCTTCAGCTTCCTTCTGGGTATGGTAGGTCACTTCCTTTCCCTCACCGGATGATCTATTTTCATTATCTGTGGTACTCCCTTCCATGGTGGGGGTCGGGCTGATTCTGGTTGGGGCTTAGCGTATGGTCCAGTCCTTTTGTGGATTCCTCCATGCGTTACGTTGCCCTCCTGGTTTGGCACGTCATGGTGGGATTTGTATGCACATTACAGTTCTGTGGGGACACAACCAATACTCTCCCCCTGGGTGGATTAGTGCTCTGTTCCCCTCATGTCATCAACTCAGTTTCTCCCCACCCGATTCTCCCTCCTCCTGTCCCCCTTCCTCCTCCCCTTCTTTATGTTGGACTTTCATGTACTTCCCTGGGGGTGGTCTCCCCTTCCCCCAACTATCTATGCTTCCATCCATCTATTGCAAGATAGGTGTCTATTCTTCTATTCCTGCCGTGCTGGTTGTACTTACCTCAGGGGACTCATGTTATACCTGTCCTTTTGAGATCGGCTTACCTTGCTTAACATGATTCCTTCCAGCTCTTCCCATGAAATAACATGTTTCATGTGATCATCTGTGCTTTTCAATGCTGCATAGTACTCCATTTTGTGTATGTGCCAGAGTTTACTAATCCACTCATCTATCGATGGAAACTTAGACTGTTTCCAAGTCTTTGTGATTATGAATTGTGCCACAATAAACATTGGAGTACAGATGACTGGTCATGTTTTATTCGCTACCTCCACTGGGTATATGCCCAATAGAGGGATAGCTGGGTCATACTGTAGATGAATTTCCATTTTCTTGAAGTATCGCCAGATTGCTTCCCACAGTGGCTGTACAAAACTACACGACCACCAGCAGTGGAGGAGGGTTCCTACTTCAACACATCCCCTCTGACACTTGTTGCTCTCTGATTTACTGATTTGGGCTAGCCTCAAGGGTGTTAGGTGGTATCTCATGGTTATTTTAATTTGTACTTCTCTTAAGGCTAATGTCCAGGAACACTTTCTCATCTGCTTGTTGGCCATATGGGTCTCCTTTACAGTGCAAGTTATTTTCAACTCTTTTGTCCACTTCCTTAGGGGGTTAACTGTTTTCCTCCTTTTGCAGGTCATGAGGGTGTTATAGATTTTAGTAATGTGCCCTTTGTCTGATGTGTTATTATTAAAAATCCTCTCCCAGTCTGTGGGTTCTCTTGTCACCCTCTTGGTGAAGTCTTTCGAGGTGCACAGGTGCTTTATTCTTATTAAATCCCATTTGTAGGTTTCCAGGTCACCTGGGTGTGTACCCTTCTCTATTGAAGTGAGCGTATGAATTCCCTGGGCCAGTGCTAGAGATTTGTCTAGATTCCCTCCTTTATGGTCCTGATGGTTTGGAGCTTGATTCTAGGTCTGTACTCCACCTTGACAAAAACAATCCGACTGAAAAAGGGTACAAGACAAGGATGCCCTCTGTCCCCACTTCTATTCAATATCATTCTGGAGGTTCTGGATAACAACATAAGACCCTGCATGCTTTGTATAATTCTGCTGTGAAGCCATCTGACCTAGTGGCTCTCTTTTTGTTGGTAGGTTCTTGATGACCCTCTTTATTTCTTCTTTTGCTATATGTTTGTTGAGGTTCTTGACCTCTGTCTGAGATAATCTAGGGAGAGACTGTTTTTCCAAATGTTTATTCACGTCTCCCATGTTGCTGCATATATATGAATACAGACCTTCGTGCTACTTTGTGATTATCCTTTTAATATCACTGGGGTCTGTTGTTATTGCCCCTGTTTCATTCCTCATCCTCACTATTGATGTTTGCTCGTTTCTATCATTGGTAAGAGTTGCCAGCGGTCAATTTATTTTGTTAATCCTTTTGCAGAACCAGCTTTTAGCAGCACTTATCTTTTGCATGGTTCTCTTGTCTTCCCACTCGTTTAGCTCTTCCCTGATTTTTATTATTTCATTTCTCTTGCTATTGGAGGGTTGTTCAGCTGACTCTGTCCTAGTTGTTGGAGATTTTGTATTAACATTTCTGTCATAAACCTCTCTTCTTTTTCATATTATACATTTAATGATATCAAGCTACCCCTGATAACTGCCTTCGCAGTATCCCATAAATTTTGATACATTGTATTCTCATTCTCATTAGTTTCTAGAAACTTCCTAATGCCCTCTCTAATCTGGGCCCATACCCATTCATGTCGCAGGGGATAGTTGTTCATCCTCCAATTGTTTGCCCTTGCTTTTCTGCACGTCCTCTTATTAATCACCAGCTTTATGGCATGGTGATCTAATAAAGATGACTGGATAATATCTATGAGTTTGAATTTACTCAGGCTTGACTTGTGTCCCAGCATGTGGTGTATTATTGAAAATGATCTACGTGGACTTGAGAATAATGTGATTTTTTTTTTGCATTTTGATGGAAAGCTCTATTAATGTCTACCAGGCCCTGTTGCCTAATTAAATTATTATAGCTAAATAAATTATAAATTATATAGCTCTTGGCCTTGTTGCTGAGCTTCTTTCCCAATAATCTGTCTTTCTCTGATAGTGGAGTGTTAAAGTCACCTACTATGATTGTTGAGTCCATGATTTCTTTTTTCATCTTTTTAATAATTTGACCAAATTCACTGCGCCATTATTAGGTATGTAAATATTCAATATGCTAACTGCTTCTTGGTTTACTGAGGCTTTGAGCATTATGTAGTGTCCCTCCTTGTGTCTTTTTACGATTTGGATCTTGAGGTCCATTTTGTCGGAGATTAAGGTAGCCACTCCTGCTTTTTTTTTTGTTACCATTTAATTGGTATACTGCTGGCCTTTTATTCTTAGCATATTTTTGTCTGTGCGCTTAAGATGCATCTCTTGCAGGCAATGGATTGATGGATTGTGTTTTCTGAGCCAGCCCTCTAGCCTTTTTCTTTTAATATATGGATTTAGTCCATTTGTATTCAGAGTTATTATCACTATCGGTGCATTCATAGTTGCCATACCTTGCGTTTTGAGTGTTCACCTATTTCCCTTCATATCAGTGTGCTGTGTTTGAGTGGAGAGTTTCTATCTTGTCTTCTTTTACTTCTGAGACCCTGTTGCCCTGGTAATTGTTGCTGGCATGTTGGCTTCTAGATGGAGATGGGCTATATGGTCATCTCCTGTTTGTTCTTGGTTGAGGTTGATCCTCTGGCCATATTGAGTCAGCCAGTATCTTCCGAAGGATCAGGTGTCTTGCAGCATATTCTTTGAATCTTTACTTGTCCTGGAAGACCCTTATCTCGCCATCTATCTTAATGGATAACTTGACAGGGTAAAGGATTCTGAAGGAGGTGTTTTTTTCTTTCATCTTTTGGTAGATCTTGCTCCACTCTCTTCTTCTCTTTATGATATCTGATGATAGGTCTGAGCATACTCTTACCTGCGCTCCTTTGTATGTGACTGTCTTCCTTTCTCTTAAACTTTTCTCTTTTTTCCTCAAAGTTGGATATTTTTACTACTATATGTCTTGGCGTGTTCTTCTTGGGGTCTAGTCTAGTTGGTGCTCTTTCTGCTTCCTGTATGAGTGCTTGGTTGTCTGTCGTTAGGGTGGGAAAGTTTTCTTCCAGTAATTTCTTTGCTATCTTGGCTTTTGACCTGTGTGTGATGTTGTGCTCTGGTAAACCGATTATTGGAATATTATTCCACTTCATAACATCTGTCATTGATCTCAGGTTATCTTCTGCTTCTTTAATTTTCTTATTTGACTGTCTTTCTCACTTACTTAGGTCGGTTTGACTGTCCTCGAGATCACTGATCTGGTTCTCTGCCTCCTCAAGCCTAATCATAAATTCTGTGACCTTGTGTGTGGCTTCTACTACCTCCTCTGTTAGCTCCTGTAGTTCCCGTTGGTGGGTGGACTTCATCCCCTCTATTATGGACATCATCTCCTCTATCATTGCATCATTATTCTGGGTTGCTTCTCTCAGCTCTGTAATACTGCAAGCAGATGTCTGAGGAGTTCCTTCTGTGGCAGATCTGTATCTGATTCTTCTATGAGAGACGTTAGCTCTGCTACTGTGTTTTGTCTGTCTGGTTTTTTTGTTGGGAGTGATGTGGTCTGTTGATTTTTCCTCGATCCTTTCATAGGCCCCATGTTTCTGGGAGAGCAAGGGACCCTTAACTGTGTTACTTCTAAGGATTCTTTCAGGAGGCTGCCTATGACCTACTATACAAGTGGGTCAGACTGCCTTGTAGGCAGAGTTCCCCAATGACTTAGTTGCCAGCAGTGGTGAGATATTTCGGCGACTGGAGTGAGATCTGAAGCCTCAGTGAGTGCCCCAAGCCTGCTTTGACCTGGTCTGTCAGGGCATCCTTAGCAGCCCTTTTTTTGTTTAATAAAAAAACCCCAGAAATAAATAAAAATCAATTTAAAAAATTAGGAGGAAAAAGAAAAAAATGGAGAGAGAGAAAGATAGGGAAGATATAAAAGAGGAGCGAAAAGAAGCAATAATAATAGCGAAGGAGGAAAAAGAAAAAGCAAGAGGTAAGGGAAGCCTATGAAAGAGGGGCAGAAAAGAAGCAAAAGTAATAATGAAAAAGGAGGAAGTAAGAAGAAAAGAAAGAGAAAAGAAAACAGAAAGAAAGAGAAAAAAGAAAGAAAACCAGCACGCGATCAAATGTGCATATATATGTGCAATTTTTTCGCCTCCTTTTCCCTCCAAGTTCTAGCGATGCCTAATAGAAGGCGGCGGTGGGTGAGGACTCGCTCCCTGGGATGTGGTGCTCATCTGGGGCTCCAGAGTCGGCCTATGTCAGGGGGAAATTCTCTTCAGGTCAACATGCACTCCCAGATCCCTACGGGCCTGTAGAGTTTAGCCGGTGGGCAGAAGCTACGCAGACGGGATAAGCACCACAGCAGCGAGCCTCCTGCACCAGCTGGAAAAGGCTGGGGCTGCTCAGGGTGCTGAGGGCTGCCTGCAGTGTTCACTTATGCTGGCTGGAAAGTGCTGGAACTACAAGGGGTGCTTAGGGAGACTCTGGCCACAGCACCTGCCTCCTATGCCGGTTTGAAAGGGCTGGGCCAGGCTGGTTTAGAAGATGATGCTGATGACCCGGCAGGGCATTGCAGTGGTGCGAGCCAGCCGGAGCAGACAGAGACGGCTCCGGCAGGGACCCCAAAGCCATGTCCTAGGCTCGCTAGCAGGAGGGACGCTTACCTCTTGAGCCGGGGCCGAGCTGGAACGCACAGCGGCGGCTCTGACGGGAAACAGAGGGTAAAGGCGCCCACCTTTAGCACTGAGAGGGATGTGCAGTGGCTGGCCAGCTTGCCCTTGGAGCTGCCGGCCGCTGGAACCCATGCAGTTCACCGGGTTGGGCAAAGCCGGCTCCGGCCGGGATGTGAAGCCCTGTCGCCCGCCCTCCACCCTGGGAGCAACGCTCCGCAGCAGGCTCATAGCTCGGAGCTGCGGGCTGCTGGAAACTGCACAGTGCACTATGGGCGGGAATGCAAAACTCTGTTGCTCGCCCTCCCAGTAGGCAGGAGCGTTCATTGTTTCGCCTGGCCCTGTCAACGGCGCAGGGTCTGGGCTTGGCTCCCGCTCTCGGTCCTGGAAGGAACACATGGCGACAGGCAGGCTAAGTGCTCCAGGCTGCTGGCGCCGGTATTCTGCTGTGCACAGGGCGGACAAAACGAGGGATGCACTGGGGTGGGCCGGCTTAGTGCTCTGGGCTGCAGGAACAGGGCTCCGTGGTGCGCAGGCCAGCCTGAAGTGGCTCTGGGGAAAACGCAGTGTAGTGGATTGAAGTGGGATGGTCTCTGGCTGTGGGCTCGTGCCTGCGGTGAGTGCGCAATGCAGCTTGGCAGGCTGGGAGTGGAGTGGGAGCTAAGCCGACGGGAGCAGGCAGGTGGGCAAACTGTGTGGTGGAGAGGTCCCAGGTAGCAATGGGGGGTGGATAGTACCGGTGGAAGTCACTCAGACAGCCACCGGTAGATTGCAGGTCAGTTACCAGGTCCCTGGGTAAATGGAGGCATGGATGAGGCCCAAGGGCAGCTCGCTGCCACGTGGGGAGAGGGGAACTTCAGAAAAGGGAAACTTCTCTCCAAGTGAGGTCCCACGAGTGGGCAGCTGCTGTAAGGAATCCCACCACCCCTGCGCGTGTCTGGGCAGGGCAGCCAAGTGACTCCAGGCGTGGGGGCCCGGTCTGGGGGTGGAGAGGGGCTATAGCTGGTTGTGGCCACCGTGGTGGCAGCCCAATGACCCAAGATGTCCCAAGAATCAGATCCTGGGTCACCGAGACCCTAGCTCAGGACAATGCGTAGGGTGGGGTGCTGTCCCAGGGGGATATTTCACTCACCAGACTCCTACCACTCGGCTACCTGGACACCAAACCCGCCGTGTTTGAAAGCGCTCTCAGAGTATGCGGCCCCCCTGCTCCATCATTGTCCTGCTCCCGCCTCCATCTTCTGTATCTTGTCTGGCTAATCAAACGTTTTTCACGATCAATTGTAAGGTGTTGATTATTTGGTTGATTAGTTTAATTCCCCCCACAAAATTGAGACGGAGATTAATGAGGCAAACAATGTATGGGGGTTAGCTACTATATTCCACACATTATAAAAGGGAATCCTTGTAACACTCAGTTTGTACCTTAGAGCATAACAGAGATGCTCAAGATGGCAACCTGGAGAAGCCCATTCGCTCTGCGATATTCATTTCTCTTCCCTGAGTGTAAGTGTGCGTGCTTTATGTCCTTTGTCTAACTGGTGTGTGAGGAAATAAACTCCTGGCAGTAGCTGCCTTTATGGATCAGAGCACTGTAGACAATCAAATGACTCATTTCAAGACAAGAGATAAGCTGAATAAATCTTGCAATTTTCCTAAGTTGCGACCTTCTTTCTCAGTGTGAAATAAACAAATTTCTGATAAGCCAGAACAGAGTTCACAGAGCAATCTAGGTGAAACACAGGCATTGCTGTATTTGATTATAAAAACCAACCAACAAACGAAACCTGGAGGCAGGGAGTGTGTCTTCAAATTTGCACCATTCAGTGTTTAAATGGAAAGCCAGTTGATGGGATTCTTTTTAGTATTCAGATGAACTGGATTTATAGCATCCAGATAAGCTTAGATTTATAAAGTAATTTGAAATGCACCAAGAGCGTTCATGTTTATTGTCTTCTTTAATACAAATGCCAGTGCATAATCCCTGTTATACTCTGTTTAACAGAGCAGGAAACAGAGGGATTAAGGAGTTGCCCAAGGTAACAGTAGGTATCAGCAAGTAGCTCTAAAGGGTGGTCTCTAAGTAGCTCTCTTTGGTCTCTAAGTTGACTATTCCCATCATGCACAAGTTGCTTTCATTTATCATAATGATTGTAAAAAAAAGTGAATGAGCCAATGAATGAATGATTCCTGGAGTAATCGCCATGCCTCAGGCTTGGAGAAGCTATCCTGGAAAAGCCGATCCAGGCAGAAGATCCAACAGGATGGCTCTGGGAACTACGTTAACTTACAATTTTATATGCACATTCTTGTATCTACAGCTACATACATGTATGTACTGCAGGCACATTGCCACTGAGTTTGGATTACAAATGGAAAATGTAGCCAAGGAGAAATTCATTCATATTTCATTCACATTTGCAAGTTACTATATTTAAAATAAATGCGCTTTTTCTTTCTATAATTAACGTCATATTCATCATGAGTCCAGAGGCTACAATGTAGCAGAGGTCACTATATTTAGTCTAATCCATCCATTGGTAATTGGACTGTCAATCTCCCCCCCACCCCCCACACACATCGTATTTCAGATACTTCCTCTTCTCCTACCTGCCACCTGAAAGGGTGGGATTTGGGTTTGTAGGAGACTTAATGGAGAGTGGTGCTTTCATGTGTGGGCCTCTGCATTGTTCTCCGACGTTTCCTCTATTGCAACTTTATTCTCAGCCCACTTATGTCTCACCCCATGGGCATGTGTCATTGGGAGTCACCTACTCTATTTTTTTTAGCACAATTCCCGGTGTTCTGCTCTGTTTCAAGACTCACCTTGGCTTGCTGTGCTGTGGAACATCCGAGGTCTGATAAAGCTTCCTGTCCTCACATTCAGGATAACTTTAGCCTCATTGCAGTGACTTTCTGTGAATGACTAGTCTCTGCTTCATGGGCCTTGTGGGCCCTGGGGTGGTGTGAGGGAAGCTTAGCTTTGAGGTTTATTTTGCTCCAAGTCATAAATACTTCCTTCCACTCTGTAAGCTTGGGGTTTGGGGCTCTGGAGAGTCAAGGTCAGACTATATAAGTCTCTCCACTTTTCTCATAATCACGAGCTTAAAAGAGGTGAACTTTTAATTCTGTGGGGCTGACTTCACCTTTCTTACTCGTTTGAAGCACTTGCTGATGAAGATCAAAGACTTCAGCCTTCAATATGAATTAGCACAGCGATCAATGTCAAGAAAACCCAAATCCTCACAACTGGATCAATAGGTAACATCATGATAAATGGAGAAACAAATATAGAATGTAGTCTTGCTTGGATCCACAATAAATGCTCATAAAGTGTCAGTCAAGAGGTAAAACAACAAATTGAATTGGGTCAATCTAGCTTCACAAGACCTCTTTAAAGTGTTGAAAAGCAAGGATGTTACTTTGGGGACTAGGATGCACCTGACCCAAGCATGGCATTTTCAATTGTCTTATATGTATATGAGAGTTGGGCATGGAATAAGGAAGCCCAAAGAAGAATTGATGCATTTGAATTGTGTAGCTGGCAAAGATTATGTTAAATGCTATGGGCCACCAAAAGGAAAGCACATCTGTCTTAGAAGCTTAGGAGTGGGGATGGCAAGACTTTGTCACACATACTTTGGACATGCTATCAGGAGAGAATAGTCCTTGGAGAAGGATATTATGGTTGGTTAAAAAGAAGAAGATTGTTAACAAGGCGGATGGACACAGTGGCTGCAACCATGGGATCAAACATAGGAACAATTGCGAAAATGGCTCAGGAGCAGGCAGTAATTTGTTGTCCCAGGGGTCAGTATAAGAACGAATCCAAAAGCACCCAACAATGACAACAACATAAGGCTTTCTTAGTTACCTCTAACTCATATCGACCCTTTAGAATAGTCTCGTATGGTCCCAAAGGCTAGAATCTTTATGTCAGCAGACAGCCACTTCTTTCTGCCATGCAGCAGCTTTGGATTTGAACCAATGACCTTTTGGTTAGTAACCAAGTTCTTCATCACTGTACTACCAGGCCAAGGGATAAAACTCCATGAAGTCACCAGTCCATCAGATGCTACTAAGGAAAGGTTTGAACCTACCCATTGACATCTTGGAAGAAAGTCCTGGTGATCTGTTTCCCAAAGCTGTATGGAACACAGTTCTCTGACACACAAGGGACTGGCATGGTCAGAATGCACTCAGTGGTAAATGACTTTCCTGCTCCCCCTATTTTTTCTTAATATGCTATAGAAAGAGCTCTACTATTGAAAATACATTTTCTGACAACTTTTGTCTTACTATGAGTCAAAAGAGTCCATTTTGAACCTCAAAGCTGACCAAGGACTTTCTTGTTGTAGAGTGGAATATCCTTTTCCTTGCAAGGCAATGCTGATTCAATCTTGAGAATGAAGGAGATGAAGAATACAAGGAAACCTGATTGAAAAGGGATAGCTAAAAACAAACAAACAAACCCAACAGTGGTTTAATATTTGAAAAATAGAAAATTAGATTTTAAGAATTGAATTTTGTAAGGTAGAATTGGAATCATGATAGTGGGGGGGGGTAGCATTTAAGAAGTAGAGGAAAGTTATATGTTTCATTTTTGCTACCCTGCACCCTGACTGGGTCATCTCCTCCCCAGAACTCATCAGTAAGGGGATATCAAGTTGCCTACCAATGGGCTTTGTGTCTCCATTCTGCACTCACCCACATTTTCAATGATAAAATTTTTTTGTTCTTTGGTGCTTGATACCTGATCCCTTTGACAGCTCATGGTCACACAGGCTGGTGTGCTTCTTCCATGTGGGCTTTGTTGCTTCTGAACTAGATGGCCACTTGTTTATCTTGAAGCCTTTAAGACCCTAGATGGCACCATCAGCTTTCTTCACCACATTTGCTTATGCAGACATTTGTCTTCAGTGATCATATCAGGAAGGTGGGCACCCACTGATATGATTTTTAGTTCTTTGATGTCTGATAAAAATCTGGCTAGTCCAGAGGATATACATTGGTACAGATAGCAACAGGAAACACAGGGAATCCAGGACAGATGACTCCTTCAGGACCAGTGGTGATAGTGGCGATGCCTGGAGAGTGGAGGGAATGTGGGGTGGAAAGGGGAAACCGATTACAAGAATTTACCTATAGCCTCCTCCCTGGGGGAGGGACAGCAGAGAAGAGGGTGGGGGAGACGTCAGACAGTGTAACCTATGACAAAATAATAATAATTTATGAATTATGAAGGATTCATGAGGGAGAGAGAGTGGGGAGGGAGGGAGAAATGAGCTGTCAATATTAAGGACTCAAATAGAAGGCTAAAGATTTGAGAATGATGATGGCAACAAATGTACATATGTGCTTGACACAATGGATGTATATATGGATTGTGATAAGAATTGTACAAGGCCCCAATAAAATAATTAAGAAAAAACAATAAAAAATTGACAAAAAGAGAATTGAATACTATTTACTTGAAATGAATGAACATCAAATTCTCTTGTTTATTTTAATTTTATCATAGTTACTATTTTCATCAATATTTTATGTAGAGTAAGTAAGAAAAGGAAGAAAGAGTGGAAAGGAAATAAACGATCTTGGTCTTCTGTACTGGGTGTATCCCCCGCCAATGATTTTGCTTTTTAAGTAGCTCTTTTCCATCCTCCTAAAACTGGAGCCTAGAGTGTTGTCATTCTTAGCACGAGGCAACAGAAAGCCTGGGGTGAATGTTACAAGCTCAGTGTCGCAAGTACACTGAATGTCTCTGGGGAAGAGATGGTAAGGGTATTAGTTTATTGTGCCAACCTGGCCGATAAACACACGTGGGATTGAAGGGCAGAGGGATAAATAGCTCAGTGAGCCTTGGCTTTCTAATTCTTGGGTTCTTGTTTTGTGATGGCTGAACCAGGGTGCAGCTGCCTTAGCCAGTTCTCTGCTTCAGTGGCAAGGCTCACTTCCTGCAAGGCATCCCTGAGGAGAAGTCACACAGACCTACTCCATGCAGCCCTGGGTGCTGGAGCAGCCGTGTGGAGACCCCTGCCAGCGCTGAGACGCTTACACATTCACTGACTCGGCTTTCCTCGTACAGTCAGCCTCAGAGTGTGTGTTTTGTGAGTTGGAGGAGGACTTTGTGGATTGGTGTTGGACATATGAGTTACTGTTGGACTTGTGGGCTTGGGCAGCACTGGGTTGGGATGTTTTCTTGATGAGCACTTACCCTTTACTCTCCTATACATATGAGTTTCTGTGGATTTGTTTCTCTGAAGGATTCAGACGAACACAGATGGTATTGAGGCTGAGGAAATGCTGTGTACCAGACCTGCCTGATGATCACCTGGGTCACAAGAAGAGGTGCAGAAAGTCTAGGAAGGTTGCGGGATAGCTACTCACGTAATCCATAAACAGGCACACATAAATTATTCTTATTATTAAGTCCATCACCCTGTCACTTCATAACTCTTTTTAAAGAAGGGTTGAAGGGAAAAGTAATGAAAGTTTATGAGGATTCTCACCAATCTAGGAGCTCTTAAAGAGAGAGCTCTCAGTCTAGGGTCTCTGAGTCATTGGAATATGCATGGATGTGACCTTACTGCATATAACAACCCCAAACCAAATTCACTGCCATCAAACCAATTCTGATGTACAGTAACTCAATAGTTAGGGAACCCTGGCGATGTCATGCATTACACACTGACCTGCTAGCCACGAGATCGTGACTCAAACCACCTCCTTATCAGGGGAAAGATGAGGGTGACTGCATCCATACAAATGGAAAGTCTCTGAAATCCAATGGGGGTAGTGATACTCTGTCCCAAAAAGCCACTGAGTCAAAATCAACTCCATGGTACTGGGTTTGGGTGTGTTTTGAATAATAGGAGGATAGCTGGCCCATCAGATTGTCCCTTGGGCAAATCTGCTGTGAAAAGCTCTTTAAAGGGTTAAAGAAAAAATTGTTTCCTTGAGGCCTAAGGCATACATCATTGGCATCAAGTCAGTTTTGACCCACAGAGACCCCATAGGATAGACCAGAACTGTCTCTATGGGTTTCTGAGATGAACTCTTTGGGGGAGTACAATACTTCATCTTTCTCCCAAGTGGGGCTGATGGTTTTGAGCTGTTGACCTTTCAGTAAGCAGCCCAATGTGTAATCCACTACATAACCTACTACACCAACAGGGCTCACTAAGCCATGGCGCCAAGGCACACCAAGTCATGGTAATATTTAGTTGCCTCCTATGCTGCGAAAGCTGGACAACCGAGAAGGAAGGGCCACGCAGAACGACTGCCTTTGAATTATGGCGTTGGCAGAGAATATCGACACCACCAAGGACAGGCAGAAAATGGAATATAGCTGTTTTGGAAGAAGTGCAGAATGTTCCTTAGACGAGAAGGTGTCGAGACGTCATCTCACACAGGCTTTGGAAATTCCACGAGGAGGGACTAGTCCCTGGAAAAAGACACCATGTTTGGTAGAAGGTCAACTAGAGAGAGGAAGATCCTAACAAGACAGACTGACATAGCAGCTACAGCCGTGGGCTTAAACAGAACAATAATTGTGAGAATAATGAGAACTGGGCAGCATTTTGCTCCGTTATCGTTGCGGTCACTATGAGTTGGAACCCACCTGATGTGATCTAATGGCAACAGCAACCATCTTCGTGGAAGCAGACCACCATACATGCCGCATCCTTCTCCTACGGAGCTCCTGGTGAGTTTGAGTTGTTGACTTTTTCAGTTAGTAGCTGAGTGGTAAACCACTGCACCACCACGGTCCTGCTTAACGCATGTTATGGTCAATCGAATGATTGAATATGTGCAACTACCTCAGCTCTCTTCACTTCCTAAAGTCAGTAGATATGGGGTCTTTGGAGCCCCTACTTGTCTGGCTGTTTTTGGAAAACAAAGGAATCTGGATGGGCCAGGCTATTTTGTTCCCAAGACAGAAGTCAAAGAGACTCGGACATCTGGAGCAAAGCAATCTCCTACATTGCAGTCTATATATTCCTTATAAACGGCAATAAACCTTTGCTCAAAAGGTTTGTGGCCCTTTTGAAGCCTTATTTTATGTTCTTATTTTATGGGTTATATATTTTATAGGTCAGAAATCAATACTACACATTGCGAGTGAATTAATTTCTACCTCTTTTCTTATCTAGTCCACCCCACTGCACCCTCATCCTCTATTGCCCCATACTGTAATAATATCTGTCACCTTCTCATTATTTTCACCAATGTGTTTTTAAGGTAAACACAAGCATTAAATATATGTTAGTCCTTAATCTTGTCTCATTCTTACATGTGATAAACAGAGTTTTTAATTCTTATGGAATCCAGAGTTTTGGATTATGCAGAGGTTAAAATAACTCACTTGAGTTTTCCTCCTGAGATAATCTTTGAACCTTAAACCTTGAGAATACTGGTTTCCTGAAAGCCATGTATGAGTCTAAAAATCCAAATCAAACCAAACACACTGTCATTGAGTCCATTCCAATGTGTAGTGGCCCTATAGGACAAAATAGGACTGCCACTTTAGGTTTCTGAGATATTTACCCCTTTATTTTTTAAATCATTTTACTGGGGGCTCTTGCAGCTCTTATCACAATCTGTACATCCATCCACTGTGTCAAGCATCTCTTTCTACCTGAGCCCTTGGCATCAGTTTATTTCCTTCCCCCCTCCCTCTTAGATAATTTATTAAAAAAATCTCATGTCTTACACTTACTACTGTCTCCCTTCACCCACTTTTCTGTTGTCTACTCCCCTGCGAGGGGGTTATATGTAGATCAATGTGATCGGTTTCCCCTCCTTCCCCACCCTCACCTGCCCCTTATCCTCCTGGTATCTCTACTCTCATTATTGGTACTGAGGGATTTATCTGTCCTGGATTCCCTGTGTTGTGACTTTTTTTTCTGTACCAGTGTACATGCTCTGTCTAGCCGGATTTTAAGGTAGAATTGGGGTCATGATAGTGGGGGGCAGGAAGTATTAAAAAACTAGAGGAAAGTTGTATATTTTATTGGTGCTATACTGCACTTTGACTGGCTTCTCTTCCTTGTGACCCTTCTGTAAGAGGATGTCCAATTGTCTACAGATGGGCTTTGGGTCTCCAAGTCACCCTCCCCCTCATTCACAGTGATATGATTTTTTTTGTTCTGCGTCTTTGATGCCGGATACCTGATCCCATCGACACATCAAGATCACACAGACTGGTGATCTTCTTTCCTGTGGGCTTTGTTGCTTCTCAACTAGATGGCTGGTTGTTTATCTTCAAGCCTTTAAGATCTCAGATGCTATATCTTTTGATAGCTGGGCACTTGTGACCTTTCTTCACACATTTGTTTATGCACCCATTTGTCTTCAGTGATTTTGTTGGGAAGGTGAGCATCTCAGAAGGCCAGGTTATTATCTCTATGGGAGAAGACAGCCTCATCTTTCTCTTATGGAGAGATTGGTGTGTTTGAACCTCTGATCTTCTGGTTACCTGTTCAATGCTTGGTCAGTTATGCCACCAGGGTTCCTTAAATCAAATAATAGATTGACTTAATCAGTAGAGAAGTTTTTCCTTGAGCATTGTGGCCCCCCCCCTTTTATAAAAGTATCAGGTCAGACGAGAATCTATGTTCCTAAACCAGTAATTATCAAAATGTTTTTTAATAAAATGCTGTAGGTATCTTGCTTGACCACTGTTGTTTTATGAATTCTATTCTGGTTCTGTTTCTAGGCAAATGTATAATTACTAGCAATGCTATGGTGTATAAAATCCTGTGAATCACCTCTTTGGAAGTCTCTAGAAGGAAATGTTGCCCCAACTTGAAATAAAATCCAGTTTCTATTATTGGCTCAATATTATTGCTGTTTTAACAAGGGGACGGTAACATACTAAGCATGTTCACAGTTTTTCATACTATTTGTTCATCATTTTGCACGAATCATTTTATTGCAGTCTAGGCATCTTTCCAGATCAATACAGAGAGTTTATCTACTCCAACATTATCGTCATTCTTCTACTGATGGATTTTTTTAATAGCCAGCAATGCTACAGGGAATAACTTGGAAAAAATAATTTTGTGTCGTCTCAGGAATATCTATGAGATGAGTGCTGGAAGAGGAACTAGGGTCAAAGAGTCAATGCACTTGTGCTTTTGATGAACCCAAATCACCTGCCATCAATCCATTAGAATCATGGAAATCCCATCTGTGTCAGAGTAGAATGTGCCCCATAGGATTTTCAATGGTGGTTTTGGGGGAATTAGGGGATTTTCTTCTGAGGTACCTTAGGGTAGACTTGAGTCTCTAACCTTTGGAGTCGTTGTTGTTATTTTAGGTGCTTTTGAGCCATTTCCAACTCATGGCGACTCCATGTACAGCAGCAAGAAGCACTGTCCAGTGAGAGCCGTCCTCACAACTGTTCTTATGTTTGAGTCGATTGTTGCAGCTACTGGATCAGTCCACCTTGTGGAAGGCCTTCCTCTTTTCCATTGCCCTGCTACTTTGCCAAGCGTGATGTCCTTCTCCAGGGACTGGTCTATTCTAACAACATGTCTGACGTATGTAAGATGAAGTCTCACCATCCTTGCCTCTGAGGAGCATTGTGGTTGTACATTTTTACAAGACTGATTTGATTGTTCTTTTAGCAGTCAATGATATGTTCATCATCCTTTACTAGCACCATAATTCAAATGCATCAATTCTTCTTGGGTCTTTCTCCGTCCGCGGGTTAGCAGCTGAGAGGATGGACCACTTCACACCGCCTGGGGACTTGACGATTTGGATAGCTACACACAACCGCACTTATTGACGGAGGCTGTTTGCATCTTCACCAGGCATGTAAGAGAGCGCCTTTTTTTGTCTACAGCTTTCCCAACCATTTAAAAACGTTTCCCGGTAAGATAAGGGTCTTCCAGGACAAGGAAGAACTCAAAAAATATACTGCAAGTCACCCGACCCTGCAGAACATACTGGCTGACTCACTATGGCCAGAAGATCAAGCTCCAACTAGAACCACCAGGAGACCACCATATAGCCTATCTCCATCTAGAAGCCAACATGCCAGCAACACGTACCAGGACAACACGGTCTCAGATGGAAAAGAGGACAGGATAGAAACCCTCCACTCAAACGCAGTACACTGATATGAAGGAAGATAGGCAAAGACCCAAAACACAAAACAGAATATGGCAACCATGAAGCCAGAGATTGTAATAATCACTCTGAATACAAATGGGCTCAATTCATATGTTAAAAGAAAGAGGCTGGAGGATTGGATTAGAAAACATAACCCATCAATCTGCTGCCTGCAAGAGACACACCTTAAGCAAGCAGACAAGCATATGCTGAGAATAAAGGGCTGGCAGAAAGTTTACCAAGCAAATGGTAACTCCAAGAAGGCAGGAGTGGCTATCTTAATCTCCGACAAAATGGATCTCAAGATCCAAAACATAAAAAGAGACAAAGAGGGACATTACATAGTGCTCAAAGGCTCAGTAAACCAGGAAGCAATAAGCATACTGAATATTTACGCACCTAATAATGGTGCGGCAAATTTCGTCAAACAAACTATTAAAAAATGACAGAAGAAATCACGGAAACAACAATAATAGTGGGGGACTTCAACACTCCACTATCAGAGAAAGACAGGTCACAGGGAAAGAAGCTCAGCAAAGAGGCCAGAGAGCTAAACAATGTAATGAGGCAACAGGGCCTGATAGACATCTATAGAGCCTTTCATCCAAAAGCAAAAGGTTTCACATTCTTCTCCAATCCACACGGATCTTTCTCAAGAATAGATCACATGCTGGGGCACAAGGCCAGCCTGAGTAAATTCAAACACATAGATATTATCCAGACGTCTTTCTCAGACCACCATGCCATAAAGCTGGAGATTGATAGGAGGGCACCCAGAAAAGCAAGGGCCACCAATTGGAGAATAAACAACGATCTCCTGCGACATGAATGGGTTAAGGTCCAGATCAGAGAGGATATCAGGAAATTTCTAGAAACTAATGAGAACGAGCATACAACATTTCAAAACTTATGGGACACTGCAAAGGCAGTTATCAGAGGTAGCTTGATATCACTGAATGCATACATGAAAAAAGAAGAAAGGCGTATGACAGATATGTTAACACAAAACCTCCAACAACTAGAACAGTCAACAGAACTACCCCTCCAATAGCAAGAGAAAAGAAATAATAAAAATCAGGGCAGAGTTAAACCAGTGGGAAGACAAAAGAACAATGCAAAGGATTAACGCAACTAGAAGCTGGTTTTATGAACGAATTAATAAAATTGACACTCCCCTGGCAAAGCTTACCAAAGATAGAAAGGAGCAATCATCAATAGCCAGGATGAGGGATGAATCGGGGGCAATAACAACAGACACCAATGAGATAAAAAGGATAATCACAAAGTACTATGAAGGTTTGTATTCTAATGAATTCAGAAACCTGGAAGACATGGATAAATATTTAGAAAAACAATCTATCCCTAGATTATCTGAGACAGAGATCAAGAACCTCAACAAACCCATAGCGAAGGAAGAAATATAGAGTGTCATCAAAAACCTACCAAGGAAAAAGGCCCCAGGGCCAGATGGCTACACAGCAGAATTTTACCAAACATTCAGGGAAGAGCTGACACCGATCCTCCACAAAGTATTCCATAACATAGAAAAGAACGGCAAGCTCCCAAACTCATTTGACGAAGCCAGCATTACTTTGATACCCAAACAGGGAAAAGACCCCACAGGTGTAGAGAATTATAGACCAATATCTCTAATGAACATAGATGCAAAAATCCTTAACAAAATATTGGCCAATAGAATACAAAGGAACATCAAACATATCATTCACCACGACCAAGTAGGATTCATCCCAGCGATGCAGGGATGGTTTAACATCCGAAAATCCATCAATATCATACACCACATCGAGAAGAAAAAGGATAAAAACCATATGATAATATCCATAGATGCAGAAAAAGCATTTGACAACATCCAGCATCCATTCCTAATCAAAACACTCATGAAGATAGGATTGGAAGGTAAGTTCCTCAAGCTCATACAAGCTATCTATGAAAGACCAACAGCCAACATCATAGTCAATGGAGAAAAGACAAGAACAATACCACTGAAAAAGGGTACAAGACAAGGATGCCCCCTGTCCCCTCTTCTATTCAATATCGTTTTGGAGGTTCTGGCTAACAACATAAGACAGCGGAAGGACATCAAAGGGATCCAGTTGGGAGAGGAGGAGGTGAAACTATCGTTATTTGCAGATGACATGATCCTATACATTGAAGACCCCCAAAACTCCACAGTTGGAATACTTACAGCAATAGAGGAATACGGAAGAGTAGCAGGATACAAGATCAATAAACAGAAGTCGGTAGGGTTTCTGTACACATCGGACAGGGCCATGGAAGAGGCGATTAAGAGGGAAGTACCCTTCACAGTAGCCAAGAACAAACTGAAATACCTAGGAATATACTTAACAAAAAATACTAAAGACCTTTATAAGCATAATTATAAAACCCTATTACAGGAAACCAAAAGTGACCTTCACAAATGGATGAAGCTCCCCTGCTCATGGTTAGGTAGGCTGAACATAGTAAAGATGACAGTTCTTCCTAAAGCACTCTACAAGTTCAATGCTATACCAATCCAATTACCATCAACCTTCTTCAAAGAATTGGAAAAACTGACCACCAACTTCATATGGAGAGGGAAGCAGCCCAGAATTAGCAGAGAACTCCTCAAGAAGAAGGACACAATTGGAGGACTCGCCCTACCTGATTTTAATGCCTACTACACAGCTACAGTGGTCAAAACAGCATGGTACTGGCACAATGATAGACACTCAGACCAGTGGAAAAGAATAGAAAGCCCAGGAGTAAAATCATCAGCATATAGACAACTGATCTTCGACAAGGGTCCCAAAAACGTCAAGTGGGAAGCAGATGCCCTCTTTAATAAGTGGTGCTGGAAACAATGGATATCCACATGTAGAAAGTTGAAACAAGACGTCTACCTCACCCCATGCACAAGAATACACTCAAGGTGGATCACAGATCTAGAAGTCAAACCCCAAACCATCAGGACCATTAAGGAGGGAATCGGGACTAATCTCAGAGCACTGGCCCAGGGAGCACATAGGCTCACTGCAACAGGGAAGGGGACACACACAGGTGATCTGGAAATCGACAAATGGGATCTAATAAGAATAAAACACCTGTGCACCTCGAAAGACTTTGCCAAGGGGGTGACAAGGCAACCCACAGACTGGGAGAAGATATTTAGTAATGACACGTCAGACAAAGGGCTCATTACTAAAATCTACAACACCATCATGACCTGCAAAAAGAGGAAAACAGTTAACCCCCTAAGGAAGTGGGCAAAAGAAATGAGAAGAACTTTCACTAGAGAGGAGATCAATATGGCCAATAAATATATGAGAAAGTGCTCGAAGTCCCTTGCCATAAGAGAAATGCAAATCAAAACAACCATGAGATACCACCTAACACCCCTGAGGCTAGCCCAGATCAGTAAATCAGAGAGCAACAAGTGTTGGAGGGGCTGTGGTGAAGTAGGAACCCTCCTCCACTGCTGGTGGTCGTGCAGATTTGTACAGACACTGTGGAAAGCAATCTGGCGATACCTAAAGAAAATGGAAATTGATCTACCTTACGACCCAGCCATCCCTCTACTGGGCATATACCCGGTTGAAGCAGCAAATAAAACACGACCAGTCATATGCGCTCCAATGTTTATTGCGGCACAATTCACAATAGCAAAGACTTGGAAACAGCCTAAGTTTCCATCGATAGACCAGTGGATTAGCCAACTTTGGCACATACACACAATGGAGTATTATGCAGCACTGAAAAGCACCGATGAGCACATGAAACACGTTATTTCATGGGAAGAGCTGGAAGGAATTATGTTAAGCGAGGTAAGCCAGACCCAAAGGGACAGGTACAACATGAGTCCCGTGAAGTAAGTACAATCAGCATGACAGAAATGGGGCATTAATCCACCCAAGGGGAGGGTATGGTTTATATCTCCACAGGGAAAGTGGGAGCAGACTTCAACCCAGTGTCGCAAGGTGTGAATGCAATATCCCGGCGTGGAGGAGGGAACCGGTGGAGAGGTCTGGGAGGCTGGTCCCAGCACCATAAATTAAGTGGATTCCTGCCCCTCCCCCGAAAAGAATTTGTTCCAAAGGACGACATTGACTCTGCAGCTATGGGAGATGGACATATTTGATCAGAGCACACGGGGGCAGATGAAGGGGCAGGAGGAGAGAGTGGAGCACAGCCTGGCCCACCAGGCCGTGATGATGATGTTCCTGAGTAGAGCAGCCAGTCCACAGAGAGAACAACATGGCTGGCCCTACTATGAGACGTGATGCCCCTCAGTGACTAAGGGCGATACAGGGGACAGCACCGGAGACACAGTGTGGGAATTGCACCTGACCTGATCCCACCACTCCGAGGCAAATCACTGGGGGAGTGCAGCGGAACAGCAAGGGAATGGAGTGGCAAGGTCCCCAGGGAATGCTGAAAGTGGACTTTGGGGCCAGGGCGTGGTGCCCCAACAGACTGGACTGGAAAACGCTCCTAAGGGCCAGCAAACGATCCCTGAACTAACTACAAGCTTTTCTCTTGTGAACTTTTTTGTTTTGTTCTTTTTCAGTGGTTTGTTTTGGTTGTTTTGTTGTCTGGTTGTATACTGTTGCTTTGTGTTCCTCTGTCTAGTTTTCGTGCATGTTAGTGACTCCACAGGTCTGTCTGAATAGGACAGGCTGGATGAACTATCTGGATGAAAAACAACGGGACCGACAGTTCCCGGGGGGGACTTGGGGTGGGGGGGTAGGGGGGGGGTAAGGAAGTGGTGTTAACAAACCCAGGGACAAGGGAAAAACATGGGACCCCAAATGGTAGAGAAGGGGGAGTGGCAGGCCAGGTGGGAAATGATCAAGGGTAAGGTTGCTTAGAGAAGAGGTATACTCTAGCCCAGGTGGCGATGAAGCATGGTAGTAGGGCAGGAGGAAGGTCAAGGGAGATGGAGGAAAGAGCTAGGAGTCAAAGGGCATTCATGGAGGTCTAGACAAAGACATGTACATGCAAATATATATAGGAGGATGGGGAAATAGATCTATGTGTCTATATTTATAGGTCAAGTATTAAGGTGGCGGAAGGACCTTGGGCCTCTACTCAAACACTCCCTCAATGCATGAATACCTTCTTTTATTAAATTGGAACTCTATGATGCTCACTCTCTCGACACAACGGCTGGAGCCAAAGTGGGTGAACAAGTAAATGTGGTGTAGAAAGCTGATGGTGCCCGGCTATCAAAAGAGATAGTGACTCGGGTCTTAAAGGCTTGAAGATAAACAAGCGGCCATCTAGCTCAGAAGCAACAAAGTCCACATGGAAGAACAAACCAGCCTGTGTGATCGAGTGGTCCCAAAGGGATCAGTTACCAGGCATCAAAGAACAAAAAATCATATCATTGACTGCACACCTCCATGATAGGATCGCTGAAGACAAATGGGTGCATAAGCAAATGTGGTGAAGAAAGCTGATGGTCCCCGGCTATCAAAAGAGATAGTGTCTGGGGTCTTAAAGGCTTGAAGGTGAACAAGCGGCCATCTAGCTCAGAAGCAAATAAGCCCACATGGAAGAAGCACACCGGCCAGTGCGATCACGAGGTGCCCAAGGGACCAGATATAAGGCATCATGCAAAAAAGAAAAAAAGATATAAGTGTGTGTATGTATGTGTATATATGTGTATATGTATATATGTATGTGTATATATGTATATATATATCATATTAAATAAAGGGGGAAGTGCAGAGTGGAGACCCAAGGCCCAAGTGTCGGCCAATGGAGATCCCCTCATAGAGGGGTTTAGGAGAGGAGATGGGTTAATTAGGGTGTGAGGTAGTATCGATGAAGAACACAGCTTTCCCCCAGGTCCTGGACGCTTCCTCCCCCCAACTACCATGATCCGAATTCTACCTTGCAGGGCTGGATAGGACAGAGGCTGTACACTGGTACATATGAGGGTTGGAGGTACAGGGAATCCAGGGTGGATGATACCTTCAGGACCAAGGGTGTGAGGGACGATGCTGGGAGAGTGGAGGGTGAGTGGGTTGGAAAGGGGGAACTGATTACAAGGATCCACATGTGACCTCTTCCCTGGGAGAGGGACAGCAGAGAAGGGGGGAAGGGAGACTCTGGATAGGGCAAGATATGACAAAATAACGAGGTATAAATTACCAAGGGCATATGAGGGAGGGGGGAATGGGGAGGGAGGGGGGGAAAAAAAAGAGGACCTGATGCAAGGGGCTTAAGTGGAGAGCAAATGCCTTGAGAATGATTGGGGCAGGGAATGTATGGATGTGCTTTATACAATTGATGTATGTATATGTATGGATTGTGGTAAGAGTTGTTTGAGTCCCTAATAAAATGTAAAAGAAGAAAAGAGAAAAAATGATTAGGGCAAAGACTGTACAGATGTGCTTTATACAATTGATGTATGTATATGTATGAACTGTGAAAAGAATTGTATCAGCCCCAATAAATTGTTAAAATAAAAAAAAAAAAACGTTTCCCAGTCAAATCGCCGAGAAATATGATGTCAATTGAGTTTTAATCTGCATTTTCCCTTTTGTGAGAGGAATGAGAACGTTTCCCATAAAAGTTGCAGTTATGCTTCATTTTCTATGAACTCGAATTTTTCCCCTTCAATTTTTCAATAGGATTTGGTGTCAGAGATGTTAATGACCATAATGCGTGACTGGTATAATCTATAAAGGTTGAAAAATAAATAATGAACTACCCTTTACTCCATATGATGAAAGCCAAGCCTTTTCTTCTTTTGATTTCTTTCTCTTTGATTGCCGACGTCCCCGGCCTTGTTCTTGGTTGCCCTGGACTCAATTCTGACTCAGACCCATGTGTCAACAGTAAATTGTTTCCCATGGAATGTTCAGGGCTGTGGTCTGTCTTCTAGGTAGAAGCAAATTGCCAAGCATGCAGCCAGTAGTCCAGCCCTTAATTATTTGCACCACCCAGGATCTCCTAATAACACAGTAGAAGTTCTCATTGGTACCCTTTATGATGGTGGGAATTTTCTTACTAGCGGACCAAGCCCAGCTTCATCAATAAAGCCCATGGCGTAGTTCTAAAGGAGAAAAACAAACCAGCCCCTGTCTGCTTCAACGCAGAAACTCATTTCCTCCAAGCATTTTCAGTAAGTGCACGAGAAACCTCCATTATCTTTTCATTCCATTCCCCAAATTCCATTTTCCACAAACTTTTGGAAGCCCCCTCGGTGTAGATATAATTTGGTTCTTTTGAACATTTCCCAAGTCCATAATCTTCTCCATAATGAGCTTCATCCATTCTCTATTTGGTGAAGATATAAATAAAAAAATAAACAAACAAAATGACTTAGCGAGAAAGGGAGTTTGTTGATGTTGTCTCTTCCATTAAATTCTCAGAAAGGCAGGAAAACATAGTTCGTGTAATTCTCCCACCAACCATTATCCAATGGTAGGCTTTAGTTGGGCAGCCTCGCTTGTGCCTTTACTAAATGCAGAAATGTGTAAATTCTTGACTTTGTCCTGAACCAAGAGGCATTTGCTTCCTGGGTTTATCTTCTTAGGGCAAGTGACCCACCTTGCACTGCTGCTGTATCTCTCACTTGATGAGCAATGTTTCCACTGGTGGGAACACTTACTGAAATAGCACTATGAAATCCTTCTCCTATTTCTGGATAGAGGATGTTTGCGTTTATAAATGTAAACGATCCCTACATTTGATGCTCCATTTTTACATTCAACCAAACCCTTTATATTTTTAGCTTGAGAGCCATCGCTTTCTCAGACCCAACTTTTACCACTCAAGCATAAGAAGCTGGGTTTCTCGATAGGGCTTAAACACACACAGACACACGTGCCCTCACCACCGCTGCACACCACCACGAGACAAAAATAAGGTTTGTTCCTGTATGTTAGCAGCACTCACAATAATACAAAGCTCCAGGCATTTTGGGGGGTAGTGATTGCCCTTGAACAGATAGAGTGTGTGTTAAAACTTCACGATAGAGTAAAGACGGCTATACATTTTAACTGGCCCTTACCAGTCAGTTTGTGGGATCATGGTTGCTTGCATGTTGGTATGGCACTTAACGCAATGCCTCTCAATATTTCAAATTCCAGCGAGGTCGCCTACTAGGTCCCCATCCTCAGGTTTTAGTGGTGTTTCCAGCTTGTGACAGATGAGGAATACAAATCTGGCTCACCACAGACGATTGTCTCATACAATGCTGGGAGATGAGCCACTGAAGTTGGAAGGTACCCCATGTACAAAGCAGTCAAACAGTGGGTTTGTGCATAGCGTCTATGGATGGTGAACGTGGCACCCCAAACCCACACCCAAACCCAAACCCAAGGCCATGACCATGGAGTCCTTTCCTTTCGCAGGGTTTCCAAGCCTTTAAATCTTTTCATGTGGCAATGGCCTCAGGATTGGGCAGTCTCTCAATCTTTTATACATAATGTCACTCTAGGTTGGATCTGACTCAGTAACAATAGCAACAGCAACAGATTTCAGCTGCTTTTAGAAGAAGCCAGGTGCACTTGGTCTCTAACCTGCTGCTGGCCTGGGTGTGGGGTGTGGTGACTTTTGCTTCTCCCCACATACCGAAGTCCTCCGGAAGGGTCATTCCTGCACTGCATCTTTTTGCACAGGAGATGCACTTGCAGTTGTCATGACCTTTTGCTTTCTTCATGGTTGAGGCCCTCGATGTGAGCCCACAATTCATCTACTTTTCGTTTAGTAGTGTTGACTGTACCAAATCTATTTTTGAAATGTTCTCTAAATCAGACGGAATGCACTCATCCTTGTATTTTGGCAGTTGTGGGCTTGCTTTAATTTTCTTTAGCTCAGCTTGAACTTGAATATGAGCCATTCATGGTCTGTTCCTAAGTGGGCCCTAGGCCTTGTTCTGATTGATGATATTGATCTTACCTGTCATCTCATTCTACAGATATAGTTGATCTGATTTCTGTATATTCCATCTAGTGAAGGCCATATTGTCATTTGTTATTGGAAAAAGATTTTTCTAATCAATAGGTCATTGGTTTTGCAAAATTCATTCCTGTAATCTCTGTCATTGTTTTGCCCTTAGGTGAACGCTTTGTAGACAGTCACGGAAAGAGATGCTCTTGAATACGAGTGGGTTTATGCTACCTCAAATACATTCTAGTCTTGATTCAAAGTGTCTACCACTGACAGTTCACCATGTGAATTTCCACAACTCAGGTGGAAAACAATGGTTTGTCAGTGGCTCCAATACCCAGGCAAAGTGTCATTCTCAAACAAGATACAGGGTCTCACTGCCATTAAGTCAATGCTGACTCACAGTGATCCCCCTTGGGGGTTTCAGAGACTGTAACAGCTTGTGGGAATAGACAACTTGATCTTTCTCCCAAGGAACTGCTGACCCTGCAGATCGCAGCCCAATGCGTATCCACGATGTCACTGGGGTTCCTAGCACAGGGTATTCAGACTCAATGCAGTAGATCCCAAGGTTTCATCTCAGTAGGTAGGTGACTACGTGCGTTACCCTACACGTTGGGCTGCTAACCTCAAAGCCAGCACTTTCAAACCACCTGGCACTCACTCTGTGAGAGAAAGACAAGGTGTTCTACTCCCATGAAGAATCATGGTCTCAGAAACCCAAAGGGTATAGTTCTACCCTGCCCTAGAAGGTGGCCGGGAGTTAAAATTGACTTTATGACCGTGAGTTTTTGTGTGCGGTCTGAGAAGAGCGGGGACTCTCTATTTCTGTCTGAGAGCACATTCATTAAAAGGTTACTGAGGTTGGAGAGATAAACTACTTGTGCCATCAATAAGGATAGTGCTTTACCTGTTTTTCAAGGACTCAAATAAGAGTCTGGGATGTTAATTACTATTTGCATCCTGCTTCTTGGTCCATGTATCAGGCTGATAAGGGGTTGTCGTCTGGAAAGTAGAGGTTAAGATAATGAATCACAGACTCATTTTTATGGACTCCCTGTGTTCCATATGCTTTGCACCTTTTGTATCTTTCTGTGAGCTGCCATACATGTTAAGGATATAGTCCATGTTACAGCTGAGGGTTACATGCCATTAACAGCTTTAGAGGAAATTAGTATCAACATCATTTGGACTATCCCAGACACCTCCCAAAGGACCACAGTGACTGCCATGCTCTGTCAGCTGGTTTCCTAAAGAAAACCGTCCCTCCCTTTCTCTGATGCAATTCGAGTCATTATTAAATGGGTTCAATCGCTTCAGGACAAGGACCTGACATTTGCGGCGTCAGAGGTGCTGATGTTTGGCCAAATCACAGGGAATTAAACTAACTAATGGTCTATATTCATGTTTCAGACAGATCAGGTGGGTAATCTATACCAGTTGATAGGCTGTACCTTTCTGTACAAATCTGTAAAGTGACTTGGAATGTATTCTGTGCGGACTAAACCTAAGTGATCTCCATTGTATACAGTCTGTACTATGCTTATCTGGGGGAATTTTAGACCAAGATCTAGTTCTGTGGTTCAAACCCACCAGCTGCTTTAGGAGAGAAAGTGGAGGCGATCTGCTCTCAAACAGATGCATAACCTTGGAACCCCTGTGAAGGGCTACTGTGAGTTGGAATTGACTCAACGAAGTGGGGTTATCTTTGTTTCGTACTAGAGTCAAAGAATGTTATGAGCGAATGATAACTAAAAGCCCCCAACGGCCTATAAAACATGTTGATGTGCACCTTGAGTACACATACACGCAAATAGATATGAAGCAGGGTATAAGCACACACATATCAATACCCATGCCAAGAGAGAATATCTCTAAACACATATCGATACACATGTCGAGAGAGAATATCTCTAAACACATATACATATACAAACACATACACATATATAGAGAGAATATATCTAAACACATATACATATATATGTAGAGAAAGAATATACACACACACACATCTATTTATTTATGAAGACTGAGAGACACTCGCATGAGCCAGCATGATTTATTTTGGGAAGGTGGGGCACCTCTACATCTAGACCGGGTGGGGCATTTATGTTCTAGCTTGAAGATTGATTTGTGAGCTTGGGAATGGGTGAGGCAGTTGTTGCACTTATTTGAATATGTAGTGGCCCCGGTTTTAGCTGTGCTGAGCGACATTCTGAGTCCTCGACTCCACGTGATGCACCTGGGCAGGAATTGCTACCTTTCGTCTGTTTTTCTGGTTTTATTCTTTCCCTCTACTGGCTCCACTACTGACAAGCTCTCTATCTGTGTTGCTGTCGCCAGCCTTGGAGTTGGCCCCTGACTGCTGGCTACTCCATGCACAGAGGACGGGATGTGGTGGTCAGTCGTGATCAGCGCATGCTGCTCTGTGGGGCTCCCATGGGTTGATTTTCTGAAGCAGATCACCAAACATCTCTTCCTGGTCCCTCTGAGGATGCTCAGTTGAAACAAGTTCAGCACCATAGTGACATGCAGGTACTTGGATAGATGGGGTGGGGTGTTGCCCACCAGGTGGGCTGGTCAGAAATCAAACCAGGTCTCCCACTTATCGGTGAGAATTCTGCCACTGAACACCACCGCTTGTATGCTTTGTCTATAGGTAAGGGGATAAGAATTTCACCTGCTCTTTTGTGGTGTAACAGGACAGATCCCTTACAAGGGATTTTGCATATTTTTATGCTCAGCTGTTTTCCATTCCATGCTTGTTTTATTCTCCAAATGACTGATCTTAGCTTACCATCACCTCAGGTGGGTGTCTTGATGAGAAGCACCTGAAGCTATCACCCTCGAGAAGGGCCGACAAAACAAGCTATCATTTTCTACTGCACACTGGAATGATTTATAGGAAAATTCTTTGGTTTCACAATGTCCTTCTAGCTCTTTAAGGATTATTTTTGGTTCAGCAAATCAATTATTTAACCATAAGGACTTTGGGAGTGAACTGCTAAGCCTGATGCTGTCCTGAGCTGGAAATAGAGTTAATGATTAAGGACGTTTGAAGCTTACAGAGCTGTGGTGTGGTCAGAATAGTGATGCGCGAATTCTCAGGTTGGTTTTTTTTTTTTTTTTTTTTTGGTCAGACCTAAGGGACAAAGAGAGAAAAGAATTTGAACAGACCAGAAACTGAAATAGTGCTGACTCCTTTGTATGTGGACGTGCCGCCACCTGCTGGTCATGTCTTGTCATTGCACAAATTTTGAAGGGCACTAAGGGAGAGAAAGGGGTAGTGGTTAAATGTTGGGTTGTGATTCACATGGTTAGCAGTTCGAAATTACCAGCGACTCCGCGGGAGAAAGACTGGATTTTCTACTCCCATAAACAGTTACCGTCTCAGAAATTTAAGAGGAAGTCCTACTATGTCCTACAGGGTCTCGAGTTGGAATCCACTCAATGGCAGTGAGATCAGCCTTTAGAAACAAGTAGACATTCCACCATTTAAGAGACAGCATATGAGCAAGAACCAATAGTACTGAAGGAAGAAGTTCAAGCTGCACTGAAAACACTGGAGAAAACCAAGGGTCCAGAAATTGATGGAATACCAATGGAAATGTTTCCACCATCACTCACTCTTCTGTCCCAAGAGAATTGGAAGACATCTGCTTGGCGAACTGACTAGAAAAGATCTGAGTTAGTTAGTTTATTGTGCCAACCTGGCTGATAAACACAAGTGAAATTGATTGAAGGGCGGAGGGATAAATGGCTCGGTGAACCTCGCCTTTCTAGTTCTCAGGTCTCTTGCTTTCTGATGGTCCCAGCAGGGAGCAGCTGCCTTAGCAGTTAGTTCCCTGCTTCAGCTTGCAAGGCTTGCTTCCTACAAGACATTCCTGAGAAGCCAAACGGACCTACCCCGATGCAGCCCTGGGTGTTGGAGCAGCCGTGTGGAGACCCCTGCCAGCGCTGAGACACTTACACTTTCACTGACTCGGCTTTCCTCCTGCAGTTGGTGTCATTGCGTCTGTTTTGTGAGATGGCGGAGGACTTTGTGGATGGGTGTTGGATATATGGGTTCATGTTGGACTTGTGGGCTTGGGCAGCAGTGGGTTGGGATGTTTTCTTGATGTGGACTTAACCCTTTATGTGAAACTCTCTCTTATACATGAGTTTCTGTGGATGTGTTCTCTCAAGTGTCATGAGCATTCCATTCCAGAGAAAGTGGCCTGACAGAATGGGCACATGTTATCACATGCCAGTAAATGTTTGCTGATAATCATGCAACAAGAGTTGCAACAGTACATTGACAGGGAGCTGCCAGAGGTGTGGGCCAGCTTCAGAACAGGGTGTGGAACAAGGCATATCTTGATGGACATCAGATGGATCTATTTACTTGTGTTCTACATCATCTGTTAAATAGAGGGCTCAAGTGTGTTTGATCTTATCTGTGGAGGTTTCAATGACCTCCTATGCAGGTGAATGCTGGGAAGGGGACTGAAGACAACCCAGATCAAATGGGTTTCTGATTTTATGGTTTTGGAAAAAAAATGTTGAATATACTATGGTTCTTCAGGAAAAAAAAAAGGAAGAAGTATTGCCATAAGGCTCCTTAGAAGTGATAATATTTCAGAACTCTACCTGGAAATTGTGAGGGTGGCATGGGACCGGGCAGGTATCCCTTTGGTGGCACGGGGATGAGTTGTAACTGAACCAACAACATCTAACATAAACAAACCAGAAGAAAACAGATAAGTGTTCAGTGCAGTGTCCAAGAGTAGGCCTCCTTCAGTCAATCCCAGAACTGCCCCATATCAATCAAGTCATTTGCTCTCTCTTTGCCTCTGTTTTCTCATTCACAAATGGATAGACCTGTTTCCCTTACATGACATAAGGCATTTAAAATAGTCAACGAATATCAGCTGTCCAGTAAGTTCTTATTCATAGCAACTGTGTTAGGCTGGGTTGTCTAGGGAAACAAACCAGTGACACTCATCTTTGTACAAGAAGGAACTTTATATTAAGATAAACATTTACATCTAGAAGGCATCCCGGCCCAGCCAATTCAAGGTGCTGACACCTCTCAGCATTGAGTGGCCTACATTGGGCCACCACAGAGTCCCACT
The DNA here is from genome assembly GCF_050624435.1 of Tenrec ecaudatus. Lineage (NCBI taxonomy): Eukaryota > Metazoa > Chordata > Mammalia > Afrosoricida > Tenrecidae > Tenrec > Tenrec ecaudatus. The sequence continues at coordinate 17,988,354 of NC_134533.1, forward strand.
GAAGTCCCAGCAAACAGGAACGTGAGGTGGCAGAGGGAGGCAGTGTTTCCAGAGTCCCTCGCTCTCACACAAAATCCTACCCCCCCCAAGGAGGTGACATCAAGCTACCACTTGACAGGTTTGACTTCAACCCTACCTTAAAATCATCCAAATAGCACAGCAACCCCATAGAGGGGAATAGAGCAGCCCCACAGGGTTTCCAACACGATACATCTTCACAGGAGCAAAACGCCTCATCTTTCTTCTGCAGAGTAATTGGTGAGTTTGAACCACTGATCTTGTGGTAAGCAACCCAAGGCTTAATTCATTACAACACCAGATTGGATGCCATAAATGTTAGGCTATCATGACTCATTTTTTGACTGTTTTGCAAATGTGAGAAAACCATCACCCAATGTCGTTAGGAACTTCGCAAGGTCACAAAGCAAATTATTGCCATTGTTAGAACGAGAACCCCTGTGTCCTGAATCCCCAAACCCAGCTATCACTGTGATCAAGTTGAGTCTGATTCCCAGAGCCCTCCATGGGTCTTGAGACCCCCATGGATTGCTGAAGCTGTAAATCTTTACAGGAACAAAAAGTCTCATATTTCACCATACGAATGGCTGTTGGTTTTGAACAGCTGACTTTGCTGTTCACAACTTGTAACACACTATACTTCAAAGATTCCTTGCCTAATTCCCCAAACAAACCAAATTCATTATCATCAAGTTGATTTTGACTCATAGCAATCCTATAAAACAGAGAACTGCCCCTGTGCATTTCCAGGACTGTACATCTCATGCAGAATAGTCAGCCTGCCATGGGGGTCTGATCAATAGTCCAATGGTTGCTAGGTGCAATCAAGTCAGTTTTAACTCATAGTGACCCTGCATACAACAGAGTGAAACACCACTTGGTCCTGCACCATCTTCACAATTGTTCTCATGTCTGAGTCCATTGTTACCACCACTGGGTCAATCTAGGACTTGAGGTTTTTTTTTTTTGCTGCCTCTCTACTAAGTATGATGTCCTTACCCAGGGTCTGGTCTCTCCTCATCACCTGTCCAAGCTCGGTAAGACAAGATCTCACCATCCTTGCCTCTAAGGAGCATTCTGGTTTTACTTCTTCCTGGCTGTCCATGTTTGTTCTTGTGGCAGTCCATGATACTTTCAATATTCTTCACCAACACCATAGTTCAAATGCATCATTTTCTGATCTTCCTTATTCAATATCTAGTTTTCACATACAAATGAGGCAATTGAAAATTCTTGACTTGGGTCAGGAGCACCTTCATCCTCAAAGTAACATCCTTGGTTTTCAATACTTTCAAGAGGTCTTGTGCAGCAGATTTCTCTAATGTAAATGCATCCCTTGATCTCTTGAATGCTGCTTCTAGGAGCATTGATTTGGGGGGCAAGTAAGACAAAATCCTTGACAACTTCAGTATTTTCTCCATTTGTCATGAAGTTACCTGTTAGTCCCGTTATTCTGGCTTTCTTTACATTGAGTTGTAATCCATACCGAAGGTAGGAATCTCGATTCTTCATCAGCAAATGTCTCGGCCCTCTTCACTCTTAGCAAGAAAGGTTGTGTCATCTGCATACTGCAGGCTGGTAACAAGTCTTCCTGCAATCCTAATGCCACATACTTCTTCACAGAAGTCAGCTTCTCAAATCAGTTGCTCAGTATTCAGATTAAATATGTTAAGCAGATTAAATATGTTGATTTATTTGGCTAGCTGGAGGTCAGATATGGCCATGCAATTTACTGTTTTGTTTTTCCCCTGGAAATAATATGGGAAGTTAAAATTTGGATCCCTAGAAGTTGTCTTTGGTTATTCCTGTCTGAAATGGTGAAATTGAATCTGATAAAGGTAAATTTTAAGCTCAGGGGATGAAATCACCCCTTGAACTTCTGTGACACCGTGCTTCCTCAAAATGACTGACAGAAGGCTGTGCCCTGCCTTGACGCGGTCAGAGGCCTAAGGACATATTTTGTATCAATGGTAAAGTTTAGATAAGGAAAAAGATAAAATAGAAAAGGATTGAACTTGACTTTAAGAATTTAGTTTAGGATTTAGCTTTACTAGATTTATACTGATTTCTTTTGCCTATTTTTATTGACATAATGTGTAATAGAAATGATTATTGAGAAGTAAAAATAGAGTTTTTAATCTTACTTTCCTTTAGCCATTGATTTGGAACTTTAAATGGATTAGGACACACCTGCAGAGAAGGCTCTGACAAGATAAGCCCCACCCACTTTGAGTGCTCAGGACATTCAAATTTGGAAAGACTTGCCTACGGGCATGTTGACAGACTGAAGAAGGAAAAAGGAACCCTTTGGTTTTTGGAATGTTGAACTAGTGGGTTTGTGCCTGGAGCTGTAAAATCCGGAGCCATGAAGGAAGTCTCCTCTCTAGGCCTGAAAGTTAAAGAGAGCCTGTTAGCAGGCTGAAATGCTTGCTAGGTGACCACCTGGACCCACTTGTTGAGTAGAAGATAAGATTTTTGAGCCTGTGAATTGGTGCACATTGCCGCTGACTTTATGGACAGCCTGTCCTGATTTGACTTTGATTATGGATACAAACTCGCAAGGTTCCAAATGGGATGAAGGTTCTTCACATCAAATTACACGCTTGTCTTCTCTGAGCACTGGGTTGATATAAGTGGGGAGTATAGACATTGGATACTCAAAATTGGTGCGGTGGGTGGGGTGGGGGGGCTAAAGTCATGAAGTGGCTGGCTTACAAACTTTCATAGGTGGGGGAATATGTTTATAGAATTATAGGATTATGGTGTAGGTGTTCACACAGCTGCACTGGTTAAATATAGAATATTCTTGGTTTTACAACCATAGAATATTATGTTTAAAAGAGGCTGACAGACATTTTAGGTACCAATATGATTTTATTATTGTTTGCTTAAAATTATGTATGGCTAAAGAGTTGTGTAAAAGTGCCATGTTGACAAGGGGTGGTCTGCAGTAGTTACATAATTCATGTCAAGTTGATATATGGGTCTAGGGGTGGAGTCTAGCCTATCAATCAGGTCACAGCCTGATGATGTTTCCTGTGGGCATGGCCTTCTCATGATGATTCTGGGAACTTCCTCTCTCTGCTTCACCTACTGTTGAGGAGACACACTCAGGAGCTGGAGGAGACATGTGGAGGTGCTTCCACTGCCACTGTATCCACAAGACTTCACCCACCAGCCTGTGATCTTCCTGCATTTGGCCTCATTGTATGTGCTGCGTGAGTCTGAAGAGGAATTTAGGGACTAGTATTAGGCATTTGAGCTAATATCAGATTTATAGATTTGATCTGGACTGGGCATTACTGATATTGTCCAGCTTCTAAATTTAGTTGTGCATACCTGTTGACCAGGGATAGTGAAAGGATACAAACCTGATACACGTCTTTGAAAATTGTAAGCCATGTAGGAGTTTGATGACTGACTCAGGTGAAAAATGAGGACAAGTTGTTGTTGCATTCCCAATCATAGATGATTCTATGCACAACAGAACAAAACACTGCCTGTTTTGTGCTAACCTCACAACTGTTCTTACATTGGAGACCATTTTTGAAGCCATGGTGTCAGTCAATCTTTTCCAGGTTTTTCTTATTTTTTTGCAGCCCCTCTACTTTAACAAGCATTATGGCCATCTCCAGGGACTCGCCTCTCCTGAAAAACTGTCCAAAGTATGTGAGATGAAGTCTCATCATAGTTGCCTCTAAGGAGTAGTCTGGTTATACTTCTTTCAAGACTGATCTGTTTTGTTTTTTTTTGTCAGGCCACGGTACTTTCAATATTCCTTACCAGAACCATAATTCAAATGGATTGATTTTTCTTTGGTCTTCCTTATTCAATATCTAACTTTCACGTGCATATGAATCCAATGAAAAATACCATTGTTTGGATCAGGCACACCCTCTTCCTCAAAGTAACATCCTCACTTTTCAACACTTTAAAGACGTCTTGCTCAGCAGATTGACCTAATGCAATGCACCCTTTGATTGCTTGACTGCTACTTCCCTGATTTTTATTTTTCATAGCATGCTGCGTATGTTCTGTTTGGTGTTCTAACTCTAGGTCTTTGCACAATTCATCATAATATTTGACCTTGTCTCCCAAAACTGCCCTCTGAAAACTTCTGTTCAGCTCTTGAATAATTTAATGTCCTGGAATTCCCATTCTTCTCAACGTTGTTCATATTTTGTTATGATCTATGTAGTCAAATGTTTTTACACAGTAGATCAAATGCAGACAAATATCTTTCTGGTCTTCTCTGCTTTCAGCTAAGATCCATGTGACATCATCAGTGATATACTTGCTTTATGTTCTTCTGAATCCAGTTGTAATTTCTGGTTGTTCCCTGTCAATGCACTGCTGCAGCCTTTCTAGAATCATCTTTAGTGTAATTTTACTTGCACATGCTATTAGTGATGTTGTTCAATTACTTCTGGCATCAGTTGCATCACCTTTCTTTGATCTATCACACAAATCTGGATCTCTTCTAGTTCGTTGGTCAGGTAGCTGCCTTCCAAATTTCTTGGCATAGATGAGTGAGCATCTATTATCATCTTAATTAGTATTCCATCAATTCTTGAAGGCATTTTCCACCAGCATTTACTGTGTAGCTTGAATTTCTTCCTTTATTATCATCAGTTCTGAAATGTTGAACATTGACCAATTATTTATGTCACTGTGATTCTGTGTATTCCTTCCATTCTTTTTTGATGCTTCTTCAGTTGTTCAAAATTTCCCCCATAGAATCCTTCAGTATTGCATCTGGAAACATACACTTTTTTTCAGCTCTATTTTTTCCCTCCAACTGCTTATCTATCATTTGTTGGCCTGTGGTGGCTGGTGTGTTGCTATGATGCTGAAATATACATAAATGGTATTTCAAATACCAGCAGGCTCATCCAATGTAAACCTGTTTCAGCAAAGCTTCCAGAATGAAAACAGACTACAACCAAGGAGCGAATAGGCTGTTCATGGCAGAGGAATTAATAACCGAACACCTCACGAAAAACAATAGCACATTGTCAGCTCATGGACAGCTCATGAATAACAATGGCACATTGTCAGATCATGAAAAACTCCTGAATAGCAACATAGCACTGTCAGATATAGTGACAGTAAATGGAACCCTTAGGTTGGAAGGCACTCAAAATACAATTGAGAAAGAGCTGCCTTTTCAGAATAGAATCAGCCATAGTGATGTGATTAGAGTAAAGTGTTCAGGACCTTAATTTTCTGCATAAGTACAACTAAAAATGGTAAGAAACAGCTGTAACCATCTATTACTAATGAGAACTTGGAATGAAATCTTATGAATTAGTGAGCTAAAATGGACTCATATGGGCCAATTTGAATGAGAACATCATATGGTTTATATGCTGGGAATGATAGATTCAAGACAAATGGCATTGAATTCCTATTCAAAAAGAACATTTCAGGATCTCTCTTGATGTGCAATGCTGTCAGTGAAAGGATAGTACCTATCCACATATAAGGAAATCCAATCAATACAACTATTATTCACATTTATGCACTAAGAACTAAAGCTAGTGATTCAGATATTGAAGAATTCTGCTAATGTCTTCTGTCTGAAATCTATCGGACACGCAAGCATTGTGTAAAGAGACCACGAAGAAGCTCAATATCAGCAGCTAAAGCAAGGTCAGAGGTCAACTGTGGAACAGACCATCAATTGGTCATAAGTTGAAGCTTAAGAAAATGAAAACAAGTTCATGAGAGCCAAAATACAACCTTGAGTACATACCACCTGGATTTTGAGAACATCTTTCGAATACATGTGACTCATTGGAGACTAATGACAGAAGACCTGACAAGCTTTGTGATGTCACATGAAGAAAGCAATAGATCATTAAAAAGACAAGAGATAAAGATCAAAGTAGATGTCAGAAGAGTGTGAAACTTGCTTGTGATTAGCTAAAGCAAATGCAAGACATAATGAAATCAAAGAGCTGAGGAGAAAAGGGAAGTTGGAGAAGACAAAGTTAAGTATTATAATGAAGTGTGCCAAGATCTGGCATTAGAAAACCACAAAGGGCGTGCTGAGTATATATCAAACTGAAATAATTGAGGAAAAAATTTCTAACCTTGAATTTTAGTATTAAATTATTCTAAAGAAAAATATTATGAGATGCAAGAAGCATAAAAAGAAGATGGAAGGAATGCTTGGAGTCGCTATACCTAAAAGAATGAGTTGACATCCCACTGTTTCTAGAGATACCATATGATCAAGAAACGATGACACTGAAGGAAGAAGTTCAAGCTTCACTGAAGTATTTGCCAAAGACAAGGTTCCAGGATTTGATAAAACACCAATTGAAATGTTTCAACACATTGATGAAGCACTGGAAGCACTCACTAGTTGATGACAAGATATCTGGAAGACCTAGCCAACCAATTAGAAGAGATTGACATTTGTACCATAGCAAAGAAAGGTGACCCAAGAGTATAATGCAAAAATTATAGAGCAGTATCATTCATGTCACATGCAAGTAAAATTTTGCTGAAGAACAATGATTGCAGCAGTTCATTGACAGGGAACTGTTCATTCACAGGCAGAAATTCAGGCTGGATCCAGAAGAGTTCACGGACTAAGGTATATTATTACTGATATCAGATGGATCTTGATTCAGGGCTAGGAATACTAGAAAAATGTTTACTTGTGTTTTATTGATTATGCACAGGCATTCAACATTGCAGATCACAACAAACTATGGATAGCATTGAGAATCATGGAAATTTCAAAATACTGCATGGTGCTCATGAAAAACTTGTACATGGGTCAAGAGGCAGTGTGCGAGCACAATAAGGCAACACTTCATGGTTGAAAATCAGGAAAGGCGTGCCTCAGGGTTGTATTCTCTTACTGTACTTACTCAAACTCTGTGTTGAGCGAATAATACAAGCAGTGGAACTATATGAAGAATAGTGTGGTATCAGCATTTGAAGACGGCTTATTAACAAAGTTTGATATGAAGATGACAACTTTTCTTGGTGAAAGTGAGGAGAACTTGAAATGCTTTCTCATGAAGATCAAATACTGCAGCCTTCAACATGGATTGCAACTCAATGTAAAGACAAAGATTCTCACACCTGGACCAATAGGTAACATCATGGTAAACGGAAAAAAGATGGTCAAGGATTTCATCTTGTTTGGACCCAGAATCAATGCTCATGGAAGCAGCAGTCAGGAGCTGAAACAACACATTGCACTGGGTAAACCTGCTGCACAAAATCCCTTTAAAGTGTTGAAGATCAAGTCCTCATTTTGAGGACATACAGTGCCCCTGCTCCAAACCAGAGCACTTTCAATTGCCTCATATGGATGTAGAAGTTAGACATTGAATAAGCAAGACAGAGGAAGAAGTAATGTATTTGAACTACGGTGCTGGTGACATTCGTGCTGGTGAATAAGCACCGTGGCTTGCCAAAAGAACAAACAGATCTATTTGGGAAGAAATATAATCAAAAGTCTCTTTGGGAGCATTGATGGTGAGACTTAGTCTCACACACTTTGGAGATTGTGGCAGGACAGCCCAGTCCCTGGGGAAGGACATTCCATCTAGTAAATTAGAAGGCAATGAAAAAGAGGAAGGTCCTGGACAAGGTGAATTGACATAGCGGCTGCAATGATGGATTCAAGCATAAGAATTGTCAGGATGGTACAAGGCCTGGCAGTGTTTCATTCTGTTGTCTACAGGGTTGCTTTGAGTCCTAACTGACTCAATCACACATAACAACATAACAGCATTTTTTCTCTCAAACAAATTAGTAGCAAGGAATTGGTCCTCTATTTTACGTATTATGCCTTCCACTTAATTCTGCTTCTGTAACTTTCTATTGAGGTAACTATTTCTGAAATGTCATAGTTAATCTTTAGGGTTTCTAATTGCTGTACTTTTGTATAGTTTCTTAGTATCTATTCAGATCATCCTTTTATAGATTTTCTGAATTATTTGATTGCTTTGTATGTGTTTTACTTGATGTTATCTCTTTCTTGATCTCTTAGCAAATCATATTTGAATTTCTTATTAGGTCGTTCCATTGCCATTTCTTTCACCAGAAGGTTTTCTGGTTATTTATTTTGGTCACTTGCTGGAGCCATCTGGTCCTGCTTCTTTGCATTATTTGATATTGCCTGTTATCTCTGATGTATTAGGGTATTATTATACATAATTCATTTATTATGTTTGTTGCATTTTTTGTTTTGTTTTGATATATATGATTTGGTGAGACATGCATGCTACTCTGGTCACATTTGAGCTCTTCCTATCTCCAGATGTATGTGGGGAATAGCTGGATATTTGAGTGCAATATTCTGTAGTCTGGTCTTGTGGGTGGCTAAAGATAAAAAGTCTGAATAAGTTTGAGTAAGTACAGTGATAGTGATACAAATGAAGTGATGCATCCATTCTGGGACCTAGAAGTCACTGGAGAAAGCATTCTCATTGGCCACTGAGTTAAATGTTGTGCGTGTGCGCTGCCAGGGACTGAGGAATATGGTAGGTGGGTCAGGTTGAGGGTCCCTGGTTATTGGTCACTGGTTAGGTGGTACAGAAACTCTCCCTGATGGTCTCTGGTGGACAAGCCTATGCCGGGATGGTTGGAGCAGGCACAGGTCTCCAATTGCAGGGGGGATGGTGCAAGGATGAGGCTGGGGTTATGCCACCAAACCATGGGTGCCTGCTAGGAAGGCCTGCTCCTGTGTGCTAGAACATCATGAGAAAAGGGTGCTGATAGTCCTTGGGTCCCCCAAATGGGTGAGTAAATGGAGTAGGAGGTATTGCTGATCAATAGACCCCTGGCATTGGTGGGTAGGCGTAGGATTCATTTGGTTTGTGGGTTCCTGGAACCAACCAGTGTCAGGGTAGAATGGTGAGTGTTGCCATTTTATGGACTTCTGGGCATTGGAACAGATACTAGCATTTCATGGACCCGTGGGATTGGTGACAGGATGGAGAGAAAGGCGACACCACTCCATGATTGAGTGAAGGTGCTACTTGTATGTGGCCCCAAACTATTGGAATGGGACAGTGTTGAGTGCTACTGTTTTTCCCTGTAAGTACACAGACTCTGGGGACTCTGTGCCCAAATAACTCATTTATGTTTTAAAAGATATTTCCTTATTCTCCAGGAAAAAAAAGAATAGGGCACATAGTACACACATGGAAAAAAACAACCCAACAACAACAAAACACCCCCAAACAACTAAATAAACAGGTACAAAATAAACAAAAATCCTTTCTCTAACCATAAATACGCAAAGCCATTCAACTGTGTGGCAAACTATAGACAGCCTTGAGAAGAGTGGAAAATCCAGAATACTTGATTGAGCATATGGGGAACATGTATATGAGTCAAGAGGCAGTTGTGTGAATGGAACAGAGGCTACTACGTGATTTCAAATCAGGTAAGGTGTGCATTAAGGTTGTGTCCTCTCATCACACTTTTAGAATCTGTAGACTGAGCAAATTATCAGAGAAACTGGATTACGTGAAAAATGTGGCATCAGGATTGGAGGAAGGCTTATTAACAACATGCAATATGCCGATGATGACACAGCCTGGCTTGTTAAAAGTGAAGAGGAGGTGAAGCATTTGTTGATGAAGATTAATGATTGGCGTCTTCAGGATGGATTACTATTCCATGTAGAGAAGACCAAAATCCTTACATCATAGTAACATCATGATAAATGGAGACAAGATTGAAGTTCTCTTGCTGGGTTCCCAAATCAATGCTCATGGAAACAGCAAGAGATCAAATGACTCATTGGATCGGGCAAATCTGCTGCATCTAACTTCTTTAATGTATTGAAAAGCAAGGATGTTACTTTGAGGACTAAGGTGTACCCTGACCTAGGCCAGGGTATTTTTATTCATCTCTTATGCATATGAAGGTTGGATATTGAATAACTAAGACCAAACAAGACTTATTTCATTTGAATTATGGTCCTAATGAAGAATATTGAAAGTACTCAGGACTGCCTAATGAACAAGCACATCTATCTTTGAAGAAACACAGCCGGAATTCTCCTCAGGTCTAAGGATGGGGAGACTTCATCTCACTTGTTTTGGACATGTCAGGAGAAACCAGTTCCTGGAGAAGGACATCATGCTTGGTAAGGTAGAGGAGCAATGAGAAAGAAGGGTCTTGGACAAGGTGGATCGACCCAGTGACCACAACAACGGGCTCCAAGATAGGCATTAATGTGAGGATGGTACAGGACTGGGCAGTGTTTCCTTCTGTTGGGCATGGGTGATTAGGGGCTGGAACTGACTCAATGCTACTTAACGATCACAGTCCTTAAAATCTTGACTCAATTTCAGGGCCTCCTTTTCTAATATTTTATATAACCCTTCTTTTGAGGTGCTGTTTTTTTCTTTAGAGAACAAACAGAATGAAGCATAATGATGTTTAAGACCTTGCACAAAGTAAGCTGGCCAATAAGCTGTTAAACTGAGATTTCCAATCAGGCAGTGTGTGGCTCTAGAATCCAGGAAGCATGCCATTTCATCCCCAATGGTGCTGGTTGCTTAAAGTAGCACCCTACAGTGAGAGGAAAGAGGCAGCTCTTTGTAAAAGGTGAGTCCCAAAGGAAAAGAACTTAGTTTTCTCAGAAATGTTCTCATTTTCAGAAAACAAATCATTGGGGAGTAAGACATGGCGCAAATGCCACTGATAGCAGTTTAATTTTGTCCCTCCAGGTGAAGGCCCTTGAGCTTTCAGTTCTTCAGGGATCTGGTTCCAAGTAACTAACATTGTCAAGAAAACGACCCTTACTTCTCCTCAGTCTGTGAACTGATGTGCAGGTCAAGGTGGCTCTTTCTTCTCTCAGATCAAGATGAGAATTTGCTTTTTCCAATCAAGTCCTTGAACAGTCATGCCTTTGGGGAAAAGTTATCACTGAGGATGGTTCATCTTCCATCCTTACTTCTAGAAAATGAGCATTCTCTTTGAAGCAGCTCAAGGCTTACATAATATCTTTCAAAGGGTGTGAGTATACAGAAATTTGTACAACATGCTGCATTTGAAGTATGATAGAGATATATCAGATTGAGTTAGAACTATGGAAACATAACCCCCACATAAATTGTCTCTCAGTTATTGGTCCTGTCTTTGTGATACTAAGCAACTGCTTTATGTGACTTTCTCCAAACTGAGTTTCCTGCAATTTAGAAAACGATATTTATAGAGGGGTGCTGCGCCCCACATGAGGAATTCTAAGCTCACAAACAGATAGGTCTGGAGGTGATAATACGCTTATCCTCCTCATCTATAAAAGGCACGAAATGACGTCTTTATTTATATCAATACAGAGCTGCGGCTGTTAGGTGCTTTCTAGTTAGTTCCAAGTCACAGTGACCCTATGGATCAGAGAACAAAATGCTGCTGGGCCCTGCGCCATTGTCACAACCACTGTTTGTTGGAGCCCATGGTTTCAGTCATTGTGTCAGTCCAAGCCGCTGAGGGTTTCCCTCTTTTTCTTTTTCCCTTACCCACTAATGTAAAAGCATATTGCCTTCTGCTAATATGTCCAAAGCATGGGAGTTAAACTCTTGGCATCTTCACTTTTAAGGGGCTTCCTGGCCATATTTCATACAAGATAGATTTGTTTGTTTCTCTTATGGTCTGTGGTGTATTCAATGGTCGTTGTCAGCACCATAATTTCAGTTAATGTGGCTAGACTAACACAAGACGCAGCCTGTGCTACCCTTGTTTCCACATACCAACTTTTATGTATTTCGATGGGTATAAACAAAGATATTTCTTCAATGGATCATGCTCATAAAAGTAATCTAGGATTGTCTGTTTGACTACTGGAAAAACACTCCATACATCTTTAGGAATATAATCATGATAATGTAATAATACTAATTCAAAGAAATACAGTTAGTATTTATTAACTAATTGAAAATATTTAATGCTCTCTCTATTACTTATTACATAATTCAAGAATTAAATGTTAATTTGATTTTATTTAGAAAGTAGAGGAATTTTGTAAAGCTAATGTTTAAAAATATAAATGACCATACACTGCTAGGTTTTAGTCATTTTAAAGAGTTTGATTGTATATTCTGATTATATGACTAATGAGTCAGATAAATCACTTTTGTAAATGCTTTGCTTGTAAAAAATAATATGCGTTTGATATTTTCCATATATTATTATTAAAATTTCTTTTGCCTGATAGATTTCAGAACAAGAGCTTTAAAAGAATAAAATATATAAAGTAGAGAAATCAGAATAAATTATTTATTACTCTACAGAATTAAATTATTCTTCATAAATTCATTGACATTGTAGGTAGAAAATTAAGAATTTAAGTAGAGTTGCAGCAAGCCAAATTCAATGCAAGTTGGAAGGCAAATTACTGTCATGTATTTAATTTCAGGGACTTTCACTTCCTGTATGCTATAATATTCCTTTGTTGGAATTATGTGGCTAGAAGATACCTCTGCCCTTCCTTTCCCTCTTGTGTTACCAGCCTGTCTTCTTATTTTGGGGGTTTGGTGCATTTGACTTCACATTTTTAGGGAAGATCATTATAAGCCCCGAACAACTTTTGTTTTATTCTTCTAATCTTAGAATGAATAACGTCTTGGTCAATTGTATCCATTATCCTTCTTTGCGTCTTTCTATGGGGAAGGATAGACTGATAAATACACGTGTGAATCATGTCTTAATAATATTAGAATGCTACTCTTAATTCCACAGGATAGGATCTGCGATGTGTACTCTTTCCCAGATAGTTCCTGCTAGGAGCAGAACATCTTATCATGTAATTAATACTGTTACAGATATTTCTAAGAGGACTTTATATCTCAGCATGCAATAAGGGGAAACATTGAGAATGACACCCATTTCAAATACATTTTTAGAACTTGGGGAGATGTAGATCATGTAGCTGGACTTTTATTTATATTAGGAGTGGTGTATGGACTTTAAAAGCCAAGCACGAATTGTCGATTCTAGCACAACTCCCCAGAACTAATATCCTGGAATGTTGTTTTCCAGTTCAACAGGATTTTAATGATGATCTCTTTTAGATCTGTTTTAAACAGCCTATCATTGACTTAAGAATATATGTAACTCTTCATGACTGTTATGTTATAACCAAGTGATCTTTTCTTTTGTTGTAACAGAGTACAACCAACCGATGGAAGATAAGAACCAGACAGCAGTGACTGAATTCTTCCTCCTGGGCCTCACACACCATCTCCATCAGGAAATCATTCTCTTCATATTGGTTCTCTCTGCTTACCTGGTCACACTGTGGGGTAACCTGGGCATGATCACCCTAATATGGACTGACTCCAGACTTCACACCCCGATGTACTTTTTTCTCAGTCACTTGGCCTTTGTAGATATTTGCTCCTCTTCTTCTATTGCCCCCAAAATGCTGTGTGATCTCTTTGCGGAGAAGAAAGGCATCTCTTTTCTGGGGTGCGCCTCACAGATGTGGTTCTTTGGGCTCTTCGTGGCAACGGAATGTTTCCTCCTGGCTTCCATGGCGTACGATAGGTATGTGGCCATCTGCAAGCCTTTGTTATACACACTCATTATGTCCCAGCCGGTCTGTGTGCAGTTGGTGGTAGGGCCTTATGCCTTGGCTCTTATAAGCACCATGACCCATACCACATTGACGTTTTGCTTGCCTTTCTGTGGCCCAAATGTCATCAATCACTTCTTCTGCGACATTTTGCCACTGCTGTCTCTGGCATGCGTAGACACCTGGAACAATAAGTTGGTGCTTTTCATCTTGGCTGGAGCTGTAGGAGTACTTAGTGGCCTGATCATTACAGCCTCCTATGTTTGTATCCTGCTGACCATCTTGCAGATGAGGTCTGCTGATGGGAGGCAGAAAGCCTTCTCCACTTGCTCTTCCCACTTGGCAGCTGTGTCGATCCTATATGGGACGCTTTTCTTTATTTATGTTCGGCCTAACTCAAGTTCCTCCCTGGGCCTCAATAAAGTGGTATCCCTGTTTTACACTGTGGTGATCCCCATGTTGAACCCCCTTGTCTACAGTCTGAGAAACAAGGAGGTGAAAGATGCATTCAGAAGGAAGTTTGAAAGAAAAAACTTGTCTGATAAGTAGACAAAAGAGAATTTTTTGGTGTGTGTTGTTTCATAAATGTGCCACAAATGTAAAGAATGATTGATCTGGAGCGAGCTGTTGGGTACAGTCATTGTTTGGTTGACAAGCTAAGTTGAACATCAATTTATATCACTGATCACATTTGAAAAATATAGAACCCTACACGATGTGTAAGAGAACTAGAAAAGAGTGTATACCAATCTATTAACATTGATGACTTTAATGGAAGTGTCTTCGGAGGTGGACGTGGAGAGGTTTTATTCACACACCTTTGAGTTGTAGTTAGATATTGGCCTGTTAACTGCAAGTTGGTGGTTCAAATCACTCACCTACATTTGGGGTGAAAGATGAGGCTGCCTGCTCCTGTGAAGATTTATAGTCTCGAGGACCCCAAGGCGTCGTTCTACTTTGCCCTGTAGGATGGCTAAGATCCAGAATCAACGGGATTGCCGTGGCTTTTGTGTTCTGTTGGTACGTGGAGCTTGGGCTCTATCCAGATATGCTGTTTCCATCCTATTAGACATTGCTACTGTTTTCACTTATTTATTTTAGGATTTAAGAGAACTAGGTTCTTAGGAGTGAATCTGGATGCATGGCCATGTGGTGTCCCATGTCCAAGAATTCCTTCTTTGCCAGTGCCCAGAAACAGACAAGACTGCTTCTCAAAATACCTCAAACCAGCAGTTCTCAACCTTTGTGTCGCAATCCCATTCACAAGGGTCACCTGACTCATAACAGTAGCAAAATTACAGTTATGAAGTTCCAACAAAAATAATTTCATGGTTGTGGGGTGGTCACCACAACATGAGGAACTATATTAAAGTGTCCTGGCATTAGGAAGGTTGAGAACCACTGCCATAAACTCTCTGATACAAATGGTACAGTGCTGACCCTGCACTACTATTTTCCCATTGAGGTTTGCACTAAGCACCATACTGCTTATATTCCCATTACTACTACCTGACATACCACAACGTCTTTTGGGTCATGTGTCCCAGGTAGCAGGTCTGCTTGCTCCGTAACTAGAACTTATGGAGCCCGTTCTAACTCTGCATCCTTCAGGCGTTATTTGGTATATGTGCTGGAGTAATATTCTTAGCTGTGAAATATGTCCACTCTCAAAGGATGACCTGAGTCTGTTGTATTTTGTTATGTTATAGTTTATCACGTCAATGACATTTAACAGCCAACTTCATAGTCCATTAGTTACAATTGCTGCCCGTATCTCCCACGTGCTAGGTAGGGATAAGTGGATAAGCGGAAGCACACCTTTCACCTGTTCCTTATCCCATTAGCTATAGCTGAGTCTCATAACCGTGACACTCAGAAAGCCAGTTGCTGCGACCACACCATCACTACCCTCAACAGACTTTGTTGCCCTCTCTGGTTAGTGACCTGCTTCCAGAATCCCATCCCAAGGAGAAGATTCCTGAAGACATTCCTAATGCCAGCTGCATTTGTTTGACTTTTCCCCAGAATCAAACTTTGAGAGAAGGATTCAGGTGCAGGTATTTTAGTTGAGCCCTAACGCAAGCCCGAGTAGGGGAATTGGAAAGCGAGGCAGTGAATGGAAAAGCATTCGACCTCTTCTGGTGTGAGTGTCCTAGTTTTCTTTTGGTAGTGGTGTAGTAAGGGTACATCATTCTGAAAATCTGAAAACTATAATTGATTTTGTCTCTCTGGGAGTTACTTTCAGGATGATGCGGAGTAAGCTATTTCTTGGATGGCTATTTTAATGCATTGCCATGGGCAATGCTGTCAGCCACGGGGTCCTGATTCTCCTGGAAATAGCTGGGCTACAGGGTAAAAAACAAAAACCTTCATCTGAGTCACCCCATTAGAGGGGTAAAGGGGTTGGGGAAACGTATCTAAATTGGTCTTTGGTTGAAAGCTATTGCTGCAGAGTGATAAATTCTGGACATTTCAGATGACTAGGAAGGTTGAAAGCTATAATGAAACCATTCCTCTGGCCAAGAAATAGAGTGCTGGCTATTGTAAAGTAACAATAGCTAGGCAAAAATAGCAGTGCATTAACACACTTAGCCTAAGGCCTGACTATAAACCTTTTTTTTTTTTCTCTTTTTCTTCCAGTGGCTGTTTCGTTGATTTTGATTCATGGTGACCCCACGTGTGTCAGAGTAGAGCTGTACTCCAGAGAGTTTTCCAGGGTTGTGTTTTAGAAATGGGTCACCAGCTCCCTGGGAAGGACTGGAATCTCCAAGCTTTAGCTCAGTAGCCGAGCTTATTAACGCTTTGCATCAGCAGGAACTCCCAAGCCTCTTTACTAGCTAGTAACCGAGGGGGAAATTACATCATATGCCACGTGTACCCAATAAATAAGTGATGGTGAGCGCACCTTTGCCAGGTGAATGTACAAATCTGATTCAAATAAACAGTGAGGTTATCAAGATCAAATAAACCAAAAAGCAAAGTGCTGAAGACAAACACACCAAAGGACGCTGTGGTGTCTTTTCCAAGTCATAGTGACTCTCTGGGGCAGAGAAGAACTGGCCCACAGGGGGTCAGCTTGATGGTAATAGGGTCATCCTTATAGAGACTACCATATGTTTTCCCCAGGGAGCACCTATAGTGGCTTTGAACCCTTAACCTTTCGGTCAGTACTGCTCTGCCAAACCCCAAACCAAACCCACTGCCAATTGGGCCACTTGAGATTCACATTGAGCCTACATCAGGTTTCCAGGATTATTAATCCTTCCAGGAGCAGCGTCTCCTCTTTTTCCTACAGCTGGTGGGTTTGATCTGCCGACATTGCGATTCGCAGCCCAGTATGTAATCGACTACACCACCAGGGCTCAAGCAAAAGTGGTTCCTTGGTACTAAATTGGGATGGTGTAAGGTGGGGCATTGAACACCACGATGCCACAGGATCCATCCAACATCAGTCATATTGCGATTCACGTCCTTGGCTAAAAGGAAAAAGTGGGTAGGGAGAATTTTACATTTGTATCTGGGAATCTCATAGTCATACAGAAAAGTTTAAAAATTGGAAGATAAGGTATTTGTGAAAAAAAAAGATGATTTGGATCTAATTCTGGAGCATTTTTGTGAATGAATATGCTATATTTATCCTATTTTTTAAAGGAAAATCAATTGTTATATTGTAAATATTCATTTGAGTATTCATAAATATTCCTTGCAGCATATTACATTAAATAATTTTGTATTTAAAATTATTTTTAAAAGATTGCATTCTAATTGCACCTGGTGCCAAATTTAAACAGTAAATTAAGAAAAATGTATCATGCTACAATTTCCACAGATTTGAATAGGAATGTGTCGTGTGTTTTAGAGAATCCTCTCCTGCATATAAAAAAGTGTGTGTGTGTGTCTATTTAGGCTTTTGAAAATAATACAGATGAGAGCTTGCTGCACAATACCATTCCATCTCTTTCTTTCTTTGTTTAAATAATTTTACTGTTTTATATAAACACATTTCACTAGCTTTTGCTTTAAATAATTTGTTTACTCTTTCTTTTATTTATATGCATTTATTTTTCATTCATTTATATTAATAAAACAAATAATTTGACAAAAATGTAAAAATATGTTTTGTCTAATTTTCTCATTTAACTTTTAAATTCAATTTTTATGTGTAATGCTTTTTTCCCTAAAATATGGCAATACTGCTAATCTTACATATTATAAGAATAAAAATAATACAGAGAACATTTGTATGTTCCTTCCCCCAGGGCACCCATTATTATTATCCCATATATTTTATCCTTTTTTTATTTTATCTCTGTCTTTCTGTCACAACTTACTCAGATACATACATGTTATCACATGTATACAATTTTGTCCTGAACTACTTGACTGTAATTTACCTTAACCATTAACCATGTCCATTTATATTTCTTTGGGTATTTCCAGTGAACAACGATATTTTCTTACACAGCTATGAGACAACAAATTCAGTTCATCTTTTAATATCCACTGATAATATATATTAAAGTTTACATAAAGGGGTAGATTCTGTTTGATAGCTTGGATATTTTGTGACTTTCTTTTATTTCTTCTTTGAGGTTATCTCTATATTGAATTTATAGAAAAACTCCATTTATAGGATTATTGCTTGGAAGGTCCCTATCAGTTGATTCTCAGTTAAAAACGTTAACAGGAATACTTCTATTTCTTTTTATTTCTGTTCCGGAACTTAATCTTTGTAGATTTTATTATTTTTATTGTAAGACCAAATGTGTAATTCTCCTTCTTCTAAAAATTTACCTATATATTTGTTAGCTTTAAATAGTGTCCAACGAGATGAGAAATATACACTACATGACAAACTCTCACTTCTTGGTTAGTTATATTATTGGTGAAATATAATCATTGCTAACAGTATTTAATTTTCATTCTGAAATTCCTATATTATCTGTCTTAATTATCTTTACAAGTATTTCCAATGAAATGAAGCCTGACTGATGAAATGGAGGCTTTGGAGTTCATTTTGGGTGCTTTCCCTTTAGACTATTCCTCATTAAGAAAACAAATGATTTTCGAACTCCAGATTAATTATCAGGAAAAGTTATAATTCACTCCTTTTGTGTGTTTATGAATATTGAAACACGATACAAATAAAATGCATATGTAACATTCTACAGACACAGATTTCCATCGTATTCTAATTGGCTACCTTTCCTCTTTGGAGATATTGCTCCTGTGTTCTGGTGGGATTGTTACTGTGAGCCCATCCACTTGATTCAGCCTCCTGGAGACCCCATAGGACCAGTCAAAGAGCCCAGGAGGATTTCAGAGGATGTAACCTTTGTGAGAACATAACGTCGGGTGTTTTCTTGTGCACAGCACCTGCGGGTTCAAACCAACCATCTTCAGGTTTCAAATCAATAGATTAGGAAGAAAGCAGAAGCGACTTTTGAGGTGTAGTCACGGAAATCCTTATACGTGGCGGTAGAACGTTGTCTGACATCATCGTGCTGGAAGATGAATCCCAAGGGTTGGAAGGCACTCAAAAATAGGACTGGAAAACAGTTGCCTCCACAAAGTAGAGTTTACTGAGTGATGTGGATGGGACTAACACTTTTGGGAAATTCATTTGCAAATGAGAAAAAACAGCTGTATACATCCCTAATAATTGAAACATGGCATATACACAGTATGAATCTAGGGAAATTGGCGGAGGTTAAAATGCAATGGAATGCATAAAGATTGAAATTCTAGATTAAACTGAAATGAACTGATACAGGGAATTTCGTACAGGATCACTATATGGTTTACTATGACAGGAGGTTATGCATCGGACTGTTAGCAACAGTCAAGCAATTTAACCACCAGCCTCTCCTCAAGAGAAAGAGGATGTTTTCTGCTCCTGACATCTAGTCTCAGAAACCCCGTGGAGCAGTTCTAGTCTGTCCTGTAGGATTGCTATGAATTAGAATCAACTCCATGGAAGTGGGTTTACATTTTTTTATTGTCAATGTCACCATTTAAAAAACTAATTTCTGCTAAGGGCACATTTCTCACTTTATTAGAAAATAAAGTAACCATTACATTATGTAATTATATCATCTCTTTTGAATGCTTGTGTTCTCCAGAAGAAACAAGATTTAGTAAAATTTTATCAGTATAAGAATGAAGCAGCTTCCTAAATTAGAAACTTTTAATGATATTTTTCCCCTTTAAGTTTACTAGCATACTTTTAAATCTATGTATCCCTTTGTTTTTCTGTTCTTTAGTTTTTGTTTCAAGGAGAAGGAAAGAGTGAAATTGACATTGTCCTGCCTTTTGTAATTAGAATTACAAATTTGGCCAACACATATTTTGGTGCCTCAAATTTTTGACTTCTTTTTGGGTATATTTGACCTTCTGATTCTAATAATGACACTCGTTTCCCGCTATGAACTCTAGTTTTGAGATATAGAACAAAGGCCATATACTATTCTTCCCTCTGCTCATACATAAAAATGTTAGGATTCTTTCTACCAACAGTTTTTTTTTGACAATTTTACATATTTACATATCATACAAGCCAATAGTTCAATCATTCAGTCATGTCGCAGGGAATTGTGCAATCACCCACATCAGTTTTAGAGCACTCCGTCTCCCCTATGGTTAAATCCCCTCTAAGATGAGTTCTTGCAATCACAATCCCTTCTAGTGCTCCATTTCTGCTTTCATCTTCATTGGTTACTCCTGAAATCCCCTTTCCTTCTATCTCTGTCGTTCCCCCATCCTCGTATTCCCTATAATGCCTGGTATTTACGATTGTCATTATTTATCCACTCCTCCTGTGCTTGACAGACCCAACAGAAAACAGTAGAAAGAAATCACGCTCAAGTGGTAGGGATAAAAATAGTATACAGACAGAAATGCTAATATGCATAATATAGAAAAGACCCCCAACAATAATCAAAAAGGCATGGAAGAAATTTCTGTCATGGAACCAGTAAGAGATACTTGCACTCAAAACAAATTTTGGTCATGTCTATAGGGTGGTCAAGTGGCCAAGTATTGGGGCTCCAACCCCCCATCATCAAGATTACAATGGTCTCTGCCTGACAGTTAGAATGATCAAGTCTCTTGCCTGTGGCTAGAGTGGATCTGCTAGTGGCTTGGTCTGACCAGAAATTTTGCACATGGGTTTTGGGCTCTCACCGTACCCTTTAGCCCTCCACAAATTGGGTGTTTATAATTTTTGCATTGATGATATGTAAGAAAAGTTTCTCTAGATAAATAAAACCAGGACACTAGTGAATATATATGAGAAATAAACAATTAATCTATAAAGCAGTACAAATGGCTCAGTGCAACTCCCTTCTGTGAGACAGCTAAAACACTGGCAACCCTTCAAGTCTTGGCTGCTGGGTGCAAGTCAAGGAAGCAGACAGCTGAGTCCGCTGTAGAGCAATTCAGGCTATCTGGGTACAGACAGCAAACAGCAAGGCAGGTCACCAACAGTCAATCAGATGGCAAGGTCTGACAGTCCCCCGCTCAAACAATGTATACTCCAGTAGTGTGGAGAAGCAGGTCTTGGAATCTCAAACTACAGTGACACAGTCCAGGAGTTAGATGTTCCACGGGTAGTGTAGCTTGAAAATTGAGGTAGAGGACAAGCTTAGGTAGCCATACACTGGTCCAATCATCAACGTGCAAGAGACAAGAAAGGAGAGGCTCGCCAAGCCATTTTTCTCCCTGCCCTTAAATTAATACCACATGTGTTCATTGACCATGTTTGCACAATAAACCTACCTATCACAGACTATTTTCTCCTCACCATATTTGAGTTTTGTAATTGTCCACCTTGGATTGCACAAGGTAGTGTGCTTCTTCCGTGTGGACTTAGTTGACTCCTTGCTTAGATGGCTGCTTGAAAATCAGAATATTTTAATATAGTGATAGTTGAGATAGAAGAAGTATACACTAGCTTTTGTTAAAGTAGTTTGTTGTACTAAATATTGAGGTCAAGTTATACTTCATATGGTGTCCTTTCATCCAAAAATATGTTTGAACAGAGAAAATTACATGAACTTGAAATTCCCTCCATGTGTCACTTCATCTGTATTAGGATGTGAATAGTAGACAGTCCAATTTGTTATCTTTAAAGGGGCCAGAAATAAGAGTTACTGTGCAATAAATCAGGAAACTGTATGACATGTGTCAGTCCAGGTGGACTAGAGAAACAAATCCATGGGCATGCATATGTGTATAAGAAAGAAATTTATAGACAAGAGCAATTGAACATTGAGAAAGCATCCCAACCCAGTCCAGTTCAAGTCCATATGTCCGACACTAGCCCATATGTCTGATACCAATCTAGAAAGTCCTCTTCAGTCTCACAAAATACATGCAATAATCCCGAGTGCAGAAGATCACAGGCCAGTGGGTAGAAAGTCTTTGGATCCAGTGTCATTGGAAACATCTCAGCACTGGTTGAGTGGGTGGGTGGGTCCACATGTCTTGTCAGCTGCTCTATCTCCCAGGGTGTGAGCAGAGTGTCCTACTTCCAAGAAGGAAGTAACAGATTTCCCAGAATTCTCAGGAGAAGGCCTCATTGGCTATGATCCGATTGACAGACTAGCCTCCACCCCTTCACTCATAATCCTCTCAAATGGACAGTTATGTAACAACCACAGGCATAGTAGGTTATGTGTCTGACTGCTAACCACAATGTCAGTTATTGGAGCTCACCAACTACTCCTCAAAAGAAAGACAAAGCTTCTGCTCCCATAGAGATTTATAGCCTCACAAACCCACAGGAGAAGTTCTATTCTGTCCTACAAGGTCACTAGGAGTCATAATTCACTGACTGGTAGTGAACCTGGTATAGTAAATATAAATACAGATGTTCTGAAACCCAATGTGGGTCTGTTTGAGTACAAACTTCTGTATTAAAATTGCAATGTTCAGTCTTCTTATAATATGGCACAACAATCCTACCTGGGCACAGAAACTCTTAAATGAAAAGTTAAGAGTTTTTCTTCTAAAGAAACTTGGAGCCAACCTCACCTCTGAAACACTGAGGATGAATTATCCCTTGAGTTTTATATGTTAAAATGTGATCTGAAATGTGTACTGCCTAATTGGAAGAATATAAATTTAGATGTTAAAAATATTTATGAAAATGTCCATGAAGTCTTATATTTTTAGCTCAAATTACCCTCACATCTTCCATATATGTACTATTTCAATTTGCTTTGTTTTTCAGTCTTCTCAAGCTCTGTTTTGTGGCATCGTATTCAACTTGTAGTCTCCGTATATACAGCACATCCTCCCATACCCCAAAAAACAAAACAAAACAAAAAACAAACGTGCCACCATCTAATCGAGTCTAACTCATAGCGACCTGACAGGACAGAAGAACCGCCACTTTGGGTTTCCAAACCTTTAAATCTTTTAAAGGTTGCAGAGCTACTGGTGGGTTTGAACCCCTGACTTTATGATTGGTAGCTCAATGTGCAACTCACTAGCCACCATGGGTCCAGATACAACTTCCCTTAATACCCAATTCTTTTTGAAATATTTCTTACATTTGACTATCCTGTAATTTTGGGGTTTGCATTCTTCTCATATTTAAAACTTGGATAACAAATTAGTTGAATTCTATAGCTGAAAACATAGTTGAACACCATATCTAAGAAACTAGAACTGATGCCTCTTATCCAATGCAATTTTCTAAATTATATATATATATATCCATATATATATGTATAATTTTATTGGGGGCTTGTACAATTCTTATTATAATCCATCCATCCATTGTGTCAAGCACATTTGTACATTTGTTGCCATCATCATTCTCAAAACATTTGCTTTCTACTTGAGCCCTTAATATCAGCTTCTCATTTTCCCTGTCTCTCCCCCCCGCCCTCATGAACCCTTGATAATTTATAAATTATTATTTTGTCATATCTTACACTGTCCCCTTTTTACCCCACCTTCCTTCCACCCTCCATGTATCGCCACTCTCACCACTATTCCTCAAGGGGTCATCTGTCCTGGATTCCCTGTGTTTCCAGTTCCTATCTGTACCAGTGAACATACTCTGGTCTAGCCAGATTAGTAAGGTAAAATTGGGATCATGATAGTGGGTGGAGGAAGCATTTAAGAACTAGAAGAAAGTTGTATGTTTTATCATTGCTGCCCTGCACCCTGACTGCCTCATCTCCTCCCCACTACCCTTCAGTAAGGGGGTGTCCAGTTGCCTACAGATGGATTTTGGGTCTCCACTCTGCACTCACTCTCATTTACATTAATATGAATTTTTGTTCTTTGATGCTTGATACCTGATCCCTTTGATACCTTGTGGTCACACAGGCTGGTGTGCTTCTTCCATGTGGGCTTTGTTGCTTCTGAGCTAGATGGCTGCTTGTTTATCTTCAAGCCTTTTAGACCCCAGACACTATATATTTTGATAGCCCAGCACCATCAGCTTTCTTCACCACATTTGCTTATGCACACACTTGTCTTCAGTGATCATATCAGGAAGGTGGGCACCCACTGATATAATTTTTTGTTCTTTGATATCTGATATCTAGTCCCTTCTCCACCTCGTGGTCACACAGGCTGGTGCGCTTCTTCCATGTGGGCTTTGTTGCTTCTGAACTAGATGGCTGCTTGTTTATCTGCAAGCATTTATGAACCCAGACACTCTATCTTGTGATAGCTTGGCACCATGTGATATATATTTTAAATTTTCTACTTAATTAAAAAATACTTACAGATTCCTCCTTAGACGGAGCCCTGCTGGTATAGTGGTGATTCATTGGGCTGAGATCTGCAAGGACTCTGTGTACTTTTCCCATCTTCCCTTGTTGCTTCATGAATCACTCAATATTTTTCCCATAGAATCTTTCAGAATTGCAACTTGAGGCTTGAATATTTTCTCACATTTTTCAATTTTAGATTTTCTGAATGTGTTCTTCCCTTTTGGTTTTCTAATGCTAGGATTTGGTTTTATTTTCATATTTAATTATAGTACTTGTCTTTGTCTTCTCAAGCTGCTCTTAATTTTTTCTATTCCGTTCTTTTACTACATCATTTTTTTCCATTTGTTTTTAGTTACTAATGATTAAGCACAAGTTTTAAAGTCTCTTCTGACATTCACTTTGACCTTTTTTTTCTTTCCTGCCTTTTTGAGCATATTTGCTTTCATCATGAATGATGGTCTTGATGTCCTCCTATAGCTTATCAGGTCTTCTGACACTAGTGCTATATGCATCAAATCCGTTCTTGAAATCAGGTGGGATAGACTCCAGGTTGTATTTTGGCTTTCGTGGATTTGTTTTAATTTCTTTCAGCTTTATTCTGAACTTACCTATAAGCAATTAATGTTCTCTTCCATAGTCAGATCCTGGCCCAGTTTAGCTGCTGATATTGAGCTTCTCCATCATTTCTTCCCACAGATGTAGTCAATTTGATTTTTGTGCATTCCTTCTGGAGACGTCCATATATAAGGAACATTTTGTATTATTAAAAGAAGGTATTTGCTATCAACAACTCGCTGGTTTTGCATAATTCTATCCTGCGGTACCCAGTTGATTTCTTAGAGTTCGGTGGACTATGGGGATGCGAGCAGGGTAAACTCTAAGGGAGTGGAGCTTTGGGGATTTCCATTTGCTGATGGGTCATGATTCAAGGTAATGATAAACAGCTGCAAAACTTTTCTAATGAGTGGGACTTGAAAGTGTTCATGGAATAATTATAATTCAGATTCTAATACTTAAGAATAATATTGGTTCACTTTATAGCCAGAAGGATGTCAATCACAATTAATTCTATTAACTATCTCTAGCAGCTGAATCATATAACCAGGTAAGTATCTTTCCCCATCTTCTTACCAAGACTTATTAGTTAAAAGTTATCTAGAGGAGGATTCTAGGGGGAAATTACTGAATAGTGCAGGAAGATCCAGAATACAATGGCAGGATTACAGAGCATCCCTCTACCCCAAACAAGAACTGATCAACTTTAAAGATGATGATTGTCTTTAACATATGGTCACCATGGCATGCAGGAAAGAAGTCTAAGGTGCACTGAAGGCATTAAAAGAAAACAAGACACCAGGTACTGATGGAAGATCAATTGAAATGTTTCAACACACCGATAAGTACTGGAAGCAATCATTTGTGTATGCCAAGAAATTTGGAAGACAGCTTCTGGAAAAGACCGGTTGACTGGAAAACGCCATATTTGCATGGCATTCTAAAGAAAGGCGATCCAACAGTGTGAAAAATGTTGAATAATATCATTGATATCACATGCAAATAATTCCACAATGATTGGGCAGTATAGCAACAAGGAGGTGCCAAAAATTTCAGTCAGATTCAGAAGAGGATATCAGATAGGGATACGATTGATTATGTCTGATGGATACTGGTTGAAAGCAAGAGCAGTAGAAAGATGTTAATTTGCGCTTTTAAAAAATATGCAGAGATATTCAACTGGCTGGGCCAGAAATGAAAATAAACTATGGATAACATTGAGAAGAATTGACATTCCAGAACCTTTCATTGTTTTCCTGAGGAACCTATATATGGACCAAGAGGCAGTAGTTTAATCAGAACAAGAGAACACTATTTGTTTTAAAATTAGGAAAGTGTGGGTCAGAGTTATATCCTTTTACCATACTTCAATTTACATAATTCAAGAAGTCAGACTATATGAAGACCATAGTATTGGGATTTGAGATAGCTAAGGTTTATTGTGCCAACCTGGCTGATAAACACATGTGGGGTTAATTGAAGGGCAGAGAGGTAATGGCTCAATGAGCCTCGCCTTTGTGGTTCTCAGATCTCTTGCTCTCTGATGGTTGGATCAGGGCCAGCTGCCTTAGCCAGTTCCCTGCTTTAGCTGGCAAGGCTTACTTCCTGCAAGACATCCCTGAGGAGAAACCTCTTGGACCTAGCCTGGAGCCCTGGGTGCTGAAGCAGCCACATGGAGACCCCTCCCAGTTCTGAGATGCTTACCCACTCAATGATTCGGTTTTCTTCCTGCAATCAGCGTCATTGCTTGTGTTTCATGAAATTGAGGAAGACTTTGTAGATTAGTTTTGGACATATGGGCTAATGTTGGATATATAGGCTTGGACAGAACTGGATTGGAATATTTTTTTAAAGTACACTTATCCTTTATATAAATATCTCTCTTACACATATGAATTTCTCTCCCTACTTTACCCAGACTAACACAGGATTAAAGGAAGGCTCAGTCACAACCCGAGATACGCAGATGATGCAACCTTGCTTGCTGAAAGTGAGGAGAACTTGAAGACTATCCCGATGAGGAAGAAGAGCTGCAGCCTTCACAGGGGGCTACGACTCAATGTTAAGAATATCAAAAGCTTTGCAACTGGAAGAGTAGACACCATCATGATAAATTGAGAAAAAACAGAAGTGTTCAAGGATCGAACTTTTCTGAATTCATAATCAATACTCATGGAAACAGCAGTGAAGAAATCAAATAAAATATTTCAGTGAGCAAATCTGCTGGACAGGACGTCTTTAAAATGTTGAAGAGTAAGGATGTCACATTGAGTAGCAAAGTGTGCTGCACCCAAGCGATGGCATGTTTAGTGGACATGTTTGCAATATGCATGTGAAAGTTTTACAATAAATAAGAGACAAAAGAAGAATTGATTCATTTAAATTATGGTGTTGGCAAAGAATATCAAAAGTATCATGAAGAACAAACAAATCTATCTTGAAAGAAGTATGCCAGAATTTCCTTGGAATCAAGGACGGTAAGATTTCATTTCATGTATTTTGGACATGTTTGGATAGACCAGTCCATATAAAAGGACATCATGCTTGGTGAAATAGAAGGTTGGCAAAAAAAAAAAAAAAAAAAAGGAAAAGAAATCAATGAGATGGATTGACATAGTGCTACAA
Source organism: Tenrec ecaudatus (assembly GCF_050624435.1). Classification (NCBI taxonomy): domain Eukaryota; kingdom Metazoa; phylum Chordata; class Mammalia; order Afrosoricida; family Tenrecidae; genus Tenrec; species Tenrec ecaudatus. Next base: position 18,015,843 of record NC_134533.1, read on the forward strand.
CAGTGGGCTCAAACATGGTAACAAATATGAAGATCGTGTAGGACCAAGCAGTGTTTCCTTCTGTTGTAGGTAGGGGCACTATGAGTTGAACTTCATTTCATGGCAGTGAATTTGGTTATCATGGTGGGGTGGGGGGGTGTGAAAAAATAATTTAATGTTTGAAGGTGGTGAAATCTCTTTGAAGAGAAATAAAATTGGGAAAAAGGAGTTTATGAGAGTTGAGTGGGTCAACAGTACTCTTTCATGAAGGAGAATTCAGAGAAATTTTCTCTGAACATTTTATTAGATACCGAAATCAAATGATGAAAGTGTTAGAAACAGATTAAAAGAGGGAGTACAATTCTGAGGTAAGATCATGATTTGTTTTTTTTTTTTTTGAGGAACGGAATATGGCTTGAGTGACGGGAGAGATTCAAAACCCCAGACTTTCTGTCATTGATTAACTTCATCACGTTGTTTCCAGGTAATACTCTGAAAGCACTCTGGGTGTGCGTGACACGGTAACAAGATTAACATTCTCCCGTTACTCTATGTGAGTAAATGTCAACTCTATTTGGTGTAAATGATTAATGAATACATTTGTCTTTCCAGTGAAAAATTGGAGGTTGACATTCACCTAGAGACACCTTCGTGGAAGAGAGGGCTGGTGATCAACTTTTGAAGGTCAGCTAATGGAAACGCAGACATACACTGGGCTGCCACCAACCAGGAGAGCCATGATGGCAACTGGTGGCGGATTCTGGAACGCCTTGAAAGACTTCTCATTGCTTACAGTAAGGTGTTCAAGCCCCTTTGTCTACTGTAAACATATTTATGAAATTTTGGCTCAAGTTTATTTCCCAACCCTTATATTTTGGGATTTTTCACATAGTCAAACAGTCTAACTCTTTGCCTCTCACAGATATCGCCTAAATTTACAATTGTCCATTGAATCACTGCCATTCCCCTTCCACTTGATTTTTAAAATAAATTCACTGGGGTGAATAGATTGACTTTATAATTCTTTAATATTCATACTTCCACCTGCTGGTGCTTAGCATGCATTGATGGAGCTCCCTAAGCTAGAATTGCTAAGGGAGAGAAGATCCCAAGTGATGCAGGAGCTTTATTTTGTACATTTGTACCTGATGCAACACTCCCAAATCAGTGTGCTATAAACATCCCTTAAGTGTCTTCCCTGTAGACTTAGTCTCTTGATCCCCTGATTCCCTGGAGTTAACTTCAGCTTACTGAAAACACCTCCTGTGTGTTGTGCTGAATTGCACCTAGGATCTTTCAAAAAGTGTGGTGGGCGAAATCGTTTCAAGATGGCATCTTCACATTGAATATTTTCCTAGACACTTGGAAAAGCTGAGAGGAACCACCAGTCTGTATTTATAGGGTAACTTAATTTTATATCTGGAACTATTGATTTCATAATTTGCCTTGATGTAGGCAGGCAGAGTCTCTGGGCAAGTCTCTTCAGACAAGTGTGTGAAATGATATCCTAAATTACCTCCAGGAGATCAGGTATGTACATTGATCTTAGAAGCTTAGCAAACCAGAATGTGTAAACTCACCCTGGACTACAAATCACAGTGTCTAGTCTGTTCCCCGTTTGTCTCGATGGCCTCATTTGGATGTAAATCTCTCTGGTGACATAGCCGTCTTAAGAGAATCGGTGTTGAAAGTTGATCAGTGGATTGAAGGACACACGTGGAAACCAGAAGGAAGGACAGTAGAACCACTATGCGTGCTGTGAGTTGTTGTTTCCTTCAGCACCGTGGTCAGTGTTGCTGTTTATTGTTTGCTGTTTACTAGTTTTCTAGTTCTGTTAATTGTTTTCTAGTTTAGTGTCCTGAGAGGCAAAACCTTAGAGAACTGGGAGCTTAGTGGAGAGTCTGCACTGTTAAAATGCTTAAGTGGAGCAGTTGCAGTAATTTTGTGGTTTAAACTTAGCATTTGTCAACACATGGCACCCAAAATTACAAGGCTTTCTCTTTGGTTAGCAAGGAGTTAAGGAAGTTTATCCAGTCAAATACATAAAGTGAATAAAATGATCCCCATGGGTTTTTTTAATAAAGAGTTTGAAAACAGAAAGGTCAGTTTAATTTATTTCCTTTCAAACCTTAAAAGTCCCGTGGCCTGGCATACTTTGGGGAGGAAAGTTCTCCCATAATAAGAAATGATGTAACTGTTTCTGGAAACTCTAATCCAAATGAAGAAAAAGATTCATTTGTTTCAAAGTGGAATCCTACCAGGTTCTTGGGAGGATTAAGAATAAAACCAAATACCTGCTAGACAGTCTGAGCTCTTCTCAGTGCAGCAGCACAGGTAGTGCTGGCAGGCTGGGTGGGATGCTGGAAAGCACTAGAATCTCAAATCCATTTTAGTTTTAATCTTTTTGTCATCTCTAAAGAAGAAAAGGAACTCACAGGATGTAAGTTTAGATACAGTTAACCCATTTTTTTTCTTTTAAGCAATTCACAGTGAATTAAGAGGTTGCATAAAAATGCAAATGATTAATAATTCAACATAAATTCACCTGGTTCTCTTATACCAGAGCATAAATATTTAGAACTCTGCACAAAACCAAGCAGAAAGTCTAGTTGGGAGGTAGTCACGAAGAGAGTAGGGTCAATTTATATCCCTCTTCCCATTGAGAGGACCTAACTTTTTCCTCTCCCTTATCAATGGAATAGCTGTGTCCTGAACAAGAGAGACACTGGGCCACTCAGGGCAAGTGTGGGGCCATCCGTGGGACTATTTCATTGATTTATGAGCATCACACTCAAAGCCCAGAATTAGAAGGATCATGAGGGAACTATAACAGGGAGCCAAGTAAAAAAATGTGTGGGAACTTTGTCCTTGAGTAAACTCGAACACTATAACACCATCTCTTAAGCATCATTGCTTTCTTTGTGGTCAATAGTGCATTCACTACTGTAAGTGCACATGAGCATTGCCAGATTTCATATACCAGACTGAGTATTCAAGAGTAGACAATGAGTGACCCAAGGTTTATTCCTGGAAGTATTACACTCTTGAAAGAACAGAAACTTTGTATTCAAGCAGGGCATTGTATTAAACACAGAGCACTCTTATGGAATACTGTCTCACAACTTAGGCATTACCTCCATTCACACAACCTCAATACCTCTTGTTAAAATGCATGGTAAAATGTCTCTTACCCAGATTTGGGTCTAAAGCAAATGAGATGTCATTTATAAAACATTTATAAAACATTTGTTCAGAGTTTGCTAAACCTTGAACACTGTAAATGATGCTTCTTGTCTCACCTCAATGAACCTTCATTTTATTGGATTATGTTGCCAGCCATACCTAGCCATTAGCTATATGGTGGGAAGTGTGGCATTTTCAGTCTTGGGTCAGACACCTTAGAAATTCCATTTTCTTATAAACAGAGAAGTTGGGTCTGGAGCTAGAATTGTTTATTTCTTACTTTCTGCCTTTTAGACCGCATACATTTCTTTCCTCTTTTGCATCTATCCCAACCTACCTAAAGTTTTCTTCTTTTTTTCAGTTGGTAAAATAACTTAAGTAAATGATTGTTTTAGATTATATTCTTATCCCATCCCTAGATGGGAACAAACGCTTAAATGCAGAACTAGGAAAACAGCAATTCAAACCCACCTGGCAGGAAAGCTTTGGAGCAGAGAGCTCACGATCTGCTTCCCCAAAGTCACAGTGTTTGAACACCCTTTGAAGCCAAGTTGTCCATCAGTCCCTGACAACTGGTGAGTCATTATTTTCTACTTTCACTTTTTTGGAGGGGAGCATTGGGGGGGTAATTTGATGGTTGTAGTTAGCATCTAATTGTTTTCTAACTTTGAGTTGCCTGATTGCGAAAGAGAGAAAATATTTCGCTTTTTGTGGTCTTTCAATTTTCTCTCTTGGACTGTGTCATCATATATGCCCCGGCGATTGTTCCAGTGAGGTTTGCTTCCTGTCCCTCTTGTTTCTGCAATGATCTGGGACAGCTTTCCCTCTCCTTTCTGCAGTGATCTGGGACAGCTTTGTTGTTTTGATTGGAGCCCTCTGCAGTATTTGTTGGTCACTTTTTCTCAATCTGTTTTTGTATAAATGTTATTTACAAGGGATCTTCATATCATTCCTGGAAATTTTCACACATTTTCAAAAGTTCCCTCATATTTTTGATAAAACACGGTTAATTAAATTAATTTAGGGTCAATTTTATCAAATTTGTCCTCATGCAGCATTGTGCTTGGTTGAAGAAGCCCCCCTTGACAATGAAATCATAAAATGATCTTGACTATTACTTTGCATACATTTATAGACAAACAAAACCCAACCCACTGCCATTGAGGAGATTCTGACTCCATGGCCATTAGGGACAGAATAGACTTCTCCTCTACGGTTTCCAACACTCCAGCATCTTCATGGAAGCAGATTGCTAGGCCGATCTTGCACTTGCTGGTTTCGAACTACTGAGCTGTCTGTTAGCAGTCTAACACTTTAATCACGGTCTTGCACTGTTTTAAACAATCCTGAGATGGACATCATCGCCTCCTTCCTTCTGTACTTCCCCTGTGTTGACGTTGAGTAGTGGAGTTCCTGAGACATCAGACATGCCCATTAAAAAAAAAACCAACTCAATAGCTACTAAGACACTGCCATCCAGAAGATGTCATGTCTTCTCTCTCCTACCCCAGGGTATGAGAAACCATCCCTTTTCCTATTCCTTTATCAGTGATTTTAGAGTCCCTGAATAGGAACAAACACTTAATCACAGAACTAGGAAAACATAGCAATTCAAACCTACTTGGCAGGAAAGCTTTGGAGCAGAAGGCTCATGGTCTGCTCCCCCAAAGTCGCAGCTTTTGAACACTAACACTTTACTCGCTGTGCCACCAAGGGTCTCATATGTATATTTCTAGTTAGGATTTTTCCATTTGACTAGTGTGGCAGGGAAGTGTAATGTTATTTATGTTTTCAAGTGGTCCTTCATCTAGTCCACCAGCTTTATATAATTGTTTTATTTTTCCAGAGGTTGACAGGGGAAGAGCTGCCATCTCAAAGTAGCTGTGGGAGTCACATGATCTCTTCTAACTTTGAGAGCATTAGAGTGAGGGGATGAAGTTTAGCCTGTCAGGTCCCAGCTTGATGACCTGATTTGAAGATGCTAAGGAGATTAAAAGCTCATTGGAGGCAGGACACACACACAGTCCCTGTGAAACATTCTTGTTCACAAGCCACAGGGAGACAGGGTGATGGCAGCCAGAGCCTTGGAGCTGGAGAAGCCACGTGGAGACCCCGCTAGCACTGAGATGCTTATACTACCTCTGGATCCACAAGACTTTTTCCACTCAATGCCCTGTGATCATCCTGCATTCAGCATTATTGCATGTGTTTCAGGAGACTGAAGAGGAATTTATAGATTGGTGTCAGACATATGGGCTAATATCTGGCTTATGGACTTGATCTGGACTGGGTAGGGATGTTTTCTCAATATTCAATTGGTCTTCCATATAAAGTTCTCTCTTATACAGATGAGTCTCCCTGGATTTGTTTCTCTAATCTACCCAGGTAACACCATACCGTTGACTTAAATCATGTGGATGGAACTGAGCTTTCAGGACCTTTATTGCATGATGGGACAGGACTCAAAATGAGAAGAAAGAGCTGTGAACATCCACTAATAATCAGAGCATGGAATTTAAATGATGACATGTCATTTTAAATGTTTCATATTTCAGTATTTTGACGTCTATCTTTAAATGGTTTCTAGTTATAATGTAAATATATCTAATATTTTACATTTCACACATATATTTCCTGAAAACTTCTGCAAGATGTTTTCATTCAGTTAAATATTTCCTCATTATTTAGAATTTGAGAATATTCTGAGAACTGATTTTATCAAATTATTTTCACACTTGATTGGAATAATAATTATATAATTCTCTCTAATCTGGAAATATAGGGACTATATAAAATATTCTAAAGATAATCAATTCTTAACAATGTCTTTAAAAATGTTGCCTCTTATTTCTTATTAGAATGGTGAATATTTTTACATGTCAGTATTTCACTGAGACTTCTTTTACATCAATGTTCTAAGAAAATTCAACCTTTATTTGCCTTGGAATTTATTATGTTATTAATTTAAGACATTTACATTGATGTATCATTATCAATTTTTTGTGTTTCTCCCCTCCACCTGCCTCCTGACTACAGAGACGGAACCAACCAATGGCTGAAGAAAACTACACCAGGATCACAGAGTTCATTTTCATAGGATTAAAGTACCACCCTCGATTGCAGGTCCTCCTCTTCTTGCTCTTCTTGCTTATTTACCTGATTACGATGACAGGAAACTTGGGCATGATTATTCTCATACGGCTCGATTCACGTCTTCACACACCCATGTACTTTTTCCTCAGCCACCTGTCTTTTGTGGACATCTGTTTCTCCTCTGTTTTTGGCCCCAAAATGCTCACCGACTTCTTCGAAGAAAGGAAAGTCATCTCTTTCCTGGGATGTGCCTTGCAGCTGTGGTTCTTTGGCTTCTTTGTGGCCACTGAGTGCCTTCTCTTGGCGTCCATGGCCTATGACCGCTATGTGGCCATCTGCAACCCATTGTTGTATTCGGTTGTCATGTCCCAGAGACTCTGTGTCCAGCTGGTGGCTGGTCCCTATGTCGTTGGGCTCGTGAACACGGTGACTCACACAACTAATGCATTTCGCCACCCTTTCTGTGGCCACAATGTCATCAATCATTTCTTCTGTGACATGTCTCCTCTTCTCTCTCTTGTATGTGCTGATATATGGATCAGTAAGTTGTTATTGTTTATTTTTGCTGGAGCTGTGCTTGGTGTCAGTAGCCTGACCATTATCATCTCCTATTTTTATATCCTTCTTGCCATTCTGAGGATCCGATCCACGGAGGGGAGACGTAAAGCCTTTTCCACCTGCTCTTCCCACATCACAGCTGTGTCCATCTTTTACGGTACTCTCTTCTTTATCTATGTGCGTCCACAATCCATATTCTCTCTAGAGCTCAATAAAATGGTTTCCGTGTTCTACACGGCCGTGATCCCCATGTTGAACCCCCTCATCTACAGTCTGAGAAATAAAGAAGTGAAAGATGCCATGCATAGGACGATCAGCAGGAGGATGTTTTGCATGAAAATATGAATTCCCATCCAGACTAGAAAATAAGTAAAAGGGAAATCACCCACATTCTCTGGTGATGGTCATAAGTCACTAAGCCAGTTGTAATGTTTTGGAAAGGGCATCTTTCCTTTCTTCCATAGTGCTCTCATTTTATTACCTACTAATTTTTGTGAAGACTGTGTTTCATAATGCACCCATATTAGTTGCCATGAAGTTACCCCTGACATGTGGTGACTCTTTGTATGTTTGGGAAGAACCATGCTCCATAGGTTTTTCTGTATTTTTGGAAGCAGATCAGTAGGTCTTTCTTCTGAGGTACCCCATAGTAGACTTGAACCTCTAACCTTGCAGGGATAACCATTTGTACCACCTAGAGATCCCAGTGTTTCCGTATTACTCTTGTTGGTTTCCCTCTAGGTTTTCTCCATAGGACTGGCCAGTATGATTTCCATCGAGGCTGAAACAGATCCCCAGCTGCTAGGAGGGTGAGAACTGTCAACCTTTTGGTTGGCAGCTGAGTGTTTACCCATTACACCATCAAAGCTCCTTCCAACGTCCATATATTGTTGTTGCTGTTGTGTTCCATGGAGCCAGTTTCCACGCACAGTGACCCCTTGTGCAACAGAAGGAGAAACTGGCCAGTCCTGCGTCATCCTCCCACTGGTTCCTAGGTTTCACTTCATTACTGCAGACACCTTTCTTGCCAGTCCATCTTGTTGAGGGTCATCCTGTAATGTCCCAGAGATGATCAAAAGACATGGTGACCCATAGAGTCAGATAAATTCAACTTTCCCTCAATAACTTCTTTACTGGATTTATAATAACGTGTCCGGACTACCCCATTACACCAGTTAGAATAATTGAAATGTCTGAACCAGGTGAGGTTCATCATAACAATGAGTATATTTCCATACCTTTTTTGCTGAGCTGAAACATCAAGGAGAAGAGGCTTATCGAGGGACATTTTAAGCAAAAAGTATCTGCAATATACTGTGCTTTAAATATCTTGTTATTCGTGTTTTCTACCTCCTTCTTTCTATAAGTAAAACAAAGCATAATCATGACAGAACCAAGAAAAGAAAATATAAACAACTAGGAGACGAGAAATAACATCTTCATACCCTATTTCACATCCTGATAACTGTTTGCAGATATCTGTGTACATATTTGATCCTTAAGTTGCTCCAACTATTACATTAATACTTCCCAGTTCTTTAAGAAAAAAATAAGTGTGAGTAGTTTGCTATAAAATTAAAAGATTTTTAATTCTGCACAATATCTAAATGCAAATGATGGATATCAGAGTGGAGGCCCAAAACCCATCTGTCACTACGTGGACATTCCCTCGCAGAAGGGTTACAAGGTGAGCACCAGACAGCCAGGTGCAGTACAACGCTGATGGAACACACTACACTCCTCTAGCTCTTTAGTACTTCCTCCTTGCTGCTATCATGGCCCCAGTTCAGAGCACAGACATGGGTACAGATAAGAGCTATGGACATGTGGACTGCAGGACAGATAATTCCCCCAGGAACAACAATGTGAGTAGCGATAAAATGATGGTAGGGGGAAGGTTGGGGGAGAAGAGGGAGAAAATGGGACCTGACTACAATGATGCATAATTCTCCATCTCCCAAGGAGGATGGACAACAATAACGTGAATGAAAGAGACAGCGGGCAGTGTAAGATATGAAAATAATAATAATTTCTAATTTATTAGGTGTCCACAGGGTGGAAGGGTGTGGGGAGGGTAAAAAAAGGAGCTGATACCAAGGACTCAAGAAGAAAGAAAATATTTTGAAAATGATGAAGGCAGCATATGTACAAATGTTCTTGATACAATTGATGTGTGGATTGTTGTAAGAGCTGTAAGAGCCCCAAATAAAATGATTTATTTATTACAAACAAACAAACAAATTTTAAAAAAGTGGTTGACAACACCAGGAAAAAAATCCACAGGCAGTGGGTGTCAGGGATAAATTAAACTACAGAAAATTCCCATCCTGTTTCATTTTCATGAAAGAAAGGTGAGACTGTCTGCTCCTGTGAAGACTTATAAACGCAGAACCCTAAGGAAGAGCTCTGCTGTGGGCTACAGTCTCCCAGTCAGAATTGAATAATTGGCAGTGGGCTTGGGTAGGTGATTTTATGCTAGCTGCTTTTGTTATCTTCAAATAAATAAGGAATACAGAACAATAAATTAAATATTAACATATTTCTGATCCTCTGAAAATGTTCTAGAGCAATCGAGAAGGGTTACAGTTATTTTTAAAGACATTAAAATGTTTCTTAGAAACTATCTGCTACAAACGACAGTTCCCAGGCATTTTGGGCCAAGGTAATTAAGTGTGATCTGAAAATAAAAACTTTATCTGTAGTTTGTAGAAAGCTATAGGCCTCAGTTGGGGATGGGGGAAGGAGAGTTGGGAAAGACACAACTTAGAAAAAATGGAGTCTAGGTTTCGTACAATCCTTCGCCCAAATGAATTTTAAATGTGGTTTCTGGACAAGCTAACGTTTCCTTAGGCAGTATTGATAGAATGCCGGTGTCACTTCCCTCTACTCTGGGAGGAGTTGGCCCTGCTTTGTGTATTGCAGCTATTCTAGGCACTCCTAAGATTCTATGTCACATAGACCTGATGCTGCAAGAATGGGTAGAGGGATGGCTGCATAATTCATGCCCTTCTGCCTACCATACTTGCTCCCTTATTCTTCTTGAAAAATGAAACTAAGAGCTTAAGGTGCATGCTTAGCAATTCAAGCCTGCTTCCTGAGAAGATGGCAGCCCATAGACTCTGAAAATTGCATACAAGTGTACTTCCTCAGGGCTCTGTTATCTGATTCCCATAACCAAAGAATGTTCTTGAAATATATCTCCACAAATTTTTTTCTATGAAATTAATAAATGTTTGCTAGTAGAATCTCTCCTTTCAAAAATGAATGCTATAAATGAGTTGGACTAGGTAAAATATCGACCATTTCAAAGAAAATATTTCCCTCATCTAATCAGTAACCTCTTATGTCCTTCACTCTAGATATTGGGATTCATGTAGCTTTGGTTCATGGATGAGCCCTAGGGGTGTCTGTAAGCGCCTGGTTCTCTCTGAGATGTGAGAAGGTGAGCCTGGCACCTGAGGCAACTTGGAAAATAGTTATATTACAGGACAGGATTGATTCATAGACACACAGAGACAATACATTGCAGTGGATAAGTCTGCTGCACAGGACCACTTTAACATGTTGAACAGCATGGATGTTACTTTGAGGACTAAGATGTCCTTGACTTAAGCCAGGATATTTTCAATTGCCTCATATCCATGTGAAAGTGGGACATTGAATAAGGAGGACTGAAGAAGAATCAATGCATTTGAATTAAGGTGCTGGTGAAGAATATTGAAATTTCCGTGGACTGCCAAAAGAAGAAACATATCTGTCTTGGAAGAAGTCCAACCAGAATGCTCTTTGGAAGCAAAGATGGCAAGACTTTGTCTCAGGACCTTTTGACAATTTATCAGGAGAGGCCAGTTCCTGGAAAAAGACATTTTGCTTAGTAAAGTGAAGGGACAGCAAAAAAAAAAAGAGGAAACCCCAGGACAAGAAGTGCTGACACAATGTCTGCAACAATGGCCTCAAACAAGAACAATTGTGAGGAAGGTGCAGGACCTCTTGGTGTTTCCTTGTGTTGTGCACAGAGTAGCTATAAGTCAGAACCTAACAACCACAATACTCTCAGGTACCACCACCACAGTGACCAGACCCTCACAACACTACCACAACACCCTCAGTCTTAAAAGCAATCGCTAAATCTACACACAGCCCAACATTGCCACCCCCCCCCCAACCCCCTGCCATCATATTGGATCTTTTTGGTCATCAAGCAGGCTATAGTGATAAGAGACCTGAGGTGGTTCACTAGTCATGTTTGTTCACCTCATAATAGAGATGGCCCAGGTTATCCACAGTTTCTGAGTCATTCAAAGATTGATTTCACAAACACCTTATGAATGTGTAGCTCATCTTGAAAGGGGACATGGAGCCAAAGACAAGCCCCTGTGTACGTCAGACACCGCTTGATGCAGAACCAGTCTTCCAAGTGCATCAGGTGCCATCAGGTCTTCAGGTGTTTTAACACTTCTCTGAACCATATGGGGGTTGTTTTCGTAGACATTTTACTCAAGTGTTTGAGATGGGAAGCTCATGCCAGGACAATCAGACACTTGAGGAGGAATCACCTGAACTGAGGAACGGATATGAGTTCAGTCACTGACTTCAATCCTGTTGATTTAATATGAGCAACTCCAATGCTGAATGTTACAGAGCTAAGGAAAATCTAATGGTTAAGGGGGGGGGGTTGCTATGTAGCCTAGCAGAGTATTGCACTGAATGTGTCCTCTTAGGGATTCTGTACATCACCATGCATCTCCTCCTATCACTTTTCCACCATGGTTTTTCTTTTTTGTTGTTGCTAATTATGAGAGAAAAAAATAAATGAACTGTGAATATGTTTCAACTTACTTCAAGTATTAGCTATTCAAAAGGTTTTTTTGGAGACACTATATGTATTTTACGAAGGGCCCCCAAAAGTTCATAGAGAAATGAAATTAAAAGATAATATTTTCCTGAGGTTTTTGGAGACACCACATACATTATAAATGGATCGTCCTCTTTTTTTATTTTTTACAGATTAGGAATCTCAGTAAAAACTTTTTCCCTCATCTAAATGCTTTTAAAAAATTTGGGAAACTATCGCATATGAAAAGGCTAAAATTCCAGTACTCACATCTAAAATGGTACGCTCTTTTTAAATTTCAATGTCCTTGTTAGATGTCATCCTGGTGGACTCATAGAGATCTTATGTACAACAGACTGAAACACTGCCTAGTCCTTGGACACCCTCACAAATGTTCTTCTGTGTTAGCCCATTGTTGTAGCTGTTGAGTCAATCCACCTTTTTGAAGCTCTTCTTGTTCACTGTGGCTCTACTTTGCCAAGCATGTTGTCCTTCTCCTGGAAATGTGCTCTAACTGAGACAAGGTCTTACCATCCTAGCCCCCTCCCCCCTCCAAATTCACTGCCATTGAGTCATGTGACTTATAGCAACCTGATAGGACAGGGTGGAACTGTCGCTGTGAGTTTCTGAGACCATAACTCTTTTTTAAAAATTTAAAACCAATTTTATTGACACATAATTTACCTATCATATCATTGAATAGTTCAAGCTTTTGATCATTGCAAGGGATATTGGACACATCAATCTCAGGGCCTCTCCCCACAAACCCCATTTAAATCTCCTTAAAAATGAGCTGTGCAATCACACTCAGTTCCAGCCCACGCTCCCCTTTCCTGCCTTCACTCTTTACTCCCAGGATCCCCTCTTCCTCCTATGGGCCATCCCACCACCCTGCATTCCCCACATCCCCTTTCATCAATGATTATCCTTATGCATCCACTCCTCCTGGGCTTCACATCTGGGATATCCAACCAAAATCAATAAAAATCAAATCACATTAAGGTGGTAAAGATAAGATCATATTAGTATAAAGATAAAAACCCAAATAATGCATAAGAAGGAGAAGACCCCATTGGACATTCAAAAGCCACTGAGCAATTTCATTATGGAACAACTAAGAGCTACTTGGACCCACTACAAATTCAGGCTGTGTCCACAGGGAGAACACTTGCCAAGGATGGAGTTGAATCCAGCATACTCAAGATTACTGGGGTCTCTGCATGATAGTAAGTTCTTTGGAACTCTTGCCTTTGGTTAGAGCTGATCTGCCAGTGGTTCAGTCTGACTAGATACTCTGCAGAGGGCTTTTGTGTTCCCACTGTCTGTCATAGCTTTCTAATAATTAGGTGTTCATAATTTTATCTCTGCTACCTTTTCTCTTCACCATTTTAGAATATTGCAATAGTCATTGTGAATCACTCACGTTGATGTGCTCCTTCTGTGTGGACATAGTTGACTTCTCCTGAAATGACTGCTTCTTTGAACCCGTCTTTAAAACCCCAGACACTATTCTGATGGATAGCCGGGCACCATCTCCTTTCTTCAACACGCTTATCTTCAGACATCACTCCATGAAGGTCATTATTGATCAGAAGCATGATTTAAGAACTAACTGCTATTAAGTTGAAGCTAGGATTTCATGACAGCCCAGAAGTCATTCCTTGAGGTATGATTTTTTTTTTTTACTGTGACTTGGGAGTTAATAAAAGTGTCATGCCATTCCATAGTTCAATCATGCAAACACAATGGTACAATTGCTTGTCTAATCAGGGTCCCATCATGTGTTTCCTTCCTGAACTTCTTGATGTCAACACCTTCTTACCTCTCTGTGTTATCCCAGGTTTTCTAGAGAAGCAAATTCAAAGACACTTGGATGTGTGTAAGAGATATTTATATGAAAGAGCAACTGTATATTGAGAAAGCAACCCTGCCCATTAGTCCGAATGGAAGGATTGAACTACCTCTGTGTTTGAATTCACCCATGCTTGCTTTATGATCCAGCATATGGTCTATTTTCAGAATATGAGCCATGTGCATTGGATAAGAATGTGTACTTTTTTTCCTTTTGGTGATGGATGTAGAGCTCTATAAATATCTATGAGGTTAAGTGGATCGATTGTCTTATTCAGCTTTCTGCTCCTTTGTTGAGTTTCTTGCATGTTGATCTACCTTACTTTGAGAGTGGTGTATTTAAATTGCCTACTATAGTTATTGAACTAGTGATTACTCCCTTCATCTCTTTGAGAATTTGGCTAATGAATTATGAGTTTCTGTCCTTGGGTGCATATAAGTTTACTATGGTCATGTGTTCTTGGTCTATTGACCCCTTGAGCATATGTAATGCCCATTCTTGTCTCTTGTTATATTGTGTAGCTTGAGGTCTATTTTGTCAGAGATTAATATAACCACCCCAGCTTTATTTTTTTAACTGCAATTAACTTGGTAAATTACTTGCCGGCCTTTGGCTGTCAGTCTGTTTTAGTCTGTAAGTTTGACATGTGTCTCCTGAAGACAGCAGGTGAATTGATCTTGCTGTCTAAAGCAGTCTGCTACCCTTGGTCTTTTTAAGGGTGTGCTTAGTCCATTTACATTCAGGTCATTAAATCTAATAGCAGATTAGAAGCTGTCATCTCTGCTTTTAATCATAATTATTTTTTCTATCATCTCTTACTATTTCTCTTTGCTATTTTCCTTTCTTCCCGGTTGAAAGGGTGGTATATGTGTGTGAAAAGTTTATCCTTATCCGGAGTCTCCCTTCCCCCCTTCTCTGCTGTCCCTCTCCCAGGGAAGAGGTCACATGTGGATTCTTGTAATCAGGATAGGGCAAGACATGACAAAATAACGATGTATAAATTACCAAGGGCATACGAGGGAGGGGGGAAAGGGGAGGGAGGGAAAAAAAATAGAGGACCTGATGCAAGGGGCTTAAGTGGAGAGCAAATGCCTTGGGAATGATTGGGGCAGGGAATGTATGGATGTGCTTTATACAATTGATGTATGTATATGTATGGATGGTGATAAGAGTTGTATGAGTCCCTAATAAAATGTAAAAAAAGAAAAGAGGAGAAAAAAATGATTAGGGCAAAGACTGTACAGTTGTGCTTTATACAATTGATGTATGTATATGTATGAACTGTGATAAGAATTGTATGAGCCCCAATAAATTGTTTAAAAAAAGAAAAAAAAGAAAAGTTTATCCTTATCTTTATTTCTGTGTTTGGTCTGCATTGTTTTGGTCCTGTTTTCCATGTTTTAGCTTCTCAGCATTTTTACACCCTATGGTAATCTCAAATTCGTGTGCCGTGGTTGTTGCTTTTAAGCCCATTAAGAATTGGTTAGAAATTTTTTTAATGCTGGTTTTGTTTTTATGTTTTCTCTGTTTCTTTATTGAGGAAAACTTCTATTTCCCCTTTAAATTTGATGGAAAGCTTGGTTGGATATTCTTGGATTGCAATGGTTGTCTTTCAGCTTTTGGACTATGCCGTTTCTTCGTTCCTGCATTGTCTCTGTTGAGAGGTCTGAGCTTACTCTTATTTGTTTACCTTTATATATGACTGCTCTTTTTCCTCTAGCTGCTCTCACAACTCATTGCTGTTCTTTGAAATGGATAATTTGACTGGTATTTATCTTAATGTGCTTTTAGAGGCCTTTAATCGAAGGGATGTTCTCTCTGTTTCCTGGATGGTTATCATCTCCTACTTTGTGATATTTGGGAACTTTCCCCCCCAAGTATTCCCTTACTAAGTTAACTGTAGGCTTGGTTGTTTCTTCCTGCTCAGGGAACCTAATAATTCAAAAATTGCTACGATCCATGGAATCCCATACCATCTTCAGGCTGTCTTCAGATTCTTTTGCTCTTTTGTCTGACTGCTTCTTTTATTTGATGAATTCTCCTTGGTAATCTTCTAGTCCAATGATTTGATTTTCCATTTCATCCATTCTGTTGTTGTTAATTTCCACCGTGTTCTTAATTCTGTTTCCTCTGATCCATTGGGGCCCTATGTGCTGGCTACCTATTCTGGGGCAGGAAAGTCCATGTGTAGAGGTATCTTCTAGGTTTTTGACAAAAGTATTTTTCTATTAACAAGTCTATGCTTTTTCAGAAATCTATCATGCAGTATCCAGCTGATTTCTTAGAGTGCAGTAGACTATGGGGATATGAGTGGGCTAAACCCAGTGGGAGTGGAGCTTTGGGGATCTTCATTTGCTGATGGTTCATGACCTAAGGTAATGAGAAACAGATTCAGAAATCTTCCAATAAGTGAAACATGAAAGTCTTGGTGAAATCATAATAATGCAAATTCTGGTATTTAGCAGCAAGATTGATCCATTTTATACCCAGTAGGATGGCAATCATAATTAATCTTGTTAAATATCACTGACAGCAAAATCATGTAAACAAATCAGTGTCTTTCCCCACCTTTTTCCAAGACCCATAAGATAAAACCCAATTAGTGGAGGATTTAGGCGCAAATTATTGGAGAAAGGAGAAAATGTCAAAATACAGTGGTGGAATATTGAGAAACACTGTACTGTAAAAATAACTTGTCAACTTTAAAGAGGTAACATATGGTCATCCTGATATGGAAGGAAGAAGTCTAAGTTTCACTGAAGGCATTAAAATAAAATAAAACTCTAGGAATTAATGGGATATCAATTGAAATGTTTCAATAAGCTGATAGAGCACTGAAGCCCGCATTTGTGTATGCCAAGAAATTTGGAAGATAGCTCCTGGAAAAGACTAGTCCACTGGAAAAGGTAATAGGTTTTTGTGAATTCCAAAGAAAGGAATATGAAAGAATTCAATATTTTGCATACTCAACAGTATGCAAAATATTGAATAATATCATAAACATCAAATAAAACTCATTCAACAATCATTTTAGCAATATAGCAATTGGAAAAAGAGGCCATCAAGTAGGGATAGGATTGCTGATGTCTGATGGATATTGGCTGAAAACCAGAACACCAGAAATATGTTTATTTGTGCTTTATTAACTCTGCAAAGATATTCAACTCTGTGGATCTAAAATTAAAAAAAATCTATGGATAACACGGAGAAGAATGGTGATTCCAGAACACCTCATTGTGTTGATGAATAATTTTAATATTCATGTGTACATGGACCAAGTGGCAGTTGTTTCAATGGAACAAGAGAATACTGTTTGGTTTAAAATAAGGAAAGGAGGTGTTCAGTTCTTTCACCATACTTATTCAACTTGTACTCTGAGCAAATAATTAAAGAACTTGGACCATGTCAAGAAGAATATAGCTCTGGGATTAGCGGAAGGCTGATGAATAGCCTGTGATATGCAAATGTGAAAACCTTGCTTGCTTAATATAAAGAAGACTTGAAGCAGTTGCTATGAGGAACAAGAACTGCAGTTTTCAGTGTGGTGTTCAACTCAATGTTAAGAATACCAAAGGCTTTAAAACAGCCCCATAGACACCATCATGAAAAATAAAGAAAATATTGAAGTTGTCAAGGATTTAATTTTACTTGAATTTGTATTCCATCCTCAGGGAAACAGCAGTCAAGAAATTAAAGAACAAGTCTTCTTCACAAGACCTCTTGAAAATGTTGAAAAGCAAGGATGTCACTTTGAGTAACAAGGTGTGCTGGATGTAGGCTACGGTATTTTCAATGGTCATATATTGAATATGCATTTGAAAGTTGAGCAGTGAATAAGAAAGACAGAAGGAGAATGGATACATTTGAATTACGGTGTTGGCAAAGAATATTGAAATACTATGGGCTACTAGATGAACAAACAAATCGATCTTGAAAGAAGTATGCCAGAATTTCCTTGGCATCGAGCATAAGATTTTGTCTCATGTACTTTGGATATGTTAGTCCTTGTAAAAAGATCATGATTGGTAAAATAGAGGACATCCTGCTTTGCAAAAAAGAGAAAGATAATGGATGAGATGAATTGACACAAAACAATCAACTCAAACATATAAACAATTATGAAGATGGTGTAGCATCAAGCATTGTTTCCTTCCAATGTAGGTAAGGGCACTCTGAGGTGGATTTGATTTGATAGCAGTGCATTTGGTTATGATGATGTGGGATGCAAAAATAATATTAAGATTGATAACTGTGAAATCTCTTTGAAGAGAAATGAAAATGGGGAAAAGGAGCTCATGAAAGTTGGATGGGGTCAAAGGTACTCTTTCATGAAAGATCATTATAGAAAATTTCTCTAAAAGGGGATATTTTAGCAGAGACCAAATTAAATGCTGAAAGTGTTAGAAACATAAAATAAGAGAGTAAAATTCTGAGGTCACATCACACTTTTTTCCCCAGAAACAGAATGTGGTCAGAAGGGGGCAGAGATGCATGACTCCACATTTTCTATTATTGATTAATTTCATCAAGTTGTTTCCAGATTTCAACAAGTCACCATATATACTTGAGTATAAGCTGACATGAATATCAGCTGAGGCATATATTTTACCACAAAACTGCATAAAAATGTGTTGAAAAAACTTGGCGTATACACGAGTACATACGGTAATACTCTGAAAACACTTGGGTGTGTGACACATTTAAGAAGCAACACCATAACAAGACTGACATTCTCTGGCAACTCCTGTATAAGTAAATGTCACCTCTGTTTGGTGTAAATGATTGAAACACCCATCTTTCCAGTGAAAGATTGGCGGTTGATAGTCCTAGAGACAACTACGTGGAAGAGAGGGCTGGTGAGGAACTTTTGGAAGGTCAGCTAATGGAAATGCAGACATACACTGGGCTGCCACCAACCAGGAGAGCCATGATGGCAACTGGTGGCGGATTTGGAACGCCTTGAAAGACTTCTCATTGCTTACAGTAAGGTGTTCAAACCCCTTTGTCTACTGTAAACTTCTTTATGAAATTTTGGCTCGAGTATATTTTCTAACCCTTATAATTTGGGATTTTCACATAGCCAACGAGTCTAACGCCTTGATTCTCAAAAACACTGTCAACATTTACAGTTCCCCAGTGATGCTCCGCCATTCCTCTTCCACTTGATTCTTTATGAATTCTCTTGGGAAGATATCTCTTTTAGAATTCTTCATACTTCCACCTGCTGGTGCTTAGCACGCAGTGACGGAGCTCCCCAAATTAGAATTGCTAAGGGAGAGAAGGTGGACTGTAAGACCAACATGCATATCCCAAGCAGTGAGAGGCCTTTATTTTGTACTGTAGACAATTCAAAGCTCCCATGTCATTTTTCTGTAAACATCATGTTAATATCTTCCCCGTGGATGTACCCTCTTGAGTCCCTAATTCCCTAATGGATTCACGTCAACTTACTGAAAACCTCTTGCGTGCCATACAGAACTGAGCCTGGGTACTTATTAAAATATGTGGCTGGAGAAGTCATTTCAAGATGGCATCTTCACATTGCGCATCTTCCTAGACACTTGAAAAAGCTGAGCGGAACGAAAGTCTATATTTATAGATTATCTTGGGTTTGAATTAGGAATTTTTAATTTTATAATTTTACTTTTTATAGGAAGTTAAAGAGTCTGAGAGCTAGTTTCTTCAGACATGTATTTTAAATGATATACTAAATTACCTTCAAGAGATCAGGTACGTGAATTGATCCCCAAAGCCTGGAAAACATAATGTGTAAACTCACCCTGTGGTACAAATCACATGTCTAGTCTGTGTCCTTTGGGTCTCAATGGTCTAGCCTGGATGTACATTTTGGTTAGTTTTGTATTTGACACTGAAATGTCTTTGAAGATTTATGGACTAGTGAATATTATAAGGAAGAGGCTTTTCTCTGTGTGTGCTCTTAGCTCCGTCACCTTCAGATACTGGGGTATCAGCATCAGCTGACTTGAGTCCATTCCATTCAAGCTCCAAGTCACATGCACATACGAAGGGGCATCTAAGAGTTGGTGGGAAAATGGAGTTAGAAGAGAGTGGATTTTTTCCCACAAACTTCTTCTTAGATAGCAGTGTGGCTTTTCCTTTTTTTAAAAAGTTTGAATTGGGTAATGATCACAAAATAATAGCTTAATGGGCTTTCCCACTGTCAGCAGCAATTACTTTCACACAGGACTCTTACACGAGTGACTACATTTAAAAAACAAAACCATTATTAATGGTGTCTATACTTCATTACCTTTTTAACAAGGACTTGAGAGAACAAATATATATACACATGTTCTAGTCTCAACATTATACAACTCTTTCATTTCTAAATTTCATTGTGTCATTTTAAGTTCTTTTCATCTGTCATGAGTAAAAAGTTATAAAACAATAAATGATCTGGACATTTTCTAAATTCAGAAATACTAAATTCTTTAAAATTTTACTACTTAGAATTGTTTTGAAAATACTTATCTCAAATCAAACATCTCAATACCTTTCTTCATGTAGGTTCGTTGTTCCGGAGAATACCAGAGGTCAGTAACGTTCATACCGGGTCAGAGAGTGGAGATTTCTCACCAAGGGAGAGAGTTGTTAGGCTTAGGTGAGTGGTTTTCCTTCAACAAATGCTGTGAACATTTTTGTGTGATTGAGCTTTTGGAATGGCTGGGAGTATTTCCCAGTCCAGATGCATGGCTCTGCACCTCAACGATCTCATTTCATCACCATCCTCAATTACTTGCATCTCATTTCTCTTTCATTCTATTTTGTACCCTTTACCTTTTTATTCGGACACAATGAGAGATTAACAGGAAGTGTCTGAGGAAGTACAGGGAGGCTCTATATGCCTCTCATGAAATTTTCACTAATGTTAATTCTTTTACAATGACAGTGCAACATCAAACCGGGGTATTGACACTGATATAATGCGCATGCGTGGTTCTATGTTATTGTCTCACATGTGTGGATTCTTGTGACATCACTATAATCAGGACAGAGAAATGGTGAACCACCAGAAAGAACAATCTCTCTTCAATTCCATTGTAATCCCACCTACAAATCCTCCTACTAGCCTTGATCTCTGGCAACCACTAACCTACTCTGCATATCCTCAATTTTGCTATTTCATGAGTATTATGTAACTGAAACATGGTGCCAGCAACCTTTAATGGAAACCTTTTCTTAGTTCAGCATGATATCCTTAATTTATGTCCAATTTTCTGGTGAATCAATGTTATTGCTAAGTAGTGTTTCATAATCTATAGATGCCTCGCTTTGTAACCATTCACATATTGCAGGATATCTTTTTAATAAAAAAACCATCAAGTTGCTATTAACAGCCTTGCACAGGCTACTTTTGTGAACACATATTTATATTTTTCTGGGGAAAATGGTGGGTGAGTAGTGCCCTTTCTTTTCTTAAAATATTTATTTAATTGCACTTCAGTGCCTGGGTCACAGTGCAAGGTCAATTGTTAGGAGCTGGCCCCTCTTCTGATGGGTTGCACAACTGCACAGAAGGAGGATTATGCCCCGGAGACACTCAGGGCTGCAGGCAGTCAGGGGTCACTGTTGAGAACCGGGAACCCAGTTCCAGAGTCACAGTCTCCTTTCTCAGCCCTTCCACTAGAAGTGATCTTTTAGAAAATTCAACTAATGCTTTTTATAAAATCAAAGGTTACTGGTGATTATGGTATACTCCTCATACCTCTTTACTTCTTACTTTTCTGTGAGTGGGTATTAACCTAATACATTGGATGCAAATAATACCTTTTTCTAGAAAATGTTTCTTTGAGTAGCCTTGATTCAAAGCAGGCATCTTCAGAAAAGTTATCTGGAAGTATTCAAATACTTGCCTTAGATAATATCCAAAGGTAATTTCTAGCTCTAAAATTTTAAGATCCTCTAAAATACCCTCTCTTAAGAAAGAAAAATATTGGAGGACCTGGGCCTCACTGACTATCTCAGTGTCTTCCTGAGCACGTTAGCAGATAGATTGGAAGACAACCTGCACTAGAATCCAAGATCCTGAACTGGTGTCACCAGATAGCAGATTGTGGTGGGACAGCCATGACCAGAACCCACACCTCCCTTTGATCACCCTATGCAAATTTAGATATAAAATTGTAAAGATTTCAATAATGAATTTATTACAAGGAAAACAACAAACAATACAAAGTAAGCAAAAACTCTTTCTTTTTCTCAATACAGATTACATCAAAGAAATGGATTACAGGAATCAAACATTGGTGATTGAATTTTTGTTCATTGGATTAACAAGTCACTTCCCCTACCAGGTTGTTCTCTTCCTGATATTTCTATGTGTTTATCTTGTCACTCTTCTGGGAAATGTGGGGATGATCACTCTCATTTGGATGGATTCCCGGCTCCACACACCTATGTACTTTTTCCTCAGCCATTTGTCCTTTGTAGATGCCTGCTCCTCCTCTGTCATGGGTCCCAAGATGCTGACTGATATCTTTGCAGAGAGAAAAGTCATTTCCTTCTTTGGCTGTGCTGCACAAATATATTTTTTTGGCCAGTTTGTAGTGACTGAATGCTTCCTCCTGGCTTCCATGGCCTATGACCGGTATGTAGCCATCTGCAATCCCTTGATGTACATGCTCATTATGTCTCACCGGATCTGTGTGCAGCTGGTTTTATAAGCACAATGACCCATTCGACACTCACCTTTGGCCTACCCTACTGTGGTTCAAACACCATCAATCACTTCTTCTGTGATCTTCTTCCTGTTATCTCCCTGGCTTGTGCAGACACCCAGTTGAATAAAAAGTTACTTTTCTTCTTGGCTGGTGCTCTGGGAGTACTCAGTGGAGTGATCATCTTGGTATCCTACATCTACATCATTGCTGCCATCCTGAAGGTTGGTTCTGCCGCTGGGCGACGCAAAGCCTTCTCTACCTGTTCATCACACCTGGCAACTGTCTCCATCCTCTATGGGACACTCTTTTTTATCTATGTCCGACCCAGCTCTAGCTTCTCCCTGAACATCAATAAAGTGCTGTCATTGTTCTACACTGCAGTGATCCCCATGTTGAACCCACTTATCTACAGTCTGAGAAACAAGGAGGTAAAGGAGTCATTTAGAAGGACATTGAAAAGGAGGAAGTTTCTTATAAGTAGATAAACCAGAATATCATTTGTGCCATAGGTTGGGATGTAACACTTGTGTATTATAGATGCAACAACACTGGGCTGTGTGTTGGGAGACCGACATTCAAGTTGAAACTCACTTATTATTGTTGTTGATTAATCAAGGCCCTGTACTTGACTGCTAACTAAAAGGTTGGAGTTTCAAGTCCAATCAGAAGTACCTCAGTATAGATATCTAATAGTTTATTTCCCAAACATCACCCATTAAAAAGAGAACGGAGCCCAGTGCTACTCTGGCGCACATGCAATCACCACTAGCCAGAATCAACTCAGTTGCAACATTGTTATTGACAAGTTATACATTATCTTTAGGTAATATGTTTTTTAATATTTATTTTTAAATTTCTCATTCAGCTGGATGGAGTTTGAAATTTGAACTGAAGGATGTGGATTAGAGAACCCTCAAAATTTTAGAGAATGTCCTCACGTATTTGTGACAACTTTGTAGCATTTAAGTTTGTCAAACATGGCATTGTGCGGATTTTTGTGTCCTTTATTGTGCTGTGATCCATCTTGAAGGCTGTAATTCTTGATCTTCATTAGCAAGTGTTTCGAGTGCTCTTGACTGTCAGCAAGCACAGTTGTGTCATCTATGTACTGCAGACTCTTGGAGACTTCCTCCAACCCCGGTTCTGAATTGTCCTTCCTGTAGTCCAGTTTCTCTGATTATTGGTTCACATGCAGATGGAACAAGTGTGGTGAGTGGGTACAACCCCGATGCTCACCTTCCCTGATTGTAAGCCAGGCAGTGCATGCCCTTGCTCTTTCCCCACAACTGCATCCTGATGCGTGCGCAGCTTCTAAGGGAGCAAAACGAAGTGCTCTGGAGTCCCCATCATCTCGAGGTGGCTATGATCCAGTCACATATCAATAAAACAACCTAATGTAAAGGAGACAAAAATCCTCACAACTAGGCCTATAGGTTACATCAAAATAAATGGAGAAAAGTTTGATATTGTCAAGGATTTTGTCTTGCTTGGATCCACAACTAATGCTCAGGCAAGAAAAGAGGAAAAATGATGCATTGTAGTGGGTAAATCTGCTACCCAAGACATCTTTAAATTGTTGAAAAATGAGGATATCACTCTCAAGACTAAGGCACACCTGACCCAACCAATGGTATTTTCAATCACTCCATAATCATGTGAAAAGTGTACATTAAATAAGTAAGCCTAAAGAATTAAAACCTTTGAATTATTGTGGAGGCTAAGAATCTTGAAAATACCGTGGACTGACAAAAGAATGAACAAATCTGTCTTGGAAAAAGTATAACAGAATGCTTTTCACAAGCAAGGATATTACTATTTGTCTAGCATTCTTTGGAGAGGAGAGATCAGTCCTTGTAAAAAGGACATCATGTTTTTAAAAGTAGCTGGTTAGTGAAAAAGAAGGAGACTCTTGATGAGGTGGATTGATGCAGTGGCTGCGACAGTGGACGCAAACACAAGAACAGTGGTGATGATGGTGCAGGACCGGCTGTGTTTCATTCTGTTGTGCACAGGATTACTATGAGTCTAAACTAACTGGACATCACCTCACGACAACAATGGCATTACATGTGCTCGTTCCTTAGCCTGGAGCATTGTTCTGGGTTCACTCCTTCCTTTATAGTGTCCTATCTATACGCAAAGAGACTTGCTGGACCTCTGTGCCTAATATCACTCGCTGCTCTTAATCACCTTTCTTGCTTTCAAATTCATTAGTCTTAAAAATATTTAGTAGCAGACAATATTATTTATTTGCTTATTTATTTTCTGTAGCTCCCACAAATAGGAATCCTGGGAGCAAGGTCTTTGTATGCTCACCGTTTTGTCCTCAGAACTCACAGCCTGGCTATGTTGAACTACTTATGGGAGTATGGAGCTATGACTTTGGAAAACTTGAGTCTGTACCAAATTCAAATGTATGTGTACCATATAACCAAGAAACTTCATGACCAGGTATATTTCCAAGAGAAGTATATATTCATATATACCAAATTGTATGGACGAGAATGACCATAGGTTAAAAATGAATTGGTAAAAACTGGTGTGTTAGAGAAATAAATCCACAGAAACTCATATGCTTAAGAGAGTTTTATATAAAGGCCAAGTTCAAATCAAGAAAACAGCCAAACCCAGTGCTGCCCAAGCCCACAAGTCCAACATTAGCTCATATGTCCAATATTAGGCCATATATCCGACACAAATCCACAAAATCCTCCTCCATCTCACAAAACATACGCAATGATGCTGACTGCAGGAGGAAAGCTGAATCAGTGAACATGCAAGCATCTCAGTGCCGGCAGGGGTCTCCACACGGCTGCTCCAGCACCCAGGACTCCATCGGGGTAGGTCCATGTGGCTTCTCCTCAGGGATGTCTTGCAGGCAATGGGCCTTGCCAGCTGAAGCATGGAACTTCTAAGGCAGCTGCACCCTGGTGCGTCCATCACAAAGTAAGAGATCCAAGAACTACAAAGAAGAGCCCTTTATCCCCCTTTATCCCTCCACCTTTCAATTAACCCCACATTTGCTTATCAGCCAGGTTAGCACAATAAACTTTAACTCTCTCAACTGGAAACAAATAAAATGGGCAATCTCAAAAAGAATAAATGAATGCTTTCCTAATGACATACTGAAAACAACAACTAGAAAAATAAAACAACCCCAAACCCACTGCCATTGAGTTTTTTCAGATTCAAAGCAACTCTGTCTAAGGTTCCCAATACTTTATTGTAGGAGGTAACCACAACTTTCTCCCAAAGAGCCACTGGTAGATTGGAAGTGGCCACCAAGAGCCCTAATGAAACATGAAGAATACAATAGCCAAGAACAAATTTAAATACCTAGGGATGTACCTGACTAAAAAAACAAAAGATATGTATAAGGAAAATTATAAAACACTACTTCAAGAAATCAAGAGTGACCTCAACAAATGGAAGAATATCCTATGCTCATTATGGGCAGAGTGAATATAGTAAAGATGTCAGTTCTGCCCAAGACACTATATAAGTTCAATGCTATCCCGATATGAATACTACCATCCTTCTTCAAAGAATTGGAAAACAGATTACCAACTTTATATGAAGGGTGAGGAAGCCGTGAACTAGCAGAGAACTCCTCAAGAAGAAGGACAGAGTGGAGGGCTTGCTCTACCTGGTTTTAGCACATACTATATGGCCACAGTAGTTAAAACAGTGTGGTACTGGCATAATGACAGATATTCAGACCAATGGAAAAGAGCTGAAGACACAGAAATAAAAACACCAGCATACTGGCAACTGATCTTCACTAAGGGCCAGAAAAATATTAAATGGGAAGCAGATGCCATCTTCAATAGATGGTGCTGGAAAAATGGGTATCTACCTGCAGAAAAGTGAAGCAAAACCTTTATCTCATTCCATGCACAAGAATAAACTCAAGGTGTATCACAGACCTTGAGCTAAAACCCCAAACAATTAGGGCCCTTAATGAGGGAATTGGGTTAAACCTGAGAAGTTTGACACAGGGAATACATAGGCTATCAGAAATAGGGAAGGACACAAATACAGAGGAATCACAAATAGACAAGTGGGATATACTGAAGATAAGACACCTGTGTACATCGAAAGAATTCACCAAGAGAGTAATTAAGGATTCCACCGACTGGGAAATCATCTTTAGCAATGACACATCAGACAAAGTCCTTATTACTAAAATCTACAATACTTTGCAAGCTTACAATAAGAGAAAAACTAATTGCCCACTGAGGAGGTGGGCAAAGGACCTGAACAGAAGTTTCGCACAATCTGAAATCCGAATGGCCAATAAACAGATGAGAAAATGTTCCCGATCATTAGCCATAAGAGAAATGCAAATCAAAACAACTATGAGGTACCACCTAACACCCTCAAAGATAGCCCAATTCAAAAAATCAGAAAGCAACAGTGTTGGAGGGGCTTTGGTGAGATAGGAACTCTCATCCACTGCGGGTGGACGTGTAGGTATGTACAGCCACTATGGAAATAGATTTGGCGATTTCTCAAACAGATGGAAATTGAGTTACCATATGACCCAGCAATCCCCCTACTGGGAATATACCCAGAAGAGGCAAGAAACAAACCACGGCTAGACATCTGTTCTCCAATGTTTATTACAGCACTGTTCACAATCGTAAGGAGTTGGAAACAACCCAAATTCCACCAACAGACGAATGGATTAAAAAACTGTCGTACATATATACAATAGAGTACTATGTATTGCTAAAAAGCAGTGATGAATGCATGAAATATATCTCTGCATGGGAAGAACTTGAGGAAAGTATGCTAAGTGAAGTAAGCCTAGCACAAAAGGACAAGTACAACATGAGACCGCTGAGGTAAATATATATATATATGAGAGAGAACAGAAAGGTAAGTGCAAAAGGGGCACAGAGAAAAAGCTACTGTATACAAACACTCCAGGGGTGAGGTCCATCCAGGTAGTATGGCAGGGGCCAGACCAAACCCAGGGGTACATATGGTAGCCAACTAAAAAGGGGATGGAGGGAGGAAAGGGGAAAGAAAAAAAAGATGTGTGATGGGGGAATAGGGCACTGACCCACCCAAGGGGAGGGTATTGTTTGTGTCTCCATGGGAAAGAGGGACCTGATATAAAGCCAGTGCCAGAGGAATGCAGTGTGCTGGCAAGGAGTGGGGAGCCAGTGGAGGGCCTGAGGGCTCTGCCCCCCATACCAACTACGTGGACACCTGCCCCCTCACCCCAAAAGAATTTACTTGAGAGGACGGCACTGAATCTGCAGTTAGGGGTGAGGGGCATGTCTGATCAGAGCAAATGGGAGCAAATGAAGGGGGAGGAAGAGAGAGTGGAGCACATCCTGGCCCATCAGGCTTGGAAGATGATATCCCCACTCTGAATAGCCAATGGACAGAGTAGACAATATGGCTGATCTCACTACGAGACATGCCATCCCTTGATGGCCCAGGGCCCTAAGGGGGACAATACAGGAGACTCAGTGTCGGGAGTGGCCCAGACTGACCCTGTGACACGGAGGCAAACCACTAAAAACGTGCGACAGAGCAACCGTGGGAGCAGAGCAGGGAGTTCCCAAGGGAGTACAAAGGGAAGACTCTATGGCCAAAGCATGATACCCCACTGGACCTGACTGAAAGACATGCCTAGAGATCAAAAATCAGATCTTGATCTATTTACAGGTTTTTCTTTCTTTTTTAAATTGTTTTCTTTTAATTAATTTATTCTTCTATGGGTAATTCATTTCCTTTTTTGTTGTCATTGCTGTGTTCTCACTCTTTGACTATCTTGCTATGGCTTGATTTTTGGTGCATATTATTATCTCTAAAGATATATCTAGATAAGATAGACTGGGTGAAGAGTCTGGAGGAGAAAACAACGGGAACAATGGTTCTGGGGGGACATGGGAGAGGGGTAGTAGGGGTTAAGGAGGTGGTGCTGATCAACCCAGGGACAGGGGAGCAACAAGTGATCCAAAATCAGTGGCAAGGAGGATGTGAGAGGCCTGGTAGGGAGTCAGCAAGAGCAATGTAACCAAGAGGAATTACTGAAACCCAAATGAAGGCTGAGCATGATAGTAGGACAAGAGGAAAGTAAAAGGAAATAGAGCAAAGAACTAGGTGACAAAGGGTATTTATAGAGGTCTAAAGACTGGAATGTACATATGTAAATATATTTATATAAGAGTGTGTGGAAACAGATCTATGTGCATATATTTAAAGGTTTAGTATTAAGGTGGCAGGTGGACATTGGGCCTCTACTCAAGCACTTACTCAATGCAAGAACATATTGTTCTATTAATTTGGCATTCCAGGATGCACACCTTCACGACATGCTTGCTGAAGAAAAATGTATGTATAAGAAAATGTCGTGAAGAAAGCTCACAGTGCCCAGCTATCAAAAGATATAGCATCTGGGGTCTTAAAGGCTTGAAGATAAACAAGTGGCCATCTAGCTGAGAAGCATTGTAGCCCACATGAAAGAAGCACAACAGCCTGTCTGACCACAAGGTGTAGAAGAGACCAGTTATCAGACATCAAAGAAATAAAAATCATATCAGTGGGTGCACACTTTCTTGATACAATCAATGACGGCAAACGTGTGCATAAGCAAATGTGAAGAAGACTGATGGTGCCTGGCTATCAAAAGATATACTGTCTGGGGTCTTAAAGGCTGGAAGCTAAACAAGTGTCCAACTAGTTTAGAAGCAACAAAGCCCTCATGGAAGAAACACACCAGCCTGTGTGACCACCAGCTGTCAAAGGGATCAGGTATCAAGCATCAAGGAACAAAAAATTATATCATTGTAAATGTGGGTGAGTGCAGAGTGGAGACTCAAAGCCCATCGGTAGCCAACCAGACACCCCTTACTGAAGGGTTGTGGGGAGGAGATAAGTCAGTCAGGTCACAGGTTAGCAACGATGAAACATAACTTTCCTCTAGTTCTTAAATACTTCTCTCCGTCCCTCCCCCGCCACCTCACTATCATGATCCCAAGTCTACCTTACAAATCCGGCTAGACTAGATGATGTACATTGGTTCAGATAGCAACTGGAAGCACAGGGAATCCAGGGCAGATGACTCCTTCAGGACTAGTGGTGAGAGTGGCGATGCCTGAAGGGTAGAGGGAATGTGGGGTAGAAAGGGGAAAATGATTACAAGAATCTATGTATTGCCGCCTCCCGGGGGGATTGACTGCAGAGAAGAGGATGCTGGGGGGTGGGGGTGGGTGGAGGGGAGACATCAGACAGTGTAACATATGACAAAAAATAATTTATGAATGATGAAGGGTTCATGAGGTAGGAAGGATTGGGGAGGGAGGGGGAAAATGAGCAGCTGATATTTAGGGCTCAAGTAGAAGGCAAGTGTTTTGAGAATGATGAGGGCAACAAATGTACATATGCGCTTGACACAATGGATGTATGTATGGATAGTGATAAGAACTGTATGAGCCCCCAATAAAATGATTTAAAAAATAAATTTTGAAAAGGTGATAAAGATAAGATCATATAAATAAAAAGACAAAAATACAAATAATGCATAAGAAGAAAACCCCCATGGACAATCAAAAAGCCAGGGGAACTATTTCTGTTATCAAACAACTGAGAGATACTTGAACCCAGCACAAATTCAGGTCGTGTCTATAGGGTGGTCAACTCGTATGGAGTTTGATCCAGCACAATCAAGATTACCATGGTCTTTGCCTGATAGTAAGGTCATTTGGAACTCTTGACTTTGGCTAGAGCTGATCTGCCAGTGGCTCAGTCTGACTAGATACTCTGCAGAGGGCTTTTGGGCTCCCACTGTCCTCTACAGCCTTCTACAAATTAGGTAATTTCAGCCCTGCTACTTTTTCTCTTCACCATATTAGAATATTGTAATAGTCATTGTGGATCACACAAGTTGGTGTGCTTCTTCTTCTGTGTGAACTTAGTTGACTTCCCCTGAAATGACTGCTTCTTTGAACACAAGTCTTTAAAACCCCAGACACGATTAGGATGGATAACCAGGCACCATCTCCTTTCTTCACCACACTTTTCTGTAGCACCCTTATCTTCAGACATCACTCCATGAAGGTATTTATCGAGCAGGGCCATCATGCAAGAACTAACTGTTATTAAGTTGGAGCTATGCTTTTTTTTTTGCTGTGACTTGGAATTTAATATATGTGTCATGTCATTCCATAGTTGAATCAGGTCAAACATAATTATACAATTGCTTGTCTAATCAGTGTCCGAGCATACTTTTCATTTCTGAACTTCTTGATGTCATCTCCTTACTTCCCTGTGATTGAAAGAAAAACAGATTCAGGGACACTCAGATGTGTAAGAGAGAGCTTTATATCAAGTAATTATACATCAATAAAACATCCCAGCCCTGCCCAGATTAAGTCCTTAAGTCTGATATTAAACCATATGTCTGATACTACTCCATATATTCCTCTTCAGGCTCATGCAGTACATGCAATGATGTCGAACGCAGGAAGATCACAGGCTGCTACATGGAAAGTCTTGTGGATCCAATGCCGGTGGAAGTACATCCAATGCCAGCGGGAGTGTCTGAAGAGCAGGAAATTGAAGCAGAGGGAGAGTGTGACCCACCTCTAGGTCGAAATAGAGGAAGTTCCTAAAATCCTATGAGAAGGCTATGCCCACAATGAGGCATCATCAGGGTGTGACCTGATTGACAGGCTAGACTTCACCCCCTCCGTCTTAATATTCTCAAGTTAACAGGTGGAGATTATGTGACTACCACACTCTCCGACCACACTACATTGTCCCTCCTCCCAAACCCTTGATATATTTTCTTTCCCTGTAGGCTGAACGTCCCTGGGTTTCATTTACCAAAAAACAGAGAAAGAAATAACCGAGTTTTAAGAGGGTGTTCTCCAATCGTGGCACACCTCTGAGATGTACCCTAATATATATATAAGCATAAGCAAAATATAAGAATGTCCATCACTGGATTTCCAAAATAATACATAACT
The DNA here is from genome assembly GCF_050624435.1 of Tenrec ecaudatus. NCBI lineage: Eukaryota > Metazoa > Chordata > Mammalia > Afrosoricida > Tenrecidae > Tenrec > Tenrec ecaudatus. Next base: position 18,047,010 of record NC_134533.1, read on the forward strand.
TAATATGGAATACAAGGCATTGATCTATCAAGACCTTGATTGTCCACCATCCAAAATCATTCTGCTCTTGGAGCAGCTGTCTTCTGCTTCCTCAGACACCAGGTGACTTCCTGATTCCTTAGTTTACACGTGTCTGAGGTAGAGTCCAGTTCACCCAGTGTGGTTTCCATATGGTGTCTCAATGATTCTGCCTCGGGAGCATTTCATGTGGCCCGAAGATCTAGGATTTAGCGTTCCAGTGTTCTATGGCACCCGGGCTGGGTTTCCAGAATATCCCTAGACTCCCTATGTCAATTCTGCCTACTTTTGCATGCCACAAAAGTCTATCCCCACATAATGTTCCCTAGAGTATCCTCACCTCTCTTCCCCTCACTTGGAGGTCACCTGTACCTCCCCCATCCCCTTTGCAGATATGCACCTATATTTCCCCCAAACTTGACTGTTCCCTCTCCCTGCTCCCTCATTGACCCTCCCTACAGTAAACTTCATCCTTCAGGGTTGTCTCCCTCTATGGGGGACTTCACCAGAACCATTTAGCTACATCTCAGCAAACAACATGCCCCCGATTCCAGCTGTCCTAAGGTGCTCCCCTCACCCCTGCTAAGTGACCTACACAGTAGTTACCTGTAGCAGATGATGTGTGATTATAGGCACTGATCCCACTCTTTACCTGGCTGTAAGGTCCTGGCCAGAAGATTGGATGGCCTGCATGATTGTGCTTGTGCCCAGTCTGATGCTTGTTTCTACAGCAGGGGACTCATGCAGTGTTTGTCCTTTTGTGCTTGACTAACTTCACTCAGCGCAGTGTCTTCCAGATCCCTCCATGAGCTGAGGTGTGTCCTTGTTTCATCACTGATTACTTGGGATGCATAATATTCCAATCTGTGAATGTACCAGAATTTTCTTATCCACTCATATATTGCTGGGGATATAAGCTGTTTCCAGCTTCTTGCTATTGTGAACTGTGCTACAGTGAACATTGGGGAAGCACATATCTGCTCATTATCTGCTTCTTATTTCTTTGGGGTATGTGCCCAGTAACGGTATTGCTGGGTTATATGGTAGTTCATTTTCCATCTGTTTTAGGTATCACCATGTCACCTTCAAAAGTGGCTGTATTGTATTTACAAGTCCACCAGCAATGCATGAGAGTTCCTATCTCTCTACATCCTCCTCAACATTTGTTGTTCTCAGGTTTTTAAAACAGGGCTACAGTAATGGGCAATAGGTGGTATCTCATGATTGTTTTGATTTGCATTACCCGGATGGCTAATGACCTGGAGCATTTCATCCTGTGTTTATTAGCCATTGGAATGTCATTCTTTGTGAATCATCTTTTCAGGTATTTTGCCAAACTTTTCAGAGGTCTATTGATTTTTTCCCCCTTGTTGTACACTTGTAAAATTCTGTAGATATTTCATAATTAGTCCTTTGTCTGTTATGTCATTACTAAATATCTTTTCCCAGTCTGTGGGCTCTCTTTGTACTCTTTTAATAAAGTCTTTCAATGTACATAACTATTTTATTTTTAACAGGTCCCATTCATCTATTTTATCTTTCAATGAGTTTTTTCCTTTGTTAATTCTGGTAACACATGTATTTCCTGTACTAAGGCTCCTAGTTTTTCCAAATTTTTTTGATGATCTTGATAGTCTGAGTTTTACATTTAGATGTTTGATCCACCTTGAATTGTTTTTTGTGCATGGAGTAAGATGGGGTCTTGTTTCATTCTTGTGCACATGGATGTCCATTTGTGATGGGTAGGTTTATTGTGCCAACCTGGCCAATAGGAACATGTGGGATTAATCAGGTTACAGTTTATTGGAGGGCAAAGAGATAAATGGCTCTGCAAGGCCTGCCCCCATCTCTTTTGCTCTCTGGTGATTGGAGCACGCTGGAGCTGTGCAGGCTGCTGCTTGAGTTCTGTACCTCAAACTGTGAGCCACACTACCTGTGGGACAGGCCAATCTGTGGATTATGTCGCTTGAGCTTGAGGCTCCTTTGAGGCCTGCTTGACCACGCTACTGTGGTACGTCGCTTGAGCGTGAGGTTGGTGGATTCTGCTACTTTGCATTGCTTGCACTCAATATCCCATCCAGACCTGCTTTGCTAAGCTCCTGAGCTACTGACTGTTCCTGACCCATCTTGCTGCTTCCTGTTTGTGGGCAGACTCTGCTTGCCTTGCCCCAGGGGGGACCCTGATGTCTCCTTCCTTGACCTTGGACCCAGCAGTCACATGAGTTGAAAGACTTCCAGTATGTGAACTGTTCCATCAAAGTGAGTTGAACTGAGCCCTCTGCACTGCTGTGTGGACAACTAATTAGCTGTTATATTCCTTCTCGCTGTATAAACCAATCCTCTTATATATATAAAATCATAAGTGTCTTGGCTTTGTTTCTCTGGAGAACCCTGCCTAACACCATCTTTCCCAACACTATTTATTGAAGGGTGCATCTGCTTCTCATTTAAATATTTGTTTGGCCTTTGCCTTTGTCAAAAACCAATAGTCTGTCTGTATGCGGATGTTTTTCTGGCTTTTCTATCCTGATTCATTGGTCCTTGGATCTCCGTTATACTAATATCTGGTTGTTTTGACAACTGTAGCTTTACAATGGGTTTTGTGATCAGGTAATGCAAGACCACCTATTTTGTTCTTCTTTTTGATAAGTTCTTTGCTTATCCTAGTCTTCTTTACCCTCCATATGAAGTTATTAATACTTTTTTCCATTTTGTTGAAGAATGATGCCAGATTTGAATTGGGATTGAAATGAATCTGTAAAGTGGTTTAGGCAATATTGACATTTTCATGATATTGAGTCTTCCAATCAATGAACATGTAATTCTCCTCCATTTGTGCAGATCCCTTCTGATTTCTTGGAGTAATGTTCTGTAATTTTCTTCATACAGGGGTTTAGTTTCTTTTGGTTAGGCTTAGTCACAGGTATTTCAGCTTCTTTATGACTATTGTGATTGGTATAGTTTTCTCGATATCTTTTTTGGTATTCCCATCATTTGTATACCAATTGATTTCTGCTTGTTAATCATGTATCCTGCCACACTACCGAACTCCTAAGTTGTTTCCAGGTATCCTATTGTAGACACCATAGGGATTCTCCATATATAAAATTGTGTTGTCTGAAAAAAGGGAAAGTTTCACTTCTTCTTTACCAAAGTGAACTTCCTTGATCAGTTGCTGCTGTCTTATGTTACTGGCTAGGACTTCCAGCATTGAATAAACTGAATAAAAGTGGGGATAAGGGACATCCTTGTCAGGTTCCTTATTCTGTGGGAAAGTTTTCAGCTTTTCCCCATTGAGTTTTATATTGGCTAATGCTTTCTTATATCTCACCTTTATCGCACTGAGAATTTTCCTTTCCAATACTATCTTCTTGAGAATTTTTATTAGGAATCGGTGTTGGATATTATCAAATACTTTTTCTGCATCAATTGATATGATTGTATGGTTCTTGCCCTTTCTTTTCCTTTCCTCATTTTATTGGGAGCTCTTACAGATATGTTAATTGATAGTTCAATTAGATCAAGCATAATTGTACAATTGCTGCCACGATCATTTTAAAAATACTTTCTTCTTACACTCCTTGATATCAGCTCCCCGTTATCCTTGACTTCCCTCACCCTACCCCCAAGGAACTTTTGTTTTTTAATAAAATATTGTTATTTTATTGTATTATATTTGCTCTGTCTTGCGCCATCTAATGTATCCGTTCACCTACCATTCTGTTATTCATTCCCCTTGAGTGGAGTTATATGGTCATCATTGCATCAGTTCTGTCTCCCCTCTTTCACCCCCATTTCTTTCTGTACCCTCAGGGAATCATTACTCCCATTATTATTTCTGAAGGGTTTATCTATCTTGGATTTCATGCATCAAATGATTGAATTGTACAAATGAGCATATGCAAGTCTAACAGAATTAATGAAGTAAAACTGAGGGCATAATAGTAGGGGGAGGAAATATTTTAAAAGTAGAGGATAGTTTCAACAGTGATATATTGCACCCTGGATATATCATCCCTTCTGTGTGGCCCTTATTTGAGGGGCTATCCAATTATCTTACAGGTGGTCTTTGGGTCTCCAACTTGTCTTTGCTTCTTCCCATCAAATTTGTTTGCTTGTGTTTGAATTTCTGATACCTATTCCCATCAACACCTCATGATATGGCCACTTGTTTAACTTCAAGCCTTGAAGACTCCAGATGCTATATCTTTTAATAGCTGGGCACCATCAGCTTTCTTCAGCATCAGCTTTCTTGTTAATATGGTGGATTACTTTAATTTTTTTGAATGTTGAACCATCCCTGCATTCCTGATATGAATCCCTCTTGGTCATTATGTATTATTTTTAAAATATGTTTTTGGATTCTATTGGCCAAGATTTTGTTATGAATGTTTGCATCTATGTTCATGACAGATATAAGTCTGTAATTCTCTATCCTTTTGGGGCCTTTGTCCAGATTCTCTATCAGGGTTATTCTGGCTTCATATAATGAGTGAGTTTGGGAGCTTGCTGTCCCTTTCTATGTTCCTGAAGATTTTGTGTATTAATGGTGTCAGCTCTCTGAATGTTTGGTAGAATTCTCCCCTGAAGCCATCTGGACAGGTTTTTTTATAGTTGGGAATTTCTTGACGACCTTATCTGTTTCTTCTTTTGCTATGGGTCTGTCCAAGTTCTTAAAATCCATATGTGTTAATTTAGGGAGAGAGTGTTGTTCTAGGTATCCATGTACTCCAGGTTATTGAATTTGTTAGCATATTCTTTTTAATAGTACTGTGTTAATAGTCTTTCTATTTCATTTGTGTCTGTTGTGACTTCCCATGTTTCAGCCCTAATTATTGATATTGACATCTTCTTCCTTCCCTTTGATAAGTTTGTAAGCTGTTTATCAAGCTTGCTCTGTGTCCCAGCATGTGGTCTATTCTAGAATATGAGCCATGTGCATTGGTGAAGAATGTTGGGTTTTTTTGCTGATTGATAGAGAGCTCTATAAAAATCTATGAGGTCAAGTAGATTGATTGTCTTGTTCAACTCTTGTGTTAGTCTAGACTAGAGAAACAAATTCTTAAACACACATATGAATATAAGAAAGAGGTCTACATACAAGAACAATTAAATATTAAGAAAACATCCCAGTCCTATCCAAATCAAGTCCATAATTTCAACATTAGCCCATGTCTGATACCAATCTTTAAAGTCTGCTTCTGGCTCACGGAACACTTTGAATGATGCCAAATGCAGGAAGAATGCTGGCCAGTAAGTGGGAAGTCTTGTGGCTCCAGTGGCGTTGTAAGCATCTCAGCACTGGCAGGGGTCTCCACATGGCTCCTCCAGCTCCCAGGCCTCTGGCTGCATCAGGGTAGCTTTATTTGTCTTCTTGTCAGAAATGTCTCACAGGAAGTGAGCCTGTGTCCTGCCTCCTGTGAGTGATTTATCTCCATAGCGCCTCCAAATGAGGTTATCAAGCTACAACCTGATTGACTGGCCAGACTCCACCCCTTTACTTTTAAGCCTCTCAAATTGACAACAGATTATGTAACTTTTCTTACCTGTTGATCTAGCTTCCTTTGGGAGTGGTGTATTAAAATCACCTACTGTAGTTTTTGATCTAGTTTCTTCTCTTTAAGGACTTGGTTGTTGAATTTCGAGGTTCTTTCACTGGGTGCATATAAGTTTATTAGGGTTACGTGCTCTTGGTCTATTGATCTCTTGAACATGATGTAATGTCCATTTATGTCTCTTGTTATCTGTGTACCTTGAGGCTTATTTTGCCAGATAAATAATACCCCTAATTTTATGATTGCCATTAGCTTGGTAATTAGCTGTTGTTTGTGTCACATTGTGGATTAAATAAGGTGTTGTTTTGACATTTTTTGTTTGCAGGGAGATGGGGCTAGCTGTATAGGCTAGGGGAGGATCAGCTAGGTGTTGGAGAAGGTATTGTGTGTGGGTGATGAGCACATGTTAGTTGGGTGAGTAGGGGAAATAGGATACAGGTTCTTGGGCATATGTTTCAGTTAGTGGAATTAATCTTACTAAACTTTTCTGCTAAGTGTGTTAATTTTTAGTGTGTTTGGCGAAGAGGTTTATGGGGATATGTATTTAGTTTGTAAGTTGGTGGACAACTGATATTGTCAAGAGGTAGGAAGATATTTTCAGGTTCGAGCAATCTGGGGTGCAGGATGGGTATATTAAATCTACCAGAGTCCCTTATTGACCCTGCAAGTTGTGAAAGGGAGAGTGCAGTTCTTCAATTATATGCATTTACATCAAAGATCCCTGTATAGTAGCTTGCAGCGCAACTCTGAATTCCCCACTTCTTATGTATGGTCCACAGGTAGATATAGGCTATTGTAGTGGGTGCCCCAGGGGGGAGGGGCTTCTGATGAGAAGGCAGTCTCCTTAGGGTCAGTGGGACCCCATGTTCACTGGTTATCAAACATAATGTTCTTTTCCAAAGACATCTCCCCTGATAATATGCCCAATGGACCTGATACAGAATCTCACCATGCTTCCTAGGAGCGTCTGACTGCTTCGTCTAAGGCAGGTTTGCTTGTGCTTCTGGCAGCCCGCATTATTTTCCATGGTTTTCACCAGCACCACAATTCAAATGCATCTAATCTGCTTTTCCTAGTGAACAACAGGTTAATAAAAGGCATCAGCTAAGTCCAATTGGAAGAAGCACACCCGCCTGTGTGATCCAAGGATTGTACATAGTAAAACCCAAATATGGAGGTGGAAATGTATCAGAGTTTACATTCTGAACACTTGGTTTACCGAAAACTGTGGCTGACATTAGAAGCCTATTATCCATTTGTAGGTCCCCAGGTGGATAAAAACTATTGTAAATTCCCCATGACCATAGTGGAGGGATGGGAATTGCCTTTGCTATCAGTTTTTACAGAACTGTAAGCACTGTATCATTTGATCTTCCTTTTTACCTATTTTAAAGTTGTTTCAGTTTTTAATATTTTCTACTTTCTTTTTGATTGAGGTTTTTCTCTGATTTACTCTGTCAGTGTTTTCATTTTTGCTGTTTTTTGTTTCTTGTTTCTGTTCTGTATTTTCAGCATAAGAAATCCAAGCTAGGTAAAACTATAGTCACAGTAACTGGAGTAATAATTACCTAGGAGCAATGCAAGGGAATTGGAGGGAAAGTGGGAGCTAAAAACAATGAGTACAAGTAAGAAGAAAATCTTCTAAAATTGTGGTGATGGTTGTACAAGTCTTCTTAATATAACTGTACTATTGAATTTTATGATATGCGAATGTTATGCCAATAAAACCTCCAAATACAAATTTCATGAGATCCCTAGAAAGCCATATAACACAATCTTTTTTAAAAAGGTTTTGTTTGGCGAAGAGGGTTCATGTCTCTATTGGAAAGGGAAATTCCACTTTGGATGGTGGGTAGACTGGGTGGGGCACTCAGCCATTGGGATAAAAAGCTTCACATGGCTTGTAGAGACCTCAAGGAGAAAAAAAAAATGTTTATTTTGTAATGGCTTCTTAGAGGACTGCTAAATCTGACCACCAGATGGCAGTAAGAGATCATAAATTAAAATACATCTGTCCACTTAAATGCCTTTTAATATTGTTATTAGGATAGATGGCTTGTAAAAACGTTTATAGGTATGACTTGTGGGGTGCTGTGAGGTCCCTGGAGCCATATGCACGATTTGTGCGTCTGTGTACATGCATAGTATTCCAGAGGAAAGAACCAGACAGAGCTTCTTCCATTAGAAGTTCTGAAATTCACAGCGTCCCTTTGCAAAACCATCTCAAACCTCCCTGGACGCTGTTAACACCTGTCCATTTGACTTAGGGATGATTTCCATACTCTCTAGTGAAAGACTTGTAAGAAAGGACAGCAACTTCTACAAGAAACCACTATATAAAAGGCAGCATTGATAGTTTCTACCTGCAAGATTACAACTTGTTTTCGAAGCTTAGGAGGGGAGAGTACTTGGGAGAGTCGATCTCAGCAGGAAGGCATTTGGGCTCGAGGTAATATTCTAGCTACTGATCCCATAAAGGTGTAACTGGTTTGTAGAAACTTTCAGGAGAGAAGAACCAATAACCACTGAGTCCGTGCCTAAAAGCAAAGACACTCCTGACAGAGCCCTGGTTTCATCCTAAGCCTTAACATGAGTTCAAATGCCATCGTGAGGACTCCACGCTCAGTTTCTGACCCCCAAGCTGCCAAAGCGAAGTCCATGCAGACAGGAAGGGGCAGCTGTTAGGTAGCTTAGCCTAGGGAATTGGGAAGTCCATTACGCATGCCCAGGAGAGCCAGCAAAAGACAAAAGCTGGATTTTCCCGTCGGTGGGCTTGGATGGGCATTACACCTGGAGCAGCTCACCTGGGCCGGGTGATTGCAATTCAGCCAATGGGATCGACCTGGGGTCGTTCACCACACCTCCCCCGGGAACCATTAAAAGACAGGGACCTGAAGGGAGAGGGGCTCTTGGGCTCTTGGTCTTGTCTTGCTTGGGCGGTCTGGTGGTCTTCGTGGGAGGTGAGAGATCCTTGCGTGTCCCGGAGCAGTCTCTGCCAGGCCGCATGGTCAAAGGAATCCTATGCCTGCCGCGTAAAACCTGATGCTTCTTTGAACCTTCATTAAATTCACTTGGATCACGAGCCCGGCTTCGGCGTGAAATCTTTCTCGCATGGAGCCAAGGACTGAGGCTGAGATTTAGGCCGAAGAGAGAAACCTAACACAGCTAGTAGCCTTGAGCAATCTCCGTAATACCTGAAGGCAGTGGGAAGCAGGTTACTAATGGGATAGATGGAGGAACATCCACATGAAATAAACAGACATAGACAAAGAATAGATAGGTGAAGGAGAAATGCACAAAGGATAAAGTAAAGGTAGACATAAAGAAGTTCCCCCTGAAGACAAAGATATACATATAAGACGGAGCCATCTCCTTGTCTTCACCAATTCTGGCCTGATAGATCCACAAACGGCCCCTCCTGACTGTCTTTATTATAAAGCCTTTGACGAAGATTTCTTGCAGAAGTTTTGGTTGTAAGAACCAAACCACTGCCAACCAACTCTTGTGTCTGTTTCAGCCTGATTCTGGTATTGTAAGTTCCTGCATCCTGTGAATTAAAGTGCTGTGGAAATTTCCTGGCACCGCTGCTTTGGGTGATTTCTTACCCAGTACACTGCTCTACTATTCCAATCGTGGATATGTTAGGTTTCTGGAGTGGTCTTGCTTCTCAATGCTGAAAGAATTCAAGCCGCAAAAGCACTTTTGTAAATCCATGCAACTTTTAGGAGTAAATGGGAAGTTTCAGGTATTCACAGGAAATCCCAAAAGAGTGCCCTGAGAGAGAGGCAGGCCCATGGTCAGTGCAGCTCCCATGTGCTCCCGCCCTGACCTCCAAGAGCACACCCAAATGATAAAGGAGTCAAAGAGGGAAGTAAAAGAGCAATAAAAGAAAGTAGGCTTGCCTGTGGCAGTCTCTTATCGCCTTCAGCTGGGGAGGCGTGGTTGAAGGTGTTGACCTGCCTCATTGGTTGGGTTTAAGCATACCTGGGTGACGTCATGTGGCTAGGACCTCCCACCTGGGCCTTGTAGCTTGTGTCTGAGCATGCTCAGTTTGGTTCTTTCCATAGGTGTCTAAGGTGCTTGATTTCTTCCCCAACCCTTTGTTGTGACCCGATACAGGCATCTGGGGACACAACTCCCCCTTAGTCCCTATTCTGGCTACCACCAGGTTGTTTCATTTCCCCAATAAGCTATTGCATTTCAACAGAAGCCCCACTGATCTCTTCGCCAAGTTTTATGAGAAAGTGAAAAATTGTAAATTAATTTGAATACTCATAAGATAGAGTGAGGGAGCAAAAGTGTAGATTTGGAAAGAGCATGCAGACGCAGAGTCCATGACAACATCTTGGGACTACATCTCCCAGAACCCCATCTACCAGCAGTCCAGACAATCTTGTTAAAAAGCTTGATGTGCATGTGGGCAAGCAAGAAATACTAAGTCCAGCCATGCTGGCTGGGTAAAGGTTTCTTCTACCTAGTAGCTTCTAAATGAAACTTTCTTGTGAAGCCTTCCAAAAATAGACCATACTGCTGGTGGGACAAAAACGTAATTCAGGTAACACAGGTAGCATATCATGTAAATCATAAATTTGAGATGAGTCTTAAAACCACAAACACAGAAACAAAAGACCAGTTTCTACAGACTGGACTCCTGTGTAGAGTGACCTCACCTGCATGTGGTAGTTGGGTATTGAAGAAGGAAAACTGAAGAAGTATTGATGCGGTTGAATTGCGGTGCCGGTGAAGAATGTGAAACTTTGACTATTGCAAGGACAAACAAAGTTGTCTTGGAAGAAGAGATCATTACTTTTCAGCATAATATTTCACTTTGACTTTTTGAGCTGCCGTTTGAAATGTTCTTTTCAGCTCTGTGATATCATCACTTTTTCTCATTTGTCTTAGCGAGTCCATGATTAAGCACAGGTTTCAGAGTCTCTTCTGACGTCCACTTTGATCTTTTTCTCTTTCCTGACTTTTTAGCGTCCGCTTTCTTTCATTAGGAAAGATGCTCTGGATGTCCTCCCACAGTTCATCTAGTCTTTTGTCCTCAGTGTTCCATACAGAAAATCTGTTCTTGAGATATTCTTGAAATTCAGGTGGGATAAACTCAAGGCCATATTTTAGCTCTCATGGACTTGTTTGGATTATCTTCAGCTTCAACCTGAACTTACATAATGAGCAATGGTCGGTCTGGTCCACAGTCAGCCCCAGGCCTGGTTTAAACTGCCAATATCCAGCTTCTCCATTGTCTCTTCTTACAGACAGATGTAGTCCATTTGATTTCTGTGTATTCTATCTGGAGAAATCTATTTGTATAGTTGTTATGAACAAGTCGCTGGTTTTGCAAAATTGTATCCTGCAATCTCGAGGTTTGTTTTAATCACCAAGATAATATTCCCCCACTACAGTTCCTTCCTCTGATTCCAACTTTTGCATTCCTATCACCAGTAATTATCCAGGCATCCTGATTAACTTCAGACTGAAGATGTTGATAGAAGTCTTCAATTTCCTTATCTCTAACAGGTGGTTCAAAGATGGACTGACACAGTGGCTACAACACGGACTCAAACAGAAGAACACTTGTGAGGGTGTCCAAGGACTGGGCAGTGTTTCAGTCTGTTGTACATTAGGTCTCTGTGAGTCCGCCGACAGGATGATACCTAAAAATGACATTTAAATAATAAGGAGAGCACCATTTTACATGTGAGTACTGGAATTTTGACCTTTTCAAATGCTCTATTTCCCCAAATCTTTGAAAAGCATTTAGGGGAGAAATTTTTTTTATACTGAGATTCCTAATATGTAACAAAAAAGAGGAAAATCCATTTGTAATGTATGTGGCATCTTCAAAAGCTCGGGGAAAACAGTAACTTTTAATGTCATTTCTCCATGACTTTTTGGAGCCCTTCATAAAATACATACAGTGTTAACCCCCAAATACTTTTGAATAGCTAATACTTGAATTAAGTTGAAACATATTCACAGTTCATTTGTTTTTTTCTCTCATGATTAGAAACAAAATAATAAAAAAATCATGGTGGAAAAAGTGATAGGATGAGATGCATGGTGATGTAAAGAATCCCTATGCGGATACATTTGGTGCAATTTCTGGCAAGGCTACATAGCAACTCCCCCTTAACCATTAGATTTTCCTAGGCTTCGTTCCAATCGGCACTGGATTTGCTCATATTAAAATCAATAAGATTGAAGTTAGTGACTCAACCCTTACCCTGCTCAGGTGATTATTCATTCTTCCTCAGGGGTCTGATTTTCCTGGGATGAGCTTCCCATCCCAAGGATCTTGACTAACGTAAGGTGTCTACGTAAACAAGCCCCATGTGGTTCAGAGAAGTGTTAAAACACCTGAAGACCTCATGGCACCTGATGCACTTGGAAGACTGGTTCTGCATCAAGCGGTGTCTGAAGTGCACGGGGGCTTGTCCTTGGCTCTATGTCCTCTTTCAAGATGAGCTACACATTCATAAGGTGTTTGTGGAATCACTCTTTGAATGACTCAGAAACTGTGGATGCCCTGGGCCATCAACATTATGAGGTGAACAAATATGACTAGTGAACCACCTCAGGCCTCTCATCACTATAGCCTGCCTGACGGCCACAAAGATCCAATATTATGGCAGGGGGTCGGGGGGGGGGCAATGTTGGGCTGTGTGTAGATTTAGCGATTGCTTTTAAGACTGAGGGTGTTGTGGTAGTGTTGTGAGGGTCTGGTCACTGTGGTGGTGGTACCTGAGAGTATTGTGGTTGTTAGGTTCTGACTTATAGCTACTCTGTGCACAACACAAGGAAACACCAAGAGGTCCTGCACCTTCCTCACAATTGTTCTTGTTTGAGGCCATTGTTGCAGCCATTGTGTCAGCACTTCTTGTCCTGGGGTTTCCTCTCTTTTTTTTTGCTGTCCCTTCACTTTACTAAGCAAAATGTCTTTTTCCAGGAACTGGCCTCTCCTGATAAAATGTCTAAATTCCTGAGACAAAGTCTTGCCATCTTTGCTTCCAAAGAGCATTCTGGTTGGACTTCTTCCAAGACAGATATGTTTCTTCTTTTGGCAGTCCACAGAAATTTCAATATTCTTCACCAGCACCTTAATTCAAATGCATTGATTCTTCTTCAGTCCTCCTTATTCAATGTCCCACTTTCACATGCATATGAGGCAATTGAAAATATCCTGGCTTAAGTCAAGGACATCTTAATCCTCAAAGTAACATCCATGCTGTTCAACATGTTAAAGTGGTCCTGTGCAGCAGACTTATCCACTGCAATGTATTGTCTCTGTGTGTCTATGAATCAATTCCGTCCTGTAATATAACTATTTTCCAAGTTGCCTCAGGTGCCAGGCTCACCTTCTCACATCTCAGAGAGAACCAGGTGCTTACAGACACCCCTAGGGCTCATCCATGAACCAAAGCTACATGGATCCCAATAACTAGAGTGAGGGCATGAGAGGTTACTGATTAGATGAGTGAAATATTATCATTGAAATGATCGACATTTTACCTAGTCCAACTAATTTATAGCATTAATTTCTTACAGGAGAGATTTTGTTAGCAAACATTTATTTAAGTTAATTTCATTAAAAATGTGTGGAGATGTATTTTAAGAACATTCTTTGGTTATGGGAATCAGATAACAGAGCCCTGAGGAAGTACACTTGTATGCAATTTTCAGAGTCTTTGGGCTGCCATCTTCTCAGGAAGCAGGCTTGAATTGATAAGCATGCACCTTAAGCTCTTAGTTTTATTTTTCAAGAAGAATAAGGGAGCAAGGATGGTAGGCAGAAGGGCATGAATTATGCAGCCATGCCTCGACCCACTCTTGCAGCATCAGGTCTATGTGACACAGAATCTTATTGGTGCCTAGAATGGCTGCAATACCCAAAGCAGGACCAACTCCTTCCAGAGTAGAGGGAAGTGACACCAACATTCTATCAATGCTGCCTAAGAAAACGTTAGCTTGTCCAGAAGCCACATTTAAAATTCATTTGGTGATAGGCTTGCACGAACTCTAGACTCCATTTTTTTTCTTACGTTGTGTCTTTCCCAACTCTCCTCCCCCCATCTCCAACTGAGGCGTACAGGTTTCTACAATCTACAGATAAAGTTTGTATTTTCAGATTACGCTCAACTACCTTGGCGCAAAATGCTGAGAACTGTGGTTTCTAGCAAATAGCCAGTTTCTAAGAATCATTTTAACGTCTTTAAAAATAATTGTAGAGCCCACTCAAATGCTTCAGAACATTTTCAGAGGGTCAGGAAGATGTTAATATTTAATTTACTGTATTGTATTTTTATTTATTTGAAGATAACAAAAGTGAGTAACATAAAATCACCTACCCAAGCCCACTGCCAATTATTCAATTCTGAGTGGGACTATAGCCCAGAGCAGAACTGCTCCTTAGAGTTCTGAGGTTGTAAATCTTCACAGGAGTAGACAGTCTCATTTATCTCTCATAAAAATGCTAATAGGATGGAAATTTTCTCTAATTTACCCCTGGCACCCACTGCCAGTGTGTTTTTCCCCCCCTGGTGTTCTCAGTCAATTTTAAAAAAATAAATAAATCATTTTATTGGGGGCTCTTACAGCTCTTACAACAATCCCTACATCAATTGTATCAAGAACATTTGTACATATATTGCCTTTATCACTTTCAGAATATTTTCTTTCTGCTTGAGTCCTTGGTATCTGCTCCTTTTTTACCCTCCCCGCACCCTTCCACACAGTGGACCCCTATAAAATGAGAAATTATTATTATTTCAATATCTTACACTGCCAGCTGTGTCCTTTCATCCATGTTATTGTTGTCCATCCTTCTTGGAAGAGGGGGATTGTGCATCATTGTAGTCAGTTCCCCTTTTTCTCCCTCTCCCCTCCCCCCATCCTCTCCCTACCCTCATTTTATCACTACTTATAATATGTCTGTTCCTGGGGAATTTATCTGTCCTGCAGTCCATGTGTCAAGAGCTCTTATCTGTACCAGTGTCTGTGCTCAGAACTGGGGCCATGAAAGCAGCAGGGAGGAAGCACTAAAGAGTTAGAGGAGTGTAGTGTGTTCCATCAGTGTTGTGCTGCACCTGGCTGTCTCATTCTCTTTTTGTAACCCTTCTGTGTAGGGATGTCCAGTTAGTTACAGATGGGCTTTGGGTCTCCGCTCTGACCCACATCATTTGCGTCAATATATTGTGTAGAATTAAAAATATTTTAATTTTTAAAGTAGGCTATCCACATGTATTTTATTCTAAAAGAACTGAGAAATATTAAAGTTGGAGCAACTTAAGGATCAAATATGTACAGAAGTATCTGTAAACTGTTAATAGGATTTGAATGGGGTGTAGAGTAAGGTTATAAAGATGTTATTTTTCTTATCTTCTATGTTTATATTTTCTTCTCTTTTTTATGTGATTATTATGTGTTGTTTTACTTGTAGAAACAAGGAGGTAGAAAATAAGAATTACAAAATATGTAAAGCACAGTATATTGCAGATACCTTTTGCTTAAAATGTCCCTTCATAAGCCTCCTCTCCTTGATGTTTCAGCTCAGCATAGAAGGTCTGAAAATATACTCATTGTTATGATGAACCTCACCAGGTTCAGACATTTCAATTATTCTAACTGGTCTAACTGGATAGTCCTGAAACTTTATTATATATCCAGTAAAGAAATTGTTGAGGGAAAGTAGAATTTCTCTGACTCTGTGGGTCACCATGCCTTTTGATCATCTGTAGGACATCACAGGATGACCCTCAACAAGATGAACTGGCAAGGAAGGTGTCTGCAATAATGAAGTGAAACTTAGGAACCAGTGTGTGGATGACGCAAGATTGGCCAGTTTCTCCTTCTGTTGCACAAGGGGTCACTGTGCGTGGAAATTGGCTCCATGGAACACAACAGCAACAACAATATATGGACGTTGGAAGGAGCTTTGATGGTGCAATGGGTAAACACTGAGCTGCCAACCAAAAGGTTGACAGTTCTCACCCTCCTAGCAGCTCACAGAGAGAAGGAGCTGGGGATGTGTTTCAGCCTCGATGGAAACCCTACTGGCCAGCTCTACAGAGAAAACCTAGATGCAACCAACAACAGCAACATGGGGACACTGGAATCTCTAGGTGGTGCAAATGGCTATCCCTGCAAGGCTAGAGGTTCAAGTCTACTATGAGGTACCTCAGAAGAAAGGCCTACTGATCTGCTTCAAAAATGCAGTCAATGAAAAAAAAATGCAGTCAATGAAATCTGTATGGAGTATGGTTCTTCCCAAACATACAAAGGGTCAACACATGTCAGGGGTAACTCCATGGCAACTAAATAGGTGCATTATGAAATGCAGTCTTCCCGAAAAAGAAGTAGGTCATAAAATGAGAGCACTATGGAAGAATGGAAAGATGCCCTTTCCAACTACAACTGGTTTAGTGACTTATAACTATCACCAGAGAATGTGGGTGATTTCCCTTTTACCTATTTTCTAGTCCAGATGGGAATTCACTTTTTGATGCAGAACTTCCTCCTGCTGATCGTCCGATGCATGGCATCTTTCACCTCTTTATTTCTCAGGCTGTAGATGAGGGGGTTCAGCATGGGGATCACGGCCGTGTAGAACACGGAAACCATTTTATTGAGCTCTAGAGAGAATATGGCACCTGGACGCACATAGATAAAGAAGAGAGTGCCGTACAAGATGGACACAGCTGTGATGTGGGAAGAGCAGGTGGAAAAGGCTTTACGTCTCCCCTCCGTGGATCGGATCCTCAGAATGGCAAGAAGGATGTAAAAATAGGAGATTATAATGGTCAGGCTACTAACAACGAGTACAGCTCCAGCCACAATGAACACTAACAACTTATTGATCCATATATCAGCACATACAAGAGAGAGAAGAGGAGACATGTCACAGAAGAAATGATTGATGACATTGGGGCCACAGAAAGGGTGGCGGAATGCATTAGTTGTGTGAGTCATCGTGTTCATGAACCCAACGACATAGGGACCAGCCACCAACTGGACACAGAGTCTCTGGGACATGACAACGGAATACAACAATGGGTTGCAGATGGCCACATAGCGGTCATAGGCCATGGATGCCAAGAGAAGGCACTCAATGGCCACAAAGAAGCCAAAGAACCACTGCTGCAAGGCACATCCCAGGAAAGAGATGACTTTCCTTTCTTCAAAGAAGTCAGTGAGCATCTTGGGGCCAACAACGGAGGAAAAACAAATGTCTACAAAAGACAGGTGGCTGAGGAAAAAGTACATGGGTGTGTGAAGACGTGAATCGAGCCGTATGAGAATAATCATGCCCAAGTTTCCTGTCATAGTAATCAGGTAAAAAAGTAAGAAGAGCAAGAAGAGGAGGACCTGTAATCGAGGGTGGTACTTTAACCCTATGAAAATGAACTCTGTGATCCTGGTGTAGTTTTCTTCAGCCATTGGTTGGTTCCGTCTCTGTAGTCAGGAGGCAGGTGGAGGGGAGAAACACAAAAAATTGATAATGATACATCAATGTAAATGTCTTAAATTAATAACATAATAAATTCCAAGGCAAATAAAGATTGAATTTTCTTAGAACATTGATGTAAAAGAAGTCTCAGTGAAATACTGACACATAAAAAATTCACCACTCTAATAAGAAATAAGAGCCAACATTTTTAAAGACATATTTACGAATTGATTATCTTTAGAATATTTTATATAGTCCCTATATTTCCAGATTAGAGAGAATTATATAATTATTATTCCAATCAAGTGTGAAAATAATTTGATAAAATCAGCTCTCAGAATATTCTCAAATTCTAAATAATGAGGAAATATTTAACTGAATGAAAACATCTTGCAGAAGTTTTCAGGAAATATATGTGTGAAATGTAAAATATTAGATATATTTACATTATAACTAGAAACCATTTAAAAATAGACATCAAAATACTGAAATATGAAACATTTAAAATGACATGTCATCATTTAAATTCCATGCTCTGATTATTAATGGATGTTCGCAGCTCTTTCTTCTCATTTTGAGTCCTGTCCCATCATGCAATGAAGGTCCTGAAAGCTCAGTTCCATCCACATGATTTAAGTCAATGGTACGGTGTTACCTGGGTAGATGAGAGAAAGAAATCCAGGGAGACTCATCTGTATAAAAGAGAACTTTATATAGAAGACCAATTGAATATTGAGAAAACATCCCTGCCCAGTCCAGATCAAGTCCACAAGTCTGATATTAGCCCATATGTCTGACACCAATCTATAAATTCCTCTTCAGTCTCCTGAAACACATGCAATGATGCTGAATGCAGGATGATCACAGGGCATTGAGTGGAAAGTCTTGTGGATCCAGAGGTAGTATAAGCATCTCAGTGCTAGCAGGGTCTCCACGTGGCTTCTCCAGCTCCATGGTTCTGGCTGCCATCACCCTGTCTCCATGTGGCTTGTGAACAAGAATGTTTCACAGGGACTGTGTGTGTGTCCTGCCTCCAATGAGCTATTAATCTCCTTAGCCCCTTCAAATCAGGTCAATAAGCTGGGACCTGACAGGCTAAACTTCATCCCCTCACTCTAATGCTCTCAAAGTTAGAAGAGATCATGTGACTCCCACAGCTACTTTGAGATGGCAGCTCTTCCCCTGTCAACCTCTGGAAAAATAAAACAATTATATAAAGCTGGTGGACTAGATGAAGGACCACTTGAAAATATAAATAACATTACACTTCCCTGCCACACTAGTCTAATGGAAAAATCCTAACTAGAAATATACATATGAGACCCTTGGTGGCACAGCGATTAAAGTGTTAGACTTCTAACAGACAGCTCAGTAGTTCGAAACCAGCAAGTGCAATGTGCAAGACCGGCCCAGCAATCTGCTTCCATGAAGATGCTGGAATATTGGAAACCCTAGAGGAGAAGTCTATTCTGTCCCGAATGGCCACAGAGTCTGAATCTCGTCAATTGCAGTGGGTTGGGTTTTGTTTGTCTATAAATGCATGCAAAATAATAATCAAGATCATTTTATGATTTCATTGTCAGGGGGGGCTTCTTAAACCAAGCACAATGCTGCATGAGGACAAAATTGATAAAATTGACACTATCATAATTTTATGTGACTGCGTGACAACAAAAATATGAGGGAACTTAAGAAAAAGTATGAGAATTTCTAGGAATGATATGAAGACCCCTGGTAAATAACATTTATACAAACAGATTGAGAAGAAGTGAGCAACAAACACTGCAGAGCGTGCCAATTAAAACACCAAAGAGCTGTCCCAGATCACTGCAGAAAATAGCAGGACAGGAAACAAAGCTCAGAGAAAATTGAACAACCCCCCCTGCCATCCCCCCAAAAAAGAATTATTTTCTCTCTTTCATAATCAGGCAACTCAAAGTTAGACAACAACCATCAAATTACCCCATGCCTCCCCTCCAAAACAGTGAAAGAAAATAATGACTCACCAGTTGTCAGGGACTGATGGGCAACTCCAGGTGCTTAGGAGTCGCAGGGCTTAAGAGGGTGTTCAAAAGCTGCGACTTTGGGGAAGCAGACCGTGAGCCTTCTGCTCCAAAGCTTACCTGCCAAGTAGGAAAACTGAATTGCTATGAATTGAACTGCTATGTTTTCCTAGTTTTGTGTTTAAGTGTTTGTTCCCATTCAGGGACTCTAAAATCACTGATGAAGGAATAAGAAAAGGGATGGTTTCTCATACCCTGGAGTAGGAGAGAGAAAACATGACATCCTCTGGATGGCAGTGTCTTAGTAGCTATTGAGTTGTTTTTTTTAATGGGCATGTCTGATGTCTCAGGAACTCCACTACTCAACGTCAACACAGGGGAAGTACAGAAGGAAGGAGGCGATGCTGTCCATCTCAGGATTGTTTAAAACAGTGGCAAACTAGAGTCCCCTTAAACATTCTTCAGAAGAAAAACAATCCAATAAAACATTGACCCATTCTATGGAATAATGTATAGAAATTTGACAAGGAGGCCGTCTGGGGTGTATAAACAGTTATCTGCCAGGGATTAAATGCAATTACGTACAGAGTTTTACAATATGACATAAAGTTATATGAAAACATTTAATTCAATATGTGTTCAGTATAACTTCACATAACGTGAGTAAATGCAGTAAGAGAGTCTAGAAGTATACATGCCCGATGAACTGCCATTGCCCAATAGAGCAGAAAGGTAAGGAAGTGGCCTTTGAGTGGAATTCCAAAGGAAGCTCTGTCTTTATCTGAAATTTTCAATGTGTGTTGTAAAGAGTAAGTATCCATGTACTGCATTTTTCATGAGAATATCATCTAAAACAGTTATTTAATTGAATCATTTTACCAAGTGAAAAAAAGAAAGGAAAACTGTAGGTAGGTTGGGATAGATGCAAGAAAAAGGAAAGAATGTATGAGGTCTAAAGGGTAGGATGTAAGAATTAAACAAGGGCAAACAAGTCTAGGGGAAGCTCCCGACCCAACTTCTCTCTTTAGAAGAAAATGGAATCTCTAAGGTATCTGACCCAAGACTGAAAATGCCACACTTCCCACCATGTAGCTGATAGCTAGGCATAGCTGACATCATAATCCAATAAAATGGAGATTCATTGAGGTGAGACCAGAAGCAGCATTTATAATATTCAAGGTTTACCAAACTCTGGGCCAAATATTTTATAAATGGCATCTCATTTGATTTTGACCCAAGTTTGGGTAAGAGCATTTTACCATCCATTTTAACAGGAGGTATTGAGGTTGTGTGAATGGACATAATAACTATGTTTTGAGTTAGTATTCCATAAGAGTACTTTGTGTTTAATACAAAGTATCTATTCTTTCAACAATGTCGCACCTCCAGGAATAAACCTTAGGTCACTCAGAGTCTACTCCTGTATACTCAGTCTAATATATCAAATCTGGTAGTGCTCAGGTGCACTTATAGTAGTGAATGGACTATTGACCACAAAGAAAGCAATGATGCTTAAGAGATAGTGTTATAGAGCGCAAGTTTACTCAAGGACAAAAGTTCCCACACATTTTTTTACTTAGCTCCCTGTTATAGCCCCCTCATGATCCTTCAAATTCTGGGATTTGAGTGTGATGCTCATAACTCAATGTAATAGCCCCACAGATGGCAGCACACCTGGCCTGGTTGTCCAATCGCTCTCTTGTAGTGGACACAGCTATTCTATAGATAATGGGGAGGAAAAAATTAGCTTCTCGCAATGGGAAGAGGGATATAAATTGACCCTAATCTCTTTGTGACTCTTGCAGAATACGACCCTGCCATGGTTTAGTGGAGAGGTTTAAATTTTAATGCTCTGGTATAACAGAACCAGGTGAATTTATTCCTAATTACCACCCATTTGCATTTTCTATGTATCGTCTTAATTCACTGTGAATTGCTTAAAAGAAAAAAAAAGAAATGGGTTACACTGTATCTAAACTTACATCCTGCCAGTTCCTTTTCTTCTTTAGAGATGACAAAAAGATTAAAATTAAAATGGATTTGAGATTCTAGTGCTTTCCAGAATCCCATCCATCCTGCCAGCCCTACCTGTGCTGCTGCACCGAGAAGAGCTCAGACTGTCTAGCAGGTATTTGGTTTTATTCTTAAGCCTCCCAAGAACCTGGTAGGATTCCACTTTGAAACAAATGAATCTTTTTTCTTCATCTGGATTAGAGTGTCCAGGAAGAGTTACATCATTTCTTGTTATGGGAGAATTTACCTCCCTGAAGTATGCCATGTCATGGGAATTTTAAGGTTTCAAAAGGGAAGTAAATTACACTGATCTTTCTGTTTTCAAATTCTTTATTTAAAAAGCCCAGGGGGATCAATTTATTCACTTTATGTATTTGACTGGATAAAAGTTCTTAACTCCTCGCTTACCGAAGAGATAGCCTTGAAATCCTGGTTTCCATATGTTAACAATTGCTAAGTTTTAACCACAAAAGCACCACAAAATTATTGCAACTGCTCCACTTAAGTATTTTAACCGTGTAGCCTCTCCACAAAGCTCCCCTTAAACTCCCTGTTCTGTAAAGGTTTTGCCTCTCAGGACACTAAACTAGAGAAAATTATTGTAAAGAGCAACCCCGACCAAGATTGAGGACTACGACATGATGCTGAAGTAAACAACTCACAGCACGCAAAGTGGTTCTACTGTCCTTAATCTTAGCTTCCAAGTGTGTCTTTCAAGCCACTGATACATTTTCAACACTTAGGATAGAAATGTCACCGGAGAGATGTTCTCTTAACTCAAACACCCACACAAACACACATAGACTGTAAATGCCAATGGGTAGTCATCATCTTCCTATCTCCTCTATTTTAGTGGAAGAAATACACCCACATGCATGCCTGTAAACTTATAATCTAGAACTTTGAACATTCGATATTCTCCATACCTCACTCACTGCTCTTTCTTACGTGAGTAAATGAGTAAATATTACTTCAAACTCCACATACTTTTACATCTCTTTCTTCCCCTTTTAATGAGGACAAATTGAGCCATAATATAGTCATCCAAAGAGATTATGTAGGATCACTGTGAAACTTCAGTTTTAACACTGATCCTGACCCTCTGACACCCTGGATAAACATAGAAATGCTTCTCAGAATTTGATCTGTTTATAAAGGACATGTTGATTGATGAGAGCCAGTGAAGATCTCCCACTGCAGCCTTTGGTATGGATTACAAGTCAATGACAAAACCAAAATCTTCACACCTGGACTAATAAACAGAAAAAGGAATGATTGAAGTTTGAAAAAGTTCACTTTGATCAATCAATGCTTATGGAAAGAGTAGTTAAGACATCAAATGATGTATATTATTTTGGGCAATTTGCTGCATAAAACCTCTTTAAAGTGGTGAAGACCAATGGTATCACTTTGAAAACGTATGTTCACCTTACCCAAGAAGCCATGTGATTTTCATATGCGAGTGTTGGATGATGAATAAGGAAGATTGAAAAAATTGATGCATTGAGCATTTTGCTGGGGAAGAATATTGAAAGCGTTATGGACTACTAGAAGAACAAACCAATCCGTCTGGAAAAAGTACAGTTAAATACTGCTTGGAAGCAAAGGTGGCAAGACTCCTTCCCAGTTGTTTTTGAACATGTTATCAGGGGGTACCAGTTCCTGGCAAAGGACCTCATACTCCGTAGGGTAGGGTAATTAAGAAATGGAAAAGCATCAAGGAGATAGATTGGCATGGTGCCTGACTAAAACAATGAGTACAAACAAACAATTAAAAGATGGTGCGGGTTCAGGCAGGGTTTCATATGTACATTGGTTTTACAGGAATCAGAACCAACACCAAGGGCACCCAACAACAATATATACTACCGCCACTGACCACCTGTCAGTGGGTTGTACTCTGGTGGCTTGAATGTCACTGTTGGCCAAAAATGAGCCAATGAAACATTGTGATTTCCACCAGACTACTGCCTGGTATAATGTTGGAAGATGAGCTTCTTCTACCTCCTCACTTGGAAGGCACTCAAAATACATGGTTGCAGCAACAATAATGAGCATACACATACTAATGGTTGTGAAGAGGGTGCAGGGCCTGATAATATTTGATTCTTTTGTGAATGTGTTCAACCTGACTCACAGACAACATAATACTAATGGTCTTTAAAAAAATACAGATTCTGACCCAAATGTAATAGAGTAATTCTGCATTTCCCAAACACTGTAAAACTTTTTAGAAGTCCTGGTTGGTTACATGTGGGAACAGAAGAGTCCACAGTTTCAAGCCGCAAGCCTCTCCTGGAGAGAAAGATGAGACTTTCTGCCATTGCTGCAATGATTTACAGGCTCAGAAACACTCGGACATTTCTTCTCCATCCTATAGCGTCACTATAAGACCGCATGGCAGTGGGTGGGGTTGCTAAGTCAATGATGCTGGTTCACGCCCAAATATTGAGGTATACAAGATGTTGCAAACAAAGAGCCCTAGAATGCAGTGCTCTTGCTGATTCTGTTTTATTGGTACAGGCTCACCTACACAGAATTAACTGTGGGCAACCACCAAATTACTCACCATGTAGGTGTTCACAAGCCTCAAAAACAGTGTCTGGAAACCAGATGGATAAACGCTATTTTATGATTGAATCTGAGTGAATGAATAAATACCCTTCTAAATTGTTTGTGATCCCTGGTAGCATAGTTGTTACATTTTGGGGCTGCTAAACACAAAATTAACAGTTCCAAATCACCAGTCATTCCACATGAGAAAGATGAAGCTTTCTACTCCAGTGAAGAGTTACGGTCTCAGAAACCCACAGAGGCAGTTCTGCCCTGTCCAGTAGTGTTGCTAGATGTCAGATACAACTCCTTGGCAGTGACGTTGTTTTTTGAGTTTACCTTATTTGGCACAGTTGATTACACTGTTGCATTTTAAGAAAGCAAGTCTGGGATCAGTTCCTCACACTAGCAATGACTTTGCAGTGGTATCATAATTATTCATCTCTCTCTCTCTTTCTCTCTCTCTCTCTTAGACTAATAGGAAAACCACTGAGCAAAAGTGTATGCAGGTATTTTCACATAAGTTTGAGAGAAACAAATCTGAGAAACAAATTGTACTGAGAAACAAATCTGATGCTACATTTATCGACAATGACACACAGGAGGGTGCACAAACCTTCAGTGTAGAGCTCAGTGAATTATTGTAAGTCAAAATACACCCAGACTACCACCACCCAATTTAGGAAAGAGAACATTACTATCATCAATGTTATGTTGGTGAAATTCAACCCCCTGGAGTAAGCCTCCAGTTATATATATATTTGTTTTATCATTCATGTTTCATTAGGGTGTCTTGGTGGCCACTTCGAATCTACCAGTGGCTCTTTGGGAGAAAGTTGTGGTTACCTCCTACATTAAAGTGTTGGGAACCTTAGACAGAGTTGCTTTGAATCTGAAAGCACTCAATGACAGTGGGTTTGGGGTTGTTTTATTATTCTACTTGTTGTATTTAGTACTCCATGAAACAAACATCACAGAAATGATCTATGTGGTCTTTTGAGCTTGCCCATTCAACTTGTTTCCAGTTTTGAGCTTATAAAGTTTTCTCTTAAGGTCATTCTTGCCCATACCTTTTGGTATATATGAATATATTTTCTTTTGGAAGTATAGCTGGTAGTGAAGTTGTTTGGTTAAACTGCACATGTACATGTAAACGTGGTGCAAATTCCTGTTTTCCATAGTAATAGCTGGTACTCCCTTATGCAGTACAGAATGGCCCGGCTGTGAGTTCAGAGGCAAAGTAGTGAGAATCCAAGGATCATGGTCCTAAGAGTTCTCTTTCTTTATGGGAGATGCAGGCAATAAATAGGCAAGAAAATGAATAATACTGGCAGCTATTACTATCTTGAAAGTAATGAAATAAAAAGCAAAGGCAGTCATTAGGAGCAGAGAGAGATATTAGGTACAAAGAACCAGGAAGTCTTCTTTGATGATAGGACATTATGAAGTGAGGAGTGAACCCAGAACCCTACTCCAGCTTAAGAAAACAGCCCATTAAAGGCCATTGTTGTTGTGAGGGGTTGTCGGGTTCATTCCGACTCCCAGCAACCCTGTGGCAACAGGATGAAACACAGCCCAGTCCTGCACCATCCTGACAATTGTCCCTGGGTTTGCGTCCATTGTCGCAGCCACTGTGTCCATCCATCTCATCAAGGGTCCTCCTCTTTTCACTAAGCCGCTACTTTCAAAAGCATGATGTCCTTTTCCAAGGACAGCGCTCTCCTTTCGAAAGGATGTGAGACAAATATTACCATCCACACTTCTTTTTTTTTTTTTTTTCTTCTTTTACATTTTATTAGGGACTCCAACAACTCTTACCACAATCCATACATATACATACATCAATTGTACAAAGCACACCCATACACTCCCTGTCCCAATCACTCTCAAGGCATTTGCTCTTCACCTAAGCCCCTTGCATCAGGTCCTCCTTTTTTTCCCCCCCTCCCTCCCTTTTCCCCCCTCCCTCATATGCCCTTGGTAATTTATACCTCGTTATTTTGTCATATCTTGCCCTATTCGGGGTCTCCCTTCCCCCCTTCTCTGCTGTCCCTCTCCCAGGGAAGAGGTCACATGTGGCTCCTTGTAATCAGTCCCCCCTTTCCAACCCACTCACCCTCCACTCTCCCAGCATCGTCCCTCACGCCCTTGGTCCTGGAGGTATCATCCACCCTGGATTCCCTGTATCTCCAACCCTCCTATGTACCAGTGTACAGCCTCTGTCCTATCCAACCCTGCAAGGTAGAATTCGGATCATGGTAGTTGGGGGGAGGAAGCATCCAGGATCTGGGGGAAAGCTGTGTTCTTCATCGATACTACCTCACACCCTAATTAACCCATCTCCTCTCCTAAGCCCCTCTGTGAGGGGATCTCCATTGGCTGACACTTGGGCCTTGGGTCTCCACTCTGCACTTCCCCCTTCATTTAATATAATATATATATACACATACATATATACACATACACATAAATACACATAAATACACACACTTATATCTCTTTTTTTTTTTTTTTTTGCATGATGCCTTATATCTGGTCCCTTGGGCACCTCGTGATCGCACTGGCCGGTGTGCTTCTTCCATGTGGGCTTATTTGTTTCTGAGCGAGATGGCCGCTTGTTCACCTTCAAGCCTTTAAGACCCCAGACACTATCTCTTTTGATAGCCGGGCACCATCAGCTTTCTTCACCACATTTGCTTATGCACCCATTTGTCTTCAGCGATCCTATCATGGAGGTGTGCAGTCAATGATATGATTTTTTGTTCTTTGATGCCTGGTAACTGATCCCTTTGGGACCACTCGATCACACAGGCTGGTGTGTTCTTCCATGTGGACTTTGTTGCTTCTGAGCTAGATGGCCGCTTGTTTATCTTCAAGCCTTTAAGACCCCAGTCACTATCTCTTTTGATAGCCGGGCACCATCAGCTTTCTTCACCACATTTACTTGTTCACCCATGTTGGCTCCAGCTGTTGTGTCGGGAGAGTGAGCATCATAGAGTTCCAATTTAATAAAAGAAGGTATTCATGCATAGAGGGAGTGTTTGAGTAGAGGCCCAAGGTCCTTCTGCCACCTTAATACTTGACCTATAAATATAGACACAAAGATCTATTTCCCCAACCTCCTATATATATTTGCATGTACATGTCGTTGTCTAGACCTCCATGAATGCCCTTTGACTCCTAGCTCTTTCCTCCATCTCCCTTGACCTTCCTCCTGCCCTACTACCATGCTTCATTGCCACCTGGGCTAGAGTATACCTCTTCTCTAAGCAACCTTACCCTTGATCATTTCCCACCAGGCCTGCCACTCCCCCTTCTCTACCCTTTGGGGTCCCATGTTTTTCACTTGTCCCTGGGTTTGTTAACACCACTTCCTTACCCCCCCTACCCCCCACCCCAAGTCCCCCCGGAACTGTCGGTCCCGTTGTTTTTCCTCCAGATAGTTCATCCAGCCTGTCCTATTCAGACAGACCTGTGGAGTCACTAACATGCACGAAAACTAGACAGAGGAACACAAAGCAACAGTATATAACCAGACAACAAAACAACCAAAACAAACCACTGAAAAAGAACAGAACAAAACAGTTCACAAGAGAAAAGCTTGTAGTTAGTTCAGGGATCTTTGCTGGCCCTTAGGAGCGTTTTCCAGTCCAGTCTGTTGGGGCACCACACCCTGGCCCCAAAGTCCACTTTCAGCATTCCCTGGGGACCTTGCCACTCCATTCCCTTGCTGTTCCGCTGCACTGCCCCAGAGCATTGCCTCGGTGTGGTGGGATCAGGTCAGGTGCAATTCCCACACTGTGTCTCCGGTTCTGTCCCCTGTATCGCCCTTAGTCACTGAGGGGCATCATGTCTCATAGTAGGGCCAGCCATGTTGTTCTCTCTGTGGACTGGCTGCTCTACTCAGGAACATTATCCTCACGGCCTGGTGGGCCAGGCTGTGCTCCACTCTCTCCTCCTGCCCCTTCATCTGCTCCCGTGTGCTCTGATCAAATATGTCCATCTCCCATAGCTGCAGGGTCAATGTCGTCCTTTGGAACAAGTTCTTTTCGGGGGAGGGGCAGGAATCCACTTAATTTATGGTGCTGGGGCCTGCCTCCCAGACCTCTCCACCGGTTCCGTCCTCCACGCCGGGATAATGCATTCACACCTTGCGACACTGGGTTGAAGTCTGGTCCCACTTTCCCTGTGGAGATATAAACAATACCCTCCCCTTGGGTGGATTAATGCCCCATTTCTGTCATGCTGATTGTACTTACCTCAGGGGACTCATGTTGTACCTGTCCCTTTGGGACTGGCTTACCTCGCTTAGCATAATTCCTTCCAGCTCTTCCCATGAAATAACGTGTTTCATGTGCTCATCGGTGCTTTTCAGTGCTGCATAATACTCCATTGTGTGTATGTGCCAAAGTTTGCTAATCCACTCGTCTATCGATGGAAACTTAGGCTGTTTCCAAGTCTTTGCTATTGTGAATTGTGCCGCAATAAACATTGGAGCGCATATGACTGGTCGTGTTTTATTTGCTGCTTCAACCGGGTATATGCCCAGTAGAGGGATGGCTGGGTCGTAAGGTAGATCAATTTCCATTTTCTTTAGGTATCGCCAGATTGCTTTCCACAGTGTCTGTACAAATCTGCACGACCACCAGCAGTGGAGGAGGGTTCCTATTTCACCACAGCCCCTCCAACACTTGTTGCTCTCTGATTTACTGATCTGGGCTAGCCTCAGGGGTGTTAGGTGGTATCTCATGGTTGTTTTGATTTGCATTTCTCTTATGGCAAGGGACTTCGAGCACTTTCTCATATATTTATTGGCCATATTGATCTCCTCTCTAGTGAAAGTTCTTCTCATTTCTTTTGCCCACTTCCTTAGGGGGTTAACTGTTTTCCTCTTTTTGCAGGTCATGATGGTGTTGTAGATTTTAGTAATGAGCCCTTTGTCTGACGTGTCATTACTAAAAATCTTCTCCCAGTCTGTGGGTTGCCTTGTCACCCTCTTGGCAAAGTCTTTCGAGGTGCACAGGTGTTTTATTCTTATTAGATCCCATTTGTCGATTTCCAGATCACCTGTGTGTGTCCCCTTCCCTGTTGCAGTGAGCCTATGTGCTCCCTGGGCCAGTGCTCTGAGATTAGTCCCGATTCCTTCCTTAATGGTCCTGATGGTTTGGGGTTTGACTTCTAGATCTGTGATCCACCTTGAGTGTATTCTTGTGCATGGGGTGAGGTAGACGTCTTGTTTCAACTTTCTACATGTGGATATCCATTGTTTCCAGCACCACTTATTAAAGAGGGCATCTGCTTCCCACTTGACGTTTTTGGGACCCTTGTCGAAGATCAGTTGTCTATATGCTGATGATTTTACTCCTGGGCTTTCTATTCTTTTCCACTGGTCTGAGTGTCTATCATTGTGCCAGTACCATGCTGTTTTGACCACTGTAGCTGTGTAGTAGGCATTAAAATCAGGCAGGGCGAGTCCTCCAATTGTGTCCTTCTTCTTGAGGAGTTCTCTGCTAATTCTGGGTTTCTTCCCTCTCCATATGAAGTTGGTGGTCAGTTTTTCCAATTCTTTGAAGAAGGTTGATGGTAATTGGATTGGTATAGCATTGAACTTGTAGAGTGCTTTAGGAAGAACTGTCATCTTTACTATGTTCAGCCTACCTAACCATGAGCAGGGGAGCTTCATCCATTTGTGAAGGTCACTTTTGGTTTCCTGTAATAGGGTTTTATAATTATGCTTATATAGGTCTTTAGTATTTTTTGTTAAGTATATTCCTAGGTATTTCAGTTTGTTCTTGGCTACTGTGAAGGGTACTTCCCTCTTAATCGCCTCTTCCATGGCCCTGTCCGATGTGTATAGAAACCCTACCGACTTCTGTTTATTGATCTTGTATCCTGCTACCCTTCCGTATTCCTCTATTGCTGTAAGTATTCCAACTGTGGAGTTTTGGGGGTCTTCAATGTATAGGATCATGTCATCTGCAAATAACGATAGTTTCACCTCCTCCTCTCCCAACTGGATCCCTTTGATGTCCTTCCGCTGTCTTATGTTGTTAGCCAGAACCTCCAAAACGATATTGAATAGAAGAGGGGACAGGGGGCATCCTTGTCTTGTACCCTTTTTCAGTGGTATTGTTCTTGTCTTTTCTCCATTGACTATGATGTTGGCTGTTGGTCTTTCATAGATAGCTTGTATGAGCTTGAGGAACTTACCTTCCAATCCTATCTTCATGAGTGTTTTGATTAGGAATGGATGCTGGATGTTGTCAAATGCTTTTTCTGCATCTATGGATATTATCATATGGTTTTTATCCTTTTTCTTCTCAATGTGGTGTATGATATTGATGGATTTTCGGGTGTTAAACCATCCCTGCATCGCTGGGATGAATCCTACTTGGTCGTGGTGAATGATATGTTTGATGTTCCTTTGTATTCTATTGGCCAATATTTTGTTAAGGATTTTTGCATCTATGTTCATTAGAGATAATGGTCTATAATTCTCTACACTTGTGGGGTCTTTTCCCTGTTTGGGTATCAAAGTAATGCTGGCTTCGTAAAATGAGTTTGGGAGCTTGCCGTTCTTTTCTATGTTCTGGAATACTTTGTGGAGGATCGGTGTCAGCTCTTCCCTGAATGTTTGGTAAAATTCTGCTGTGTAGCCATCTGGCCCTGGGGCCTTTTTCCTTGGTAGGTTTTTGATGACACTCTCTATTTCTTCCTTCGCTATGGGTTTGTTGAGGTTCTTGATCTCTGTCTCAGATAATCTAGGGATAGATTGTTTTTCTAAATATTTATCCATGTCTTCCAGGTTTCTGAATTCATTAGAATACAAACCTTCATAGTACTTTGTGATTATCCTTTTTATCTCATTGGGGTCTGTTGTTATTGCCCCCGATTCATCCCTCATCCTGGCTATTGATGATTGTTCCTTTCTATCTTTGGTAAGCTTTGCCAGGGGAGTGTCAATTTTATTAATTCGTTCATAAAACCAGCTTCTAGTTGCGTTAATCCTTTGCATTGTTCTTTTGTCTTCCCACTGGTTTAACTCCGCCCTGATTTTTATTATTTCTTTTCTCTTGCTATTGGAGGGGTAGTTCTGTTGACTCTGTTCTAGTTGTTGGAGGTTTTGTGTTAACATATCTGTCATACGCCTTTCTTCTTTTTTCATGTATGCATTCAGTGATATCAAGCTACCTCTGATGACTGCCTTTGCAGTGTCCCATAAGTTTTGATATGTTGTATGCTCGTTCTCATTAGTTTCTAGAAATTTCCTGATATCCTCTCTGATCTGGACCTTAACCCATTCATGTCGCAGGAGATCGTTGTTTATTCTCCAATTGGTGACCCTTGCTTTTCTGGGTGCCCTCCTATTAATCTCCAGCTTTATGGCATGGTGGTCTGAGAAAGACGTCTGGATAATATCTATGTGTTTGAATTTACTCAGGCTGGCCTTGTGCCCCAGCATGTGATCTATTCTTGAGAAAGATCCGTGTGGATTGGAGAAGAATGTGAAACCTTTTGCTTTTGGATGAAAGGCTCTATAGATGTCTATCAGGCCCTGTTGCCTAATTACATTGTTTAGCTCTCTGGCCTCTTTGCTGAGCTTCTTTCCCTGTGACCTGTCTTTCTCTGATAGTGGAGTGTTGAAGTCCCCCACTATTATTGTTGTTTCCGTGATTTCTTCTGTCATTTTTTTAATAGTTTGTTTGACGAAATTTGCCGCACCATTATTAGGTGCGTAAATATTCAGTATGCTTATTGCTTCCTGGTTTACTGAGCCTTTGAGCATTATGTAATGTCCCTCTTTGTCTCTTTTTATGTTTTGGATCTTGAGATCCATTTTGTCGGAGATTAAGATAGCCACTCCTGCCTTCTTGGAGTTACCATTTGCTTGGTAAACTTTCTTCCAGCCCTTTATTCTCAGCATATGCTTGTCTGCTTGCTTAAGGTGTGTCTCTTGCAGGCAGCAGATTGATGGGTTATGTTTTCTAATACAATCCTCCAGCCTCTTTCTTTTAACATATGAATTGAGCCCATTTGTATTCAAAGTGATTATTACAATCTCTGGCTTCATGGTTGCCATATTCTGTTTTGTGTTTCGGTCTTTGCCTATCTTCCTTCATATCAGTGTACTGCGTTTGAGTGGAGGGTTTCTATCCTGTCCTCTTTTCCATCTGAGACCGTGTTGTCCTGGTGCGTGTTGCTGGCATGTTGGCTTCTAGATGGAGATGGGCTATATGGTGGTCTCCTGGAGGTTCTAGTTGGAGCTTGATCTTCTGGCCATAGTGAGTCATCCAGTATGTTCTGCAGGGTCGGGTGACTTGCAGTATATTTTTTGAGTTCTTCCTTGTCCTGGAAGACCCTTATCTTACCCTCTATCTTAATGGATAACTTGGCAGGGTATAGGATTCTGGGGGAGGCATTTTTATCTTTCAGTTTTTGGAAGATGTTGCTCCATTCTCTCCTCCTCTTCATGGTTTCAACTGATAAGTCTGAGCATAACCTTACCTGCGCTCCTTTGTATGTGACTGTCTTCCTTTCTCTTGATGCTCGTAGAATTTTCTCTTTTTCCTCTAAGTTGGATAATTTTACAATTATATGCCTTGGCGTGTTCTTCTTGGTGTTTAGCTTAGCCGGCGTCCTCTCTGCTTCCTGTATGAGAGTTGGATTCTCCTTTGTTAGGTTGGGGAAATTTTCTTCCAGGAATTCCTTTGCTATCTTGGCGGTCGATTTGTGTGTTATGTTGTGTTCCGGTAGACCGATTATTCGAATATTATTCCTCTTCATAGCATCTGTCATTGATCTCAGGCTGTCTTCTGTTTCTTTAATTTTCCTATCTGATTGTTTTTCTCGCTTGCTTCGTTTGGTTTGAGCGTCCTCGAGTTCACTGATACGGTTCTCAGCCTCCTCAAGCCTAGATATAGCTTCTGTGACCTTTTGTGTGGCCTCTGCTACCTCCTCTGTTAGTTTCTGCAGTTCCTTTTGGTGGATAGTATTCATCCTCTCTATTGTGGACTTCATCCCCTCTATTGTGCATTTCATCCCTTCTATCGTTGCATCCTTATTTTGGTTTGCTTCTCTTAGCTCCTGTATTACTGCAAGCAGAGTTCTGAAGATTTCCTTTTGTGGCTGATCTATATCTGTTTCTTCTATGAGTGACGTTAGGTCTGTTAAAGTGCCTCGTTTTTCTGATTTTTTTGTTGGGAGTGATGTGGTCTGTTGATTTTTCCTTGATCCTTTAATAGGCCCCATGCTTCTGGGAGACAGGAGTAACCTTATTGTGTGGAGGCTCAGGCCACTGTGCCGTCTCCTGGGGTGGCTGGGGCGGGCTGCGGCAGGCTTAGGGCTGGCACTGGGGACCCAACAGGGCCCCAGATGGTGAGAGCTGGCTGGAGCTCACTGAAGGCTCCTCAGGGACTGCAAA
This sequence comes from Tenrec ecaudatus, assembly GCF_050624435.1. Lineage (NCBI taxonomy): Eukaryota > Metazoa > Chordata > Mammalia > Afrosoricida > Tenrecidae > Tenrec > Tenrec ecaudatus. The sequence goes on from NC_134533.1 coordinate 18,080,022, forward strand.
GCCGAGACTGCAGGTGGAGTGTTTGATCTGCCCGGTTTGTGAGCGGCCCCTTGGATAGCTGCGCAGGCAGCTTCGGGACACTGCAGGGAACAATGGTGTTCGCTCTCCGCCCTTTTGGCGCGAAACCGCAGGGGGTAATGGCGCTGGCAAAGGAGGCTTGGCGCGAAACCGCAGGGGGCAATGGTGCCCTTCCTCTGCTCAGGCTCAGAGTCGCGGCCGCCGAGGTCCCCGCAGCACCCTGGGGAGGGCACCTACTCTTGTGCCTTGCGCAGGGGGGGGCCCTTGGTGGGCAGACTCAGCAGCGCAGGGCGAGGCGCTCCGCGGAAGCTCAGGGTCCGGGACAGGCGCGGGTTGGGCTATGGCTCCCGTCCGCGGGAAGTGCTCAGCGCAGGGTCCCCGCCAGGAGTGGAGCTGGCGCTAGGCTGCCAGGGGCTGGCGGGGGCGGGCGGGGGTGGGAGGCCAGCGCACGGAGGGCAGGTGGAGAGGTCCGCGGCAGCGGTGCGGGTGGATGGTCCCCCGTGGGGGTCGCCAGACAACCCGCGGGTCCGCTCCCCTGAGCTTGGATGAATGGAGGGAGGGACGTGGGCCCGAGGGCAGATCGCTGCCCTGTGGGGAGAGGGGAACTGAGGGAGAGGAAAGCTTCTCTCCCAGTGGGGATCCGCGATAGGGAGTGGGGAGTGGGCCGCTGGAGTAGGCAGGGCAGGCAAGTGGCTCTGGCCTAGGCGCCGGGTTTGGGGATGGAGCCTAAGCCGGTCGCCAGTGAGCTCACGGCAGCTTAGTGGCCAGAGATGTCCCACTAGTCCGGTCCTCTTTCACCTAGACCCCTGCTCCGGACAAATACGTGGGGTAGGACTGGGGTGCTGACCCAGGGGGATATTTCACTCACCAGACTCTTACTATTCAGCTACCTGGTCGCCAATCCCGCTTTGTTTGGAGGAGCTCTCAGAGTATGCGGGTGTCCCTGTCGGCCATCTTCCCCCTTCTCACCATCCACACTTCTAAGGAACCTTCGGGCTGTACTTTTTCCAAAAGATATTTGTTTGGTCTTTTGTCAGTCCGTGGTATTTTCGATATTCTGCACTAGAACCATAATTCAAAGGTATTAATTCTTCTTCAGACTTCCTTATTAAATGTATAATTTTCACATGCAGATACAGTGATTGAAAATACCATGGCTTGGGTCAAGTGTGCATTAGTCCTGAAAGTGACATCCTTATTTTTCAACACTTTAAAGATGTCTTGTGTAGCAGATTTACCCAATACAATACATCCTTGTTTCTTTTTATTTCTATGAGCATTGATTGTGAATCCAAATAACACAAAATCTTGGACAACTTCAATCTTTTCTCCATTAATCATGACGTTACCAATAGGCCCAGTTGTGAGGATTTTGTTTCCTTTACATTACGTTGTTTTATTGAATATGTGACTGGATCATAACCAACTATGAATAGTCTAGAGACGATGGGGACTCCAGAGCACTTCATTTTGCTCACTTAGAAGCTGCGCGCGCATCAGGATGCAGTTGTGGGGAAAGAGCAAGGGCATGCACTGCCTGGCTTACAATCAGGGAAGGTGTGCATCGGGGTTGTACCCACTCACCACACTTGTTCAATCTGCATGTGAAGCAATAATCAGAGAAAGTGGACTACAGGAAGTAGAATACAGAATCAGGGTTGGATGAAGGCTAATAACAGTCTGCAGTACACAGATAACACAACTTTGCTTGCTGACGGCCAAGAGCACTCTGAACACTGGTTGTTGAAGATCAAGAATTACAGCTTTCTGGATAGATTAGAACATAACATGAAGAACACAAAAATCCTCACAATGCCGTGATTGACAAACTTAAATACTGTGAAGTCAAGTCACAAATACTTGAGAATATTTTCCAGAACTTTTATATTCTCTAATCCACATACTTCAGTTCAAAGTTCAAACTCCATCCTGCTGAATGAGAACTTTAAAAATAAATATTAAAAAATTATTACCTAAAGATAATGTATGACTTGTCCATACAAAACAGCACCAGCAATGTTGCCACTGAGTTGATTCCACCTGACGGTGATTCCATTCATGCTAGAGTTGAACTGGGGTCCAGAGTCTTTTCAAAGTCTGGTGTTTGGGAAGTAGATTCCAGATCTCTATTCGGAAGCACTGCTGGGTAGACTTAAAACTCCAGCCTTTTAGTTAGTAGTCATGTGCAGAGCCCCTGATTAGTCTATAACACAGAGTAATAGAGTGAATCTCAACTTGAATGTAGGTCTCCCAACACACAGCCCAGTTTGTTGCCTCTATAACACACAAGAATCACATCTCAATCTGTGTCACAGATGATATTCTGGTTTATCTACTTATAAGAAACTTCCTCCTTTTCAATGTCCTTCTGAATGACCCTTTTACCTCCTTGTTTCATAGACTGTACATAAGTGGGTTCAACATGGGGATCACTGCTGTGTAGAACAATAACAGCACTTTATTGATGTTCAGGGAGAAGCTAGAGCTGGGTCGGACATAGATAAAAAAGAGTGTCCCAGAGAGGATGGAGACAGTTGTCAGGTGTGATGAACAGGTAGAGAAGGCTTTGCGCCACCCAGTGGCAGAACCTACCTTCAGGATGGCAGCAATGATGTGGATGTAGGATACCAAGATGATCACGCCACTGAGTACTCCCAGGGCACCAGCCATGAAGAACAGTAACTTTTTATTCAACTGGGTGTTTGCACATGCCAGGGAGATAACAGGAAGAAGACCCCAGAAGAAGTGATTGATGGTGTTTGAACCACAGTAGGGTAGGCCAAAGGTGAGCATCGAATTATTGTTATTCCACGAAGACTTTCAAGTTCCGTTCATTAGCAGATTTTGCATGTTTCTCGTTACCTTGAGTCATAATCCATCCACAAATGGAGATCTCCCAAGCTGCACTTCCACAGGTTATCCTACTCCTGTCCCCATAGTCCACTGCACTCTAAGGAATCAGCTGGGTACTGCAGGATAGCATTCTGAAAAACCAGCGACCTGTTCATAGAAAATCCCTTTTGTCACCAACTCAAAAGGTACCTCTACACATGGACTTTTCTAAATGGAATTTACAGAAATGAAAATGGTTTCATCTGTTGGAAGACATGATGGAGGAGTTCAATATCAGCAGCTAAAACAAGGCTAAGGGCTGACTGTGGAATAGACCAATAACTTCTCATGGTTAAGTTCAGAATAATGCTGAAGACAATTAAAACAAATCAACAAGAGCCAAAATACAACCTTGAGTCTATCTCACCTGAATTCCAAAAATAGATTTGATGCATTGAGCACTAGTGTCAGAAGACTCATGAGCTGTAGGAGAACCTCAAGATCATCATTCACGACAAAAGCAAAAGGTGCTCAAAAAGGCAGGAAAGAAAAAGATCAAATTGGATGTCAGAAGAGACTCTAAAACTTGTGCTTAATCATAAAGTATCTAAAACAATGGAAGAAACGATGCAGTCAAAGCACTGAAGAGAAGAAATTAAAGTTCTTGAGAAGAAAAAGACAAAAATTATAATGGAATGTGCAAATAAAACTAAAACCTAGTATTAGAAAACCAAAAGGGAAGAACACATTCAGAAAATCTAAAACTGAAAGATCTCAAGAAAAAGTCAAGCCTCGAGTTGCAATTCTGAAGGATTCTATGGGAAAAATATCGAGTGGTTCAGGAAGCAGTAAGACAAGATGGAAACAATACAGAGTCATTTTACCAAAATGAAAAGTCAACATTCAACCATTTCAGGAGGTAGTATATGAGCAAGAACCAGTGGTGCTTAAGGACAAAGTTCAAGCTGCACTGAATGCATTAGCCCCAAACAAGCCTCCGTTAATTGATTGATAGAACCCCATCTGAATTATTTCAACAAGCTGATGAAGCACTGGAAGCACTCATTTGTCCATATCAAGAAATTTGGAGGACAACTATTTAGCCAACTGACTGAAAGTGCTCAGATTTTTTGAGAGAGAGGTGACAAAACAGAATTCTCAAATTATAGAACAACATCATGGATATTACACCTAAGTAAGATTTTCTGAAGAAACTCCAACCATGGTAGCAACAGTACTTTGACAGGGAACAGCCAGAAGTGCAGGCCAGATTGTGAAAAGGACCTGGAACAAGGGACACCGGTGCTGGTGTCAGATGGATTTGGACTCAAAGCAAGAATGTAAGAAAGATGTTTTCTTATGTTTTAGTCTTATGTTTTATTGAAAAGGGCTTTGACTGTGTGCACCTAGTAAACAAGGGCTTTACTTGGAGAAGATTCAAAATTCCAGAGCACTTCATGGTATGCACACAGAATTTTTACATGGATCAAGAAGCAGCTGTAGGAACAGAACAAGAGCATACTGCATCATTTAATATCAGGAGAGGCTCTTGTCAAGGTTGTAAGCTCTCTCTACTTGTTCACTCTATAGGCTGAGAAAATCATCAGAGAATCAGGTTTATATGGAGAAGAATGTGGCCTCCGAATTGAGGAAGGCTTGTAAATAGCTCACAATATGTAAAAGACGCAACTTTGCTGGCTGCAAATGAGAAGGACTTGGAACACTGGCTGGTGAAGATCAAAGATTGCTCCTTCAGTATGGATTATGACTCAAGGTAAAGAACAAAAATCCTCACCCCTGGGCCATTAGGTAACATCATGATAACATTAGAAATGGTTGAAATTGTCATGGATTTTGTCTTGCTTTGAATCATGGTGAATGCACATGGAAGCAACAGTCAAGAGATCAAGAAACTCATTGCATTGGAAAATCTGCTCTTTTAAAAAGAAACATTTATTGGGATTATTATCATGATCCATACTTACATCCATTGTGTCAAGCAAATTTGTACATTTGTTGCTATCATAATTCTCAAAACATTTGGTTTCTACTTGAGCCCTTAGTATCAGCTCCTCATTTCCCCCCCTTCATTCCCACTCCCCCCTCCTGCATGAACCCTTAATAATTTATAAATCATTATTATTTAGCCATGTCTTACACTGGCCAATGTCTCCCTTCACCCACTTTTCTGTTGTCCATCTCCCAGGGAGTGGGTTATATGTAGATTCTTGTGATCAGTTCCCCCTTTCTACCCCTCCTTTCATCCACCCTCCTGGTATTGCCACTCACACCACTAGTCCTGAAGGGATCATCTGCCCTGGATTCCCTATGTTTCCAATTCCTATCTGTACCAGTGTATATCCTCTGGTCTAGCCAGGATTGTAAGGTAGAATTGGGATCATGATAGGGGGGAGAGGGAAGCATTAAAGAATCAGAGGAAAGTTGAATGTTTCATTGTTGCTACACTGCACGCTGACTGGCTGGTCTCCTTCTGCAACACTCTGTAAGGGGATGTCCAAATGTCTACAGATGGGCTTTTGGGTCCCCACTCAGCACTCCCCCTCATTCACAATAATATGAGTTTTTGTTCTTTGGTGCCTGATACTTGATCCCAGAAACACCTCATTATCACATAGGCTGGTGTGCTTCTTCATTGTGGGTTTTGTTGCTTCTGAGCTGGACAGCTGCTTGCTTACCTTCAAGTCTTTAAGACCACAGACGTTATATCTTTTGATAGCTGGGCACCATAAGCTTTCTTCACCATGTTTGCTTATGCACCCATTTGTTTTCAGTGATCTTTTCGGGAAGGGGAGCATCATGGAATGCCAGTTTTATAGAACAAAGTGTTCTTGCATTGAGGGAGTTCTTGAGTGGAGGCCTTGGGTAGTTTTCGTTGGCCATTGACCAGTTGGTTAAAGTTTCCACTAGGAGAGGCACAAAGAAATTGTAACGTGTTCGGTGAATATGGTTTTAACAACAGAGACAGCAAACATATACTGCGAGTGCATCTGAGAAAGAGCCGGGCATGCTGTATCAGTTTATATCCTGTGGCCAAGGAGACACAATCGAGACATACACTGGTAAAAACTGTATGCCTGAAATGACAGCATTTTAACACTCTGTAGAAGTCTATCATTACATAGTAGAGAACAGAAAGTCTACAAAAGAGAACAGGTTTCCCAAAGGTTCTATAAACTCATTCTTAACATAGAGAGTTCTAGAATGGAGGAGCTATCTATTAACCAGTAATGTCCATACCAGTAAACTATACTGAACACCTAGAATCTACACAGCAAACACCTGGTGGAGAGAAGCTGGAACATGAGATCTGAGCAAAACTGGAAAGGAAACGGACATGTATTTAGAAATCACTTATGTTTGGGTCAATTGCTGTGCATTTTACTATTACTGTTCTCTGAAATTCACTTCCTGTGATGCTGGAGAAGTTAGTTATCTTCATGTGAAATGGGACTAATAATAAAACTTAAAAAAGCAATCATCATAATAACCTTGTAGGTTGTGGTGAGGCTAGCATGAGCTCATTAATTCAAAACACTCCCCAGTATTTTATTGACCAGCTTACACAACAGCTCATCATATGACTGACCACCTACACAACAGCTCAGTATATGTCATATTTTGGTTTCATTACATAATCCCTCTGAAACACCTGCTGGCTAAGTGCCATGATTTAAATTGAGGAGGAAAACTGAAACTTGACCAATGTGCATAAAGCTAGTAATTGGCAGGACTGGGCTTTGCAATTTCCCTGTCAAGATCCAAGGTGTCCTCTTTCCTTCTACATGGTGCAGGAAGGATCCATGTGTCTTCATCCTGCATTTGATTCTACAAATGAAATCCCAAATGAATCCATCTATGAAGGCAGGATAATGCATATTTGGCCTCCTTTGTCTAGCTTCATGCTAAAATGATTCTCAATGGGACATCCATAGGGCAGTAATGGTGATGACCTCAAATATCCCCATCGGGAAACGGTGAATCGTAATCATGGAAAAAACACAAGTTCCTAATCTATGTCTATCCTTTTGTCTCTCACCACTGAGTGACTGGCCAAGTCTTGATCTCTCTGAACATTAGTTTCTTTAATTCATTAAACATGGACAAAGTACTTGCTGTTTGATCTCTGAGAATTCTCATTCATTTGGAACGAGGAGTGATGCAGCAAATGCTACCTTCAATTTACTTTTAAACCTTCCATTAGCCCAGGAGTGCTGGCAGGAATCTGACACTATACGTATGCTACTCCCTCTTCCTTCTGTTTTCTCACTTGAACTATATTATGTGACTGTAACAACTCCGCCGAGGGGGTGCCAATAGAACACAGTTTACATTAGATTCTTTGTTTCAGGGAAAATAAGGAGAGAAATGGGTGACCAGTTTAACTGTTTACTTCCCACATTTTCCTCTTGATTACACACCCTCCGTTGTCTCATGTCCTCCAGGATACGGCACACGCTGTATCACAGAATCTCAGTCTTCCTGCAGACAATTGTCTGAAATTCCTCAACCCTTGGTACCAGCCCAAGAGAATCTTCTACTTCTAGAGGCATGGCTTATTTCCTGGATTTCTTTGTTGTATTCTAGTGCTGGAATAGAGAATATGGTTCTCCATATAAGTCAAACTACTCTGTGTTGATGATACAGCTCTCTTGTTCAGGAAATTAGCATGTCATCAACATACCCTACAATTACCTTCCCTAAGCAAAATTAGTATCCAAATAGTGTAGGCAGGACTGTGTGCTGTACTTCAGTTATATTTTTCCCCTTATCCTCAAAATTCTCTCATTTTATTCATGTACTTATCTTTAGACCCAGTTTCAGAACCTTAATTTATCTCTATGTACTTCCTATCATCTTAGATTTTGCTGAATTATCGGACAGTGATAAGAAGTTATCTCTCAGCCATGCAGCAAATAATTCATTTAAATAATTTATGTCCTCTTAAAACTAGCAAAAAGAAGAAGTTAATGATTTCAATATTCTCAACTGACATGCTAAGGGGTTCCCTCTTCTTTAAAGATGGTAAGAAGAACTAAGCTCAAAAGGAACTTTGTTCCATCTCTCCCCTTCATATGCACAATGGACTAGCATTTACTAGAGTCATTCGATTTTATCCTCTATTTTACTCCACCAAAAATATGAAAGACTCTGCTGTAAATTATATTCAATCTTTGTCAACTAGATACAAAGTTCTCAGAATTAGTTGTATCATTTTTGCTTTGTAGTTATTCAAAATGCCTTGTCCACAAAGTGTGCCAGATATTGGGACTGAACCCAATGAGGAAAGGCAATTCAATGTAGCTTCATATCCCAAATGAGCCTAATAAGAACTACTTTTTGATAGTTTTCTGTTTGTTTCTAAGTGGGTGCAGTATCCCCATTCTCTTTCCTAAGCTAAACAAACAACCTTCAGTAAGATACTTTATAAATGAATAAAGGCAAGGAGATGGAATGCCACTGGAGGAAGTTAGTTCTTTCTATCTGCCCTTTTCTATTTTTTGACTAATATCCTTGGGGAAAGCAAATAATATAGGAAAATGGATCTTACCATATATGGCCAAAATATTATTTTCCTGTAACTCTGTCAAAAATATAACTAGAGTTTACATTTTGTGAGTAAACACCAGAAAAAGACATTTCCTGATGTTGTGTTAAACCAAACTAATGTACACTGAGTCAATGCTGACTTATAGTGACCCCCTCATAGGGGGTTTCTGAGAAATGTTAGTCCTGGTAGACTAGAGAAACAAATTCAGGGAGACTCACATGTGTATAAGAAAGAGCTTTATATACAAGAGCAATTGAATATTGAGAAAATATTCCAGCCTAGTCCAGATTTGTCAGGGGAATGAGCCCCTAAAAAAATCATCACAGTCCTGCAGGTGCAATTGTACAGAGATAAATATTTAAATATTACAGTAAAGTCATGGAAAATAAGAAAGATAAGAGGGACAGTAAAATGAAGGAGTCAGACTCATTTCATGGTAGCATGCTCAGCTCAGCCTCACTTTGTGGTCCATGTGGGCAAATGGAAGGTGGGCATGGTAGGGCAGAGAGAGATTTATTTCTAACCAAGGCTTACATAGTTTTCTGGGCGCATTCAAGCCCCCAGTTACAGGTAAGGACACACATCACAGGAAGGGGTTGTACTATAGGTAATACAGTAATGAAAGTGGGAGATCTCAGGGTATACACAAAATAGGAAGTGGAGGGTTTAGGGTACACATGTGACAAGATGGGCAGATCCTAGGTTCAGGATGGCAGCCTAATTTTGGATGTCACTGAACAGGTTTGACGTGTTCTAAGCTCTCCAGGGCAGCAATCACTATCGTTATCAGTAGTGTGAGCCCACCTACACTGGACCAGTCAGTAATCTGGTAGCTGAATACCATCAGGGAGAATATCTCTAACCATCTGACCTCCTACCATGTGCTGGTAAAGCCTCTAAAGTTTGGTATATCTTTGGGGGAGAAAATGCTGGGGGAAAGTCTTTTTATATACCACACAGATCAAGTCCATAAGTCCGATATTAGTCTATATGTCCAATACCAAACTGTAAAGTCCTCTTCAGACTCACAAAACACGTGCAATGATGCTGAGTGCATGAAAATCAGAGGCTAGTGGGTGGAGACTCTTGTGGATCCAGTGGCAGTGGAAGCATCTCAGCACTGGCGTGGGTCTCCACGTGACTCCTCTAGCTCCAAGGCTCTGGCTGCCATCAGCATACCTCCATGTGGCTTGTCAACAGGAATGTTTCACAGGGAGTGAGCAAGTGTCTTTGGTCTCCAGTGAAATATTTATCTCGGTGACACCTCTAAAGGAGATCATCAGGCTGCAATCTGATTGACAGGCTAGACTCCACCCCTTTACAAGTTGACAGCAGATTATATAACTACCATATGATCAACAATGGGTAGTTAATAATATGAGTTAGAGTCCCTGATGATAAATGTTTGGATAAATAATACGTTCTGAAAATATTTTGCAAAACAAATTAATGAAGATAAATTCTTCATAGTGATAAGTGGATGTGTGCTAGACAGTCCCTTGGATTGAGACATGGCCAGACAACCTATGTTAAACTTTAAAATTTGGACATAAATACTGTCTGTCACTGTTGGTGGAAGCAATTAAGAGTCCCTACACCAACTTCATGGAGTAGGAAAATTCAAGTGGTAGAGCCTTCAGTTTTGGAGAACGTGTGTTAGACAGAGTTCTCTAGAGAAGAAAAACCAGGACACTTAATGATTTTATATCGATATCTACTTATCTACATAGATATAGATATATAGATAGATATGTACAGCATGAAGGAACATAACAGCTAATTAGTCCACACAATAGTACAGTTCAACTCAATTCTGTGTAACAGTCAGTATACTGGAAGTACTTCAACTCATGAGAGGGCTACTGGGTCCAAGGTCAAGGAAGCAGACAGCAGATTCTTCCATACAGCAATGCAGGAAATCTGGCCACAGCAGCAAACAGCTGGGCAGGTCACCAAGAGTCAGCCAGAAGACAGTATCTGACAGTCCGAAGCTCACATGATGTATACACCAGGAGAGTCTTGATGCAAGTCTTGAAGGAACCTCAAGCTCTGGTGACACAATTCAGAGACTGGGTGTCCCACAGGGAGTGTGGCTCACGAATTGAGGCAGAGAGCTAGCTAAGGCAGCCATGTGCTGGTCTAATCACCAGAGATCAAGAGAGAGAGGCAGGGCTTGCCGAGCCATTTATCTCTTTGCCCTCCAATCAAACTATAACCATATTAATCCCACATGTTTCTATTTGCCAGGTTGGCACAATAAACCTACTTACCACAGAGCCCTTCGACACAGAACCCACCGAATACAATCCAAGTATACCTTGAACAAGAAATTGGTTTCTTTTTAATTTTTCTACTGAAGTTATGTATTTTAACTGCTTTACATCTAATATACATATGCAAAAAACTCTATGTACTTTTTCCAATTAAAAATGGAAAGAATTGAAAAGAGAATTTAAAAAATAGGCCATTCAGTATTTCAAAAAAGTATAGATTTCCAAAATGTGTATATTAGGTCATCAAATTCCACACAAACATTATACACTTGGAAAAATAATCAAGATATATTGCAAATTTATGTAGCAAAAATCAGCCTTGCAGAACGAGGAACATGAATGAAGATAAAACAAATTTTTGTAGGTTCTAAATTGAGCTTCTTCCTCTTTTTTCCTTGCCTTTTCTATACAACCCTTAATACCTGTGACACTTAATGTTTATAAGGCTTTCTCCTGACAGGTATGTTACACTAAACAATGATAAAAAGATGAACAGTCCAGTTGTCTATTGTATGTCACTTCAGCTTTGTTCAGGAATTGCTGAAAGTTTTTTTTTTTTAATATTTTCCAGATAAAGCTATGCTGCCTGGCTGTTGGCTAAATTGTTTGGATTTGGTTCATCCAGCAGAGACTGAATTAATATTAAGACAGCAGAATATACATTGTATGTTAGATTCCATTGGTCCTGATGTATATAAAAATATAAATCACCATCAGCAAACCCATTTGAATGAAGCATAATGAATAAAAACCTCACAGTTTGTACTTTATTTAGATGCTCCAGAAATTTCTATTACTAGTTTAAAAGTAGTATCTTCCAAAGATGTCCTTTCTGATTCAAACACACCTGCATTCCATGACTGGATGCTGTTTTCAGATGATGCACCACTAACACTCACAGGTGAGTCCTCTTGTAACTACATGAAATTCTGCATCAGCCCTTTTCTGACTTGCTCCCAGCTGCCCTCTGTTCACTCAGATGAACTTGCCAAGTCAACTCTGGCTCCTAAGGCATGCTTTCATTTTAGTACCCTCCAGGAGCCTAGTAGTTTAAAACATTGAGATTCGTGAGTTACTAGTCATTATAGAATAGCCTTATTTATTGGTAAAATCATGAATCCTTTGAAACTATTATGGCAACACTAATAACTCTGAATAGAAGGGAAAATATAAAAACTCTCCACCTCAAGTCCATTTGAAATACTTAAAGAAATACATTGTTTGAATTACAGAAAAACTGCCATACCAAAGGAAGCTGGTATTCTTTTTTTTTTTTTTTTACAGATCTGACTAAATGTGCAAAGAGGATTTAAGATATTAATTGTTAGGGTTCCTCAATGAAAAGTCCCAGCCAAATAATCCCAGTTTAGAACCAACAAGGAATAATCTTCAATCAAATGCTCACATAGCCTGTGTTGTTAAAGGAGTCAGTTTTGTACATAGCAAACCTATGTACAGAAAAAGAAAACATTGTCTGGTCCTGTGACATGCTGATATTCATGTTCATGTTTCAGTTGATTTTTGCAGAAATTGAGTTAATCCATCTATTTGAGGGTCCTCCATTTTTCTTTCTTTTTTAATAAAAACCGATTCTCTACTATAACCACTGGAGCTTTGTTGGTGTAGTGGTTTCTTGCTGGGTTTCAATCTACATGATGGGCTGTTCAAAACAATCCCGACAGGTAGTTACAGCCTGAGAAACCCACAGGGGATTGTTAGGATGCAGCATTGACTCAGTAGCATTGAGTTGACTATATCATGTATAATGTTCTTCTCCAAAGATGAGCACTTTCTAAGAACATCCTAAAGTGACCCAACATTATATGTGAACTGATAGTCAAAAAGCACCAAACATTTGGTAAACCAGAGGCAAAGATTGAAGCAGTCAAGATTTCATGAAGGAGGCTGTATTTGAGATGGGTGGAAAAGGTAGGATTGGTATATGCAGCAGTGATGGGAACGACACCAGGTAGAGATAGCAGCGTAAACAAAGTATAATGACGGGACAGGGTCTGGCATAGGTGGGATTCAGGGAAAGTGGTAAGAGATATGGTTGGAAAGATACATGGTGTCAGATCAAAGTCTGATTAGGACATTGCAAGAAGGGATTAATAATGGACACATTGAATTTGTAGGGTTACACAACAAATGGCTTTGTATAGAGGGGTGAGGAATGAAGAGGGATTAGAAATGAGAGGGACTAGTAGGGTCTAGTGTATTATCTTAGAGGAGACAAGGATGGTGGTCATTAAATAACAATGACACTGAGCACTGGGTGAGCTCTCGCTATGTTCCAGGTGCATCACATGCATTCTCCAATTCATTTTCCCTTGTAGGTATTTTACTTAACCTTCTTATGAAACTCAAAGACCAACAGCTGGTGTTCACACTCAGATGTGCTCTTCTGTTAAAAAACAGAACAAAGTAAAACAAGACTTGTGCATCAACTTCACATGGAATTGCAGTGTTTCCCACAGCTTCCAATGATCATAAATTAATTTAAATTTCTGAGTTTTCCAATTATGCTAAATTAGAATGCCTTTTTTACTTTCATAGGGTAAGGAATCAAACCCCAAGAAGACAGCACTGTAACCATGAACCAATGATGCTGGACAGCAGGCCTCCTGCCCTGCGTCAATGTGCCATGTCCTTGCCGATTTATCATGTCCAGTCCCTCTTTGCTACTTGAGCTTTGAGAGGCCCCCGAAGCTAATTTTCAGGGCTGAACACTAATTATCACTCAGGAAAGTGTGCTTATCTAAAACTGTCTTGATTAATTAGTTCCTCTGAAACTTGCTTAGGAGTGAGGAGAATAATTTCTCTCAAGTTTGGTAATTGCCCGGTCTCTGAGTGCACAATCATTCTTAACGATGCCCATAGCATCTTGTTAAGAAAGGAGATGGGTAATAACTGTTGGCCCTTGGAGCCTCCACCTCAGACTAGCAAGAACAGTTTAAGCGAGCATTCTGCTTTAAAAGTTAACTTTTGGTAATTCAGGCTCTGAATCCAGTTTTATTGAGTCACAGATATTTTGGATCTGAAAATCTGAAAATGATCTGAGGTACTATCTGGGCTGAGATCTTTCTTTGATAGCGCAGGCAACTAATAACTAGAGTGAGGACATGGTTTGCTCAAGGACATAACACTATTTAGAAGAACATCTAGAGCATGGTCTTTGTGTTAGTCCAGGTAGACTAGAGAAACAAATCCTTGGAGACACTCATATGTGTACAAGAAAGAGCTTTATATAAAAGTTCCAGTAATTGTATCTTAAGAAAATATCCCAGCCCAATCCAGATCAAGTCCATAAGTCTGATACCAGTCTGTAAGTTCCTCTTAAGACTCATGCAGCACATGCAACAACACAGAATGCACATGATCACAGGCCAATGGGTGGAAAGTTTTGTGGATCCAGTAGCCATGGAAGTATTTAGCACTGGCAATAGCTTTGGCCACTGAAGGCAACGGACATTTGTTCTTTTTCTCTATCCCTACCTTTTACAGTCAACATTAAAAAAATTTCCCTGGATCTTTTCTCTCATTGATAGTTTATTGATATATACATTTGGATAGATAGGGCTATAAAATAATATGATTTTATATTACATTTCACTTTTTCTATTGGTATATAAATATATGGAAGGTCTTCTAAAAGCTCATTGAAAAATTCCAATACGGTTTAATTCCATTTTTTCATGAACTTTTTGAATCCCCCTCATACGTGACATAGTAATTGAGGAAATATAGGATTAGGTAAACATTTTACCAGCTTATAGAAAATGATCCATATTACGAGATGAGATTTGAAATATTGAGTTTACTGTAATTCTATATCCAGCACAAAAATTTAAGGTACAGATAAGAGTTTCAGTGAAAAGGCATATAAACTTATTTCCACCTTTTTACAAACCATAACAAACAAATTGATAGGTGGAAATACTTTGATTATTTATTGTTCACTGTTAAGATTTTTTATTGAAATATTGCACAAAGATGGTAGACCAAGAAGAATTGTTCCTAAGGTTCTACTTCATACCATGCACAGGTCCATTCCAAACCAAGTGTGTTCTAACAGTGAAGGTCTTCATGTAAACACTCTTATTTATATGCTGTCTTAGTCTTGTCAGAGCGCCTTCAAAAAGTGTACTTTTTGGACTATGGTAAAAATGCTTAGGGCTCATGCCAAATTTTTAATGACAACTTAAATTAACATATTTCCAAACCATTGAAGCTTTGCTCAGATATATGGAAATACTGCCCCAAACAGTGTACATGTTGTTAATTTAAATGGATCATGTGAAATAACACGGGTCAAGAAGACCTCAAAGATGAGCCAGGAGAAGGAAGACGGTCAACCTCCACCAATGAAGAGACAGTAGCTGAGGGCCCGACATTGATGGAAGAAGACTCTAGAGAGAGCTACTGAAGTGGAGCTCTCACACAGGTCAATATTTTCAACTTTCAATGAATATCTCGGTCTCAAAAATATTTTGGTGTTAGGGTGCCAGAAACATTACACAAAGATCTACTAGCTCAAAGAACTGATCTTTCCATGAGTCTTTTAAGCAATATCTAAGTCAATTCATTTAATTTATGGAACTAATCATAAGTAGGGAGTTCTGGTTTTACCAGTATGACCCAGAGAGCCAGTACTAATCAAAACGATGACTATCAAGGGGGTCTACTGAGCTGGTTACATTCAAGATTGAAAGGTCAGGTCAGGTTTGGGTGACCGTTTTATGGGATTTTAAAAGAGTTGTTTTGACAGACTTCTTTGAACAACACAGAATCATGATGGGAGGCACTGTAGGAAGAAGCTTTAGGAGAGTTGGAAAATCCCACAGAATAACTTTTCTGATTCTGAAAAGGTCAGCAAAGTTGTGCCAAGGGATTTCTTCCCCTCCTCCCTCTGCCGCCCCGCTTCATCAAGACAACACACCTGTTCATTCCTTCAGGGCAGCAAGGGCTCCCATGGGGAATTTCATAGGGAAACCTCACCCCATTATCTACCCTGCAACCCTTATAACTCTGATCTTGCCCTTTTATACCTATTATTCTCAAAATACAAAGGACATTTAAAAGGGACATGATTTGAATCCCTTGAGGTTTTCAAAACTGCCATATTGAAACACTGCCCCAGAGGTGTTCAGACACAGATGGAGGATATGTTGGGAAACATTAGCTTTCAGGGTAGTGAGTTTTATTAAAATATTTAGGAGAGTCTGACTGTGGAAAATGCTTGGCTGTTTGTGTTACATTTATCCACCACAAGAGGGGAAAATGCATAGAAGAAAAATGATAAAAATCCCTTCAGTTTTCCACCTCATATCCATCTAGCTCCCTTCAAATCAGATGGTGGGGGATGGGTGAGGTAGAATGCAGGGTTGGGAGTTGAGAAATGGTTTGAACTGTTGAGCGAAGTTGATGGTCAGAAATGTAAACCCCTCCACCTCATTAAGAATGTAATTAAACTATTAAATTGTATAATACACGAATTGTATGCCAATAAAATTGTTCAGGGAAAATAAAATTAAAAATATTCATTCCAAAAAATGATAAGCCCTTTTAAGAGTTTTAAAATTCAAATTTGTCTTAAAAATATTATATTACAGCTTCTCTGTAATTACAGTCTTTTATCACTAGATTCTCTGTTCTATGATTATTGTTAGCAGTCATTTACCTGATCTCCCATTCTTAGCAACTCCATGCAAATGGAACAAAACTCTGCTCAAGTGGCTATGAATCATAGGGTTTTCCTCCACCAAACCAAATGGAACCAAACCAAACCAAACCAAACCAAACCAAACCAAACCAAACCAAACCAAACCAAATCCAACCCAACTCAACCCAACCCAACCCAACCCAACCCAACCCAACCCAACCCAACCCAACCCAACCCAACCCACCCAACCCAATGCCCTGGAGTCAATAATGACTCCTGGTTACACCCTGTGGGTTTCTAAGACTATAACTGTTCACGGGAGTACAAAACCTAGGCTTTTTCCTATGAGCTCGTGGTGTTTTTCAATTGCCAACCATTACAATATCAGCCCAACACTTAACCACTACACCGCTAGGGTTCCCCCACTGAAGGTGATGATTGTACTACTGAGCCACCTGAAGTGCACCCATGCAGTGGTTTCAGTGTGCCTCAAAGTGGTCCTGTAGGACAAAGTAGAGCTGTCCCTTAGGCTTCCCAAGGCTGTAATATTTATGGGAACAGAATATCACATATTTCTCTGGCAGAATGGCTGGTGGGTTTCAACTGCTGGTCTGTTTATTAGCAGCTAATTGCTTAGCCACTATCATAAGGGTTCCTCAATTTGACGTCAGTGACTGCATTTTTATTTGTTTTTGATCTCTTAAACCAATGACAATCTTCATTGGGTGGAGGACACAGACACACATATTTATAAGTTTGATTTTTAAACAAATGTTAAAAACTATTTTAATTGGGATAGATCATGTTAATATTAAACTATTTTGAAAATTTTATTTTCCTTTAATACAGAATCTTCATGATCCATTTCCTTCTAACTTTTGATGCTCCTAAATCCAATATATGGTCACCATGGTTTGACAAGAGGGTAGGTAATTCTGTCTGGAATTTTATGATCAGAAACATGCGATATTGCTTGCTTTTATGCATAGCCTGTTGATTAGAATACAATCACATTGCCTTACCTTACTAGAAAACTAATGAAAAAAGGGAGAAAGAGAATCCATTGTCACACCAGCCTAGAGTTGGATTGCTTATCCCACCTATCTTATCTAGACAGACATGCAGAGATAATATTAAACACAAAAACAAGACAGAGCAAAACAAAACAGCAACAACAATTAAAAAAAACCATGACATAAAAAAGGAAGTCTATAAGTAGTCCCAGGTCTGTCTGCTGACTTTTAGGAGTGTTTTCTGGTTGAGTCTAATGGGGTGCTACGCTCTGGCCCCTAAGTTAATTTTTGGTATTCCTCAGGGACTTCATTGCATTGCTCCCCTTGCTGCTCTGTTGAAAACCCTTAGTGTTTCACCCCATTTCTCACTCTGCGTCTACATTGTTGTTATCTGTAGTGTTATGGACCAGTGAAGGATGTGCTGTTTCATGGTGATATCATCCATATGGTCAGGCATAGCGGGAATATCATCCTTGGGGCTTGGTGGTCCAGGATGTGTTCCACTCCCTCTCCGTCCCTCTTCATTTGTTCCTGTATGCTCTGATCAGACTCATGCCTCTCCCTGGACCATACTCAGCTTTTTAGTCACATGGCCCCTTGGCCTCTGCCTTGTTCTTTGGTCTGGCTAGTCTGCCTGATACTTTGCCCTACAGCCTCATGGACTCTGCCTTAGGTGTTCGGTAGCTCTACTCTGTCTTTGGGTGGCTCCTTTGCTCTGCTTCACGAGAAGCTTCTGGTACCTCTCTCGCAGCCTCCCAAACTGTACACAGGGACCTTGAATGCACTCCCTTGTTGGCTCTTCTTGGATGGATGACCCCAGGTTGTCTTCCACTGCTTTCTAGATGGCTCTCTTATACACAGAGGAACGGCAACGAAACTTGACCAGTCCATTCCATTAGTGTGTCCCACTCCCTACTGACACAGCCCAACCCAACCAGTTGGCGTGAGTGACAGAGCCACAGATCAAACTCTACTACCATCTAGTCCAGCTGAGTGCAAAGGAGAATCCTTTTGTACAATGTCACTTCACTAGACTAACACACAAGAGATTCTGGGAAATGTAGTCTTCCTGCGAGTAGATGGGCTTGGTGAGCACCCAGCCTTTTTATCTGACTCAGGAGAGCATAAGTTTTTTCAAGAAAGGAACCATTAAAAATCATTTTACTGCGGACTCATACAACTTTTATCATAATCCATATATCCATCCATTGTGTCAAGCACATTTGTACATTTATTGCCATCATCATTCTCAAAACATTTGCTTTCTACTAGAGCCCTTTGTATCTGCTCCTCATTTTCCCCTTTTCTCCCCCCTACCCCCTCCCTTAAACTCTTGATGATTTATAAAGTTTTATTATTTTGTCATGTCTTACACTCTCTGACTGACATCTCCCTTCACCCACTTTTCTGTTGTCTGTCCCCCAGGGAGGGTGTTATATGTAGATCCATGTAGTCATTTCCCCCTTCCTACCATACCTTCCCTTCACCCTCCTGGTATTGCCACTCTCAGCACTGGTCCTGAGGGTTTTATCTGTCCTGGATTCTCCTTCATGGGACGCAATCATTCTTACCTGAAATTCATATGAAAACCGTCACTACTTCACTTAGGGGTGTCTTCTCTCTCTTTTCTAAAAAATATCTACCATGAAACATCAATAGAGTCTTACTGTGGTAGTTACATAATTTCATGTCAACTTGAAGATATATAAGAGTATAGGGGTGGAGGTTAGCCGGTCAATCAGGTTTCAACCTGATGAACTCACATGGAAGTGTGACCTAGAGATATAGCTCTCTGTAGGCCAGCCTCTCTTTACATCTTAACCTTGCTTTTTCCTGAGCATCTACTCTCTGCAGAATATTCTGTTAAGTTAGGCCTTTCTTATTTTGTTTTTCTTTAAATCTCAAATGCATAAATGACACTCATAAGTTAAAAGAGTTTTCCAAGCTAATTGGGCCAATTGCACTCATCACGATCCCTCCCCACATCTTTCCAGAAAGATTTATGATCATCATAATTGGTCACAAGGCACCAGAGTTGCACGTGAAGATCGCCTTTGCTTTCAGGGAACATCCCACAGGGCTGCTTAACCTTATATTTTCTCCTAGCACTGCTACCACTGAGACATTTCTTTTGGAATGAGTAGAAAGCATTTTGAATTCTAAGGTAATATGGGAAAATCTGGGCTTCAGGTGAAAAGCAAACAAAAGACTATTTATGATCATGGCAATAAACTTGTTTAATTTATCTGGGAGATAAGGACTATTCATCTCAGTATAGGCAAAAGGTTAAAAAATTATTGTATGAAACCATATGTTATAATATGGTTTCATTAAATTAATAAATTTTCCTTGTAATGAAACCACATTACAATTATATTCCATGATAAAGAAAAAGGTTTTCTTCCTTATAGTAATTGATAAAGAAAATTAAAACATTTCCAAGTATCCTCTCTTCAGGCTTATTTCCTCTCTTAGCAAAGCAAGGAATTAAATTGCTTGGTTGATGTGTGCTTGGAAGATAATATTATTCTCATAAACCCTCTGCGCCTGTAGCCAACTATTGTTTCCACTGTTGCCATTCAAGGGACAGTGTTAGCCCTTAAAGCAAGCTAATGTGTAGAAAACTTCCAGGGGCTTAATATATTTGTAGATTCAATGTGGTTTATTTCTTTATTAGGCTGTTCCTGGCACAGAATCTCCTTGAGAGATTAAGCACAATTATACTTGTCTATCACTTTGGGACGATGTCATATATTCTTTATTAATGTATAGTTCAAGAATTACCTGACTAAATTATCAAACTAGAGAGCACAAAGAACCAGTGAATTAAGCCCTGAAAGGCACCAAGAAGTCAATAGATGATCAGCTCCTTTCTGTGTGTCCACACCAAGAGGCAGCTACATCTGATAGAGGCCTTTTGGTCGAGGAAGATGCCTGATAGATGTTTTGTGAGAAGAAAGCTTCCCAACATACATTGAATCCAATAAGTATAGCTTTAGATCCATGAAGTAATGGGAAATTCATGCAGCTCTAAAAACTATCCCTTGTATCTATGTAAATAAGAATATTATTCAATATGAGGGAGGTTTGAAAACATTAATGAAAAAATGTTATTAAACCATCATGGAAATTTTACAAATAAAACATTTTGAAGGCCCCTGTATGTCATGTATCATATTTTATCCATTAACATATTAAGGATATTCTGGAGATAAAAATGATCAATAGTGAATCCTTTTTTTCTTAAAGAAGGGATAGTTTTTGTCAGAGGGAACTTTGAAACCCTGGGAGGCATTAAATAATGAGTACACTTGGGAATCTTGGTGATTTGAATCAAATATATATGAGATGAGACAATTATGAAATTATAGAGAATGAGACTCCCAGCTTTTAACTCTTTCATCACATGGGATCTTATTTGAGTTCTTAAAATCTCATTGGACTAAGAAAGACAGGTGAGAAGGTCGGTGTCCTTGGGATGGTTTTATTGATATTTGCCACCAGACAACTAAGACTGCAATCAACGTTCTTCTGATTCTGAGTCCTAAACTGCTTCTAGACATATGCTTCACTTAAAAATCACATTGTCACTGATAATCTTGAAATAGGAAGAGAACATCAATGCCACTTTTACAATCTTCTTTTGGTTGTTATGAACTTTATCAATAATTTTGATATTAAATATTTCCTTAGAAATTGAAAATTAGAGATTTTTGCCAGTGCAATGGGTTGAACATACCGTTGCTAACAACAGGTCAGCGATGTAAACTCACCATTTGCTCTATGGGAGAATGAGGCTGTCTTCCATAAAACTTTCTTGTCTCAGAATCCCTAAAGAGCAGTTCTTGTCTGTTTACAGGGCTGTTCTGAGTCAGAATCAACTTGCTTATAGTGAGTTTAGTTTGGTTTTAGTTACATGACTTTACGATAAATAGCAAAAACTATGACTCATGGGGGAAAAATAACCTCTCCTCAAATTGATGAAGTTCCAAGAGAATATTCTTTACTTTTCAAGTTCAATTTTAAGTTCATGTCCTGGCATATATAAACCCTAGTGGTACTTTAGGGCAAGCATTGACCTGCTACGTTAAATGTAAGGTTGGTGGTTGAAATCAATCTGCTGGCCATCATGAGATAGATGAGGCTATCAGTTCCCATAAAGACTTACAGCTCTGCAAAACCTCTAACGGAGACCTACGAGACAGCACCTACTCAAGGGCAGTTGGATTTGACCTAGCATAATGGGCAAAGTAAGTAGCTTCGGTTTTGTTTTTCTCCTCTAGCATAAGAAAGCATTAAAACATGAATGTACCGGCAAACTGTTTTATATCACCTGTCAATTCAGAATCCCGGTGATAGTGATTTAGTTCTTGGTGGAGTGTGATGGGTTATAGCACAGGTCCTTGGGTTGAAGCAAAGAAGCAGATTATGACACTTCTACCATGTGTGCAATGGTCCGACCTTCCACTTCCATCCCTGAGGATTGCTAGAGCCTATGCTCCATACATCCCCGAAACCATTAGTGTAGCCAGTTTAAAAACTCATTCATTCTTGGTAAAGTGCAATCAACATGATGAACACAATTTTGTCAATTAGTGTCGTCAGTTCAGCATATGTTTGAAGATCATAAAAGTAGCATGGCCCAAATTCCATTTATCTACAGTTACTCTGTAGTCTTTTTTTCAGCCCCCTTAACTTCCACATTAGGGCACTTTTTTGCTTGGTTTCGAGGTCAAAAGATGAACAAGATGTAGTTACTTCTTTCAAGGATATTAGAGTGTAGTGAACCTCCAGAGATATCTCAAAGTCCTGTTAAAATATTAACATCTAGCTTCTCTGTATAATTCCTTGGAAAAAGACAAAGACTGAAAGATATGGATTGTTGTCATAGCTTTCTTTCAAACTTGCTTTTTTTGCGTACTTTGTATGATGGCACCAGTGGGATTCTAGGATGTATTGGGACTGCCAACCAACTAGCTGCTCCAAGGGACACAGAGGATCCTATCTGCTTCCATAGGGATTTTCAGCTGCAGAAAGCATATAGAGGGTCACTATGAGTGGGAATTGACTCAAAGAAAGCCAGATTGGGTGTTTTGGTGACATGGTCATTAGTCATTCCAAATACAATCAGAGAAAAAGTTCTTCTGATCATGCATGACACACCCACGCACGATTAAAAATACAAGATGGAACACAGTATGTCAGGTGTATAATGACTGAGTTCTTGAGACCATAGCATAGAACTGATTTCCCAGGTATCCAAAAAAGGAGTAAGACTCAGATCAGTAGAAATGCATCTTACCAAGAACAATGTCCGTGTAGCAGTGTTCTCTGTTGTTGTTGTTTTTCCAAGTCTAAAATGGGAACCAGAAGGTTGGGATACTAATTCTTAATTCATGATCTATTTTTTAATTATTTCACAGAGAGGAATCACTGAAGCGCCAATCAATGGAAGAGAAAAATTTCACCAACATGAGGGAGTTCATACTTTTAGGGTTCACAGCTGATTTGAGGCTACAGATAGGACTCTTTTTCATCTTCTTCATTATTTATGTCATCAGTCTCTTTGGGAACATCACCCTGATTTCTCTGATCTGTGGTGATTCACGGCTTCACACACCCATGTATTTCTTCATTGGGAACCTGTCATTCCTGGACCTCTGGTATTCCTCTGTCTATTCCCCCAAGATCCTAGTGACCTGCATTTCTGAGGACAAAAGCATCTCCTTTGCTGCGTGTCTGGCTCAGTTCTTCTTCTCTGCTGGACTGGCCTACAGTGAGTGCTATCTATTAGCTGCCATGGCTTATGACCGCTATGTGGCTATTTCGAATCCCCTGCTTTATTCCCAGGCTATGTCCCCAAGATTATGTGCCAGTCTTGTGGCAGCTTCATATCTTGGTGGCTTTATTAACTCAACCATTCTCACAAGTGAAACATTTACTTTGAACTTCTGTGGCAACAATATTATTGATCATTTCTTCTGTGATCTTCCCCCACTTGTGAAGTTGGCATGTGATGTGAAGGAGAGGTACCAGGCTGTGCTATATTTCATACTTGCCTCCAATGTCATTACTCCAACAGTGCTCATCCTTGCCTCCTACCTCTTCATCATTGCTGCCATCTTGAAGATCCGCTCTGCTCAGGGCCGCTTCAAAGCCTTCTCCACCTGTGGCTCTCACCTGACCGCCGTCACTTTGTACTATGGTTTGATTCTCTTTATTTACTCCCGACCAAGCACTAGCTATGCCCTGGAACGAGACAAAATAGTGTCAGTGTTCTATACTGTGGTGATTCCAATATTGAACCCTTTGATCTATAGCTTAAGGAATAAAGATGTGAAAGATGCTTTCAAGAAAATGTTAGACAGAGCAAAGTTTCCTAAGTGAAGACACTAGATAAGCAATGGGGATTGTGTTCCACTCCATCACCATATCACTGTTATCCACCTGTACATTTAGACATAAAGAAGTAAACAGACAAAAATAATTTTACTATATAGAAAACTGTTTTTCATTCATCTTTTAAAATTATGTGAGAATGTATTTCAATGTATATTTAAAATAAATGTTGTTGGGGCTTTTGGAAAAATTTTTGTCTACTATTTTGGAACAGAGATTTAAAAATTTCTTGGATCTGAGAATGTTAAAAGAAAAGTAGATTTTTCAGTTCCACTTGAATGTTTATACGTTGAAAATTCATAAGATATTTCAACCTCCAAATGGGCACAGTATCACTGACTGTGGGATCATAGCTCACATTTTTGGTTTGGGTGTGTCCAACAGCACACAACACTACTGCCTGGTCTTGTGCTATCCTTAAATTATTGTTTCAGCCACTGTGTCAGACCATCTTGTTGAAGATCTTCTTCTTTTTCACTGACCTTCATTTTACCAAGTATGATTTTTCTTCCTGGCACAGTTCTCTCCTGAGACCATGTCCAACATATATATGACATGAAGTCTAATCATCCTCACTTCTTATTTTTCCCCAACAGTCTTATTGGCACATACTTTACATATCATTCAATTGAATACTTCAATCATGTCAATGGGAACTATACACTCACCACCACATCTCTCAGAGAGCATCCCTCCTTCCCCATGGTTCCATCATCATTAAATGAGTTGTGCATTCTGGCTCAACTCTAGTTCTCCTTCCCCCCTCCCTCCTTTTATACTCTCACAATCCACTTTCCCTTCATATAACACATCTCCAACCTCTCATACCCTATAACCCCTTGAATATATATTGTCTTTATATATCCTTATGTAGTTACTCCTGTGCTTAACCTCTAGCAAACTCAACAAAAAACAATGAAAAACAAATTGCATTAAGGTGGTAAGGATAAGCTTACATTAGTGTAAACACAAAAGTAGAAATAATGAATGAGATGGAAAAGACTCCCATTGACATTCAAAAGCCAGGGAAGGGATTTCTGTCATGGAACAACTAAGAGATACTTGCTCCCAGAACTACTTTAGATTCTCCCTTTAGGGAGGTCAACTGGCTACGTCTAATGTTGAAATTGCCATAATCAAGATTACAGTGGTCCCTGCCTGGTATTAAGTCTGTTTCGGAAACTTGCCCTTGCTGAGAATGTATCTTCCAGTGGCTCAGTCTGACTAGATACTCTGCCATGGCTTTTTGGCTCCCACTGTCCTAAACAGCCTCCCATAAACTGGGTGTTCACATCCTCACTTCTAAGGGGCAGTCTATCTTTCCTGATAGATTTTTTATTCTTCTGAAAATCCATGATACTCTCAATATTTTTTGGCAAAATCATTTAATAAATATTCAAATAAGACCTATTAAATGGTCTTGCTTCAAATCATTGATCCATGAGTCAAAGAAGAGGACTTCAAACTCAGAAGTTCAAGCTCTGAAGGTCTTGCTTGTTGGGAGAGAAGGTCATGGAGCAGTGTCTATCAACTTGTGGGTCGCCACCTCTTTGCGGGTCAAATGATTCTTTCACTGGGGTCACCCAATTAATAACAGTAGCAAAATGACAGTGATGAAGTATTAACAAAAACAATTATATGGTTGGGGGGGGGGGTCACCACAACTGGAGAACTGTATGAAAGGTTTGTGGCATCAACAAGGCTGAGAACCGCTGCCATAGACAGCAGTAAGAACAACACTTACTTTGAAATGGCCTTAGAAACTATGTTTTCGTCTTTTTTAATCTGATTCTTGACAATCCATTCTATGTCATTCCATGTCATAAAAGCAGCAGGTTTCACTGGTAATAAGCATATGAGAGAACAAAGACCTTTAGCTAGAATCTGTGAGGATTCAGAGAAATATTTTTCTAACAATTACAGATTCAAGAACAAAGATATAGAAGCTATATGAGTATGACAGAAATATTGATGGAGAGACAGCTAGAAAATGAGACCGAAATAGAGGGATTCCAGGAAGCATTGAACCTAAGGAATACTTAAAAAATGATATATTTTGGACTTCCAGCATGATGACGAAGGAGTAACACATACCAGAGGGACTCCACAGAAATCAGGCCAGGAGAGGTGCTTAGAGTGAAATTCAACACTGCTGGATTTCAGCAGGAACATCAGAAAGATAAGTAGGCACAGACCCAAAAGGTTTTGAGGGGCTGGGAGCTTTTAGCTCACCACAGTGGAGGCCGGCTAGGGCTTGATTTTAGCCCCACCACTGTGTCAGTGGGAGCTGGGACCATTTACAGCTCACAGAGGGGCTTAATCTCAACACTGTCAGAGTTTGTTGAAGTCTGCCTCAGGGCAGGGATTAAACCCTTGCACCCCCACAGGCAGGGATTGGGGCTCAGCTACATTGTTACTTTTGTTTCCCTCTCTTCTCTCTATCCAACCCCCCCCCCCCCCCCCAGTCCTGGTGGGCGGCGCAGGGGCTTTTTCTCGACACAGCCGCAGCTTGCTGCCACCACCTCAGGGCAGGGACTAAATCCTTACAGCTCCACAAGCAGGGATCAGGACTTAGCTACACTGTTACTTTTGTTTCCCTCTCTTCTTTCTATCCCCACCACAGCCTCAGAGGACTTACTTTTTAATTTTTTCCCTCTTTGTCTCTTTCATTTTCTCTCACACCCACTGCCAACCTCCAGACCACTCCCCCTAGCCTAGGGCGTTTACACCTGTGCGACACCCAGCTAGGTGAGCTGCGCCCTGGGCAGTTAGTCCGAGACTGGTAAAACCCTGCTGACCTCCAAGAGGGAATACTTTGCCTAACTTCTTACCGGGGAATTCCTGACTCTTCCTGGTGGACCTCTTATTTTTCCTCTGTCGTCCCACATGCCTGAGGGAACTTTCTCCTTTCTACCTTAGTGCCTCACATACTTAAGAAAACTCAGCCAACACTGGTCAACGTTCCAAGCTGCTGCAGGAACCTCTGCACAACCTCCACAAGGCCAAAGCAGGCAACCCATCAGGCTTTCAGGGCACTTCTCTGAGAGGGAAGGCACAGGAGGATAAAATGGTAGGTTAATTCCATAGTGAAATTAGCTGTAGGCAGTTTGAAAAAGCATTCCTACACCTCCCAGAAGGGGCAGTGCTCTTTGACTCCCTGGAAATGGCACAACGCAATACAAACAGCCATCAACGCCAACGACCTCAACAGTAACAACAAAAACAAGGGAATCAAAAGGCAATGGCAGAAAATGTCCGGAACATAACGACATGCATTGAAGAAGCAGACAGAAATAAAGATTGAGAATGCTGCTTGGAGTCATACAGAATATGAAGGAAACAATACCAAAAAAAAGTATGAAATGATAAAGGAGATAAACTCGATACACCAAAGGGAAATACAAGAGCTTAGGGAGGAGTTAACAAAATCCAGCAGCAGAAATACAGACCTCGAGTATCAACTGGAGGAAGCAGAGAACTGCACGAGTGACATGGAGAACAGCCAAGCAGACTTTAACAAACACGAACAAAAATCTAACATCATCAGAGGAGCTGAAGAAAACCTATGACCTATGTCTGATACTATGAAGAGGAACAACATTAAAATTATTGACTTACTGGAGAGAGACACAAAAAGAAGTCATGTACAGCAATAGTGAGAGACTTCATGTAGGAAATCTTCCCCATATATAGATATAGATATATAGATATATACAACATGAAGGAACATAACAGCTAATTAGTCCACACAATAGTACAGCTCAACTCAATTCTGTGGAACAGTTAGTATACTGGAAGTATTTCAACTCATGTGGGGGCTACTTGGTCCAAGGTCAAGGAAGCAAACAGCAGATTCTTCCATACAGCAATGCAGGAAATCTGGCCACAAGCAGCAAACAGCATGGCAGGTCACCAAGAGTCAGCCAGAAGACAGGATCAGACAGTCCCAAGCTCACATGATGTATAAACCAGGAGAGTCTTGATGCAAGTCTTGAAGGAACCTCAAGCTCTAGTGACACAATTCAGAGATCGGGTGTCCCACAGGTAGTGTAGCTCACGAATTGAGGCAGAGACCTAGCTAAGGCAGCCGCATGCTGGTCTAATCACCAAAAAGCAACAGAGAGAGGCAGGGCTTGTGAGCCATTTATATCTTTGCCTCCAATCAAACTGTAACCCTATTAATCCCACATATTTCTATTGGCCAGGTTGGCACAATAAACCTACTTATCACAGAGCCCTTGGACACAGAAATCACGAAATGCAAGCCTAATATACCTTGAACAAGAAATTGCTTTCTTTTTTATTTTTCTACTGAAGTTATGTATTTTTAAGTTTTACATCTAATATTCATATGCAAAAAAGCTCTATGTGCTCTTTTTCCAATTAAAAATTGAATGAATTAAAAAGAGGATTTAAACAATAAGGCATTCAATATTTGAAAAAAGTATAGATTTCCAAAATGTGCATATTTGATCATGAAAATTCCACACAAATGTTATACATTTGGAAAAACAAACAAGATATACTACAAATTTATGTATCAAAATCTGCCTTGCAGAATGAGGTACATGAATAAAGACAATGCAAGTTTTTGTAGGTTCTAAATTGAGCTTTCTCCTCTTTTTTTCTTGTCTTTTCTATACAACCCTTAATACCTGTGACACTTAATGTTTATAAGGCTTTCTCCTGACAGGTATGTTACACTAAACAGTGTTGAAAAAGATGAACAGTCCAGTTGTCTATTGTATGCCACTTCAGCTTTGTTCAGAAATTGCTGAAAGTCTTTTTTTTTTTTTTTACATGTTTTCCAGATAAAGCTATGCTGCCTGGCTGTTGGCTGAATTGTTTGGATTTGGTTCATCCAGCAGAGACTGAATTGATATTAAGACAGCAGAATATACATTGTATGTTAGATTCCATTGGTCCTGATGTATATAAAAACATAAATCACCATCAGCAAACCCATTTGGATGAAGCATAATGAATAAAAACCTCAGTTTGTACTTTATTTAGATGCTCCAGAAATTTCTATTACTAGTTTAAAAGTAGTATCTTTCAAAGATGTCCGTTCTGATTCAAACACACCTGCATTCCATGATTGGATACTGTTTTCAGATGATGCACCACTAACACTCACAGGTGAGTCCCCTTGTAACTACATGAAATTCTGCATCAGCCCTTTTCTGACTTGCTCCCAGCTACCCTCTGTTCACTCAGATGAACTTGCCAAGTCAACTCTGGCTCCTAAGGCATGCTTTCATTTTAGTACCCTCCAGGAGCCTGGTAGTTTAAAACATTGAGATTCGTGAGTTACTAGTCATTATAGAATAGCCTTATTTATTGGTAAAATCATGAATCCTTTGAAACTATTATTTCAACATTAATAACACTGAATTGAAGGGAAAATAGAAAAACAATCCACCTCAAGGCAATTTTGAAATACTTAAAGAAATACATTGTTTGAATTACAGAAAAACTGGCATATCCATTCACATTTTTTGCACATATTACTATATCTGCAGGTCCACCTAGATAAGATAGGTTGGACAAACAATGTGAGAAGAAAATAAGGGGATCAATGGTTCGGAGAGACATGAGAGTGTTGGAAGCAGGGGAAGGGAGGAGAGGTTGGCCAATCCAGAGACAAGGGAACAACAAGTGGTTCAAAACCAGTGGAGGGAGGGCATGGGAGGAACTGTAGGGAGTGACCAAGCGCAAGTTAACTGAGAGGAATTACTGAAACCAGAATGAAGGCTGAACATGGCAGTGGGACAGGAGGAAAGCGTAAGGAAATAGAGGAAAGGGGTAGGAGGCAAAGGGCATACATAGAAGCCTAAATACAGACATGTACATATGTAAATATATTTATGATTATGGGGGAAATATACCTATGTGCATATATTTATAGGTCCAGTGGGAAGGTAGCAGGTTGACATTGGGCCTCCTCGTGCACACTCCCTCAATACAATAGTACCTTGCTCACCTAAACGGTCATTCCATGATACCCACCTTCCCGAAATGATTGCTGAAGACAGATATGTGCATAAGCAAACGTGGTGAAGAAAGCTGATGGTGGCTGGCTATCAAAAAGATATAGTGTCTAGGGTCTTAAAGGCTTGAAGGAAAACAAGGGGTCATCTAGCTCGGAAGCAACAAAGCCCACAGAGAAGCACACAAGCCTAAGTGAACACGAGGTGTTGAAGGGACCATGTAGTAGACATCAAAGAACAAAACCATCATTGTGTGATCACCTTTCCCACATAAGCGCTGAAGACGAATGTGAGCTTAAGTAAGTGTGGCGAAGGAGGTTGATGGTGGCCAGCTATTGAGAGATATAGCATCTGGGAACTCAAAGGCTTGAAAGTAAACAAGCGGTCATCTAGCCCAGAAACAGCAAAGCCCACATGGAAGCAGCACACCAACATGTGTGATCATGAAGGGCTCAGGGGACCAGTTTTCAAGCAACAAAGGCTGGGGGGAAAATCATATCATAGTGAATGAGGGGAGTGCATGATGAAGACCCAATGCCCATCTGTAGACAACTGGACATCCCTTCCACAGGGGTACTGAGGAAGAGATGAGTCACTCAGGGTTCAGTGTAACAATATTGAAACTCACAACCTTCCCTAGTTAAACACTTCCTCCCCCCAACTATCATGACCCCAATTCTACCTTGCAAACCTGGTTAGACGAGAGGATGCGCAGCGGTACAGTTGGGATCAGGAAACACAGAGAATCTAGGACAGATGAACCCTTCAGGACCAATGGTGAGAGTGGGGATACCGGAAGGGAAGGGAAAAGGGGGAACCCATCTCGGGGATCTACATATAACTTCCTCTCTTGGGGATGGGCAACAGGAAAGTGGGTGAAGGGAGACGCCGAGCAGTGTAAGATAGGCTAAAATAATAATTTATAATTTATTAAGGGTTCATGAGGGAGGGGAGAGCATGCTGGGAGGGGGAGGGAAAAAAGGAAAACAAGCTGATTCCAGGAACTGAAGTGGAAGGCGAATTTTGAGAATGATGAGGGCAATGAATGTAAAAGGTTGAGAATGATGAGGGCAATGAATGTATGTATGGATTGTGATAAGAGTTGTGTAAGCCCCAATAAAATGATTTTTAAAAATACATATTTACATATGTAAAAAATGAAAAACTGGCATATCAAAGGAAGCTGGTATTTTTTTACAGTTCTGACTAAATGTGCAAAGAGGATTTAAGATATTAATTGTTAGGGTTCCTCAATGAAAAGTCTCAACCAAATCATCCCAGTTTAGAACCAACAAGGAATAATCTTCAAGCAAATGCTCATATAGCCTGTGTTGTTAAAGGAGTCAGTTTTGTACATAGCAAACCTATGTACAGAAAAAGAAAACATTGTCTGGTCCTGTGACATACTTACATTCATGTTTATGCTTGAGTTAATTTTTGCAGAAATTGTGTTAATACATCTACTTAAGGGTTCTCCATTTTTAAAAAACGGACTCTCTACTATACCAACTGGAGCTTTGTTGGTGTAGTGGTTTCTTGCTGGGTTTCAATCTACATGATGGGCTGTTCAAAACAATCTCCAACAGGTAGTTACAGCCTGAGAAACCCACAGGGGATTGTTATGATGCAGCATTGACTCAGTAGCATTGAGTTGACTATATCATGTATAATGTTCTTCTCCAAAGATGAGCACTTTCTAAGAACATCCTAAAGTGACCCAACATTATATGTGAACTAACAATCAAAAAGCACCAAACATTTTGTAAACCAGAGGCAAAGATTGAAGCAGTCAAGATTTCATGAAGGAGGCTGTATTTTAGATGGGTGGAAAAGATAGGATTGGTATATACAGCAGTGGTGGGAATGACACCAGGTAGAGATAACAGCTTAAACAAAATATAGTGACAAGACAGGGTCTGGGATAGGTGGGATTCAGGAAAAGTGGTAAGAGATATGAATGGAAAGATAGATGGTTTCAGTCAAAGTCTGATTAGGAAGTTGTAAAAAGGGATTGAGGATGGACACATTGACTTTGTAGGGTTACACAAGAAATGGCTTTGTATAGGGGGGTGAGGAATGAAGAGGGATTAGAAATGAGAGGGACTAGTAGGGTCTAGTGTATTATCTTAGAGGAGACAAGGATGGTGGTCATTAAATAACAATGACACTGAGCACTGGGTGAGCTCTCGCTATGTTCCAGGTGCATCACATGCATTCTCCAATTCATTTTCCCTTGTAGGTATTTTACTTAACCTTCTTATGAAACTCAAAGACCAACAGCTGGTGTTCACACTCAGATGTGCTCTTCTGTTAAAAAACAGAACAAAGTAAAACAAGACTTGTGCATCAACTTCACATGGAATTGCAGTGTTTCCCACAGCTTCCAATGATCATAAATTAATTTAAATTTCTGAGTTTTCCAATTATGCTAAATTAGAATGCCTTTTTTACTTTCATAGGGTAAGGAATCAAACCCCAAGAAGACAGCACTGTAACCATGAACCAATGATGCTGGACAGCAGGCCTCCTGCCCTGCGTCAATGTGCCATGTCCTTGCCGATTTATCATGTCCAGTCCCTCTTTGCTACTTGAGCTTTGAGAGGCCCCCGAAGCTAATTTTCAGGGCTGAACACTAATTATCACTCAGGAAAGTGTGCTTATCTAAAACTGTCTTGATTAATTAGTTCCTCTGAAACTTGCTTAGGAGTGAGGAGAATAATTTCTCTCAAGTTTGGTAATTGCCCGGTCTCTGAGTGCACAATCATTCTTAACGATGCCCATAGCATCTTGTTAAGAAAGGAGATGGGTAATAACTGTTGGCCCTTGGAGCCTCCACCTCAGACTAGCAAGAACAGTTTAAGCGAGCATTCTGCTTTAAAAGTTAACTTTTGGTAATTCAGGCTCTGAATCCAGTTTTATTGAGTCACAGATATTTTGGATCTGAAAATCTGAAAATGATCTGAGGTACTATCTGGGCTGAGATCTTTCTTTGATAGCGCAGGCAACTAATAACTAGAGTGAGGACATGGTTTGCTCAAGGACATAACACTATTTAGAAGAACATCTAGAGCATGGTCTTTGTGTTAGTCCAGGTAGACTAGAGAAACAAATCCTTGGAGACACTCATATGTGTACAAGAAAGAGCTTTATATAAAAGTTCCAGTAATTGTATCTTAAGAAAATATCCCAGCCCAATCCAGATCAAGTCCATAAGTCTGATACCAGTCTGTAAGTTCCTCTTAAGACTCATGCAGCACATGCAACAACACAGAATGCACATGATCACAGGCCAATGGGTGGAAAGTTTTGTGGATCCAGTAGCCATGGAAGTATTTAGCACTGGCAATAGCTTTGGCCACTGAAGGCAACGGACATTTGTTCTTTTTCTCTATCCCTACCTTTTACAGTCAACATTAAAAAAATTTCCCTGGATCTTTTCTCTCATTGATAGTTTATTGATATATACATTTGGATAGATAGGGCTATAAAATAATATGATTTTATATTACATTTCACTTTTTCTATTGGTATATAAATATATGGAAGGTCTTCTAAAAGCTCATTGAAAAATTCCAATACGGTTTAATTCCATTTTTTCATGAACTTTTTGAATCCCCCTCATACGTGACATAGTAATTGAGGAAATATAGGATTAGGTAAACATTTTACCAGCTTATAGAAAATGATCCATATTACGAGATGAGATTTGAAATATTGAGTTTACTGTAATTCTATATCCAGCACAAAAATTTAAGGTACAGATAAGAGTTTCAGTGAAAAGGCATATAAACTTATTTCCACCTTTTTACAAACCATAACAAACAAATTGATAGGTGGAAATACTTTGATTATTTATTGTTCACTGTTAAGATTTTTTATTGAAATATTGCACAAAGATGGTAGACCAAGAAGAATTGTTCCTAAGGTTCTACTTCATACCATGCACAGGTCCATTCCAAACCAAGTGTGTTCTAACAGTGAAGGTCTTCATGTAAACACTCTTATTTATATGCTGTCTTAGTCTTGTCAGAGCGCCTTCAAAAAGTGTACTTTTTGGACTATGGTAAAAATGCTTAGGGCTCATGCCAAATTTTTAATGACAACTTAAATTAACATATTTCCAAACCATTGAAGCTTTGCTCAGATATATGGAAATACTGCCCCAAACAGTGTACATGTTGTTAATTTAAATGGATCATGTGAAATAACACGGGTCAAGAAGACCTCAAAGATGAGCCAGGAGAAGGAAGACGGTCAACCTCCACCAATGAAGAGACAGTAGCTGAGGGCCCGACATTGATGGAAGAAGACTCTAGAGAGAGCTACTGAAGTGGAGCTCTCACACAGGTCAATATTTTCAACTTTCAATGAATATCTCGGTCTCAAAAATATTTTGGTGTTAGGGTGCCAGAAACATTACACAAAGATCTACTAGCTCAAAGAACTGATCTTTCCATGAGTCTTTTAAGCAATATCTAAGTCAATTCATTTAATTTATGGAACTAATCAAAGTAGGGAGTTCTGGTTTTACCAGTATGACCCAGAGAGCCAGTACTAATCAAAACGATGACTATCAAGGGGGTCTACTGAGCTGGTTACATTCAAGATTGAAAGGTCAGGTCAGGTTTGGGTGACCGTTTTATGGGATTTTAAAAGAGTTGTTTTGACAGACTTCTTTGAACAACACAGAATCATGATGGGAGGCACTGTAGGAAGAAGCTTTAGGAGAGTTGGAAAATCCCACAGAATAACTTTTCTGATTCTGAAAAGGTCAGCAAAGTTGTGCCAAGGGATTTCTTCCCCTCCTCCCTCTGCCGCCCCGCTTCATCAAGACAACACACCTGTTCATTCCTTCAGGGCAGCAAGGGCTCCCATGGGGAATTTCATAGGGAAACCTCACCCCATTATCTACCCTGCAACCCTTATAACTCTGATCTTGCCCTTTTATACCTATTATTCTCAAAATACAAAGGACATTTAAAAGGGACATGATTTGAATCCCTTGAGGTTTTCAAAACTGCCATATTGAAACACTGCCCCAGAGGTGTTCAGACACAGATGGAGGATATGTTGGGAAACATTAGCTTTCAGGGTAGTGAGTTTTATTAAAATATTTAGGAGAGTCTGACTGTGGAAAATGCTTGGCTGTTTGTGTTACATTTATCCACCACAAGAGGGGAAAATGCATAGAAGAAAAATGATAAAAATCCCTTCAGTTTTCCACCTCATATCCATCTAGCTCCCTTCAAATCAGATGGTGGGGGATGGGTGAGGTAGAATGCAGGGTTGGGAGTTGAGAAATGGTTTGAACTGTTGAGCGAAGTTGATGGTCAGAAATGTAAACCCCTCCACCTCATTAAGAATGTAATTAAACTATTAAATTGTATAATACACGAATTGTATGCCAATAAAATTGTTCAGGGAAAATAAAATTAAAAATATTCATTCCAAAAAATGATAAGCCCTTTTAAGAGTTTTAAAATTCAAATTTGTCTTAAAAATATTATATTACAGCTTCTCTGTAATTACAGTCTTTTATCACTAGATTCTCTGTTCTATGATTATTGTTAGCAGTCATTTACCTGATCTCCCATTCTTAGCAACTCCATGCAAATGGAACAAAACTCTGCTCAAGTGGCTATGAATCATAGGGTTTTCCTCCACCAAACCAAATGGAACCAAACCAAACCAAACCAAACCAAACCAAACCAAACCAAACCAAACCAAACCAAATCCAACCCAACTCAACCCAACCCAACCCAACCCAACCCAACCCAACCCAACCCAACCCAACCCAACCCAACCCACCCAACCCAATGCCCTGGAGTCAATAATGACTCCTGGTTACACCCTGTGGGTTTCTAAGACTATAACTGTTCACGGGAGTACAAAACCTAGGCTTTTTCCTATGAGCTCGTGGTGTTTTTCAATTGCCAACCATTACAATATCAGCCCAACACTTAACCACTACACCGCTAGGGTTCCCCCACTGAAGGTGATGATTGTACTACTGAGCCACCTGAAGTGCACCCATGCAGTGGTTTCAGTGTGCCTCAAAGTGGTCCTGTAGGACAAAGTAGAGCTGTCCCTTAGGCTTCCCAAGGCTGTAATATTTATGGGAACAGAATATCACATATTTCTCTGGCAGAATGGCTGGTGGGTTTCAACTGCTGGTCTGTTTATTAGCAGCTAATTGCTTAGCCACTATCATAAGGGTTCCTCAATTTGACGTCAGTGACTGCATTTTTATTTGTTTTTGATCTCTTAAACCAATGACAATCTTCATTGGGTGGAGGACACAGACACACATATTTATAAGTTTGATTTTTAAACAAATGTTAAAAACTATTTTAATTGGGATAGATCATGTTAATATTAAACTATTTTGAAAATTTTATTTTCCTTTAATACAGAATCTTCATGATCCATTTCCTTCTAACTTTTGATGCTCCTAAATCCAATATATGGTCACCATGGTTTGACAAGAGGGTAGGTAATTCTGTCTGGAATTTTATGATCAGAAACATGCGATATTGCTTGCTTTTATGCATAGCCTGTTGATTAGAATACAATCACATTGCCTTACCTTACTAGAAAACTAATGAAAAAAGGGAGAAAGAGAATCCATTGTCACACCAGCCTAGAGTTGGATTGCTTATCCCACCTATCTTATCTAGACAGACATGCAGAGATAATATTAAACACAAAAACAAGACAGAGCAAAACAAAACAGCAACAACAATTAAAAAAAACCATGACATAAAAAAGGAAGTCTATAAGTAGTCCCAGGTCTGTCTGCTGACTTTTAGGAGTGTTTTCTGGTTGAGTCTAATGGGGTGCTACGCTCTGGCCCCTAAGTTAATTTTTGGTATTCCTCAGGGACTTCATTGCATTGCTCCCCTTGCTGCTCTGTTGAAAACCCTTAGTGTTTCACCCCATTTCTCACTCTGCGTCTACATTGTTGTTATCTGTAGTGTTATGGACCAGTGAAGGATGTGCTGTTTCATGGTGATATCATCCATATGGTCAGGCATAGCGGGAATATCATCCTTGGGGCTTGGTGGTCCAGGATGTGTTCCACTCCCTCTCCGTCCCTCTTCATTTGTTCCTGTATGCTCTGATCAGACTCATGCCTCTCCCTGGACCATACTCAGCTTTTTAGTCACATGGCCCCTTGGCCTCTGCCTTGTTCTTTGGTCTGGCTAGTCTGCCTGATACTTTGCCCTACAGCCTCATGGACTCTGCCTTAGGTGTTCGGTAGCTCTACTCTGTCTTTGGGTGGCTCCTTTGCTCTGCTTCACGAGAAGCTTCTGGTACCTCTCTCGCAGCCTCCCAAACTGTACACAGGGACCTTGAATGCACTCCCTTGTTGGCTCTTCTTGGATGGATGACCCCAGGTTGTCTTCCACTGCTTTCTAGATGGCTCTCTTATACACAGAGGAACGGCAACGAAACTTGACCAGTCCATTCCATTAGTGTGTCCCACTCCCTACTGACACAGCCCAACCCAACCAGTTGGCGTGAGTGACAGAGCCACAGATCAAACTCTACTACCATCTAGTCCAGCTGAGTGCAAAGGAGAATCCTTTTGTACAATGTCACTTCACTAGACTAACACACAAGAGATTCTGGGAAATGTAGTCTTCCTGCGAGTAGATGGGCTTGGTGAGCACCCAGCCTTTTTATCTGACTCAGGAGAGCATAAGTTTTTTCAAGAAAGGAACCATTAAAAATCATTTTACTGCGGACTCATACAACTTTTATCATAATCCATATATCCATCCATTGTGTCAAGCACATTTGTACATTTATTGCCATCATCATTCTCAAAACATTTGCTTTCTACTAGAGCCCTTTGTATCTGCTCCTCATTTTCCCCTTTTCTCCCCCCTACCCCCTCCCTTAAACTCTTGATGATTTATAAAGTTTTATTATTTTGTCATGTCTTACACTCTCTGACTGACATCTCCCTTCACCCACTTTTCTGTTGTCTGTCCCCCAGGGAGGGTGTTATATGTAGATCCATGTAGTCATTTCCCCCTTCCTACCATACCTTCCCTTCACCCTCCTGGTATTGCCACTCTCAGCACTGGTCCTGAGGGTTTTATCTGTCCTGGATTCTCCTTCATGGGACGCAATCATTCTTACCTGAAATTCATATGAAAACCGTCACTACTTCACTTAGGGGTGTCTTCTCTCTCTTTTCTAAAAAATATCTACCATGAAACATCAATAGAGTCTTACTGTGGTAGTTACATAATTTCATGTCAACTTGAAGATATATAAGAGTATAGGGGTGGAGGTTAGCCGGTCAATCAGGTTTCAACCTGATGAACTCACATGGAAGTGTGACCTAGAGATATAGCTCTCTGTAGGCCAGCCTCTCTTTACATCTTAACCTTGCTTTTTCCTGAGCATCTACTCTCTGCAGAATATTCTGTTAAGTTAGGCCTTTCTTATTTTGTTTTTCTTTAAATCTCAAATGCATAAATGACACTCATAAGTTAAAAGAGTTTTCCAAGCTAATTGGGCCAATTGCACTCATCACGATCCCTCCCCACATCTTTCCAGAAAGATTTATGATCATCATAATTGGTCACAAGGCACCAGAGTTGCACGTGAAGATCGCCTTTGCTTTCAGGGAACATCCCACAGGGCTGCTTAACCTTATATTTTCTCCTAGCACTGCTACCACTGAGACATTTCTTTTGGAATGAGTAGAAAGCATTTTGAATTCTAAGGTAATATGGGAAAATCTGGGCTTCAGGTGAAAAGCAAACAAAATGGCTATTTATGATCATGGCAATAAACTTGTTTAATTTATCTGGGAGATAAGGACTATTCATCTCAGTATAGGCAAAAGGTTAAAAAATTATTGTATGAAACCATATGTTATAATATGGTTTCATTAAATTAATAAATTTTCCTTGTAATGAAACCACATTACAATTATATTCCATGATAAAGAAAAAGGTTTTCTTCCTTATAGTAATTGATAAAGAAAATTAAAACATTTCCAAGTATCCTCTCTTCAGGCTTATTTCCTCTCTTAGCAAAGCAAGGAATTAAATTGCTTGGTTGATGTGTGCTTGGAAGATAATATTATTCTCATAAACCCTCTGCGCCTGTAGCCAACTATTGTTTCCACTGTTGCCATTCAAGGGACAGTGTTAGCCCTTAAAGCAAGCTAATGTGTAGAAAACTTCCAGGGGCTTAATATATTTGTAGATTCAATGTGGTTTATTTCTTTATTAGGCTGTTCCTGGCACAGAATCTCCTTGAGAGATTAAGCACAATTATACTTGTCTATCACTTTGGGACGATGTCATATATTCTTTATTAATGTATAGTTCAAGAATTACCTGACTAAATTATCAAACTAGAGAGCACAAAGAACCAGTGAATTAAGCCCTGAAAGGCACCAAGAAGTCAATAGATGATCAGCTCCTTTCTGTGTGTCCACACCAAGAGGCAGCTACATCTGATAGAGGCCTTTTGGTCGAGGAAGATGCCTGATAGATGTTTTGTGAGAAGAAAGCTTCCCAACATACATTGAATCCAATAAGTATAGCTTTAGATCCATGAAGTAATGGGAAATTCATGCAGCTCTAAAAACTATCCCTTGTATCTATGTAAATAAGAATATTATTCAATATGAGGGAGGTTTGAAAACATTAATGAAAAAATGTTATTAAACCATCATGGAAATTTTACAAATAAAACATTTTGAAGGCCCCTGTATGTCATGTATCATATTTTATCCATTAACATATTAAGGATATTCTGGAGATAAAAATGATCAATAGTGAATCCTTTTTTTCTTAAAGAAGGGATAGTTTTTGTCAGAGGGAACTTTGAAACCCTGGGAGGCATTAAATAATGAGTACACTTGGGAATCTTGGTGATTTGAATCAAATATATATGAGATGAGACAATTATGAAATTATAGAGAATGAGACTCCCAGCTTTTAACTCTTTCATCACATGGGATCTTATTTGAGTTCTTAAAATCTCATTGGACTAAGAAAGACAGGTGAGAAGGTCGGTGTCCTTGGGATGGTTTTATTGATATTTGCCACCAGACAACTAAGACTGCAATCAACGTTCTTCTGATTCTGAGTCCTAAACTGCTTCTAGACATATGCTTCACTTAAAAATCACATTGTCACTGATAATCTTGAAATAGGAAGAGAACATCAATGCCACTTTTACAATCTTCTTTTGGTTGTTATGAACTTTATCAATAATTTTGATATTAAATATTTCCTTAGAAATTGAAAATTAGAGATTTTTGCCAGTGCAATGGGTTGAACATACCGTTGCTAACAACAGGTCAGCGATGTAAACTCACCATTTGCTCTATGGGAGAATGAGGCTGTCTTCCATAAAACTTTCTTGTCTCAGAATCCCTAAAGAGCAGTTCTTGTCTGTTTACAGGGCTGTTCTGAGTCAGAATCAACTTGCTTATAGTGAGTTTAGTTTGGTTTTAGTTACATGACTTTACGATAAATAGCAAAAACTATGACTCATGGGGGAAAAATAACCTCTCCTCAAATTGATGAAGTTCCAAGAGAATATTCTTTACTTTTCAAGTTCAATTTTAAGTTCATGTCCTGGCATATATAAACCCTAGTGGTACTTTAGGGCAAGCATTGACCTGCTACGTTAAATGTAAGGTTGGTGGTTGAAATCAATCTGCTGGCCATCATGAGATAGATGAGGCTATCAGTTCCCATAAAGACTTACAGCTCTGCAAAACCTCTAACGGAGACCTACGAGACAGCACCTACTCAAGGGCAGTTGGATTTGACCTAGCATAATGGGCAAAGTAAGTAGCTTCGGTTTTGTTTTTCTCCTCTAGCATAAGAAAGCATTAAAACATGAATGTACCGGCAAACTGTTTTATATCACCTGTCAATTCAGAATCCCGGTGATAGTGATTTAGTTCTTGGTGGAGTGTGATGGGTTATAGCACAGGTCCTTGGGTTGAAGCAAAGAAGCAGATTATGACACTTCTACCATGTGTGCAATGGTCCGACCTTCCACTTCCATCCCTGAGGATTGCTAGAGCCTATGCTCCATACATCCCCGAAACCATTAGTGTAGCCAGTTTAAAAACTCATTCATTCTTGGTAAAGTGCAATCAACATGATGAACACAATTTTGTCAATTAGTGTCGTCAGTTCAGCATATGTTTGAAGATCATAAAAGTAGCATGGCCCAAATTCCATTTATCTACAGTTACTCTGTAGTCTTTTTTTCAGCCCCCTTAACTTCCACATTAGGGCACTTTTTTGCTTGGTTTCGAGGTCAAAAGATGAACAAGATGTAGTTACTTCTTTCAAGGATATTAGAGTGTAGTGAACCTCCAGAGATATCTCAAAGTCCTGTTAAAATATTAACATCTAGCTTCTCTGTATAATTCCTTGGAAAAAGACAAAGACTGAAAGATATGGATTGTTGTCATAGCTTTCTTTCAAACTTGCTTTTTTTGCGTACTTTGTATGATGGCACCAGTGGGATTCTAGGATGTATTGGGACTGCCAACCAACTAGCTGCTCCAAGGGACACAGAGGATCCTATCTGCTTCCATAGGGATTTTCAGCTGCAGAAAGCATATAGAGGGTCACTATGAGTGGGAATTGACTCAAAGAAAGCCAGATTGGGTGTTTTGGTGACATGGTCATTAGTCATTCCAAATACAATCAGAGAAAAAGTTCTTCTGATCATGCATGACACACCCACGCACGATTAAAAATACAAGATGGAACACAGTATGTCAGGTGTATAATGACTGAGTTCTTGAGACCATAGCATAGAACTGATTTCCCAGGTATCCAAAAAAGGAGTAAGACTCAGATCAGTAGAAATGCATCTTACCAAGAACAATGTCCGTGTAGCAGTGTTCTCTGTTGTTGTTGTTTTTCCAAGTCTAAAATGGGAACCAGAAGGTTGGGATACTAATTCTTAATTCATGATCTATTTTTTAATTATTTCACAGAGAGGAATCACTGAAGCGCCAATCAATGGAAGAGAAAAATTTCACCAACATGAGGGAGTTCATACTTTTAGGGTTCACAGCTGATTTGAGGCTACAGATAGGACTCTTTTTCATCTTCTTCATTATTTATGTCATCAGTCTCTTTGGGAACATCACCCTGATTTCTCTGATCTGTGGTGATTCACGGCTTCACACACCCATGTATTTCTTCATTGGGAACCTGTCATTCCTGGACCTCTGGTATTCCTCTGTCTATTCCCCCAAGATCCTAGTGACCTGCATTTCTGAGGACAAAAGCATCTCCTTTGCTGCGTGTCTGGCTCAGTTCTTCTTCTCTGCTGGACTGGCCTACAGTGAGTGCTATCTATTAGCTGCCATGGCTTATGACCGCTATGTGGCTATTTCGAATCCCCTGCTTTATTCCCAGGCTATGTCCCCAAGATTATGTGCCAGTCTTGTGGCAGCTTCATATCTTGGTGGCTTTATTAACTCAACCATTCTCACAAGTGAAACATTTACTTTGAACTTCTGTGGCAACAATATTATTGATCATTTCTTCTGTGATCTTCCCCCACTTGTGAAGTTGGCATGTGATGTGAAGGAGAGGTACCAGGCTGTGCTATATTTCATACTTGCCTCCAATGTCATTACTCCAACAGTGCTCATCCTTGCCTCCTACCTCTTCATCATTGCTGCCATCTTGAAGATCCGCTCTGCTCAGGGCCGCTTCAAAGCCTTCTCCACCTGTGGCTCTCACCTGACCGCCGTCACTTTGTACTATGGTTTGATTCTCTTTATTTACTCCCGACCAAGCACTAGCTATGCCCTGGAACGAGACAAAATAGTGTCAGTGTTCTATACTGTGGTGATTCCAATATTGAACCCTTTGATCTATAGCTTAAGGAATAAAGATGTGAAAGATGCTTTCAAGAAAATGTTAGACAGAGCAAAGTTTCCTAAGTGAAGACACTAGATAAGCAATGGGGATTGTGTTCCACTC
The DNA here is from genome assembly GCF_050624435.1 of Tenrec ecaudatus. Lineage (NCBI taxonomy): Eukaryota > Metazoa > Chordata > Mammalia > Afrosoricida > Tenrecidae > Tenrec > Tenrec ecaudatus. The sequence goes on from NC_134533.1 coordinate 18,122,779, forward strand.
CATCACCATATCACTGTTATCCACCTGTACATTTAGACATAAAGAAGTAAACAGACAAAAATAATTTTACTATATAGAAAACTGTTTTTCATTCATCTTTTAAAATTATGTGAGAATGTATTTCAATGTATATTTAAAATAAATGTTGTTGGGGCTTTTGGAAAAATTTTTGTCTACTATTTTGGAACAGAGATTTAAAAATTTCTTGGATCTGAGAATGTTAAAAGAAAAGTAGATTTTTCAGTTCCACTTGAATGTTTATACGTTGAAAATTCATAAGATATTTCAACCTCCAAATGGGCACAGTATCACTGACTGTGGGATCATAGCTCACATTTTTGGTTTGGGTGTGTCCAACAGCACACAACACTACTGCCTGGTCTTGTGCTATCCTTAAATTATTGTTTCAGCCACTGTGTCAGACCATCTTGTTGAAGATCTTCTTCTTTTTCACTGACCTTCATTTTACCAAGTATGATTTTTCTTCCTGGCACAGTTCTCTCCTGAGACCATGTCCAACATATATATGACATGAAGTCTAATCATCCTCACTTCTTATTTTTCCCCAACAGTCTTATTGGCACATACTTTACATATCATTCAATTGAATACTTCAATCATGTCAATGGGAACTATACACTCACCACCACATCTCTCAGAGAGCATCCCTCCTTCCCCATGGTTCCATCATCATTAAATGAGTTGTGCATTCTGGCTCAACTCTAGTTCTCCTTCCCCCCTCCCTCCTTTTATACTCTCACAATCCACTTTCCCTTCATATAACACATCTCCAACCTCTCATACCCTATAACCCCTTGAATATATATTGTCTTTATATATCCTTATGTAGTTACTCCTGTGCTTAACCTCTAGCAAACTCAACAAAAAACAATGAAAAACAAATTGCATTAAGGTGGTAAGGATAAGCTTACATTAGTGTAAACACAAAAGTAGAAATAATGAATGAGATGGAAAAGACTCCCATTGACATTCAAAAGCCAGGGAAGGGATTTCTGTCATGGAACAACTAAGAGATACTTGCTCCCAGAACTACTTTAGATTCTCCCTTTAGGGAGGTCAACTGGCTACGTCTAATGTTGAAATTGCCATAATCAAGATTACAGTGGTCCCTGCCTGGTATTAAGTCTGTTTCGGAAACTTGCCCTTGCTGAGAATGTATCTTCCAGTGGCTCAGTCTGACTAGATACTCTGCCATGGCTTTTTGGCTCCCACTGTCCTAAACAGCCTCCCATAAACTGGGTGTTCACATCCTCACTTCTAAGGGGCAGTCTATCTTTCCTGATAGATTTTTTATTCTTCTGAAAATCCATGATACTCTCAATATTTTTTGGCAAAATCATTTAATAAATATTCAAATAAGACCTATTAAATGGTCTTGCTTCAAATCATTGATCCATGAGTCAAAGAAGAGGACTTCAAACTCAGAAGTTCAAGCTCTGAAGGTCTTGCTTGTTGGGAGAGAAGGTCATGGAGCAGTGTCTATCAACTTGTGGGTCGCCACCTCTTTGCGGGTCAAATGATTCTTTCACTGGGGTCACCCAATTAATAACAGTAGCAAAATGACAGTGATGAAGTATTAACAAAAACAATTATATGGTTGGGGGGGGGGTCACCACAACTGGAGAACTGTATGAAAGGTTTGTGGCATCAACAAGGCTGAGAACCGCTGCCATAGACAGCAGTAAGAACAACACTTACTTTGAAATGGCCTTAGAAACTATGTTTTCGTCTTTTTTAATCTGATTCTTGACAATCCATTCTATGTCATTCCATGTCATAAAAGCAGCAGGTTTCACTGGTAATAAGCATATGAGAGAACAAAGACCTTTAGCTAGAATCTGTGAGGATTCAGAGAAATATTTTTCTAACAATTACAGATTCAAGAACAAAGATATAGAAGCTATATGAGTATGACAGAAATATTGATGGAGAGACAGCTAGAAAATGAGACCGAAATAGAGGGATTCCAGGAAGCATTGAACCTAAGGAATACTTAAAAAATGATATATTTTGGACTTCCAGCATGATGACGAAGGAGTAACACATACCAGAGGGACTCCACAGAAATCAGGCCAGGAGAGGTGCTTAGAGTGAAATTCAACACTGCTGGATTTCAGCAGGAACATCAGAAAGATAAGTAGGCACAGACCCAAAAGGTTTTGAGGGGCTGGGAGCTTTTAGCTCACCACAGTGGAGGCCGGCTAGGGCTTGATTTTAGCCCCACCACTGTGTCAGTGGGAGCTGGGACCATTTACAGCTCACAGAGGGGCTTAATCTCAACACTGTCAGAGTTTGTTGAAGTCTGCCTCAGGGCAGGGATTAAACCCTTGCACCCCCACAGGCAGGGATTGGGGCTCAGCTACATTGTTACTTTTGTTTCCCTCTCTTCTCTCTATCCAACCCCCCCCCCCCCCAGTCCTGGTGGGCGGCGCAGGGGCTTTTTCTCGACACAGCCGCAGCTTGCTGCCACCACCTCAGGGCAGGGACTAAATCCTTACAGCTCCACAAGCAGGGATCAGGACTTAGCTACACTGTTACTTTTGTTTCCCTCTCTTCTTTCTATCCCCACCACAGCCTCAGAGGACTTACTTTTTAATTTTTTCCCTCTTTGTCTCTTTCATTTTCTCTCACACCCACTGCCAACCTCCAGACCACTCCCCCTAGCCTAGGGCGTTTACACCTGTGCGACACCCAGCTAGGTGAGCTGCGCCCTGGGCAGTTAGTCCGAGACTGGTAAAACCCTGCTGACCTCCAAGAGGGAATACTTTGCCTAACTTCTTACCGGGGAATTCCTGACTCTTCCTGGTGGACCTCTTATTTTTCCTCTGTCGTCCCACATGCCTGAGGGAACTTTCTCCTTTCTACCTTAGTGCCTCACATACTTAAGAAAACTCAGCCAACACTGGTCAACGTTCCAAGCTGCTGCAGGAACCTCTGCACAACCTCCACAAGGCCAAAGCAGGCAACCCATCAGGCTTTCAGGGCACTTCTCTGAGAGGGAAGGCACAGGAGGATAAAATGGTAGGTTAATTCCATAGTGAAATTAGCTGTAGGCAGTTTGAAAAAGCATTCCTACACCTCCCAGAAGGGGCAGTGCTCTTTGACTCCCTGGAAATGGCACAACGCAATACAAACAGCCATCAACGCCAACGACCTCAACAGTAACAACAAAAACAAGGGAATCAAAAGGCAATGGCAGAAAATGTCCGGAACATAACGACATGCATTGAAGAAGCAGACAGAAATAAAGATTGAGAATGCTGCTTGGAGTCATACAGAATATGAAGGAAACAATACCAAAAAAAAGTATGAAATGATAAAGGAGATAAACTCGATACACCAAAGGGAAATACAAGAGCTTAGGGAGGAGTTAACAAAATCCAGCAGCAGAAATACAGACCTCGAGTATCAACTGGAGGAAGCAGAGAACTGCACGAGTGACATGGAGAACAGCCAAGCAGACTTTAACAAACACGAACAAAAATCTAACATCATCAGAGGAGCTGAAGAAAACCTATGACCTATGTCTGATACTATGAAGAGGAACAACATTAAAATTATTGACTTACTGGAGAGAGACACAAAAAGAAGTCATGTACAGCAATAGTGAGAGACTTCATGTAGGAAATCTTCCCCATATATAGATATAGATATATAGATATATACAACATGAAGGAACATAACAGCTAATTAGTCCACACAATAGTACAGCTCAACTCAATTCTGTGGAACAGTTAGTATACTGGAAGTATTTCAACTCATGTGGGGGCTACTTGGTCCAAGGTCAAGGAAGCAAACAGCAGATTCTTCCATACAGCAATGCAGGAAATCTGGCCACAAGCAGCAAACAGCATGGCAGGTCACCAAGAGTCAGCCAGAAGACAGGATCAGACAGTCCCAAGCTCACATGATGTATAAACCAGGAGAGTCTTGATGCAAGTCTTGAAGGAACCTCAAGCTCTAGTGACACAATTCAGAGATCGGGTGTCCCACAGGTAGTGTAGCTCACGAATTGAGGCAGAGACCTAGCTAAGGCAGCCGCATGCTGGTCTAATCACCAAAAAGCAACAGAGAGAGGCAGGGCTTGTGAGCCATTTATATCTTTGCCTCCAATCAAACTGTAACCCTATTAATCCCACATATTTCTATTGGCCAGGTTGGCACAATAAACCTACTTATCACAGAGCCCTTGGACACAGAAATCACGAAATGCAAGCCTAATATACCTTGAACAAGAAATTGCTTTCTTTTTTATTTTTCTACTGAAGTTATGTATTTTTAAGTTTTACATCTAATATTCATATGCAAAAAAGCTCTATGTGCTCTTTTTCCAATTAAAAATTGAATGAATTAAAAAGAGGATTTAAACAATAAGGCATTCAATATTTGAAAAAAGTATAGATTTCCAAAATGTGCATATTTGATCATGAAAATTCCACACAAATGTTATACATTTGGAAAAACAAACAAGATATACTACAAATTTATGTAGCAAAATCTGCCTTGCAGAATGAGGTACATGAATAAAGACAATGCAAGTTTTTGTAGGTTCTAAATTGAGCTTTCTCCTCTTTTTTTCTTGTCTTTTCTATACAACCCTTAATACCTGTGACACTTAATGTTTATAAGGCTTTCTCCTGACAGGTATGTTACACTAAACAGTGTTGAAAAAGATGAACAGTCCAGTTGTCTATTGTATGCCACTTCAGCTTTGTTCAGAAATTGCTGAAAGTCTTTTTTTTTTTTTTTTACATGTTTTCCAGATAAAGCTATGCTGCCTGGCTGTTGGCTGAATTGTTTGGATTTGGTTCATCCAGCAGAGACTGAATTGATATTAAGACAGCAGAATATACATTGTATGTTAGATTCCATTGGTCCTGATGTATATAAAAACATAAATCACCATCAGCAAACCCATTTGGATGAAGCATAATGAATAAAAACCTCAGTTTGTACTTTATTTAGATGCTCCAGAAATTTCTATTACTAGTTTAAAAGTAGTATCTTTCAAAGATGTCCGTTCTGATTCAAACACACCTGCATTCCATGATTGGATACTGTTTTCAGATGATGCACCACTAACACTCACAGGTGAGTCCCCTTGTAACTACATGAAATTCTGCATCAGCCCTTTTCTGACTTGCTCCCAGCTACCCTCTGTTCACTCAGATGAACTTGCCAAGTCAACTCTGGCTCCTAAGGCATGCTTTCATTTTAGTACCCTCCAGGAGCCTGGTAGTTTAAAACATTGAGATTCGTGAGTTACTAGTCATTATAGAATAGCCTTATTTATTGGTAAAATCATGAATCCTTTGAAACTATTATTTCAACATTAATAACACTGAATTGAAGGGAAAATAGAAAAACAATCCACCTCAAGGCAATTTTGAAATACTTAAAGAAATACATTGTTTGAATTACAGAAAAACTGGCATATCCATTCACATTTTTTGCACATATTACTATATCTGCAGGTCCACCTAGATAAGATAGGTTGGACAAACAATGTGAGAAGAAAATAAGGGGATCAATGGTTCGGAGAGACATGAGAGTGTTGGAAGCAGGGGAAGGGAGGAGAGGTTGGCCAATCCAGAGACAAGGGAACAACAAGTGGTTCAAAACCAGTGGAGGGAGGGCATGGGAGGAACTGTAGGGAGTGACCAAGCGCAAGTTAACTGAGAGGAATTACTGAAACCAGAATGAAGGCTGAACATGGCAGTGGGACAGGAGGAAAGCGTAAGGAAATAGAGGAAAGGGGTAGGAGGCAAAGGGCATACATAGAAGCCTAAATACAGACATGTACATATGTAAATATATTTATGATTATGGGGGAAATATACCTATGTGCATATATTTATAGGTCCAGTGGGAAGAGAGCAGGTTGACATTGGGCCTCCTCGTGCACACTCCCTCAATACAATAGTACCTTGCTCACCTAAACGGTCATTCCATGATACCCACCTTCCCGAAATGATTGCTGAAGACAGATATGTGCATAAGCAAACGTGGTGAAGAAAGCTGATGGTGGCTGGCTATCAAAAAGATATAGTGTCTAGGGTCTTAAAGGCTTGAAGGAAAACAAGGGGTCATCTAGCTCGGAAGCAACAAAGCCCACAGAGAAGCACACAAGCCTAAGTGAACACGAGGTGTTGAAGGGACCATGTAGTAGACATCAAAGAACAAAACCATCATTGTGTGATCACCTTTCCCACATAAGCGCTGAAGACGAATGTGAGCTTAAGTAAGTGTGGCGAAGGAGGTTGATGGTGGCCAGCTATTGAGAGATATAGCATCTGGGAACTCAAAGGCTTGAAAGTAAACAAGCGGTCATCTAGCCCAGAAACAGCAAAGCCCACATGGAAGCAGCACACCAACATGTGTGATCATGAAGGGCTCAGGGGACCAGTTTTCAAGCAACAAAGGCTGGGGGGAAAATCATATCATAGTGAATGAGGGGAGTGCATGATGAAGACCCAATGCCCATCTGTAGACAACTGGACATCCCTTCCACAGGGGTACTGAGGAAGAGATGAGTCACTCAGGGTTCAGTGTAACAATATTGAAACTCACAACCTTCCCTAGTTAAACACTTCCTCCCCCCAACTATCATGACCCCAATTCTACCTTGCAAACCTGGTTAGACGAGAGGATGCGCAGCGGTACAGTTGGGATCAGGAAACACAGAGAATCTAGGACAGATGAACCCTTCAGGACCAATGGTGAGAGTGGGGATACCGGAAGGGAAGGGAAAAGGGGGAACCCATCTCGGGGATCTACATATAACTTCCTCTCTTGGGGATGGGCAACAGGAAAGTGGGTGAAGGGAGACGCCGAGCAGTGTAAGATAGGCTAAAATAATAATTTATAATTTATTAAGGGTTCATGAGGGAGGGGAGAGCATGCTGGGAGGGGGAGGGAAAAAAGGAAAACAAGCTGATTCCAGGAACTGAAATGGAAGGCGAATTTTGAGAATGATGAGGGCAATGAATGTAAAAGGTTGAGAATGATGAGGGCAATGAATGTATGTATGGATTGTGATAAGAGTTGTGTAAGCCCCAATAAAATGATTTTTAAAAATACATATTTACATATGTAAAAAATGAAAAACTGGCATATCAAAGGAAGCTGGTATTTTTTTACAGTTCTGACTAAATGTGCAAAGAGGATTTAAGATATTAATTGTTAGGGTTCCTCAATGAAAAGTCTCAACCAAATCATCCCAGTTTAGAACCAACAAGGAATAATCTTCAAGCAAATGCTCATATAGCCTGTGTTGTTAAAGGAGTCAGTTTTGTACATAGCAAACCTATGTACAGAAAAAGAAAACATTGTCTGGTCCTGTGACATACTTACATTCATGTTTATGCTTGAGTTAATTTTTGCAGAAATTGTGTTAATACATCTACTTAAGGGTTCTCCATTTTTAAAAAACGGACTCTCTACTATACCAACTGGAGCTTTGTTGGTGTAGTGGTTTCTTGCTGGGTTTCAATCTACATGATGGGCTGTTCAAAACAATCTCCAACAGGTAGTTACAGCCTGAGAAACCCACAGGGGATTGTTATGATGCAGCATTGACTCAGTAGCATTGAGTTGACTATATCATGTATAATGTTCTTCTCCAAAGATGAGCACTTTCTAAGAACATCCTAAAGTGACCCAACATTATATGTGAACTAACAATCAAAAAGCACCAAACATTTTGTAAACCAGAGGCAAAGATTGAAGCAGTCAAGATTTCATGAAGGAGGCTGTATTTTAGATGGGTGGAAAAGATAGGATTGGTATATACAGCAGTGGTGGGAATGACACCAGGTAGAGATAACAGCTTAAACAAAATATAGTGACAAGACAGGGTCTGGGATAGGTGGGATTCAGGAAAAGTGGTAAGAGATATGAATGGAAAGATAGATGGTTTCAGTCAAAGTCTGATTAGGAAGTTGTAAAAAGGGATTGAGGATGGACACATTGACTTTGTAGGGTTACACAAGAAATGGCTTTGTATAGGGGGGTGAGGAATGAAGAGGGATTAGAAATGAGAGGGACTAGTAGGGTCTAGTGTATTATCTTAGAGGAGACAAGGATGGTGGTCATTAAATAACAATGACACTGAGCACTGGGTGAGCTCTCGCTATGTTCCAGGTGCATCACATGCATTCTCCAATTCATTTTCCCTTGTAGGTATTTTACTTAACCTTCTTATGAAACTCAAAGACCAACAGCTGGTGTTCACACTCAGATGTGCTCTTCTGTTAAAAAACAGAACAAAGTAAAACAAGACTTGTGCATCAACTTCACATGGAATTGCAGTGTTTCCCACAGCTTCCAATGATCATAAATTAATTTAAATTTCTGAGTTTTCCAATTATGCTAAATTAGAATGCCTTTTTTACTTTCATAGGGTAAGGAATCAAACCCCAAGAAGACAGCACTGTAACCATGAACCAATGATGCTGGACAGCAGGCCTCCTGCCCTGCGTCAATGTGCCATGTCCTTGCCGATTTATCATGTCCAGTCCCTCTTTGCTACTTGAGCTTTGAGAGGCCCCCGAAGCTAATTTTCAGGGCTGAACACTAATTATCACTCAGGAAAGTGTGCTTATCTAAAACTGTCTTGATTAATTAGTTCCTCTGAAACTTGCTTAGGAGTGAGGAGAATAATTTCTCTCAAGTTTGGTAATTGCCCGGTCTCTGAGTGCACAATCATTCTTAACGATGCCCATAGCATCTTGTTAAGAAAGGAGATGGGTAATAACTGTTGGCCCTTGGAGCCTCCACCTCAGACTAGCAAGAACAGTTTAAGCGAGCATTCTGCTTTAAAAGTTAACTTTTGGTAATTCAGGCTCTGAATCCAGTTTTATTGAGTCACAGATATTTTGGATCTGAAAATCTGAAAATGATCTGAGGTACTATCTGGGCTGAGATCTTTCTTTGATAGCGCAGGCAACTAATAACTAGAGTGAGGACATGGTTTGCTCAAGGACATAACACTATTTAGAAGAACATCTAGAGCATGGTCTTTGTGTTAGTCCAGGTAGACTAGAGAAACAAATCCTTGGAGACACTCATATGTGTACAAGAAAGAGCTTTATATAAAAGTTCCAGTAATTGTATCTTAAGAAAATATCCCAGCCCAATCCAGATCAAGTCCATAAGTCTGATACCAGTCTGTAAGTTCCTCTTAAGACTCATGCAGCACATGCAACAACACAGAATGCACATGATCACAGGCCAATGGGTGGAAAGTTTTGTGGATCCAGTAGCCATGGAAGTATTTAGCACTGGCAATAGCTTTGGCCACTGAAGGCAACGGACATTTGTTCTTTTTCTCTATCCCTACCTTTTACAGTCAACATTAAAAAAATTTCCCTGGATCTTTTCTCTCATTGATAGTTTATTGATATATACATTTGGATAGATAGGGCTATAAAATAATATGATTTTATATTACATTTCACTTTTTCTATTGGTATATAAATATATGGAAGGTCTTCTAAAAGCTCATTGAAAAATTCCAATACGGTTTAATTCCATTTTTTCATGAACTTTTTGAATCCCCCTCATACGTGACATAGTAATTGAGGAAATATAGGATTAGGTAAACATTTTACCAGCTTATAGAAAATGATCCATATTACGAGATGAGATTTGAAATATTGAGTTTACTGTAATTCTATATCCAGCACAAAAATTTAAGGTACAGATAAGAGTTTCAGTGAAAAGGCATATAAACTTATTTCCACCTTTTTACAAACCATAACAAACAAATTGATAGGTGGAAATACTTTGATTATTTATTGTTCACTGTTAAGATTTTTTATTGAAATATTGCACAAAGATGGTAGACCAAGAAGAATTGTTCCTAAGGTTCTACTTCATACCATGCACAGGTCCATTCCAAACCAAGTGTGTTCTAACAGTGAAGGTCTTCATGTAAACACTCTTATTTATATGCTGTCTTAGTCTTGTCAGAGCGCCTTCAAAAAGTGTACTTTTTGGACTATGGTAAAAATGCTTAGGGCTCATGCCAAATTTTTAATGACAACTTAAATTAACATATTTCCAAACCATTGAAGCTTTGCTCAGATATATGGAAATACTGCCCCAAACAGTGTACATGTTGTTAATTTAAATGGATCATGTGAAATAACACGGGTCAAGAAGACCTCAAAGATGAGCCAGGAGAAGGAAGACGGTCAACCTCCACCAATGAAGAGACAGTAGCTGAGGGCCCGACATTGATGGAAGAAGACTCTAGAGAGAGCTACTGAAGTGGAGCTCTCACACAGGTCAATATTTTCAACTTTCAATGAATATCTCGGTCTCAAAAATATTTTGGTGTTAGGGTGCCAGAAACATTACACAAAGATCTACTAGCTCAAAGAACTGATCTTTCCATGAGTCTTTTAAGCAATATCTAAGTCAATTCATTTAATTTATGGAACTAATCATAAGTAGGGAGTTCTGGTTTTACCAGTATGACCCAGAGAGCCAGTACTAATCAAAACGATGACTATCAAGGGGGTCTACTGAGCTGGTTACATTCAAGATTGAAAGGTCAGGTCAGGTTTGGGTGACCGTTTTATGGGATTTTAAAAGAGTTGTTTTGACAGACTTCTTTGAACAACACAGAATCATGATGGGAGGCACTGTAGGAAGAAGCTTTAGGAGAGTTGGAAAATCCCACAGAATAACTTTTCTGATTCTGAAAAGGTCAGCAAAGTTGTGCCAAGGGATTTCTTCCCCTCCTCCCTCTGCCGCCCCGCTTCATCAAGACAACACACCTGTTCATTCCTTCAGGGCAGCAAGGGCTCCCATGGGGAATTTCATAGGGAAACCTCACCCCATTATCTACCCTGCAACCCTTATAACTCTGATCTTGCCCTTTTATACCTATTATTCTCAAAATACAAAGGACATTTAAAAGGGACATGATTTGAATCCCTTGAGGTTTTCAAAACTGCCATATTGAAACACTGCCCCAGAGGTGTTCAGACACAGATGGAGGATATGTTGGGAAACATTAGCTTTCAGGGTAGTGAGTTTTATTAAAATATTTAGGAGAGTCTGACTGTGGAAAATGCTTGGCTGTTTGTGTTACATTTATCCACCACAAGAGGGGAAAATGCATAGAAGAAAAATGATAAAAATCCCTTCAGTTTTCCACCTCATATCCATCTAGCTCCCTTCAAATCAGATGGTGGGGGATGGGTGAGGTAGAATGCAGGGTTGGGAGTTGAGAAATGGTTTGAACTGTTGAGCGAAGTTGATGGTCAGAAATGTAAACCCCTCCACCTCATTAAGAATGTAATTAAACTATTAAATTGTATAATACACGAATTGTATGCCAATAAAATTGTTCAGGGAAAATAAAATTAAAAATATTCATTCCAAAAAATGATAAGCCCTTTTAAGAGTTTTAAAATTCAAATTTGTCTTAAAAATATTATATTACAGCTTCTCTGTAATTACAGTCTTTTATCACTAGATTCTCTGTTCTATGATTATTGTTAGCAGTCATTTACCTGATCTCCCATTCTTAGCAACTCCATGCAAATGGAACAAAACTCTGCTCAAGTGGCTATGAATCATAGGGTTTTCCTCCACCAAACCAAATGGAACCAAACCAAACCAAACCAAACCAAACCAAACCAAACCAAACCAAACCAAATCCAACCCAACTCAACCCAACCCAACCCAACCCAACCCAACCCAACCCAACCCAACCCAACCCAACCCAACCCAACCCACCCAACCCAATGCCCTGGAGTCAATAATGACTCCTGGTTACACCCTGTGGGTTTCTAAGACTATAACTGTTCACGGGAGTACAAAACCTAGGCTTTTTCCTATGAGCTCGTGGTGTTTTTCAATTGCCAACCATTACAATATCAGCCCAACACTTAACCACTACACCGCTAGGGTTCCCCCACTGAAGGTGATGATTGTACTACTGAGCCACCTGAAGTGCACCCATGCAGTGGTTTCAGTGTGCCTCAAAGTGGTCCTGTAGGACAAAGTAGAGCTGTCCCTTAGGCTTCCCAAGGCTGTAATATTTATGGGAACAGAATATCACATATTTCTCTGGCAGAATGGCTGGTGGGTTTCAACTGCTGGTCTGTTTATTAGCAGCTAATTGCTTAGCCACTATCATAAGGGTTCCTCAATTTGACGTCAGTGACTGCATTTTTATTTGTTTTTGATCTCTTAAACCAATGACAATCTTCATTGGGTGGAGGACACAGACACACATATTTATAAGTTTGATTTTTAAACAAATGTTAAAAACTATTTTAATTGGGATAGATCATGTTAATATTAAACTATTTTGAAAATTTTATTTTCCTTTAATACAGAATCTTCATGATCCATTTCCTTCTAACTTTTGATGCTCCTAAATCCAATATATGGTCACCATGGTTTGACAAGAGGGTAGGTAATTCTGTCTGGAATTTTATGATCAGAAACATGCGATATTGCTTGCTTTTATGCATAGCCTGTTGATTAGAATACAATCACATTGCCTTACCTTACTAGAAAACTAATGAAAAAAGGGAGAAAGAGAATCCATTGTCACACCAGCCTAGAGTTGGATTGCTTATCCCACCTATCTTATCTAGACAGACATGCAGAGATAATATTAAACACAAAAACAAGACAGAGCAAAACAAAACAGCAACAACAATTAAAAAAAACCATGACATAAAAAAGGAAGTCTATAAGTAGTCCCAGGTCTGTCTGCTGACTTTTAGGAGTGTTTTCTGGTTGAGTCTAATGGGGTGCTACGCTCTGGCCCCTAAGTTAATTTTTGGTATTCCTCAGGGACTTCATTGCATTGCTCCCCTTGCTGCTCTGTTGAAAACCCTTAGTGTTTCACCCCATTTCTCACTCTGCGTCTACATTGTTGTTATCTGTAGTGTTATGGACCAGTGAAGGATGTGCTGTTTCATGGTGATATCATCCATATGGTCAGGCATAGCGGGAATATCATCCTTGGGGCTTGGTGGTCCAGGATGTGTTCCACTCCCTCTCCGTCCCTCTTCATTTGTTCCTGTATGCTCTGATCAGACTCATGCCTCTCCCTGGACCATACTCAGCTTTTTAGTCACATGGCCCCTTGGCCTCTGCCTTGTTCTTTGGTCTGGCTAGTCTGCCTGATACTTTGCCCTACAGCCTCATGGACTCTGCCTTAGGTGTTCGGTAGCTCTACTCTGTCTTTGGGTGGCTCCTTTGCTCTGCTTCACGAGAAGCTTCTGGTACCTCTCTCGCAGCCTCCCAAACTGTACACAGGGACCTTGAATGCACTCCCTTGTTGGCTCTTCTTGGATGGATGACCCCAGGTTGTCTTCCACTGCTTTCTAGATGGCTCTCTTATACACAGAGGAACGGCAACGAAACTTGACCAGTCCATTCCATTAGTGTGTCCCACTCCCTACTGACACAGCCCAACCCAACCAGTTGGCGTGAGTGACAGAGCCACAGATCAAACTCTACTACCATCTAGTCCAGCTGAGTGCAAAGGAGAATCCTTTTGTACAATGTCACTTCACTAGACTAACACACAAGAGATTCTGGGAAATGTAGTCTTCCTGCGAGTAGATGGGCTTGGTGAGCACCCAGCCTTTTTATCTGACTCAGGAGAGCATAAGTTTTTTCAAGAAAGGAACCATTAAAAATCATTTTACTGCGGACTCATACAACTTTTATCATAATCCATATATCCATCCATTGTGTCAAGCACATTTGTACATTTATTGCCATCATCATTCTCAAAACATTTGCTTTCTACTAGAGCCCTTTGTATCTGCTCCTCATTTTCCCCTTTTCTCCCCCCTACCCCCTCCCTTAAACTCTTGATGATTTATAAAGTTTTATTATTTTGTCATGTCTTACACTCTCTGACTGACATCTCCCTTCACCCACTTTTCTGTTGTCTGTCCCCCAGGGAGGGTGTTATATGTAGATCCATGTAGTCATTTCCCCCTTCCTACCATACCTTCCCTTCACCCTCCTGGTATTGCCACTCTCAGCACTGGTCCTGAGGGTTTTATCTGTCCTGGATTCTCCTTCATGGGACGCAATCATTCTTACCTGAAATTCATATGAAAACCGTCACTACTTCACTTAGGGGTGTCTTCTCTCTCTTTTCTAAAAAATATCTACCATGAAACATCAATAGAGTCTTACTGTGGTAGTTACATAATTTCATGTCAACTTGAAGATATATAAGAGTATAGGGGTGGAGGTTAGCCGGTCAATCAGGTTTCAACCTGATGAACTCACATGGAAGTGTGACCTAGAGATATAGCTCTCTGTAGGCCAGCCTCTCTTTACATCTTAACCTTGCTTTTTCCTGAGCATCTACTCTCTGCAGAATATTCTGTTAAGTTAGGCCTTTCTTATTTTGTTTTTCTTTAAATCTCAAATGCATAAATGACACTCATAAGTTAAAAGAGTTTTCCAAGCTAATTGGGCCAATTGCACTCATCACGATCCCTCCCCACATCTTTCCAGAAAGATTTATGATCATCATAATTGGTCACAAGGCACCAGAGTTGCACGTGAAGATCGCCTTTGCTTTCAGGGAACATCCCACAGGGCTGCTTAACCTTATATTTTCTCCTAGCACTGCTACCACTGAGACATTTCTTTTGGAATGAGTAGAAAGCATTTTGAATTCTAAGGTAATATGGGAAAATCTGGGCTTCAGGTGAAAAGCAAACAAAATGGCTATTTATGATCATGGCAATAAACTTGTTTAATTTATCTGGGAGATAAGGACTATTCATCTCAGTATAGGCAAAAGGTTAAAAAATTATTGTATGAAACCATATGTTATAATATGGTTTCATTAAATTAATAAATTTTCCTTGTAATGAAACCACATTACAATTATATTCCATGATAAAGAAAAAGGTTTTCTTCCTTATAGTAATTGATAAAGAAAATTAAAACATTTCCAAGTATCCTCTCTTCAGGCTTATTTCCTCTCTTAGCAAAGCAAGGAATTAAATTGCTTGGTTGATGTGTGCTTGGAAGATAATATTATTCTCATAAACCCTCTGCGCCTGTAGCCAACTATTGTTTCCACTGTTGCCATTCAAGGGACAGTGTTAGCCCTTAAAGCAAGCTAATGTGTAGAAAACTTCCAGGGGCTTAATATATTTGTAGATTCAATGTGGTTTATTTCTTTATTAGGCTGTTCCTGGCACAGAATCTCCTTGAGAGATTAAGCACAATTATACTTGTCTATCACTTTGGGACGATGTCATATATTCTTTATTAATGTATAGTTCAAGAATTACCTGACTAAATTATCAAACTAGAGAGCACAAAGAACCAGTGAATTAAGCCCTGAAAGGCACCAAGAAGTCAATAGATGATCAGCTCCTTTCTGTGTGTCCACACCAAGAGGCAGCTACATCTGATAGAGGCCTTTTGGTCGAGGAAGATGCCTGATAGATGTTTTGTGAGAAGAAAGCTTCCCAACATACATTGAATCCAATAAGTATAGCTTTAGATCCATGAAGTAATGGGAAATTCATGCAGCTCTAAAAACTATCCCTTGTATCTATGTAAATAAGAATATTATTCAATATGAGGGAGGTTTGAAAACATTAATGAAAAAATGTTATTAAACCATCATGGAAATTTTACAAATAAAACATTTTGAAGGCCCCTGTATGTCATGTATCATATTTTATCCATTAACATATTAAGGATATTCTGGAGATAAAAATTATCAATAGTGAATCCTTTTTTTCTTAAAGAAGGGATAGTTTTTGTCAGAGGGAACTTTGAAACCCTGGGAGGCATTAAATAATGAGTACACTTGGGAATCTTGGTGATTTGAATCAAATATATATGAGATGAGACAATTATGAAATTATAGAGAATGAGACTCCCAGCTTTTAACTCTTTCATCACATGGGATCTTATTTGAGTTCTTAAAATCTCATTGGACTAAGAAAGACAGGTGAGAAGGTCGGTGTCCTTGGGATGGTTTTATTGATATTTGCCACCAGACAACTAAGACTGCAATCAACGTTCTTCTGATTCTGAGTCCTAAACTGCTTCTAGACATATGCTTCACTTAAAAATCACATTGTCACTGATAATCTTGAAATAGGAAGAGAACATCAATGCCACTTTTACAATCTTCTTTTGGTTGTTATGAACTTTATCAATAATTTTGATATTAAATATTTCCTTAGAAATTGAAAATTAGAGATTTTTGCCAGTGCAATGGGTTGAACATACCGTTGCTAACAACAGGTCAGCGATGTAAACTCACCATTTGCTCTATGGGAGAATGAGGCTGTCTTCCATAAAACTTTCTTGTCTCAGAATCCCTAAAGAGCAGTTCTTGTCTGTTTACAGGGCTGTTCTGAGTCAGAATCAACTTGCTTATAGTGAGTTTAGTTTGGTTTTAGTTACATGACTTTACGATAAATAGCAAAAACTATGACTCATGGGGGAAAAATAACCTCTCCTCAAATTGATGAAGTTCCAAGAGAATATTCTTTACTTTTCAAGTTCAATTTTAAGTTCATGTCCTGGCATATATAAACCCTAGTGGTACTTTAGGGCAAGCATTGACCTGCTACGTTAAATGTAAGGTTGGTGGTTGAAATCAATCTGCTGGCCATCATGAGATAGATGAGGCTATCAGTTCCCATAAAGACTTACAGCTCTGCAAAACCTCTAACGGAGACCTACGAGACAGCACCTACTCAAGGGCAGTTGGATTTGACCTAGCATAATGGGCAAAGTAAGTAGCTTCGGTTTTGTTTTTCTCCTCTAGCATAAGAAAGCATTAAAACATGAATGTACCGGCAAACTGTTTTATATCACCTGTCAATTCAGAATCCCGGTGATAGTGATTTAGTTCTTGGTGGAGTGTGATGGGTTATAGCACAGGTCCTTGGGTTGAAGCAAAGAAGCAGATTATGACACTTCTACCATGTGTGCAATGGTCCGACCTTCCACTTCCATCCCTGAGGATTGCTAGAGCCTATGCTCCATACATCCCCGAAACCATTAGTGTAGCCAGTTTAAAAACTCATTCATTCTTGGTAAAGTGCAATCAACATGATGAACACAATTTTGTCAATTAGTGTCGTCAGTTCAGCATATGTTTGAAGATCATAAAAGTAGCATGGCCCAAATTCCATTTATCTACAGTTACTCTGTAGTCTTTTTTTCAGCCCCCTTAACTTCCACATTAGGGCACTTTTTTGCTTGGTTTCGAGGTCAAAAGATGAACAAGATGTAGTTACTTCTTTCAAGGATATTAGAGTGTAGTGAACCTCCAGAGATATCTCAAAGTCCTGTTAAAATATTAACATCTAGCTTCTCTGTATAATTCCTTGGAAAAAGACAAAGACTGAAAGATATGGATTGTTGTCATAGCTTTCTTTCAAACTTGCTTTTTTTGCGTACTTTGTATGATGGCACCAGTGGGATTCTAGGATGTATTGGGACTGCCAACCAACTAGCTGCTCCAAGGGACACAGAGGATCCTATCTGCTTCCATAGGGATTTTCAGCTGCAGAAAGCATATAGAGGGTCACTATGAGTGGGAATTGACTCAAAGAAAGCCAGATTGGGTGTTTTGGTGACATGGTCATTAGTCATTCCAAATACAATCAGAGAAAAAGTTCTTCTGATCATGCATGACACACCCACGCACGATTAAAAATACAAGATGGAACACAGTATGTCAGGTGTATAATGACTGAGTTCTTGAGACCATAGCATAGAACTGATTTCCCAGGTATCCAAAAAAGGAGTAAGACTCAGATCAGTAGAAATGCATCTTACCAAGAACAATGTCCGTGTAGCAGTGTTCTCTGTTGTTGTTGTTTTTCCAAGTCTAAAATGGGAACCAGAAGGTTGGGATACTAATTCTTAATTCATGATCTATTTTTTAATTATTTCACAGAGAGGAATCACTGAAGCGCCAATCAATGGAAGAGAAAAATTTCACCAACATGAGGGAGTTCATACTTTTAGGGTTCACAGCTGATTTGAGGCTACAGATAGGACTCTTTTTCATCTTCTTCATTATTTATGTCATCAGTCTCTTTGGGAACATCACCCTGATTTCTCTGATCTGTGGTGATTCACGGCTTCACACACCCATGTATTTCTTCATTGGGAACCTGTCATTCCTGGACCTCTGGTATTCCTCTGTCTATTCCCCCAAGATCCTAGTGACCTGCATTTCTGAGGACAAAAGCATCTCCTTTGCTGCGTGTCTGGCTCAGTTCTTCTTCTCTGCTGGACTGGCCTACAGTGAGTGCTATCTATTAGCTGCCATGGCTTATGACCGCTATGTGGCTATTTCGAATCCCCTGCTTTATTCCCAGGCTATGTCCCCAAGATTATGTGCCAGTCTTGTGGCAGCTTCATATCTTGGTGGCTTTATTAACTCAACCATTCTCACAAGTGAAACATTTACTTTGAACTTCTGTGGCAACAATATTATTGATCATTTCTTCTGTGATCTTCCCCCACTTGTGAAGTTGGCATGTGATGTGAAGGAGAGGTACCAGGCTGTGCTATATTTCATACTTGCCTCCAATGTCATTACTCCAACAGTGCTCATCCTTGCCTCCTACCTCTTCATCATTGCTGCCATCTTGAAGATCCGCTCTGCTCAGGGCCGCTTCAAAGCCTTCTCCACCTGTGGCTCTCACCTGACCGCCGTCACTTTGTACTATGGTTTGATTCTCTTTATTTACTCCCGACCAAGCACTAGCTATGCCCTGGAACGAGACAAAATAGTGTCAGTGTTCTATACTGTGGTGATTCCAATATTGAACCCTTTGATCTATAGCTTAAGGAATAAAGATGTGAAAGATGCTTTCAAGAAAATGTTAGACAGAGCAAAGTTTCCTAAGTGAAGACACTAGATAAGCAATGGGGATTGTGTTCCACTCCATCACCATATCACTGTTATCCACCTGTACATTTAGACATAAAGAAGTAAACAGACAAAAATAATTTTACTATATAGAAAACTGTTTTTCATTCATCTTTTAAAATTATGTGAGAATGTATTTCAATGTATATTTAAAATAAATGTTGTTGGGGCTTTTGGAAAAATTTTTGTCTACTATTTTGGAACAGAGATTTAAAAATTTCTTGGATCTGAGAATGTTAAAAGAAAAGTAGATTTTTCAGTTCCACTTGAATGTTTATACGTTGAAAATTCATAAGATATTTCAACCTCCAAATGGGCACAGTATCACTGACTGTGGGATCATAGCTCACATTTTTGGTTTGGGTGTGTCCAACAGCACACAACACTACTGCCTGGTCTTGTGCTATCCTTAAATTATTGTTTCAGCCACTGTGTCAGACCATCTTGTTGAAGATCTTCTTCTTTTTCACTGACCTTCATTTTACCAAGTATGATTTTTCTTCCTGGCACAGTTCTCTCCTGAGACCATGTCCAACATATATATGACATGAAGTCTAATCATCCTCACTTCTTATTTTTCCCCAACAGTCTTATTGGCACATACTTTACATATCATTCAATTGAATACTTCAATCATGTCAATGGGAACTATACACTCACCACCACATCTCTCAGAGAGCATCCCTCCTTCCCCATGGTTCCATCATCATTAAATGAGTTGTGCATTCTGGCTCAACTCTAGTTCTCCTTCCCCCCTCCCTCCTTTTATACTCTCACAATCCACTTTCCCTTCATATAACACATCTCCAACCTCTCATACCCTATAACCCCTTGAATATATATTGTCTTTATATATCCTTATGTAGTTACTCCTGTGCTTAACCTCTAGCAAACTCAACAAAAAACAATGAAAAACAAATTGCATTAAGGTGGTAAGGATAAGCTTACATTAGTGTAAACACAAAAGTAGAAATAATGAATGAGATGGAAAAGACTCCCATTGACATTCAAAAGCCAGGGAAGGGATTTCTGTCATGGAACAACTAAGAGATACTTGCTCCCAGAACTACTTTAGATTCTCCCTTTAGGGAGGTCAACTGGCTACGTCTAATGTTGAAATTGCCATAATCAAGATTACAGTGGTCCCTGCCTGGTATTAAGTCTGTTTCGGAAACTTGCCCTTGCTGAGAATGTATCTTCCAGTGGCTCAGTCTGACTAGATACTCTGCCATGGCTTTTTGGCTCCCACTGTCCTAAACAGCCTCCCATAAACTGGGTGTTCACATCCTCACTTCTAAGGGGCAGTCTATCTTTCCTGATAGATTTTTTATTCTTCTGAAAATCCATGATACTCTCAATATTTTTTGGCAAAATCATTTAATAAATATTCAAATAAGACCTATTAAATGGTCTTGCTTCAAATCATTGATCCATGAGTCAAAGAAGAGGACTTCAAACTCAGAAGTTCAAGCTCTGAAGGTCTTGCTTGTTGGGAGAGAAGGTCATGGAGCAGTGTCTATCAACTTGTGGGTCGCCACCTCTTTGCGGGTCAAATGATTCTTTCACTGGGGTCACCCAATTAATAACAGTAGCAAAATGACAGTGATGAAGTATTAACAAAAACAATTATATGGTTGGGGGGGGGGGTCACCACAACTGGAGAACTGTATGAAAGGTTTGTGGCATCAACAAGGCTGAGAACCGCTGCCATAGACAGCAGTAAGAACAACACTTACTTTGAAATGGCCTTAGAAACTATGTTTTCGTCTTTTTTAATCTGATTCTTGACAATCCATTCTATGTCATTCCATGTCATAAAAGCAGCAGGTTTCACTGGTAATAAGCATATGAGAGAACAAAGACCTTTAGCTAGAATCTGTGAGGATTCAGAGAAATATTTTTCTAACAATTACAGATTCAAGAACAAAGATATAGAAGCTATATGAGTATGACAGAAATATTGATGGAGAGACAGCTAGAAAATGAGACCGAAATAGAGGGATTCCAGGAAGCATTGAACCTAAGGAATACTTAAAAAATGATATATTTTGGACTTCCAGCATGATGACGAAGGAGTAACACATACCAGAGGGACTCCACAGAAATCAGGCCAGGAGAGGTGCTTAGAGTGAAATTCAACACTGCTGGATTTCAGCAGGAACATCAGAAAGATAAGTAGGCACAGACCCAAAAGGTTTTGAGGGGCTGGGAGCTTTTAGCTCACCACAGTGGAGGCCGGCTAGGGCTTGATTTTAGCCCCACCACTGTGTCAGTGGGAGCTGGGACCATTTACAGCTCACAGAGGGGCTTAATCTCAACACTGTCAGAGTTTGTTGAAGTCTGCCTCAGGGCAGGGATTAAACCCTTGCACCCCCACAGGCAGGGATTGGGGCTCAGCTACATTGTTACTTTTGTTTCCCTCTCTTCTCTCTATCCAACCCCCCCCCCCCCCCAGTCCTGGTGGGCGGCGCAGGGGCTTTTTCTCGACACAGCCGCAGCTTGCTGCCACCACCTCAGGGCAGGGACTAAATCCTTACAGCTCCACAAGCAGGGATCAGGACTTAGCTACACTGTTACTTTTGTTTCCCTCTCTTCTTTCTATCCCCACCACAGCCTCAGAGGACTTACTTTTTAATTTTTTCCCTCTTTGTCTCTTTCATTTTCTCTCACACCCACTGCCAACCTCCAGACCACTCCCCCTAGCCTAGGGCGTTTACACCTGTGCGACACCCAGCTAGGTGAGCTGCGCCCTGGGCAGTTAGTCCGAGACTGGTAAAACCCTGCTGACCTCCAAGAGGGAATACTTTGCCTAACTTCTTACCGGGGAATTCCTGACTCTTCCTGGTGGACCTCTTATTTTTCCTCTGTCGTCCCACATGCCTGAGGGAACTTTCTCCTTTCTACCTTAGTGCCTCACATACTTAAGAAAACTCAGCCAACACTGGTCAACGTTCCAAGCTGCTGCAGGAACCTCTGCACAACCTCCACAAGGCCAAAGCAGGCAACCCATCAGGCTTTCAGGGCACTTCTCTGAGAGGGAAGGCACAGGAGGATAAAATGGTAGGTTAATTCCATAGTGAAATTAGCTGTAGGCAGTTTGAAAAAGCATTCCTACACCTCCCAGAAGGGGCAGTGCTCTTTGACTCCCTGGAAATGGCACAACGCAATACAAACAGCCATCAACGCCAACGACCTCAACAGTAACAACAAAAACAAGGGAATCAAAAGGCAATGGCAGAAAATGTCCGGAACATAACGACATGCATTGAAGAAGCAGACAGAAATAAAGATTGAGAATGCTGCTTGGAGTCATACAGAATATGAAGGAAACAATACCAAAAAAAAGTATGAAATGATAAAGGAGATAAACTCGATACACCAAAGGGAAATACAAGAGCTTAGGGAGGAGTTAACAAAATCCAGCAGCAGAAATACAGACCTCGAGTATCAACTGGAGGAAGCAGAGAACTGCACGAGTGACATGGAGAACAGCCAAGCAGACTTTAACAAACACGAACAAAAATCTAACATCATCAGAGGAGCTGAAGAAAACCTATGACCTATGTCTGATACTATGAAGAGGAACAACATTAAAATTATTGACTTACTGGAGAGAGACACAAAAAGAAGTCATGTACAGCAATAGTGAGAGACTTCATGTAGGAAATCTTCCCCATATATAGATATAGATATATAGATATATACAACATGAAGGAACATAACAGCTAATTAGTCCACACAATAGTACAGCTCAACTCAATTCTGTGGAACAGTTAGTATACTGGAAGTATTTCAACTCATGTGGGGGCTACTTGGTCCAAGGTCAAGGAAGCAAACAGCAGATTCTTCCATACAGCAATGCAGGAAATCTGGCCACAAGCAGCAAACAGCATGGCAGGTCACCAAGAGTCAGCCAGAAGACAGGATCAGACAGTCCCAAGCTCACATGATGTATAAACCAGGAGAGTCTTGATGCAAGTCTTGAAGGAACCTCAAGCTCTAGTGACACAATTCAGAGATCGGGTGTCCCACAGGTAGTGTAGCTCACGAATTGAGGCAGAGACCTAGCTAAGGCAGCCGCATGCTGGTCTAATCACCAAAAAGCAACAGAGAGAGGCAGGGCTTGTGAGCCATTTATATCTTTGCCTCCAATCAAACTGTAACCCTATTAATCCCACATATTTCTATTGGCCAGGTTGGCACAATAAACCTACTTATCACAGAGCCCTTGGACACAGAAATCACGAAATGCAAGCCTAATATACCTTGAACAAGAAATTGCTTTCTTTTTTATTTTTCTACTGAAGTTATGTATTTTTAAGTTTTACATCTAATATTCATATGCAAAAAAGCTCTATGTGCTCTTTTTCCAATTAAAAATTGAATGAATTAAAAAGAGGATTTAAACAATAAGGCATTCAATATTTGAAAAAAGTATAGATTTCCAAAATGTGCATATTTGATCATGAAAATTCCACACAAATGTTATACATTTGGAAAAACAAACAAGATATACTACAAATTTATGTAGCAAAATCTGCCTTGCAGAATGAGGTACATGAATAAAGACAATGCAAGTTTTTGTAGGTTCTAAATTGAGCTTTCTCCTCTTTTTTTCTTGTCTTTTCTATACAACCCTTAATACCTGTGACACTTAATGTTTATAAGGCTTTCTCCTGACAGGTATGTTACACTAAACAGTGTTGAAAAAGATGAACAGTCCAGTTGTCTATTGTATGCCACTTCAGCTTTGTTCAGAAATTGCTGAAAGTCTTTTTTTTTTTTTTTACATGTTTTCCAGATAAAGCTATGCTGCCTGGCTGTTGGCTGAATTGTTTGGATTTGGTTCATCCAGCAGAGACTGAATTGATATTAAGACAGCAGAATATACATTGTATGTTAGATTCCATTGGTCCTGATGTATATAAAAACATAAATCACCATCAGCAAACCCATTTGGATGAAGCATAATGAATAAAAACCTCAGTTTGTACTTTATTTAGATGCTCCAGAAATTTCTATTACTAGTTTAAAAGTAGTATCTTTCAAAGATGTCCGTTCTGATTCAAACACACCTGCATTCCATGATTGGATACTGTTTTCAGATGATGCACCACTAACACTCACAGGTGAGTCCCCTTGTAACTACATGAAATTCTGCATCAGCCCTTTTCTGACTTGCTCCCAGCTACCCTCTGTTCACTCAGATGAACTTGCCAAGTCAACTCTGGCTCCTAAGGCATGCTTTCATTTTAGTACCCTCCAGGAGCCTGGTAGTTTAAAACATTGAGATTCGTGAGTTACTAGTCATTATAGAATAGCCTTATTTATTGGTAAAATCATGAATCCTTTGAAACTATTATTTCAACATTAATAACACTGAATTGAAGGGAAAATAGAAAAACAATCCACCTCAAGGCAATTTTGAAATACTTAAAGAAATACATTGTTTGAATTACAGAAAAACTGGCATATCCATTCACATTTTTTGCACATATTACTATATCTGCAGGTCCACCTAGATAAGATAGGTTGGACAAACAATGTGAGAAGAAAATAAGGGGATCAATGGTTCGGAGAGACATGAGAGTGTTGGAAGCAGGGGAAGGGAGGAGAGGTTGGCCAATCCAGAGACAAGGGAACAACAAGTGGTTCAAAACCAGTGGAGGGAGGGCATGGGAGGAACTGTAGGGAGTGACCAAGCGCAAGTTAACTGAGAGGAATTACTGAAACCAGAATGAAGGCTGAACATGGCAGTGGGACAGGAGGAAAGCGTAAGGAAATAGAGGAAAGGGGTAGGAGGCAAAGGGCATACATAGAAGCCTAAATACAGACATGTACATATGTAAATATATTTATGATTATGGGGGAAATATACCTATGTGCATATATTTATAGGTCCAGTGGGAAGGTAGCAGGTTGACATTGGGCCTCCTCGTGCACACTCCCTCAATACAATAGTACCTTGCTCACCTAAACGGTCATTCCATGATACCCACCTTCCCGAAATGATTGCTGAAGACAGATATGTGCATAAGCAAACGTGGTGAAGAAAGCTGATGGTGGCTGGCTATCAAAAAGATATAGTGTCTAGGGTCTTAAAGGCTTGAAGGAAAACAAGGGGTCATCTAGCTCGGAAGCAACAAAGCCCACAGAGAAGCACACAAGCCTAAGTGAACACGAGGTGTTGAAGGGACCATGTAGTAGACATCAAAGAACAAAACCATCATTGTGTGATCACCTTTCCCACATAAGCGCTGAAGACGAATGTGAGCTTAAGTAAGTGTGGCGAAGGAGGTTGATGGTGGCCAGCTATTGAGAGATATAGCATCTGGGAACTCAAAGGCTTGAAAGTAAACAAGCGGTCATCTAGCCCAGAAACAGCAAAGCCCACATGGAAGCAGCACACCAACATGTGTGATCATGAAGGGCTCAGGGGACCAGTTTTCAAGCAACAAAGGCTGGGGGGAAAATCATATCATAGTGAATGAGGGGAGTGCATGATGAAGACCCAATGCCCATCTGTAGACAACTGGACATCCCTTCCACAGGGGTACTGAGGAAGAGATGAGTCACTCAGGGTTCAGTGTAACAATATTGAAACTCACAACCTTCCCTAGTTAAACACTTCCTCCCCCCAACTATCATGACCCCAATTCTACCTTGCAAACCTGGTTAGACGAGAGGATGCGCAGCGGTACAGTTGGGATCAGGAAACACAGAGAATCTAGGACAGATGAACCCTTCAGGACCAATGGTGAGAGTGGGGATACCGGAAGGGAAGGGAAAAGGGGGAACCCATCTCGGGGATCTACATATAACTTCCTCTCTTGGGGATGGGCAACAGGAAAGTGGGTGAAGGGAGACGCCGAGCAGTGTAAGATAGGCTAAAATAATAATTTATAATTTATTAAGGGTTCATGAGGGAGGGGAGAGCATGCTGGGAGGGGGAGGGAAAAAAGGAAAACAAGCTGATTCCAGGAACTGAAGTGGAAGGCGAATTTTGAGAATGATGAGGGCAATGAATGTAAAAGGTTGAGAATGATGAGGGCAATGAATGTATGTATGGATTGTGATAAGAGTTGTGTAAGCCCCAATAAAATGATTTTTAAAAATACATATTTACATATGTAAAAAATGAAAAACTGGCATATCAAAGGAAGCTGGTATTTTTTTACAGTTCTGACTAAATGTGCAAAGAGGATTTAAGATATTAATTGTTAGGGTTCCTCAATGAAAAGTCTCAACCAAATCATCCCAGTTTAGAACCAACAAGGAATAATCTTCAAGCAAATGCTCATATAGCCTGTGTTGTTAAAGGAGTCAGTTTTGTACATAGCAAACCTATGTACAGAAAAAGAAAACATTGTCTGGTCCTGTGACATACTTACATTCATGTTTATGCTTGAGTTAATTTTTGCAGAAATTGTGTTAATACATCTACTTAAGGGTTCTCCATTTTTAAAAAACGGACTCTCTACTATACCAACTGGAGCTTTGTTGGTGTAGTGGTTTCTTGCTGGGTTTCAATCTACATGATGGGCTGTTCAAAACAATCTCCAACAGGTAGTTACAGCCTGAGAAACCCACAGGGGATTGTTATGATGCAGCATTGACTCAGTAGCATTGAGTTGACTATATCATGTATAATGTTCTTCTCCAAAGATGAGCACTTTCTAAGAACATCCTAAAGTGACCCAACATTATATGTGAACTGACAATCAAAAAGCACCAAACATTTTGTAAACCAGAGGCAAAGATTGAAGCAGTCAAGATTTCATGAAGGAGGCTGTATTTTAGATGGGTGGAAAAGATAGGATTGGTATATACAGCAGTGGTGGGAATGACACCAGGTAGAGATAACAGCTTAAACAAAATATAGTGACAAGACAGGGTCTGGGATAGGTGGGATTCAGGAAAAGTGGTAAGAGATATGAATGGAAAGATAGATGGTTTCAGTCAAAGTCTGATTAGGAAGTTGTAAAAAGGGATTGAGGATGGACACATTGACTTTGTAGGGTTACACAAGAAATGGCTTTGTATAGGGGGGTGAGGAATGAAGAGGGATTAGAAATGAGAGGGACTAGTAGGGTCTAGTGTATTATCTTAGAGGAGACAAGGATGGTGGTCATTAAATAACAATGACACTGAGCACTGGGTGAGCTCTCGCTATGTTCCAGGTGCATCACATGCATTCTCCAATTCATTTTCCCTTGTAGGTATTTTACTTAACCTTCTTATGAAACTCAAAGACCAACAGCTGGTGTTCACACTCAGATGTGCTCTTCTGTTAAAAAACAGAACAAAGTAAAACAAGACTTGTGCATCAACTTCACATGGAATTGCAGTGTTTCCCACAGCTTCCAATGATCATAAATTAATTTAAATTTCTGAGTTTTCCAATTATGCTAAATCAGAATGCCTTTTTTACTTTCATAGGGTAAGGAATCAAACCCCAAGAAGACAGCACTGTAACCATGAACCAATGATGCTGGACAGCAGTCCTCCTTCCCTGCATCAATGTGCCATGTCCTTGCCAATTTATCATGTCCAGTCCCTCTTTGCTACTTGAGCTTTGAGAGGCCCGCGAAGCTAATTTTCAGGGCTGAACACTAATTATCACTCAGGAAAGTGTGCTTATCTAAAACTGTCTTGATTAATTAGTTCCTCTGAAACTTGCTTAGGAGTGAGGAGAATAATTTCTCTCAAGTTTGGTAATTGCCCGGTCTCTGAGTGCACAATCATTCTTAACGATGCCCATGGCATCTTGTTAAGAAAGGAGATGGGTAATAACTGTTGGCCCTTGGAGCCTCCACCTCAGACTAGCAAGAACAGTTTAAGCGAGCATTCTGCTTTAAAAGTTAACTTTTGGTAATTCAGGCTCTGAATCCAGTTTTATTGAGTCACAGAAATTTTGGATCTGAAAATCTGAAAATGATCTGAGACACTATCTGGACTGAGCTCTTTCTTCGATAGCTGAGGGAACTAATAACTAGAATGAGGGCGTGGTTTGCTCAAGGTCATAGTACCATTTAGAAGAACATCTAGAACATGGTCTTTGTATTAGTTCAGGTAGAGTAGAGAAATAAGTCCTCGGAGACACTCATATGTGTACAAGAAAGAGCTTTATATAGAAGAGTAATTGTATCTAAAGAAAATATCCCAGCCCAATCCAGATGAAGTCCATAAGTCTGATATTAGCCCATATGTCTGATACCAGTCTGTAAATTCCTCTTAAGACTTATGCAAACATGTAACGACACCAGATGCAGGAAGATCATAGGCCAGTGGTTGGAAAGTCTTGTGGATCCAGTGGCCATGGAAGTATCTAGCACTGGCATGTGACTCCAAGTGGCTCCTCCAGCTCCAGGGCTCTGGTTCCATCAGCGTACCTCCATGTGTCTTGTCAGCAGGAAGACGAAGCAGAGAGATTGTGTCTGGCCTCCAGAGAGCTATTTATCTTTATAGCACCTACAAATGAGATCATCAAGCTGAGACCTGATTGACAAGCTAGACTCCACCACATCGCAAGTTGACAGGAGATTATGCAACTGCCACAGCTTTTTGTAACTAGAGGAATTACTTCTCATACTACACTGTTATATCTGCTAATAATAAAGAAATGGAGGAAGGAAAGGGGGCAAGGAGAGATGGAAGAATGAAGAGTAGTGGGAAGGAAACATAGATGAAAGGAGAAGGGAGTGAGAACGGAAGATGAAAAGAAATAATTCTCACGTTGGAAAAGAAATATTTACCATCTAATGTTTACCTCATGACTCTTCAAAAGATCTTCTGGTTAAAAAACCCCCCAAAATTAAAAGACAATGTGTTTTTCTTGAAATTTAGAACACTTGATAGAATAGTAAAAGATTTTTTCCCTTAAAATGATCCAATATTTCCTAGAATTTTCTGATGAAGCCAATAAAGGGAAATGAATAGCTTTGGCCACTGAAGGCAATAGACATTTGTTCTTTTCCTCTATCTCACTATGTTTTATATTCAACCTTTTTTAAACAAATAATTTCCCTGAACCTTTTCTCTCATTGATAGTTTATTGATATATACATTTGAATCGATAGAGCTATAAATTAATCTGATTATATATTGCATTTCACTTTTTCTATTGGTGTATAAATATATGAAAGGTCTTCCAAAAGCTCATGGAAAAATTCTAATACCATTTAATTCCATTTTTATGAACTTTTTGAATCCCCCTCATAAATGACATAGTAATTTAGGAAATATGTGAAAAGGAAAACATTTTACTAGCTTATAGAAAGTGATCCATATTAAGAGAGAAGACTTGAAATGTTGAGTTTACTTATAATTAGATATCCGGTACAAAAATTTAAGATACAGATAAGGCAATGAAAAGGCATATAAAATTATTTTCACCTTTTTACAAACCATAACAAACAAGTTGATATGTGGGAATACTTTGATTATTTATTGTTCACTATTAAGCTTTTTAATTGAAAAATTGTACAAAGATGGTAGAGCAAAAAGTATTGCTCCTAAGGATCTACTTCACACCATGCACAGGTCCATTCTAAACAAAATGTATTCAAACAGTGGAGGTTTTCATGCAAACTCTCTTGATAATATGCTGTCTTAGTCCTGTCAGAGCGCCTTCAAAAACATACTTTTTGGACTATGGTAAAAATGCTTAGGGCTCATGCCAATTTTTTTTTTCATGTATTAAAATTTTTAAAAAACATTTTATTGGGGGCCCATTCAATTCTTATCACAATCCATACATACATCCATTGTGTCAAGAACATATATTCATTTTTTGCAATCATCATTCTCAAAACATTTGCCTTCCACTTGAGCCCTTAATATCTGCTGCTCATTTCCCCCTTGCTACCCACTCCCCACACTTCGTGAACCCTTCATCATTCATAAATTATTATTATTTTGTCATATATTACACTGTCCGATGTATCCCCTCTCTTTCTTCTCTGCTGTCCCTCCCCCAGGGAGGAGGCTATACATAGATTCTTGTAATCAGTTCCCCCTTTCTATCCCACATTCTCTCCACCCAGTAGCCATCGCCACTCTTAGCACTGGTCCTGAAGGAGTCATCTATCCTGGATTCTCTGTTTCCAGTTGCTATCTGTATCTATGTACATCCTCTGGTATAGCAGATTTGTAAGATAGAATTGGGATCATGATAGTGGGTGAGTGGGGGGAGGAAGCATTTAAGAACTATAGGAAAGTTATATGTTTCATCGCTGCTACCCTGCATCCTGACTGGTTCATCTCCTCCCCACAACCCTTCAGTAAGGGGTGTCCGGTTGGCTATCAATGGACTTTAAGTCTCCACTCTGCACTAACCCACATTTTCAATGATATGATATTTTGTTCCTTGATGCTTGATACCTGATCCCTTCTATAGCTCATGGTCACACAGGCTGGTTTATTTCTTCCATGTGGGCTTTGTTGCTTCTGAACTAGATGGCTACTTGTTTATCTTAGAGCTTTAAGACCCCAGATGCTATATCTTTTGTTAGCCGGGCACCATCAGTTTTCTTCACCACATTTGCTTATGCACACATAACGGCAACTTAAGTGAACATATTTCTAAACCATCTAAGCTTTGCTCAGATTTATGGAAATACTGCCCCAAACAGCGTAAATGTTGTTAATTTACGTGGATCAAGTGACATAAGAAGAAGAGCCAGGAGAAGGAAGACGGCCAACCTCCACAAATGAAGAAACAGTAGCTGAGGCCCAGACATCGATGGAAGAAGACAGTAGAGAGAGATACTGAAATTGAGCTCTCACACGGTTTACCAGTTTCAACTTGCAATGAACAGCTATGTCTCAAAAATAGTTTGGTTTTATGGGTGCCAGAAACATTATTCAAAGATCTGCTCGCTTAAAGAACTGATTTTTCCATGAGTCTTTTAAACAAGATCTAAGTAAATGCATATAGTTTATGGAACTAATGATAACTAGGGAGTTTTGGTTTTACCAGTATGATCCAGGGAGCGAGGTCTAATCAAAACAATGACTTTCAAGGGGATCTACTGAGCCGGTTACATTCAAAACTGAGAGGTCAGGTCAGGTTTTGGTGACTGTTTTATGGGATTCCAAAAGAGATTTGACAGACTTCTTTGAACAACACAGAATCATGATGGGAGGCACTGTAGGAAGAAGCTTTAGGAGAGTTGGAAAATCCCACGGAATAACTTTTCTGGTTCTGAAAAGGTCAGCAAAGTTGTGCCAAGGGATTTCTTCCCCTCCTCCCTCCGCTGCCCCGCTTCATCAAGACAACCCACATGTTCATCCCTTCAGGGCAGCAAGAGCTCCCATGGGGAATTTCATAGGGAAACCTCACCCCATTATCCACCCTGCAACCCTTATAACTCTGATCTTGCCCTTTTATACTCATTATTCTCAAAGCTCAAAGGACATTTAAAAAGGACATGATTTGAATCCCTTGAGGTTGTCAAAACAGCTATGTTGAAACACTGCCCCAGAGGTGTATAGACCCAGATGGAGGATATGTTCAGAAACAATAGCTTTCAGGGTAGTGAGTTTTATTAAAATATTTAGGAGAGTCTGACTATGGGAGATGCTTGACTCTTTGTGTTACATTTATCCACCACAAGATGGGAAAAACGCATAGAAGAACTATGATAAAATCCCTTCAATTTCCCACTTCATATCCAGCTAGCTCCCCTTCAAATCAGGGGGTGGGAGACGGGTGAGGTAGAATGCAGGGTTGGGAGCTGAGGAATGGTTTGAACTGTTGAGCAAAGTTGATGATCGAAAATGCAATCCCCCTCCACTTCATTAAGAATGTAATTAAACTATTAAATTGTATAATACACGAATTATATGCCAATAAAACTGTTCAGGGAAAATAAAGATTAAAAATATTCATTCCAAAAAATGATAAGCCCCCTTTAAGAGTTTTAAAATTCAAATTTGTCTTAAAAATATTATATTACAACCTCTCTGTAATTACAATATTTTATCACTAGATTCTCTGTTCTAGGATTATTGTTAGCAGTCATCTACTTGATCTCCCACTCTTAGCAACTCCATGCAAATGGAACAAAACTCTGCTCAAGTGGCTATGAATCATAGGGTTTTCCTCCACCAAACCAAATGGAACCAACCAAACCGAACTAAACTGAACCAAATCCAACAAAAACAACCCGACCAAACCCAAATCACTTTCCTGGAGTCAATAATGACTCCTGGTTACATCCTGTGGGTTTCAAAGACTATAACTGTTCACGGGAGTACAAAACCTAGGCTTTTTCCTATGAGCTCCTGGTGATTTTGAACTGCCAACCAACACAATATCAGCCTAACACTTAACCACTACACCACTAGGGTTCCCCCACTGAAGTTGATCATTGTGCCACTGAGCCACCTGAAGTGCACCCGTGGAGTGGTTTCAGTGTGCCTCACAGTAGCCCTGTAGGACAAAGTAGAGCTGTCCCTTAGGCTTCCCAAGGCTGTAATATTTATGGGAACAGAATATCACATATTTCTCTGGCAGAATGGCTGGTGGGTTTCAACTGCTTGTCTGTTTATTAGCAGCTAATTGCTTAGCCACTATCATAAGGGCTCCTCAATTTGACATCAGTGACTGCATTTTTATTTGTTTTTGATCTCTTAAACCAATGACAATCTTCATTGGGTAGAGGACACAGACACACATATTCATAAGTTTGATTTTAAATAAATATTCAAAACTATTTTAATTGGGATAGATCATGTTAATATTAAACTATTTTGAAAATTTTATTTTCCTTTAATACAGAATCTTCATGATCTATTTCCTTCTAACTTTTGATGCTCCTAAATCCAATATATGGTCACCATGGTTTGCCGAAGAGGGTAGGTAGTGATGTCTGGAATTTTATGGTCAGAAACATGTGATATTGCTTACTTTTATGCATAGCCTATTGATCAGAATACAATCACATTGCCTTAGCGTACTAGAAAACTGACAAAAAAAGGGAGAAAGAGAATCCATCTTCACACCAGCCCAGAGTTGGATTGTTTATCCCACCTATTTTATCTAGACAGACATGCAGAGACAATAATAAGCACAAAAACAAGACAGAGCAAAACAAAACAGCAAGAACAATAAAAAAAAAACCATGACATAAAAAAGGAAGCCTATAAATAGTCCCAAGTCTGTCTGCTGACCTTTAGGGGTATTTTCTTTTTGAGTCTGATGGGGTGCTACGCTCTGACCCTAAAATCTATTTTTGGTATTCCTCAGGGACTTCATTGCATTGCTCCCCTTGCTGCTCTGTTGAAAACCCTTAGTGTTTCACCCCAGTTCCCACACTGTGTCTTCAGTGTTGTCACTCATAGTGTTATGGACCAGTGAAGGATGTGTTGTTTCATGGTGCGGTCATCCCTATTGTCAGGCATAGCAGCAATATCATCCTTGGGTGTTGGTGGGCCAGGATGTGTTCCACTCCCTCTCCTTCCCTCTTCATTTGCTCCTGTATGCTCTGATCAGACCCATGCCTCTCCCTGAACCATAGCTCAGCTTTTTAGTCACATGACCCCTTGGCTTCTGCCTTGTTCTGTGGTCTGGCTAGTCTGCCTGATACTTTGCCCTACAGCCTCATGGACTCTGCCTTAGGTGTTCGGTAGCTCTACTCTGTCTTTGGGTGGCTCCTTTGCTCTGCTTCACGAGAAGCTTCTGGTACCTCTCTCGCAGCCTCCCAAACTGTACACAGGGACCTTGAATGCACTCCCTTGTTGGCTCTTCTTGGATGGATGACCCCAGGTTGTCTTCCACTGCTTTCTAGATGGCTCTCTTATACACAGAGGAACGGCAACGAAACTTGACCAGTCCATTCCATTAGTGTGTCCCACTCCCTACTGACACAGCCCCACCCAACCAGTTGGCGTGAGTGACAGAGCCACAGATCAAACTCTACTACCATCTAGTCCAGCTGAGTGCAAAGGAGAATCCTTTTGTACAATGTCACTTCACTAGACTAACACACAAGAGATTCTGGGAAATGTAGTCTTCCTGCGAGTAGATGGGCTTGGTGAGCACCCAGCCTGTTTATCTGACTCAGGAGAGCATAAGTTTTTTCAAGAAAGGAACCATTAAAAATCATTTTACTGGGGACTCATACAACTTTTATCATAATCCATCCATCCATTCATTGTGTCAAGCACATTTGTAGCCATCATCATTCTCAAAACATTTGCTTTCTACTAGAACCCTTTGTATCTGCTCCTCAATTTTCCCTTTCCTCCCCACTCCCCCCTCCCTTAAACTCTTGATGATTTATAAAGTTTTATTATTTTGTCTGACATCTCCCTTCACCCTCTTTTCTGTTGTCTGTCCCCCAGGGAGGGGTTTATATGTAGATCCATGTAGTCAGTTCCCCCTCCACCCTCCCAGTATTGCCACTCTCAGCACTGGTCCTGAGGGTTTTATCTCTCCTGGATTCTCATTTGTGGGACGCAATCATTCTTACTTGAAATTCATATGAAAACTATTCATCCTTCATTTAGGGGTGTCTTCTCTCTCTTTTCTAACAATATCTGCCATGAAATATCAATATAATCTTACTGTGGTAGTTATATAATTTCATGTCAACTTGAAGATATATAAGAGTATAGGGGTGGAGGTTAGCCTGTCAATCAGGTTTCAGCCTGATGCACTCACTTGGAAGTGTGACCTATAGATATAGCGCTCTGGAGGCCAGCCTTTCTTTACTATGTTAACCTTCCTGTTTGCTGACCACCCTGAGAGGTGCTGGAACCCTACAATATTTTCTACCGGTTGTGGATCTATACTGTTCTGTGAAATGTCTGCATTCTGCATCATAGCACGTGACTACATGAGTTTGAGGAGGTCATTATGGTCTACAAACATACTTTTGGACTTGAGATGAACTGGGCTAGTATTTTTTCTTGATATATAACTACTGCTTGATATAAAGTTGTATCATATACACACATGAGTGTTACTGGATTTGTTTCTCTCGTCACCTCAGCCTAATGCACGCTTCAAAGCTTTCCCTTGACAGTGTTTATACAATTTAAAGCTTGTTTTCCTCCTTTAATTATTTTCAGAAGAACAGAATGGAAAATGGTTTGGCCAACAATGATTTTCAGCAGCTATGTCTAGAGCAGTGGTTTTCAACCTTCCTAATGCCTTGACCCTTTAATACAGTTCTTTATGTTGTGGTGACCACCCCATCAACCATCAAATTATTTTCATTGCTACTTTGTGACTGTAATTTTGCTACTGTTATGAATCGGGCGACCTCTGTGAATGTGTCATTCGACTTCCAAAGGGGTCACGAACCACAGGTCGAGAACCGCTGACCTTGAGGATCAAGGTCCCTGAAAATATAAAGACATTTCAGGCAGTACACCTTTATAGATCATATTTCTTTTGTAAAATCTATTCTAGGGAGTGTCAACTTCACTCTACAGGCATTTATCATGAGGACTAAAAACATGAAGTCTGTGGTAAAGGTTCTGAGCCAAGTACCCTATTGAAATCCTGTCAAAGCTATGCAAACAATTAAACACATATGTATACTAATAAATTCCCATGGCACATGTCTGGGCTCCTTGGAGTCTATCTACATACTCCCTAGTGAACGAAACTTACAACTAATGGGTAGAGATCTTACAGAGTAGTGTAGACCTGCCCCCCCAAAATTTTCAAGGCCGTAAATCTTTAGAAAAGGAGACTGCCACATATTTCTCTCATGGAATGTTTGTTGGGTTTAAACTATTGATTTTACAGATCGCAGTAGAGTGCTTAATCATTATACCTCTAAAACTTACTCCTTATGATTAAAAATATTTCAAAAATCCACTAAACTGCCAGTGTCGACTACTAGTCTATAAGAGATGCTATGAGTTATGTCACTGATATTTCAAATACCAGCAGGGCCAAACCAAGGTGAACAGATTTTGGCAGTTTCCAGACTATGAAAATGACCATGAAGAAGAAATAGGTTGTCCACTTCTGTGGCATTAATTACTCAAGACTATATGCAGTGGAACATTGCCAGATGCTGAAGACCTCAGGAATAATAGGGACACACTGTCAGATGGAGCACCATAAGATGAACCCTCAGGTTGTGGTATTCTAAATATAATTGAAGACGAACAACTTTCTTAAAGTAGAGTTGACTGTAATGATGTGGATGGAATAAAGCCTGTGGAAGGGAAGCTTCCAGAACCTTTATTTGCTGATGGGGAAATAAAATGAGAACAAATAGCTGGAAATATTTATCAATAATTATAACTTCAAGTGTACATAATATGAATTTAGGAAAATTGGAAGTCATCAAAATGAAAGGGAACAGTGAGCTGAAATGGACTGGTATTGGCTATTTTAAATTAGATATCATATGGTTTACAATCTTGAATCAAAATACTCTGCATGATAGGATAATGTACAAGTCAATACAACTATTTTTCAAATTTATGCACCAAACACAAAAGCTAGTGAGGAACAAATTGAATAAACCTAAAAATGTATTCAGTCTGAAATTGATCAAACATGAAATCAAGATACATTTATAATTATTGGTGATTGGAACATGAAAGTTGGAAACCAAAAGAAAGAAACAGTAGTTGGAAAATATGACTTTGGTAATAAAAACATGGCTTTGGTGATGAAACTGGAGATCATAGGATAGAATTTTGCAAGAATAATGATTTCTACATCTCAGATACCTTTTTCCAACAACAACAGAAAATAAATATACAAATAGATTTCTCTACACGGAAATACAGAAATCAAACTGACTACACTTACGGCAAGAGATGATGGAGAAGCTCAATATCCACAACTCAATCAAGACCAGGAGATGACTGGGGAGCAGACAACTGATTTCTCATATATAAGTTCAAGTCAAAGTTAAAAAAAATGAAAACAATTTCATAAGAGCCAGATTTTGACCTTGAATGTACTCCACTTGACAACACTGAACATGAATGAAGAAATACCTGAAGAACAGTGGGGTGATGTGAAGGATATAATACAAGCAGAAACAAAAATTTCAGAATACAGATAAACAACGATCAAAGGGGATGTCAGAAGAGACTGTGAAACCTGTTCTTCCCTGAAGAGTAGATAAAGCTAAAGGAAGAAATGATGAAGAGCTGACCAGAAAAATTCAAAGTGGAGTTTGAGAAGATAAAGTGAAGTATCATAACGAAATGTGCAAAGACCTTAGAAAAGGACACAGCCTATCTTAATCTGAAAGAACTGAAGAAAAATGTAAGCCTTGATTTGCACTACAGAAGAATCTATCGGCCAAATACTGAACCAGGCAGGAAGCATCCAAGGAAGAGGTAGGAAAGCAGAGAGTCGTTATATCAGAAAGAACTAGACCACATTCCATCATTTCAAGAGGTAGCACATGATCAAGAGCCAATTGTACTGATGGGGGAATTGAAAGTTGCACTGAAGGGATTAGAGACCAGAAAAAAAGGGACAAGAATTCACAGAATACTTATTGCAATTTTTGCACATGCCAACGCAGCAAGGGAAGCACTCATTAGTCTAGCCAAGACACTTGGAAAAAAGATACCTGGCCAAACAACTGCAAGAGATCCACATTAATAAACACTCCAAAGAAAAGTGACCCCCACAAAATTCAGAAACTAATGGACAACATCCTTAATATCATGTTCAAGTAAAATTTTGCTGAGGAACATTAAACAGTGGTGGCCATAGTACATTGAGAGGAAGCTTCCAGAAGTTCAAGTTAGATCCATAAGTGATGTGGAATATAGGTTATTATTGCCAATTTGTCATGACTCTTGACTAAAATCAGATAATAATAGAAAAAATATTTACTTGTGTTTTAACACTTATGCAAAGGCATGTAGCTGTGTGGATAATAACCAACTATGGATAATACTGGAAAGAATCAGAATTCCAAAACACTTCATTGTGTTCATACTGTACATGGATCAAGAGGGAGTTGCTCAAACACTGCTTAAAATCAGGACATATGTACATCAGGATTTTATCTTTTCATCATACTTATGCATTCTGTATGCTGTACAAATAATTTGAGAATCTGTACTATATCAAGAAGAATGCCACATCAAGATTGGAATAAAGCTTATTAACAACTTGAGATATGCAGATGACGCAAACCTGCTTGCTGAAAGTGAGAATTTGAAGCAGCTGTTGATGAAGTTCAAGGATTACAGTCTTCAAAATGGATTATAAATCAACTTAAAAAATCCTAAGAAGTGGCCAATAGGTTTACATCATGATAATCAGAGAAAATATCAAAGCTGTCAAGGGTTTTGTCTGGCTTGGATCTACAATAAATGCTCATGGTAGAAGCAGCCAAATAAATAAATAAATCAAATGACATTGCACTGGATAAATCTGCTGCATAAGACATCTTTAAAGTATTGAATAACCAGCATATTTCTTTGAGTATTAAGTTATGTCCCACTAATCCATGCTATTTTCAATGGCCTCATATGAATTGAAAGTGGCTATTGAATAAGGAATAGTGATGAAGAGTCGATGTATTTGAATTGCAGTGTTGGAAAATAATATAAAAAGTACCGTGGACTGCCAAAAGAAGAAACAAGTCTACCTTGGAATAGGTATAGCCTGAATGCTCCTGAGAAATGAGAATTGTGAGACTTTGCCTTATAAGCTTTGGACATGTTATCAGTCCCTGGAAAAGAACATTGTACTTATAAATGTGAAGTGAATGGGGCAGTGAAAAAGAAGATTCTTGATGAGATGGTTTGACACAATAGCTACAATAATGGATTCCGATGTATCTATTGTGAGGCTAGCAGAGTGGACCAGGCAGTATTTAGTTCTGTTGTGCCTAGGGCTATGACTATGAATACAAACCAATTCAAGGGCACCTAATAACAATGATAATCAGAGAGTTCATTCTGATTTACAGGACAAAGTACAACTATTCCCAAGTGTTTCTGAGACTATACATCTTAAAGGAAGATATGCATCTTACTCCCCTAGAGTGACTGATAGTGTGAAATGGCAAGTAACAGTTTGTCTTTCAGTAAGGAGTCCAATGCTAAAACCAGCTCAATATCAAAATGATCCTAACCCACACATGGTGACCAGTGGAATCCAACTCAATGTGTCCCTTTATGGCAGAATAGAACAGCTACTTATGGTTTTCAAGACTTGAAATCTATGTGGGATCACGAAAGTTCATCAATGATCTGTGGAGTAGTTAATGAGTTGACTTGTAGATCCAACCAGCAGAACCACCAGAGCTCCTTACTGTATGTACTATCAAGGGACCTGAGTTAGTTTATTGTGCCAACCTGGCTGATAAACACAAGTGGAATTGATTGAAGGGCGGAGGGATAAATGGCTCAGTGAGCCTCGCCTTTCTAGTTCTCAGGTCTCTTGCTTTGTGATGGTCATACCAGGGTGCAGCTGCCTTAGCAGTTCCCTGCTTCAGCTTGCAAGGCTGACTTCCTGCAAGACATCCCCAAGGAGAAGCCACGTGGACCTATCCAAATGCAGCCCTGGGTGCTGGAACTGCTGTGTGGAGACTCCTGCCAGCACTGAGATGCTTACAAGTTCACTGACTTGGCTTTCCTTCTGCAGTCGGCATCTTTATGTCTGTTTTGTGAGATGGAGGAGGACTTTGTGGACTGGTGTTGGACATATGGGTTGTTGTTGGACTTGTAGGTTTGAGCAGCACTGGGTTGGGGTGTTTTCTTGATGCACACTTAACCTATATATAAAACTCTCTCTTATACATAATTTTTTGTGGATTTGTTTCTCCGAAGTACCCAGACTAACACAGGACCCCAAAGTAAAAATTGGTAGCAAAAGACATTCAGGTGAAAGGAGGATGGAGGCTGAAGGGCTAAAAAATATAAGACATGCAAGTCACATGACAAGGACAGTTTATCATACTGGCTCTACCATGAGCTCTTCATGGCCTTGGATGAGTCCTAACAGTTCTCACAAGTACACTTGGCAATGGCTTTCCTTGACTCGTAAGCAGCCACGGACAAGGATTCTGTAGACTTAGGGTCCCTGGGCTATGATTGGATCTCGCTATCCTTTAGACCAGGAAGACAGATAGATATTGGGGAGTGGACTGAGAAGACATTGACAATCCTTTCAAGTCAACTGCATTAGCTAAAGCCATTGAACAATTTTTATTTTGTTCTATTTTTCGGAGTAAAAGATTTCCTTGAGATAGAGAAGGAACTGATTTCACCGTTAATAAAATTTCAAGAATATTAGGCATTCAAAGTTCTCAGAACCACCATATATATAAAACGTCTAAATATCTGACCCATCTATTTTTTACCAAATTAAAAAGGTTCTCAACCTTTTTAATGCCACAGCCATTTTAATGCCGTGGCCCTTTCATACAGTTCCTCATGCTGTGGTGACTCCCTAACCATAAAATTATCTTCATTGCTACTCCATCTCTGTAATTTTGCCCCTGTTATGAATTAGCAACCCCTGTGAAAGGGTCTTACCACTCCCAAGGCACCACAACTCACAGGTCGAAAACCACTGCCCTAGCCCAAATGGCATCAGCTCCCTGGGGTTGCTGTAATAGTCACCTGGTGAAGCTGTTTTTTTCATATCTTCATCATGTTATAAAGACAGATCTAATTTTTCCCTTCAAATTTTATTTTGCTACACTGTCCATTTAATCAAAACTCTCTAATATCTTCCTATTGAATTTAAACTATTAAAAATCCTTTCATTAGCATTCTACACTTCCTGTCCTCGCTGAACTACCCACAATTAGCTAACATAAAATCATAAAGAGCTAAAATTCCCCCTAACTATATGGCGTTTCTGTCCACATGGCTTTTACATTTTCTGCCTCTCAATTTCATTTGTAAAATTAACCAGTTTCACGAGTGGCAATAACTCCATTTCTGGAAACCAATTCTGTAATATTTTCATAATAATTTTTAGTTGTAAATTCTGTTAAGTTAGTCCTTTCTGATTTAGTTTTCTTTAAATCTCAAATGCATAAATGACACTCATAAGTTAAAAGAGTTTTCCAAGCTAATTGGGCCAATTGCATTCATGACAATTCCTCTCCACATCTTTCCAGAAAGATTGATGATCATCATAATTGGTCACAAGGCACCAGAGTTGCACTCGAAGATCCCCTTTGCTTTCAGGGAACATCCCACAGGGCTGCTTAAGCTTATATGTTCTCCTAGCATTGCTACCACTGAGACGTTTCTTTTGGAATCAGTAGAAAGCATTTTGAATTCTAAGGTAATGTGGGAAAATCTGGGTTTCAGGTGAAATGCAAACAAAATGACTATTTATGATCATGGCAATAAACTTGTTTAATTCATCTGGGAGATAATGATGATTCATCTCAACATAGGCAAAAGGTTAAAAATTAATATATATAACCATATTATAAAATATGGTTATATTATAAAATTAATATATATATAACAATATTAGATATGATTTCATTAATTTAATAACTTTTCCATGTAATGAAACCACATTATAATTATACTCCATGATAAAGAAAAAGGTTTTCTTCCTTATAGTAATTGATGAAGAAAGTTAAAACATTTCCAAGTATCTTCTCTTAGCAAAGCAAGGAATTAGATGCGTAGTAGATGTGTGCTTGGGAGATAATGTTATTCTAATAAGCCCTCTGCATCTGTAGCCTACTCTTGTTTCCACTGTTGCCATTCAAGGGACCGTGGTAGTCCTTAGAGCAGGTTAATGTGTAGAAAACTTCAAGCAGGTTAATATTTTTATAACTTCAATATGCTTTAGTTTTTATTGACCTCTTCCTGGCATAGAATCTCCTTGAGAGATGAAGCACAATTAAACTTGCCTATCACTTTGGGACGATGTCTTATATTCTTTATTAATATATAATTCAATAATTATCTGATTAAATTACCAAACTAGAAATCACAAAGAACCGGTGGATTAAGCCCTGAAAAGGCACCAAGAAGTCAACAGAAGGTCAGCCCCTTTCTGTGTGTCCACCCCCAGAGGCAGCTATGTCTGATAGAGGTCTCTTGGTCAAGGAAGATGCCTGATTGATGTTTTGTGAGAAGAAAGCTTCCCAACATACTTTGAATCCAATAAGTATAGCTTTAGATCCATGAAGTAATGGGAAATTCATGTAGCTCTAAAACTATCCCTTGTATCTATGTAAATAAGAATATTATTCAATATGAGGGAGCTTTGAAAACATTAATGAAAAAATGTTATTAAACCATCATGGAAATTTTACAAAAACGTTTTGTATACCCCTGTGTATCATGTATCATATTTTGTCCATTTCCTTATTAAGGAAATTTGGAGATAAAAATGATCAATAAAAAAATCCTTTTTTGAATCACTTGTTGGGAAAAGTTAGGAGTCCAGTGCGCTGTCCATTGTGCCACAGAGCACCCAATAAAAATGATTAAAATATATATCCTTTTTTTTAAAAGAAGGGATAGTTTTTGTCAGAGGGAACTTTGAAACCCTGTGAGGCATTAAATAATGAGTACACTTGGGAATCTTGGTGATTTGAATCAAATATATATGAGATGAGACAATTATGAAATTATAGAGAATGAGACTCCCAGATATAACTCTTTCATTACATGGGATCTTATTTGAGTTCATAAAGTCTCATTGGACTAAGAAAGACAGGTGAGAAGGTCGGTGCCCTTGGGATGGTTTTATTGATATTTGCCACCAGACAACTAAGATTATAATCAGCGTTTTCTGATTCTGAGTCCTAAACTGCTTCTACACGTATGTTTCACTTAAAAATCACTTTGTCACTCATAATCTTGAAATAGGAAGAGAGCTTCAATGTCACTTTTCCAACCTTCTTTTGGTTGTTATGAACTCTATTAATGATTTTGATATTAAATGTTTCCTTAGAAAATGATAATTAGAGATTTTTACCAGTGTAATGGGCTGAACATAACCATTACTAACCACAGGTCAGCGATTTAAACCCGCCAGTCACTCTGTTGGAGGAGAAGACTGTCTGCCCCATAAAACTTTATTGTCTCAGAATCCCTAAAGAGCAGTTCTTGTCTGTTTACAGGGCTGCTCTAAGTCGAAACCAACCTGCTGATAGTGAGTTTAGTTTGGTTTT
The DNA here is from genome assembly GCF_050624435.1 of Tenrec ecaudatus. Lineage (NCBI taxonomy): Eukaryota > Metazoa > Chordata > Mammalia > Afrosoricida > Tenrecidae > Tenrec > Tenrec ecaudatus. Next base: position 18,165,838 of record NC_134533.1, read on the forward strand.
AGTTACATGACTTTATGATAAATAACAACAACTATGACTCAAGTGTGGAAAAATCATCTCTCCTCAAATTGATGAAGTTCCAAGAAAATTGAGATAGTTAGTTTACTGTGCCAACCTGGCCAATAAACACAAGTGGGATTAATTGAAGGGTGGAGAAATAAATGTCTTGGTGAACCTCGCCTTTCTTGTCTCTCTCTCTTTAATCATCGGACCAGTGTGAAGCTGCCTTGCTTGTTCTGTGCCTCAATTTACAGTGTACACTGCCTGTGGGACGCCTAGCCTGTGGACTGTGTTGCTGTAAGTTGAAGTCCCTTTAAGACCACACGATTTGAATTTACAACTCTGGAGCTGGGGACTGACGGTTGGTGACCTGGCTGACGGTCGGTGACTTGCCTTGCTATTTTCTGCCTGTGCTGGAATAGCCTAAATCTCTCCACAGAGAACTACCCGGCGACTCTCAAGACTTGAAGAACTGCCAGTGTCTCAAAACTCTCTCATGGGAGTGAGTTGCACTGAGCCATTTGTATTGCTTTATAATTTAACTGTTCATTTCTTGTCTTATATACCTATCTAGCTGTATATAATTTAACAGTTCATTTCTTGTGTTATAAATCTATCTTTATAAATATACATATATAAAATTATCAGCAATCTGATTTTTTCTCTCTACAAAACCCTGTCTAACACAAGAATATCCTTTATTTTTCAAGTTCAATTTTAAGTTCATGAGCTGGAATATATAAACCCTGGTGGTACTTTAGGGCAAGCATTGGCCTGCTATATTGAACGTAAGGTTGGTGGTTGAAATCAATCTGCTGCCCCTCTAGAGATAGATGAGGCTATCTATTCTCATAAAGACTTACAGCTCTGCAAAACCTCTAACGGAGACCTACGAGACAGCACCTACTCAAGGGCAGTTGGATTTGACCTAGCATAACGGGCAAAGTAAGTAGCTTCGGTTTTGTTTTTCTCCTCTAGCATAAGAAAGCATGAAAGCATGAATGTACGGCAAACTTTTTTATATCACCTGTCAATTCAGAATCCCGGTGATAGTGATTTAGTTCTTGGTGGAGTGTGATGGGTTATAGCACAGGTCCTTGGGTTGAAGCAAAGAAGCAGATTATGACACTTCTACCATGTGTGCAATGGTCCGACCTTCCACTTCCATCCCTGAGGATTGCTAGAGCCTATGCTCCATACATCCCCGAAACCATTAGTGTAGCCAGTTTAAAAACTCATTCATTCTCGGTAAAGTGCAATCAACATGATGAACACAATTATGTCAATTAGTGTCGTTAGTTCAGCATATGTTTGAAGATCATAAAAGTAGCCATGGCCCAAGTTCCATTTCTCTACAGTTACTCTGTAGTCTTTTTTTCAGCCCCCTTAACTTCCACATTAGGGCCCTTTTTATGCTTGGTTTTGAGGTGAAAAGATGAACAAGATATAGTTACTTCTAGTTCTGTTAAAATATTAAGATCAACCTTCTCTGTATAATTCCCTGGAAAAAGACAAAGACTCAAAGGCATGGATTATTGTCAGAGCATTCTTTCAAACTTGCTTTTATGTGTGTTTTGCATGATTGCACCAGTGGGACTGTAGGATGTATTGGGACTGCCAACCAACCTGCTGCTCCAAGGGACACAGAGGAGTCTGTCTGCTTCCTTAAATATTTGCAGCTGCAGAAACCCTGTAGAGGGTCGCTATGAGGTGGAATTGACTCAAAGACAGTGGGATTGGGTGTTTTGGTCACATGGCCATCAATCATCCCAAGTGCAACCAGAGGAAAAAGTTCTAATCACTCACGTCACACACACAAGATTAATAATATAAGATGGTGCACAGTATGTCAGGTGTATAAGGACTGAGTTCTTGAGACCATAGCATAGAACTGATTTCCCAGGTATCCAAAAAAGGAGTAAGACTCAGGTCAGTAGAAACGCATCTTACCAAGAACAATGTCCATGTAGCAGTGTTTTTTTGTTGTAGTTTTTTCCAATGTTTAAAATGGGAAACAGAAGTTTGGGATAATATTTCTTAATTCATGACCTATTTATTCATTATTTCACAGAGAGGGACTCAGCAAACCTCCAAACAATGGAAGAGAAAAATTTCACCAACGTGAAGGAGTTCATACTTTTAGGGTTCACGGCCGATTTGAGGTTACAGAGAGGACTCTTTTTTATCTTCCTCATTATTTATGTCATCAGTCTCTTAGGGAACATCACCCTGATTTCTCTGATCTGTGGTGATTCACGGCTCCACACACCCATGTATTTCTTCATTGGGAATCTGTCATTCCTGGATCTCTGGTATTCCTCTGTCTATGCCCCCAAGATCCTAGTGACCTGCATTTCCGAGGACAAAAGTATCTCCTTTGCTGCGTGTCTGGCTCAGTTCTTCTTCTCTGCTGGACTGGCCTACAGTGAGTGCTATCTATTAGCTGCCATGGCTTATGACCGCTACGTGGCTATTTCAAATCCCCTGCTTTATTCCCAGGCTATGTCCCCAAGATTATGTGCCAGTCTTGTGGCAACTTCGTATCTTGGTGGCTTTATTAACTCGACTATTATCACCAGTGAAACATTTACTTTGAACTTCTGTGGCAACAATATTATCGATGATTTCTTCTGTGATCTTCCCCCACTTGTGAAGTTGGCATGTGATGTGAAGGAGAGTTACCAGGCTGTGCTATATTTCATACTTGCCTCCAATGTCATTACTCCAACAGTGCTCATCCTTGCCTCCTACATCTTCATCATTGCTGCCATCTTGAAGATCCGCTCTGCTCAGGGCCGCCTCAAAGCCTTCTCCACCTGTGGCTCTCACCTGACCGCCGTCACTTTGTACTATGGTTCGATTCTCTTTATTTACTCCCGACCAAGCACTAGCTATGCCCTGGAACGAGACAAAGTTGTGTCAGTTTTCTATACCGTGGTGATTCCAATGTTGAACCCTTTGATCTATAGCTTAAGGAACAAAGATGTGAAAGATGCTTTCAAGAAAATGTTAGACAGAGCAAAGTTTCCTAAGTGAAGACACTAGAGAAGCAATGGGTATTGTGTTTGTTCCACTTCATCACCATATCATTGTTATCAGCCTGTACTTTTAGAAATAAAGAAGTAAACAGACAAAAAAAATTTTACTATATAGAAAACTGTTTTTCATTCATCTTTAAAAATTATGTACTAATGTATTTCAATGTATCTTACAAATAAATGGTGTTGGGGCTTTCGGGAAATTTGCTGTCTCCTAGTTGAAAACAGAAGTTTTAAAATTTCTTGGAACTGAGAAGGTTAAAAGAAAAGCAGATTTTTCATTTCCACTTGAAAGTTTTTTAAGTTGAAAATTCATAAGATACTTTAATCTCCAAATGGGCACACTACAACCGTCTGTGGGATCATAGCTCACATTGTTGCTGTTTTGAGGTGTGTCCACTCTGTGTACAACAGCACACAACACTACTGCCTGGTCCTGTGCCATCCGTAAACTATTGTTGATGTTGCAGCCACTGTGTCAGACCATCTTGTTGAAGATCTTCCTGTTTTTCACGGACCTTCATTTTACCAAGTATGATTTTTCTCCCTGGCACAGTTCTCTCCTGAGACCATGTCCAACATGTGGATGCAATGAAGTCTAGTCATCCTGACTTCTTATTTCTCCCGAACAGTGTTATTGGCATATAATTTATGTATAATTCAATTGAATACTTCAATCATATCAATGGGAATTGTACAATCACCACCACATCTATCACTGAGCATCCCTCCTTCCCCATGGTTGCATCACCTTCAATATGAATTTTGCTTTCCTGATCAAATTTACTTGTCCCCCTCAGCCCTCCTTTTCCACTCTCATAATTTGATTTTCCTTCTTATCATCCATCTGCCACCTATGCATGACCTATATCCCCTTGAATCCTTATATATTGTCCTTATATATCCTGTCCTCCTGTGCTTAACCTCTAGGAAACTCTACAGAAAACAATGAAAAACAAATTGCACTAAGGTGGTAAGGATAATAACATATTAGTGTAAACACAAAGATAGAAACAATGGGTGACAGGGAGAAGATTCCCACTGACATTCAAAAAGTCAGGGAAGAAATTTCTGTCCTGGAAAAACTAAGAGATACTGGCATCCACCACGATTTCAGATACTGTCTTTAGGGTGGTCACCAGGCTAAGGCCTATATCAAGTTTACAGTGGTCTCTGCCTGGTATGAAGGCTGCTTTGGACACTTGCCCTTGCTGAGAATGTATCCCCTACTGGCTCAGTCTGACTAGATCCTCTGCAGATGGTGTTTGGGCTCCCACTGTCCTACACAGCCTTCCAGAAATTGGGTTGTTCACTTCCTCACTCCTAAGGAGCATTCTGTCTTCCAAGACAGATTTGTTTGTTCTTCTGGAAATTTCTCAATATTTTTTGACAAAATCATATAACAAATGTTCAAATAAGATCGGTTAAATGGTCTTGCTTCAAATCATTAATCCATGAGTGGAAGAGGAGGAATGTAAACTCAGAAGTTCCAGCTCTGAAGGTCTGCTTGTTTGGAGAGAAGGCTGTGGAGCAGCAGTTCTCAACTTGTGGGTGTGACCCCTTTGGGTGGTCTAATGACCCTTTCATCGATGTCGCCCGATTCGTAACAGTAGCAAAATGACAGCGATGAAGTAGTAATGAAAATGATTTTATGGTGGGGTGGTCACCACAACATGAGGAACTGTATGAAAGGGCCGTGGCATTAGGAAGGCTGAGACCCAATGCCATAGACAGTAGGATGAACAACACCTACTTTGAAAGACCCTAGAAAGAACGTTTTCTTCTTTTCTTAATCTGATTCTGGATTTAATCCCTTCTATGTCATTTCGTGACATAAAAGCAGCAGGTTTCATTGGTATTAAGCATATGAGGGAACAAACACCTTTAGTTAGAATCTCTGTGAGCTTTCAGAGAAATGTTTTTTTCTCTAATAATTAAACAATCAAGAACAAAGGTATAGAAGCTATATGAGTATGACAGGAATAATAATGGAGATACAGCTAGACAATGAGACAGAAAGAGAGAAATATAGGGATTCCAGAAAACATTGAATCTAAGGAATACTTAAAAATTGATATATATCTTTTGTTATAAATTTATTCTCACAAATTTAGTCTGTGAAACACCCAGCATAAAAAATGTTTTCTTGAATTCATTAAAAGTGTTAATATAGAAGATTATACTTGTTGATATGCGGTGACAATAAATCATTAATTTTGGTGGAGCACCGTATATGGTAATCAATAATGTAATCAATGATTTTAGTAATCACAGCATCAAAAGAATATATAATTATAGATTAGGAATCTTAACGGGGGCCATAAAGATGATTTACAACCAATAACCTGAAATCAAACCAAAGAAAACTTACTTTCATCAAGAAGATACTGATTTATAGCAACCCTATAGGACAGAGTAGCATGTTCCCATATGGTTTCTAAGGCTCTCAGCTTGATGGAGGAAGACACTAACACTTTCTCCTCCAGATTGACAGGTTGAGCCACCCCCCCAACTTTGCAGGCTGCAGCTGAGGGCATTAATTACTGTACTACCAAGGTTACTATTACGCATTAAGATTACATCAATTTTGTATTTGTTTTCTTGTTATTTTATGTGTAGTGAATTTATAATTAAATCATGGATGATATAATTTTAGGATGCACATATTACTTCACTGTGGTACTATTTTGGCATGTAAGACATAAGTATATAATAAGATAAAAAAGATCAATGATTGGTTTCCCAGAATTGCTAGTCGCCTGCTCCAGGGCAGGATTTTTAAGCCTTGGGAGAAAGAATAAAGATCAAGATTACAGATCACGTGATATGTTCCAGAATACCTAGTTAGTGCAACTTGGAGAGTGTCCTATAAGACACAATGAGTGTCTTCTGGCTTATAAGAGAAAGAAAAAGAGAACTTTCATTTTTAGTAAACTCTTCCTTATTTTATCATATTCTAATTACTATGACATCCCTAAACTCCAAATCACCTTTAATTGAATCTCTGGAGCCTGGAATAAATATTTCTGGGCTGCAGAGTAGAAGACATCCCAAAGGAGTGCTGGGGAAATATATACGCACACACAAAAATTTAAACATATATAAATACAGGGTTAGCTAAGACAGGTGAAAACATCAGTGAGGGACAGAGTGTCATTTCCAGGAATCAAACTTGCCAACAGAGGGTAAGCACCTGGGGGCAGCGGAGTTACATAGTCTGGCTTCTCTTTGACCTGAGCTGCAGTTGGAATAGGACAGCAAGATCTGGGTTAGTCTTCAAAGGATCCCTGAATGCCAAACACCTACACAAACAACTATACACACACATACACACACACACACACACACACACACACAACCTTCTAAAGAGGATGCCAGGATCCCATCTCGCGAAATACCTGACTTTATCTAGAATTGCAAGTTCAGTATGCTAGATACACAGTGTCGAGCATAGTTTAAAATCCACTTCTTGTGAGAAATCAACACTGTGCTGTATGGTTCCACACATGCACACATGGGTCAACATCAGTTTGAATCCCTCCGTGGTGACTTTAAAAAATTAGTTTGTGAAAACTGCTAGTTCTGGTGAGACAGCAATAAATAAGCTAGACATGTCTGGCTACATTTGTAGATTTTGCATAGTGGTTGGTGGGGGAAATAGACTACGCAGGAGTAATAAATAGAAGATAATATGTAGGGGAAAGGAGCAGAGGAAGGATGAGGACGGTCGAGCAGGCTGGGAATGGCATTTCTGATGGGGTGTTGGGCTGGCCATCGGTAGGTCAATGGCATTTGGAAGGGACTTAAAGGTGATGGGAGGATAAGCTATGCACAGGTCCAGGGAAACGGAACTCCAGGCAGAGGGACAGACAGTTTGAAATCTCTGACGCCGAGGCATGCCTTGATTGCGTGTTTGAGAAAGAATGACAACAAATTGGTCGCCAACTGAGTCATGGATGGAATTCAGAGAAGAGGATGCCACAGTAAAGCACTACCAGCTAGAGAGGACCATAAAACTATTGTATGGCTTTGACTTTAACTTTGAGTAAAATGGTAACCTTAAAAGATATGAAGTACAGGCATTGTACGACATGATTTTTCTCTTTTAAATGTCACCTACTAAAGGGTAGCCTGAAGGGCAGTAGGTTGTTGACAAGTTAGGAGGCATTGAGGGACTCTTGACAGGAGATGATGGTGGTTTAACAGAGGGTGGCAGTAAAATGAAATTTCAGAATATATCTTGAACATAAAGACACTAAGGTTTCTTAGGAGATTGGTAAGAGGGAATGAGAGTACGTCAGCTCCAAATTTTTGTCTTCAGGGATTGGAAAAGCAGACTTTTATTAATATGGTAAACAAATGAATTGATAGATGATTTTTATATCTGTAGAATTCTATTTTAAATATGCTATTTATTTGTGAAGGTAGTCATAAATCAAAGGATATTTCATAATTATAAAGTGTTACCACTAACTAGAAATATGGGCACCTTTTAGTTGTGAAATTTTAAATTGAAAATTATAGGAAAGAAGTCCATGGACAGACAGACGTTTCTGACCTCTGAGTCTAAATATTTGTGAAATTAGATAGATGTGCATTTTACCCCCGTGAGGTAGGGAAGAAGAAATGCTGCTTCTTATAAAGCTCTCCCAGAATTTCATTATGTTTCAAAAAATTATGAACTGCTAAATATTTGCAGATGTCGAAATTGAAGATTGCAGACATTTGAGAATATGCACAGCACAGTATGAAACAAGAATGAGAATGAAAATCTTGAAGTGAAAAGAGCAATTATGTTGTCTAATTCATTCTGTCTCTTACATCAACCAAATGTGAATCTTTTCCTTTGTACCCAAAAATACAGTCTGTGTTCTGATATTTTTTTCTACCAGATGGTAGGTAGCTGAGGTCATCTCTTTGTATGTTTATGATGGATACAGGCTAACAAAAGGAAATCTTAGAGGGTTAGCCCTGGAAAAAGTATCAACCACTGTTTATCATCTTTTTTTCACATAGATGGTAAACAGTGAATAATACAACATTCAGAGCTGGACCCAAACCCCAGAACTTCCTAATGTAGGGAACTCTGTATTTATCAACCTGCCGTTTCTTTGGCAAATAACATTAGAATAAGTGAAAAAAAAATCAAACATTCAGGAGTTTAGGCAGACTACAAACCATAACACAGTGCTGACTTAAATTAAGTCTTTATAGAATATTTCCCCCTTCTATTCATATCTCAAGCATGGTTCCTACGTTAACTAGTGGAGGGGCTGTTAAATTTTTTTCCAAAATGATAGAACAACTGTTTCAGTTTCTCAGCCTTGACCGTGCCAGGTCTGTCTGCTCTCAGCTAGTCTTGTTTGCGTGGCTGTGGTCAGCTGGAAAGTCAAATGGGGACTGCATGATCCTGACTCACCAACCTCACATGTCTGGGGGCCAGGTTGCTGTCAGAGAGCAATCATCTCTGACAGATAGCTTCTACCCTAGAGTGATGGCGAGAACCTTTCTAGAGATCCCATTCACTGCCATTACTTGGTGGTCCCAGGTCCAAAAGTGAGGAAAGAAGATCAAAGCCTATTGAGAGCAGCCTTGTAATTCACAGGGGACTCTTGTGGGCCAAAGTATGTTACAGGGCATTTGGATTCAAGAAGGGAATCAAAGGATTCCTATTGTGAAATGAAGATCTGGAAATAATTGTGATCCTTTTTTCTTTATATCTGCCTATCGAGGGAGGGCAGGGGTGATGTGGGGTGTGGGGATCTTAGTTTACCCATTTCTGCCCAACAGACTGTGGACAATAATAATATGCTATGCTGCATTGTGATAGATCCATCCTGCATACAGAGTTGAGAATGGTGGTATAATACAGTGTCTTCTAATGGAATGCTACAGAGCTTAATCAGGTATATTTTATTAACTCTCCCAAGACTTTCTAGTTTCTTTTGTAAATAAATAAAGAAATTAAAAAGAGATAATGAGCTCTTACTTTGATATATTTTCAGAGACGTTTTCTTTAATGGTGTTCCAAGCATTTCTGGACACATTCCTCTGTAAATATAAATTTCTATTTGGAGTCAGAGTGCTGGTCTTTGAGTTCGGTCTCCCAGGGTCAATTACAGTTTATTCAATCCCTAGTTATTCTAACCAGAACTCTGCCTCCCCTTCTGCTTATAACTTTATAAACTTGTCTCTGCAAGTGATAGAAAAGAAGAGGTTTCAGAAGGTCTATGTTGTGAGGGAATATTTACTCCCATTCAGTATGTTGTCTTATTTGCAGTCAGAGTGCACTTTGAAGATGTAAATCTGATCACAGTACTTCCTCATAACGAAATAAACTTCCATTTATGCTCTTTTAAATATAGCCTCTAATTGGTTTCCTGATTGCATGAAGCACCTGGCTCATACATATGCATTAGAAACATTCAAACGTTAATATATATTCATCCCATTTCAGCCTAGGTAAAAACCTTAAGCGGACTCAGAAAAAAATGAAATGTAATAATGGATGACAGTACAAACTATATTTATTTATTTGCACAATATAAACTATATATCTACTTGTGAAGCTCCTGATAAGTATGGAATTATTCCTGAGGCATAGAATATGGGAGTCATTTAGGTTTGTTAAAGTTTTCAGTGTATAAAGACAAGTAGGGAGAGAGCCTCTTCTGTTCATGTGCTAGTGAGTAGAGAGAGATCCATTAGGGACTAAGAGAGAAATGGAATGGATTCCAGGTCTTCAAGCTGCTTTGCTTAAACAATATCATCAGTCAAGTCCTATCATCTCTGCACATTGCCAGCCATATCTAAGTAATTCTCACACCCACTTCCTAACGAGGACAGCAGTGGACCTTGAGCTATAGCACCTGGGGTTGCATTCTAATTTCAATTCTGTTCTGAGTCTAATGGTAAATATTTCCAAAATGAAAATAAATCACAGTCCTCTCTTGGCTTTAACTTTCTCACACTTCCATATATGCAGACGGAAGCCAGCTTCCTACTGGGATATTAACCCGAATCCAGTACTGTCAAAAGTGAGAAAATTTGATAACAGCATTATTTACTTCTTACACCAGAAGAATCCCTAAGTGACGCCTCCGCACCCCACCCGGAATCTTAATCAGACCCTCAGAGCAGTGGATATGAGGGTGGGAAATCGCACAACCCTGACGGAGTTCATCTTGCTGGGCTTCACAGCAGATCGTCAGTTGCAGCTGATTCTGTTTGGAGTATTTCTAGTGCTCTATTTGGTGACCTTGTCTGGGAACATGACTATGATCATCTTAATCCGGTTTGATTCCCGTCTGCACACACCTATGTACTTTTTTATTGGCAGTCTGTCTTTCCTTGATTTCTGGTACGCCACTGTGTACACCCCCCTCATCCTGGCTAATTGCATCTCAGAAGACAAGCGCATTTCTTTGTCAGGATGTGGGGCACAGGCTTTCTTTTCCTGCCTCGTAGCTTACACAGAATGCTACCTCCTAGCAGCCATGTCTTATGACCGCCACGCGGCTATTTGTAATCCGCTCCTCTACTCTGGCACTATGTCCCCGGCTCTCTGCACTGGGCTCGTCGCTGGCTCCTACATTGGTGGGCTGTTGAATGCCATCGCTCATACCGCCAACACTTTCCGCCTGAGTTTCTGTGGCAAGAACATCATCGACCACTTTTTCTGTGATGCCCCACCTCTGGTGAAGATGTCCTGCACAGACACGCGGGTCTATGAGAAAGTGCTCCTGGGTGTGGTGGGCTTCACGGTCCTCTCCAGCATCCTGGCCATCCTGATTTCCTACTTCAACATCCTCCTGGCTATCCTGCGCATCCGCTCAGCCTCTGGAAGGCGCAAGGCCTTCTCCACCTGTGCTGCCCATGTGATCTCGGTCATGTTCTTCTACGGGTCCCTGCTCTTCATGTACTCCAGGCCCAGTTCCACCTACTCGCTGGCGAAAGACAAGGTGGCTGCCCTCTTCTACACTGTGGTGAACCCCTTGCTCAACCCTCTCATCTACAGCGTGAGGAACAAAGATGTCAAAGAGGCTTTCCGGAAAGCAATACAGACCTTGAGGCCACAAAGATGAAGGCCATCCTCTATCTTTCCAATGAATGCTCTGATTTTCTTTCCAAATTACTGCTGTAGTCTGGAAATAATGAAATTTCACTGATAGTCCAATGTTAGGTTTAGTGAAATGTTAATGAAAATATTCTTTCAGTTGTTACTATGAAGTTGTGGAGAGTTACACCCTTTTATTTTTGTTGTTTGACACTTTCCCTGCAGCTTTCCCATTTATCTCTGTGCAGTACTGGGCTCTCTATGAAATGTTCCTTTCTGGGGATATCTTAGCAAGGGAGTAACTAATGTAGGTGCGTTTTGTGTGGGATTTGCCTTTGAATCCTGCCAAGAAAATGCAGTTGGTGATGGGATCTTGCGGAACTGGTTTAAGTGCTTGAAATTTACTCAAACAATTACATATATTTAATTTTATTACAGTATTTTTATTTTATCATTTCCTAAAGTTGTGATTGCATATAAAGAAAATATATGTGCAAACCTGTGCATGAATAAAATAGTTACTCTGAGTGTTTAGAATGTGTTTAGATTATTTAAAAAACAAAACAAAAATTAGATTTATGGAAGAATATGACGCTTTTCAAATCTATACCCTCTAAATAGAGAATACTTCTCCCTTAGAACAGGAATATCCCATAGCTGCGTCTCTTCTGCCATGCTACCGTACATGCTCCTACAGCCTCAAGAGAAACAAAATGAAACAGACAAACAACACCAAAACATCCCCCCTCTATTCTGGACTCACTGATTATTTCTTCTACCAGAAAATATTAGCTCTAAAGAAATGTTACAGATCAATATCAGATATATATCAAATTTTTAGGAAATCTTTATTCAATACTCTGTAGAATATTGATAGTTAATATTCGGTAGATATGTATTTCAAATAAGGAGCTTCAAGCTTAGGCATTAGACCTTGACTACTAAAAATGGAAAGTTTTGAATTTTGAGAACTTTTCCTAAATGCATATAAATTAAAACTTTCCTCAAAATAATTATTCCTACTTTACCCTTAGTAAAGTGTATAGGATTCCTGCTCTTTCTGTTCACCTATTTTATTTCTAAGGTATCACTGCCCACTTGCTTTACATCACAATCTTCTTCACATTCTGTATTCTTCTAATATCATTGAAGGCCTGGGAGCACTTAACTGAAAATATATGAGGTCTTTTCTATGCCTTTCAGCAATGCACATACCATTTCCTCCCCAAGCCTATAAGAACAATCACAGAGAGAAATAGGAAGACTTGGATCAATCCTTTGGGATCTTAGAAGTGAAACATTATAGTTTACTTTGCATCAAATGGAGCTTCTTCTATTAAAGATGGTGTTAATGTTAAACTAATTCTCCCTGATTTTATATTGAACCAAGTTATCTCCTAAAAATCTTTATTAATAATAAATTGAAGGAGTCCAGATGGAACATAGTTAGCAATGTATTGAACTGCTAATGAACATGTCAGCCTTCCATAGCAGTTTGAACCTGTCAGCCTTCCCTAGAAAATGATAAAGTTTTCTGCTTCAATAAAGATTTATATCCTTGGACATCCACAGGAGTATTTGTACCCTATTCTATGTGATCTATTCAGACCTAGATTCTAGGAAGATGTTTGAATAGTTTGAATAGTCCTGTGGGTTAAACATTGGACTTCTAACTGCAAAGTGGGCTGTTCAAACCCACAAGGCACCATATGGGAGAAAACTGGGGTTATTTGCTTCTATAAAGACTTCGTGTCTGGAATCTTATGAGTAGGAATAGAGGTATAGTCACAGGAAAGAAAGAAAATATAATGGTCCCTGGGGAGTATGAATGGTCAGATGCCCACCTAATAATCCTATTATATCTTTGGATCTACCCTGAGGCAGATCATACCCCCTAACCCCCCAAAATAACATTTTTTGCAATTAAGTCAATTCTGAGTCATAGTGACGCTGTAGGACAGAATAGATCTGCCCCTGTGAATTTCTGTAACTGTTTGTGGGAGAAGAAATGCCTTATCTGTCTCCCATGGTGCATTCCACCTGCTACCTTTGTGGTTAGGAACCCTCTGTGTAATTGCTACACCACCCGGCTCCCTGAGGAAGTTCATGGACCTTGCAAAGGGATCCCAAGTCTACTGTGGAGCAACAGACAGATTCATGGTGTGTCAGATGCAATTTGAGTTGACTGCTGCTTTGATTTGTATACATACTATAATCCAGAATAGAGTCTGTTCACTGAACCTCACAAAGAATCTAAAACAAAGATATACAATGATCTCAGTGGGTAATTTTTTAGGGAACAAAAGATAACTTGGGTTTCTAAAGTCCCAAATTCCCAGGGTTGCCTTTAAGCAATCCATCATCCTTTAGCACTAATTTCTGGAAATTGATTTCAATTTTAACTCTTGGTTGTGTTAACCTGAGGAGTTTTTTCAGAGCCTCTTTCACATCCTTATTCCTCAGACTGTAGATCATGGGATTCAACATGGGGAAGACCACAGTATAAAAGGTAGAAACCATTTTGTCCCTCTCCAGGGAATAGCTGGAGCTTGGGCAAGAGTAGATGTAGAGAATGGAGCCATAGTACAAGGTGACAGAGATCACGTGGGAGGAGCAGGTGGAGAAAGCTTTGTGGCGGCCTCGAGTGGAGCGGATCCTCAGGATGGCAGCAATGATGAAGAGGTAGGAGGCAAGGATGAGCACAGTGGGGGCGATGACATTCAAGGCCAGTAGGAAGTAAAGCACTGCCTGGTAGCTCTCTTTCACATCACATGCCAACTTCACCAGTGGTGGGACATCACAGAAAAAGTCATCAATGACATTGTCACCACAAAACTCCAATGTAAATGTGCTGCTGGTGAGCATGACTGCATTGATGAACCCTCCTGTATAGGAACATATGACCAAACAGACACACAGTCTTTTTGATATGACCTGAGCATAAAGCAAGGGGTTAGAGATGGCCATATAGTGGTCCTAAGCCATGGCAGCTAACAGGCAACATTCACTGTAGGCCAGTCCAGTGAAGAAGAACTGAGAAGAACTGAGCCAGACATCCTGCAAAGAAGTCCTTTTGTCTACAGAGATGCATGTCACTAGGATCTTTGGGGTCTAGACAGAGGAATACCAGAGATCCAGGAATGGAGTTTTCCAATGAAAAAATATATGGGTATGTGCAGTCAGGTTTCATTACATATTAGTATTATGAGATAGTATATTGTGCCAGCCAGGGTGATAAACATATGTGGGTTTAATTGAAGGGCGGAGAGATAAATGGCTAGCTGAGCACCGCCTTTCTTATCTCTTGCTCTTTGATCATCTGACCAGTGTGCGGCTGCCTTGCCTGTTCTGTGCCTCAATTTTCAAGCTATACTACCTGCGGGACACCTAACTTGTGAACGGTGTCACTGTAATTTGAGGAACCTTTAAGACTTGCCTCGCCAGAGAATTGGAATGTACATCTATGGAGCTGGGATCTGATGGTTGCTGACCTGGCTGACAGTTGGTGGCCTGCCTTGCTGTTTGCTGCCTCTGTTGGGATAGCCTAGCTCTCTCTACATAGAACTACCTCGTAGCTCTCAAGACTTGAAGGCCTGCCAGCGTCTCACAACTCTCTCATGGGAGTGAGTTTCATTGAGCCATTTGTACTGCTTACAATTTAACTGTTCATTTATTGTATTATCTATCTATCTATCTGTATATAATTTAACAGTCCATTTCTTGTGCTATCTATCTATCTATCTAGCTATCTATCTATCTTTATATATATATTTATCAGCAATCTGGTTTATCTCTCTAGAGAACCCTGTCTAACATATTTTGGTCCCAGGAGTGAGGTGGATCTATTGACTCAGGTGGGTCAATTGTTTCTATGGGCTCAATATCCTCCTCTTCTGTCTCATCAGCCCATATGTTCCCATCCATGTTTCAGGTTCCCAATTTTTCCCAATCAATGTCCTTACTTTGGTTTCTGACACTGCTCTAGATCTGCAATTCAGCTGCTGTTGTAATTTAGCCACCCACATAATGTGACTCTGGACATGGTTCTCAGCAATGTCAGCTCTTTTACTAGAGGCGAGAAGGCTCTCCTTTGTAGCACAGATGGACATTTTCAAATCCTTTAGTCTGTACCTGAAGTGCACTTTTAAGGCTCTGAGACCATCCCTCTCCTTAATCACACTTTCCATTGTAAGAAGGACCAGCCAACAGCTTCCCTGTACTTGGCATCCTTACAAAACTCCTGGAAAATATCAAACATATGATCACTCAGAGCCTCTCCTTTGACCAGAATTTCATCTATCAGTGGTGCTACTTTAGGTATTATCTTTGGTATTTCACACCATGGATTAGGCAGAGTAGCAGACTTATCCATGCTTTAGACTAGTCAGGCTGGGGAGCCAATTTAAGAAGCCCATATTTATGATTTTATTTCTCTAGAAGCACTCCTGGCCCTCCTCATTCCTCTGCCAATCCTGTTATTACCCAAAGGACACATGAACAAAGCGGATATGGTGGCAGGGATGGACGTTATGCATGGGCACAGCAACATGGACTTCCACTCACCAAGGCTGACTTGGCCACTGCCACTGCTGAGTGCCCCATTGGCCAGTAGAAGAATCCAACATTTAATCGAAGATATGGGACCATTCCTTGGTGAGATCAACCAGCAACTTGGTGCTAGGTGGATTAAAGAGGATACCACTTATATCACTTATATCATGGAGGGGACAGCGTTTTGTTCTTACTGGAATAGACACCTACTCTGGATATGGATTTGCCTTCCCTGCACGCTATGCTTCTCCCCAAACTACTATTCGTAGACTTACAGAATGCCTCATCCACTGGCATGGCATCCCACATAGCATTGCTTCAGATCCAGGAACTCACTTTACAGCAAATACAGTGGGGCAGTGGGCCCATTCCCATGGAATCCACTGGTCGTATCAAGTTCCTCATCATCCTGAAGCTGCTGGCTTGATAGAATGATAGAATGGGCTCCTAAAGACACAAATATGGCGCCAACTAGGTGGCAACAACTTGCGGGGCTGGGGCAATGTTCTCCAGGAAGCTCTATATGCTCTAAACCAGCGGCCAATATATGGTGCTGTGTCTCCAATAGCCAGAATTCATGGGTCCAGGAACCAAGGGGTGGAAGCTGGAGTGGCACCACTCACTGTTACTCCTATTGGTCCACTTGCAGCATTTTAGCTTCCTGTCCCAGCAACCCTGTGTTGCTTAGGCATGGTGGGCCTGGTCCCGAAGGAAGGAGCCCTCCCACATGGGAACACAGGATGGATTCCACTGAACTGGCAGCTGAGAATGCCCCCTAGCCACTTTGAGCTTCTCAAGCCTTTGGATCAACAGGTCAGGAAGGGTGTCACTGTACTAACCATATTCTATGTGTGCTATTTCCTACTCCAGTCACAGAATACATGCCGAGGAACACCATGAATAAGATCATCTGCATCACAGGGTCTGTGGTGAGCCCAACAGGATGAATTCCATCACAGTGTGTTTGGCCCTCTCCATGGCTAAAGGATTCATCATCTACAATTAGAGTGGAGATGAGTGTATTTCCGTCAACTCATATCCAATGTATGTTTCCTATGTACCAGATACATGCAATAAGATCAAGACTAAAGGTGTTAGACATAGCAGAGCTGAGCAGGAATCCTGACTTACTTGATGTGAGTTCTCTTGATTCTCAAAATATTCATTTCACGAAAATGCATTGATAGTGGGAGTGTCCCAATGCTGTTGTGCGGTGTATTTAATTTTTTCTCATGTTCAAGACACAGTGCGATGACTTATTTTTGAGGAGCATTTGTTCAATAGTTGAAGGATTGAAAACAATAAGGAATCGTAACGTTTTAAATAATATCAAATATTATTAAAAATAAATGTGAACACGAGATAATATCTACTCAGGAGAGCAGCTAATTGGATTTAAACACAGAGAAGAATCTTTCATTTCTTTATTATTGGTTAGGGATGAACAAATTGTTCAGATCTCATGGGAGCAGGAAGTCCCCCATGGTTTACTACATGATGACATTCTCTTTTTCTGCAAATAGAGGGGGAGTTTTTCCTTCAGCTCCTGGAGAGGAATCTTGGGTAGAATGATCATAAATCACAGGATATGGAACAGATTGGATCTGGTGAAATTTCAGAGTAAAGATAAATCCATTAGAATATATCAAGCACATAAAATGTGATAGCTTTTTGAGTGTGTCAGGATCTGAAAAGCTGGCATTTAGCCCTCCTTTATAGCAGTGGTTCACAACCTTAGTAATCCTGTGGCCCTCTAACACAGTTCCTCATGTTGTGGTGACCACCGAAAACATAAAATTATTTCGTTGCTGCTTAATAACTCTAATTTTGCTACCGTTATGGATCAGGTGACCCCTGAGAAAGGGTTGTTTGAGCCCCAAAGTGGTTGCTTCCCACATGTTGAGAACCCATGCTCTACAGTATCAAACATTAGTATTGCTCTAAAATAATGCTTTTTAAAAAATACCACATGTGGTAGTTTCATAGCTTCCTGTCAACTTGCGAAGGGGTGGAGGCTAGACTGTCAATCAGGCCACAGCTCGATGTCCTCTTTTGGTGGCACACAATTACATGTCATAATTCACATATCATTTAATTGAATACTTCAATCGTTCAGTCATATCAGTGGGAATTGTACAATCACCACCACATCTATCATTTAGCATCACTCCTTCCCCATAGTTAGATCACCTTCAACATGAATTGTGCATTCACAAAAATGCATTGATCAATTCTAGTTCTCCAGTTCCCTCTCTGCCCTGCTGTCCTTTTCCACTGTCATAATCTGCTTTCCCCTCTCTTCACCTATCTCCCACCTATGCACACCCTACAAACCCCTTGAATCCTTATATATTGTCCTTATATATCCTTATATAGCCCTTCCTCCTATACTTAACCTCCAGGAAACTCAACAGAAAACAATGAAAAGCAAATTGCACTAAGGTGGTAAGGATAAGATCATATTCGTATAAACACAAAAATAGAAACAATGGGTGACAGGGAGACGACTCCCACTGACATTGGAAAAGCAGGGAAGAAATTTCTGTCATGGAACAACTAAGAGATACTGGCACCCACCACGATTTCAGACCTGTCTTTCGGGAGGTCAACTGGCTAAGTCCTATGTTGGATTCAGCATAATCAAGTTTACAGTCGTCTCTGCCTGGTATTAAGGCTGCTTTGGACACTTGCCCTTGCTGAGAATGTATCTTCTAGTGGGTCAGTCTGAGTAGCTAGTCTGCAGATGGCTCTGGGGCTCCCACAGTCCCACACAGCCGTCCAGAAATTGGGTTGTTCACTTCCTCACTTCTAAGGAGCATTCTGTCTTCCAAGACAGATTTGTTTGTTCCTTTAGCAATCTCTCAATATTTTTTTGACCAAATCATATAACAAATGTTCAAATAAGATCGGTTAAATGGTCTTGCTTCAAATCATTGATCCATGAGTCAAAGAGCAGGAATGTAAACTCAGAAGTTCCAGCTCTGAAAGTCTGTTTGTTGAGAGAGAAAGCCATGGAACAGTGGTTCTCAACTTGTGGGTTGTGGCCCTTTGGGGGTTCAATGACCTTTTCACGGGTGTCTCCCGATTCATAACAGTAGCAAAATGACAGTGATGAAGTAGTAATGAAAATAATTAGATAGTGGGGGTAGGGGAGTCACCACAACATGAGGAACTGTATTAAATGGTTGTGTCATTAGGAAGTTTGGGAACCACTGCCATGGACAGTAGTAAGGAGAGTGGGTTGGATATGGGGAACTGATTACAAGGATCTACATGTGACCTGTCCCTGTGGGACAGACAACAGAAAGTGGGTGAAGTGAGATGTCAGACAGGGCAAGATATGACAAAATAATAACTTATAAAATATCAAGTGTTCATGAGGGTGTGGGGAACAGGGAGGGAAGGGAAAAAATGAGGACCTGATTCCAGGGGCATTAGTGGAGAGCAACTATTTTGAGAATGATGAAGGCAATGAATGTACAAATGTGTCTTACGCAATTGATGTATGTATGGATTGTGATATAAGTTGTATGAGGTCCTAATAAAACAATTAAAAATAAATTTTAAAAAGATAAAAAAAATAAAAACCATGTAATGGTACTTTAATCACGCAGATAAACAGATGTCTCTGGTCAACCTGAGGGGGGGAGGGGAAGAAAGACACCTATTTTGAAATGGCCCTAGAGCAACGTTTTCTTCTATTCTTAATCTGATTCTTGACTTGATCCATTCTGTGTCATTCCATGATATAAAAGCAGCAGGTTTTATTTGTAATAAACATGTGAGAGAACAAACACCTTTAGATAAGATTTCTGTAAGGTTTCAGAGAAATATTCTTTCTCTAACAATTAAAGAATCAAGAACAACATATAGAAGCTATATGACTATGATAGAAAGAGTGATGGAGATACAGCTAGAAAATGAGACAGAAAGAGAGAAAGAAAGGGATTCCAGGAAACATTGAATCTAAGGAACACTTAAAAATTGATATTTTTATGTTATTAATTTATTCTGACAAATTAGGCTATGAAATAAATATTTTTATAAGTTCATTAAATGCATTAATACATAAGATAAAATTTGATATGAGGTGATAATAAAATCATGAATTTTGGTGGAGTGCACTACATGGTAATTAATAATGTAACAATGATTTTATTAATCAATTCATAAAAGGAATATATAATTCTATATCCTAGATTAGGAATCTTAATGGAGACTATGAAGATGGTTTATAACCAATAACTTGAAACCAAACCAAAGAAAACTCACTGTAATCAAGAAGATACTGATTTATAGCAACCCAATAGGACAGAGTAGCACGTTCCCATATGGTTTCTAAGGCTCTCAGCTTGATGGAGGAAGAGCACTAACGCTTTCTCCTCCAGATTGACAGGTTGAGCCAACCTCCCCCTTTGCAGCCTGCAGCTGAGGGCATTAATTACTGTACTACCAAGGTTACTAATGACCATTACAGTTATATGAATTTTGTATTTGTTTCCTTGTTAATTTTATGTATATTGAATTTATTATTAAATAATGGAGAATATATCTTTAGGATTTACATATTACTTCATTATAGTACTCTTTGGGCATATAAGACATGAGTATATAATAGGATATAAAAGATCGATGATTTGTTCCCCAGAAATGCTAGTCACCTGCTCCAGGGCAAGACATTTAAGCCTTGGGAGAATTAATAAGGATCAAGATTGTGGATCACGTGATATGTTCCAGAAAACCTAGTTAGTGAAATTTGGAGAATTTCCTCTAAGACACAATTAGTGAACTTTCAATTTTAAAAAACTCTTCCTTATTTTATCATATCCCAATTACTATGACATCCCTAAACTCCAAATCACCTTTAATTGAATCTCTGGAGCCTGGGATACATATTTCCGGGCTGCTGTGTAGAAGATATCCCAAAGGAGTGCTGGGGAAATATATACGCATACACAAACACATACACACATATATAGGGTTAGTTAAGGCAGGTCAAAACATCAGCAAGGGAAGAGAGTGTCATTTCCAGGAGTCAATCTTCCCAACAGAGGGTAAGCACCTGGGGTCAGTGGGGTTACCTAGTCTGGCTTCTCTGTGACCTGAGCTGCAGTTGGAATAGGACAGCGGAATCTGGGCGAGTCTTCAAAGGATCCCTGAATGCCAAACACCTACACAAACAACTATATGTGAGCGCGCGCACACATGCACACGCACATTGAAACACACCCACTACCTTCTAAACAGGATTCCATCTAGTGGAATACCTGACCTTCTAGAATTACAAGCTTAGTTTGTGAGATACACAGGGTGGAGCATAGATTAAAATGCACCTCTGAAGAAAGGTCTTGTGAAAAATCAACCCTGTGCTTTTCAGTTCCACTCTGCACCACACATGGGTCAACATCAGTTTGAATCCCTCTGTGGTGCCTTAAAAAATTTAGTTTCTGAAAACTGCTTGTTCTGGTGAGACAGCAATACATAAGCTACACATGTCTGGCTACATTTGTGGATTTTGCATTGTGGTGGGTGGGGGAAATAGACTACGCAGGAGTAATAAATAGAAGATAATATGTAGGGGAAAGGAGCAGAGGAAGGATGAGGGCGGTCGAGCAGGCTGGGAATGGCATTTCGGATGGGGTGTTGGGCTGGCCATCGGTAGGTCAATGGCATTTGGAAGGGACATAAAGGCGATGGGAGGATAAGCTATGCACAGGTCCGGGGAAATGGAACTCCAGGCAGAGGGACAGACAGTTTGAAATCTCTGATGCCGAGGCATGCCTTGATTGTGTGTTTGAGAAAGAATGACAACAAATTAGTCGCCAACTGAGTCAGGGATGGAATTCAGAGAAGAGGATGCCACAGTAAAGCATTACCAGCTAGAGAGGACCATAAAACTATTGTATGGCTTTGACTTTATCTTTGAGTAAAATGGTAACCTTAAAAGATATGAAGTGCAGGCATTGTATACGTATTGCCACCTACTAGAGGGTGCCCTGAAGGGCACAAGGTTGTTGACAAGTTAGGAGGCATTGAGGGACTCTTGACAGGAGATGGTGGTGATTAGGGAGGGGATGGCAGTGAAATGCAGATTCAGAATATATCTTGAACATAAAGATACTGAATTTTAATTTTTTGTGAGAATGGTAAGAGGGAATGAAAGTACAGCAGCTCCAAATTTTAGTCTTCAGGGATTGGAAAAGCAGAATTAATATGGGAAAAAGCAGTATTAATATGGGAAATGAATGAATTGATAGATGATTTTCATATGAGTTGATTAGGAATTGTGTTTTAAATATGCTGTTTAAGGTATTCATTACTCAAAGGATGTTTTATAATTATAAAGTGTTACCACTAACAAGAAATATGGGCACCTGATGGAATTTTAAATTGAGAATTATAGCAAAGAAGTCCATGGACAGGCTTATGGAAGTTTCTGAACCCTGACTCTAAAGCTTTGTTCAATTACATAAGTGTGCATTTTTTCCCGTGAGTTGGGGAAGAATTAATGCTGCTTCTAATAAAGCTCTCCAAGAATTTCATATTGCTTCAAACTTATAAGCTGCTAAATATTTGCAGAGGTAGAAATTGAAGATTGCAGACATTTGAGAATATGCACAACACCAAATTTTGATTTTTAGTGAAACAAGAATGAGAATGACAATCGTGAAATGAAAAGAATCGTTATGTTTTCTTTAATTCATTCTGTCTCTCATTTCAAACAAATATGTATCTCTCCTTTGTACCCAAAATACAATCTTTGTGCTGATATTTTTTCTACCATATTGCAGTTAGCTGGTTTCTCTGTACATTTATGTTGGATCCAGGCTAACAAATTGGAATCTTAGAGGGTTGTCCCTGGAAAAACGAGCAACCTCTGTTTGCCATCATATTTTCATATACATGTTAGACAGTGAATAATACAACATTCAGAGCTGGAACCCAACCCCAGTACTCCCTAATCCAGGGAACTCTGTATTTATCAACCTGCCATTACTTTGGCAAATAACATTTGAATAAGTGAAAAAATATCAACCATTCAGGATTTTAGACTACAAATCACACCACTCTTCTGACTTATATAAACTCTATAGAAAATTTCCTCCCTGTACCCATGCCTCAAGTATGTATGGCTCTTACCTTAACAAGTGGAGGGGCTGTTAAAATTTTTGCAAGATTATAGAACCAGTGTTTCAGTTTCACAGCCTTGACCGTGCCAGGTCTGTCTGCTCTCAGCTAGTCTTGTTTGCGTGGCTGTGGTCAGCTGTGAAGTCAAATTGGGACTGCAGGATCCTGACTCATGAACCTCACATGTCTGGGGGCCAGGTTGCTGTCAGAGAGCAATCATCTCTGAGAGATATCTTCTACTCTAGAGTGATGGCGAGAACCTTTCTAGAGATCCCATTCTCTGCTATTACTTGGTGGTCCCAGGTCCAAAAGTGAGGAAAGAAGATCAAAGCCTATTGAGAGCAGCCTTGTAATTCACAGGGCACTCTTGTGGGCCAAAGTATGTTACTGGGCATTTGGATTCAAGAAGGGAATCAAAGGATTACTCTTTGAAATGAAGACCTGGAAATAATTGTGATCCTTTTTTCTTTATATCTGCCTATCGAGGAAGGGCAGGGGTGATGTGGGGTGTGGGGATCTTAGTTTACCCATTTCTACACGACAGACTGTGGACAATAATAATATGCTATGCTGCATTGTGATATATCCATCCTGCATACAGAGTTGAGAATGGTGGTATAATACAGTGTCTTCTACTGGAATGCTACAGAGCTTAATCAGGTATATTTTATTAACTCTCCCAAGATTTTGTAGTTTCTGCTGTTTATAAACAAAGAAAGAAAGAAAGAGAGAAAGAAAGAAAGGAAGAAAGAAAGAGATAATGAGGTTTTACTTTGATTTATTTTCAGAGATGTTTTCTTTAATGGTGTCCCAAGCATTTCTGGACACATTACACTGTAAATATAAATTTCCATTTGGAGTAAGGCTGTTAGTCCTTGAGTCTGGACTCTCAGGGTCAATTACAGATTTTGTAATTCATAGTCATTCTATCCAGAATTTTTTAATGCCTCCCCTCTCTGCCTGTAACTTTTTAAAGCTTTCTCTGCAGGTGATAGAAGAGAAGAGGTTTCAGAAACTCTTCGTTATGAGGAAATGTTTTCTCTCTTTCAATACTTGTCTTATCTGCAGTCAGAATGAACTTCAAGTTGTAAATATGATCATAGTACTTCCTCATAATGATCATGACTTCCAGTTAAGCTGTTTTAAATATAGCCCCTGGCCAGTTTTATGATTGCATGAAGCACCTGGCTCATACATATGCACTAGAAACATTCAAACATTAATATATTTTAATTCTATTTCAGCTAAGGTAAAAGGTACGTAAGCTTAAGCAGACTTAGAAAAAAATGAGTGTAATAATGGATGATAGCACAAACTATATTTATATATCTTCCCAATGCAAACCAATAATCTACTTGTGTAGCTTCTGGTATGTATGAAATTATTCCTGAGGCATAGGATATGGGAGTCATTTAGGTTTGTTGAAGTTTTCAGTGGATAAAGACATGTAGGGAGAGAGCCTCTTCTGTTCATGTGCTAGTGAGTAGAGAGAGATCCATTAGAGACTGAGAGAGAAATGGAATGGATTCCAGGTCTTCAAGCTGCTTTGCTTAAACAATATCATAGGTCAAGTCCTATCTTCTCTGCACATTGCCAGCCATATCTGAGTAATTCTCACACCTACTTCCTAAGGAGGACAGCAGTGGACCTTGAGCTATAGCACTTGGGGTTGCATTCAAATTTTAATCCTGTTCTGAGTCTATTGGTAAATATTTCCAAAATGAAAATAAATCACAGTCCTCTCTTGGCTTTAGCTTTCTCACATATATGCAGATGGAAGCCAGCTGCCTACTGGGATATTACCCCAAATCCGGTACTGTCATTACTGAGATATCTTAAATAACAGCATTATTTACTTCTTACAACAGAAGAATCCCCAAGTGACGTCTCCGCACCCCACCCGGAATCTTAATCAGACCCTCAGAGCGTGGATATGAGGGTGGGAAATCGCACAACCCTGACGGAGTTCATCTTGCTGGGCTTCACAGCAGATCGTCAGTTGCAGCTGATTCTGTTTGGAGTATTTCTAGCGCTCTATTTGGTGACCTTGTCTGGGAACATGACTCTGGTGATCTTAATCCGGATTGATTCACAGCTCCACACACCTATGTACTTTTTTATTGGCAGTCTGTCTTTCCTTGATTTCTGGTACACCTCTGTGTATACCCCCCTCATCCTGGCTAATTGTATCTCAGAAGACAAGCGCATTTCTTTGTCAGGATGTGGGACGCAGATGTTCTTTTCCTGCGTTGTAGCCTACACAGAGTGTTATCTCCTGGCCGCCATGTCTTATGACCGCCACGCGGCTATTTGTAATCCGCTCCTCTACTCTGGCACTATGTCCCCGGCTCTCTGCACCGGGCTCGTCGCTGGCTCCTACATTGGTGGGCTGTTGAATGCCATCGCTCATACCGCCAACACTTTCCGCCTGAGTTTCTGTGGCAAGAACATCATCGACCACTTTTTCTGTGATGCCCCACCTCTGGTGAAGATGTCCTGCACGGACACGCGGGTCTATGAGAAAGTGCTCCTGGGTGTGGTGGGCTTCACGGTCCTCTCCAGCATCCTGGCCATCCTGATTTCCTACTTCAACATCCTCCTGGCTATCCTGCGCATCCGCTCAGCCTCTGGAAGGCGCAAGGCCTTCTCCACCTGTGCTGCCCATGTGATCTCGGTCATGTTCTTCTACGGGTCCCTGCTCTTCATGTACTCCAGGCCCAGTTCCACCTACTCACTGGCGAAAGACAAGGTGGCTGCCCTCTTCTACACTGTGGTGAACCCCTTGCTCAACCCTCTCATCTACAGCGTGAGGAACAAAGATGTCAAAGAGGCTTTCCGGAAAGCAATACAGACCTTGAGGCCACAACGTTGAAGGCCATCCTCTATCTTTCCAATGAATGCTCTGATTTTTTTTCCAAATTAGTGCTGTAGTCTGGAAATATTGAAATTTCACTGAAATTCCACTGTCAGGCTTAGTGAAATGTTAATGAAACTATTTTTTCAGTTGTTACTCTGAGGTTGTTGAGAGGTAAACCACTTTAAACTTATATTGGTTGTTTGACACACTTTCTGCAGGATTTCATTTTACCACTGTGAGTTACTGGGATTTTTATAAAATATATTTTTCGGGTGATGTCTTCGCAAGAGAGGAGCTAATGGTGATGGGTTTTGTGTGTGATTTGCCTTTGAAGTTTGGCAAACAAATTCGGTTAGGTAAAGTGTTGTGGAGGAATGGGTCGAACTACTTGAAATTTACTCAAATATTTACAAATACTTCATGTTAGTATAGAATTTTTTATTATAACATCCTTTCTAAAGTTGTGATTGCATATAAAGAACATATGTGTGTGAAACGGTGTCTTATATCTGAATAAAATAGTAGTCTGGGTGTTTAGAATTTGTTTAGTTTATTTAAGACAAACAAAAAGTAAATCTATGGAAGAACACGACCCTTCTTAATCTATAACCTCTAAAGAGAGAGTATTTCTCCCTTAGAACAGGAATATCCCATAGCAGCGTCCCTTCTGCCACGTGACCGTACGTGCTCCCACAGCCTCAAGTGAAACAAAATGAAACAAACAACCCAAACCAAATCATTCCCCCTCTTTTCTAGACTCATTGATGGTTGTTTCCACCAGAAAATACTAGGTATAAAGAAATTTTACAGATCGACATCAGACTCATGCAATAATTTTAGGAAATATTTTATTCAATACTCTGTAGAACATTGGGAGAATCATTAGACATATATTTCAGATAAGAAGCTGTAAGCCTAGATATTAGACCTTGGCTACTAAAAATTGTAAGTATTGAAATGAAAACCTTTACAAAATGCATCTAAATTAAAATTTTGCTCAAAGTAATTATTGCTGCTTTACTCTTAGTAATTTGTATGGTATTCCTGGTCTTTCTTTTCACCTGTTTTATTTCTAATATATCACTGCCCACTTGCTTTATATCACAATTTTCTTCACATTCTGTATTCTTCTAATACCATTGGGAGCACTTAATTGAAAATATATGAGGTCTATTCTATGCCTTTCAGCAGCACACATAGCATTTTCTTCACATGCCTATAAGAACTCTCTCAGAGGGAAATCAGAAAACTTGGATCAATCCTTTGGGATCTTAGAAGTGAAACATTCTAGTTTGCTTTGCATTAAATGAAGGTTCTGCCATTAAAAATGGTATTAATATAAAATTAACTCTCCTTGGTTTCATATTAAACCGAATTACCTCCAAAAAATCTCTATAAATTTTAAATTGAAGGAGTCTAGGTGGAACATAGTTCTCAAGGTACTGAACTGCTAATGAGAAGTTTAGCAGTTGAACTTGTCAGTCTTTACTACAGAATGACAAAGTTTTCTACTTCTACAAAGATTTATATCCTTGGAAATCCACAGGGTCAGTTCTACTCTGTTCTGTTGGGTCACTATGTGTCAGAATGGACTCAATTATAGTGAGTGAGTGAATATTAAACTAGACCTCGATCCTTTAGAAAGAAATTCGGATAGTCCTGTGGGTTAAGTATTGGACTTCTAACCGCAAGGTGGGCTGTTCAAACCCACAAGGCACCATATGGGAGAAAAATGAGGTTATTTGCTTTTGTAAAGGCTTACATTGTCTGAAATCTTATGAGTAGAAATAGATTTACAGTCATGGGAAAGAAAGAAAAATATAGAGGTCTCTAGGGAGCATGAATGATCAGTTGCTCTCCTAATAATCCTGTTATATCTTTGGACCTACCCTAAGGCAGATCATACCAAAAAAACCCCCAAATTTATTGCTATTAAATCAATTCTGAGTCATAGTGACGCTGTAGGACAGAATAGAACTGCCCCTGTGAGTTTCTGTAACTGTTTGTGGGAGTAGAAATGCCCTATCTTTCTCCTATGGTGCCTTCCACCTGCTACCTTTGCTGTTAGGAACACTCTGTGTAATTGCTATACCACCCGGGCTCCCTGAGGAAGTTCATGGACCTTGCAATCTTTGGGGAGCCCAAGTCTACTGTGGAGCAACAGACAGATTCATGGTGTGTCAGAATCAATTTGAGTTGACTGTTGACTTTTATCTATGTACATACTATAGTCCAGAATAGAGTCTGTTCACTGAACCTCACAAAGAATCTAAAACAAAGATATACAATGATCTCAGTGGAGAAGTTTTTAGGGAACAAAAGATATCTTTGGTTTCTAAAGTCCCAAATTCCCAGGCTTGCCTTTAAGCAATCCATCATCCTTTAGCACTAATTTCTGGAAATTGATTTCAATTTAGACTCCTGGTTGTGTTAACCTGAGGAGTTTCTTCAGAGCCTCTTACACATCCTTATTCCTCAGACTGTAGATCATGGGATTCAACATGGGGAAGACCACAGTATAAAAGGTAGAAACCATTTTGTCCCTCTCCCGGGAATAGCTGGAGCTTGGGCGAGAGTAGATGTAGAGAATGGAGCCATAGTACAAGGTGACAGAGATCACGTGGGAGGAGCAGGTGGAGAAGGCTTTGTGGCGGCCTCGAGTGGAGCGGATCCTCAGGATGGCAGCAATGATGAAGAGGTAGGAGGCAAGGATGAGCACAGTGGGGGCGATGACATTCGAGGCCAGTAGGAAGAAAGCACTGCCTGGTAGCTCTCTTTCACATCACATGCCTACTTCACCAGTGGTGGGACATCACAGAAAGAGTCATCAATGACATTGTCACCACAAAACTCCAATGTAAATGTGTTGCTGGTGAGTATGACTGCATTGATGAACCCTCCTGTATAGGAACATATGACCAAACAGACACACAGTCTTTTTGACATGACCTGAGCATAAAGCAAGGGGTTAGAGATGGCCACGTAGCGATCATAAGCCATGGCAGCTAACAGGTAACATTCACTGTAGGCCAGTCCAGCAGAGAAGAAGAACTGGGCCAGGCATCCTGCAAAGGAGATGCTTTTATCCACAGAGATGCATGTCACTAGGATCTTTGGGGTGTAGACAGAGGAATACCAGAGATCCAGGAATGACAGATTTCCAATGAAAAAATACATGGGTGTGTGCAGTCGGGCATCATTACATATTAGCATGATAAGCATAGTATTTCCCACCACAGTCACAGAGTACATGCCGAGGAACACCATGAATAAGATCATCTGCATCACAGGGTCTGTTGAGAAGCCCAACAGGATGAATTCCGTCACAGTGTGGTTGTCCCTCTCCATGACTAAAGGATTCATCATCTACAATTAGAGTGGAGAAGAGTGTATTTCCCTCAACTCATATCCAATGAATGCTTCCTATGGACCAGATACATGCGATGTGGTCAAGACTAAAGGTTGTAGAAGTAGCAGAGCTGAGCAGTAATCCTGACTTACATGATGTGAGTTCTCTTGAGTCTCCAAATAGTCATTTCACAAAAATGCATTGATAGTGGGAGTGTCCCAATGCTGCTGTGCAGTCTATTTATTTTTTTTCTCATATTGAAGTCACAGTGTTGTGCCTTATTCTTGAGCAACATGTGTTCAACAGGAGAGAGAGTGAAAACAATAAGGAATCATTATGTTCTGTAGAATATTAAATGTTATTAAAAATAAAAGTGAACATGGGATAATACCCACTAGGAGAGCAGCTAATTGGATTGAAACACAGAGGAGAATCCTTCCTTTCTTAGTTTCTGGATAGGAATGTGCAAATTGCTCAGGTCCCATGGGAGCAGGAAGTCCCCCATGGTTTAGGAGATGATGACATGCTGTTCTTGTGCCAATAGAGGGGGAGTTTTTCCTTCAGAGCCTCTAGAGGAATCTTGAGTACAATGATCATAAATCACAGGAGTGGGAAACAGATTGTGAACTGGTGAAATTTCAGAGTAAAGATAATTCCATTACAATATATCAAGTTCATAAAATGTGATCGCCTTTTGAGTTTTTCAGGATCTATAAAGCTGGAATTTAGCCTTTCTCTATAATAGTGTTTATCAACCTTTCTAATCCTGCAGCCCTTTAATATAGTTCCTCATGTTGTGGTGACCGCCCCAACTATAAAATTATTTTTGTTGTTACCTTGTAACTGTAATTTTGCTACTGTTATGAATCAGGTAACCCCGCGAAAGGGTCGTTTGACCCCCAAAATGGTTGCATCCCACATGTGAGAACTGCTGCTTTACAGTATCAGACATTAGCATTGTTCTAAAATAATGGGTTTTTTTTTAATTCCTCATGTGACAGTTTCAGAATTTCCTGTCAGCTTGTGAAGGGGTGGAGTCTAGCCTGTCCATTAGGCTGCAGCTTGATGACCTCATTTGACGGCACCATGGAGATAAGTAAACTTACCACTGGAGGTCATGTACAGACACACTCCCTGCTCTGTCTCTTGCTGACAAGACACATGGAACTACGCTAGGGCCTCAGTGGAGACCCCTGTCCGCACTGAAACGTTTCACTGCCACTGGCTCCATGAGACTTTCCACCCACTGCCCTGTGATCTTACTGCATTCAGCTTCACTGCATGTTTTGCATGAGTCTGAAGAGGAATTTATAGCTTGGTACCAGGCATATGGACTAATATCAGCCTTCTGCCCTTGATCCGGACTGGGCTGGCATGTTTTCTCAATATACTATTGCTCTTTTATATAAAGGTCCTTCTTATAAACCTATGAGTTTCCCTGAATTTGTTGCTCTACTCATCCCAAACTAACACACATATATGCCCCTAAAATTAAGTTTATGGGTCATTTAACCTACTTCTACTCATAAACATATATGTGAGCGTGCTTCAGAAAGTTCAGAGAAAACTGGAATGAAAAGCTAATGAATGTTTTCCACACACTTTTTTGAAGATGCCTCATATGTGTATGTATGCATGTTTCTTAAATTTAATCTAAAGTTTAAAGGAACGTAGCATATTATTTGATGTCTACTTGGTAATTATTATTATAATACATGGGAAAAGAGGAGGCTGTCTGGCCTAGGAAAGATGGATTAGTAGCAACTCAATGGCAGTAGTAATTGTAAAATGAAAATTATATGAAACAATGAAAATTAAATATGTCAATACTTATACACTTAATGAAGCAAATATTTACACACATATGTAGACTCTCCATGGATATATCCATGACTCAAATATTAGAGGTGGTATGTTTATCGGCAACATGGTTTTTCTTAAAAGTGGAAGAATTCTTGATAACATCCAAGCAAAATAAATGACACTTCCCAATCAAGTTCGTATAGGTTAAAACCTTGCAAAATAAATTTTGTGGTTGGCAACATTTTGTTTTCCGGAACACTGAATAGTTCATCAAATTTCACACAATAAAATAATTAAGCTCTCTTCATCTTCACAGGGATGAGCCCTTTGAGAAAATTTGTATGTACGTAAACTATGCACAATTTATATTGCGTTTATTTGTAACATGAAATAGATTTCAGATTCCTTAGTAGAAAGCACTTCACATGCACACACGGCTGTTCCAGCTGGATACAAGGTGTGGGGCATTTTTCCTTGTGTGGGACAGATCCAGGGGTACAGAGCATCCTCATGTCTGTCTTATCGACACTTGGTGGATGATGGTCCCAATCTTTGTGACCATAAGACTTCTGAGCACCTACTTAACATCTGCTCCTTCAAGGATTTTAACACTGTGTTAACAACTCCACATGTTTGCAAATTGCTTTTTAGCTCTTCAGAGGATTCTTCTAGGAATCATGTGAAGGAATAGTAACTAAGTGGAGAAAATCATTGAGTGTTTGCTTCAATTATGAGGAGGGTTCAAAGAGTTCATGGGAAAATTTATGTCAATTTTATCTTTTTCCCACCAACTATTGAATCTCCCTTTTATCTAGCATGACTCAGTGGTCCATTCACTTTTATGGTGGGCCTGCGGCGTCATTGGTAGCAGGAAGAGAGAGAAATTCAGAGATGAGTCGTGCGAAAAGTGATGTGCTGTCCAAGGAGATCTGGAGGTTTGGATCTACTCTGAGTTGCCTCAGATTAAAGGCTGGGCTCCCTACTTGTCAAAAATCAGCTTCCCAAAACCTCACGGGGCACAATTTTGTGTGGATATCACCTGTTTTCGTTGATTTGAGGGCAAGTATTAAAAACCTTGGGAAGTTTATTTTACTTCCTCAATGTTTGTTTTCCTTATCTACTTATGGGAATGATAAAAATTTCCTTATTTTATTGCAAGAAGGAAGCAGGAGTCTCAGAGGCCTTAGTGTATAGTTTGACATGTGGAAAATAGCTAACATATATAAGGAGTTAAGTTGCAATGCTACAAAACAGTGATATGCTTATGTAAAACATTGCAAGGGTAACATTGGTGTCTAATACCTTTCCAAGGTACCTGATACATACTATCTATTCCAATCCTGCATCTTTCCATTTTCTACCTTGTCCCAATCGTTCTTGGCTCCAAGTCTTCTCAACGTTTTCCAGCAATTTGTCACACTGTGGTGGCTTGAGTGTCCTCATGAAATCATGAAAGGGAAGTTCTGTCACTGGTAATGAAAATACCATAAGGGCGACTCCTGGGAGATGGGGGTTTCTACATTAGAACAAACTAGAAGCAGCCCTGAGGATCTGCTTATGAAAACTAGCCAATGAAAATATTATGAGTCCTCTTTTTTAAAGAGGACTGAATGCAAAGGGCTTAAGTGGAGAGCAAATGCTTTGAAAATGATGAGGGCAGAGACTGTACAGATGTGCTTTATACAATTGAAGCATGTATGGATTGTGGTACGAGTTGTATGAGTCCCTAATAAAATGTTAAAAAATTTTTTAAATAAATAAATAAAATAATAATAAAATCAGGAAAAAAGAAAAAGTAAGTTATTTGAAACTGATGGTGGCAGCAGCTGTACAACTGTGCTTGATCTAATTGAATTATGGATGGTTATATAATCTGTAAGAGCTCCCGATATAAAGATTTAAAAAAATACTATGAGTTACAAGCAAACAATTTCTGAATCATGAGTTTGGGGCACGTCATGAGGAGGGATCCATAGCTAGTGGAAAGACATCCTTATTGGTGAGGTAGAAGACCGGGGAGGCCGAGGGAGAACCACCGTGTAATCGATTAGTGCAGTAGCTACCACCATGAACTCCAAACTGCTGGTGATTATGAGGAAGGGCACACGTTGTTCATTGTACGTGATGTCTCTATGAGCTGGAATTGACTCCATGGCAATGAACAACAGCAATAACCTTCCAGTGATCTAATGATCCAACCCGGAGTCCATCGTGATGCTCTGTCCCTTACTGGCATTCACGATCTCTGCGCTCCATTACTTTACAGCTGAGAATTCTCTTCTATTGTGTTTCATCCCTTTCAGAAAATTTTACAAAGCCATATAATTGCTTTCACAAGGGGAAAATGAAGCAAACTCCCTCTTAACGCACTCTGGCATGGGAAAACAAAATAGAGCCCACATGTTCCTTGGTGACTTTCTTGAAACCTGTCTATGCATACCTGTTGAGAGATTGGCTTGAATTGCTGAGCGATCTGTTTGGTATCAGACCCCGAAGATTATGTCTATCTGATAGTGTGTGTGAACTCATTAGCGTATTTACTTTACTGAACATAATATATTTACTTTATGAGTTCAAATAACATTTCAACATTTTCATCCTACATTATGTACTTATAGTACTTTTAGAAGCAAATCTCTGCCACCTAGAAATCGTTTTAAATACACCATATTTAAAGAAATAGCCAGTTTAAAGACAGTTAAACTTTTCTTTTGCTCCTCAGACTCCTACTTTCTGCTATTTTACTCTGTGGATCCAGTCATGCTTGCGATATTCACAAAGGCTATTGGCTAACCTGGTCCTAATGGTGGTCTGATTCCTTTAGGTTTCTGCTCCTAGTATTTTGCTGTAATGATAATTTCCCTGTTCACGATGCTAAGAGAAATAAATAAAACAACTTTATTGTATTTTCAGCAGTTTCATTGATGGCACATAAATGCTTGTGATTTTTTTAAAGGGCCCTTCCTAATCCTTTATAATGACTAGTATGTAGCTCACTGGACTAGTTGTGAGAGACACATAAAACCTTCCATCTACCCTAGAATCAGAAGAACTAAGCAATGCCCAACTGCACTACCAACTGCTCCAAACGGATCATTTTAGAAGATCGAGGAGAGAGTGGGAGATAAACGTAGAACAGAATTTAAATGGATAAAAAGACTGGGCTGACTGGTTAGCTAGCTACCAGAGGACCTTCAAGACTAGTGGCCTTTACGTGCAGTCTGTAACTGAACTCATCGCCATGGTAGAACCATTAACCATTCACCACTTAAGATCGGAAGGACAGCATTCACCAAGGACAAAGTTCAGAAGATTCGTGAAGAAGGAATGGAAACAGGTGACACCGATAGAAGTGAGATAACCAATGGTACTTTGAGAAGATAACAATTGGTGCATTGAATCAGAATGCGTAAGAGTTGTTGAATGTGAAAGTATCATCTGCTGTGTCCTTCATATAATTCCCAATAAAAAGTTGTTTTTTCCATCTACCTTTAACATCTGAACTAGGCAACTTACCTAAACATCTCAGCCACACCATCATCCAAACAGAGTCCGCATCCGTTGCTCCCAGAATCTTTTATATCTCTTTTAGGTCCTCAGAGCTTTAGAGACCTGGTCTCTCAGGATTTAATAATTTGCAAATTTATTACCAACAGAATTAATCAAAATCACACGTTGACCAATTGGGTATTATTTAGAGAGATTTTTTTTGCTCTTAAGATTGTGATATCGTGGAATTATCTGGAGACTGATAATTATCATTCTATTTTGCATCATGAGGAAGATAAACATGCATGTGCATACTAGATAGTCATTAACATTGAGTTGATGCTGACTCCTAGCAACTCTGTAGGAATGGAGAGAACTGGCACTGTGAGCTTCTAAGACTGTAACGGTGAATGGGAGAAGAAAGCCCTGGTTTTCTCAGGCATATGAGATAGACTATATATTTATGAGGAGTCCTAATTGTGCAATTTTAAGCTGTTGGCTGTTAATAAAAAAATTAACTGTTTAAGTTCACAAGCCACTCTACAGGAGAAACATAAAAATTGATGCTTTGGAGTCTACAAGAGTAATTCTCTTTTATTATATAGAAATTGACACACACCCCCCCCCAAAAAAAAAAAGAAAATGACACACTGGCAATGGGGTTGTGTGTTTGTTTGGTTAGTTGGTTGCATATATTTATATGTGCATACTAAAGTATACCTGTTCATCAATAGAAATATTTCTGCATAACATCAATGCATCTCTCCATTTCTGTTTTTCTTCTCAACCTCCTCGAGCTTTAAGAGGGTGACCTATGTCAGCCATCAATGGGCTTCTTTGCTTCCCGTCTTCTAATGGGTTTGTTCATGCGCAGTGAGGAAGAGTGAGGTCAGAGTGACTTTCCCCAGGCTCTCTAACTGTTGAGGTGCCATAATCTGGCTGCATCTCTGGACAGACACCACAGCTCCAGCCAAACAGTCCTCTTTCGAAGTTCACCCTCCAGTGCCCTTGACCACTTGCTTTTCTGATGTCTTCAGACCTAGGGTCGTAATGTCTCAGAAGTTACTTATGTGTTCTCACACTAATTCTAGGGGTGGTTCCATACGGCACACATCACTTTCTTATAGTTTCTTTATTAGATGTACTCCTTACTCAAATGAAACACTGGTAATCTATAATTTAATCAAATTTGTTTAAAGATGATCAAGGGTGGTATTGTGGTATGAAAAGCGGGTGGAAAGCAAGGCATTGACAGACACATGAACTTAGTCAAAGATACATGCCAATCGAGATTATAAATAGTGCATGGGTTGTTGGCACCTGTTGAAGTTTAAACTGTGACCACCCTATGGAAATAAAGAAATCGGTGATTAGAATTCCCGAATTGCGTTTTGAAAAAGTCTTTCACAATTTGTGGTCCTAGGGAAGTGATTATTGATGACTACAGCCACTTTCTGAGTTTCAGGGATCCAGATTCACAGCCCAAATATGTGGTCAACCTTAGAAGATATAACAGAGCTGACTGTGCAGAGGCTGGATTCTGGCATGCAGGATGGGGCATTTGAGCACTGCCTAATATGACCACCCTTCATTTTCTGTATCTGAAATGCAAACAACAGAAATTACAATGTGATTTTAAAGTACCATCATTTTCTGAAAACACCATTGTCACCTGCATGGCAACCCAATTTGACCAGACAATTCCTCCTAAGCCCAAATGACAGGGGAGTGATTTTCTTTTAGGAATAGTCATTAATTTTAGGAGGAACATTAAAAAAATTGCTTCATAAATAAGCCAATTCAGTAAACTGAATTACTATTACATGTCAAAATTTTCAACAGTACTATGAATGATCTCAATGCCATCAGTTGGTTCCACAGCCGTTTAGGATAGAGCAGAATTGCCCCTTGGGTTGCTGAGACTGTAACTCGTTTTCTTTATACACCCATCTCCCTGCCAACTTCCTATTATCAACATATCTAGCTTAATCTAGAAAAATCACCTAATTCATGAACATGGGATACCACCAAATGTTATCTTTGACCAAGAACTATATTAGGTAGAAAGGAAAGCAGTAATTACCTCCATCGAGGCACTTGTTAAGTACTCACTAGTTGATGCCGTCTCACTGATGCTCTGTGGGAGAAATATGAGGCTTTCTGCTCCAATAAAGATTTACAGTTTATAGAAACTCAGAGGCAGTCTATTCTGTCCCAGAGTTACTGAGTCAGAATCAACTCAGTGCTAGTGAGTTTTTATATTAAGTGGGTGAATGATGCTATGTGCGCTATGAAGAACTTAACGAAACACTCCTGAATTCTGTGCATCCTCACATTCATTGCTATGCTTGAGCCCATTGTTCCAGCCACTGTGTCTATTCATCTCGTTGGGCGATTTTCTCTCTTGAATGCCCTTTACTTGACAAAGCACGGTGTCCTTCTCCAGGAATTGCTACTCTTCTTTATAACACTGGGATTGGGCTTTTCCATTAATATGCTCAAGGTAAGTGAGACAAACTCTCACCATCATAGCTTCTAAGCAGGTGCCCTCAAAGTTACGTTATATTATTTAAAACAGCATCTGCTATCTGATACGATCTTTCTTTAATCAAGACTATACATTTCTGGCAACTAAGGGACTGCAGTGATCATGGGCCCTGAAACGGCCAGGACATGAGTCTTTCAGTCCTTCAAATGCAGAGCATGTACTTGGACCAAGCACCCTAGCTATTTAGCTCAGACCTCTCAATCATACCTCTGCACCAAGGATGCTGCCAAAAAATGACAGCGTAGTATAAATATGAAGGCATGTCTGGTTTTATTATATTGTGGATTCCTTTCTTTGATTCAAGGACTTCTCTACTGACCTGGCTGAACTTCGGTTACTCTTCACATGATTTAGGATACGTTCACACATGAGTTATTACCTATCTGTGGTAGTTACATAATCTGTTGTCAATTTGAGACTTACGAGTGAAGGGGTGGCGTTTACCTGTCAATCAAGTCGCAGCTTGGTGACTTCATTTGGAGGTGTTAAGGATATAAATAGCTTGCTGTAGGCAAGACACTGGTTCACTCTCTGAGATATTCTTGTTGACAAGCCACATGAAGACAGGATGGTGACAGTCAGAACCCTACAGCTGGAGAAGTCATGTGGAGACCCTGCCAGCATTGCGATGCTTACACCGCCACTGGATCCAAAAGACTTTCTACCCACTGGCCTGTGATCATCCTGCATTCAGCATCATTGCATGTGTTTTGTGAGTCTGAAGAGGAAGTTATAGATTGGTATTGGACATATGGGCTAATACTGGACTTATGGACTTGATCTGGACTGGCCTGGAATGTTTTCTCAATATTCCATTGCTCTTGTATATAAACCTCTTTCTTATATACATACGAATGTCTATGGATTTGTTTCTCTAGTCGACTCAGACTAACACACTATCCTTTTCCCTTGCGGTCAATATTTTATCATGAGCTGATGTCTCTTCTTGCCTTTTCTTATTCCTTCTCAATTTTCTTGTGCACAGTTATTTCCTTTAATAAAGGCCTAGCACGCTGAATCCTTCTTGGTGTTTTATCCTCAGAGGACTTAGACTACTGCATTCTGCTTCACTGTTGCCCAAATAGTCCACTAGCTTTTATCTCCTGTCCCAGGGTACAGTGGTATTGTAAGTCTGTGTGCCTGAGGCAGGGATGCTTCCCCAATGGAGAAGTTTCATTGTCATAATAAATTGAAATAGAATGGTTTCTCCTGAATATCTTGGTCTTCTCTTCCAGTGACATACAAGAGTCAGCCTACTGAACAGGGTGATTGATTCCAGTCACCATAAGAAAATTATCTGTGCTACAAAATAGAGTCAAGAATTATGTTAAGGAGCTAGGTGAACTTAGTTATCTCAGTGGAGCTTCAGGATTTCTTAATAAAAAGTATTATGACCACCCAACAGACATGAGAGTGAAATTTCAGATCTCGCTAGAATGTAAGTTTGAGACATCGTATAATGTTTGCAATCAGCAGAGATTCAGGGAGAGAGTAAATGGACAAGAATCACGGAAACGTCAGGTATTATGGTTTTTATTGAGCATAGGAATAGTAGTTTTTATAGTTTCAGCAATCTCAATTATTTAGATACTTATTATTTTAATATCTTTTACTGGACATGAAATTGACTGTTAATATAGGAATCTTTTCAATATTGTTTATATAGATATTTATACAATGGTATTCCTTTGGGATTTTTTAAAGATCTCTTCTCCTGGATTGGCATTGTTTAAGACACTAAGAATTTACATATAGAACATATAACTTTAAAACATATGCTTTCACATATCCATATATATCTATATATATAAATATATGGATAGGTCTATACAGCAAGAAGGAATATAAAAACTAACTAGTCCACACTGCAGTACTGATGGCTCTGTGAAACTCACTTCCACGGAACAGTTAATATAGTGGAAGTCCTTCAGCTCATGTGGGTTCAAAGTCAAGGAAGCAAAGCTGTCTTCCCTCAGGCAAGAAGGACAGGGTCTGCCCACAGGCAAACAAACCGGTAAAGAGCTGTAGCCTCAGAAACATACAGGGCCAGTTCTAATTTGTCCTGTAGGTTTATGAGTTAGAATTGACTTTTTTTCCACCTGATAGGCTCTGACTTAGCATGTGAGGTTACTTCACTATAGTTATTATTTTGGTAATTGTATTTTAATGCCAACTATGTCATAATTTGATTAGTGGCAGGCTTAAAGGATCCTGGGGCGTTACAATAATGCACACAAATCCTGTCTATGAGTCTTGGCTGATTTTCCTCTTTGCATGAGACCAGCAGATTGGTGAGATCATGCTTGCTGAGGTTAGTTTTCACCTAGATGATCCATGTGTCCTACTAGGTCTTCATGCTAAACGCTCTGGAAACAGTTGATGTCAATATTTCATTTTATTCACCAAGGAAATAGTGATGCACACCATCTAGTTACTAGTCACAGGAAAGCACTAAACATTAATGCATCGTGTTCTTTTTCTACACCGAGGGCATAACTGTGTAGATGCAACACCATATGAATCAGTCTGAAGAGATCTTTCTATGAGATAGTGTTTATTTTATTTATAAAGGCAGAGGAATTTTTTTTGCTTTTTACTGATTTACTGTTTTTTTTCTAATCCACATTGCTTGTTGTTCCTAGCCGATAGAATCCAGACAAAATCCTTACAGTTTACATTTAAATTCAATTTCTAATTTGTCCCAGTTTTCATATCTTGGACCCCTGTGTCAAGATGGGAAAAACTCTTTAGCTTGAGTTTTATGTTTTCTTGATCATGATGGGGCATGATGGTATCCAAACTTGATATGTAACCTGAAAAGAAATCATCTTAGCAACTTCTTAGCAGAAGAGAACCTTGATTTATTTCAATAGTTTATTCAGAGCCTCTTTCACATCCTTATTCCTTAGACTATAGATCATGGGATTCAGCATAGGGAAAACCACAGTGTAAAAGGTGGAGACTATCTTGTCTCTTTCCATAGAGTAACTTGATCGCGGACGGCAGTAGATGTAGAGAATGGAGCCATAGTACAAGGTGACGGAGATCAAGTGGGAGGAGCAGGTGGAGAAGGCTTTGAGGCGGCCCTGGGTGGAGCGGATCTTCAAAATGGTGGCAATGATGAAGAGATAGGATGCAAGTATGAGCACAGTGGGGGTGATGACATTCGAAGCTAAGAGAAAATACAATAAAATTTGGTAGCCATCTTTTCTGCCACAAGCCAACTTCACCAGGGGGAGTAAGTCACAGAAAAAGTCATCTATGACATTGTTACCACAAAAGTTCATGGCAAAAGTTCTTTTGGTGATGACAGAAGTGTTAATAAACCCACCAAGATATGAGGCTGCCACCAAAAATGCACACAACCTGATGGGCATTGCCTGAGAATATTAAGCAGTGGTTTTGATATGGCCATATAGCGGTCGTAAGCCATGGCAGTCAAGAGGTAACATTCACTATATGCCAGGGCACCAGAGAAAAAGAACTGAGCTACACAGCCAGCAAAGGAGATGCTTTTGTCCTCAGAGATGCAGGTCACTAGGATCTTCGGGATGTAGACAGAGGAATACCAGAGGTCCAGAAAAGACAAATTACCAATGAAAAAGTACATGGGTGTGTGGAGCCGGGAATCGTTACAGATCAACACAATGAGTGTGGTATTTCCTGCCACAGTCACCGAGTACACACCAATAAACACCACAAACAGGACCAACTGTATCATGGGGTCTGTTGTGAAGCCCACGAGGATGAACTCAGTCACAGTGCTATTGCTTCTGTCCATGGCCGCCATCTCACCTGAAGAAAAATCAGTTGGTGTAACCTGAGTTGCTTTGCTGCGTAAAGGGAAACATATGAGCGAATTCATAGCACATCACTGCTACATCTAGAAATCTAGGCTTCCTCCAATGACTTTCATTGTTGATTTGGAATGATTCTTTCCCCGCCCCCCCAATTTGCACCCAGCACTCATATTGCTCAGTAGACATTCAATTTCACATTTCTGAAGTCAGTGAATAGTTTTTCCCATGAAGAAGGACTATCAGACTAAGGGGGAAACAGACTGGACCTAAAGCGTTTCCATAGGAAAGACCGGACTTAGGACCTAATTCTAAGATATTTTTAAAATTTGATTTTTTTCTTTTGTGTCTAGCATATACTGGAATACCATTATGTAGTTCTGTTTCATAGTAGCATCTAGACCACGGAACCCCAAATCCTTGCCATGGAGTTGTCTGTGATGGAAAGTGATCCTATAGGAGAGAGTAGAATTGCAAAGGAGGACTTCTGAGACTATAGATCTTTATAAGAAGACAAAGCATCATCTTTCCCCTGTGGAGCTGCTGCCAAACCACCAATGGGTATAAGGGAGAAAGAGTTTACAGCACATAGTAACGTACCTACAAATTTTTAGAAAATATAAAGCTGGACGATATACAATAATGAGATGATTCAGCACACAGATTTAACTGTACTTATACATAGCCTGCGAGAACCACCAAACACAGACTAATAACGAACCAATTTTAGGTTTAAGCAAAACTCTTTGTCTATTCTGAAAATGAAAACAAAATATTTAATATTTCTGTTATTTTAATTTTTACCATTGTGGGTTTTACCCTTAATAATAATGATGCAAAAAACCAAATGTGCCTTAAACTGACAAAGAGGCCCACAATTCTGTTTGGCTATACATAAATCTGCAGTGACCATGAAAAAAACTTTAATGTAGTGAGTATACAGGATTATAGGTAGCAACTATGCATCTCTAATCCATTAAAGTACCATCCCATTATGCTAATTATATACAAACTGAAGTCCTTTTGTACTTAAATGAACATGAATCCCAGAAAATAAGATTTTTATGATGTGTAGATTCATCCTAGTGGAACCTAGGAGCATTCAATTTCTGTGAGCGTTCCAATATTAGTGCTAAGATACGGGCTTCTTTCCAAGTAAAATAGAGAAGATTGTCCGAATTAGGCTGTGGTGGCTGTCAACCCCAAGGTCATCCGTTGGAAACCACCAGCTGCTCCAAAAGAGAAAGAGACTTTGTACAGCGGTAAAGAGTTATGGTCTCCGAAACCAACCTACGGGGGAGGTTTCTACTCTGTCCTCTAGGTTCGCTTAGTCACCTAGCACAATAGCATTGACTGTGTTTTTCTGAGATGTCACTAAAGATGTTCATATTAAGGCCCAAAGAAGTCAAAGGACTATAATTAATGATCAGTAGTGCTTAACAATTCATCACGCCTGCCTGTCCAGTTCATCATCATCATCAGCGTCAGCATCAGCATCATCACTGGAGTTGATTCTGTCTACTAGGGACCATAGAGGAGAGAGTACCATTGCCTTGTGGGCTTCCCAAGCTGTAAATCTTTATGTGACCAGACAGCCTCATCTTTTGCCCTTTGAGCATCTGGTGGTTTTGAACAACTGGCCTTGTGGGGTTATCAGTCCAATGCATAATAGCCATCAGAGATGCATCATTATCATACTTTCATACTTACTGCTTTTCCTTCTACTTCTCTAGTTGCTGGTTTGTGGTGTTATTACCCCAGCTTTCAGTGCCCTGAGACCAAACTTTGTGAGGGATTCCCTTCTAAATCCACAACTAGTCCAGAAGACCAGAGCTGGCTTTGTGTTTACTTTCCATATGTGAATGAACTCTCCTATGTCCAGTGGTGTCGCTCAATGCTGTAAATAATCTTGTCACCCTGCTCCCTACAGTTGAACTTCTCTCTAGTATCAGACCATGCAGAATCTGGAGCAGATGCCAGAGAAGTCTGAGACCTACACCTGGAACCTTCTGATTAAGTCAGCCAGCACAGTGCTCTACTTGCTCAGTTTGGCTCAGGCTCCTGCTCCTTCTGAGGCTGACTGGGCCCCCCTCTGCTTCCTGTCCTCCATCCTTCCTGCTGTCTTT
Source organism: Tenrec ecaudatus (assembly GCF_050624435.1). NCBI lineage: Eukaryota > Metazoa > Chordata > Mammalia > Afrosoricida > Tenrecidae > Tenrec > Tenrec ecaudatus. Next base: position 18,208,580 of record NC_134533.1, read on the forward strand.
CAGCAGCTGCTTTGAGGTGACTTCCCTTGGGAAAAGGCAGCGCAGGGGCTGGGAAGCCACAGCGGCATCAGGCTCTCTATGACAGCCTGAAACTTGTGGGTCCTAGGGTCCACAAAGTGTGGTGCCTCCTACAGCCAAGGTCACCAAAGGAAGGGGAGGCAGAATCAAGGCCCTATGGTCCCCATGGCCCTGTCCATGGAGAGCATCCAGTCCCCTGATCTCATCAGGCTCAAACCCGCCTCTATAAGCAAGAAGCAATGTTTCTTGGACAGCATTTCCAGACTCCCAGCCTTATGGACCTAGCATCGTAGGCAGCAGTAGCCGAAGGCACAGGGAGGAGCACCCATGGAAACCTGGCCCTAGTTGCCCCCCCCCCCCGAATTTTTTAAATGCCTCTTCTGACAGTTTCACCTGGTACATCCATAAAACTGAGTCCTGGACAATTTTTCTTTCCCAGACTTCCCCACAAAAATAAATGGCATGATTTCCAAGATAGGGGCAATCATTTAATATCACTCTTGACTCTTCCTTTATACTGTTTCTGAAAAATATCAGCAAACACCTCTTATTTCCACCTTCAATACATAGATGCACTCAGAGCATGACCAGCTTCTCACGGCTCCGTTTCCCTCCTAGCCTAGTCTAAGCCATGACAGTCTCCTCCTTCCCTGAGAGCAGTCACCTCCTGGCGCTCCTGGTGCTTCCATTCAGATCCACCTGGACTGTTCGCATCAGGACAGTCAGTGTTCCCAGGAAAATGCCAGTTCCCTCATCGGCCTCCTTTCTTTTGAAAGCTCCAAAGCTGTCTCAAATGATCTGAGGAAATATCCAACATCTCTCCCAAAGTGGACTTGCTCACTGTGATGTTGCCCTCAGTCCTTGTCTGCTGCTGATTCCCACTAACTTTCCCTTCACGGTTTGCCTCCTTCCAGTCAGCGGGCCTGGCCTTGGTATTTCCTGGAGTAAATGGGGCATCATCTGTGCTGTTTGTAGTTGCTCTTTCTGGAGGCTGGAAATCCTCCTGCGTCCTCCACTTTCTCCTCAGCCATCTTCATAGCTAGTTCTCTCCCTTTTTCCAGGTTTTTCTTCGCTCTGTGGCTAATTTTTAAAAGGATTCCTTGACTCCCACATTGTTGTCCATTTCCCTGACTTGCCTTCCCCCTTTCCAAGTTTATTCTTTCCACTAGCACCACTCAGCCCCCACTATAACACACAGGTAACCTAGTCCCTCTCTCCTCCCTCAGATATGTTCTTTCCCAGTTTTATTTTCCATTATTGCTTATTGTTATAAATTTATCGATAGCATATTTTCCTGTATATAAGCTGATCTCACCAATTATGTCCATCAAGTTGTATAACCATCACCAGTATCCATTATCAAGATTTCTGTCTCCATGAACAGAAATTCAATGCTTTCTAAGCAATGGCTTCCTCTTTCCCCCCCTTTCCTAACCTCAGCGTCCACTACTAAACTCTAATCTGCATAAAAGTGCCTATCCTTATTGCATATATTCCTCAGTGTTTACCTCAGGTTGATTTGTAGTTCCATTGTGAGATTGGGTAGGCTGTTTATTCTGGAAAAATCTCTTAACCTAATATGAGGATAATTTTATGATTGGACAAAATATTTGAGAACATGGAACTCATCAAAATTAAAAGTGCATTCCTGTAGCAAAAAGCAAAACACTGTTGGCATCTGTGTCAATCGTCTCAATCTCAATCCCTCCTGCTTAAATATTTCTGATTTCCATAATCTCAGAATTTGATGATTTATGTAAGATAATGAATAGCATTTCAAATTCCCTCTAAACTAAGCACAGGATTTTGTGTGCTTGGTTGAAGTATTCAACTATTATTATATACATTATATTATTTATTCTTGACAATGTATTATATTATGAATCTATATGCTTTATAATATTCATTCAGCACAACATATTTCTTGAGTAGGTTTGCAGATGAACCTCCCCCCAAACACACTTCTGTCTAGTTGAGAAATCAGAAATATTCATCTGTAATAAATGAGCCTATTCAGGGTTTTGGAGGTTGTAAATGTTTACTGGAGCAGATAGCCAAAACTTTATTCCTTGAAATAGCTGGTGGATTTGAACCAGCAACCTTCTAGTTAATAGAGGATCAAATTGAGATTTCAGAAATTGTTAATTGTGCAGTCTTATTCCATACGCCAAGTTATTAACTACTTTGTCACCTCCTTTAATATTTGATATCAGGATCAAAGAAGCTCCTACTAATGGGAGGCTTTCCAGGGGCAGAAAGCTTACTAATGGCTGGTGGGTTCAACAGATTGACTCTGCAGTTTATGGCCCACAGTGTAATTCACCAGAGTTCAATGTCAATGTGTTTGTTTGTTTTTGCTTTTTTGGTCTTATTAGTTAGAACACTTCAGGGATTTCTGTCTTTTTGATTATGATACTTTAACAGAAACCAATGGGTGTGCTAAGTGATGCATCCTTGTTATCACAGGTGGGTGCCTCCTACCTGTAGAGCCAGAAACCATTTGCAAGCACTGCTTTGGAGTCGGTTTTCCACAGGGCAACCAGAGCGTTCCTATGAAAGTGACAACCATGTACTGGGAGATTCCTTTGTCCCTTATGTTACAGCCAACTCTGATTATGACCATAGAAACGGCCAATTCCACCCCAACTCAGGATCAAATCACGTACCTGCAGCTCTCATAGTCGCAAGCAATGAAAGCCCGCAGCGTGTGTTTAGCTGTCTTATACCTTTCCAGGCTCCCCAGTGTATTTGATGATTTAAGCACCTCAGGGCTTCATGCTCAGAAAGTTTCTGAAAGGGCAATTAACTAAAGAATGTGATGACCTTATTTAGGACAATCTTGCTCCATACAAAGAAGAATTTGTAAAAAATAAAATAACTGATGATCATTATGATATAATAGAAGCTACTTTGTGCAACTACCTTGTGGTACTTTGCTTGTAAAACACTTCTCAGAAGACCACATTGCAGTTCTAGCTACATACAAGAGAGTCAGAACAATCACTTAGCTGCCATAAGATCAACTCAGAAAGAAGGGGAGTTAAAATCTGAACTCAGGACAATCTGATTATAAAATTCCTGCTTGCTCCCCTTCAAAGAAGCATAATCTTTGAGTACCTATGGGGCTCTGACTGTATTCTTTAAGTGTGAACTTCACCCACTTTTAAACTCTATATAGATTTTGCAAAAGTACATTCACTTGCGTTCTTCATCCACGCATGACCCAATTCTGCAGTGACATGCTTAAACGCACTTGTTGCCTTGCTCCCATTCTTACCATGTTATTTATAGTGTGATTAGTATGCAGCAGACACTCTGCCTGGTGCTTTTGAAAGTGCCATATTATTTTAGCCTGCACCATAGTCTTATGAAAGAAGTATAGTTATTATTACTCTTTTACAAATGTATTATCTGAGACATGGAAATCCTTGGTCATACAGTAAGGTGACAAAGGTGGCGTGTGGCTGAGTCAACATTCCAAACTAGTTCTCCCAGTGCTCTAAATCCTTCCTAAAACCCAGATATTATCTACTATCTAGTATGTTCTCGGTCTAGTACGTTCTAGTATGTTCTAGATATTCTCCCGGTTCTACCTACATGAGACAGAATAAAGACATGGACCCTACCAGAAGAAGCATGCAGTTTATTGGGAGTAAATAAACCTCTATAAAGAAGTGCGGTAGGTTAAAATAGCACTAACCATACCTGATACTGGGTGACATGAGAGTGGAAATTGCGCCGTGAGAGATCTCACACAGCAAGAGGAAACACAGTTGCCATGTGGTGGAAGGGCATTTCTGAAGAAAGAAACAGAGCGTGCTATTCTTTTAAAAATGTTTATTAAAAGATCATTTTATTGGGACCTCTTACAACTCTTCTAACAATCCATATATCAAATGTATCAAGTATATTTGTTTAAATGCTGCCATCATTCTTTTCTAGATCTTTGCTTTCTATTGAGCTCTTGGTATCAGCTTCTCTCGCCAACCCCCTTCTGACCCCTTGATAAATTATATATTATTATTATTTTCGCATCTTACAGTGACCACTGTCTCCCTCCCCTCAAGGTTTCTGTTGTTCGTCCCCCTGGAGGGGTGTGTGTGGCTATGTGTTGAGCATTGTGATCAGTTTCCCCATCCTCCTCTCCTCTCCTCTCCTCACTTTCTCTCTACCCTTCTAGTATTGTTATTCCCATTCCTGTTCCTGGATTCTGTGTATCCTGAGCTCTTATTTCTTATCTGTACCTGTGTACATGCTTTGGTCTAGCCCAAAGTGAGAGGCAGCAATGGGGTCATGATAACCGGGGATGAGCATGCCCCAAAGAACCAGAGAAATATTGTGTGTTTCACTGGTCCTTTACTGCTCGCTGATTGACTTACCCCTTCCCAGTGAGCCGTCTGTTGTGGCATGTCCCATCATCTACAGATGCGCTTTGAGTCTCTGCTCTGACTCCTCTCATTCTAAACAAAATGGGCTTTTTGTTTGTTGGTTTATTTGTTATGGGTCTTCTGATACCTGTTATTTGGTCCAGACTTCACCTCATGATTGCACCGGCTGGTGAACTTCTTCCATGTGGGTGGGGAAAGCATCTTATTCTTTTCTTAGGTGCCATCGAGTTGGCTCTGCCCCATAGCCACCCTATGTGCAACAGATCAAAACATTGCTAGGCCTACCACTGTCCTCACAGCTGTGTGCATGTTTGAGACCATTGGGGTCTCTGTGTTCCAACGTGTTGACAGTCTTCATCATTCCCTGCCCTTCCTTTACCAAGCATGGTGTCCTTCTCCAGGGGCTGGTCTCCCTTGACAACATAGTCATACAAAGAGTAAGTGGAATGGATTATGGAGAATTGGTTGGCAATTTAACAGAGCTCTCTGAAGTAGAGTATATTTGGAGGAGCAGTAGAGATTAAATTAAATGACATCACAGATCTCTTAAGGCCACACCCAGAATCGTCATGGAGATAATGGGCTAACCTGAATCAGTATTAAAATTCTGGTAACTCTCTGGGGCTAAAGGGAAAAGCTTGGTGGTATTTCCAATTGTAGGCAATTCCAGGTGTGCTTAAATCAAATCACATAAAGCTGATCTAAAGTATGAATGCATAAAGTGTACCCCAGGATCAGAATATTTACTTGCAATGTTTATTGTCCTACAATAGATGTCTAGTCTACAAGTTCTTGGAGTGTTAAGAGCACTGCTGACCTCACCCTATATGTAGTTCATAAACCTGAATCAATTGAGCACTTCATGGCCTAGGTCCTCATGGAAATTCCATAAGGGAATACACACAATGACTGGATTAAGTTAGATTTGATTTTCACAAATATAATTCCTAAAAAATTAATAATAATGGAGAGAAGGAAGATAGGAATGATGTGCTTCCAAACCAGGATCTCTACTAGAAAATTTTCATTTAAGAGGGGCCTGCAAAACATCCATGGAAATATTCCATTACTTTTAAATTAAATGTTCCCATGAACTTTTGGAAAGAACTCTCCTTGTATTTCCATGTTTCATAAAAGTTATGTGATAGATATTTTTACCAATTTTATTTTGTAGCTATGGGATTGGTTAATTCAAAATATCGGCTGATTGTATAGAGCAGCGATAGGCTTTGCAAGCAGATTGTGAAGTTAAAACCTCGTACATTATTTCTGCACAGTGTGCAATGAATAGAAAATTTAGACAAAAAGAAGAGGCTTCTCCCTTGATCTGCTTGGATTTATATTCAAATAGTTCAATCTCTGCCAGTCTCATGAATTCATTAGCCCTTCCTCATGTGATTATAAAAGTGATCATTTCTGCGGATCTCCAGAAAATTTCTATTCAAACTTCCCAATTATTCTAAGCACAAGTATTTTTTGGGATTTGGATGTGTGCCTAATCCTCTGCTCAGTATGTAATGTGAATTATTTCATGTAATTTCTCACAATCCTATGGGGAAGGAACTATTTCAATGATATGATATTTTGTTCCTTGATGCTTGATACCTGATCCCTTCGACAGTTCGTGGTCACACAGGCTGATTTATTTCTTCCATGTGGGCTTTGTTGCTTCTGAACTAGATGGCCACTTGTTTATCTTAGAGCCTTTAAGACCCCAGATGCTATATCTTTTGTTAGCTGGGCACCATAAGCTTTCTTCACCACATTTGCTTATGCACACATAGCGGCAACTTAAGTGAACATATTTCTAAACCATCTAAGCTATGATCAGATTTATGGAAATACTGCCCCAAACAGTGTAAATGTTGTTAATTTAAGTGGATCAAGTGACATAACGAGCCAGGAGAAGGAAGACGGCCAACCTCTACAAATGAAGAAACAGTAGCTGAGACCCAGACATCGATGGAAGAAGACTGTAGAGAGAGATACTGAAATTGAGCTCTCACACGGTTTACCAGTTTCAACTTGCAATGAACAGCTATGTCTCAAATATAGTTCGGTGTTATGGGTGCCAGAAACATTATTCAAAGATCTGCTCGCTTAAAGAACTGATTTTTCCATGAGTCTTTTAAACAAGATCTAAGTAAATGCATATAGTTTATGGAACTAATGATAACTAGGGAGTTTTGGTTTTACCAGTATGATCCAGGGAGCGAGGTCTAATCAAAACAATGACTTTCAAGGGGATCTACTGAGCCGGTTACATTCAAGACTGAGAGGTCTCCCCTCATAGAGGGGCTTAGGAGAGGAGATGGGTTAATTAGGGTGTGATGTAGTATCGATGAAGAACACAGCTTTCCCCCAGATCCTGCATGCTTCCTCCCCCCAACTACCATGATCCGAATTCTACCTATCAGGGCTGGATAGGACAGAGGCTGTACACTGGTACATATGAGGGCTGGAGGTACAGGGAATCCAGGGTGGATGATACCTTCAGGACCAAGGGTGTGAGGGACGATGCTGGGAGAGTGGAGGGTGAGTGGGTTGGAAAGGGGGAACTGATTGCAAGGATCCACATGTGACCTCTTCCCTGGGAGAGGGACAGCAGAGAAGGGGGGAAGGGAGACTCCGGATAGGGCAAGATATGACAAAATAACGAGGTATAAATTACCAAGGGCATATGAGGGAGGGGGGAAAGGGGAGGGAGGGGAAAAAAAAAAGCGGACCTGATGCAAGAGGCTTAAGTGGAGAGCAAATGCCTTGAGAATGATTGGGGCAGGGAATGTATGGATGTGCTTTATACAATTGATGTATGTATATGTATGGATTGTGGTAAGAGTTGTTTGAGTCCCTAATAAAATGTAAAAGAAGAAAAGAGAAAAAAATGATTAGGGCAAAGACTGTACAGATGTGCTTTATACAATTGATGTATGTATATATATGAACTGTGAAAAGAATTGTATCAGCCCCAATAAATTGTTTAAAAAAATACCTTTATAAACACTTCTGTGAATTACTGACTCTTCAGTATCTTTATTGAAGTATGCCTTTTAACTAATAAAATGTTCTAAATTATTATTATTTTAAAAATTATTACACCGGATAGGGCAAGATATGACAAAATAACGAGGTATAAATTACCAAGGGCACATGAGGGAGGGGGGAAAGGGGAGGGAGGGGAAAAAAGAAAGAGGACCTGATGCAAGGGGCTTAAGTGGAGAGCAAATGCTTTGAGAATGATTGGGGCAGGGAATCTATGGATGTGCTTTATACAATTGATGTATGTATATGTATGGATGGTGATAAGAGTTGTATGGGTCCCTAATAAAATGTAAAAAAAGAAAAGAGGAGGAAAAAAATGATTAGGGCAGGGACTGTACAGATGTGCTTTATACAATTGATGTATGTATATGTATGAACTGTGATAAGAATTGTATGAGCCCCTAATAAATTGTTAAAATTAAAAAAAAAATAAAAAAAAAAGAAAATGATTAGGGCAAAGAATGTACAGATGTTTTTTATACAATTGATGTATGTATATGTATGGATTGTGATAAGAGTTGTATGAGCCCCTAATAAAATGTTTTTTAATTAAAAAAAAAAAAAGACTGAGAGGTCAGGTCAGGTTTTGGTGACTGTTTTATGGGATTCCAAATGAGATTTGACAGACTTCTTTGAACAACACAGAATCATGATGGGGGTCACTGTAGGAAGAAGCTTTAGGAGAGTTGGAAAATCCCACGGAATAACTTTTCTGGTTCTGAAAAGGTCAGCAAAGTTGTGCCAAGGGATTTCTTCCCCTCCTCCCTCCGCTGCCCCGCTTCATCAAGACAACACACATGTTCATCCCTTCAGGGCAGCAAGAGCTCCCATGGGGAATTTCATAGGGAAACCTCACCCCATTATCCACCCTGCAACCCTTATAACTCTGATCTTGCCCTTTTATACTCATTATTCTCAAAGCTCAAAGGACATTTAAAAGGGGTATGATTTGAATCCCTTGAGGTTGTCAAAACAGCTATGTTGAAACACTGCCCCAGAGGTGTATAGACCCAGATGGAGGATATGTTCAGAAACAATAGCTTTCGGGGTAGTGAGTTTTATTAAAATATTTAGGAGAGTCTGATTATGGGAGATGCTTGACTGTTTGTGTTACATTTATCCACCACAAGAAGGAAAAAAGGCATAGAAGAAATATGATAAAATCCTTTCAATTTCCCACTTCATATCCAGCTAGCTCCCCTTCAAATCAGGGGGTGGGAGACGGGTGAGGTAGAATGCAAGGTTGGGAGTTGAGGAATTGTTTGAACTGTTGAGCAAAGTTGATGGTCAGAAATGTAAACCCCCTCCACCTCATTAAGAATGTAATTAAACTATTAAATTGTACAATACACGAATGTTCTTCTGGAAATTTCTCAATATTTTTTGACAAAATCATATAACAAATGTTCAAATAAGATCGATTAAATGGTCTTGCTTCAAATCATTGATCCATGAGTGGAAGAGGAGGAATGTAAACTCAGAAGTTCCAGCTCTGAAGGTCTGCTTGTTTGGAGAGAAGGCTGTGGAGCAGCAGTTCTCAACTTGTGGTTGTGACCCCTTTGGGGATCTAATGACCCTTTCATCGATGTTGCCCGATTCGTAACAGTAGCAAAATGACAGCGATGAAGTAGTAATGAAAATAATTTTATGGTGGGGTGGTCACCACAACATGAGGAACTGTATGAAAGGGCCGTGGCATTAGGAAGGCTGAGACCCAGTGCCCTAGACAGTAGGATGAACAACACCTACTTTGAAAGACCCTAGAAAGAACGTTTTCTTCTTTTCTTAATCTGATTCTGGATTTAGTCCCTTCTATGTCATTTCGTGACATAAAAGCAGCAGGTTTCATTGGTATTAAGCATATGAGGGAACAAACGCCTTTAGTTAGAATCTCTGTGAGCTTTCAGAGAAATGTTTTTTTCTCTAATAATTAAACAATCAAGAACAAAGGTATAGAAGCTATATGAGTATGACAGGAATAATAATGGAGATACAGCTAGACAATGAGACAGAAAGAGAGAAATATAGGGATTCCAGAAAACATTGAATCTAAGGAATACTTAAAAATTGATATATATCTTTTGTTATAAATTTATTCTGACAAATTTAGTCTGTGAAACACCCAGCATAAAAAATGTTTTTTTGAATTCATTAAAAGTGTTAATACAGAAGATAATACTTGTTGATATGAGGTGACAATAAATCATTAATTTTGGTGGATCACAGTACATGGTAATCAATAATGTAATCAATGATTTTAGTAATTACAGCATCAAAAGAATATATAATTATAGATTAGGAATCTTAATGGGGGCCATAAAGATGATTTACAACCAATAACCTGAAATCAAACCAAAGAAAACTTACTTTCATCAAGAAGATACTGATTTATAGCAACCCTATAGGACAGAGTAGCATGTTCCCATATGGTTTCTAAGGCTCTCAGCTTGATGGAGGAAGACACTAACACTTTCTCCTGCAGATTGACAGGTTGAGCCACCCCCCCAACTTTGTAGGCTGCAGCTGAGGGCATTAATTACTGTACTACCAAGGTTACTATTACGCATTAAGATTACATCAATTTTGTATTTGTTTTCTTGTTATTTTATGTGTAGTTAATTTATAATTAAATCATGGATGATATAATTTTAGGATGCACATATTACTTCACTGTGGTACTATTTTGGCATATAAGACATAAGTATATAATAAGATAAAAAAGATCAATGATTTGTTTCCCAGAATTGCTAGTCGCCTGCACAGGGCAGGGTTTTTAAGCCTTGGGAGAAAGAATAAAGATCAAGATTATAGATCACGTGATATGTTCCAGAATACCTAGTTAGTGCAACTTGGAGAGTTTCCTATAAGACACAATGAGTATCTTCTGGCTTATAAGAGAAAGAAAAAGAGAACTTTCATTTTTAGTAAACTCTTCCTTATTTTATCATATCCTAATTACTATGACATCCCTAAACTCCAAATCACCTTTAATTGAATCTCTGGAGCCTGGAATAAATATTTCTGTGCTGCAGAGTAGAAGACATCCCAAAGGAGTGCTGGGTAAATATATACGCACACACAAACACACACACACCAATTTATACATATATAAATACAGGGTTAGCTAAGGCAGGTCAACACATCAGCGAGGGACAGAGTGTCATTTCCAGGAATCAAACTTCCCAACAGAGGGTAAGCACCTGGGGGCAGCGGAGTTACAAAATCTGGCTTCTCTGTGACCTGAGATACAGTTGGAATAGGACAGCAGGACCTGGGTTAGTCTTCAAAGGATCCCTGAATGCCAAACACCTACTCAAACAACTATACGCGCACACACACACACACACACACACACACACACACACACACACACACACACAACCTTCTAAAGAGGAGGCCAGGATCCCATCTCGCGAAATACCTGACTTTATCTAGAATTGAAAGTTCAGTATGCTAGATACACAGTGTTGAGCATAGTTTAAAATCCACTTCGGTATGCTGGATACACAGGGTGGAGCATAGTTTAAAATCCACCTCTGAAGTACGGTCTTGTGAGAAATCAACCCTGTGCTATATGGTTCCACTCTGCACACATGGGTCAACATCAGTTTGAATCCCTCCGTGGTGACTTTAAAAAATTAGTTTGTGAAAACTGCTAGTTCTGGTGAGACAGCAATAAATAAGCTAGACTTGTCTGTCTACATTTGTGGATTTTGCATTGTGGTGGGTGGGGGAAATAGACTACGCAGGAGTAATAAATAGAAGATAATATGTAGGGGAAAGGAGCAGAGCAAGGATGAGGGCGGTCGAGCAGGCTGGGAATGGCATTTCTGATGGGGTGTTGGGCTGGCCATCGCTATGTCAATGATATTTGGAAGGGACATAAAGGCGATGGGAGGATAAGCTATGCACAGGTCCGGGGAAATGGAAGTCCAGGCAGAGGGACAGACAGTTTGAAATCTCTGATGCCGAGGCATGCCTTGATTGCGTGTTTGAGAAAGAATGACAACAAACTGGTCGCCAACTGAGTCAGGGATGGAATTCAGAGAAGAGGATGCCACAGTAAAGCATTACCAGCTAGAGAGGACCATACAACTATTGTATGGCTTTGACTTTATCTTTGAGTAAAATGGCAACCTTAAAAGATATGAAGTATAGGCATTGTATGACATGATTTTTCTCTTTTAAATGTCACCTACTAAAGGGTAGCCTGAAGGGCAGTAGGTTGTTGACAAGTTAGGAGGCATTGAGGGACTCTTGACAGGAGATGATGGTGGTTTAGCAGAGGGTGGCAGTAAAATGAAATTTCAGAATATATCTTGAACATAAAGACACTAAGGTTTCTTAGGAGATTAGTAAGAGGGAATGAGAGTACATCAGCTCCAAATTTTTGTCTTCAGGGATTGGAAAAGCAGAATTTTATTAATATGGGAAACTAATGAATTGATAGATGATTTTTATATCTGTAGAATTCTATTTTAAATATGCTATTTATTTGTGAAGGTAGTCACAAAAGATATTTCATAAAATCAAAGGATATTTCATAATTATAAAGTGTTACCACTAACTAGAAATATGGGCACCTTTTAGTTGTGAAATTTTAAATTGAAAATTATAGGAAAGAAGTCCATGGACAGACTTACAGACGTTTCTGACCTCTGAGTCTAAATATTTGTGAAATTAGATAGATGTGCATTTACCCCCGTGAGGTAGGGAAGAAGAAATGCTGCTTCTTATAAAGCTCTCCCAGAATTTCATTATGTTTCAAAAAATTATGAACTGCTAAATATTTGCAGATGTCGAAATTGAAGATTGCAGACATTTGAGAATATGCACAGCACAGTATGAAACAAGAATGAGAATGAAAATCTTGAAGTGAAAAGAGTAATTATGTTGTCTAATTCATTCTGTCTCTTACATCAACCAAATGTGAATCTTTTCCTTTGTACCCAAAAATACAGTCTGTGTTCTGATATTTTTTTCTACCAGATTGTAGGTAGCTGAGGTCATCTCTTTGTATGTTTATGATGGATACAGGCTAACAAAAGGAAATCTTAGAGGGTTAGCCCTGGAAAAAGTATCAACCACTGTTTATCATCTTTTTTTCACATAGATGGTAAACAGTGAATAATACAACATTCAGAGCTGGACCCAAACCCCAGAACTTCCTAATGTAGGGAACTCTGTATTTATCAACCTGACGTTTCTTTGGCAAATAACATTAGAATAAGTGAAAAAAATATCAAACATTCAGGAGTTTAGGCAGACTACAAACCATAACACAGTGCTGACTTAAATTAACTCTTTATAGAATATTTCCCCCTTCTATTCATATCTCAAGCATGGTTCCTACGTTAACAAGTGGAGGGGCTGTTAAATTTTTTTCCAAAATGATAGAACAACTGTTTCAGTTTCTCAGCCTTGACCGTGCCAGGTCTGTCTGCTGTCAGCTAGTCTTGTTTGTGTGGCTGTGGTCAGCTGGAAAGTCAAATGGGGACTGCATGATCCTGACTCACCAACCTCACATGTCTGGGGGCCAGGTTGCTGTCAGAGAGCAATCATCTCTGACAGATAGCTTCTACCCTAGAGTGATGGCGAGAACCTTTCTAGAGATCCCATTCTCTGCCATTACTTGGTGGTCCCAGGTCCAAAAGTGAGGAAAGAAGATCAAAGCCTATTGAGAGCAGCCTTGTAATTCACAGGGGACTCTTGTGGGCCAAAGTATGTTACAGGGCATTTGGATTCAAGAAGGGAATCAAAGGATTCCTATTGTGAAATGAAGATCTGGAAATAATTGTGATCCTTTTTTCTTTATATCTGCCTATCGAGGGAGGGCAGGGGTGATGTGGGGTGTGGGGATCTTAGTTTACCCATTTCTACCCAACAGACTGTGGACAATAATAATATGCTATGCTGCATTGTGATAGATCCATCCTGCATACAGAGTTGAGAATGGTGGTATAATACAGTGTCTTCTAATGGAATGCTACAGAGCTTAATCAGGTATATTTTATTAACTCTCCCAAGACTTTCTAGTTTCTTTTGTAAATAAATAAAGAAATTAAAAAGAGATAATGAGCTTTTACTTTGATATATTTTCAGAGACGTTTTCTTTAATGGTGTTCCAAGCATTTCTGGACACATTCCTCTGTAAATATAAATTTCTATTTGGAGTCAGACTGCTGGTCTTTGAGTTCGGTCTCCAGGATAAATTACAGTTTATTCAATCCCTAGTTATTCTAACCAGAACTCTGCCTCCCCTTCTGCTTATAACTTTATAAACTTGTCTCTGCACGTGATAGAAAAGAAGAGGTTTCAGAAGGTCTATGTTGTGAGGGAATATTTACTCCCGTTCAGTATGTTGTCTTATTTGCAGTCAGAGTGCACTTTGAAGATGTAAATCTGATCACAGTACTTCCTCATAACGAAATAAACTTCCATTTATGCTCTTTTAAATATAGCCTCTAATTGGTTTCCTGATTGCATGAAGCACCTGGCTCATACATATGCATTAGAAACATTCAAACGTTAATATATATTCATCCCATTTCAGCCGAGGTAAAAACCTTAAGCGGACTCAGAAAAAAATTTAGTGTTAATAATGGATGACAGTACAAACTATTTTTATTTATTTGCACAATATAAACTATATATCTACTGTGAAGCTCCTGATAAGTATGGAATTATTCCTGAGGCATAGGATATGGGAGTCATTTAGGTTTGTTGAAGTTTTCAGTGGATAAAGACATGTAGGGAGAGAGCCTCTTCTGTTCATGTGCTAGTGAGTAGAGAGAGATCCATTAGAGACTGAGAGAGAAATGGAGTGGATTCCAGGTCTTCAAGCTGCTTTGCTTAAACAATATCATCGGTCAAGTCCTATCTTCTCTGCACATTGCCAGCCATATCTGAGTAATTCTCACACCCACTTCCTAACGAGGACAGCAGTGGACCTTGAGCTATAGCACTTGGGGTTGCATTCTAATTTCAATTCTGTTCTGAGTCTAATAGTAAATATTTCCAAAATGAAAATAAATCACAGTCCTCTCTTGGCTTTAGCTTTCTCACACTTCCATATATGCAGATGGAAGCCAGCTGCCTACTGGGATATTAACCCGAATCCAGTATTGTCATTACTGAGATATCTTAAATAACAGCATTATTTACTTCTTACACCAGTAGAATCCCTAAGTGACGCCTCCACATCCCACCCGGAATCTTAATCAGACCCTCAGAGCGTGGATATGAGGGTGGGAAATCGCACAACCCTGACGGAGTTCATCTTGCTGGGCTTCACAGCAGATCGTCAGTTGCAGCTGATTCTGTTTGGAGTATTTCTAGTGCTCTATTTGGTGACCTTGTCTGGGAACATGACTCTGGTGATCTTAGTCCGGATTGATTCACAGCTGCACACACCTATGTACTTTTTTATTGGCAGTCTGTCTTTCCTTGATTTCTGGTACACCTCTGTGTATACCCCCCTCATCCTGGCTAATTGTATCTCAGAAGACAAGCGCATTTCTTTGTCAGGATGTGGGACGCAGATGTTCTTTTCCTGCGCTGTAGCCTACACAGAGTGTTATCTCCTAGCCGCCATGTCTTATGACCGCCACGCGGCTATTTGTAATCCACTCCTCTACTCTGGCACTATGTCCCCGGCTCTCTGCACCGGGCTCGTCGCTGGCTCCTACATTGGTGGGCTGTTGAATGCCATCGCTCATACTGCCAACACTTTCCGCCTGAGTTTCTGTGGCAAGAACATCATCGAGCACTTTTTCTGTGATGTCCCACCTCTGGTGAAGATGTCCTGCACGGACACGCGGGTCTATGAGAAAGTGCTCCTGGGTTTGGTGAGCTTCACGGTCCTCTCCAGCATCCTGGCCATCCTGATTTCCTACTTCAACATCCTCCTGGCTATCCTGCGCATCCGCTCAGCCTCTGGAAGGCGCAAGGCCTTCTCCACCTGTGCTGCCCATGTGATCTCGGTCATGTTCTTCTACGGGTCCCTGCTCTTCATGTACTCCAGGCCCAGTTCCACCTACTCGCTGGCTAAAGACAAGGTGGCTGCCCTCTTCTACACTGTGGTGAACCCCTTGCTCAACCCTCTCATCTACAGCGTGAGGAACAAAGATGTCAAAGAGGCTTTCCGGAAAGCAATACAGACCTTGAGGCCACAACGTTGAAGGCCATCCTCTATCTTTCCAATGAATGCTCTGATTTTCTTTCCAAATTAGTGCTGTAGTCTGGAAATATTGAAATTTCACTGAAATTCCACTGTCAGGCTTAGTGAAATGTTAATGAAACTATTCTTTCAGTTGTTACTCTGAGGGTGTTGAGAGGTAAACCACTTTCAACTTATATTGGTTGTTTGTCACACTTTCTGCAGGATTTCATTTTACCACTGTGAGTTACTGGGATTTTTATAAAATATATTTTTCGGGTGATGTCTTCGCAAGAGAGGAGCTAATGGTGATGGGTTTTGTGTATGATTTGCCTTTGAAGCTTGGCAAACAAATTCGGTTAGGTAAAGGGTTGTGGTGGAATGGGTCGAACTACTTGAGATTTACTGAAATATTTACAAATACTTCATGTTAGTACAGAATTTTTTATTATCAATTCCTTTCTAAAGTTGTGATTGCATATAAAGAACATATGTGTGTGAAACGGTGTCTTATATCTGAATAAAATAGTAGTCTGGGTGTTTAGAACTTGTTTAGTTTATTTAAGACAAACAAAAAGTAAATCTATGGAAGAACACGACCCTTCTTAATCTATAACCTCTAAAGAGAGAGTATTTCTCCCTTAGAACAGGAATATCCCATAGCAGCGTCCCTTCTGCCACGTGACCGTATGTCCTCCCACAGCCTCAAGTGAAACAAAATGAAACAGACAACCCAAACCAAATCATTCCCACTCTTTTCTAGACTCATTGATGGTTGTTTCCACCAGAAAATACTAGGTATAAAGAAATTTTACAGATCAACATCAGACTCATGCAATAATTTTAGGAAATATTTTATTCAATACTCTGTAGAACATTGGGAGAATCATTAGACATATATTTCAGATAAGAAGCTGTAAGCCTAGATATTAGACCTTGGCTACTAAAAATTGTAAGTATTGAAATGAAAAGCTTTCCAAAATGCATCTAAATTAAAATTTTGCTCAAAGTAATTATTGCTGCTTTACTCTTAGTAATTTGTATGGTATTCCTGGTTTTCTTTTCACCTGTTTTATTTCTAATATATCACTGCCCACTTGCTTTATATCACAATTTTCTTCACATCCTGTATTCTTCTAATACCATTGGTAGCACTTAATTGAAAAAATATGATGTCTATTCTATGCCTTTCAGCAACACACATAGCATTTTCTTCACATGCCTATAAGAACTCTCTCCGAGGGAAATCGGAAAACTTGGATCAATCCTTTGGGATCTTAGAAGTGAAACATTCTAGTTTGCTTTGCATGAAATGAAGGTTCTGCCATTAAAAATGGTATTTATTAAATTAACCCTCCTTGGTTTCATATTAAACCAAATTACCTCCAATCTATATTAATATTAAATTGAAGGAGTCTAGGTGGAACATAGTTCGCAAGGTACTGAACTGCTAATGAGAAGTTTAGCAGTTGAACTTGTCAGTCTTTACTACAGAATGACAAAGTTTTCTACTTCTACAAAGATTTATATCCTTGGAAATCCACTGGGTCAGTTCTACTCTGTCCTGTTGGGTCACTATTTGTCAGAATGGACTCAATTAAAGTGAGTGAGTGAATATTAAACTAGACCTCGATTCTTTAGGAAGAAATTTGGATAGTCCTGTGGGTTAAGTATTGGACTTCTAACCGCAAGGTGGGCTGTTCAAACCCACAAGGCACCATATGGGAGAAAAATGAGGTTATTTGCTTTTGTAAAGATTTACATTGTCTGAAAACTTATGAGTAGAAATAGATTTACAGTCATGGGAAAGAAAGAAAAATATAGAGGCCTCTAGGGAGCAAGAATGGTCAGTTGCTCTCCTAATAATCCTGTTATATCTTTGGACCTACCCTGAGGCAGATCATACCAAAAACACCCCCAAATTTATTGCTATTAAGTCAATTCTGAGTCATAGTGACGCTGTAGGACAGAATAGAACTGCCCCTGTGAGTTTCTGTAACTGTTTGTGGGAGTAGAAATGCCCTATCTTTCTCCCAAGGTGCCTTCCACCGGCTACCTTTGCGGTTAGGAACCCTCTGTGTAATTGCTACACCACCGGATTCCCTGAGGAAGTTCATGGACTTTGCAATCTTTGGGGAGCCCAAGTCTACTGTGGAGCAACAGACAGATTCATGGTGTGTCAGAATCAATTTGAGTTGACTGTTGACTTTTATCTATGTACATACTATAGTCCAGAATAGAGTCTGTTCACTGAACCTCACAAAGAATCTAAAACAAAGATATACAATGATCTCAGTGGATAGGTTTTTAGGGAACAAAAGATATCTTTGGTTTCTAAAGTCCCAAATTCCCAGGCTTGCCTTTAAGCAATCCATCATCCTTTAGCACTAATTTCTGGAAATTGATTTCAATTTAGACTCCTGGTTGTGTTAACCTGAGGAGTTTTTTCAGAGCCTCTTTCACATCCTTATTCCTCAGACTGTAGATCATGGGATTCAACATGGGGAAGACCACAGTATAAAAGGTAGAAACCATTTTGTCCCTCTCCAGGGAATAGCTGGAGCTTGGGCGAGAGTAGATGTAGAGAATGGAGCCATAGTACAAGGTGACAGAGATCACGTGGGAGGAGCAGGTGGAGAAGGCTTTGTGGCGGCCTCGAGTGGAGCGGATCCTCAGGATGGCAGCAATGATGAAGAGGTAGGAGGCAAGGATGTGCACAGTTGGGGCGATGACATTCAAGGCCAGTAGGAAGTAAAGCACTGCCTGGTAGCTCTCTTTCACATCACATGCCTACTTCACCAGTGGTGGGACATCACAGAAAGAGTCATCAATGACATTGTCACCACAAAACTCCAATGTAAATGTGTTGCTGGTGAGTATGACTGCATTGATGAACCCTCCTGTATAGGAACATATGACCAAACAGACACACAGTCTTTTTGACATGACCTGAGCATAAAGCAAGGGGTTAGAGATGGCCACGTAGCGATCATAAGCCATGGCAGCTAACAGGTAACATTCACTGTAGGCCAGTCCAGCAGAGAAGAAGAACTGGGCCAGGCATCCTGCAAAGGAGATGCTTTTATCCACAGAGATGCATGTCACTAGGATCTTTGGGGTGTAGACAGAGGAATACCAGAGATCCAGGAATGACAGATTTCCAATGAAAAAATACATGGGTGTGTGCAGTCGGGCATCATTACATACTAGCATGATAAGCATGGTATTTCCCACCACAGTCACAGAGTACATGACGAGGAACACCATGAATAAGATCATCTGCATCACAGGGTCTGTTGAGAAGCCCAACAGGATGAATTCCGTCACAGTGTGGTTGTCCCTCTCCATGACTAAAGGATTCATCATCTACAATTAGAGTGGAGAAGAGTGTATTTCCCTCAACTCATATCCAATGAATGCTTCCTATGGACCAGATACATGCGATGTGGTCAAGACTAAAGGTTGTAGAAGTAGCAGAGCTGAGCAGTAATCCTGACTTACTTGATGTGAGTTCTCTTGAGTCTCCAAATATTCATTTCACGAAAATGCATTGATAGTGGGAGTGTCCCAATGCTGCTGTGCAGTCTATTTATTTTTTTTCTCATATTGAAGTCACAGTGCTGTGCCTTATTCTTGAGCAACATGTGTTCAATAGGAGAGAGAGTGAAAACAATAAGGAATCATTATGTTCTGTAGAATATTAAATGTTATTAAAAATAAAAGTGAACATGGGATAATACCCACTCAGGAGAGCAGCTAATTGGATTGAAACACAGAGGAGAATCCTTCCTTTCTTCTTTTCTGGATAGGAATGTGCAAATTGCTCAGGTCCCATGGGAGCAGGAAGTCCCCCATGGTTTAGGATTGATGACATGCTGTCCTTGTGCCAATAGAGGGGGAGTTTTTCCTTCAGAGCCTCTAGAGGAATCTTGAGTACAATGATCATAAATCACAGGAGTGGGAAACAGATTGAGAACTGGTGAAATTTCAGAGTAAAGATAATTCCATTACAATATATCAAGCTCATAAAATGTGATCGCCTTTTGAGTTTTTCAGGATCTATAAAGCTGGAATTTAGCCTTTCTCTATAATAGTGTTTATCAACCTTTCTAATCCTGCAGCCCTTTAATATAGCTCCTCATGTTGTGGTGACCGCCCCAACTATAAAATTATTTTTGTTGTTACCTTGTAACTGTAATTTTGCTACTGTGATGAATCAGGTGACCCCGTGAAAGAGTCGTTTGACCCCCAAAATGGTCGCATCCCACATGTGAGAACTGCTGCTTTATAGTATCAGACATTAGCATTGTTCTAAAATAATGGGGTTTTTTTTGAATACTTCATGTGGCAGTTTCAGAATTTCCTGTCAGCTTGTGAAGGGGTGGAGTCTAGCCTATCCATTAGGCTGCAGCTTGATGACCTCATTTGACGGCACCATGGAGATAAGTAAACTTACCACTGGAGGTCATGTACAGACATACTCCCTGCTCTGTCTCCTGCTGACAAGACACATGGAACTACTAGAGCCTCAGTGCTGGAGGACCCATGTGGAGACCCCTGTCCACACTGAAACGTTTCACTGCCACTGGCTCTATGAGACTTTCCACCAACTGCCCTGTGATCTTACTGCATTCAGCTTCACTGCATGTTTTGCATGAGCCTGAAGAGGAATTTATAGCTTGGTACCAGGCATATGGACTAATATCAGCCTTCTGCCCTTGATCTGGACTGGGCTGGCATGTTTTCTCAATATACTATTGCTCTTTTATATAAAGGTCCTTCTTATAAACCTATGAGTTTCCCTGAATTTGTTGCTCTACTTATTCCAAACTAACACACATATATGCCCCTAAAATTAAGTTTATGGGTCATTTAACCTACTTCTACTCACAAACATATATGTGAGCGTGCTTCAGAAAGTTCAGAGAAAACTGGAATGAAAAGCTAATGAATGTTTTCCACACACTTTTTTGAAGATGCCTCATATGTGTATGTATGCATGTATCTTAAATTTAATCTAAAGTTTAAAGGAACGTAGCATATTATTTGATGTCTACTTGGTAATTATTATTATAATACATGGGAAAAGAGGAGGCTGTCTGGCCTAGGAAAGATGGATTAGTAGCAACTCAATGGCAGTAGTAATTGTAAAATGAAAATTATATGAAACAATGAAAATTAAATATGTCAATACTTATACACTTAATGAAGCAAATATTTACACACATATGTAGACTCTCCATGGATATATCCATGACTCAAATATTAGAGGTGGTATGTTTATTGGCGACTTGGTTTTTCTTAAAAGTGGAAGAATTCTTGATAACATCCAAGCAAAATAAATGACACTTCCCAGTCAAGTTCGTATAGGTTAAAACCTTGCAAAATAAATTTTGTGGTTAGTAACATTTTGTTTTCCGGAACACTAAATAGTTCCTCAAATGTCACACAATAAAATAATTAAGCTCTCTTCATCTTCACAGGGATGAGCCCTTTGAGAAAAATTGGTATGTACGTAAACTGTGCACAATTTATATTGTGTTTATTTGTAACATGAAATAGATTTCTGATTCCTTAGTAGAAAGCACTTCACATGCACACACGGGTGTTCCGGCTGGATACAAGGTGCGGGGCATTTTTCCTTGTGTGGGACAGATCCAGGGGTACAGAGCATCCTCATGTCTGTCTTTTCGACACTTTGTGGTTGATGGGTCCCAATCTTTGTGACCATAAGACTTCTGAACACCTACTTAACATCTGCTCCTTCAAGGATTTTAACACTGTGTTAACAACTCCACATGTTTGGAAATTGCTTTTTAGCTCTTCAGAGGATTCTTCTAGGAATCATGTGAAGGAATAGTAACTAATTGGAGAAAATCATTGAGTGTTCGCTTCAATTATGAGGAGGGTTCAAAGAGTTCATGGGGAAATTTATGTCAATTTCATCTTTTTCCCACCAACTATTGAATCTCCCTTTTATCTAGCATGACGCAGTGGTCCATTCACTTTCATTGTGGGCCTGCACTGTCATTGGTAGCAGGAAGAGAGAGAAATACAGAGATGAGTCCTGCGAAAAGTGATGTGCTGTCCAAGGAGATCTGGAGGTTTGGATCTACTCTGAGTTGCCTCAGATTAAAGGCTGGGCTCCCTACTTGTCAAAAATCAGCTTCCCAAAACCTCACGGGGCACAATTTTGTGTGGATATCACGTTTTCGTTGATTTGAGGGCAAGTATTAAAAACCTTGGGAAGTTTATTTTACTTCCTCAATATTTGTTTACCTTATCTACTTATGGGAATGATAAAAATTACCTTATTTTATTGCAAGAAGGAAGCAGGAGTCTTAGAGGCCTTAGTGTATAGTTTGACATGTGGAAAATAGCTAACATATATAAGGAGTTAAGTTGCAATGCTACAAAACAGTGATATGCTTATGTAAAACATTGCAAGGGTAACATTGGTGTCTAATACCTTTCCAAGGTACCTGATACATACTATCTATTCCAATCCTGCATCTTTCCATTTTCTACCTTGTCCCAATCATTCTTGGCTCCAAGTCTTCTCAACGTTTTCCAGCAATTTGTCACACTGTGGTGGCTTGAGTGTCGTCATGAAATCATGAAAGTGGAAGTTCTGTCACTGGTAATGAAAATACCATAAGGGCCACTCCTGGGAGATGGGGGTTTCTACATTAGAACAAACTAGAAGCAGCCCTGAGGATCTGCTTATGAAAACTAGCCAATGAAAATATTATGAGTCCTCTTTTTTAAAGAGGACTGAATGCAAAGGGCTTAAGTGGAGAGCAAATGCTTTGAAAATGATGAAGGCAGAGACTGTACAGATGTGCTTTATACAATTGAAGCATGTATGGATTGTGGTAAGAGTTGTATGAGTCCCTAATAAAATGTTAAAAAAATTTTAAAAAATAAATATAATTATAATAAAATCAGGAAAAAAGAAAAAGTAAGTTATTTGAAACTGATGATGGCAGCAGCTGTACAACTGTGCTTGATCTAATTGAATTATGGATGGTTATATAATCTGTAAGAGCTCCCGATATAATGATTTTAAAAAAAAAGAAAATACTATGAGTCACAAGCAGACAATTTCTGAATCATGAGTTTGGGACACGTCATGAGGAGGGATCCATAGCTAGTGGAAGGACATCCTTATTGGTGAGGTAGAAGACAGGGGAGTCTGAGGGAGAACCACCGTGAAATCGATTAGTGCAGTAGCTACCACCATGAACTCCAAACTGCTGGTGATTATGAGGAAGATGCAGGCACACGTTGTTCATTGTACGTGATGTCTCTATGAGCTGGAATTGACTCCATGGCAATGAACAACAGCAATAACCTTCCAGTGATCTAATGATCCAACCCGGAGTCCATCGTGATGCTCTGTCCCTTACTGGCATTCACGATCTCTGCGCTCCATTACTTTACAGCTGAGAATTCTCTTCTATTGTGTTTCAGCCCTTTTAGAGAATTTTACAAAGCCATATAATTGCTTTCACCAGGGGAAAATGAAGCAAACTCCCTCATAACACACTCTGGCATGGAAAACAAAATAGAGTCCACATGTTCCTTGGTGATTTTCTTGAAACCTGTCTATGCATACCTGTTGAGAGATTGGCTTGAATTACTGAGTGATCTGTTTGGTATCAGACCCCGAAGATTATGTCTATCTGATAGTGTGTGTGAACTCATTAGCGTGTTTACTTTACTGAACATAATATATTTACTTTATGAGTTCAAATAACATTTCAACATTTTCATCCTACATTATGTACTTATAGTACTTTTAGAAGCAAATCTCTGCCACCTAGAAATCATTTTAAATACACCATATTTAAAGAAATAGCCAGTTTAAAGATATTTAAACTTTTCTTTTGCTCCTCAGACTCCTACTTTCTGCTATTTTACTCTGTGGCTCCAGTCATGCTTGCGATATTCACAAAGGCTGTTGGCTAACCTGGTCCTAATGGTGGTCTGCTTCCTTTAGGTTTCTGCTCCTAGTATTTTGCTGTAATGATAATTTCCCTGTTCACGATGCTAAGAGAAATAAATAAAACACCCTTATTGTATTTTCAGCAGTTTCATTGATGGCACATAGATGCTTGTGATTTTTTTAAAGGGCCCTTCCTAATCCTTTATAATGACTAGTATGTAGCTCACTGGACTAGTTGTGAGAGACACATAAAACCTTCCATCTACCCTAGAATCAGAAGAACTAAGCAATGCCCAACTGCACTACCAACTGCTCCAAACGGATCATTTTAGAAGATCGAGGAGAGAGTGGGAGATAAATGTAGAACAGAATTTAAATGGATAAAAAAACCTGGTTGACTGGTTAGCTAGCTACCAGAGCACCTTCAAGACTAGTGGCCTTTACGTGCAGTCTGTAACTGAACTCATCGCCATGGTAGAACCATTAACCATTCACCACTTAAGATCGGAAGGACAGCATTCACCAAGGACAAAGTTCAGAAGATTCGTGAAGAAGGAATGGAAACAGGTGACATCGATAGAAGTGAGATAACCAATGGTACTTTGAGAAGATAACAATTGGTGCATTGAATCAGAATGCGTAAGAGTTGTTGAATGTGAAAGTATCATCTGCTGTGTCCTTCATATAATTCCCAATAAAAAGTTGTTTTTTCCATCTACCTTTAACATCTGAACTAGGCAACTTACCTAAACATCTCAGCCACACCATCATCCAAACAGAGTCCGCATCCGTTGCTCCCAGAATCTTTTATATCTCTTTTAGGTCCTCAGAGCTTTAGAGACCTGGTCTCTCAGGATTTAATAATTTGCAAATTTATTACCAACAGAATTAATCAAAATCACACGTTGACCAATTGGGTATTATTTAGAGAGATTTTTTTTGCTCTTAAGATTGTGATATCGTGGAATTATCTGGAGACTGATAATTATCATTCTATTTTGCATCATGAGGAAGATAAACATGCATGTGCATACTAGATGGTCATTAACTTGAGTTGATGCTGACTCCTAGCAACTCTGTAGGAATGGAGAGAACTGGCACTGTGAGCTTCTAAGACAGTAATGGTGAATGGGAGAAGAAAGCCCTGGCTTTCTCAGGCATATGAGATAGACTATATATTTATGAGGAGTCCTAATTGTGCAATTTTAAGCTGTTGGCTGTTAATAAAAAAATTAACTGTTTAAGTTCACAAGCCACTCTACAGGAGAAACATAAAAATTGATGCTTTGGAGTCTACAAGAGTAATTCTCTTTTATTATATAGAAATTGACACACACCCCCCCCCAAAAAAAAAAAGAAAATGACACACTGGCAATGGGGTTGTGTGTTTGTTTGGTTAGTTGGTTGCATATATTTATATGTGCATACTAAAGTATACCTGTTCATCAATAGAAATATTTCTGCATAACATCAATGCATCTCTCCATTTCTGTTTTTCTTCTCAACCTCCTCGAGCTTTAAGAGGGTGACCTATGTCAGCCATCAATGGGCTTCTTTGCTTCCCGTCTTCTAATGGGTTTGTTCATGCGCAGTGAGGAAGAGTGAGGTCAGAGTGACTTTCCCCAGGCTCTCTAACTGTTGAGGTGCCATAATCTGGCTGCATCTCTGGACAGACACCACAGCTCCAGCCAAACAGTCCTCTTTCGAAGTTCACCCTCCAGTGCCCTTGACCACGTACTTTTCTGATGTCTTCAGACCTAGGGTCGTAAGGTCTCAGAAGTTACTTATGTGTTCTCACACTAATTCTAGGGGTGGTTCCATACGGCACACATCACTTTCTTATAGTTTCTTTATTAGATGTACTCCTTACTCAAATGAAACACTGGTAATCTATAATTTAATCAAATTTGTTTAAAGATGATCAAGGGTGGTATTGTGGTATGAAAAGCGGGTGGAAAGCGAGACATTGACAGACACATGAACTTAGTCAAAGATACATGCCAATCGAGATTATAAATAGTGCATGGGTTGTTGGCACCTGTTGAAGTTTAAACTGTGACCACCCTATGGAAATAAAGAAATCGGTGATTAGAATTCCCGAATTGCGTTTTGAAAAAGTCTTTCACAATTTGTGGTCCTAGGGAAGTGATTATTGATGACTACAGCCACTTTCTGAGTTTCAGGGATCCAGATTCACAGCCCAAATATGTGGTCAACCTTAGAATATATAACAGAGCTGACTGTGCAGAGGCTGGATTCTGGCATGCAGGATGGGGCATTTGAGTACTGCCTAATATGACCACCCTTCATTTTCTGTATCTGAAATGCAAACAACAGAAATTACAATGTGATTTTAAAGTACCATCATTTTCTGAAAACACCATTGTCACCTGCATGGCAACCCAGTTTTACCAGACAATTCCTCCTAAGCCCAAATGACAGGGGAGTGATTTTCTTTTAGGAATAGTCATTAATTTTAGGAGGAACATTAAAAAAATTGCTTCATAAATAAGCCAATTAATTAAACTGACTTACTATTACATGTCAAAATTTGCAACAGTACTATGAATGATCTCAATGCCATCAGTTGGTTCCACAGCCGTTTAGGATAGAGCAGAATTGCCCCTTGGGTTGCTGAGACTGTAACTCGTTTTCTTTATACACCCATCTCCCTGCCCACTTCCTATTATCAACATATCTAGCTTAATCTTGAAAAATCATCTAATTCATGAACATGGGATACCACCAAATGTTATCTTTGTCCAAGAGCTATATTAGGTAGAAAGGAAAGCAGTAATTCCCTCCATCCCACAGGCACTTGTTAAGTACTCACTAGTTGATGCCGTCTCACTGATGCTCTGTGGGAGAAATATGAGGCTTTCTGCTCCAATAAAGATTTACAGTTTATAGAAACTCAGAGGCAGTCTATTCTGTCCCAGAGTTACTGAGTCAGAATCAACTCAGTGCTAGTGAGTTTTTATATTAAGTGGGTGAATGATGCTATGTGCGCTATGAAGAACTTAACGAAACACTCCTGAGTTCTGTGCACCCTCACATTCATTGCTATGCTTGAGCCCATTGTTCCAGCCACTGTGTCTATTCATCTCGTTGGGCGATTTTCTCTCTTGAATGCCCTTTACTTGACAAAGCACGGTGTCCTTCTCCAGGAATTGCTACTCTTCTTTATAACACTGGGATTGGGCTTTTCCATTAATATGCTCAAGGTAAGTGAGACAAACTCTCACCATCATAGCTTCTAAGCAGGTGCCCTCAAAGTTAGGTTATATTATTTAAAACAGCATCTGCTATCTGATACAATCTTTCTTTAATCAAGAGTGTACATTTCTGGCAACTAATGGACTGCAGTGATCATGGGCCCTGAAACAGCCAGGACATGAGTCTTTCAGTCCTTCAAATGCAGAGCATGTACTTGGACCAAGCACCCTAGCTATTTAGCTCAGACCTCTCAATCATACCTCTGCACCAAGGATGCTGCCAAACAATGACAGTGTAGTACAAATATGAAGGTATGTCTGGTTTTATTATATTGTGGATTCCTTTCTTTGATTCAAGGACTTCTCTACTGACCAGGCTGAACTTCGGTTACTCTTCCCATGATTTAGGATACGTTTACACATGAGTTCTTATCTATCTGTGGTAGTTACATAATCTGTTGTCAGTTTGAGACTTACGAATGAAGGGGTGGAGTTTACCTCTCAATCAAGTCGCAGCTTGGTGACTTCATTTGGAGGTGTTAAGGATATAAATAGCTTGCTGTAGGCAAGACACTGGTTCACTCTCTGAGATATTCCTGTTGACAAGCCACATGAAGACAGCATGGTGACAGTCAGACCCCTACAGCTGGAGAAGTCATGTGGAGACCCTGCCAGCATTGCGATGCTTACACCGCCACTGGATCCAAAAGACTTTCTACCCACTGGCCTGTGATCATCCTGCATTCAGCATCATTGCATGTGTTTTGTGAGTCTGAAGAGGAAGTTATAGATTGGTATTGGACATATGGGCTAATACTGGACTTATGGACTTGATCTGGACTGGCCTGGAATGTTTTCTCAATATTCCATTGCTCTTGTATATAAACCTCTTTCTTATATACATATGAATGTCTATGGATTTGTTTCTCTAGTCTACTCAGACTAACACACTATCCTTTTCCCTTGAGGTCAATATTTTATCATGAGCTGATGTCACTTCTTGCCTTTTCTTATTCCTTCTCAATTTTCTTGTGCACAGTTATTTCCTTTAATAAAGGCCTAGCACGCTGAATCCTTCCTGGTGTTTTATCCTCTGAGGACTTAGACTACTGCATTCTGCTTCACTGTTGCCCAAATAGTCCACTAGCTTTTATCTTCTGTCCCAGGGTACAGTGGTATTGTAAGTCTGTGCGCCTGTGGCAGGGATGCTTCCCCAATGGAGAAGTTTCATTGTCATAATAAATTGAAATAGAATGGTTTCTCCTGAATATCTTGGTCTTCTCTTCCAGTGACATACAAGAGTCAGCCTACTGAACAGGGTGATTGATTCCAGTCACCATAAGAAAATTATCTGTGCTACAAAATAGAGTCAAGAATTATGTTAAGGAGCTAGGTGAACTTAGTTATCTCAGTGGAGCTTCAGGATTTCTTAATAAAAAGTATTATGACCACCCAACAGACATGAGAGTGAAATTTCAGATTTCGCTAGAATGTAAGTTTGAGACATCGTATAATGTTTGCAATCAGCAGAGATTCAGGGAGAGAGTAAATGGACAAGAATCACGGAAAAGTCAGGTATTATGGTTTTTATTCAGTAATAGGAATAGTAGTTTTTATAGTTTCAGCAATCTCAATTATTTAGATACTTATTATCTTAATATCTTTTACTGGACATGAAATTGACTGTTAATATAGGAATCTTTTCAATATTGTTTATATAGATATTTATACAATGCTATTCCTTTGGGATTTTTTGAAGATCTCTTCTCCTGGATTGGCATTGTTTAAGACACTAAGAATTTACATATAGAACATATAACTTTAAAACATATGCTTTCACATATCCATATATATCTATATATATAAATATATGGATAGGTCTATACAGCAAGAAGGAATATAAAAACTAACTAGTCCGCACTGCAGTACTGATGGCTCTGTGCAACTCACTTCCACGGAACAGTTAATATAGTGGAAGTCCTTCAGCTCATGTGGGTTCAAAGTCAAGGAAGCTAAGCTGTCTTCCCTCAGGTAAGATGGACAGGGTCTGCCCACAGGCAACAAACATCAGGTGGGTCAGCAACAATCAGTAGCTCTGATCTGAGTGAAGCAGGCGTGGATGGGATATTGAACTCAAGCAATGAAAGGCACCAGGATCTACCAGCCTTAAGCTCAAGCGATGTATGCACCAGTAGCGTAGTGAAGCAGGTCTTGAAGAAGTCTCAACTCTAGCTACAGGATCCAACAGTTTGCCTCACCCACCGTTTGTGTAGCTCACAGGTTGAGGCAAAGAACTAATAAAGCCGCAACATGCTTTCCAATCACCAGAGAGCAAGAGAGATGGGCGCAGGCCCTGCAGAGCCATTTATCTCTTTGCCCTCCAATCAAACTGCAACCTGATTAATCCCACATGTTCCTATTGGCCAGGTTGACAAAATAAACCTAACTGTTATATTTGGATTCCTAAGATTGTTATTATCCTCGCTTCATTTTATTTCTAGAGATTTAGTAATATTTGAACATGATGATGGGGTTGAGATAATCTCTCAAACAAAAAAATATTATGAATACACTTAATTCTCCTGGTGTTTTCCTCTGAAAAGTAATATATTTTCTTGTTTAATTTCATTGACATTAGTTAATGATCCCCCAAATACCACCAGAATAATAATAAGAAAATTGAGCTATTAATGTTATTTTAAAGTAATGTAAATTATGTAGGAATTTTATTATTATTTGCAGGAAGTAGAAAGAGTTTATCTCTTAGAAAATATAAAGCCAACATGGCAGAAATTTCTATTTTTTCAGCAATATCTATGTCAAGCAGCTTATGATTACTCTGTTGGTTTCTGTTTGAACTAGGCTGTTGTGTTTGACAACCAGTACCATCTACATCTTTCTACTTCCAGATTAATGGGCATGATTTCGGGGTTTGATAAGTCCTTCTTGTTTTACTGGAGCTTCTTCTTTTTCTGAAATGATTTGGTTAGCTGGAAGTTCCTAGTATTTCGTCCTTTACTATTTACTTCAGTAGGGACAAGGATATATCTGTGCTTTATACAACTATATTAACATTGTATAACTTCAAAAGATAAATGTAATCTATCATATTTACCCTTTCTTTGTGTCACAATTTTATGTATTCTCCATATAGACGTTGGAACCATAATGGCATAGTGGCTACCCTTTATCCTTTGGTCTGCTAATGACAGGTCATCGGTTCAAAACCACTGGACCACTCATCTGGAGAAAGTTTAGGCTTTCTGCTCCGGTAAAGAGCTGTAGTCTCAGAAACAATCAGGGCCAGTTCTAATTTGTCCTGTGGGTTTATGAGTTGGAATTGACTTTTTTTTCAACCTCACAGGCTCTCGCTTAGCATGTGAGGTTACTTCACTAGAGTTATTATTTTGGTAATTGTATTTTGATGCCAACTATGTCATAATTTGATTAGTGGCAGGCTTAAAGGATCCTGGGGCGTTACAATAATCCACACAAATCCTATCTATGAGTCTTGGCTGATTTTCCTCTTTGCATGAGACCAGCAGATTGGTGAGATCATGCTTGCTGAGGTTAGTTTACACTGAGATGATCCATGTGTCCTACTAGGTCTTCATGCTAAACGCTCTGGAAACAGTTGATGTCAATATTTTCATTTTATTCACCAAGGAAATAGTGATGCACACCATCTAGTTACTCGTCCCAGGAAAGCACTAAACATTAATGCATCATGTTCTTTTTCTACACCGAGGACATAACTGTGTAGATGCAACACCATATGAATCAGTCTGAAGAGATCTTTCTATGAGATAGTGTTTATTTTATTTATAAAGGCAGAGGAATTTTTTTTGCATTTTACTTATTTACTGTTTTTTTCTAATCCACATTGCTTGTTGTTCCTAGCCGATAGAATCCATGCAAAATCCTTACAATTTACATTTAAATTTAATTTCTAATTTGTCCCAGTTTTTATATCTTGGAACCCTCTGCCAAGATGGGAAAAAACTCTTTGGCTTGAGTTTTATGTTTTCTTGATCATGATGGGGCATGATGGTATCCAAACTTGATATGTAACCTGAAAAGAAATCATCTTAGCATCTTCTTAGCAGAAGAGAACCTTGATTTATTTAAAGAGTTTATTCAGAGCCTCTTTCACATCCTTATTCCTTAGACTATAGATCATGGGATTCAGCATAGGGAAAACCACAGTGTAAAAGGTGGAGACTATCTTGTCTCTTTCCATAGAGTAACTTGATCGCGGACGGCAGTAGATGTAGAGAATGGAGCCATAGTACAAGGTGACGGAGATCAAGTGGGAGGAGCAGGTGGAGAAGGCTTTGAGGCGGCCCTGGGTGGAGCGGATTTTCAAAATGGTGGCAATTATGAAGAGATAGGATGCAAGTATGAGCACAGTGGGGGTGATGACATTCAAAGCCAAGAGAAAATACAATACAATTTGGTAGCCATCTTTTCTGCCACAAGCCAACTTCACCAGCGGAAGTAAGTCACAGAAAAAGTCATCTATGATATTGTTACCACAAAAGTTCATGGCAAAAGTTCTTTGGGTGATAACAGAAGAGTTAATAAACCCACCGAGATATGAGGCTGCCACCAAAAATGCACACAACCTGATGGGCATTGCCTGAAAATAAAGCAGTGGTTTTGATATGGCCATATAGCGGTCGTAAGCCATGGCAGCCAAGAGGTAACATTCACTATATGCCAGCGCACCAGAGAAAAAGAACTGAGCTACACAGCCACCAAAGGAGATGCTTTTGTCCTCAGAGATGCAGGTCACTAGGATCTTCGGGGTGTAGACAGAGGAATACCAGAGGTCCAGAAAAGATAAATTACCAATGAAAAAGTACATTGGTGTGTGGAGCTGGGAATCGTTACAGATCAACACAATGAGTGTGCTATTTCCCACCATAGTCACCGAGTACACGCCAATAAACACCACAAATAGGACCAACTGTATCATGGGGTCTGTTGTGAAGCCCACCAGGATGAACTCAGTCACAGTGCTATTGCTTCTCTCCATGGCCGCCATCTCACCTGAGGAAAAATCAGATGGTGCCACCTGAGTTGCTTTGCTGCGTAAAGGGAAACATGTGAGCGAATTCATAGCACATCACTGCTACATCTAGAAATCTAAGCTTCCTCCAATGACTTTCATTGTTGATTTGGAATGATTCTTTCCCCACCCCCAATTTGCACCATCACTCATATTGCTCAGTAGACATTCAATTTCACATTTCTGAAGTCAGTGAATTGTTTTTCCCACGAAGAAGGACTATCAGACCAAGGGGGAAACAGACTGGACCTAAAGCGTTTCCATAGGAAAGACCGGACTTAGGACCTAATTCTAAAATATTTTTAAAATTTGATATTTTTCTTTTGTGTCTAGCATATACTGGAATACCTTATGTAGTTCTATTTCATAGTAGCATCTAGACCACGGAACCCCAAATCGTTGCCATAGAGTTGTCTGTGATGGAATGTGATCCTATAGGAGAGTTTAGAATTGCAAAGGAGGACTTCTGAGACTATAGATTTTATAAGAAGACAAAACATCATCTTTCCCCTGTGGAGCTGCTGCCAAACCACCAATGGGTCTAAGGGAGAATGAGGTTACATCACATGGTAACATACGTACAAATTTTTAGAAATATAAAGCTGGACGATATACAATAATGAGATGATTCAGCACACAGATTTAACTGTACTTATACATAGCCTGCGAGAACCACCAAACACAGACTAATAACGAACCAATTTTAGGTTTAAGCAAAACTCATTGTCTATTCCGAAAATGAAAACAAAATATTTAATATTTCTGTTATTTTAATTTTTACCATTGTGGGTTTTACCCTTAATAATAATGATGCAAAAAACCAAATGTGCCTTAAACTGACAAAGAGGCCCACAATTCTGTTTGGTTATACATAAATCTGCAGTGACCATGAAAAATACTTTAATGTAGTGAGTATACAGGATTATAGGTAGCAACTATGCATCTCTAACCCATTAAAGTACTATCCCATTACGTTAATTATAAACAACCTGAAGTCCTTTTGTACTTAAATGAACATGAATCCCAGAAAATACGATTTTTATGATGTGTAGATTCATCCTAGTGGAACCTAGGAGCATTCAATTTCTGTGAGCGTTTCAATACTAGTGCTAAGATACGGGCTTCTTTCCAAGTAAAATAGAGAAGATTGTCCCAATTAGGCTGTGGTGGCTGTCAACCCCAAGGTCATCCGTTGGAAACCACCAGCTGCTCCAAAAGAGAAAGAGACTTTGTACAGCGGTAAAGAGTTATGGTCTCCGAAACCAACCTACGGGGGAGGTTTCTACTCTGTCCTCTAGGTTCGCTTAGTCGCCTAGCACAATAGCATTGACTGTGTTTTTCTGAGATGTCACTAAAGATGTTCATATTAAGGCCCAAAGAAGTCAAAGGACTATAGTTAATGATCAGTAGTGCTTAACAATTCATCACGCCTGCCTGCCCAGTTCATCATCATCATCAGCGTCAGCATCAGCATCAGCATCATCACTGGAGCTGATTCTGTCTACTAGAGACCATAGAGGAGAGAGTACCATTGCCTTGTGGGCGTCCCAAGCTGTAAATTTTTATGTGACCAGACAGCCTCATCTTTTGCCCTTTGAGCATCTGGTGGTTTTGAACAACTGGCCTTGTGGGGTTATCAGTCCAATGCATAGTAGCCATCAGAGATGCAACATTATCATACTTTCATACTTACTGCTTTTCCTTCTACTTCTCTACTTGCAGGTTTGTGGTGTTATTACCCCAGCTTTCAGTGCCCTGAGATCAACCTTTGTGAGGGATTCCCTTCTAAATCCACAACTAGTCCTGGAGACCAGAGCTGGCTTTGTGTTTACTTTCCATACGTGAATGAACTCTCCTATGTCCAGTGGTGTCGCTCAATGCTGTAAATAATCTTGTCACCCTGCTCCCTACAGTTGAACTTCTCTGTAGTATCAGACCATGCAGAATCTGGAGCAGATGCCAGAGAAGTCTGAGACCTACACCTGGAACCTTCTGATTAAGTCAGCCAGCACAGTACTCTCTACTTGCTCAGTTTGGCTCAGGCTCCTGCTCCCTCTGAGGCTGGCTGGGCCCCCCTCTGCTTCCTGTCCTCCATCCCTCCTGCTATCTTTCAGCAGCTGCTCTGAGGTGACTCCCCTTGGGAAAAGGCAGCACAGGGGCTGGGAAGCCACAGCTGCACCAGGCTCTCTATGACAACCTGAAGCTTGTGGGTCCCAGAGTCCACAAAGTGTGGTGCCTCCTCCAGCCAAGGTCACCAAAGGAAGGGGAGGCAGAATCAAGGCCCTATGGTCCCCATGGCCCTGTCCATGGAGAGCACCCAGCCCCCTGATCTCATCAGGCTTGAACTCGCCTCTACAAGCAAGAAGCAATGTTTCTTGGACAGCATTTCCAGACTCCCAGCCTTATGGCCCTAGCATCGCAGGCAGCAGTAGCCGAAGGCACAGGGAGGAGCACCCATGCAAACCTGGCCCTAGTTGCCCCCCCCCGAATTTTTTAGATGCCTCATCTGACAGTTTCACCTGGTACATCCATAAAACTGAGTCCTGGACAATTCTTCTTTCCCAGACATCCCCACAAAAATAAATGGCATGATTTCCAAGATAGGGGCAATCATTTAATATCACTCTTGACTCTTCCTTTATACTGTTTCTGAAAAATATCAGCAAACACCTCTTATTTCCACCTTCAATACATAGATGCACTCAGAGCATGACCAGCTTCTCACGGCTCCGTTTCCCTTCTAGCCTAGTCTAAGCCATGACAGTCTCCTTCCCTGAGAGCAGTCACCTCCTGGCGCTCCTGGTGCTTCCATTCAGATCCACCTGGACTGTTCGCATCAGGACAGTCAGTGTTCCCAGGAAAATGCCACTTCCCTCATCAGCCTCCTTTCTTTTGAAAGCTCCAAAGCTGTCTCAAATGATCTGAGGAAATATCCAACATCTCTCCCAACGTGGACTTGCTCACTGTGATGTTGCCCTCAGTCCTTGTGTGCTGCTGATTCCCACTAACTTTCCCTTCACGGTTTGCCTCCTTCCAGTCAGCGGGCCTGGCCTTGGTATTTCCTGGAGTAAATGGGGCATCATCTGTGCTGTTTGTAGTTGCTCTTTCTGGAGGCTGGAAATCCTCCTGCGTCCTCCACCTTCTCCACAGCCATTTTCCTAGCTAGTTCTCTCCCCTTTTGCAGGTTTTTCTTCGCTCTGTGGCTAATTTTTAAAAGGATTCCTTGACTCCCACATTGCTGTCCATTTCCCTGACTTGCCTTCCCCCTTTTCCAAGTTTATTCTTTCCACTAGCACCACTCAGCCCCCACTATAACACACTGTTAACCTAGTCCCTTTCTCCTCCCTCAGATATGTTCTTTCCCATTTTATTTTCCATTATTGCTTATTGTTATAAAATTATCGATAGCATATTTTCCTGTATATAAGCCGATCTCACCAATTATGTCCATCAGGTTGTATAACCATCACCAGTATCCATTATCAAGATTTCTGTCTCCATGAACAAAAATTCAATTCTTTCTAAGCAATGGCTTCCTCTTCCCCCTCCTTCCTACCCTCAGCGTCCACTACTAAACTCTAATCTCCATAAAGGTGCCTATCCTTATTGCATATATTCCTCAGTGTTTACCTCAGGTTGATTTGTAGTTCCATTGTGAGATTGGGTAGGCTGTTTATTTTGGAAAAATCTCTTAACCTAATATGAGGATAATTTTATGATTGGACAAAATATTTGAGAACATGGAACTCATCAAAATTAAAAGTGCATTCCTGTAGCAAAAAGCAAAACACTGTTGGCATCTGTGTCAATCGTCTTAATCTCAATCCCTCCTGCTTAAATATTTCTGATTTCCATAATCTCAGAATTTGATGATTTATGTAAGATAATGAATAGCATTTCATATTCCCTCTAAACTAAGCACAGGATTTTGTGTGCTTGGTTGAAGTATTCAACTATTATTATATACATTATATTATTTATTCTTCACAATGTATTATATTATGAATTTATATGCTTTATAGTATTCATTCAGCACAACATATTTCTTGAGCAGATGAACCTCCCCCCAAACACACTTCTGTCTAATTGAGAAATCAGAAATATTCATCTGTAATAAATGAGCCTATTCAGGGTTTTGGAGGTTGTAAATGTTTACAGGAGCAGATAGCCAAAACTTTATTCCTTGAAATAGCTGGTGGATTTGAACCAGCAACCTTCTAGTTAATAGATGATCAAACTGAGATTTCAGAATTTGTTAATTGTGCAGTCTTAATCCATACGCCAAGTTATTAACTACTTTGTCACCTCCTTTAATATTTGATATCAGGATCGAAGAAGCTCCTACTCATGGGAGGCTTTCCAGGGGCAGGAAGCTTTCTAATGGCTGGTGGGTTCAACAGATTGACTCTGCAGTTTATGGCCCACAGTGTAATTCACCAGAGCTCAATGTCAATATGTTTGTTTGTTTTTGCTTTTTTGGTCTTATAAGGTAGAACACTTCAGGGATTTCTGTCTTTTTGATTATGATACTTTAACAGAAACCAATGGGTGTGCTAAGTGATGCATCCTTGTTATCACAGGTGGGTGCCTCCTCCTGTAGAGCCAGAAACCATTTGCAAGCACTGCTTTGGAGTTGGTTTTCCACAGGGCAACCAGAGCGTTCCTATGAAAGTGACAACCATGTACTGGGAGATTCCTTTGTCCCTTATGTTACAGCCTACTCTGATTAAGAGCATAGAAACGGCCAATTCCACCCCAACTCAGGATCAAATCACGTACCTGCAGCTCTCATAGTCGCAAGCAATGAAAGCATGCAGAGTTTGTTTAGCTGTCTTATACCTTCCCAGGCTCCCCAGTGTATTTGATGATTTAAGCACCTCAGGGCTTCATGCTCAGAAAGTTTCTGAAAGGGCAATTAACTAAAGAATGTGATGACCTTATTTAGGACAATCTTCCTCCATACAAAGAAGAATTTGTAAAAAATAAAATAACTGACGATTTTTATGATATAATAGAAGCTACTTTGTGCAACTCCCTTGTGGTACTTTGCTTGTAAAACACTTCTCAGAAGTCCGCATTGCAGTTCTAGCTACAGACAAGAGAGTCAGAACAATCACTTAGCTGCCATAAGATCAACTCAGAAAGAAGGGGAGTTAAAATCTGAACTCAGGACAATCTGATTATAAAATTCATGCTTGCTCCCTTTCAAAGAAGCATAATCTTTGAGTACCTATGGGGCTCTGACTGTATTCTTTAAGTGTGAACTTCACCCACTTTTAAACTCTATATAGATTTTGCAAAAGTACATTCACTTGTGTTCTTCATCCACGCATGACCCAATTTTGCAGTGACATACTTAAACGCACCTGTTGCCTTGCTCCCATTCTTACCATGTTATTTATAGTGTGATTAGTATGCAGCAGGCACTCTGCCTGGTGCTTTGAAAGTGCTATATCATTTTTGCCTGCACCATAGTCTTAAGAAAGAAGTATAGTTATTATTACTCTTTTACAAATGTATTATCTGAGACATGGAAATCCCTGGTCATACAGTAAGGTGACAAAGGTGGCGTGTGGATGAGTCAACATTCCAAACTAGTTCTCCCAGTGCTCCACATCCTTCCTAAAACCCAGATATTATCTACAATCTAGTATGTTCTTTGTCTAGTACGTTCTAGTATGTTCTAGATATTCTCCCGGGTCTACGGACACGAGACAGAATAAAGACATGGACCCTACCAGAAGAAGCATGCAGTTTATTGGGAGTAAATAAACCTCTATAAAGAAGTTCGGTAGGTTAAAATAGCACTAACCATACCTGACACTGGGTGACATGAGAGTGGAAATTGCGCCGTGAGAGATCTCACACAGCAAGAGGAAACACAGTTGCCATGTGGTGGAAGGGCATTTCTGAAGAAAGAAACAGAGCGTGCTATTCTTTTAAAAATGTTTATTAAAAGATCATTTTATTGGGACCTCTTACAACTCTTCTAACAATCCATATATCAAATGTATCAAGTATATTTGTTTAAATGCTGCCATCATTCTTTTCTAGATCTTTGCTTTCTATTGAGCTCTTGGTATCAGCTTCTCTCGCCAACCCCCTTCTGACCCCTTGATAAATTATATATTATTATTATTTCCGCATCTTACAGTGACCACTGTCTCCCTCCCCTCAAGGTTTCTGTTGTTCGTCCCCCTGGAGGGGTGTGTGTGGCTATGTGTTGAGCATTGTGATCAGTTTCCCCATCCTCCTCTCCTCTCCTCTCCTCACATTCTCTCTACCCTTCTAGTATTGTTATTCCCATTCCTGTTCCTGGATTCTGTGTATCCTGAGCTCTTATTTCTTATCTGTACCTGTGTACATGCTTTGGGCTAGCCCAAAGTGAGAGGCAGCAATGGGGTCATGATAACCGGGGATGAGCAAGCCCCAAAGAACCAGAGAAATAGTGTGTGTTTCACTGGTCCTTTACTACGCCCTGGTTGACTTACCCCTTCCCAGTGAGCCCTCTCTTACGGCATGTCCCATCATCTACAGATGCGCTTTGAGTCTCTGCTCTGACTCCTCTCATTCTAAACAAAATGGGCTTTTTGTTTGTTGGTTTATTTGTTATGGGTCTTCTGATACCTGTTATTTGGTCCAGACTTCACCTCATGATTGCACCGGCTGGTGAGCTTCTTCCTTGTGGGTGGGGAAAGCATCTTATTCTTTTCTTAGGTGCCATCGAGTTGGCTCTGCCCCATAGCCACCCTATGTGCAACAGATCAAAACATTGCTAGCCCTAGCACTGTCCTCACAGCTGTGTGCATGTTTGAGACCATTGGGGTCACTGTGTTCCAACGTGTTGATAGCCTTCATCATTCCCTGCCCTTCCTTTATCAAGCATGGTGTCCTTCTCCAGGGACTGGTCTCCCTTGACAACATAGTCATACAAAGAGTAAGTGGAATGGAATATGGAGAATTGGTTGGCAATTTAACAGAGCTCTCTGAAGTAGAGTATATTTGGAGGAGCAGTAGAGATTAAATTAAATGACATCACAGATCTCTTAAGGCCACACCCAGAATCGTCATGGAGATAATGGCCTAACCTGAATCAGTATTAATATTCTGGTAACTCTGTGGTGCTAAAGGGAAAAGCTTGGTGGTATTTCCAATTGTAGGCAATTCCAGGTGTGCTTAAATCAAATCACATATAGCTGATCTAAAGTATGAATGCATAAAGTGTACCCCAGGATCAGAATATTTACTTGCAATGTTTATAGTCCTACAATAGATGTCTAGTCTACAAGTTCTTGGCGTGTTAAGAGCACTGCTGACCTCACCCTATATGTAGTTCTTAAACCTGAATCAATTGAGCACTTCATGGCCTAGGTCCTCATGGAAATTCCATAAGGGAATACACACAATGACTGGATTAAGTTAGATTTGATTTTCACAAATATAATTCCTAAAAAATTAATAATAATGGAGAGAAGGAAGATAGGAATGATGTGCTTCCAAACCAGGATCTCTACTAGAAAATTTTCATTTAAGAGGGGCCTGCAAAACATCCATGGAAATATTCCATTACTTTTAAATTAAATGTTCCCATGAACTTTTGGAAAGAACTCTCCTTGTATTTCCATGTTTCATAAAAGTTATGTGATAGATATTTTTACCAATTTTATTTTGTTGCTATGGGATTGGTTAATTCAAAATATCGGCTGATTGTATAGAGCAGCGATAGGCTTTGCAAGCAGATTGTGAAGTTAAAACCTCGTACATTATTTCTGCACAGTGTGCTATGAATAGAAAATTTAGACAAAAAGAAGAGGCTTCTCCCTTGATCTGCTTGGATTTATATTCAAATAGTTCAATCTCTGTCAGTCTCATGAATTCATTAGCCCTTCCTCATGTGATTACAAAAGTGATCATTTCTGCTGATCTCCAGAAAATTTCTGTTCAAACTTCCCAATTATTCTAAGCACAGCATTTATTGGGATTTGGCTGTGTGCCAAATCCTCTGCTCAGTATGTAATGTGAATTATTTCATGTAATTTCTCACAATCCTATGGGGAAGGAACTTCTGGTGGAAAAGCTTTTTGTTACGTCATAATTGTAATGCATAGTGGAAGTGTATTTTGTGATTATCATTAATACAAGACAGGGTTCATAAAGGAAAATGTGTCACTGTGGAATACATTTTTCTCTAAGTACCAATTAAAGAATTGTTTCAGAAGATATTCATAGAGAAGTACTAGAGAAGGTTCACCTTGTTTGATGTCTCTTACTATCCCAGGAGACCACCCTTCATCACCAGAAGACATGGGGGGAGGGGCAGGGAGTGGGGGGGACTCCTAGGGAAGCACAGCAACTCCTGAAATTCACAAAGCAAATCAATGAATGTGCAGAGCTCGTTCTAAAACTGTGCCTCTGACTCCACATTTGTGCTCCTCAGAGTTTAACAAATTCTGTGACATAAATCCTTGCTTTGACATAAATCCTTTCCTCCAAGAGTTTGTTTCTTTTCGTCATCTCTTGAAGCAGAGGGACTACAAAGTTCAGACCTCCTAACGTTTACTCTTTCTTGTTCAAACCCCCGGTTCTATCCAGTAAATAATGTAGCTTAGTGAGAGGGGAGCATAGGCAGAAAAGAGACTTCGCATGAGCTTTCCAATGAAGTGGACTATTCAGATGGATCTACACACACGTGCACACGCCAACGCTTGATTTGGAGATAGCCAAGGTTCTGAGATGCCCTCTTCATCGTTGTGGACTAAAAGAAGTTCACATTCAAACTCTGTACCCGGTTGTTCAGCCTGTCTTCATCATATCTTATTTTATTCCATACATTTATCTTTGTTAAAAAATATGCACCTCAATAAGGTCTTCCCAATGATTCTCTGAAGAATTGTGACCCATTGCCCACCTGCCTCTAGGACGTCCTTCTCAGCTTTGTTTCAGCACATTTCTCATCTGCCTTATCATTTTGCTTACTTATTAATTTTCTGACCTGTTCCCACCCACTGGGAGTTCAGGAGGATGTGCTGTTAGTCTGTTTTTCGTTTCCCCTTCTTATTGCTTGAAGTCAATACTTACACATAAAACAGTATCTGTCATGCAGTAGGTGCAGATGTATACAAATCCAAAAATTTAATTCCAACTGTTTTAGTAATAAAATATAAGCCCCAGAGGAATTATGCGTCATTACATGTGACTTGCTGGATCTAGAAATCTCTGACAGGCCTGTGAACTTTGCTAGAATATGCAAGACCAATTGATGGAAACTACTCACCACAAAAACTGATCTCTTATTTTTGTGGGTCAATTATATGGTTAACTCTTTCAAATAAGCAAGCAAACAGAATAATTCACTATTGTTAAGTCAATTCTGACCAAGTTGCACATTTTTACTCTCAGAGTTTTCAGAAATTGTCACAGAATGCTGGTGGAGTAGGAAAATAAAGCTTGATAACTCCTGCCATGTGACATTATGTAAATCATTATTGAATTATTGTGAAAATCAAGAAAAGAAATCTGTTACCAGCAATACCTGAATTACTCAAATAACAAACTTTTCAGGGATACCATGATTCTGATAGTGCAGAATGCAAATAAGCTCATTACAGAATCTTCATTCAATAAAAAAATCTTGATTCCCCAAATTTTGTAGAATCTTGGAATTCCTCATGATTTTATAGCTTGGGGGAATATTTTTTTGTATTGTTAAATGTTATCAAATTGGTTCCAACTCAGAGTATAATTCCAGAAGAGCTAGAGAATTTCTGGCTACTATTATGAAGGAAATCAGCATAGAAGGTCCTGGACAGAGTGGAAGAAACATGGAGGATCTGATTAAAATTATATTAAAAAAATGACCACACTTCCTGCTCTGATGGGGGCTGATGATACTCCATGACTATGGCTCATAAACACCCTTCAAAGTTGGACATGAACCCACACCTGGGAATCAACTCTCAGCCAAACAGTGTTGTTATTTTTTTCACTAGTTTTATTGAGATACAGCATAAATACCATACAATGCAATAGTACGGTTATTTTATGAAGGGTTATGCATTTATCACCTCGATCAACTTAAAAAATCATTTTATTGGGACTCCTACAACTCTTATCACAACCCACCCATCCATCCATTATGTCAAGCACATTTGTACATATGTTGCCATCATTTTTCTCAAAGCGTTTGCCTTCTACTTGAATCCTTGGTATCAGCTCCTCATTTTCCCCCTTCCTTTCCAAACCCCCTCCCCCATGAACACTTGATAATTTATAAATTATTATTACTTTGTCATGTCTTACTCCCTCTGACATCTCCCTTCACCCACTTCTCTGCTGTCTGCCCCGCAGGGAGTGGGTTATATGTAGACCTTTGTAATCTGTTCCCCCTTTCTCCCTCACCTTCCCTCCCGGTATTACCACTCTCACCACTGGTCCTGAGGGGTTCATCTGTCCTGGATTCCATGTGTTTCCAGTTCCTATCTATACCAGTGCACATCCTCCAGTCCAGCTGTATTTATAAGGTAGAATTGGGATCATGTGAGTGGGGGTTGGGGAAGGAGGAAGCATTCAAGAACTAGAGGAAAATTACGTTTCATCATTGCTATACTTAACCCTGAGTGGCTTGTCTCCTCTCCACAGACCTGCAAAAGGGATGGGTTCTGGGTTCCCATGCCCCACTCCCCCTCATTCACAATGCTATGATTTTTTTTTTTTTTTGGTCTTTGAAACCTGATACCTGATCCCTTCAATACCTTGTGATCTAACAGGCTGGTGTGCTTCTTCTAAGTGGGCTATGCTGTTTCTCAGTCAGATGGCCTCTTCTTTATCTTCCAGCCTCTAGGACTTCAGATTCTATATCTTTTGACAGCCAGGTACCATTAGCTTTCTTCACTGCATTTGCTTATGCACCCCCTTTGTCTTCAGTGATCTTGTTGGAGTAGGCTGGTGTGCTTCTTCCATGTGGGCTTTGTTGTTTCTGAGCTAGATCACCACCTGTTTATCTTCAAGCCTTTAAGACCACAGACTCTGTATCTTTTGATAGCCGGGCACCTTCAGCTTTCTTCATCACTTTTGCTTATGTACCCACTTTGTCCTCAGAGATCCAGTCGGTAGAAGCTGGTGTGTTACTTCCATGTGGATTTTATTGTTTCACAGATATATGGATGCTTGTTTATTTTCAGATATTTAAAACTTGATGTTATATCTTTTGGTAGCTGGGCACCATAAGCTTTCTTCATCACATTTGCTTGTGGATTCATTGTCTTCAGCGAATGTGCCAGGAAGGTGAGCATCTCAGACTGCCGAATTGTTAGAACAAAGTGTTCTTGTGTTGAGGGAGTACTTGAGCACGGACCCATTGTCCATCTGTTTCCTTAATATTAAACATATAAATATACGTAAATAGATCTATTTCTGCCTCATCATATGTAAATATATTTATATAGGTATATGCCTGTATTTAGATCTCTATAACTACTCTTTGCCTCCTAGTTCTTTCCTGTTTCTTTGTACTTTCCTCTTGTCCCACTATCATGCTCAGCCTTCATTTGGGTTTTAAGAATTCCTTTTAGGTACATTGCCTTTGATTCAGCCCTGCCAGACTTCTTACACCCTCCTTGCCACTGATTTTGCATCACTTATTGTTCCCTTGTCCCTGGGTTTGTTAACACCCACTTCCTTTCTCCCACCTCCCCTTCTCCCATGTCCCCCTGGAACTATAATTCCATTGTTCTCTCTTCTGGCTTGTTTATCCTTTCTATCCCTTCCAGGTAGACATGCTGTGCAAGACTGAGTACAACAAAGTGACGATAGAATGTAAGACAATAGCGACAACAATAAGAACAACACACAAAAAAAACCCTTATAACTAGTTCAGAGTCTATTTGTTGTCCTTTATGAATGCTTTCCAATTAAGTCTGATGGGGTGCCATGCTCTGGTCCCACATATATCTCTGGGGACTTCATTGCTCTCTTATCCCCGCTGCTCTGCTGCATGCCCACAGAGGCTGGCTTTGGAGTAGTGAACTCAGGGCAGGCATAATTCCCATTGGGTGTCTCTAGTGTTGTCCCCAATGGTTCTATGGGTCAATGAGAATTGTTGTGTCCTGTGGTGATGTCGGCCCTGTAGTTGTCTCTATGCATTGCTGCTCTGAGCAGAAACATTGTCTTCAGGGCTTTGTGAGCCAGGATGTGCTTCACTCTTCTTTTTTTCTTTCTTTACCTTTTCCTCTTGTTGGCTCCTGTGTGCTCTGATCAGACAAGTCCCTCTTCTTGAGCTGTAGCTTCAGTGCTGTCCTCTGAAGTAAATTCTTCTGGGGGGGGGGTGGTCTTGTCCATTTAGTTGGTAATGCGACTGGCCCCTCAGACCTCTCTATCGGTTCCATGCTTCATGTCAGTGTGTTACATTCTTGTCTTGGAGCATTGGGTTGAAGTCTGGTCTATCTTTCCCTGTGGAGACACATCAACACCCTCCCCATGGCTACCCATGTCTTTTTTCCCCCTTCCTTTTTAGTGGGCTCCAATATGTATCCCGTATGTATATCTGAGTTTAGTCTGGCCCTTGCCATATTACAATCAATCAAATTTTAAGCATTTTTGTCCTTTTTGTACCCACTGCTGCTGGTGCTCCATGACCCCATTCCACAGGTACCACAAACACATACTTCCCCTTCTGTGCCCTCAGATAATTATTCATCAAGTTGCTATCTTCATAGATCTACTCATTTTGAATTCTTTATACAAATAAAAACATACAAAACAAAGATGAAATGTTCTTAGTGGGAGA
The DNA here is from genome assembly GCF_050624435.1 of Tenrec ecaudatus. Classification (NCBI taxonomy): domain Eukaryota; kingdom Metazoa; phylum Chordata; class Mammalia; order Afrosoricida; family Tenrecidae; genus Tenrec; species Tenrec ecaudatus. The sequence goes on from NC_134533.1 coordinate 18,253,204, forward strand.
TGTTGAGTGAGTTCTGACTCCTAACTCCCCTATGTGCAGTGGAGGAACTCACTAAGCCATCCTCAGTATTGTTGATCTGTGTGAGGCCATTGTTTTAGCCACTGTGTCAATCTGTCTCCTGAACAGTTTTCCTCTTTTTCACAGTCCCTCCATTTTACCAAGAATGATCTTCTTTTCCAGGGATTGGTCTCTCCTGATAACAAGTACAAATCACATGAGCCAGTCTTGCCACCCTTGCTTCTAAGGAGCATTCTGCTGTGCTTCTTCCAGGATAGATACTGTTCTTTGGGGAGTTCATAGTGGTTTCCATATTCTTTGCTAATCTTCTAATTCAAATGCATCATTTTTTTTCTTCGTTATTCAATGTCCAACTTTTCTATACATATGAGGGAATTGAAAATACCATTTCTTGGTTTGGGCAAAGAAACCTTAGACCTCAAAGGAGCATTCTAGCTTCTCAAAAATGTAAAGAGGTCTTATAAATCAGATTTACCCAATGCAATGCATTGTTTGACCTCTTGACTGCTGCCTTCATAAGCACTGATTGTGGATCCAAGGAAAACAAAATCCTTGACAACTTTCATCTTGTCTCCATTTATCATGATGCTACTTATTTTTCCATTTGTGAGAAATTGGGTTTTCTTTTCATTGAGGTATAATTCATCCTGAAATCTGCCATCCTTGATCTTCATCAGCTAGTGCTCCGAGCACTCCTTATTTTCAGCAAGCCAATTGGATAGGACAGGTTGTGAATAAGCTTTCCTCTTATCCTGTGACATTCTTAATTATATATTTCATTTTCTCTGATGATTTGCTCAGCATACCAACTGAGTTAAGCATGGCGAGGGGATAAAACCCTGACGATTAACTTTCCTGTTTAAATTATGCAATGTATCATTGACCCATGTGCAGATTCCACATAAGCATATTGTTCTTGAGTTCCTGTTCTTCTTAGGGCCAGCCAGAAGGTGTTATGCTCCACACAGTTGATTGCCTTTGCATAGTCGATACACATTCTTTTTATGTTCTTTTCTTTCAGTCAAGATCTATCAGACTTTAATAATGATATTCCTTTTTGAGGTCCTCTTTTGAATCATCCTGAATTTTGGGCAGCTCCTTGTCAATGCAATGCTGTAACTGTTCTTGAATCATTTTCAGCAAAATTTTACTTGCATGTGGTATCAATGATACCAGTACCTTTTATTGAGTCACTTGTCTTTGTAATGGGTACAAATATGGATTTCCTCTAGTCAGTTGGCCATGTATCTGTCTTCCAGTTTTCTTGGCATAGATGAATGAGTGCTGCCTGTGCTTCATCAGCTGTTGAAACACTTCAATTGGTATTCCATCAATAGCTGCAGTCTAGATTTTTGGTAAAGCCTTCAATGCAGCTTGGGCTTCTTCCTTCAATACCATTGGTTTTTGATCTTATGCTTCCTCTTGAAATTGTTGAATGTTGTGGTAGTCCAGGTTGACTAGAGAAACAAATTCATTGACATTCATATATGTGTAAGAGAAAACTTCATGTCAAAGAGAAATTATATATTAAGAAAACATCACATCCCAGTCCAGATCAAATCCATAAATTTGATATTAGCTCATATGTCTCATGCCAGTCTCTAAATTCCTCTTCAGACTCACACAATACAGGAAGATTACAGGCCAGTGGATGGACACTCTTGTGCATCCAATGGTGGTGGAAGCATCTCAGTGCTGGCATAGGTCTCCATGTGGCTTCTCCAGCTCCAGGGCTCTGGTTCTATCAGTGTAGCTCCATGTGGCTTGGCAATAGGACTGTCTTGTAGGTAGAGTAGGTGTCCCACCTATAGGGAGGAAGATAGGAGTTCCCAGAATTCTCAGGAAAAGTCCATGCCCGCAGATGGGCCTCATTGGCTATGACCTGATTGACAGGCTAGATTCCACCCCTTGGCAACTTGACAGGAAATTATGTAATTGCTACAAGTGTGGACCAGTTATTTTCATCTTCTTTTGCTGCTTCCTGAATTAAGTATTCTTCCTATAGATTATTTCAATATTGAAACTCCAGACTTTATTTATTTGTTTAGTTCTTTCTGTTTAAGATATATTGAGTGTGTTCTTCCTTTTGGGCTTTCTAACTCTAGGTACTTACACATTTGATTTTAATATTTTACTTTATCTTCTTGAATTGCCCTTTGAAATTTTCCATTTTTGTTTTACATTTCATCTTTTCTTCTATGTGCTTTAGCTATTGTATGATTAGAAGCAAGATTCACAGTCTCTTCTGACATCCAGTTTGATTTTTAACTTATTTTCTGTCTTTTAAAGAAATTTCTGGTCTGTGACATAGTTGGTTTCTGGTCGCATTTTAGCTGCTAATCATTTTTTTTTCTTCTTCATAATTTTTTCCCACTGATGTTATCAATTTGTTTCTATGTATTCCATCTGAAGAAGTCCATGTAAAAAGTTGTTTTGCGCTCTTGATCCATGGTATCTGTGAAGAAATTATTGGTCTTGCAAAATTCTGTATGCCATCCCAGAGATGGTGTTAGGAAGGTGAGCACCTCAGAATACCAGGTTATTAGAACAAAGTGTTCTTTCATTAAGTGTGTACTCGAGTAGAGACCCAAATACCCATCTGACAACTTAATACTTAACATTTAAAATATAGGTACATAGTCCTGTACTTTTATTGTTATACATTAAATATTTATATATGTGCATATCAGGCTTTGTTTCGATCACAAAGATTAACTATTATTTTTTCTCTTTGTTTACAAATTTTGTCTTCTAATCATCAATAATGACCAAAGCAACTTGGTTGCTTGCTTGATCAATTGCATACTAAAGAGATTGGTTGGCTATTTCAGCTTCTTTGTTTCTAGCTTTCATGGTTGGTGTGCAAATCTTAATAATAGTTGTATTCACTGGATTTTCTTGAATCCAGATACATATAATCTTCATATAATCCATTATACTTTGAGACAGATCTCGAAATGTGCTTTTTTAAACATTTTATTAGGGGCTCATACAGCTCTTATCACAATCCATACATATACTAATGCAATGCCATTCCTCTTGATTGCTTTATTCCCAGCAGAGCAAACCATCTGGCTTTCTCATTCAAAATGGTCAATATCAGTCCATTTCAGCTTAATTAATGCAGCATTTCCTCAGTTATATTTTAAGGGCCTTTCCATCTAAAGGCACATCTTCTGGCACTGTATCTGACCATGTCCTGCTGCTCTTCATGAGGTTCTCAGCATCTGAGTGTCCTACTTCTATTCTCCTGGTTTTCATTGGGTAATTACTCAACAGTAGGCAGCTTCTTCCTTCCACTCTTAGTCTGGAAGCTCTCCTGAAACCTGTTCAGTTTGGACAACTCTCATGACATTTGAAATACCAGTGACACAGTCTCCAGCATCACATCACCACACAAGCCACCACAGCATCATAAGCTGACCAACAAGCAGTGGCAGCCAAATAATACAGGGGCCTATATCACAAATAATAACATCCACGAGGAATCTATTCCTTAGCATGTTCCATCATAGGAGATCAAAGGGGCATTTTTTTTTTGCCTAAAATTATGCTCTGAAGGCGGGGGTGGGTAGGAAAGAAGAGCTAATGGAAATAGAAGTCCAAGGAGGAAGCGGGAAGTGTACCATCACATTGAGGCAACCACAATTAATGCAATTAAACAAAAGGTGTTTAAAATATATGCCTTGTTGAACAATACATAGTATGTTAATTGGACCACAAATTTGCTTTATAACCCATCACCAAACCACAATAAATACTTCCCTCCTTCAAACCCCCAAAACTCATATAAAACAAAGTTGGGCCAATTTCATTTATGAGACTCAGAATGATGCTGTTTAGAGAGAGCTGATTCCAATGTAATCTTTGTATCCAGTCACACTTTTACCTCATATTCCATATTAGGTTTTGTAGAATCTAAGTAAAAGCCTATTTTTGTAGTTGTATATGCTAACATGCATTTGGACGGTCGTTAGGGTTTCTGAGGTTGTAAACCCTTCTGAGTGCGGACATCCTAACCTTGCTCCACAGAAGCAGATGGTGGCTTTGAAACATTGACTTTTCAGTGAGGAGCCCAGTCTAGAACCCTCCTGGGTAGGCTGGATATCTTGCACCTCCTCCTCTCAGTCATGGCTGTGCTGCTGCCTGCTTCAGGAGCTTGCCTCTTGGGGTTCTATCTATTTAATTTTGGTCAGTGGAGGAAGGAATTGAGAGGAATAAGTAGTAGGCATGATTCTTGAGCAGTTCCACCCCTCCGGGCTCAGCAAGGGTTTCATTTACCCCAGGAAATGCTTGTAACTTGTTTACTGCTCAATTTATTACATTTATGAACTAAACTTAAAGTACAACTTCTTTAGTTTCTGCATATGTTTACTATTGATTAGACATGTTTCCTTAGGCATTAATGCTGCAATTGAATATTCAATACAACTGAATCTTCAATAAATTAATGACAAAACATTTCACATCCAATGGTGACACAATATGTTGCTAAATGCAACATGTCTATTTAAAATATCACTATCACAGAATTCATTATTTTCTTCATTATGTCTACACTTAATATTGTAACCTTCCAAGATCAATGATGTACTTGTTTTTAAAGTTCCTATTTTTTTAGTGATAATATTTCTAAATTTCCCTACAGTGGAGGTAACCTTACAAGATAAAAACAAGTAGGACTATCCTCTCCATTCCAACATTAATGTGATGCTCTGGACTCTGAGATACTGTTTCCTCTTTGGGGACTGGAATAGGTCTTTTCCTAAATGTAAATGAAACAGCACAAACATCTCAAGTGGTTGATTTCTTTTTTATAGTAGGCTTTCCATGCCAAGATGAAATTTTATGACCAGTATTTGGACAGTTTTAGATTTCTTTGCAACTCTTTTCCTTTATGGTGATTTACTTTCAAGCTCCTTTGGTCAATATCAAGGAAACCTTATTTATATTATTATTATATTAAAACATAGGAATTTCACAAAGCTAATTCAATTATAGAACTTTATTTTAATTTAAAGTGTTTATCCAGGTTCTTCATTTATTAAACCAGATGTTTCGGGATTTACTATAAAAGAAATCAAACAATATGCACCTTTTCTCTGTTTTCTATATAGGAGATTAGGTTTGTGCGATTTATTGCTAGCACTGCACGTTGTTATGATTTGTTTATTCTCCATGTGTCTACTATTCCATTTTAGGATATACCACAATGTTTATACCCACTCTACTTTTCATGGCCATTTAGTAAGCTCTGAGCTTTAATGTTTTAGGAAATATCCATTTGCGTTTGTACAGATCTTTTTTTTAAAGAAAATTTATTGTGAATTGGGTGAAAGTTTCTGCCCAGCAGATTGTCAGTTTTACAATGAATAATTCACAGACATCTTTTTTCATCTCAACCATAACAATCTCCTCAATGTAGCATCACTTTGTCCCACTCCTGTCTGTGTTTCCTATTTGATGAAATTGTGAGTACCTAATAGAATAGGTGGGCTACTCATTTCAGTAATATTGCTTACTATTATACCCTCATTGCTGATTTTATGAATTCTCCATACTCTACCTGCACACCAGCATTATTTTTTATCTTTATTTTAATCATGCAGGTGCATATGTAAAGGTTTTGCATTACTATTTCAGGATCATATAATTTTGTCCTTACTCTTTCCGTTTCTATCCTCATTTTCATCATCACCAGTGTTAGGCAATACATAAGGTTGAGGTCAAAGTGGTTACCTTGCAAGCCAGGACACATTGAAATAATGGAAAAGGCTCATTCGACAAACAAATCAACCAGGAACTCCTCAGAACAAATAATTACCTTTTAATTACTGATCTGGGACATTATCCCTCAAGAATGTGAGAATCAGACTATGTCCTTAAAATGGGAAAACTCTTATGATTCACCATGTATGCATGCACTTCCTTTTTAAGAAATCTGTAAGAGGATTATAGCACTAACTCATTGACACAAATTGTAGAAAGAGGTTTATTTTATCTCCCTGGAAGTTGTATTTTTGGACATGACCCTACTATCTGTCTTGACCTTTCTAAGCTCTCCTTTGCATGCCTATGTGGAGAGGCGAGGATGAGGCAGATTATTTCCATGTCTGACTTATAGAATTCAGGTATGTTTTGGCTTCTATGCCCTCATTCATAGTAGGCTACTTAGATGTAAAAAAGAAACAAACAAGTAAAGGTAGTAACATAAAATTAGCCATTATTCAAGTAAAAGATGATTTGGAGCTGGGAAGACTTAAACACAAATTATGACTCTGTTAAGTCGTTGAACTTAGAGAAATATATATAGCCTCTCTAATCTTCAGCTTATTGTTTAAAATGGGTGCACATATATTTTGGGAGTGGTGAAGATACATTTTGCTGTCTGTAGAGTCCACAGGAAAATATTTGAAATATAATAACGAATTCTAATAGGTAGCAATTAATACCATTTTTGTTTGTGAATTTTGTTTTTGTCCATCGAAAGAAGTTTGTTGATAGAAAAGGCAAGGGGATTGGTTTCTATTTATCATCAATAATTGCTAGTTTTTTAATGGTGCTTCCCAGGATGCGGTTCTTGTCTCAGGACATAGCTTTCTGGAGCTCTGGCTCTCATGTTTTCCTCCTTTTCTCCTCTGCTTTATGAAAATGACATCCCAATTATGTATTCAAGAGGAATGTATAGCAGATCTACCCCTGAGGGTAAATCATCATCTGTAAGCACTGTATGTGATACCTTTATTTTAACCATTGCTAGTTCCTTTCCTGGCTATAATTTCCATAACCTCCCGATCGATTCATTAGTAGGACAGTATTGGGCTCCTTACAATTCTTAGTTAATTAGGTGGTGAGTAGGACTGTGGTGCTATTTTTCTTCTTCTTCAGGCTTCTTGATTGTTAAAATAATTGCTTAAGAGTAGAGTACACTCATTGATGCTAATCAATGAAAAGAAATCAGAAAGTTGGCCATGCCAAATGTACACAGGAATTCTATGAGTTTGTGTAGGCTTTAAGTACTTCTATCACATGTAGATGTCAAATATGATCAAAATGATGTCTTACAGTCTTTCTTCCACTGACGGAGAACAAGTATGTTTCTAGTGAGAGTCAAGTTGGTGGCAGTATGTTTTCTTTAATTTGGTTTGTACTGGAGATGCTCAATGTATGGGTTCAAGAGACAAAATCATTGCAAAAGTTTCCCTTTTATTCCTCGTTTAATTAAGGAGACCCAACTCGCTGTTAGGTAGTAGGAATGGAATCAGGCTTTAATCTTGAAAAACTACAATTGAATGGGCTCTAGCTGGTTTTTAGCCACCGTGGTCATCAAGTGACTGACAATGCTCTTTCAAGTGACTCTGTATTCAGAAGGCTGAAGGATGATGCCTTCTATCGAATCATCAAAATACCAATTTTAGAACCTGATCAAAATGCAGATGTTGATGTGCAAAATCATATATATGTATATATACACATAGATATTGGGATGAAATTTATTATTTGGGATGGTCTTATTGTCTTATAGAAAACATTACATATATAGGTTCTTGAACGTATATATGTATCTCCAATATTTCCTTAAGTGGTTTTGTAAAAAGGTCATTTTTACATTATCTTGAAGTTTTAATCTATGATTAAATGTGATCAGGTTAATTTCTGCTCTGTTCACTTAAGGAGCTTCCAATCAAGATCAAATCTCCTAATGATCATAGTTAACACATGGTTGCTCTATACGCCTAACTTTATTTTATGTGCTTTAGATGTGCTGCTTCATTTAACATGTTCCTCCATCTTCCTGCTAAGGAAGATGGTACAAGGTAGATGGTACCTTTTGTCCTCATCCTACAGGTGAGTAAAATAATGAGGTGAAATATGGCAGGCATAGAAAGGCAGAAAAACTTCTTAGCTAGTAAGAGGTACAGTCAATCTTCTGATTGTCCTTTTATTTCTGTTATGAAGCTGTCAACAGAGGAGCTAATTGTCTGTGGCATTTTTATCAGTAGAATTATTCCTAAGAATCACCACATTGTTTCTTATTTACAGCAGCGCTGCCTACCTGCTGTTTGCAAACCTTGATGAAGAGCTTATAACATGGGCCGCCCCTTGGCTTGCCTACAACTCTCGATGAATACCCAACTTCTCTCTTCTCTTTCCAACTCCATCTTTTTCTTGGCTCTGGACCTCAAATTTAAGGGGTCTAGTTTACCCACTCACAGGAATAGTTGATTCCAGAAATTTTCATTTAAATCAAACACAAGAAACCATACTACATGCTAGTGCATAGTTCATGACCTGAAACTTCTTATTTCCTATTGGTTCTATGTATTGAAATATCTGTTATGTATGCCAGTGTATACACAGAATTTTGTACATATTATGTAGTAAAAAAGGTATTTGAAAGGAAGAAAATGTGGTCACTAAAAAGAATAAAGGAGTGGACCACCAAAGGGAATAAAGAGATGGTAACTTCTTACTATTATACTTTTGTCAGCTTTTAAGATTTGTCTTGATACCTTATCTTTCGATGTGGCTATTTTAAATATGCTACAGAATAGAATTTACATAAACTAACACACTACTGTATGTGAACTATTCATAAATAGGAACAGAGTAAGTTCAAAAGGAGTTCTCAGGGAAGAAATGTCTTCAGGAATAATATTTATTAATAATATTTCCTCTTCATTAATCATGTTTCCCTAACATGACATTCTTAAGGAAGTGAATTTGGGCCAGGTAATTGTCACTTTTTCAAATGCTGTTGGAATTATCAAAAAATAGTTACCTTTTGTAGATTACTTCTTGTGTGTAAAGGAACACTGATGCTGCTGCTAGGTAAGCATTGGGCTGCTAACTGCATGGTCGGCAGTTCAAACCCACCAGACATTCAATGGGAATGAGATGTGGTTATCTGCTCCCATAGAGCTCCACAGCTTTGGAAACCCTACATATGAGCCTGGATTGACTCCGTGGCTGGTCTGACATTGTCTTAAATGGTCTGTGTTATTTCATTTAATCATAATTAGTTCTATCTTTATATTCATTTTACAATTAAAAATAAAACCATGCTGGATCCTATACCATGAAGGCAACGAAGATGGTAGACTGCAGTCATTGTCTCCCTGACTGTTTTTGTGGTTGGTCTCCATAGTCTTTGACCTGTAGGGCCCCCAAGCTCTGAAAGTTGCATCAGAATGATAGAGAAGCCGCACAGGCATCTTGCCTGACTTTCCTTTGGGGCTTGTGGAGCTCACATGGGAAAATGCCCACCATGGCTCGGTTAGAAGTAGAACAAAATCAGGATCCGACATTACTGAAGGAGACCGGTTGTCAGGTTCTGAAGAACAAATAAGCTTTGGAAATGCAATGACTGTGAACTCCCCACCCCCTAAACAACAACAGCAACAACAACAACAAAACATGCCACTTGAGAAAAGACAAACCTATCTGCTTAACTCTACTCAGTATTGTGGTTCGCCTCCCAAGCCAGAAGAAACACCTTCCCTGGGAATAACATTCAGATGGTCAAGATATTCTAGCAGATGAAGACATGGCCTTGCTTTCTCACTGAGGTTTTGAGTTGTCAGCTCTGTGACATATACGGTGTTTGATTGTTTCTTCACATGGGTGGAGGGTACTTTGAGAGGAAGGTTCATTTGAAATAGAAATATGACAGAATCAAACTTCACCGTGACAGAATTTGTATTCCTGGGGCTCTCATCTCAGCCAGAGATACGGCTTATCCTTTTTATTGTGTTCTTATTCTTCTATTTATTAACGGTGACTGGGAATATCATCATCATCACGATTATCCGGGTAGAACCCCATCTCCACACCCCCATGTATTTCTTTCTCACCAATTTATCCTTCCTGGACATTTGCTACACATCCACCAACGTGCCACAGATGCTATACAACATGGTGGGGAAGAAGACCATCTCGTTCTCTGGCTGCGCTACTCAGATGTACTTCTCCCTCTCCTTCGGGATGATTGAATGTGTTCTCTTAGGTGTCATGGCTTACGACAGATATGTAGCAATTTGCCATCCTCTTCATTACACTCTCATTATGGACCAAAACACCTGTGTCCAACTGGCAGCCATTTCTTGGTCCAGCAGCTTCCTGAGTTCCATGGTTATCAATCTTCTCACCTTGAGTCTGCCCTACTGTGGACCCAATATCCTGAATCACTTTTTCTGTGAGGTCCCTTCTGTCCTGCGATTGGCTTGCACAGACACCTCACTGACTGAGTTGGTTGTTTTCGTCTTCAGTATCATCATTGTCTTCATTCCTCTTCTCCTCATCGTGGTTTCCTATGTCAGGATCCTTCAATCTGTCCTCAGGATGGGGTCAGCTGCAGGGAGGCAAAAGGCACTGTCCACGTGTGCCTCCCATCTGACAGTGGTGGCCCTATTCTACGGAACTGCCATCTTCATGTACATGAGACCTCAGTCAAAGTCCTCACGGGCAGGGGGTAAGATCATTGCTGTGTTTTACACTGTGATCACGCCCATGCTCAATCCCTTGATCTACAGCCTAAGGAACCAAGATGTAAAAAAGGCTTTCAGGAGAGCTATCGCAAAACAGAGGATCTGAGAGCTGCCAATGGAACACGGAGATGAACAGCTGACCTAAGGCCACTGCATTCTGACTCTGAAATGATGGAGTAAAACATTGTAGGAATAAAGGCACACGTAAATCTAAATGTAAGCTAAGCAGGACACAAATATTTCTAAGGACAGGCTGCAATTGTAAAGTGTGAACAAATCTACATTTAAAAAACAAAACTGCCGTCGCTAAGTCTATTCCAACTTATAGTGACTCTACATAGAGTTTTAGAAATTAATTCTTTCTGAGGGCATACAGTCATCTCTCTTCTATGGAGTGGCTGGTGCTTTGGGCCTGCCAGTCTTCCAGTTAGCATCCCACCCACAGTGACTTCAGGGCTCCTCGAACAAGCTCTGTTGCTGAATGATAGCTCTGTTCTTACTCATTGAGACAACGTGGTTCTCTAATGTGATAGACCATCTGAAATTGTATTTTAATCACAATAAAAGATCACATTCCTACTTTAAGGATCTAAGCCACTTTGACATAGGAAAGCAGTCTCAATTTTCAATGTCAGTGCAGATTTAGATAAAGGGACTTTTGATGCAACATGTCACGTTTTTTCTAATCTTGTAGCTTAGAGGAAACAAAACATCATGTTGGTTATGTGGTAAGACCTAATGGCGACCCCTGTATGGAGCTGTCCTTTGCAATGAATTTATCATAAAATGCTTTATTTATGTTCACCTAAACCCTGCCTTACCCCAAATCCTAGGATAACTCTACCTCTTTCTTTATTTGGTGGGTCATTCTGTTGTTCTGCTGGGGTGTGATCTTTGCAATACATCAATAAATATGATTTTATTTGTTTCTTGATGTATGTCAGTGATTGTATGGGAAAAGATAACAATTATCAAGAACAAGTTATCCCAGCCATAGATTAATTAATTGATAGATTCATTTACTCATCAAACATTATTGAATGCTTATTGTTATTAAAAACAATAGAAACATTTTCTGCTTTCAAACATGTGTATATCAGACACACATGTAACAAATGTATAACATCTAGAATATTCATACAAAATATTTATAGTGTAAAAATAAATATATACACATTTGTTGACAAGTTTCGATAACTACCATAAAGCAATTATCTCCATGGTTCCATGATAGACAATAATAGATAAAGTATTCTCTGTGAAGTCATAAACATATACAAGTGTGTGTGTGTGTATGTTAATTGAAAGTAAATTGGATAATATCACAAATTCATGAAAATAAATGTTTCAGTTCTTTTGAGCTTTTATTCCAGGAGTATATTTGAAAGGAATGATTAGAAACTAGAGAGAATTAAGGGCATGGCCAGATATAGTTTAGTATTAATAACTCAGAGGAGCCGTGATGGCATAGCACAGGGCTGCTAACCACAAGGCCAGCAGTTTGAAGCCACCAGCTCCTCTGAGGGAGAAAGATGAGGTTTTCCACCCCATAATGATTCAGTCTCAGAAACCCACAGGGGCAGTTCTGTAATGTCCTAAACGTCTCCTATCAGTCAGAATCAACTCGATGACAGTGCATATTAATAACTTGGGGTGGAAGTTTTAAAAAGTCTCTGATTGATAGGGCTTTCACTTAGAAATAAACTGTTTCAAAAATATTTCTTATATGTTGATGCTACAACAAATAATGCAATTGACCTTTTGGAGATTCTCAATTACTAAAACGCAACATTGTCTTCCACTTAAAATAAAGGCTGCATGGCATCAGGAAATGATGCAGCTCACTGAGATAGGTAATATCACATATTTGAAATTTATTTGTAAAGAAAAGGAAACAGCAATAAATCAAACATTCAAAGTCATTACACAAAAATTTTATTCTGTATGTTTGTCTTATACAAAGTGCTTGATACACTTTAAACTTAATACACGAATTCATGTTCAATACCCCGAACCCTCTTGTTCTCAACTTATCTCAATGCTATCAGGTCAATTCCGACGCCTAGCAACACTATACGACAGGATAGAACTGCCCTTGTGGGTTTCTGAGACTGAGATTGTAAACTGTTTGTGAGTGTAGAAAGCACATCTTTCTCTCATGAAGTAGCTAGTATATTGAGTTTTGAATTAAGATTAGAAGCATATAATAAGTACCAATTTTCTTGGAAATTTACATAAGCCAAAAATAACATTTCAAAATCTCCTAATTATTAGTTAGTAAGGAAAAATTATGATTAATTGGCTGAATATGCATCAATAAAATCCCTTTTTAAGAAAATATACAAAATGTTTAAAGATATACACAAACCAAAGCTAATCTTAGCTCAAGAAAATTACCAACTCATCCTACTTCCTAAATTAGAAAAATGAGTCAATGAATTCCATCATCAACGTGTATGTTTCTAAAAAACAATTTGTTATTAATGCCAATTTATTGATCTAAGCAGTTAACTTTTAACTAGGCCATTTCGATTAGAAGATTTAATGTTGGGTGAACTTAGAAAAATAAAGTAAACCAAATGGACCAGTCCCTTCTCAGGCCTCATCTAGACGTCTTCAAGCAAGTGGTCTTTCCTTTCCAGTCTTTGTTTCCGTTAGCATAAGGAAAAGGTCATCGTAAAGACAGGGAGATGGTAGTTATATGTCTTATGATTCTGGATGGAACAACATTGGGAGCAGACAATGATTCCATGGCTAACACGGGAGGAAAATCATTAGCCCTTCAATACACCAAATATCAAATTGAACAATTTTCTTCTTACATTTGTTTGGAACTCTGGCCAAAAAATATAATAGCCAGCAAATATAATAGTAGTTAAGTGCCTGGCTTCTTTCAAAATAAAGTCTCCAATTCACTGTCATTGAGTCAATTCTGACTCACAGATACTCTATGAACAGAGTAGCATTGCCCCTGTTGGTTTCTGAGGCTATATATTTTTGTAAGAGCAGAAAGCCTCATCTTTCTTCTTTATAACTGCTTTTGAGTTTGAACTGTTGACCATGTGATTTTCAGTCCAATGACCACTATGCCATCAGAGCTTCGAAAAATTTTATCAAAATAATTAGGGAATGAATTATTATCATAAACTACATATCATGGATGCCTAATTGATCACATTTATTGTATCTTTTGAGAATCAAATTTAGAGTAAAAAGAATAAAGCTAAAATTTAAACAAATTTAAATATCTGTCAATTTGGAAGAAGTCATTTATTTTCTATGGACATCAATCCCTTTATTTATTTAATAAGACAATTGCCGGTTTATCTCTAAGTATTTGGTAAGCATACAAAAACAGAAATATTCAAGAATCATTCACAAAATGATTTTATTGTTGAATCTGGGGGTAAAGAGGAATGGGTGAAATAATATCAGAAAAGTGGTTTAGAGCTCTAAATACCAGGCAGACTTTAGCACTGAATTGTAGAAAAGGTAAAACAATGGAACATTTAAGAATCTTGTTGTTGGTGCTGCCAAATCTAACTTGTGTACTCAGGTGAACAGAGTAGAATATTCACAGAAGTAGATAACCAGCTCTTTCTGCTTACTGGCTTTGTTTAAACCACCAACCTTTTGGTTAGCCACCTTTGCTTAATTAATATGCCATCAGGGTTCTTTTAAGAAATCTTAACTAAAAAAAAATCAAAGCCAGGATAATTACAGGTATCCTTCCTGTAGTCGTAATATTGTGTCAACTTGAGGGTATTGAGAGTGAAGGAATGGCATCTAGCTTGTCAATCAGCTCACAGCCCTATGATGCTTCCTTGTGGGAATGCCTTCTCCTGAGAATTCTGGGAACTTCCTCTCTCTCTGTCTTTCTGTTCCTGTTGACAAGTCACTTGGATAGCTGCCGGAGGCCTGCCAGAACCCTGAAGATGAGTCCACCACCATTGGATCCACAAGACTTTGCATCTACCAGCTGGTGATCTTCCTGTATTTTGCATCACTTTATAGGACTGTGTGCTTATGAAGAAGGATCTCTGGACTAGTATTGGACTTAGGGACTAATATGAGACTTATGGACTTGACCTGGAATGGGCTGGGGTGTTTTCTTCATATACAATTGTTCTTTGATTAAAAGCTCTCTCTCACACTTATGTGAGTGTCTCTGCATTTGTTTCTCTAGTCAAGCTGATCTAACACGCTCCCTAAGGCAAAGACTGAAGGTGAGTGTTTCAGCTTAAATTCCTTTCCTGGTAGAAGCCTGGGCATAGCACTAAGAATAAAAATATGTCCCTCAAGTCTCAAAGAAAGTCCACCATCTAATATCACTGTGCCTGGTTCCCAGCCTCCTTGACTTTGGTTAATTTGGCTTCCTTACTCTGTCCTTCCCTAGTGTGTCTACAGTTCATTTTATTTTCTATCCCACAATTCTAAGATCATCCAAATGTCTCCTTCACTACACTTTGCCTGGCTTTCCAAGGGGACATGCCCTCTTTCTAGTGTGCATTTCCACAACACATCACCAGTGCTTGTCTGGTGCAGTGGTTTTCTATTTCTCTTAGAACACAGGGCATTTATATTTAACACCTGTCTATGCAAATGTAAACTCTGTGGGATCAGGGACCACACACACACACACACACACACACACACACACACACGTATTCATTGAACCAGGTTTAAATACAGATTGCTTTAAAACATCCTCTCATGTAACTTGGGTGTGTAAGAAGCAGAATTGTTTAATTCTTAGTGATCTCTTCTTAATCTCTGCTGCATTCATTTTTGCCTTCCTTAGCCTTAGCACATCATTTACCCACTCTTTGTTGACAGAAGAAAACACTATTAACTGTGCTTTCTTTTCCCGGTCTTCTATTATATTGAGAATTATTTATGTGCTTACTTTGGGAAAATAATTACTTTGCTGTTGAGAATATTCACAGCAAAACACACATCAAATGGAAAGTTCTGCATATACAACTTAATGGCTTTGATGATATTGTTCAGTGGTGAGACCGTTCTCAACATCTTTTTCTGCTGAGTTGTTTCCCTTTATTACTCTAAAAACACTGTCCCCTAAGCTTCCTGTCCAATGGTGCCAGTTGCCGTTGTCAGCCTGACCTCATACAAACAAACAATCAAAGAAACTCATTGCCATTGAGTGAATTCATACTTTTTAAAAGAGCATAAAGCTGAAGGCAGGCATTTTTAAAAAATATATTTTTTATTGGGGGCTCATCCAGTTCTTATCACAAACCATACAGACATCCATTTTGTCAAGCACATTTGTACATTTGTTGCCATAATCATTTTCAAAACATTTTCTTTCTACTTGAGCCCTTGGTATCAGCTCCTCATCGTCCCCCCCTACTTACCTCCCCAATGAAACCTTGATAATTTATAAATTATTATTATTTCTTCATGTCATACACTGATCGCTATCTCCTTTCATCCACTTTTCTGTTGTCCCTTTCCCTGGGAGGAGGTTATATGTAGATCATTGTGATTAGTCCCCCCTTTCTTCTCCCACCGACCCCTTCCCCTCCTAGTATCACTACTCTCATTATTGTTCCTGAGGGGTGTATAGGCAGGTATTTATTAAACTGTGCTTGTTAGGTGTTTGGCGGTAGCTCTGACTGAGACTGACACTGTGTACAAGCGAAATCGACAGTGCCTGGTCCTGTCTCATGCTCACAACTATTGCTCGGCTTGAGTTCATTACTACAGCCACCTATCAAAACACTTTGTTGAGGATTTTCTTTTCGTTGACTCTCTACTAAAGGATACATGGTGGTGCTGCAGGTTAAGCACTGGGCTGCTAACTCTCGTTGGGAGAAAGATAAGTCTGTTTTTGTAAAAATTTATAGCTTTTGAAGCCCCATGGAACAGTTCTGCTCTGTCTTACAGGAACGGTATGCAGAATTAACTGGGTGGTAGTGGGGCTAGTTTACCAAGCATGAAATTCTTCCTTAAGAACTGCTCTTTCCTGACAACATGTGTGAGGTATGTGAGACAAAATTTCACCATCTGTTGTGCTTCTTGCAGTACAGATTTGTTCCTTCTCCTGGTAGTCCGTGCTATGTTTAATATTCTTCATCAATATCATAATTCCAGGGCATCAATTTTTGTATTTTATGGTTTATTTTAATTTTTTCCTATTTTTTGTTTTATCTCTTCTGATCAGTATTCTTCTTCAGACTCTCTGACCAAAATGGTCAGTAATGGAAGATGGGCGCCATTCCTGTTCTTCTGGTCTCAGAGAAAAGGAAGTCTTACTTCATGGAAGTGATTATTCACACATTTCGCATCCACCTTCTATTCTTGACTCTTCTTCCTTTGTTGAGCATGGAAAGAGAGATGAATTGCTGGGCCTTGGATGGTTGTTTGAAAACCTTTGATGTCCTCAGAACTACAAAATAAATTAGAAGGTAGAAGAGAAGCACCAACTGTGTCATTTTAGCAATTAACTAGAATGTCCATGGAACTCCGATTCTAAATCTCCAAACCAAGAATCAAAATTCCATGAGATTTTTGGTTGTACATAAGTAGACCCAGCAGTTTATTAGTTGACCTATAAATGAACAAATATGAAGTGATATCTATTCAATATATTTATGCTACAGACACTTTATAGAATTAATTGACAATCCTTGAAAAAGAATAAAGGTTTATTTTTATTTCACAGTTAAAGAAACTGAGAAATCCTCCCCCTTCATCTGCTCCCGTGTGCTCTGATCAGGTATGTCCTCTTCCGGAACTGTAGATTCAGTACCGTCCTTTGAAATAAGTTCTTCTGAGGGGTGGGGCAGGTGTCCACTTAATAGTTGGGATTGGGGCTGGCCCCCCAGAACCCTCCACTGGTTCCCTACTCCACACCGGCATGTTGCATTCATGTCTTGGAGCACTGGGTTGAAGTCTGGTCCCTCTTTCCTTGTGGAGATATAAGCAATACCCTCCCCTTGGGTGGGTTAATGCCCTGTGCCCCCCCCACCCTTTTCTTTTTTATTATTGTTATTTTTTTCCTTTCCCCACCTCCTTTTTAGTTGTCTGCCATGTGTATCCCTGTATTTGGTCTGGTCCCTGCCATATCTGATCAGAACAAATGGGAGCAGATGAAGGGGGAGGATGACAGAGTGGAACACATCCTAGCCCACCAGGCTGTGAGGTCGATGTTCCCAATTAGAGCAGCCAGTCGACAGAGAGGACCACATGGTTGGCCTCACTAGGAGACATGATGCCCCTCACTGACCCATAGCCCTATATGGGACAACACCAGATACACAGTGTGGTAATTGCACCCAATCGGATCCCAAGGCACCGAGGCAAAAAATTAAGAGCGTGCGACAGAATAGCAAGGGAATGGAGCGGCAAAGTCCACAGGAAATGCTGAGGGTGTACTTAGGGGTCAGGGCATGGTGCCCCAAGAGACTGGACTGAAAAACACTCCTACAGGTCAAAAACAATCCATGAACTAACTACAAACTTTTCTTTCTTGTTGTGTTTTGTTTTGTCATTGGTTTGTTGTTGTTGTTTTGTTGTATATTGTTGCTTGGCTTTGCTCTGTCTTGTTTTCGTGTATGTTATTATCTCCGCAGGTCTGTCTAAATAAGATAGGCTGGATGAACAATCGGAGGAGAAATCAGCAGGACCGACAGTTCTGAGGGAACATGGAAGAAGGGGAGGTGGGAGGAAAGGAAGTGGTGTTAATAAACCAAGGGACAAGGGAACAACAAGTGATCCAAATCGGTGGTGAGGAGGGTGTGGGAGGCCTGGTTGGGCATGATCAAGGGCAATGTAACTAAGAGGAATTGCTGAAACCCTGGTGGGGACTGAGCATGATAGTGGGACAGGAGGGAAGTCAAAGGAAGTAGAGGAAAGAGCTGGGAAGCAAAGGGCATTTATAGAGGTCTAGATAAAGACATGTACATATTAAAATATATTTATATATGAGGATGGGGAAATAGATTTATGTGCATATATTTATAGGTTTAGTATTAAGGTAGCAGATGGACATTGGGCCTCCACTGAAGTACTCCCTCAATGTAAGAATACGTTCTTCTATTAAATTTGCATTCTATAATGCTCAACTTCCTGACACAACTGCTGAAGACAAAGAGGGTGAACAATCAAATGTGCTGAAGAAAACTGATGGTGCCAGGCTATCAAAAGATATAGCATCTGGGGTTTTAAAGGCGTGAAGGTAAACAAGTGGCTATCTAGCTCAGAAGCAATAAAGCCCACATGGAAGAAGCACACCAGCCTGTCTGATCACGAGGTGCTGAAGGGATCAGTTATCAGGCATCAAAGAATAAAATACCATATCATTGTGTGCTCACCTCCCTGATATGACCGCTGAAGACAAATGAGTGCTTAAGCAAATGTGGCGAAGAAAGCTGATGGTGCCTAGCTATCAAAAGATATAGCATCTGGGGTCTTAAAGGCTTGAAGGTAAGCAAGTGGCCATCTAGCTCAGAAGCAACAAAGCCCACATGGAAAAAGCACACCAGCCTGTGTGCTCAAAAGGTGTCAAAGGGATCAGGTATCAGGCATCATCAGAACAAAAAAAATTTACCATAGTGAATGAAGGGGAGTGCAGAGTGGAAACCCAAAGCCCATTTGTAGGCCACTGGACATCCCTTTACAGAAGGGTCTTGGGGAGAAGACGAGCCAGTCAGGATGCGATGCAGCAGTGCTGAAAAATATAACTTTCCTCTAGTTCCTAAATGATTCCTTCCCCCACCCCCTACTGTCATGATCCGAATCCTACCTTGGAAGTCTGGCTAGACCAGAGAATGTACACTGGTACAGATAGGAACTGGAAACACAGGGAATCCAGGGCAGATGATCCCCTCAGGACCAGTGGTGTGAGTGGTGATACTGGGAGGGCATAGGGAAGGTGGGTTAGAAAGGGGGAACCGATTTCAAGGATCTATATGTGGTCTCCTCCCTGGGGGACATACAACAGAAATGTTGGGTGAAGGGAGATGTGGGACAGAGCAAGATATGACAAAATAAAAATTTATAAATTGTCAATTTTTCATGAGGGAGGGGGCAGTGGGGAGGGAGGGGAAAAATGAGAACCTGATGCCAGGGGTTTGGGTGGAGGGCAAAAGTTTTGAGAATGATGAGGGCAATGAATGTACAAATGTGCTTTACAAAATCGATACATGTATCGATTGTGATAAGAGTTATATGAGCCCCTAATAAAATGAATAAAATAATGGAAACAGAAATCAAATCTTTTCCTGAGTTCACATAGTTTGACAATTATATCTAGATGAAAACTCCACCCACATCAAAACGCATTTCTTTGCTCATATTATCTAAAATTTTAATGTCTTCCACTAGCAATTGTGGAAAGAGTATATGAATTTTTTTTTATTATTCATCAAGTCCATTGGTGTATCTGGGTTTAGCTCCTCATCTATAAAATGAGGAAAATGATTATTTCCCAATATTCTGGCCCAACTTGACTGAGATTTAAAATGCTTTTTAAATTGACTAGCCCTCAGCAAATTATTAAAAACAATAAGGAATCTGATACCAACAAGGTTACAGATTACAGACATAAAATGGAATTCAAAGATATAGGTAGCTTACTGATGTTAGGAAAACTGCTCTTAGAATTATAACATATACTTCTTTTGTAATCAGTGGGCTAGATTAATCCTATTTTCTTTTTGTATCATATAGGTTATAAGTTCTATGATGGACACATTAAATTCTGGCGGCAAAAAGAAAACTCCAAACTGAAGCTATGTGTCTGGAATGTTTCTTGACAGCCAACTCCATATGTGTCCCTTAAATGACAGGAGAGTCTTCATCCAGCCTGTGACACTCACCCATTTTTGGAAATTCATGAAATGAGTGAGTACTTTTTAATTAGATTGGTGAAAAATCCTGATAATTCATGAATTTTTTATTCCTAAAATTTGTTGGCAATTTTCATGATGAGTGGGGTTTCTACATGTTAACAGAAAAGATTTCTATTTCCATGCGTCCATGTAACCAGTTGTGTTCCATGATTTTTACTATATTACACCGGAGAAAGAGTTTAAATGGAAAGATTATTAATTGCAGGTATTTGAAAATGATGCTGTGACGGAATACCAACACATTTAAGACATACTTAGCTTTTCCCTAGACCACAGACTTCTGGTTTATTGCTGGTAATGTTTTTTTTTTTTTGGATTGAAATATTGTAGCCTTGTAAGTATGCAAAGGGAATTTGTTTACTTTTCCTATTCCCTGACATTGACAGGCCTCAGTAAATTAGGATGTTTCTTTGATAAAAACAGAAACAATAACCTTACTGCCATCCAGTCAATGCTGACTCATAGAGACTCTAGAAGGAGGGGCCTCCTTGTGAGTTTCTGAGACGGTAAATGGTTATGGACATAGAAAGGCCCTTCCTTCTCCTGACTTCTTGTTAAGGACCAGAATATGATTGTGGAAAGCATGGAGACCTGTGGAACCCAAGAGGGAAGACTATCATCTCTAATTGAGATGATGAGAGAGAGGGAAGAAGGAATAGGGAAAAATTTGCATGAAAGCTGGATGACTAATCCTGTATATGTTCCAAATTTGCTAACATGTGCCAATTAGCCCACCAAGCTGTATTTCTTTGGGGGCTGCAAAGCTTAAGACTTTCCATGTATCTTTAAGGGTATTCCAATATAGGAAGATGACAGTGAACACTCTGAGGTCTATTCCTGTTGAATATTCAGTAGAGGAGATCAGTGGCGGGCTGGGGGTGGGGATGGTGGTCATTAGGTGAAGCAATCTTTTGACTGAATGGAAACTGAAGATAGTGAAGAGTCTTGACAAAGCTCACCCAGCAAGTTAGCAGCAAAGATTAGCTCTCATGCTTGGGTTTTGCATAGCTACTGATTCTGCTATTGGTAGAGCCAGACTTAGAGAAAAAATATAAAGTAACTAAATATAAAAATTGCTTGTTGACAAAATGAGTATCTTACGTTTGTATTCTCCAGGCACATACTTGCTAGTCATATTTTTGTTTTCCTGAATATATGAATCGACAGATGCAGAACTGAGTACAGTTATCCAACACACCAAAGCCATGTCCCTTGTATTTAACTAAATTTTATTTAACTTCCTTTCAGAGTAGAGAATGCTTAATATATGGGCCTGGTTTTCCTTTTGGCCTTGAAAGATCTGTTTTAGATATCTTGGTTCAAGCATTGCCTCCATTTCTAATCAATAAAATAGAAACAAACAAACAAAACCAAATACTCCTCCCTCCTAAACAGTGCTTCTTGGTTTACCTGTCTTTCAAAATATTAACTTATGCTTATTTGGTAGTTATAATCTGTATTTATTATAGGTGTTTCTTCAGAATGTAAGGGTCACTCATCTTGTAAAAGGCAAATTGGTTGTTTTTCTCGGACAGATATTTACATTTCCTACTTGCGGCCCAGCCTTCTACCACTATCACTTGTGATAATCACAGGTGATCATTTTATTGAGGTTTTTTCCCAATTAGTTTTTTGAAAGCCGCCTTCACATCCTTGTTTCGCAGACTGTAGATCAAAGGATTCAACATAGGGATAATGATTGTGTAGAACACAGAGGCCCACTTGTCTTGGTCCAGGGAGTAACTGGATGTGGGTCTCAGGTACATAAACATGACGGTTCCATAGAAGAGGGTAACCCCGGTAAGGTGTGATCCACAGGTGGAGAAAGCTTTAAGGCGGCCTTCTGCTGAGCGCATCCTGATGATGGCAATGAGGATGAAGAAATAGGAGATGAAGATGATGAGGATGGTGCTGAATTCAATGAAGCCACACAGACTGAAGAGCAAGATCTCACTGATGTAGGTGTCAGAGCAGGAGAGGGCCAAGAGGGGGGGGATTTCACAGAAGAAGTGGTTGATGATATTTGACCCACAGTAACTCAAGCTGAAGGTAAGGGATGTGTGGGCTACCAAACTCACCAGACCAGCACAGTAAGAGCCCAGCATAAGCGCCAAGCAGACCTGCTTTGACATGAGAGTACTATAGTGGAGGGGTCGACATATGGCCACAAAACGGTCATAGGCCATGGCAGCCAGGACATAGCACTCAGCATCCACAAAGCCGACAAAGAAAGCAAACTGGGTGGCACAGCTGGCGAAGGAGATCACTTTGTGCTCCGTGAGGAAGTCAGCCAGCATCCTGGGGGCGATGGCTGAGGAGTAGCCCAAGTCCACAAAGGAGAGATTACAGAGGAAAAAATACATGGGTGTGTGCAGCTGCGTGTCTGTTATGATAAGGATAATCATCCCTACATTCCCTATTACATTGACCATGTAGACCGCTAGGAAGACCACAAAGAAGATGATCTGCAATTGAGGGTCTTGGGTGATTCCCATAAAGATGAACTCAGTCACAACTGAATGATTCTGATGATCCATTTCTTTAGTTTTATATATCTGGCTGTGATTACCTGACTGTCGAGAATTCCCAGTTGCTGGAAATATTCAGACTAGAAAAAGGGAGAAATCCTAAGCAAGGCACACTATCTGCATATATATTTTCTGTAGCAGATTAAGGTTTTCTTTGGGGATGATTCTTAAAATTCTTTCCAGTAATAAGATTTTATGACATAGGGCGACTTGTGTGGTTTTGGTGAAGGTGATGGCTGCGTTCTCTTCAGGAGCACAATAAACGTGGATATTTCTGGTCTGGAGACTGCACGTGAAGCTTCGTCAAGGATACAGGTGTTCTGAAGTCATCTGTTGCATTGTAACAACTTGAGCCCGTCTGACAATTATTTATGAACAAAGAACAGTAGTTTTGAATGCTCCTTTCTTCTTTCTAATGCAAAGCAAATATAAATGTGCTTAATGTGGAACTGTCTATTTTTATTGTAGGTAGGCATAACAAGAAAGCACAAAATAAAAGACGTTGGAACCTCAAAGTAGAACACATAACATACACATTTACAGAAAGTGAAATACCTGGAGTGTAAGGAGTTATATATAAAAACAAAGTGGATAATATGATTTTGAAATGTCTGTGTTTTCTGAGTCTTTATTAGATGCAAAATCCTTATGGAAAGTTTTGCATGCATTACAAAATTTTATCATCACAAAAATCTATAAGGTAGCCATAAGATGATCTTCATATTTCATATATTTTCTATAAAGGAACCCACAAGCCAAAGATAGATATAGTCAGTAAGTAGCAAATCTGAATCTGACTCTAGTATTCAGTCAACTATACTGACTTGTTATATGTAACTCGATGGAGGTAAAATCTATTTCCTTATTTTGTGCATGTTATTCATGGCCAAAGAACCAATTTTTAGGTTTTCCTGATCTTTGGAAGCACCCAGAGGTCAGGCATGGCCTGATTAAACAGAAGATACATCTGTGCCTTTGGGAAATTCAGTTATCTAATCAAGAGTCTGTTGCATAGTTCCTTTCAGAGTTAGGATCCAATGATTAACATTGCACTAACCCACCCAAGGGGAGGGTATTGTTTACATCTCCACAGGGAAAGAGGGACCAGGCTTCAACCTGGTGCTCCAAGATGCCCTTGCAACATACCGGCATGAAGCAGGGAACCAATAGAGAGGACTGATGGGCTGGTCCCAATTCCAACTACATGGACAGCCCCCCTCTCCACAGAATAATTCACTTCAGAGTACAACATTGAAGCTACAGCTCAGGGAGAGGGACATGTCTGATCAGAGCACACAGGAGCAAATGAAGGGAGAGGAAGAGAGAGTGGAACACATCCTGGCCCACCAAGCCCTGAGGATGATATTTCCACTCAGAGCAGTCAAAGCACAGAGCTGACCATAGTGCCAGCCCCAATATGAGACATGATGTCCCTCACTGACCCATAGCACTAAGAGGGACAATGCTAGAGACACAGAGTGGGAATTGTGCCCAATCTAATCCCACCACAATGAAGTGAAACACTAAGGGTGTGCAACAGAACAGCAAATGGAACAGTGCAACGAAGTCCCCAGGGAATTACAAAATTAGACTTTGGGGCCAGGCAAGGCACCCCGTCAGATGCAACTGCAAAACACTCCTAAAGGTCAACAAATAATCCTTGAATTATTTACAGGCTTTCCTTTTTTTGTTGTAGGTTTATTGTATTGCTCTTGTTTTGTTTTCTTTTGTTGCTTTGTCTTGTTTTTTTGTGTGTGCATACTATTATCTCTGCAGGTCTATCTAGATAAGATAAGTGGGGTAAACAATCTGGAGGAGAAAACAATGGGGCAGACAGTTCCTGGGGTGGCTCTGTATGGAGGGGCAAAGGAGGGGGGGAAATGGGGGAAAGGAAGTGGATGTTAACAAACCCAGGGACAAGGGAACAACAAGTGATCAAAAATCAAGGCGAAGAGGATGTAGGAGCCTGGTAGGACTTTATCAAGGGCAATGTAAGCAAGAGAATTACTGAAATCCAAATGAAGGCTAAACATGATAGTGGGACAAGAGGAAAGTAAATTTAAGGAAATAGAGGAAAGATCTAGAAGGCAAAGGGCATTTATAGAGGTCTAAATACAGGAATGTATATATGTAATGTATATATATACACATACACATACATACATGACATGGGAAATAGCTCTATGTGCATATATTTATAGGTCTAGTAATAAGGTAGCAGATGGATATGGGGCCTCTACTCAAGTACTCCCTCAATGCAAGAACAGTTTGTTCTATTAAACTGGCATTCCATGATGCTCACCTTCTCGATACAATTGCTACAGAAGACAAATGTGTGCATAAGCAAATGTGGTGAAGAAAGCTGATGGTGCCCGGCTATCAAAAGATATAGCATCGGTGGTCTTAAAGGCTTGAACATAAACAAACAGCCATCTAGCTGAAAAGCCCACATGGAAGAAGCACACTAGTCTGTGTGATCATGAGGTGTCAAGAGTATCAGGTATCAGGCATCAAATAACAAAAAATCATATTGCAATGAGGAGGAGTATGCAGTGGAGACCCAAAGTCCATCTTTAGGCAACTGGACATCCCGTAAGAGAAGGGTCTGGGTGAGGAGATGAGCCAGTCTGGGTGCAGTAGAGCACCGCTGAAACATACAACTTTCCTGTAGTTTTTTAATGCTTCCTTCCCCCCACTATCATGATCCCAATTCTACCTTAAAAATTGGGGCAGATCAGAGGATGTACATTGGTACAGACCAGAGCTGGAAACACAGGGAATCCAGGACAGATAAACCCCTCAGGACCAATAATGAGAGTAGCGATACCAGGAGTGTAAGGGGAAAGGTGGAAGAGAAAGGGGAAACCAATTACAATGATCTACATATAACCGCCTCCCTGGGGAACAGACAACAGAAAAGTGGGTGAAGGGAGATGTTGGACAGTGTAAAACAAGGGTTTATAAGGGTGGGGAAGGGAGGGGAAAAATGAGGTGCTGATACCAAGTGCTCAAGTAGAAAGAAAATGTTTGGAGAATGATGATGGCAATAAACCTACAAATGAGCTTCACATAATGGATGGATGTATGGATTGTGATAAGAGTTATATAAGCCCTTAATAAAATGATTTAAAAAAAAGAAGAGAAGAGCTTTCGTCTAACTAAGTAGTCACATCACATAGGATCATATCTTTGTTAAACCTTCTCTTTTGACTGGATGAATGTCCAGTCTTTGGGGAGAATTTTTAGAAGTTTGTGGGCCAAAAAGCAAGGTGATTTATAAGTAAATCACATTCCCTAAATATACTTGAAGGGAGAAGTCAGACTATAATTGCCTTAACTAATTTATTACTTGAGAAAGGAGAGACGTCATGGAATATTTTATTCATGGAGGCATGAGCATTCTTAATTTATATCAAGTTATAATTAGATTAGAGTAGTGTGCCATCTTTTGATTTTCAAAAAAGGCTAACCCTCCATAACAAAGGATGAATTTTAATTATAAACAATTAATACCTTATCTGGCCCCCAAAATTGATAATTTACAGAATATTTTCATCTACTCTGGAAGGAAAGTGGGCCTTCTACTCTCATTAACTCTCATAGTCATGGAAACTCACAGGGGGGCAGGTTCTATCCGCTCATGTGTCTCTGTGAGCTGGCATCGACTCCACAGCAGAGTTTGGGTTTTCATCTATACTGGAAAAACTCATTTTCAATGTATTGTGAACGTGTGCATAATTTCACACATTAGGTCAATTAGAAAGCAGAACAAAAAGGCCATGGCAGGGTAGAAATTATTTTAAAAGTATATTTCTATAAAATCCTTATAACCACAATACATAACGAATTCTTAAAACTAAGTGATAAGAAAATACATAAGTCACTAAGAACAAATCAAAGATTTGAAGTTATGCTTAATAAAAGAAGATATGAATGAAGATAAGCACATAAAAATGTTTGACATTAATTTCTAGAGAAATGCAAATGAAACCATGATGACAAATCACTGTATAACTTTTATAAAGCTAAAACAAAATAAAAGACTGACTATATCAAATGTTGGCAAGAAGTAGAGGACCTGAAAATTTATTCACCATCAATGAGAATGTAAGACATTGAAATCATTTTTAAAAATATTTTGATAACCAGTTATAGAACGAAACATATAACTTGTCCTTCTGTTTCATCCATTTTGCCCTTATGGATTTACTTCTTCAAAAGAAAGCCTGTGTTCCATGAATTAAATCTCTGGTGAAGGCCCTTGGACCACAGACTAGTAATGCGATGGGCCCTGCTTTCATGCAGGGTCCATTGGGAAGTGCATTATTGCAGAGATGGTTAGGTTAAAATGTTAAACCTTACTATGTGATCTATTTGACTCATTTTAAAGTTGTTCCCATTTAAATTTTTTTCTGCTTTCATTTCAATTGAAATGAAATGTTTTACATTGCTATTGCCATTCATTTTTTTAAGTACAGTTTGCTTGTTTGTTTTTCTGTATATGAAATACAGGCGAGGTAAGTTTGTAGAGACAGTAACTGGGTGGATGGGTTCTTGTGGGTGTGGCATGAGATGCTGGAGGGAAATAGGGAGCTAAAACCAATGAGTGAAACAAAGAAGAAAATAATCTAAAATTGATTGTGGTAATGATTGTACATCTTTTTTATATGATTGAACTATTGAATTGAATGATTTGTGGATTATGTGCCAATAAAACTATTTTTAAAATGTGTTAATGTAATTATTTGTATACAAATATTTACAGCAGCTTTAGCTGTAATAGTCAGACCAACCAGTAACAATTTAAATGTCTTTCAGTAGGTAACTCGATAAGGAAACTGATGTAATCATATGATAAAATGCTAGTCAGAATTTCAAGGAGTGAACTATTGATACATACCACATGAATCACAAAATAATAGTGCGGAGTGGAAAATGCTAGAGAATAATATGATTTTATCTACATCAGTATATCAGTCCATCTAAAAGACTCTAGAAAATGCAAACTAATTAGCAGTGACAGAAAGCAGCTAATTGGTCGTGACAGAAAGCAGACAGGTAGTTGCCTACAGAGGACAGATGTATGGAGAAGTATGGTAAGAGAAAAAAATCATTTGAGGTGATGGACATGGTCACTACTTTCATTGTGGAGATAATTCATGGATATATATATCAAAGTGTGCAGTTTACACATGCACAAATTGTGCTATGCTCATTATGTTTAAGGCTGCTGAAAAGGAACAAGACATTTGTCCCTTCTCTGGTTCAGCTCATTCTCACGAGTAGTGGTTGGGGACATTAGTTTTTAGGTTGGTCAATAGGGAATCAAAGACTTAGATTGAGGGCAGTTGCTAAGATACACAATGAGTTAGCTGCAGATTCAGCCATTGAACTGGGTCATGCTTGGTTGATTTCCTGTAATATCATACCTGGAATGGACCCTTGGTGGCACAGTGGGTTGCAACTTGGGTTGCTAACCACAAGGTGAGTAGTTCAAGGCCACCAACTGCTCCTCAGGAAACAGCTGAAGTTTTCTGCTACCCGTAAGATTTTCAACCTCAGAAATCAACAGGGGTCATCCCTCCTTTTCTACAGGATTGCTACGTTTCATAATTGACTCAATGGCAATGAGTTTGATTTTTATCTCATATGAGTGGGAAGATGAATTATTAAGACAAAAACAAAACATCTGCATAAGTCCTTCCGGTTGACAACCTGGTCTTCGACTTCGGTAGGAGGGAGCATGATCTTATTGTGAAACCAGAAGGATCCATTCCAATATCCTCACATTAGAGTTCAGGTTATTTCTTTTCACTTCCCGAGATTTTAATTTTCAAAATTGGAAACGTGGTAGAAAAATTGTGCCTCCCTTATAAACATAAGATACTAAGGTGAGAAAAGTGTGTAAGTGTATTTAACCAATAATGAACCATGTCCCTGGGTCTTCATTCAGTTGGAGAAATACAGGCTTTTCCATTTACTAAATATTGACTGACAACACATTATTTACTTCCTTGGTGCCTTAGTTCCTCGTGTCCTCAATGTGGCTCGCAATGCCTTATTTCTAAAGGAAAACAGTCACATGTTCCTGTGTAGGCTCTGACAGCTGAAGCTCAGCCCACCCGAGTGTTGAAGAAATGGAAGAAGTAAGAATAAATAAATTCCATAGTTAACAATAGACAGAGGTTACAAGATGGGCAAAAGGTATTGCTTCATATAATACATAAATGCAGGCTGACTTTAATTTAGATTTCTTAGTGTAACTTGCTTTTACTTGATGTGAAGAGAAAACTGAAACAAAGGCTTGAGGATCTAGACTGTAGCCCAATTACAGCCAGTCACTCATTATTTTGTCTTTGTGATGTAGTGAGTGCAGTTTCCCCATCTGTGAAATGGAGTGCCCTGTAATCTGTGAATCTGCATTCAGTGAGTCTGTACATAGTATGATATCCCCAAATGTCTACTTATTGCCTTTTGAAAATAAAATTATCATAAACCAGAGACCAAGTAAAAAACCAAACTCAAAGAGCAATAAGCAGTAAAATGTTCCATCGCCTCAAATTTAAGGATCTTTTTGTCTTTGTCTCCAAATACTGACCTTTATGCTGACCTATTTTCTACCTGTTGGAGAGAGGTCGGATGTCTTTTCTTCTCCTGATGTAGTACCAGTGAGCAAAAATTATGAGCAGAATCCAAAGACAGCGAGTCACTCTGATGGTTTTTTTTTTTGAGCTACTTGCTCTTCCCACCCTTGTTCTTGTGTATGTATGGGGCCCTTAAATCTTAGAGTCACAAATAATCTCCAAAGGAAATATGATGAAAGGCTTCCTGTAATCACAAGAGATGAAAATATTTGTGAACTGCCATCCCCTAAGGGATTACACTTGCTCGTTCTTCACCCTTGATGATAGGAGGAGACACATGGGACTTGCTCTAGAGCATACGAGTTGCAATGAATTAGTCTATCATAAGTGGTATGTTGACTCTTTTGCCCACAGTTTCCTGTAATATGTCCTTTTGGGATCAGAAAACGATCTTGCTGATGTGTGATGCTTCATTTCATAAAGGGTATTATCTGCTAGGTTTCATGGAAGAACCATATTTTAAAATGTAGATTAACTTCAAATAAGGAACTTGTGTCATAAACTTAAACTTGCACAACAAATTAAGGACGTTTAGTCATGTCCGAGGTAGTTTGGTGGGCACTGGAATGGCATTTTCACATGCCCTATCCATCCCAGTGAGCCTTAGGATGAGAATACTGACTCCTATTTCAAATCAAATAAATGACTCTTTGGCTTACAATGCCAAAGGCAACTGTACAATTAGTAGTTGAGTCAGTAAGGATTTACTTAACTTTCCTAGTTCTAGTCTCTTTGGTAAATAATACCTCTCAGCTAAGGAGTGGTGTATTTCACTGATGTAAGTTATTACCGTATATATTCGAGTTTAAGCAAACCCGTATATCTGCCGAGGCACCTAATTTTACCACAAAACGGTATAAAAATGGGCTTACATAGTCGAGTCAATACGTTATATACTTCATCCATTCCCTGTTAACACCTTGATACATCCTTCCCCCCAGGTAACACGCATGACCTTCATTACCATACACATTATGTCACAACCTTTTAATCTTGACATGACTGTCTATGGAGGGCATTGACTAAGCCATTAGTCATAATGTCAACCCAATATTGTTGAGTTCATTCCAGCTCATTGCGAGCCCATGAATGTCAGAGTAGAACTGTGCTCCACAGAACTTCCTGTGGCTGGTTACTTGGAAGTCGATGCTTAACCCTTTCTTCTGAAGTGTCTCTGGGTAGACCTGAATCGCCAGTCTTTCAGTTAGTGACTGAGCATTTTAACTACCCACATTATTATAGTTTCTATATTATATAGATTTAATACAGAAGATTCTTTTTTCATAACCTTCCTATTATTTTGAATCTGAGTGACACAACATGCTTAGCAAAACATACCTAGAGTCAGGAACAATTGTGTTTGTATCCCACAATTAACTCTTTTGGATAATTTCTTAATTACTGGGACCCATTTCATTATCTATGATGGGGTTATGGTTAATAAAAATTAGAAAAGGTACCAAAGAATGATTAGCAAGTAGAATATGCTAACAAATACTAGTTGGTATGATTTGTCCCTTGTCACCTGGAGGATGGACAAACCAGGTGCTCTCCATCGTTCATAATGTTGCCTATCCCTCTGACAGGATATAAGCTCTTTAAAAGGGATGGAAACACCTTTATTAGCCAGGATCCCCTTTGCTTAACACATTCTTGTTGCTTGCTTATTGGGCTTTTGAGGGCAAGCTTTCCAGGAAGAGTGTCATCATAATCTAATTTTCAATGTTTCATGCTCCAGGCTTAAAACTCTGCATTCTTGAATTCTTAGAATGGCTTCCTGCAATCAGATTGCTAGCTAACTTGAGATGGCCTCGAGTGGAGCGGCGAGGGGATATAGCATCATCTGCTACGTATTGGGATAAGACTGAGTAAGTCATCATAAATGGGTCCTTTCCTGAAACATAACGAGAAGCTGCACGTGCATTACTAGTATTGTCATTAGCTGCCCTTGGGTTGGTTCCGATTCTTAGTGGCCCCATGCAACAGTTTGGCACACTTCCCGGTCCTGGACCATCCTCACAATTGTTTCTATGCCTGACCACATTGTTGCAGTCACTCTGAAACTGCATAAACGGAACCAAACTCACTGCCATCAAGTCAGTGCTGCGCAGGGTGGCCCTGTAGGACAGGGTAGAACTGCACCTGTGGGTTTCCCAGACCATAATTCTTTATGGAAGTACAAAGCCACACCATCAACTCTGGGATCAATGTGTGGTTAGCATCTCAAAGCATAACCACTAAGCCACCAGGGCTCTCTCTGAAGACGCATAGCTTGGGGCAAATTTATTCCATTGTATCAAGAGGTTATGAAAAGGGACACAGGATGCAAGGATTTAGGGTTGAGAATAGTTTCCAGAATTTTCCATCTTACCTCTCCTTCCTTCCCTTACCTCAGCCCCCCCCAAAGTTATGTTTAACCAAACAAACTTTATTTTCTGAATCCCTGGAATCATCTTCAAAGCCTTTGAGTTTCCCAGAACCTAGTACAAATTACATTGTCACGGTGGTACCGAGAAGGAAATGAATGCAGTGAATACTTTCACAGAGCAATTGAATTAAATCATTCATTAGATATTAATCTGATTTGGTTTCAATCCCTGTGTCCTTCAATAGAAGTATGATTTGGGCAATGGAGCACTTAAGACAAGTCTCAATCTACTGTGTGTAGGTGAATACCATTTTGGTTTTCTTTGTAGGCAAGAGTGTAGAGGTGAGGGAACCCCTTATTTATTTATATTCTACATTTACTAGGCATTAAGATAAAACATTTGCATTTACTCATTTATTTAATGCCCTGTGTAGAGACACATTCCCATTTAGAAATAAACAGTGGAGACACAGAGAGATCTGAAGCACTATTCCGATTCAACACATCCACGAGGAACAGAAGCAGGATTGTAAGCGCAGACTGTCCTTAGTCTTCCTACTGCCCCATGTCTCCCCACTGAGACATGTCACATGGTCCAGGTAGCATACCTGTTTGCAGAGCCCTGATAGAAGTTGGGACCAGAAATAGAGCTAACCTGCTCTTCTGTGGATTCTTTCAAATCTCTCAGGCCGACCAAACTATCAGCCACTGGGGAAGATCTGAAAAACATATTTCTTGGGGTGGAGAATGTCGAACGGAAAAATCTATTTCCCTTGAAGCCTAGGTGTCCCAAGAGGGGGAAGAGAGAACTATGAGAGAGAAATGCTGTTTCTTCAATTTCACAGGGGAGAGAAGAGTCGATTACAATGAAGTGACGTCAGGGATGTTATGACCCTCACAGACCAGAGGACAAGGGAGTCTCTCATTGAAGGGAAGTCGGAAGGTTTCCTCCGGAGTCTGGACTGAAGACTCAACTGGGGGCTGTAATTGCTGACACGATTGGAGGGTCACTGTTATGACCTATTTTGCATTGTGCTATGTATTTTGCTCTGATGTAAAACTTCTTTAACGAGATGCCAGGTAAGGAAAGAAGGACTCTCAGTGGAATGTGGAGTAATTCTAGTGGTACGGGGAAGGTATAAATACTTCAGTTACTCTGAACCCCTTATGTGAGAAGACCTCTATGCGAGAAGACTCGCTGCACTTCCTGTTTAACCTGGGAGAGTTAGTGTTTTCTCTGGAAAAAGGGATTTATGTTCGTTTGCTTGGTTTTGCCTGTTCGTTTGTGTTTGCTTTTTATTTCATGCTGAATTTATAGCTGCCAAAGAAACAAGCAAAAGAAGCAAAAATAGAACTCAGGCAGTTATGAAAGGTAAGGCACTGTGAGCGAACACATTGCTGTTCTTCCAAACCACCCACCCACTTGTGGGTTTTCAATTTAGATAATATCAGAGAGCTAAGACAGGTTGGGAAGTTCCTGTATCCCGGTGGAAACAAGGTGGAGCACACAAAGATGTTACTGTATCGGGCGCCCTTTCTGAAAATGCAACCAGTTTGAGCCCATTCATCTCCTTATTCCTGATCAATTGTACACGATGGCAATTAACCCTTTACAGTGAGTCATTACAGATTCAGCTCTTGTATATCCTCCCACATTCCCCAGCCTCTTTCATTCTCTTTGCTATAGCATTATTTTTTGTTTGTTCGGATTTATTATAGAAAAAACTCTATTCTGAAACCTTGCTTTTCATAGATGTAGGAGGACTCCATATTCAATCTATGAAGCACCGTTTCTCTAAATTAAATATTGGTTGCCTAGATTTGAGAGTGAGTTATTTTTTAAATGGGATCCTGAGACAAAGTCTGACATCTTACACCAGTGTTTTTTCTCATTCTGTGCTTTGAGGACAGTATTAGTGGCTTAAGAGTTCTGACCCAAATCTTTGGTTCCCCTTTTCCCAACCAATGCTTTTGCAGACTTTGTGTATCTTTGGATGTGGAATAAATGCTGGAGATCATACAACATGTTTAGCCTCTGTAGATAAAATGCTTTCTCCCCAATATTAGTGAATAGTGCATTCTTAATCATTGAAGTGCAAAATTCTAACATGGATATGACCTGATGTAAATTGCCCTTCATTGTTATTGCCAGAACCTGGTAACTAACCTCATGGAAATATAGGTTTTTCGTCTATACTAAGTTTATCTTAAAATATTATTTTAGCATTTATGATACTGTCAGAAGTGAAGTGATTTCCATTTAAACTACGTTGGATTTAGTATGTTGGACAGAAAGTGGCAACTGTTATTACTAGTGCTTCCAAGTTCTGTTGTGATCTTCCGGTGATTCAATTTTTGGAGGATATTGTTACTTAATTTTGCTGACTTTTAATGTTTTGAATGCATTTCATTCAGGAAACATGTTTAGTGCTCTGAATTAATTCATACATTCTGCCTACAGAGTATGGTTGCTTACTAATTACTTTTGTTAAAGGAAAGTTACATTGTAAGAACACTTTCCTGTTATTATTCAACAAATAACTAATGCCAAAAGGAATGTTAGTTTTTGGTTAATGGCTATTAAGTTACTTGATCAAAAAGATTTTTAGTAGGCAGCGTGCCCAATATCCAGATGCAATTCAGCATACTTTCTAGTCTGCTTTCATTTTGCACTATTGGGGTAGGGTTCAGCCATGGCAATGAAACTATGTGTGTCATTAAATGTTCCTCCCAACTAACTCCATATTTTATCTTCTCTCTTATTCAGATCAAATGATAAAATATCTGAATGAGGCCCAAGGTGGAAATCAATCACAAGTGATCGAATTTATACTCTTAGGACTCTCAGACAATCCGGATCTACAAGTTATCTTGTTTGTCTTATTTCTATTAATCTATATAGCTACTATGGTAGGCAATTTGGGGATGATCGTGCTGATAAAGATTGATGCCTATCTCCATACCCCCATGTACTTCTTCCTCAGCAGCCTCTCCTTTGTCGATGCCTCCTACTCTTCTTCTGTGACTCCCAAGATGCTGGTGAACCTTGTGGCTGAGGATAAGACCATTTCTTTCAATGGATGTGCTGCTCAATTCTACTTCTTTGGCTCCTTCTTAGGGACTGAGTGCTTCCTGTTGGCCATGATGGCGTACGACCGCTATGCAGCCATTTGGAATCCCCTGCTGTATCCAGTTATTATGTCTGGGAAAGTTTGCTTCTTACTAGTGGCGACTTCATTCCTTGCAGGCTTTGGTAATGCGGCCATCCACACAGGGATGACATTTAGATTGTCCTTTTGTGGATCTAATAGGATCAACCATTTCTACTGTGACACTCCACCCCTGCTTAAAATCTCTTGCTCTGACACACACATTAATGGAATTGTGATCATGGCCTTCTCCAGTTTTAATGTCATCAGCTGTGTTATTATTGTCCTCATTTCCTACCTATGCATCCTCATTGCCATCTTGAGAATGCCCTCGTTAGAAGGCAGGTACAAAGCCTTCTCCACCTGTGCCTCCCATCTCACCGCTGTCACCATATTCTTTGGCACAATTCTTTTCATGTACTTGCGTCCAACATCTAGTTACTCAATGGAACAGGATAAAGTTGTCTCTGTCTTCTATACAGTGGTGATCCCTATGCTCAATCCCCTCATCTACAGTTTGAAAAACAAAGATGTGAAAGAGGCCCTACGGAAGGTCTTAAAGAAAAGTGTCAGGTGAAGACATGCTAAACATGTATTTTCTTATTAATTTTTCTTATTGCTTAAGATCTTTGCTTGTATTGAGATGGATGCTTTAAAATTATATATAGGTCTTGTTCTTATGATATCTGAAAATATGTATGTATGGCCGATCTGATGCTACAATGTAGTAAGTGGATAATCATCATGAAGACAGAGTGTTTTGGTAAAATGTTACAACTGTTGGAGTTGGCTGGCCTGGGTTTATGTTCCAGCATCAATACTTAGTTCTTGCCAAGCTCAGGTTTATTATATCTCTATTAGTGTCTCCGGTTGGAAAACTAGTGTCTCCTGGAGAAACACAAACTTGGAGAGTGGCGGGGGGGGTGATGAAGAATTAGTGAAAAGTACGGCCAGGAACAAACACTGTCAGGGAGGAAGTTTCGCAGTTTGGCTCAAAGTTGAATACTGATGAAGTTGTTAGGAGGACTTAGCCAAGCCATATAAGCTCTCCAGGCATTCTGGAGAGCCCTTCCAAGATGCGCTAGCCCTTCAGAGGTGATCGTGATTGTGACAAAGGAGTCAGGAATTGACATCCACCATGGTCAGTTCTGGATATGCATTAGTCAGTGGCAGTGGGCATAATTTTAGCCAGAGCTATTTCTTAAAGCACAAGGAAAATCTCAGAGAAGAACTGTAATATGAACAATTAGCTGGTGATACATTTGCTAGATGAATAAATTTCTACTCCCAAGAGCACTGTATGGGTGATATACATTGCTTTAACTAATAAAAGTTATTTCATTCACATGGATGCTGAAAATACAAAAAAAAAGTCATGTTTTCAATCACAAATTATAAAAATTATGGGAGTCACAGCTACATTACAGGTTTGGATTACAATTCTGATGTGTTAATAGGAATATTTTAAGGGTAGTAGTTAGCGTCCTTACTTTTTCATCACCACGCATAGTTTTTCCATAGACGTTTATGTGCTTACTGCTCTTTGTAAAATGGGAATGTTATAAATATTGGAGCAGTGGGATAACAGCTTCCTTTGATGAGATAGTATGGTGAAGACTTTCAGTAATTATGGTGAAGACTTTCAGGGAAATACATCGCCTGCTTTTTTCCCCTCATTCCACTGTCTACTGCAGACCATCTGCAAGAACAAGCATGTGCTGCATGATTCCAGTGAGACCATCAACCAGGTGTCTCATCCCTGAAAATTTTGTCAAGATATCACAGAGGAAAAGTGAACACATTTTATCCACACTATCATCGAGAAAGCTCAGGGCAATCCTCCCCTTTCCCCATAACTTTCATTGCCTCTCAAAGGTACCCAACATGTTCCCAGGGCTGAAAGTCCTAGTCACTCTCTGTGATCATCAGGGTTACTCATTGCCCAGTGAGATGTCATGTTCTCTGTAATCATGCACACTCAGTCGTGTGATTCTGGTTCCCTCCATTCTACTCACTGGACTAAATTTCAGCGTCGACACACACAAACCCTTGACCATAAAGTGTATTAGGTAAATGTGATTGTTCCTTTGTCCTGGTTCCTCACTTAAATGCTTACTGCAATAGAAGAAAGCCCTTAGCAGCCCAGTCCTCTGTTCCTGACATTCCCTCATATTTCATTCTTCTAAGAATAAACAAAAGGTTGCTCCCTTGTCACCATGCATGAATTTTGGAAAGATTTGGGTAAAGAAGTAATGCATGTAAGATCATAATAAATAATGTGTATAAGATCAATTTTTAATATATTTGAAAATTTCCAAGGATACGACATCTCAAACTATATATCTACTCTGTCCAAGCATCAATTTCTTATACACAGCCTAAAATATTCTCATTTGTTTATACATTTGGTCTAGTATCATCACCCTTTTTAAATAATTTTCTTTACTGAAAGCCATATACAGCCACTAATGTATATTTCTGCTACTCTTTGTAATTCATCTTCCTAAATGGACTAACTATCCTAGTCATCCCACCTATTTATTCATATCAAAATCAGTCTTCAAAACACTTCAATTGTGTTTCTATACCATCACACTCCATTTACCCTAATCTTGCCAAGAACACAGAAGACCTCCACACTTCCAGGTGCAAATAGCACTATCCTTCCTTACTGTCAATTGATACTCAGGAGCATTTGCTGCAATTGATGCTTGTATCTATCTTGACACCCCTCTCTAATTTCCCCTACTACCACATTCTTCTTTTTTTTTCATCCTCCATCAACTGTCTGACTCTGCCTCCTCCTGATATTCCCTTTCAATCTTGGAACCAAAAGCTAAACCACAGCAGTTGATTCCCCATTTACACTGAATTTTCTGGCAATTGAAGAAATCTGTAATGATACTCAAATTTCTATCTTTCGTCCTGACTTCCCACTTGATTTCCAGATTTATATATTACATTTACAAGCTGGCAGCTGAAAACTTTGGACTCAGGAGGAAAATAAGAAATTAGTATTCTTCACTTATTCAATATGCTTAGATTCCTGTAAAATAATCATTAACCTTGTACAGTGAAGATGTATTGCACCTTACATCACATTTGGATATACTAAAAGAAAAAAATAAACTTCACTGCTAGCAGGTCAATTCTGACTCATATTGTTTGACTTAAAATATTCTTCTTTGTATTACTACAAACTTAAAAACATCATTTTATTAGGACTATTACAGATATTATAACAACCCAGAAACTCCGTAAATCATATAACAACCCATCAATCAATATCAAGTTAACTTGGACATATGTTGTCATGATCATTTTTAAAATATTATCTTTCTATTTGAGTCCTTATTATCAGCAACTCTTTTGCCCTCACTCCCCTACCCTCATACTCATGAACCATTGATAATTATGATATGATATATACATATATATATATATATGATATATCATATCTTACACAGTCAGTGTCTCCCTTCAGCCACGTTTCTGTTGTTTGTCCCCCTGGGTGGGAGAGTTACACATCCATAATTGCTATTGGTTCGTCCCTCTCCCTTTCCCCTCCCCTCATGGTATCGCTACTACCATTACTATTTTTAGGGTTTATCTGTCTTGGCTTCCATGTGTCAAAAGCTCTTTTCTGTACCAATGTACATACTCCAGTCTATCAGGATTTATGCGGTTAACCAGGAGTCTTGAAGTGGGGAAGAGGAAGCATTAAAAAAGCCGATAACTGTGTTTCATCAGTGCTATACTACACCCTGGCTGAATAGTCCCTTCTGTGTGACACTTCTCCAATTGTTTTCAGACATGATTTGGGTGTCCACTCTGACCTCTCTCCTTCACATAGATTTAAATGCCTGTTTTTGATCTTCTGATATCTGATCCGGTTGACACATTGTGATCACATAGACTGGTGTGCTTCTTCCATGTTGCTTCCTTGCTAGATGGCCACTTGTTTAACTTCAAGCCTTTAATTCCCCAGACCCTATATCTTTTAATAGTCAGGCACCATCAGCTTTATTCACCACATTTGCTTATGCACTCGCTTTGTCTTCAGCGATCGTGTCAGGAAAGTGAGTATCACAGAGTGCCAAGTTATTAGAACAAAGTGTTCTTGTGTTGATAGAAGACTAAAGTAGAGCCCCCAAATCCACCTGCTATCTTAATAACAACATATAAATATATGTACGTAGATAAATACCCCAATCCGTATATAATAATATATTTACTTATGTACATGCCAATATTTATACCTCTCTATATGGTTTTCGCCTTCTAGTTTTTCCTCTATTTTCTTTTACTTTCCTTCTGCCCCTCTATCATGTTCACCCTGCATTTGGTTCTTTGTAATTTTTCTTGGCTTCATTACAATTGATCAAACCCCACAAAGCATTCTACACTCTCCTTGCAATTGATTTTAGAACCCTTGTTCCCTAAGTTTGTAGCCTCCTTACTCCCTTTGCCCCATCTCCTCTTCCACACCCCTCTCATCAACCCAGAACCACTGCCCCCTTGCTTTCTCCTAGCGATTGTTTATTCTGCCTATCTTATATAGACAGACATTCAAAATAAATAAGTTAAAAATAAAAGAAAAAACCTACAAATAGTTCCACGTCTATCTGCTGACTTTCATGAATAGTTTCACACCAGGTCTGCTGAGGTGCCAAGTACTGTTCCCTCAGAAGTATATTTTTGAGATTCCTTGGGGACTTCGTGATTTTGCTCCCTTTGTTGCTCTGGTGGGTGCCCATCATGATTTGCCTGTCCGGGGGAGGGGTGGTGGGGTCAGACTGGACTCACTTCCCTCCCTGTGTCTCCACTGTTGTTTCTCATAGTGCTGTGGACCAATGAGGGGGCATTATGTCTCTTGTAGGGACTGGGCTTCTGGTCCTCCCTGTGCATTGGCTGCTTAGAGCAAGAATGTCATCATTGAGGCTTGCTGGACCAGGATGAGGTGCTCTCTCTCTCTCTCTCTCTTCCCCTCTTATTATGGTCCTGTGTGGTTAGGACAGACCAGCCATCCTTCCCATCCTATATCTTCAGTGCTGGCCTCTTAAGTACATTCGTCTAGGGTGGGGTCAACATAGCTCAAATTGGGGCCGGCCCCTTGGTCCTCTCTGTTAATGCCCTGCTCCATGCCAGTATGTTGCCCTCAAGACTTGGCACACTGGAATGAGGTCTGGTTTCTCTCTCCCTTTTCTGTGGAGACATAAACAGTGGCCTCCCTATGGGTGGATAAGTACCCTGTTCCCCAACCTACCATTATCTTCCCCCCTCCCCTTCTTTTTAATTGGATGCCATATGCAAGCCTAGGTTGGGTCTGACCCCTGCCGGATGCCTGGACCTCAATTGGAATTCATGCATTAAATAACTTATCCTCTATTGCCTATACAGATGGTATTTATTGTCACCCTTCCTTGTTTTATGCTTGGAGAAAAAAAACAAAAGGGTCCCCTTTATGTCTTAATCGCTTGCGACTCACTCAAAAAAAAATCCACTGAATGACTAAGTTCCTGATTTCATGAAACGTATATTCCAGTGAGCTCCAGACTGCCAGTTCCCCGAAGGAATGAGCTACATGGGATTTTGCTGCTTCTCTATACAGCATGTAGCACGGTGTCTGCTCCACAAGCCATGTTCACTGAGTACGCGTTGAAAGAATAGATTGAAAGAATAGATTGATGAAAGAACAAATGTAGAATAGTCTTCTATAAAAGATGCTAGGGATTTCAAGTGGAATTATGAAGTTTGGAGGGGGGATCTGGGCGGCCCTCTAGTGTTTGATTTCATGTTGTCACCAGTAGCTTCTCAGGGCCATAACGTTCTTTGTACTTCACTAAATGTCTACACCCCTCTCCAGGGCACGTGTGGATCACTGGGGAGAAGGTGGTTTAATTGCCTTTGGAGAAAATAAAGACTTGCTTTAATTGTGACTTCTCAGCACATTTCAAACCGTAGACTTTTTAGTGTTCAGCAGACATTGAATCCCAGGGGAACGATGGTGGCCTTAATAAGTTTGATCTTGTGACTCTGTTTCAGAAGCAGTACTTACTGCTTTAAAAAAATTATTGCCTGTGTATTTATTCCACCAAAGCTGGTTCCTTTATGCCACTTCCATGAGCTGTAGATGCTGACGGTGAAAAGCAGAAGACTTGTCCTGCTCCAGGAACCAATAAATCAAATAAAACAAAACAAAAACCACAGCCTCTAATGAATGCTTAAGAACAAAAGGTAAGATGATTTGTCTCTTAAAGTATTTAGCGATATGAAACATTAAAGAGGTCTCAAAAAGCACCCCATAGATTCAGACGAAGCTTTGAAAGTTGAATGTGTCTGAAACACTGAAATTACTGTTCTCAGCAGCCACTTATGAAATTGTGTCTCCTCAAGATATGTGCTGGAATCCCAGTGTAGGAACCTGGAATTTTGACCCTATTCAGAAGTAAGTAGGAGTTATCTTTGTTATGTACATGTGCCCAGGTCAGAGTAGGGCGGGTCTGATAGCTAATCATTTCTGACTTCTTAAAAGAGCAGAGTAGACACAAATGTACTTAGATGGGTCCCGGGAAGAGAGACAACAGCGTTTGTGGCATTTACAAGCCCAATAATGCCAAGAACTGCTGGCAGCCCCAGAAGCTGAAATAGACCCCCCAAAATCACTTCTCCCCTAGAGCCAGTAACGTAGACTTCCACCCCTTGCAGTGTGAGAAAATAAATGTCTGTACTTTACAGTCACTCACTGGTGATATATGTTGTCATGGTGGTGCTAGGTAACTAAGATACAGATTAGACTACAGACATGATTTTTCAATTTATTTAAGGAGAGTGATAAAGAAGCACTGGAAAGAAGAAGAATATATTGAACATATGCACGCCTGGGTGTCTATACACATAAATGTGTGTGTGTGTGTGTGTGTGTGCACAAAACAGGGAAAGTTAATTAATTCTGTATGGAATGATTCCCAAGATATCTGGCAAACTTAAGATCCAATGAAAGGCATTAAATAAGCTATGTTATTACATGAATACATTAATTAATTGACCATTTTCAGCTACATTTTTTAATTTAGTTCCTCTAGATTCATGACATTATTTCATTATTCACTATCTCTGAGAGTAAATTTTCATTTCTACTATAAGGAACATTCTACCTCCAGTTTTTTTAAGTGTGTGTGTGTGTGTGTGTGTCTGTGTGTGTGTGCATTGCCCAGGAGGGATGATGAATACAATGTCCCTTTGAGATGCCGGACATGTGATTACTCCACACGTTTCTCTG
This sequence comes from Tenrec ecaudatus, assembly GCF_050624435.1. Lineage (NCBI taxonomy): Eukaryota > Metazoa > Chordata > Mammalia > Afrosoricida > Tenrecidae > Tenrec > Tenrec ecaudatus. Next base: position 18,295,558 of record NC_134533.1, read on the forward strand.
AATTAGAATTTTAATAACTGTACACACAGTGGGAAAGCTGAGTTGAAAAGGAAAACTGTCTCTCTCTTAAAAACACATGTACACACGTATGATCATGTGTGTTATAGGAAATATTCTCCCCCAAATTATATGCTTGTTACATCTGTAATGTGATTATGCATGCATATATGCATAAAATGAAGAATTAAATAATTTCAAAAGCATTATTTTACAGGATGAATTTTATATATTTTAGAGGCAGGAATGTCTATGAAAACATGATTGCAATTATAATCTGGGTGAAAGATGATGCTGGCTTGGGCCTTTGTGTTAATCATGCCTGGATAGAGTATTTGGTGTATGGCTATAGCTAATTTATAGGTATAGCCAGCAGAATTCTCTGAGGCACTGCATATGAACTGTATGAGAAAGTGATAACAGTTTTGCCAATTTTCATTTGCTTATTTAAGTAATTCCATTTGGGGAATTGGAAGTGTGAGCTTATCATTGTCTTGCTATAGGGTGCAGCAAGACTCTCTCTCCCCATAAAGATGTACAGCCTTCAAAAACCTCTGGATCAGTTCTACTCTGTTCTATAGGGGACTCTTAGTCAGAATTAACTTGATGGCAGTTGTTTTGAGTTGGTGTTTTTTGAGGAGTTTTGTTTTGCCATGCTGAGTTGCTATTTAATATTTTCATATATATGTGAGTAGGTAGTTAAATTATAAGTTTGGGAAAGAGGCCAGAACTGAAGATTAGGGTTTTGAAGCTATAAGTATGTAGATGGTGTTTCAAAACATTATATGAAATAAGAAACAAGGATTGGAACAGTAAACCAAGAAAACTAAGAAGGTTAAACCCATGTGGTTGGGGGGAAACTCAGAATGCTGTCCTGAAAGATAAACATAGAAAGCTTTTCATTAAAGAGTGGTAAACGATTTCTTTCTAATGCTATTGATAGATCAAGAAAGACAAAGGTTGAAAGTTGATCATTGGATTAACAACAGAAAGACCGGTGATAATTTTGACAAGGATACTTTCCCTAATTGAAGTGAGCTTAAGAAAAGAGGAAGATTAGACACTTGTATTCAGTAAGTATATTCAACTGTCTGAGTACATTTTATTGCCAGGGGGTTGGGATAGAAAGAAAAAGCAGTATAGTCAAGAGAATATATAGTACTATGTGTGGGTATGTCTGGTGTGTGTGTATAAATATATATATATATATATATATATATATATATATATATAATCTCTGTATATAATATATTTACATAGACATGTACAACCATAAAAATAACAGCCTAGTCGTATGCTAATGGAAATTATGTAGTCACACGATTATAATGTGATTCAGAATAGTTGCTTGGTTGAAGAATGGAGACAAGGAGAAGGAAGAGGAAGAAGGGAAACATGGGAGAGAAAAAGTGGAGGAAATGAGGCATTTGGGGAGGAGGGAAAAAGGGATTAAACAGAAGGGGTGGGAAAGTGAGATAAAGAGAAGGATGTAGAAAGGGCAGGAAAAAGGGTCAAGCACACAGAAAGAGAAGAAGCGTATGGAGGTGAGGGTAGAGGAAGGGACTAGACGAAAAGAGGAACAACTATTGGGAGGTAGGGCAAGACATATAAGGGTCAATTTATCAAAGTTGTCAATTTATCCAATGTATTTTTAAGGAGGTTGACTTTTAAAAAACCTGACATCGAAGACCTTTGGGTAGCAGAGTGGAAAGGTCATTTATGAAGTATGAACTTATCATTGGCTTGAGATAGGGACATGCTATGAGGGCAGCAAGGATGTCTCCTCCCATCAACATTTACAGCCTCGGACACCCTAGAGGGCAGTTCTTCATGAGGAACTTTGGTGAAGAGGGGAAGCCCGCAGTATCATAGATGTGGGAATTCTACCCCAACGCATAGTCATATTAAAATGCAAGAGTTGGCTGTGTTGACGTAAGGAATCGTTTCCTATTCTCTTTAATAAGAGACCAGCTGGGTTTGACACTCATGCTCTCTAGACACCATAGATGTGATCTTATAAAGTCTAATTGTCTAAGGCAGGAATGGACTACTTGTCTTTACTGGTATTCTTGCACAATTTATTTCCTAGGCTTCTTTTTCATCCCAGGAAAGGGACCATTCCATGTGAGACAGAGGTATGACCAACCATACAACAGTGGCTGAATTTATTCTCCTGGGATTCAGGGACCATCCAGAGCTCCAGTGTCTTCTTTTTGCGGTCTTCCTACTTATCTATCTGGTCACTGTGGTTGGAAATCTTGGCATGATTCTAATAATCAAGATTGACTCACGTCTCCACACTCCCATGTACTTCTTCCTCAGTAACTTGTCCCTGGTTGATTTCTGCTACTCTTCTGTAATTGCCCCCAAAATGCTGGTGAACTTCTGGCTGGAGAACCCAGCCATTTCATTCAATGGATGTGCCACTCAATTCTTCTTTTTCGGTTCCTTTGCTGGCATTGAAGGCTTCCTGTTGGCTGTGATGGCCTATGACCGGTATGTGGCCATCTGTAAGCCTCTCCTCTACATGGTCACCATGTCACCGCACATCAACAGTACCTTGGTGTTAAGTACATATCTTGCAGGCTTTATAAATGCTGCCATCCACACTGGCTTCACCTTCCAGCTGTCTTTCTGTGGCTCAAATGTCATCAACCACTTTTTTTGCGACACCCCACCACTCCTTAAACTCTCCTGTTCTGACACACACATCAATGAGGTTGTCATCTTTGCTTTTGCCAGTTTCAATGAGCTTAGCTGCCTTCTTACTATTCTCATTTCTTATCTCTATATCTTGATTGCCATCCTGAGAATCCCATCTACGGAGGGAAGGCACAAAGCTTTCTCTACCTGTGCTTCCCATTTGATGGCGGTCACCCTGTTCTTTGGGACAATCTTATTCATGTATCTGCGCCCCAGCTCGAGCTACTCAATGGACCAAGACAAAATAGTATCTGTGTTTTACACAGTGGTCATTCCCATGTTAAATCCTCTCATTTATAGTCTGAGGAACAAAGAGGTCAAAACCTCCTTAGGTAAGCTTTTAAAACGAGGCTAAACTCTTCACTCTTGTTACTAAAATGATAAATATGTGAGGCATAATGACCAGACCAGAACCTAGAGATAACTAAGCCCATCTCCATCGCCCTTTATTCTGTCATGAAGTTTCTTCTGGTAATAGAGTTTGATGCCATTTTTTTTCTGTTCCCAGTGAACCAGAGGCAAATTTCAGAATGTGGTCTGACATTTTCATTTTAAGCTCTGTAAGTATGCAGAGCTATGGCAAGATGAACAATTCCCTAATTTTTTAATAAATAACCACACACTTCTATTTTATTCCTCTCTGCAATTTGATGTGGCTGTGGGCTGATTTGGTTTTGAGTTGATTTCATGGTTGGGCTATCACCCCCAAAGAACCTGAATTTCTTTACAGATCACTGTTAACATGTGAACATAAAGTTGTATATTTTTGTGTGCAATGGATAAAACGAACTAATTGCGATCCTAGTATACCTTACCCATGTCATTGAAAACAGATTGCAGTAGCCACTTTTATCTGTTAATTACTTTGCTTTCAGTTAAAGCCTAGAGTTTCTAATGAACACAAATGCTTTGTCTGCTTTATTCTGTCTTTCAGGGATTGCTTACTGAAAGTATAATGACCTCGCCCTCTGTATTGCTTGTACTGTGATTATAGTCCATTTCATCATTCTTCAATATGTGTTACACATGCAATCTCCACTAAGATTTCCCCTGATGTTTCCCCCCATCATTTTCAGAACAAATTGTCATATATTTTCCCATAGCTGTATTTTTGTAGTTATTACAACCCCAAATTAACTCTCAATAAAAAAAAACAAATTACAAACAAAAAAAAATACAGTTTAAAGGTTCCCAACATCGGCTGAATGCTCCTTAAAAAAAATCCTTCTATCCTTAGAAAATCTCTATTTAATATCAACTTCACAGCCACTGATACTTGTATGCTTTAAAATCAAGGAAGAATAATACAAATAAAAGACAAAGTATGACGAAAGAGAGGATGATGCCGGTGGTGGCCGCAGCTGTAAGTGTTCAGCAAGGACAATTTAAACACTGAGTCATAGAAATGAAAAAGTTCTATATGATTGTATAATCTGTCACATGATATTTTTTTCTTTAAAATGCTCTTTTTTGACAACTAAACACATGCTATTTTGATATCCAATGTCTTTGATTATAAATGAACATCTAGCATACAGGACATTTGTACTGAAAGAATGAAATTTGGCTCAAACCAACATGGGTTGGACACGAGGATTGGAATTAGGGCGACTAGCTCTCTCACTCTCTCTGCGTCACTGCCTGATAGGCAAAGCCGCTCTTTCTATGGATGGTCAGTGGTTGCCTGACATACCTAGGATGTCTACTGTGAGTGTGTATGTGTGTGTATGTATGACTGTGTGTGCACATGTGTCTTGTGTATATGTGTTGCTGGTGTGGCCAATCTGAGGAATAAGAGAGATACTGTGGCCCAATAGTTACTACAGTTCATTGTGCATTTACTTGGAAAAACTTTGTTTCTTGTATGACCACTTTTCTTTTCATTGGCAACCTCATAGGTAGGAAGCAATTTCTTATAATACTGAACCCTGGTGTTCAAAAATGTTGTCACTGGTGTTAATTTTAATAACAGATAGATTAGGTGCCATCACATAAGTTATGAGTTTCTCTTTCCAAACATACCTGTAACATTGTCTGTTATGTGTATAGAATTCTGCTGAGTGAAAAATATGCCCTATATTATCAGCACACTTTATTATAAAGGGATTCGATATTTTATTATTGCAAACAATATTGAAATTATTATGAGTCCACAAACTTGCATCTTTAAATTCTACTTTCTTATATACTAAGTCTTCTGAAGGCCTATATATTCCAGTACATTTAAAAATATGAATACAGAAGCTAATTGTCATCATGTATGAGGTCGATACACATAAGTGTTTGGTCAGTCTAAACTTTGTTTAACTTAGTTTTACTGACCTGGAAGAACAGTGTAAGTGACAAAACTCTAGATTCTTGTAATTTCCACACATGCATTGTTAAACAATATTGAAACGTTTTTAATTCTACTCCCCTCTGCCACTGATTTTTATACATCATCCTTTTTTGAGTGATCATGGTCGTCAGATCTGACTTTGCCCTAGCATGTTGATGACCTTAAGGCACTAGGAAAATCAGTATAAATCTATCACCTCTCCTTAGAAGGGTTCCTCTGTTCTCTGCACTATTTTTAGCTTTTTTCTCTGCAAACCTCCTAACACTTGGACACGTATTCTCAATAAATGACCTCATTTAGGTGCTTGTAGCACACACACACACACACACACACACACACACAAACAATTTCATGTCAGGAAGACCCTCATCTAGACTGCACTAAAACACTATTCTAAATGACAAAACTTATTTGCCTAGATTTTCCTTCTTCCACTTCACTGAAAGTGGTGGCTAATTGATGTGCACTGAGACTCTCACGGACTCATCTGCCAAGCAAGGTAGAGATGACGGCCTCTAAGGAGAACCTAGCTCTTCAAAACATCAAATTATGGTTATGTCCTTGAGGAACCTAGAGTATATTAATTGGTTATTTTGAATTCGTAACAAAACACTTTAGGGACAATATGGAAATAATATAAATCTTCCCAATTTTTTCTGACAAGACATGGCAAGTCAATTGTTTCAGGTAGGTTATTTTCTACTTTATATAATAAAATATATATTCTCATATATGTTAAAATGTGCGGTGTTTGGCATTCCACTAATGTAAAACAAAGAAATACTATTTTCATAAATTCCCTTTGAGTTTTCTATTCACATATTAGTACAAGTTGATTATATCTCTAAAATTAGTTATTTTATGCAATACTGTTCTGATGTATATAAGTAAACAATGATCTTATAGTTCAGTACATGAAGAGTAATTAGTACAGCCTGAGGTTTAGTGAATTATTCATGGCTCTTCTAGTCATCATTTTTGTAACTCACACCAAATGACTTTCCCCAAATGGTTCTGGGTAAGAAGGTAGGGGAAGATACTGATTTTATTATATGATTCAGATGTGATTGCCATCTGCTGGCTATATATAACATGAGCTATCTCAGAGGCAGGGCGTGGAATCTCACTACCAGCAAGAAGAAAACTAGGAGGGGAGAGTTACCTTTGAACTCTGCATCTGGTTTGCTTCTCGCTCTGGGTTCGACCTCTGGTTGTTGGGACTTGTTTTAGGACCTATCACCTGACCTGATTTCAAGAGCTTCTATACTCTCCTGGATTAGAGGCTCATCCAGATGGAAATCAGAAATTTGGATTTTTGAGACTTAGCAGCAACCAGAGCTACATGAACCCTTTCCGTGTACACTGTTAGTGCTGTGTGATCATTACCATGACTTGCGTGACCCAGGGGATATAGAGAATATACTAAAGGAAGGAGTGGTAGTTGATATCAGAGATAAGGGAGCAGTAGAGAATTTTTGAAAAGTGGGATATTTGGGACATATTTAACCTCCACCTTTTGGGGACTACGCTTGAATTAATTATTCTGAAAGAAATTATTTCTTCAAGCCATATCTAAATTTTCTCAAAGGACATAGAACGAATTAAGGAATAACAGCTAGATCTGGAAAATAGTATTTGGACATAATCTGTGGGTCCTTAAACAAAACATTTCATGAATGAGTTATTCTAAAAAGTAGGAACCAAAATAGTCTTCAGTCTTCCCAGATCCTTGCTTAGATTTTGTTCCAGTGCTACCATCTCTAAAACTCCTCTCCGATAGCTACTTTACATCCTTCATCATTGTGCTTTTCCCTACTTCACATTTCCTTCACAGCGATTGCTACTATCCAAGAGTGTATATTTCTATTCAGTTAATATCTGCTTATGCTACAATGATATACGATCAACTGAACAAGGAAATTTGCTGTAACTCCAGAAACCAAACAACAAACCAAACATCGCTGAATAAAAAAAGGGCTGATTTTCAGATGAGGAGAAAATGATTCTTAGTTTTAAAAAGTTTTATTGGCATGCAATTCAATAATACAATCGTATTCAGAAGCGTTGTGCAACCATCGCCAGTCACTCAGGATAGTTTCTTCTCATACTCTTTATTGCCCTATTTCCCCCAGTTTCTCCTACTATAACTCTAGGTAATTTTTAATACAGCTACTCTATCGATTTACCTGTCCTGAATTTCATATTCAGAAAATCATACAAATCACAAGCAGAAAGGAAACAAAATCCAACAACAATGGCACAAAACAAAGCAGAGAAAAAAATCTCAATCAAAAGGAAATCAGAAAAGATTAAAAACAAAACAACTTGAAAAGGGATCAAAGGGGAGATCACATGATAAGGTGGTCCATGTTTACGCAACTACATCTGCCATGCTTGACTTTACAGTGCTATGCCTGATACCAAAGCCAGTCACATTCCTGGCCTATAGTCAAAGAGGATCCATGGAGGGTTGGAATCCAGGTAGGTATCCTGCAAATGGATTTCGGGACTCCACTGTTATCAATACTCTTCTACAAACTGGATGTTCACAATTTAAGCTCTGATTTCAGATTTGGATCTTATTATTTCCAATCCTTGGATCACAAAGTCTGGTGTGCTTCGGCCATGTGGACTTAGCTGATGCCTCGCTTACATAGCTGCTTGTTTAAAGACAAGACACTCTTTTTTTCCTGCTAGCTGGGCACCATTTTGTTTCCTCATCACATTTTTCTGTAGCCTCTATCTCAGGGATCTCTTCATTAGAGGGAATATTGAGTAGGGCCGTGTCCTAAGAGCTAATTGTTCTTATATTGGTTCTAGAATTAAGTGTGAGCTCCAAACCCATTCTTTTAAATCATTTAATTGGGGGGGGGGGCTTGTACAACTCTTATCACAATCCATACATCCATCTATTGTGTCAAGCACATTTGAGCATTTGTTGCCATCATCATTCTCAACACATTTGCTTTCTACTTCAGCCCTTCGTATCATTTCCCCCCTCCCACACACTCTCCCTCCCTCATGAACCTTTGATAATTGATAAATTGCTATTATTTTTTCATGTCTTACACTGTCCAATCTCTTCCTTTACCCACTTTTCTGTTGTCGTCCTGAGAGAGGGGGTTATATGCAGATCATTGTGATTGGTTTCCCATTCCTGCCCCACTTTCTCATTGCCCTCCTAGTATTGCTACTCTTATTATTGGTCTCATAATCTGTCCTGGATTCCCTGTCTTTCCAGCTCCTATCTGTACCAGTGCACATGCTCTGGTGTAGGTGGATTTGTAAGGTAGAATTGAGATCATGCTAGTGGGGGGAAGGAAGGATTAAAGAACTAGTGGAAATTTGTATGTTTCATCATTGCTACACTGCACCCTGACTGGCTCATCTCCTCACTACAACCCTTCTGTAAGGGGATGTCCACTTGCCTACAGATGGGCTTTGGTTCTACACTCCCGCACTCCCACTCATTCACAATGATGCCTGATATCTGATCCTATCAACACGTCATGATCTTCCATGTGGGGTTTGTTGCTTCCCTACTAGATGGCTGCTTGTTTATCTTCAAACCATTAAGACCCCAGACGCTATATCTTTTGATAGCCAGGCACCATCAGCTTTTTTCCTCACATTTGCTTATTTACCCATTTTGTCTTCAGCGATCATGTAGGGAAGGTGAGCATCATAGAATGCCACAAACCCATTCTTATATCTATGATTTATTTATGTCTGAGGTTCACTTTAAATAAATTATTATAATATTATGATAAGGACCATTATAAATCACCCCCTGGGGAATGTGGGAATTCTTTTGATATTTTAATTAATTTAGCCAGTGGTACAGAATTTACAATACTTTTGAAAAAATGAAATTATGCATATATAAACCAGCATTTAATACCATAATACATGAGTTATTGACTTATACAGATTAAATATTTAAGTGACTGGACATTATTAACAATAGAAGTTGGTGGTAGGACAAAAGCTTTCAATAGTACTCATTCACAGAGTCAGAACCATGCTTACCAGGATAATATATACAAGAATGCAAACAGAGCATTAAAATACTAAATACTGGGTAGTCCAAGGCCACTAGTTTTTGGTCACTATCAATTCAAGAGATCTGAACCTAAGTCTTACAAACCCCAATCCTATAACCTTCAGATGGCAGTGTTTCACACACTAAGGTGTTTCTGCCTTAAACTCAAGGCAGTATGTCAGTTCCTTAATTCTGCTACAGGTGAGTTTGCGGGAAAGCTAAATTCACTTATAGGGATTTCCACATTAATCCTTCTGGTCTTGCGTGTGAAGGATATTATGTGCCTCTAAAGGAAATAGTCTAAGTCTAAAAGTCAAGGGCTTAATAGGAAACTAGATCAAAAGTTTCCATTTAGGACCATAGTAACGGTCCTATTCTCTCTTTGGTTCAGTATAAGTGTTTTCACATGTTTTTTCTTATAGGAAGTTGCTCTACCTGGTTTATCCACCAACAGAAGTATAAACAGGATAATCCTTGGCTCTGTATTTTTCTTATTCAGTTAGCAAGATATAAATAGTACTAATTCAATGTAATTAATTTTTAAAAATCCATTTAAAGTTCTTAAATGAAATATATATGGGTTTTCAAGTAAAATGTTGAACTGAACATTTATCTTCTATTTTGTAATGGAAACACTAGGATATCAGAACTGGAAGATTCAAGAGAGCTCCAAGTTTCTTGGTTTGTCCTTCTGAATGATGCAAATGATCACCTGCATTTCCTTTCTGTTTTTTCTTTCTCTTTTGCATTTTTTCTACATGAAATTTGAAAAGAAATACCGTGTGCACAACTCCTCATGAAGACAGGTACTATGTGAAAATATATTGTAATTATTGGTGGGTGTATATGAGTGAGAGGGTAGGAATGCTGGTGATGCTGTGGGTAAGGTGTTGGGCTGTTAACAACAAGGCCAGTGGTTGGAAATCACCATCAACTCCGTGGGAGAAAGATTAAGCTGTCTGCTCCTATAAACCCAAACTAAACTCTCTGCCACCAAGTCAAAGTTGACTCATAGCAACCTGCTGTCGGTTTCCGAGATGGTAACTATTTTGGGGATCAGAAAGACTAGTCTTTCTCCCATTCAGCTACTGGTGGTTTGCATTATGTGGACTGCAGCCCCAATGCTTGATCATTATACCACCAGTATCCTCCAATAAAGATTTACAGTCTTGGGAAATACGCTATGACAGTGTGTTTGGTTAGGGTTTCTATGTGATAGACAGCGAAAGGGAGAGGGAGGGGGCAGGAGAAGGGAAGAAGAGAAAGAAGAGGGAAGAGGAAGAAGGAGAGAGAAGAGGGAGGTTATCTATCTGAGGTCAAGAAAGACACTGTTGACAAGAAAATAGTTTATATAGATCAGCGTATCTGTGGATATGTGGGAGAGAGGGAGGTGCAGATAGAGAGATAGAGATATATCTATGTATAGATAGATAGATAGACAGATGAAAGGTAGAATTTGAGGTAGATTAAGAAGGAGAAGCAGGGAGATAAAATAGATATATTTCATTATTAGGTGATATGAAGTAGATTCTAAAAGTTATTTATATAAATGTTCTCATGTTTATTAAAATAATAATATAAGAATAAGGGATTAAAATAATAATTAAGATGAAGGGATTCATAGATGAAAGTCATTGAGTGAATATTGTAATATATGGAATACATGAAGAAATAATATCAGATGGAAACACTTGTGCACTTTGCCACTTTCAGTTTGCAAAGGATGAGAAAATGTGTTCTGCCAACCACACCACAGTGACTGAATTCATTCTCTTGGGACTCACGGATGATCCAGTGCTGGAGAAGATCCTGTTTGGGGTGTTTCTGGTGATCTACCTCGTCACACTGGTGGGCAATGTGTGCATGATCTTACTGATCAGGACCAATTCCCGTCTCCAAACGCCCATGTATTTCTTCCTTGGTCACCTCTCCTTTGTAGACATTTGCTATTCCTCCAATATTACTCCCAATATGTTGTACAACTTCCTCTCCGACACAAAGACCATCTCCTATGCGGGCTGCTTCACACAGTGTCTGCTCTTCATCGCCTTGGTCATCACGGAGTTTTACATCCTGGCTTCCATGGCGCTGGATCGCTATGTTGCCATCTGCAGCCCTCTGCATTACATGAGCAGGATGTCCAAGCGCATTTGTATCTCCTTAGTCACCGTTCCTTATGCATACGGCTTCCTTAACGGGATCTCTCAAGCAGTTTTGACTTTTCGTTTATCTTTCTGTGGATCCCATGAGATCCATCATTTTTATTGTGCGGATCCCCCTCTTTTAATGTTGGCCTGCTCAGATACCTACGTGAAAAAGATGGCCATGTTTGTGGTTGCCGGCTGCACTCTGTCAAGCTCTCTCCTCATCATCCTCCTGTCTTACCTTTTCATTTTTGCCGCCATCTTGGGGATGCGTTCTGCTCAGGGCAGGCACAAAGCCTTCTCCACCTGTGCTTCCCACTTGACTACAGTCACTATATTTTATGGGACCCTTTTCTGCATGTACTTGCGACCCCCTTCTGAGCAGTCCGTAGAGGAATCCAAAATAATTGCCGTCTTTTATACTTTTTTGAGCCCAATGCTGAACCCACTCATCTACAGCCTACGGAACAAGGATGTGATCCATGCCATGCAGCAAGCGGTCAGGGGAATCTCTTCCATAAACCTGCAATTTAGAAGTGTGTTTACTGTCTATCATTGAACTCCTCCAGCAGCAGTGATTCCCTGCAAATGAAAACAAACACCAACTCTACTGCTCCATCATCAATATTTATTTATCACCCTGAACTCTCAATGTTCCTGTTAATTTCCTTTAAAAATTAATATCTCTGGGACAGATTGGCATAAGATACTAAAAGTTACTAAAGTTTTAAAAAATCTTAAATGATATTAACAATATTAAAGCACACCTTTATCATTTAAAAATAGGCTTTAATATTTAACATTATTTACTTCTGCAGAGATCTACTGGAAATCATTTGGTTGGGATCTTTTAATACCATATGAAAATAAATCTTCATACTTACCTGGGGAAATTTCATAACAAGTTACCATGATGGGAAAATTAGAAATGTGTCTACTCTAATTATAACTGTTTATATTTAGTTTCAGCCTATGATGGCTATACTTAAACATAATCTTATGAAATAAATTTAGTTGTAATTAGTGTCACAGATAATTGACACTCCATCCTATTTCCTATGATCACTTTTAGAAATTTTAAACTGTGGTCAGAGGGGCTTAAAGAAAAAAGGAGGAAAGTGAAACTGAAGTGAACTTGGAGTCTTTTGACAAACAAGTTCACTTTAAACAGTAAGACACACACAAAAGACTACATACAAAAAAAGAAATTTTAAACTATATGTCCTACAGAGATATTTCCATAGGTTTTCCACAGCCCATGTTATATTCAAGTTGAGAAACCGTTTCATAGACAAACTTCAGGAAAGGTAATACAGATTATTACCTTCAACTTTAATTCTCAACATTTCATGTTTCCAAGAATATGAATTGAATTCTCTCATGGATGGTTAATTTTGGTTTGCTGCATTCAAGGTAGCATATCTAGCATAGAGCTAGTTTCCTGAGACCCAGTAGAATCTATTACTTGAATCTTTGCAGAACCAAAACTTCATGAGGAATATACAAAAAATAAAGTTTTAGAGTACAATAGGTATGCATTTATCTTTCTGGATATGAAGCTGTTTACTGTGGTTCATAAAGCAGAGTTTTCTTGAAAAGGTTGGTTCAATAGTCCTTTAAAACATCTGTTGAAAATCATGAATAAAAAGGAAGGTTTTATAGAGGTAAATATAGAATATATATTTATATAATTCATTAAGTTAATTCACATATTACTAGTCAATTAAATGACTGCATAGTGAACCATTTATATATGCACCATTATAAAATTATCATATATTGTATTTTATTATTTTGTACTATGCGTTACATAATATAAATAAATATATTATATATTCAGTGAAATTAAAATTTATTTAAATAAAGAAACTAAATATGCTATTATATATATATATATAGAAACATCTATAAAAATATATTTCTTTTGCTGTGGATTTCACAGTGATACCTAGGGTCACTATGAGTGGAACTGACACCTAACACCTAACACCAACAACAAAAAAACCAACTCACAGCCATCAGTCCACGTTGGCTCATAGCCTTCCTGTAACGCAGAGTAGAACTGCCCCAATTCATTTCTAAGACTTAACTCTTCATGGGAGAAGAAAGTTCCAGGCTTTCTCCCACTGAGTGGCCAGTGGCTTTCAAACTGCTCCCCGTGTGGACTGTAGCTCAAGTTCTTGTAGCTCAAGAACGCTCAACAACTACAGAATATTATATTTAAATGTCAGAGTCATTTGTCTGTTTAGTTTCTGGTTTTGTGGCGTGGTGGTGGTGGTGATGGCGCAGTAGTGGAGCATCCGGATGCTGACTTGCAGAGAACCCACAAGAACAGTCTAGAAATGAATTGTAGAGCTCATTTCCTGTTGGTTGTGGAGCTCCTGGGGCCTCTTCTTTGTTGAAGACCAGTATCACTGGGTCTGTGGACATTCCCTTACCTTACAAAAACTGCTCCTTTTTTTCTTTTTTCTAAGAAAAGAGTTGTGTTTCCACATCCACCCCGGGCTGCTTTGCCAAAACATAAATATCATTTGGGGAAAAAATGACTTAGAATTTGTGCAAAGACCACTCTAGATATTATCCAAGTAATTGTACCCTCATTTTAGTTTTCTTGTACTGGGAAGTTCCATGGCTTTCAGTAGTCATTTAACCTCATGTCTCGGCAACTCACTGAACATAAAAGTTGACCAATTTGTGGTTGATATCTTTTTAAAAACTATATGTATGATTAAAATTTTCATTTGGAATCTTTGCATGAGAGCTGCTTCAAAAATTGCTGTTAGTAGATTAGTGTCACTGAGTCAGCACTAACCCATAGAAACCCCGTGTCCTGCAGAATGAAACACTGTCCAGTCCTGGGCCGGCAACATAATTGTTGCTATGTTCCAGATTATTGCTACAGACACTGTGTTAATCCAATTTGGTGATTATATGCCTCCTTTTCGCTTACTCTCTACTTTTGGAGCTGCAATCTGCAAAGTCTCCAGGTGGAAATCAGCAGCCACTCCTCTGGAGAAAGGCGGGGCTTTCTACTGGCATGAAGTCTCAGGAAATCACATGGGGCAGTTCTTTTCTACCCTATAGCATCACTATGAGTTGGCACTGACTCAATGGCAGTGAGTTTGGTTTGGGTTTTAGTCCTGTTTTACCAAGCATATTTTTAACCAGGGTTAGCTCTACCTTGACAACAGCCCCAAGGCATGTTTAAGGTTTAGTCTCACCATTCTCACATATAGGAAGCAAATAGAATTGTTTGTCCTTATGGCAGTCAATATGCTTCTCCAACATCATGATGCAAAGGCTTAAATTCCTTCTTTGGTCTTCTTTATTTTATTATTTTATAAGGATCTATCCACATTTCATCAAGGAATCTTGCATCTGTTTCCTTCGTAGCATTTTCTTCTGCTGACCATCAGATAATCTATGTTTGCTTCTGAAATCGCTCTCTGTACACCCACAAGAACAGCAAAACTATTCTTGGGTTAGAAGCTTCTATACCTTATATACATTCTCCGACCCAGTGATTGGGTGGATGTTACAAAGACTAGGAATGAAGGAGCCAAACCAAGCAGTCTCATCATTGATGATGTGGATCCAAGTAAAATGTAATCCTTGATACTTTCAATATTTTATCCTTTTATTATAATATTTCATGTTGGTTCAGTTTTGAAAGATTTTATTTATGTAACCCGTTCTAAAAACTGTATTCTTCATTAATAATTATTTAAAATCCTCTCATATTTTAACAAATAAGGTTAAATAATCTGAATATCACAGATTATTAACAGATCTTCTTTCATTCCTAATGCTGCATTTTTCTTGATATAGTCCAGCTTCTCAGATTAGTGTTTCCAGACAAAATTTGAATTAAGTATTGTGAAAGGATACAGCTTTGATGCATTGATAAATATTAGTGATTTGAAGACAAAATTTAGAAATGAAGAGGAAGGATCAATAGTTGGAAAGAATTGAAGAAAAAAATCCAAGCCTTGAATTGAAATACTGAATAATCTTGTAGCAAAATATTAAATGATGCAAGAAGTGACAAAAGAATATGGGAGGAACACAGAGTCCATGTATCAAAAAGATTGGTCAACAGTCAACCATTTCAAGTGGTAGTTTATTATCAAGAACCAATGGTGTTGAAAGAACCCCAAACTGCACTGAATCATTAATGAAAAACTAGACCTTATGAATTGATGAAATATCTATTTAAATATTTCAGCAAACCAATGCAGTCCTGGAAGCACTCACCAGTGCAAACCAAGAAATTAGGCAAACAGCTACCTGGTCTACCAAGTAGAAGTGATCCATATAAGTGCCCATTCCAATAAGCTTGAACCAGCATAATACAAAATTCATAAAACAATGTGATGAATATCACATGCAAATATGTCTATGGTGTAGACAATTCAAAAACAGATAAAGCAGTATATCAAGACGGAACTTCTAGAACTTTCAGCTGAATTCAGAGGATGACATGGAGTGATGGAGTACCATTGATGACCTCAGGTGGATCTTGACAGAAAGGAGAGTATAGGCATTCTGCTTTGTGGGTTAAAATAAATGAACAATATCTCAAATATTGGAATTCCAGAATACCTAATCATGTTCATTTGGAACTTGTATTCAGGCCAAGAAATCTTTGTTCAAATAGAACAATTTGATACTTCCTACTTTAAAATAAGATATGCATCATATTGTATCCTTTTCCCACACTTATTCAACCAATAGGCTGAGCAAATAATGAAAGAAATTGGACTATATAAAGAAGAATAAGGCATAAAAGTAAGAAGAATGCTTATTTATTACCTGTAATGTAAGGTGACACAACTTTGCTTGATTAAAACAAAGAGGTCTTGAAATATCTACTGATGAAGATCAATGACCACACCCTTCAGTATGGACTATAACTTCAATATAAAAAAACAACAAAAATCTTCACTACTATAGCAATAGGCAACACATGATAAGTAGTTTAAAGATTGAAGTGGTCAATAATAACATTTTACTTAGATACACAATCAATTTCTCATGGACGTGGCAGCCAAGAAACTAAAGGATATATTGCATAGGAAAAATCTGCTGTAAGAGACCTTGTTAAAATTCAGTTAGAGGACTCTGGTATGCCCAACTCTAGTCAGGGTATGTTCAGTTGCTTCACGTGCATGGAAAAGGTGGCTAATGATTCAGGACAATGAAAGAAATATTGATGATTTTGGAATTATGGTGTTGATGAAGGGTGCTGTAGATATTATGAAGTGGTCAGTAGGAGTCAGAATTGGCTTGATGTTAGTAAGTTCTTTGGGGTTTCCCCCAAATAATTACCAAATATGTGTTGGAGGAGGTACATTCGAATGCTTCTTAGCTGGAGATCTGTGAGACTTCATTTCACGTGCTTTGCACTGTATCAGGAGGACCCAGCCCCTGGGGACTGATGTCATGCTTGGTAAAATCTAGAGTCAGCAAAGATAGAAAGACCCTCAATAAGATGGATTGTCACAGTGGCTGCAGCAATTTTGCTCAAACATAGCAGTAATTGTGTGGATGGTGCAGGATCAATTTTTTTCACTTGTTCCTAGAGTTTGGAGCCCTGGTGATGTAACGGTTACTTCTTGGGCTGTGATGATCCTCATGGTCAGCATTTCAAAACACCAGCAGCTCTGAGGGTGAAGATGGGGTTTTCTACTCCAGGAGACAGTCTTCTAAACCCACAGGGTCAGCATTGACTCACTGGCAATGAGAGTGAGTATGTAGAGTCAGCATGAGTTGAAACTGATTGGATAGTACCTAACAACACCAAGCTGTGTAACTTCATCACACAGGCCAGGATTCTATTACAATGTTGAAACTGTTATTACTTTTAAAGTAAAGACACAGAAAAATCAACAAATACAAGTGAAACATTTACTGATCCAGTAGGATATATCCAATACTCTGACCATTGTCACATTAATGAAACTAAAGCCATTAGATACCCTCATGGAAGGTATACATCAATTGCTTCAGACAATGAAGCCAAATGACATTAAAGAATTCAGAACTCCAAATATAATTTTGCTATAACTTCCTAGAAGTCTTTATAAAAGTAATGTAGAATGCATAAAACTCTTCTCTAAGTTAGTTTTATTCACAATGTTATTCCCGTGCCCTCTATCTTGCATATAAAGATACAAATAAATTTAAGATGTGCATTTCGCATGTAGATTAAGAGCTAAGGAATAATATCTTTCCCACTCATTCAGTGACTATTAATAGAGTCCTTTTTCTTGTCGGGAAAGTCAGTTTGTAAGTTTGATGATTTTTTAGAATTATTGTGTATTGATATGTTACTCTATCTGTGCTAAGGATGTTGTGCATATATTTGACAAGGGTTGTAGAGGCTTTTAGACAGGGATATTGGCTTCCAGTGAGAATTGAGATCCTCATATCATCAAATTAAGGCTATGTCCTGGAGGAACATAGAGTCTGCTAATTGCTTGTTTAGAAAAATTTTTGAATTTCCTAGGGGAATATATCTCAGAAAAGCAGTATAAATCTTGCTGCCTTAGTTTAACAGAAGATGGTAAATCAACCTTTAAAGGTAAGTCATTTCTACTATTTCAGACCAAAAAAAAAATGCATCAGGTTCTTTTGGGTAGAGATTAGCATTCAATCCAATAAGAAGAAAAAAAACTATTTCTTTTTCACTTGACTTTCATATTTACTAATAATATTATATTGCCCAGTGAAACATACATTATTATATCCAAACTGATTTAAATCACATAAGTAAGATGTTAGGTTGTGATTCCCAAAGACTAATTTTTACAGATTACCTTATTTCCAAAAAACAATGAAGAAAATTTGATTTCCATAGACCTGGACATGAAAATCATACTTGAACAATATTGTACTTCCCTAGATAAACATTTTCATAAATGTGTAGAACAAAAAGGTTAAAAGAAATCCATAGTTTTGCCAGATTCTTGCATAGTGCATTTACTGTTAATATACTATTTCCTCATAAAGTCTCTGAATGGCTTTGAGAAAATATTCCTTATTATACTTTTCCATCTTCATTTTTCATCGGTTCTTGCTTCTCCATGACATACAGTATATGTTAATGTCTATTTTCTTGATATTTATTTCTTTTAATATAATCCAAGCTTTGTAATAGCTGTATTCTCAGCTCCAAGAATAACAACAACAAAAATCAAGCTTTGCAGTGTAAATGAAATACTAATGCCAAAATTTATAAAATATTTTCATTCTTGACTATGTATTTTTCCCTATATATCAAAAGATAAATTTAGTTAACTGACTGTTCTTTAAATGATTTCACCAGAAAACTATGGGCTGGGAATGAAAATGTTATACTGAACATTTATTTTGTATCTTGCTCTCAATCAATAGTGAATCATAACTGGAGAGACCAGAGGGATGGGACCTCTTTCATTTGTTGGTGCATTACTTTAGATGCTGAATATGTTCTGTTGGATTCTTTTTATTTAATTTTCATTCACTTCTGCAATTTTTTTAATCCTTGAAGTTGGAAAAACACCCATCACATTCAGAGTTTCCCAACACCACAGATACGAAGGTATGAGTATGCATATATCTGAGAGCACAATAATGTCAAAGGGATTGCTGCCATGGCTCCGGTTTATGCATGCAGGGGTTGATTCTAAACCAACTGTGTTTAAACTTGTTTCACACGTTATTTAGTGATATTAGGGTCAGTTGAAAAGCAGGTTCACCCAAAATAATGGCTTCTGAGGGGCTCTTCTGGCTGAGCTAAATTCAAGACAGAGGGGCCAGATCATATGGTTACAGTGAGTGTTTTGGGGGATACCAAAGCAGCAATCTTGATAGATTTCCTCAAGGTACACAGAATGATCATAGAAGAAATTTTAAGATAATTGAAAACAACATTGGTAATATAAAAGCCATGAAGGTTTCATTGAGGATTCCCCCCAACCCACCCCCAATTATAATAAAGCACCCTTTCATACTTCCAGGGTAATTTCATTGAGAAACCACTTCAATTTCATTGAGAAACATTACCTCATCCATTCTATAACTGTGATATTGACCCATCAGAATTCTTTTTGTTTCTCAAACACAAAGGACACTTAAGAGGAACATAATTTGAATCCCACAGGAAGTCTAGATTGTCATTCTGATGTGGTGTAATCAGAGTACAGATCCTTCTGGGAATGGCGAGAGGTAGGGTAGCACTGCCTTCATAAGTGTGTAGACTTGGATGGAGGCTATGTTAAGAAATGATAGCATCTCATTGTGCTATTTTTGTTCAACAAAACTTTCTCTGACGTTGTAGATGTGCTTTTTGGATTATCTTATTTTATGTGTGTGGTAGGGTGATGCAGGTAAGAAATTGAAACAGATCAAGAAAGATTCCCAGAGAAGCAGAGAACATGGATGTTTGTTGTTCATTGATGTCAAGTAGATTCTAAAAATGGTTCATGTACACATAATTATATATTTATTTAATAACAATCTGGCTTACTAAGAATTGTGTAAGCATAATTATTCCATAGATGCGACATTCAGGGAATGAAAGAAAAGTTATTTGAATGCACTTTGAATTTGAATGCAATAGTATCAAATGGAAATGCTCACTAACTTTGCCACTTTCAGTTTGCAAAGGATGAGAAAATGTGTTCTGCCAACCACACCACAGTGACTGAATTCATTCTCTTGGGACTCACGGATGATCCAGTGCTGGAGAAGATCCTGTTTGGGGTGTTTCTGGTGATCTACCTCGTCACACTGGTGGGCAATGTGTGCATGATCTTACTGATCAGGACCAATTCCCGTCTCCAAACGCCCATGTATTTCTTCCTTGGTCACCTCTCCTTTGTAGACATTTGCTATTCCTCCAATATTACTCCCAATATGTTGTACAACTTCCTCTCCGACACAAAGACCATCTCCTATGCGGGCTGCTTCACACAGTGTCTGCTCTTCATCGCCTTGGTCATCACAGAGTTTTACATCCTGGCTTCCATGGCGCTGGATCGCTATGTTGCCATCTGCAGCCCTCTGCATTACATGAGCAGGATGTCCAAGCGCATTTGTATCTCCTTAGTCACCGTTCCTTATGCATACGGCTTCCTTAACGGGATCTCTCAAGCAGTTTTGACTTTTCGTTTATCTTTCCGTGGATCCCATGAGATCCATCATTTTTATTGTGCGGATCCCCCTCTTTTAATGTTGGCCTGCTCAGATACGTACGTGAAAAAGATGGCCATGTTTGTGGTTGCCGGCTGCACGCTGTCAAGCTCTCTCCTCATCATCCTCCTGTCTTACCTTTTCATTTTTGCCGCCATCTTGGGGATGCGTTCTGCTCAGGGCAGGCACAAAGCCTTCTCCACCTGTGCTTCCCACTTGACTACAGTCACTATATTTTATGGGACCCTTTTCTGCATGTACTTGCGACCCCCTTCTGAGCAGTCCGTAGAGGAATCCAAAATAATTGCCGTCTTTTATGCTTTTTTGAGCCCAATGCTGAACCCACTCATCTACAGCCTACGGAACAAGGATGTGATCCATGCCATGCAGCAAGCGGTCAGGGGAATCGCTTTCACAAAATTTCCGAGTAAGTGACAATTTTTTCTTATCACTAAGTACTTTAGGTAAAATATGCACTTTCATTTAACGGTAAGCATATTATCATATAATCATACTTTGTTTGCTTAGTGAACATTTTCACCTACGTCTACTAAAAAATGACTCCTTTAATACAAGCTAGCTTGCAAAATACATTTGTACTGAACTCTCAGAAATATGTTTTTGGCAAAGATGATCTGAAACTGAAATAGTACTATAATGTTCAATAATTCTACACGAACACGTGTTTATTTGCTTGGTGGGGATAGGGGTAGGAGTTTTACTAACTTAACCTTGTGGATACACTGGAAAAATATCTCTCTGAAATTTGTTATTCACATTATCAGAGAGTTAAGAGAAAGTAACTCTCTTTAAATTAAAAAAAATTAAAGATTATATTATTCCTTTCACAATGTATTTCATATGACCCTGGCATATCATGAGATTAAATTAGGAATATTTAAATATATCGCTCTTCCATACTTTAAAACTGTTTAGTTTCTCCAAACTCATGTTTTGGGCATCTTGAGAAATCACATCAACATTATTTTTCAAATAGTAACACTGATCGTACTTAGTGATTTTGAAAATGGATGGTCAACATTTGCTTATAACTGTCTAAGAATATGGATTCAAAAAAAAAAAGAATATGGATTCAATTCCACCATGAAAATAATGCAATGGCACTCTAGATATTTTCTTAGTGTATTGGTTGTGACTAGTGACTAATAACCAAAGACTAGTGACTAATAACCACACACACACACACACACACACACACACAACCACACGAATTTACTGCCACGGAATAGTTTCATAACCCCACAGAACAGAGAAGTAGGTTGTCAGTTGAGTTAGGTTAGTGTGCCAACCTGGCTGACAAACACATGTGGATTAATTGAAGTTGGAGGGATAAATGGCTCAGTGAGCCTCACCTTTTGCGTTTCCGGGTCTCTTGCTTTGTGATGGTCAAACCAGGGTGCAGCTGCCTTACCAGTTCCTTGCTTCAGATTGCAAGGCTAGCTTCCTGAAGTACACCCCCAAGAAGAAGCCACATGGACCTGCCCCGATGCAGCCCTGGGTGCTGGAGCAGCCGTGTGGAGGAGACCCCTGCCAGCGCTGAGATGCTTACACATTCACTGACTCGGCTTTCCTCCTACAGTCGGCATCATCGAGTCTGCTTTGTGAGAAGGAAGAGGACTTTGTGGATTGGTGTTGGACATTGGGGTGAATGGGTTCATGTTGGACTTGTGGGCTTGGTCAGCACGGGGTTGGGATGTTTTCTTGATGCGCACTTTACCTGTATCTAAAACTCTCTCTTATACATGCATTTCTGTAGATTTGTTTCTCTAAAGTACCCAGACTAATATATCAGTCTTTATGGGAAAAGACTGCTTTCTATTTCTCCAGCAGAGAGGCTGGCTGGTTCAACTACAAATTTTTCAGTTAGCAGACCAATGGCATTATCAGTCCAAGACTCAACCCATGGTGCCACCAGGGAATCCTTATGAAGTTAATTCCAAAGCCCCAAACCCAGTGACATCAAGTTCTTCTGACCCCTAGGGATCCTAGTAAGGGTTCCTGATATTGTAAAGCTTTACCAGAGATAGTCTTAGCTTTCTCCAGAAGGATGGCTGATGGGTTTGAAACCTCCATTCTCTCAATTAGTATTAGCTGACCGCATCACCAGGGCTTCTTCTTGAGTTAACGGCAGAGATGTCTTTTGCAGAGCCAGGAATTCTTCACGCCAGTGTAATAATGAGTACATAGGTATTGTATTTATCTTTCTGATAGTGACGACGTAATGTTTACTTTTTTAGTAAAGCTGGTCCAGTAGATCTCAAAAGCACTATTGAGAAAAAAATAGTGAAGCAGACGATAGAAGAGATTATTTATTCAAATTAATCCATTTTTCTTATTCAGCCATGACTGCATACTTAATCATATATGTTTCATCCTTATTAAATTGCCTTAAATATTTTGTATTCTAACATTGTCCATTTTTATTTTAACTAGTGCCAGTATAAGAAATGCTCACATAAAATCCCCTGTATTTACTACTAACCCTTCAAATTATTTTCTAGAGAATCTCCCAATTGGCTTGTAGTTTTTGTAAAACTGGGCCCCCAGTCTTAAATCTGAGTTGATTGAACCAAGCTGTGGTTATAAAAATTCTCTCTCCATAGAGTAATGAAAAATGTAGAGAGTGATTTTTAGGGGTTAGAAATGACGATTAATCTCAGAGCCATTTGACTGTGTGTTTGTTTGGGTTAAAGGAGTGGGGCACAGGGCTGGATGATCAGCAAGAGCTGTAACAAGGCACCAGGGTTTCTTGGAAATTAGCGGAGGAGAATCCTGATGGTGTACTTCTCTTGGAAAAGACCAGAATGATTTAGTCTGGGTGGTGTCCCTTAGTCTTCAACCAGCTCCTTTCTTGTTAAGCTCAGAGGTGTAACAATGAGACTGGCCTGATTATAAGCAATTTGAATACACGTTTTGAAAGTGCTCAGAAATACTAATTTACTCTAAACAACTGTATTCTTTGTTTTATTTCCTAAGTTTGATAGTTACCACGGCTTTCATGAATCAAGTTTACATCCAATCTTGGCAACTGTGTTACGCCACATTATTGATCTATTTTTAGTCACTTTTTATTTTATTTCTTTCTACTACAGTTTCCCCCCTCCATTTTGTAAGTCTTCAGATGAATCGTTTTGGGAAGAAATGGGTCCCTCAGGTCTGATGACTCTGTGACTGTCACTGAGAACTAACTCACTTCAGAGTGAAGCTTGTCGTGACGACATGAACAGAGGAGCGCCTGTGGGAGTGGAGCCATAGGGATCTTCATCTGCTGTTGGGGCTAAGAGAAACAGCTTCCAAGATGTGATAATTATCAGAATTTAGAATGTGCGAAGAATGAATAGAGGGAAATTGGAAGTCATCAAAAATGAAAATGAATGCATAAAGATTGATGTCCTACTCATCAGTGAGCTACAATGGATTGATGGTAGCCATTTTGAATAAAAAATAATATGATTTACTATGCTTGGGATAACACAATTAATTCGAATGGTGTGGCACTCGTTATAAAAAAGGACATTGGGTGTCAATCTTGAGGTACAAGGCTGTCTGGGATAGCATTACGTCTGTGTCTTTTCAAAGAAATCTAATCAATACAACTGTTATTAAAATTCATGCACCAGCCACAAAGCTAATGCTGAAGAAATTGAAAATTCTACCACCAACTTTAGTTGGAAATTGATCAAACATGTAATCAGAATGTATGGATGATTATTGGTGTTAGGAATGCAAAAGGTAGATATAGAGTTGGTGATAAAAATGGAGCTGGAGATCGCATGATAGATTTTGTAAGACCAATGACTTATTCATGGACAATATGGCAGCATTTTGTTCTGTTGTGCACAGTGTCACTATGAGTTGGAGATGTCTTGGTGGCACCTAACTACAACAACAACCACAACAACCCTCAAATTGCCATACACATCACTGCACAGGTTACCATATTCCTCAACACACTGAAAAATCTGGTTACCACGTTAAGATTATGAACCGATGAGGTTCTTGCTACAGAATAGATGAAGTTATGGAGAAGGGGCATAAGCATCAAACTGCTAGCCTTGTCAGTGGTTCAAACCTCTCAGCTGCTCTGTGGCAAATGATTGAGGTTGTCTGCTCCCATAAAGATCTGAAATCTTGAAAGCGCTATATGGGATGACTATATGTCGGAATCAGCTCAATGGCTTCTTCTGCTGTTGTTCCTGTTTTTTATGATCATAGTGATATTTATCCTAGCAATATCTTGTGTATATTTTATTTGACATTGTGAAAATTAGCAGGTTAATGTGTGTGAGTCATAAAATAATGATCTTATGTTTCAATATGAAAGTAAGTTAATTTTGAAAATGATATATCTATTATGACTTCATTTTAGGAACATATTTTCCATTTATAAAAGCATGTATAACTAAAATGTGCATTTACAAAGAAGTAAAAAAGAGTAATATGTCCTAAATCAATGAATAATTTCTGATTATATTTTGATATACATATTCTAAATATATTATATATGTTCATATATTATAATTTATAAAATAAAATTGAAAGCATATGTCATATGCGATTTGAATACTAATTTTTCTCTTGAAAGCATGATGCTTTTACTTTTATACAGATGAACTATTTTTGGTGCACATAATTTTAGTGTGGTATGCTATTACATTTTAATGATAAAAATAATCTAATTGAATGTAGGATAAATTAAAAATAGTGACAGAAACAGGAATAATATTTATTTGCAATCAACCAATAGAGAGCTCTTCAAAGCATAGTGGTGCTTTTTAGTCCAATTATTTTTATCTGGAACACCATTATTCTATCCTATCTATGTACCTATTATTTTAAGATTGACGCATATCTCTTCAAACATATCTTTGGAAGCTTGTAGGAAACATTCGGAGAAGTCAAATTCTTAATTACATGTTTTGATCATTTTAAAGCTCTTAGTAAATATTTCTAAGAATGAAAATGTGTAATTTATAAATTATCAAGGGTTCAGGTGGGGAGTAGGGAGGGAGGGGGAAAAATGATGAGCAAATGCCAGGGGATTTTTTTTTATGTTGTCATTCTTTAAATTGATTATTACTTCAGCATTAACACGAGTGTCTTGTCATTGCATCATTCAGTCTCATCAAGAAGAATTGTACAATGGCTTCCATAATAAGGTTCCCAACATAGTATTTCTTCCTGGGTTCCTTGATATCGTCTCCCACTTACCTACCCCCTCCCCATCCATGCCTCAAAATCCCTTTTCTACTTTGTATCCCTATAGTTTGATCATTCCTACTTTGCATTTACTGAAAAACAGGAAAGAGCGGGAAAACTCACTCCTGGGTCTTCAAGGCACACACCATGTTCTAGTTCACCCATATGTAGTTTCATCTCATTCAGTCCAACCCGCTCACTCATCCCATTGCTTCCTGGTGCTTCCTGTCGCCTTTCATCCTTTTCCTGGCCCTTCCAGACTTTGTCTTCTGTAAACTGCCCTCGACTTCGAATGGTGGATTAGCAATTTTCTATTTATTTTCCATCTATTTCAACTAATTTTCTTCCTTCTTCTTTTTCTCTATCACACTTTTCCTAACTTTGTAAAAAAAATGAAAAAAAAAACAATATTCTGGATTCATATCTGTTATTGACACGCTTTTCATTTGCTTTTGGTGGTGGATTTGTAGTGACTGGTTCCAACATCAGTTTTTGCTCATTATTATCCTCATTTCCTATTTTTTCATCTTTATCTTTCTCCTTGGAACCCAGTCTCCTGAAGGGAGAGGCAAGCTGTCTCCACTTGTGGGCCACATCTTACAATTTCCCCTTTATTTTGATACACCTTGTCTGCGTGTGTCTGAGGCCAGATTATAAGGCATCTATAGAACAGAAAAACAAATAGTTGTTTCAATATTTTTCTGAGTCCTATATTATATTTTACCATCTAAGTTTTCGCTTGAAGGACAAGAGTTTTTAAAGTTCCATAAGGAACATTATCCATCAGGAACATTATCCATCAGGAATCATCTGTTAAATGACAGAGATATTTTGGACACAGATACATGATATATCTGAATTATCTGAATTTTATGAAAGGGGATAATTCCACTATTTAAGAATGAGAATCTGGCTTATAGATGATTATAGATGACAGTGGGAACCAAGGATTGATTTGTGGAACTACCTATGAAATAGGCCTCTGGTGAACTCCCTTTATCCACAATTGAGGAATAGGAGGGAAGTGATACTAAACAGCACATTAGAGAGTTGGGTATAGATGATCAGAGGCACACATCTGACTCAGACAGTTAAGTTTGTCAGAAGATAGCTTCTAGGGTGCATGCTGGACCTGATCTGGTTCCAACATTTTCTGTATTTTTGGTTTCTATTGTTTTGATTGGTTTTTGTTTGTTCATATTAGTGTGTATCTCAGAGGTGTTGATGTCATTGGGGTCACCCTATTGAAGTTGTTTTCATATATTTTTCTGTTATTTTTAGTATAAGAAACGCAGGATTCATGAATCTATAGAGACAGCAAGTAGAATAAATTTTTAAGGGGAGCGTAGAGTGGTTGTGGCAGGGTGAAGATGAGATGATATCAAGGAGTCCTTGTAGAAAAAGAATACTTGGAAACTGATTGTGGTAAAAAATGTACTGTCTGCTGAACAGGATTGAACTATGGAATAATATGATATATATATATTAAATCCCAAGTAATGAAATAATCATGAAAATGAAATTTTAAAGGAAGACTACTGCCAAATTTGA
Organism: Tenrec ecaudatus; assembly: GCF_050624435.1. Lineage (NCBI taxonomy): Eukaryota > Metazoa > Chordata > Mammalia > Afrosoricida > Tenrecidae > Tenrec > Tenrec ecaudatus. The sequence goes on from NC_134533.1 coordinate 18,322,727, forward strand.
AGATGAGCTGCTTCTCATATCTGCCACCAACCTCTTAAAATAAATAGGCTAAACTTTGGTAACTTTGAATTGATGGAAATGAGACTCAGCTGTATTATGATTATCTGGATCCCAGAGTTCCAATTAAACCCAAGATGCTCTTCCATCCTTCTGAGATTTGCAATAGTGAGAAAGGCTGTCTTTCCTCAAGCTTCTATAAATATAATTTCATTTTTCAACAGCTACTGACATCAAGAAGTATCCTTAATGAGAGGGCGAGCAAATTAGACTCCAAAGTACGTCTTTGGGTCTTCATTTCTTTTACATTTTTACGCAAGAGTTAATTGTAGTAACGGTTTATTCTGAAGCCCACAAGTCATCTGCATTTTCCTCCTTAAAAATCAGATTTTCTTTGATTCTGCAAGTCAGTGGGCACTGTTTGTCTTTTCTATGCAAAATATGGGTTTCCCTGGATGTTTGTTGGCAAAGAACTATAGGCAGTACAACGAGCCATCTGTGAAGGTGTTAATTAAGTCTATCTTCAATAGCAGTCAATATTAGATTATTTCATGTAATATGTCAATTATTAGCCTTACTTTATTATCTATTTTAAAACCATTTTCCTTTTTCTTCTTATTTTTAAAGCTGAGAAAACAGCAGCAAGACAGGTGAAGTACCTTGCCAATACATACTATATAGAAATGGTATAAGCAGAATTAGAATTATGGGTTGAACTCTGATTAATATAAGTCAGATTTTCCAAATACGAAAGTTAAGTACTTTTCCAGCTTTCTGGGTATTAGATAATTCAAGTTGGTTAATTTATTTCACAGTTTGAATTAAGATGACACAGGATCACCCCGAGATATAGCTATTGACACAGCTGGGAATATGTACAATTCCCATCTAGAACTTTGTTTGTTTGAGGTAAGTCTTCTCAGAGCACAGAACTCTGAGGAAGCACACACACTCGTGCACATACACAAAAACACATCACCCACAGTTTCCAAAGAAGAAGCACACATGGAATCTTTTCACCTGCTATTTATTTTCACAATATATGCTTCTCTAAATAGTTTTACTACTTGGATCCCTCTTCACATCATTTGTTGCTTTTAAAAGTCACCTTTTGGGTCAGTTCCTTTGTGATGTTCCATTTGGATTTTCAACACGTTCTCACCTCCAAAATGCAGCTTTACTTTTGTCCAGCTTTTATAAAAAATATCAGAAACATATTTTAGCACATTCCCTCATCAAAGCATTTCTTTCTTACTTACTGAATGTGAGATCCAGAGAGAAATATAATTTTAAGGATTTTTTTCATTTCAATAACTACAATTCTTTTGACAAATTGTACAGCATAGTAAATAAGCAATAAATATTTATTTTAAGAAGGTGCAGCTGAGGCCATTACAACTTACAAAAATTAAGAAGACTATTATACCCACATATAAATAGAGGAACAGAGTTACATTTATTTTTATTAATTTTTGAAACATCAATTTATTGGGGGCTTGTTACAACACATACTACAATTTTATTAGGCATATTTGTACGTATATTGCCATAATTCTTTTCTAGATGTTGAACCCTTGGGATCAGCTCCTCTGTTTTTTCCACCCACGCCCTGCACCCTCATGGCCCATTGATAGATTATAGATTGTTATTATTTTCAGATCTCACACCGACTGCTGTCTCCATTCCCCTCTAGTATCTGTTCTTCTTCCCCCAGTAGGGGTGTGTGTGGCTATGTGCCATTCATTGTAATTGGTCCCCTTTCCTCCCCTCCCCTCCCCCTGTCCTCCTACACTTTTGGTATCAGTATTCCCATTCCTATTCCTGGGTTCCATGTGTCCTGAGCTATATCCCTTGCCTACATCTATGCACACGTTCTGGTCCAGTCCAGAGTAGGAAAAGCAGCACAGGGGTGATGATAGTGTGAGGAACCTGAGGTACATTACCTGATCTATCGGTGCTCTACTGCACCCTGAGTGACTCATCCCTCCCCTGAGACTCCTCAGTGGGGGATGTTCCATTGTCTGCAGATGGACTTTAAGGTCCACGATAAAACTCATCACTCACTCATTAATATTTGGTTGATTCCAACTCACAGTGACCCTATAGTACTGAGTAGAATTTTCCCTGTGGGTTCATATAACCTATGGATATATAGCAGTACTTTAAGATAAAAAAATTCTATCAAGTTGATTCTGGCTCACAAAGGGTTTTTGAGGATATAATTCTCTCCTGGAACAGATAGCGGGCTCTTTCTCCTTGGAGTGGCTAGAATGTTTGAATAGATGAACTTGCAGTTAATAGTCTAAAGCTCAACAGTTATTAGGTGTCTAATTTAAAATAAAATTTAAATAATGATGTACTACAAGTAAGAAGTGATTTTACAGTCACATAAGAACAATTAAAGATATAGTTTGACAATCTAGGGATCTACAGAGCAATTATTTAATTTATGAAATCTCTTCTTTCCTGACAGTAATTTTTATTTGATTTAGGTGCAGGCACACAAGCTCAGGATATGTTCATTGAGAATGGCAGTGTGTTCACAGAATTCATTCTCCAGGGACTCACAGATCGCCCAGAACTCCAGCCTCTCCTCTTCGTGCTGTTCCTGGTGGTTTATCTTGTGACCCTCACAGGCAACCTGGGCATGATCACATTAGTCAGACTAGACTCTTGCCTTCACACCCCAATGTACTTCTTCCTCACTAACTTGGCTTTTGTGGATTTGTGCTACATAACAAATGCAACCCCACAGATGCTTGTGAATTGCTTATCAGTGAATACCATTTCCTTTGCTGGCTGCTTCGCACAGTGTTACATTTTCATTGCTCTTCTCCTCACTGAGTTTTACATGCTGGCAGCAATGGCCTATGACCGCTACATGGCCATCTGCAATCAGCTGCACTGTACTGTGAAAATGTCCAGCAAAGTCTGCATCTGTTTGGCCACGTTCCCTTATGTCTATGGCTTCTCAGATGGTCTCTTCCAGGCCATCCTGACCTTTCGCTTGACCTTCTGTAGGTCCAATGTCATTAACCATTTCTACTGTGCCGACCCACCACTCATAAAGCTTTCTTGCTCTGACACCTACATCAAAGAACATGCCATGCTGATCTCAGCTGGCTTCAACCTCTCCTGCTCCCTCGCCATCATCCTGGTGTCCTATGTCTTCATTATCGCGGCCATCCTGCGGATCAAGTCAGCAGCGGGCAGACACAAGGCCTTCTCCACCTGCGGCTCCCACATGATGGCCGTCACCCTCTTTTATGGGAGCCTCTTCTGCATGTATGTAAGACCACCCACAGATAAGACCATTGAGGAATCGAAAGTAATTGCTGTCTTCTACACCTTTGTTAGTCTGGTTCTTAATCCACTGATCTATAGTCTTCGGAACAAAGATGTCAAGCAGGCCTTGAAGAATGCCCTCAGAAGAAATATGGTCACTAAGATGGCAATGACTCCACTGGTCAATAAACCATGACTCTAAAAGAGGTAGGCTGACAATGTCCTATTCCAGTGACCTTAAGTTTTGAGAATGATCTTCAGTACTATGGCTATGTCTCAATTATCTCAGGCAAAATTCTCATGCACTAGACTCTTCCTCCTTGAAATGTGCTGAATGGGCAAATAGTATCATCTTTTAATTTATTTTAAATGCATATCTTTGTACTGTACATCAGATCTACTGTATGCAAATCTGCATTTAATCCACATTCCCCCAAAATTTGTAAGCCCATTAATATTTGCAATACTTAATCTAAGTCACAGTTACCTAAGTGTAATTCCTGGTATTGTTTAACAATTTGTCTCATGAAAAATGTTATCATGCTGTCAGTTTTTACTTTAATTGAATATATGTTCATTATTCATTATATGTTTCATATATCTATCACAGTGATTGTGTGTCTATTCTGTCAGTGTAGTAACATAAATCAGAAATATCTTGCATTCCTGAAAATAAATAAATTGTTAATATTGTTTTTCATTTTCTTCTTTATGTACTAAATTTGTTAAATTATTACGGTCTTCATTTATACTTAGAAGGGATGATTGATCTGCCTTTTCATGCCATTTTCAGATTTTATGATTATGATTATGCTATTCTCATAAAATGAGTTGGGTGGATTCCTGTACTTCTTCAGTTTGGAAAAAGTTGGGTAACAGTAGTATTATATCCATCTTAAATAGGAAATTGTTAGACTACCTCCGTTATAGTTATGGTCTTGCATTTTCCTTATGCCACATATTCTTTTGTAACTTCCAATTCTCAAGCAGATATGACCTATCAAATGTCCTGTATTTTTAAAATATCTCTTTTGATAATTTTCCTACTCAAATATTCTCTACATTTCATTGATGTTAACTGATATTTTGGTATACGATTTTTTATATATTTTTTGTCTTTTTTTTTTTTTATTCTCTCCCTCTCGCTCCACCAAAATGCGGAGAAGAACGATCATCAGTTGCAAACGGCAGCTGCGTCCAAGCAGCCCCGGAAGCCGGTTTCACGCTCAGGAGAGAACGCTGCGCCTCCTCCTCGTGGGTTTCGGTGCTCTACACGATCAGAGGAACTTCTCTAGTCGCTCACTATAGAAATGATCCCTGAAAGTAAATAGCTTCTCTATTATTCCTGAGATAATCACTTTGTCTTGCCATTCTTTCTATTTTCTCTTTAATTATTCTGCTGAGAGTTAATTATTGAATTAAATTTCTCAGGGTCAACTTTTATGTTCATTTTGGTTAGCTCTTATATGTTGTATTTTACTGACTTCTGCTTTTATTTTTTCAGAGATGATTTACATATTCTCTATGATTTAAAATGTAAGTTTAATTTTTGTTTTAGGATTTACTTCTCTTCTCTTTTAAGTATGTCCAGCTCTGCATTTCCATGTCATCACTGATTTCATTGAGTGTTCCTAATTTTGACATGGTTTTGTCATCTTTATTCATTTTGCAATCATTTCTTAATTAACCTTTCTCTCACTTCCATTGAGTCAATTCCAACTCATAATGACCCTGTAAAACAGGGTAGAACTAACTGCCCTTAACTCTTCAAGGGAGTAGAAAATCTCTTCTTCCTCCCTCAGTGCCGCTGGTGGTTTCAAATCACTCTTTTTCAGTTATCAGCTAACGCTTATCCATTGTACCACCAGGACTATTAAATTAACTACTTTATGGACTGTTTAGTAACGTGTTAATTTCAAAATATATTGGGATTCATACCTATTTTACTCTTACAGACATCTAGTGTAATGCTATTTTGTCTAAGAACATAATTTTTTTATTTTAGAACGTACACTTAATGATTGCTATCTTCAAGATTTATTGAGCTTAGTTTTATGACTCAGCCTAAGGTCATTAGCAGTGAACACTCATGCATAACTGAATATTTCATGATTTCTAAAGGTTTTTTGGTGTTATTTTTCATAAATTTCAATTAAGCAAATTTCATTATTGATTATTAAAAGATTTTATTTCCTATAAGAATTTTTGTGTAATTTTTCTAAAACTTACTGTGACTACAAGATACTACTGAGATAGTTAATGCTTATTGTACCAACTTGGCCAATGAACACATGTGGGATTAATTGAAGGGCGGAGAGATAAATGGCTCGGCAAGCCTTGCTTCACTCCTCTCTTGCTCTTTGATCATCAGACCAGTGTGCGGCTGCCTTGTTTGTTCTGTGCCTCCATTTGCAAGTTACACTGCCTGTGGGACACAAAACCTGTGGATTGTGTCACTGTAATTTGAGGTTCCTTCCTGACCTGCTTCGCCACACTATTGGAATTTACATCTCTTGAGCTGGGGACTGTTGGACCCTGTCATCTGGCTGACTGTTGGTGACCTGCCTTGCTTTTGGCTGCCCTTGCTGGATAGCCTGAATTGCTCTACAGAGGACTGTCTGGTGGCCCTCAAGATTTAAAGGACGGCCAGTTTCTCACAACTGTCTCAGGTGAGTGAGTTGCACTGTATATACAATAATTAGCATTCTGGTTTTGTTTCTCTACAAAAGTCTAACACATTTGGTAACAAGAGTGCTTCCAGAGAAATACAATCATAAATATGGGCTTCTTGAATTGGCTCCTTGGCCTGATTAGTCTTAACAGGCACTGATAAAGCTATTTCTAGACCCAAATGCATGGATAAGTCTGCTATCTTACTAATCCACGGTGTGAAATAGCAAAGATAATACCTACCGTAGCACCACCGATAGATGAAATGCTGGTCAAAGGAGAGGCTCTGAGTGATCATATGCTTGATATTTTCCAGGAGTTTTGTAAGGAAGCCAGTGCAGGGAAGCTGGTTGGCTGCTCCTTCTTACAATGGAAAGTGTGATTAAGGAGAGGGATGGTCTCAGAGCCTCAGAAGCACAGCTCTGGTGCAGGCTAACGGATTTGAAAACTTCCATCTGTGCTACAGAGGAGAGCCTTCTCTCCTCTAGTAAAAGAGCTGACATTGCTGAGAACCAGCTCCAGAGTCTCATTATGCGAGTAGCTGAATTAAACATCAGCTGAGTTGCAGATCTAGAGCAGTGTCTGATACCAAAGTGAGGGTATTGATAGGAAAAAAATTGGGACTCTCAAACATGGGTTGGGAACATATGGGCTGATGATCCAGAAGAGGAGGATATTGGGCCCCTAGAAATAATTGACCCACTCCAGCCAATAGATCCAACCCCCCCTACCCCCAGCTGAAGGTATTAATTCACTCTCAATAAAACAATCCACACCTGAGCAGATTAGCCAAACTCTTCAAGCTGAAATGCCAAGTGGGGCTGCATCTGTGCCATTGCCTGAGGGAGATGCCTGATATGATATTGCTGACAGCAACCAGGAAACACACTCACCACCCATTATTTCCTCTAGTCCTGTAACTAAAATTAAGCCTCAGAAAGCCCCTAAATATGAGGTTGAGAGGATCACCAAAGAAGAAGTGTGCAATACCCACAAAGATCTGCTCAAGATTTCAAATATTTAGAAGCAGAAGCCTGGGGAATATCCCTGGTATGGTTACTAGGGTTGTGGGATGCTGGTACATGAAATATTTCACTGTGGACTAGGCCAGAGCATGTACACAGTTACAGAGCCGAGCTCAGACCTCACAGAATCCAGGTTAGATAAACCCTTTGGGAACAGAAATGGGAGTAGCAATACCAGGAGGGTTGAGGGAATGTGGGGAGAGAAACCACAGGGGAATGGAAGCAGTGGTTAGTATAAGATATGAAAATAATAATAATTTATAATTTATCAAGGGGTCACAGGGTGTAAGGGATGGAGGGAGGATCAAAAGAGAAGTTAATACCATGGCCTCAAATAGAATGTAAATGTTTAGAATATAATGATATAAACATATGTGCAAATATGCTTGATACAATTGATATATAGATTGTTATAAGAGCTATAAGAGCTGCCAATAAAATGATCTTTAAGAAAATAAATAAGGAGGGAGGGGGAAGATGGCCGACAGGGACACCCGCATACTCTGAGAGCTCCTCCAAACAAAGCGGGATTGGCGACCAGGTAGCTGAATAGTAAGAGTCTGGTGAGTGAAATATCCCCCTGGGACAGCACCCCAGTCCTACCCCACGTATTTGTCCGGAGCAGGGGTCTAGGTCAATGAGGACCGGACTAGTGGGACATCTCTGGCCACTAAGCTGCCGTGAGCTCACTGGCGACCGGCTTAGGCTCCATCCCCAAACGGACGCCAGCCCAGAGCCACTTGCCTGCCCTGCCTACTCCAGCGGCCCACTCCCCACTCCCCATACGCGGATCTCCACTGGGAGAGAAGCTTTCCTCTCCCGCAGTTCCCCTCTCCCCGCAGGGCAGCGATCTGCCCTCGGGCCCACGCCCCTCCCTCCATTCATCCAAGCTCAGGGGAGCTGACCCGCGGGTTGTCTGGCGACCCCCACGGGGGACCATCCACCCGCACCGCTGCCGCGGACCTCTCCACCTGCCCTCCGTGCGCCGGCCTCCCACCCCCGCCCGCCCCCGCCAGCCCCTGGCAGCCTAGCGCCAGCTCCACTCCTGGTGGGGACCCTGCGCTGAGCACTTCCCGCCAACAGGAGCCATAGCCCAACCCGCGCCTGTCCCGGACCCTGAGCTTCCGCGGAGCGCCGCGCCCCGCGCTGCTGAGTCTGCCCACCAAGGGCCCCCCCCTGCGCAAGGCACAAGAGTAGGTGCCCTCCCCAGGGTGCTGAGGGGACCCCGGCAGCCGCGACTCTGAGCCTGAGCAGAAGAAGGGCGCCATTGCCCCCTGCGGTTTCGCGCCAAGCCTCCTTTGCCAGCGCCATTACCCCCCCCCCCCCCCGCGGTTTCGCGCCAAAAGGGCAGAGAGCGAACACCATTGTTCCCTGCAGTGTCCCGCAGCTGCCTGTGCAGCTATCCAAGGGCCCCCCCCCCCCCAGCGCCCGCTCACAGCCCGGGCAGATCAAACACTCCACCTGCAGTGGAGCCTGGGTCTCGACTTTGCAGTCCCTGAGGAGCCATCAGTGAGCTCCAGCCAGCTCTCACCACCTGGGGCCCTGTTGGGTCCCCAGTGCCAGCCCTAAGCCTGCCGCAGCCTGCCCCAGACACCCCAGGAGAAGGCACAGTGGCCTGAGCCTCCACACAATAAGGTTACTCCTGTCTCCCAGAAGCATGGGGCCTATTAAAGGATCAAGGAAAAATCAACAGACCACATCACTCCCAACAAAAAAATCAGAAAAACGAGGCACTTTAACAGACCTAACGTCACTCATAGAAGAAACAGATATAGATCAGCCACAAAAGGAAATCTTCAGAACTCTGCTTGCAGTAATACAGGAGCTAAGAGAAGCAAACCAAAATAAGGATGCAACGATAGAAGGGATGAAATGCACAATAGAGGGGATGAAGTCCACAATAGAGGGGATGAATACTATCCACCAAAAGGAACTGCAGAAACTAACAGAGGAGGTAGCAGATGCCACACAAAAGGTCACAGAAGCTATATCTAGGCTTGAGGAGGCTGAGAACCGTATCAGTGAACTCGAGGACGCTCAAACCAAACGAAGCAAGCGAGAAAAACAATCAGATAGGAAAATTAAACAAACAGAAGACAGCCTGAGATCAATGACAGATGCTATGAAGAGGAATAATATTCGAATAATCGGTCTACCGGAACACAACATAACACACAAATCGACCGCCAAGATAGCAAAGGAATTCCTGGAAGAAAATTTCCCCAACCTAACAAAGGAGAATCCGACTCTCATACAGGAAGCAGAGAGGACGCCGGCTAAGCTAAACACCAAGAAGAACACGCCAAGGCATATAATTGTAAAATTATCCAACTTAGAGGAAAAAGAGAAAATTCTTCGAGCATCAAGAGAAAGGAAGACAGTCACATACAAAGGAGCGCAGGTAAGGGTATGCTCAGACTTATCAGCTGAAACCATGAAGAGGAGGAGAGAATGGAGCAGCATCTTCCAAATTCTGAAAGATAAAAATGCCTCCCCCAGAATCCTATACCCTGCCAAGTTATCCATTAAGATAGAGGGTAAGATAAGGGTCTTCCAGGACAAGGAAGAACTCAAAAAATATACTGCAAGTCACCCGACCCTGCAGAACATACTGGCTGACTCACTATGGCCAGAAGATCAAGCTCCAACTAGAACCTCCAGGAGACCACCATATAGCCCATCTCCATCTAGAAGCCAACATGCCAGCAACACGTACCAGGACAACACGGTCTCAGATGGAAAAGAGGACAGGATAGAAACCCTCCACTCAAACGCAGTACACTGATATGAAGGAAGATAGGCAAAGACCCAAAACACAAAACAGAATATGGCAACCATGAAGCCAGAGATTGTAATAATCACTTTGAATACAAATGGGCTCAATTCATATGTTAAAAGAAAGAGGCTGGAGGATTGGATTAGAAAACATAACCCATCAATCTGCTGCCTGCAAGAGACACACCTTAAGCAAGCAGACAAGCATATGCTGAGAATAAAGGGCTGGAAGAAAGTTTACCAAGCAAATGGTAACTCCAGGAAGGCAGGAGTGGCTATCTTAATCTCCGACAAAATGGATCTCAAGATCCAAAACATAAAAAGAGACAAAGAGGGACATTACATAATGCTCAAAGGCTCAGTAAACCAGGAAGCAATAAGCATACTGAATATTTACGCACCTAATAATGGTGCGGCAAATTTCGTCAAACAAACTATTAAAAAAATGACAGAAGAAATCACGGAAACAACAATAATAGTGGGGGACTTCAACACTCCACTATCAGAGAAAGACAGGTCACAGGGAAAGAAGCTCAGCAAAGAGGCCAGAGAGCTAAACAATGTAATTAGGCAACAGGGCCTGATAGACATCTATAGAGCCTTTCATCCAAAAGCAAAAGGTTTCACATTCTTCTCCAATCCACACGGATCTTTCTCAAGAATAGATCACATGCTGGGGCACAAGGCCAGCCTGAGTAAATTCAAACACATAGATATTATCCAGACGTCTTTCTCAGACCACCATGCCATAAAGCTGGAGATTAATAGGAGGGCACCCAGAAAAGCAAGGGTCACCAATTGGAGAATAAACAACGATCTCCTGCGACATGAATGGGTTAAGGTCCAGATCAGAGAGGATATCAGGAAATTTCTAGAAACTAATGAGAACGAGCATACAACATATCAAAACTTATGGGACACTGCAAAGGCAGTTATCAGAGGTAGCTTGATATCACTGAATGCATACATGAAAAAAGAAGAAAGGCGTATGACAGATATGTTAACACAAAACCTCCAACAACTAGAACAGAGTCAACAGAACTACCCCTCCAATAGCAAGAGAAAAGAAATAATAAAAATCAGGGCGGAGTTAAACCAGTGGGAAGACAAAAGAACAATGCAAAGGATTAACGCAACTAGAAGCTGGTTTTATGAACGAATTAATAAAATTGACACTCCCCTGGCAAAGCTTACCAAAGATAGAAAGGAACAATCATCAATAGCCAGGATAAGAGATGAATCGGGGGCAATAACAACAGACCCCAATGAGATAAAAAGGATAATCACAAAGTACTATGAAGGTTTGTATTCTAATGAATTCAGAAACCTGGAAGACATGGATAAATATTTAGAAAAACAATCTATCCCTAGATTATCTGAGACAGAGATCAAGAACCTCAACAAACCCATAGCGAAGGAAGAAATAGAGAGTGTCATCAAAAACCTACCAAGGAAAAAGGCCCCAGGGCCAGATGGCTACACAGCAGAATTTTACCAAACATTCAGGGAAGAGCTGACACCGATCCTCCACAAAGTATTCCAGAACATAGAAAAGAACGGCAAGCTCCCAAACTCATTTTACGAAGCCAGCATTACTTTGATACCCAAACAGGGAAAAGACCCCACAAGTGTAGAGAATTATAGACCAATATCTCTAATGAACATAGATGCAAAAATCCTTAACAAAATATTGGCCAATAGAATACAAAGGAACATCAAACATATCATTCACCACGACCAAGTAGGATTCATCCCAGCGATGCAGGGATGGTTTAACACCCGAAAATCCATCAATATCATACACCACATCGAGAAGAAAAAGGATAAAAACCATATGATAATATCCATAGATGCAGAAAAAGCATTTGACAACATCCAGCATCCATTCCTAATCAAAACACTCATGAAGATAGGATTGGAAGGTAAGTTCCTCAAGCTCATACAAGCTATCTATGAAAGACCAACAGCCAACATCATAGTCAATGGAGAAAAGACAAGAACAATACCACTGAAAAAGGGTACAAGACAAGGATGCCCCCTGTCCCCTCTTCTATTCAATATCGTTTTGGAGGTTCTGGCTAACAACATAAGACAGCGGAAGGACATCAAAGGGATCCAGTTGGGAGAGGAGGAGGTGAAACTATCGTTATTTGCAGATGACATGATCCTATACATTGAAGACCCCCAAAACTCCACAGTTGGAATACTTACAGCAATAGAGGAATACGGAAGGGTAGCAGGATACAAGATCAATAAACAGAAGTCGGTAGGGTTTCTATACACATCGGACAGGGTCATGGAAGAGGCGATTAAGAGGGAAGTACCCTTCACAGTAGCCAAGAACAAACTGAAATACCTAGGAATATACTTAACAAAAAATACTAAAGACCTATATAAGCATAATTATAAAACCCTATTACAGGAAACCAAAAGTGACCTTCACAAATGGATGAAGCTCCCCTGCTCATGGTTAGGTAGGCTGAACATAGTAAAGATGACAGTTCTTCCTAAAGCACTCTACAAGTTCAATGCTATACCAATCCAATTACCATCAACCTTCTTCAAAGAATTGGAAAAACTGACCACCAACTTCATATGGAGAGGGAAGAAACCCAGAATTAGCAGAGAACTCCTCAAGAAGAAGGACACAATGGGAGGACTCGCCCTGCCTGATTTTAATGCCTACTACACAGCTACAGTGGTCAAAACAGCATGGTACTGGCACAATGATAGACACTCAGACCAGTGGAAAAGAATAGAAAGCCCAGGAGTAAAATCATCAGCATATAGACAACTGATCTTCGACAAGGGCCCCAAAAACGTCAAGTGGGAAGCAGATGCCCTCTTTAATAAGTGGTGCTGGAAACAATGGATATCCACATGTAGAAAGTTGAAACAAGACGTCTACCTCACCCCATGCACAAGAATACACTCAAGGTGGATCACAGATCTAGAAGTCAAACCCCAAACCATCAGGACCATTAAGGAAGGAATCGGGACTAATCTCAGAGCACTGGCCCAGGGAGCACATAGGCTCACTGCAACAGGGAAGGGGACACACACAGGTGATCTGGAAATCGACAAATGGGATCTAATAAGAATAAAACACCTGTGCACCTCGAAAGACTTTGCCAAGAGGGTGACAAGGCAACCCACAGACTGGGAGAAGATTTTTAGTAATGACACGTCAGACAAAGGGCTCATTACTAAAATCTACAACACCAGCATGACCTGCAAAAAGAGGAAAACAGTTAACCCCCTAAGGAAGTGGGCAAAAGAAATGAGAAGAACTTTCACTAGAGAGGAGATCAATATGGCCAATAAATATATGAGAAAGTGCTCGAAGTCCCTTGCCATAAGAGAAATGCAAATCAAAACAACCATGAGATACCACCTAACACCCCTGAGGCTAGCCCAGATCAGTAAATCAGAGAGCAACAAGTGTTGGAGGGGCTGTGGTGAAATAGGAACCCTCCTCCACTGCTGGTGGTCGTGCAGATTTGTACAGACACTGTGGAAAGCAATCTGGCGATACCTAAAGAAAATGGAAATCGATCTACCTTACGACCCAGCCATCCCTCTACTGGGCATATACCCGGTTGAAGCAGCAAATAAAACACGACCAGTCATATGCGCTCCAATGTTTATTGCGGCACAATTCACAATAGCAAAGACTTGGAAACAGCCTAAGTTTCCATCGATAGAAGAGTGGATTAGCAAACTTTGGCACATACACACAATGGAGTATTATGCAGCATTGAAAAGCACCGATGAGCACATGAAACACGTTATTTCATGGGAAGAGCTGGAAGGAATTATGCTAAGCGAGGTAAGCCAGTCCCAAAGGGACAGGTACAACATGAGTCCCCTGAGGTAAGTACAATCAGCATGACAGAAATGGGGCATTAATCCACCCAAGGGGAGGGTATTGTTTATATCTCCACAGGGAAAGTGGGACCAGACTTCAACCCAGTGTCGCAAGGTGTGAATGCAGTATCCCGGCGTGGAGGACGGAACCGGTGGAGAGGTCTGGGAGGCAGGCCCCAGCACCATAAATTAAGTGGATTCCTGCCCCTCCCCCAAAAAGAACTTGTTCCAAAGGACGACATTGACCCTGCAGCTATGGGAGATGGTCATATTTGACCAGAGCACACGGGAGCAGATGAAGGGGCAGGAGGAGAGAGTGGAGCACAGCCTGGCCCACCAGGCCGTGATGATGATGTTCCTGAGTAGAGCAGCCAGTCCACAGAGAGAACAACATGGCTGGCCCTACTATGAGACATGATGCCCCTCAGTGACTAAGGGCGATACAGGGGACAGCACCGGAGACACAGTGTGGGAATTGCACCTGACCTGATCCCACCACACCGAGGCAATGTACTGGGGGAGTGCAGCGGAACAGCAAGGGAATGGAGTGGCAAGGTCCCCAGGGAATGCTGAAAGTGGACTTTGGGGCCAGGGCGTGGTGCCCCAACAGACTGGACTGGAAAACGCTCCTAAGGGCCAGCAAAGATCCCTGAACTAACTACAAGCTTTTCTCTTGTGAACTGTTTTGTTCTGTTCTTTTTCAGTGGTTTGTTTTGGTTGTTTTGTTGTCCGGTTATATACTGTTGCTTTGTGTTCCTCTGTCTAGTTTTCGTGCATGTTAGTGACTCCACAGGTCTGTCTGAATAGGACAGGCTGGATGAACTATCTGGAGGAAAAACAACGGGACCGACACTTCCGGGGGGACTTGGGGTGGGGGGTAGGGGGGGTAAGGAAGTGGTGTTAACAAACCCAGGGACAAGGGAAAAACATGGGACCCCAAAGGGTAGAGAAGGGGGAGTGGCAGGCCTGGTGGGAAATGATCAAGGGAAAGGTTGCTTAGAGAAGAGGTATACTCTAGCCCAGGTGGCAATGAAGCATGGTAGTAGGGCAGGAGGAAGGTCAAGGGAGATGGAGGAAAGAGCTAGGAGTCAAAGGGCATTCATGGAGGTCTAGACAAAGACATGTACATGCAAATATATATAGGAGGTTGGGGAAATAGATCTTTGTGTCTATATTTATAGGTCAAGTATTAAGGTGGCAGAAGGACCTTGGGCCTCTACTCAAACACTCCCTCTATGCATGAATACCTTCTTTTATTAAATTGGAACTCTATGATGCTCACTCTCCCGACACAACAGCTGGAGCCAACTTGGGTGAACAAGTAAATGTGGTGAAGAAAGCTGATGGTGCCCGGCTATCAAAAGAGATAGTGACTGGTGTCTTAAAGGCTTGAAGATAAACAAGCGGCCATCTAGCTCAGAAGCAACAAAGTCCACATGGAAGAACACACCAGCCTGTGTGATCGAGTGGTCCCAAAGGGATCAGTTACCAGGCATCAAAGAACAAAAAATCATATCATTGACTGCACACCTCCATGATAGGATCGCTGAAGACAAATGGGTGCACAAGCAAATGTGGTGAAGAAAGCTGATGGTGCCCGGCTATCAAAAGAGATAGTGTCTGGGGTCTTAAAGGCTTGAAGGTGAACAAGCGGCCATCTCGCTCAGAAACAAATAAGCCCACATGGAAGAAGCACACCGGCCAGTGCGATCACGAGGTGCCCAAGGGACCAGATATAAGGCATCATGCAAAAAAAAAAAAAAAAAAGATATAAGTGTGTGTATGTATGTGTATTTATGTGTATATGTATATATGTATGTGTATATATATATTATATTAAATGAAGGGGGAAGTGCAGAGTGGAGACCCAAGGCCCAAGTGTCAGCCAATGGAGATCCCCTCATAGAGGGGCTTAGGAGAGGAGATGGGTTAATTAGGGTGTGAGGTAGTATCGATGAAGAACACAGCTTTCCCCCAGATCCTGGATGCTTCCTCCCCCCAACTACCATGATCCGAATTCTACCTTGCAGGGCTGGATAGGACAGAGGCTGTACACTGGTACATAGGAGGGTTGGAGATACAGGGAATCCAGGGTGGATGATACCTCCAGGACCAAGGGAGTGAGGGACGATGCTGGGAGAGTGAAGGGTGAGTGGGTTGGAAAGGGGAAACTGATTACAAGGAGCCACATGTGACCTCTTCCCTGGGAGAGGGACAGCAGAGAAGGGGGGAAGGGAGACCCCGAATAGGGCAAGATATGGCAAAATAACGAGGTATAAATTACCAAGGGCATATGAGGGAGGGGGGAAAAGGGAGGGAGGGGGGGAAAAAAAGGAGGACCTGATGCAAGGGGCTTAGGTGAAGAGCAAATGCCTTGAGAGTGATTGGGACAGGGAGTGTATGGGTGTGCTTTGTACAATTGATGTATGTATATGTATGGATTGTGGTAAGAGTTGTTGGAGTCCCTAATAAAATGTAAAAGAAGAAAAAAAAAAAAAAGAAAATGATTAGGGCAAAATATGTACAGATGTGCTTTATACAATTGATGTATGTCTATGTATGGATTGTGATAAGTGTTGTATGAGCCCCTAATAAAATGTTTAAAAAAAAAAAAGAAAATAAATAAATAAAATTCAAAAGACAAGCATATTTTGTAATTTTTTTCCATTTGAACACATGCTAGTTACTTTTCATTCTTTACCTTTTACTTCACTGTATTTTTGTGTTTTGAAGTGATGGTCTTGCAGAGAACTCATTGAAAAACAGATGAACAAAATCACTATTCTTGATTCTATTACTACTCATAATGACTTTACAAGTAGTTTCTGAAATTTTATGAATCTTTATAAGATCAGACTGCCTCATATTTCCATGAAGTGAGTGATGAGTTTGAACTGTTAACCTTGAAGTTAAAAGTGCAATACTTAATCAATGGCTCTGCCAGGATTCCTAGTTTTTACATATCTATTTTTTCACAATCAGTAAACTTCTCACTTTTAATTGAAGAATTTCATACATTTGCACTAATTATAAAAATTGCCCTGCTTGGTATAGTAATTTATTGGTTAATCCATGAGTTTTCTATTTAGTTAGGTAGCTTAACGTTTTAAGGTGAATTGGATGACAGCTACAGATCATATAGCACTTTTGCATTCAATAGTTTATACATATTTTGTTTCATCTCATTCACTCCGACCCTCTCCCTGATCCTAGGCCCCCTGATGCTTCCTGTTTCCATGCTTCCATTTCTTGACCTTTCTGCACTTTCTTTGAGTGATCGCTGCCATCTTGACTCCATATGATTATCAATTTTCTGTCTGTTTCAACTACTTTCCTCCTGCTCCTGTTTTGCTCAATTATTCTTTCCCTGATTTTAAAAGCAATTGAATATTTTGTTAATATTCCATATTTGTATATTTTATTTACTTTGTAACTAGACCTCCCTTCTTAACGTTTAGTCGTAGATCAAAAGTTAATGTAGGAGTTTGTGATAAGCTGGCTCCAACCTCAGCTTCTTGTTTACTGTTCTCCCCTCCTGCCAATTTTCTTCTTCATCCCTGTCCTTAGAAACCACTCTGCTGGGGGGAGAGGTGAGCTTTCTCCATCTGTCGGTCTCATGTCTGACAGACCCTCTTCTGCATGTTGTGCACGACAGACTTCATCTAGACCATCTATAACACATGGGAATAGAGAGTGGTGTGCTATAGTCTTGTGCATTTTATATTATACCCTCTTAGCTTCAGAAACAAAGATTTTAAAAATGCAATCAGGAACATTATACAACACAAATTATTCATTAACTGGTGTTGCCATTGTGGGGCAGAGACATGGTATGTCTTGATCAGCTGCATAGGAAAGATCATTATTCTACTCTTTAAGAAAGAAAAAGACAAAGAAAATTTAAATTAAGACTACTGTCAAGTTCAAAGAAGAATCTTCTTCTGTCTATCACAGAGCTCTCAGCATAAATAGGATAAACACCGGTAATTTAAAAATGTTAGAAAATGTGATTACGCTGTGTGATTAGCTTCTGGATCCCAGAGTTGGAGTTAAACCCCAGAGAGATGATTCACAGTGGGAGGCTCCTCACTGCGGCTCTGCAGTTCTTCTGAGATTTGCTGCTGTGAGCAGGACTCCCCTCCCTCATCCAACTATAAATATAATTTCATTTTGCAGCAGAGATAGGCATCACGAAGGGTCCTTAATGAGAGGCTGAGGAATTCAGTGTCTATAAGAACTGGAAGTAAGTCTTTGGGTCTTTATTTCTTTTACGTTTTAGTTAAAAGGCAACTGCGATGAAGGTACTCTGAGGCCTACAACATCATATGCGTTTTCATGCTTAAATACCAAGTTTTTGTGGATTCTGCAAGTCAATGGGGAACAGAAAAATGATTTTTTCTCTCTACAGAAGAACACGTGTTTCTCTCGGTGTTTATTGGTAAAGAACTAGAGGCGGTAGAGAGAACTATTTGTGAAAGTGTTAATTAAGTCTATCTCTAATAGCGCTCAATATGTTCTTACTGTATGTAATGCTTCAGTGATAAGCCTTACTTTATCACTCAGTTAAAAACCAGTTTCCATTATTTTAGAGCTGAGAATACAGCAGCAAGCCAGGTTAAGTTCCTTGCCAATTACAGATAGTTCAAAACTGGTAGAAGTAGAATTAGAATCATGGATTAGAATTTGATTCATAAAAGTTTGACTTTCCAAATACTGAAGTGCTGACTTTTTCAACATTCTGGATTTTAGATTTGGAGCTGCATAGCATAATCTAATTTGATTAATATATTTGACAAATGTCGGTTCTGAAGTAAATGTTACTCAAGTTCACCCAGCGTTGCCTATGGAAACAGCTGGGCATAGTTCTTAATTCGTTCTAGATCTTTTGTTTGCTTGAGGTAATTCTTCTCTTTGCACAGATCTCTGAGGAAGCACACACCCTCCTGCACACACACAAACACACATCACTATCTAGTACCAAAGGTTGAGTACACATGGTGTCATTTCACCTGTTATGCATTCCTCAAGAATATTTGTCTATAGCTAGAATTATTACTCATTTTTCTTCTAACTGTGATTTTTTGCTTTTAAAGTCACCTTTTCAGTGAGCCCCTTTGTGATGCTCCAAATGAAATTTGAATCCTTTCGGGCACCCACACTCTGGTTTGTTTATTTCCCCATTGCTTGTGCTATCACTGAAGCACCATTTGCTCACCTACTTACTTACTTCCTTGTTTATTGAATGAAATATCCAGAAAACAAAAGAGCTTTTTGGATTTTTTCACTTCAGAAACAAGTCTATTGAAAAATGTTCAACATCATGAAAAAGCAATAAACACTTAAGAATATCCAATTTGAAGTCCATGATAACTTACAAAATTTAGGAATGCTATCATTATACCCACGTATACTTGGAAGAAAATAGTTACTTTTTCATAATCAAAAAGCCACTAAATTGAAGTAACACTATCTTAA
This sequence comes from Tenrec ecaudatus, assembly GCF_050624435.1. Lineage (NCBI taxonomy): Eukaryota > Metazoa > Chordata > Mammalia > Afrosoricida > Tenrecidae > Tenrec > Tenrec ecaudatus. The sequence goes on from NC_134533.1 coordinate 18,341,821, forward strand.
TGCATAGGTTCCCATCCTAATCCCAGTCTTTGTCAGTGATTCTAGGTATGGCTCTGGTAGAAATCCTTGCTCTACAGGCGATAACAGCAGTGAATCAACAGCAGAGAATTACATACCCATGAATACAGAGAAGGGGGGTGATAACATCTGCTTCATAGTATCCTGTGTTAAGACGTCACATTTGTCCTTGCAACCCTCTCTTCCTTATCTTCTTAATCTGTAAAATGTGCCGGCTCTGTTTATGGAATCATTCAGGTTCAGGGAGGCAATACTGTAACTTACAAAGGAGGTTCTCAAGTCCGATGACTGAAATCTGCACTCACTGGCAGTATGAGCTTGCTCCAATCACTTCATCTGTCGGTACTTGACTGTAATGAGCACAGAATAACATCTGCACAAACAGGCTTGAAAACTTAAGTCTATTATTGCATGCTAAATCTTGGAGGAATATCCATGTTTGTGGTTAGTGATCAAAACATGTTAGTATCCCAAAATTACAAATGTATTCAACAAATACTTATTGATTGTTTATTGTTCTTCATGATGGAAATACTGGCACAAAAAGACTTGGTTTTGACTGTAAAATGAGAGCTATAAAATAAGATGAAAGTTTGGCAAGTAGGGGATTAAAGAATGGAGGGCATAATGGAAGGACAGTACATATATTGAAAGAAAGAAGAACAGGTGTGAAGAAGAAGAGATATAAAAAGACAGAGGCAATAGCATAACCGCAAAGTACTCAAAACGTGAATTCTTTGTGGTGGTGTGATTATGTGTTGGGCTGCTAGCCTCAAGGTCAGCCCATTGAAACCACCAGCTGCTCCACAGTTCAAAGAAGAGGGTTTCTACTCCCCTAAAGAGTTACAGTCCGGGAAAAACACAGGAGAAGTTCTAGTCTGTTCTCTAAGGTCATTATGAGTTAGAATTGACTTGATGGTGGTGAGTTTTTCGGGAAACGAAAGCTCAGTTTCTTTCTTTAAAACCATGTTCCCAATGCTGGAGCCTCATTCAAGTAGGTTATGAGAATCCATTTGATGTCAGGATATTTTGTTAATTCCTTTACTATAGGTTTATTAGAGCACTGTTGGTTGGCTCTGTTTTCTAGATGTGGTTGTGGAACACCAGCTGGGTTCTAGATTAGAATCCTCTGAGTGATCGACATAAAGAATCATGTGTTTCATTGCTCATCTCCTACTCTCAGAAGCAAGTGATTATAGTGGGCTGCTAATTTGCTTGATTAGCAATATTCCCATTTGACAGCTTTGCACCTTATAGGCTAAGTAAGCACTACCGCCTAAGTATGTGCCATCATATACTCTAAGGAAATATATATGAGAAAGATGCAAGAAAAATATATATTCTCATTCAGTCATCCATCCATTATTTCTTTTTAAAAATATATAAATATGAAGTGATGAATCATAATAAAAATGAGCTACATACTATCTTTTACCTTGAATAGTTACCATGCATTGATGAAATGCACCATTAGCCTGAAATATGCTTACGAACAAATTAAAGTAGAGAGAAGTTCTGAAAACGCAGAACAAAAAGTTATTCATTCCTTTTGAAGAATGAGGGAGTAGAGTGAGGTGTTCTCCACAAAGGTGGGGATTTTCCATGGCAGCTTCATAGGAAGAATAAAGTGTGCAGTGTGTGAAGAATAAAGTGTGTAAAGCAACAAATAATGCAGGAAGAAAGGACATGTGTAACTTGATTTCTTTGAAGGTATAAGTGGAAGTAGAGGTATTGGCATAGAAATAGAAATAACACATCATTAATATAAAAACCCACTGCCATAAAGTAGTTTCTTATTCATATGGGGCTTGGAGGCTATACATATATACTGGAGTAAGTAACTTTATCTTTCTTCCTTAGAAAGCTTGTGCATTTGAATAGACATCTGGTATATTTGAATAGGTGACCTTGCGGCGAGTAATTCAAAACTCAACCAATGAATCACCACTCTCCTACTTTAAAGCAAAATTAAATAATGATTTAATATGGGTAAGAAATTATTTTATAGTATAATAAGAGTGAAAGATATTATTGACAATGTATGGAGATATGTCGAGAGAGAAATTATTGCATTTACAAATCTGTCCTTTCAAGAATGATATTTTTTTTTTAGGTGCAGGCACATACTCTGGAAATGCCCATTGAGAATGGCAGTGTGATCACAGAATTCATTCTCCAGGGACTCACAGATCGCCCAGAACTCCAGCCTCTCCTCTTTGTGGTGTTCCTGGTGGTTTATCTTGTCACCCTCACAGGCAATCTGGGCATGATCACATTAATCAGACTGGACTCTCGCCTTCACACCCCCATGTACTTCTTCCTCACTAACTTGGCTTTTGTGGATTTGTGCTACACCACAAATGCGACCCCACAGATGCTCACTAATTTCTTATCAGAGAAGAAGACCATTTCCTTTGCTGGCTGCTTCACACAGTGTTACATTTTCATTGCTCTTCTCCTCACGGAGTTTTACATCTTGGCAGCCATGGCCTATGACCGCTACATGGCCATCTGCAGTCCTCTGCGCTATACTGTGAAAATGTCCAGCAAAGTCTGCATCTGCTTGGCAACATTGCCTTATGTCTATGGTTTCTCAGATGGTTTGTTCCAATCTATCCTGACCTTTCGCTTGACCTTCTGTAAGTCCAATATCATTAACCATTTCTATTGTGCTGACCCACCACTCATAAAGCTTTCTTGTTCTGATACTTATATTAAAGAATATGCTATGCTTATTTCAGCTAGCTTCAATCTTTCTACCTCCCTCACCATTATCATGGTGTCCTATGTCTTCATTATCGCGGCCATCCTGCGGATCAAGTCAGCAGAGGGCAGACACAAAGCCTTCTCCACCTGCGGCTCCCACATGATGGCCGTCACCCTCTTTTATGGGAGCCTCTTCTGCATGTATGTAAGACCACCCACAGATAAGACCATTGAGGAATCGAAAATAATAGCTGTCTTCTACACCTTTGTAAGTCCAGTCCTTAATCCACTGATCTATAGTCTTCGGAACAAAGATGTAAAACAAGCCTTGAAAAATGTCCTCAGATGAAATAACGTCACTAAGATGGGAATGCCTTAATTTCCCAATAAACCATGACTCTAGAAGTTTGGCTCAAATGTGTTCATATGATGAGGATGAACTTTAGATTTCTCTATGAAATGCAAAACGATATACAACCATATATTGCTACTCATATCCACTTTATAGTGATCTTCAATTTATCCCAATTCCTAGTCAATATGTAACTATACTGATTATTGAAATGCACCACTGTACAGCACATTTCCCCACTTGTGATGTCCTAAGAGTTACTTGCAGTCAGTCAATAGTATCTCACTGGTCTGTTGAAGAAGATTTAAAGAAACACATCCTTCTGAAATACCGTATTCTGACGATCTGTATTAAAATATAACTGGAGAGTCATGATAGCAGTTGATTGCTCCTTACCAATGTGGTTGTGTATTTGGTAGGTTGAAAATAAAGAGAAGAGAAGAGAGAAATCCGTTTCTAGACTAGAATTTATAGATCCATATCTCTGAGTTACAGGCACCAACTCCATCCCTCTACACCTCCAGCCTAAAGAAAAAGGATATTCTTTCATATTGGCTTTCATGATTATTGCTCAAAATTATAAAGTATAAATAAAAGGTTCTGCTCTCCCACACACTGAATATTTTCTTACCCATTACAATCAAGTTGATACATGTACTCTCATAGGACAAAGAAGAATTGGGTTTCTATGAATGTATTCTTTATGGAATCAAACTGTGATATTTTTCTTCTAAAGATTAGCTTAGATTTTAACTACCATGTCACCAAGGATTCTAATGACTTCTTACTATCCCAAATGCTCTTCCATTCTCAGAAGACAAAGCTTATCATTCCATCAGTATAGAATAGAACAACATGAAATGCAATATCTACACGTAGATAGCTACTAACTTGAATATAAAATAATATGTAAGGTCTCTGTATATATCTCTATGTATTCTTTCAGCTAACAAAAATTCCTTGAACTATGTAGACATAAATGACTTTATTATTACGTAGTATATAGCAATATATCATAACTTCCAATTATAGAAGTCCACTGGGTCTTAGACACCAAATCACATGGGAATTCTACCACCATGAGAGCATTTATATGTTAATATTTCTCCCATATCTATTTGTTGCTAGGAAAATTGATTTTCTGATATGGACTTTGAATATTGGCCTATTATCCTACAACTTCACTGATTTGTTATTGATTATAATATATTTTATTTTTATATATTTAGTATTCCATCTTGTTCTTAAAAAAGAGAGAGAAGTCCTTACATAATTTTTTGTTGTTTATGGTTCTGTATAATTTTCTTTTTACTTCTCTATTTGCACTGACCTAGCCTGATAGTTGAGTTTTGAATAGAAGTACAAAGAACAAATACCTATGCCTTCATTTTCAATTTATAGGAAACATTTCATACATACTCAAATATTATTAAATTAATTACATATTGTTCATAGGTATCATTTATTAAATTGGTCATCATCTCCAATTTTTCTTTCTTTTTTCATCTTAACCATGAGTGGATGTTGACATTTGTTAAACACATTTCCTGAACTTAATATAATTTCTCTGCATTTATTCTCCTTTATTCTTCCAATGTGGTAAAATGTCTTAAACCTATCCCGCATCCTTGAGATTAAATCAAATTGGTGATGTTTACAGCATCATTTTAATCTGTGATTTAGGAGGTGTGTTTTGATATATTTGGTAATTTTTCATCTATACTTAGGAAGATTTGTCTATGGTTTTCTTTGTTGGTAATTCTTTTGTGATGATTTACTATTAGAATGCTACTAGTCTCATAGGATAATTTGGTGCTTTTTATTCATCTGCTTTTGAAAATGGTTGAGTAGCGTGAGTGCTATTTCTTTCTTAAGCAGGAAATTGTTAGAATTCACCAGTGAAATCACTGTGTGCTATGATTTTGTTTTATTTCATTTTTAAATTGGGAATTAATACACATATCATATCATTCCACAGTTCAATCACATTGAGTAGAATCAAACAATTGCTACCACAATCAGGTTCAAAACATTCTTTTCATACATGGACTCCTTGACATCATCTTCCTTTTGCCCCCGCCACCAAATCCCAATCCCCCAAAGCCCTTTTCTACTTGCTACCCCTATAGGTTCATCAATCTTGGGTTTCATATACTGAAAAACGTAAAAGCATATAACACATCTTCAAGAGGGTGACCTCAAATGACATGACACCTCTGAGATACAGTCTAATACGAACAACAAAAAATGCAAACCAAAAATATCGAAAATTTTGGAAACCAGATTAGGCTCAGCCAGTACAATATGAGGGAATCTACTGACAAAGTTTTAACTGTTGAAATCAGATGTATGCTTTTGATCTTCTTTATGCCTCTTCCCAAGCACTCTTGTTTAGTGACCACTTTCTTCCCATCCCTCAATCATAGAGTGGAGAGTTCTCTGGAGGTTTATTCCTAATGTAGTTCCACAAATGAAGATTGGGCTTCCCCTGTCATCCACTGCTTTCTGTGTACCAGATTCTCACAATTTCACCTCTGACACTGAGCCCTCCTTTGTCTTCAGGTTATATGGTTTACAATCCTCTGTTGACTGATGATGGTGTGCTTCTTCCATGTGGACTTAGTAGACACCCCACATAGATGGCTTCTTGTTTGGAGATAAATTTTAAGGCCTCAGATGCTATTTTATCTGATAGTGGGGCACCATCTAAATTCTTCGCCACATTTTGCTATAGTACACTCAGTTTCCTAAATTGGAGCTAAGATTTAGTGTGAGCCCAAAGCCCATTCCTCGATCTATGATTTTTTTTCCCTTTTCTTTAAATTTGCTGTAACCTGGGAGTTGATGCATATGTCATGTCATTCCATAGTTCAATCACGTCAAACAGAAGTCTACAATTGCTTCATAAACAGTCTCCAAACATACTTTTCCTTCCTTTACCCTTTGATATCCTCTCTCATTTTACCTCCCACAGCCCCTCTTCATCTCCCTCCCTGGAAACCCTTGTTCTATTGCTTTCACTTTAGGCTCAACTCTCCTGGGCTTCATTTACCGAGAAACAGAAAAACAGATAACATAATTTCAAATTATTTTATTTCATTTTTGCGGAAAACTTAAATTGTGAATTCAACTTCTTAAATGCCTGTGATGTTAATGAGGTTTTCTACATTTTCTTATGTGTGTTTTGGTCATCTGAGTCTGTTAAAGAAATTGTCTGTTTAATTTACATTAGCAAATTTATTTGTATGCTTTTTTCTATGATATTTCTATCACCCGATGAGATGATATTAAATAATTTTTCCAGCTTTCTTTGATGAATGTGTTAATTCGGGCTGACTAAAGAAACAAATTCATAGACACTCATATGTGTATAAGAAAGAGCTTTATATAAAGAGTAATTACATATTAAGGAAACATTCCAACCCAGTCCAGATCAAGTCCAAAAGTCTGATATTAGCCCATCTGTCCAATAACAGTCTGTAAATTCCTCTTCACACTCATGCAACACATGCAATGATGCCAAATGAGGGAAGACACAGACCAGTGCATGGAAAGTTTTCAGGATCTAGAGGTGGTGGAAATATCTCAGTGCTGGCGTGGGTCTCCATGTGGCTTCTCCAGCTCTAGGGCTCTGGCTCCATCAAGGTAGTTGCATGTGGATTGTGAACAGGTGTGTCTCTCTAGGGGAGTATGTGTCCCACCTCCCAGGAGGAAGACTGGAGTTCCCAGAATCCTCAGGAGATGGCAATGCATTTACAGAGACTTCATTGGCTACAACCTGATTGGTAAGCTAGACTCTGCCACTTCGCTCAAATTGACAGTAGATTATGTGACTGCCACAATGAGCAATTTGTCTTCTCACTCTCTGTCTCTGCATTTTCCTCTCTTTCTTGATCAGTGTGATGAGATTTATCTATTTACAATTTTCACAGAATCAATATTTTTAAAATGTCACTGAGTTTGCTACTTAATTTCTTCAACTACCTTGATGTTTGGTTTCATCTCCTCTTCTAGTTTTCAAAAAGGAAATTTAAATTTTGATTTGTAATTGTCCTCTTTCCTCAAATAAATATTTAAAGCTATGCATTTCTGCTTGAACGTTGTTCAGTGCAAACCACTAATTGGCATATCTTTTTGTGTTATTATCTTTGCAGTATTTTCTAGTGACTTTTCAAACTTATGGGTTATTTAAGAAAGCATACTAAATTATCAAGAACTTTTAGTTATTTTATTGTTATTGACTTGAATCCCATTGTGCCACAGAAAATTTCCTAATGATTTTAATATTTAGTGGTTACTGAAATTAGTCTTATTAGGCTTTAGTAGTGAATGTTTTGTGCATAATTGAGGGGGACGTGCATTTTATACTTACTTACTGTCACTTTCCAGAGTCTACTTGTTAAAGTTCATTAATAACAGTGTACAAATATTCTATATCTTTACTGATATTTGGTCAACTTTTTCTAATAATTACTACTCTAACCTTTACTGTTGTTATTGCTGTGACTGTTGTTATTGCTGTGTGCTGTACAGTTAATTACAGTTCATAGCCACTCGTTGTTGTTGTTGTTGTAGTAGTTAAGTGCCATTGGTTTAGTTCCTTCCCATAGTGACTCTAAATACAACAAAGCAAAACACTGTGTGGCCTTCAATCATACTCACAATTGTTCTTATGTTTGAGCCCATTTTTCCAGCTATTCAGTCAATCCATCCTGTTGAGATCGATTTTCCCCTCATTGTCCTTCTATTAATCAAGGGTGATGTCCTTCTCTAGGGACTGGTCTCTCCTGAGACTCATGAGCACACATCCAAAATTCATGAATGAAATTTTGCCATCCTTGTTTCGGAGGAGCATTCTGGTTGTACTTCTTCCAAAACAGATTTATTTGTTCTTTTAGCGGAACGTTCAATATTCTTTACCAGCACTATAATTCAACTGTCTCAATTCCTCTTCAGTCTTCATTATGAAATATCTAAATTTCACATGCATATGAGGTGATTAAAAACATCATGGCTAGGGTCATATGCACTTTAGTCCTCAAAGTAACATCCTTTCTTTTCAGTACTCTAAAGAGGTTTTCTGCGGCAGATGTACCCAATGCAACACATCTTTTGATCTCATGACTGCTGTTTCCATGACTACTGATTGTGGATCCAAGTAAGATAAAATTTCCTTGACAACTTCAATCTTGTCTCGATTTATCATGATGTTACCTATTGGTACACTTATGAGATTTTCATTTTCTTTAATGGCGTTATAATCCATATTTAAGCCTGTAATATTTGATCTTCATCAGCAAATGCTTTAATTCCTCCTCTTTTTCAGCAAGTGAGGTTATGTCATCTGGATATCAAAGGATATTCATCAACTTTCATCCAATTTTGACTTTGTATTTTTCTTCATATAATCTACTTTTCTGATTATATTGGTCAATGCACATTTTGAAGCCTCAAATATCAAATTTTCTTTGTATATTTGTATGCTGGTTCCAAAAGTAGCACATTTTCTGCTATCAACTCTAGTTGATATACAGAATATCACACCATATGCCACTTTCACTCAGCTTGCCCATAAAAAAGTAGGATATTCCAATGTGTTAGGTTGCCTGATATAGAGGGATTGCACTATGGCTGTATTTAAAGTCATTAGTATTGTTCTAAATATTTAGGTCCAGTTATAGGTCACATGGTGCCGTTTGATCCACAGATATATCTGAACAGTGCAAATTACGTGCTTGGAATTTTCCCTGCGTGTTAATTCACCTTTATTCTGAACCAGAAATTAAAATTACTCTAAAACCAATAAGGAGTCTTGATGGCCTAGTGGATTGTGTGTTTGGCTGCTGACCACAGTGTCAGCCATCCTAGGCCACCGGGAGAAACCTGAGAGTGGCTACCATGGAAGTTTACAGCCTCAGAAGTTCCACTTTTTCCTTTAGAGTCATTATGTGTCACAATTGATTGAATGTTAATGAGTTTCAAATGTTCAGAATCCAGAGTTTGGTCTGTCAGTACTCAATCTCCTTGAAAATTCAATTGGTGCAGTATTGTTTTAAGATGGTGATTTGCTCCACAACTTCTCCACCTGGGCACAGAAACTCTTAAAAGTTAGAATTTTTCTAATAAAGAAGCTTGGAGTCAACCTTATCTCGGAATCATGTAACATGAATTTTCCATTGACTTCCTTAGATTAAAACATGCTCTGAAATGTTTACTGCATAGTTTGAAGCAAAAAATTAGGTCTTCTAAATATTTTTGAAAATTGTTATGAAATCTTGCATTTTTTACACCCTAAGTTGCCCTCCCACCTTCCTTATGCGTGTCTTTCAAATCTCCTTTTTCCTTTCCCAGCCGTCTCAAACTGTGTTTGGGCTTTGCAGAGTTCACTTGTAGTCTCTCTACATATTGCACCTCCTCTCATACCAAAAAGGAAAACTTGCTGCCCTCTAATGGATTCTCACTCATAGTGACCCTTTGGATTTCCAAGCCTTTAAATCTTTTAAAGGTTGCAGAGTGAGTGGTGGGTTCAAACCACTGACTGACTCTGTGATTGGCAGCTCACTGTGTAACCAACTAGTCATCCTGGGTCTATCTAAGGCTTCCCGTGGAATCCCTTCATAGCTCATTTTTTTTTCAAGTCTTTACTTTTTGCGGTCTTATCTTGTAATTTGTGGCTCTGAATTCTTTTCATATTAAAGTAAAGATGACTAGTTAATAAATTAGTACGACTAAATAGCTGGAATCCTAGTGTGGAACATCACAGCTGAGACTAGAGCTGACTTGGTTCATCCAGTGCAACTTTCAGAATCTGTGTTCAAATAAACACCATGAACATCCCTAAAAATCAAGACACCAAGAAAAAAAAGTCTTGTTTTTGAGCTGTGTTATTTGCTCACAGTGTTATTTGCTGTTTTATAGCACAGAGTAAAATTGCTCCATAAACTTTACTAGGTGGCAATCTATATGGCAGCAAGTCACCAATCTTTCTCTAAAAAAAGCAGTTAGTTGGTTTAAACTCCCTGCTTTTTGAGTCACTAACCTATTAACCAAGCACATAATCACTGTGTCACTCAGGCTCCATTACGCTTATTAAGAATGTTCAAGAATGTCATTCATTACGTTTTAGTCCTGGTTCATAAAATTTGAAAGTTCCTCATTAAGTGATTTTAAAAAGGGGCAATTCTATTCCATTTTAAAGGGTCACTATGAGTTTGTATGGACTTTATCTCAGTGCGTTTTGGGTTGGTTTGTTTTTTAATCACTAATTGAGGGTATATTTTAAATTTTTATGCTTTTCTATTGAACAGACTTTCTTCCACTATGAAATACTCTTCTTTGTTTCTGGCAAGATTTCTTGTCATACTTATTTCCTTTGATAATAATAGAGCTATACCAGCCGGGACAGTGTTTCGTTCTTTTGTGCATATGGTAGCTATGATTCATTGCTAATGTCAGGACCTAAGAACAATAATACCATCTTTTATATGTCCATCCATTGCCATAATTCCACTTTAAATCCATCTGTATTTTTGTACTTTTAAAGGAAATGTCTGAGCAACAGCTCATGGTTGTTTTGCTTTTGTTCTATCTATAACTGTTTGACTTTTAATTGGTGTATTTAGTCTATATTTAATGTAAAATTGATGTATTTTAATTAAAAACCAAACACACTGCCATCAAGTCAATACCCATTCACAGTGACCCTACAGGACAGGGTAGAACTGCAACTTGGAGTTTCCAAGACTGTAACTCGTTTTGGAGAAAGTCCCATCTTTCTTCCTTGAGCAGCTGGTGATTTTGACCTGCTTACTGTGCAGATTACAGACCAATGCTTAACCAGTATATGAGCAGGGCTTCTATATTGTGTGTGTGTGCGTGCATGCACACGTGTGTTATGCCTTTCTTCCACAGACTGGCTGATAGGTTTAAACCATTAATCATTGGGCTAACGGCCTAGTGCTTAACGAATGCAATACCCTGAGTAGTATTATAGAAAATTGATTGTGAAGAACGGAATGCCAGCTTAACTAACAATGCACAATTATTTTGAATCTCAAAATTGCTGTGATGTCTTGGTGCAGTTACCAAAACACACTAGCCAAACAACACCAACTGCCAGCAAGCCAATCCCAACTGATAGACCCATTCTGTAGGACAGAGTAAACCTATTCCACAGGGTTCCTGAGAATGCTAAGCTTCAGGAAAGCAGACAACCTCATCTTTCTCCCGTGGAGGGGTTGAGAGGTTTGTGCTGCTGATGTTGCCATGTTCAGCCTAATGCACAACCCATTGTACCACTCGGGATCCTATCAAAAGACACTGTGCATTTATCTCTCATACATAAGGATACTACCATTAATTTGTGACTTTTGCAAACAATTCCAGAGGGACCCCTCATGATGTCTCATGGGTTATTTTTTGATTAATTCCTCAGGGCTGACTGTCCCAAGGTATGCATACTCTCATTCAAGTATAAAAGCTCTCGTTTTGGAGAACTTTGGGGAGGCTTAACAATCGTTATCCCATAGAAATCATTATCAGGTAAGTCTGAGAGTTCTGAAACTTAAAAAAATACATAATAATTACTGTTTGAAATTTTACAATTTATTCTGTGAAACACAGACTTGAATTAATATTAACTATAAAACTTGCCATCACAGGACAAAACCATAGACAAGAATACATGGTATGGGTCTGACTAAAGAGCCCATACATTTTTATGTAGGTATTAAAAGGTCAGGCAGACATGGAAACCATCCCTGTCCTCATTTACAGAGCCAGCATGCATGCAGCTACAGTTTAAAAGAATCTGAGAGATGGTTGCTGCCTTTGTGAACTCAAAATTCAAAACATCCATAAATTAAACCTTTCTTTTCATTTAAATAGACCTTCCCTAAGCTGAGGGCTCTGGAATTTAGCTTAAGAAACCTTGCCCACACCATTATGCCTTTCATAAAGTGATACATTTATTAAAAGCTTAAGCAGAACAATGTCTAAATGGCAGGCTACTGATCAATTGGTGGTTCAAATACACCAGAAGATTTCTTGGAGAGAGATATGGCTTTCTGCTTGCATCGTGATTAGTTAATCATTAATATTGTGGAAGCTCTAATTCTTTCCATTTTCTAGCTCATGTTTCTAGAAGGAGAGTGAATCTCTCTGATACAGGTGCTTGACATTGTGAGGTTTTTTTATTGGGGGCTCATACAATTCTTATCACTATGCATACATACATCCATTGTGTCAAGTGCATGTGTACATTTGTTGCCATCATCATTCTCAAAACATTTGCCTTTCACTTGAGCCCTTAATATCAGCTGCTCATTTTCCCCTCTTTCCCCACTCCTCATGAACACCTAATAATTAATAAATTGTTATTATTTTGTCATATCTTGCACTGCCCAATGTCTCCCCCTGCCCTCTTCTCTGCTGTCCATCCCCCAGGGAGGAGGCTATATGTAGATTCTTGTAATCAGTTCCTCCTTTTTATTCCACAATCCCTCCACCCTCCAGGAATCGCCACTCTCACCGCTGGTCCTAGAGGAGTTATCTGTCCTGGATTCCCTGTGTTTCCAGTTGCTATCTGTATCAGTGTACATCCTCTGGTCTAGCCAGATTTGTAAGGTAGAATCGGGATCATGATAGTGGGGTCGAGGAAGTATTTAAGAACTAGAGGAAAGTTATATGTTTCATCATTGCTAACCTGCACCCTGACTGGCTCATCTCCTCCCCACGACCCTTCAGTAAGGGAGTATCTGGTTGGCTGCCGATGGGCTTTGAGTCTCCACTCTGCACTCACCCATTCACAATGATGACTTTTTTGTTCCTTGATGCTTGATACGTGGTCCCTTTGACAGTTCGTGGTCACACAGGCTGGTGTGTTTCTTCCATGTGGGCTTTGTTGCTTCTGAACTAGATGGCCACTTGTTTATCTTCGAGCCTCCAAGACCCCAGAAGCCAGGCACCATCAGCTTTCTTCACCACATTTGCTTATGCACACATTTGTCTTCTTTGATCATATCAGGAAGGTGGGTAACCACCGATATGATTTTTAGTTGTTTGATGTCTGATAACTGGTCCCTTTTACACCTCATGGTCAGTCAGGCTGGTGTGCTTCTTCCATGTGGGCTTTTATTATCAGCTACATGACTGCTTGTTTATCTTCAAGACTTTAAGACCCCAGATGCTATATCTTTTGATAGCTGGGCACCATCAGCTTTCTTCACTACATTTGTTTATGCACACATTTTTCTTCAGCAATCATGTCAGAAATGTGTGCATCCTGGAATGTCAATATAATAGAACAACATGTTTTTGTATTGAGTAAGTGATTGAGTGGAGGCCCAATGTCCATCTGCTGCCTTAATACTAAACCTATAAATATATGCACATAGATCTGTTTCACTACACTTTTATATAAATATATTTATATATGTACATTACAGTCTTTAGACTTCTGTAAATACTCTGTCATCTAGTTCTTTCCTCTATTTCCTTACACTTTACTCTTGTCCCACTATCATGCTCAGCCTTCATTTGGGTTTCGGTAATTTCTCTCGGTTACCTTGCCCTTGCTGAATCCCTACCAGGCCACTCACACCCTTCTTGCTACTGATTTTGGATCACTTGTTGCTCAGGTTTTTCTTTCTTTTTAAAAACTTTTTTTCTTTTAATTAATTTATTCTTCTATGGGTAATTCGTTTCCTTTTTTGTTATGATCACTGTGTTCTCACTCATTGCCTATCTTGCTATGGCTTGATTTTTGGTGCATAATATTATCTCTACAGATCTATCTAGATAAGAGACTGGATGAATAGTCTGGAGGAGAAAACAATGGGACCAATGGTTCTGGGGGACATAGGGGAGGGGGAGGAGAGGGGAAGGAGGTGCTGCTGACATTGTGAGTTTTGTGGTGATATGAAACTCAAATTTTCTAAGGCCCCACTAAGCATAACAACTTATGTTTTCATTTTTAAAGCCAAATATGTTAACAGGCAAAGATGAGGACCATGAACCCTCCTTCCCCACTTCCCACTCCAGCTCATCACTTGAAATATAACTACATCTAAAGTTCAACTTCCACAATTCTTTCTTCTTGCTCTCCCAGAAGTCAAATCCTGAGACTTTGTTCTCTTTTGATAAAAATGTGGAGGGCTTTTTCTTCCTATTTCTTGAGAGCAAGAGGACTTGAGATAGGATCATGGAGCATCTCAGAAAAATTCCTCCTTTTTAAACATTCTGAAACAAAGATTAAATAGTGTAAAGCTTAAAGTCAAATTCTAGGCAAATGCCACAGGGGCATTAATAACAGTTGATTAATGTTACCAAAGGTTCAATACATGCTTCCAACGTGAAACTAGTGTTGTTCATATGCATTGACCTAAGTGTTAGCTTTTTGAGCATATGGCTTTGACAAAGGTATTACAAGGGGGTACCCCCCAAAAATAATTTTTTTTCAAAGCTAGGTATGCAAATTATTTTACAAAACAACTTTAACACCTTCAAAGTAGTCTCCATTACACTTAATATTTTTGTAAAATCTGTGATTCTGTTCTTGGAAACATTTTTCAAATTCATCTGTTTGGATGGCTGACAGCTCCTCCTTCATTTTTATTTCACCCCTTTTATGCTGTCAGATTGCTGTCCTTTCATGTCCCTCTTCATTCATGAAAACAAAAAGAAGCCAAACAAAAAGAAGTGAGGTCAGGTGACTAAGGTGTGTGGGCCAGAGAGGCATGCTGCTTTTTTGCCAAAAGCTAGCACACAGAGATGGTTGTATGAACAGGGATATTGTCATGGTGGCTAAACCAGTGTCCTCTCTGCCACAAATCAGGCTTATTTTTTTTTTGGTCACACACTGTTACACAATCTTTTCAGAACTTCTAAATAGAAAGCTTAATCAACAGTCTGACCTGGTGGAACGAACTCCAAATGTATTACAAGTCAACACTTTTGTCTGTTCACGAAGTTGACGGACATCCAAAACAAAGTTTGTCATCAATTGACGTTTCACTTTTTTGAAAAGAGAAAACCAACGATATGCTTGAGTTTTTCCCACAGCGCTGTCCTTAACGGCTGTGTTCAACGTCACCACAGTGTCTGCAGCATTTTCCAGAGCAGGAAACAAAATTTCACAGCCACATTCCGCTCTCTCTCATCAGCCATCACACACACACACACACACACACACACACACACACACACACACACACAAATGTTGTTTGGGGGAAGCTGCTTTCACGGAAAAAATTCACGATCGCCAAAGGGAATGGTCCCAGGTGAGGCCACTGGAGCACTGCCTGAGAGAGAGTTTGTCCATGCTTGCCTAGCAGGGAAAAATGCCTACTATGAAAGCTCTGTGCTGCCTAACAATCTGTCCTTCTCTGTAGGGCATGACTCTTGCGTTCTCCTGGTTTTTCATAGAAGCAACCATAGCTTATGTGTTACCCACTTCCAATTCCCAACAGTCTAGCCTACAAGTACTAACCCTGCATTCATTCCTCAGGTGTCATGTCTACATACCTAGTCCTCCTCTCGTGTAGCCAGCTTTCTGATGGAGAGCACAGACAATAAACCTATAAATGCACGAACATTTCAGGAAGTGAGATGAGAAAACTTAATCATGGTTCATGGTTAGAGAATAATTTGGAATGCTGCTAACTTGCCAAGTAATACCTTGCAGAGGCTATATTAGTAGAAGAGAGATTTAAACTATGTATAAAATGAGGCTTCCAAAAATCCAAGGGGAGAGTATTCTAGGCAAGGGAACAAGTGCAAAAGCATGTAGGTGATAATGTGTCCCAAGGTGCAAGAAACAGCTAGTAGGTCAATGTGATCAGAGCAGAAGAAATGAAAGACAAAGTTCTAGAAGATGAGTTTGGGGGAGCAAATGGAAATAATCACCTAGATCCTTGGGAAGCAAACTAAGAAAGGTAAAATTTTGCCCAGGTGTTTCAGGAAGAAAGCTTTGAACCATTTAAGAAAGCCAGTAACAGGTATTTGATGACTAGAGAATTCCAAATGTAGAAAACCTGAGACCACTGAAGCAGCTTCAGAAGGAGGTGATTTTGTCTGCAAACTGGCTGGTAGGAGAAGAAAAGCTGACAAGTCACCTTCAGATTCATTATGAAATATGTTGAGGGTGACCCTGACAGGACAGTCTATTAGAAATCTGTGTATGAAAGAGAATGAGATAGATGGTTATAGTTGAGATAAAGGGGGCTTTTCTGTAAAATGGTGAATAATAGGTAAAGAAACAGGCCAGGTTTGCGGTTGTGAATTTGGAACAAACATTTTGGAATAAGCATAACACCAAAGGACTGGGAGAGGCTCATGATTGCTGGAGGCTGAGTGAGAAATGAGGAATAAAATGAACCTGACATGCATGCAACAGAAAACTTAGCTCCATGCCTCTCAAGGACTAGACGTTTATCCAAATGACAGGAGCCTGTCTTTATTGGCAAGGAAGGGTGTCCATTCTCCATTTGCTCCATTATCTCAAGCATTTCAATCATGATCAGTCTTTCACAGGGATCATGTCTGGGGATAAGCGACATAGCCTTAATGGGAACACCAGTGGAAGAAGCCCATTTCCATCGGGTTTCATAGCAAACAGCCAGCAAAGTGTGGTGCATGCCCTCCATCATCTCTTCTTCAAATGCATTTCGCACTATAATTCGTCCCACCACCCCAACTGATGGCAGCTATTGAAACCCTTTGATATCCGAGGAAACAGAAACTAATAGACTTTTATGGCATAAAATGTACATAACATAAAACTTTCCATTTTAACCATTATGAACTGTAGAATTCATTCACCATGTTGTACAACCAGCACCACCATTCATCTGCAAAACATTTTCATGACCCCAAACAGAACCTCTTTATGCAATTAAGTGAAAGCAGCTCTTCACTGAACCACCTTAATTTGTTAGCCAGTAATCTACTTTCTGGCTTTGCATTTGTCTATTTTAGATAATTCATATAAGTGGCACGTACAATGTCTGGCTTCTTGCATTAGGCATGAAGTATTCAATGTTCCTCCATATCAGAGCATGGATTAAAACTTCATTTTTCTTTCTGTCTGAATACTACTCCAGTGCATGTAGATACCACATTTTGCTTACACAATCATCTGGTGCTAGAGATTTGGGTTGTTTCTACCTTTGAGTATTGTGAATAGCATTGCTTTTGACATTGGTGCACAAGAGCAATTCTTATTCATCTTTGGATTTCAAAGTCAATTTTAAAATGTACATTGTTTTCTTCTTATTGTAGGATTGCATGGAGTTTATTTCTCATTTTACATATAACCAAGGGTTCTCCTTTTAGTAAAGAACGTGAACATGAAGATAGTTCCCAAGAACAATCGCACTGAAGCAACTGAATTTATCCTCCTAGGACTGAGCAGCCGGCCAGAGCTGCAGCCCATCCTTTTTGTGGTGTTTCTCCTGATTTATCTCGTCACCATGACTGGGAACTTAGGCATGATTTTACTCATCCGCTTCACGCCTCGCCTGCAAACTCCTATGTACTTTTTCCTCTCCCATTTAGCATGTGTGGATATTTTTTATTCCACAAATGTCTCTCCCCAGATGCTTGTGAACTTCTTATCGGCGAAAAAATCCATTTCCTATGCTGGGTGTCTTACCCAGTGTTTTGTGTTTGTGACTCTGCTGCTTACTGAGTACTACATGCTTGGTGCTATGGCCTACGACCGGTACATGGCCATCTGCAACCCTCTGCACTACAGCAGCAAAATGTCCAGACCTGTTTGCATCTCCCTGGTCACCTTTCCCTACCTGTGGGGCTCTCTGGTAGGGACGATGCAAGTAATATTGACCTCTCGCCTATCTTTTTGTGGACCCAACACCATCAACCATTTCTACTGTGCTGACCCACCCCTCCTAATGTTGACGTGCTCTGATACTTATATCAAGCAAACTGCCTTGTTTGTGTCTGCAGGGATTAACCTCACAGTTTCCCTGTTCATCATCCTCATTTCCTATGTTTTCATTTTCATTACCATCCTAAGGATGCGCTCCAGTGAGGGGCAACGCAAAGCTTTCTCCACCTGTGGCTCCCACTTGACGGCCGTCACCATGTTCTATGGGTCCCTCTTCTGCATGTATCTGAGGCCTGCAAATGTGCAGTCTGTTGAGCAAGGGAAAGTTGTGGCAGTGTTTTGCATATTCGTGAGTCCCATGCTGAACCCATTCATCTACAGCCTGCGGAACAAGGATGTGAAGCAAGCTTTGAGAAGAGTGTTTATGAAAAAACTTGGTAAAATAGAGAGACCTTCCATTTCTACTATCTCTCAATAAACATTGAGTCTCAAATCAATAAAAAGCACCCCTTCCCTTGTTTCAGTCTCAAAGAAATCCTCTGGCATAACATTTTTTGTACATGTACCTGGGATCAATTGGAACTCAGGAATTTATATTAATTTCCACCAGACAAGTTAATAGGAAAATCCTTATTTTCACTCCTCATGATTGCTGATAAGTGCCATTGAGTCTCTTCTAGCTCATAGAAACCCTGTGTGTACAACAGAATTAACAGCTTCCCCGTTCCGTGCTATCCTCTCAATTGTGGTCATGTTTGAGTCCATTGTTGCAGTTCCTGCTAAAATTCATCTTTTTGACTCTCCACAAGTATGAGTGGTGACCTTCTCCAGGGACAGAGTCCTCCTAATCGCATGTCCAAAGTAAGCAAGATGAAGTCTTGCTATTCTCACCTCTAAGGAACATTCTACTTGTACTTTTTTCAAAAAGAGATTTGTCCATTCTTCTAGCAGTCCATGGTGTCTATTCAGTATTCGTCCCCAGCACCATAATTCAAATAAGTCCATTCTTCTATGGTTGTCCTCATTCACTGTCCAGCATTAACATGCGTATGAGATTTTTGAAAATGCTATGGTTTAGTTCATGCGTACCTTATTCTTCAATGCTCCCTTGAGGGCTAAGGTGTGCCTCATCCAAGACATGGTATTTTTATCTTGTCTTACACTGCCCGGCATCTCCCTTCACCCACTTTTCTGTTGCCTATCCCCCAGAGAGGAGGTTATATGTAGATCCTTGTGATCAGTACCCTTTCTCTTTTGTTTGTTCATATTAGGGTGTATCTCAGAAGTGTTATGAAGAGGAATTTATAGACTGGTATTGGACACATGGGCTAATATCAGACTTATGGGCTTGATCTGGACTGGGCTGGAATGTTTTTTTTAATATGTAATTACTCTTTACATAAAGCTCTTTCTTATACACATAGGAGTGCCTATGAATTTGTTTCTCTGGTCAGCCAGAATTAACACACTAACCAAAGGAATGTTGGAAATGATATTTAATATCACCTTATCTACATGGGGTGTCTACTAAGTCCACATGGAAGAAGCACACCATCATCAGTCACCAAAGGATTGTAATCCATATAATCTGAAGACAAAGGAGGGCTTAGTATAGGAGTTGAAATTGTGAGAATCTGGTGCAGAGAAAGCAGTGGATGACAGGGGAAGCCCAATCTTCATTTCTGGAACCACATCAGGAATAAACCTCCAAAAGAACTTCTCCTCTCTATGATTGAGGGATGGGAAGAAAGTGGTCACTAAACAAGAATGCTTGGGAGAGAGGCATATAGAAGATCAAAAGCATAAATCTGATTTGAACAGTTAAAAGTTTGCCAGTAGATTCCCCTTATTGTACAGGCTGGACCTGATCTTGTTTCAAATATTTTCTGTATTTTTGGTTTGCATCTTTTTGTTGTTGTTCATATTAGAGTGTATCTCATAGGTGTCATGTCATTTGAGGTAACCCTCTTAAAGATGTGTTATATGCTTTTATGTTTTTCAGGATATGAAACCCAGGATTGATGAACCTATAGGGGTAACAAGTAGAAAAGGGCTTTGGGGTTTGGTGGGGGGGGGGGGGTAAAAGGAAGATGATGTCAAAGAGTCCATGTATGAAAAGAATGTTTTGAACCTGATTGTGGTGGTAGCAATTGTTCAATTCTACTCAACGTGATTGAACTATGGAATGACATGATATATGTATTAATTCCCAATTTAAAAATGAAATAAAACAAAATCATAGCACACAGTGATTTCACTGGTGAATTCTAACAATTTCCTGCTTAAGAAAGAAATATCACTCAAGCTGCTCAAGTATTTTTAGAAGCAGATGCATAAAAAATAACTTCCCAAAATATCCTATGAGACTAGTCGGATTGTAATAGTAAATCTTAACAAAAGAATTACCAGCAAAGAAAACACTGACAAATCTCCTCCCTAAGTATGGATGAAAAAAATTACTAAAAATATCAAATCACACCTTCTACATCAAAGATTAAAATGATGCTATAAACATGACCAATTTGATTTAGTCTCAAGGATGCAGAGTAGATTTGATACATTTTGCCACATTGGAAGAATAAAGGGGAACAAATGCATAGAAATGATTTTAAGGGCAGAAAATGTGTTTAACAAATGTCAACATCCATCATGATTTAAATGAACATTAAAGAAAGAAAAATTGGAGAATATGATCAATTTGATAAAGAATATCTATGAATAATATGTAGTTAACTTAATAATACTTGATTATGTATGAAATATGTTTCTTATAAATTGAAACCCAAGACATGTGTATCTGTTCTTTGTACCTTTATTCAAAACTCAACTATCAGGCTAGGTCAGTGCAAGCAGAGAAGTGAAAAGAAAATGATAAAAACCATAAACAACAAAAAATGATGTAGGGGCTTCTCCTTTTTTAAGGAACAAAAGGGAATAAGAAATATATAAAAATAAAATATACAAGAATCAATAGAAAAATCTGTGAAGTTGCAGGATAATAGGCCAATATTCAAAGTCCATATCAGAAACTCAATTTTCCTAGCAGCAAGTAGATATGGGATAAATATTAACATATGAATAGTCTCATCACTGTAGAATCCCCATGTGGTTTGGTGTCTAAGACCCGGTACACTTCTCTAATTGGAAGTGATGATGTGTTAGAATATACTAATAATAAATTCTCATTTTGCATACATTGTTCAAGGAGTTTTGTTAGCTGACATATGTAAGAAACAGCACATAGAGACCTATACATATTACATATTATTTTATATTCAAGTTAGTATATATATCTATATGTAGATATTGCATTTCATGTCCTTCTAGTCTATACTGATGGAATGAGAGGTTTTGTCTTCTAAGAATGAAAGAAATGGCATTTGGGGTAGTAAGGAGTTATTAATATCCCTGGTTACATGGGGGTTAAAATGCAAGCTATTCTTTAGAAGAAATATATGGCAGTTTGATGCCATAAAGAATACATTCATAGAAACCATATGGAGTGATTCTTCTTTGTCCTATAGGAGTCTATGTATCAACTTGATTATAATGGGTAAGAACATATTCAGTGTGTTGGAGAGCAAAACCTTTTATTTGCAGTTTAAGTTATAATTTTGAACAATAATCATGAAAAAAAACCTAATTTATTCCTAGGTGTTTTAAAAGTAAGAGCAACTTCCATTTATCTCTGAGAACATATCCTCATGTCTGTGGTACATAAAAGTTAACCATCTACCTAAATCTATGCTCAGGAAAGAGAATTAATATTACTTAATTTTAAGAATAGCAAATAGAAAATTAATATTCAAATCAAGATAGGTCCTCCATTTGATATGCCTCATTACTTCCTCAGCTCTCCTCTTATCCCACATGTTGAGTCTTTCCTCTCATGTCACATTCTTCTAAAAATTCCAAGTGCAAGTGAAAGCACATCCTTTTCCTTAGGCTGGAGGTGTAGAGGGATGGAGTTGGTGCCTGTAACTCAGAGATATGGATCTACAAATTCTAGTCTAGAAATGGATTTCTGTCTTCTCTTCTCTTTATTGGCAACCTACCAAATACACAACCAAATTGGTAAGAAACAATCAACTGCTGTCATGACCCTCCAGTTATATTTTAATACAGATCCTCAGATTACAGTATCTCAGAAAGATGTGCTTCTGTAGGTCTTCTTCAACAGACCAATGAGATCCTATTGACTGACTGCCAGTAACTGGTCTGAGAACATATTTCTCCTACTCTTATTTATAAATAATCCAAGCACATTATGTCTTAGGATGTATCAAGAGATAAAATGTGCTTTACAGTGGTGCATTTCAAACTAGGAACTGGGATAAAATGAAGATCTTTATAAAGTTGATATGAGTAACAGTATACAGTTATTTAACATTTTGCATTTGCAATGAGCTCCAAGGTAATGCTAATGCTGCTGAGCCATAGAGCATCACAGAGGGAGTAGAGTATTACATAGAGTAATAAATGGTTCCATTTTTCCCCAAAGTGTAAGACTTCCAGGTGAGATACATGCTACATATTCATAGAGAATACTAAAGTTCATCCTCATCATATGAACACATTTGAGCCAAACTTTTAGAGTCATGGTTTATTGGGAAATTAAGGCATTCCCATCTTAGTGACTATATTTCGTCTGAGGACATTTTTCAAGGCTTGTTTTACATCTTTGTTCCGAAGACTGTAGATCAGTGGATTAAGGACTGGACTTACAAAGGTGTAGAAGACAGCTATTATTTTCGATTTCTCAAAGGTCTTATCTGTTGGTGGTCTTACATACATGCAGAATAGAGTCCCATAAAAGAGGGTGACCGCCATCATGTGGGAGCCGCAGGTGGAGAAGGCCTTGTGTCTGCCCGCTGCTGACTTGATCCGCAGGATGGCCGCGATAATGAAGACATAGGACACCAGGATGATGGTGAAGGAGGTAGAAAGATTGAAGCTAGCTGAAATAAGCATAACATACTCTTTAATATAAGTATCAGAGCAAGAAAGCTTTATGAGTGGTGGGTCGGCACAGTAGAAATGGTTAATGACATTGGACCTACAGAAGGTCAAGCGAAAGGTCAGGATAGATTGGAACAAACCATCTGAGAAGCCATAGACATAAGACAAAGTGGCCAAACAGATGCACACTTTGCTGGACATTTTCACAGTGTAGAGCAGAGGATTGCAGATGGCCATGTAGCGGTCATAGGCCATTGCTGCCAAGATGTAAAACTCAGTGAGGACAAGAGCAATGAAAATATAACACTGTGTGAAGCAGCCAGCAAAGGAAATGCTCTTCTTCTCTGATAGGAAATTAGTGAGCATCTGTGGGGTCGCATTTGTGGTGTAGCACAAATCCACAAAGGCCAAGTTAGTGAGGAAGAAGTACATTGGGGTGTGAAGGCGAGAGTCCAGTCTGATTAACGTGATCATGCCCAGATTGCCTGTGAGGGTAACAAGATAAATCACCAGGAACAGCACAAAGAGGAGAGGCTGGAGTTCTGGGCGATCTGTGAGTCCCTGGAGAATGAATTCTGTGATTACACTGCCATTCTTAATGGACATTTCCAGAGTATGTGCCTGTACCTAAATTAAAAAAAAAAAGATCATTCATGAATGGATAGATTTGTAAATGCAATAATTTCTTTCTCTATGTATCTCCATACACTGTCAAAACATCTTTCATTCTTATTATACTGTAGAATAATTACATATCCATATTGTCATTATTTAATTTTGCTTTAAAGTAGGAGAGTGGTAACGTATTAGTTGAGTTTTGAATTACTCACTGCAAGGTCATCTATATAATATATACCAGATGACTATTCAAATGCACCAGCTATTCTAAGGAAGAAAGATAAAATTCTTTATTCTAGTATATTGTTATATCCTCAAAACCCCATATGAAAAGAATTTACGTGATGGCAGTAAGTTTTTATTTTAACATTCTGTTATCTTTCTATTCTATGCCTATACCTCTACTTCCACTTATATCTTCATAGACATCAAGATACAAATGTCCTTTTTTCCTACATTATTTGTTTCTTTACACACTATATACTTTATTCTTCCTACAAAGTCACCATGGAAAATGCCCACCTTTGTGGAATACACCTCACTCTCCTCCATCGTACTTCAAAAGGAATCAGTGACTTTCTGTTCTGCGTTTTCAGAACTTCTCTCTACCTCTAATTTATTGCTAAGCATATTGCATTGCAGGCAAATAATATATTTCCTTTCCCATGTGTGCATTGTAAGTATTCAAGATTAAAGATAATACATAGCTCATTTTTGTTATGATTCATCACTTCATATTTATATATTCTTTTAAGAAGAAATAATTGATGAATATAGATTTCTCATATAATTTCTCATATATATATTTCCTCTGAGAATATCATGGCACATAATTAGGAGGTAGTGGTTATTTAGCCTTTAAGGTGTAAAACTATCCAATGGGAATATTGCTAATCAAGAAAATTAGCAGCTCACTATAATCACTTGCTTCTGAAAGTGAGGAGATGAGCAATGAAACGTGCGATTCTTTATATCGATCACTCAGAGGATTCTAATCTAGAACCCAGCTGCTGTTCCAGGATCACACCTGGAAAGAGCCAATAAAGGTATTATTAAATGAATTAACAAAATATCTTCACATCAAATGGGTTCTCCTAACCCACTTGTACGAGGCTCCAGCATTGAGAAATAGTTTTAAAGAAAGAAATTAAGCTTTTGCTTCTCCAACACTCGCTGCCATCAAGTCAGTTCTGACTTATAATGACCTTAGAGAACAGATTAGAACTTCTCCTGTGTTTTTCCCGGACTGTAACTCTTTAGGGGAGTAGAAAGCCTCTTCTTTGAACTGTGGAGCAATTGGTGGTATCAATGGGGTGACTTAGAGGCTAGCAGCCCAACACATAACCACACCACCACCAAGAATTCACTTTTTGAGTACTTTGCAGTTATGCTATTGGCTCTGTCTTTTTATATCTCTTCTTCTTCACATCTGTTCTTCTTTCTTTCAATATATGTACTGCCTGTTCCATTATGCCCTCCATCCTTTAATCCCCTACTTGCCAAACTTTCATCTTATTTTATAGCTCTCATTTTACAGTCAAAACCAAGTCTTTTTGTGCCAGTATTTCCATCATGAAGAACAATAAACAATCAATAAGTATTTGTTGAATACATTTGTAATTTTGGATACTAACATGTTTTGATCACTAACCACATGCATGGATATTCCTCTAAGATTTTTCATGTAATAGTAGACTTAAGCTTTCAAGAATATTTGTGCAGATGTTTTTCTGTGTTCGTCACAGTCAAGTACACACAGATGAAGCAATTGGAGCAAGCTCGGACTGCCAGTGAGTACAGATTTCAGAGTCATCTGGCTTGAGAATCTCCATTGTAAGCTATTGTATTGCCTCCCTGAATGTGAATGATTCCATAAACAGAGCCGACACATTTTACAGATTAAGGTGATAAGGAAGAGAGGGTTGAGAGGACGAATGTGACATCTTTACACTGGATAATATGAAGCAGATTTGTATCACTCCCCTTCTCTTTATTCATGGGTATGTTCTTCTGTGCTATTGATTCACTGCCTGTGATCGCCTGTAGAGCAATGATTTCTACCAGAGCCATACCTAGAATCACTGACAAAGATTGGGATTAGGATGGGAACCTATGTATTAAGATAGCGTTACTTCAATTTAATGGCTTTATGATTATGAAAAAGTAACTATTTTCTTCCAAGTATATGTGGGTATAATGATAGCATTCCTAAATATTGTAAGTTATCATGGGCTTCAAACTGGATATTCTTAAGTGTTTATTGCTTTTTCATGATGTTGAACATTTTTCAATAGACTTGTTTTTGAAGTGAAAAAATCCATAAAGCTCTTTTGTTTTCTGGATATTTCTTCAGTAAACAAGCAAGTAATTAAGTAGGTAAGCAAATGGTGCTTCAGTGATAGCACAAGCTATGGGGAAATAAACAAACCAGAGTGTGGGTGTGAGAAGGGATTCAAATTTCATTTGGAGCATCACAAAGGGGCTCACTAAAGAGGTGACTTTAAAAGCAACAAATCACAGTTAGAAGAAAATGAGTAATAATTTAGCTATAGACAAATATTCTTGAGGAATGCATAACAGGTGAAAGGATACCATGTGTACTCATCCTTTAGTACCAGATAGTGATGTGTGTTTGTGTGTGTGCAGGAGGGGTGTGTGCTTCCTCAGAGAGCTGTGCAAAGAGAAGAATTACCTCAAGCAAACAAAAGATCTAGAACGAATTAAGAACTATGCCCAGCTGTTTCCATAGGCAACGCTGGGTGAACTTGAGTTACATTTACTTCAGAACCGACATTTGTCAAATATATGAATCAAATTAGATTATGCTATGCAGCTCCAAATCTAAAATCCAGAATGTTGAAAAAGTCAGCACTTCAGTATTTGGAAAGTCAAACTTTTATGAATCAAATGTCAATCCATGATTCTAATTCTACTTCTACCAGTTTTGAACTACCTGTAATTGGCAAGGAACTTAACCTGGCTTGCTGCTGTATCCTCAGCTCTAAAATAATGGAAACTGGTTTTTAACTGAGTGATAAAATAAGGCTTATCACTGAAGCATTACATACAGTAAGAACATATTGAGCGCTATTAGAGAAAGACTTAATTAACACTTTCACTAATAGTTCTCTCTACTGCCTCTAGTTCTTTGCCAATAAACACCGAGAGAAACACGTGTTCTTTTGTAGAGAGAAAAAAATCATTTTTCTGTTCCCCATTGACTTGCAGAATCCACAAAAACTTGGTTTTTAAGCATGAAAACGCATATGATGTTGTAGGCCTCGGAGTACCTTCACCGCAGTTGCCTCTTAACTAAAACGTAAAAGAAATAAAGACCCAAAGACTTACTTCCGGTTCTTATAGACACTGAATTCCTCAGCCTCTCATTAAGGACCCTTCGTGATGCCTATCTCTGCTGCAAAATGAAATTATATTTATAGTTGGATGAGGGAGGGGAGCCCTGCTCACGGCAGCAAATCTCAGAAGAATGCCAGAGCCGCAGTGAGGAGCCTCACAGTGTGAATCATCTCTCTGGGGTTTAACTCCAACGCTGGGATCCAGAAGCTAATCACACAGCGTAATCACATTTTCTAACATTTTTAAATTACCGGTATTTATCCTATTTATGCTGAGAGCTCTGTGATAGACAGAAGAAGATTCATCTTTGAACTTGACAGTAGTCTTAATTTAAATTTTCTTTGTCTTCTTTCTTAAAGAGTAGAATAATGATCTTTCCTATGCAGCTGATCAAGACATACCATGTCTCTGCCCCACAATGCCAGCACCAGTTAATGAATAATTTGTGTTGTATAATGTTCCTGATTGCATTTTTAAAATCTTTGTTTCTGAAGCTAAGAACAGAGGGTATAACATAAAGTGCACAAAACTATAGCACACCACTCTCTATTCCCATGTGTCATAGATGGTCTAGATGAAGACTGTCGTGCACAACATGCAGAAGAGGGTCTGTCAGACATGAAACCGACAGATGGAGAAAGCTCACCTCTCCATCCAGCAGAGTGGTTTCTAAGGACAGGGATGAAGAAGAAAAATAGGAGGTGGGAGAACTGTAAACAAGAAGCTGAGGTTGGAGCCAGCTATCACAAACTCATAAATTTACCTTTGATCAAGACTAAACGTTAAGAAGGGAGGTCTAGTTACAAAGCAAATAAAATATACAGATATGGAATATTAACAAAATATTCGATTGCTTTTAAAAATCAGGAAAAGAATAATTGAGCAAAAGAGGAACAGGAGGAAAGTAGTTGAAACAGACAGAAAATTGATAATCATTTGGAGTCAAGATGGCAGTGATCACACAAAGAAAGTGCAGAAAGGTCAAGAAATGGAAGCATGGAAACAGGAAGCATCAGGGGTCTAGGAGGAGGGAGAGGGTCGGAGTGAATGAGATGAAACAAAATATGTATAAACTATTGAATGCAAAAGTGCTATATGATCTGTAGCTGTCATCCAATTCACCTTAAAACGTTAAGCTACCTAACTAAATAGAAAACTCATGGATTAACCAATAAATTACTATACCAAGCAGGGCAATTTTTATAATTAGTGCAAATGTATGAAATTCTTCAATTAAATATCAGAGATTTACAGATGGTGAAAAAGTAGAAATGTAAACCAACTAGCGGTCCTGGCAGTGCCAATTTAACTTCAAGGTCAACAGTTCAAAATCACCACTCACTTCATGGGGGAAATATGGGGCAGTCGGAGCCTATAAAGATTCATAAAATTTCAGAAACTCTTTGTAAAGTCACTATGAGTAGAAATAGGCTCAAAAATAGTGGTTTTGTTTGTCTGAGTTTCAATGAGTTCTCTACAAGACCTTCACTCAAAACACAAAAATTACAGTGAGGTAAAAGGAAAAGAATGAAAAATGACAGAGCATGTGTTCAAATGGAAAAAAGATTACAAAATACGCTTGTCTTTTGAATTTTATTTATTTACTTTCTTAAAGATCATCTTATTGGCAGATCTTACAGCTCTAATAACAATCTATATATCAATTGTATCAAGCATATTTGCATATATGTTTATACCATTATTTTATGAACATGTACATTCTATTTGAGGCCATGGTATTAACTTCTCCTTTTATCCTCCATCTGTCTCTTCAACCCTTGTGACCCCTTGATAAATTATAAATTAGAATTATTTTCATATCTTATACTAACCACTGTCTCCATTCCCCCATGGTTTCTCCCCCTACCTTCCCCCTACCCTCCTGGTATTGCTACTCTCATTTCTGTAGCTAAAGGGTTTATCTATACTGGATTCTGTGTGACCTGAGCCCTGGATTCTGTGTGGTCTGAGTTCTGCTCTGTAACTGTGAACATGCTCTGGCCTAGCCCACAGTGAAAGGCAAGATTAGGGTCATGATAGTGAGGGGTTAGGAAGCCTCAAGGAACCAAGGAAATATTGCGTGTTTCATCGGTGCTATACTACACCCTGATGGACTCATCCCTTCCTTGCAACACTCCTGCGAGGGGATGTTGTATTGACTACAGTTGGGCTTTGGGTCTCTGCTCCAACCCCCTTGTTCTCAACAATATTTTTTGTTTGCTTGTTTTTCTTCTGATTCATGTTACCTGATTCTGTTGACATCTCACGATTGCACTGGCTGGTGTGCTTCTTCTATGTTGCCTTGTTACTTCTCTGCTGGAAAGCTGCTTGTTTAATTTCAATCTGTTAAGACCCCAGAAGCTATATCTTTTGATAGCTGGGCACCATCAGCTTTCTTTACCACATTTACTTATGCACCCATTTTATCTTCAGCAATCATGTTGGAGGCTGAGCATCACAGAATTCTAGGTTGTTAAAACAAAGTGTTCTTGCCATTGAGGGAGGGCTTGAGCAGAGACCCAAAATGACTTTTGAATTTTATAAAGAAAAAATAACCAATGAAGATAAATATGACCTTAGGCCAGTTGAACAGTTTAATATATTAAGTAACTGTTAGAAAGCTTCGGTAGTTGAATCTATCAGTCACCCATGGGACAAAAGAATTGCCAATCTGTTCCTCTATATATTTAAACCTATGAAACCCAATGGGACAATATACATTTGTCATATAAGGTCACTATTAGTTGAAATTAACTTTATAGTTGTGTTAGACAGGGTTCTCTAGAGAAACAAAACCAGAATGCTAATAATTTTCTAAATATTTATACAGATAGATAGATAACATAAGAGATAAATATTTAATTAAATAATAAAGCAGTACAAATGGCTCAGAGAAACTCACTCTCCCAGAGATAGTTGTGAGACACTGGCAGTTTTTCAAATCTTGAGGACCGCCAGGTAAAAAAATTCAGGCTATCCGGGCACAAGCAGCAAACAGCAAGGCAGGTCACCAAGAGTCAGCTAGGTGACAGGATCCAACAGTCCCCCCAGCTCAAGAGATGTAAATTCCAATAGTGTAGAAAAGCAGATCTTGAAGGAACCTCAAATAACCGTGATGAAATCCACAGGTTAGGTATCCCACAGGTAGTGTAGCTTGCAAATGGAAGCACAGAACAAGCAAAGCAGGCACACACTGGTTTGATGATCAAAGAGCAAGAGACAAGAGAGGTGAGACT
This sequence comes from Tenrec ecaudatus, assembly GCF_050624435.1. NCBI lineage: Eukaryota > Metazoa > Chordata > Mammalia > Afrosoricida > Tenrecidae > Tenrec > Tenrec ecaudatus. The sequence goes on from NC_134533.1 coordinate 18,371,912, forward strand.
CACCGAGCTATTTATCTCTCCGCTCCTCAATTAATTCCACATGGTTTCATTGGCCATGTTGGCACAATAAACATTAACTATCTCAATCCACCCCTTGTCCACTTGGCACCTTTACACAATTCTATAGCCATATATAATTTCCAGACATTAATGAAATCACACTTATACTTAACATCAAACATGTATCATACATATATATGAAAACACACTGAGTCCAATTGTATCTGATATATCACACATGAATAATTGAAAGATATTCAATAAGCACATATAAAGAAAATACACTGACAATTATAAACCTCACGTTTGTAAATGATCACAGGCTTGTAACCGATAGGTAAAACTACCTTCTTCTACTACCCATTCTGTATAACCTTTGCCCTTGGCAAGAACCTCATCTGGCTGTGGTTTTTTGCCTGGTAGGGTGACCCAGACCTTCATTCCTGAGGAGTCTGGATGATTGTACATCCTGTCAGAATTGGGTTGCTGTAATTTACCATTTATGTTAATCACAGGGTATGGCAGCACTAAGATTCTGCCTATGGGATCTCCTGGATTCCAGACATATTTTTCTTTAGCTCATTATGTAACACCAGTCCAATTTCTCCTTGGTAATCAGGATCAGTCACACCACTTAGTATAGTGACACCCTTCCTGACCTGTGGATCGAAAGGCATGAGAATCCCAAAGTGACCAGGGGCCATTCTCAGTTGCCAGTTCAGTGGAATTAGTGCTGTGAATCAGTGAAATCAGTGCTGACATTTCAGTGGAATCAGTGCCAGTTCCTTCCTTTAGGAACAGGACTTTCAGGCCTGAAGCACACAGGGTTTCTGGGACAGGTAGAAAAAAATGTTGCAATTGGATCACTAGGAGTAATAGTGAGTGGTGCCAGTCTAGCTTCCACCCCTTGGTTCCTGAAGCCATGAATTCTGGCTATTGGAGAGTCAGCTCCATATATAAGGCACTGGTTTAAAGCAGTTTAGAGTGTATACAGCTTCCTGGGGAACATTGCCCCAGCCCTGCTAGTTGCTGCCTCCTAGTTGGCACCATAATTGTGTCTTTAGGAGCCCATTTGATCATTCTATCAAGCCAGCAGCTTGATGATGAGGAACATGATACAACCAGTGGATTCCTGGGACATGAGCCCATAACCATACGGCATTTGCAGTGAAGTGAGTTCCTTGATCTGAAGCAATGCTATGTGGGATGCCATGCCGGTGGATGAGGCATTCTGTAAGTCCACGAATAGTACTTTTGGCAGAAGCATCGCATGCAGAGAAGGCAAATCCATATCCAGAGAAGGTGTCTATTCTAGTTAGAAAAAAAAACACTACTCGCTCCATGATGGAAGTGGTTCTGTATAATCAAGCTGCCACCATGTTGCCTGTTGATCGCCCTTAGGAATGGTCCCATATCTTGGACTTAATGTTGGTTTCTGCTGCTGGAAAATGGGGCACTCAGCCGTGGCAGTGGCCAAGTCAGCCTTGGTGAGTGGAAGTCCATGTTGCTGTGCCCATGCAAACCTCCATCCCTGCCACCATGTCCACTTTGTGCATGTGTCCATTGGGTGATAACAGGAGTGGTAGAGCAAAGAGGAGGACCAGTCTCCACAGTGAGAGTCTTCTTATCCACTTGCAGGTTAAAGTCCTTCTCTTTAGAGGTAACCTTTGATGAGCATTCACATGAAACATGATTACATTTACTTTCTTGAACCATTCATAGTGGTCTATCCACATACCTCTACCCCACACCATCTTGTCACCAATTTTCCAATCATGGTCCTTCAAGTTCCCTGACCATCCATCCAAGCCATTAGCTACAGCCCATGAAGCAGTATATAGTCTCATACCTGGCCAGTTTTCCTTGTAGGCAAACTGAACAGCCAGGTATATTGCTTTAGGTTCTGCCCATTGGCAAGTTCACTTGATCACTGTCCTTTAGGGAGATCCCAGAAAGGGGCTGTAGTGCTGCTGCTGTCCACTTACGAGTGGCACCTGCATATCGTGCAGAGCCATCCGTAAACCAAACATGACTTTTATAGTCTTCAGTTAAAGTATGGTAAGGAACTCCTCAAGAGGCCATAGGTGCAGACTGGCAAAAAAAGGTAATGTGACAGGAGTGGAGACTGCGGGCATTTGGGCCACTTCGTCATGCTGCTTACTTGTCCCTTTAGGTCCTGCTTTGCCCCAATCTTGTATATACCACTTCTATTTAACAATAGAGTGTTGCTGTGCACGTCAAACTTTATGATTCTGTGGGTCAGACAATACCCAGTTCATGATAGATAGTTCAGGCCTCATGGTGACTTGGTGGTCCACGGTGAGGTGTTCAGTTCACAACAAGGCCCAGTAACAGGCCAACAGCTGTTTTTCAAAGGGGGAGTAGTTGTCTGCAGAGGATGGCAGGACTTTACTCCAAAATCCCAATGGTCTGTACTGTGATTCACCAATAGGGGTCTGCCAAAGACACCACACTGCATCTTTACCTACAACTGACACCTCTAGCACCATCAGGTCCACTGGATCATATGGTCCCAGTGGCAAAGAAGCTGGCACGGCAGCCTGAACCTATTGAAAAGCCTTTTCTTGTTCTGGGCACCACTCAAATTGGAGGCTTTTGTGTCAATTGATAAAAAGGTCGAAGTAGACACCCAAGTGAGGGATATGTTGCCTCCAAAACCCGAAGAGGCCCATTTGGTGTTGTGCATCCTTTTTAGTCATTGGGGGGTGGGGGAAAATGCAATAGCTTATTCTTCACTTTAGTAGGGATACTTCAACATGCCCCACACTGCTGGACCCCTAGAAATTTTACTGAGGTGGAAAGTGCCTGAATCTTCATGGGGTTAATTTCCCAATGCAGATGTTGTACCAATGAATCTTGAGCCTTTGCTACATCCTCCTTAGAGGTTCCAATCAGCATGTCATCAATATAATTGACCAGTGTGACATTTTGTGGAATAGACGGGCAATCAATGTCTCTTCACACTAAATTATGGCACAGGACAGAAGAGTTGATGTCTCCCTGGGGGAGAGTTGTAGAATATATTGTTGCCTCTGCCAGTTGAAGGCAAACTGCTTCTGGTGGTCCTTCAAGACTGGTATTGAAAACAAGGAATTAGACAGATCAACAGCTGCATACCAAGTACTAGGAGCAATATAAGTTACTCAAGCAATGAAATCACATACAGAACGGCAGTTAGAATGGGAGTCAACACCTGGTTAAGTTCACAATAATCCACTGTCATTCTCCAAGATCCATCGATCTTCTTTACAGGCCAAATAGGTGACTTAAATGGGAATGTAGTAGGAATCACTACCCCTGTGTCCTTTAAGTCTTTGATAGTGGCACTGATCTCTGAAATCCCTCCAGGAATGTGGTATTGCTTTTGGTTTACTATTTTCCTAGCCAATGGCAGTTCTAATGGTGTTCACTTGGCCTTTCCTACCATGATAGCCATTATTGCACATTTCAGGGATCCAATTTGGGGGTTCTGCCAGTTTCTAAGTATGTCTATTCCAATGATGCATTCTGGAACTGGGGAAATAACCAGAGGATGGGTTCAGGTACCCACTAGACCCACAGTGAGGTGTTCCTGAGCTAAAATTCCATTGATAACTTGACCTCCATAAGCCCCCACTCTGACTGGTGGGCCTTTGAAATATTTTGGTTCTCCTGGAATTAGTGTCAGTTCAGAGCCAGTGTCCAGTAATCCCCCAAAAGTTTGATTATTTCATTTTCCCCAGTGAACAGTCACTCTGGTGAAAAGCCTCAAGTCCCTTTGGGGAAGGCTAGAAGAAAGACTAACATTATAAACCTTCGGTGATGCAGCAGGGTTCCTCTTGAAAGAGACCTGGCCTTCCCCTCATTCAACAGGTTGTAGGTCTGTAAACTGGCTCAGGTCTGGGAATTGATTGAGTGATCATGACTTGTCTATTCTCCTGTTCACCTGATCTGGCATTCTTCCATCTGTACAGATCACATAAATATTTAGTAGGTTTCCCATCTATTTAATTCCTAGGGACACCACGGCTAAGTAGCCAATGCCATAATTCCACACAAGACAGGTTGCTATGATTACTACAGAAACCTTGTTGTCTATTATAGCCATGACCACCCTGTCTCTGTTGATTCAGGGCTGGCACCTGCCATCTACCAACACAGGGACTAATCAGCCCCATTGTGGGAATATGTCAGAGTTTGCTTAGGGCAGTTCCCACTATTAATCTTGGTGCACATAAAATAGCAATTACAGGGGTCTTAAGAGATGCTGGGGCCCACTTCATAAACTTGTTCCTTATGGTTGTGGTAAAGGCTATGTCCTCAGGACACCCTCTTTTTGGATCTATGGGAATATCCTGATAGATCCATTCCAACATACCAGTTTCTCTAAGCTTTTGGATGCCTTCTTCTGCATGTACCAAGGTAGGTCAGGTACTTCAAGTTGGTCTAATCTAGTCCATCTGGCAGTCCAGGCTTCAGTGAACCAACCAAATAAAGAATTATATCCTCTTTTATCCTCTCTGACAGAGACATTGAAAAAACAATCTGTGCTTAGCGGTCCCATATCCAGAAACCCAGACCACTCTAATATAATGTTTCATGTACCATTATCCCACAACCTTAGTAACCATTCCAGGGATACCCCAGGCTTCTGCTTGCAAGTTTTTGAAAACTAGAGGAGATCTTTGTGAGTATAGCACACTTTTTCTTGGGGAATCATTTCAACCTCATATTCAGGGGCTTTCTGGGGCTTAATTTTGGTGACAAGTCTAGAGGAAATTATGGGTGGTGAGGGTGTTTCCTGGTTGCTGTCAGCAATATCTTGTCAGGCATCTCCCTCAGGCAATGCCACAGATGCAGCCCCACATCGCATTTCAGCTTGAACAGTTTAGCTAATTGGCTCAGGTGTGGATTGTTTTATTGACAGCGAATTAATACCTTCAGCTGTTGGGGGAGGGAGGCTGGATCTATTGACTGCGGAGGGTCAATTGCTTCTAGGGGCTCAATATCCTCCTCTCCTGGATCATCAGCCCATGTGTTCCAACCCATGTTTGCGAGTCCCAACTTTTACCTATCAATGCCCTCACTTTGGTATCAGACACTGCTCTAGATCTGCAACTCAGCTGATGTAATTAAGCCACTTGCATAATGAGACTCTCTGCATGGTTCTCAACAATGTCAGCTCTTTTAAAAAAGGAGAGAAGGCTCTCCTTTGTAGCACAGATGGAAGCTTTCAAATTTGTTACTCTGCACCTAAGGCACACTTCTGAGGCTCTGAGACCATCCCTCTCCTTAATCACACTCTCCATTGTAAGAAGGGCCGGCCAACCAGCTTCCCTGTACTTGCCATCCTTTCAAAACTCCTGGAAAATAGCAAACATACGATCACTCAGAGCCTCTCCTTTGACCAGCACCTCATCTATCGGTGACGCTACTGTAGGTATTATCTTTGATATTTCACACCATGGATTAGGAAGATAGCAAACTTATCCATGCATTTGGGGTTAGAAATAGCGTTATTAATGCTATTGAGACTAATCAGGCTGAAGAGCCAATTTAAGAAGCCCATATTTATGATTTTATTACTCTGGAAGCACTCCTATTACCAAATGTGTTAGAGTTCTGTAGAGAAACAAAACCAGAATGCTAATATATATATATACAGATAGATAGATATATAACATAAGATTAAACAGTTAATTAAATTAAAAAACAGTACAAATGTCTCAGTGCAACTCACTCCCTAAGACAGTTGTGAGACACTGGCAGTCCATCAAATCTTGAGGGCCCCCAGGCAGTCCTCTGTAGAGCAATTCAGGCTATCCGGGCACAGGCAGCCAACAGCAAGGCAGGTCACCAACAGTTAGCCAGAAGACAGGGTCCGACAGTCACCAGTCAAGAGATATAAATTCCAATAGTGTGGCGAAGCAGGTCTTGAAGGAACCTCAAATTACCGTGATGCGGTCCACAGGTTAGGTGTCCCACAGGTAGTGTAACTTGCAAATGGAGGCACAGAACAAACAAGGCAGCCACATACTGGTCTGATGATCAAAGATCAAGAGATGAAAGAAGGGAGACTCACAGAGCCATTTATCTCTCCGCCTTTCAATTAATCCCACATGTGTTCATTGGCCAAGTTGGCACTATAAACTTTAACTATCTCAATAGTGAATTGTAGTTACAGTAACTTTTTGAAAAATTAGACAAAGTTCTTGTAAGATATAAACTATTTATAATAATAATGAACTTTACTTAATTGAAATTTATAAAAAATAACACCAAAAAACCTTCAGAAGTCATGAAATGTTCACTGCTAATGACCTTAGGCTAAGTCATAAAACTAAGCTCAATAAATTTTGAAGATAGCAATCATTAAAAGTATGTTCCAAAATAAAAAGTATGTTTTCATACAAAATATCATTAAATTAGATGTCAATAGGAATAAAAATAAGTATGCATTCCAATATATTTTGGACATTAACACGTTACTAAATAGTCCATAAAGTAGTTAATTTAATAGTCCTAGTGGTACAATGGATAAGCATTAGCTGATAACTGAAAAGAGGAATTAGAAACCACCAACGACTCTGAGGGAGGAAGATGAGACTTTCTACTACCTTGTAGAGTTAAGGGCAGTTAGTTCTACCCTGTTTTACAGGGTCATTATGAGTTGGAATTGACTCAATGGAAGTGAGAGAGAGGTTAATTAAGAAATGACTGCAAAACGAATAAAGATAACAAAACCCTGCCAAAATTAGGAACACTCAGTGAAATCAGGGATTGCATGGAAATGCAGAGCTTTACATACTTACATGAGAAATGAAGCAAATAGAAAAACAAAATTAAACTTACATTTTAAATAATAGAGAATATATAAATGCTCTCTGAATAGATAAAAGCAGAAGTCAGTAAAACACAAAATATAAGAACTAACAAAAAATGAACATAAAGGTTGACTCTGATAATTTTAATTAAATTAATAAACTCTCAGCAGACTAATTAAAGAAAAATATAAAGAATGTCAAGGCAAAGTAATTATCTCAGGAATAATAGAGAAGATATTTAAAAATGTAAAATATTATATTAAAAGGGGAAAAGAAAATGTAAAATATCTTATACCAATGTATCAGTGAACATAAATTGAATGTAAAGAATATTTGAGAAAGTAAAATTATCAAAAAAGGTCTTTTAATAATACAGGACATTTGATAGGTCATATCTGCTTGAGAATTGGAAGTTACAAAAAGAAAACGTGGCATAAGGAAAATGCAAAATGAAAACAATCACGGAGGTAGTCTAACAATTTCCTATTTAAGGTGGATAAAGCGTTTATGTTACCCAACTTTTTCCAAAATGAAGAAGTACAGGAACCCACACACTCTTTTTATGAGAATAGCATAATCATAATCATAAAATCTGAAAATGGCATTAAAAGGCAGATCAATCACCCCTCCTAAGTATAAATGAAGACAGTAATAATTTAACAAATTTAGTACATAAATAGAAAAAGAAAAAAAATCTTAACAATTTTATTTATTTTCAGGAATGCTAGTTCTGACTTATTTTACTACAGTGACAAAACCAACACGCAATAATTGTGATAGATACATGAAATATATTATGAATAATGAACATACATTCAATTAAAGTAAAAACTGACAGCATGATAACATTTTTAATCAGACAAATTGTTAAATATACCAGGGTCTTAGGGAATTACACTTGCGTAACTGTGACTTAGATTATATATTGCAAACATTAATGGGCTTACAAATTTTCTGGGCATGTGGATAAAATGCAGGTTTGGATTGAGTAGATCTGATGTACAGTACACAGATATGCATTTAAAATAAATTAAAGATGATACTATTTGCCCATGGAGCACATTTCAAGGAGGAAGGGTCTAGCGTATGAGAATTTTGCCTGAGATAATTGAGACATAGCCATAGTACTGAAGATCATTCTCAAAACACATAAGGCCACTGGAATAGGACATTGTCAGACTACCTCTTTTAGAGTCATGGTTTATTGGCCAGTGGAGTCATTGCCATCTTAGTGGCCATATTTCTTCTGAGGACATTCTTCAAGGCCTGCTTGACATCTTTGTTCTAAAGACTATAGATCAGTGGATTAAGGACCGGACTGACAAAGGTGTAGAAGACAGCAATTACTTTCGATTCCTCAACAGTCTCGTCTGTGGGTGGTCTCATAATTGCCCAAAAGAGAGTCCCATAAAAGAGGGTGACGGCCATCATGTGGGAGCCGCAGGTGGAGAAGGCCTTGTATCTGCCCGCTGCTGACTTGATCCGCATGATGGCCGCCATAATGAAGACGTAGGACACCAGGATGATGGCGAGGGAGCAGGAGAGGTTGAAGCCAGCTGAGATCAGCATGGCATGTTCTTTGATGTAGGTGTCAGAGCAAGAAAGCTTTATGAGTGGTGGGTCGGCACAGTAGAAATGGTTAATGACATTGGACCTACAGAAGGTCAAGCAAAAGGTCAGCATGGCCTGGAACAGACCATCTGAGAAGCCATAGACATAAGGGAACGTGGCCAAGCAGATGCACACTTTGCTGGACATTTTCACAGAATAGCGCAGCGGATTGCAGATGGCCATGTAGCGGTCATAGGCCATGGCTGCCAAAATGTAATACTCCGTGAGGAGAAGAGCAATGAAAATGTAACACTGTGTGAAGCAGCCAGCAAAGGAAATGGTCTTCCTCTCTGATAAGAAATTAGTGAGCATCTGTGGGGTCGCATTTGTGGTGTAGCACAAATCCACAAAGGCCAAGTTAGTGAGGAAGAAGTACATGGGGGTGTGAAGGCGAGAGTCCAGTCTGATTAATGTTATCATGCCCAGATTGCCAGTGAGGGTGACAAGATAAACCACCAGGAACACCACAAAGAGGAGAGGCTGGAGTTCTGGGCGATCTGTGAGTCCCTGGAGAATGAATTCTGTGAACACACTGCCATTCTTAATGAACATTTCCTGAGAATATGGAAATACTGCTTCTAAATCAAATGAAAATAAAACAGGTTGGAAAGCATAGGTTATGTAAATGGATTAGTTTTTCTTTAACCCCCTCCATATATCGTTCAAATTTTCATTCTCTTAATACCAACCGTGTGAATTTTGTACCTCATCCAACTCATTAGTTCATTTGTCTTTCTATTGAAATATTTACCACTTTCTAGTTCTACACCTGGGATAAAGGACGGGCTTTCTATTCCCTTGGGCAGTTAAATGCTTGGAACCCCACAGGGGAGTCGCTTCATATAGTTATTGAGTCAGTGACAATGAGTTTGGTTTTGGTGTTTTTTTAGCTCTATATCTAGAACTCTATACACGTGACAATAAATCAGAAGGTATTTCTACAAAATCATAAAGTCCTCATTGCACAACCACAGAAAAATGTGAAACTCTTCTTTTTGTTCTTACTCTACATTTGGTCTGAACATTGCTTAAGACTGGGTTTTCATCCCTCAAAGGATCATCTGTCAGGGATTTCATTTTGATCTCAGTGAAAACTCAGGGAAGAAGCAGCCACACAGTCAAACAGCACATTGCCTTGGGAATGTTTACTGCAAAGGACCTCTTGACAGGGTTAAAAACTGAAGGTATTATTTTGCGAGTGAAAGTGTGCCTGCCTGATCTGAGACAAATTTTTTTCAGTCACCTCATATGCATGTTAAAGTTGGATATTAAATAAGAAAGAGTGAAAATCATTGATAAATTTTAAGTATGAGACTGGAAAAAAATATTGAAGATACCATGGTCTGACAGAAGAACAAACATACCAGTCTTGGAACAATTATGGTCATATGTTCTTTAGAGTTGAGGATGGAGAGACTTTGTTTCACACATGTTGGGCACGATATCTGGAAGCAATGGTCACTGGAAAAGGGCATTGTTTTTGAGGAAGTAGAAGAGCAGGGTAAAAGAGTAAGATCCTCAATGTATGGGTTGACTCATTGGCTTCAACTATGGCCTCAGACTGAAAAATGGCGAGAATGTCAATGACTGGGAAAGTGTTTCATTCTGTTGTACATAGGACTGCTGTGAACCCAAGGCACCTCACAACAACAACCGTGTCTCGGAGAATTCTGGACTCTTAATTTATAACGTGTTTGAGAAATCAACAGTTTTAGGATTTACAAGGGATTCAAAATCATGTACCTTTGAAATGTTCTTTGAGGTTTGTTAAAAAAAAATAGAAGTCTGAAGTACATTACAATGGTTTGGTTAAATTTCCCAATGATATTATCATAGCTATTTTTACACAGGAAAAATTATCAGCTACATTGTTTTAAGAGATAAAAACAAATTAATTTCGATGGAAGACTTTCCCTGGTCTTTTTCTTACCTATACTGTTTTCTCAAGCATAAGAATAATTATGAACCAGGCATTGTTTCATGCTCTTCTGCATAAAATTGCTATGGATAGTCAGAGGAGTTAGTGGAGTCAAGTAATTTGAGGGCACAGAACATCATGCTGTTTTTAATTCTCTTAATTTTTTTATAGTAAACCCACGTTGATTCCTTTTGTCCTTTGAGAAATTTTGTCAAGATAATCCCTTGAGAAGCCAAAAAAAGTCACCAAAAATATCTAACCCTTTGCCTTAAATCTAATTGGCCCAATTGATACTATTGACAGTAGTTTTTTTTATTGGATATGGATGATATTGTTAAATCCAAGATAGCAATTGGATTTTCTTGCGTGAAATCACCTTTGATCTTGATTAAAAGATTGATATCTTCAGGACCAAGGGTGTGAGGGGCGATGCTGGGAGAGTGGAGGGTGAGTGGGTTGGAAAGAGGGAAATGATTACAAGGATCCACATGTGACCTCCTCCCTGGGAGAGGGACGGCAGAGAAGGGGGGGAAGGGAGACTCCGGATAGGGCAAGATATGACAAAATAACGATGTATAAATTACCAAGGGCAAATGAGGGAGGGGGTAGCGGGGAGGGAGGGGGAAAAAAGAGCACCTGATGCAAAGGGCTTAAGTGGAGAGCAAATGCTTTGAGAATGATTGGGGCAGGGAATGTATGGATGTGCTTTATACAATTGATGTATGTATATGTATGGATTGTGATAAGAGTAGTATGAGTCCCTAATAAAAGGTAAAAAAAGAAAAGAGGGGAAAAAAAGAAAAAAGATTGAGCTACATGTCCCAGCCACGCATCTGGCAATCCTCTGAGTGAAAAGCTTACAGAGACTTAGACTTTTATTTAAATTGAAATACTGAAGAAGGTGAAGTCTCACCATCAGTAGATATCAACTCATTGGCAGAATTATGATATTCTCCTAGTATATTCTGATTTCAGCCACCATGTCTTAACTCATCGAAGTTGACAATCTTCCCTCTTTGGCTTATGTTTGAGATCCTCTCATTCTTCCTTAGGATCTCTGATCCATTTAAAAACTTGATTAAGTGATGCAATATTTGTCTAAACTTAAAAACTTCAAGGATTTGGGAATGTTTACACTTGAGGTTTTTATTTATTTGATTTTAGCTCTGACTTCAAAATCATTTTTTCCATTTGGCACAAAAAGTATTCTTTTTTGAAGGCATATACTGCACCCCACACTCCCATCCCCTGCAACTCACTGCCTTAGAGTCAAATCTGACTCGTAGTGACCATATAGGAAGAGTAGAACTTCCTCCATGGGTTGCTGATGCTGTAAATCTTTATGGAGTGGAAAGCGACCTCTTTCTCCTACAGAGTGGCTGGTGGTTTCAAACTGTGGACCTTGCAGTTAGCAGTGCAATACATAAGTCACCATGCCATCAAAGCTCCTTTTTGAAGGCCTGACAAGTGATGTTAGCAATAGAATTTGTCTTTAGTTATTACTGATCACAGAGATGTGTTAAAATGTTTGTTTGGGATAAATCTATATAGGTATCAACTAGAATGCTATTAGGATACATTTTGATATCCTCTCATATAGACTGTTGAATGACATATTCTTTGTCTTCTTTTACTATTTTGTGTTTAACAAACTCTATTTATCCTAAAAAGTTCTGATTTAAGAGCTCCTCCTTGAGAAACTTTTCTCATTATATTCCCACTTTCATGAACTCAAATTAATAACGTGCTTAGCTGTGTTTCCCCCAACTCTACATACTTTTATTTTTTAACATGCTACATCATAAAACTGTATCTACTTTCCCTCCTTATATATTATGTTTCCAAGCAATTAATCTAGTTTATTATTGCTGTGACTTCTCACAAATTTTTATATATTAAATATTTTAAAAGGAAAGAAAAGTTTTTGAATGAAAGAATAAATAACTTTCAATGATTTACTTTCTAAGCAGACTATGGTGTCATATGATGAGAAAAAAGGTAATTTAACCTTTAGGATACAAAGCAATGATAGTTACAGCCACTCTGGCAATCTATCTTGTCAGATTCCCCTCTTTTACACTGCTTCTCCGCTTTACCAAGCATAATGTCCTTTCCAGGGACTGGTATTTCCTGATAACCTGTCCAAAATGCATGAGATGAAATCTTGCCATCCTTGCTGCTAAAGAGCATTTTGTCTGTATCTCTTCCACGACAGATCCGTTTGTCTTTTGTCTCTCCGTGGTCCTTTCAATATTCTATGCCAACACCACAGTGCAAGGACATAATCTTTTTCAGTCTTACTTATTCAAAGTCCTACATGCATGCCAGGCAATTGAAAATACCATGGCTGGGACAGGCACTCCTTAGTCATCAAAGAAACACCCCTGCTTCGCAACACCGTGAAGAGTTCTTATGCAGCAGGTTTATCAAACACACTGCACCTTTTGATCTTTTGATTGTTACTTCCATGAGCCTTGATTGTGGAACTAAGCAAGATGAAATCTTACAATTATATTTAATTACAATTATATGCTGGCCAATTCTGGTCTAACTTCAGAAGACCTTTTTGTTGTTGTAACCAAATTGATTTTTACAACTGTAGTTCTGTTATCCAGAGTAGTAAGCCCTTATTTGATGAATAAAGTAATCATAGGAATTGAAAGGACCTCTGGTGGTAGAGAGGGTTACACATTGAATGGAAAAACCACAGAAGTTCTAACCCATCAAGTTCTTCATAGGAGAAAGGCGAGGCTGTCCACTCCTGTAAAGATTTAGTTTCAGAAACCCAAAGAGGCAGTTCTACTCAATTCTAAAGGGTCAACATAAGTCAGAATTAACTCAATGGCAGTGATATGAGGAACATCTATTGACCACAAACAACAGGGTTGCTATGGGTTGAAGCTGACTCAATGGCACCTTACAAATAAGTTGTGGCTTTAAGAGTTAATAAGAATCCTCTCTGGTTTGTATTATTCCAATGTTACAAATGAGAAGAGAAGTACAGAAAGTTCAAGTACTTGAACCACATGATCACATGTGCAAGTGAGGATGTATCTGGGACACAAACTCAAGTCATCTAACTTGAGAACATCCCTTAGTTTAGTTGCAATGCATTTTCTCCCTGAACCTTAACTATGGCATGGAATTCTGTATATAGACCTGGAGGTACTGAAGATTATGATGATAAGGAATAAATGGTGACAAGGATACACATGACATTGATATACAATATGTAAAACTAGATTCAGATCAACCCCCCCCCCAACCACACAAACACCTTTTCCCTGTTCATGGTATTTTCTTTTCTGCAGCTGGCTCATAACCTGTGGTTCTCTATATGCCAATGTCTTCTATCATACATAGAAGCTATACCAAAATTCAGAATTAATAACCAGTCAGGATCCCTTGGATTAAGCTATATTTTCTTTCACCAAATAGAACTTAAAAAGCATTAATTTTCTTTATCAATCAGTGAGAATAAGATCCATCCTAATTCCTCAGCAAGTTTCTGTGGATAAAGTACTGAATTTTTTTAAAACCAGTAATTTTTGGTACTCACTGTCATTTGCATTTAGACATTGAATCGACCAATGTGGACAAAACCATAAAACTTCCTACCCCCTGGAGCTTACAGTCAATAAGTAAACTTCAAAGGGTCTTAAATGTTATGGAAAGAGATGAGAGAAGCATAGAACTGGAGATCTGGGGAAAGGGAGCTGACGTTTACAATAGAAACACCAGGAAAGACCTCACCAAGAAGGTGACTCTAACTTAATAATAAGCCAATGTTGGATGAAAATAAGCAATAAAACAAACTCGAGGAGTGTCGTCTAGTAAAGAAGAGTAGGAGTCAACCAAAAAAATATGCTCTCAATGAAATGGATTGGCACAGTGGCTGCAACATGAGTTCAAGCAAAATTGTAAGGAAAGTAAAGCAACGGGAAGTGTTTTGTTCTTCCAGACATGAGTTTTCTGTGAATCACAATCAACCCAACAGCACCCCAAAACACCATCAGTCTTGAAGAATACATGGCAAATGCAGATATGTGATATGTTCTCATTATTTGAACCTGCTAGCAAAGCATGTATGCATTCTAATGTCCAGAAAGGTGAAGGATTCCATATGTTCATTGTGTTACAAATCTAATTTCAATCCATGGTTCTAATTCTGGTTTTATTAGCTATGAACTGTGGCATGTGGGAAGGTGTCGGCAAAGTGTATAACACATAGGATTTTTGTTTTATTAGCTGTAAAAAAAATAACAATGAGGTTGAAATGAAGATTGAAATGTTCCTTAAGTGGAGAGCAAATGCCTTGAGAATGATTGGGGCAGGGAATGTATGGATGTGCTTTATACAATTGATGTATGTATATGTATGGATTGTGGTAAGAGTTGTATGAGTCCCTAATAAAATGTAAAAGAAGAAAAGAGAAAAAAATGATTAGGGCAAAGACTGTACAGATGTGCTTTATACAATTGATGTATGTATATGTATGAATTGTGAAAAGAATTGTATGAGCCCCAATAAATTGTTAAAATTAAAAAAAATTAAAAAAAAAAGATTGAAATGTTCTTAGAGACACCAGTGCCTCAAGTAAGCATTTAATAGGTGCTCTAAGACATAGAGGCAGTGATCATAGGTGACATTCTCTAATTCCTCCACTTTCTTTGTCAAGAAGCACTCTACTTTTGAAGATTCGTGTTTCACCCTGGATTGCAAAGATAAGGAAAACGTGATTATATAGATGGAGAATTGACTATGATTTGTAGGCCTCAAGGACAGATTCTAATATGATTTCTTATCAACTATAAAAATGATAAAGACACAAAGACTTACTTCTGATTCTCCTAGACAGTGATTTTCTCACCCTGTTTTTAAAGAGGGTTCCTGATATCTCTGTAACATACAAAATAAATTCATATTTATAATAGGATAAAGGAGGTGGGGTCTGTAGGCACAAGAAAGTCTCAGCAGAATTGGTGAGCAGCAATGAGTATTACATCATGTGTTAGTAACCACTGGGCTTATGGTAAATCTCTGGGGTGATGAAGATAATGGTATGTCTTAATCATATTCCTACTCTTTCAAATTTACCAGTGTTTATCATGAGAGCTTGTGGCAGACCCATAGAAAGTCTTTATCCTGAACTTTGAAAAGAGTCTGATTTTTATGTTTCTTTTTCCTTTAAAATAGAACAAACTCCTTTCCTAAATCCAAGCTCTTAGGGATGACCTCATCTCTGTGAACATCGATATTTTGAACAGGGTCAGCTAGAAGCATATAGTTAAGGAGATGATGTCATCCAGCAAATATTTTATGGAACATTTCCTATGTGTCAAGCGTTTTCACATGTTGTAGTTTTTAGTACCACCTAGTTAGTTCTGACTCAAAGGCACTCTATGTACAGCAAACCAAATACTGCCTGGTTCTGTGCCATTCTCAAGATTTTAGTCAGGTTCAAGGCCATTGTTATCGCCACGGTGTCCACTCATCCAGTTGAGGGCCTTCCTCTTTTTGCTGCCATTCTTTAAAAAGCATGATGGCTTGATGTGATTGAACTATGGAATGATCAGATATCTGCATTAAGGACAAAAATAAAGATGAACGAAATTGGGAAAACCAGAGCAACAACAAATAACATGATGTCTTTTTCCATGGACTTGTCTCTCTCGATATGTCTGAAATACAGGAGAAAAAACCTCACCATACTTGCTTTCAAGAAGCATTCTGGATATAGTTTTCTCCAAAACATATTTGCTTGCTCTTTTAGCGGTCCACAGTCTTTTCAATATTCTTCACCAGCACCATAATGTAAATGCACCAGCTCTTCAGTTTTCTTATTTAACATCTAACCTTCTCATGTATATAATATGAACATGACTAGTGTCAGGAGCTTATAATAACATCCTCAAATGTTCAAAGTAACCTTTCACTTTTCAACACTTTAAAGAGGTCTTGGGCAGCAGATTTAACCAATGCAACTGTGTTTTGGTTTCTTGACTGCTCTTTCTATGAGTATTGATTTTGGATCCATGCAAGATGAAGTCCTTGATAACACCAATCCTTTCTTTGTACATCACAATGATACCTATTGGTCCAGTGGTAAGGATTTTGGGTTTTTGAGTTATAATCTATAAAGAAGGCTACAATTTTTGATTGTCATCATTTAGTGCTTCAAGTCCTTCTCACTTTCATCAAGCAAGATTGTGTCATTTGTGTATTGAAGCTTGTTAATAAGTCTTCTTGAAATTCTGATAAAGCATTTTTCTTTTTTAATCCATCTTTGATTATTTTCTCAGCATATAGATTGAATAAAGATTTTAGCTCAGCATAGTATGGCAGAAGGATACAATAATGATGCAGATTATCTTAAGTTTAAACTATGTAGTATCCCTTTATTCTGTTAAAACAACTGTCTATTGATACATGTACAAGTTCTTCATGAGAACAATAAATTGTTCTAGAGTTTCCTTTTTTAACTCAAGGATAGCCATAGTTTGTTATGGTCTACATAGTTGAATGCCTTTGAATAGTCAATGAAACAAAAAGTAAACATTTTTCTGGTGTTATCTGCCTTCAATCACAATTTATCTGATGTTAACAGTGTTATCTCTTGTTCTTCTTTATCTTCTAAATCTGCCCTCAATTTCTGGCAATTCCTTGTCAATGTACTGCTACCACCATTATTGAAAGATATTCAGTGAAATTTTACTTGCAAGTGATGTTTATGGTGTTGATTTGTAATTTGTACTTTGCATTGTACTTCAAGATATTTCTTGAAGTTTTCTATTTGTTGATACATGCCAAGCCATGAAGACTCATCCCTGAAGCGTTAATCAGAAAATAACCCATGAGACATCATTACATCTCCCTCTGGAACTGTTTATAAAAGCCTCCTTTTAATAGTAGAATCTTTATTTATGAGTAATGATTAGACGCAAATAGCATCTTTTTATAGAATCCCTAGTGTCACAGTGGGTTATGCGTTGGACTGATAAGTTCAATGTCAGCAGTTTAAACCCATCAGCTGTTTCCCTAAAGGTTAACAACCTAGGGAACGTTATGAAACAGTTCTCTATAGTTGCTCTAAAAGTTGGAGTTTGCTTGATGGCAGCTGGTGTTGTTTGGTTAGTGTATTTTAGTACATTTATTACAAAAAGAAATCAGGGCAATTTTGAGATTAAGATAAATGGCAGGTTAGTTATGCAGATATTCTAATCTTCATATTTACACATCTTTTCTATGGCATTACTCATGGTAGTGCAATGGTTACACAATCAGCTGCTAATCCAAATGTCAGTGGTTTGAACCCACCAGCCACTCTGTGGGAGGAAGAATAGCACTATGGTCTCATAAAGGTTTACCACCTTGGAAACCCTGTGGGGACAACTCTGCTTTGTTACATATGGTTTCTGTGAGTGAGAATCAACTCCATAGCAAAGGTTCGGATGGAATAGTCTTCCCTTATATTCATCAAATGAAATATTTTTCTTTTTTTTTCTAAATACAACAGTTTTTCATTTCTTCTTTTGTCTTATGGCACTTTTCCCTTTTCTCTAACTTTCCACTTACTGGACTACACATGTTCAGAGGAGAGGATTAGTGTCAGTTTAATGATGCTATTCATGATATCCCCTAAAGAGATTGGTGCAAAAATTTAAGTGCTCCTTTAATGTTTAATGTTTAGAAATTGAATGAACAATTAAGCAGTAGTCCTATGTATCTTGTGAATCCGGGAACTTCTCATGGAAACAGTAATAGATCCAAATTTTACTAGTAAACTAACAGTTTTTTTTCTCATGAATAAAATTCAGTGTTCCTCCAATTCTTCAAAAGCCTCAGAGAAAGTGAAAGGAAATAGAGGAAAGGAGTAGGAGGCAAAGTGCATACAGAGAAGCCTAAATGCAGACATGTACATATGTAAATATATTTATGATTCTGGGGAAAATAGACTTATGTGCATATATTTATAGGTTCAGTAGTATGGTAGCAGATGGAAATTGGGTCTCCTCATGCATACTCCCCGAATACACTAGCACCTCGCCCTGCTAAACGGTCATTGCATGATACCCACCTTCCCTACATGATCACTGAAGACAAACATGTGTGTAAGCAAATGTGGTGAAGAAAGCTGATGGTCCCCGGCTATCAAAAAGATATAGAGTCTGGGGTCTTGAAGGCTTGAAGGCAAACAAGTGGCCATCTAGCTCAGAAGCAACAAAGCCCACAGAGAAGACGCACATGGCCTAAGCAAATACAAGGTGTTGAATGGACCATGTAACAGACACCAAGGAACAAAAACAATCATTGTGTGATCACCTTCCTCACATAATTGCTGAAGACGAAGGTGTGCATAAGAAAGTGTGGTGAAAAAGGCTGATGGTGCCAGGCTACTGAGAGATATAGCGTCTGGGGACTTAAAGGCTTGAAAGCAAACAAGCGGTCATCTAGCCCAGAAGCAACAAAGCCCACATGGAAGCAGCACATCAACATGGGTGATCGTGAAGGGCAGATGAGGCCAGGTCTCAAACAACAAAGGTGGGGGTGTGGTGGGAATCACATCACCGTGAATGAGGGGGAGTGCATGATGGGGACCCAATGCCAATCTGTAGACAGCTGGACATCCCTTGCGGAGGGGTAGTGGGGAGGAGACGAGTCACTCAGGGTTCAGTGTAGCAACAATGAAACTCAAAACCTTCCTCTAGTTCCTGAACGCCTCCTCCCTCCCAATTATCATGACCCCAATTCTACCTTGCGGACCTGGTTTTACCAGAGGATGTACAGCGGTGCAGTAGGGATCTGGAGACACAGGGAATCTAGGGTGGACGAACCCCTCAACACCCGTGGTAGGATTGGTGACACCGGGAGGGAAGAGGGTATAGAAAGGGAGAACTGATCTTGGAGATCTATGTGTGATCTCCTCTCTGGGAGATGGGCAATGGGAGGATGGGTGAGGGGAGACGCTGGGTGATGTAAGATAAGATATAATAATTATTTATAAACTATTAAGGGACCAGGGGGAAGGGGGAAGCGAAAAGGAAGGGGGAGGGGGGGAAGGGAAACCAAGCTGATTCTAGGAACCCAAGTGGAAGGTGAATTTTGAGAATGATGAGTGCAACGAATGTATAAGGGTGCTTTGCTCAATTGACGTATGTATGGATTGTGATAAGAGTTGTATGAGCCCCAATAAAAAGATTTATTAAAAATTAAAATAAATTAAAGCCTCAGAATGGGATCTCAAGTCCACACAAAACAGAGACCCACAAAAGACAGTGGCAGTTGTGATATGAAACCCCAAGGTGAGAAAGGGTTTTCAGAATTGATGCTGAGAATGATGGTAAAAATGAAAATTAGGATAATGGTTAACAAACAGGTGAATTTGGCACCAGCCAATACAAATGAAATTTTAATCCTTTGGGAAACCACCAAACATTGCCAAAAAAAAAATTTTTAAAAAGACCATACAGGAAATGAATGTGAAAATTAATAAAATATCCAATTGACCCTATAATGTTAGGAAAGTGAAATAAAGGAAAAAAGAGTTGGGTGAAAAAATCATTGGGATATATAAATGATAAAAAGTAATGAATATATATATATAATATGTCAATTTGAAATTAAATATAAACACATTGCTAAATACATCAAGTAAAATCAGAATTATAGATTGGGAAAACAAAGAAGCAATTATAAGCTGTCTATGAAACAATTGATTTAAAAAATCAAGAAAAATATAATCAAAGAAAAGATAAATGGAAGAAAAAATAGTTGGGATGGACATATTATAAAGAAGTAATGGATTTATATAGATGTATATATATAATATAAACTATACAAAATATACTTACTTTGCCTTAAATATAGACTAAATACACCAATCCAAAGTCATGGAGTTAGAGAAAAATAAAACAAACAAAACAACTATTGAACTATCAGACATTTCCTTTAAAAATACAAAAATTCAGGTAGGCTTAAAGGGGAATCATGGACAATGACAGACCAGGCAACAGATGGATATAAAAGCTGGCATTGTTGCTTGGGATCCTGGAGGATGTGCTGACTCATAATGGCCCTTATCACAAAAGAAAGAAACACTGCTCCGTCTGTTATAGCTACATTGTTCTCAAACAAAATAACTTTATGACAAGAAATGTCTTTAGAAACATAGAGATATATTTCATAGTAGATAAAAGCCCCTTCAACAGAAAAAAATTAAAATTCTCAATAAGCCATCACTTAAAGACAGAACTTCAAACTTTATGAAACTAAAGCTAATTGTAGTGAACAGGAAAATACTCAAAACTTCATTGGGTATTTTACCTTCCTTAATCAAGGAGTCCTAGTGGCACAATGGTTATGCATTTGACTGATAAATTAACAACTAGAAGGTTGGCAGTTTGAGCCTAGTAGCTGCTCCATGAAAGAAAAACCCTGGTACTCTGTTCCTGTAAGCATGCTCTCTAGGAAACTCTACTGGGCAATAGTTGGAATTCACTGAACAGCCACGGCAAAAACAACAGTAACTGTTCAGATAGGCATTGTTGGAGCAAGTATGTCAACCTTCAGTAAAACTTTATCACATGTATACAATTATTATTAATAAAGTTTACTTAGCAGGCTAAATGAAAATTACACTCAGTAACTGTAAAATGCACATCCCCTTTCATTAGGCATAAACTGTTCACTACTGAATACCATATGTCAATCTTATAATTAGTCTTAGTAAGTATTAAAGATTAAAATTATTAGGAGTATTTTCTTCAACCAAGGAATTAAATTACAAATCAGCAACAATAAAATAACTATAAAATTCTTGGAAGTTATAGACACAATAAGTTTTTTAATTCACCAGGCTAAATAAGAAAATATTACAAAGATAATGATAAGAACAAAAATGTATCCAAATTAGTTACTTGCTATGAAGTAAGTTCAGCTTGAAATGCATAGCTTTAAATACTTATGTGAGAAAAGAAGCAAAACCCAAATCAAATATTAAATTTCCATTTAAAAAAACAGAAAAGCAGATGAAAGTAAAGATCTGATTGAGAAAAGTAGAACATAAAATTAGAAAAAGAGAAAACATATTTTTATATATTTATTAACATATATTTATTAACATGAATGAAATAGACATCCTTTAAAAGACACAGATAACCAAAACAGCATAGGAAATGTAGAACATCTTGATATCAGCCTAAATATAAAGGAAGTTGAAGTCATAAACTATAGCACATAAAGATTTCACTAGTGAACTCCAGCCATTTTCTAGTTAAAAAAATGTAGCACTCTGTTACTCAACTTTTTTTCAAAAGTAGATACATAAAAATGATTTTTCAAAAGATCCTATGACATCAGCATAATTCTAATAATAATTCCTTACAAAAAAAGCATTAACAGAAAAATACAGAGGAATTATCCTTCCTAAGCATAGCTGAAAAAATATCAAAAGTATCCCAATGAAGCTACTACATTACAAAATTTTTTAAATGATCAAAACACCAATTGGAATTGATCCCTAGAATCTATGGCAGGTTTGACATATTTTATCACATTCACAGAACACAGGAGAATAGATACAGAATAATTTTAAGAAGTGCAGGAAAAATATTTGACACATTTCAACATCCACTCATGATGAAAATTACCAATAAGAAGGGGAAATGGAAGAATTTGCTGAATTGGATACAAGCTATTTATGAATAAGTGATAGCTAACACTACACTCCATCACTTCTCTGTTTGTCCTACTGCAGTGGCTTTTATGTTGCTGTGGTCTGGAAGCTATGTATTTCAAATGCCACAAAGTGAATAGGTTTCAGGACAGCTGCCAGACTGAGATCAGACAATGACGAAGGAGAAAGAAAGACTTGGTTTCCCACTTAGGAGGAGGGAGCTACTGTCAACATTTAGCATAGCTTCAAAACATTGTCAATACTGAAGGCCTAATGATCTGAACTAGAATGTGGTTGGCAATATTGCCAAAGGAGAAGAATGTTAAAACACCATGGACTGTGTGATGCTCACCCTCCCAGCACAATCAATGAAGACAAACTGGGTGCACAAGCAAATGTGGTGTGAAAGCTGATGGTGCCTGGCATTCAGCTTCAGCTCTGTAAGTCAATAAACACAGTTCCATGAATTAAGTGACCATGGGTACCCCATTCCACAAGCCAGCCACTGCACAGAAGCACTTTCCTTTGCTTGTTTTGTTTGTGGGAAGTCAGTCCCTCTGTTCTATATTCTGACTCCTGGTTCAGCGGCTGCTCCTCTAACGGTATAGCTGTCTTTTGAATCCAGGAAGTTCACTACACAGAGATCTCAGGTCCAGAGGGCACACACCACTCCTGGCTTTGCTGATGATGACGTCCCTCCTCCTACTTCTCAGAGGGCTCATGTTGTACACAGAGGATGCTGCTCTAGGGACTCCTGCTCACAATCACTCACAGACAAATCCTATCATTAACTTCCCCAACCTTTTTACCAGAGACATGTAAGAAAAGGCCTTTTTGCTGAGAGTTAGTGACTTTGGCTAGAAAAGTCACATTAAATATCTCACTGCCCTTGCACCTTCTATGACACCATTTCACTCTAAAACTCACTGTCATCAAACAATGCGGAAGCACAGTGACTGCTTTTGGGTTTCCAAGACTAGAACTACTTACCGGGATAGAAAGCTGAGGCTTTCTCCTATGCATCTGTTTAAATTTTTCAGTCATCTTTTTAGAAAACAAATTTATCCCCATTCTCCTGTTTTCCTACTACTTGGAATAAGGGTATTGCTGAACCGTTCTGCATCATGTGGAGGAAAGCAACCATTTTGGGACAGAAGAAAAACAAAAAAAGAATATGTTGTTTTGTTGTTGCTGTTATTTATTTGCTTCACTGTTTGAAGAACAAGACTAGAATAAAAAAAATCTGTTCATTCCCATTGCTCATTTCAATGAAAGATTTTAGGTAGTTAGTATATTGTGACAACCTGGCTGATAAACACATGTCGGGTTAATTAAAGGGCAGAGGGATGCATGGCTCAGTGAGCCTCACCTTTCTAGTTCTCAAGTCTCTTGCTTTCTGCTGGTTGGGCCAGGGTGCAGTTGCCTTAGCCAGTTCCCTGCTTTAGCTGGCAAGACTCACTTGCAAGACATCCCAGAAGAGAAGCCACTTGGACCTACCCCAAAGCAGACCTGGGTGCTGGAGCACCCATTTGGAGACCCCTGCCAGCACTGAGATGCTTACACATTCACTGACTCAGCTTCCCCCTGCAGTTGGCATCATTGCATCTGTTTTGTGAGATGGAGGAAGACTTTGTGGATTGGTGTTGGATATATGGGTTAATGGGTTAATGTTGGACTTGTGGGCTTGGGCAGCACTGGGTTGGGATGTTTTCTTGATGTGCACTTAACCCTTTTATAAAACTCTCTCTTATACATGAGTTTCTGTGGAGTTGTTTCTCCAAAGTACCCAGACTAACACAGATTACACCTAAATTTACATTTCTCTTCTACCGCCGACACCTAGTGTGCTTCCAGATTTAGCTAACGAAGAATGAAAGAAACAAACAAAGATCCTCATGCAAAGGCATATGAATCTATTCATTTCTGCTCATTATATACTGAATGGAATTGCTTATTAATAGGGTATGTTTATGCTCAGCTTAAGAAATACTTTCAAACAGTTTCCCACACTGGTTAAATCAATTTAGGAGACCCGGGGACCCAGCGGTCAAAGTACTTGGCCATTAATTTGGAATCCACCATGAGAAAGAGGCGACAATATGCTTCCATCAAGGTTACAGTTTGGAAACTCTCTAGCGCAGTTCTAGTCCGTCTTAGAAGGTTGCTGTGACCCACTCAATACCAATAAGTTCAAGTTATATCAATTTTAACTCTCATCAACATTACATGGGAGATTTAACTATTCCATTTTCTCATTAGTAACCAATTTTATCAGTGTCCTTTTTGTCTTGGTTCTTCTGGAATGTGTGTAGTTAGGTAATAATGTCTCAGTGTAATTGTAACCCTCGTGTCCCTCATGGCTACTGAATGAACATATTGTCATATTTGTATTTTCTTATTAAAATATACTTTGTGCAGTGCCTATTCATACACTTTGATAAGTTATCTGGTTTATTTACTTAACTTGTAGATCTTTTATATAAAATAGCCTGGGTGTAAGACTTCTTTTACATATGTGTAAATGTTTTCTTCCTTCAGTGTATACTTTGACTTTTCATTTTTTTAGTGTTGCTTTTTGACTATAACTCTCTTCTTTATTTGAAGGAAATCCAGTATATCCTAATTTCTAGGTATGGTTGAAGAGTTATGT
This sequence comes from Tenrec ecaudatus, assembly GCF_050624435.1. Classification (NCBI taxonomy): domain Eukaryota; kingdom Metazoa; phylum Chordata; class Mammalia; order Afrosoricida; family Tenrecidae; genus Tenrec; species Tenrec ecaudatus. The sequence continues at coordinate 18,396,589 of NC_134533.1, forward strand.
GGTATGAATTTATCTATGAGTACATTATTTTACGATTTTTGTAGCTTTATGAATTTATCTTTGATATTATCGTTGAGTGTCATAGAGTTGGTTCTGAGCCATAGAAACTCTATGTACAACAGAACAAAACACTACCTAGTCCTGTGTCAATCTTACCACTGTTTTATTGAGCCCATTGTTAATGTAGCAATGCATCTCATTGAAGGTATACCTCTTTTTCAATGATTCTGTACATTACCATTTTCTAATAAGAGTATTTTCTCGGAGCACTGGTGGCATAGTGTATGTGTTGTGCTGCAAACAGAAGAAAAACAAAAAAAGAATATGTTTTTGTTGTTGTTGTTGTTTATTTGTTTCACTGTTTGAAGAACAAGACTAGAATTTAAAAAAAAAAAACTGTTCATTCCCATTGCTCATTCCTTCTGATACCAACAGCAGCTTTGTCTAAGAAACTCACAGTATGGGTAATGTCCCCACAAATGGAGCTGCTGTGCTGTTATGGAAAATCAGACAGACAGAACAGTGAGCCACAGGGGCACCCCATCCCAACAAGTAGTGTTATCCAGGCATAACCTAATTCTTTTGGTATCAAGGTGAAAGAGACAATAATTCATGGAGACTATAAGTCCTGTACTCTAGTGTCCTTCCTGATTTTGGGGTTTCCTTTCTCCTTTGTTCAAAATGAATAAAGACCAACAGTTGTATCTTAGCCACTTTAAAACATTTAAGACCCCAGGTACTACTTACCATACTGAGAGTTAGAACATCACTTTGCTATATTTTTCCAATCAATAGATTGTCTCAAGAGAAGAAACTCCCCAACCAAAAATAACTAATCCCAGGAAAGGAATGTTATGTCTAATTAGTATCAGTATCTGTAGTCGCCATTTAATTTAACTTTTTTTGGTTATTATTGTTATTGAAAAAATATCTAGTATCTATCCACTCATCCCTTCTTTCTATGTACAGCTTATTTATATCTGTTATGATATGCAATCTTCACCCATATAAACTGCAACTTTCCTCCTATTTCTATTCACAAGGTACTATTAAATAATAGAGAATATTTCTTCCTCTGTTAATTTCCATACATCTACCCATTCACGTCATTGCTTAAATGTGGGGACATACAATATTTGCTTTGGGAGATTGCTCATCATAATATTCTCCAGACCTACCCAAACTGTCCTATGTTTGAGGAACTCATTTTTCTTTATTGCTAGGAGTATTCCAGTCTATGTATGTACCACATATTATTTATGCATTCATTCATTCAAGGGGAATTAATAAGCATGCACATGTCAGTTTGTGCCACTTCTATTAGCTCTCTGTGGCATATGTATGTGCATGTATGTGTACATAGATATAATTTTGCTTTTATATTTCTGACCCAATTCAGCAGATGTTTTTCCCTTTATTAATTTCAACTTCACATGGCACCTACACTCGAAGTCCTCGCCTAGTGACAGCTCAACAGTGGAATCCAGCCTCCCACCTGAGGCTATAGGTTACCCTTAGTAGAGCTTTTGGCCAGGGTCCTCACCATCCTTTACATGTGGGACTCTTTGAATCCATCATTCTTCTCAAAGCTAAGATATGCATTGACAATTATTTAAAAATTTATACTGCATAGTGTATATTGATGTTTTAGTCAATTGTTTTAATTTATGTAGTATATCATATATTTTTATATATATTGTTCTTGTTAGGTACTATAGAGTTGGTCTGACTCCTGGTGCCTTACAGTTAATCTAGGTAGTTTGCCTTTAGAATTAAAGTAAAGGATGGCAGATATCCCCCAATTATAGTTTGATTAATATTATTTTGTTTATAATTCAAAATTATAACAACATAATACAAAATTATACTCCAATGATCTAAACTATAGTTATAAAACTAAAGTAATTTTTGAAGTAGCCAAACATAGAGTAATAGAATTTTAAATAAATCCATTACTACAATATAAAAGAACATTAATTTTTCTCTCTGGTTAAATAATCTAAAGAGATGAATGCCTTCTTTTAATCAGTCTGTATGTCTCTGGAAGGAAGGAAGCAAGAGCAGATGTAGGCTCCAGCACTCCTATAAATGTACCTGTTAAGGATGTAAGAAACATCCATCAAAATCCTCATAATTGTAAACTTGGAGCTGCAATAACTTACACAAGATAATTATATATGGACTTAATAAATTATAATGTAAGTATAATTATAGACTGTTCCATGTTAAAGGAGTAATAGAGACCAAGAAGATAGCAGTGCAGTTAGGTAGAGACATGTGCTTCGGAAGTGATGAAGAGACACCTGGAGACAAATACACCTGGAGACTACATCACAGCATTCTCTTTTTATCTTAAGTAGAATATTAAGTCACTTGTTTTGGAGAAGCTAAATCACTTCTTACAAAATAAAGCTGCCCCTGACCATTATGACTAATTTCTCTAAAGATACAAATAATTATACATGACTTCATGTCATGATACTATTAAAAATAAATAAATAGTTTAGTCAAAAATCAGCATTTCATCAATGAATAAAATGAATGAAAACACCATGATTTATTCACAACCCCATCACTTCAAGAAAGGCATTAAAGTATGAACAAGCAATTTTTGATTAACCCCCAAGAATAATTCATAGGATATGTAAATTAAAATAAAAATGCATAAACAGTAGGTACACTGAAGTTTATTTAGAAGACAATTTCCTTCTGAACAGTTCTTTGGTCAATGCCTCTTTCACTTCCTTGTTCCTCAGACTGTAGATCATGGGGTTCAACATGGGTATTACTGTGGTATAAAACACAGCCACCATTTTCCCCTGCTCCACACTCCTCAGAGGGAGGTCTGAGATACATGAAAAAAAGAGCTGCATAGAATATGGTGACTGCTGTCAGATGGGAACCACAAGTTGAGAAAGCTTTCCACCTCCCTTCTGTGGATCGAATCCTCAAAGTGGCTGGAAATATGTAGATGTAAGAAATAAGGATGATGAGAAGAGAATAACTGAAGTTGAAACCAGCCACCACAAACATGGAGAGCTCTTTGTTGTAGGTGTCCAAACAAGCCAGCTTAATCAGTGGAGGCTCAGCACAGTATAAGTGGTTAATCTCATTGGGCCCACAGAATGCTAGGTTGTAGGTCCACATGGTCTCCATCAGGCCAGTGAGAGCCCCGTACACATAGGGAACTGTGATGATGGATGTGCAGACGCTCTTGGACATCTTGCTGCCATACAGTAGAGGGTTGTAGATGGCCATGTACCTGTCAAAGGCCATCACGGCCAGCACATAAATCTCCACGTGAACCAAGGCAATAAAGAAGTAGCACTGCACCAGACACGCAGGGTAGGAAATGGTTTTCCTCTCTGACAAGAAGATCTCCAGCGTCTTCGGAGTCACATTGGACGAGAAGCACAGGTCCACAAAGGACAAGTGACTCAGGAGAAAGTACATGGGCGTGTGGAGCCGGGCACCGAGCTGGATGAGTGTAACCATGCCCAGGCTCCCTGCCACTGTGACCAGGTAAACTGCCAGAAACAGCAGGAAGAGGATGATATGTAATTCCAGGCGATTGGTCAGTCCCAGAAGAATGAACTCTGTCACAGAAGTGAAGTTTCTGCTCATATTTCCTTGGATAGGAGATTGAACCTTTTACTTTGGGTTATGGTAGAACGATAGAAATGAAAATATATTAATGACTTCTTAACCAAATGCTTTCCCTCTTTCCTCAGTATATTTTTCTACCTTATTTCTAGTCCTCTTCAATCTTGGCAAATCCAGTCACCCTAGGCTTTGGAAATGCTCACCTAGCTCTGTCTTTCTTGGTGCATTTTCCTCCTCTCCCTCTTCATTCATATTTTGTTTTCATCTTTTTATCCTTAATCCACTCTTCCCCTTCTTTTAGGTAACCAAACTAAAATCATTACCATTTAAGTAAGGTGATTCAAAGTACCCTTCAGGACTAAAGAATTGTCTTATCCATAATTTTATGAGAACAAGGGAAATGCTGACAGAAAAGAAAAAAGAACACCACAAACTAATATTGCCCCAATTACCTCGTTTTGTTTTTGTTGGTTAATCTTTTTCCCCCAACCGAATAATTTGTATTAAGGAACTCTGGGAGCCTGTTAGGTAGCTGTTAGGTTGCTAACCAGCAGCTCACCAGTTAACTCATCGGTAACTCCAAAGAAGGGAAAGGAGGGTACCCACACTTGTAAAGATGCAGCTTGTAGGAAACTCTAGAGGAGAACACGGTGAGTCAGAGAGCCTTGCATATGGTTTGGGGTTTAAAACCCTACTCAAGAATTTGAAGTAATCTAAACTGGACCATTTTGATACATTCTTACCCCATCTACAGCTCATTAGAATTGGAAATTGTCAAATGTGAGGCAAGATGTCTGTCTTTATTTTTTTGTACAATGGATACTTATTTACATATGAGAGGTTACTCAGTAAAGTCTTTATCAATTAACACATCTTAGCACTCTGTTAAAGTCAATGTCCGTCATCAAAGAATGGAGACGTGAAGGAAATGTTCTGCCCTTACATATACACTACCGGCTCTCAGAAGAGGGACCCGATCCTAGGGAAAGATAGAAGTAAGCCGTAGTCAGGTAGCTGGCCCTCCCACCCGTTGCCCTCTCCTACCTGCAGTTAGCTTAAGTGAGTATTCAAGGGCAAAAAATATTTTACATTCAACTAACTGTTTTCAAGGATCTGCTTAAACAGGAGCTGATCCTGCAAAGGAACACTAACCCCATGTAGTTCCATAATCCAACCTGCAGACTTCCTGAACTGCTCTCTCTCTTCTTAGGTCTTCTGTTACCCATAGATTTGGAAAATAACATCATGCTTCCATTTCAATAAAGTCAAATTATCCCCATAGCAACCCTGTAGGGCAGATTAGACTGCCCCCTTCTGTTTCTGAGACAGTAATCCACATACCCTGTAGAATGCACCCCAATGCTATC